>NC_133103.1:10447634-13171771 GCF_022965805.1 Primulina eburnea
CGTCTTCAGCCGCGTAGAAACTTTCTCTCATGCTATGGCGTGCTTTTGAGCCATTGATCTTCCAGTCAGGCAGGCTGAGTGGTTACCCTTGTGGCCATGAATCTTATTTAATCCATGTGATAATTATGAATAGATTTTAGGCAATTCAAATAAATTAGTGAAGTCCTCCTTATCGGTTTCTAAAATATATATATTCAAACTTCAAAGGTCGAATCTTTTTGTTTCTTTTAACTGTATTTCACAAATTCTTTTCTATTTATTAATCACTATAAATTTGTATTTATAAATCCATTTCAAAACAAATGGCGGCTTCTATATTGAATTAATTTGTGGATGGATATCTGCGGTATTAGAGCATTCACTTGGGAGCAATCAAGTAAAGAAAAAAACAATCTTTACAGAATTTGCATATCAAATATTTGAACTTATAATCATTTTCAAGTAAATTAGCAAAGAATTTTTAAAAATTTTCATGGAAACACTTTGGTGCTACCACATTCCAATTCCCCACTAGTCCTCCAACAGCTCAAGGACAATTAAAACACACGTGAGGATTAAGGTACAAATATGTTTGGAATATGCATTTAAATTAAAGTGAGATTACCTATCATGCAAATACTTACTCTACATATCTGTGTGTGTCGAACAATATATTTTATGTGAAAATCAAAATATATATTTTTTCTATGGATGATTTATTTTAAGTGTAATTTTATTATTAAATATGAAAACATATTAATAGTCACGTAGAAAGATTAGTTGTTGTTGATAATTATCTCAGCGTTTCATTATAACTGTAATTAAATTCAATTAATCAGTTTTTATAAATATCCGATTTAAATATAAATAATATAATACAAATTTGGATAATTTTAGAATATGAATTTATATTTTATTATTTTAATAGGTTCCTACTAAAGCACTAACTACATAGAGAGAGAGGTAGGGTATAGTGATCCTTTCACTACACAGACGTGGGAGAGCTGGAGGCGCCGCCTCAATATCTTACACCCACCGGAAAATGGTAATCAAATCAACCTATGTTTTGTCATTTTTTATAGGGTAATTTGCGTATGTGAATGTTTATTACATGTTGATGTTCTTTTTTTGGCTATGGAAAATATAAATTTTGAGTTTTGGTTAAATGAACTGTTATTTAGTCGGCTTCGAGTTCAATTTAGATTTACGAGAATGCAGGAAATTTTTGTTTTATTTTACGTTTTTACATTGATGTATGTCTCTAATCAGCTACAGCTGCTTGATGAATTAATTAGAAATGTTGTGCGTGATGAATAATGAAAGACGATTAGCACTAGGATTTCTTGATGTAATGATATATTAGTTTGAGCACGGTTAATGTTTGATCAGCCCCAACATTTTTTGATACAAAGCATGGTTTGAGATGTATTGATTAGTGCATGATTTTTTGTTTATTCGTGGAATGTTATTCGTTGCCTAATGCGAAAACGCTTGTGACTGTAGAAAAACTGATTGCTATGGAGTGAACTGAAATGATTTTGTTATTTCTTAAGCTATTTATCATTCAGAGTGAAACGAAGTAATGTCATGATGGTCGCTGTTTTATTGCATGAATGAGTATTGCTGCCAAATAAAAGTGCTTGAAGATCTTCTAAATCCATGACATCTTACACTTTGTGTTTCCCTCACGTACTAGCAATTATTTTATTGTTTTTCCATTGATTTGTAGGCGAGAGGTTTGAAGAAACACTTGAAGAGGCTCAATGCCCCAAAACATTGGATGTTGGACAAGCTTGGTGGTGCTTTTGTAAGTGGCCCTGATTCAGATTTTTGTGAGTTGTAGTTTAGTATTTTATGTCTCTACTGGCAGACAGTTTATCTGATTTTTTTGGTGTTTCGTGTTGAAACAGAGTTTCATAATTACGTCGGTGTTTATGATTGATTTTCAATGTTCTATTATTGTCTCTATACACAGGCTCCAAAACCATCTTCTGGACCACACAAGTCAAGAGAGTGTCTGCCTTTGATCCTTATTTTGCGAAATAGGCTAAAATATGCTCTAACTTATCGCGAAGTCATTGCCATTTTGATGCAACGTCACGTTCTTGTTGATGGGAAGGTCAGAACAGATAAGACATATCCTTCTGGTTTTATGGGTACGCGCATCTAGCTGCAGTGCTATCACCTTGGTATTGGTTCCTACAAATATTTACAAAGTTACTCATGGCCCTGAAGTTTCCAGTGACCCAAGGAAGGATCACATGGCTTAATAATGAAGTGATTTTATTATAGATATGTTAAACATGCTTATTTAGTATTTATATTTTACTCGTTTGTTTATTTGAAGTAGAAAGTTCTCAAACCTGTGAAACAGATGTACAGACTGAATGGATACTTTGACAATCTTCGTGTCATTTATTTATGTGAACTGGTTCACCTGTTGTATCCCCTATCTCCTTTTCTAGATGTTGTCTCCATTCCAAAGACCAATGAGAATTTTCGCTTGCTTTATGACACCAAGGGACGATTCCGTCTACACTCTATCCGGGATGAGGAGGCCAAGGTCAGTTTGGTTTTTTTTTTATTTCACGTTTCTGGTCTATTGTGTCTTATACTTGTATCATCATTAGATTATGTGATCAATTCTTGTTCAAATTCAACTGAATGTATGGCCCATACTGGATGAGCCGAGTGTACTTAATGGTTGGAGCAAATATGAACACGATGAACTGTCTTCACTGCTCGGCTGACTGGAAGTGATATTAGATAGTTTTGGGACTAATTTAATGGTTTTATGGATCATGAACTACATGATTCTAAGTTTCTATTTTTATTACTCAATCTTTTTTGTTTGAAAATGATATTTTGTTGTTTGAGACTGCTTTGATGCGTTTTAAAATATTTACACATTTATTTTGTTGCAGTTCAAGCTGTGCAAAATTCGTTCAGTTCAGTTTGGGAAGAAGGGTATTCCTTATCTCAATACATATGATGGAAGGACTATTCGCTATCCTGATCCACTCATCAAGGCCAATGACACCATCAAACTTGATCTTGAGACCAGCAAGATTGTTGATTTCATCAAGTTTGACGTTGGGAACGTTGTGATGGTGACTGGTGGTAGGAACAGGGGACGAGTAGGAGTAATCAAGAACCGTGAGAAGCACAAGGGAAGTTTTGAGACTATTCACGTCCAGGATGCTACTGGACATGAGTTTGCAACTCGATTGGGCAATGTTTTCACAATTGGCAAGGGTGCTAAGCCTTGGGTTTCTCTTCCAAAGGGCAAAGGTATTAAGTTGTCTATCATTGAGGAGGCCAGGAAGAGGATTGCCGCACAGTCTGCAGCAACAGCTTAGACACCTTCAAAGTTTCCTTCTACTTATTTGTTAAGGTCGTTTGAGCTTCACCAGTGTGACAAATGGTGGCCGGCATCAGATCTCATTCTTTCTATCATTATTATAGTATCTTTCTAGAAGAATTTGTGGTGTTGCCATCCGAAGTTTGAAATTTCTTTTTTCTTGGCAAATTTTGAGGAAGCTTTGTCATTGGATAATTTTACATTGTACACTTGATGCGAAATTCGAGAGTTTCGTGTCTTTGACCTTTAGAGTTTGTTTTCCTAGTCACTAGTTACGAGCAAGGGTCGTCATTTTTCAAGTACTCTTGCGTGGAAACAAAAAACAAAACAAATTTGAATAAAAGTATGTATACCATGTCTGATTTTTCATCGCTTGTGATACGGCATGGCGCAATAGCCAACGGTTTTTATGCATTTGTTATTCCACATAATGGGCGACTGTAGAAAGGCAATGTTTATCACCAAGCCAAATAAACAAGGCCTAAATTTACAGTCGGGTGTTGCCATTTGTTTTTGAGAATTGCTATCGTCTACTCTTATGGGCATAGCCCACTACAGTTAATGTCAGGGAGATCAAACTACTTCGTAGATGTGCTTTTGTGGGTGGCTAAAAGTATTTGGAAATTATAACTAAAAAGTATATTCTGATTTTTTTTTTTTAAAATGAAACCTAGTAAATCACGTGATGATGGAAATAGCAAAATATGTCCTAATGTTGCTTACTTTGAATTTTCCCTACTTATAATAGCCAAATTTTGATCTTCTCATGAGAAAATTGTTTTAGTTTTTAGTCATATTTCGCCATGAAATTATAAGAGTAAAAAAAAAAAAACTAGATTTATAAGATAAATATATTCAAGATCAAATTTTGACTACTTCATTAATTAACCAAGATGGCCATAAAAAAAGTTTACAATCCATTTTACAGGGGAGTTTCATGGATATATAGTGAACTTAACAAGTTAGCTAATCTATAATTCAGCTATTTAGAGCAGTTACTTAGCTTAACTTGTATACACACTTCAGCCAGCATCTCTTTAAATTTTTATGTAGGAAGCTCAAACATAAGAAATTGACTCTCTTTAATTTTTAACTGAGATGGAACTTTCAACTGGTTTTTACAAAAGCTAATTGGGTCTCACAAAATAAACAAAAAATAGTAAATGATGCAACATTAATCTAATCTTGGTCGTTTTGAGTCAAAGCCCAAGTTCCATTACGTCATTAAATTGTCGACCCGGTTTATACCTAGAACGAAAAGTAATATTTTGTATGTATCGTTTCGAATAAGAGATTTATCTCACAAAATTGACATGTAATTTATTTTACATATGCCTGAAAACTTCAATAATCATTAAGATTGTATTTGGACGGAAAGATTTGAGTGGATTTGATTTCAAATACACAATTCAAATACATTATATCCATTTAGTTCAAAATTAGGACGAAAGATTTGAAATATCTCATGTTAACCAATTATTTTTTTATATTTAAATTTCAAATTCACTCATCACCCAGTCATTTCAAATCAATGGATTTTTTTATTTGAAATACTCTGATAAATCTAAATTCATTATCTAAATACAACCTTAAAAAATTTCATTATCAAGAATCTAAGATCAAGCGTATATGGCGCAGTTGACCATCTTCGCAAAAACGAGAACTGATTCTCGGTGCGTGTTAGTTCATTTAATGGCGCCAGCTTCATTTGATGTCTCATTAGAAATATATGTTGTCTGGCTTAGACAATAGGATTCTTAACGACGACAATTTTACAAGAAACTTATATTTCTCAGCCAGTTGCGTTTCTTCTCTTTGGTGGGAGGTTGAGGGTTGTCGTAAGAAATCAGAAAAGCTCGAACACTCGATTAATTTAACAAGTGCCTGGACTGCGGCCGGCAAACGGTGTTTTGCTGTTTGGCTATTGGCTCCTGCATGCCAATTAATTGATGACCAATTTCACAAACTGAAACATCTTGAACAATTTCAAAGTGAAGTCTTTCTTCAATCCAAGCTGTTTACGGATACCTAATTGCGATCGACTTGAAAAAAGAAACTGGTTTAATTTATTCATCTCAATGACATGTAATTAGCATATTGAGAGAATTGTTTAGTGCATTAAACCTCAATGCATTCAATCTGGATATTCACTTTCTCCCCTCCTTTAACTGTGATCTCAGACGAACCATGCAGCACATCTATAGGTCGATTCGGTCCACGATATGGAACCGGGACATCCTCCGGTCTGATCAAGAAACAACAACAGACAATGTAAGAATTCAACGATGCAAATAAATGAAACAAAAGATTGAAAATTTGGAATAAATACAAAACTGAACTCTCCATCTCAAGAATTTCTTCAGCGTAAGCATCTCCAAAAATCCTCTCGTTCGTTTCTTTATCCTTGAAAACCCCATAAGCATTTTCACAAATGGGAGCCACAGTTGTTTGCCTATAAGGCATGATCTTGACCAACATCAAGTCCCCCACTTTGAATTGTTTCTCCTTCCTATGAGCATCAGGCACTTGCTTCCTATGTTGTTGAGATTGTAAGAGATGTTGTTTGAGCTTACGCAAAACTTCATCACGGTCAACCAATAGTTCATCAACAAACTGCCAAAGAAGAACTACCCCTCAAATATGTTGGAATAGTTTGGGATAGAAGCCCATATAGCACCTGAAAAAGAGTCATTCCAATGGAGGAATGATGACTAGTATTTTAATGGGATTCTTCCCATTCCAGAAACGTGCGCCAAGTGGCTGGTTTATCGGCTGCAAAAAACCTCAAATACTGTTACAAACAACGCTTTAACACCTCGGTTTGCCCATCGGTTTGAGGGTGATAGGTAGAGCTCAAACGCATCTTAGTTCCCATTAGCTCAAACACCTTATGCCATGAGTGACTGAAAAAGATTGGGTCTCGATCCAAAATAATCGATCGAGGACCGCCGTGCATGTGAATCACTATCGCACAAAATACTTCAGCAACCTTGCTAGATGTGTGAGAGATGGGTAGTGGACTGGAATGTGCATATTTTGTAAGGAGGTTTACTACCACTAAGATGTCAGTAATCCCTTTTGATATCCGTCGGCCAATGATGAAATCAAGAGCAATGTCCTCCCAAACTTTTTTCCAGTGCCTCAGTTGGATGTAATAATCCCTAGGGTTTTTTGTCGAAAACTTTGTTGTCTGACAAACATAGCATTCGCCCATAAATCCTTCACTTCTAGAGCTATCATGGATTCATGTCTGAAAGATTTTTGCTTTATTGTCGTAAAGTTTCAAAAAACATAAATTCAAGTTTGGATAATGCTGTAAGAAATTTTTTTGTTGTGTCGACCCTACTTCTCGTATTCGGGATAATGAACATATAATGGCCTTTTAATGCATGCAATTTTTTCATGCCTGAAAGTTTAATTATAATAAATAATTATTTTTAAAAATAATTCATATGTATTATGTATATTATATTTTTTATTCCCCTTTAATTAATATGGTTCACTTTTGTCAAAAATTTCTTACTTGGGTTGAGTTAATTATTAATGTAAATGTTACAACTAAATGAGTAATGTTAGAAAACATTTTTGAATGCATACGGGTCAGAAGCCGGCCACCCAGTCGGTTAAAAATTTCCTATCAAGTTTTGGGGTGTTCATCGATTGGTTCGGTTCGATTTTCGGTTATTTTTTTCGGTTTTAGAAATACATAATCCAATATCTGAACCATTTTTCTTCGGTTCGGTTTTTTACCAAAATGGTTCGGTTATTTCGGTCGGTTATTTCGGTTTTGTTATAATTATTTAAATTAATAATATAAATATATTATAAAATATAATATGTTAACTTTCTACATGTTTTCTTAGTAAAATATTTAAATATAAGGTCTAAATTAATTAAACAAACAACAATTAACTAAAAATTATTCAAAACAGTTTTTCATTCACAAAATATCATATCAAAATATATAATATAAATAGAAATATAAAAAAATTATTAATTTAATGAAATTTCGGTTTTAACATATATAATCCGAAACAGAACCAAATAAACTTCGGTTTTAACATTTATATCTGAATTACAAAATTCGGCTTTCGGTTCGGCTCGATGTTTGATTTTTTCGATTTTATCCAAAGTTTGAACACCCCTAATCAAGGTGGCCTAGAGTTGTATATCCAACAATGGTAAAAATCTCGTAAACCCGATTAAATAATTGGGTAATCGGGTATGGGGATTTTCGGGTTTGGGTATGGAGGCGGGTTTGACATAACCGACCCACACCCGACCCGAATACCCGTTTAAATTAAATATAAATATATATATATATATGTATATATATGTATATATATAGTAATTATATCTATTTATATTAAAGATTCATCTTTTCAAATCCAAGTAATTCATACATATATAGTAATTATATTTATTTATATTAAAGATTCATCTTCTTAAATTAAATTCAAGTAAATCGATATTTTTTTTTTCTCTTCTATTTCGCTTTCACTTTTACGTTTCAAGGTTTTACCGCTCTTTTATTTTTCATTCAATTTTTCATCTTCTCCATTAGTAAGTTTATTCCATGTTTGACTTAAAAATTGAAAATATTTTATTTTTGTTGAATTGCGTATTTTTATTCCACTAATATAAACTATTTTAATATTTTGTTATTTTTTCTATAAAGTTTATTTTGCAAATTTTTACGCATGGTTCGACCATTGTGTCTTTTGCTTTAAGTGAACAAGCTCAAGCTTTCGAGGCTTCTGAAATAACTTACCGAGTCAAATCTGATTAGGATATGAGGTTCTGAAACTGGGGCATTTCGGAATTTTGGATCATGTGTTTTTCCTGATAAATCTGTATCTTTTAAACCTAATCCCTCTTTCTTCTAGAATTTCAATCCAAAGATAAGGATGTAAGTTTATCTACGATTGCAAAAGTTAACAATGAGAAGAACCCTGTGAATTTAATATAATTATATATATAATTTTTTTTGAATTTTTTCGAGCTTTTGAATCAAACTCGAGCTAAAATTTATCTACTTTGATCCGAATTCGAGTATTAAATTTTTCATCATATTTGAGTGGATTTGATTCAATTACACCATTAATTAATAGTTACATTAATTAGCATCGTAGAAGCTTAGTTTTTCATAAAAATGTCATTATAAATATTGGTTGTGTATGTGAAAAAAATGAAATGACATGGGGAGTCATCTCACCGGACTTTGTCAAACCCTTTTACAGAAAGAAACAGGCCACGGATTGGACGGTCAATCCGCTAGCGTTCTGCTGAGGACCGTCGGGATTTTTGTAATATTTTTTCAGGAATCACGCAAAGAATCGGCCATCTCGCATTTTGAGTACCACGAATTCGACTCGAAATTTGTCGACATTTGCATGAGGGAGGTGGGAGTTCTCCTTTATGAGCACATAATTCCCGAAAGAATGTCATGCATCACTTTTCCATGGATGCCACACGATCATTGGTTTTGATGAAGATAATATTATTCCCTCTTCTGTGATAAAAACGAATGGGAGGAGAAAAGTTGAGATGGTGATGGATTGTTTCAACTTTGTAGTCGATGCAAACATGCAAGGAATATATTTTGGAAAAGCCCTAATATAAATTTGAAGTTTTTAAATTTGTTCATACTCAAATATGATCATATTAAGTTATTGCAAAACACGTAAAAACAAGAAAAGGGGGTGAATGGATGCAACACGCCTTCTTTTGACATAACCCTACTATTGGGTTTTGTCATTATTTGCCTCAACTTTAATGTTGTCTCCATCGCTGGATTCCGGAGTTGCCGTTACAGTGTTGCGGTTCAATGTAATGATTAAATCTTGTATGATATAAAAACTCTGCTTATTTTTAGTTAAATTTACATTGTTTTTTAAAACTTGTATCTTCAATAAATTATAAAGACATTAATAATCCATATATTCTTTTCAAAAATTAATAAAGAAAAACTACAAATTTGTATTTTTTGGGAATTCGGGTTTGTCAATTTTTTTGAAAATAATAAAAAAATTTGCATTCTCTTACGTTCGAACTGGGGTTTGAATTGACGAATCTTTTTTTATAGCAGGTTTTTTTTTAACTTCTAACGTAGGAATTTGGTTCAAGCTTTCCCAAGCCCCTTTTCATTATGGGTGAATCTCATGTGAGACCGTCTCAGTCTCACGAATACTAAGTTGTGAGACGGGTCAACTATACCAATATTCACAATAAAAAGTAATACTCTTAGCATAAAATGTAATACTTTTTCATGGATGATCCAAATAAAGACCCGTCTCACAAAATATAACGTGATACCGTCTCACACAAGTTTTTGTCTTTCATTATTATACCTTTCTTCTACTTGTCTTTTTTATGAAACAAAAAAACTCATGTGATATGGTCTTACAAATCAATTTTGTGATACAGATTTTCTATTTGAATCACTAATGAAAAATTATTATTTTTTTGTCGAAAGTATTACTTTTTTATTTTAAATATGGATATAGTTGATATGTCACGAGTAAAGATATGTGAGACCACCCTTCAGTAGACCTGGTTTCTATCTACTAATATGGATAATACTAATAATAATAATACTAATAAGGTAAATATAACATTTAGAGAAAATGGTGTGGGAGTGGATGAAATTATGAATTTAACAACTTGCGGAGGGGATCGATGTAATTCAAAACTCGCCAGTCTTTTTAAACCCGTGCCCCACTTTCACAATTCCTTAAAATTCCCACCACCTCCAGACAGCATGGTAGCCACCACCACCGCGGCGGAGACCGCCCCTAGTTTTCATCAGAATTCCGAATTTTACTCAAATGAAGTCATTGTCTCCCCACAAATACATGACGGCCTCGAGTTCTGGCAGTTCATGATCGCGGGTTCCATAGCTGGTTCCGTCGAACATATGGCCATGTTCCCTGTGGACACCCTCAAAACTCGCATGCAGGTTATTTCTTCTTTGTGCAAAAGCCCCTCCATTTCTATCAAACAATCCTTGGGCTCCATCGTGAAGCTAGAAGGGATTGGAGGCCTGTATCGCGGCATTGCGGCGATGGGATTAGGCGCTGGTCCAGCCCATGCTGTGTACTTCTCAGTGTACGAATCTTGCAAGAAGCTATTGTCCGCAGGGAATCCCAATAACTCAATGGCTCATGCAGCTTCTGGAGTGTTTGCTACCGTGGCGAGTGATGCTGTTATTACACCAATGGATGTGGTGAAGCAACGGCTGCAGTTAAAGGGCAGTCCATACAAGGGAGTGTGTGATTGTGTCAAGAAATTGTTTGTGGAAGAAGGGGTTGGAGCTTTTTATGCGAGTTATCGTACAACTGTGGTGATGAATGCGCCATTTACTGCTGTCCACTTCGCTACCTATGAGGCTGCTAAAAGGGGTTTGACGAAAGTATCACCGGAGAGCGGGCGTGAAGATGAAACTTTGTTGGTGCATGCAACTGCTGGTGCGGCAGCAGGTGCGTTGGCTGCAGCCATAACCACACCGCTTGATGTTGTCAAAACTCAGTTGCAGTGCCAGGTGAGGGTTCTTATGGTTCTTGGATTATCATCTGAATGTCTTTTTTATCCGTGCATTTTCTCATACAGGGTGTTTGTGGGTGTGATCGATTTTTGAGTAGCTCGATTGGGGATGTGGTTCGATCGATCTTGAAGAAGGATGGATATACTGGACTGACAAGAGGGTGGATTCCCAGGATGCTATTCCATGCACCAGCTGCTGCAATCTGCTGGTCTACATATGAATCTGTGAAAAGCTTTTTCGAAGAACTTAACGGAAAAAGAATAGCTCTTTGAATTGATAGAGTTGTATACTTCAATTGGATAATTGATAGCTACTCATTACTCAATTCGGTTGAGCAGTCCGCTTGTTATATCGTACAGATGCCATTTTTAGCATACAAGTAAAGGAAGATTCAAGATGTATATCATCAAAATAAGAATGTATGCCAGTACTTGCTTTATCACGCTCCAAGAACCTGGTTTACTGCAGGCGGTGCCCGATGTCCTTTTTTTTACAATTTTCTTCGTTCTTCCTCATTCTTTTTAATTTTTTGCCCAGGTATGGATCCCAAATTCTACTAAATATGAAATAGACAAAGGTAAATTTAGATGGGTGGGTACAACAAGACACGATTTCCATCCGAGATAGTCGCATGCAAACTTTTCCTAGTCAAATTTGCATCAAACACTTGAACAGATATGCACTTGATATTATTGCAACAGTTTTGGTTGCGCAAGTGATCACAAGTACAAGAAGCACGAATGAAGTGGTAAAAAGGATCCAAGTGTAACAACAATTTAACGGTTTTAATTAATACTTCTCTAAGCTTATCCCGTCTCTAAGAACCTCGTAAGCGTCTCTACTTCGAGATTTCTTCATACCAGCAGTGAAATGGAGTTTTGATTTCTCAGATGATATGCAAGTCACTTTGACCCAAACAATCACCTTAGTTTTAATCCCCTCAACATCACTCAGTTTACCTTTATCCAGATAACCAGTTACAACAGTTGAGAAGCGCAGAACAGATGAATCCTTGTAACCAACTTCGCACACTGACGGAATGTGAACAGTAAGCTTTCTTGTCTCTTCATTGAACTCATAATTTGTCGCATCACGAGGGAAAATGCCTATGGCTAGATCATACTCCTTCAGGAGTTCGGGTAATGGTTTTTGCATTTTTCCTGGAAAATAACAAGTTTTGTATTTTAAATGTGTAATAATACTGGGAAAAAAAGAAGAAATGAAAATAAGCCATGGCTGAGACTGAGAGGTCTTTTGTTTAAATGAGCAGGCGAATCATGAAGCAAAAACATAGAGAAAATAAAAGAACTAACCTTTGATTTTGTTAACCAACCATTTGGCCCCTCCTTCAATGCTGGTTGATACTGACTAAAATAAAAATTAGAAGAAGTAGATTAGCAAGAAGGTAAATGCAGAGCATATTAAGACCAATCATTCACAATCATTCATAGCTTAAAAAATCTCTTCAAAATTGAAATTTAGATGCCTGTACAGGAGTCGTAATTTAAGCCACCAGCTTTTATTGATCCAGCACATACTCCGCATATATTTGAGTAAGCTCTTGACAGTGCTAAATCAATTATCTACAGCATATTTATGACTTTCAAATATGCAGGCGGACTAAAACCCACAAAAGACTAGCATATTAGCAGAAAGTATAGTAACGACACAACTTAAATATTTTAACCAATACAATAATCTAGGCACCACTTCCCATTATCGTGTCAGCGAATCAATTGTTGATCCCAGTAGTCTCTGTCCTTGCAATTGTACCAATTTGCAGCTCATAGCACCCAAGAGGTGATCTTGACTCTAATTACAATCATAGAACTAAATGCTTGCCATTTTGACATAAAATTCACAGTCCATGCCTCCACGGTAATCATGAATCTCAAATATTTTGAATCATATACCATGCTAGCAGTGTCTTTTGAAGGATATACAATTAGTGGCAATCCAAAAACTAAGTTCTTTCAAGAAGCCTTTTGTACCATCCATTCCCTCGTAAGTGTCGAAGGTCCAAACAGCATATTGGAGATTTTTTTGGCAAGACTTTACTCAGGGTCAACTATTCAAAATTTCGAACTTTCGTAGTACAAAACAGAAAGCGAAGAGAGTCATTCTTATTACCGCATGCCTCGTTCGATGCATCATAAAAAACATAGGCAGCTCTCACAGGAAGATTTTGCAAGAAAATGGCGAAGTCCAGGTATCACCCGCCATTAAAAGTTAAGGTCGGTACGGTCTCATGAATTTTGTCACGAATAACAAATTCCAGGCTCTGTGGAGACATGATGTTTTCGGAAACCAAGTAATCAATATATAAATTTAAAGTAAATCAAACCGAAACGCAGTAGCTCTCAACACTATAATTACGGCATATAAATGTACAACATTAAATAACCCGCATCTGTGATCAAGACTCGAAATTAAAAACTTATAACAACATAAAAGCAAAATCAAAATCAAAATCAAAATCCAAGTGTCCTAAATTTGACCTAAAATTCAGATCAAATCCCAACAGAAAAAATCAACTTCATCACACTCAAAACCCAAATACTCAAAAATTCATCTGGAAAAAAATGAATGCAGAATTGTAAAACGCAAATGAAATTCAGAGTCTTACGTTGATATCATCGCCAACTGAGCTAAATTCTTTGTTGGCCTTCTGACCCAACCAATACGAACCAACCTTATTCAAGATTTGATCCATCTACAGCCACCAAAAAATCAATGTCTATATATTTATTAGGGGTGAAATTGCATCTATTATTCCACCGCTTTCTTCTTTCCTTGAGCCCTAATCCACCCCTGCACTTCGTTTAATGTTTATTACCGAATCTATTTATTTTTCCTTTTTCTAAAAAGCAACTTTATTATTATTATTTAATCGACATCGTGATTATATTTAATTTTTATTGAATTTATACGAATATTTCAATAATTTTGTAGACGAGGTCCCACATTTGGTAATATAAATAATTATAAGATTTATAATTTTTTATATATATGTTTTCATTTTGTTTTAACATTCCTAATCTTTATTTTTTACATTACAAACTCAACATCAAAAAATTTTAATTCATCCCATCAAACATATATTTCCACTACGACCACGTCATAATCCTGATATAGATATGTTAGACATTCTAGAAAGAGATATATTCAAAAAAAAAATGCAAGAAAATGATATATTCAAAAAAAAAAATATGCAAGAAAATGATAGAAGATGATTAATGATGGAAGTTGAGGATTATCGAAAATTGAATTAAATCAGATAACAAACTGAAAAATATAAAGTAGACTTCGAAAAAAAAGTAATTTAATTTCTATTATATAAATCTTTTATTGTGATTATAAATGAGTGTTATTATTTTTTGAGCCGGTCTTTTGTGAGACGGTCTCACGAATCTTTATCTATGAGATAGATTAACTCTACCGATATTCACAATAAAAAGTAAATTCTTAGCACAAAAAGTTATACATTTATTTTTTTCATCCCCATTTTTGTCAAACAATACTTTCTAAATAAGATATTTGTCTCACAAAATACGACTCAGAAAATATAGAAAAATAACAATTGAAAGAATTGGAACATCTTTCAGAGAGTGGCAAATTTTTATATATATTTTTTAAAGAATGATATTATATTACGATAACGCATCTTATTTTATATTTTTGTGGCTTTACAATAACTTAAATTGACCCGTATAATATTCTCCTATGAGGAAAAAACGAAACCCAACAGATATTAACGATTATTTTGAGTTTTCCCCAAAGCTCATAACTTTGAAAACCAAACATTAGATTTAAGTTTGATTTTTAAGTATTAATTGTGTTCTACATTTGCTCAACCCCTAATAGAAGAGCCGTTGAATCTCTTGGCCGAAATAATAATTGATGCAGCTAAAATAAATGAGTCGAATAGATTGCATACGCGGAATCCGGCTGATTAGTGTACTGGTATACCGGTATACTGGGCCTGTAAATGGGCTAATCAGGCTGGTAAACGGATCCACGTGGGCAATATATCGTTAATTTGTTGGGCGTCACCTGCATCACGAACACTCGTCAAGTGGACGTCGGGAGGGTTCCCGACGTAGACACTCCGACGCTCAAGTCAGTAAGCAATTCAAAGAAAATTCAGAGAACTAAAGAACTTTTATGAAAATGAGAGCATACCTCAAATTGTCAAGAGCTTCATCTATTTATAGATTTTTAAGAGCGTCTGATGAGCTTAATGGGCTTGGGCTTCTGCAAACATAATCAATTGATTTGGACCTCAATAGGACTAAGCCCAATCGATTCTATTAACCCAACAAATAATTGGTCTTATACCCATCAATAATAATAATAATAATAATAATAATAATACTACGCGTGTGGTTTATAATGGAGAAACACTTTCGCACGCACAAAAATGTACGGTGATAAATAATTCTTGTTTTTGTTGGAAGATTCCTTCAACAATGATACATGAATCAACGCAACAATGATACATGAATCTTACCAAATTTACTTTCACATGTGTAGATAGATTGATACTGTCCACCAACCGCGAACCTACTAGACTTATATATATGAATTATAATATATTATAAACAAAAATAACAATATATAACTTTTTGTTATCATCAAACGTTTATCTTTAGACAAAAAAATATGATTATTAATTTAAACTTAATTTATTTCTTTATATTAATGCACACATTTATGTACTATAATCTCTCATACATGCTTAATCAAACATTTTTGAATATGAATACAATAGACATGGATATGGGGTAAATATATACAAAATACATACAATTCTAAGAATTATATACAATCTACAATATATTATTTAAAAAATATCAGAATTGACATGTAACACGATCAAAGATATATATATCTTGAACATGTGCTTTGGGGTTATTTGGACAATTTGACAAAGACGAGTTGCATTTTGCAAAAATGGCATGTGCTTTATATCATTATCAAAAGTTGTTTTTTTTTTAGTTATGGAATTACTTTACGTCGTTATTTGTGATTGTAACTTTAATTTTATTTTTTTAACTTAAATCTCATTGGTTTATTGCACAAATATTGTCATTTTAGTTATTTACGCCATCAAATTTTTTTAGTATTTATATGGATATAATATGGGCGCATATATATTTTAGTGACACTGAAACTTTCCCAAAATACCCATTATCCTGATTTCATTACATTTAAAAAACACAAAATTAAAATAATAAAATTAATCCACGTAGTTATATTTTATACAAAGTTTGTTGTAAATAAAATTATACTCCTCGTTGAAATTATATATATATATATATATATATATATATATATATATATATATACACACACACACATACATACACATCACATGCTAATAATCATGGACAGATATGTAATCTTGTAAATATACAAAATTTGGAAAAACATTATTGTTTTATGTGGGTTTATGTCATCATCCATTTCAGTACATCAAAACCACCAAATACTACTACAAGTAAATCGAATTATTATTATTTTTTTAAAAAACGATTTATCCAGAAATATCTGTATATTTGAAAAATGTATGTATTATTGGAGAATAGATGAATAGCTCCAATGGGGTTGAAATTTTTGATCTGGTGTGGATAATTTGTGGAATGAATTTTGTCTGACTTTTGAACATTAATCCCATCCCATCAATGCATGCCAGCTGCGACAAGTTGACCATAAACCAGTTGAGAGCCCATTTGCTCCTTTTTACATTATCCCGATTGCTGCCTCTCGTGATTATTTATCATTTATTCATTTGACATAAAGAAATGTGCAGTGCAGCATTTGGACGAAAGGATATGATATCGTTTTTCGTCCAAATCCATTGATTCTTTTTCAATTTGTATTTCAAATTCTTAGTTTACCAAATTATTTTACCTTCCAATATATGGTTAAATAACACCATTCAATCCAAAAAAAAAAACTTATTTAAGTGATTATATATATTATTTTTAACTAATTTTATAAAAAAAACAAATAATTATTTATTTATTTAAAATATATTTATTGTAAATTTTTTAACAACACAATAAAGAGTATAAACACACACACGCACACACATATATATTTAATTTTTTTCAAATTAAGTAATATGAAATACATGAATAGAATTTTTTTTTTATATTTATTTTTAAAAATACAATAATTTTTTTAAAAAAATAAAAATTCTCATACGGTTGATATAATAAGATATATACAATTACTGATTATATCTTTATAACGTGAGAACCCACAACCGCTATCTTTCGATGAACACTGAGTAAGTTCTTAGGATAACGCAATAGTCTACAAATCACGCTAATCAGATAATTAAACCGTACTGGAAAAACTATGCATTGTAGACTCGTTTGAAAAAAAAATGTTAATTAAAATAATTGAGATTTCTGATGATTAGTCAAACGTTCGCTACTCATTCAACTCAGATACCTTGTCAAAGGCATATATTATTAACCATATGTGATACAATATCAGTGTATTTTGGTTGACAGATCGATCTTCTATTCAAATATGTAAAAGCTACTGATATAAATACATCATTCAAATATTTATCAACTACTGCATTACATTATGGATATATGAAAATATCATATGGCATATACTGTATGCAATTACTTTTGATTGGAAGTATCACTTTATCATAAAGATTGTAGATTTACCTGAAAAGTGCTGTTTTATTTCATTAAATAAACTAACTGTTCACATGAAAGATACTTTCTTATGGTAATTGTTATGATGACTAAATGTGCAAAGAATTTGAGGAACTCGATACGAAAAATTAACCCAAAACCTCAAGTGAAGATCAAAATTAGATAACTTCATACATTTGGAAACACGGTATTATTTGATTTAGTAGGCTAGATTAATTTTTCATAAGTTAAATGTTTTGATAACTTCTTATATACATATTTTATAATTTTATTTGCGGATTAATATTTTGTTGCATTCGGAATTCGAGAACAAATTATGAATAAAATTTCAAATTAACTACAATTTTGCCACAACTTATGAAAAAAATCGAGCTTGAACACATACATATATGAAAATTATATTTTTTTGTTCGGTAACTTGCATGTTTTAAATTTTCCGTCATATTGTCAAATAATTCACGATTTTAATCCATTAATCTAAACTTTTTTAGTTTTAATCACATTTCACGATAGTATTGTTGACCATTTAGTCCACTAATTTGCATTTTTTTAACTTTCATTCATTTTCATCGTAATATTGTTAACGTGATGTCGAAAAATGATGTCATGCATATGGAACCAAAAGTTGCCAATGTGTCTCTAAACTCCGCCGAGAAATAATTAAATCGACAATATTACAAATTAATATACTAAAATGATGAATTGATTATTAATAATAATTTAAAATATAATATTGTCCATATTATATTATTGATCTCTTGGAATAATGGAATCGTACTGCGAACGGTGTACAATTTTTGCGGATGTTCCCTATAAAATATTTGAACTACTCAACTCTAGTTAGATACATGCGACTTATGGTCTCATTTATTACACAAGACAACAAAATCGTCGAGTCCCACTTGAGCAAATGGATCCTATTGTAATTGCTGTCACATGAATTTTCATGAATATAAACCAACAACCCAATCCCAATATCATCACTTATTATTTTACAACTTGGATATTGAAAACCCTTCCATGAAAATGCCTTCCGAGCTGCCAAAATCATCCCTTTTACTCGACAGAATCAAAGAAACCCCGACCACCCCAGCCGCGTGTAAACTAACCTACCGCCACCCCTCTTCCGCTCAAGTCCCGGACCACGAGTTAAAGCACCACAGCCAAGACGTAGGCCCGAACCAGTGCTGCTCCGCCGTCTCTCAGCACATTTCCGCTCCGGTCTCCACGGTATGGTCCGTCGTCCGCCGCTTCGACAACCCACAAGCCTACAAGCACTTCATCAAGAGCTGCCACGTCATCGTCGGGGACGGCGACGTCGGCACCCTCCGAGAGATCCACGTCATATCCGGGCTCCCCGCCGTGAGCAGCACCGAGCGTTTAGAGATCTTGGACGACGAGCGGCACGTCATCAGCTTCAGCGTCGTCGGTGGGGACCACCGCCTGGCGAACTACCGCTCCGTCACCACGCTGCATGCGGCGGAGAACGGCGGCGGCACGGTGGTGGTGGAGTCGTACGTCGTGGACGTGCCGCAAGGTAACACCAAAGAAGAAACCTGTTTTTTTGTTGACACCATTGTGAAATGCAATCTTCAGTCCTTGGCGAATACTGCGGAGGCTTCAGCTAGGCGTAACGCTTCTCCGTGAATAAATAATTTAAATTTTCTCGATTTTTGCATAAAGCCATGCATCAGATAATTTCATCCACAAATCAAAATTATTGCCTGTGAATGAAATTTGTATAATGTATATCAGGTTCATGTTTGGAAATGTGATTGTTTTTCCAATTTTTTTGAATCCAAACAATTTCACTAGCCTTTCAGGTTTTTTTTTTTAAAATTCTCTCTCTTTAATTAGATTGTTGAACGATCAATATCCATAGTATTCAATATCCTCGACCTCCAACAATAATTTCTACTGTAATTTCATAGATATGCAAATATAAAAATACAGAATGTTTGATTTTATATATATATATATATATATATATATATATTGAAAGGTCGACCTTTGGAAGTCTGAAAAATTAGATTAAAAAGTCAGAGAAATATAAATTCTAAAGTCTCTTCAATGTCTATTTGTATAGAGAGGTTTAGAAAAGAGGTTAATAATTGGCAACACATAATGGATTGACTGATTATTTTAAACGACATAAATTTAAAATCTATGATCTATATAGCAAAAAATTAAGAATGAAAATTTATTTCATATTTAAGTAATTCAAAAGTTAATTTATGCAAACTTAATAATCCCAAATTAATTGATTTAAATCATTTTTATTTCCATATAAAACGCCATGTATAATAAGTTGAGGAAAAAATTAATTATTAATTAACATATACGTGAAGGGAATCGACAGCTATATAAATGAATATATGTTTGCAACAATTAAACCAAGTTGGCCTTCAAAGTTTGGTAAATGATCTATACTAATCCTTATATTATATATGAATATGATATTAATTAAATTTCTGGTGCATTATATTTTTTCAAAAACTTATGTGAGACGGTCTCACGGGTCCTATTTGTGAGACAAATCTATTATTTAGGTATTCATGAAAAAATATTACTTTTTATGCTAAGAGTATTACTTTTTATTGTGAATATTGGTAGAGTTGACCCGTCTCATAGATTAAAATCCATAAGACGATGTCACATAAGACTCACGGATATATTTTTATCCAAAATGGTAAAGTACGTAATAGTAGGTTAGGCAAGTTGCGCGTAATATTATTTATGGGTTGTGATGATTAATTAATGCATGCATGCAAGTTGCGAATTGAGTTTGGCTGCAACTTGGAGAGCAAGTGGCTCGAGCTAGCTGTCATTTAATCTCTTTGCTTCTACTTATATTAAACATATATTATTATAATTTCATGGTCGCTAGCGTATCGAGTTTCTTTTTTAATTTTTTTCAAAAAATATATATGTATTTTAAAATATTAAAAATTTCCAGTATTTATTTATTTTTACTTTTATAAGTGAATTTTCAAAATGATCATTTTTTATTGATTAAATTTAAATTTTGAACCTCGACACTTCGCAAGGCTCTCTGGTTTATTCAAATTTTCATCTATACTTTGGTTTGGTTTTCAGATAAAATAAAATTATTTTCAAAATTTTAAATACTCCACACATAATAAAATTAAATAAATTATTAGACAAAAACTTGCAAACAAATTTTATTTTTTCTAAAAACAAAACCTATATACCCCATTTCCCTGTATAATTTTATTTTTTTGAAAAAATATTTTCCCGAAGCAAACCTCTGGAAACAAAACAATAAATACACTTTTTACTTATGACGATTAACATGCATCTTTCAACGAGAAATCTATTTTTCATCTTACAATATTTTTTGTCTAAATGACGATAAAATATGATGTCATATGTTTTATTTATTAAATTAAATTAGTCTCGCATAATACTTTTTTGAGTGAGTTTAATGTGAGACCGTCTCACGGATCTTAATTCGTGAGACGGGTCAACCCTATCTATATTCACAATAAAAAGTAATACTCTTACAATAAAAAGTAATATTTTTTCATGGATGATCCAAATAAGAGATCCGTCTCACAAATACGACTCGTAAGATCGTCTCACACAAATTTTTGCTTACTTTTTTTGGGCATCATTTGTTACCAACATAAGTGGGGACGAGCATGCACTGAGGGGATGATCACTCGATCATATCAATTACAAAATCTTTTTTGATAAAAAAAAAAAATCGTAATAATAATTTAAAATCTTGCACCATCCTATCACGGATCTTGGGTCCTCCGACTTTAACCAGCCAATCGGGGAATCATTTTCTAAGTACGGTCTAATTGAATTTTTTGTTCTTTAGGCAGTCAAAATTTGTGAATAGTGCAAAACCATAAACCAATAATTTTGCACTTTCAGACCATTGCATCGGAGTTTTGATGCGAGTATGTCAGTCACATTGTTACCCACGCGAGAATAGACTAAAATTAAAAAATAAAAGGGGGACTTATTTAAGACTAAATTTTGACTAATTAATTAATGATCAAAATCTAAAATAGATCAATTTACATGATAATTATGTTGATTTTTCCGACCAAATTTAGACGAGCTAAATATTTACTTCAAGCATATACACTAGAAAAATATTAGTGTAAGAAATTTATATTAACCCACTTGGGATGTGATCATTTAATCCCCTCGATCAAAATATTTTCACGCAATATTAATACACACACATACATATTTATGTGTATTTTTTCTGGAAAATGGGTTTTCGATAATATTTCGTATCCTTTATATAAGGAGGAAGAGTGAACATTCATGCCAAAAATACATGCACAACAACGGGAGCTCACTCATCACTCTCAAGGCCAAAGTATGTTTAATTAATTAATTAAACGCGTCGAATTTTTCATCATCATTATATTAATCATGAACTAAAATTAATTTTTATCATGCAATATATAATTAAAGGAGTGCAATGCGAAAATTGAGTTCTACTGGGAACCATTGCATGCTGGTGGAGTCAAATTCGGATGATCCAGTCCAGTGAACCATCGGTTACCAGATCGAATAGCACAGGCTGTTGAAAAGCACGCCCGTTATTGGACCTGTGTCGATATACTTGTGTTCAACGCCTATCTTCGGTGGCAACGCCCTCAAATGTAAGTACTAGCTATCTATTGCAGTGTAGGTGTTTTTGTAGTTGTTGTTGTATATATATATATATAGAAAGAATTTTAAAATAATGTAAGGTCTCATAACATATACATAACAATCAAATTGGTCCCTAGTAAATTTTGTCATCTATTGATACATGATCAAGGAGCACGTACATACATGTAACGGGCCGGGTACGTACATGAGGAATAATTTCATAACTAGTCTTATAAGTTGGTCTAATTTTGTTTTCGATAATTTAGTCAGTTCAGTCTTCGTACAATAATTTTATTTAATTTGTGATTTTTGGTTTTTTTTTCTTCCAATGAGAGTGCTGACATAATGTCATATATATTGCTGACTTGGCACCAGGGTACCACACATACGTGTTTGATGATACTTGAGCACTTCAATGATTAAAGCCATAAAATTGTAAAAGAAACTAAATTATTGCAATAAAACGAAAATTTGATTAACCAGATGACCGAAATCAAAATTATGTCAAGTTACAATATCGATTTTGTTACTCTCGATACATGTATAAAAATTGTAATTCGAACACATCACATGACCTGTAATCTTTTGAAAGTTAAAGTGGTAAGCAATAGTGACACAAATCCTGACATTTAATTTGGCATGTTGTTCCTACAATTCTAATGATAGATGGGGTTCGTTTGAGAATTCGGATGGAATCTACAAGGATGTAGACATGCTACGTAGGTACGAAATGGCCACGAAACCGTGCTCGGACTGGTTGGAAATCCATGTAAATCGCAGCAAGACTCAATTGTTCTTCATGACCATGTCCCCGTGTTAAATCTGTTCATATATATTAATTCAGGGCAGAAGAAAGGGGAAATTCCATAGGTGAAAATTGTCTCGACCAAACGGAACCAATCACGAAAGAAGGATACCGGGGAAGAGGAATATCAGATCCTAATATGATGCGAATAGTCGATGAACTGGTTTTGACAAGAAACTGATTTTTTTATGGTCTTTTAGTATAAACTTCAAATTTTAAGTGAGGAAATTTTGCTTTATTTTTGTGTGATTAGTTATAAGTTAAGTATTATAGGATCGTTGTAACAATCAGCCACATGACAACAAAAGATGTGATAAATAGTCAGAAATAAATTTTCATACACCATGATGTAAGGTGATCGAGCACAACCCAACCACTACATTGTCTTACTCAATTTATTAATACCTTTATATATATACTTTAAATGTTAAGTTGATAGTAACATTATAATTTATGTGGGACAGAATTTGAATTATTATTTTTAAAAAATAAATTTGACTTTCTAAGAACCCACGTGAGATCTAGTGACTTCCAACTAAACATAATCACATTTTTTTATGCATTCTCAAAATTTTGATTAATCTAATACTCATGGCTCCATTGGAAAACGTACAAGATCATTTCGCTGATTTTGAATTTTCTCAAATGGGAGTTAGAACATGGAACCTTAGATCCAAGACCCATTACCTTGCAGGCCTCTTCCTCATAGTCTTGGTGACTGCTGCTATTTATAACCTTGCGGGAAACAATGGCGGAATCCCATTAGAGCAAGCAGCGCAGCAGATTGATCGGGAGATCGCAAATGCAACGAGAGAAGAGGAATCGGTAGTCGCACATAATGATAATAATACTACTACGGTTTCAAGCTGCGACATGTTTAAGGGAAGATGGGTTTTCGATAATATATCGTTTCCGATGTACAAAGAGCGGGATTGTTCTTTCATGATAGAAGATCATGCTTGTGAGATGTACGGGAGGAAAGACCTCAAATATCAGCTATGGAGATGGCAGCCTCAGGATTGTGATCTTCCAAGGTTTTTTCTATATTAAATCGACTTAGAAATATATAATATTCGATCAGCACCAAGATAAATCATGAACTGTGAGTTAATTCTTGTGTTTGACAAGGTTTAATGGCACCTGCGTTTCCTGGAGAAAATAAGGGGGAAGAAGCTTGTGTTTGTAGGGGATTCATTGAATAGAAACCAATACATCTCTATGCTTTGCTTGATCGAGTCATCACTTTCTTCATCGGTAAACAAATCAGTGATCAGAAATGGAAATTACTTCGGCTTTAATGCCGTGGTATGTCATAATTTCTAGGCCTTCGTCATATATTTTTCAAGTCTTCGAAGCAGAAACTCATGTAAATGTACGTATATGCTTGAGATTTTGTTTTCTTGGTTGATTTGAATGTAGGATTACAATGCAAGCATTGGGTTCTATTGGTCTCCGTTTCTAGTCGAATCGAACAATGACGACCCTTTCATCCACCGGCTACAAGACCGGGTGGTTAGAATTAAAGTCCATCGAGAATCATGGCAGGCACTGGATTGATGCAGATATACTAATCTTTGATTCTTTTATATGGTGGCTGGAGCCAACTATGACCATCTTGTAATTAACCACAATCTTCCTACTTATATGTGTAATTCAAGAAAAAAAAATCACACTATGTTATATCGATCTTAATCTAAATGACACTGTATCATTGCATCAGATGGGGTTCATTTGGAAGCGACGATGCAATCTACAAAAGAGTCGACACGAGAGAAGAGACGAGGTATCGCGTGTACGAAATTGGATTAAACACATGGTTGGACTGGTTGGAATTCAATATCAACACAACCAAGACAAAATTATTCTTCATGAGCCTGTCCCCTTCTCACATATGGTATGTGTCCGAAACAATTAATCTTGCATCCCATCTATGTTTTTTCGCCACTTTTTGAATAAAATTATACATGCTTCGTTAACAATTAATTGTAGGGGTGAGAGTTGGGGTGAAGTGAAGAACTGCTATAATACAAGTGAGCCTATCTCGAAAGAAGATTACTGGGGAATCATGTCTGATCGTAGAATGATGCGCGTCGCGGAATCGGCGATCGAGAAACTGGAGTCGAGAGGGATTAAAATTCAGTACTTGAACATAACTCAAATGTCGGACTACAGAAAAGATGGTCACCCGTCGATTTATAGGAAATTTTTCCATTCGATAAGCGAGGAGCAATGGAAGGATCCTACGAGCTATTCGGATTGTTACCATTGGTGTCTTCCGGGAGTGCCTGATTATTGGAATCAGGTTCTATATGCTCATATTATGAATTCTTGATAAATGTACATAAAATATAATATCATATAAATACACTTTTGATTTTTGCAACACTTTAAAATGTATTGGAAATTCATCCTTTTCTTTCTTTGGGTTTGGCATTTGGGAGTTGGTGATTTGTCACTTTTAGTTGGAGGAGCAGATACATTGTACACTTCCACAGCAAAACCATGAAATTCAATTCCGGGTCAATTTTTAATTACCTTTTCACTGAACTTATTTAATTTAATGTGAAATATTTATTTATTAAATATATATATATTTAAATAAATATATATATATATATATATATATATATATTTATTTATTTTATTTTTTTTTTTCTGACCAAGTTCCATCAGAAAGATGCTTATTCCACCGCAAGTTGTGCTCAGAAAAACAAAAAGAAAAACACGTTCCGATGCAGATATTTAGGACTTTTTAAGTATTTAAATTGACAAAGCATGTGCCACAATACTGTTTTACGATAATCAAGGAATACTGCCCAGAAAGTCAAAGGATGTCAAAATGTAATAGTTTGGACTTTTTTTTATTAGTTTTTATTTTTTTATTTAAAAAAGAAAATAACGTTTTGATTCACTAACTTTTCATATTAGTCCGTAATAAGTTTTCAAATTTTGATTTTGTATTATTTTAGTCTTATTTCACCGGAATGCTGAAATAACGTCTAAAATTGCTATTATGACTAAAAATGGTGACATTAAATGAAATTTTGTGACTTTGGTTCCTCAATATATATTCTTCTCTTGGTATTATCTATACAATGACTTTGTTATAAAAGAGTTTTACAGCCACGAGACTCGAAAAACTTGTGTTATGAACACTAGTAGTTATGATTGGAGAAGAAAACAATGCACGTTTTGTTGCCTTTAAAATTTTTGGTTACCTAGCTAGGCTAGGAGTCTAGAACAATTTCAATCTCTACAAACACTGCAACTCCGTTGGTATTCTTAAAACGCTTTGTTAGGAGGTATGGTGGCATGTGAATGAAGATGCATGAGGGAATTTAAGCAATAAGGTAGCATTAATATCGCACATCTGATCATGGTTTTTAATCGGGGTTTTGGTCTTTATTTCTTGGTTAATGCTGGTAAGTTACTCTTTATTCGTAAGACACTTGGCCAAGGAAGTGCGAACCAATTCATGTACCTGACTTCGCAACACTCCGACGAAACACACACGGAGCATACTCAACACATAAAAGTACACCACCATGGACTTGCGGGACGATAATCCAGCTATGGTTCACGCTATCCAGCACACATACTTGTTTGTACACATCACGTGCACGAGCCCGTCCATAGCAAAATCAGCGTGATCCGTGGTGGCTGCTGCTTGGCTCATGGATGCCTTGCCTTGCTACGTAAATGCATGGCTCCGTTTCATTGATTTAATTTAGGTATAAAAAAATGTTTTGTCGGATTTGATCTCCAAATTTTTGTTCCTGGATATGCATGCAGTGGCAACTGGCAAGTTATGTGTGAGCAAAAACTGGGTAGAGACCTGAGTAGAGAGCAGCTACGCCCGAAACTCGATCTTTAACCTTAACAAATCCTTTTTTTTAATCTTTTGGGACGATAAATATATTAATAAATCTGGTTTCATTTAAATCAAATACGACGACTCAAAACTTGTTTCGATTATAGTCATTTTTCCAAGATTGTTGATGTACACACGATGTCACATAAGTGAGAATGGATAAAACTAGCAAAAAAAAAACGAAAATATTTTACTAGAACGGAAATTGAAAAATATACTATTTTGTTTCACTTTCTCTAAACAAAGTCATGGCCGGACCAAAGAGGTGGCCCAAGAGTCCGCCTAGGCCAAGGCCTCCAACAGAGCCAAAAAAATCATAAATTAATTTTATATCAAAAATTATTTTTAACTTTAAAATTCTAGTTAATCCAATTATCTGGAGAATTCGATGGTCCAAAAAAATACATTGAAACAGATGGATGACATGATAAAGTAGTATTATATGACAGAATGGTGGTGGTGCTGAGAGTCAGCGAATTTCGATTTTTTATCTTGAGTTTTTGTTTATAATTTTGCTCGATCGTGCGCGTACGACATCAAAAACTTCATATATTAATATTTGATAAAATATTTGATGAAAAATTGTTTAATTGAAATTGTCACTTCATCAGTAGATTCTAAATTTACAATAATTAACCTCACCCTAATGCTATAAATTAAATTATTTGGTTGCTTCAGATGGGATTTAATCCTTAATGGAAGAGTTAGTCCTCTCCATCACTGTCATTAACTCTCCATAACTTGTCAAGTAACGACGTGATTATCCTCCACTAATTTGGATAGCTGGAATTCTTTTGATTAAATAATAAATCAAACAAAAATATCGATAATATTAATATTTTTAACTATAATTATTATTTACGAAACCACAATTAATAGTTTGAGCTTCCCCAACCCCAGCTAGCGCCTAGCAGCCTATATTTCGATTGACTCGCCACCTATATTTTGCACCCAAGACGGCCCGGAGTTCCAATCTATAATTAAATATTTAATAAACTACATACGCGTGTTTATATATATATATATATATATATATATATAGTGTATTATTGAAAAGAAAAATAATTCTGAAAAACCAAAATATAATTTATTTTTTAAAATAATCTTTTTTTAAATATATATATATATATATATATATATATATATATTTTTTGATAATATATATTACGTGAAATACTTGATTGATTCTAGTTTATTTCTATTAAAACTCTTGTTTTTCATATTTTGTAGATTTCATTTTTGGTATAAACTTTAGGAAAAAATGAATCGATATATAAAAAAAGGAAAATAGTGGTTGAAAGAGAGACATCGTTTGTGAAAATGTTGATTGAAGATCGTATTTTTATTACTTCAGTTTCGACATATTGTTTGTGTTCTTTGAATACGTTTTAATCTGATTACTTGTTTTAGGATACAATTTGACTCCTTAAAGTGTTAAGGATGTTAATTTTCATAAAATCACTAGCGTTGATTTTTGTAAACTCAAGTTTTTTCTAGTGATTATTTGTCGTGAGACATCACGTAAGTATTTATATTTGTGCACAAGTATCTTTGAGTTGTTATTGTCTAAATTATTTATTTGTATATTATGTGATTCTATTATGTATTGTCCCTAAATGTTACATTATCTAAGACAGCATTATATCTGGTATACATAATTTTTTACAATTTATGTTAAATAGAAATCCCGAATATATATATTAGTTAATTAATTGCTACTCAAACCTAATGTAAAATCCAAAGATAATAGTATATCCCACGGCGGATTTAGTGGTTTTATTTTTAATTTTAAAGATCGATGTGATTCATAATTAATAAGTGATAAATTTTTAAGCAATTGGGAAACCAAAAAACGAATGTTGACTCCAATAATAATAATAATAATATAAAAAAAAAGTGTACGTAAAATTGTTGTTTTCGAGTAAAAGTAGGTACGTGAAGTTTTCGTGAAAGTGTTTTGGGGTCGATCTTTATCCACGTCGACCAATTCACTAATGCGTGATTCATTACTATTTTTGCTTAAATTAAAAGGCATATTCCATATTGAAATAGCAGGAAAGAATTATTTAATTCCGGATTGTACCCCAATTTAGATATATATCATATCTTGTGGATTAAGTAGTACTAGTTATTCTGCACACGTGACGCGTGTGTAGAATCTTTTTTATCATTGTCGATTGATCAAAGTGAAATTTAACAAATTATGGAGGAACTAAATTGATATTTGAATTGTTGAAATGAAAAAATAAAAAAAGTGTGTTGAAATTAAAAAAACAAAAATGTAATATTAGTAGTCATATAAGAGTAAAATTAGGAAAAAAAAAGTTGATGTCTCTCTTAAGTAGTTATTATTATGTCCTCACACTTAATAATATAGTATAGAAGTATAGATTAAACAAATTTAACGAGGCGCCACTTCATTATATTCTAATTCCGTCGACAAAATTCCTTCCTCAAGTCGATTTCATCTTGTGTCACAATTTGCTGATGCTGCCATTTAGGTAGAATACGATTCGAGTTAAATACTAAGCGAGCTCGCCTCATGTATATTTCGAGGTACTCAAACTCTTGCATGAAAAAACCGAAACTCGATCTTTAAATATAAATAAACAAAAACGTCTCTTAAATTAAACCATCTAAATAAACAAAATATGTAGCTAGAGCTACTCGGTTAGATCTAAACCACAAATTAAACTCGACTCATGTAAATACCCGAGCTAGACTAAATTAAACTGTAGTCGAATTTTGATCGATCTTCTCAGGAGTATCTTTGCTGAATCTCATGTTGCTTGCTATATATGCGCTAAGTTTTTGAAAATTAAGAACAACTCATCCACCAATATTGTATATCATTGAAATGTATTTATTAAAATGAGCTTCCATTAAATTTTTACGCTTCAGATCAAAATCTTCTCATAATTTGAAGGAAAAAGGTAATTTAATAGGCACTGTTTGATGCAAAGCATTATGTTATCAAATAACTTCAGTTGGTACAAATTAATCAAAAGGAAAATTGAAGTCATTCCAAATATTGGAGAGTTTAAAGGTTGAGTGAAAGTGAAAAGTCGAGGAGGAAACTGAATTTTACTCCATAGAGTATTGATTACTCTGAAAATTAATAAATGTTTTCGCCCAAGGAGGGGTCCAATTCTCAATGGTGCCCCTCCAAGTAAGTGGAGACACGTACTTGTGCAATAGGTCTATTCGATTATCCATCGAATCAAATAAATCTCTAATCGGTTTTATTTTCGAATAATGGAACCTATCGAAATATTCATAGAAATCGAAATAACCGAACTGATTTTATCAACCGAAAGAACCGATATTTTTTAGAATATGCGAATTTTAACACACAAAAAAAAAATAAAAAAATGGAGAGTTTATAAATAACAAGAAATATTGAACCAAAAATATCAATAACAAATAGAAATATTGAAAATAAAATCATTGGATGAATGAGCTTCCTTCTAATGTATGAAAAGTTGGGTTTCTTTATGATGTATTTTTAATGCTTATAAACAATTTAAATTAATATATATACTAATTCGATTAATTCGATTTAATCCAATTTTAAATTAAAACTGAAACCGAAGCGAATAAACTGATTATTTAAAATTTCGAAATCAAACTTTCGAATTGGCCAATTAATTTGGTTTAACTGAAATTTTGCCCACCATAGTAGAGATTGATGGAATGTGGGATTTCCCATCAATGTCTTACCCACCCCCTCACACTTGCTCAAATTACCAATACCCCCCTCACACCAGGCCCATCATTGGCCATGTGGTGTTTATGACCAAAAAAATTACAAATTCACAATTATTTAAAAGAAAATAAAAATAAAACACATATCATTTAAAATTTTATTTACGATGTTGCACAATTTTTTTGGAGCCTCATATGTCCCAGTATGATTAGATTACGTGATATTTGATATATTATTGGAAATAATTATGTGATGATGATTCAAAAACTAAAATTTCACGATCACGTCTACATATAATAGAAATAATCTGAGTCTCACTTTTTACATCAGACTTCGATGAGAACATCAGGTAGTGGTCACCCAAGAGCTGTCCATTAAGAGACCATAACCAAATTTTTGGCACGAGTCTTTTCTATTTTTTCTCCATCCTCAATGCTATGTTGGTTACATGACCTCTCAACGTTGTCTACTCATTTGGTTTAATCGATCTTTAAATGAAGCCGTTATGTTAATTAATTTGATAATAAGTTTCCCTAACAAGTTTTTTTTTTTGTTTTATTTTACAAACTATTTTCAACTCACAATTTAGATAATTAAATTAAATTATAAGGATTTCAGGTTGTTGTGTCTTGTATATACCTATGATAATTTCACCACCATTTCATACATATAAAGGAATGCAGAGAAATTATATCTTTGGTCCGTACTTTGTATATTTTCATTTTTGATATGTTATTTGTCAATTCAAGGTTGTTGTTCACTATCTTGCATTTTTTCAATTTTTTAAAAATTTTCTTTGGAGTATTGACGATGTCGTAGCATCGAACATGCAAATAATATTTGTTATCGCGTTAGCATTTTTGGTTGTTACGACATTATTTTCCGATCTCACTTCAACATTCAGCTGAAAAATAGATAAAATCGGAAAAAAAATTGCAAATTAATAGCATAAGACCTTAAATTAACCAACAAGATTAAAAAAAACATACCAGTAGGAAAAACTTACAATGAATTTACGCTTTATAAATACAGGAGATGATAAAAATATATTGATGGAGCAAACGGAAGAAATGTCGAAGCAATTACAGAACGAAAAAAAATATATATATATATATATATATATATATAAATATATATTATATGTGTGTGTGTACACATATATATAATCAGACACATACTTAAGAAGTACTGTTGTATTTCCATTTTTCACTTTCTAGGCCGAAAATCCTCCACGTTTCTCGATTTTCGAGAGAGCAAGAACTGTGGCATAGTCGGCAAGGGCCATTACTTCTTCAGTTCTTCACCAAATATTATCTACTATTTCGAATTTAATATATAAAATAATTCCCAAAGATTCATTAAAAAATGGGAAATAATATTAACCACGAGGACAATCTTCAATGAATGTATTTAAAAATATTTCTATATAATTTTTCCCCAAAAGATAATATAATTCGAGGACTTCGATCCCTTACTTGGTTCCTAATAACTATAGGTCCCCCCATTTGCATTAATTGCTATTCATTCAGCACACCTTCATCGATCCCCCTTCCCCAATATTTCTCTGCTCGCATGCACCCAATTCTCAACGTACAATTTATCAGATCAGTATGGAGAACCCATAAAGCTCAGGAGGGATAGCGCCTTATATGATCTCACCGCCACGGCCGAGTGTTGGCCGTGATGCATCTATATATAGGTCTCTATGGCGCTATCCATCCTGAGTTTCACGGGTGTTTTCGTGCTCTTTCAATTCTTTTGATTTTTATATGTCTAAGGATGATGATTTTATTTAATTGGATCAGCCAGAGATTATGGTTATTTTGTGAATCAAGATAAGATATTTATAATATTTTATTTATTCGTAGGGAAGTTGTACTAATTACACCCATCGTCCAACTATCTCTTTTTTGCTTATACATTTATGCACTAGAATAATTGTAGATTGTAAAAACATCAATTTCTGGTAAGTACAAAAAATTAATTTTAGAATGGTGATAGCATAATAAGATATGAAACATGATTGGGAATGTATTTTGAAAATAATAAGAGAAGATATGTTAGCTTTTTTGGAAACAACAAAAATATGACTTGAGAATAAAATGAAACACAATCTTAAATTTTATGGAGAGTCAGACACTTTTTTTATAGGTTGCAAACACTCACACATACTCGTTATATTGGTGCAGTCGATAATTCAATGGAGGGACTCCTCCGAGTCTTTACCCCCACCATTAAATATACCTGATACACCCGTTGTTGTATCAGTAAAATTAAGGTACCGTGGAGGCATCCATCGATCATCGATCGCTTATTTTATAGATGGCTTTTTGAGGGATTACTCGTATAACTGAATCTTGCACTTAAACATAGTGTGTTTCTTGAGGGTTTACAGCCTAATGCCCTAATGTAGAATCGTTTTCTGGAAAATTTTTATATTTCTTGATTTCCCAGAGTACTTTAGCTCGGACACGATCGCTTAACTATTATATGGTTGTGTAAATCATGCGTGGCTACGAATGTCCAATGGATTTGTATATATTTTCTTTATAGTATGAATGGATTAATGTTTTTTAATACATGTGAAATTCAGACAGTATTCAGATACAAAATCTAAATCCGTAATATTATGTCTTTTCAGTTTCCTTAAAATATGCTACGTGGGAAGAAGGAATCTTTGTTATTGTTTATAGGGATGAAGCGTGAAATCAGAAAATTGAGTGATACCCGAAGACATGCAAGTGATGGCCCCTTTTCGATCAGTCTTTTCTCCTACTCATTCTAGGATTATGTAGTGTCTGCCAACACTTGAACTTCTCCATTTCAAATTTCTTACATTCAATGAATATTAGGTTTGATAAATATTGAAAAAAAAATAGTAAAAAAAAAAAAGAATTAGTGTGAAGACCCGAAACATGTTATGCCCAAGATAAGACCCGCCTGAACTCGAATATTGACAGTCAAGTTGAGCTTTGAAATAACCAGAGAAATTCGAAAAATTGCGGCATCTTGTGACAACCATTGGAACCTCAATCATGAAGAATAAAAGCCACCATACTTTCAAAATTAAAGAGACATTTGACTATTTAATTTAATACTTGTAAGTTGTAACAGCCATTTTATGACTAATAAATGACCGTAAAATGGATGTACTGACTATGAATAACAGTCCTTTCAGCTAATCTCTCTGCTCTATAAATAGAGCTTCCAAGCTAGACAAAAATCACACCAACACAAGCATTGTAGCCCCCAAATTGTGAAGCTTTCAGCAGCATCTTTCTGCCCATTTTCGAGTCACAAGAAGCAGCTAACAACATGTGACACACTGTAGAAATTTTCCATTAGCTGATAATATAACCGTTGTATGATATCGTCTCAGAGGATTAATAATTAAGGACTAATGTCAATAAATCATGAAAAATAGATGAAATTCCAGTGCTTCATGTACACGATATGCTTATGATAGGTTTTTTTATTAAGATATGTCATTGTTCAAAAATTTCATATGTATTTGGGAACGACGATACACATAACCAATTTTGAATAGAGTTGGATCGTGAGAAAATCTAATCCATTGCGGCTCTCTCTATTACAATAATAAGTATCCGTGAGAATTATTAACTATTTGTTTTGAACAATTATTTTTAAAAATAATAATTTTCGGTCGATCTTTGGCCCATTTAAATTCAATTAGAAAGACATTACATTGGGCCTAGTAATTCGACTCTTCGTATCGAATACCTTAAGCGAGAGGTGAAGGAACAAATTGAGACATGAGTGGAGGCTCCTTGAAAGATGGACGTATACAATTGTTTTTTTATTTTTCCTTCAGAAAAATAAACCGAATATATAGCTTGATGATGCAGTCTCCAAAGAGATGGCCGAGCTGAGGAAGTTGCCTGACGCGCGGTCTTACTTTTTTACTTTATATATATAATGAAAGGTCCGATGACCTAATAAAAAAACAAGTGAGATATAATTTTGATCTTGTACCTTGCATATTTCTGATTTTGTTATTGGTCAAGTTACGATCTTAGTTTGGTTTACACTTTTTTTTCAACTTCAATAAATTTTACCAAAGTGTTAATGACTGAGAATCGATCGATAATACAAAAAAAAAAAAAATGAAAAACGTGCAATATATATATATATATATATATAAAAGTGAGTTTGTACATTCTACCTTGTTTGCATGAAAACAACATTGAGTTAGCACGATGCATATTTTGAATTCCTTATATATGTAGGTAATATAAACTTTAGGCTTAGTTTGGAAGTTAGGAGAGAAAAGAAAGGGAGAGGACAAAAGAAGAGTGGAGAAAAGAAAGGGAGATTTTTATTGGAAGGAAATTTTTGTCCTCTCTCTAACAAGTTCCTTTCTTTAATTTCCTTCCATTAAAATCTCACAACCAACCAAATTTTTTAAATTCCCTTTCCTTTCCCTTCTTTTTCCAAATCACAACTCCAAATGAAGCCTTAATATATTTGCATTTGCACAAAATAATTTAATACTTACTCAAATTTCAAAGTATATATATCCCAGCAATGTATAAACGTTGAATTTTTGAAGTTATAAACTCAACAAATTAATAAAGAGAAGACGGTGATCTAAAAATAAAATGATAACATAATCGACCATGCATTCACCGGCAAGCAAATCTTCCTGGTACGGAAGAAGAAGAAGAAGAATATCGTTTATCACGTAAAAAAAAACATGAATTCCAGTTTAAACCAAGTTAACATAATTATCAACAAATCACAATAAAGAAATATAAAATCCATTGACAAAATCGTATATGATATCTTTACATTTATAAAATATATTATTCCTCAAATAAAAAAAAACTAAAATAAATTATTGTGTAATCCATTCATTACCGCTTTGGCAATGATCTTCAAACCCTGGCAGCCACTGGGGAGTACTGCGTAACTGCTGCTTTTGCGCCGGTGAAGAACGAAAGGAATCCGGTAGTGCTTGTATTTGGCTCCTGCTCGTCAAGGAATAGATCTTCAGGATCCCTAAAAGCACCATGCAAGCAAACAATGGCCACACCAACAATAAGAGCCGACACCAGAACAGATCCGACGCTGGTTAGAAAGATTACGACAACAGTGCACACGATCAAGAAGAGAAATGTCTCGCGATCCGAAAACTGGCGGCCGCAGAAGGTGACCGGAGGATCGGAAGATTGGCGTAAAAGGTAGAGGAACTGCCATGCGGCAAGGAGGCCGGATAAGAGGATGAGAGAAAAAGGATTCGTCAAAAGAGAGACGACGAGCACAATGGTTATGATGGCGATGTAATTAACGCGGAAATACTGATAATTTCTGCGGATTCTGCTGGTGGCATCGGATAATGATTCTGGCTTGGAGAAGGCGGAGCGGTCGACAAGCTCCGACCAGGGGCGGCGGTTGGAGAGGCCGAAGCGAACTTTTTCGGATATACCGGAGAAGAAAGAACGAACCGCGGAGGTGGATTGTTGGGTGTCCGCGGTGGCGGGGTGTAGAATTGATGGGGAAGAATTTGCCATGATTCTATGTTCTTTAATCCTTTATTTTGATTCGATGATACTTTATAGCAACCAGGTAAGCATATTCAGTAAATGAATCGTTAAAAAAAATTGCTTACTGTATTTTATTTAGAACTTTATATGTATATTTATGATTAAAAATAAATAAATACATTTTCCTATTAATTCATAATAGATTCTAAAATCATTCCTCGAACTTTCTCTTTTAGCTGAATTTAATCTACATTTAACAATCGGGATCTGAAGTTTTAACTTTAAGTTTAACTAGAGATTAGCATAAATTTGAAATAAAAATGTATGAGCTGATTTTCGAGATGATCTTACTTCATATCAGTTCCTGTAAATTTAAGTTTGGTATTATTGGAAGTATAGATTTGTAGTTCCAAATTCTCAACTCATGTTATATGATCTCTATTGACATATATCTTTATGTACTATTTATTATTGTTATTAGCAACCGAGCACGCACACGTGTGTGACATAATTTTATAATTCAAATGCTTGATTCAATTATGAAATTTTTATAAAACTACGTAAAATTAATTAATCTTCATAAATTAGAAATTTAGAAGGAAATTAAAATAAAAACCACCATGTCAATTTAAATAAAATTGATTCCGTGAGACCGTTTCATATAAGTTTTTGCAAATATTGAATAAGGTTTGTCACGCCCCGACCCCGAACCTGAGCCCGCACGTGCGTGAATGCACAATGAGCTCTTATAGCAATTGCTTCGTATTCGTCCTCGCTTTATGAAAATGATTAACCCAAGTTGCTATAGAAGTCCATTGTAAGCCAATATAAACTCATTTTAAATCTTTAATTTTTAAGATGGGACAAGTGTATCACAATCATCCCTCCTTCAGAACGCGACGTCCTCGTCGCGGCCTCACCCCTCGATCCACCAACTCCGAGAATCTAGAGGTGGCTCCAATAGGTTCAAGAGGTGGCTCCCGTTATGTAGCATTTTGTCCCGCAGGTTCAAGAGGTGGCTCTCATGCACGTAGCACTTTGCCCCGCATAGCATTTATTTCCCGGTGTTCCGTTCCAGTGACTGGCTCTGATACCATTCTGTCACGTCCCGAGCCCAGACCCGCGCATGCGTGACTGAACAATGAGCCTTTATAGCAACTACTTCGTATTCGTCATCGTTTTACGAAAATAATTAACCCAAGTTGCTATAGAAGTCCATTGTAAGTCATTATAAACTCATTTTTAAGATGTGAGACAAGGGTATCACAAGGTTAGTTCGTATTGGTTGGGTCAGAAGGCCAACAAGGAATTTAGCTCAGACTCTAAATTTCATTTGCATTTTACAATTCTGCATTCATTTTTTCCAGATGAATTTTTGAGTATTTGGGTTTTGAGTGTGCTGAAGTGGATTTTTTCTGTTGGGATTTGATCTGAATTTTAGGTCACTTGGATTTTGATTTTTCTTTTGCTTTTATGTTGTTGAAGTTTTTAATTTTGAGTCTTGATCACAGATCATGCGGGTTATTTAGTGTTGTACATGTATATGTCGTAATTATAGTGTTGATGAGAGCTACTGCGTTTCATTTTGGTTTACTTTAAATTTATATATTGATTACTTGGTTTCCCAAAACATCATGTCTCCATAAAACCTGGAATTTGTTATTCGTGACAAAATTAATGAGACCATACCGACCTTAAACTTCTAATGGCGGTAAAATCTTCCTGTGAGAGCCGCCTATGTTTTTTTATGATGCAACGAACGAGACATGCGGTTATAAGAATTACTTTCGTCGCTTACTGTTCTGTATTACGAAAGTTCGAAATTTTGAATAGTTGACCCTGAGTTTCTCCAATATGCTGTTTGGAACTTCGACACTTATGAGGGAATGGATGGTACAAAAGGCTTCTTGAAAGAACTTAGCGTTTGGATGGCCACTAATCATATATCCTTCAAAAGATACTTCTAGCATGGTATATGATTCAAAATATTTGGGATTCGTGGTTACCGTGGAGGCATGGACTGTGAATTTTATGTCAAAATGGCAAACATTTAGTTCTATTATTGTAATTAGAGTCAAGATCACCTCTTGGACTGCTATGAGCTGCAAATTGGTACAACTGCAAGGACAGAGACTATTGGGATTGATCAATATATTTAATATGGAAAGAGCCTACAAAAATAAATTAATTATTTGAACTCCTTTTATCTCTTCTACCACAACTTAAACAAAAAGAAAATTCTGAAGTGTCCAATTTTCCGCTTCAGTAATAAATATTAGGCAAAAACTTGTGTGAGACGGTCTCACGGGTCGTATTTGTGAGACGGATCACTTATTTGGATCATCCATGAAAAAGTATTACTTTTTATGCTAAGAGTATTACTTTTTATTGTGAATATGGGTAGGGTTGACCCGTCTCACGGATTATAACCCGTGAGACGGTCTCACTCTCACATGAGACTCACTCTAAATATTAAATATAAATTCGTATGCTATCCTGAAAACATTTTTAATTAATTATTAAAAATTGAAATTTATGCAATAAAAATATATCGTCTCTAGCACAGTAGGAATTAATTCAGAAAATCGGTTCTATAATTTGGAAAATTAGTTTTATTTTTTTGAAAAAATAGGTTAATTTTTTAAAAATCGAGTTAAACATAATTAATGGAATTATTTTTAAATAAAATTTAAATTTCATAATAGGGCCATATTTATACATGGTTGGATCGGGCTTTGGACTCCAATGACCTGTAAGTACGAAGCCTCCAGTATATTTACTCGAAGCCCTAGCTTATCAACACGTAAACAAAATTTTCGAGAGCATCGCAGAACCACCGAGACTGATTTTAGGTTAGGAGGGACCCTGGCCTTGACGGGGAAGAGGAATAGTGTGATGCGATGACATCGCCGTAATCCAACAAGGTACATCCATAATCTTCATTGCAGCATTGTCGAAATACTTTTTTCTTTTTTTCCCATCAATAGACGATGTGTGTGAAATTGGGTAATCTTACTTGTGTCCATTGCTCATTACACCTTTTGATGTCTGTTGCTCAGTGGAGACTTTCCAGTTAATGTCAAGGTATGAGGAAGGAAATCCATAGGAAAACTTACAGCGTGTGAATTGTATGTGTTTGTTTTTACAGTTTGGTTAAGCTCTAATGGGGGAAAGAGAACTCAGCAAGGTGAGCTACTTCCAGTTCAATTTACAAATAGAAAAGTTTTCCTACTACGACTCATTCGCTTTGATTGAGTCGCTTCTGGAATGGTCTCTGGTGATGTGTTTTATGTTTTACTTCTGGGATTTTCTCTGTTTGATTTAATTTATTTACTTTTTTGTGTCGAAACATTTGTGAAGTTGGAGCGAAGTAGTGAATGTTTGATGCCCTCTTGGATCTTTTCATTTCTAAGGACTACAAGAGTCGATCTGATTTCTAATGTGAATGAAATGAAGTAGAAATGATGTAATGGGTGAGAAATTAATCTTGATTCAATCTCTGATGCAGTGCAGGTGATGAATGGGAAAAGCTAAGTATCCAAAAACATGGAACATAAGACATAGTCAATATTAACCGAGTGATGATTTAGCTACTACGCACCTCGAGTGCTGAATTGTTTTAATTGGCGATGGAGCAACGCCTCCTATCCGGAAGCCCTAAATCTGCAGTTGTTGCCCTCTCTCTCATAACTAATCCGTTCACCTCCCACCAGACACTGTCATCCCTTCTCGATATCCTAATTCTTAACCTTCAAGACCAAAAGTTTGACCACCCCAACAAAATACTCTCCCTCCTGGCCGCCATTTCCCATCAACGCCCTCAGTTGAGCTCCCGCGTAATCTCTGCCGTCCAGAAATTCTTCTTTGTACCATCTGTGCCCATTCCCTCTTTCCCATGCGCGCTCTCCCTTCTCCTCAACACTGACCATTCTAACACAATCGGGTCGGGCCCCTTTTATGATGAGTCTCTGTTTCTGTCTCTCTGTTTTTGGCCGTGTGTGAAAACTAGGAGGTGGGTCGCTAAAAATGTGGGTGCATTCCTTGGTGTGAGACCGTCGGTGTTGCTAACTGTGCTCCTTGGGATTACTAAGGATCCGTATCCTTGTATTAGGGAGGCTGCATTGGATGGTCTGGTATCATTGAGTAATCGTGTTGCTGTTGATGATAAAAGTCTAACTGAATGCTGCTATTTTCGGGCCACTGAGCTTCTGTTTGATGCCCAGAAATCAGTTAGATGTTCGGCTGTTAGTGCGGTATGTTTTCTTCTTATGAGTTATGGTTGGTTTTATGATACATAGTGTTCTATTACCATTTCAAGGTCGAATTTTTCTTTTTGGGTTGGATGTTCGGCTTTTGAGTTATCTTTGTTAGATTCTCATAAAATTATTCATCTACTTGTTGTGACTATGGGCTTGCTTCATGGAGCAAACGAATGGAATCAGGCCTTATATATGCAAAAAGTTCCTATTGAGAGGTTTGATCTCGGTAGTAGTTCAACAGCTCGGAATCCAAAAATTTTGGATTGGTGTTCTGATGAAACTAGTGTTTGAACTTGAGTTCAGTAGTCAGTCCGATATTATCAAACCTCAAATTAAGCATTCAAAGTGTACTTTTTAATGCTTCAAAATCATATCTCAAATTATTGTATGCAGTTTAAACAACTGCCGTTTTATTTCTATTTAGATTTAGATTTTAGTTTCTTTTTTAAAAAAAAACCGGATCAACTTCCAGTAATTACCACTAAAATTATAAATCAAAACTTTGGCTATATTTGTAAGTCCCACATTACAAAAACTGAGAAAAACATTTAAGAAAGTATTTCATGAGAATTGTGGCCATTTGAATGTGATGTTTTGGTATCTTGCGATTGCATAAGTTGTCCCTCGACAGATCACATTTTTCATAAACCATGTAAATTGCAAATCATCACCAGTTAGAGAATGAGAGGGAGTTATTGGGCAGGAATGAGAAATAGTGGGAAAATGGAAAGATTTTATTTGTTGCAGTGCTGAGGTGGGGGAGGGTGATTGATGTGAGAAACGGGAAAGAATTACGGAGTGAATTGGAATTTATGGTTAGTTGTTTTTTATGTGGACCTTATATGATTTTCTCTTCTTTTTGTTTTTTTAAAATTTAAATTTACCTCGGGTCAAAACTGTATGACAATGGTACCCTTGCTGCTACTGCCAACCTCCTTCGCCCGGTCCTCTTTCTTTTCTCTAATTCAACCTTAAAACCATCGGGAAAAAACTGAATCTTACCTGAAACAATGAATAAGAGAAGAAAATACTAGAGAACATGCATCTGGGCTCTAATAAAGTGTGTAAGGACAAAGATGTCTACTATGCATGTTAAGCGTGGGAAAAAAATTATTACATGTTTTAGGATTTAGTTATGCGCATGTTGTGTATCAAATCATTTTTAAGATGAGGCTAGTTCTCAAAATTTTCCTTGTAATAATATATTAAAAGTTGTTAAGGTGTTTTGAGCAATAAAATTATCACATTGTATTTATATTTTATTAAAAGTATTTGTTCTTTTCATATATCTTATGGCCAGTGATATCTTAAACAAAATACGCTAGGTTGAATCTGGCTCGAAATATATTCAAACCTAGCCAAAGCTGAACCTCAGCTTGAATTTTATTGGCATATCTCTGAAAAACTCACGAACCCACTCCATTCAGTTGTACTATATTTCACTTCTGGGTTACTTTGGGAATTGGTAGAACATATAACATCAGTTAACAATGTATTTTGTTTCAACGTAGTTGAGCACCTGCACTTGAGCTCCTAGTGATGATTTACACTTTGTACCATTCTGTCTAAGTTCATAGCCGGTCTCCACTGTATCTTATTCTCATCATCTGCCCTTTCATATCTACCATGTGGGTATGAATCTCCTATAAAGAGGACAAATGTTTTTCTTTTTTCCTGGATGCTTTTGTTGTTAGCAGAAATGAAAGTATCTTTATTTTACTGCAATCACTGAAGTTGCTTGGCTAACCTAGTACTCGCTATAATATATATTTTTTATTTCTCTCAATTGACGATAGTATTGACATGTTAGCATTACATATGCGAATTGACTTTGACTTAATCTATTAGCTCATCTTTTGTTATTTGATGAACTTAACAGCAAAATTTTTGTTCCTTGCTGAAAGTTATCATCAAAGACCTGATGAATTATGGGTTGAAGGTCATGACGGAGCATTGTCAGAGGGGTAAAAGGGTCCCCTTATTGCATTGTAAAAAATGGGGGCATCAAAGATCCATGTTTCAATTTTCTATATTGTTCCATGTTAATTTGGCTGTGATGGTCCATGAATAGCAACAGATAACTTTTCATTTTATCTGTTAAATCATTTTGTTTTATTCGTAGCTCTTGGTGCTTTATTTATTTGTACAAATAGGTAACTCGCTAGTGAGGTATCCATTTTTGTGAAAGTTGTTTGAGGTCTTATTGATGGCTGATGTAGTTTTATATATTTGGTTCAGGTCTGTGAATGGGGGCAGTTGCTCGTGGCATTGAACGAAGAAAAATGTAAAAGGGACTGGTCTGATGCAGTATTTTTACAGGTGCTTTGTTTCTTCATCCTGCTGTAAATTAAAAATGGAGTCTGCTAAGTTATCAGAATGCATAAATATAATCACAATACACATTTCATACGCACAATCACAATTATTGTTGGGAAAGAGTGGGAATGTCAAGTAGGGAGCTCAGAGTTTTACTATATTTGGAAGAGATTCAGATAGCTGCTGAACAATCTAAACATCAAATTTAACGATGGGGATGGTTATGGACTAGATCGATCAGATTAAAATTGTCTATACAAGATTTTTCATGTTATAGCTGAATTAAGGTTATTGAATTCAGATTAAAGTCTTTAGATTCGCTAAGTGTTTTCGTTGGAATTTTTTATTTGATACTTTATCCTTACTGTATTAAACTATTCACTCATAATCTCTAATACACATGCGCACATGTATGCATATTCCTTCATTTTGTCAATATCCACCACTCTCGTTCCGATTTCAAATATTATTAATTGGTACACACGTACCGTGGCAGATTTGTTTAATGGCAAGAGACATGGACATGAATATACGGGTTTCTGCTTTTGATGCTCTTGGGAAGATACAAATGGTTTCTGAGGATCTTTTGATGCAGAGCTTATCCAGAAAGGCTTTGGAATCTACTAAAGAAAAGAATTATCCTGGCCACTATACTGTTAAACTGCTTAGAATACCAGCATCTGCAGCTGCATTTACTTTTGTTCATGGATTGCAGGATGAATTTCATGAAGTAACATCTCACATGCTTTACAGTTTCATTTAAATGCTGCTATTTTTTGCCTTTACATTTTGGAGTATCCACTCTTCTGATATAAGATCATGTCTCTCTTCGTTCATTACCCATTCCTTGTCGTACTGGATTCATTAAGAATACATTCCTTAGTATCATAATTATTAACTGCTTTACCTTTATTAAGGTCAGACGATCAGCCTGTTGTGCATTGCAAATGCTGATGGCCTTTTCATCTGAATTTACTGGTGAAGCTGTTCATGTGTTGATGGATATACTGAATGATGATTCATTGGTTGTACGACTACAAGCTTTAGAGACACTGCATCATATTTCTTTATGTGGCCAACTAAAGGTGGAGGAATCTCACTTGCACATGGTAAAGGCTTGGTTAATCTTCAAAGACATAATTTCAAGTTTGGAAAGAATTTATCTTTTTCTTCTCGGACATGCATTTTTGTCCTGATTTGCAGATACAAAGTGTTCCGGGCTTTCATATTGTGTTCTAATTTCCATGATTAATTTTCCTATTTCAGTTTTAGATTTGATTTATTATTTTATTGTAGTTCTTTGGCAGTTTAATGGATGGCAGCCCTATGATTAGGTCTGCTTCCCGGAAGGCCATCCAATCAATTAAGTTACCAAAGTTGAAGATGTTTAGGTTGTGCATTGATGCCCTTGTGAAGAACTTAGAGCTTTATCCACTGGTTTGTTCTTTTTAACTTCGTTCTTCGCTTGATAGTAACTATACACTCATTCAATCCACCATTAGGAGAACCTTCTGCTACAGTATGTTTTCAAAAATAGTGGATATATGCTGGAATCTTGATGGAACAAGCGTGATAATTCGATGAAATTCTGATATGAATGACAGGATGAGGCTGATGTATTCTCTGTCCTATATAAAATTGGTCGAATTCATGGAAAATATGTTGCTAGCATCTTCCAGGAGGTTTTTCAAGAGGTAAGGTTTAGTGGAATTATGGTCATATATCTTTATTCTAGCTACTGTCTGTCAAATCAGTTACTATATTTTTTGCATGATGTGTTGACAAATGCCTCAGTTGGAGCCTTCTTTTGACGGAAATTTGGGGTTTCACAACACAAGGACTGCTGTGTTGTTTGTATTGGCCATTTCAGCTCCAGTATCATTTGACCGAGAGATCTGCAGCATTCCCCCACAAGTTTTTTCTTATGCTGTCACTATGTTAGGCAGAATATCCAGTGGTCTTGTTGATCTGTTCGACCAGAATACCCTTTTGAACTATTTGTCTCATTGCAGCAAATTCACTGCTGTGTCTGCTTCTGAGTTTTTCAAGGGAGAATTACTGGACTCTCAAACAAAGAATAGTAACATTCACCTGGGGAAAATGAGTGATTGGATCTTTAATGGATGTTCTGATAACTTGGTTGGATTGAAGAAATTCACGACTCTGTTCCAACACCATTCGAATTCAGTTGATGAAGCAACAAGCTACAGCCAAGTTATATTTCAACAAGTGAGAGATTTGTGGCCAATGATACAGCTAGGATACATGAATGAAGTAATTCGAACATTGAGGTTCTGTACATTCTTTCTGAAATATCTTTGAGTTTTCTAGTAGTAAACCTTTACTCTATTATCATTTACAATTCCCTGTCTCAGTTTCATAATTAAAGGTATTGAACCATGATTATTGTTATGGTTTTGAAAACAGAAAATAAAAGTTTGGAAAATTTCTTTTCTGTTTTTTATTGAGAAAATTTGTGAGGACATATATACAGCTTATAAGATCCAATCTTGGAGCTACTCTAGGAAACTGATGCACTATTTAGCCTGAAGAAAAAATAGGAAACTAAACACAACCTAAACAAGAGAAGTAAACAATTTAAATCAAGTAAGATTTTGACTTGGATTCTGCATTCCTTGGCTAGCCATTTCCGACAATTTTGATATGAATGTTTGCGTATGTTCTCACTTTTTGTTCAAGTTGGCGTTAACTCAGAAATCCAAAAGCTTATTTCACCAATCTGTTATAGGGGAAAATCATTGAACCTAAATTTTTATGCTATTTTGTTGTTTTTTGTGGTTTTATTTGTATTTTAGTGACAATAGCTCCATTGTGCTTTCCTTTCTACATGAGTAATCGTAGACGCATCAATGGTTTGTTCCAGGAATTGGAAGCACGAGTTAAAAAGGTTGAACAATGACTTCCATCAATCCGCTGCCATCTTGGTTTTTTCCATGAATTATCTACGTGTTATAAAATTATATGGCAAGACGTGGGCACATTACTTGTCTCTGGGAAATCTACAGTTTAATGGAATGGGTATTTTGGAGGCTCTATTGCAGAAAACTGAAAGGAGACTTGAAGAAATCCTATGCAGATTCTTAGGACTGAGCAGAGAGGAAGAGTTTCATATCCTGGAGCTAACACTTGTGACTTATACATTGAGATTGTCTTCAGGAGCTACCTGCTGTTTCAATGCTTGTATGAATGAGCTAAAATCTGTAATTTCTCGTGTAGAGCGACTTCATAGAGAAAGATCAATTGAGCTGTCTGATTTTATCATTGAGCTTCAGAATGCGTTGTGTGAAATTGACAACTCCGAAGATGATGCTACTGACAGATTATATCTGTTTCAGAGGTCTCTTTACCTTTTTTCTCCGAAGCATATTGTGTTATCTGGAGAGATCAAATACATGTCAGCTGATGTGAATATATTTGACAATAGTTTTGAAAATCCTATACTCTTTGTTACTGGACTACCTGTTGGTGTATCACTAGAAATCACTCTGTACAACATTTCCAGTGAAGCTAGATTGTGGCTTACGATTGCTCTAACAGAGAAATCAACTCAGTTTATTTTCCTCAATTTTCATGAATTTGAAGGTTGTAATGAAGTGAGGAAATTTCCATTTGTGGCACCATTTTATAGGACTCCCAAGGTGAAATACTTCTCGATAAAGATTTCTGTTGCTATAGAGTGCCTGTCTAAGGTTCAGCGATTGAGGCATAAGAATGGACCAAAACATGAGCTTTTTCAGCTTTGCGAAGAAAAAGAAGTCCATCTATCCTTGGCCCGATGAATAAGCACTATGTTGTATGTTGCTTGGGTGGACAAGAGCAGCAATGAGTGAATCTGCATTCTGATTTCTTGACGTGAACAGGCTCTTGAAGACTGAACATTTTTTTGTGACGAAAGGTTGTGTCACTCTATAAATTATTTATTTACTGGCTCGGGAATCATGTAATCACTTCAGAAACGAGCTTTCAAATGGACTGCCAGGATATTCTAGGTGATTCTACATCCATGTTTGAACATGTACATAAAAAATTCCTTGTGGCTTTAGAGAATCACCAACATGTTGAAGGTTTTTCCTCGAATCAGATCTGTCTACATCTGTAAATCTATCTAAAAATTTTGATAGTATCCTGTTAATCATTTGGTTGACCTATCTGCATATTTGTTATGCAGCATAGTATGTAATACTAGCTATGCGAAGTTGGCTTGCTGATGTAGCTTTTCCAATATTCCTTGGTTTGTTATCGCTAAGGTTAGTGTTATTCATATGCCGTGTCCGGTTATTCAGACTCGGCGTTGTCAAAACTTTGAATGTGCATTCTGATAATTTGAATTTTCATGTTGCAGATGATGAAACACCAGCAGCGGCCTGATTATGTTTAGATCCTATATTCCATTGAAGCCAGGTGCCTACACGCTTGAGTAGTTGAGTTTGATTATTATTTTGCTTAGATTACGCGTTTCTGATAATTCAATTTATAAAATTAAGGTTAGATCATTATTTTATCTTTAGTACTTTTTAAATGTGGGAGTGTTAGTAAAAAAGAATACTATAAGTCAAAAGGTGAAGGAAAGAGAAGCATTGCCTGATATTTTCACGGGTTTCCATGCTTGTGGGCTCGAAATTTACGTGATCACTACCTTCAATAATTACCTTTTCCACAAAGCAAAAACAATAGGATATTAGAAAACTATGGAACAAGTGTGCTCCACTAATTACTTTTCCTTTTCCAATATAATCAATCCCCAAAAATTCTCAAAGAGAATAAGATAGATATGAAACACGACTTTACTGAATGCAAAATGGTTGTTTGCTGATGTGGTTTCTCCTTTTCCCTCTTTTTATTAAATTTCATTGATTTTCGATCGCTTGAATGATCTGCAATTTTAGTTGTTCTGAACCACATACAATTCTCATGATATTTTCCTTTTGTTAATTTGATAACCATGGGATCAGTCTTGAAAACTAAAGCAAAGCTGAAAAGAAAAAAAACAGTAATAAATTTCGACAATCCCTTGAGTTTATGCATGTCATCAAAGTGAAAAATCAACAAGTAGATCTTTGGTCAGCCATTGTCCATGTATAAAACTAATTAGGATTTTTTCTTGAACATAAACTAGAATCAAATCTAACCGAACCCGATTCTGGTTTATGGTCCTTGGTTCTTTTCGAACCATGGTCGGATTTGTCCCCAAGGTCAATCACACTTAAACTGCATAAATCTTAACGTGGAGAAACGGAAAATTGAATTTTTGTTCATTTGACAAAAAGTAAAATTCTAATGGAATAATTTATCTATTAATTTCAATTTCAATATGTTGTTGTTGTCTTACTAATATTGTAGTAAAAACGTCACATGAGTAGCGGCGGTGGGGGTGTTGGACGGAATGAAAAGAATAGAGCACGATCACGAGCAACGCACGATATAATATTCACTATCAAATTCTTGCAATTACAATTTATTGTTGTCACGCTTCTCCCCTCTCTTAATTGCAAGTATATTGTTTTTTTGTTACTGATTTTTTTTTAAAAAAAAACTAACTGATCGAGGGATAATGATATCGTTGAAGATATATTAAATATACGACTCTTTATTATTGTCAAAAAGGAAAAGAGAATACCTCTAAAAAGAAACAAATCTACCACGGCTATTCCCAAGCTTTCCCGATTGAGGCAAGCAAACCTTTTTGATAATTTCTTATTTCGAAAACAATTTTGACCAACGGAAACGAAATTTTGAAACATTTGAAAATAATGTGGAAAAAAGTCATAGGAATTAAATATGGTTCCGAAATTAATAATTTGGTACCTATTTTAAAATGAAAACGATGAACAAATAATTCGGGCAAAAAATATTATATGTACAATGAGTGTTAAATATTTGTTTTAGGATTACATTATTATCCATACATTTTATTTGAAAAAATTATTTCAAAATTGTATTTAGAATAATGTTATAATTTCAAATATAATATATAATATGTAACTCTGTGTAGCATAACCCAGAATTCCAAAGCTCTGTCCCGGCCGGCCAGCTTTGTTCCTGCAGCTCAGTTTTCCTAAAGCCGCTTTTTAGTATTCAAAACTTCAAACTTCACCCGCGGCTCCAAACCTTAGTAATAATCATGTCTACAACTAAACCAAAATAATTGAATTTACACAAACCCCACCGCTATAATAATATATACATATATATATATATATATGCTCCAATACGACATTGGATCATTTCTACTTTTTTCTATTTTCTTCTACGCCCACTCCCTGACCTTTACTGCACCCTGCAAGTTTTTCCTTGTATTTTGTTTTTCAAAGAAAATGGAGGGTACATCTCCAGTTTCAGTTTCAGCCCAGCAAACCCCGCAGCTTCAAGATAATCAAACTCCAGGATCCTCCCCAAAGCCTTTCAAGAAAGGCTTCGTCACTTCACTCATGGAGGCTGCTGCACTACGCACACCTTCTTTCAAAGAAGACACTTACCTCACATCCCACCTTAAAAGCTCCGAGAAAAAGGCACTCCAAGAGCTCAAAGACAGGCTAATGTCTTCCCACGGGCTTCATTCCATGTGGGGTGTCCCTCTGTTAGGCAACGGCGATGAGCGTGGTGATGTTATCCTCCTGAAGTTCCTCCGAGCGAGGGATTTCAAAGTTCATGAATCTCTCACAATGCTGCTGAAGTGCTTGGCTTGGAGGAAGGAATTTGGTGCCGACGTCGTTTTGGAAGAGGATTTGGGATTCAAGGAGCTGGAAGGAGTTGTGGCTTACATGCATGGATATGATAAAGAAGGGCATCCCATTTGTTACAATGCTTATGGGGTTTTCAAGGATAAAGAAATGTATGAGAGGATTTTTGGAGACGATGAGAAGATGAAGAAATTCTTGAGGTGGAGAGTTCAGGTTCTTGAAAGAGGGATTAAGCTTTTGCAATTCAAGCCTGGTGGGATTAATTCTATTATTCAAGTAACTGATCTCAAAGATATGCCAAAGAGAGAGCTTCGAGCGGCTTCTAATCATATTCTTTCGCTGTTCCAAGATAATTACCCTGAAATGGTTGCCAGGAAGGTAAAATATTTGTTAAATTGTTTGTGCTTTAGCAGCACGAAAGTAACTTACTAGTTACCAGACGTTCATATATTTCTTGAACTGATCCAATTCGTTTTGTTGTGTTGTCAAGTTCTAGTTTTGAGCCTAATATCTTGGTTTTGATTGTTTTTGTTGGATTTGCTGCGCAGATCTTTATAAATGTGCCATGGTACTTTAGTCTGCTGTATTCAATGTTTAGTCCATTTCTGACTCAACGAACCAAGAGTAAGTTCGTGATATCCAAGGAAGGAAATGTTGCCGAGACCCTTTACAAGTACGTATTATGGATACAGTCTGTATTTGAACTAATTCTTTTAGCCTAAATTATTTTTCTCTACTAGTATACATTTTTAGAGTTACGAGGGTGCAAATCAACAGTTCAGTTTTGGAATAATTCAGTTTTTTATTTAGTCCAAATTTTCACCTTTTTGTTGTATTTTTGTGTATTGTTGTTTGCTTACCTTTGATGTTGCTGTTTCTGATCAGATTTATCAGACCGGAGGATGTCCCGGTACGATACGGTGGACTGAGTCGACCTATTGATGCGCTGAGTGGTTCGTTCAAACCGGCTTCTGAGTTCACTGTTAAAGGAGGGGAGAAAGTGAATATCCAGATCGAAGGCATTGAGGTCTAGTGCATTAAACAAACTTCTCTCAATATGCTAATTAGATGTCGTTGCGATGAGTAAATTAAATTAGTGTCTTCTTTAAGAAATCTCGATCATGAATGGCTACACTGCTTGGATTTTGTAAAGTTTGTCTTTTAGTGAAAAGGCGTTGGAATCCTTTGAATGAAGAAAGATTTCACTTTGAAATTGTTCAACATAGTTTCGGTTCTTGGAATTTGCATCAATTGATTTGTGTAAGTCTGTTCTTGTGTTTGTTGCAAGGCTGGTGCGACAATAACTTGGGACATAGTAGTGGGAGGCTGGGAACTGGATTACAGCGCAGAATTCATACCAAACGCCGAAGGCAGCTATACCATCGCGGTGGAGAAGCAGCGGCGGGTTGTGGCCAATGAGGAGGCGATTCACAATTCGTATGCCACCATAGAAGCCGGGAAAATGGTTATATCTGTCGATAACACCGCCTCTAGGAAGAGAAAAGTCGCCGCGTATCGATATGTCGTCCGCAAAACCAGCCCCGTCATGTAGATTAAATCAAGACAAGAGCTTTTCAAGTGGTTTTTTTTTTTCTTTCAATCCCTTTTCGTTTCTCGTTCTGTTGGGATTTCCGCTAATGTTTGTAATGCTTTGGAACAATCTAATCTCATGGCGATGGTAAATGTAACATCTTTTACTCTTTCGAGAAAAAAAATGTAACATGTTTTATGTATGCCAATTGTGTGTGATATGTATATTTTAGTTTAAATGGTATTGTGATAACTGAGCGTGGGATGTGATGTACGAATTTTGAATGAGTAGGGAACCTGTTTAACTTTTTGACATGTGAAATTGGTGTAAGTGGGTCAGAAAGAGTAGACTTTTGAAGCATGTTGCGTGAGACAGGTCGCAGCACTGTTTTTTTTTTATATGTGGGTGACATTGCCTTTTTATATTTGTATTGATAGAAGAATAGACAAAAATAAAATGGTGTGGGGGAGTGGATAGATAGAGGAGGAGCATTGCTTGATTTTCGATCTCTGCGGCTCTGAATTTTCTGATTCTATGCATTGTTTTCTTGAGAACCGGGAAAGTGGGAAAAAGTGGAAAGAGATAGGTACATGACGCTGTTCCCTGTTGGGCTGTGATTTGGAATGTTTTGGGGCAAAATTCTATTTATTTAAAGTAAAAACATTAAACAAGCGGGGTCCTGTGTTTTTGTTCAAATCTTTAATCAAAGATTTTGTTTTGAATGTATTGCGGGATTGACGCCCCTCATTTTGTTTCTACGCATGGCCTTCATTTTAACTTTTATTAAACTTGCAGTAGAATTCACCTTTCAATGTCAATCGGTGTCCAAGCTGATTAGAGGGAACGTTTGGGTGATAGTCATGAGCTCGGTTTTAACATACACCAGATTTGTTTAGTGCAATTTATTTGACCAGTCTAATTTGAAAGTTGTTATGTTAGTTTCGATGTAATACGCGTACAAGATTAACTACCACGAGTTTTATAATTTTTTAATGTACTTTGAAACACAAATTTGTTATATTGCGAATGTAGGAAATAAAAAGAGTACAATTATCTAAGAAATAATGTGTAAAGACAATGGATTAAGGATTTTTTTTTTTTTTTTTTGAGGAACAATGGATCAAGTATTTTGGGTAATACAAGGAGGTGGTGGCACCGTGGGCTTTTAAGCGGAACATGGTTTCGACTTTTTAGGCTTCGTTTATTTTCGAAAGTAATCATTTATATTTTGAAAATTAACATAATTGAATAGGATATAGAGTGATTATGGATATAATAATATATTTAATTTGTTTAACTAAAACTAAAATTGTGATTAAACGAAAAATCACATTTTTGTGTGATTGTGAAGAAAAGACGTGTCGATACTTTTTCTCTTTTTCTTTTTATTTATACGAATAAAAGATTAGTTGTTCTTACTCAAATTAGAGTGAGTCTCCTGTGAGATCATCTCACGGATCATAATCTGTGAGAGGGGTCAATCTTACACATATTCACAATTAAAAGTAATACTCTTAGCATAAAAAGTAGGCAAAAACTTGTGTGAGATGGTCTCACGGGTCGTATTCGTGAGACGTACATCTTATTTGGGTCATCCATGAAAAAGTATTACTTTTTATGCTAAAAGTATTACTTTTTATTGTGAATATCCATAGGGTTGACCCGTCTCACAGATTAAGATCCGTGAGACGGTCTCACATGAAACCTACTCTAAAAAGTAATAGACAAAAACTTGTGTGAGACGGTCTAACGGGTCGTATTTGTGAGATGAATCTCTTATTTGTGTCATCCATGAAAAAGTATTACTTTTTATGCTAAGAGTATTACTTTTTATTGTGAATATCCGTAGGATTGACCCGTCTCACAGATTAAGATCCGTGAGACGAGCTCACATGAGACCCAATCAAAGTAATATTTTTCATGGGTGACCTAAATAAAAGATCCGTCTCACAAATACGACCCGTGAGACAATCTCACACAAGTTTTTGTCCTCAAATTAAAGACTAAAAATCATATACAAATCCATTATAGCGAGACCTTTGAGTTTAAGAAAATTTTCATTTTTTAAATAAAAATTAGATGAGTTGAGATTAAATAACCATATCCCATAAATGCAGCCTTTTGGTACTCGAATAATCTTTCATTGTCAGTTTCGCTTTTGTTTTTTTAAGGATAATTTATTTCATTTGGAATATAATTTTGTGTATATTTTGAAAAACAATGTTAGTAATTTCTAAAGAAATTTATATATATATATATATAAATGGAACTAAATTTCATTTAATACTAGTTTATCTATTCAAATCGTCTTGATAAATTTTACTGAGAGAAAAATGATGACAAAAGATAACCAACATTGTATTTAAATTGATAGTTAAGTAATGGTTTTTTTTTTTTTGTTTTTTTTTAAAAAGAAAGCTGTATTTGTCAAGGGGATTCAGATTTTCATGGGCCATTTCCCACATTTGTGCTGCCAATCTCGACTATATGCACCTTATTTTTTGAAAATATTCGGCCACGATAACCTATTTTTAAGGTTTCTTTTTTATCGGAGTGATTACATTTATTATAATAGAGAGGTTCATTTAAGTAATCTCCGACTCTAACTCATTGCACTATTTTAATATAGCTTTAACTTCACAAAAACACAATTTCTACATTAAATATAAAGTTCTTCTCTAACTTATCAACTCTAAACTCAATTATCTATAGAATATCATTAAATATTCTATGTTATTTTATTTACAATAATTATTTTATTCCATAAATTAATTAAACATAAGAAACTGTTACACTAAAATTATTATATTCTTAGCAGTTAATTATAACAGAATTTTAATATAATAAAATAAATAATTCAAATAATTTTATAAAAAATAGATTGACTAAATTAGTAAATACAACAGTAGGTTCATTGCAAATGTGTAGGTTAATTAATAAAATCATAAGCGATACAAATTAAAAAATATATTTAACCAAGATTATAAAATCATTCAAAAAATCCTAAGATTGTGTTTGGATTGAATCATTTGGTTTTGAGGAAATATATAAAGGGTACATTTGGAATGATTCCATGTTGAGATGAACTGGAAATCTATCTCAATTACTCAAAAAAATAATTTAATTTTGGGTTGGAAATTCATTAACAAGTCTTAACAAACCGATTAATTTGTTATTATAGATTTGAAATGGATGGAAACTTAAATTAATTTTGTTTGTAGGAGTACTGTATGGTGTAACGAAAATATATACATTTCGATCGAATCTTTAGTTATTTCCCCGTATATACCTCAAAATATTTGTTTCCAGAAAAGCCTGGCCATTATTGAAAGTAGTTGGCACCTTCTAGCTAGATTATGAAACTCTATTTTGTCATGCATATATATTTTTAAATTAAATAAAAACTACTGTATCATTAAAAAATCCATGTACGAGCAAGGTGTCAAGAAATCTACGTTAGGATTTGGACAGATAACTACGTTACGTGTCTTAAAATTTTCATAGTGCGGTCTCTTATAAAAGGTGTATTAATTTGACGACCACGACCATATTTTCTTCGCACAGATCATGGCACAAGCGGCGTTCATTCCTCATGAACAAAAGATCGAGACATTTAAACTGACGAGTGGCAACAAAATACCGGGTGTGGGCATCGGCACTTGGAAATCTCAGTCCCCTCGCCAAGCTGTTTACACTGCCATAGTTGAGGTTGTGTTTATGTATATTACATGGTTACTTTGAATTGTATTTACTTCTTCTTAGTGGGAATTTAGTGGAAGGGTTGAATATTGTTTTTGTTTTGGGTACAGGCTGGTTACAGACATGTGGATACCGCGGCGGAGTATGGCGTGCATACTGAGGTTTGTTAACTTCATGAGTGCCCATTTGAAATTTTTGCTTGGATTGTTTAAATGATCGAGTTTTTAGCTTTGGAAGTTGTAATTAGCAAAGTGAACTCTCTTTTTGCAGGTGGGAGCAGGAATCAAGGAAGCCATACAGGCAGGGGTACTAGAACGAAAAAATTTGTTTGTGACTTCTAAATTATGGTACATTATTCTACTTTTATATATATAAACATATTGAAGGTAAGATTGAAGAGATGTAATAGTAATAAAAGTTGAGATGTAGGTGCACGGAGATGTCTCCTGAAAGAGTTAGGCCTGCACTCCAACAGACACTTGAAGAACTTCAGCTTGATTACCTTGATCTATATCTGGTATTTTATTCATTTTCAATTCAGGACGTTTGAGATTATTGTATAAAATATAAATGAATCATTTGTTAGAATTTGGAAAACAGATTCATTGGCCGTTTCACCTGAAAGATGGAGCAAGCAGCCCCCCCAAAGCAGGGGAGGTTCTGGATTTCGACATGGAAGGAGTGTGGAGGGAAATGGAGAAACTTGTGCGGGATAATCTTGTTAAAGACATAGGGATGTGCAATTTTACCCTGAAAAAACTGGATAAGCTATTGAGTTTTGCGGAAATAAAGCCTTCTGTGTGCCAGGTTAATTAAGTCGAGTTCAAATTGAGCATAAAGAAGAGAGTGGTATTGATCAGATCTGGTTTTGATCTCAGATGGAGATGCACCCTGGATGGAGGAATGATAAAATGCTCGAGGCTTGCAAGAAACATGGAATCCATGTTACTGTAAGATTTATCATTTACGTCCCTTAATTTCTCGAGGAAGGAAAATGTACAGGACCGATGTATTTTGCAGGCGTATTCACCACTAGGTGGAAAGGAGCTGATAGAGAATCCAGCTGTGCAGAAGGTGGCAGGAAAACTAAACAAGAGCCCCGCGCAGGTTCTCGTGAGATGGGCGATCCAGAGAGGGACCAGTGCCATCCCCAAATCCAGCAGTACCGACAGGATGAAGGAGAACGAACATGTATTCGGGTGGCGGATACCGGACGAGGAATTCCAAATTCTTAGCAGCATCCCTGATCAGAAGCGCACTTTGGATGGCGATTTCTTGTTCGTGAACGAGACTGATGGACCTTACAAAAGTGCAGCTGAACTCTGGGATAACGAGATTTGAACACACAATCATGTCTTGATATGGAAAAAGAATATATTATGCAGTGTATTTTCGATGTGACATAATCTAATAAAGGGGTTTTATTTTTATCTTAATAATGAGTTTGAACGGCACAATTATAATTTGACTAAAAAAATCTAAGCCTAGATTTTGCCATATATATATGTATAATAACCCAAATACCATTTGGATCGGATCCTTAATCCGATCAAAAGGTACTTTGAACTTGGAAGAAAAGGCATGTCGATTAAATTGGGCCTTTAACCATTAATTAAATGCTAAATGCCTTATTAAAATTATATAAACACATATTCGGTATACGTTATATACATATTTGTCTACGATTTACATTTTTGTGCAAATTTTTTAAATAACAAATACGCTACTAGAATTATATTTTTGGCTAATTAAAAATTTTGTTTCGTGAAATTTGACTTGCTTTGTTAATATATATATATATATATATATATATATTTAAAAATAATCTTCATAAATTTTTATTTGATTAATAATAATTAAATAATGATAGTTAATACCAGCAAGCATTAGTATTGTATGAGAGAAGATATTTTGTTAGAGGAAAAAACTAAAGCTGAGTTGTCGAAAGTGAGACAAGGTGGAAGAATACAATTGTTAATAAGCAAACTCATTTTCCTTGTCATTTCAGCATAGGCCTCTCCTTTCCTTGAACAGCAAACTCTTGTCTTTAATTTTTACAAATTCGAACAAATCATGGCGAATCCGGACGGTCCCAACCAACAAAAGGTGGCGCAGCCACCATCCTCAGCGGCGGTCGTAGGAGATTTGGAGAACCAGGCGGGGCCGGCTGCTGGAGGCGGAGTTTCTAACGTCCTGCGGCGGTGGAAGAGAGAAGATCTTGTGAAAAGAGGGTCCTTGGCTTCGCGGGTTTTCGGATTTGTTTTCTCGTTGCTGGCTTTCGTTATAATGGTGAGCAATCAGCATGGTGATTGGAAAGATTTTGATAAGTATGAAGAATACAGGTAAATTTTCAACTTCGATGTTATTATTTCTTTTGAGTGCCTGTAGTTATATCGATCTATTGTATGAATTCTGATAAAATATTGGTTTGTAGGTATGTGTTAGCAATAGCAATTCTGTCGACATTGTACACGGGATTACAAGCTTTCAGGCAAATCAGAGAACTTTCCACCGGAAGAGAATTGTTTACGCTTCGGAATTCGGCAATGTTCGATTTTATTGGTGATCAGGTGATTTTGACCATTTTAATTGATGTGTTACATTTGGGTTAGCATGTTTAGAGAATGAATAAATTTGAAAACTTAATTACAAAGACTTGACTGGTATCGAGATTGAATCCCCAGTTCGAATAGATCCCTTGTTTTCCGAAAACACTTACCATGATCAATCATTGATGTGAATCAAGAAGACAAGCCCAAAAAAGTCTTGTCAATTCAAAGTAAAGTTCTAAACTGCCAATACAGATACCTGAGATGTAAATATTTTGCAATGCAGATTATAGCATACTTGCTGATATCAGCTGCTTCATCCGCGGTGCCATTGACTAATAGAATGAGAGAAGGGTCCGATAACATATTCACAGATTCATCTGCATCTGCAATAAGCATGGAATTCTTTGCGTTCTTCTCACTTGCAATGTCGGCTCTCATCTCTGGATATAAGCTATCCAATCAAACTTACATTTGATCTGCGACTGTACTTCCATTTCTTCCTCGTGTCATTTTATTTAATTTTAGATGATATTCATTTTTAAATGAATAGGGCATTCGTTATACGTGTAAATGTCATTGTTATTTTTGGTGAAGCAAAGATCCTGACAAGAACAATTCTCACGCTGTACTGTTTCATTTGTGAATGTGAAATAAATTATGCAAGTTCCTTTGTTTGTATTTGTCAAGTTTGTGGATCAATTCATTGCAATATAATATGAAATTTGGCAGGAATAGAGACGCCCTAAACCAAATATTTGTCAAGCACTTCATTTGATTTTTTTGTCTTTGTGCGAAACCATTTTCCTAAAAAGTTTAGGACATTGGCCTTGTATAAGGTTTAGAGGCTAAACTACGTACGTCGACCAATAAGATACAAAAAGGACTCCTAACTATCATACAAAAAGATTATGCATTTGGTGGATCCAGGGATATTCTCGCTGGTAACTTGTCAGTTCAAGAAAGACTCGAAAAAATAGTCATCTTTTGGTTCTTCCTTAGCTTTGGATAGTGCATTTTCCGTCCGCTGCAATTGATTAACATAGGGCCCTACCGAGTTTACGTAACTCTGTGGAATGGTATCTGCATCCTGTAACATCTGAAAGGTATATGGTGTTTGATTCGGGAAATTCATTCCACTGGATTGGCTGCTCATTCCAGATGACCATGAGGCTGCGGGGCCAGTGTTTCTGTTCACTGGTGCTGGTCTATTAATGATGTAATTGCCACTGCCTCGTGCTGCAGGAACATCGTGGTTGTGCTTGCCTTCATATGTTGTAATAACTGCCCTTAAATTGTGGGATGCTCGTTCTATATGTTTCCTGACTGGGCAACTATTGTAGGTGCACTTGTAGTAGCTCCTACAAGAATTTGATAGCAGCTTCTATTAAGGTTTTCTCATCATGAAAAATTAGATAGAATTATGTTGTGTGTGTTTCGATATTTGTATATACCTGGGATTTGGGTTGCCTTTGACGACCTTCTGTCCATACTTCCTCCATTTGTAACCATCATCAAGAATGTCAATTTCACTTGTGGTTTGAACGACAATTCGAGGCTCTCGAATGGCGCTGCTTCCAGAAGCTGATAGGTCACAATTTTCATATTCCCCCTTCCTGAAAATCAACATCAAGATAGTAAGATACAGTTTTTTTTTTTGACGAGAAGTAGGATACAGTTATTATCCCATTTATTTGCTCTGAAACATTTGAGCTATCTACACTCACCATCTCTTGGCTTCTGGTTCGTTCTCATCATCGTCTCTCAAGTGACTTTTGGAGGAGCCCATCTTAACATCACCTCCAAAAAAAGATGCTGATGAGTTCTCTGTGGTTGCCACAGCTACCATCTCTGTATTTTCGAGCAACATGTCTGATCGGTTTGGAATTCCAAAATGATTGTACGTAGGAGGATTCTGAGTTAAATTTGAAAGGGGTTTTTTATTTGATTGAGGCTGTGGATGATTATGGCTTCCTTTATATATTATTTCTGTGACATATCCATCTAAATTCCTTTCGACCTTCTTTTTCGTGGGGCAGTTGGGAAAGGTGCACTTGTAATAACCACGTGGATTCTCGCTTCCTTTAACTTGTTTCTGCCCATATTTCCTCCAAATGTAACCATCATCCGATATTCTCTGCTCCTTAACATGTAGTGATGGTTGTGCGTGGTGCATCTGGGTGGACCATGGGGCGGAACCGCTATAAATGTTTGTTTCAATTGTGGGAACTTGTTGAGAAAAACCATGTATTGGAGCTGTTTCTGCTTTTACTTCTGAAAACTCAGTTTGCCTGTTAAGAGCATTCACTGTCCCATCTTCATGCTGGCTTCTCAACTGCTGCTGCTCAATTTTAATGCAGAACAATATGAGAATATAGGTCATTGCCGCATGCAAACGAGCCATTCAAAGATCAAATTATACTTACCACAGTACAGTCCACCACTGCAGAAGATGAATACATGGCTGATAAAGAATTCGAGAGGCTTGCTTGGGATTGGAATGAGGAATCAGTTGAACCTTTGTCCTCGTTCTTGGAAGACATCCCAGGTAATGTCCCTGCAGCCGGAGTCTGAAGAACCTACATACACAAAGCATTGCAGAAGAAAACTTCATTAGTCCCACCAAACCATAATCTGATCATTATATTATTATTACTTAATAAAAAAGTGATGAGAACTAAAACCAGCCATGCATACAAACTTACGTTAGAGGAATCGAAAAAAGCGGGAGAATCAAGAAACAGAGAGGGGCTTGAACAAGTAGGAAATGAAGGAGAAGGGGACATAGGTAAAAAGGACTTGTATTTGGGGGACTGTGCAGAATCAGCAGGCCAACTGAAGGAAGAATTTTGTTCTTCATAACTTGCAAAAAGATCAGCACAGGGAGCCATGTGTTGATCATTGGAGTAATCGCAAAAGCTGGAATAATGAATATAATCTGTATGAGTGTTGGATCCTGAAGAACCCATTGAAAAAAGTAGTGACAACGATTGAGAAAGAGGTGAGGAATTTTTTTCCCTTTTTCTGAGCATGAAAGAGTTGGGGAATTTGAATCCGAGTATGTGTGTGTATAAATACTTAGGGAAGGTAAGAGAGGAGTTCTGACCGTGGAAATTGAATTTTTGGTCAAACCTTGTGGATTTGACCGGCTCCTGGGGGCCAAGTCAGGGTGGAGGGAGCTTGGGATCTGCTACGGACGATACCACGTGGGCCAATACATGATGTGGCACCAGCTTCGCCCGAGAATTTATTTCACATGAAAAATGAACAAAAATTTTTTCTTGATTTACAATTTAAATGATTCAAATGTTTTTACATTCTTGATATCATGGATCTTTTTCATCGTCACGTCGCGAACCATGTCGAATTCATTCCGATTATTTTGATTTTAATGAGAAATTAGAGACAACTTGTTTATCACAAAATTATTTTATGGCTTAATAATGAAATTATTAATTATTAAATTGAAAAGGAGGGACTTCATAAAATTGAGCAGTACGTGGTGTTATTAGATTTTGAATTCATTAGTTTAACTCCAAGTCAAAGTTGCTGGAATGCTATTGAAAATAGAAACAACTCGATTAAGTTATTACAGAAGAATTCAAGCAGAAATGAGCTTTAAATAGTGAGATGGGAAATAGAAATAATCTTTTCCATATCGTTTATTAAAGGAAATAAAAGATAGTTTGAAAGAATATCAACAGTATAAGATCGGTCGTGTTTAACTGTAACAAATTTTTCGAACAAAATTATTAGATTAGAAGAATGAAAATTATTTGTAAAGTAATGTTTGGAACGGTTTTTGCACATATGTTTATGTAGTTAAATTCCAAAAAAGAAGTTTATCTCGTATATCATATGTTAGTATCAAATAAACTTATGGTCGGGATGATTATATATCATTCATTTAAATATTAGCTAATGATGAATAAAATCAAATTACTTGTAAATAACTTGGCTACTCCAACCATATTAGATGCCCACATATTGCACAAAAATATCCAACGTCTTTAGAGTGTACTAGATGAGGGAAAAAAACATTATTCAGACACATTTTTAATAGTATTGTATACCTAAATTCCACAATATTTTTGGTTTGGAAAAATGGTTGAATAATAATATGAATAGAAGTGGGAAAATGTAGTCATATGCACGAGACAAAATTGCACAATTCACTCTTTTACTCTTTCTGACACTTTGCTAACCAAATTTTCAAGCTTCGAATATACAGATTTCTTTGTACTCTGCTCAAGAACCAACACTATAACTGGCCTACTCTACGGATAAGTGTACCAGTTCGCCTTCCATTTGGGTGTTACGAGATTTTGTATAACAAGAAAGGTCTAGGAGATACACCACTTGGATGACGTTCAAGAATCACTCCAATTATCATCATCTTCATCACTATCAACCAAGGCCTGTAGTATTCACCACTTCAATTAGCAAATTTAATCCTGATTGACATAAATCATGAACATGCATGTTTGTGCCAAGGAAAAAGAAATTGACCTGGCGAATTGCATTTGCCTTTTGCAATATTGCAGCAACTTTAAGATTGGTTTTAGGAGCTCGATAGCTAGGTCTTGATGCCAGTGCAGGCTTCAAGTTGAAGGACTGACAAAATAATGATCAATGATAATGAGTTTTCTGTGGAATGGTATGATATACTCGTATACATGGCAAAATTCATTCTGTTCCCTCTTACCTTGGTCCTTATTTGCTCCAAGATTGAGTCTCTCTCATCTACCTTGTGTATTTCCGGTCTCACTCGTTCTGTAACTTTTCTCAGCTGCAGATTGATTTGAATTGTGAAAAATATGCATAGGGAACTAATGGAACATTTTATTTAAGAGGAATCTACGGACACTTACTTTACTTTTATCAACAGCAGTGACTGCATCAATTAGAGGATTCCGAGGTCGGGGTAGTTTCACAGTTTGACCCCCGTGTGAAACATCTTCCCCAGCTAGTGATGTAGACCCGCTCTCTGAGGACGGCATGACAATCTGCTGATGCTGCTCCTCAATTTCTGTCTTCGCCCGAACATCAGTTGTGTCAGGCATCATGATGCTGGAAATGAAACTAGAGGAGCTGTGCTCACTCTTCTCTTCTTTTGTTGTCATGTCTTGATTGATCTGATTTAGATTTCGATTAAGCTCTTCATGTGAATAACTAGTATCATCTTTGAATGTGGTGGGTGTGGAGATCCCCACTGAAGACAATTCACCATGTTTCATCGTCTCGCCATCAGAAGAACAAGACTGAAGCTCTCTGGCAACCGAACCCGAGAAGCCATGTTCACTCTTCTCTTCTTTTGTCGTCATGCCTTGACTGATATGATTTAGAGAATGATTCAGCTCTTCGCATGAAGAACTAGCATCGTCTTTGGATGGGGAGATTCCTAGTGAAGACGATTCACCATGTTTCATGGTCTCGCCATCAGAAACACAAGAGGAATGCTGAAGCTTTCTGGCAACCAAACTAGAGGAGTAGTGCTCGCTCATCTCTTCTTTTGTTGTCATGTCTTGATTGATTTGATTTAGAGATTGATTCAGCTCTTCATTTGAAGATAAAGCGTCATCTTTGGATGTGGTGGGTGGGGAGTTTCCCATTGAAGACAATTGAATCCTCATCTTGCCATCAGAAGCATAAGAGGCCCGCTGAAGCTTTCCCATCCTCCATTGAACTGGAGGAAGAGGTGGCAATGGATGTAATTCTTCTTCTAAATTAATATGATTTGTTTCAGAAAAGGGATATCTGGAAGGAAGTGCGAAACTTAATGAATCTTTAAGAAGCGCAGAGCCTTCAATGATATGGTTGTTTTGTGCAGGAAGATCAGGCACTGATGGTAGACTCAGACGATTTTCAAGAGAAAACATAGAGACAGAATTTTCATGTCCTTCACGTTCATCATGATCCGATATTTGCTGGTGATTGATTGGTAACGACGGTAATGGGTCTGAGTTTATTTCATCAGATGCCAGCAATTCTTCATCAAGTTGGTTTGGTGGTAATTCGATCTTTTCTTTCACTTGGCTACCACTAGTCAAAGAGTGAGCATCAGCCGTATGATTTTCAAGACCACGTGGCTGGCTAGATTCCTGAGCTGTACTAAAGTCATTTTTCTGCTGAGATGGCTCAATCGTGGCAGTGTTGTCAGAATCCAAGTTGTGTTCAACTTCGAACCCAATATAAGAATTGGGAATGGTATCTGATAATTCTGACTTATGTTTATCACAATTAATAGTGTCGAATACAACCGTGTTCAAAACTGATGCAGCAGCTTCTCTTTGACCGGCTATCTCCACTAAGTCTGATTCTCCCTGGTTGCCTAAGAGACTAGCCTCGTAATTCCTAAGTTCATTCAAACCTGAATCATTAAAGCAAGGACTAATCTCTTCTACCATTTTATCGTGCTCCACAAACAAACCGACATCATCTCTGTCGTCTGCAATGGAAGACACAGAAATAGCAATGACAGTAGTCTCATATTGTTGCATTTGACCATCAGTTGCATCCAACTGTACATGAACCTTATTCGCTGATGTTGAATCTGGAGAACTAGAAATTTCTTCAATTTCAATATCAACAGAGTTTGTGCATGGAGTAACTTTGGACTTTTCCACAAAATCTGATGTTCCAGCGGGGTTTTCAAGATTTTCCTTAGGACAACAGGAACTTTCTACAAATGCTGAATCACCAGGGAAAACATGATCACCTGTTATTTCAGTTCTCAGTAACTCCACTTCACAAAATTGAGGCATCCCAACTGCAGGAGTTTCAGTTGCTGTCCTCTGTTCAATAGGAATGACACCGTCTCCGTCTTGAACGTCAAGAACTGTCCCGTGCAAATCATGTGAGTGTTCTATATGCAAGAAAATTAAATTTTGGGAACCCAGCTGTAAGTTAGCTGAGCTATTAGAGCAATCTTCGGCACCTGAGTTTTGAGCACTGGCGACTGATGTTTGCTCAAATCTCTTCCCAAGAGAAGCCTCCACAAGGCATGCGATATCAGAAAAGGCAACGGAATCTTCGTTACCTATTTCATCAATCAGCTGTTCCCCCTCAGAAGTTGCAGTGAAACAGTCTCCGGTATGGTCTGCCTCAGGATACTTAGTTACTGAGTTTTCAGGTATTTCTGGAACCCCATCCTCTGATTTATTTGGAATTAGGTTAGATATCATGTGTAAAGAGTCATTTCTCTCCACAGGACGAGCATCACGGATATTTAATGTGGAAGTATCATTTTCATCCATTTTTGGATCCTCCGTGTCAGAATCATGATCATGTAGAAAATCTGTTGACAATATAACTGCATTATCTGTGGTATGACGTGAATGATCAGAGATGGTAGATAAACAAGGTACACTCTCATTATCTGATTCATCAACTAGATGATCAGTACCAGAAAATCTTGGAGAACTATATCCTGAACGCATTTCTGAGACACTGGGAGAACATCGCAGATTCAAGACAATGCTTGTCCTTCTCTCGTCTTGATCCAAAGGAGAAGACTCATTAGACTCAGACCTTCCTTTATTAACACATTCTAAATTAAAATGCGGAGTCGAATCAGCAGAGGTCAAACTCGAAGTCAACTGGTCCAAATCAGATTCGTGATTGGTAATTGTAGCAGTGCCAGTGCAAGTATAATTGTAAATCGCCGATTTTGTAAGCTGAGAAACAGGGATGTCTTCCTGAGGAGTTTTACGGTAAGGCAATATATCAATGATATCAATAATTGGAAGGATTGCAGCCGATACCTCACATTCTGACTGTGGGTTTTCGGTCGAAGTCCTTGGCGAACCTGAAGAAGAGAAGGCAGACAAATCTTTTCTGGATGAAACGTCCCCATCATTAGATTCTGTGGAGTTTCTAGAGGAATGAGAATCAGAAGAATGAGTATTGGCTTGTTTTTCATTTGTATCAGAAGTCTCTTCATTTGAATCAGACACCAACTGCTGCACGTTTATAAAGGAAGACGTGAAATCACACTTCACCCTTAATTCAGAGTCTGTGTCCATTTCTGATTCCATTGTCGAGGGTGCATCCACATAATTTTCCATCTCACTAGAGATATCATCTGGTCGATAACTTGTAACGCCTCCTTCTACATCAAGAGTCACATCTTCATCACTGGTCTCCTTGTCATGATAACCTGCGTCGTCTTCTGCTACTACATCAGGAGATGAATTTGGTGGCTCAAATATTTTATCATATGCGGAAACCTCATTTGGCTTATGAATGGATGGTTTAAGAATGATTTCTTGTATATGTGGGGATGTAGGAGGACTTCTTTTTCTCTCCATACTCTCCCTGTCAGGACTCATCAGTGCACCACCAACTACTTCAAGGTCAGAATCATTAAGGCTATGTGTAGGCAATGTCAAGGATTTCATGGAGGCTTCATGAAGCACTTTATCTTCTATGGAAGTAATCTCAAGTAATTTCTCCATGTAGCTCTTCCCAGGTTTTGAGTCAAATGGAAATCCATTCAGCCTCCTTTTCAGTTTCACACGTCGTCCAGGATAGCTAACACCATTTTCAACACTCTCCTTCATAAACAGTTGATTGAGTCTGTAAAAGAGTTAAGATGAAAATGGAAGTTTAGATGCAAATAAAACCTCACATTTGTAGCAGAACTAAAAACAGGAACTTATGGCAGATGTCTCACTTGACATGTGAGGTTAAAACTTCAGGAGTTGTATCCCCATTCCTCCATCGCGACCCTTTCTTCTGTTAGACATGGAAAGGGTAATTCTCAAGAAATGCAAAGATTCGTCATTTTTCTAAATACTCAGATTCATATTTTACTTATCAGGGAAACATCAAGAGGTCCTAACTCAATTCCATTGTCACAATTGCCAACCTTATGAACTATATGACAATAAAAAATTGAGTAAAAAACGAAAGAGAAAATCCTTCGTGCACTTATTCTCATCTAGGCAGAAGAGAATATTCATAAAATGTCCATCCAAACTTTAAAGTACAGTTTGACAAAATCATAGGGAGAAGGTTTCATGAATAAGTATACTGAGATGTGATCATCGAGAACCCAAATGCAAGTATAGTCTGTATAGAGCACACAAATTCCAACTAATTTAACTATTCCAGGTTTGGTGCTAAAAGTTGAGAGTATCTGTACAAGAACTAACCTTTGCTTTGAGAACCTTCTTTTTCCTCTGGACATCTGCACTGCTCATTCCAAAGGAAGAAATTTCTATTTTAAAAAATGAAGGATCAGTGTAGCGTTTCAGACATGCCCCAGCACCCGCGACATCATACCTAAAATGATTTTGTTGTCAAAGATGATAGATTTGGAGAGAGATGTTAGTTAACCTTAAGGTGAATGAAAGATCATACTTGTCAAGAAGGAACAAACGAGGGGGACCCCTGCATTCTTCGTAAGAATCCATTACAAATCGAGGTAAATCTCCCTGGGTCACTAGATTCTGGTCCATCCTTATATTAGGGTGCCATTCAACTCCTGTGTTGTAAGGAAATGAAGAATGATCCGTCTGCGACAGAAATGGCTTTTTGATTAACGGAAAGTCAGCCTCAAGCTGTTGCACTCGAGTCATTAAGCTGTGCCCTCTTGCAGAAATTGTCATCACCTCTTCGTGTAAATCATGAAATATCTCTGCAGCAAATCTTCAGCAACCACAAGAGTCAGAAATTAAGGGGAAATTCTAACTGACCACCGCATAATATGTTTGTAAGATTATATTGAATTATATTATTGACTTTCAGTATTGGAATGTGCCAACGTCCCATCTTTTGAAGCTTCACATACTGGGAAAGAAATAAAATGATTTACAACATCAGATCGTCTGATTGAAGGAATGTCAGGAGCCCATCATTGCAACAAAACACTCTCCTAGCTACGCTCTGGAGTTAATGTGTCAAAAACAAAATAAAGAAAAATACTCTTTTCTCCATAATGGAGAAACCCTCCATTGAAATTTTCTAATGTGCGGTAATGAGTGTATATCTTAGTTCTCTAACAAACATCGTGCTGCATCAGTTTGAATATTTGATAAACACTTTAACCAAACATGAAACTAATCTTTATAGCCTTGCCTTTTTTGCAACATTGAATTGGTCACTAAAAATTTATACAAAATCCTTACTATCACAACAAGCTCCACAAACGCCGATTTTCCTCACATTTCTCTTGAAACCCAAAATCCAAGCTAAAACATAAATACAAAACAAAAATCTCACTCCGCGATGCCACCGAGCTTTGAAGATCACAATCATCTCCATACTATTCCTACCGTCCACTTTCTACCTAAATCGTCGAACACAAATTAATAAAAATCAGAACGGAAGCCACCGAGCAGAGTTAACCCCTAATTTCATCAAATTGAAATAGCACCACCCCAAAGACGGCAAATTTCCAACAAATTATCGAAAAATCGAGACCCGTAAAACTCACTCTGAAAGGTCTCCGAGCTGGCGCAGAACTCCGACCAAGCCGGCCATGGCAACGCCTTCGAGCAGAGCCTCCGGATCATCCTTATCGGCAGCTCGGTAGAGCTCCGGATCGGCGAGGGTGAACTCATTCCTTATCTCGTATCTGCTCATCGGCATATTTTTCCTCCTTTTCTCAACCGAATTTCAATCTGGAGGTAATCAGTTTTACCAACTTCAACCACCACCGATACATATAAATGCTCTATACCTCTCTCCTGTGTTGTGTGTGTCTGTGAATACAACTTAGAAATGTGTGTTGACTCTCTTTTAAATACCTGACAAAGTAATTCTTCAATATTTTTTTTTATTATTATTATTTTAAAAAATATATTTTGATAAAACAAAAAGTCTGATGAAATTGTATTACGAATTATTCGCATGAAACAAATATCTAACTCGATATAATTCATAAAAAAATCATTATCTTATATATCAAAAATATTATTATTTTTATTGTATTTAGGATCTAAATTGATTTTTAGAGAAAAAAAGATATATGAGATCATCGATACTTACTCTTTGAAAAATATGAGAAATGAGACATAATAATTATTCCGATTTTGACAGTTATACTTATTATTGTTCAACATTTTATAATGGTTTTTTTCATACTATTTATATTATACAAAATTTGTGTGAGACGGTCTTACGGGTCGTATTTGTGAGACGGATCTCTTATTTGGGTCATCCATAAAAAAAATATTATTTTTTTATGCTAAGAGTATTACTTTTTATTGTAAATATGGGTAAGGATGATCCATCTCACAAAATAAGATCCGTAAGACGGTTTCACATGAGACTCACTCTTTATATTAATAATAACTAATTTATCAAGTGTATAATACGTATGTTGATTGGATAGCATGATTATTCATTAAAACATGATATATGGATGAATGATCATAATTTATCACTCAACATACATATCATGTAGAGTAGATGAGGACACTTCTCATAATAGTAACATCTACCAATAAGACAAACAAATCAATAATATTATCGAATAGCCAATTTTTGATACACTATGCATATATAAACAATTTAGTATGATTTTTTCCTTACTAAACTGTTTTTCAGATAAGTTAAATGTCACACTTTGAGCTATACCTACTAAAACTAACCAAAAAATTACATGAATTAGGATAGTTTGAGTAATAATAGAAATAAAATATCATTTTGTCTAAATTTAGTAGATATACAGAATATTGCATAGAAGGAGATTTCTTCCTCTCTTTTTTTTTTGGCCGGTTCGTGGACACCACTTTTCAATGCCTAATAAAATTAAGACAAACATTTCAAAGTGTCCTAGGCAAATGATAACTATAATATTTTGATAGTTACTTATGAAGCCAATATACTTAGGAAAACGATCCAGAAAACGATCCATAAGGGTATTGTTTTTTTAAATAATAATAATAATAATAATAATAATAATAATAATAATAATAATAATAATAATAATAATAATAATAATAATAATAATAATAATAATAATAATAATAATAATAAGTGAGAGATCTTAATTAATTTTGATATGGTGAAGTTTTTATTTTTGCTATTTTTAAAGAGTAAACAATTATTTTAGAATTGTTTAAAACAAGGGATATCATTTATATTTTATTTTGCTTCTTTCTAGTTAATATAAATATTTTTCAGTAATATTTTATTTAATTTAGTTTAGAAGTTCGTGAAAAAATTGTGTATGTAAAAAATATGATATTTTTGTAAGATCAAACTTATATTAATTACCCATCCCTCCTCGGGATTTTAATTAATACACATACCTGATAATGGGATTAATTCTGGGATGCATGTGAAAGCATAAATCAGAAACCTCTCGTGCATTTATTTATTTTTGAACTTAATTAATTGTTTATTTCATTTTCCTGAAATGAAATTAAATGAAGATCCAGTATGATCCCCAAGAATACAATACAATACAATAGTACTACCATTAGTCTAGTCGATTCGAGTCGAGTCGAGTCGAGTGGGCTTGACTGACATTTATTATTTTACCATTAAGTAACATATTCTAGACGTGTGAATTAACAAATAATTATAAGCTAGCTTCACATTATTTGTTCTTAATCGAGGATCGTGTATAATCAAGAGTACAATAATAATAATATGAACATGCAATAATATTAATTTGACATTTTTTATGTTTAAAAATAAATAAATATATCTAAATATTATTCTTTGGTGTTTGTGTCTGTTCCCATAAAAACTGTGAGCTCTGGGGACTCCAGTTGAAGTGAGGAATTTCATGTGGCTAGGATATATAGACCATCTGTCGAGTCGTCTCATTGCTAACAAAGTAAGAGATATTCGTACGTGAAGAAGTGGGGAATTATAAGATCTCGATCGATTGCAAGACTTCTTTCCGGAATATTGCTTTGAATTAGTTGTTAATATGAATTATATTAATGTATTCATATGTTAGTTATCTCACGTTGATTGGATAAATATCTGAGAGTTGTCTCACTTTCCAAAAGCGTCATATTGAGTCAGTATTTTGAGAAAGATAAGATCATTGATATGGAAACTATTTAAGGCATAGTTTGCTACAGATTATAGGATAAACATGTGATATATAATATAAAGATAAATAAGACGTATGTGATTATATTTAATGTTTGATATGATTTTAATAAGAGTGATTAAATTTCTATATTAGATTGTAATGACAAAATTAACATTATCATAGTAAATTTTATAATTTCAAAGTTGTTGTTTGAGTTCATATTTCTTATATATGTTCATGTGCCGACCGTGCTTGCATAATTTATTTATTTTTACCCAATTTTATATATTATATAAATATGATAATTGAGCCTTTAATTTTGTGAGTCGAGTCAAATATCAATTTTTAAAGTTAATCGACTGATACTCATAATTTTTTTAAGATTTATAAGAATCATTTATATAATTATTTCGAGTTCATTTATATAATTATCATATTATATAATATATAAAAATAAATAAAAATATTTATTTGATTTTAATTTTATATTAAGGTCGAAAGACATAGATTTTTACAAGAAGAAACTTTAAATATTTATAAAAATCATTTATATAATTATCTCGAGTTCAAAATGCCATTATTTTGATAATATATAAAAATATTTGATAGGATTTAGGATTTTCATACATTGAGGGCTATTAAGTCATTTATGGTTTTTTATCATTAAATTAAAATTATTACATCTCATAAAAATGATATTTTATTCTTGTATAAAATTATTTAGCAATATCATGGTCTTTATAAAAAGATACCAAATGTGGGATAAAAAAAATTATTTATCAATCCCTCACTTATCCATTGTACCAAACTATACCTTAGAATTTGTAATGATAAAGAGTTCTTAATTTAATCATACTTTACAATGAGTGGGAAATACTCGTTGGAGCTTATTATATTTGACTTATATTAGTAATTTAAGGCTCCGTTTGGTACGTGTAATAGGATAAGTAAATTATTAGTAATTAGAGTGATTAAAAAAATGAGATATATGGATTAATAATATTGTGCGATAAATAACATGGTGTATGATATGATTTTAAAATTATGGATTAATTTTATAAATTTTATTGCAAATATCAAAATGCATCAAGTGTTATTAAATATATATTCTTAAAATAATTAGATAGATAATTAAATATTTATAATTATAATTTACATTTATTAAAATTAATTTAAATATATTTATTAGAAATAAATTTGTAAATATGCATTTACTTTAATAATTAAAATAGTAATAATATTTTGAATGTAAATATTAAATAAAGTTTAGTAGTAATTACAATATTATTGTTTTTTAAAATAATTATAAATATTTTTAAAATAATTTGATAGATAACTAAATATTTATAATTATAATTTACATTTATTAAATTAATGTAAATATATTTATTATATTTGAAAATATTATGGTAATCATTAAATAAAATAAATTAAAATTTAATAAATATTTATTTTCATAAATGAATTAATTAACAAGATTAAAAATTTAATTTAAGACAGATTTGTATTGCAATTTATTTTCTTTAAAATGATTGAAAATAATAAAAATATATGAAATTAATTTTTAAAAAAATATAATAAAAATTTAAATATTATATTAATTATTAAATTTTTACTAATTTTAATTTTCATATTATATTGAAGAAGACAATTCAAGAGTATTATGGTCAATATACAATTTTATCATTATCATTATCCAAGAATTATACATTATCACACCTTTGAGGAGGGATATTTAATCACACAAATAACATAAATAGTGATGACTTTCAATCATAATCAAAGGCCTCCATGCTAATTAAAAATGAACCAAACATGAGATAAGGGATGATTATTTAATAATCATTCTTTTATCGTGGTTAACAAACATAATCTAATTTTATAAGCTTTGTATAATAGATACTCTTCTTGATAAGATGAGTGATAATGGATCGAATAATAACAGATGTGTTGCCGTGTTGGAAGAGTTGTGGGATCACATCGGAGCAAAAATATCCATGAGATTCAATGAAATCCACGGTCATTTCAATTATTACTTTTGCTTTGTCGTAATTTTTTTTGTTGTTCGTAAAATGAATTTTTATTTTGATAGTCGGGCCTAATTTATAAATTAGTTAAGTTATTTTTGCTCAAGATCACCTATCGAGTTGTACACTAACTGATCTACTGAAATTCTCCATGTTAAACAGACAATCTTCTCAGAGTTTAAATTTGAATATGACAAATCTTTTTATCTATGTAACATAATCAAATATCCATTAGCTACCATACCGAGCTAGTGTCCAAAAGATTGCTTAATACTATATTTGGAAAGACGACAAAGACATGTGATATTCTCTATAGATTTGTTAGTTACCCCATAGCACGGTTCAAATTTATTAATATTGGCATGATAACTGAACTTTGAATCTTTGCATAGTACTCAAGAGCATTTCCTGAATTTCTATCAGCATCTCACAAAAAAATTACATCAAGTTGATCTACACACGCTAAAATCCTACAAGATCGATTAAAGATCATTTTGTGCACCCGTTTTATTCTCACCCAGTCTTTGTATACTCGAGCTGATTTGTATAGTGACAAGTTTGTAACGATCGTAAAATTATTTCTGAACATATAGAAGTTGTTGTATATTTGCTAGAAGTTTCAGCTCAATAGATTATTGAATCAAGCTAAAATGAGTTATGTACAAATAGTTGTACTAAACAAATCCTCTAGTGGAATTTTTCTTAGACAGAATAAGAGGAGATGTAAATTTTTTTTCTTCGAAATTTCATAAACAAACTCTTGGCTCATTTCACTTTATGCTATTTATTCATCTGCGTTTATATTTTGTGCATAACTAGTTCACTAAATGTATCGAGCTGTTTCTGCACTTTAAATTTGCTTAGTTGCTCGAAACACATAGTTTGATTGGGAACATAAACTCGAGCTGGTAACCCAGCTTGATTTGCAAAATCATCTAGAAACTTTTTAAAATATTTATTCACCCATCTTTAAACATATTTATGATCCTAACAAACTTATGATTAAACAAAGATTAATGAGCGAAATTAAGCAAGAAAACACTAAGATTTGATCAAAATCAGTAAACAAATGGTTAGACTCGTTAAACAAGCTTAATGCGTAAAAACCACGAGTTCTATTGGTTTCAATATATATTATTAATATTTCATTTTCAATTAACAAAAGATTAAGATTTTAGTATCATTTTTTAAATAATTTGAAATTCTTCCCTTAGAAAATCGATCTCATTAATTTTTCCCTATATAAAATCATGTATTAACCCTTAAATTTATTACAGTTTTATATATTTATCTATTTTTTGGCTCGTGATAATTAAAATTGTATTAAGATATTAATACAGTTTTTATGTTTAAGCTCACAATCTTTGATGTTTGACCTAAACATTTCGCCATGTATTACGTTTTTAAAACCTTGTACAGCATCAGTACTACTCCGTCTCTCATAATTGATATATATATATATATATATATATATATATATATAGAAACACACACACACAATGGTGGGGAACGATAGCATTCGGGAAGCTGCATGTCGACATATTTGATGCAATCCACGAATTATATGCGATGACTATTCAGTGACCTGACAGTACTCGAACATAGGATGAGCACATTATGTGCTCACCTCTTTATTAATATAATATGTCCCTACTCGGACAAGAAGACAATATTCAAGTATTATATATTCGGTCTCATGAGTAAAAAATATAGAAAAAAGAAACATTCGTATATTATCTTTTTGACCCTCCAGTAAAAACCCATACTTGATAAATTTCCATCGCTTTGATCTGTCATTTACTTGTAAATGATAGTTCTCCAGTTTGTAAATCAAATAAAATTGCCTGTAAAGTTCCCTCGTTTTGAAAAGATGTTTATCCAGAGGTAAAGTTTTGTTCCTGTTAATTCAACTGCCATTGATGTAATAATTTAATTAAAAAAGAAGAAAGAAGGAAAGGGCATTTCAGTAACTGCGTGGAACCCATGATTGCTTGATTCAGCTGTTTCAAAGTACTGTATTGTTCATAGATATATATTCCTTTCCTTTTCATGTAATAATTAATAACCTGATAGCTGAATCAAAAAGCTTTCAAGTGCAAATTAAGAAATTAGCCTATAATAAAAAGTTGGAAATGCGGAGATTTGAGGATGTGATATCAATCTTAATGCATGTTGTGTTGAGGAAAAGCATGAGCATTTATCGCGAATTCGCTTTCATTGTTGTGGATGCCTTTTCGGTCATTAGTTCAGTTGTTCGTTTTTCAGGCTTGTTTGTGGTTAGATCAGATGCGCACCGCCGGAGCCGCCCTTCCATGCCTGGATCGTCCATGTTTCTGCGTTACGACGGTTAGATTTTCATTGTGCAGGACACGAGATCGATCCAGTGATGCATCATTTCATATATAATTTACCAGTAATTTAGTGCTTGCTTGCTGGAGTATTGCAATTCTCAAAATCACATCTTGATAAGAGAATTATATATATCGACGATTTTGTGATTTTTTCACCTGGACATTTGAGTTATAATATTTGTGTCGTTTATTCCAAGCAAACCTACTCATATTTTTGGAACTCATTTCTGTGTACTCTGCGACCTTGGCATTAGAAGAATCTTGGGTTTTTATTGTTATTATATTATAGGTCGAGTCACTCCCAGATCTTCTGTAACATTTTTCATTTTTTGTGTAACTCATGATAGAAATTTATCACATGTATTGATTATAAAAGGTTTTAAAAAATTACAACTAATTAATTTAGGAATGTCACGTAATTTAGGAATGTCAATATAATTATTGCAGAAATTTATCAATTTGAAAGCATTTTCAATTATCTAGTACATCTTTGCTCATTAATATATAAATAATTACACTCAAACAAATATTATAATTTTTTTAGTCCCACTTATATGATTATTTATAAAATTTAGCAAAATAAATTTTGGCCGTGAAATCATGATAATGTGATACCAATTCTACTGCAAAGAATTTACACCATTGTCTTTCAACCATAGAATAAATATAACGACATTGCAAATGTATAAAATACGACAATGCTTTACACACATCAGGCAGGAAGCACAATTAATGACAGCTAACAATTTGGATTCCGACAATGGATAACTGCAAGTTTAATATAAATATTCAATTCAACATCCAAAATAGAGTGTTTCCAAAGAAGTTTAATAATATAATTGATCAGAAATAATACACAAGTTAGCATCAGCTAAACCAGAAGCCAAGAGCATATGGTCTTCAATACTTTCTGAAAGTCAGGTTCAGGCGACCCGGTCGAAGTCCTGTCTTCTCCAGCAACTCGAGAGGAGCTGTTCTAGGAACAATATTTGTGACACCATGAAAAATGTGCCTAGATTCACCACCAAATATCAGCACATCTCCGGATTCCAGCAAGATATTATCGGCTTTGTCAACATCCCTCTGATTACCGAACAAAAACTCCGCCGAATCACCAACCGACACTGAAACGACAGGTAACCCTCTGCGAAGACTATCATAACTTTCATCGCGATCCTGCTTGGAGGAAGAATTTGCGACAGAAATTGGCACAGCTATACAGTAAATATGGCAGTATAGTGCTATATAATTTAGTGAGGCATAGCGTAGCAATATATCAGTTGATATATTGTAGCAATATAATGCTTTATAGTTTAGTGTAGTCAAATAATCGGATAGCATCATGTAGAGCAATAACAGTATAGTGTAGTATTTTATACTGTACGTACGTAGCGTAATGATCTAATAGTATCAGTAATATGGAATAATAATTTAGCAAGTAATTTCTAGTACGGTGTAATGACATAAATAAAACATGGAATAATCTATACAACATGCTGTTTAAAATTGTGTTTTTGAATGTTGGAGATGTATATATTGAAGACCAAGTCGCTTTACGTGATTTACTAATACAAACCTGATGGAGACCAAGTCGACCATTTGTGGTGTAGAAATTGACAATGCACAAATCCGGTGACATTTTTGGGAGCATGTCATCCACGTTTGTGATGTCCATGTCCTTTTTTATCAGACGATGAGAATCATCAAGTGCTTTGGCAACTACCGAAGAGAAGTGAGATGGAATGCCAGGGGGAACAACGTTGTCATGGCGCCGGATTTCTGCATATTCTCTTGTCTGAGGATCCCAATCGAGACCAAGACACATCATGAACAATCGCAATTTGGCTCCATCTTTGTACCCGGGTCGATAAAACCCTCCTGGACCAAGGCCTAATTCTCGACATTTTTTTACAATGTTCACCTGCAAGAGACATAACTAGTACGGTTTTCTTCCCCAATTCAAAGTGTGAAAGTCGAGTATGACAGGAATACCTGCTCACTGATTGGTATATAATTTTTCAATAACACCATCCCAGGTCCCAGTACTTGACCCATCTCTTCGGATGAGTCAGCAGCAATCTGTTGTTCCTTTGGAACCCACATTTTATGCAAAGAACCTTTTCGGGGCTTCTGTTTTGTTGGTTTTCGAATACAAATATCAAAGGATTGCTCGATGAAAGGCAAGTCTGAATCCTTGGGGTCGCTCATAGCAAATGATGCTCGATCAAGTTGCCCGTTTTCCAACTTTTTTTCGACACTAGTCCCCAAGTCTACTCTACCCCTCCTTTTAGGTTTAGGTTTAGGTTTAGGTTCAGAATTGATACTAGCAGAAAGTAAGGGATATTCCTTATCGTAGGAAGCTTCTGTTGTTATGAACTGTCGTGAATGATCTTCCGCAGCAGTCCGAAACTTTCGGTCTCCGCCATTATCAGCACCCTTTGGAAAACACAAATTTCAAACTACGCAAAATAATATTTCACCTAGTCTATCTAATACAAAATGTATGAAGCTAGCTGCATTAAACTATGGATCGTACTTCATGCAAGGACATAATAACCACAAAAAGTTCAGTAGATCTTTAACGTCAGAAAAAAGCTTAAATCAGTATGCCTTATTTAGACTAGCTAGTTCTTCAACATTTTACACCCCACTCCCCCGGCGCATACCAAATGTTTGATAAATCACCCATTAGAGCTCTCGACACAATATACAATTAAGAATTTTTTTTAAAAAAAGGAAAGCGATAAAAGGAATACAGAAAACTCACATTCTTGAAGGACTTGATGGAATCGCCCGATTTCATACTTGTATTACTCATTGTTCCAAGAAATGAGAACCTACCAATACGTAAACTCTTGGATAATGAAGAAATCGTTGTTGCTGCGAAAATGGCACGATTGAAACCCGTATGCATGAGTATTCGAAAAAACACATAAACAAGAGAGAAGATGAAGTGGCTCCTCCTCAGTTAATGAAAATTAATCGTGTGGGAGAACCGAAGCGTCTTTGCCACCAAAACGCCAAGAATCTCAGCAAGTTGAATGTTTCCGATTTTTACACAACAATAAATAAATTTAATTTAAAGTTAGGCTGGAGCAGGTCCATTAATATTGAGAGTTGGATTGGGCTTGTTGGGCTAGCTACTCCATCCATTGGAGGCGGGAGGACTCCTTTTACAATTATACTCAGGTTTAGTACTTTGCTTCGCTCGGGTCGATATAGACGAGGCTTGGTTAGCCGAGCACTTGAAGCCATCTCACGTCCCTATTTGAAGTTGGTCCTTACCCTTAACCAAAAAATACAAGCTAGGCCCAAACCTACAAAATGGACTCGAATTTAGACTCAGCTCGATTTGGACCTGGGTCGGTCGGGTCAGGTCGATCTCATGGGGGCATCACAATTGTAGCACGTAGGATATATTTGATGCTATCCTACCTTAAAGCTAAAGGCCGCATCGCTTTGCAGAAAATAAAAAATTTGATTGAATTTTCATTATTGCTTTATCCAATGTTCGATTAAAGTTTTTCATACAAATTAGTGTAATACACTATTATCTTATCCAAATATATTATATTTATACTATTCGTAATTTAACATCTCGTCCATAAGCCAAACAATACCTGAATATATATCCAATTATCCAAAATGAGTTACATCTTATCTTAATTTTAAAGTGGGGCCAATACATTATATCACACGAATAATAATAATAACAATCAATGAATCAATCAATCAATTGTCCAAAAATATCACACATCACCAACCTCGAGTCTCGTGTATGTACATAAATCAAGAAAACTCATTGAATAATAATAATAAAAAAAATTAATCATCTTGTTACGTAAAATGTCTTTATTTTATTTTATTTTATTTTTTTACCAAGCATTCCCATTTTATTGGGAAGGAATAAACTTCGTGATTTGCCAACAATCGTCTCAGGCTCTAGGCCATCCATTCACACAACATTCACAGGTACGTACAAAAAAACCTCCCCCTAGTTTTTCGTGGCAAAAATACAAGTTTCTTGAGTTTGATTCTTTTCATTTCTGGACTTTTGCTAGCTACCCATCATGTGACTCCTAGATAAAATACACACCCTCAGTTAATATATATATATATATATATATATATATATATATATATATATAACTGAGGGTGTGTATTTTATCTAGGAGTCACATGATTAAATTTTTGAACTTGTTTTCTTTTTTCTGCGTGAGTATTCAATTACAAATTATCGTAAATGCTATCAGTCTAGGTAAGTATTATAATTACCGAGAATTGTTATTGTATATATCGTGTGACACACAATAATAATCAGGGTTTGTCACGAGATACAATTTCCGAAAATAGCATGTCCTTTCGTAATATGAATTCTTCGTTCAAATTTACTCCCAAATAGTTTAGGAACAAGCATGTATTTTCGTTTTTGCAGTAAGATCGAGTCCTTTTCGATTTATGATTGAATATTGTATAGTTGATAATAACGGTACAAATGAAAAATAAAAAAACGATATTGGTGGAGAGACTACATCCCCCTGTAAATATGCAACTGCGAAATTGGAATTAGGGGTAGAGACACAAGTTTGGAGCTGGAAATGTGGTGGATTGTTTTGTTCTGATGATTAATGCATACATGTGAGTAAGTGGGTACTTGGTGCTTTGTCTCTCAGCAAACGTGACAATTTTATTCTCATTTATCATTTCACACAAGTATTTTCCATGATTTTGTCGCTTAAATTTTGCTCGCATCTTCACGCGTTAGCTTAATTAGTTTGTCGCGATTTAATCGTAACACATAATTCTTGTTCTGGCTCATGTATTTCGATCCGGATATAATTAACATATAATTCGTACCAATAGTCCATGATGAGAAGTGAATTATAATTGAGATTATCAAGCTGGTCATTCCATAATTCTACCGGGACCAGAGACGGATCTACGCTAGGGCTATACTGGGCTGTAGCCCAGTCCAATTTTTTTTATTTAGCGACGGTTTTAGCGACGGTTTTTTGATAACCGTCGCTACTGTTGCGACGGTGTTAGTACACCGTCGCCGATTGGATCGGCGACAGTTTTATCAAAAGCCGTCGCAAATATTAGCGACGGTTATTGCTAAAACCGTCGCTAAATTATTAAAAAATAAAAAAAAGGTGGATCGGTGGTTTTAATTAGCGACGGTTTATTCAATAGAACATCATTACCAGAGACGGATCTACGCTAGGGCTATACTGTGCTGTAGCCCAGCCCATTTTTTTTATTTAGCGACGGTTTTAGCGACGGTTTTTGATAACCGTCGCTACTTTTGCGACGGTTTTAGTAAACCTGTCGCCGATGTGGATCGGCGACAGTTTTATCACAAACCGTCGCAATTATTAGCGACGGTTATTGCTAAAACCGTCGCTACATTATTAAAAAATAAAAAAAAGGTGGATCGGCGGTTTTAATTAGTGACGGTTTATTCAATAGAACATCATTACCACTTTGATGTTTATAATGCAGCAATAGATTTCATTTTGATGGAGTTAAATACTCGGTTCAATGAGTCATCGGTGAAACTTCTTTCTCTTAGTATAGCTTTAGATCCTAAAAATTCATTTGACTCATTTAACAGTGATGATATTTGCAAGCTTGCGAAGAAGTTTTATCCTGGAGATTTCACAGATCAAGAAATTGTTGTTTTGAAGTATGAATTGATACATTTATAAACTCGATGTAATGCAGAATTTAAAGGTTTCTACACTTGTTGAGTTGTGTCAGCAATTGATCGAGAGTGGACGGTCAAGTGTTTATGTTATGTTGACTAGATTGATTCATCTTGTTTTGACATTATCTGTGTCTACTGCCACTATTGAACGGGCTTTTTCAGCAATGAAGCATGTGAAGACGGCACTTCGCAATAAAATGGATGATGACTTTCTTGCCGATTGTTTGACACTCTATATTGAACGAGATTTAGCTAAACATATTGATGTAAATTCTATTATTGATGAATTTTATGTTTTAAAATCCCGTAAGGCACAACTTCGTTGAACGATATAATGTACTTTTTTTTTTAATAATATATAACTTATCATATTGAGTTCAAGCCCACCCCAACTCTTATTCCTGGATCCGTCCCTGATCATTACCACTTTGATGTTTTTAATGCAGCAATAGATTTTATTTTGATGGAGTTAAATACTCGGTTTAATGAGTCATCGGTGAAACTTCTTTCTCTTAGTATAGCTTTAGATCCTAAAAATTCATTTGACTCATTTAACAGTGATGATATTTGCAAGCTTGCGAAGAAGTTTTATCCTGGAGATTTCACAGATCAAGAAATTGTTTTTTGAATGCATGATCATTATAAATCATTTATGCAAATTTAAAGTTTCTACACTTGTAGTTGTGTCACATTGAAGAGAGGACGGTCAAGTTTTTTGTTATGTTGATAATTGATTCACTTGTTTTACATATTTGGTCTACTGCCACTATTGCAACGGGCTTTTTACAGCAAGAGCATCGCAAAAAATTGACTTTCTTCCGATGTTTGCCTCTAGAATGAGAATTTATCATTGATGTAAATTTTGATGATTTTATTTTTAAAATCCCGAGCCAATTCGTTGACGATATAAGACTTTTTTTTTTAATATATATTTTACATATATTCAAGCCCACCAACCTTATTCCTGGTCGTCCCTGACCGGGACCATAATTACCCTGTTCATGAAAATAATTTCATTTACTGGACTCATGAAAATAATATCACAAGCAAGTGAGAAGATGAAGTGATCGATTACGCTTAGTTAATGATGGAATAAAATAAGGATACGTACTGTGAGACGGAGATAAAAGAATTTAAATGTCGTTTTTGAAATATGCGATTCGGAATGATGTTCTTGCTTATAACATATCTGTTTGTTGCAAGACATATATAGAACGTACGTCCTGTCAAATGGCTCCAAACACATCTCACGGGGGATTAATGATCTCTCTCTAGATAAAGCCCCTTCTTATCTTCAGCTTTGTCACATGATATTTATCTTCCCCGCCTAGCCCGTACACATATATATAACAGTATATTGCATAAAACTAATGTGATGTACTTGTTGATTTACCAAACTGCCTTACTTTCTATGTACTAATTAGCATATTATTTAATAATTTTTATATATGTGAGTGGTTTCCTGATACTAAGAAATCTTGATTAAACACATTTAAATAACTGTTAGTAAAATCCAAGAATAGTACTGATAATGAAATCCATTCAACTATGTTCTCAAAAAAATAAAATAAAATAAAATTCCACTGAACTATCTTTAGCATATCCATTTAGCTAGCTAGCTAGGAGCTAGCTGCTGGTCAATGAATAATAATAATAATAGCATTTTATCATATATTTTTCATAATTTATGATGGGGAGGGCAGAATTGTCATTATCAGACGTAAAAAATCTCGAGTGATAAATTTTGTGGTAGTCATGCAGTCCGAACAGACAGCTATAAGATGAATTCGAGAGTTCATCTTTCCTTATATGAAAGCCTTCAATTCCCTTATCACTTTAGTCTCTCTTATTGTGAAGAAGAAGAAGAAGAATAAAATGGATTCCAGGCCGGAGGAAAACAACTCGTTTCAGTTTAACAAACTGCGACATATGCACGTTGATGTACGTATTCTTCACGACTCTTCATCAATTTATATGTAAAACCTTTCTTCTAAATATGTGACATTTCAATAGGTACTAGCTGTCTGAATTGCCGTAATATTATTAATCATTTGTTTGTTTTGCAGGTGAATACAGCATCAATCGTGGTAGATGCATCCAAATACATAAAAAAGTTGAAGGAAAGGGTAGAAAAACTTGATAAAGAGATCGCTGTTTTGCAAAGCTCAAACGACCAGAAGAAATCCTTACCTTCTGTATGCGGTTTATGCTCAAGAACTAACAAATTATTGTACTAGTTTCGGTGGATAATGTTTCCAAAGTTCATAAATTTCTGCAGGTTAAAGTTGAAACCCTAGAAAAAGGGTTCAGAATAAAGGTATTCTCAGAGAAGACTTGTCCAGGTTTGCTTGTGGCCTTGCTAGAAGCGTTTGAGGAGCTGGGCCTTGAAGTCCTCGACGCTACTGTTTCTTGTGCCCACAACTTTAGTCTTGAAGCCATCAGCGAGGTGAATATATATCATATCTATTTTTATCTTTTTTGATTCTCTGAATTACGAAAGCTACACCACTCATCTTGACCACAATTATCATATTCAGAGTGTGGGGTTTTTGTTTTAACGTAGATTCAAACTCATACAAAAGCTACACCACTCATCTTGACCACAATATATATCATGGATCCAACATGATTGATTTCCTTTCATGGTGGTATTATAGAGAGATGCAATGTGTGTTCCTGCATTTTAAACATTGTATCCAATTTATTGAATTCTAATTTCTTCCTAAATCTAATGGATCCGATAAAAAGAACTGAAATATATGCTAACGAATGTATGAACAAAGACAATGTGTGTACATATAAAACAACAATTAATTATTAATTAGTATTAAGTTGATTGCAGGGTGATGGGCAATTTGATGATAGCATAGATGCCCAGGTGGTAAAACAAGCTGTGTTGCAAGCTATCAGGAGTTGGAATCAAAATAGCGAGCAAGAATAATGTTTTGTTTGTTTTTTTGGGGGCTAATTTTAATGTTAGCGAGGTTTAATATAATGAAAGGAGAAGAAGATAAAGTCTTGTTGCCAAGCCTCTATTTACTTATTATTGATTGATTCTATTCCATGTATACCTATTGAAACTTAATTAACTAATACATCTTGCTAGTAATTGCTATATAAATTTGTATTTCAATTATGTTTGTTGTTGTGGAAAAAAAAAGTCGAAAAGCAAATTTCATCGGTTAATTGATTAAAACTGATATTTGATCGATTTTTTTTTATGGTCGGTATCCTGTGAGATGGCTCGATCTATATTTGAAGTGGAACTGATAATTTTGGCATAAAAATAATAATTTTTATTAGGTCGGGTCGGATTAGAGACATGTCTCAGAAAATTAATCAGTGAGACGATTTCATAAGAGTTTCTACGTTTTTTTAATTAAAAATATAGAACTCTGATCATTTCATTATTTTTAAAAAAAAATGGCGTACACGATAACGAAGATATTGATTTTTAATCATTCACTTATCATATATTTGGTGTGTATGATTAAAATTGTGAAAGACTCGTTCAGCCCTACCATAGGCATTATTATCCTCTTGTTGTGGTTATATTAATAATTTGGGAGAGAAGATATGCTTTTTGATTAATTTAAATTTTTCTTTAATATCTTTAAAGTTTAAAATAATGATAAATTCAATAAATTTAGTAATATTTAAATATAATTTTTAATTTGACTAATATTATAAGTAATTTAATTATTATTAATCATATTTTAATCATCATCATCATTAATATTATTATTATTATTTTTAACCGTAATATTTTAATTGTTACTGAACGTTGTTTAATATTCAATTTGGTATTACTATTTAATTAACACAATAAATGCATATTTGTATTATTATTAATTTTTTTATAATATTAATTGATTTTTTAGTTGTTTTCGGAAATTGGATCGAAATTAGTGAAATTTTAATAAATAATATAATATTTAGTTTTAAATACAATTTTTTAAATAGATTAATTCTAGAAATTTATTTATTTATTCATGCATTTTAAAATACATTACTAATAATATATATATATATATATATGATGAGGGCATTTCAGTAATTATAATGTAATTAACTAAAATAATCAAACAATTTAAAACCATGTCAAGCATCATATAATTTATCACGTACAATGTATTATTTATCCTTACCTTTCATTATAATTACTTTTATTATATATTATTTATTTATCATATCACATTAACCAAAAGATGTCAACATTTTTTTTCCATTCGTGATTCTAAATCCACTAAGGGTGCTTCTAGATATTCAAATTTTTTGAATTGTTTCGATGAATTAAATTCAAATGAATTTCAAATCATATTAATATAATAAGTTTAAATATTTTTAATAGCAAATGTGATAAAAATTCAAATAGATACACTTTGGATATCATTTAAATTCATTAAAAAATCCCAGAGAATTTACAATTTTGATCATGGCGTTGGTCGTCATTTCACGACCTTAGTTTACAAAATTTCAATTTTAGTTATTTTTCATTTAAGTGTTGACTGAAAATAGAATATCACCAATTTTTGGCGTCACATTATCAATTTCCCTCATTTTGTCGTCATTTTTCGGTAGCATGTGCGCAGTACTCTGATGAAAAAGAAGATAATTGAAAAAAAATGAAAATTAGTGCAGTAAGACCATTGAATTAACTAACAAAATGAAAAATGAACAACATGTATGTTACAGGATCAAAATTTTAGTTTTTATTTAAAATCATTTTTTCAAATCAAACCCTTAATTAAGTCCAATCAAATGCAGAAATTCAAATGCAACCTAATTGGTTTGAAAATGAATATCCTTTGTCGGTAGAGTATTTGGGCTTCCAAGTATCAAAATTGTCGACATTGGCCAAACATGCGAACTAATATTATTTATACGGAAATTAATGTATTCATAAAACACGGTCATGATTTGAACCAATATCTGCGTAATGGAGAACAATCTACGTTATCTAAGGTATTTCTGAAAGATGGCCAAGGGCCAAGAACATAGATAAAGAATATATATTTGTGTGCCTGGTCCTATTGTAGCTGCAGCAAATTGTAGCTACGGCAACATTCAAAACAGTTGTCTTCGAACGTACTCTTTAACCATATGACTTTTAACAACGGTTTTAAAAATCTACAACGACGGTTTTTTACCGTCGTCTTTAACAACGGTTTTACAAGACTTACGAAAACGATTTTTCACCGTTGTCTTTAACTTTTTTTTTTGTAGTGTTAATTTCTCTATGAGTCAGCCAAAAATTCTTATTGTGCGTTGGTTGAAACCAGTGCCAAACACATTTAATTTGTAGATCGATCAAGTTTTCAATATATATTAACATTTATTTCATTGGAAATTCCAGATGTAGGTTGTGTATCGTTTTTAATTTATATATCGATCAAGCTTTCAATGAATATTAACTCTGATTGGATTTTCTTGTTCCACATTTTCCATATTTCAATTGTTTCTTACCTCACCATTATTAGTACTAATAAAGTATTTACTGATATTTCTAGTATGCTAATTTGAATAATGCTTCTTCTCTGTATATTTTTTTTTTTGAGGTTGAGATAAATGGTTTTGCGTCATAGTTTATAGATTATATATGTATGCGCGCATTGAATGCATGTCCATTCGATTTTTTTTAACAAGTACTCTTGTTAAAAAAAGTGAAACTAAAATTCAAATATTAAAAATAAAATTTAAATTTTTTTATTTTGAATAAGTTTTTAGATTTTTTCCACATAAATTTAATTTTTTATGCAAAAAGAAGAAGAAAGAAATATGGGGCTAAAAAGAAGAAAGAATGGCATGTTGGAGATTCTAAAAATCACTCCAAGAGAATACTTGTTTCTATTATGACTCAAGTATTATATATAGTATATATTTGCTATTGAAGTATGCAAACTCGAATATATTTTTCGAACAACTTATATTTAATTATTTTAATAGAAAGAATATGCTAAAACTAAAATATAATTTCGAAAATACCTATACGTATACTTATGAATAACTCTATGATTAAACTCATGAAAAATTTACCAGGATTCGTCAATATAACTCCAACATGTACCCAAAAGATCAAAGTTAATATCCCAAGGATAAAAAAAGATACAATCATTGATTTTCCAAGTAAATGATTGAAATTATATACAAATGAGTTCAGAGGGAAAAGTGTTTCCAAATATATATTTAATTATTGAATTAGAACTGCAAGATTTTTTAGGGTTCTAAAGATATAAATATAGAGGATTTAAGTTTGAGATTTTTGACTAAATCTTATATAAAAATCTGTATTATGTAGTTAGGTTTTGGGTTGAATTGCTTCGATTGTGTATACATGGAATTTTTTGTGTGATTAATAAATCAAAAAAATCTATTGGACTTGAACTTCAAACACGCAAAAGAACAAGTAAACAAACATAAAGGTCAAAGTTAGCAATAAAATTTTAATCCTAAAACCTTATTTTCTCCAATAAAAATTTGACTTCTTTAAATTCTTTATTTTGTTTTATTTTCATTTTTTAACAAAACTTAGAACATGGCCAACCAATCGAGCTGCAATATACGACCATGCATATAGTTAGTTATACGTTGAAATGCTAGAAAGGGTCCAAAATAAATTCCAGGGACCATTAAATAAATAATTTTACACCAACGTGGTTCTAATTAGTTGGATGCAATAATTATCCGTGTAATAGAACAATCAAAACGTGATTCTTGAATTTTTATATGATTTAAAAATATCTGAGTTGCACAGTTACCACAATCTAAAGTTTTTGGTAAAACGACAGTCGCATATTCCTACAATTGTTAATCAAAGCCAATGTTACGAGTTTATTTCTTATTGATTGCAATAAATACAATTATTGAGAGATAGATATTCGGGTACAATAATTGTCTGTACTGGATAGAGTAATCGACTGGTGTACGATTTAAAAAATATTCGAATTACACGATTACATCTAGCTATAGTTTTTGTTAAAACGACAAATATTACATCTACATAATAATTGTTAGAGAGAGGAAAAAAAGAGAAATACCGTGATTAAAGATGTGGTATATGTGAACATGATTATTATAAATTATTAAATGACTAATAATCAACGGTCAACAAAATTACATGAAACAGCATTGAGATTGTCTACATCAATGTACAAAAATTAATTTTATTAGCCTTTGGTTTCTTATTAGATTTGTACATACAATATATTTGTGTGTATGGAAAACTAATGAACAAAAAGAAAGTCTTGCAAGTATGTAATCGAGCGAGCAGTGAAGTTAATTGGATTGTCGGATTAATTAATCTCGATAAATCTTTAGTACCAATTGATCATGGGGAAGAATATTTTAGTGTTTTATTGATTTTAAAATAGCCCAAAAAAAGTATTTCCTTGTACATAATGTCATAAAAAATTAAACCGAAAAATAAAGATTGTCCTAAGGCCGATATTCTCGAGTTATACTATTCGAGGGGCCATGATGACTGATTTTGGACCTCCCAATGATTCTTTGCTCGTGCATGGAGGTTTTCATCGGCTTGTGGCTGACACGTGAGTCCAGGTTTCAGACGTTATAATTATTAAATATTATTTAAACTTATTTTAAAAATTAAAAAAAATACATGTCATGCGACGTGAAACAACAATTGATTTATTTCATATAAAAGTGGTTTGTACTTCAAATTTATGTATTTATGTATTATTATACATACATGTATGTATATATTATATATTATTATTATTAAGATTAGAACTTTGAATCGAACTCAATCTCAAAAGCTAGCTCAAAGGGGACGATTGTCCAAGACTATATATACAACTCCCAAGTATTTTACCCAACCGATGTGGGATAACTAACATATATCATATTAAATAATTGTTATCGATATTTTACTATACAGATACATTCTTTTTTATATACTGACGGTCTTGTGCATTGATATATAATATAATATAAAAATATAATAGTAGAATCTTAAAAAATTTATTCATGTGGAAAAGTTAATATTCATATTCACCTTTCATTTACATGAAACTTTGAAAGCAAAAAGGATATTTATATATATATATATATATATATATATATATATATATATATATATATATATATATATATATATATATATATATTGCAATTGGGATAGTTGTAGGAGAAAAAACACGAGGATAGTGTGAAAAAGAAAATAGGTATTGTTGGGAAAGTTAATTTTCAAATTGCATTTCTTAACTAGTGGAATTGATAAAAGTAATCTTAGGATTAAACTATATCCTATGATCCCCACAGCCCACCCAAAAAGCTAGCTATAGCTAACGAGAATATTGGAGGTAGGTGGTGCTCAGAAGAAGACGAATTAGCGTGTGGGCTCATCCACGAAAATTCATGCATGCTTTGTCCAATTAATCTTTGCAAAACCGTGTTTCTTAAATTTTTAATAAAACGACATTCCAAAATTGTCAAATAATCCGACTTCGTAGTTTCTAAAGTTCAACATATGATTTACCGAACATGAAAAAGATCCCTTTTTCTAGAGGATTTGTTGAAACCTAATTTTCGTTAGTGATTACAATTGACTTGATTTGATCTTTTCAATGTTGCTTAATGTTGACGAAAAATAATTATCAATGATAATATCATGCATCGTCTTAAATCTCTCAACACAATTATTGTCATTAGGAGTCCAATCTATTAGTTTTTTCCAAGTTTTAGTTATAGTTCATTAAGTTAATCTTTATTGGTACGTACTTTTTATTCCTTTTATGTCCAACGCATGTCAGCAATTCCGGTGTCACATCATCAATTCTTGATATCGCGTTATCATTTTTAAATATCGCGTTAACACTATAATTGAAAACGACTAAAAGTGAGAACAAAGACCAATTTATTGGACTAGAGATTTAATTTTGTAAACTAATTACTAGACTAAAAATTATTAAATGTATACAAAGTTATATGACCAAAATTATAATTTTTTTCGAATATTAAATATTATGTTTTATATGTACTGCATGTGATTAGTAATCGAGAAATGATTTAACTATGTTGATTTGAAGAAGTTTCCTTGCGACCATAGTGCCTGCAGGCTGCACATCTGTAAATCAACCTACCAAGATTCTCGTTCTTTCTCCATTCACACTCGAGGAAGACAAAATTTCCAGTTGAATATAAAACTTACTGATAAAACATTCACCGGAAGATAACTTTAACGTGTATATTTTTGTTCAGTTAGGCCTTGCTAAATGTAATTGAAGGGGATATATAGAAATAAAACACAAAAAAATTTATGCGTGTTTTCGAATTAATTAATAATCAACAACGATATGATGTGATGCCCTGGCGACTTCTGAATATATGAAGCAATCTTTTTCTTGATCGAGCTATGATGGTTGAAATATTAAAAATTTCAAAGGCCCTAATCCTAGTGTGTTCTGTTATAGAGACCAGATGGAACACAAAGTTGTTGGCTTTCGCTGTCACGGATGAATCTTTTGAATAATCCATTTCCATGTGGAAATCTTGACGTAGTATTGGCATTGGAATACTACACACTAACACACCTATGGCCAACTATAAATATGTGTAGTAGCAAGTGACTAATGAACCACAACAACACAATAATTGTCGACAGAAACATAAAACTCTCCGTTTCTGTGATACAATTACTTTATTTAGTCATGGTGGCTACAAAGATTAATTCCTATTTTTCAATCCTAGTTCTACTCCTCCTAACGGGAGCATGTAGCGCGCAGTTGTCAGCGAATTTCTACTCTTCAACATGTCCTAATCTCCTCTCTATTATTAAGACAGCCGTAACCTCGGCGGTGACCACAGAGGCTCGCATGGGCGCATCGTTGCTTCGTCTCCATTTTCACGATTGCTTTGTCAATGTAAGCTCTATTTTCATACGACAGCTTGTTATAGTCAAATACTCAAATTACCTTAGCAAACGAACTATGTCATGCGTGTAATATTTCTAATTATTTGAAACTGCATGCATGCAGGGATGCGATGCATCGGTTTTACTGGATGATAACGCGACTTTTACTGGAGAGCAGACCGCCGGTCCGAATGTGAATTCGTTAAGAGGGTTTGATGTGATCGACACCATTAAAACTCAAGTTGAAAGTTCCTGTCCTCAAGTGGTTTCTTGCGCTGATATTTTGGCTGTTGCAGCACGAGATAGCGTCGTAGCGGTTAGTATATTAACTCACATGTCCAAAATCTTACGAAATAAAAATAAAATTACATTGCGGCTTCGATCATCAATTTTTTGCCAACATCTATCATATCAAAGTACTGCTAAATGTAATCTAATGGATATGAAATATATATTTATTTGTCGATCCAGCTGCAAGGCCCTAGTTGGTCCGTTGCACTCGGGAGAAGGGACTCAACCACCGCAAGTTTAAGTGCCGCAAACAGCCAAATCCCCGGTCCTGGTTTGAATCTTAATGCTCTTATTACTTCCTTCTCTAACAAAGGCTTCACTACCAGGGAAATGGTGGCCCTTTCAGGTAAATATATTTGCTAAACATTCAATAATATTCACATGAAAAGAATTTAAAAAAATCTCGATGAATAATTTAGAGGAGAGCATATCGTAACATAATAAACATATATATATATATATAGACACACGCACATAGATGCAAGTATATATGTATGTACGTAAATCTAAACTTATAAATACTTGCGTAAATACGTACAGGGTCTCACACAATTGGGCAGGCAAGATGCACAACTTTCAGGACCAGACTTTACAATGAAGCCAACATAAACGCCTCGTTGGCAACCTCGTTAAGAGCAAATTGCCCCAGCAGCGGTGGAAACAACAACCTTTCGCCGTTGGACACCCTTAGCCCGACAGCATTTAACAACGACTACTTCAAGAATTTGGTATCCTTGAAGGGGCTTCTCCATTCCGATCAGCAACTCTTCAACAACGGCTCCACCGACGCTCAAGTTAACGCTTACTCGTCAAACTCAGCCACTTTCTTCAATGATTTCGCTAGTGCTATGATCAAGATGTCGAATCTTAGCCCATTGACGGGATCCAATGGGCAGATCAGGGCAAACTGTGGGAGAACCAATTAGAAGAATTTCTAATTATTCATGATTTAAGCGACTACTTCTGTGGTCTAATGGCTCAAAATTTTTGTCCCTTGCCTGCTTCATCGTTTCTGTTTGTTAAAAAAAATAAAGTTGATGTTGAAGTTAAAGGACATTCACATCAACTATTTTTCCCTTTACTAGTTATTTACTATGACCCTTCAGACTCAATATAAAGATATATGTTAAATTTCAATATTAAATTATGGACAATTTTAGCAATATACCTTCGTTACTTTTGTGGTTTTAATGATTTATGTTGTCAAATTTCGGTGTCAGTTCTATAGTTTTTTTTTTTGTCAACTTTAATAGAGGGCCGAAATGACAAAAAAAAACAAATATACCGGACCAAAAATACAAATTTTCCTAAATTATGATTAATTTTTTTTATGAAATTATAACCAAGTTAGACTAAATATTTTCTCAGTAAAATTTATATCTATAGTTTTTTTGTTATATATAATATATATATATTACGAAAATAAGAATATTAGGGAAGGGATATTTTTTTCACTTCTTATTTTTACGTTAAAGAGTATAAATGCGGTCGCAAGAATCAAAATTATTCTACTGCGACGATATATATTTAATGAAGAAACTTAGAAAAATTAATCTCCTGTTTTAAATATGTAGTGCTACCAAGCGATTTAAATTTGTCAACTTCACTAGTTAATGGTGAAAACGAACCAAATTAAAAGGTTATTTACGTATGTAATTTATATTTTTTTCGGTTTTTTGTCACGTCAAAAATGAATTTGTAATTTTAGTACAGTAAGTAACTTGCATATTTTTTCATTTTAAATTTGGTCATGTTAAAGGTGAATTTGTATTTTTGTCTTCTAACTTGCATTTTCTCTTCATTTTTTGTCAATTCTTTTATCGGAGTCCCTCCAGTTTCCTTCCAAAAATTCATGTCAGCATCCACGTTCACTACATAAGTAATTTTTGACGGACACGACAGACTCTGGTCAAAAAGGGAAAAAAGAAAAAAAAACATAAATGCAAACACAGTGTTAATATGGACCAAAATGAAAAAAAACATGCAAGTTACATGATTAAAAATGAAAATTTATTTTTAACATGACCAAAAGTGGAAAAAATACAAACTAGAGAATCAGAAATGTAATTTCCGAACTAAAATGAATTTGGGATAGTGTTGTGCAGTAAAATTACATTTTTGATCATGTAACTCACATATTTTTCATTTTGATCGTGTTATCATTAATTCACAGTCTTAATTAGTTCACTAAATTGTAATTTTTCTAATTTTATTCATTTTTCATCGGATTGCCGACGTAACATCAAACACATTAGCTAGTGTTTTCTTGTAGTGGACATGAAAACTGTGAGAGCCCAGCCCGTTAGCCCAAGCCCAGCCCATTTAGTAATTAATATATTAAAAAAAAAATAGATATAAAATAATGTAAAAAGAAAAAGAAAAAAAAAGATCAGAAGCGCTTTCTCCTTCCCGTAACTTCCGCCAGCTTCGTTTTTCATTTTTCTTCAATTTCGAAACTTTGACCTTCGATTTTAGCCGCTCCGGTCGCAAAAAAATTCAAGTAAATATACGGTTTGAAAGCTCCCGACGAGGGCTACGTTTTGGTACCCATATTGAAAGGTTTCTCGACCCGTTTCGAAAACCCGTATTCTCTTTCTCCGTCGAATTGCCGCCCGTACGTCGCCGGAATTCGGAAATTGACTGAGGGCTTTTGTTCCCTATGTCATAAGCTTCGTTTTGGTATATATATTGAGGTACGAGAATTGAGCCGATTTGAGGATTGGATTATTCAGAAATCCTTAAGAAATTCAGTGGTAAATTAAGGGTTCAGTTGAGGTACGCATGAACTGTTTTATTATGACGTCTATAGTGATGTGAAATGACGTTAAGTATTATGTATGAGTTGTGGTGTGCTTTATGTGCTTTTGTGAATAACGTGATTGCATTCACGCATTTATTTGAGTTGATCTCATTAGTGCATAGCATTTCGAGCCTTGACTCCGTTGATTGCTATTGTTACTGATCTATCGAGTTGTAGCGTCATCGATGGAGTGGGTGGGTAGGATTAGCACTCCTGATGACTTGCATGAGGACTGAGCGGGTCGCACCCGTACCCTCGATGCTACGTGCATGGATGAGCGGCGGCATGTTATTACGTTGCTGCAGTCCTGGCACGGGTGGCCACTGTTACTGTTGCTGATGCGTTTCATTTGGACTCCGCCTTGGTATCCATTATTTTGTTGTTGCCTTTCACGCATTGCATTACATTGCATTGCATCACATTGTACTTGATTTTATTTCATGTCAGTTATATTTGTCGTAATATTACTGGTTCGTCGTACTGGGGCCCGACCCCTCGTTTCTTTTTATGCTGTGGTTGTTTTTGATGCCATAGCAGGTTATCCAGGAGGATTTGACGCGTCTGGTGGAGCGTCAGGTAGTGGTGCCCAGTCGTCGAGTCGTGGTTGAGAGTTCCCAGATATATATATATACTATATTATGGAGTCATACATTTACCGGGGAGATGCCCCGTGTAGCTGTACTATTATTTTTACGATGTTTTGAATTGATAGTTGTGTGATCGAGCCTTGCCGGCTCTGCATGTGTTTAGTCCTGGCCAGTGCGGCTATAGGTTTGTGAATTGATGTTATGACTTTATTTCGAGTATATAAATGTTGTTGTGATATTTTGATATTTTTGGGATGTCCTATTTGCGAATAGGTCATGCCGAAATTTCTGTAGGCCCAAAATGAGAAAATTTTAATCGCTTTCGCTGTTTACATTAATAAATCATGGTTGTTTGGTCATTAAATATTAATCAGGAGCACGGGCCCCACAGTTGGTATCAGAGCGTAACTGGGATATGCTCGAATTAGGGTCTAGGGCACTTGAGTCTAGACACAAATAACATGATTGTGCATGTGTTTGACTATTTGCTCTTATTTGAATTATTTGGTGTGATTTGATTGAATTTACCTGCATTAGAATGACTAGCTGATTAGGCATGGTATGTAGTAAAAAAAAAGCCTATAAATTTCTTTTACCTGTTATCTGCTTGTGGATTTAATCCTAGTGTCTTGTAGAATGGCACCTGGAGGAAGAGGTAGAAAAGGAAAAGAAATAGCACAAGAATCTGAGGCGCAAAATGTTCGAGGACTTGCAGATATCATTAGAGATAGACGTGGTCGACCTCGAGGACAAGTCGCTCAAAATGTTGAAGAAGAAGTTAACCAAGAACCTCCTCGACCTGAAAGACCTGGAGCTAGACAGGTAGCGATTGAGCAAGAAGTGGAACAACTGACACAGAAAGTTGGAGGAATGCAGTTAATAATTTCTCAGTTCCAAGAACTACGTCCTTCAAAATTCTTTGGCAACGAGAGCGGAGAAAAAGCAGCAAGCTGGCTGAAAAGTATAAATCATCTATTTAATTTGTTGGAGTATTCCCAAGATATTAAATTGAAGCTTGCCATCTACCAACTTAAAGATCGAGCACAACTCTGGTGGGAAGCCACAGAAGAAGCAATGAAGGACTCTGGTGAAAGTATTACTTGGGATGCTTTTCGTGCTCACTTTACCCAGGAATATGCACCGCCATCATATTATGCTGCTAAAGAAGAAGAGTTCAATCAGTTGGTACAGGGCAACAAATCAGTGGTGGAATATGCTTCACAGTTTTCTGCTCTTTTGCCCTATGTTCCACATGTTGCCAGGAATGATCAGGCTAAACTATCACGTTTTCTGCATGGGTTGCAGCGGACTGTTCATACGTTGGTGATGACTGGATCGCCTAATACGTATATTCAAGCAGTGGAAAAGGCGAAGAAAATTGAAGCAAGTTTGCTTAGAGGAGATCCCCAGCCAGGTCCATCATCTGTTTCTCAGGGATCTGGGAGTAGTATGTCAATGCCAGTGGATTTACCTCCATATCAGCCTGTACAGTCATACCAACAACCCAAACAGCAGAGGTACAAGGCAAAAGGAAAGCAATTCAAGAAGAAGTCTCAATCCAGCTCCTCCAGTTCAGGCAGTGCACGAGGGGGAGGTTCTGTTGGGTCGTCTAGCACTGTGCATTGTGACCGATGTGGTGGTCGACATTTTAGTTCCCAATGTGTAGGAGTTCAGGGGTCTTGTTACGTTTGTGGTCAAGTTGGACATTTCGCCAGAGTATGTCCTAATGCACAAAGACAGCAATTTCAGCCACAACAGTCTGGACAAGTTCCCCGAGTACCAGCTTTCCAGCCACATGCTCCTGCACAGTCATTTCAGCAATCTGGTTATCCACCGCCTAGAGGTCCTCCTCAGCAACAATTTACAGTGCCACAGCAGGCTAGAGTCCATGCATTGACTCAAGACCAGGCTCAGGATGCACCAGGAGGAGTGATTGCAGGTATTTGTTATGTTTTTGACTATCCTGCACGCATATTGATAGACACAGGAGCATCTCATTCATTTTTATCTGCCGCATTTGTTGATGAGCATGAGATTGCTACTATTCCTTTGTTGGATACTGTGTCAGTTGCTACTCCTGCCGGTGTATACTTGATGTCCCATGAGATAGTTTTGAACTGTGTGATTAGATTTGAGGATAATATTATGATAACTAATCTAATCAAATTAGCTATGTCTGATTTCGACTGTATCCTCGGTATGGATATATTGACGAATTATCGAGCTACTGTGGATTGTTTCCATGGAGTTGTCAGATTTAGACCGTATTATGGCAGCAAATGGAATTTTTATGGTTATGATTCACAGTCTCGAATTCCATTAGTATCTGCAATGGAAATGTTCAGGTTGTTGTCAATCGGCAATGAAGGATTTTTGATCTATGCTCTTGATGCAACACGGGAAGAACGATTGAAAGTTTCAGACATTCCCGTTGTCAAGGATTTTCCAGATGTATTTCCTGATGAGATTCCAGGTTTTCCACCTCAAAGGGAAATAGATCTTAGCATTGAATTGATGCCGGGGACAAATCCTATTTCTAGAGCACCATATCGTTTAGCTCCAACAGAGTTGAAAGAACTCAAGGAACAGTTACAGGATTTACTGGAAAAAGGCTATATCAGACCCAGTATGTCACCTTGGGGAGCTCCAGTATTGTTTGTAAAGAAGAAAGACGGAACGATGAGAATGTGCGTCGATTATCGGCAGTTGAACCGGGCTACTGTGAAGAATAAGTATCCTCTGCCGCGTATTGACGACTTGTTTGATCAGTTGCAGGGTACTTCTGTGTATTCCAAGATTGATCTTCGTTCCGGATACCATCAGCTCAGAGTCCGAGAGGAAGATGTTCCTAAAACAGCATTTCGGACACGTTATGGACACTATGAATTCCTAGTCGTGCCGTTTGGTTTGACTAATGCTCCAGCGGTTTTTATGGATTTAATGAATCGTGTATTCCGGGAATTCATAGATAAATTTGTTATCGTTTTCATTGATGACATCTTGATTTATTCTAAGTCAAAAACAGAGCACAAAGAACATTTGAAATTAGTTCTCCAAACACTCAGAGAAGCGCAATTGTATGCCAAATTTTCTAAGTGTGAGTTCTGGTTGGACAGAGTTTTATTTTTAGGCCATGTTATATCTGCACAAGGAGTATCTGTTGATCCTAATAAAGTTGAAGCTGTTATCAATTGGCCTAAACCAACCAATGTGTCTGAGATTCGAAGCTTTTTGGGATTAGCTGGGTACTATAGGCGTTTCATTGAAGGATTTTCTAGAATAGCTAGACCTATGACCCAGTTGACACAGAAAGATCGACGTTTTGTATGGACTGCAGAATGTGAGTCTAGTTTTCGGACTTTAAAAGAAAAGTTGACCACATCTCCAGTGCTAGCTTTGCCTTCAGGCTCAGGTGGATTTGTTGTCTGTACAGATGCTTCTTTAAATGGACTGGGTTGTGTTTTGATGCAAAATGGGCGAGTGATTGCGTATGCTTCTCGTCAATTGAAGTCACATGAGACTCGATATCCAGTTCATGATTTGGAGTTAGCTGCCATTGTGTTTGCATTGAAGATATGGCGTCATTATCTGTACGGAGAACAGTTTGTGATTTATTCTGATCACAAGAGTCTGAAGTATCTTTTTACACAGTCTGACTTGAACATGAGACAGCGTCGATGGTTGGAATTACTTAAAGACTTTGATTGTGAGATTCAGTACCAACCAGGGCGAATGAATCAAGTTGCAGATGCTCTGAGCAGAAAGGTTCAGCCTAAAATGTTGACATCTTTGACTATTTCAAAGATTCATGAGCATTTGGGAACTTCAGGATGGACTTATCAGTCTAAGGGCGACTACTTTATAGTTTCATCTATACAAGTTGAACCACAAATTGTTTCTAAAATCAAAGCAGCACAGAGAACTGATCCGCATGTTCATAGATTGAAAGAATTGACTCAGACAGGTCAATCAGAAAAGTTCAGTGTTGCTTCAGATGGATGTCTGCGCTATCAAGGTAGACTTGTGGTTCCGAATTTGATAGATTTGAAAGAATCTATACTTCGTGAAGCTCATTGTAGTCGACACAGTGTTCATCCTGGAATGAGAAAGATGTATCATATCTTGAAATCTCATTACTGGTGGGAAGGTATGAAGAAAGAGATTTCTGATTTTGTGGCTAGATGTTTGACGTGCCAACAGGTTAAAGCTGAGAGAATGAGACCTGGTGGTATGTTACATAGTCTTGAAGTACCACAGTGGAATTGGGAGCACATTGCTATGGATTTTGTGACACACCTACCTCGTTCTAATCGTGGTTGTGATGCGATTTGGGTGATTGTTGATAGATTGTCTAAATCAGCCCACTTTATTCCTTATGATCGTACTTGTACTTATAAGAAAATGGCGAAAATGTACATCGATCATGTGGTGAGATTGCATGGTGTGCCCGTAACCATAGTATCAGATCGTGATCCCAGGTTTGCTTCGAAGTTTTGGGGTAGTTTGCAATCAGCATTGGGTTCAAAGCTGGCGATGAGTACTGCATATCACCCACAGACAGATGGTCAGTCTGAAAGGACCATTCAGACACTCGAGGATATGTTGCGAGCAGTCGTGATGGATTTCAGGGGTGGTTGGCAGGAATCATTGTCACTTGTTGAGTTCTCTTACAATAACAGCTTCCAAGCAACCATCGGAATGGCACCATTTGAAGCTTTGTACGGTAGAAAGTGTAGATCTCCGATATGCTGGGAAGATGTAGGAGAAAGACAAATGTCAATGCCAGAATTTATTCAAGAAATGAAAGAGAAGGTTGAAATGATCAGGAAAAGAATGAAAGCAGCTCAGGATCGTCAAGCCAGTTATGCTAATAAAAGGCGTAGGCCTTTAGAATTTCAGGTTGGCGATCAGGTTTTCTTGAAAGTATCACCGTTTCGTGGTACTATGAGATTTGGGCGCAAAGGGAAACTAGCTCCGCGTTATATTGGTCCATATGCGATTGTTGAGAGGATTGGCACTTTGGCTTATCGTTTGGACTTACCGCAGAGTTTGTCTGCGATACATGATGTGTTTCATGTATCTATGTTACGAAAGTATGAGCCAGATCCTTCTCATGTCTTGAGGACTGATGAGGTGGAGTTGGATAGTTCCCTTAGCTATGTTGAACATCCAGTGCAAATCCTTGATCGCAAAGAGAAGCAACTGAGGAATAAGACGATTCCACTGGTTATGGTGCAGTGGAGTAGACATGGGAGAGAAGAAGCTACATGGGAATTAGAGGCTAAGATGCGTCAGGAATGGCCTCATTTGTTTGAAAATGTAATAAATTATTCCATGTATTCTGATTTCCCAATGTACTATCAGTGGTAAATGTTTATAAACCACTTTTGTATAAATGTTATGTATGCTAGATTTCGAGGACGAAATCTTTTATTAGTAGGGGAGAATGTGAGAGCCCAGCCCGTTAGCCCAAGCCCAGCCCATTTAGTAATTAATATATTAAAAAAAAAAATAGATATAAAATAATGTAAAAAGAAAAAGAAAAAAAAAGATCAGAAGCGCTTTCTCCTTCCCGTAACTTCCGCCAGCTTCGTTTTTCATTTTTCTTCAATTTCGAAACTTTGACCTTCGATTTTAGCCGCTCCGGTCGCAAAAAATTCAAGTAAATATACGGTTTGAAAGCTCCCGACGAGGGCTACGTTTTGGTACCCATATTGAAAGGTTTCTCGACCCGTTTCGAAAACCCGTATTCTCTTTCTCCGTCGAATTGCCGCCCGTACGTCGCCGGAATTCGGAAATTGACTGAGGGCTTTTGTTCCCTATGTCATAAGCTTCGTTTTGGTATATATATTGAGGTACGAGAATTGAGCCGATTTGAGGATTGGATTATTCAGAAATCCTTAAGAAATTCAGTGGTAAATTAAGGGTTCAGTTGAGGTACGCATGAACTGTTTTATTATGACGTCTATAGTGATGTGAAATGACGTTAAGTATTATGTATGAGTTGTGGCGTGCTTTATGTGCTTTTGTGAATAACGTGATTGCATTCACGCATTTATTTGAGTTGATCTCATTAGTGCATAGCATTTCGAGCCTTGACTCCGTTGATTGCTATTGTTACTGATCTATCGAGTTGTAGCGTCATCGATGGAGTGGGTGGGTAGGATTAGCACTCCTGATGACTTGCATGAGGACTGAGCGGGTCGCACCCGTACCCTCGATGCTACGTGCATGGATGAGCGGCGGCATGTTATTACGTTGCTGCAGTCCTGGCACGGGTGGCCACTGTTACTGTTGCTGATGCGTTTCATTTGGACTCCGCCTTGGTATCCATTATTTTGTTGTTGCCTTTCACGCATTGCATTACATTGCATTGCATCACATTGTACTTGATTTTATTTCATGTCAGTTATATTTGTCGTAATATTACTGGTTCGTCGTACTGGGGCCCGACCCCTCGTTTCTTTTTATGCTGTGGTTGTTTTTGATGCCATAGCAGGTTATCCAGGAGGATTTGACGCGTCTGGTGGAGCGTCAGGTAGTGGTGCCCAGTCGTCGAGTCGTGGTTGAGAGTTCCCAGATATATATATATATACTATATTATGGAGTCATACATTTACCGGGGAGATGCCCCGTGTAGCTGTACTATTATTTTTACGATGTTTTGAATTGATAGTTGTGTGATCGAGCCTTGCCGGCTCTGCATGTGTTTAGTCCTGGCCAGTGCGGCTATAGGTTTGTGAATTGATGTTATGACTTTATTTCGAGTATATAAATGTTGTTGTGATATTTTGATATTTTTGGGATGTCCTATTTGCGAATAGGTCATGCCGAAATTTCTGTAGGCCCAAAATGAGAAAATTTTAATCGCTTTCGCTGTTTACATTAATAAATCATGGTTGTTTGGTCATTAAATATTAATCAGGAGCACGGGCCCCACAGAAACCATACAAGTTAAAATACCAAAAATATATTCTTCACCTGTCGTTGATATATGCTAGATTTTAGTGCGGGCGTGCGCCTACATGCATTACATATATATTATACACACACGGTAGCGGAGCCACGTGGTAAAACCCGAGCTTTTGGGTGGTCCAATTTTTTTTAAAAAATATAATATTTAAATTTTATATAATTTTGGATTAATATCATATGACCTGCTCCGCCACTGTACACATGTGTGCGTGTTAAAATTACAAGTATCAGATCTTTCACCTAAAGTTTCCAACTGTTCATAGGAAGAAAAAGAAAAAAAAAGGAGATTAAAAAAAGCTACGCGTTTTACTTTGTCGGGTCAACTTTGGCTCATAGAATGATTATGTATTCTGTACACGCAAATCATATTAGTTAAACCAACCAAGTCTGAGACAATTGTCAAAGACAAATTATATACATTTTTATAACCACAGTTGAGATAAATTATGCTCAGGAAAAGGTCCACAGAAATTTTCATCAAATAAATATTGATAACATTTTAATTTAAAATTTTAAAATATATTTACGGAAACATCATATATTCAGAAGCACATAAATGCCAAAAAACATTCTATTTTATTCAGTAAGTAGAAAAATAGCAGACTTAATTCAATAATTTTCAACATATACTTTGATATATATATATAGTCGTTAGATTCCAATTCTCAAGATTTGCTGCAATGTTTTCGAACAGTATATAATCAGATCATTGATGAACTTATATATTCCTTCAATCATCCGAGTCAATTGAGTTTTTCAATTCTAGCTATCCATTATTTTGTGATAGCATAGAACGGTAGAACTTTAATTTAATTTTTATGTGGAAATTATGCAGCCATGCATCTAATCTAAGTCCATGACATCGCTTATGACAGTTAATGAAAGCTACCCCGATTGTATTATTATTAACTCTAAATTTGCGTCAAATGATAGGATCCATCGTCATGGTGTTTGAAAAAATTCAGGGGGGAAAATCCACTTGATATATTAATAAAAGAAAATTGCAATTTCAGTGATGTAAGTCAGTCTGTTTTAGGTTTTAATCTTGCAACTTTTCCAAAGTTTAGTTTTCATATAGTAATTTGAATTTTTTTTATTTTGTCATTTTTCACTAAAAAATCTATAGATATTGGTTATTTGACACTGATACTCTCCCATATGGCTTGTGCGACAAAAATAAGCTAACGTTGCACACAATAAAATATACAAAAACAAAAATAAAGGGAAATGACAAATTTTTGCCTCCTATTTTGATGTATTGATGTTCGTTTTCTTTATTTTATTTTTTATCATATTAATTATAATTTGAGTAATATGAGCTTAATTCTGGTCACATGTGTCACGTAGAAAAATGAGTATATAAATTGTATTCAATGAATTTAGTGATTTCGAATACAAAAATATTAAAACAAAACAAATATGAGTTACTGTATGAAACCAAACTTCGAAAAATTATAATACTAAAACCCAAAACATACCAACTTACTTAATCTATAAACACCCGATCCATTAATACCAAGAGGAAGTCGTAATGTGTATAATTAATTAGCCTAGTCTAGATATTTGAATATTAACGTGTTTGCGATTCTTCTTTGTTAATTAAACTAGTTGGAGTCAAATTAATTTGTAGCTTACTTAACATGAATTTACAAATATAAGAAGGTAACTTGCTTGCGAATTCTATTGACCTCATCAAAACTGAGGAAGCAGAGTAGACGAAATGATCTGCCCAACCATCGGGTATGTTATCCCAAAAGTAACCCATATGTCTCTTTCAAATTCAATAATTTTATTTGTACAACTAATTCAACCAAAAGGCCATGCAATATTAATGATACAAAGTCAGAGGAGAAAGTTTCCCGAGGATCAGTTTGAAGATATATTAGTAATTAATCCCTGAGTTTGAATAGTCCCAGTCTAGCTATTAATATTTTTTAAATCTTTTTCCGATCCTTGAGATGCTAACTATATATAGCCCCAACTCGATCAAATCAGCAACAACAAAGTTATTGCATAATCTTATACACGTATACATTTAACCGAAACAATGAAAATGGTTTCACGTAGCTGCTTGTATCTTGGAGGCATAATTATGTTTTCCTTTGTTGCCACTGCGATTTCAGGCCCCCTTGATCCGAATTTCTATGATAAAGTATGCCCACAAGCTCTGCCAGCCATCAAAACAGTTGTGTTGGAGGCTCTGCGCCAAGAAAGGCGCATGGGCGCATCGTTGTTGCGTCTGCATTTTCACGACTGTTTTGTCAATGTAAGTATTGATATAATTCATATATATGCATGCAAGTAAGTAATTGATTTTGTTTGCTTGTTGATATATAAATTTTCATTGTATTCCAGGGTTGCGACGGTTCCATTCTTTTGGACTCGACATCAAGCTTTACAAGTGAAAAGTTTTCATTGGCTAACAACAACTCGGCTAGAGGGTTCGAAGTGGTCGATAGAATCAAGTGGGAGGTCGACCGAGTATGCGGACGTCCGGTGGTTTCCTGTGCTGATGTTTTGGCAGTTGCAGCTCGTGACTCAGTTTTTGCTGTAAGTATTATATGAATCAACGATTATCTTAGAGAATGATCAATTTATATTCAGATTCATCATGCATGGATGCATGCAGCTAGGAGGACCATACTGGAAGGTAGAACTTGGAAGAAGAGATTCAACCACTGCAAGCATTACTACAGCAGATGCAGATATCCCAGCACCATTCATGAATCTTCCCCAGTTGATCGACAATTTCAAGAAACAAGGCCTAGACGTGAAAGACCTAGTCGTGCTCTCCGGTGGCCACACGTTGGGATTCTCTCAGTGCCGCGCCTTCAGAACTCGCATTTACAACGACACAAATATTGATTCCACCTTCGCGAGACAGCTACAAGCCATTTGTCCTCGTGTTGGAGGCGATTCGAACCTCGCTCCTTTGGATCCCACGCCTGCCCATTTCGACACTAAATATTTTAGTGACTTGACGTTGAGGAAGGGGTTGTTGCCGTCGGATCAAGCATTGTTTAATGGAGGTGAAACCGATTCTCTTGTGAAGGAATACAGCTCGGACCTTGATGATTTTGGTGAGGACTTCACGAAATCAATGATCAAGATGGGTAATATCAAGCCATTGACGGGTAATCGAGGCCAAATTCGATCAAATTGCAGGAGGGCGAACTAAACTAATTAATATATGAACGTACTTGCTGGTTAATGTTGCTGATTAGTTTCTTGAAGGTTTTATGATTTATTTAATTCTTGTCCCCTGGTATTAATTTATGATAACATAAAGTTTGTCCAAACATCCATTGTTATTGTTGTTATTATGAAAGAACATGTTCTTAAAAGGTCAACCCAGCAGTTGTTATATATATATATTAAACCTATTTTTTTTTTTTATTCCTATAATATATTGTAATCTCCATTTTGTCCTCTTTATGTGTAGGCATGACAATTTTCCTCTCAAGTTTGAGGCCACACAAGAAAAACCCGAAATAAAACGGGTTTGGGAATTTTTCAAATCCTCGAAGCAAATTGGGGACGGGTATGTGAATGTTATCCACATCCTCGAACTCTGACTTTCAATAACAATATCATTACTGCTACTAATAATAATGATTTTTCCTAATAATTAACAAAACAAAAAAGCTGAAATACATAATATTCAAATATCGTTCATGATTCAACTCGTCACCTCATGATAATTACGTGGTTTCATATTATTTGTTTATTAAAAATATGAATTAACAAAGTTAGTATTTTATTTAAGTAATATTAGTATGTATATATTAACAACTTATCAGACCATTTAAATTAACATAAAATCCACAAACAAAATAAACCAACGCATAAAAAAGAGAAAAACATAGTTATCAATCCAGCTCGACTAATACAAACTCAAATCTTGGAAATGAGTGGGGGAGGGGATGACTAATAGTTAATCGGCCCACAAATAGAGAGAATAAAATTCCATGCAATAATAATTGTGTGCATAAAACTAATTCAAACATTTCATCAAACAGATTTTGCTAAATATCTTTACATCAAATATGAAATAAACATGAAGGATAGGGAAATACAGACCATAAGAAAATAAGGAAAATCTAAAAAAAATACTTACTCTATTTTCTTTTATATGTTGGGTTAAACATAATTGGAATAAAGTATCTACCAATAATCGAACTAATGTCGGGTACTGATCACTACTTCAGACTTTAATTGTGTCTCAATTGCTGATCCCTGCATGTGTTATTAATATATGTATCGGAGCAATGCGCCATATGTGTTCTTTTAAAATATATTATTTATGTAATCAAATAATATATTATTAATTAATTTTATATGAAATAAATCTGTTATAAATAGTTTTATTTTTATTTAATTTGACTTATATTAATAGTTTTTGTGCTTCTGATTTTAATTAAAAAAAGTTGTTTATTTTGTGGTCATGAACTTTTATAATTTGATAAGGAAAATTTTATATTAAAAAAACCATTATTAATAAAATCTGTAAACAAGAATGGAGGATGCCAAAAAAAAAGACTTTTGCAGATATCGGCTGTTGGCTCAAGAAAGACAAAAATAACTACTGGCTATATATTTCCCACTCATCCAACACCATGACAAGGTTACAATTTGAACCAGTACAAACATACTGTATATATATGCATATAAGCATAATATATGTAGTAACTGAAGGAACGGGAAGCACGAAAGAAAAGCAAAACCAACTCAAGACACGAATAAAGTACCAAGTAAAAAATAGTGACGCAAAGAGCTTAGGCAGATCCACCGAATACGCCCATCACAGTTCTTATCATCCGTTAATTAAACAAAAATGGGAAGTCGGAATCCTCTAGAAAACCCAGCTCAAAAATCGTCTTGGCTTGTGAAGATCTGCAGTAACTGGTGTGATCCCTGAATCAGAAAACCAAGAATTCGAAGACGAAGATTTTGGGAGGGAGGGAGGAGAAGAATATGTGGAGTACTGGGAATTCTTCTTGATGAAATTCATTCTCTTTATTAAAGCGTGTAGCACCAGCTTGGATCCGGAGTACTTTTTCTTCGAGCAGCTGTTCGATTTCCTAGCGTAGTAGGAGGGCGGAGGCGTGAGAGGGGGGATGCTAAGATCGTGGGGAAAGGTAGTATGCTTAGGGGTACCAGGACAAATCTCCCACACGAAGGGAACTGCACCCGAAACATCCCCATAGTATAGTACTCTGAAAGAAGGGCTGGATTTCGAGCTGTCCTTGGATAGAAGCTTGTCGAATAGCTTAGCATCGTCATGTTTGATTCTGAATGAATTTTGATGAAAATCAGGGCTAACACAAGGCATCGTTGTCTTTGTGTGTGTATATATCGGAGTATTAATATATTATACGTATGTATATTTATAGAACAATTTAATTCATGTATATATATACACAGATGACATCAGTTTGCTGGGGAAAATAGAACAATGGAGCCATTTTGACTTCTTTATGGCGGTTGCGTGCGGACTAGCTGAATATGTATCAACTGTTGGGGGTAGTTTAGGGACGTTTTGATCTTGTTAAAACTTATATATTGCAATATATATATATATATATATGATATCAGTCAACAATATTACAATTTTTTCTTATATATATATACAGCAAATGATGAATCGCTTATGTTTTATGATTATTCATGAATGAAGGACGTCTTTTTCATCAGGTTATGGGCAGCATGAAAGGTGAATTTGGGATTTAGAAAGGCATGAAAGGTGCTAATTAGATCGAAATCAACTTGCCATTGATGATGCATCATGGGCCAGTTTATGCTACCTGATCAGGAATATTTCTTCATATATTCTAATATCATTAGGTTATGTGAGTCTTTCACATTTTTATAAAAATTGACGTATAAGTTGATGATTAGTTTAACATTTGACAACATTATATGTGAGAAATATATTCCAGATATAGAATAATCATGGATCATATTAAGCTATGCGAGCAATTGTTATCTTATAAACTTATTTCTATTCACATATTATGCCATACATGTGACTAGTGAAGAATCGAGAGTTTTGGAAAATCTGATCGTTTTCAATTGTAGAAGAGGTCGAGATTCGAACTTTAGTGAAAGTAAAATATTTCACCCTAGTTGTAACAGTAATAATAAATAAATAAAAGAATGGCAATTAACTTATATACATTATAAAACATTTTATATAAAATCAATAACAATTTTGTGAAATGATGTATATCGTTACAAGACACGGAAGGTTTTAAAAAATCTCTCATGGTATTCAAATATGATTGGAAGATACATATGTGTCTTTGATATGTATAGATTAATCAATTTTTATTAATTTTGATAATATAGATTAATCAATTCTCAAGGGTTACATTAATTGACATTAAAAAAAATACCAATCGACATTTGGATCAGATAATGCATCTCAAATCAACGTAAATGTCATGTCATGTAGGGCCTTTGATAGTACTGATTTGATTTATTTTTTAACTAATTCATTAATTAGTCAGAAAGAATTTTATTTAAACTCTTAATCATCAGTTGCTGATCAAGTACTTAGTACTGGCTGAATATAGTTCATTATGTTACGTCTCTCATGATAATATTAAATAAAGAGAAATTATAATTTTAATATCAAAGTTGATTTATTTTGAGTTTTAATTTAATTAAAATACATATTTTCGTTGCTATGGATTGAGTGGAGAATTCTAGTGCAGGAGTAATCTTCATTGCCCAAAATATTGATATAATTCTCTCTGATGGGCGTTGCGTTGCTTTGTTGCTAAAAATAGTGACACCTTTTCGAAGGGTCGGACTTCAATGGGGGAGTGACCTGCCGAGAGGTCGGATCTCGTTTGCCCAAAATATTGATATAATTCTACCTCGTTCGTTAAAATGGAGATCAATGAGGTCGACCAATCGGATCCAAGATGCTCCAAGGCGAAAGGCCGATCGTTCGGGCCTGAGATGAGCTCCGGGATTATCTGGTGGTTGGGCAATCTCTCGGGCTTTAGACTATTTGGGTTGTCGAGAGTGGACCGAACCTATCTTATGTTGAGGGTTATTAGAGTATGCACAAAGCTGGGTTATCACAATGCGGTAGCTGTGGGTCACTTTGATTTTTAGTTTTTTTTTTCTTTTTAAAATAAAAAAGGTTGTTTTGTTGTGAAATGATGTATGGATTGTTTATGTTCTACAAAAGTGGTTTGTGGAATTTTTAAATTTTTTGATGTAGTAGGACTCAAAAAAAAAGGTCGAGTTTATAAGTTCAGGAATCGATACACCCTAATATGATAAGTTAAATATCACAATTTATTTAAAGGACCGAAAATAAGATCCTTTAAATAACGTGAATACTTTGTGACAAAAGTTTGTGTGAGACGGTCTCACGAGTCGTATTTTATCAGACATATCTTTTATTTAGGTTATCCATGAAAAAATATTACTTTCTATGTTACGAGTAGTACTTTTTATTGTGAATATTGGTAGGATTGACCAATTTAACAGATAAAGATTCGTGAGACCGTCTCACAAGATACCTACTCATACTTTATTATGACATTAAGAACATAAACTAACATTTAGCTATCTCCTTTACATATCCCCAGTTTTCACTTGGGCTGGAAAACTATTTTCTGGACCAACAATACTGATTATATATCTGTTTTGCTTTAAAGTTCGAAAACATTAATCAGATACATATATTTTTACTTTAATAATTTTTTCAAGAAAACTTTTTGTATATAAAACTTTGATTAAATAACATATTGACATATAAATTTTTATTTATGATTCAACTGATACATATATGCAAAATTAAATCAAGGAATGCAGATCATACCCTTTGTATCAATTCATCAGAGAGGAACTCGGCACAAAATTCTTGACAGGAGAAAACGTTACCTCTCCCGGGGAGGAATGTGACAAAGTATTCACTGCATTGAGCAAAGGATTGATTATTGATCCATTGTTAAAATGCCTGGAGGGTTGGAATGGTGCACCACTTCCTATCTGCTAGTGTAATCTCATGTTCAGAAATTCAAGTTGTTCGTTGTTTAAAAAATAAAGCATGTGTTTCAGATATCTGTTCTTTTTGTTTAATTTTGTTTCCATAAGTTGCAACAGCTTGTAAAAATATCAGATACTGTAGCTGTAAAACTTAAAATCCTTTACTTGATTTGCAGTGTTATATGTAGACAACTTTTTAATTTTTTGGATCAAACTGAAAAATATAATAAGAAAATTGTGACATCATTATTTAATTGCAGATTACTACCACGAGATTTCGTAATTTGTTTCCAAATTATATATCGGAAACAATGTTGACATATAAATTTTTGTCACAAAGTATTCACGTTATTTGAAAAATAAAGATTTGAAAAAATATGTCAATATATTATTTAATCAAGATTACGCCCATCAGAGAAAATTATATATCGGAAACAATGTTTTAATTTTGTAATTAAATTAATTACAACATTTATATATATATATATATATATATATATATATATATATATATATATATATAGATGCAGATCGAAAAGATATACATTTTTATTCTGAATTGATGCAGATCGAAAAGTGATACATTTTTATTCTGAATTCCAACCTTTTTCTTATCTTTTAAATGGAAGTTTGGGCTACGCGGGCGGGCTATCCATTTGAATCGATGCCAGGCAAATAACCATATATCCTTAGAGAGTTCATTTTTCAAATCTTTATTCCAAATCAAATCTAAACTAACTAATTTTGGTGATTTTTTTTTTAGCTAAAAATTCTTGTAAAATTGTTTCACGATCTAATTTTGTAGAATTGATTTCCGACTTGACTCAACTCATAAAAAATGATTATATTTAATGTTAAAAATATTATTTTTCATATTAAATATTTCTTTCCCATGCATGACGACTAGAACAGACAAATCAAAAATTTCACTTTGAATTTATCGACCAGACTCATAGATATAAAACTACTAAACCATCTCATAAGATTCCTGCTCTTTTATAAAATATCTTAATTAATTTTAAATTTCATCTCCCATTAAAGCATCCACATTTGTGTTCAGATTAGTGGACGAGTCTTAAAACACCCACCAACATTCAATAGCTTGACCGTTCATTTCTTTTTTATTTTTTAATTCCTTTTAAAAAAAAATTTATAACAATAATTTATCATAAATCATAAAATAAATAAATATATGAAATTATAAAAACCTAAATTTATATATATATATATATATATATATATATATATATATATATATATATATATATATATATATATAAAGTCATACAATAAAAATCTATGAATTAGTATTTTACATATTTCAAAACATTTAAGCTATATATTATTTTAAATGGTATAAAATGTGATTTTTTTTCTTATACTTCTTCAATTCAAATTTATAATAAAATTTTATTTTAAAATAAATTACATTTGTATAATAATATGAAATAATTTTAAGTAATAAAATTCTTAACAACAACATTATTATTTATTTTAAACAATAATCATTTAAACAACGTAAATAAAATTAAAATTATATTTATTTAATATAGAATAAGAATAAAGATTGATGACTGAATTGTGACACTCACAAATAACGAGCGTTGATGTTAAAAAAATGTGAGAGGACAGAAACTTGTGTGAGACGGTCTCTCGGGTCTTATTTTGTGAGACGGATCTCTTATTCGAGTCATCCATGAAACAGTGTTACTTTTTATGCTAAGAGTATTACTTTTTAGTGTAAGTATGTATATGGTTGACCCGTCTCACATATTAAGATCCGTGAGACGGTCTCACACACACACACACATATATATAGAGTGAATCTCATGTGAGACCGTCTGTGAAACAGATCAACCCTACTCATATTCACAATAAAAAGTAATACTTTTAGCATAAAAAATGATACTTTTTTTCATGGGTGACCCAAATAAGATATCCGTCTCACAAATAAGACTCGTGAGACCGTCTCACACAAGTTTTTGCCCCATATATATATATATATGGTTTTAGTAATTTTTTCATATCTACTATTTTTCTTTACTATATTATGGGGTGAGTCTATGCTCCTCCAGGAGTCATACACCCCATCTTCTTTGATTGACACGTGTCCCATTGTATTATTTTTTAAAATTTCTTTCTCTTGTTTTTTTATTCCTTTAATCATAGTTCTTCTTTTATGTTTGTACCTTGTTTTAAATGTATATGGATACTACTATTATATAAAACATACAGTCTTTAACTATTATAAATTGGGTGTATTTTTTTACAGGATAATTGAACACCTCAAAGTTCTGGACATCTTTTGAAGATTTTGAATGACATTGCTTAAATATGTTTTTGCTCAAATATTGCAATGAAAACATAATGCTACTCATCTATTGGTTGGAAAATATATATTGTTTTTATGATGATTGTATCATGTTTGAATTTTAGTATCATTTACATCGTTTTTTTAGTATTATGATGTATTTTTTTTTTTTTTTTTGCATTATAAGGAGTTCAAATTTAATTTTAGTAAATATAATTTTTTTAAAATATTTAAATTTTATCATATAAAGTCTTAAACTTTTAATTGAATCACTCAAAATTGAATTTTTCAATTTTATGCGGTAGGAAAAAAGTCAAATAACAAATAAATAGTAAAATAAAAAAATAAGAAATATTTTCAAAAATAAAAATTAGAAAATAAGAAAGAACCAGAAGCTCAAAACTTATCAAAGCAATTAAAAAGAGAGAAAAAAATCAGAAACATGAAATAACCAATGAACCATGCTTAAAGCAAAACAAAACCGTTCTCAAAAAAAAAAAACAAAGAGAAAGTTAAAACATAATGTAATATAATAGGACACGTGTCAATAAAAAAGAGATGAGGTGTATGACTCCAGGAGGAGCATAGACTCACCCTATATTATGTACATTATTTTACGCACCCAACAAATATGCAAAAAAATTAGTTAGTGGGTTAGGTCTTTTAAAATCTGAATTTATTATATTAGATCAAATTTGAAGAACCGATACCCCAAAAATCTTGTAATCAGATTAACGTAAGCAATTAAAATTCAAACTATTTGTAGATTAGTCTTGATATGCCAAGATTTAAAATTTAAAACCTGTTACCTAAATATTCTGGATTTAATAAGGAAATCTCGAAAATATTTCCCTCCCAACCGGAATCTGGGAATAGCTAAATCCACAGAATCCAAACGTTGGGACTCTTTTTCAATCATCACACTATCCAAAGTAAGTTAACGTTACTCTGTGAGTTCACTCTTCTAGACTATATATACATACACAAAACAGTCGCGCAAACAAGCCACACTTGTTGCAATGGCTGCTGAAGCTTCCAAAATCCTTGGCCTCGGGCCCGTTAATTTGCTCAACTCAGAGGGTGAACCCGGCTCGGAGAGGGTTGAGATCGACACATCAGCGCCATTTGAGTCGGTTAAGGAGGCTGCCAACCGGTTCGGTGGAATGGGTTTCTGGAAACCAAGCTCCCGTGTACATGCCTCTCAGGTTTATGTTTTGTTCGTTTCTGTTTTTGGGTTTTATTTTTTCTGCGATTTCGTGTGAGACAATGGCTTCGGGTTGTTGGGGTGTGGAGAATTGCTGGGATTGACGAGTGGTGGGTTCATGGAGACTCTTTTAAGCTAATTTTGCTGGTAATTTGATATAAAAGTCTACCCCTTTATACCAAATTTAGATTCATAGTTTAGTTATGCCTTCTCTCGTTTCGTACTCGTATCCCATCTCCAAAGTCCATTTACAGCATCCTACACCTTTGTTTTCAATTTAATATTACTGTACGATATTTGCTATAGTTTTTTATCACTGCTTCAGCCGTAGTAACGATTTCTTTATTGCTGGAATGGATTTGGACATGAACTTCCTATCCGAATTTTCGCAAATTTTGCCAATGTGTGGCTAGAAACATGGCTAGTTGGTTGACTAAGGCGAGTTGTGCTGTTTTGTTATGTTGTTCGTGACAGCAGGTTGACGAGAAGTTTAATATTGCCAAAGCAGAGAAACAGGCGGAACTGATGGAAAGGGATCTAATTATCAAGGAAAGGGAAACACTGGATGTTTTAAAAGAACTGGAAACCACTAGAATAATTGTTGAAGAACTGAAGTTCAAGCTGCAGAAAGAAGCATCCGAAACTAATGCATTGGCCAAAGAAAACTCCAGGAATCATAACAATGTGCGTTCTGTTGCTGAAGAAGCAGAAAATGAAAACCATGAAAGCAAGATGAATGTCTCTGATGCTCCTGGAATCATCCTACTTGAGCTGGAACAGGCTAAGATGAACTTAGCAAGGACTACTACTGATCTTGTAGATATTCGAGCTACAGTCAACCTGTATAACAAGAAAATTGAGAGAGAAAGAATGTTGCTCGAGAAAACCCGACAAAGGTTGTCTTCTAATACCTCAAAAATTTCGCCTCTTGAGGAGGAGTTAGACCAGACAAAACAGGCCCTAGAGTTAACCAAACATACTGAACTCCAAGGTAGTTCTCCTAATCACTTGGACATTGTCACGAGAGAGCTCCAGAAACTAGGTTCTGAGACAGAACAATTTAAGGAAGTTGGGAGAGCAGCAAGATCAGAAGTTTTGAGGGCATTGTCACAGATTGAACAGACAAGGAGTGGGATCAAGACGGCGGAGATAAGGTTGGTTGCGGCTAAAAAGATGAAGAAAGCAGCCAAGGCTTCTGAAGCTGTCGCCCTTGCAGAAATCAAAGCGTTATCTAATGGTGAAAATAAGTCCAATGCTTCAGAGCATAAATGCGAAAGTGTGACTCTTACTTTGGAGGAATACTCATCCTTAATCTCCAGAGCTATAGAAGCAAACGAAGCTTATAAGGATAGAGCAGTACTGGATGCTAATTTATCAAAGACAGATATCTTAAACAGGGTTGAAAACGTAACTGAAGAACTCAAAATTAGCAAAAAGACATTGGAAGAGGCATTGAGTAGAGTGGAAGCCGCAAACGAAGGTAAACTGGCGGTTGAAGAGGCGCTGCGTAAGTGGAGATGTGAGCACAGTAAGAAACAGCGGTCCGTGCACAACTCTACTAAATTTAAAAACTCTCATCGATTCCTCCACCGAAAGGAATCTCATATGCTCGATGAAAATGGTATGAATCATGGGAATGACGAGTTAAAACCTGTGTTGAAGCCAAGTCTATCGATTGGGCAAATATTGAGCAGGAAACTGCTCCAAACCAAGGAGTACGAGAATGGGACAGAAGGAGAGAAGAGTCTCAGGAAGCGCCAAGTGTCACTCAGACACTTTCTTAGCAAACATAATGCTAATCCACATTCTCCTGTCAAGAAAGATAGTAAATGAGAATCTCGAATTTCCTTCACCGAAAAACAAGTTCAGTTTTGCTCGAATCACAATCCTGGTGAAAAAGCAAATGAAGAATAAAAAGAAGAAACCATCCTCAATCAATTTGAATGTTTCTCAGCTAGAAAGATGAACTTACTTAGGCGGATCGTCAGTTAAACTTGTTTTTCAAATTATTGAAGTGTTTTATTAAAACCTATGCTTATTAGAGTGGTATATAGGGTGTCATTTAACTTGTGTTAAGTTGATGTCTGAGTCAGAAAAAGGTGTATGTTTTGAGTTTGGGCTTGAAGATGTGTTGGTATTTAGTGGCAGAAGGAGCTGAGTTGTTGGTTCCTTGCGGTAAAAATATCGTTCGCATTCTTGCAACTTAGTCTTGGGTCACGTTGTCTGCTAAAGAACAACGATATGTGAACATAATCATAGTTATCCGAGGACGAAGCAGCTTACTGTGTATACATTTCGATTCGATTAAATGAAAGGCAAGCCAATATGTTTTTGTGACACTTTTATTGTGATAGTCATTTTCATTCGACCGATAACTTTTTACTTTGGCAAACTTCATTAGCTATGATTTATTTGATTGTCGATGTATGCTGAGCGGCCATCACAAAATCTACTATCAGCATCTAAATTTATTCCAATCCGAAAGTAAGAAGAATATCTATGCTATTCAATCGCTAGAAATCAGCATTGATTTGTTATTGATGCATTTTATCAGCATTTTTGTTGAGGCATCTACATGCATGATTAGATGCTAATATGAAATAAGTCATCCAAACAATTCGTTGCTGCATTGCGCTGTTTTGTTGCTAAAAATCGAATCGTGACACCTTTTCGAAGGGTCGGACTTCAATGGGGGAGTGACCTGCCGAGAGGTCGGATCTTGTTTGCCCAAAATATTGATATAATTCTATCTCGTTTGTTAAAATGGATTTCAATGAGGTCGACCAATCGGATCCAAGATGCTCCAAGGCGAAAGGCCGATCGTTCGGGCCTGAGATGAGCTCCCGGATTATCTGGTAGTTGGGCAATCTCTTGGGCTTTAGATTATTTGGGTTATCGAGAGTGAACCGAACCTATCTTATATGCAAAAATAAGGTTAATTTATAATGAAAATTAACATTAATACATATTTTACCCCTCATCACTTATATGTAGAATTTATTTAAAATTATTTATTACGTATTATGTTATGTCACATATAATATGTAAATAATTAACAATAATAATAATTTGATATTGGATAGCATTAATTGTTCATCTAAAAGAGTGATGCACACTTTGCCAGTTGTTCTACTACCGTGTGACATAAGTTTTGTTAAAGTAAACGAGCGTTTGAATATTTGATGTTACGTTGTATAAACTTGATGAATTTCTCATTATGTATGCTTGGGAAAATGTTCGTATAAATTCTAATAATGCTAAAAAAAAAAAAATATTTTAGTTAAGTGAAAATTTCATGAAATCTAATAAAAAGAAATCATGGTTGGTTTGGAAATTGATTTAAAAAATTTCTAGTAAAGAAAAATAAATCTTAATTTATTTTCTCTGTTTTTCAATTACTTTATGAATTATCACCATGTTTTTTATGGCAAAAATATTTAAGTAAATAGTCATTATAATAAAAAGATATGTTATTAAACTGAAAATTTTAAGGTGAAAAATAAATTGAATTGAAAACTGATTTAAATTTTAAGTAAATAAAATTATCTCAAAATTTATACTCGTTAATTTGTAAAGTAATTTATTTACACATATTACTTGTGCGTACTATTTAAACAAACAGTAAATATGATATCAAAAATTATTTATATTAAAATTGATGGAAAAAAATGATTGACGACCAGGAAACTGATTTAAAAAATTTGAAAAAATAAAATTATTATCAGTTTAGTTATTCAGAATTATTTATATATTTATGTAATACAATATCTTATATAATATTTAAAATAGTAATTTCGTTAGATTTTATTGAAAATCGACAAGATTATTGAGTTCTATCAATAACTTTTCATTCGAACCAACGAAAAACTGATCCACCAAAAAAAAAAAAAAAAAAAAGTTGTGCTCATGTTTTTGGTCTACTGTAATCGAGTGTCCAAGAGCAAATAACTAAAAGTGAAACAAAACAACACTTTACTGCCTCAATCATGCATGCATCTCTTCCCAATAATTCATATATCTCTTTCAAATTACTTTGGATGTTTCTTATTAAATAAAATTTTTGTAATATTATTTATGGATAATATTAATATTGCATGAGAACCATTGAATAATAATTAGTATATATGGGAAAGAAGCATTCAATTATGAACTGGGACACACACACACCAGCCATTTGTTGACATTAACAGTCGGGCGATTCAATTATTGTACGCACTTTACAACGTGGCTGTGGTTTATGTGTATAATTTGTCAATACGAGGGCCTCATCGTTCAAACGTAGATATATAGATGAGTAGGCAGGCACAAAAGCACAGTTCATGAAAATGGGAAAGTGAATGCCAATAAATACGAGAGCAATCGTTTTGCGCCAAAATCAACCAGACGTCTTCTCCAGAGCTGTGCTTTATTTATTTATTCCTCGAAATTTCTTACACTCGTACCAATTAAAACGTGTCTTCCCAATTCATCATAACACTTTGGTCAGAGATTGGTATACTGAAATGAAAAGGAATGGTATGTTTATTCCGTCCAAAAAATTTAAAATTATTTTGTAATTTCTTAATTAATTTTCTAAATAATAGCTACTAAAAAATGTTTGTTTTTATTGAAAATAATAAAATTATAAATATCGATACTCTATTAATTTTTGTAAAATTATTGTTATTCAAGTCAATTCAACATGTTTATTTAAATAATTAATTTTTTCTAAAAAAAATACATAATAGGAATTTTCAATAGTAATAAATAATCAAACTTAAATTAATTTTATTCATCTTAAATAAAATTTTATATAAAAAATATATCGATTTTGTTTTTCACAATATGTCAAAAAAATAAAAAAACAATAAACAAGACAATTATTTGTACTTGAAAAGAAATAATAAGTATGTTAAAATATTTTTAATTAGTGTATATCAATAAATGAATTTTAAAAATTTTACAAAAATTTACATTGAATATCATAAACTTCAATAAAATATATAAAAGTATAAATTTCAACCCTCTAAACTTTTAAACAACTCCATTAGAATCATTAAAAAAATATAAAATCAATACACACGCTTATTGTGATTTCCATAAGGACTGATATGAGAAATTCACAGTCAATTATTTTGTACCAAACATGACGTACAAATTATATACAGGCAACTGTTTCTTTGTTTATTTCCATTTAATTATTTCCTGACTCACTTCATTGATAATTGGTAAAAATTTATGTGAGACGGTCTCACGGATCGTATTTGTGAGACGGATCTTTTATTTGGGTCACCCATGAAAAAGTATTACTTTTTATGCAAAGAGTATTACTTTTTATTGTGAATATGGGTGGGATTGACCCGTCTTACGAATTATGACCCGTGATATGATTTCACATGAGACTCACTCTTGATCATTAGATTAGATTAATTTGTTGATTGCTTAATTTTAAGTAAAAGAATCTTTTGTTGCTTTTCAATGTAAATTATATTATTGATTTCGCGCCGTAAAGGTTTGTGGTGTTGTAAAACGAACATAAATTAAGTTAGGTTATTCAAAATAACTGCAAACAAGAATATAATTAATAAATTATTTTTTATATCTTTAAAATAATTCATCAGTTTGATTTATTATATATATATATATATATATATATATATATATATATATATATATATAATGTAACTTCTTTGTAATAATGTAAATGTTTCGCATGTTTTTTTTTCAGAATAAACACCACAAAACAAACATGACATGTATGTATATCAAATTAAAAATTTAAATCTCGATGGAAAATAATACCAGGGAAAATTAGTTTACATAGAACCTGGCAATACATATTTTGTCCTAAAATACTCAGATAAAAATTAAAATTCTCTATTATTGAATATTATTATTATTATATACAAATATTTGACGTACTAATGATTGGATTCCCCGGAAGTGGGAATTACTCTACTCGCCGGAGATATGCTCTTCCGATTGAAGGACTAAATCAGTCAGCCGTGGCTTCAATCTCTCGTTCCAAACATCCCCTTCAAAGCCACCACTCGTGATATCTACCACCACCAGCTCCGCCGTCAACCGGTTCACCCCCACCGTTAATTCACAACAACCATTATTCTTCCCCTGCAGCTTCAACACCGTCCCATTCTTCACCACACACATCCCCTCCTCGTCCGCCAACTCCGAGATTCTCAGGATAATCCTCTCCGGTGTTTCGGCCGACACAAACATCTCTGAACTAATGGGATCCCCGATACCACTGAACAAGCCAGATAGAACAGTACCGGAGGAGTAGGAGATTAAATCGAAGGCGTTCAAGAAGCGAGCTTCTTCTCGAGGTTCCTTGAACTCGAACGTCTCTGTAACTACCGGAGGTTTAATCTGCTTGTCCCCCTTTTGAAACCAAGGATCCAGCAATATCTCGTCTACCGTGATTCTGGTGCTGGGGTTGGGGTCGAGGATACGGGACAAGAACCGCTTCAGCTCGGGTGAGGTCCATTTTGGACAACGGAAATCGCCCTTGTAGATCTTTCTATACATGGCCATTATATTGGTGTCGTTGAAAGGCAAGTAACCAGCATTCAACACGAACAGAATAACTCCGCAGGACCACACATCAATCTTCGCACCATCGTAGCCATGTTTCGCGAGGATCTCAGGTGCAACGTACGCCGGGGTCCCGCATAACGTGTGGAGCAAACCGTCGGGCCGAACCTGATCGGTAACGGCGCTGAGCCCGAAATCAGTTATCTTCAACTCCCAATTGTCGTCCAGCAATAGATTCTCGGGCTTTAAATCTCGGTGATAAACTCCCCGCGAGTGGCAGTAACGGACAGCGGAGATCAACTGCTGGAAATATTTGCGGCTAAGATCCTCGCTGAATCTGCCATTTGCAACCTTGGTAAACAGCTCGCCTCCTTTGGCGAATTCCATGACGAAGTAGATCTTGGTCTTTGTGGCGAGTACCTCGAGGAGGCGCACGATGTGGCTATTGTCCAGCTTGTGCATGATAGAAATCTCCCGCTTAATGTGCGCCATGAGGTTTTTCCTCATGACGCGTTGTTTGCTGATAGCTTTGATGGCCACGCTCTGGCCGGTGCGCAGGTCTCGGCCGTGATAGACTTTGGCGAAGGCCCCGCAGCCAAGGAGTTTGCCGAGTTCGTATTTCTTGAAGAGATTGATGCTAATCTCCTCTCCGGCGGTGTCCTGTTGAATTGAAATTCCTTCCACCATAATTTGAGAGACAATGAATTCCACTATCTTCTTATATATCCGCCTGTCTTACACTTATTGCACATTCGTTCCAAAAGGGATGGAACAACAGATGAAACGCGAGGGATCAAATACAGATTTGTTTTGAATTTTTGCAGAAACCGTGTATTAAAAAATAACAAGCCTTCCTAGGATGAAAATCAACAAAATTATTCATAATTTCTCGGGATGGTGATTGGGAAAAAAAAAGGAAGAAAGAAGAAGGTAGGAGGGGAAGAGGAAAACGAAGGAGAGATGCTTAAAAGAGGTTCAAGAGAGACAAGAAGAGAATAAAGAAGAGGCGTAGGACAATATGAATCGTAGCGAATACAGGGTCGTTATTATATTTATTAAGGGACTTTTTTCCAAAGCGACGTCGTACTGCTCGGTTTCTTTGTTTTAATCATTAATATATATGGAGTTGAATGATAAAATTTTGTTATACTTTTAAATTTTTATTTAGATAAAGATAATGTTATTATATTAAATACATATCAGAACTAAAGTTTTAAAATATAAACCCTTCATGATAAAATGTTCCGTAAAAACTAGGTGGTAGTTTTTTTTTTAATTTATCGTATAAACACAATATGATATATAATTTTTATTTAAAATGTAATTTTGACCAAAAAAAATTATTGACCGGATTAGGAGAGATAAAATGTATGATAAGATATTTAAAAGAGATTGAAGAGAGAGAGGTTACAGATAAGATAAAATTACAGAAAATATATAAATCACTATTTTAATTTATTAGGGGATTGTTTCCAAAGCAACGTCGTATTGCTCTTTCCTCGCTCATTATTCTGATATATGATGCCAAAATTTTAATTAACAAATAAATAATTATACTAAATCGTATGGATTACGGTATTAAAATATAAACGCTTGAGAATTAAAAAAATGTTCCGTAAAAAACTAGTTGGTGGTTTCTTATTTAGCTTATAAACACAACATGATATTTAGAATTTTTTTGTATTAAATATGTAGTTGGGAAATTTTCATATTATGGACCGAATTAGGCATGTTTCACACTTAACTACTAATAAATGGTGAAAGAATGGAGATTACGAGATTAATTTATGGGGAAATCACAAATTGTTTATTTACAATTTATAGTATAGTTGCGAGATGTCGACGTGATATTTATGTATGTAGCTTAGTATCAATCGTCTCAACGAAAAAAAAATAACATTGTCAAAAATCAATTTATTCAACTCTTTCCAATTTATTTAAAACACAAATATTCATCAAATGGTTGTAAATTGGTTATATGAGTTTTTTCACGTCATCCAATACAATGCGTTACATGAAAAATAAAAAAAAAAAAAAAATACGTAGCCTCTATTGTATCCATCATATCGACTTTTGGTGTGCAAAAGTGAGGAAAAAGCTTTGTTTTGGCGGAAAAATGGTGAAAAGTGCATTATGTTAGATAAAATTTGAAGTTAATTTTTGTTTTTTTTTTTGGTTAAAGTTAGTTAATAGATATTTATTTAATCTAATAATATACTTAAAAAAAAAAACTTAAAGACACCGAAATATTTATTTGTGATTTAAAAACAAGTTTTACCCAACAACGACCATGAAAAATTACGTGTGTATTCTTAAAATTCACATGTTTATGTTATTAAGACATTTAAAAGAAGGCAAAAATTTGTGTGAGACGGTTTTACTGGTCGTATTTGTGAGACGGATATCTTATTTGGGTCATCCATGAAAAAATATTACTTTTTATGATAAGAGTATTACTTTTTATTGTGAATATGAGTAGGGTTGACCGTCTCATATATTAAGATGCATGAGACGGTCTCACATGAGACATACTCTTAAAAGAATCAAAACTCTATACTCGAACGTACAAAATAAATAATCGAGTTGACCAAACGTGAGAAAGGTGCGAATTAAGAATTCTTTTTTTTGAAGAAAGCAGATTTGTCGCTTAAATTTGTTATACAAAGTCGATCGTCCTACTCCAAACATCCACGCCCAGATATACAAAAGATTCTCGATATCAATAATAATAGTTTGCTGATCTTTCACAACTGACAACTCAAACTCAACTCATAGAATATTCTCTGCGGATCTTAGTTTTCTGATCACCATTTGTCTTCAATTCTATCTTGCTTAAAATCCCTTTGATATACAGATATCCTCTTCTTTTTTTTTTTTTACCAGGAACTTACTTTCACCTCACGGATAATATATAAATCAATCAAATCTTATCTTGAAATTCGAACAATGTATATATACTCAATTCCTAATCCAGAAATATACGTTCTCTCAGGTTATATAAATCAGATCTTTTTTACTTTCAAACTTAGAAATTGTCGTCGTTTAAACTAAATCCCATATCTTGAAAACCTTATTCCCACATTAAACTCGAATTTCTTTGTTATTAAATCTCCATGCTTTATATTCTCACAAAAATCTTCGTGAATTATCAAATGCCATAAGATTCTTTTCACGAATAACTCCATCAAATCATGTAGCCATCCTTAAAAAAAACCTGTAGCACATTGTTTTTTTAAAAAAAAAAATAAACTGAATAAAAATAAAAATAAAAAATCACAAAAAATAGAAACCTAACAAATATATATAAAAAATTGCAATGGAATCCTGGTGTTTATTTGCGCAATCCAGATGCATTGGTCCACCTCAGGCAATTCCTGTGGTTTCCACGAAATTTCTCTTCTCAAGTAAAACAAAAAGGCAGAGTTTTCACATTTCGACAAAACCATACACGTTGTTGCCCATTTTATTTTGCTTCCAATTAAATTCAGAAATATATATATATATATATATATATATATATATATTATTATTATTATTATAATTAAGGGAAGATATTATTCCAAGGACAAGCCTCTTTTTTTAAAAAAAAAACTTAAACGTACAATATGAATTCCCTTTTGTTTTGTCTTAACACTGCATATTAAGTTCTGATCAGGTCATCTCCAACTACAAAATCTATTTTAGTGCAAATTTGACAAGAAAATAATGCGAATTTCGCATCAAATACAACATCCATCTCTAACTCATTTACTTCAAAAATCTTACACCAAAAAGAATATTTTCAAAATATTTCTTTTTATTTTACATATATTAATTATTATCTTTTATCTACTATATTTTTAATTATGATTAATGTTTATCTTATATAATCAATATTATATTATTAATAAATTTAAATTATATATAATATGAATTAGTATACAAAAATTATTTAAATTGAAAAATATGAATACAAATTCAAAAATAATACAGATACGTACAACTTCAAATACAATTAGAATATAACTTCAAACGTTTGAATGATTATATCAATCTCACAAATGATCAATTAAAGCATTTCGTAGTGCGAAATGAGCATATTTATATTAAATTATATTATTTATAAATCAGTAAAATCAAATTATTCTTTAATTATTAATAATTAACATAAATATTAAAAAAATCAATAATTATTATTTTAAATTGTTATGTTTATATATCTCATTATTAAAATAATAAAATAAATATTTTACTCTCATTTAAATAATACTTATATTTAAAAATAAATAATAAAATTAATACATATTTATAATAATTTAAAAAATGTAAAAACAAATGTTGCACCAAATTTGGCGCAAAGGTGGATATCGCAAATCTTTGCTCCAATGGCAATGGAGATGCTCTTACGTTTGGATCAGATACACATATGCTGCATTTTCAATAATATTAGAAGAATTACATTACGAAATTAAATGATTGTATATTTAATTCCCATTTCAAGTTCACATTATTTCAAATATGAACAATATTATTGGAATATGCACGTGCCGCAACCGACCCTATGAAAAAAACATATATGTTGGACAAATGTTGGCAGGCTTGCTAATTAATTTGCATTTCCCAAAGCTCGGTGTTTCAATATGATTATATTTATACGCGTGATGTAACTACATACACTCGGAAGGAAAACAATCGATACACACACAAACCCCCTTTTTTTTTAATATGCAAAGAGTCAAACTACTCGTGAGCGACTCGATAAAAACTCGATTTAGCATGATTTGATCGAGCTCGGGTATCTCAAATCTTCACTCGAGCCATGTATCGAATGAACAAATTTGAATAGAACTGTAAAAATTACTTCATTTGTTGTATATGAATATCTCGCCTGCGTTGCTGTCTCCACAGAATCTGCATTTAAAACCGATTGAGATGGGCGGGAAGTAAATATCCACACATGCATGTTTATGTATGTGATCTCTAAAAAAAAGAAGAGATATTACTTTCAAATTAAGACCCATGCCAGTTTACTTGAATAAAACGTCATCGCTTCTTTGGAAAAAATTCAATCAGCAATTAAATAAGGAGAAGGTGTACCACATAATCCGATTTGAAGAGTCAGAACCATTCAATATTCTATTATAAAATCGTTGCCCATTTCACAGAACTATCGGCCGCAACCTACCTACTGTTAGGTATCAAATACATGAATATATGCAGGTCTCAGCAGGCATCGTTCGCCAATTAAATTCATAATTTTAATCAAGATTTATGAGTATATAATTTTTGAAACCTTATAAATTTTGTTCTAACCGGTGGACGTTCACATCACACCATTCAATGCGTATGTTAGTTTTAGAGGAAAATATCCTAAAACCAAACGAATATAATCATACCAACACATTTTTCTCTGAAAACTCAATTTTGTAATTTCCTTTTTCTCAAATATCGTTTGGGATCGTGTAAGAGTTTAGAAAAAAGCGTTGGTCAAATCTCTCAGCTTGACATCTTACACTTGTATTTCATCCAAGAAGTTTTAATATCATCAAAATCAAGAATGCTAGCATTTCCGTAACCCGGCACCATTGGTTTATTTAATAATAAACCATCTATGGTAATTACGTCAACTCTGTTATTATAATATATGACTAAATACACAAATCCAAACTCAAAATTTTCTTGAATAAAATTAGTCGATGAATCCAACTTTTACTTTTATTCTTCATTCAATATTAATATGTTTAGTTTCTATATGATGATACCGAATTTATTTTTATTATAAACGACTCATTTTTTTAATAACATAATCCTCATTTATCTGCACATCTAATCACACGAATAACTAAATATATAATTCATAAGTGCAAAGGTGTACTAAGCGATAACATTTTTTTTACATGAATTGATATGTGAAATTGTGAATAATAAATATGCGAAAACACACACTTTGGAGAAATTGATGAGTCATCAACATTGATTTCGAAATATTAATTAAAATATAAAAATTTGATTGGGTTAGAATGTTCAGTGGCATTTAGTCTCTACCAAAAGGCACTGTGACGTTGAGACGGGGCTATTATCTTCGATGCGTAGCATCCACAAATAATATATATTTTAAAAAAATTATTAAACCAAATATTCTATATACACGTATCTTCTTAATACTGAATTTAAAACGATATTCATAAAATATATTTATTTTTTTTATGCCAATTTTTTTTACTTGATCCTATAATTTTTTTAAGAGCTACTTTAATTTATAATGAAATAAAATATACTCCACTGTTAACTAAATCGAGTTGAGCTTCAATATATTATAATAAAATTACAAAATAATTTCAATTTTCTTCTACTAAAAATGTTTGTTTATATTCGTTAAACTGATAAAAATTAAAACTAAAGTCAGAGTATATATTGAAGAAGCCAATGGCCCAAAAGAGGCATGAAATGTGATTGCCAGCAGAAAAGGCCATCTAAGGGTCCATTTGTTTGTTACTAATTGGAGACAGCAAAAGCCCGTAATATGGAATAATTTTTAGGATTGCCTTTGCTTTCTTTACATATATACATGTATCAACATAAAAAAACTTATGTGAGACAATTTCACGAGTCATATTTTGTGAGATAGATATCTTATTTGGGTCATCTATTACAAAATATTATTTTTATGCTAAGAGTATTACTTTTTATTGTGAAAATCGGTAGGATTGACCCTTCTCACAGATAAAGATTCGTAAGATCGTTTCACAAGAGACATACTCATGTATCAATATCAAAATACAAAATTAGATCAATTTCTTATTGAGAAAACATATGGTAGATAACAAAATGCACAAGTAGATAATTTTTCTTTTATATATTGGGCGAATAGAGGTTATGTCATAAAGTCAGGAGACTTTTGATAGATAATTCTTTTTAATTTAATATAAATATACATACATATACACACATCGAAGCTGTCATGCCAAGAATAAAAAAATATAATATATGTGTGGCGAAATGATTTTAATAATATTTAAGTTGGAAAATATATATAGTTTTGTTCGAAATGAATGTCAATGGGGCAGCGTGTTGCGGGTTATTTATGGAAGCAGTTGCAACAACAAACCCTTAAACTTTAAATATGCCAAAAATAATTAATATTGTCCACAGTTGGCTTTGCCATCTATCGATAATTAATCTCTGCCCAAAATGCTTCATATAATAAATAAATAATTCGCATACAAAATTTAATATCTTGACTAAATCGGGCATACAATTGATGAAAAGTGCATTAATATTAGACAGAAGGATTGCTGCTTAGAGTTTTAATTTGTAATTTTCAATTTGTGACAAATGTTGTCCTTTTTCATCATGGATGTCGATATGATATTGCACACGTGGACACTAAACTAAAAAAAAAGGGTTATATCTGAATTTTTGGTAACATAGGAAAAAATTCACAAAAAGCATATTTAGTATAATAATAGCGATCAATGCCACATGTTAAAAAAATTAACGATAAACCCAAAGCATAAAGATTTGGATCAATTTTTATTTGTTTTTGAAATTGAAAATAGCTATGCATGGAAGTTTAATTTGGATAGATTGATTTAAAAAATTAAAAGATGTTTAAATGAAGTTGTAATATAGTTCATTTATTTTCTACAATTATATATATATATATATATATATATATATAAATATATATATATATAACGATATTTTATTATACTGAAAAATTAATTATCGTAAGGTGTTTAACTTTAATATAATATAATATAATATTTACGTTGTGCGTGTCATCCATGGGAGAAGGCAATGACTGCTGAAAATCACGTTATGAATATAATATTTGGGCTAACCAGTTGACGTAGCAGCCCGTAGAAACTTTCTAACTTGGTTTCATTGTTCCGAAACGTGGTGCCGCCACCCGAATTAGACTTAATCAAATGTTTAATTGTTATTTAATTATGGAACTTTGTAACTTATGAACATGCTATTTTGCCTATTACCGTGAGTAATCATTATTTTATCTTCTACTAATCATCACAGATTAATGTTAATATTATTTTCACAAATTTTACTAGTTGCAAATATAAAAATAATTCATACTATTTATAAATATACATCTACACTATATTATTATTATTATTTGAATTATAAAAGATTTTTAGTATAGAATTAACTAGTTCTGAAATATCTTCCCAAAAATATACCACTAATACTGTTATTTTTAAATAAAATAAAATATGATAGCATTATATTTCGCACACAAATTTGCTAGATAAAAAAATCATATAGTTAAAATCAAAATGGAAATTTATGTACACTCATCACGTATTAAGGTACTCTTATCAACTTCAAAAAGTAATATTTCTGATTTTACAAAATAATATTCTCTTCGTTCGATAATAATAATAATAATAATGCTAAAGATACAACCAATATATCGTTACAACGGTATTTACAATCATTATATGTCGAGATTTTGTATTAAATATATAGTGAGATTTTGACAAATTGAATTTTACATTGAATTTTGTATGTTGTAAAAATGGACGTATATGTAGTATCATTCTAAAAAAAGGTCATAAAAACTTATTATAATAAATTATCGCAATTGTATAAATATATATCATCTCATCCAATTTTTAAAGTTTCTAAACTATTTCTTTATCCTTATCCATATTTTTTTTATTATAAAAGAATATCATATTAACGACTAAGAATATTTTTAAAAAAATTAAATGAATTGAAAATTATATGTTGGTGAATAATTGCATAATATTTGTTTGTACAAGGCCATGATGAGTATTATCCAAATTGCTAATAATTATTTGGTAAAGTGCGAGAAACAGACCATTCACCACCATATATACATACCCCACTGCCAACTCATCGAACATATCCCAAACCAAACACGGTCAAAAATAAGAAACATGTTATAAACAAAATCTGGTTTTCATATCGTGCAACAGCCGGCAACTCCGAATCGGTTTCAAATTTATAATAATAATAATAATAATAATAAATCAATTAATTTTTTTTTTTACTAAATATAATTGATAACGAAATTTATTTTATTTTTAACTTTCATTCAATATAAATTCATTCAAACCATTAAATGAATTTAAAAATTTTAGATTATAAATTCACATTTCAAATTATTTCTTTCGAATGCAACCTTAAATAGTTTGTTCAATTCAACCTTTATTAATCGAATCATTGTTGTATCCACTGCAATACTCACGCCTTCTATGTTAGACTTGTAATTATATATATAATTAATATCAATATTTTACTGAATCAATTAGTTATATTTTGAATTAGTAATCAAATAATAGAGGAAAAGGCATCCAAACAAATGTTTTTCTTTAAAATTGTTGACAGCTCATTCGTTTGATTATTGCAATTTCTTTCGCTTACAAGAGAATCAACTCTTTTGCTTCCCAATTCTTTCTTTTTCTCTTTTGTAAATTCGTTCATTTCCCTATCAGTAGCGGATGGCGGTGTCGCAGGATAACTTCCCGGCCAGAAAACGGCGGCCCTCGGCGGGCGCGTTCGTCTCGCCCGGTTACTCCGATCAGAAGCTTCTCCGCTCGCTCTTTCTTCTCTCTCAGGAAGTCTCATCTCTCCAGCCCCTCAAAGTCCTCCTCAACACAAGCTCCGCCTCCGTTATCAGAAAATCTCGGCTCATTTCCGTCGTTTTTGAGGACCTTGTTTCTACTCAGGTAAATATTCTTTCTCCTTCTGCTGCTTTGTGCTTCGAGGAATTGTATATCGTTCTGCAACGGATGAAAATATTGGTCGAGGATTGCTCCAGCTGCAGCAAGATGTGGCTGCTGACGCAAATTCACTCCATATCCATTTCTTTTCATCAATTGATAGCTGAATTCTCCACGCTTCTCGATATTTTCCCTTCGAAAGAGATGAAATTGAACGAGGATGTCCAAGAATTGCTCGATTTGATCATAAAGCAGTGTTCAGATCAAACAGCAGATTGTGTGGATTGCGGCGCTGAAGATCTTAGAGCCGAGGTTCTGAACATGCTGGAAAATATCAAAAAAGAGATCGTTCCGGATTATCGAAACCTCTCCGAGATTTTCAAAGCATTGGACTTGAACGACTCCACAAGTTGCAGCAACGAAATCGAGAACCTCGAGGATGAAGTTCAGAACCAAATGGACGACAAGTCAAAGGCGGATGTTATCGCGTTGATAGGACTCGTACGCTACGCAAAGTGCGTCTTGTACGGCGCCTCGACGCCGAGAAACAGCCGGATGCGGCGGCAGGCCACGGGCGAGGTGAATATCCCGGCGGATTTCAGGTGCCCGATCTCTCTGGATTTGATGAGGGATCCGGTGGTGGTGTCCACAGGGCAGACTTACGATAGGGCCTCGATATGCCAGTGGATCGAATCAGGACACGACACGTGTCCGAAGACAGGTCAGACCCTCACCCACACCCAGCTCATCCCCAATTTAGCTTTGAAGAATTTAATAGCGATGTGGTGCCGGGACCAGAGGATCCCGTTTGAGTCAACAGAGAATATCAACGCCACGCCTAACGGCGTCTTCCTCAACAAAACCGCGTTGGAGGCTGTTAAGATGACTGTTTCCTTTTTGGTCAACAACTTAACGGCGTCACAGACGACGGAGTCAATCAATCGCGTGGTTCACGAGTTGCGTGTATTGGCCAAGACCGACTCGGATAGTCGGGCATGCATCGCCGAAGCTGGAGCCCTCCCTCTGCTGGTCTTGTTGTTGGGCTCGGAGCATCCTGACCTGCAAGTCAACGCCGTTACTACGATTCTGAACCTCTCTATACTGGAGGCGAACAAAACGAGGATCATGGAGACCGATGGACTCCTTAACGGTGTGATAGAGGTGTTGAGGTCTGGTGCCTCATGGGAGGCCAAGGGGAATGCGGCGGCAACTATTTTCAGCTTGACTGGCGTTCATGCGCATCGGAAGAAACTGGGGAAGAAGACAAGGGTTGTGAAGGCCCTGCTCGATTTGGCCAGATTGGGTCCGACTTCTCCTAAGAGGGATGCCATGATGGCTATCTTGAATTTGGCGGCAGATAGGGAGGCGGTTGGCAAGTTGATTGAGGGAGGAGTGGTGGATATAATGGGAGGAGAGCAGCCGGAGTCGCTGTTGGAAACGGCGGTGGCAGTGCTGGAGGTGGTGATGAAGAGGGGCGGATTGCTGGCAGTGGCCGCGGCTTACCGTGAAAACTTGGTGAAAAGGTTGACGACAGTGTTGAGAGAAGGGTCAGATAGAGCCAGAGAAAGTGCTGCGGCTACACTTGTGATTATTTGCAGGAGAGGGGGGTCAGAGATGGTGGCGGAGGTGGCGGCCATTTCGGGAATAGAGAGGGTTGTTTGGGAAATAATGGGGAGTGGAACGGGGCGAGGAAGAAGAAAGGCAGCTACGTTGTTGAGGGTTCTACGGCGGTGGGCGTCTGGACTGGTCGGAGAGCAACTCAACAATCAACAGCACTCTACAATTGTGGATACGAATTTAACAAGGATAGTGGTTCCAGCATAAAATTTCACTGTACTTTTCCGTTTTTGTTTTAAAAAAAAAATAGTTTTAGATTGAAACATTCATTATTTCTTTAAATTTCATTTACCAAATGAAATTATTTATTGAATTTGTGATTAATATTGTTTTGAATCCAGCAGTGTAAACCAACTTCGAGTTGCTATCATGATGTAATCAGATAATCAAAAGTAGCTTCTTTGCCCGTAAAGGCTCCTCCTTTGAAATTGCATTAGTACAACAAAACAAACCCGAATAAAAGGAGAAATGCCACAGTTCAGATTCTCATCAGAGAACGAAATGGGGACTCTTCGCTAATTAATATTTTTGGAGTTTTCTTATGTTTCTATTTTAGATGCTATTGGTTGGGCATGAGTATTTTATATTTTGTGATATGGAGGGCAAGAAATTCTAAACAACATGGATCAAGTTCTACAGTGGAGTATTGATCGGATATAGAAAAAAATATCCCTAAAATTTTCAAGTCATGAGAATCTGAAAGTCCGGCCAGCTCGGAATTGCTCAAGTGTGTATATATATCAAGAAGTTAGGAAATCACTAGTGAGACCAATGATAATTCCGTGGTGCATAATTCGATGGACTACTCGAACAAGAAGAGAAGACAAATTGTGCAAAAAGAATTTCGCATAATTATTTAACAAGACCACCTTAAAAGATTATAATTCCCCACAAAGATCTCTCGGCCGTTTGACAAGGAGGATGCCCTAATATTCTCATTTTTGGAATAGATATTGGGTTTCAATCTCATTTATGTGGGTTGCATGTCTACTTATTAGTAGTTGGTTGTAATTAGTTATTTGATGGCATTTTTGAATAATTTGTGATGAATGGTACTCTATTAATCGATTGGTACGTATACAAATATCGAACATGGTACTCTATTACCAATGTCTGTATCTTTTCGAATTCTCTTTGGATGGTTCAAACATTAACTCTCCATGTCAAGAATCTTGGATCCTGATGACCTTTTAGTCTTGGATTTCGGATCGCTTTTCGACTCCACAAATTTCCTTTCCTTAAAACACATGAGAAGGTCGGCAAATGGAGATAATCACTTCATGATATCCGCATACAATATTTGTCTTATCATGTGGTAAAATAACCTCCTTTCGAGTTCTCTGAACTAAACATAAGGATGGTTTCTTAATTTGATTAGATTGGTTACAATCATCGAGGTATTTAAAAAACATTTCAAATCTCCAGAAGCTTAAGAATATTCACTTAGTGAAAAAGAGAGAAATGACGAGAAGAATAGAGTGAACTGGGAATAATACGGCCATGTACACAATTATTAATTATATAGAGCTATGTTTGTCTTACTAAAAACCCAATTTGCATTTGTTTTATATTAGTCAGTTGGTTATAATTATTTAAGTTCAGTTTGGACAAGTTTTTTATAAAAGTTTTTTTTAAAAAAAATTATAAAATATATTTGTTTGGACGACTATTTTATAAAAAAGTATTTTTATAGTTAAAAATAATTGCAAGTTGTTTGGATATCTATTATATAAAAACCTTTTAATTGTAATTTTTCTTCTTGTTTGTGGATTGGGATTGGGAGTTTTTTTTTTCTTTTTCTTTATACTTTCTATTTGTTCGTGATTGATTTTCTTTTCTTTTTCTTTTTTCATTTAATTCACAATTAAATGTAAAAAAATTTAAACATAGGGATTCTCATTTAAAATGTTGAAAACAAAAAAACTTAATTTAAAATAATTTTGTTACAACTATCTATAAAATCAATATGAAAACTTTATGATTCACATATATAAACACCTTGTGGTGATGATTGAATTTATATGCTGACAGTAACCCCTCAATCTCGTTGTACTAAAAAGTTATATAGCGAGTCTCATGTGAGAACGTCTCACAGATCATAATCTGTGAGACCGTCTCACGGATCATAAACTCTACTCATATTCACAATAAAAAGTAATATTCTTAGCATAAAAAGTAATATTTTTTCATTGATGACCCAAATAAGAGATCCGTCTCACAAATACGACCTGTGAGACTGTCTCACACAAGTTTTTGCCAAAGTTATATCAACACACAAGGCTTTTATAAGATTTCTTTAGAAAAAAGTCGAAGGTTTAAATCTAATTTAGGAAGCATGCATGAGACAAAAACCTATTCATCCTTTCCAAAATCTCGTTGAAGATTTACATCTAATCTAGGTAGTATGAGACACAAATGCAAACTTATTCATCCTTTCGAGAATCCCGCTCGCTTTCCTCTTCGCCCTTGAAGTTCCTGTTTGTGAAACCTAAGTGAAAATTTCACATGCAGTGGCCAACCACCTAATTTCCCTCAACTTTCTCATGGACAGCGATCCTACCCTGCAAATTGATCAGTGCATGGATTGGCATGCTGCACGATGTTGTACGAGGGTCTTCGATGAGATTGCCCTGCAAAAAAGGTATTAAGATAAGGCGATCCTAAGAAAAACTGTCGTAGAAACAAATGAAATTGTGTAAAGGGAGTTAATCAAACCTTATGGGCATCGATCCTAAGACTGCATCACTGCAGTCAAAACCAAAAACGGCAAGAGAAGGGGCTAATAAATGTCATCGAACCTAGAATTACCAACAAGAGAGCAATTTTTTGAACTCATCCACCAAATTATTATATGCAAATTTTTTAAAAAAGATACTAATATGGGAAAATGACATTATGGAATTAAAACGAAGCAAAACTTGTATGAGACGGTCTCACAGGTCGTATTTCGTGAGATAGATATTTATTTGGGTAATCCATGAAAGCGTATTACTTTTTATGCTAAGAGTATTATTTTTTATTGTGAATATCGGTAGGGTTAACTCGTCTCACATATAAAGATTCGTGAGACTTTATTACAAGAGACCTATTCTTAAAACAATAAAGTTTAAAGATAATCGAGTTGAAAGTTAAGACCATCAATATCAAATGAACTGACTTGCCACCAGAAGATTAAAAAATTAAGACAATAAGATTTATTGACAAACATCTGAAGTGCCTCAGGACTAAAAAGATTTTTATAGTACTGTTTGTCTAAACAGAACTTTAGTAACTTCAAATTAATTTTGAGTAAGCTCTTGCGATATTATATTGTGGCCTTTGATATTGATTGGGCTAATTGGTTCATAAATTATTTAATTCAATAACTTTTTACATATTTCAAATATTTCTCTCTCACAATTTAATATTTTATATATTGATTTTATGAAAGACAACAAATAAGTCAGTACTAAATTTATCGAAACCAAACTTCAATTATTCAAGTGAATGAAACCTATTTATTTAAATAATTAATTTTTTCAAAATACATAATAATAATTTTCAATATTAATAAAAATCAAACTGATCATTTTAAATAATTTTTTGTATGCAAAAAATATCAATTTTGTTTTTGACAATATGTCAAATAAAAAATTAAATAAGACAATTATTTGTACTGAAAATAAATAATAAGTATGTTAAAATATTTGTAATTAGTGTAACTTTATAAAATTTTAATATATTTAATTTATTATAGTTATTCTTATATATATGTCAAGAAACTTATAACATTATGTATTAATCACACACACACACACACATATTCATCAAGTTAATGAAAAAACATTATGTGTAAGAATTTTGAGTTATAATAAAATCAAGATATAGATTAACTAAAATTATAAAAATAAATTAAACATAAAATGTTATATAATAATTAATAAAAAATTACTAATTAAAAATTATTATTATTTTCAATTCATAGATCAATAAAATATTATAATTTTTTTTGTTCCGTAGTAATAAATTTTTAAACTTTTTTAATAAATATAATTTTAAGTTTTGTGACTGAAACACAAAAAATAAAATGAATTATGTTAATAATTTTGATTTTAAACTCTTGTTAACAATAAAAAAAATATTTTTTTAAAAATACAAATAAAATAAAAATTATATGGTAGAGAAAAGAATAAAAATTTATGCTTGTATTGAATATGTTAGTTTAAAGATTTTTTAATTAAATATACATCAAAATCTTTAATTAAGTTGAACCAAAAACATTTTTGACATTTTATTGTGGTATCTTAGCTAGGCTTTAATTATATGTTAGTTTAAAGATTTTTTAATTAAATATACATCAAAATCTTTAATTAAGTTGAACCAAAAACATTTTTGACATTTTATTGTGGTATCTTAGCTAGGCTTTAATTTTTATACTTAATAGAATTTCATGGAGTTATTAAAGTTTATTGACATTTTGAATATCTATAGACTTTTTGTATAATTTTTAAATGTCAAGTTTGAATACCACATAACTTTTTAAAATTCTACAAAATTTTACATTGAATACAACTAGAAATTTATTAACTTTTATAGAGTATATAAAAGTTTAGATTGAATATCTCTAGACTTTTAAACTTCATAAAAATAATTAAAAGTCTAGAACCAGTACATCCTATTAGGTAATTAATGCACAAGACGTTTATATACATACTTTATAGTACGATTATATTGTAACGCTCCAGATTTGAGACTATCTTCACTGTATCAAAACGAGTCTTTCTAGCATGTTTATTTCCTCGTTCATACACCCTAGGAAACATCTCATGGTTACTCATCTCAGAATTGTTCCAAGTCCATCACACTTAACTTTCGGGTTCTTATGTGACGAAATCCTGAAAAGAAGATACATATTCTTGAAATGTGTAGTACTTATAAAAATTTTTAAGCACTTCTCAAATTACACAGTCTCATATTTGAACAATTTTGAAATCTTTATCATTCTGGCGTGGATTGGCTAATTCATGTTTCCCGTGTATATGTACGAACATTAGCCATCGTTTTCAATTATTATTTAAGATAATCTTAAGAATGTGCGTGACTCAAAAAGATTTAACACTCAAAGAGATTATAAAGAACATGTGTTCATTTTGTTATATATATATAATAAAAATAATAATAATAATAATAATAATAATAATTATGTATGTAAACGAAGAGAGCATACTCAAAAAAATATTTAATTTATAGGCAAAAACTTGTGTGAGACGGTCTCAGGAGTCGTATTTTGTGAGACGGATCTTTATTTAGATAATCTATGAAAAAATTATTACTTTTTATTGTGAATATGAGTAGGGTTGACCCGTCTCACAGATTGTGATCCGTGAGACGGTCTAACATGAGACATACTCCTCTAATTTATATTCAAAATTAATCGAAACTTGATTTTTTCGAACTTTTTCCAATTTCAAATTATTTCGTTGGATATTTCCAGATTAACTTTAATATTTTATTAGTTCAATATAATAATATATTAAATAAATATATTTCAAATTTTTATTTTAACTTTCCAAGAACATTTTTAACTATTCGATTAAGCGTTAAAATCCCGATAATAATGATAGCCATTTGCTTGCTTAATTTGTATGGACACTTTTTCTTCATCGTGGACCCCAAAAAGTCCCACTTCTCTATTTATTCTCTCACCAATTCTTCAGCAACTCTCGAGCCAAATCAAAAGTTTCTTCCATTCTCAAATTTCATCGGGTTCCTTTTTTATCTGGAAAGAAAGTATACTTCATATTTTTCTGCTATGGGTAATTACAGATTCAAATTATCAGACTTGATACCAAATTCCTGGCTCTACAAGCTCAAAGAGATGAACAAAACAAGAAAAAACCAGCACAAAATCCAAAACAGAAAGCACACACCACCGTCATCTTTGTCATCATCATCAACTAGCGCAGGAGTTGCAGAGCCCCAACCCCACCAATCTGATCAAAGGAAATCCTATTACTTCACAAGGGACCTCAAGAACCAAAACTTGTCAGTAGAACCGCCGAGAAAGTCATCCAGAAGAAGAAGAAGAAGCACCAAGAGGAGTCGGTCGCCACGGTCACGGAGGCTAGTTTCTTCGTCGGTTTCGGCCGGTTGCAGCTGCCGTGCAACTATAGAATCAGTATGGACTAAGACGCCGGAAGCCTACTCAAATTCTCTTCTAAGTCGAACTTCCACCTCCGACGACGACTCCATCTTGCCCGAATACGGCTCGGACCGCGGGCTGATGACCCCCGACACATTTGACGGCATGATTTCTTGGTCGAACTCCTGTAAATGCAGTGCTGACAACGACATGGAAATTTCCAACGGCAACGACAAGAGACCCTTCCAGAATGAATTTGGCGCGGTTTCAGAGCAGAACCGTCTCCCTCCAATCATCACGAGCAAAGAAGACCCGACCATGATTCACAGAACCTCAGCTGAATTTTCGGAGGAGAATGCGTATGGGTCCCTGTCTGTTAAAGTTGTCAAAGAAGACACTTTAACTTCCAATAGTTCCAAAGATCATTATCATCAGCCCAAGAAAAGTAGTGCGACTCATCCAATCCGACGATATTCACCTAATTCACCCTCACATGGCGTCAAACTCCGCACGAATTCTCCGCGAATCGCTAACCGGCGGATTAATCTTGGCCGTAAGAGCGTGAGTTCGAATTCAAGTCCGGGTTCACGGTGCAGCGTGGCGGAAAGTTTTGCTGTGATGAAATCCTCTAAAGATCCTGGGAGAGATTTCAGGGATTCAATGGTGGAGATGATCGTGGAGAATAATATCAGAGCCTCCAGCGATTTGGAAGAGCTTCTTGCTTGCTATCTGTTGTTGAATTCTAATGAATATCATGATCTCATCATCAACGTGTTCAAGCAAATTTGGTTTGATTTTCTCCATCTTCGTCTCATCAAGTAATTTTTCTTCTTTTCTTTATCTTGGTGTTTAGAGGTCAATATGTAAATATCATATAATTATATTGAATAATTTGTAGCAGTTGGAATATATATAAATTTAAAGTAACAATTTTCCCATATATATATATATATAAAGTTAATTTCTTTTTGCCGTTTCCGACAGGTAAACTTGGGCATTAATATTGAACTTGTACATGATTTATTTGATTTGTTAATGCATTCACCATTTCTTTAATATTTTCTGTTTTCCAAATAAATTATTCTTTAGATTGTTATCAGTAGACGGTAGGTCACGTTAATTATGTCATCTAAAATTGCAAAAAACATTTCACCATCTTTCAAAATAGCTAAAACCCCCATACATAAAATCATTTAACCTAAAACTTCGTTTATTTTTAAATTTGTGACTGAAAAGCCCTATCAAAATTGACGAGTTAAAGCCATATAAATGTGTGTGTATATATATATATATATATATATATATATATATATATATATATATATATATATCTGTGTGTGTGTGTGTTGTAAAATTTATATCTAAAATTGGTACGTAAAAATGTAATGAGCTAATATAATTACCTCTATATATAAAGTTCCCATCAATGTTTTTCCTTCCAAAATTTATCACATTAAATTCAATAATATGTCATGTATAGATGATGCCTGACCAAGAAAAAATAAGCATATATATCTTTTATAGTACTATATATATATTTAAAAATAAAATAAAATTATGCTGATTACTTTAACTGTGGACGCAATTGATGTACACACATTAAAAAATTCTTTTGCTACAATTTTGTCCATACGGGGATTTTTCCTGCAAATTTATTGAAATCTAATAAGTCTATTAAATTCTTATATTATGGTTTCACCTATAAAAATTTATATCATACGGGGATCTTATCTTAGTACAATTTTAACATATATGACTTTTGATTCAAATTTCAAAATAAATGAAGTTTTTAGTTCATTAATTTGTTCCGTACTTTTTGACGAAAGAAACAATCTTTCCAACCATTCCTATCTGAATATTCCTTCTTTTTTGGATTTTATCTAAATATTCTAAAAGACAATTATATTAGCTTTTATTTTTGTTCTATACTTAATTTAGAAAATTTGGATTTCATAAATATTTCGAAAATGTTTGGATGATCAAAAGTTGAAAAAACGAGTTTAATTTGATTTTTTTTAAAAAATATTTTTGATTTTTTCTTAATATTTTAAATTAGAGTGAAACGTGAATAATCAATTTGTGCACTAATATAATTAGCCTTTGCATAAAAACCAATATAAATTAAGATTTGAAATATAAGTGTAAATTTTTATTCTCATTTTATAAATTTTGCGTGTATGAAAAGAAGATATCCTTAAGGACAAGGTTCAATTTCAATATTATGCAATTTCTCCAAGTACTATATACATATTATATACATAATATTTGAGATTTAAGCATGCTTTGGTTGTACATATGCTTTTAAATGATAAGCTAAAGTATTGAGAAAAGCCTGTGATTGTGGAAAAGAGAAAAAAACATATGCATAAAAGAAAATTTTCTATTGTGAAAAAAGATCGTGGAAGATTCAAAGTTGAATTGGTGCAAGTTTTATAGATGTAATTTTATTTGAAATTTGTGTACAAATAATAAAGTAGCCTTTTGGACTTTGTTGTACACTTTGTCTAAAAGCTAAATGAATGGTACAGACTCCATATATTTTTTACATTTTTGAATATCCAAAGTTAGTATCATGGTAAAAACTTGTATGAGACGATCTCACGAGTCATATTTTGTGATACAGATCTCTTATTTGGGTCATCCATGAAAAAATATTACTTTTTATGTTAAAAATATTACTTTTTATTGTGAATATCGGTAGGGTTGACCCATCTCACAGATAAAAATTCATGCGGCTGTCTCACAAGAGACATACTCAGTACCATTCATTACACACACACACACACACACACACACACATATATATATATAAAATGAAGAATTAATTAATTCAGGTTAACTATATAGATTAGAGTCTTATCGAGTTAGCTACTGTCCCAGTTATAATGAAATTTAAGATGGTATAATTATATGTCTTCAGATTTCAAATTTATAATCTTTTGAAGGCCCCGGGACCTAGATTCTGTGGGAATCCCCGTTTGTTCCTTGTCCACCAAAATATTTGAACTTCGTCATATCTCGCCACTTAATTTTCTGTTTTTTAAACATACTTTCCTGCTAATACTACACTTAAAATAGACATCCCTTGGAATAAAGATTAATTTTGTACATTCTCAAACAAGTTTAATAAAATTTGAGAAATTACTTGTCCTTTTCCAGACAACGCACAAAAGATACATGTTGATGCGCAATAAAATACTTACATCCTCGAGTTCCACTCACATTATTATACATCTTACATTTTTTACAAGATCTATTATAAATTATATTTATTGAAATGACATTAATGATCCCCTTCATGAATTAACATGAGTTATCTGTTATATTTCTTTTAGAAAATGACATTCAACAACAAACATTAGCTTTTGGATAAATGATAAACATTCAATTCTAAAATATTATAATAGACATAGTCACATGTTCGATTTCCATGAGTTATAAGATGTAACTAATGTGATTTAGAGGCATATTGAATAGACTATGTCTGTTTTGTACAAGTATGTGTGACCAAGAAGAACCAGCTTTAACTCACCCGGCCACCCATATGTATAGATGACTTATATTCTTCCAACTTGTACAATATCGGATGAACATTGAAAATGACGTTAGTTGCATTAGTGTAGTTTCTTTTTTTTTTTTTTTTTTACATTTTTTCAATTTCGGGTTTTAATCCCTTAAGTTTTCTAATTTTGATAGATTAATTTTTAATTTTCGATCATCTTGGTTCAATTGATGATATGTCAGATCTGACAAGTCAAATTTTTTGATGTCGCGTCAGCTTTTCTGGAGTCATGTCAATATTTATCACATTAAGACTTATACCAAAATAGCTGAAATTAAAATTCAGTGTACTAAAACAAACTTTAAAAAACTTAATGAACCAAAATCCAAAAATCAAACAAATTAGTAGACAAAAACAACTAATTTCTCTAGTTCAAATTATCCCAATACTCTACATTAGTGATCTCTCTACACGAATATTGCAATTTTTTTTTTTGGTATTCTTTCCCCCATCCATGCCTACCAAACATTATGATCGATCATTGGGAATACAATATTTGGTTCTATTTTAATCATGATCTCCCCACTAGAGTTAATTGTTGGAACTCATGAATAAATGCAAAATTACAAATTGAATGCTGAAATTACCCAAGAAGCAAGGTATTCACAAAGTAAGAAATCTTGGAGGTGGTGTTTGTAGATTTGAGTGGGGTACTTGATGGAAACTAGTCAACTCTATTACATATATCCACCGCTTTCCCAAACATTAAAACACAAAACATATTTAGTGTTGTCGAGTGGAATCAAAGAATCCCATGTCATCCTGATAATGCTAATTACATATAAGTCTAAATTAGTTTATATATAATGCTTTTTGTCCCTTAAATCTTAAAAAAGATTATTCTTCTTCAATTATTGTAGTACTCTCTATCACACACAGTAAGAATTGTCAAAGTATAATGATTGTTTTGCTCCAAATAATTTAATACAGATGCCCCTATAAATTTTCATATTAAAAAACCCCTTAATTAATTAAGAGTGAGGTTTTGAAATAAATTGTACTTTGTCCATGATCTTGAATTGTATTCTTTTTAAGTAGTGGTTATGTCTGTAGTTAAAAGCTGAGCCAAGTTGCATGGAGGAGCATTTATGGTAGCACCATCCAGCTTAATTCACTGAATGATAAGAGAGATTGGGTGATGTACCCATTTCCTAACTACCAATAATAATAACTAGTCAATCTCCACATTATAATAATTGAAAAAACCAAAGTTACTTTGTGCTAAAAAAATAAAGTTCTAGTCTAAATTTGTGATGTTAAAAATATAATTCATGAGAAAACTTCAATGTTCAGGTACCACTCCACTAGCAGAAAAAGTTCACTTCTAGAGAAGGTCACCTGATTTTCTGGCAAAATTTGGTGAGTATCATCTCCTTGGTTCACCGTAATGGTCGCGAGGACATCGTGGAGTTTATTGTTCCAATTTCATGCAAATTTCATGAAATGGTCGGGATTATGTTTAAAAATTTAAAAAAAATTAGAAATTCTGTAAAATATTTAATGAGAAATATTAAGATGTTCCATTCTGTGACGGCCAAAAAATTGGTGATATTTCATTAAAAAAGATATTATCGGCCTAGAACTTGGCCTGGACAGCTGCCATTGCACAGTTTGGGATTCTGCTGGAATTCGTCATGCATTACGCTATAAGAAATCATCAATCACAATAAACACGCACTCATCTCGGTAAGGAATTTCAGGGATATATTTGTAGTATTAAAACATATCTAAAAATGATTGTACGTGCTAGGGAAATTCAGGTGCTGGATTCACTGGACACAAATTAATGAAGAAGAGTTAGCTCAAAGTTAGAAGCCCAGCTGCCCTGTATGAGTTTCACGTTCACTTAAAGTTCTGGACTCTTCCTGGTAAGGATTGCCACAACTTTTAGGTTAAACTCTAAAAGTGGATTTGTCATAAAAACAAAACCTTTATTACGAATGTGTAACATTCTACATGTTTGGTGCATGCCCAACGTTGGCACGTCTAGCGAACTGAAGCAACTTTTTAAGGTTCGAACTCGAATATTACACCACACGACAAATAAAAAACAACAAAAAATCATCACACTGAGAATCTTAATGGGAATATCAGTATATCACCATTTGAATTCCCTCGTCCGGCTTTCCCAGCCACGGCTCCTTCCACCACGATCAACTGGCTCATGGTAACCGATATGCTCGATCGCCCCCACGGTCTTGAATGAGCGCCGCCTGCTCATCTCCTCCACCAGTGTTTGATGCAACAGTTGGCTACGCATATTCATCACTGATTCGGCCCTCAGCATTTTCTGCCGGTGCTTTGAGCTACAATCCACCTCATTATATGTGTTCCAGTTTCTGGCCCTACTCCCAGCTTCTGGGCAAAATCTTGTGCTTTTTTGGGCCTTTTTGTGAGAGATTGATATATGATCATCCTCATTTTCTGAGCAGTACTTTATATTTGAGTAGTTGTAAGAGTAAGATGAGCTGTGAGAGCTGGCATCATCATGACATTTCGACTCCTCTGCATTAAGATGACATCTAGAAGTCAGATAAACGAATATAACTTGTAAGCTAAAGGAATGGAAGCAAATGAAATTGCCATGCCTTTAAGCCAATCATGGAGTGCGCTTGTTGTCTCATATTGGAAGGGAGGAAGACCTGGCAGGGAGACCTGGGAGGAAGATTGGGATGAGGACAAGTAAAAAGGATGGAGGGGAGTGCTATTTTCGTCACAATCATCATTATAATCGAAACTATGCTGCTCATGGATTTGAGCTGAGATGGAATCTTTCCAGGATGGGACCAACGCAGAAATTTCTTTATCAATCATATCAGCAATCTCAAATGGCTCCCAATCAGTTATCTCTAATTCCTTTACCATTTCCATGGCAACGTCCAATGGAGTGTCGCTTGTAGTGTCGAACGGGAAGTGTATATCTTTAGCCAGACCTGTGAAATTCATGCCACAAAGTAGTGTTAACTTGGGAAGTATAATTCAAGGTGATTAAGCGGAATCTAAAGTTTTAATCAGAAACAGTGCAATATACCATCTTTATCCGAAATCTGTACATTGAGAAATATGGTATCATCTGCGGAATTCATAGTCCCCTCGATCGTCATGTCATTGTTCTTCGTGCCAACACCCGATGGCTGTTTCGGATCCTGGGCTTTTCCGCTCATTGAAACCTTCTGAGCAGGAATCTTTATGGCTGGAAGTTCCTCTTCCTCTTCAGTTGAAAGAAAGGGATCCTTTAAAAGTTGGCTCGCAGATGGTCTATCGGGAGCTTTCTCCAAGCATCTCCCAACAAATCTCCGAGCTTCCTCATCTTCAATCTGATAAAATGCACTGGGCAGCTTTCCCTATTTCCACAAGGCATAACATGAAGTCATGCGAGCTACCGACAAATTGAAAATTTTATCAAATCATAGCTTACCGAAGTGACTTTCTTGTAAATTTGAGCAGGGTTGGAGCACTCGCTGTATGGATAATCAGAAGTAAGCATTTCAAGTACACATAGACCGAAAGAGTAAACGTCAACCAGCTCATCATAGTCCTCTTCATATAATTCTGGTGCCATAAACTCAGGTGTACCTGATGGTTTTCATAAAAATCATATTATATATTAGTATAATTTCTTCACCAATTTAAGTTTCACTTTAAGTATAAATTGTAACGAGAAAAGAAGGAAAGAATTGCCTATGACACTGTGGGCATGGTTTGATCCTTTTAGTATGGCGGCGAGCCCCAGATCACCAATCTTAACCTGGCCAAGATGTCCATTCACAAAGATGTTGTCGCATTTGAGATCCCTATGAATCACCGGAGGATCATGACTGTGCAAATACTCAAGCCCCTCGAGGATCTGGCGAGCCCAATCCTTAATGGCATGAATATTCACTCGCTTATATCTCTTCCTATATCTGCATCCCATCATGTTGAAAAAGTTATTAACTCATAAAAAGGCAGAAGACTATGCCACTATATCATTTCAAAAACAAGATTGATGCGTTATATTACTCTCTGAGGGAGCCGGATGTGAACATTTCAGTAATGAAGTTGAAAGTTCTTCGATCAACATCGATCCAGGAAGCACAAAATTTCATTATAGAGTTGTGATTGAGATTCTTGAGAAGGTGGACTTCAGAGTAAAGCCTCTGTAACTCCTCAGGTGACTTCGAAACATTATCAAGTTTCACTTGATTCCATGCTACTTCTATCCCAAGAAACTCATCGAAGCCCCTATACACGGTCTTCATTGCTCCTTTACCAAGAACATCCTTAAACTGAAAAGATTGTAAAAAAATCAAAATATGAGTGATACATAGATCCTGATCTTCAACGACAATGTTTCGAAATCATAACGATTGCTTGTGCTGGAAAAGGCTCTACGCCACATAACTGAGGTATACTAATACTTAACTTTCTAACATCTGAGTGACCAAACTTGTCATATTATATGTCCAAGAACTATATATCTCTTCATTCAACTAATCACTTCTAGCCGTTGAGAATTCGATCGCCAAAACTTGCTTAATTTGGAGTATAAAAAGGTCTATTGAGATTGAAGAAATTCTCACAGTAAATTAGCCATCTAAGAAGTGTCTGTATATTTTTACAAGTACCCATTTTTGTTTTAGCCTCAGCAAACCATGAAATAACAGGAGGACGCCTTATATAAGGCAAAATAAAACCAACGAAGAAAAGATCAGAAGTTGCGAAAACTTACTCGACCATATCTTTCAGACGGATCCATCTCTACGTAGCACAGCTTCATATTTTCTTCCTCGACAAGCACCCTAACTTTATACATGATCGCGTAATTTAAATATTCGAAGTTGTAACTCCTTATGATACTACTACGGACGTTCTAGCTAGTTCTACACACGCACGTACTTGAATTTCTTGAAATATTAATGAATGACACAGAAATATATTAACTAAAGATACGCTAGATCCGCGGTTTTCCTTCGTGATTTTCATAGGAGAAGACACCAAACAAGAGCCAGAAGAGCCTTGAGTAATCAATCCTCAACATGATCCAACCCGTTGCCATAACCGAGCGGGGAGATTGGTATTTGCGATCCGAAATCATTTTCGACGAGATATAATGCAAGGGAAACTGTTGTAGGTGGAGATGATGGATGAAAAGGAGAATAATTTTTATCAGTGGAACAAATTTTCAGAGGCTGCAATGATGAGAAAGTGGGGTATTCCTGAATTTGAAGAATCGGTGTCCAAGGTTTTTGATCTCCATCGATCACACAATGAATTATGTTCTTGTGTTAATTTGTTTGATGCAAGCTGGAAGAAGACTTGTATTCCTTCTTGAATAACTTTCTGGAGTCGAATGAGTAATTTATACACGAAAGGGCATCGCTGCAAATTGGATATACATATACAAATACAGCATGTTGTTTAAAATGTCCATTGGGAACCCATAATGGATGTGCATAAGCAAAACCAAATATACTATCAAATGAAAATGACAACTTATTTGACTTTCCAGATGTTGAATTTTGTTAAAAAAATAATCATGATGCAACAAAGCCAATCAATATTATCAGAAGTAGGTCACTCGTGAGACGGTATCACGAATTTTTATCTATGAGACGTTTCAATCCTACCGATATTCACAATAAAAAGTAATACTCATAGCATACAAAGTAATATTTTTTCATGGATGATCCAAATAAGAGATCCGTCTCACAAAATACGATCCGTGATATCATCTCACACAAGTTTTTACCTATTATTAGACTCATCCATTGGATCGGATGATATTCAAATGGGTTTGGATTTTTAATATTTATTACCCGCAATCAATGGATTAGGGGAAAATGGCTTCTTTTTGTTTTACCTCTTGGAGGTTGTTGACCTTTTGCGAATATTATACTAGCGATCACAATAGCATGGGTTTCATCGAAGCTTAAAGTGAATCACTTTGGACCTCAGATTAAGTATTTATATACTTCTTTAATTGTAAAGCGTATATTTCATCGGCAATCTAAAATACCAAGAAAAAAGTCAACTATGTGAAAGCTTCAAATCTACTTCCAACTCAAAATCGTGTATCACAAGCACAATTGTGTTGAGCAAATTTAATTTTCCAAATGGGAGAGTGCATATGTGGAATATTCTACTATACACTCAAAGTAGGTAAAATATTAGACATTAAATCATCGGCATTTATGTCAATTTTTATAAAAATATGAGTGAGCCACTTTATCTAATAACATTGGAACAAAAGAGAAACACTCCTGATATAACATAAACTAATCATGTATATATTAGATCAAATATGTCAAAATTTAACCCGTATATGGATCGATTGACAATTAACCCGCTGGAGCGAAATTAGTTAGATATGTCAGGCCGGACTGTCATGTCAAATTTGTTATTGAACTTTCATATAAATAAATTTAATTAAAATGATCCAATGGATTCAGGCCCATGATTGAAGCCCAAATATTGTATTTAGTTGTCACATCGTGCGAACTAGCAAATTTCCCCGAATCGCTGACTGAACTTTGGCCTGAAAATCGCAGAATGGCCGTCCCAATGGTGATGGCGGTTATGCTCTTACTAAGTTCGGCGACTACGATTTCATTCGCTTATCGGCCGGGAGACATCGTTCCGATGAGCCGCAAGTGGCAATACCACTCTGTATGTCGTTCTCTTTTTGGTTGAGGTGTGAATTGATTTATCAAGTATTGTCACTTCATTTATCCCTGGTTTTTGGATTCACAAAATTGTAGGAGAGAACGATGTGGCATGATATGATCGGGAGGCATTGCCCAATCTTCGCTGTTAATCGTGAGGTAATTTCATTTTCATTATTTTTATCTATATTTTGCTAGGTTTACTTTATTTCGCTTTTGGATTCTTTTTAGATGGTTTATGAAAGTGGAGTTCATTTCGGTGCACAGGCGTTGATTCCGCTACCTAAGCCGACGGGATACACTGGAGCTGATCCATACAAAATGTGTCGTGAAATTCTATATGTGGTTTTATTATTTCGCTTTTGTTGTTCCATTGGGTGTTTTGTTTTTCCTTAAATAAAATGAGATTTGTATCGATTGCTGTTTCTATCGCTTCCCAAGCTGATAAATTAGTACCTTTTTGCTGACAATTAATTAGCTAGACCTTAATTGTATACCCTTGTGGCATTCGTGAGTAAATGTATAATTCTTTTAACGTGATTCTGAGGCGGATGTGTTACTCTGGTACGCCCAAATTTTCAATGGCATATCTCCTTGATATCTACTGTACATGTGAGGTGGTGTAAGAAACTGTCTATAGGAAAACTTTGAGATATCAATGTGCCATGGTGATGTTTTTTGGTTTTGAAATTTGACATCGAGTTTAATTTATATTGTCAATTGGCGACATTATGTTTATGTTATTTGTACAGGTTATTGTATTTATTTGAATGATGATTGATGTGCAGATCATTTCAAGTTGGAAGAGAGAAATTTCATATTCCATGGCTTTTTGTTATTAATCGCAAGAGCTCAGAGGTCCCAATGATCGAGATGCATTTGGTAAGGCATCTGTTCAAATAAATATTGTTTATATGGGTTGAAACTGATCATCATATCCATGCCATATGGAGCTTGAGAGTTTGTTGTCTTTATCTGCTAGTTTTTAACTCAGAGCACCTTAGTCTTGTTGAAAATTATCGTACAAGATTACAATAATTGTAAGTATTAATTGGCATGAAGTATTAAAAAACCTAAGAAAATTAGCTCTACTGTTGAGTTAAGAGACTGGTGGTAGAACCCACAAACAGTGGGAAGAACCACATCTAACAGAATAGAAACTTTCAAATATTAATCTAAAGTAAGTTTTAAACAACTACTGGAAAATTAGCTTTGCCGTTGAATTAGTATACTGGTGGTAGAACCAACAGATAAAAATCAGTCAGCTTCAAATGCTTGACTGGTAAGAGTTTAAATTCTAGTGGTAGGTCTAAACACAGAAGCAAAATAATAACATTGAGATGGTGGTGAAACAAGCCAAGTGAAATAGACAATACTTCTCAATCTCAACTATGGTTTAGTAGAGAACCAAATATGGTTTTTCGGTTTCTTAAAACCTAGTTCAGTAGAGGTTAAAAGAATTTTAATCTTGTAAAATAAGTAAACAATACCGAGGTTTGTCTGACTTACAGTTTTCTTATAACAAATTAGTCATGTACTTGATGGTGCCTTTTCATGGGCCACAACAATTAAAAATTAGTAACAATTAAGCACAAATTATTACATCAGGACAACATAACGCATATGGAAGCAAGGCAGCAACTTCAGGGATAACCTACAATGAGATTATTCCCATCAATAGCCCCACTAATTCCATATTCAAAGGCATTTAGAGCCCATTGTCTCCTATCGGACATGATCTAACAATTCTCCACTGCCATAAATACTTCAAACATTGGAGATGAAGCGTCAACTCTATGGATAGCAATCAATTTCAAACACGAAATCAAATGGTTCAAATCATATCCTTGATTTATTTCTCAATTCAATCACAACCCCTCCCAAATCTTATGGAATTCAAGCTACAATTTTCATGTACACAAGTCTAATTTTCATTAAGTTTGTATGCTTTACATTTATTTATGAGTTTATCAGGTTGATTTGAATGTGATTGAAAGTTGTATTCATGTTTTCCAGAGGTATTCCGGGGGAGATTTGCATGGTGTCACCGCTAAAGTCATTGATATGCCTAACCACTGTATGTTTTACTTAACCGGCATCCTTGTCTATTAATCTTTGCTGGTTTTTGCGATAATGATGACTAAGTCCCATTTTGAAGTGCAAAACTGTTAAGAAGTAATTATATTAAATATCTGGATGTAACATCAGCAAAATATTAATTATATTCTGTTAAATATGCTCGCTAGGTCTAGACTCTAGAGGGCTTTTTGTGACCATTGTAGTTTCTGTCAATGCCATCGAATCCGTGTGTTTTATTATTCCAAATAAATGTAATTTCATGGATATTACAAAGCTTTTCATCATTAAAATAATATGAAGGAAGGAAGATGGAACTCTTTAATATCACCTCATTATGTATGGACAAAATCATCCTAGGGAGGAGTTGTTCTATACTTGTCCAATACTAATTAATGCTCTTCTTGAAAAATGACCTCTTCTTGGAATTTAGGTTTATGGGTTTCAATCTCACATTTTCAGGTCGTATACTGTAGTCTTATCATATTGGGACTTGTTCTTTTCCCTGTCTTCTAAGCCTCATAAAGCATGTTGCAGTAACATTAGATGGTGATAATGATGTCATGTAATAATCATATGCTTAATATAATAATTTTGGTTGCTTGGCAATAAATTTGTTCAATTGAACTATGTTTATCTATAGTTTTATTTATATTATGTCGTCTATGAGTTTCAAGCAAATAGCTTGATAGTTGTAGGAAAAATATCTCACATATCCTAATATTGAACAGATGTAGAACTTCATCCGGATATCCGTAAGCAATTTTGGGATCAGCAACAATGGCCAAAACATATTCTTGTGAGATACACATGGTAAGTTTCTGTTTGTCAATTGGCTCGTATTTATGGATGATGTTATCAGGCATAAGGTGGTGGCAAATATAGAATCTGTAAAAATTATAATTCTGGTATGATGATATCTGCCTACGGGTTATGCTAATGAGTTCGATTTAGTCAGCTTTTCATGCCGACACCTACTTGCTTTGCTTTTATTGTGTGGTAGATGTTCTTCAAACTGACAATCGATTCTATTTGACGGAAAATATTCGCTCTCGTTCCAATTTCGATATCTGTGATGTGGCTAATTTGTATATCAGATAACTTTAAATTGTGGAATGTAGATATTTTGCAACGCTCAAAGCAGTGTTTCATAATAATGTGAGAAATTGTTCCTTGATAAGTTTCGAGAATTTCATAGATTTATATTAAAGAAGGTAATTATTTCTTGCTGGAATCTGCTGTCCTCTACTGTAAATGTTGTGTATTACTCATTTCCTTTTTCTTTTTTGGTATCACGACGGAATAATTTTTCTGATTTCAGGGAAGAGCAATCCGAAATAGATGTGACTTCTGGATTCTATGTTCTGTTTGGATCAGGTACATAGCATTCCCTTGAAATGGATGGGCTACTTGCTAGTTATACTAAGGTTAAGATGGTTTTGAGTTTTGAGGCTATTTAAATATATCTTTCCTTGATGTGAATAGCCCTTCATTCTCTATGGTCCTGAGCATGATGAAGTTGAGTGTCATTCCACAATTACTGTAGCATTTCGTTGGCACTTTTTTAGATACCATGGATGCTGAAAGTATGTTACTATCATGTCTCTAAAACTCTCAATTTCTTTGCAACCAGGGGTGATACTTACTTTTATTCTTGCCATCTATGTATTACAATCTTCTCGGGATAAATTCGCCAGGTGAAAATCACGATACTCATTCTATAATCTTTATCCATCAGTTACTATAAGATTAAAAAAGGTTCCGGGATGCTTGAACTTGTGATTGGTCTTGGCCACATACCTTATATGCTGATTGTTAGAATACTACTCATAGGTTTGTTAAGGAGACAGTAGCTGAGAGCAGCATGCCTGCCGGGGGTGTTGCTAAAGTTGAATGACCTTTTTTATGACACTTGCAAATCTGTAGCAAGTGAAGGGGATGAATAGTGGGAAAGGTGGGGAACCAGCTAAAAGAAGACTTTGTAGTGCGTCAAATATCGGGGTATCTTTTCGCTCAAAACACGTGTATCACCTCGATTATTATGCTCTGTTGATTCCCAGCGCTTGTAGTTGATTAAAACGTCAATGAAAGTCATACTCAGAATCAGGAATGAATGTATGATATTTTGACCTGATTGATAGCAATTGAATCGAGCCTTCAAAGTACTCTGCTAAATTATGAAAAGATATTGTAAGAATATGTACATCTTTTTCAGTATATTCTAAAGTGGAGAATGGATTTCATGCGTACCTTTGTGATTTTGAGGCAATCCACATTATCCTTTGTTAATTCCCCATAGAGTGGAAAACTCTCTTATTGTTATGTGCGCTAATTTTAAAGTAGTCATCATAAAATGCACGTTTCTGTTTTTATTGGAAGATATATTTTTCGTAATAATAATATATAGTGGGAGTGACTGACATAACCATCAATAATAATTAATTTAAATTAACATATTTCTTAAAATTTAGAAAGACACGTTAAGTTTTCAAGGTACGTAATTCCTTTGATCCTTTCTGTGTGTCCAGAAATCGGTAAACGTACCATACATTTGTCTAGGCCAATTCCAAATTTAATAAGGAAAATGCTGCCTGTACAATAAAAGTTACAAATTGCATTATAAAGCGCATCTGAAATTATGAAATTATCTTTATATTTTATTTGAAAAAATCTTTCAAAAATACAATAATTTTGTAATTTTAAATACAATTTATATTTTCTTTTGTACATGTAGCATATGACCCGTTTAATAATTATCCAAATCCAAAACTCAAAAAAAAAAAAGAGAGGTTTCCTTACATTTCCTTGACCAAATGGAATGTAGATATCTCGAATAATTCGAACATTACTGTATATATGCAAGAATATCTAATATATATATGTCCTAGATTTAATCATTATGAAATATTCCTTATCCAACGTCCACAACAGTTATAAATTAACCGTAAGTCTTTCATTGCAAACTCATAATAGAACAACACACAAGCCTTTTGTTTTAATTCGAAAAATGGAGTCTTTGATGAATGATAAGGTAACCATTCGTGTTCTTATGTTTCCATGGCTTGCTTATGGTCACATATCTCCATACCTAGAATTAGCCAAACGGCTTGCTGATAGAAATTTCTTCATTTATTTGTGTTCAACTCCTGCAAATCTAAGCTCCATAAAGAGCAAGATTAGTGAAAAACTTGCTCTCAAAATTCAACTGATTGAATTACATTTGCCGGTTTTACCCAATCTTCCCGCGAGTTATCACACTACAAATGGCCTCCCACCCCATCTGATGCCAGTCCTCAAATATGCCTTTGAGATGTCAACCTTAAAATTTTCGTTTATTCTCAAAACAATCAAGCCTGATCTGTTGATATACGATTTTCTTCAACCATGGGCTCCTCTAGCTGCTGCAGCTATTAAAATCCCTGCGGTTGAGTTTATTACTAGCAGTTCCACGATGACTGCCTTCATGTTTCACTTTTTCAAGACACCAGATGTCGAGTTTCCGTTCCCTTCGATATTTTATCGTGATTATGAGTTTGTTCATCGCGCCAAGTTGCTGGAGTCGACGGCGGATGAGCAAGTGAAAGAGATTGCCTTTCAAGGGATTGAGAGATCGAATGGTATTGTTTTGGTGAAGGGTTTCGAAGAAGTTGAAGGAAGATACATTGATTATCTTTCTAAGTTGCTTGGGAAGAAAGTTGTTCCTGTGGGCGCTTTGGTTTCTGACCCTACTGTTGAAGTGGATGAGACGTCCGAAGTTATGGATTGGCTGGACCAGAAAGGTGAGAAATCCACCGTTTTTGTTTCTTTTGGTAGTGAATATTTTCTGAAAAATGATGATATGAACGAACTTGCTCATGGTTTAGAGATGAGCAAAGTGAATTTCATATGGGTCGTAAGGTTTCCTAAAGGAGAGAAAATCGAACTCGAAGAATCTCTACCAGAAGGGTTTTTGGGGAGGGTTAAAGGAAGGGGTTTGGTGGTTAGGGGATGGGCTCCACAGAACAAAATCTTGGGGCATGAGAACATTGGCGGATTTATTAGCCATTGCGGATGCAGTTCAATAATGGAAGGCATGTATTTTGGGGTTCCAGTCATAGCCATGCCAATGCACCTTGACCAACCCATCAATGCTAGGCTGATTGAAGAATTAGGCATTGGATCAGAGGTCATGAGAAACAAATTCGGGAGGCTCGACAGGGCTGCAGTGGCGGCCGTGATACAGAAAGTGGTCGTGGATAGTGACGGAGAATCTATTCGGATAAAATCGAGAGCGTTAAGCGACAAAATGAGAATGAAGAGGGATGCGGAGATTGATGACGTTGTCCGTGAGTTTGAGAAACTTTGTTCAGACAGTAAACGTGTGTCGCAGTTGCTATAATGCTGTTTTTATGTAATGTTCGATTTTATGTTTTTAGATGTAAGATCGAATATTTTTAGCTTGTTTAGGTTTGTAGCATGCATGGCATGCAATGGATAAATCCATCAAATTTCAGCAGTCATAAATAATTTATGTAATTCCCTTTGAGACGTCTAAATATTAATTAATACTCAGAAATTAGTGACTTACCATCAATTGCATTTCATGTCGAGTCTTGAATGGAAAATTAACTTGTTTTGATTCACAAGTACGAACTCCACTAATTATAAGTGAAATTAATTAGCAACTTGAAAAGTTATGAATCAAAAACTAAATCAAAGTCTCTAATTGGATTACAAGGGGAATCTTGTATTTGTATATCAAAATCGAAATATTTATATGGTATGGTAAATTTAATGATATACTTATAAACCAATCTTCAACCGTACTCTAAGATTATGAACGATTCTCGACTTATGAACCACCCAAATTAAAGGTAGAAAAAATTTTATTTGGGTAATTATTAATTAAACCATATGAAATTTGCCTAATCACTTCAAATCCAAAATTTATTACATATTAACACGAAAGAGAACATTTTTTTATTTTTTCCTATTTTCAATAAAAATATTTTCCGAGCTTTTGGGTTTATGCCCAGACGTGGTGTGTATATATATAATCAATATCAAAACCCAAATTAAGACAATCTTCCCAGAAACATAAATGATCAGCAAGTAAATATTACAAGAGCTAGAGCCTAGAAGCTTAATTATGTCACAAAATCCAGAATGAGATTCTATTGAATTTTTAAAAATATTTCCATCCTTCCATGAAAATGTCCAAAAATAAACTATATTATTGTAAAGATTATGATATATATATATATATATATATATATATATATATATATATATATATATATATATATATATTTTAAACGATCGAATATTAATATTCAATCTTGTTTTGATTGTGGTTTCACAAGTCTGGAAAAAATATTGTTTAATAAATAATAAGATTATGATATTAATTTATTATTATTTGGTAATTGAATAGGCGTCAGATTATATGTGTTATATATTTTAAAAGAAAATCAGTCTATGGGAAAAAGCTAAGTATGATAAAATGAGGTATGATATACCCGGAGTAACATTTCACATATTTTAAATTTATTATTCCGTGGACCCATATATTTTATTTTGAATCGATAATTATCTAGTGGACCTCACATATTTTTATTTTGAATTCAGATAATCAATTTAACACCGACGAATATTGTTACTCTAGACGAAGCTCGGACTCAACTAACAAAATGCTCTGAATAATGTTGATGTTCTCTTCAATAATGATCATGACTAGTATACGTTATGTCCTGTTAAATATTTTCCTATTGCTATTTAGTAAATTTAACTGGCTTTTGTAGCTGTTGGTAAAAGTTGAACGTTTGCTTCAATTGTGGGATTTAGCAACAAAATCTTTTTATTGAATATCTCCATCCACAAAAAATAAAGATATACTATTAACAAAATTATTCCTCCACCAAAATAACGCGATAATATCACAAGTAATAACATAAATTAAGTTTTTAAAATTTTGTCCAACAACTATCCGATCTCAATGTTTCGGGTGATCTACGTAGTATTGAATTTGATGATTAAATGTTGTTGCATGATATGATCAAGAAGGAGATGATTATTTATAATGCATGATATTGTTGTTATGAAATGATATATAATTTTGGTTTCCTCAGTGTGTTTGGTTCAAGAAAAAAAATGATTTTAAAATATCCATGGATTTGGATTTCCATTTTGGTGTTTGCAAAAAATTAACAACTTGAGTTGACAATTAAAACAATATTATTTAATATTAAAAATGTATATTTCTTATTTAAAAATATTTTTTTATTAATAATATCAATACTCATATATCATTTATCAAGAACAATAGTTTATTTTTGAACATGAAAAATATTTTTATTAAATTGATTTTCAACATATGAAAACATGTAATGTTTATGAAGAGAAAATTTAAAAATAAAGTTACCAAATTTTGATAAATTAGATTTTAGTATTAAAAAGAATAAAGAGTTTCAATAAAATGAAATATTTATAAAAAATTTAATATAAAATATTTTATATAATAGTATAGATTTTTAAATAAATAATAATTTATGAAATTTGAAAATATTATATAAATTTATTAGCAAAAATTATATATTTTATTTTTTTTTACAACTCAAATCCCATTAAATCTCACCAATTTTGTAAGGTTTTCCTTAGCTAAATTAAATCTTGTAAAATACTAATCTCGTTTTGAATTTTAATTGTTTATACAATAATTGTTCTTGTTGAGTAGAATAATTGAAACGTGGTACTTTAGCAATTGTACGGTTTAAAATATTTGACTTGCACCATTATCATAAGATATAACTTTTGGTAAAACGGCTAGTGTTCGGTCCTATAATTGGTATCAGAGTCAATGTCACGTATTCGATTCTCATTGATTACAAAGATTATAATTATTGTGAGAGAGATTGTTGAATGAAATAATAGCTCATATTGTGTAGAACAATCGAAACATGGTATTTGAGTTGTTCGGTTTAAAATATTTGAGTTGTACCATAACTAACTATATTTTTTGGTAAAACAATAAATGCTCGGTCTAACATTAATCTTGCCAAATACAAAAGATATTTTCAATTCCAAATTAAATCAAACCTCATGCTACCAAACACAATGAAATCCCCGTGAGGTGATCATTTTAATTATACATATACTATTTACTATTATAGACTTTTCACCAACTTCATATGAATCTTTTAATTAACTGAAGACAATATATAACTTTGATAATTCAATGGTGTATTTGGATTGAGCTATTTTAAATCAAATCAATTTGCTTCTTTGGATGAATTTATAAGGTTATATTTCAAATCCATAATTAGTTGAATTTAGTTAAATCAAAATCATTACCCAAATTAAATCTATTTCTTTTAATCAAATCATTTTATCCAAATACAGCCGTGTGTGGGAGGTTTCCTGTGTCAAGCCAAGTGCAATCCTCTCCTACATTTCCTCCTAAACATTTAAATTTAGTAATTTAATATGTCATATTTACTATTACTCAAATTAAACATTATATCTCTCTCACTTCTTGCTTTACAATATCTAGTATTTATGGAAATATTGTGAGATAATAAAAATTGTTTCTTTAAATAAATATTATTTTATTTAAAAATTATTCACACTATAATAATATTCGTGCTTTTAAATAAACATGTATATACGTATATATATAAATAATAAAAAAATTAAAAACACTGGTTAAAATTTAAGATATAATTTTTTTTTCTAAACTAACTTCTATTGCAATTAAACTTATAATATTAGAACTATGCATAATAGATATCGAATTTTAAATTTGTTATTAAAATTTCTTTAATTAAAATTTTTTGTGGAAAAGTCTTCATACATCAAATTAAATTTTAATTTCTTCTTGAAGCAATATTATCAAATTTCAACATTTAGAATATCATTACCCATTTTATGCTTATTAACATCAATTAAATTATCTTAGTGGAAACAAAATAAATTCAAACATGTGGGAAAAAAAAGATATAAAATGAATGAATACCACATGCATGTCCGATTATCGAATTGTTTAAACCACACTAACTTGGTGAATCCATGAATTATTAACATAAATATAAAATATAATTTCAAAAATGTCTTTATCCTAATAATATAATAAATAAAACACATCAGCTTCCGATTTTCTATGTCCTATTTTTCGGGCCAGTATTGGTCTATATCTTGGTTTCTAGTATCTTCTTCGTCCATGCATCAAATTTCCATTATGATTATTGCAACTAAACTTATAATAAAATATTATAAGAAATATCTATTGATTTTAAATTTGTTATGAAAATTTCTTAAATCAACAATTTTGATGAAAAAAAACTCATCATGCATAAATTTCAATTCTATTACAATATTATCGAATTTCAACTTCAATAATATCACTATACCAATTTTACGATTAATAAAATCAATTAAATTACTTTAGACGAAACACAATAAATTAGACATATGATTAAAAAAAGGTATAAAGTAAAAACATAATTTCGTAGTACGTTACCAAATTTAATAGTTTAATTATTTCTTATAATATTTTATTGTAAGTTTGATTACAATAGAAGCTTATTTATTTAAAAATTGATATCTTAATTTTACTTTTTATTGATAGTATTATTATATCTCAATACTCCTGTATTATTAAGAAAACGAAAAAGTGAGAGATATAAGTGATTAATAAGAACGTTGGGTGCAATAATTGTCCTTGCTTGGTAGACCGATCGAACCGTGGTGCTTGAGCTGCTGTGCGGTTTAAAAGATTTGAGTTGCACCATTACCACCAGCTATAACTTTTGATAAATCGACAATCGCTCGATCCTACAAAGAATAATAATTAATGTGAAATATTAGTTACTAAATTTAAATATGTAGGAAAGGAGACTGCACTTGGTGTGAAGCCATTAACGTACGTGAGAGTGAAAAATTGGTACCAAATAGAAAAGAGGTGTGTGGGCTCAATTTAATAAATATAAGCAATTATATTTAGGCAAAAACTTGTGTGAGACGGTCTCACGGGTCATATTTGTGAAACGGATCTCTTATTTGGGTCATCCATGAAAAAATATTACTTTTTATGCTAAGAGTATTATTTTTTATTGTGAATATGGGTAGGTTTGATCCGTCTCACGGATTATGATCCGTGAGACGGTCTCATATGAGACCCACTCTTATATTTAATGGGATGTCCACCTGAGATGTTGGCCAAATAATTTGATAAACTTCCTTTTTTGCTATGGTTTACTTTTAATTTTATATATATAAGGGGAAATTAAATAATAGCTTTATCAAATGTGGTAAAAGAAACAACCAAAAGTACATATTGCTTGTGAACACCACTTCTTCTCATCATCGTCACGCCTTTAATTAACTATTAATAAATCATATCTTTTTATTTACTTTTAGTGCACTTGTTACCCCATACATACTATATATATAGATATACACACATCATCATCTAAAAACCTGCCAAGAGTCGCTCATTGTCATTACAACCTCATGGCACCGGCGATCACTCTTCACCCTCTTCGGCCGTGGGCATCACAATGGTACAACTCAAATCTTTTTAATTGTAAAACAACCTAAATGTCATGGTTCGATATCTCTATCAAGCAAAGACTATTATTGTACTCCAACAATACAACCAAGTACAAAAAAAACTTTTTTTTTGGAAATAAAAAAACGAACGAAAAGCACGCAACATAGAAAATAATAATAGTAATAGAGATGCGATTATTATATAAACAATATTTGAAAGTTCAATCGATTATAGAAGGCTACATTTCAAAATTAATTGGTCTCTTGCTTTGGTACAAGTACTCGATTATTCAGATTATATAATAATGGCCAACTAGCTAGTGCATGCAACATAAGATAATTAGTAATTGTCGACATAATTTAAAAAAAAAAAATCCCGCCATGAAGCAGAAGAATAAAACTGGTGACTAATGGAAATTAAAATTATGGATTAGTGTAATCCAGCATGCATGTGGTGAAATTGTAATTGGATTACAAGAGGAATCTTGTCACGATGTAAAATTTATTTGACTCCTCAAGCACCCCATTAACCATTTTTAATTTAAACTCTTTAATCCACACTTATCAACACCCCAAAAGCCGCCTTTCAAGAAATTATTGCAAGAATTTGTACCTAATTTTCCCATTTCAGGGATGATATATATTTTCGTGGAAGATTGAAAAAGTAAAATGTCAAAAATCTCTTTTGACATGAAAAATATTTTATATTATTTGATCATGTGCAGATTAAGATTATTACCACTTAGTAATGAGGAGAAAAACATTTTTTAGTAATTCACACAGATGATTAATGGTCGAGTCTGATCATGATATCTAGTAATTGTATACCGCTGATTAAATAATAAAATAAATTGTTTATATGCAGCACATTTGATATTACAACTAGGTATTCCACACTTGAGAAATTTCCCTAATTTATTGATGTCTGATTTATTTAATTTTGAAGTGATCGATAATGGCTCTTTCCCCAGTTTTCATGGCCAACCACCACCATTATCTATTACTTTGACCTCTTGGATGACAAGAATCAATTATTTGCTGCATTAGATCGTATATATTTGTGATTGATTATCGGCTAGTTAATTTTTTATTTTATAATTTTAGAAATTTTTAAATAATTTTTTATATATATCTCATTAATTATATTTGTTGTTTAGCATTATATTCCATTTTATTTTGATACTATAAAATCTATTTATAAAATTAAATATATAGAGAGCGATGATGACTGTATCCGAACTTAAGAGTTCAACAAGATTTAAAAAAAAAAAAAACCAAGTACTTATATCTCCACGATTATGAAGAAGTTTTGTTATAACATAATCTTGAATCTCCAACTGATAAGGGAGTTTTGTCACAATAGAACTTTGAATTTGAACTCGAACATCGTTTTTCAACTTGAGATTTTAGTATCATATAAGTTATAATCAATCGACTACGAAAGATGCGATTAAATAAGGATTTATGAATTGTTTTCCCGACGAATATATAGCAAATTATCAGCAGCAAGGTGGAAATTCTTTTTAATTTATATATATATATATATATATATGTATATATATATACGGTTAAATAAGGATTTATGAATTGTTTTCCTAACGAATATATAGCAAATTATTAAGCAGAAAGGTGGAAATTCTTTTTAATATATATATATATATATATATATATTATATATATATATAATATATATATTATATAATGTATGTACACGCACGCCAATCTGGTATATACATGGAAAAAAGTAAATCCATATATATAATAATATATATATATATAATATATATATATATATGGATTTATATATATATATATATATATATGGATTTACTTTTTTCCATGTATATACCAGATTGGCGTGCGTGTACATACATAATATAATATATAAAGGTTGTGGTGTTTGGTTTTTTCCTTTTGACGTACTTGGAATTAAATAATAGCGGGGATAAATCATCTCGCCAAATTCGAGAATTGGTGGATCTTCGTCTCTTTGTCTTCCCTCAATATAACTATAAATATTAATTATTATTTAGAAAAACATAATTATATATATACTAACATAATATAAGCAATGGTGACAATTTCCAATAAAGTAATTGCCCACGACTTTCAATTCTCCATTCTCCTTGTTTTACTTCACACGCACATATATACTACATACATATTCTCTTGCAACGTATTGACTTTTCTTGCACTGACTAAATTTTTTGCATGCATGCAAGAATTCGTTTTATAATTAATTCGTTTTATAATTAATAATTATGGAAATTTTTAAATTATTATTATAAACGCGAAATTAATTAAAAATATAGATACCTAGCTAATTAATTATAGTGTTAATATTTTCCAGGCAAATTAGCAGTAGCCAAATTAATCTTGCAAGGATCCATAAGAAGTCTATTCAATAAGTGAGCGCAGCATACATATTCTTTTAGATATATAAATAAATTATAATTAGTGCTGGTCCCGGAAAAAGAAAGAGGTAGAGCTAGGACCCTGCTATGTTATATAATCAAGATTAATATTTACACAGAAAACTCAATTTCCTTTTTTTTTCAGTTTCTTTGAGGTGTTAGAGAGGGCATTAATTTATATATATTTTTTGTTTCATGATTAACATGCCCTGATTACTAGTAAGTAATATATATATATGTTCCACTTGCCATTCATAAATTTCTTTAATTAGCATGATTTATTCGTCATTGTGCATGTAGGCTAGCTACTAATCAAGAAGACAAACGAGGTTGTAAGTAGTTAAAACCAGAAACAAATACTGATCTACATTATTCTATCAGACAGGTGAATTAATATATTCCATATATACCGACAAGGGAAAACTGTGTTTGCAAGAAGAAAACTACTTTTTCATTATGTGATTAGAGAAAAAAAAAAGAAGAAAAATAAATTAAACCTGCCAATGGGTTAAAATCCTTCGCCTATATATACGCATATATCACTTATACTCTGTGATGCCATGGCTGAGAAAATAGGACGACTGATGGTTTCCATGAGTAGCAGAAGCAGACATGACTGGATTTGCAGACATTAAGGTTGGCCACATTATTTATTTATTTGATTTGTACGTATAACTAATTAAAATATTTACCATTTGCATGTAGTTTAATCAAATCAACAAGTACAAGCGTTTTAATAAATAGTAGTATATATTCAGAAGTTTGTATTGTACTTCAATTTCACGTTTAATTTGTTGATCTGTGTATACAATGAGACAGCTAGCTAGGTAGCTAGACAGCCATGTGCAAAATGAATGAATCTTCAGAAATCCAACTCCATGATCTTGGTAGTGCTCCTGATGAAACGAGAAATAAAGCGAGAGACAACGAACAAACTAATCATCATTTTTTCAGACAATTGCACTGGAATGAGGTATGTTATATGCACATCATTCTTTTGCTTTTTTCGTTTTCCATCACCAAGAACATATATATAAAGATACGTATGAGTACGTAGTACCGATTGGTTTCTGTCAAAATTTCTGCTCCGTTCATCATATGTAAGCTAGCGACTGCCGATAATCTATCCGAAATAAAAATATATTTCATTTTCAAATGCATAATGATGAATATTTGATATACACAAATTAACTGATCAATTAGTGGGAAGTGGCTTCTGGAAGAGACCAATACCTGGTTTTGCATTTTATGGCATTGTTTTTTGACTTTTTGTGGTTAACATCGATCAGATCCTGATTTTGATGGTTCGGCGGTGCCGAAATACTCCATCTCCAAAAAAAGTAGATGGCGACATTTATATTAAAGTCTCTTTCAAGCACGCTTATGTGACATGCATAAGCTTTAATTTAACTTGTAAATTTCTTTTAGTTTTCAATTCATGCATCACATAAATTAACTTAGTGATCCACACGAGCACCATATTCTTCATTAAGAATTAATGTATTTTGATGTATTAATTCTCCTTACCCTCTCTCTCTCTCTCTCTCTCTCTCTCTTTTCTTGCATCGACATGTTTATTGTAAAATATTTAAGCCGTATCATCTAGATAAAAAAATCAAGACAATAACATGATTTATAATTAAGTCGAAGATGTAGATGGGGAAAACATTTATATGAAAATGGATCCACATGAAATGGGCCGCTGGCTTCAATTAATTGCCTTACTTGGCTTTGTATGCAAATGCGCAGGTAGTAGAAGAGCTCATAACGCTGGGGAAGATAGCTTGTCCAGTGGCGCTAACAACTATGCTCTACTTCTCCAAAACCATAATCTCCATGGTTTTCTTGGGCCACATGGACAAGCAAGAACTAGCAGGTGGCTCGTTAGCCCTCGGCTTCGCCAATGTAACCGGTTTTTCAGTCCTCAAAGGCCTCTGCTCTGGCATGGACCCCATCTGCTGCCAAGCCTTCGGTGCCAGGCGTTGGCCAATTCTTAGCCAAACATACATCAAAACTGTACTGCTCCTCCTCCTTGCCACCATCCCTATGGCTGTGCTATGGCTAAACGTCGAACCCGTATTCCAGAGCCTTGGCCAAGATCGTGTCATCGGCAAAATCGCCAAAACTTTCCTCCTTTTCTCTTTCCCCGAACTGTTAAGTCACGCTAATCTAAATCCTCTTCGCACATTTTTAAGAACTCAGGGGTTAAACACACCAAACACCATCATTGCCACATGCGTCTCCATCCTTCATTTGCCTATAACATATTTTCTAGTCACCTATTTGAATTTGAGAGTTAAGGGTATCGCATTAGCCTCGGTTGTATACTCAGTGAACATGAACATTGGCTTACTAGTATACCTGGTATTCTCTAAAGTGGCGATAAAACCATGGAGAGACGCAACATTTGGCTCGATCTTCCACAACTGGGGACCGTTACTGCGCCTGGCTTTACCAAGCGTGTGTCAAGTATGTCTGGAATGGTGGTGGTATGAAATAATCCTCTTTCTCAGCGGCTTGCTCACGAACCCGGAATCGGCAGTGGCTGCGATGGGAATCTTAATCCAAACCACAGGCATAGTTTACGTTTTCCCCTTCTCCCTCAGCCTGAGCATATCACAGCGCGTAGGCCAGGAGCTGGGAGCCGCCCAGCCAGCTCGTGCCCAGATAGCATCCATGGTTGGAATCTCGGTGGGTCTGGCCTATGGACTCTTGGCATTCGGGCTGAGTTGGGCGCTGAGGTCATTATGGGGAAAGCTATACACCAGAGAGCCGCAGGTTTTGGCTTTAATTTCGTCCGTCCTTCCTATCCTGGGGCTGGCGGAAATAGGAAATGCTTCTCAGACGGCAGCTTGTGGAACATTGACGGGTTCGGCCCGACCGAAACTTGGCGTGCGGATAAACATAGCGTCGTTTTACCTGGTGGGGTTGCCATGTTCGGCCATATTTGCATTCAAACTGAAGATAGGGTTTGCAGGGCTTTGGCTGGGGCTAGTGGCAGCTCAAGCTACATGTATATTGATGATGCTTTATAGTTTAGCTAAAACGGATTGGAAGCACGAAGCAAAGAGGGCGGAGGAACTGACAAGTTCAGTCGTCGATAAGGAGGAATCCGCCGGGACGAACCTGGTTCCGTAGCTAGGATTATTAATTAATTAATTTGTTCTTCTCTTTACTAGGAAATTAATATGGAGTGTAAATGATTTTTGGTCAACGAAATTGAATTTGATGCATCCTTCTTTCCAAAAAAAAATAAAACCATGAAAAAATGGATAAATATACTAACGTTTTGGCTTCTGAAATTCGCACGACCAAACACACATGGTTATTTTTAATTTTTTATTTATATATTAGTATTTTATATGTATACATGCTAACTTACAGGTTTTATAATTTTAATTTTATGTATACAACCATTTTCAGATTTCGATTGTTTTGGAGTATTCAGAATATTACTCGCACATATTGGTGCTTGGGATTGTTTCACCAGGCACGGGCAGTGAACGGCCCGGATCACTTATGTTGAGTGATCCGGGCCCACCTTCATGTAAAAAAAAATGACTCAGAAAAATCCGAGCTTTTAGATCGACCCTTGCGGACACTGCCAGCAAGGGTAGGATCGAGTAAACCGGTGCTTGGAATGAAATATGGAGAATTTCATTTTTCAAATCTATATCTTTGCGATTTAATATTTTTATATTGTTAGATTTTTTGAAAACAAATTAAACGTAAAAGTAATCTAACTAAGAACAAAATTTGACTGTAAGATATAATCTCCTAAACTAGGTAAACACACTAAAAACAAAACAAAAATAACACTGAAAATTGAAGAATAAACTTCTGACATGAATATGTATTTACAAACTATAAGAAATTCACAAAAAATACATTAAAAATTGCTTGAAAAATGACTGAAAACGATAAAAATATTTGAATTTATTCTTGTTATTATGCTAATTAAAATGGAATTTATTCTTGTTATTATGGCTTAACAATGAATGCAAAAGGTCAAATGGTCACTGATTAGAAAAATGGTGGACAATCATGTCAAGCCATAATAACAAGAATAAATTCCAGCTTCGGTTTCAAGAATTCGAAAGGGCGCCCTATACTTCAGCAGCCCGTCATTTCCTAAAATTGCATAGAAAACCTGCGACACCGAGACAGAGCATTTTGGTGGGTCTGAAAATTAACAACCAAGCTCAATCAAGTTAGGTACTGGAGAGGCGAGCATAGCCAATTTTGTGTTAAATTTGACGGGTTGAGAAATCACAAACCTAACTCAATTATTTTATATCCGTGAACCTAACATATGACAAAAAACTTGTGTTAGACGGTCTCACGGGTCGTATTTGTAAGACGGATTTCTTATTTGGGTCCCCAATGAAAAAATATTACTTTTTATTGTAAATATAGGTAGGGTTGACACACGGTATCACATGAGACCCCTAACATATTTATACATCTCTAATAAAACTTGAGAATTCTGATATTTTTGTAAGAAAATTGGTCTCCAAACGGACTTTTGATGAAGAAATATGAACACAAGAACTTTTGATTTTAATTTAATTTAGTTATTTATTTCACTTCATCGATTTAACTCAAGTCAGGTCGGCAGATCGAATCTTCCCTCATTTTACCCGTTTCTTTCCGAGACACCTCCTTTCATCAACAAACTCACCGCCGGATCTTCAAAAACTCGACTCCCACTCGTCATTTGAAACCCAAAAGTCCAAGACCGTGATTAATGCACTGTCAAGTGACTTGACAATCACAATTGCAAACTTTCTATCGTGGGTTTGTTAATTAAACCTCTGGGGCATGTTTGTTTGATGTGTTAATTAATTTTGGATAAGTAAATGTATTTTACTTTTTGTTGCTTCGGATTTGCAAATTCACATGTTTGGATTTTTATTTTTTTTGTGATTAAGTTAATTTATTTGGATTTTCAAAATATTTCGATATTTGGGTTCTTTAAAAATATCTAACAAAATTTGGAGGCAAAAGCAATATATATGAAAGGAATGTGTTTTGACTCCTTTCGATCCGGGACAACACTGGAGTTTTATATACTAGCATTGTGTTTTGACTCGTTTACCGATTTCGTGAGGATCACAAGGTAGCGAGGTTGGATGTAATTGGGAAATGTGTAGGAGCTAATGCATTGTAGTTGGGAATTCACCACTCACCTACTGGTATGGATATACTATATGATCTAACGAAATAATAGTGCATGAAATGTCCGGCCAGAATGTGAGATGTACGTTAAAAAAGGAGTTCTCTAGTTGTGCATGAGATGACACTGTGAATATTTCATGATCGTATCACATAGCTATTGAATTTAATATGCAACCATCGATGAACCAATAGTTGCTGATTCGATCGTGATATATGAGATGAAGGGACCATATTGAATGTTAATCATAACCGACTGGTTCTTGCAGGCACTATTAGTGATACCTAGGGAATCATGGAGCGATGCTACTAGACGCTCTTACCATAACTCGATGGGTTTAATAAAAAAAATGATTTATGACATTCTCATGACTAAATGTTGGTGCATGAAATGAGGCAAATTGGGGTAAGCCCAATAAAGAAAAATGTTCTGAATCACAAAGAGTTGTGAACCCACGGCTAGCTCTAACCCTGAACCATTGAGGGTCACACAAGCACTGGATCATTATGTTCTCGTTGAGAGATAAATTCAATGAGTTGAATTTATATAAAATTATGATATATTAAATTCAAGGAGTTGAATTTATGATAATTAAATTTTGAGAGAATAAAATTCAAAGAGTTAAATTTATGAGATAGATAATTCAAGAAGTTGAATTTATGATATTTAAAATTTGATGAGAATTAATTCAAGGAGTTGAATTTATAAAATACGATAATTTAATTTATTAAACTAAAAGGTTGAGTTTATTAAATATTAAATTAAATATATATTGAGAGTTATATTTGATGGGCTTGTAAGAGTACAAGTTCAACATATTAAATAAATAAAGTTCTTAATGGACTTTGATTAACTAATTAAACTAGTTGGACTAGTCCAATTAATTAATCAAATCCATTGAAGTTAATTATGAAACCTAAATATTATATTATGAAAATTATGTCATGAAAGCATGGTTTAAGTAGGAGACTTGAAACCATAGCCTCTACAATTCCAAATTTTCGATAACTCCTCCATTCTTCTACAAGAATTCGGCCACCCCTAAAGAAAGTTTAGGGTTTTGAGCCACCTCTCGAGTTTTTTTATCTCAAACGAAAACTTTTTCAAAATATTCTAGTGCTATTTAGAAGAGGAACTAATCTTCTAGTCGTAGACCGGATAGGGAGATTGAAGGACACGTACATAGAGATTTACAACAAGATCTACGTTCGCTTATATCGACATAATTGGAGCCAAGTGAAAATTCACTTAAATTATATTACTAAACATCCTATGTATATTCTTTTAATTTAAACCATACGAGTGTCCAATATAATATTTTGAATGTCAAAATAAAATTTTAAAACTTTCGCTATGTTTTGGACACGAGAAAAACGATAACCCAACAGACCCAGAATAATAAACATTATCGTTCATTTGTATTGATAGAGACAAGATCTCTAGTATTTTTCTTATTGATACCTCATAAGATAGGCTTGCTCTACTCTCGATAGCTCGGAAGAATTCATATCCAATATCCAGATAGTCCCAAGAGGCCATCTTAATGACTAGGGGTGATAACCCCAAAAATGTCCAAGTCATCTTAGAGCTCAGGCTATGGTGAAATCGGAAGGATGGGGAAGCACCGCCTCGGGTATATCCTCGCATTCACGAGGACCAGGGAAACAGATCACACCACTATATGCCCATGTGATCCCAAGCTCTCAGCTAAACTCGGGTAGTGTAAGCCCGGACAGTATAATGAGATTTAGAGGACATGACTTCACAATGTGATCATCTACCCGAGTACTTTGATACATGTGTCATTCTCTAATCCATAGGTATGGGAGGCCATGATTCGATTTAATTGACATGTCTTTCAGTACATATAGGGATGATGTGACTAGACCAGAAGTAGTATATGTTATCAAATTTGGCAGTGTCAAGCAGCAGAGCATGAGCAACCATTATGCCATGAGTAGCAACCAAGAACCGAAAACAAAGTCATCATTGTTTTCTCCTTTATAAATACCAGGTTTACTTTATATTAATGCATTCAGCTATATTTCACTATAAAGCATACTCTTTATATACTTTCATTTGCGTAAACACTTGGCTAACTTGAGTGTCGGAGTGGACATGCCTGAAAACTTTCTAGCACCCACTAACGTTCTTTGATCTTTCAAGTGAGCAAATTCTTCAGCCTAGTACTCTCCGCTCGATCTCCAGTGAATCGGAAAAGAAATCAACCTGACCCGGAATAATCGCCCACTAAGCTCAATACGATTTACACGGTTGATATCATTGGCGCCGTGTGTGAGAAAATAGATCTAAGACATAGAAATGGTATCAACAGGAAAATCAATCTGGAAGAATGGTTCAAGAAGGGTGTCATCGGACGTTCCCTAGGGAAATCCACCACCTCAACAAACTTTTATTATCAACCAAAAACAATTAACCCAGTGGATATCATTAACTGTCTAGAAAGCCATGATGGAGAAATTACCCCCTAGCAGCAGTCGTGTTCACCACGAAGAGGGGTCTAAGGATGAATCTCTTCCTCGAGACAGTACCAAGAAAGAAGAAAGTTCCTAGAAGTGTTCCAAGGTCCTTACCATGACCGAGGAACTGGAAGACTAAAGAAAGAAAGTGAAGAATCTGAAAGGACATGCCGGGTCCTCCAGGGCCCTCCAAATGCAGCCAAAAGAGTGTCACTTTTCCACCCATATAGTGAATAAGCCCCTGCCTGCTCAATATAAATCAACAAAAGTCATGGAGCATGATGAAAACACATATCCCGAGGAACATTTGGCTCAATTTGAAAACGTAGTTATGTTACATTGTTATGATGACAAGATAAAGCTTAAAGCTTTCTTGACAACATTGGTGGATTCAGCCCAACAGTGGTTTGACAAACTTGAGCCTCAAAGGATACTATCTTTTGACGATTTTAATAACATTTTATTGCATTTGTTTAGTAGCAGCAAGACATATAAGAAGACTGCTTTCAGTCTGTTTGAAGTAAAGCAGGGTATGGATGAATGTTACGCGCATACGTCCTCAAATTCAACAAAGTGTCTATGGAAGCACCTTCTTGCGCCCCTTAAACCAAGATTATCGCCTTCACACAGGGACTTCAGAAAGGGGGCTTATCCGGTCCTTTGTGAAAAAACTGCTGCTAGACTTTGAAAATATGTTGTCTCGGACAGAAAAATATATCAAAATAGAAGTAGCCCAAAGATAGAAAAAATATGCCCTAAGAAAGAAAGGGTTGATCGACCGGGTAAAAAAAGAAAACTACTTGGGGGTGGTTGTCTCACTATACCCCCTGAAAATTCCAAAAGATCAGGCAGCACCTTTGTGAGGAGGAGAAAATCATGTCCCAACCCCGACGATCTTCTCAAAACCCAAGGTCAACCCTGAAATTTTGTACCTACCATCGAGAATATTATCATGATTATATATGATCATATAGGTGGTGGCTGTTGAATTTTTTAATAATGTACCTACCACCGAGAATATGATCATGATTATACATGATTATATATAAATCATGCATATATAATCATATAGGCGGTGGTTGTTAAATTTTTAAGTAATTTTTTTTATAGATAATCATATATAATCATGCAATATAATCACAAATTATCATAATTTTTTTATCTAAGATGTGTAATTAAATAATATTTAAACATAAAAAAGATTCATACAATATAATATCATCTAAATATTGTAAAAATAAATATATAAACTCCTCATCAGATGCTTTAAGACATGCTTCAACTTGTTCTACAATACCTGCAATATAAATGTTTCCTTCTCCTTTAATAAGCCTCTTACACAACTTGATATGATCTAATCCATTTTCTCTTTATTATACAACACCTCATATTCACAAACAATATCAATGGACTTTGGCTTAAATTCCAACTCCGGTTGTTTATCCTTTTCCGCCATTAATTTTCAATAATAAATCAATAATAATAAGAAAAAAAAAACAAATTTGATTTTGAAATCACAAAATTTGAAATATTATAAAAAAAGAATATGTTAAAACATAAAGCTTCTTACTGCTGGAGGCGGCGGCGGCGGCGGCCAGTTTGTGTGGTGGGCTTAGTTGTTGATGGTGAGACTGAGTGAGAATAAAAAGTTAAAAAACAAAGTGTGGTGTGATTCAAATAACTAGGATTTTGAGTTTTAAAATTAGTTAACTTTGAATATGTTTTTAAATTTTGTTGATTACAACTTAAAAATATTGGCTGACACACCTGGACTGTAGTTAATGCAAATAATTGAGTAAGAATCATCCCGATCAGATCCTATCAAAACCGGTCCATCAGTAAGAAAGCAAAAAGACTCACGCGGGTACCCAGAAACTCCGGACCTCTCCCATCTACAAGAACCCTGAGTTTTCAACACGAGCAGAAAATTCATGACAAGCTTACTATTTCAGTTAGGGCTCGGGAGGATAAGGGTCGGAGAAAATACCCTACTCTAGGTGTAATTAGGATGATCTCGGAAGGATCTATTGATAGTGATTCCCACGGGCTCGAAAGGCATGGAGTCGACGAGAAAACTTGGGGTGGATAGCTCAAGGAGGAAAGATGAACCAACCATCAGTTTTGGCCCTCTAAATTTGCAAGGCGTCAGTCTGCCTCATAATGATGTATTGGTCATCCATATAAAAATGCAAATTATGATATCAGACGGGTGTTCGTGGATTCAGGCAGCTCAGTTAATGTGATATTCCAAGAAGCCCTAAACCAGATGAAATTGAAGGTTACAGTTTGGATCCTGTAGAGATCGCTCTTTTTGGTTTCGCTGGTCATATGGTGTATCCAAGGGCATAGATTGTGCTTCCTTTAAATCTAAGAAGAAGTCTTGTTTTATCTCAGATCTCGAAGAAACCTTCTCAACTCTCAAAAAGTATGGGGTAAAACTAAACTCACTCAAATGGACATTTGGGGTCAAGAATGGCAAGTTTCTAGGCTTCATGGTTACCGAGAGAGGAATTGAGGTTACCCGAAAAAAGACTTCCCCTTAAACTGTCAAAGAAGCGCATAAGCTCACAAGCAAGATCGTTGCCTTGTACTATTTTATATCAAAATCGGCACATCAAAGTTCTCTTTCTTTCTTTTTTTCAAATATTGAGAAAGGCTTAAAGATTTGGATGGGATGACAAAACTAGACAAGTTTTCCAAGACCTGAAAAATATATGGTCGGGTTGTCCATCTTGGTGAATCTCGGGCTAAGATAAAAATTGTGGATCTACTTATCTGTCACCGAGCATGCTGTCTGCTCGGTCCTTATCCTAGAAAAAGGAGCAGACCGGAAGCCCGTGTATTATATAAGTCATTCCCTTAGAGAACCCGAGCTAAGATATACTGAGCTTGAAAATGTAGCTTTGGCATTGGTCACTAATATGAGAAAATTGAGACACTATTTTTTGTCTCATCCTATTATCGTCCTCACAAATAGTCCGTTGGGGAAAATCATGACCAACCAGACATCTCTGAGAGATTGATAAAATGAACAATAGAGTTCAGGGAATATGATATGACATATCAACCGAGGACTGCAATCAAGGCTCAAGCTCTGTCAGACTTCTTGACCGAGATGAATCAGCTCAGGTAGGAATGAAAGCAGCTTAGGAAGCGGGAGCCTTGATTGCAGTCAGATTGGATTTCCGGGATGGATATGTTGTGGTTAGAATGAAAGCAGCTCAGGAAGTGAGAGCCGCCCAGAGCATCATCTACTCATATTCACAATTGGTTACTCAACAGATGAAGGGTTCTTATGAAGTTCGGAAAGAAACATTGATGAGATATTTGAGACTCATTCAAGAGTTGTCGGAAAGCTTTACTGATTGGAGTGTGGAACATATTCCAAAGGAAGAAAATATAGAGGTCAATACACTTACTAAAATAGCATCCTCTTTCCGAAGTAAATGAGAAAATTGTTATTCACCACACCAAGCTGATATCTATGATAGATGTTGATCCGATGGCCCTCCCAAGAGGACACATGTATGAAACCCTTACTCAAATACATTTTGACATATCAATTACCTAATAACCCGGAATAGGCTCAGAAGATTAAGTAACAGTAGGGCATTGTATCGACAATCATTTCAAGGCCCAATGATCAAGTGTTTGACCGGAGAGGAAGCAAAGTATATACTCGGAGAAATTCATGAAGAGTGTTGTGGGGATCATCTCGGGACTATAGCACTGACTTGGAAAGCATTACTAGCTGAGTTCTGGTGGCCTACTATGACTAAAACTTTTAATTTAATTTTTTATTGAGATAAATAAATATTTAATAAATAAAAATTTGATATATAAGCTTTCGCTAATGACTTAATTGGTGTGTCGTGACCGAAACTTCAATCAACTTTCGATAAAATCTGAGTGAAAAAATCTACTTTAAGTTTTAAAGATAGACAATATTTAATTTAGCTTTTCTTATTATACACTTACATATTTAGTTAAATAAGACAACGATACCATTATTCAATAACATACATCTGAATCTAATCTAAATAACAAAAAAAGATAAAAGTATCATCAATAAATATCCTTTATAAAAATTGCATTTAGTGCATGAACCGACACAAAAGTGAATAAATAAAATCGCGAGAGAATATTAATATTAACATTTAAAAATTTTGGGGATATTTATATTTCAAACCTTAATATTTTGAAATAATATGCATCACCCATAAGTACATTAATGCACGCAGAAATATAAAAATTATTATCCAAATATTAATAAATAGTTACAATATCAAATTATTTTATATTTCTACTTTGAATAATATATTATTTTATGTAACAAATGCAGGATTGAAATTAAAAGAATCATAAAGAGTATAATAAAAATATAATTTTTTTTCAAAAAATATAAACAAAAAGTAAGTACTATGGGAAATGTTGAAAGCAACAATCAAATGTTCTTTATTGGGCTGATTGTGAATCAAAAGAGTTTCAGAGAATCGTGGATTAGTGCACATTTAAAGCAACTCATAAAAACAATCATCCGCATTATATTGATATATAGCATGTCTATCCATATCAAAGACATTTATTTAAGTTCAAAATTTATATATATTGAATATTTTTGGCAATATATTTTACGTTTTGAAAATATATATAACATATATACTAACAGGAGACAAAAAAATTTATATGAGACAATCTCACGGGTCGTATTTTATTAGACGAATCTCTCATTTGAATCATCCATGAAAAAATAATATTTTTATGCTAAGAATATTACTTTTTATGCTAAGAATATCTGTAGAATTGACTCGTCTCATATTCATGATACCATTTCACAATTGACATATGACATAATTGCACAAATAATCTGTGCTGTCAAATCCATTACCTTATCAAAATCTGTAACTATTGGTAACAAAAAAATTTAAACCACTATGGATTAATTCATGACAAATTTAATATGCCCGACTTTTGCTAATCGATAGGCAAACTAAACCTTATACACACCCCCTAAATCTAATATCTTTTCTCCACCAACTTTCCAAGGTCTCAAATTCGGAGCAGCAAAACAATACATAACATAATCAAAAAAGATGAAGCATAATCGATAGATATATCAGTAGTTATCGCCAACTTAAATGCGAAAAATTATCGGGCACGTACATAGTAATAAATAACAAAATTGGGATCCGGGATTACATGCTAAAGGCCTTGAAGAGTAAAACTTCAATCAGATTTTGATTTCATGGCTTCAGCTATCCTTTTCTGACGTCCCTTTATTTGTTGTTTGGCAATCCGTTTCCTTGCATGGCCCATCTGAACAGAACCCCATATGAGCGATATATGATTGAAATTCTCAAATGTAAAAAACAGAAAACACGCCTGCAAATTATCCAATCTAGCTTAAAGATTGAATTACGTATATCTTAAAGAAAAGAAAACTGTAAGCATTAAAGATGCTGATTTTCACGCAACAAACCAAGACACGAAGAAACACTTTGCGACTGTCTTACATCCATCGCATCATAAAGTTTTTGCCGTTTACGAGACATCAACATCTTTGACATATTGGCTTCATCCGCAGCAATTTGATTAATATCAGGTGCAGTTTCTACTTCCGCATCATCCTTGCCTTCCACTTCATTGGAGACAACAGAATACTGAACACCTTGAAGTTCTAGGTTCAGTTCATGATGATACTGTTTCTCCAGAATTGCCATCTGGATCCAGAAATTATTGAGTCAAATATTTTTCGAAGCTTCAACAGATAATTTGGCCATGAAAGGTTAATTCGTACAGAGAGGAATAACAGATCATATTATGCACAACCAAAATAAACCACTTGCATACGTGGAAGGGTAGGAAGATAAGAAAATGCGCACACTTTGGTTGAGATGCAGAAAATATCTCATCTATTTAAACTTTGTGGACCATTAAACTCATATAATAACCTCTTCGTTCATGTATGCTCGTCTAGTAAAATACTTGGCCAAAGAAAGAAGCCAGAATTTCAGAGAACCAAATGGATCACTCTATTAAAAATACCCCTTCTCAAAAATCAAAACCATGATGCCATTACCTTCTGTTTTATCTCAGCAGCTTCAATAGCTTGTGCCCGATCAATGATACCCAGTAAACTCTGAGGGTCATCCAAATCTTTTCCAGCGCCAGGCAAAGGTAGGACTTCTTTTCTTGCAGCAGCCTTCAGCCGTTGAATAGCTTCTGCATATTCAGGAACATGACCTTCTGCTTCATTGTCAACAAATGGAGACAAATGTGGAGGAGGTACACTGTAAATATTCAAAAATCACACATGCAAAGCGTTAACATCATCATAATGAAAGAGGCTAACCAAGTGTATTCAATAAACTGTAAAATCAAAACAAAAGAATGCCCCATAAGGTGATACAAAATGGTCGATTCAATAAACTAGTGCAAGCTAGTAACTTTTTTACACAACCTTTCACCGAACTGGGGCAATAAAAGTATAAAAAAATTCAACAAGAATCTCCAACCATGACATTAAAAGTGGACCAAGGCCAATCCTGAAGGCACCTTTTTAGCATTTTCATAAATTTCTACACCAAGATCAGGCGCACATCAATTATTAGCCTGCATAATGGCGCAAGCTGTAGCTCATGCTATAAATAAGGAATTAAAGGCATAAAAGCATAGAACAGAGAAGTAAATGGGAAACAAAATTAAAACAGCAAAATTAATTGTTGCTGGACCTACCATCCCACCATGTATTTCTCAGTTGGCAACAATATGCGTGCATTTACAGAGTCATAAACCCACTGTGGCTGGATATAATCTCTGGATAGGAACTTGTGCTCCTGTGTTGGCCTATCCACAACCTGCTCGTAAATGCAACTATGAATCGAGACATAATTTAAGAAGCTCTCAATAGGTACAGGTAAATTTGAAACAAAAGCAATACAAAATAGTCGCCAAAATGCTAAAAAATACCAACTAATCGAGTAGACACCTCTGAACTTTCACACTATTTCCAGGAAATCAAATGTAAATTATGTTTCAGATATCATTATAGTGTCTCTAATTTCTTGTGGGTAGAGTGCCAAGAGCGTACTCTTACCATAAAATCCAACCAACCTCTCATTAAATTTGCACAAGGGTTGAGAAACCAAAAAAAGTACCCTCAAATCGTACTACATATCTGTAAATGGCCCAGGAAACTCATAGTTTCCAAAAACAACTTGCTATTCATTTTGTCCTCTTAATTGCCAATTGTTCCCAAATTCACACGCTTAAGCCCCTTCACATTTTCTCATCTCGGTTGTTCATATATATATATTGGAGATACAGAAGAGAGGCCAAAAAAAAAAATAACGAAATGATGATTTTAGTTTTTAGAGAATACATGAACGTTGTGCCTAAGAAAAACACCTTTACATACACAAATGCACATAAACAGCGAATATGGATCTAGAACACAAAAACAACAAGGTTTATTCCAGCTTGTGGTGCATGAGTTGTGTTAAAGGCAGAAGAATTGGTGGACCTGATGAGTAATGCTCTGGTCAGACTCCTCAAGTGGAGCTCCTTCACCTTCCCAAGAAACAGTGCCACCAAACGCAGGGATTATAAGTAGCAATGACTCTCTAGGAACCTGTACAATCATAGTCATATCACTAAAGGTGTTATAGAAGAGAGAGTAAATCAGGGAGAAAGGAGAAAATCCATAGACTACACATTACCAGGAGGTCCAGGACAGGGGCATTCGACAGAAGGGAAGACAACAAAAGATGAATGACATTGGAGATAATTCGCCATTGACATCAATGAATATTAAATAACAGCCCATATCACTAATGCATACACAATATCGTTGATTGATATGCATTTGTGGGAAGAGGATCATTGTGGATCCAGAGCCATATGGTAATTAAAGTATACAGAGTGGATTGTCTTGCTTTTTATTTGCCAATTTTCACTCATGGCCCGTCATGTAACAGAAAATACAAATAACAGTTACATATCACAATGTTTCCATAAGTAAAATACTAAGTTTGGCACTAACAAGAATTAATATCTCAGCTCATGACTCAATTTCATGTTCTTGAAGAGATTTTCAAGCATAACATCTCACCTCACGACTCAAGAAGAATTTCCTGCTCTTGAAGAGATTTTTACAGTCCCTTGTTTCGGAATCCTCTTCATCCTCCTTTGCAGCATCTTCAACAAGGTTCATCAAAGCACCGGGTTCATTAGAAGGAAGTTGTTGTTGAAGTTGGGCAAGTCGAACTTCAGACTCATCAAGTTTTGTCCCCTTCTGTTGGATCTCAGTTTGCTCAGATTCAGATGAAACTATAGGTGAAGTCTTCTTTGAGGAACCATGAGCATTGGCATCAAAGAATCTTGACAGGGCATAAAGATCTGCATCAACTCTTAACAGAATCAATAACAGTATAAAGCAAATTGAGGCACTTCAAAACTTTAAGTTTATATTATTTTCCTATAATTAAGATAACAACTGATAAATAGTACCTGCAGCTAGAGCTTCCAGCCTAGGATCAAGGATGGGAGGATATTTTAAGTTGATTGAACTATAGAGTTTATAGTTAACAAACGCGAGGAGTGTCTGCATCCAAATAATACCAAAAATCAACATTAGGTAATTGAAAACACCCACAGACTACTAGAACAAATAATGAGTTTTAAATCCATTCACTGTGAATTTTAGGAAAAACAAGGAATTAAAAAATTTATGAAACCTAAAAAGTTCTTGGATTGCGATCATTAAAGTAAAAATATAATCTAAAATTATTTCAATAAAATAATGATCAACACAAAAGAGCTTAGTGTCCAAAATCAAAATAAAATTCAGCAGGTTGTCAAACATTCGAGCCTTTATTAGGTTGTTTTTGGCTGTGATCTGATATACTAACAACAAATTTAGGTCCAGCTGCCCACAACAAAAATCTTCACTTAGAGTAAACAGTCTAGCTTTTACCATAGAAATAACCATTAACAATAAGCTTGCTTTGGGTGGTATTCATGCCACCTCAATTGAGTGAATAAAAAAAGCATTCATAATCATTGGAAAGACTTGCAAACATACCTCATAAAATTCCAAAAAAGTAAGCAAGACTCTGTAATCAACTTCAGGCAGTACTTGTTGCAATGCATGAGGAGTTAACCATGTAATTTTTTGCCCTTCAACCTCTGCCTATTAAGATTAAAGGAAAAAGCTATGTTAAGAAAGCCCACAGCATTACGAGCAACAAATTACTGAAAGATTATCATCTATTGTATCTTATGTACCTGGTAATATATGCCTTTCACAGAAATGAATGTCTTCCTCAGTCTGTGGGTGCGAGAAATGTATGCCTGCCACTCATGACTCAACCTGCCCACAGACAAGATCAGCATTCACACAAACAAGAGCACTTTTCTGTTTTGCATATCAATGAAATCAATAGTCATCTTAACAATGAAAATCACTGACCTTCTGCAATTATGGATACGGTCAACCGGAATCTTTTCTCCATCTACCGCCCTATCCACAGCTGGCAATGCAGCAAACAGGTGTACCATACTAAGACAATCATCAAGATCCCTCAGCGCGTCAACGAATTTAGGATACCTAAATGCCAAGACCAAAAAATTAAATAAACTATTAGCAATAATCAATATCGTAGCCTAAAAATCAAAACTTGTCAAATTCACCTCTCTTTAATAAGCATATCAAGAGTGTAAGTAGGTTTCCTTGTCAAAAGCCGTTCAGCGAGATCTCTGTTCTTCTTTGATATGGCTTTTTTCACCTTCTTCTCATACACTCGCATATATCTCAATTTCTCCAGCAATGGCTCATGTTTGAGAAACATAATATCTTTCATGTGATAATAAGAATGATGGTTTCCCTTCAACTTCTTCTTGGGTTCCCGAGGAAAAACACCTTTTAGGATGCATAATTTCCTGTAGAATGGCCTAAATTAAATTCTCTGAATAGAAATAAAAATTTTGTAATTTTTATAGCAGAAAAAAAGAATGCACATCACAAAGTCTAGATCAAAAAACTTGGAAAACCTTTCGAGTGCGTGGTTTCATGAGTATAGAACAAACCAGGTAGAGATATAAACCAATCTTTGCATATAATTAACAACTTTTCATTGCAGCAAAAACTCCATTATTAAGACAGGGATGGAAAACACTTGAGGAAGTATAAAAAATTACAGGAATATAAAAAAAATACCTGCAGAAGTTAAACTTGATACATACCCAGGAAACAACAAAGTTATCATTATCATCACTGAAAATGCTCGACTTTAATTGTAAAGATAAAGAAATTGCAAATTAAACTCAAAACAGAAACCAAAATCAAGGGATTCTAATTGCAAGAAATTAATGAAGATTACTGTAAAACAAGTCAAGAATAAAAATTACACCTCTGAAGACTCGTAACTTCCTGAATTATGTATTAATATTACCACAACTTAATTAAAAAGACATGTATAAAAGCATCACAAAATTTACAGAAAAATAGAGCACGACTCTGAGAAAACAAATAAAAATAATCACCGATAGGCAAGAATCAGGAAGAATTTTAAAAAAAACATCCATAAACATCGTAGCCATAATTTGAAAACACTCTTTAGTCCAGTCAATTTCTGCCAAGCATTCAGGGTTCAGCTAGATAATTTCCCAAAGCCATCACAATTTTGAACCCTCGAGTATAGGAAAAAAACAAATGTTAGGCTTTGAAATTTCTCGAATTATGAAATAAACTTAAAAATTGAACTAGAAATAATATTCAAACGAAGTCAATAACCTGAAAAATGGAAGGCTGACTTGAAGATACATGCCATTTCAGTTCAAAACAAATATCATTGCAAATCAACATACCATCCGGAAGCATAATCTTAAATTATTTTGCCTAATATTTAATAAATCGCGCAAAACTAAGTTTACTCTATCAATCTGATGCACGTTTTCATCCTAATGAACTACCACCAGCTCATGGCTAGCCGGAAGCGGGCCCCTAAATAAAGGGGCTTGGCCGCCCCTTGTTTGTACGTAGCTAGGCTTGCTGCCTCACTGCTCTAAATATATGATTTTATTATTTCACGCGATTCATCCTGAAACATGCCATTTTGGTTCAAAATGCCAAAGAAACAGAAAGATTCAACAACCTGAAAACTGGAAGGCTGACTTGAAGGTACTTTATCGCCTGAGATCTCGTCACATATTTGGCGGCGTTTCCTTCCTTCTTCTTGCCCTTAATAATATCAAAGAATAGAGAAAATTAGTCCGATTATGGTGTGTGCGAGAGAAGGAGGTGGTGGTGAGAAGAGAACATACGGCGGGTCTGTAGTGCTTCGACATATCGGCACACGGCGGAAAAATGAGGAAAAAGGGAGTGATGGAAGAGTTTATTAAGAAAAAGGGATTGAAGGTAATTTATTCTTTTATCTTTTGTTTAAAATTTGTTTAAAAATTAATTTTTTTATTAGTGTATATAAATTTTATAATTTAATTAAATAAAAAAATTTACTCGACTCAATCTTTCTATCTTTTTCGACTCAATCTTAGATTTCAATTCATTCTTTATCTTTACAAAAAATACTTTTCTTCTCAATTTTTCATCATCTCATCTTTTGGTTAACAATTAACCACTAACAACAAATCCAAATAAAAAACCATATATTAAAAAAAATTTATTTTGAAATCTGAAATTTATTGAATCTCGTCAGTCTGAGTTTCACCCTGAATCGTGAAACCAAAGGTCATGTCACGACCCACGGCTTCATTACCTTGGGTCGCGAAACACAAGTCTTCACGACCCATGGGTCGTGAAGCACACGACCACAAGTGCTTCACGACCCAACAAGTGCTTCACAGTGAAGCACTTGTGCAAGTGCTTCACGACCCAAAGTTGGGTCGTGAAGTGCTTCACAGTGAAGCACTTGTGCTTCACGACCCAAAGTTGGGTCGTGCAGCACAAGACCCAGGGTCGTGATTTCACGACCCTCGGGATCGTGACTTGAAGATTTCACGATTCATGGATCGTGATACGATCCATTAATTTTAAATTTTTATAATTATTAATTTTTGTTTTGTTTTAAATTTATATAACTAATAATATTTTTATTTGTTTTTTCTTTATATGTTTACTTTCTCGCTAAACTTGGAAAGAATCAATTTTTTGAATGCAAGTTAACTTTAGGATCAAGATACGTTGAGATCTGTAAGAAGATTATATCATTTTTAAATGAGAAAGAGATAGAATATTTGGTAATTTAATTTTATGTGCTAAGGATTATAACAATTTCAATCAAAACTGAGTCGACGGTTATGACTCGTCACAAAATTGGGTCGAGATTATACTCGACCCACGCGACCCACCATATATATATATATATATATATTGTAACAGATGGGTCGAGAAGCATATTATTACAAAATTTGTTAAAATTTTTAGATAATTATAAAATTTGTTAATATTTACATACAATAAACATTAAGTTCATATGCTTTGATATACATTCATTACATTAAAGTGAATATGTAATGAAATTTGTTATGAATTTTTTAGTTCTATTATTATAAAATTTGTTAAGAATTTTAGTAGAATTATAAAATTTGTTAATGTTTATATACAATAAACATTAATTTCATATATTTCGATATACATTCATTAAAGTGAATATGTAATGAAATTTGTTATGAATTTTTTTAGTTCTATTATTAAAAAATTTGTTATGAATTTTAGTGGAATTATAAAATTTGTTAAGATTTTTAGTCGAATATAAATTCAACACACATTGTTAGAATAAGAGATACATTCTCCTATTTGTTATGAATTTTTTAACTAACATACTTAAATTATAACATATAACTAATGTTTACACAAATAAATTTTTTTATATATATTTACATTCTAATCATATATAAAGTGAATTATATATTATAAAATGATCAAAACTTAAAAATATCAAAAATTTCTACCCACTCGACCCATCTCGACCCAAACTCGACCCAAACCCTAAACCCTAAACAAAACCCTAAACCAAACCTCTAACATTATCACTCGACCCACTCTTTTTATTTTTTTTATTTAAAAAACATAAAACAATAAAAAAAATTTAGAAGAGTGGGTGGAACACTCTTCATTTTATTTATTTTTAAAAAAATAGAAGTGTTATTTAAAAAAAAATTATTTAAAAAAAATAGAAGTAGAAGAGTGGGTCGAGTGGGTCGAGAAGAGCACGACCCACTCTTCTACTTCTATTTTTTTTTAACACACTCTTCCATTTTTTTTTAAAAAAAAATTATTTTTTAAAAAGAAAAAAAATTAGAAGTAAAAGAGTGGCCCACTCTTCGTTTAATAAAAAAATTGGCAAAAACTTGTGTGAGACGGTCTCACGGGTCGAATTTGTGAGACGGATCTCTTATTTGGGTCATTCATGAAAAGGTATAATTTTTTATGCTTAGAGTATTAGTTTTTATTGTGAATATGGGTAGGGTTGACCCGTCTCACAGATTAGTATCCGTGAGACGGTCTCACATGAGACCATCTCAAAAAAATTTATACGTAAAAGAGTGGCCCACTCTTATTTTTTTAACGAGCTAATTAATGATGTTATCTAACTAACCTATTCAACTCCCTTTTCTCGATTTAAAAAAGTCAAAATCCCTTTTATTTAATTAAATTTTAAATGGATCGTATATTTTTTATTGACCCGGCACACGGCAGAGTAGCGGTAAAAAAAGCGGTGTTTTCTGGTAGGATGGAATGCCTACGCGATGGTTTTATGGTTTGGATCGATAAACCCTAATCGCAATGGGCCGGGTCTAAGGTCCGGAAAATCAATGTGCCCAAATTACAAGGAGGATCCGGTCCACTAACAGAACAGAACATATAATTTATTTATTACTTCCAAAAGTATAAATCGTGGGATCGCGAGGGATATCCAGTAGTATAAATTTAAACTACGAAAGGATGTGTTTGGGCTTTTTGATTAATCAGAGTGGATTTTTAATGATATATGATACCCATAAGAGCCCGGGTCATATATTAAATAGATATCTCAAATCAATGTCAATTTGCAAGATGAATTCACCTGCCCGGGACCGGAAGTCAGGGCTCTCTTATAAGACGGTGTCGCACTCGAGTGCAAACGAAAACGGTTTTTAAAAACCGTTGCCGTAGAATTTTTTTAAAATTATTTGTAGTATTATAATACACTACAACAGTTTTTCGTAGAACGTGTACGACAACGGTTTCATGAACCGTTGTCTATTAGCGTGTATTTTTGGACAATAGACAACGGTTTTTAAAAACCGTTGTCTATTAGCTTGTTTTTTTGGGCAACGACAACGGTTTTTAAAAACCGTTGTCTATTAGCGGTTTTTTTTCGAGCTACGACAACGGTTTTTAAAAACCGTCGTCGATTAGCGTGTCCTTTTTGGCCTACGACCACGGTTTTTAAAAACTGTTGTCTATTAGCTTGTTTTTTTGTTGGTCTACGACAACGGTTTTAAAAATCGTTGTCTATTATTGTATTTTTTTGGGCAACGACAACGGTTTTTAAAAACCGTTGTCTATTAGCGGTTTTTTTTCGAGCTACGACAACGGTTTTTAAAAACCGTTGTCGTAGAATTTTTTTAAAATTATTTGTAGTATTATAATACACTACAACAGTTTTTCGTAGAACGTGTACGACAACGGTTTCATGAACCGTTGTCTATTAGCGTGTATTTTTGGACAATCGACAACGGTTTTAGAAAAAGTAATACTCTACAATAGACAACGGTTTTTAAAACCGTTGTCGTAGACCAACAAAAAAACAAGCTAATAGACAACAGTTTTTAAAAACCGTTGTCGTAGGCCAAAAAGGACACGCTAATCGACGACGGTTTTTAAAAACCGTTGTCGTAGCTCGAAAAAAAAACCGCTAATAGACGTTGTCGTTGCCCAAAAAGACATGCTAATAGACAACGGTTTTTTAAAACTGTTGTCGTAGCTCAAAAAAAAAACAAGCTAATAGACAACGGTTATTAAAAACCGTTGTCGTAGCAAAAAAAAAAACACGCTAATAGACAAAGGTTATTAAAAACCGTTGTCGTAGACCAAAAAAACACGCTAATAGACAACGGTTTTAAAGTGAATTATATTTTTTAACTAACATACTTAAATTATAACATATAACTAATGTTTACACAAATAAATTTTTTTATATATATTTACATTCTAATCATATATAAAGTGAATTATATATTATAAAATGATCAAAACTTAAAAATATCAAAAATTTCTACCCACTCAACCCATCTCGACCCAAACTCGACCCAAACCCTAAACCCTAAACCCTAAACAAAACCCTAAACCAAACCTCTAACATTATCACTCGACCCACTCTTTTTATTTTTTTATTTAAAAAACATAAAAAAATTAAAAAAAATTTAGAAGAGTGGGTGGAGCACTCTTTATTTTATTTATTTTTAAAAAAATAGAAGTGTTATTTAAAAAAAATTATTTTAAAAAAAATAGAAGTAGAAGAGTGGGTCGAGTGGGTCGAGAAGAGCACGACCCACTCTTCTACTTCTATTTTTTTTTTTAACGCAGTCTTCCATTTTTTTTTAAAAAAAAAATTATTTTTTAAAAAGAAAAAAAATTAGAAGTAAAAGAGTGGCCCACTCTTCCTTTAATAAAAAAATTTATAAGTAAAAGAGTGGCCCACTCTTATTTTTTTAACGAGCTAATTAATGATGTTATCTAACTAACCTATTCAACTCCCTTTTCTCGATTTAAAAAAATCAAAATCCCTTTTATTTAATTAAATTTTAAATGGATCGTATATTTTTTATTGACCCGGCACACGGCAGAGTAGCGGTAAAAAAAGCGGTGTTTTCTGGTAGGATGGAATGCCTACGCGATGGTTTTATGGTTTGGATCGATAAACCCTAATCGCAATGGGCCGGGTCTAAGGTCCGGAAAATCAATGTGCCCAAATTACAAGGAGGATCCGGTCCACTAACAGAATAGAACATATAATTTATTTATTACTTCCAAAAGTATAAATCGTGGGATCGCGAGGGATATCCAGTAGTATAAATTTAAACTACGAAAGGATGTGTTTGGGCTTTTTGATTAATCAGAGTGGATTTTTAATGATATATGATACCCATAAGAGCCCGGGTCATATATTAAATAGATATCTCAAATCAATGTCAATTTGCAAGATGAATTCACCTGCCCGGGACCGGAAGTCAGGGCTCTCTTATAAGACGGTGTCGCACTCGAGTGCAAACGAAAACGGTTTTTAAAAACCGTTGCCGTAGAATTTTTTTAAAATTATTTGTAGTATTATAATACACTACAACAGTTTTTCGTAGAACGTGTACGACAACGGTTTCATGAACCGTTGTCTATTAGCGTGTATTTTTGGACAATAGACAACGGTTTTTAAAAACCGTTGTCTATTAGCTTGTTTTTTTGGGCAACGACAACGGTTTTTAAAACCCGTTGTCTATTAGCGGTTTTTTTTCGAGCTACGACAACGGTTTTTAAAAACCGTCGTCGATTAGCGTGTCCTTTTTGGCCTACGACAACGGTTTTTAAAAACTGTTGTCTATTAGCTTGTTTTTTTGTTGGTCTACGACAACGGTTTTAAAAATCGACTACGAAAGATGCGATTAAATAAGGATTTATGAATTGTTTTCCCGACGAATATATAGCAAATTATCAGCAGCAAGGTGGAAATTCTTTTTAATTTATATATATATATATATATATATATATATATATATATATATATGTATATATATATACGGTTAAATAAGGATTTATGAATTGTTTTCCTAACGAATATATAGCAAATTATTAAGCAGAAAGGTGGAAATTCTTTTTAATATATATATATATATATATATATATATATATATATATATATATATATATATATATATGGATTTACTTTTTTCCATGTATATACCAGATTGGCGTGCGTGTACATACATAATATAATATATAAAGGTTGTGGTGTTTGGTTTTTTCCTTTTGACGTACTTGGAATTAAATAATAGCGGGGATAAATCATCTCGCCAAATTCGAGAATTGGTGGATCTTCGTCTCTTTGTCTTCCCTCAATATAACTATAAATATTAATTATTATTTAGAAAAACATAATTATATATATACTAACATAATATAAGCAATGGTGACAATTTCCAATAAAGTAATTGCCCACGACTTTCAATTCTCCATTCTCCTTGTTTTACTTCACACGCACATATATACTACATACATATTCTCTTGCAACGTATTGACTTTTCTTGCACTGACTAAATTTTTTGCATGCATGCAAGAATTCGTTTTATAATTAATTCGTTTTATAATTAATAATTATGGAAATTTTTAAATTATTATTATAAACGGGAAATTAATTAAAAATATAGATACCTAGCTAATTAATTATAGTGTTAATATTTTCCAGGCAAATTAGCAGTAGCCAAATTAATCTTGCAAGGATCCATAAGAAGTCTTAATTCAATAAGTGAGCGCAGCATACATATTCTTTTAGATATATAAATAAATTATAATTAGTGCTGGTCCCGAAAAAAGAAAGAGGTAGAGCTAGGACCCTGCTATGTTATATAATCAAGATTAATATTTACACAGAAAACTCAATTTCCTTTTTTTTTTCAGTTTCTTTGAGGTGTTAGAGAGGGCATTAATTTATATATATTTTTTGTTTCATGATTAACATGCCCTGATTACTAGTAAGTAATATATATATATGTTCCACTTGCCATTCATAAATTTCTTTAATTAGCATGATTTATTCGTCATTGTGCATGTAGGCTAGCTACTAATCAAGAAGACAAACGAGGTTGTAAGTAGTTAAAACCAGAAACAAATACTGATCTACATTATTCTATCAGACAGGTGAATTAATATATTCCATATATACCGACAAGGGAAAACTGTGTTTGCAAGAAGAAAAACTACTTTTTCATTATGTGATTAGAGAAAAAAAAAAGAAGAAAAATAAATTAAACCTGCCAATGGGTTAAAATCCTTCGCCTATATATACGCATATATCACTTATACTCTGTGATGCCATGGCTGAGAAAATAGGACGACTGAGAAGCAGACATGACTGGATTTGCAGACATTAAGGTTGGCCACATTATTTATTTATTTGATTTGTACGTATAACTGATTAAAATATTTACCATTTGCATGTAGTTTAATCAAATCAACAAGTACAAGCGTTTTAATAAATAGTAGTATATATTCAGAAGTTTGTATTGTACTTCAATTTCACGTTTAATTTGTTGATCTGTGTATACAATGAGACAGCTAGCTAGGTAGCTAGACAGCCATGTGCAAAATGAATGAATCTTCAGAAATCCAACTCCATGATCTTGGTAGTGCTCCTGATGAAACGAGAAATAAAGCGAGAGACAACGAACAAACTAATCATCATTTTTTCAGACAATTGCACTGGAATGAGGTATGTTATATGCACATCATTCTTTTGCTTTTTTCGTTTTCCATCACCAAGAACATATATATAAAGATACGTATGAGTACGTAGTACCGATTGGTTTCTGTCAAAATTTCTGCTCCGTTCATCATATGTAAGCTAGCGACTGCCGATAATCTATCCGAAATAAAAATATATTTCATTTTCAAATGCATAATGATGAATATTTGATATACACAAATTAACTGATCAATTAGTGGGAAGTGGCTTCTGGAAGAGACCAATACCTGGTTTTGCATTTTATGGCATTGTTTTTTGACTTTTTGTGGTTAACATCGATCAGATCCTGATTTTGATGGTTCGGCGGTGCCGAAATACTCCATCTCCAAAAAAAGTAGATGGCGACATTTATATTAAAGTCTCTTTCAAGCACGCTTATGTGACATGCATAAGCTTTAATTTAACTTGTAAATTTCTTTTAGTTTTCAATTCATGCATCACATAAATTAACTTAGTGATCCACACGAGCACCATATTCTTCATTAAGAATTAATGTATTTTGATGTATTAATTCTCCTTACCCTCTCTCTCTCTCTCTCTCTCTCTCTCTCTCTCTCTCTCTCTCTCTCTCTCTCTCTTTTCTTGCATCGACATGTTTATTGTAAAATATTTAAGCCGTATCATCTAGATAAAAAAATCAAGACAATAACATGATTTATAATTAAGTCGAAGATGTAGATGGGGAAAACATTTATATGAAAATGGATCCACATGAAATGGGCCGCTGGCTTCAATTAATTGCCTTACTTGGCTTTGTTTGCAAATGCGCAGGTAGTAGAAGAGCTCATAACGCTGGGGAAGATAGCTTGTCCAGTGGCGCTAACAACTATGCTCTACTTCTCCAAAACCATAATCTCCATGGTTTTCTTGGGCCACATGGACAAGCAAGAACTAGCAGGTGGCTCGTTAGCCCTCGGCTTCGCCAATGTAACCGGTTTTTCAGTCCTCAAAGGCCTCTGCTCTGGCATGGACCCCATCTGCTGCCAAGCCTTCGGTGCCAGGCGTTGGCCAATTCTTAGCCAAACATACATCAAAACTGTACTGCTCCTCCTCCTTGCCACCATCCCTATGGCTGTGCTATGGCTAAACGTCGAACCCGTATTCCAGAGCCTTGGCCAAGATCGTGTCATCGGCAAAATCGCCAAAACTTTCCTCCTTTTCTCTTTCCCCGAACTGTTAAGTCACGCTAATCTAAATCCTCTTCGCACATTTTTAAGAACTCAGGGGTTAAACACACCAAACACCATCATTGCCACATGCGTCTCCATCCTTCATTTGCCCATAACATATTTTCTAGTCACCTATTTGAATTTGAGAGTTAAGGGTATCGCATTAGCCTCGGTTGTATACTCAGTGAACATGAGGGTCAATAAAAAATACACGATCCATTTAAAATTTAATTAAATAAAAGGGATTTTGACTTTTTTAAATCGAGAGAAGGGAGTTGAATATGTTAGTTAGATAAGATCATTAATTAGCTCGTTTAAAAAAATGAAGAGTGGGCCACTCTTCTACTTCTAATTTTTTTATTATTTTTTAAAAATAAATTTATTAAAAAAACAATAAAAAAATGGAAGAGTGGGTCGCGAAGAGCACGACGCACTCTTCTACTTTTATTTTTTAAAAATAAATTTTTTTAAAAAGAAATAAAAAAATGAAGAGTACTTCTAATTTTTTTATTTTTTAAAATAATTTTTTTAAATAAAAAAAGAAGAGTGCTCGACCCTCTCTTTTAATTTTTTTTTATTTTTTTATGTTTTTTAAATAAAAAAATAAAAATAATTGGTTGAGTGATAATGTTAAATGTTTGGTTTAGAGTTTTGTTTAGGGTTTAGGGTTTGGGTCGAGTTTGGGTCGAGATGGGTTGAGTGGGTAGAAATTTTTGATATTTTTTGAGTTTTCATCATTTTATAATATATAATTCACTTTATATATGATTAGAATGTAAATATATATAAAAAATTTATTTGTGTAAACATTAGTTATATGTTAATTTAAGTATGTTAGTTAAAAAATTATAACAAGTAGAAGAATGTATCTCTTATTCTAACAATGTGGGTTGAATTTATACTCACTAAAAATCTTAACAAATTTTATAATTCCACTAAAATTCATAATAAATTTTATAATAATAGAACTAAAAAAATTCATTACATATTCACTTTAATAAATGTATATCGAAGCATATGAAATTAATGTTTATTGTATATAAACATTAACAAATTTTATAATTCTACTAAAATTCTTAACAAATTTTATAATAATAGAACTAAAAAAATTCATAACAAATTTCATTACATATTCACTTAATGAATGTATATCAAAGCATATGAAATTAAAGTTTATTGTATGTAAACATTAACAAATTTTATAATTATACTAAAAATTTTAACAAATTTTATAATAATACGATTCTCGATCCATATGGTACAATATATATATATATATATATATATATATATATATATATATATATATATATATATATATATATATATATATATATATATATATATATATATACCCATCTCGACCCCACGCGACCCACCAAAATTGGGTCGCGTGGGTCGAGTATAATCTCGACCCAAATATTCTATCTCATTTAAAAATGATACAATCTCTTACAGATTCTAAAAAATTAACTTTTTTTATGGGAACGTATCTTGATCCTAAAGTTAACTTACATTCAAAAAATTGATTCCTTCCAAATTTAACGAGACCCGTAGATCGTGAAATCTTCCCGTCACGACCCTAGGGTCGTGAAGCCCACAACCCCGGGTCTTGTGCTTCACGACCCAACACTTTGTTGGGTCGTGAAGCACTTGTGATTCACTGTGAAGCATGCAAAGTGTTGGGTCGTGAAGCACTTGAAGCACAAGTGCTTCAGGACTCATGGGTCGTGAAGACTTGTGCTTCACGACCCAGGAGCACAAGTGCTTCACGACCCATGAGTCGTGAAGACTTGTGCTTCGCGACCCAGGGTCATGAAGTCGTGGATCGTGATATAACTTTTGGTTTCACGACTCTGAGTGAATTTTTTCATCTCTGATCATGAACACTGACGAGATCCAATAAATTTTATATCTCAAAATAATTTTTTTTTTCAATATATGGTTTTTTCTTAGATTTGTTGTTTGTGGTTAATTGTTAGCCAAAAAAGGATGGAAGGTTGAGAAGAAAAATATTTTTTGTGAAGATAAAAAATGAAATAAAATTTAGGATTGAGTCGAGAAAGATAGAAAAATTGAATCGAGTAAGTTTTTTTATTTAATTAAATTATAAATTTTATTATATATAAAATTAAAATACACTAATGAAAAAATTAGTTTTAAAACCAATTTTAAACAAAAGATAAAAAAGTAAATTACCTCCACACCCTTTTTCTTAATAAACTCTTCCGTGCCTCCCTTTTTCCTCATTTTCCCGTGAACGAACATGAACATTGGCTTACTAGTATACCTGGTATTCTCTAAAGTGGCGATAAAACCATGGAGAGACGCAACATTTGGCTCGATCTTCCACAACTGGGGACCGTTACTGCGCCTGGCTTTACCGAGCGTGTGTCAAGTATGTCTGGAATGGTGGTGGTATGAAATAATCCTCTTTCTCAGCGGCTTGCTCACGAACCCGGAATCGGCAGTGGCTGCTATGGGAATCTTAATCCAAACCACAGGCATAGTTTACGTTTTCCCCTTCTCCCTCAGCCTGAGCATATCACAGCGCGTAGGCCAGGAGCTGGGAGCCGCCCAGCCAGCTCGTGCCCAGATAGCATCCATGGTTGGAATCTCGGTGGGTCTGGCCTATGGACTCTTGGCATTCGGGCTGAGTTGGGCGCTGAGGTCATTATGGGGAAAGCTATACACCAGAGAGCCGCAGGTTTTGGCTTTAATTTCGTCCGTCCTTCCTATCCTGGGGCTGGCGGAAATAGGAAATGCTTCTCAGACGGCAGCTTGTGGAACATGGACGGGTTCGGCCCGACCGAAACTTGGCGTGCGGATAAACATAGCGTCGTTTTACCTGGTGGGGTTGCCATGTTCGGCCATATTTGCATTCAAACTGAAGATAGGGTTTGCAGGGCTTTGGCTGGGGCTAGTGGCAGCTCAAGCTACATGTATATTGATGATGCTTTATAGTTTAGCTAAAACGGATTGGAAGCACGAAGCAAAGAGGGCGGAGGAACTGACAAGTTCAGTCGTCGATAAGGAGGAATCCGCCGGGACGAACCTGGTTCCGTAGCTAGGATTATTAATTAATTAATTTGTTCTTCTCTTTACTAGGAAATTAATATGGAGTGTAAATGATTTTTGGTCAACGAAATTGAATTTGATGCATCCTTCTTTCCAAAAAAAAATAAAACCATGAAAAAATGGATAAATATACTAACGTTTTGGCTTCTGAAATTCGCACGACCAAACACACATGGTTATTTTTAATTTTTTATTTATATATTAGTATTTTATATGTATACATGCTAACTTACAGGTTTTATAATTTTAATTTTATGTATACAACCATTTTCAGATTTCGATTGTTTTGGAGTATTCAGAATATTACTCGCACATATTGGTGCTTGGAATGAAATATGGATAATTTCATTTTTCAAATCCATATATCTTTGCGATTTAAATTTCTGGCAAAAATTTGTGTAAGACGGTCTCACGGGTCATATTTTGTGAGATAGATCTCTTATTTGAGTCATCCATGAAAAAATATTATTTTTTATGCTATGAATATTACTTTTTATTGTGAATATCGATAGGGTTGACCCGTCTCACCAATAAAAATTCGTGAGATCGTTTCACAAAATAAATACTCTAACTTTTTTATATTGTTAGATTTTTTGAAAATAAATTAAACGTAAAAGAAATCTAACTAGCAAGGAACAAAATTTGAATGTAAGATATAATCTCCTAAACTAGTAAACACACTAAAAATAAAAGAAAAGAAAACAAAAATTACACGAAAATTGAAGAATGAATATGTATTTACAAACCAAAAGAAATTCACAAAACAAAACAAAACAAAAAATACATTAAAAGTTGCTTGAAAAAGGACTGAAAACGATGAAAATATTTGAAAGATAAAATTTATAAATTGTAGAGTTGTTGATAAGTTGTTCTTCTATGCCAGTTCTCTTCTTGTTTTTTTTTTTGGATGCTTCGATGTTTTTTCCACTTCTAAGCAACTCGCAACTATCATTACTTAAACGTCGTCTGTCGGCCGCATGATTCAAATTATATATCTTGTTAAATTCTCGTTTTATCCTCACTTCTTAAATCACACTTTATCACTTTGTTTTTTAATCAAATTTAAAATACAGTTTTGTTCTATCTTTTTATTATGATATAAAAACAAAAATGTTATTATTTTATTGATTAAATTATTAACTATATTTTTTAATAGATATTTTATTTACAAACATTAAAATAATATGAAATAATTTTTTCTCTATATATAAATTTAAAATAGATTTATTTTTTAAATATTAAAATTATAAAACTATTTTCATATATATAATTATGTATAAATATATAAACTAATTACATTAACTCGTTATATTATATCGTTTTCGATAATGTTTACAATAAAATAATCTTATAATACAAAACACATTAACGTTTTTAAGTTATTTAAAATAAATTCGCATTCAAACATTTTAACCACTTATTTTACAATAAGACCTCACAACTTAAAGCTTATAAAACTTATGCCAAACACACTTTAGATCTAGAGAAAATAAATTTTTTGTTTGGCTGGGAAATAATTTATTACAACTGAGTATAGAACTTGAGACCTTGTCTCAAACATAGATTTTGTACTAGATGAGCATAAACATCGGCATAAATAATATTTTTGGTTCATTAACTTGTTCCATCCTAGATTTTCATCCACTGAGTATTCATAGTTTATTGTTGGGTTATTAACTTTGATTTTTCTTATTTTAATCTCATTTTGTCGGAATGTTGACTTAAGTGTCATATTTGCAATCAAATTAACATCATTTTCACGTAGGATAAATAAAAAAAATTGAAAAAAAAAAATAACGGACTAAAACTAAAATTAGACTTTTCAATTATTCAAAATCGTAAATATACAAGACCAAAACTGTAATTTTTTTCTTTTTAACAAACATAATAATTTTCTTATATATCAAAAAGAGAAATTTAAAGCATTGTGTGTTTGGTTGGAGAAACCAACCAACTAAAAGTACTTTTTAAGTGCTTTTTTTAATAAGTATAGTATTTGGTAACAATTTTTTTTTTTAACAACACTTATTTAAGTTTTTTTTAAAGCAGAAATGTTTTATTTTTTGACTTCTGCTTCTATTCTGTTAAAAATAAAAGCAATATAACTTTTTAGTATTTATCAAAACGTAAAAAAAAAAGCACTTTTAAAAATGGGGCTTGTTTACTTTTTTTTTTTTAAAAAAAAGTTACAACTATCGTATCCAAAAACTCGTACTATTTCAAATTTGAAATAACTGACAATATAATTTTCTTTAATTGGGCCCAGTAAATGACAGAAGCTGGAATTTAATTCTAGTTCAACAATGTTGGCCTGATACAAAAGCCCAAATTTATTTATTTATTAAGAAGGAAAGGAAAATCAAAATCATCAGTTCATACATATTTTATGTGACGGCCCGAGATTTCTCGACCCAACGAATTACTTCGGCCCAAGCCCATATCAAATTATACTAATTCAAAACGCAACCTTGAGAATTTAAAAGACCCGACCTAACGAAAACTTTGTAATACTGCATTAATTAAATGCAAAATTAACTATTAAATAAGCATTTATGGGTTAATAAATAAGTTTTAAATAACTGTTTGATAATAACGTACGGACAATAGTTTTTAATAAGTTCAGCAAAGAGTAGTTGAGCGATCAATCCTCGTCTTGTCTAAATGATCAATTTATATGATTTGCGACGAAGGAAACCAAAATCAAACAATTATATTGTTAAAAAAAATTATACTAAAGATGATGTCTTAAAATTCAAATTATCTTTAGAAACAAAAAATTGCTAAAAGACAAAAACTTGTGTAAGACGGTCTCACGTGTCGCATTTTGTGATTGAGATATATATCTTATTTGGGTCATCCATGAAAAAATATTATTTTTTATGCTAAGAGTATTACTTTTTATTGTGAATATCGGCATGGTTGACCCGTAGATAAAAATTCATGAGACCGTCTCATAAGAGTTGTTAAAAATAATAATTCGAGCTCCCTATAAGAAATTAAACTAGCTAACTATAGGCTACTCATGATTTTTTGAAATTTGAGAAATGATTCAATTTTTCTGGAATGGGGTGGGTGGAATCCATCAATTCTCCACTTATGTGAATTGTAGTTAATTAAACACAAATAATTAGGCAGCTTAGTGGTTATTTTTATCAATTAATAAGTGTACAACTGAGTGCATTAATTATCAATTAAAATTATTATTGCACTTTCAAAAGTTAGAGTGAGTAATTGGGAGGTTACCAAATATTTCATTCTGAATTGACAATAATCACTTGACCAGAATATCAATTGAAAATCGACATAATATTTGGGTTCTTTCTCTTTATTCGAACTTTGGTTATATTGTCTTGTCACGAGGTTATAGTGATAAAATTTGAGTTGAAGGGGCGAGAAAAAATTTTCTATAATTATAAAAAAGCACAAAAATTTCTATGAGTTTGTTTCACGAGAGTCCATTTTATTAGACAAATATTTAACTTCATCCGATTTCTGAAAAAATAGAGATAAGAGATTTAACATTTATTGATTTAGATTTTATATTGTCTTTTTATTATTTTATTCGATCTAGAATATTTTTATATATCATTAAATAATTTATTTTTTTTATGACAAGCATGTCATTATATGCCCATCAAAAAGTTAACAATGTTGCTTTTTCTCGTGACACATCAACAAGTAAAACCTAAGTTAATACATCAAATCAAACTTTGAAAATTTAAGAAACTAAGTCCGTAAATAGGAAAATTTAATGAACGGAACAACTACGACTATGATAATAATAACAACAACAACTGCATAAATATTGACGAAGAAAGGGAGCGACACGGTTTAGCAGATGGAAGCTCAGACAAATAGACGGATGATGCACATGGGGCATAGTCAAAGGGCAGCAAGAAAGTGTTGCCATATATTAATAGTTACTACATCCATGCAGGCATGATTAAATGACTTCTCACCAAATTCTTGTACCCTTTTCTTTTTTTATGTTAAAGAAATATAATCCGTTCACAAATCACTGATCTTAGTATTATGATTGTCAGCATTAAATCCACTCCAACTACCAACTAATTAGTTAATAATCACCGCTTATTAGTAACCTTTTCAGCTATAAAAGCAGCATTCCATGGCAAGCTAAATTATTAAACTACGCTTCTAGCTATCAATATCATAACACGTACATTATTATTTCAATGGCAGGGTTTACTAAGGCAGTGTGCATGCTAGTCTTGGCCACCGTAATGCTGGTGGCAGTGGCTCCCCGTGGAGAGGCGGCGATAGGATGTGGCACAGTTGTTTCGGACCTGACTCCATGCCTCCCTTATGTAACCAACCAAGGACCTCTAGGGGGCTGCTGCGGCGGGATTAAAGCCCTCTACAGAGCCGCCGGGACCACACCGGATCGCCAAAGCGTGTGCGGCTGCCTCAAATCCCTAGCAGGGTCCTACTCTATCAACCTCGACAAGGCCGCCGGGCTCCCTGGACTTTGTGGAGTCAACGTTCCATACAAGATCAGCCCTTCCACTGATTGCTCCAAGTCTGTATTACCACCACACATCGATCTTTTACTAAACTAAAAATTACTTGTTTATATATATACACACAGACACACACACACACACACATTACTTTTGGTCCCAAAATCAAGCATAAATCGGGTCGGACTCATAATACCTATTTTGCTTTTGTTCTTGATGTCTACACATAACTGAATATTAAGGTAGTTAATTACTTGCTTTATGTTTGTGTTTGCAGAGTGCGTTGAAGTTGACCCGAAGGTTTGCGATTTCTGTGGCAAGCAAATGCACGGTCCTATATATATAATATTTATGTTTTAACTTTAAATAATAAACAAAAGAGTGATCTTTATTCAAATTATCTTGCTGGCCGTGGCCCCTGCTTTAAACCAAGTCAGTGAAATCAATGGATGTTGATCTCTTCTATCTTTCAATATTATCAGTTATTTTTTTTATATATGTATTTGATCTAAGTTCTAAATCCAAATATATAACGTTGGTTGGTAAGAAATGTTGACTAGCAAGGATTCAGACGATATGAACAAGTTGATCAAACTTAATCCTAGGTATATTTAGTTCGAATTAACCAATTTGATCGACATTAGACAAGGTAGCTAATTATCTACACGGACCTTCAAATTTGAGATAAATTAACATTATAGCCTCTTGGACCATGGGAAAATCTGTTATCATAAGGAAACTTTTTGAATAATAAAGGTAAAACGTACATAGAAAAACATGAAAAAAATTAAAAGGTTATAAATCCGAAAGAGTATCTAGAAAATCCTCAAATAGTCCACAAGAAATTTTATAAATGCCGATATATGTATATACATAATAAGTCAACATTATTTAATTGCCTCAAGATAGCAAGAACACTGTCACTACTTTTGGTGGTCGCTCAAGTGAACGGTGTTCAATCATTTCCGAAATGAATAAATAAAATTCGCAGTATTCATTTAGAATTTCAAAAAATTTCTAACATAAAAATTTTAGATATTGTGATACACACATTCTGTAAGGAAATAAATCACATGCATGTAGGTTTTTGCAGTGGGATGTGAACTGCATGCGTCACCCCCCATTGAGATCTAGAAATTTTGTGGGACATTAATTCCAATGTATTCCAGGAATTTTGAACTAATTCTGGATTATTTTGGATGTATGTTTCATTTTTATGAATTTTTTAAATTTCTAAACGTGGAAACCGGATAATTTTTTTCAAATGATTTTAGAATGATCAAATAATGCATATTTCTTAAGAAAAAATATATAATAATGATGCAATAATGTTAAAAGAACTAGCTTTGCTTGTTGAGCACTGGTATGATCGATTCATTAAGGAATTCCAATGGAGGGAAAAGCATGAATAAATCATCTCCTTCTAACTAGGATGGCATAAACCTCTCCCGCATGAACTAAAAATTTCTCCTACTTAGGAAAAACTAAGACACCATGACCTACTACTAATGTACAAGACGTATGTGGACTGGAGCATCCACTTGCATTCCTTAGTATACACTCGAAAATTTCTTTCTCACGCTCCACTTTTACTAATTACTAGCGTATGTCAAATAATTTGTGCGAAAATCTAGAGTTTATATTAAAATTTTAAAAAAAAATTACAATAATTTTTTATATTATTGGTGATATGATCATTTTAAAAATATAGATAAAAATTATATAAAAAAAATTATTGAGATAGGGTAGTTATAAATAAATTACAAATTTACTAAAATAGGTGTAATACGCCTTTTGGACACGATACTTGACAAAAAAATGTACGCCAAGAGAATATTTTACGTGGAACCATACCATTTACACACCATGAAGATGCTGGAAAATGACTAAAACTTGAATCAAAGCAAGGGAATATCCGGATTAGTTGCTTTCTCTTCATTCAATGTCCTACCTTCCTCGTGCCCTGGAAGAGTAGTGGAAAGACCATGGTCTTCCTGTGCGGTCTCCCCAGGTGAAATTGCTTGTTGCTCTGAGTTCACTAACCTGGCAAGACCATTCTGTCTCAGGTATGTGTCCAAAGGCAAGCTTGCTTCGTGAAGCAAACGTATCATGCTGGTGCGGGATGGTGCTGCTGCATGTTCTTTGCCTGGACAACAATTCAAGTCCAATCCTCCTCCATTCAGAACTTCTGCATATTCTTGAGATTGACCATCGCTCTGGCAACTGAAAAGTGGTTCACTTTTTGATCTTCCATTATCAAGTTGAGATATCACCTGACTAGGGATGCTATCAACCTCTACTTCGTCCTTATCAGCAGATGCAAATTGATTCCTCTGAGCAATTTCTGCTTCACGCTCTGACTGGCGTTTTTTCTTGCGCATCATCAAGGTCTTGAAGCGTCGTTTGACTGTCAAGCAGACATTGCAAACGCATGTGGGCTTGTGTTTCCCTTTCCCGCTAGGAGGTTGTATGCACACAATGCAGGAGCACCCTGGACGATGCCTAGGATGTTTTGTGGTAATTGCTGCAACATAAGTTGGCTCGCTATCACCATCAACACCTGAAGCATTAGCAAGAGCTCCCAGGTCCTCAGATGCATCTGCCTGCGGTGATTTCAGGCTTGCTGCAAGTCTTTGTTTCTTGAACTCTACATGACAATAAATTTTCAGTTTGTAAGAATTTCTTTTAGTAAACAAAGTAAAATTAACAATATGCCTCGCACAGTTTTCTAGCAGCACTTAAATACAAGTATGTGTACATGCCCACAACAAGCAACTTCAGTGATAGGCCAAAAGGCCAGAGAAACAAAAAGAGTGTTGTGCATTAACACATGTATCAATTAGATCAGTACTTGTGAACATTCCAAAAACCATCACCCGTCCCTCCTTTCTTTTAAAATTTTCTTGGGCCAAAACAGGAAAGATAATATAGCATCTCAAAAGCAGCCTGTTCGTTTAAGATCGTGGACATAAATACAATACCCTTGTTCATTCTGAGAAGACTTTCAAGTTCCCTGCAGCCTAATTCATCTGGTGCAGCACATGAGCATCTGACCCAAAAAAAGGAAGTATTCCCATCATAAAAATTTCTGATTATCGCAATCAGAAAAATTAAAGCCTTCCTAATTTCTGTTAAATAAAGATCAAAAAACCCCACCAACCTGGTCTGATCTTGTACATTGTCCGGACATGTCCATTTGGAAGAGAGGAGGAAATCAACAGGCAGTTTTCTCCATTTAAAGCAGCTATCACACTGAGCCCACTGCTCGTGCTCCCTGGATAGATCATTCAAACCTTTAGATCCACAGAAAAACCGAGTGCAATTTCAAATATCAAAAACTGTAAAACCACACCTGCAGCAGTAGTTCAGACTTCAGCATGCTCAACTACAATATTGCTAATTCAATATATGTTGGTTGTTACGCACTTACGGGGGCTCCAAAGACCAGAAGCCTTCAGTCCAACAAATAATACCTCATTCAACTTTTTGTTCGTAACAAATTTCATGAGCAAATTACTCTTGATAGTTTTTGTTCGATGAACCGAACTATGTCAAGTAGTTATTACAACACCTTCATCCTTATATTGCTATTATTAATCTACGATTTATTGGGATCTGACTTATTCAATCAAACTCTTGGAGTTAATGAAACAAGGTCGTACCATGTCTGCCAAAAAAGGATAAAAAAAAAAAAGAAAGAAAGAAAAAAGAAGAAAAAAACACGATCACGCACACATGCAAAGATATCGAAAACATCTTACCCAGATACACGAACAATGAAAATACTCCTCTTCCCAAAAACCGGTGGTTCCTGATAGTGGCATCAATATAATCAAACCTGAGATTCTCAACCATGAGGACTTAATAACTTGAAATTTGGAAGGTGTAAAGAATATTCTTACTTCAAATTCTTCAAATTCATGGTCCTCAACCGTGATCGTGCTAGGTGTCACGCTAGGTGGTGGACATAGCATATCCTGTACCTCTTCCCATGATAATTTTAACTCCATAGCATCATGGCCATCAATTAGCAGCCTCTTACTCTTCAATCCAATATTTCTGTTTCTTTTGCGCTCAGGAAACAGCTGTGTCTGGGGCAACAGATTATCTCCCAACATGGATTCATTATTCTCAGTATTGTAGGCATGCATTGACAACATAGCCACTGAAGAGTTCTTGATTCCTTTCAACGGACAAAGAAGGCCAGAATAGCCACTCATTAGGTTTGGATTTTCAGCTGCAGTTAAAGGAGGATCACTTTGAAAAGGACCCCTATTCATCTGAGATATATATGAATCCTGCCAGGTTAAGTTCACATATTTCAAAATATCAATTCCATGACATTCACCATCTACCAAATAAAATTAAAAGATAGAACTTTTGAGATTTTATTTTTAGCATTCCCGAAGATAAAGAAATATAGATAGCTAGCTACCTGCTGTGCAAGAATATTGTTTGATGCTTTACGGAACCCCATCAAAAGTTTTCCTTCTGGTTCGATCCGACTGAAAGTTACTGACAAGATATACCATAACAAGATGAGAAACTGTAGAAGTAATTTTTCATTGTGATCATAATTAACGAGATAAATTAGATGTATTCACAAATTTCAGGACTGCAACATTGATCTCAACAAAATAAATCTATAATGGCACGTTCAACGATAAGATACATAACTTACATGTGTTTCAAAAGGAATTTTATATTTTTAAAAATACCTGTATCTCCTGCTTGTAATTGCATTGACTGGATGCAAGGAGTCACACCCTCTAAAACATACATTCTGCTATTATTATTTGGCCAAAACCGGAATTGGAATACCCATTCATTGCCCTTCACATCCTGGATTCTCAGAGGAAGCCCCTCTGGTTGAGATATTAGTGGAAAATATGCCTGAACAAAACATGAAACTTAGTTGGTAACAGATAAAATAATAAAATATAAATATCCAAATACAACGATTCTTTGATCTCTCTTTTTTGTTTTCTCAATTTTTCTTTTTCCATTTTCCTTTTTCCTTTGTGGGGTTCTGAGATGATAAATATATAATCATATTCATAAATGAATTAACTCTGATCATGGCCCTTTAACATAGTAATGTAACATTCAAACATTAAGTAACCAACTTACTTCAGCACAGGCTTTAGGAAGAACCAAACGGCCAATTCTACCAGCATCACTGGCACTTAAAACCTTTTCAAATAATGGAACAACAGTAGAATTTGAGCTTGAAAACGTGTAAAAAATTAAGGAAACGGACAGCTTAAGAAGATGTATGTTGTTTGATTAAGCTTAATATAAGTGTTTTAAAGAATCGGTATCCAGTAAAACTTTCTATCTCTAAGGATACTCTCCAGATATTTGCTGCAGCTCCAGATCTGTTATTCGAGGCCAGTAACGAGGAAGCAATTGATTTTTAACTCGCCCTTCCACCGGTGGTCTTGCCACACGTAATTGTGAAATACTACCGGAGCTTTTTTCTATTCCTGCTGCAAAAACGGAAGTTGGGAGGCTGGGTGAGAGATGGAAAGGCTTAGACACCTGCTTCAAAGGAGTATTCGAGGTACAGAACTCCCTTTCTTCAGCAATCAACCGAGGTAATGGATTTGAGTTCGATGAAGCAGACAAGCCAATACTCAAGTTTGTTTGAATCATACATTCTTGAAATGCTTCAAAATCTTTTGGCAGGTCAGCAGATGATATATTAAAACTTGATAATGTTTCATGCCCTATTTCTCCACGACGAGGAAAATATTCTTCCGGTTTCATAGCAGTTGTATCAACATTTTGGGATGGGGTCAAGTGCTCTAAGCAGAAGTTTTTATCATCATCACCAGAATGTTTAGATGGTATCTTGTCCATGCATTGATTAATACCAGCAGTGGAAAGGGCACATACTTCAGTTTTTTCTTGACATGGTGTCTGCATAAAGGTTTGGAAGAATCAGAGATTACACAGATCTCTATATAAGGAACTAAAAAGCTTCAGAAAGTTAAGCATTTGAAGTTTTGTCATTGTTTGATACCTCATAATACAAACTAACCAAATACTTGACTTTGTAAAATGATAACCCATATTATGTTATCCTAAAAAACTACAGAAGTATGGGATTTACGAATATTTTTATTTCTTATGATATTTAAAAAGACCAACCATAATAAAAAATTTAAAGAAAATATACCAAAGAGATAAAAAAAATGACTCAATATCAAGGACCTCCAGGCTGCTTAATATTCCGCCTATTGTAGAGAATATGGTTTTAGTTTAAGATTTTATTTTGAGAAAAAAAAATATTGCCCTCACTGAATAAACACTCCAAAAATAAATATTGAATAAACAGAGACTTGTCAGGTGCTCCAGAAAAATGTTAAAGGATAAAGCATTGAATGTACAGTGTTCACATTTTAAGCATTCAGATATTAATCTTACATACGGAAGCTTGGAACTCTTGGTGCAGCCTATACAAGTTACACCACCGGTGTCAAGTACTTCCAGCAAAGAACTAGAAGCAATGCATCCACAATGAAGACGCTGCCAACGCAAAACAGTTCACTTCTGTCAATAAAAAAATAAACAGGAGTGTCACCAAGCAATCCACCAGCTCACCTTCCCACACACACTGCACTCTCGCCAACCAGTGTCCTCTGAGTGGAACATTTCACAGAAGATTAACTGTTTATAGGCATCCCTGTGGTCAACCCATGTAGTGCATAATGAGTTTATCAAGTTTTTATAAATGTTACTGTAGAATTGAAAATGCAAATCTACCAGGTGATATTCATTTAAAATCACTTGTATTTATTCTGCAATTTTTTCCTTTCCACATAATTGTAGACAGTGGCACCATGGTTTTTGTATGATTTGTCAAACTAAACAAGATGGAAACCCATCCCGGGAGGGTCGTGTCTTGAAGTGTTTATCATCGATATTAACCGACGATCAGAATTCAGACGATGACTCAGATAAAAAATTATCGTGAGGAAAGCAGAAGTATATCAAAGGCCAAAGCTTGTATTCACTCCATAGCATCAGATGATGTTTTCAAAAGAATAATCTAAAAGAGGAATATTGTTTTGTTGCAACTTGTTTTACAACGACACATTCGTGAGAAGCTTAGTTGATTCACCATGGCTAGCCTATCATATGACGTATGATGAGTCTATATTCAAAGAGTTGGATGTAACTCGATCTTCTAAAGCCGGGATTGGAAATGGAGAAAGTATTGAGGTAAAAGGGAAAGGTGTGGTACCCATCAAGCATGATACAGGTGCAAAATTTATTTATGACCTTTAATTTGAGCCTGAAATAATCCTTAGTATTGGACAATTACTCAAGAAGGATTACTAGGTTGTTTCAAAGATAGAAGTTTGAAACGTACGATGTAGATGGAAGTAATCTTTTTTGCATTAAAATTCAGAAAAGTTTTTTTCTCTGAATTGGCAACAAAGTAACTCATGTTCATCGGCCAAATTGGAAGGTAAATCTGAGTTCTGTCACAAAAGGTTGGGTCATGTTAGTTGTGCAGAATTTATCCAACATATAAGAAATGAGTGCAATTTTTAAATGTATCAGCAGAGCAAGCAGTCCAGATTGCCATTTACAAAGGAAATACATGGAGATCAACAGAAAAATTGCAATTGGGTCATAAAGATGTTTGTGGCCAATGAAGGCACCGCACCTTTCATAATAGTAGCATGTTGTTTATTAAATCACTATAGAAAGATTCTCAATTTGGATACTAGCCTTCAACTACTGGGTACAAAAGGGGTGCAAATAACTCCAAGTGGTTTGCAACAATGAGTAAGGATATGAGTATGATTGAAAATAATTCGCATTAGGACACTATTTAATAGATTACATCATTAAAAAATATTGAAGTAAATATTGGAGTTTGCAGAAAAAATAGCAAGGAGAAGTATTTAATATTTTAATTGCATGCAACTCTATGTAGACACTAAAAAATGGCAACACACAGTGTCAGATACTCCTTGAATGTGAACACAAACGGATATAGTTTGGATTCGACTGGTGAACATTCGAAAATAAAATCAATATAAACATACGGACATTGTATCCAACACAATGGATAAACGGGTGGATACGACGGCTATTTTATAACTCCAAAGTCCATGATAGGGGTGTTTCATAGTATTTAAGGATATGCATGGTAGGGGTCTGGCCCTTTCGCAAGTGTCTAAAAATCAGATTTTTGTACATAATTAAAATTTATTGAATACACATACATGCAAACACACACATACACATATAGAGATGTATATAGTAAGTTATTAGCAAAGGCAAATCGAACTTATAACATAAGATTTGATATTATGTCTCTAATTGTATGATTAATTTTTATTATTAAACCCAAATTATTTTTTCATAATCTTGATTGTCATCTTTGTTATTTTCTAAAATTCAATCAATATTGATAATTAGTAAGCTTTGTTTTCTCTTTGAAAACTGTATTTAATGAAGATTGATGTCAGACTTTTAGTGGTTTTAATTATTATCAAAACATGGAGTGAAAATTATTCCCATCATTTGCATTTGATCTACACTTCTTTCCTTTCCAGCGCCATTCTTCATTGCTGCATCATTGCACTTGTTCTTAGCCACAAATTATGATTTGTTGAAACCAACAGATAAGCAAAAAGTTATCGGCTTATCAGTAAAGTGATCGCGATTCAGAAAATAGGAAAGATATCATTCATTTGGTTTATAAAAATAAGTTCTTGAGCAACCCAAAACATCCAAAAATTCTTTAAGTGAAATCTGCACCCAATCAATTGCTAAAAATTATGATAATGGTGGTGATATGCGTAAACTGAAAAAGAAGTTCAAATATTCATGAGAATAAAGAGAGACCGAGTTACGTTCATACCCACAATTATCACAGAGTGTTGCCAATTCACCAGATCGCAAAGACCAGCCCTTTTTCCACACCAGTGAGTTTGACGAAGCACAGGCCCCATTCATGCACACCCTATCCTCCATTTCCACACTTGAAAGAGGCGAATAAAGAATCCAAGAATGAGTACGTTGCAAAATAAGCACACAAAAAATATATAATAAACACACGTATATACCATAAATGAAAAGAAAAGAGGTGAAGGGGGAACTTACCAACTTAGAGCAGGGAAAAAGAAACCATTTTGCGCGACAAGTAGAGGAATGGGTTGAGATTTTGGACGCCGGAGAGCAGCGGCAGCGGAGACTCGTTGGGTTAAGAAAAGGTTGATGGAGCAAAAGAGAGGCTTTGTGAATTGTGGGGGATCAATTGATACACTCCGTACAGTACATAATTAAATGTCAAATCCCTTCCTCTACTAAATTCTTGATTTTACCTTCTAATGCTAATGATTTTTTTTTAGCCTAAAAAAATTATTATTAAATATAATTATTGATCAATGTGAGAGTGGAATGGTGGCGCCCACTGGCCACTACTCTTATCAACTAAGATTCCAATGATGTCCCAGAATTGTGAAGTCCTGTTAGTGTTTGGTGCACGCTCGCTTTTATGTTCGGTTTTGAAGCAATCAATCATATCATTACATTGCTTTCTTTGTTGGTTTTATATCTTAATGCAATTGATTAATTGCAGCTGACGTTCCATACGCTTCACGATGACATCATCGTTGGCTGGCAAACTTGTGGAAAGTTGGCTTAAAAGCTAAAGATTAGGAAAGGGCAACAGAATTAACAAGAATAATCCCAGCCGGCCAGCAGGCAGTAGGTTCCTGTACACTTGGTGGGCGAAGATTTCATTGCCGGCCGGCTTCCTTTTAGGCACCACCCCCTCTTTTCAATGCCGCACCATAAAATAGCAAGCATCTAAAGATCGACCTTGTCCATTCAACTCACTAATCACTATACCATAATGATTAGCACAAGGCTGGTGCGAAACAAATTATGCCTTGTCAACATCTCCGGTACCGAAGGTGAATGTCCTAGGAGAGTGTCCAATCTTGACCATCTCATTCAAAATAAGCTATGTCCAACTTCTTTCCATTGTTCAAGGATTCCACCACCAGATCATACGCACAAGGATAAACAATGTATTGGCCATTCCTCATTTCATCAAACAAATCAGACGCTTGTTTCACCAGCTCTCTCTCTTCCCGAGAACGTCTGCATACCCCCCTCAACAAGGTGTTCATCAACCTCTCATCGGTTCTAAAACCAATTTCAACCATTTCCCTATGGACCCTCCCAAAGCTGCTCTAATCTTTCACCATTTAATCAATCCATGAAACAGTGTGTGTTAGGACCAATGGAATCCGGATATCTCTACACTGGTATGATATTGTCCACTTTGGTTTTAACCCTCATGGTTTTGCTTTTGAAACCACCAAAAAGGCCTCATACCAATGGAGATATCATTCCATCTTTATTAACTCATGATCTTTCCCTAGATCTTCTAATGTGGGACTTTGGTTGCATCCCAACAATCCTCCCCTCAAACGAAGTTCCACTGTTATTCTCGTGGTCCGAGCCTCCCCTCAAGCCTTATTCGTCTTCCAATCGAGGTTACTCCACTTCACTGCGTTGGAGCGCACACCTTAGATGAATACTGGGAACATAAACCACCCCGAGGGTGTGCTATAGCTTATGTAGTCCGGCCTGCAGTTTCTCTCCTTCATTCGCTCCAACAAGACAATACCACTTAAAGGCCTTCGTTCTTTGAAGAAGCCATTCAACGGTGTTAGAAGTAACCACATTGGCGGTCAAGTCCATTTGTAGAGCTTCATCCAGCAATTCCAATGCCTCATTTGACCTGCCCACTTTACACAAACCATTCATCACTGCAGTGTAGGTGTAAATATCCAGTCTTAAAGAAGATATTTTGATGTTCGTTAGCAAGTCATAAGCTTCTTCTACTCTCCCAACATAGCACAACCGTATGTATTTGTTGTTTAATACGGCTGATAAGAAATAGATCAGTATGTAGACCTTAAATAATAAATATTTACGAAATCGGAGCTTAGTTGAACTGGTTTTACTCGAGATTCTCTAAGTAATTGAACCTCCTTTGATTTTCATCATATTATAAAAAACAGCTCTAAACTCCGAAAATTTTCTTTAATTTTTTTAATAATGAAAGCTTTCACTTGATATTCTTTAAAAAAGAAATTATATTTTTTTCATGATGTTATTATCAATTTCCAATTTGGAAAAAAAAAAATTCAAATGTGTGGACATGAAAATTAATCTTATTCAAAATAAAAAAACATGTACTAAAAACTCAAACTAACACAGGCTAATAAAAGAAGCCTTGATCCAGAGATTCTCTATACTTGATCGTCAATTAATTATCCGCAAATTCTGGCAACTCCAATTCACTCCACAACTTGAAATGACTCATGGAATTTGACCGGTTCTCCAACTCCATTTCTTCTAGGTAAAAAAATTTGAGCAAGAATTCCACGCTTGAAATCAAAAACTTTAAGCAAAATAAGAATATTTACGGGCAAGCAACCGTCCTGAAGAGTTGTTCTCATATGCTGAATTATGAGTATTGAAAATGACCAAAAAAATTAAATCTCTTTGTGGAAAATTCACATAAATTATTATCGTTTATTTAATATATGTTTGTCTTATAATTAAAAGTTTGCATTTGATAAATGTTATACTATCCGTTATTAAATTTATATAAAATTAATTAAATTAATCATTTCCCTTAAATTAGATTCACAAACCCATCGCAACTAAAAAATGAATTATTATTTCTTTACTAATAAAATCATGCCCAAATTCATAATTAGGAAAATTTTAATAAATATTGAAAATCTAAATATTTTTTAGCTGGAATAATTATAAAGCAGTGAGTAGTCACCGTTCCATTTGTTTCGAACAAATGAACTCAATCCCAGGAATTCAACAGCTGGAAGGTCGAGATCGAGAGATGTCGCAAAAAAGTCATAGAACTGTGCGGACAAATCGATTCCATCAAATAGTTTCTAGTTCGACACGACAATATTGTTGCCTTGAGCTACATCGGTTTGGAGTTTGCCTTCACCATCCCCGGATTCAATGGAATTTTGTACACTTCGTTTTGACTAAGCAAAGAAGAACTTGCAACTTTTTAGCCATGAGAAATGTATAATTACTGAGTTTGGTCCATTTTTTTTGCTATGCTCTAGAGGATGCTGCAATTGAGTTGTACTTCTTATATCTAGTAGGTTTGTGTGTATCTGACTAATGGTCCATAGATATCTAGTAGATTTTTGTGAGTATGATGAGTTCAATTTGGACCAATAATTCTTAGCTTTATGTATCAGTGAACTTTGCTTCACTGAGAAATCTTGAATACAATGATTAACCATAGGTATCTTGAGAGAGAAAATATCGCAACACTTGGCCAAATGAAGTACGAATTATTCAATTGTTTAGTTGTTGAATGAGTGACGAATGAACTCTTACCCTGTATATACAAGTTCACTGCATTGTCCATGTTATTAATCTCCAAAATATTCTACACTACTCTACACAATAGATGATTCTAGATCTTCTTACGTATTTATATTCTATAAAATATAAGTGTATTATAGAATAGTCTAAATCTTATATCAAGTCTTCAGATCTTGCTAGATTGTCCCAGAAGTCGGAAGCTTGTAGACCCAAACTTTTCCATAATATTCTAAGTCATTCCACATGAACCTAGAATGTTTAAGTTTTGTTCACAATGTTCCAAGAACTTTTGCATGAACCTAAAGCCTTCAAATTTTTATGCCTTTTCAGCTTCTCTGGAAGATTTTTTCGACTTCAAAGAAATGCTATAGCACTCAAGAAGATTATGTATGTCGCCAAGCCTCTATGACACATTTCCTTCCTAAAATCTTTGTGTATTGCAGTTGAAACTGTTGGGTCGTAACATTCTCTCCCACTTAATTTGACGTCTCCCCCGTTGCCTTGGAACACCGGGTCGCTGGAACACTGCAAGTCTTCACCTTCCAAGTCCAATGTAGTTGGGTAGTTGGGTTTCTAAATTAAACAATTTCAATAATAATTTAATGTATTTAAATACATCTAGACTTAGAGATGGAAATATTTCCCAACATCCCAATTAAGATTCCATATTTTGATTATTTTTAAAAATAATTATTTAATCGATAAAGCATATCCACCGAGTAATTTTTTTTGTTTAAATAGAGAAGGTAATTTCAAACCAGGGTCCGTGTGTAGTTTAAGTATAATTAAGGGGTTATTTTTGTGTTTAACACGATTGTTTAGCTTTATCAGATTACGGGTCTCAAGTGGCTTCCGCTTCGAGGGGTATCGTTAGATTTTACGTAGTCAAGTCTCGTGAATAGCTTGTGAACAGAGTCTGGAGCGTAATCACACGTTATTCTTTTTCTTTTGTTTTTCATCGATATATATTTTCTTAAATCGTCCTGGTCTTTTTTTTTCTCTCTTTTGTTTGTATAAGCTCAAATTTTGGAGTGGAGTTTCGACAAACTACCATCTTTTTGGGTTTTCCGCGATATCTATGATCTGAATCTCGTTGATCAGTGTTAAAGATTCTATTTTGCATGAAGAAATGTTTTGATTTGTGTTGTGTTAACGGAAAACAAGCGGAGTCTTCAAAAAGAAGTAAAAGGGTTGCTCGGATTCATATTTCTTGATCTGGGTCAACCGACCTATTTTGTTCCATGCTTTCCTGATTGAAGGGAAAATAAGATGAGGGAATTATTTGGACTTTTGGTGTGTGTTTGGTTTGTTCTTCATGGGTCTTGCCTGGGAAGATTTGTTGTGGAGAAGAACAACTTGAAGGTGACATCACCAGACTCATTGAAAGACGTGTACGAAAGTGCGATAGGGAATTTTGGGGTGCCTCAATATGGTGGGACATTGGTAGGTTCTGTGTTCTATCCAAAATCTAATCAGAAGGCATGCACGAGTTTTGAAGATGCGGGTATTTCATTGAAGAATAAGCCTGGCGGCATTCCTATCTTCCTTCTTGCTGACAGAGGAGGTAAAATTCATTTATTTCTTTTTCGTTTTTATGCAAAAGGTAAATTGAGTTTCATTTTCTAGCTTTTTTCACCTTATGTTATTATTTTCTTGTGATTGCTAGTTAAAGAGAGAAGAAATTCTACATGCGTTTCCCGTTAGTAAGCTCTAGAAATTAATAATGCTCGTTAGATTATATGTTCTAACCATAGGTGACATCGGAAGAATATCATGGTTTTGTATTTTCCAAGCAAAAGATGGTTGGTGCACTTGTATTGTCTACTTGATCACATGCATTTTGATATATTTGGCTACCAATTCTTTAATAATCTTCACGTTGAAGATAATTTAAGCACAACCAGGCCAGTTTGTTCCAGCATTCCTTGTTAAAAGTTCATCTCAATGACTTGATAAGGAGAAGTACAAATTCTCTGTGGAATCTCCCATGGATAAAATTTAGAAGTTGGTATTGATCCATTGTGCTTGTTATAAAGAGAAAATTTTAGGGCTGTAAGTCCTGAGTTTCTCTTAAGCTATTCCCCTTTAGCTTATGCCATATGTTTGTATTTTCTTACATATATGTGCTTAGGTTATAATCATGTCTGTTCGTTTTTAAATACATGCTTGTGCTATTAGGTGTTAATCTGGGTAGTTCTCTAGCTGTTATGATAAAATCTCGCTTACTAGCATTCTAAAATATTGTTACCTCACCTCCATTTGCTATATAATCTTTATTTATTTTCTGGCAGATTGTTATTTTACATTGAAAGCATGGAATGCTCAGAATGGTGGAGCTGCAGCTATTCTCGTTACAGATGACAGGGTTGAGCCTCTTATCACAATGGATACTCCTGAAAAAGAGGATGCTAAGGCAGATTATCTACAAAACATCAGTATCCCATCAGCGCTTATCAGCAAGGGTCTTGGGGACAAAATAAAAAATGAATTATCTAAAGGACAAATGGTAAGTATAAACCTTGATTGGAGGGAGGCTCTGCCACATCCTGACGAGCGTGTTGAATATGAACTCTGGACGAATAGTAATGATGAGTGTGGTCCCAAGTGTGAAAGTCAGGTAGCTTTTGTGAGAAACTTTAAAGGGGCTGCCGAGATTCTTGAACAGAAAGGCTACACACAGTTTACTCCTCATTATATCACTTGGTATTGTCCTGAGGCATTTATTTTGAGCAAACAGTGCAAGTCCCAGTGTATCAATCACGGTAGGTATTGTGCGCCAGATCCTGAGCAAGATTTTAGCAAGGGATACGATGGTAAGGATGTCGTTGTGCAAAATCTACGTCAAGCCTGCTTCTTTAATGTGGCAAATGAAACTGGAAAGCCATGGCAATGGTGGGACTACGTTACTGATTTTTCAATTCGATGTCCTATGAAAGAGAAGAAGTATACTAAAGAGTGTGCTGATCAAGTAATCAGATCACTTGGTAGGTCAATTTATTTTTGTGCAACTAATCTTCGGAAGAAATTTTAATGTTATATGTATTCAAAATGCACTAATAGACAACCGGGGCTATGTAAAGGTGACAGTTACTATATGGCACTTTTTGACAGTTACTATATGGCACTTTTTGACAGTTACTATATAGCACATTTTATTTTATCACCCATATAGAATTGCTTTTTATTTTTTTCTGAGAATATTATGAACATGTTAATATCTTCTCCTGTTCGAGCTTATAATCTGCTGTTTATGTGTATTTTATCCATTATCATCCTGGAGGTCTTTAATGTAAGCAGCCTATTGTTTATAATTGTTGTATGTTGTATAATCATCTTAATGTCAACGGCCTGAAGTCTTTGGCATATTCGTGACTCTTGATCAGGAATTAATCATCATCACGACACAGTAAACCCCTTCTGTTTCTGATTGATGTGGTTTTTACTAGGATTACGGACTTGGCTAACATTCTGTCACTGTTTTTTATGTATTTGATGGGAGAGTTGGATGAATGACCTTATACAAATTTGAATTTAGAAAAATAACCACCATTTGTTAAAATATCACTGCAAAATGAGTTTATGTGTTTTTTTCATAGGTCGTTTTTTTAAATAAACTAGCGGGAAGGTTAGAAATTTAAATGCCCCGTATTTGATTACCGACTTTGAGCTAGTGAAACTTTTTTTAGTGATGGAGGTTCTGCCTGTCCTTCATTGACTCTCAATTGTGGCCTCTGTCTTCTGAAAATTGCCTTTTTTGTAGTTCATCTTTTACATACTTTAGTTAATGTCATAAATAAGTCTCCATGTTTTACAAACCCAGGCCACTACTTGCTCAATGACTAATGGTTTCTCCACAGGAGTTGATGTTAAAAAGATTGATGAATGTATTGGAGATACTGAAGCAGATGTTGATAACCTAATACTAAAAGCAGAACAGGAAGCACAGGTTTAATTTCTTAAAAACCCTTGATATATTTTATAGCATTTTGGTGAGAGTTTAAATTTGAGCTATTAACCGATGATGCATTTCATTTTCAGATAGGGAAGGGTTCAAGAGGAGATGTTACTATCTTGCCAACTCTTGTTGTGAACAACAAACAATATAGAGGTGAGAACTTTAATTGACTACCCCCTGCTTCCTGAGTCATACCGAAGAAAAATAGGAATTTTCATGTAACCAAGTTTGATCTTCAGGCAAGCTGGACAAAGGAGCAGTTTTAAAGGCCATTTGTTCGGGTTTTGAGGAAACTACAGAGCCTGCCATTTGTTTAACTAAAGGTCATTGTTTCTACTCTATTTCCCAATTTTTTTCGGCAATATGTTTTGTATAAGTCCTCTATCAGTTAAGTATGTAAGATTTTGAAACATTTACCTGAATTGTACCACAAATATTCCCTTTCTTACTATCTACGTGCTAAAGTTGCAATTTAATGTGTTCTTTTGGGGCAGATACGGAAACAAATGAGTGCTTGGAGAAAAATGGTGGATGCTGGGAGGATAAGACTGCTAATATTACTGCATGCCGGGTAGTCACATTTTTTAGAAGTTTCATCTTTCGACTGTTAATTGTTGTCTGATTGGCATAAAAATTTCTTACAGGATACGTTCCGGGGAAGGGTGTGTGAGTGTCCCATTGTGCAGGGAGTGAAGTTTGTTGGTGATGGTTATACTCACTGTGAAGGTAATTATTACTGCCCTTTACATCATGTCCACTGCCCTTTAGGTCACTGTAACCATCTAATCTGTGCACTCTTTTTTAGTTATCATTTTGAGTCTTTATTTTTACACAAATGTTTCTTTCACAGTCAGTTTTCAATATCAGTTATACCCATTGATAATAGAGATGAAAAACTCTTCTATTTAATTTCATTTGTTAGCAGATATTAGAATTTATTTTTAGTTTTCCTGTGTTGCTTTTAACTTCTGTTATGCATTCATAGTATTTTTGTCTTGGTCTCACAGCTTCTGGACCATTGAGATGTGAAATAAATAATGGAGGGTGTTGGAAGGGAAGCAAAGGTGGGAGGACTTACTCGGCATGTGTGGTGAGTTGACTGACACCTAACAGTCAAATTGTTCTTTTCTTCTGCGTTTTATTTATTTATTTATTTTATTTTTTTGGGGGGGTGGGGGTGATTCCATCCTATTTTTCTAGTTCGTATTAAGGCACAGTGTGGCAAAAAGTTAAATGTTTGATCTACAATTTTCAGGATGACCATTCAAAAGGTTGCAAGTGCCCACCAGGATTCAGGGGTAATGGTGTTAATAATTGTGAAGGTAAAAAACATACTAACATGTAGGAACTGTCCGCAATTTTATTTCAGAGACTAAGTTGGGTTGTTTGGTTTAGACATTGATGAATGCCAGGAAAAGGTGGCGTGCCAATGTGCAGACTGCAAATGCACAAACACCTGGGGAAGTTATGAATGCAGTTGCCGTGGGAACTCGCTGTACATACTTGAGCATGACACATGTATAAGTAAGTAGTTCATACATGCAACAAAAGTTGAAATGCTTGTGATGCTTAATGATCATAATATTTTTAGCAGGTAAAGATGGTAGTAGCGAAGTTAGGTGGGGTTTTGTGTGGTTTGTGATGGTGGTTTTGGTTGTGGCTGGAGTTGGAGGATATGCAGTGTACCACTACAGGATCCGGGTATGTGTATTGATTTACTATCTAAGTTTGGTACTTGTTTCTTACTTTCTGATGGAATGAAACATTATTTACGCAGAGATACATGGACTCAGAGATCCGGGCTATCATGGCGCAGTATATGCCATTGGATAATCAAGGGAATAATGATGTTTAGAAATTCATTACCATTTATTTATTTGTTTGTCAAAGGTCTTATCCAGTTTGCTGATGTAGCATTTTCTTACATATGGAAACTGAAACCATAGGTACTGGTTAAAAGAATATAACTGAAACTGTGATTCTTACTGGCTTCAACTCTATCTGTCTGGATGTTGTTCAGCAAAGGCATTGACTGTACTCAATACAACACCATCTATTTTACATTTGATTATTAAGATTTAGAAACCGTATGCAGGCAGGAATATAAACCTTTTGTCCTTGCCAAAACGGGATACCTGTATTTGCAATCTGAGTAGTTTTTACAATATAAACAAACCTTTTGTCCTTGCCAAAACGGGATATCTGTATTTGCTGTTATATTTACAAATATCATAGGGGTTATTTTTCACCAACGGCTACATCCACTTCCAATCGAGGAAATTTTTCTCGAAACCAACTGAGCTCTATGACTCATGGCTATAATTTGTGTTCGGTTAGGAAAACTCCTGTGATACATATTTTTTTATGATGATGGAATCCAAACCTATTATCTTTCGGTATGTAACAGGTAAAACTTCGGTCTAAGTTAGTACTTTACAAATCACGTCAGTCAGGTAAACCATATTAGACATGAAAACTTGTGGGATAGAGTTGCCCGAGAAAATGTGGTTAAAAGAATCGAATTCATGGCAATTTGTCAAATATTCACTTAGTCCATCAACTTGAACATCCTGACTCGAATATTATTTTGTTTTTGGATTTCGCGGTTTTTAGCTACAGGGACATCTTGGTCTTATTCTTATGTTTATTATATTATTTTTCGAAAGAGAAATAAATGGACAAAAACTACCTGCATGGCCATGCCACTACAATATTAACTAAACCACTGAAGTCTGTATAGTAACAGTGGTACTAAATAAATGCATATTAAATGGATCATTATTCTTCGACCCAACACGCGTTAGATGGTTTCAAAAAGTTGGCACCAACAGCCATTTGTGCAATAAATTAAAATTTGAAAATCAAATTTTAGCAATTGCAGCTCTTATTTTCGCTGTTTTTAAGTGATTGCTGGTCTTATGGGTTCTCCAGTGTGGGGCAATATGCTGCTAATAAGTGCTTCCGAATTATGACTTTCTTGATTCTTGTGGACTGAACACACAACATCATAAAAATATGTTAAGTTACGTTATTGTCAAGAATCTGTAGGCTTCCAAATTGGTGGCAATGGAAAAAATGGAATCTGCGATTTCTAAGAGGTTTGGTGATGAACAAAGCACGTTGCTAGACCAATACGAGAGGCTGTCCTTTGAATTGCAACTCAACCAAGCCATGATGGGGCGGAGCCTGTCGAAGTCACTATGCCTAGCGCAGCCACAACACAAGGGGAAGCATGCGAAACCAGTGAGACGTGGTTGGGGTTCGGGTTTTCAGGAGGCAATAAGAAAGTTGTTGAGACCAATATTTCTTGGTAAACATGGAGCGAGAAAAGATGGTGCAGATCCAAGGACCCCAGGATTTGGTGATCAGTGGGCACGTACTTTTCAGGAGTAGCAAATTGCTAGCTGTACTAAACTTTCAGATTTTTTGCGTACTAATGTTGGAGCTTAATATGTAACAGAATCGGGATTTACATCTACTGCCCCTGCTTGCCAGTTTCTGAACATGTTGGATGTTGTGTTATTAGCTTGGCCTTTTAATTTTGAGAATAAAAAATTTGACTTGAATTTCCAAGGCTGTGTGGTATACATCTATCTATCTGAACCTGCTCAGTTTACACTTTCATCTTTAGTTCATCCTTGATAATTAGTCATGAACAACCTGCTTTCTCCTCTATTCTCTTCGTGGAATAAGCGTTTCCCACTCATCAACAATCAACCCCTTGTCTCTGATATCTATTCTTGCAAGTGCACCAGAGTCCATGATTTTCTTGATACTGCTTCTTCTTCACAAATCCTTGAAGCTATCGAGATTTTCCCAAGAAGTGGAGGATTGCCAACAACCTTAGCCAACTTTAATCGGATGTTGACGTCTTTCATTACGTTGGATAAGTTTGAAATGGCATTGAAACTGATGTCCGAGTTAATTTGGGTTTAGATACAGATAATTGGACGTGTTCAATTCTGGTATGCCTTCACCGTAAGGTTAACGAACCGATGGAGGCCAAAATCTTCTGGAGCGCAGGAAGATGGGTGGGAACCCACTATCGCTACTTTCACTATATCGAAAAATTCTTTTTGTAAAATAGGAAGATTTCTAGATGCCTTGGAAGTGTTTGACGATTTGGAATGGCTGGATGAAGCTCTACAAATGGACTAGACTCCAAATGTGGTAACTTGCAACACTTTGTTGAACGGCTTCTTCTAAGAAGGAATATTGGCTTGTTGAAGCGAACGAAGGAGAGAAATTGCAGGTCGGAATACAAAAGCCATAACACACTGTTCCATGAATTAAGTTAATTGCATCACAATTCTGGGGGCATCATTGGAATCTTATTTGATAATAGCGCCCTGCGGACGCCACCATTCCACTCGCACATTCATCAATGAATGATATAATAGTACTACTAATTTCATTCATTATTATTATGTTCATAATAATTATGATAATTTGAATCAAGAATAACAGGAATATATAGATAGGAACAAAATAAATACCTCCCAAAAAAAAAAGGTTTCAGCGGCAATTCAAAATGAAGAAATACCGAACACAAGAAAAGTAACTTCATTTACAAAACCATCGCAACTGTATGACATCCATGTACCATGTAACATCGGATTATCTGAAGTTAATAAAAAAATAAGAAAAAAATGGTCGCTATGGACATCCAGAAGCCTTCAACACTGGATCAACGTACACTTGACGCCGATGATCTCTGGTTGCTTTCTTGTCGATCAGTTTCTTCCATCGACAGGCGTAGACGAACATATTTTAGGAGGTAGAGCCAAGGGCCGTGCAGACAGCCTAGTAAGAGAAGTAGATGCTGCAATTGTCGGGGGTGGAGAGATATTTGATCTTGGAGCTGGAGTAATAATACCATTCAGGCTAGGTGATCTTGACATGTATTTCCCACTTACCTGCCCTTGGTTCTTGCAGAGGAAACCGAGAGGTATACTTCATGTCTTGGATGGTTTTGAGATGCTCCACAATAGTTCTCATGGTTGGCCTCTCTGACGGATCAACTTGGAGACATCGTTGAGCAATATCAGCCACTATCCGAGCAGCTTTGAGTGGGTAACGACCCTTAAGTTGCGGATCCATGATTAGAGACAATCTACAGTCATCTGCCAGGAAAGGTCGACTCCATTTGACTAAATTTCTCTCCTCCTTCGAATGCCTACTGTCAAGGTTTTTCTTGCCGGTGAGCAATTCAAGAAGAACAATTCCAAAACTCCAAACATTGCTCTTCGGGGTTAGCAACCCTCGTTCGAGTGTCTCCATTGAAAGATTTGCCATAGCCTGAACAAATATTGAGAAAATTCAGCAAAATGACGATTTTGAGGGGCATAAGGAGATGAGTCAGAAAAACAGCCCCACCCACAACAGTGCATACTAAATTATATATCATACAGAAAGACGCATGAGAATTATGTTACAAAGCACATGCAAAAAAACACTTACAACCGAGCTACTGGATATGTCTGTTTCTGGAATATGGCCAAGGCAACCATATCCAGAAAGCTTTGCACTAAAATCTTTGTCAATCTGAACATGTACTGTTGAAAATTCATGGAACATTGCCTGTTCAGAAGCCAGATACAAGTTAATGAAAAATCTCAGTGCAAACCAAAACCGGTGGCAGCAACAAGAAACAATCAACTAATATACTGTACTCGAACTACACAAACGTTTATTAAAATTTAAATGGTTTAGATAATCTTGATTACCTGAAAGGGCCCTTCCTCATGCAGAAAGGTAAGACCTTGTGCAGCAGAAAAAGCCACTTTCATTCTGCTGTTCCAGTCAATAGGTGGACCATCAGATCTTCCATACAGAATCCTATCCAAGCTTCCGTAGAATAACCTTTCATACACCAACATCCTGTGATCAGAGCCTTCGCGTGCATAAAAACCAACCAATTTACAGAGGAAAGGATGCTGCAACGATGCCAGGCTATTCACATCATTGACAAATTCCTTCCAACCCTGAAAAAGCAAAATCAGATAACAAGTTAACTCAAAGTTACCCAAGATGTTAGAAGTATCTTTAAACTGATATTGTGCCCAATCAGGTAGAGCTAAAGTTAAAATGGGATAAGAGGTTAGTTAGAAACTTAGAATTCAATGAGTCATTACTTAGATGAAACAGAAAGACATGTCCTTGTATCAAAAAGAGAGAGACACATGTCCTAAAAACCAGAAATGACAATCATGGACGCAAACAGTATATATTAACTTCAGTGTGGAAGAACTGTAATGAAGCGCCAAAAGTTCACCATTTATGCAACAGTAAATATCAGAATATATGAACTTTAGTAAGGAAGGACAACAGCCAATGAAGCACCATAAGTTCACCCACTTATGTAACACTAATTATATCCCATAATGAGATGATGACTTGTAAGAAAGATCAAATAGAGATGCTGAACCACCAATTCAAAATATCAGCACAGATATGAACCAAATGTAACCTGGTTGGAAGACTGAAGTCGAGTAACTGTGGCTTCAAACTTCCTTGAACCTGAAATATCATCCCCAAACGAAGCTCGATATATGACAGAAGAGAGACCCTCAGACATGCATCTCTCCGGAGAGAAGTTGTGACAAGCTGATGCAATTTCATCATATGAGAAGTTAATAAGCATTCCTTTACCCGGTAGGGTCAGAGGAACTGTAGGAGGTAGGGGAAGTGGTCCAGATGTATCAAGTAGGCCACTGTTATTTATCATCTTAAAGCTTGATGTAGTCTTCAGAACATTAGTGCCATTGGGTGATGGAAGAGGAAGTGGTTGAGGAGTGGGAGAATTATATTCTTTAATTGATCCAATGCGACTGGTGGGCTGCTCTTGTTCCTCACATTCAGCAGATGTTAGTGCATCTTGTTCTGTAGCATCAAGACTTGAAGGGGCCGACAATGCCCGTGTTCTACTACTGCTAATAGCATTATTTGACGGGCTTGGTTTTACTCTATTTCTAAAGCTGGGTGGTGCAGACTGCAAAGATCGTGTCTCAGTTTGGGGTTCAGGTAACATAGTTGGTGAATGCTCCTGAGGCTTGACACGTTTGATATAGATGGTCTGCTCAGATTTTTTTTTCTTACTCTTAAGTACAGTAAAACATCCCATATTGAACGTGAAAATATCCAGATTTGAACCAGGTACGATCAGTTCCTGTGAACAACAACAAAGACGAATTATTATACAGCAAAACTGTAACACGACGGATTCAGTATCATAATCCTTGCATAATTAAAAAATCTTAGGGAAACCAAAACCACTTTGAACTAGAAAATGGTGGGGTGGGGGTGCTCCCCCAGCTGAGTCCCAACTTTTATACCATATTGCCTCAGGGTCAAAATTTAATGATTTCCCAGGTACAATTCCACTCAATCGTCACATATAATTAAAGCCTAAAATTAGGGAAATCTAACAGCTGATGCTATTTTCCTCCTCCTCAAATGGTATCCTCCTCCTCAAATGGTATCCAAGTAAATGCCTAAAAAAACAGGACAACACATCGACAGGGTAGAAATATCATACAAAATAAACATAGCCAGGATTTATAATTAAAAGAAATGCCATGTTGAAGTTCCGCCTTTAGTATGACGAAATCCAATCACATAACATACAGTTGTCGAAGCATAAATAAAACAAAGTCGGATCCATAATTCCTCATGTTTAAACAAAAAGAGATGAATCACTACTGATTTAACCAAAATATGTCTCCTACTAGCATTTTTCAACATTTTATTGCAGACTCCCAATTCCTTCAACAGAGGCAAGATCACATACCTGATGGCACAATCAAGCTCAACCTTCAATGTTTCAAGGTTAGATTTGATAGTTGCAGGTTTTCACATGTCAATACCAGATAGTGGCGAAAAAATTCAATCTTGAGATCAATGAATAAAATTTTGGTGAGAAATGAGAACTCTAGGGGAGAGGCGAATGAACAAAAAAAGAAGAAAGGCAATGGGAGATTTTTTTTGATAGATAAATACTTACTATTAATTTTATTTTATTGAAATAATAGTATAAACACTAATAAAAAATAAATAAATAGACAACAAATATAAATAATAAATAAAAGAATATATATACATATAAGCAGATAAGCAATTGTCAAACGTAAACCCAAGGGGTGTGTAATAATTAATTACTAGCGTATGAAGCACACACGTTGCATGAGTGGAATATAATGTGCGGATATAATGTATGCATATGTAATAAATTTTTAGTTTTACATTGCTTGGTTTATGTTAAGATCCCCTTGGACGTATCATGCACTAATGTCAGAATCTTTTCCTAAATATTTGACATTAATTCTCCATAATATAGACTTTCAATAAAACCACAAATCAAATACGCACAACGCATATTATGTAGATATAAACTTTACCAAAATAAATACAAAGATATCATAGAGTTTCATTTCTCTTGATATCCAACATAAATGAAAGTGTTGGGTTGTGCTTTCCACACCTGAATCGTCACCTATACTTTAGAGCCTGCTCAATACCGACGCGTATTTCATGTGCACCACACCGAAACAATTAACCGTCTATCTAAAAAACCTCTAATAAAAAAAGTCACGAAAATCCAATTAGTTTTGCACATAAACATTCTTCTTTCCATTTTCTGATCTATATCTTTCTCAATAGAAAACAAATTAAGATGACGGTGAAAATTTGGTGCCCAAAAAGGATGTGGTCGAAGGGTCCTTTAGAAGACTGAAACTCAAGATTTCGTAACTATCGCAATTTTATTAGGGGAACCCAACACGGATAAAGAGAATTTGCAGAAATCTTGCCTCACCTCATAACAAAAGAAGTTGAACTGATGGTGACGGAGGTGCGGCGGCTGTCGTCGTTACTCCCAATTGTCTATTTTTTCATAGATTGGGGCAGAACAAAAGACACAGCAAAATTCTAAGTTGGAGCCCAAAATTAAAATGAGCTGAATATTGAAACAATCGCCGACATACCTATGTGTGCGAAGGCGGAGAGACGTGAATGGAGCGAATTAGAGGTGGTCAGATTACCATGGGTAGATGAGAGATTGCGGGGAGAAATGGAGTACCGGCGGTCAGCATTCGGTGGATTTGATTCGAATGAGTAAAATTGAATTACTCGAGAATGTGTTATGCTATTTTTATTTTTTGAAAAAATTTAAGAAACACGCTTCGACGGGTCGTATTTTATGACACGTATCTTTTATTTGGGTTATCTATGAAAAATTAGACAAAAATTTGTGTGAGACAGTTTCATAGATCATATTTTGTGACAAAGATATCTTATTTGAGTCATCCATGAAAAAATATTACTTTTTATTGTGAATATCGGTAGGATTGACATATCTCACAGATAAATATTCATGAGAGCGTCTTACAAGGGACCTACTCGAAAAAATATTATTTTTTTATGCTAAGAACATTACTTTTTAGAGTGGGTCTCAGGTGAAACCGTCTCACGGATCCTAATCTGTGAGACGGGTCAATCATATCCATATTCACAATAAAAAGTAATACTTTTAGTATAAAAAATAGTATTTTTTCATGGATGACTCAAATAAGAGATTCGTCTCACAAATACGACCCGTGTGAGCGTCTCACACAAGTTTTTGCCCATTTTTTATTGTGAAAATCAGTAGGCTTGATCCGTCTCACGGACCCGTCTCACGGACCCGTCTCACAGATAAAGATTCGTGAGACCATATCACAAAGATCTACTACTTATTTTTTTAAGATAGCATCGGAACCGAAATAACCCGACAATCGAAAAAATTGTTGAAAAAATTCAAGTTTTAATTAAAAAAATTAATCAATTATTTTGTTAAAATAAAATATTCTTACTTAACTTTTTATAGCCTAATTATAATTGCAAAGTATTATTTACATTCAAAAAATATTAACAACACTTCATTTATCAATATTGTTAAATTATTAGATTGTCGTAATAGTATATTTCCTTATATAATGAAACCTCAATTTATCTTAAAAGAACCTCAATTAAAATAATTTTGTATGGCAATAACTAATATTTTAGTTTTTATAAAAGTTTTTCACGATATTTTATGATATATAAATTAAAAGAACAAAACATTATTTTAATCTTAAAATATTTATAATTTGTCCAAAATTTAATATGAATATACAAAATATTGGACCATTTTTCGCACAAAAATATATGAAATACAGGATTAAAAAATTTCAATTTACCAAAAAATTATTTAAGTTTGATGTAAAATTCAAAATATCTTAAAACATAGACTAAATTAAAATTTCTATGTTATTTTATATTTTGTAATATATCCCCCAATGATTAACAAAATAATTTATATACTATAATTACTTTAGATAAATACCAAATTGTAATTTTATTTTGCTTTTTTTATTTTGAAAACTGTAAATACACAAATATATTAACTCCAAATTCGATAAATAATTTTTAAAAAACTAATTGTTTTGAAACTTTTTAAATATATCATGATTAATTAAAATTTTAATTTTTATAATTTTTAATATTTATTTTTATATTTAAGGATATTAACAAATTTAATTACAATTTTTTGTAACTAACATTTTAGATAGTAATTTTAGGAATTTTCCATTGTAATTATTAATAAATTTATTAAAAATAAAATCAATTATTATAAGACTTTTCTCGAGTTTCTTTTGGGTTAGCAACCAAAAGTTTATTTTATTAATCATGACCGATTAGTTGAACTACTTAAATGTTATATTAAGTGTGGAAATCGGTTCAAACAGTGCGGCGCAATAGATTACTCACACTGAAAGCTGATTATAGAATAACATTTTATGAATTTGAATTATTTGAGATATTACGTCTCTATTTCTTTTGATTTTCGTGAAATTTTACTAAAATATTTTGTTCATACAACGTCTTGTACAAACTCGACTTAATTGAAGTCACACTTTCACTGCCAGCAAAACCTCTATTCGACAAGCCAAAAATAAGAATTCAATTACACAACAATTCAACAATCGTTCCAAAGCACAAATCTACGATTTTTAGTATAAGACACAATCGTTTATACAACCACAATTCTGCACTCTTTTGACAAAAATGATTTCTCCTGGAATGACTGAGGGGGATAGATAAAGCAATAAATATTGCTATTTTTTGAACATACCCGGTTATAGCTTTTTAGACAAAAACTTGTGTGAGACGATCTCACAGGATCGTATTTGTGAGACGAGTATCTTATTTGAGTCATTCATGAAAAAATATTATTTTTTATGTTAAAAATAATACTTTTTATTGTGAATATGAGTAGGGTTGACCAATCTCACAGATTAAGATCCGTAAGATCGTCGTCTCACATGAAACTCCCTCTAGCTTTTAAGTGATGGCTCCGATAAACTACCTGAAATAAAGAGAGTAGAAGAAGAGGTTTTAATGAAAGCTTTTTCATGGCTGAAGAACGTTTTTCTCATAGTTCTAATACTATTTGTATTTATGTTTTGTTTATTGGATTTTGTACCATTATTTATCTTAACAACAACATTCATTTTTTAATTTTCCCCTCAACCCATTGAATACAGGTATAGTTCTGATATGAATGTTAACTCGTTGTTAAAAACTTAAAAAAGCTGTGAAGTCCGAGGTCAAAGAGGGCTGTTGTGATCGTTCCATGAAGTTACATGGACAATGAGCGGTTCTTAGTAAGTTTTTAGGCGAAAGAAACATAAATGAACATATCTTACACCGAAATATGGGGGATTCTAAAATTGTCCAGGTATGAGATTATTTAATTGAGAAGCGCTTAAAAGATTTGATAGGAACTACTCATATCAACAATGTGTATTTTTTTATGATAACTCTAAAGTTATGTGTGCTTGACTTTAAACAATTCTAGGATAGGTGACTCCGGAAAGATTCACATGGTTCGTGTGAATGATGACATAAATACGTTAAAAAGACACATATTAATACAATGTAGACAATTGTTGAATCTAAAACGTTACAAGCGAGATTAATGCATGCTCTAAACAAAGGTGATAATCATGTTAAGAAAAATATGTATTACTAAACATTTGGGTAAGGACTTGTTCAATCTAGTACTTTAATAAAAATGATATCAAAGGTCCTAATTTTTGCGAGGATTGTTGTTTTAAACCATGTCAGAAACGAAGGCCATCGAAAGGGTAATGTCGATGCTACCTGTTGGGGTAGTTCCCTCACAGGATCTCAGCCATTGATTTTACATGGTGATTAAATTTAGGTCCTTTGATCACTTCATGAGGTGTATGTATGTGTAAATCTGGACCTTTGATCACCTCATGAGGCAGTGTCTCACAAAGTAGGGTGAAATGAACCATCGAAAGGATATCCTATATATAGTCACCATAAACTTGATCAGTTGTGACCCTCGATCTTACTCCGAATTTCTTGGAAGAATCAAGAAACAAGTTTATTCAATTACCAACAAACGAGCCCGATTCCTTCTCTACGCTTGCTTAATTTTCTCAAAATACATTAATTATCAATCGTCTCATGGTTGGGATCATCCTCCTTCAGGTCCCGTGACATGGGAGATCAAACTCCACCACAGACGCCCACCTCGTCCTCCTCCTCGTCCTCCGCCGCACCACCGCCCCAGGCTTTAACTCTCCTCCAGCCCTCTTCCAAGAAGAAAACCAAGCCCGTCAAAGTATTCCGCGTCTTCCGCTCCGTCTTCAGATCTTTCCCCATCATAACCCCTGCCTGCAAACTACCTTCCCTGCCCGGTGGCCGCCTCCCAGACACACGCGCCACCGCTGGAGCTCGAGTCACCGGAACTCTCTTCGGATACAGGAAAGGCCGCGTCAGCCTCTCCATTCAAGAGAACCCCCGGACTCTACCCACGCTGGTATTGGAGCTGGCAATGCAGACCCAGGTTCTGCAGAAAGAGATGAGCCTGGGCATGGTTCGCATCGCCTTGGAATGCGAGAAACGGGCGGAGAAAGACAAGACGAAGCTGGTGGACGAGCCTCTGTGGACGATGTTTTGCAACGGGAAGAAGATTGGGTACGGCGTGAAGCGGGAGGCGACGGAAGAGGACTTGCATGTGATGGAGGTGCTGAAGGCGGTGTCGATGGGTGCGGGGGTGCTGCCCGGGCGGTCGGAGGTGGAGGGGCCCGACGGGGAGATGGCGTACATGCGGGCTCATTTTGAGAGAGTGGTGGGATCCAAGGATTCGGAGACGCTATATATGTTGAGCCCAGATGGGAATAATGGACCTGAATTGAGTATTTTTTTTGTAAGGATATAACGAATTTAAAATATATATATATATATGTATAATAAAATTAATATTAGGTTTTTCTTTTCTAACTTGGAAATGATAATTAGTTTGTCCATATAGATGAATATTTAATTCCATTTGGGATGATTTTAAAATTCAAGTTAATAAATTGTAGCACAAAAGTAGATGCATAATTTTTAAGGTTTACACCAAGCTGTGGCTCTTCCTTGCATTTGACAAAGAACACTTAATTATATTGAAGCTGCAACTCCTGAAGCTAGAGCATTCATTTTCTTTCCTCTGACATTTGTGAGCAACACCCTATGTAAAAAGCCTCTAGGTCCATTTACAAAAAATAAGCCACCATTTCCCTGATTTTCACACACACTCGAGAATTGTTTCAAATGCTTCCTGTTGCCCGACAATTTTACTTGAACTGCGCCAAATAATCATCCTTTGAGATTTGTATAGACGTTTCTTCTTATATTTATCAGCAAAATGTTACATTTTCAAGAGATACTCATGGAAGATTAAAAAAAAAAAAAAAACCTATGTGTTTTCTCATGTTTTCTAAAGTTATATTTATATTTTGAAGTGTTTTTTAGAGTATCAAATCCCATAACAATTTCACGTCAGCTGGTTCACAATACACCAAAATTGGTGCAAATAATCTTGTGATGTTTGGAAGGTAACAACTTCATTCAAACATTCAAAATTACTTGGTCAGAATCAAGTAATCCCCTTGATGGTGCCCCTGGATGGATTAAGATTTATGGTTTGGGGAGCCGCATATTAATTGACGACAATGTATGGCGATGTCGAATCTACCAATTTCCTGTGGCGTTGCCAATTTCATTTTTTTTGACTCGCGGAATATGTTTATTTTCCTAAAACTTTATGTTTGAGTATTGAAAAAAAAAAAAAATTGAGAACTAAATGACACGAACTTTGAGTCTAAGTGAAAAAAGTCACAAAGAAAAAATATTTTTTAGAATTTTCAAGAGTCACGGAGATCTGTCACTACTAATGAAATTAAAATTTAACTTAATAAAAACTCTAATTTTTTCCCATTTAATAATTAATTTTTAAAATTAAATTTAAAATACATAAGAATTATTTTTACTAATTTTTAGATTTTGTAATACGGAAAAAAAATGAATTAAAATAAAATTTAAAATTAGGTTTTAGTTTTATGAGAGATGTTTTCACTTCACGTCAATACATAAAAAAGATAAAAGTTAATTCAACTCGATAATATTGATTGAAATTGGCTTAATTGACCAAAGAAATAGATTTTGGGGAGGCATGGGGAGTTATTACAAGTTTGCCCCCAAAACAAATGAATGTTTTTCATAAAAGAAAATACTTGAATTGAGGGGCTTCACTTGGTATGTATAAATACGTAAGAATCTCATTGTGTTTATTATCATTATAATACTAAATTTTTTTAAAATCTTCGGGCCATAGGTCTCCATTTAGATCCGCCTCTGTTTGATGCCTTTAAAGTAGCATAAAATTATTTTATATTGAGAGTCCGGAGATATTGATGATTAAGATCTAATATATTGAGGATCTAAAGATACTCGTCTGAATATTAAGAATCCAAATATATATATATATATATATATATATATATATATATATATATATATATATATATATATATAGTATCAGATCTAAAATTTATAAATATTATTGAATGATATTAGATCTAATATCAATTAAAAAATAATGGTAAAAAGATGCTAAGATTTTAGATTTGTTTACATTCGTGAAAAGTATTAATATAAGATCTAATATTTTATTACCACCTAAAATTTATTTTTTCAAATTTGAATTTATTTCGATGAAACTAATGATATTTACCAAATTCTTAAAAGAACAATAAGAAAAAAAATTAAAGATAACAATTAGCAAACTAAATATCATAAATAAATAAAAAAATGTTATAAATAATTTGTTTCAACACCATTTTCCAACAAAAATATCATAAACTCTATATAACATATGAACAATTTTCCCGTGGGTTCGAGGTCCCACAAATAAAACCCGAAATAGGATGGGTCGAGGGGATGTTATCTGGTGTGGGTCAAGGTCTAGGTATGGGAATGTTATCAGCCATCCCCATCTCCGGACCTGTCACGATCATCATCATAATAATAATAATAATAATAATAATAATAATAAAATAACATTTCTACTTATTAAACCATAAACTATTAATATCATCATATGTGTATTGTTTAAGTAATATTATTATTTAAGTAAACTAGTTATCACGAATTTTTATCTGTGAGACGACTCAACCTTATCGATGTTCACAATAAAAAGTAATATTCTTAACATAAAAAGTAATACTTTTTCATGGATGACCCAAATAAGAGATCCATTCGCCCACCAAACAAAAAACTTTTATGTTTAAAAATTATTTTCATCGCTCATTCAACATAATTGAAAATTAAAGAGATTGTACGTTAATTTGGTGTGTGTGTGTATATATATATCAAACACTCAAAAGCTTTATAAAAAAGGATATTTATCACGATTAATCTCTTGTTTTACACGATACGTGTGTATAATATAATATTATATAAGAAATATTTTTTGATTAATTATAATTTTTACATCTAACTAATATATAAATAAACTGAAAAGGTATTTATCCTATCTATGAATAGTCAGGTGAGAAAAAAGATAAAAAAAAAAATTGATGATAAATATTTAGAGTTACTGATATATACATAAATCAAATTTACATATCTATACAATCTAAATGCAATTTTAGAATAAAAAAATTGATGTCCCTAAGCTCAGCTATTATTCACAGTAAGTATAGGTAAATATATTATCTATAGTAAACTCTGTTTTAGATAAGAACTAGTATTTAACCCGTGCGATGCACGGAATGATATTATTAAAAATTAGAATATATATTTAAATTGAAAAAAATAACATAATTAAAAAAATAAACATAAAAACTATTTTTCGTTAATTTTAAAAAACTTTCTTAAATATAACGCATGTCGATTAATTTTTTTGGCTAATAATCACTATCATACATTAATTTTTTCAAATTATAGAAATCTCGAATTGCATGCATTGGGTGTCAAACATTTCTGATTATTGAAGGTAATATACATGTTTATTGAGAGTAATTTAATGTTCATTTGAAACTCTTTTGAATCTATATCTTTTAATTTTTTTTTGTGTTCTCTTATTTGAATTTTTAAGAAGACAATTCAAGATATACAATATACATATGATTTTGGAAGAAAACTACAACGCATTAATTCTTTCAAATTAAGTAACTAATAATATGTATTTGGGATCAAAATTTTATGATTATTAAATGGTAAATTAATGTTCATTGGAAAACCTTGTTATAGTGATAACTTTTAACATTAAACCAATTTTATTTTTAGAAAATTTAAATAACTAATTAAATATTACATTTATTTTTTAGTAAATAATTTAAACAGAGAATTACTTAAAATAGGAATTTTTATTTTTGAATGATTTACCTCATGAGTGATATTGAATATTGCAATCATTTGAATTTTAAATTTGTTTATACAGTTTTTAATTAAACTAATTGATATAATCAATACAAAAATTTTAAAATAGTTTATGCTTTCAACATAGTTTAATTTTAATCTGAGTAAAAACATAAAAGACATGTAATACATAAATTACATTTGAATTATCAAAATTGAATTAAATGAATTGATATAATCAATGCAAACAATAATTGAAGTGATCATTTATTGCAGTGCACATATATCAATATTCATGATAAATCTTTCCTTTTTTAGAAATGATATTTTTGCGGAAAATTACTATTTTTAGCAAAAACTCCGCATATATATATATATATATATATATATATATATATATATATATATATATATATATATATATATATATCTTGCAATGAAACAGTTAAAGACATATATCTTTATTTGACTAATAAAAACATATATCTTACTCAAAATGCATAATGGTTGAGTAATTAATATTAATTAAGTATAATTAATAATTGAATTTTTTTCACAAGTAATTTGTACATATTATTAATTAAAAAAATAAGGGAAAAAATAAAATGAAGGAAGAAGAAAAGGACATAAAATAGTATTGCTACAAAAGATAAAGCAATGAGCATTATAGTTGCCCCTTGCATGTTGACACATTGTGGATAGTGATGGTTATCTGATATTTATATAATATAATGTTACTTTTTTTTAACTAGTATGCATATTGGGTTGGTGATTGAATGATATGGTCCACGTTGAAGGCGCACCCATCCGAGTATATGCATATCCCCTGTGTTTGATGACATGAAACTCCACTACCTAGCTAGCTCGTCCAGTATATGCATATATATATATGTGTGTGTGTGTGTGTGTGTATAGCTGCTACCTATATTGGCAATTATGGGCGGTTGGAATATTAATGTTTACCTGGATACCATAATAGTTCCATCCAGTTTGTTTTTCACCATCGGATACCATGCCTATCTGTGGCATCAGTTGAGGCACAAGCCCATTATCACCTCAATCGGCCTCAACATGGTGAAAAGAAAGGGTTGGATGAGGGAACTGAACGAGGGCGATGATAAAAAGGGTATGCTGGTTGTCCAAACACTGAGAAACACGCTCATGTACTCCATTCTCACCTCCACCATCACCATACTCATCATCCTCTCTCTCGCCGCTCTAACTAGCAACGCCTTCAACGCCAAAGACATCTACTTGATGGGGTCGCATGAGTCGAGTCGGATCATGGTGCTCAAGTTTGGTTTGGCCTCCATATTCTTGGTTGCCAGTTTCTTGTGCAGCTCTATGGCGGTGGGTTACTTGGTGGATGCAAATTTCTTGATGAACGCGATAGGCATAGGAGTGGAGTGCTCCAATTCTGGGGTAGTGCTGGAGAGGGGATTCATGCTAGCGGTGGTTGGGAACAGGGTGCTGTGTATTGCTTTTCCATTGTTGTTGTGGATGTTTGGACCCTTGCCGGTGGCTGTCTCCTCAGCGGCGCTTGTTTGGGGGCTTTATGACCTGGATTTTCCTGCTACTCATAAACTCATGCCACACTCCTCCTCAACCACTTATGCATAAATACGTGCTTTAACCATCTGATAAATGAATATATATTACTTCTATCTGCATGTGCTACATCTATCAAAAAGGTTTCATCCATAGACCATCATGTATATGTAATATTTCAATCAGTGAGTGTTTGCTCTCTATAATTACTATATATCACCATCCTATGCACTTAGGGAGGTTAGATTGTAACATCTCCTGTGATCCATTCCTAATCTTGATTTAGGCTGGATGAAGATAAATGAACCCTCTGCTATTTTCCCTCGATTTCTCCAGCAAAGCAAAAATTATATTATTTTCGGCCCATCTGTAATCAAGCTATTAGATAAAGTTATAAAAGCCAGATTTTTCCATGGGATCTGATTTGGTTGGTAAAAGAAAAGAAGCATACAGCATAGATCATATTTCAAAAAAATCTGAGTTGAATAATAGCTTATACATGTAACCAGCCACACGTATTTTCTAAATTCGTTCAACTGCGTTAATTCATTAATTATATCATCAAAGTATTTATACAGCCGAATTGGTACAAGCAAGCAACTTCAAAGATTTTCAATACAATATCGATTCACACATAATGGCACCAATGTAATCTTTTATTATTGTTTTTTTTTTTGCTGATACATGCATATATTATATAGAAACATTTTGCTGATAAACTCGTAGGAAATCAGCCAACTACACATAATTAGCATTTATATATGATATCCACAGCCATATATATTACACCATGCTGCTGCTGCTGCTATTCTCATATATGTCAAATAACTTCACCTACATAGGTAGCCCCTCTTGTCGGATCGCTCTAAATAATTCCTTCATAGAGCGCAAGAATGTCATCAAAAATCATATTGTTGGTCTCTGTGGCAGTAGCACAAGAATACACATCCCCCGCATAATCTGATGCTGATGACGAAATAACACTGAAATTATTGTCAATGCATCTGAGCTGGTCGGGGGAAGTATCGAGTACAACGGATGAAGAGGATGATGTTTCTGACTTGCTAGTGTTTTCCCGTTTGATCATAGACGACAAGAGTGAATCGAAACTCCATGTGATGGAATTAGAATCGGTGTCCATGATAATTTGATTGGGTGAGTTGGATGAGCAGGTATGATGAGAAAGGTATGTAGTCTTGAATAAGGGAAATGGATCATCTTGAATTTTCTGAACTTGTTTAGTAGCTTGGCATCCCTGGTCAAACTTGTGGGTGCATCTGTAGTAGTTTCTGCGATCAAACACAAAAATAATTAGTACTCACCAGTCTCAAAAAATTAAGTCTTGCTCTGATCAATTCAATATTACCTACCTGGGATGCTTGGCATTGAGTATAACCTTTTGACCATATTTCCTCCAGGCGTGACCGTCTTCAACCAAGCTAGTGGTCTCTTTAATCAGTATTTCCGAAGTTTTCCTGAACCAACACAAGATAAATCAAAAACTTTAATTTGTCCAATTAAGTTCAATGCAAACAGCTAATTGTTACCTTCTCTTATAACATCCTCTCCGATCTTTATGTATGGGTAATGCTTCCGATTTCAGAGGTAGTTGGGAAGTCAGGAGTATGGAAAGGGAGTGAGTGAAGGAGTGGAGGATTTTTTCAACCAAACAGCTCGAACTGGCACTGGATGTGTCGTCTCGGAGCATGGCTAACAGTTGATCTGCATACCGGCGACCTTGACTCAGCTCCTCCATCACTCGTTCGCTGCCTTTATCCACACTTATACTTGCTGCTGCCTCCATCTATCTATGTACTGTCGATCGATGGATCTTCTTCCAACAACAAAATCCAAGGCTAACGTTTTACTCAATAATTTATATATATAGCAAGAAGGAAGTACTTTTGGGTGTAAAATTAGTAAACAAATTCAAGGAAACATCAAGGAAATTCATGTAGATGGGAGTCCCACGCGCATCACTGGATTCGGAGTCACGCGCACAACCAGAAGAAACTTGATATTTCTCGTAATGAGGCGTGGGAAAGTAAACATGTTTGAGGGGCGTGGCCTAGTTTTCTTGCGCATTGGTGATTACGTACGACTGCCTTGTCATTCTCTACGTCATTCCATGTGCCACTTCAAATCTGACCCTTCACTATAGATTCTGCTCTATCCAACGTTCCACATATTTATTCATTTAAGACAATTTGGTACTATATCAATCAACGAGATCAGGAAGCAACGCAGGTAACGGAGTAAGATAAACAAGAATATTGAGGGCAGCTGGGCAGGTAACAAGACTTGGGGCGTGTTCACACTTCACACTCATTCATGCCTCTGTTTTACCATATATTATTATAAAATGTTGTTGCTTTATTTTTGCTCCACGTGTTAACATGGAATGCACTTGATCAAATTAACAAAACATAACACCTCCCCATCTTCCTTCTAATCTTCTTGGTAATGGGCACACTCTTTCTTTGTAGCCATCCTCTTCACTTACTTTTTTTTAAACATTTTTACATACAAAAACAAAACAAAACAAAACAAAAGAGAGAAAAGATCCACGGCTTCTCAATTCACTGTTATAACAAATACAACTCTTCTCAACAAATTTACCCTTCTTTTTCTTCACCTGGCCGATAAAACACCTCAGATATTACAAACTTCTTATAAAAGTGCTTGAAAATCACTACCTATTCTTTACATAAACTAGTGTACACTTTGATATATCTTTCCCTTCTCTCTGCATCTCATAATTTTTCTCACACAACTACAATTGTTGAGTGATATCAACTATTAATCACATCTAGTAGGAAACTTGTAGAAGAACCAGCCAGCAGGCTTATTTCAGTTGACTTCAATCTCCCTTTACGATTAACACAGCCTGGCTGTGAGGTCATACTTCGTCTCCCTCTTTGCTCCTGTTAAATTAGCAGAATATCCAATCCACCTTTTTTGCTTGTTCCACTACTTTTCTTTCCACATGTGGGTAAACAGTGCGCCAATAATCTGAAGGATTTAAAAGCAAAAGCTTCAAGGATCCATGGGAGAAAATCCAGAAATAGTTATGATGTGTCCAAGAACATTCGAATCTTTGCTTCTGCAGGATAAGTCAGCTAAGTATGCATTATAGATCAATCCACAAGCTACGTAAATGGTAATAAATTTCACACTTACTATTTAAAAATTAAATGATATTTGCAGAGTTCAAACAAAATTCATTCTGAAAAGATTCAACGTTCTATTATCGAACGTTCCTTTTCAATTTGAAACTCTATCAACAACAGCCACTTCATCAAAATCAATCCCAAAGTTATACACAGATCTTGAAAAATCACAATTTATATAGTAGAAGCTTCTCAAGTTGCTCAATCATGATTGGACAATTCATTAAAAAGCATTTGGACATTAACCCTAGCAGTAAAAGAACCCCTATAACACTTGGTTACCATGGCCAAATCAGGTATCATCTAATTCAAACAATTAAAAATAACATATTTTAAGTAGTGAAGAACCTAAGAATGGCTGATAAAAGAACAGCTCATGCAACAAACTGCGAGCCATATCCAACAGCCATCACGGCCACGAGTGCTAGCAAATCCATGGGATATAAAAACTGAAAACCCAAACATGGAACCCGACGATCAAGAACAAGACAACATGATCCAAGACCCAATCAATTCATGGGCGTCAAAAGTATGAGGTCCTAAGTACATTACACATGCCATTGCCTATAAGTATCCCCGAGCTATTAACAGAATATGATAGATACTAGTGGATCGCCACCTTGTGTTGAATATGCACATCATGAGATGAGCCGTGTCAATAACACAGAAGGGAAACCATGAACTTACAATTGGGTGGCAATGCCCTATGGAAGATGCATCTGGAAAAAGTTGAAAAACTTAAGGTTTGTTGAAATAGAATAAAGTAACCGGTCAGCTTCAAACTACACCAACCTATGATTCAAAAAACCTGTGCCGCTTTCTCAATATTTCAGCCTCTCTAGCAATTTGGATATCTGAAGGCCAAAAAATCTGATGGAAAACTTTGAAAACAAATCGAGGGAGCAATCCTATAACTGTTATAAGCAAAATGGAGAGCCAATAAGTTGGTGACTTTCCCAGGTTGTATATTGTACTGCACAAAACCAAGAAAGATTCCAGTTATGAACAATAAGAAACAATGAAACATAACAAAAATGTCTGATTTCAACAAACTAAATCACTTTGCAAACTAACCCATAATTAGGCAAGACGGGAATAGAATCAAGCACCACCATGCAACCATATGTTACAATTATTGATCCCCACGTGGCCATATGAGTGATAACTACCCAGCGTTTAATATCCATTGCCAAATGCACATTGACTAAGATTACAACAGCAATTGTCCACAAGCTGCCCATGCTCCAAATGTCAATGGTGCTCTCTTCATAGGTGAACAATGGGATATAGAAGAGAACAAGGCTCTGCCATAGCGTGTCCACCATGGTAATCCAGAAGAGGAACATATTGTAGCTCTCTTGTCGATGACCCGCAGCATAAAGTTTTGGATATTTAAGTAATGTCTTGTGACTTAAATCCTTGTCAAGAATACCAACAACTATAGTAGGTACTGAAGTATATATAACAGAATAAAAAACACTACTCCAGTCTGTCAGTGCAGATGTAGTTGAGAAGGCTGTACACAATATATACCTGAAATTTAATTTTATTAAAGTAAGGCATTAGTTCGAAAGAATACGCCACAATACAATTAAGTGAAAAATTACAATGCAAAATCGAAACCGAACAAGAGATTGTCATTTTTCATCAGCATTGCCAATGTGTGATTAACAAGTACATGGGGTCAAATATTGCCAAGGAAAAACGATAGTACTATCATTAGTCACTACAAAATACCTTGACCTATGCTGCTGTACATTCAACTCTATTTTTTATTGATGACTGATGAGCACAGAGAATTTGAAAGCCTTAATGGGAAATAGACAAACTCACAGCAGCTAATGCAAAATATTAAAGCCAAGAATGATAAGCATACCAGAAAAGCATCAATACGAAAACAGCATTGCGATAGAAGTTATATAGGACCAGATAACCAATTCGCTGATAATTCCAGTGTCCATGCACCAAAAGCAATCTTTTCAAAAATCTGAATTGTCCCATAGCAAAATCTGAAGCCATCACTGCTTGTCGCCCTTCTTGACCACAAATTCCGACACCAACATCCGCCATTTGGATCATTGAAACATCATTAGCCCCTGCAGATACATTGTGCATCAATTGTAAGCAAAAGTAATTTAAAAACCCTTATTTAAAGATGCAATTTGCAAAGAGCCTACACACACACACCACTTGTTTAGGGTATGAACATAATTCACATTAGAAAGAATCTGCAGAGTCAGGATACAAAGCTTTCTGGGGATTAACTGGAAAAACAAATGCAATCATCTCCTATTCTCCTCCCACGCCCGACCTCCCAAAAGAAAGAGACCAAACAAAAACTGCATTATAATATCTTTAATTTTACATGAATTCAGTGGACTTACTCACCATCACCGATGGCAAGTGTCATGTCATCAGTGCGGCCTTTGATCATGTCAACAATTCCAGCCTTCTGCAACGGTGCAACGCGACAACACAGCACTACCCTGCACAAGGTTGCAAGGTCGAATAGCTGTTACAAAATACAAAGAAATTTGTGAGAAGCAGCGTGAGTGAGTAGAGGACAGAGCATTCTCACAGTCAAAGATCAACAAGGGCCATTCAAACCAAATTTTAGCAATCATAGGAGCAAAACTAAATCAAGAGACCAAAGAAAACAAAGTAAATCAAATTACAACAAAGATAGAGATGATGCATGCATGCCTCGGACTCCAGATCTTTCTCTAATATGTACACCAGACTATTCCCATCAATAATAAGTGCCAGCGGTCTGGAAGTAGGTCCATCTTCCTGTCCTGCATGCAGCTGTGGTGAAGCTGACTTTGTATTAGAAGGGATTTCAAGATAATCAATTTCGGCACTTTTTTTCCGTTTAGGAATCTGATCGCAACAACTTGCGGACTTCAGAAAATATCCGTCCCTAGCATCACACAGAAGTTTTTTGCATTCATCCTCTGAATTCCCATTTATGATTATCTGGTGCATCTCCGTGGTCAAGAGTCTGCAAGAAAGACCAATAGATATCGCTGTCTCCTGCTTATCCCCAGTGAGAACCCACACCTTTATTCCAGCTTGCCGCAGGGACTCAATGGCTTCTGGTACTCCCTCTTGTAATTTGTCCTCAATGGCTGTGGCCCCAAGCAGGGTCAAGTCACGTTCAATAAGAGCTGCAGTTTGGCGCAATTTTATTGATCTGTCAGTTAAAGATGTGCTAGCATCTTCATACATGCATTGCCACTCCGCAAGTTGTTCACCCGTAAGGTCTCGAGCAGCAACAACAAGAGTGCGCAAACCTTCAGCAGAATATTCATTCAAGTGAGATTGTGTTGTACATATTACAGGATCATCACTGGGGTGGCTCTGCTTTAAAATGCTAAACATAGAAGTATCTGCCCCTTTCACCAATACTTTTACAGTATCATTTGGAAATCTAATAACCACAGACATCCTTTTACGCACACTATCAAATTCATGCAGACCCAAAACATCCAACCTGCATTAGAAGTGTATACATTTGAGTATTCAAAGTAACTTCAAATTTGATAGAAAAGGTAATGCCTGGGGTTTACTATTTTAGATTACATATTGAAGAATATAGCAGTTGATTCAACTTGATATCCTTAAAAAATTCAATGAAATGGATGGTGTGTATGCGTTAAAGGAAAAAATAAAATAAATAACATATGCTGCAAAAGAGGCGACGCTCGTCCATAATAACAGCACGCATCACTCAGAAATAAAATTCCAATGAGACCTACACTTTGTCGAAGTAAAGAGAGCCTTCTAACCTCAATTTCTCACCATTGGCATCAATGACAATATGCCCGGATGTACGTTCAAAAAGTGTATACCCATAAGCTGACGACGCAGCAACCAGAGCCTGTTCATCTGGAGATTCCCCTTGATATTCGACAGATTTATGACTTTCACCTGGTGTGCAGTCCAGATCACTTGAAGGGCATTCAGATACAATAGGAATCACTGTATTACAGGCTGCCAGGGTCAGAAAGAAGTCATGTGCTGCAATCTTTTCTTCTCCATATAGATCTTTGTACAACAGTTTCATGAGTTCAGAGTTTGGAAAGATCTCAGATTTTAGCCTCCATTTTTGTTTATAAAACTTGGCATCTTCCCCTGCAGAGGTATGCCAACCATTAGCATATATACAATTGTATATTGTCACTTGATAGATGTGATAAAAAAATCAATGCATTATTCCACCTCAGTCATTGCAAACATTGTCAGGCACGCATATGTATACAGGTATTTAAGGAAAGCAATATACTAAGTACATCACTATTGCAGATTCTGAAGGTTGAAGAAAGCTGTATAAATTCAGTAAAAGCTATAGTTGTTAAAGAAAGCTGTATAAATTCAGTAAAAGCTTGCAGTGTGTGGGGTCTAGGACCAATCTTTATGTTTACAACTTGGCACCCTTTAAAAGCTTCTCCTACACGAATGAACGCATTTAGGCTATGTGAATTCATGGTGATACAGTCATTCACATTTCCTGTAGTCTTGAACATCAATAAATTCTGAGAGCCTGATTTAATGTATAGGAGAATCAACCACCGGCTTTAATGTGTATTTAGATATATACACATTCAGACGCATGTGAATCACCTGAAAAGCAAAATGCTTTTAACAATTTCATATATCATGATGTGTTCTGTACATATAAATTCAAGCAGATTCATGGCGTATACTGATACCACATTTTGCAAGCTTAACTATGGGGGGGTAATGAATTCAAACTTACGGTATTACCTCCATTCCTAGAATGCAACAAAAAAACACACAACAATATTTTTAAAGTACTAAATCCTCTGGAGCGTCAAAAAAAATTGAACAGAGCCACAATATTATAATTTTTACTATTATTATCATCAAAAAGTGAAACAGGAATTGACTTGTACCTTCAACACCTGATGGGCCAGTCAACGAGAGTCTGCAATCATAATTCTTTCCCCAAATGCTAGCTTTTTTGAATTCCATCTTGTTTTCTGTCAGTGTACCAGTCTTGTCAGAAAATACATATCTTATTTGTCCCAAATCCTCGTTAATATTCAAGGATCTACACTGAAACTTGGAATTAGTACTGCTGTCGTACATATCCCTGTCGCCGATCATAAAATATGATTGTCCCAACCGAACAAGCTCCATGGTGATATATAGAGATATTGGGATCATTATTTGGAAAACAATAATTGAGCTTAAGAATGAGAAAAAGGTTTCCATAGGAATTCCATAATATTTGTATTTTTTTCCAACTTTTCCTTTCTCAAAGTAACTTTTCCTGTAGTAAGGCAATGTATCAAGCTCGGGCTCATGACGCTTTAGCCATAAACCCATCCCAAAGGCTACAACGAGGCACATGATCAAGAGGAAAACAGATAACCATAAAGTCTCCCTGTTCATGTAGGTTTCCAGTCTACTTCGTTTAGAAGGAGTCATTGCGCTATTTAGCATAGCTTTTGTCTCCTGTCCAGCATAAACCACAACGCCAACAGCCCATTCTGTATTCTTGAGCTGACAACCACGCAAAATGATGTTTGATTGGCTGAGGGAAAACCTATGCCCTTTCAACTCCATGTTTGCGGTGAATTCATAAATGTTTCGGTTTGGCTGCTCACATCTGACAATCCCTGATATTGTTGACCCTTCAAGTACCAAATTGTTAGTTTCTTGCCGAGCATACCTTGTCTTCAAATTTGACTCGCCGTCTAAATTCATTGTCAGTATATAAGCAATTCCACTAGGATCACTTGTGCCCAGCAACACCATATCGCAGGGAATAGACTCGTCAGAATGGATCTTTATTACATCACCAGCCTGTATTTTTTTCCACCTTTTGGGATAGAATTTATCAGATTTCAGCACTAGAGCCTCCCGGTTGTTCTCATTCCTATCTGACCTGTGTCTTCGCCAATCTTCATAACCATCTTTTACAGCTGTGACAGTGAGCACAAAAAGAAGCGGGAAAAGGGAAACCGTTCTCCCAAAGACAGCAAGAGGGGGAAGTTGGTTCAAAGCAGCAATGGCTAGAAAGTACAAATAAGCGACTCGATGGAACTGAATAAAAAGATTCTTAGGCAAAAAATTAAGGAATGTATATTTACTGGTCCGGATCTCATTCCCGGAAAATTCATCCTTTTCATTAGTCTTTATTGAATCATTGATGTGGATCAACCTGGGGTTATCATGATGAGTTATACTCTCAGCAAGCTGCATGCTTATCTGAAGGAATCTTTCAGACCTTCGTGACTTGTTCAAGTTGTCCTGCACCCGAGAAGAAGCACCAGAAACTTCCAGGGCACTAATATCAAGCCATGAATCCGCTACACCACCCCATGACACAAGGCCTTTCCTCTTGCGTCGGGGGCATTGCAAATGAAGCTCCGCTGACCGATATTCCTTTCTTTTAGGCCAGAAAGCAGAACCTTCACGCGAGTTCCTTGAAACAGTAGTAGTTACAGTATCTTCCTCCACATCCTTCAGATCATACAGATTGTTATCTAGTGTTTCGTCAGCAATAGAAGAAGAGATTGATGCGGTATGGCGCAGGCATCCCAATGAGCTGATAGTCAAGGAAGAGTGACGGTTATGGTGAATGGGGTGAGGCTGTGGAGCAGAAAGGGGTCCAGATTGAGACAACAGCGGCTTGCCAGAAGACATAAAGAATCCACCAATGCGAAAAACACATTGGAGAATGGCATAGCTAATCCTTAAGCAAGACAACTGCCGAACTTATCAAACACAATTGGGACCACCCCCAAGAATATATGTAAATCTATACCTTTTCTCAACCCAAGGAGTATATGCCCCGCCCAAACCAACAGTCAGAAAACGAGGTGCCCAATTGAAGGTCTGCTCACCGAATAATTTTTTCCTCTAAATATTAGCCAACATTAGGAAGATGATAAAAATACAATAAGCCGCACTACTAATGTTCTCCAAAATAATTAATCTTGAAACCCCAGACAGCAAAAAGACTGTACCTTTGGCCTTCAGACATATAAAAAAAATCTTTTCGCCTTCAAACAGAAAGAACGCCTACAAATGCGTGATTGCTCCAGGAGAAACCAAAAACGTCGAAGAAATGCCAGAACTGCAAAAAACAGAGACACAACACAAAGCCAAATCTGAATCAAGACTTATATATTGGTCGGGCAAATAAATGCGAGCGATATGAAATGACATTGGTGATTGAAGATGGGAAATTGAAAGCAGAGAGAGAGGTGGGTCTCCCTCGTTTGTTTACCGTCTCGGAAAAGGCTAATCGATGTCAGATTAGATTCAGATCTGTTGCCTGCCTTCTACCCCAGTTTTTGGGCTTTTTCTATCCATCCAAGTTCCAACAACAAGAATTCTATGAAAATACAAAACAAATTGCCGATTAATGAACAAATTTGAACGTGTAATTGATGATGTTGACACAAAGAGAGAGAGACGAGTGGAAGAGCATGACTTTTGGCTTTCCTTCTTTTTTATTATTACAAGGCTCGGTAACTAATATTATTTTTAATTTCTTCTTTTGTCTCTCTCTAACCACCAATCCGTATACAAAACTAACAGACAAATATTCATTTCTCTTTTGAGTGCTACTACATCGTTTTATGAATCTTAATCTGTGAGATGTATCAATCTTATTTATTTTCACAATAAAAAATAATATTCTTAGCATAAAAAATAAAAAAAATTCATAGATGTCTTAAATAAGATATTCGTCTCACAAATACGACACATGAGATCGTCTCACACAAATTTTTGTCTTTTTCTTTTATAATTTTATTTCTTCCTATTTAATTTAACTATATTTCTCATACCAGAACAATCAATTAAATTTTCATCAAGGACATAGTCTCGCTCATTTTGTCCTTTTTCCACCCTTCACATTTGTGTGGGTTGATGATTTGTACCCATCGTGATGGATGTTTTACGTCTTTTTATCTTAAAAAAAATCAAATTAAATTTCCAAAAAAATATATTATCTTTCAAAATGACCCATTCTAATAAAAAATGGACCCAATATCCTATATTTCATATATATGATAAAGATATGTATATAGTTATTTCTAAGGCAAAAACTGTGTGAGACGGTCTCACGGGTCGAATTCTTGTGAAGGATCTTAATTATCATCCTGAAAAAGTATAAATTTTTCGAAGAGTATCACTTTGTGTGAATATGGTAGGGTTGACCTTCAAAAGTATCCGTGAGCGGTCATTGAGACTTCTTATTCTAAATTACTATTACTAACTTAAGTTTAGTTCGGTGGCGCTTTCGTCTACGCACATTAAAAAAATATTTTTTTTAATAAACCTAACAAATTATTTAGTTTTACAAAAAAAAATTATTTAAAATTACATATTTTTAAGTTTATTGGTAATACAAATACAAAGCTAAAAAATAATTTTCCCAGAAAATATAATTCGTTTAAATGGTAATAGAATAGTTTTTCAATTTCAAACTCGTTCTTGTTTAATTCGACAAAATTATTTTTATTTATTCAAGGGCATTTTGGTGAATTAAAATCATATATCTTTATGTTTTGGATTTTTCGGCAATAATTAATTACTAGTTACTCTGCACACGTATCGCGTGTGTACAATTTTTTTTATCATTATCGATGGACTAAAGTGAAATTTGATAAATTATGGAGGGACTAAATTGATATTTAAATGGTTGAAATAAAAAAAAAACGTGTGTTGAAATTTAAAAAAAATAAAACAAAAAAACAAAAGTGTAATATTAGGTATCATACAATCTAGGTAGTTATTATCATGACCTCACACTTAATAATATAGCGTAGATAGCATAGATTACAATGGGTTTGTACGGCAAAACAAAAATTACTTGGGATTTTCACACAAAAAAAAACAAAATTTTTAGTGACTTTTTATTATGATAATTTTCTCCATCCATTATAAGCACGCTTCTCTATATTTTATTCGATTATTTAATAATATGTAAAAACACGCGCGCGCACACACTTATATATATATAATTTTATTATGTTTTTCATCCATCGTTGTGGTCACCAATTATGTGAAATTCACACACATAAAACATTTATATCTGATATATCAACTAAAACATTTGTAAAGTGCAATTGCCCGCACGCACGCATGCATAAATTTAATCATCCGGCTGCATATGTATATGATCGTGCCTTCTATGGCATCCCCATCGGCATTTCCAGGAGCACAAGGAATTGAAGGTCTTCAACCTGGTGGACTGAATGGATATGATATTCGAAGTTGAAGGGGACTTGGAAAGAACAACTGCATATCCATCGTCCATGTAATCCGTTCTCTCCGGAAACAGCTGCCACAAAAGGCTTCCTCCGCCACCGCCCCCCTTCTTGGAGGAGTTCACCAGTGTCTTGTACACGCTACTAATCAGGGTGTCCCTATAACTTGCGTTGTAGCCTGGATCTTTTGTCGACACTCCGAACTCGGAGAACAGGACCGGCATGCCTAGGAAGGTCTCAGCATCATCGATGTGAGATTGCATCCAAGATTTTGTAAATTCGATGTGTGCATCAGTTATTGACTGAGAAATCCTTGATCATGCAATAGAATTAATTAATTCACAAATTAATGCATACTTCATTACTTTGTTTATTGTTTGGAAAAACTCTTACCAAGAATCTGGATAAATGTGAACTGAAGCAAAATCAACCCCAAGAACTTGATGATTGCGGATGAAGTCGGTGCCAACTTGTTGAGCATAGGTATTTGGGTTATTTTGAACCTTATGAGGTGTCGATGGACCGTAGAACCCTTCGAGTCCAATCTCTACTAAATGCTTTGGATCAATGCTTTTCACATACACTGTCATTTCTTCTATCCAACTCTATAATCAACTTTGAACCAAAATGTTATATACCTGGGAGGCATGCGTATAACTAAATGGAAGGATCAACAACACACAATTTCATTATGAATTGCCAATATATATCATGCATGCTTCAACTGATTACTCATAACAATTAGATCAAAACTGAAACTAGACCTGCAACTTATTTCCTGAGGGGTCTGATTCACACCGCGGTTCGTTCATCAGTTCCCAAGCAAATATAGTAGGATCATCCTTGTACGTTATGTTGGTTATGGTATTTACTCTGTCTAGAACTGCCTGTACATACATACATACATATATATATATAAGAGCGGAGGAGCTAGAGCCAACGAAAGACGGGGAACAACAACATAATTATTTCATGCAGTTTAATTACCTTAACATGAGATTTGTAATAGGTTCTGATAGTTGGATGGGAAAAGAAGTCATCGTCGGAAGTCAAATTAAGGCCAGCTGCAAGACCCCATTTCACATACTGCGGTTTTCCACCGTATGCTTCCCAGTTGTTAACTAAGGATAATATCAGTCTTATCTTATACTTCTTTGCCTCACTTAAAACAAAATCCAATCCCTGTAATAGTTAGTTAGTGAAGAATCAAATACAGAAACATCGTTATACGAATCCAGAAATTAAAAATGATGATCGGGTCACCTTGAAAACTTGCTCGTCATAAATAGATGGGGACTTCTGAAGAGCTCTCCATTGTCCATCGTTGAAAGCCCAGGTCCTGCACACCGATAGTCCAACAGATGAGGCCTGTTGAAATACCTCACTCACCTTTCCTTTAGTTGATTCATCCGCTGAAAAAACCATTAACCAATAAGTGTTGAATCCATTAACATAAAATGGTTTCCCATCAACCGTGAATTGGTTCCCGTTTCTCTGCACCATACTCCATGCATCTTCATGCATATCACATAACCTGATCACCATAAATTCTTTGCTAAGATTTATCCTCATGTATATATGTATATAATCAAGCAGAAACTATACGAAACTTGGGCTACCAACCCAGGGTCTGTAAAGCCACAATAGGATGATAAAGCATTCCCTGCAGAACTGAATTCCTCCATAATTAGCTCGGCATGAATATGTTGAAATATTGAGTAATTAAGAAGCATTGAGAGAACGAAGAATACTGGATAAATGGATTTATCGAGAGGACTATATCTAAAATCCATCGTTTTTACAAATATTTGGTGCCAGCCCATTGAACTTAACTCAAGCTAGCTACAAATAAATATAATTGGGAAGAAACTTCATGATTCATAGATGCTTAAGATAGAGAATTGAGTTGAGTTACCTTCAAAGCAAAGATGACGTACCCCACATCCTCACCAAATTTCTTCTCTTTCAAACACAGATATGAATATGGATATACATGTCACGCTCTCATTATAGAACATGGTATCGGCGGTACATTACATGATCTGATATATTTCTAATAAAACTTTCAAAGCACATCAAACTCATAATACAGAAACTTGCAAAACCAGTCTTTCATTTCATCAAAACAAAAGCATCTCCTGTTACAAATGAAATACGTTCCAAATGATTTCTTGGAAACTTATCTCTATATAGGTACGCCCTGGAAGGGTGTGTTGAGTTTCATCCTCAACTTGGATAGATGTTAGCTCAGCTAGTCAACATAAACCTATCACTATCTTAATTAACATCCCATGCATTCTCCAATATATATTTCTGGAGGTCCGGGTACTTGGTATATTTTAGTCTGTATAATTGATTAATCTAGCTACTAATGGTCTTGGATTACATAGAAGAGTTGGTCCATAGCTGAATTATTTTTTCATTGTCGATTATCTATATTCGGACCTGATACAAGGCACATGATGCCATTGCCTCATGCCCAAATCCAAGCAGAGACGGTTTAATTTTAGCCTACTTTTGGATTTACTTACTCGATCTCCAACTTTTTCTTTTTAACTCTCAAGCCTCGCCTCTTATCTTTTTCTTCGAGAGTCAAATCTTAAACCCATCTGTCTCCTATTTAATGGAAAATACTAGCCTAGCCACACTTGAAATTTTGGTTAAAATCCATCAAGTTTTAATAAACTGTTGATTTTTTGCACTCGGAAATTTATCGTGCATTAGATAGATAAATTTCAAGAAATTAAAGTAGGTTGATTTGAGATGAGTATATCCACTCATCGCATATGTAGTTTTGTCATCCATAATTAGTCTTCATATGCGCACACACACACACACACACAAACTAATGTAACATCTTTTTGTTAAACTTTTTGTCATTTTCAGTTTTGTGATTTCTTACAATGAATTTTTAAATAGTAAGAGTTGTATAATTATTTAAAATTTCAAAAATTAGGATTAAAGATAAAGAAATATTTTAGTAATTCTAAAAATTATGGAAAGTAGATATGATAGTTATAAAGGAATGTATAAAGCTACCGAAATATATTTTTATCAAATAAAAATATTTTTTATAGGGTACTTTTGGTATTTTCAAAAATCATCGATACACAAATGTAGTTATCATAAGCTCATCAATCTTAATAATAACAATACATCGATGAACGCATTGCGTACTTATACAATATTTTTTATCATTTATTTGATTTATATTTAAATGATAGTCAAAATGTAATTATAAGAAATAGTCATATTACATTGCAATTATGATATAAAACAATTTTGGTGAATTTGTCCATAATGGAGGGAAAAAATGAATATACATATTTTGATGTCATTCCTTGACGGTTTCTATCATGTGATCGACTTTTATAAAATAGAATAAAATAATAATAATAATAATAATATATGCACGGTATAGTATTTTATATAAGAAAAGTCTATTACTCGTTTTCTTAAAACGTGCTATAAATTTTTTTTCTCTTTTTAATTTCCATAATTCGAAATATACATATATACACTTTAAAATATCTTGACACCATGTTTAAAATAAGACAACCAACTAACATTGGAAAATCAAAGGAAAATAGTTTGAAACATCAAATCGTCAAATGTTTTACCAAACCTAAAAACATTATTTGAAAAGTATATGTTGCAAATTCGGGTTTCTTTTTTTTACATTAAGAATATTTGTGCCTAAATGTGAAACCGAAAAAAGAGCGGTCTCACGAGTATATTTTGTGAGATGAATATCTTATTGGGTCATTCATGAAAAAATATTATTTTTTATGCTAAGAGTATTACTTTTTATTGCGAATATCGGTAGGGTTGACACATTTCACAGATAAAAATTAAAGAGACCTACTCGAAAAAAAAAAAAAAAAATTGGTCCTGCAGTACCAATATTGGTCCTGCGGTACGTGCTAGTACTGTATCGCCTTAGTCGAAACTTGCAGTGATTAACTGTCTAATGGATTATACCTAGGACTTGGATGATATAGACAAAAAAGTTTCCTGAATTAGTCCAAAAAAGCAGTCTCCTTGCTTCCTGATTTTATCAAAATAGAAGAAACCAAAATTTGTCATATCCAATCACATAATTAACAGTAGTTTAATGCTACCGTAAGTTGACATTTAATCGGGGAGAGAAAATTATTGAAGATGATTATATAAACATTCAAGTAATTATTCAAACGCTCGTATTTAATAAATTCAATCATTAATTACATAAATATAACATTCCGACGATAATATCAATAAAATACAAGTGTGTCATTAAATTAGTACTAATCAAATGCGCACCGATTACTTGAACAATTAAATAATTAAAGAGGAGTGTGGGCAGCACCAAAAAAGAAAAATAAAATAAATTGACTTATAAACTCTATAGTACTAAATGTAAGTCATCACCTCAACAAACAATGATGGGATAACTAATCCATGTACTCAGCAAAATGATTACTTATTAATTCATTATTCAAAGTCAATCCTACGATAAATATATGGATTAAAAATAAGGTTTTCTCTTTCGTTTGTTCCAAGAAATAAATAAATAAAATGGGATTATATATAATATAATAAACCCATCGACAAACTTATGAATGGTCAGCCGCAGCAGTTGTCAAAGACCTGTGGACTTGGTAATTAGTGAGTATATACTAATCATGCAGAAGTCATTAAATTTGAACGATGCTTAATGCTTACGCCTCAGGAAACCTTCAACTTTTTATTATTTTTTTGGTGATAAGACTGTTTTCATTAATTAAATCGCCAAGTTACGTTGTTGGAGAATATATTTTGGTAATTGCCGAACTGAATCGGGAGTCGATTGTCGATTCCTTGGATGGAAGCAATTGTTGATCCAGTGCTTCTGTTTGTTTGTTTGTTTTTCTTCTCTATTATCTGCATAAGCACCAAATTACCTTTTCACATTCGACACACTTTTAACAATTGTTTATTATTTATAATAATTGATTTCCTCAAATCTTTTGACTAGCTCCCCAAGTCCACTAGCAACTTGGACATGTTTATCGCCATATGCAATATTCCTAGCTACCACTTGGACTTCAATATATATAATAATCTGACTAGGAAATAAAAATAACTCGAATCATTTGTTCTTTTTTCATCAATCACAATGAAGTAGAATTCCGTTTTCAGATTGTGTGAGCATACAATACAGTTATGCGAATGGATGAGAAAACAGTATGGGTTGTGGGGATATTTCTTACGACTATCTCATTATGTTGGTGGTCTTCTCCACTTGCCTATGGACAAGTTACTGATCCAAATGAAGGTTATCATGATTTGTTTTGCTCTGATTGTCTTTGCCATTGTATTCTAGTTAACTTCATATAAACTAAGCCTGCCTCTGATCCGCTGCAGTGACTGCGTTACTGGGAGTTCGTCGTAAATTGAACGACAACTTCAAGTATCTAAATTGGAGCCAGAAGCACGATCCATGTAACTCACATTGGACTGGGGTGAAATGCTTTCTTAATCAAACTGATGGTTTCATGCACGTCCAAGAACTGTACGTGGTTAATTTTATTTTCTTCTTGATTTTTTATCCCTTTAATTAGTTACTATATATCAACTTTGAAACTGTTCTACTTTCAAGGATCTCTTGTAACAATTTTCACGTTACTGCTTAACTATATCAGGTTTAAAATGTTAATGACTGATTACATTTTTTAGGCTAATTTTATGATTGCGTGTAATTTTAATAATAAGAAAATCGGCACATAAAAAAAGATAAAAAAAGAGTTATGCGTGTTTATATTTGAGTTTTTGATAATAGGTTTCGTTACCCTCCCTCTGATCTCCCGAATATGTAACTTTCAGGCGATTGATGAGAATGAATCTCTCTGGAACATTAGCTCCAGAGCTTGGGCTGCTACTGAATACAAAAATTTTGTTAGTCCGTTCTCCACCACTTGTATTTGTTTGTTTTATGTTCTTAATAAATTGTTTGTGCCTAGCTAGCACCGTTCACTCATCAGTGCTAAATTCATTGACATTACAAGCGATGTTTGCATGTACCAGGGACTTCATGTGGAACAATATTAGAGGAAGCATACCAAAGGAGATTGGCAATATTAAGGCACTACAGCTCCTGTATGTTTGATTTCAAATTTCATGTATCTTTGATTGTCCATCCTTCAGTAAAAATGAACTCCCAAAACTTAAAGCTAGCAACCCGCCAATTGTTCTCCAGTTTACAATACACAAGAATTAAAGAACCAACCACGTTCTGATTCCGGCCCCTGCCCCAGAAAGAAAATTTTAAAAAAGATGTAGATGAGACGTACGAGACCATGATAATTTGAAACTACGCAAGCTAGTTCCTCTTCACATCATTTAGACGTCGATCCAGCCAAAACAGTACTATTATAAATTCAATATGCGTGTTTCCGTGGCTTTTCTTAATTATGATGAATCCCTTTTTATTGCATTTTATTTTATTTTTAGCCCAAGAGACATGATACAACTAATGTCTGCATTTTAGGCTTCTAAGTGGGAATCAAATATCTGGTCCTTTACCAGATGAACTTGGTTATCTTCCCAACTTGACAAAGTTTCAGTTAGACTTGAACTTTATATCTGGACCTATCCCCAAGTCATTTGCAAATTTGGACAAAGTTCAGCATTTGTAAGTATATTTTCTTATTCAACTCAGAGGATGTGATTTTGTAACATGCCTACTCTCCACACTTACCGCTATAGGTGACTTGTTTAGCCACATGAACGACAATAATTTCAGCGGTCAGCTTCCACAAGAGCTTTCTACGCTTCCTCTACTAAAACACGTGTAAGCCCTTCACACATTTCATCCATTCTATCCATATATATCATTAGATACATGCTTACAGATTGATTTTGTGGGTTATGATGTTGACAGCCTGCTAGATAATAACAATCTATCTGGGTATCTTCCGCCGCAGTTTGCACTAATGCGTAGCCTCACGATTCTGTATGTCATCTTCTGCTTCTGATATACAGAGCAGCATGACCTAATTAATTTCTTATTGACTTCAAATTTTTATTTTATTGCAGTCAACTTGATAATAACAACTTTGCTGGAAGCGTGATTCCAGATTCTTATAGCAACATGACCAAGCTCAGGAAGTTGTATGTCCTTTCCTTTAAAAAAAAAAAACAAATCATTATCATGAAATTTTTTGATGAAATCATGCCCTTAAGTGTGCTTGCATCACTAGCTCGTTCATCCTGAATGTAGATGTTATTTTGCTATTCTGATACATGGAAAATTTCAATAAACATCTTAGTTTCAAATTTTAGTTTGAATCATTTTATTTGCAATTTTAGTCTTTTTTTAAACGTGGGAGTGCTATCATAGTGTCAAATACGTCGACAATAGTCAGTGTCATATTAACACTCCCACAAAAAAAAATGACTAAAATTGCAAAAAAAATATATATATATAGCAGATTAAGACTGAATTTTGATTACTTAAATGACAAAAATCACAATGAAGCAAACATAAAATTATGATATTTCCTTTTGATACAGGTGAGTTTGCAAATAGATCATTATATTTATTTCTTCATATATAAAAACCTGTTAACCGGAATCAATGCATTCTTGAAGTGGCGCAGCAAACCAATCTCTACTTGCCAAGGTTATACAATATTATTACCCGGCCTCACTGAAAAGGTCTTGCTAATTTCATTTCATTTTAACAGGAGTCTAAGGAACTGTAGTCTGCAAGGAACAATACCTGATCTTACCGCCATGAGAAATCTTCTTTACTTGTACGTCTGTAAGTTTCCCTTAGAAATAATACTTTTGAATAGAAGTCTCTGTATTTGCTGCATGCATGGAGGAGTTATAAAGATTTATGTATTGTTGAGTACCATGGAATACAGTATAATAAACTAAGCTTCAAATCTATGATGAAATTGTAATATATACTTGGTAAGAAAAAAAACTACATGCATATGGTACATTAAATGAGCATGTGACATTAGCCTTCCCGCCATATGAATGAAATCGCAATTGTCTTGTGTTTCCAAGAAATTCGCTTTACACCAATATAATGTGCATCTCGTTGTGTTTTTCCTGTTATCAATTGATCTAGCCTAGTCACTATTAATGTAGCCAATTAGGTTGTTTACATTTTATTTAGCACATTTGATGTCATCTACTCTTGTTCCTTGCATATAACGTACGTATACTATTCGCTTGGCAGCAACAAAATGACTTTGAATCGGACAGATACCGCAAAAAATTACTATTTTCTTCATGTAGATCACGATCTTTCTAATTTTGGTGCTCTAGAATATTAGCCTTCACTTAAAAAGTTTGTTCCAAGTTTTGATTGCTAAATCAGCTTATTCATTTCACGTGTGCTTCTAAAGAACTCATGAATTCATCTAAACAACAATTTTCTTAAATTTTGCTGATAAGCTCTTCAACACTTTTTCTACAATCTTTCTATCTTCTTCAATATGACCATACTATCAAATTTGATTGATCACTATAGATATTCTAGAAAAGAATTTTTGTCATTTTTTTTTCCTTTTATGGCAAGATTACAAAATCTCGTCAAACTGAAGTAACCTTTTCGTAGCCTCCAAAATGTTTCTTCAGAGATTTTCCAAGCACTTTTGTGAAGTTTTGACGTGCATAATTGGGGGAAGAATCTCAATTTTGGTCTTGAAAATGTCTATTTCTCATCTGTAGTCATAAAAATTTTTAATTTGAATATTTAATCTAGCAAGTTCCATTTATTTTCACTCTTAGTCATTTTTCACCTGAATGTCTACGTGGTGTCGAACATGTCCACGTTGGCAACATGTAGTGTTCCAAAGATGATAACTTCTTAAGTTTGCAAGTCATACGTTACATATTTGTCCACCATGAATAAGCCAACTTAGACTACTCCATATCGAAGAAATTTTATATATACCATGATTTAACCGACTTGGAGCATTGCGGTTGAGAAGCTTTTTCAATCTCAAATATTAATTTGATTGGATAAGATTACCAGTTCTTCAAATTATTGAAAATCTTTACCATCTTATAAGAAAAAACACGAAAACCTCAAAAAAAAATTTATTTCTATTAAAATTCAAGATAATTGGTCATATGATCTATAGTCCCTTTAGTGCCTCTAGTTTCATGGTGTTTATTTTACAGGGATCTTAGCATTAATAAACTTACTGGAGAGATACCCTCAAATAGGCTATCGGATGGTATCACTACCATGTGAGTAACTCCTAAATGCTCCCTCTTGATGTGAGTGACTAGCTAATTTGTGACACAACCTTTTATATTTTCAGTATTCTGTCCAAGAACGAGCTTAATGGGTCGATTTCTTCCAATTTATCTGGGTTTTCCAATCTCCAGACATTGTAAGGAAATTATCTACTATGATTCTCCCAAAAGTATGTATGTAGCATTCATTTTCAAATGATGTTTATTCACATTATCTCTGATCATCTTGTTTTAATATAGGTATCTGGATCACAATTCTTTAAGTGGATCTCTGCCAACCACTATTTGGAAGAATATAACCTTCAGTTCAGAAACAAGACTTGATATGTATGTCAAAAAGCTTTCTGAGTCTTTAATTTCAATGTGGTTAATCGAAAACTTTGACATGGTATATATGTATGTGTTAAATTCCAGCCCCAAATGAGTTGTGTCATGCCCATGTATTCATCTAGACAGTCACTCTCTTAAGTTTCACCATCTCTAAGGTTTCCCTGCTACTACATAAAAAATCCTACATTAACCTTATCTAGTTTTAATTTGTTGTTTCTTGCAGAAATTTTGAAGATAATTTACTGTCCGATATTTCAGGCATCCTTGATGTTCCTTCAAACGTTACACTTCGGTATGTCTAATTCGTGCTCAAATATTTATGTTACGTGAGGATCAGTTCCTCCTATGAACAGTAATTGCATTATGTTTTATGAGCAAGGGTACGGAGCAATATCATAGCTCTTATCTAGATTAAACCAAGACAAAACATTTTACCCAACAGATATAACATTGTTCTCCAAATATATAATTTTTTAACTACAATTTAACTTGGGTGGATAATCACCTACACCTACCATATTGCGAAGCTTAGTAGTTTAACTCAGTTGTTAAGCCAACTTGACTGTCTCAAGTTTCTCCTTGAACAAATTTCATTTGAAATTAGAGGATAGCTCAAAATTTGGTATGTTTGTTTTGTTCCCTGTTTCTTTTGACTGATGACTCCACAATCAAATTTTAGGCTTAATGGAAATCCTGTTTGTGATATTGCAAACAAACAAAACATCAGCCTGTTTTGTGGACCTGGTTATGGAACTGATGCAAAGACAGAGTACTTGAAGAAGCCAGTGTTAACTTGTAAACCCGAGGATTGTCCCAATTACTATAAATATGCACCAACTTTACCAAATAAATGCTTCTGTGCAGCACCTTTTGGTGTCGAACTACAACTCAGAAGTCCTAGCATATCCATTTTCCTTCCATATCGTGAACAATTCCATTACTTCATAGCATCTAATGTGTATCCAAAACCAAATCGAACATTGCATCAGTACCAGCTTTATGTTGAATCCGTCCAGTGGGAACCAGGTCCAAGGCTAAGAATTTCCCTGCTCTTCTTTCCCGAGGACACCAATGATTCTAATATATACGCCTTTAGTTCAGATGAGATTCTAGCAATAGCAGAGACATTTGCGACCTTCACCATACCGGGAAACGACACATTCGGCCCTTATGATTTACTTGGTTTCACTGCCGAGGGTCCTTATTCTGATGGTAAGTAGTTTTTGAAAGTTAAAGCATTTTTTATTTACCTTGGTTGTGTGACTTCAGAATCAACATAACTGACTGAAAAGGCGAGGGGTGACAATTTAGATTTTCTGTAACCTGACCATATATTTTCAATATTTTGATATACTGATAACTCTTTGGAGTACAGTGTTACTTCCTTCTCTTAGCCGTGGGGGCCTACGTAAAGGAGTGTTGGCTGGAATTGTGGTGGGATCTATATTGGGTGCAAGTGTCGTGCTTGTGGGCATACTGCTTGTCTATCGAAAACTGCATCCTAGGATGCAAGTCGAAGTTGGCAAAAAGGAACCACGTGAGTCTACTTTTACCTTCGTTACAACCATATTCCCTCCAACATTTGCGGTTACTATTACGATCCTTTAAAATGAGCAGTATTAGTTCTGGATTTGAGGAAGTCCCAAGTTCTCAATGAAACTGCAATGCTCATTGTTCCAGTTCATCTTAAATACCTGGAAACATAATTAATATTTGTATGCAGATCCAAAACTTCCAATGAAAATGGATGGGATTAAGGCGTTTAGTTTCGAGGATTTGCAAATGGCAACAAATAGTTTTAGCGTTAGTGCTCAAATTGGTCAAGGAGGGTACGGAAAGGTCTACAAAGGGGCTTTAGCAGATAGTGCAGTTGTGGCAATAAAGCGTGCACAACAAGGTTCCTTACAAGGTGATAAAGAATTTTACACTGAAATCGAAATGCTTTCACGATTACATCATCGAAATCTTGTTTCTCTGGTTGGATATTGCGATGAAAAAGAAGAGCAGGTAAGACTCAATATCACCGCTATTCGGTCCAATATATATATCTTGGTACACTCTCAGTTTTCACATACCATGATACATATTCTGAGTCTGTTGTCCTTTTCAGATGTTAGTGTATGAGTTCATGCCCAATGGCTCGTTACATGACCTACTATCTGGTAACTGATTTTTGGTACACTTAGTTGATTCTCTTTAGTGCTTTTCATCTTGCGTTTTATAGGGCTTTGATTTATGTTGATGTTTTAATCACAGTATGTATAAAAAAAATCAGACGAGAATGAGTAATTATCATGTATGAAATTTCTTGAAAGTTGTAGTTAATTAATTGTTTTGTTAACAGCTAAATACAGAAAACCTCTCGGTTTTGGGACAAGATTGCACATTGCTTTAGGTGCTTCCAGGGGCATTCTATACCTTCATACGGAAGCTGATCCACCTATTATTCACCGTGATATCAAGGCAAACAATATATTGTTGGATTCCAAGTTGACTGCCAAAGTATCTGATTTCGGGATTTCAAGGCTTGCGCCTGTGTCAGCTGCTGAAGGAGATACAACTGCACATATATCCACCAACGTTAAAGGAACACCAGTAAGACAAATAGAAAAACAATTTCCGGATTCGACTTAACTTTCGAAATTCTCAAATACATAATTGTGAAACAAAAAACCATGGTAACCATGGTACATTTCAGAAATCATAAATTCAAGATATTGTAGCACAAATGCTTCTTTTCAACAATATTATTTTTTAATAACATGTGATTGGCTCTTGATTTTGAAAGTAAGTTTACACATATTGAGTAGAACAAACTATGGAGCAATTTTGTTTTACTGGAGTGATGTTCCTGTAGAATCTCATGTCTTGAGGCTTTGATAACTGGAGTGATGTTCCTGTAGAATCTCATGTCTTGAGGCTTTGATAACTGTCGGACGCTTAAAAGATGCATCGGTTTACAACTCTAGTACGGTTAAAAGATGCATTAGTTCACAACTCTTGATGATTCCATAGAAAAACTGAAGTTTGATGTTGCAGGGTTATGTGGATCCAGAATACTTCCTGACCCACAAGTTGACGGAGAAAAGCGATGTATATAGCCTTGGAATTGTATTCCTGGAGCTCTTAACAGGGATGCAGCCTATATCTCATGGAAGAAACATTGTCAGAGAGGTACCAAAGCCTTTATTTATGCTGTTATTAGTTGTTGTCCATCCATAACACTTCCAGGAAATGAACGAGAAAAGATGGAATACTTAAACATGTATATTTTTTAAACAAGGATTTGATTAGCTTTTTAATAGGTTGCTTACGGTTATTTATCAGGTCAATGCAGCGTGTCAAAGTGGGATGATGTTTTCCATCATCGACAGGAGTATGGGGCAATACCCTTCCGAGTGTGTGAAGAAATTCATGGCTTTAGCCCTCCGATGCTCTTTGGATGAGACCAAGGAAAGGCCATTAATGCTGGAAATTGTAAGGGAGTTGGAAAACATATTTGCAATGCTTCCGGAATCTGACAACACGGCCTTGGAATTGAACTTAAATATGTCGAGCTCTGGAACTTCATCTACCTCAATTCCAACCTTGTCAGATCGGAGGAGCACTTATGGCACTATGGATCTGATCCCTGGAAGTGACCTTGTTAGTGGTGTCATTTCTACCATTAAGCCTCGCTGATGCCAGACTTGTGAATCTGTCTGTCCACATGTGTGTATCTATATATCTCGTACATTGATAGACCACATTAGGCTTATCAACTACAAAACTGCCACCGCCTCGAAATGTGTCGCCATTGTCATCAATCATTAGTCTCTTTTACTGAAAATTATCTTGGAAGATGGCATGTTTTGGTTTCCCTCTTGTAACTCGTTAAAGTTTGGATCATAGTATAGTAATTTTTTTTTCACTTTTAGTTTTTTCTTGTGAATGTTGACGTTGGGCAGGAAACATCAGCAATGTCAGAGACCATATCATTATCAGCAATATCCGATTCCCTCCATTGTATTACACATATAATAATGGCTACTAGTGTCTTTTAAATATGGTTGTGGTTTGCTACGATGAATGTGTGTAATAATTGCTAAAACATCTAATGAATTAACGTCAAATAATGCAACTTCCTAACATAAAAGCGATTCTGAGATTGAGGAATGCATTATAGCATGTGTTTATGAATAAAACTACATATTGGAACTATGCTGAGAAATGATGGTATACAAATAAACTGCTAACTGGGTATGATGACCCAACGCTCCATAAAACGAGTCCCAGTGCGCATTTTGTTTTGTCATTTTTTCAAATTAATTCACCCACCTATACTACTCCCAAGTCTACTACCACTAATTGTAGATTTATAAAATCCTTGCATCTGCTGCAGCCTTGCTTTCAAAAAGGGAATGTCGAATGTGAATCGCGAGGTTAATGGCGTGCATGTATTCTTGTTAAATATTAGCTCATCTTTACCCCATACTGATGCACTGCTTTTCTTGTTTCTTGACTGATCAGCATCAACATTCTTTATATTTCTTGTGTGATAATTCTCTAAAGCTAATATTACTGGCCGCCGCGGTTGATCAGTCTTTGGCACCATCTCTGAAACTATCAGCTGAAGGACGCTTAATGGCTGAACAGGAATCATCACTGATGATAATTTCATTTCTCTGTACCACACCACATTCTTCTTCTTTTTGTAATTTATTATTCGACTCTTTGAAATATTTGTCAGCTTTGTCTTCTCCCTTATTATGAGTATTATTATTCGTTGTTATTATATCAATATTATGGCAGAAGGTTGCTAATCTTGGTCGACCGTCCCCGTCTTCTTCAATTCTTTTACTCATTGTTCTGCGGAAGGGACAACCACCCAATGATGTTCCAAATGCATTGGAATCCGCATGATTAGAAGCCACAGAAATAATTACATCATCTCCTCCCAACGCTAGCTTCCTCTTTGCAACCATTTGCGCCACCGGCCCCAACTGTTTCGCGAATGACAACAGACTATTCTTGTAGCTATAATCACCATGCTCGTTCAACTACATAAGTAGAATTATTTACACAAGAATGATCAAATCAAAATTCAGCATCATGAAGTTTGTTGGTGCACGCATAAAATTAAAAGAAAAACATAAGTTATTTCGAGAATCCTAACCATCATCAGTGGTTTACAGTCGGTATAACAGGCAGAATGATCATTAATCTCATTGTGCAAGGCGGATGATTTCCAAGACAAATATGTGCAACGCCTATCCGTTGCTCCTCCTTCGCGTGAATTGGATACTCTCCTACGACCTACATGCACAAAAATCTTAATGATCTATTAGTATTGCAAAATTTAAATAAGATGTTGACATCTACTGAATGTACGAACGTTTACCTGTCGAGAAATTTGTTGGGATCTTCCTTTTCTTCTTCCCTTTCTTCTTGGTGCTGCTACATATTACCCGGCCTTCAGAAACAGAGGACATTGTTAAAGTTCCCTTTAAAGCAGAAGACACATCACTACCCGATGTTTTGGCAATGTGACATCTTGTTGAATTCTTTGAATCATGACTCTTCAAAGCTTTTCTCATCGATCTTCTTCTCCCCCCAGAAAATTCCAAAACAAAGTTTTCAGGATTTGTTTTAAGAACATGAAAAACCTTCTTAGCTAATTCATGTATTGCGCTGGCCTGCATATCATAGATATATACACAGATTAGCCTACGCAAAATCGAGAAAAAATGGATATTAATTGCTGTCAAAAGATTATACACACTAACTTACCTGTCTGAAATATATGGTGGCTGAGGAATTGAAATGCATTGCATTTTTTGGTATCAAAAATGCATCATGCTGCGACGTTACATAGCGGAAAACCATTAATAATCAAATGCTCTAAGAACACGATTCATTATATTGAGTATCCTACTATTGATTCAATCAAGGTAATGGAAACTGGAAAATTATATGCTTAGGAGGGAAGAAGCCGGCGAATTAACCTCGAATTGTTCAAGGTTTTGGTACATTCCTTCATGGAGTTTAGCCCTCATGGTGCCAAAGTCCATAGGCTCTTTAATGATTTCATAGTAATCCTCAGCCTTATTAAAAATATATATATAATAATTTAGGTTAGTTATTCAGATTATAAAATTATTGAATGAAGTTCACACCTCTATATCAACATATATACTCTATCACACCAGCTAGGTATTGAACATACCTCATCCGGGTCAACTGGTTCAGCAAATATTTCGTATCTGTCTCTCCTAAATTAAACAAATGAGGAAGACACTTCAAATTTAAGAGAAATATTTCCTCAATGTAGTTACTCGTATGTAAAAAAAAAAGTAGCAACCTCTGTAGCGTATCAAGAACGAGCTCGAGTATATGCTTTGCTGGCATTGTAGATGATTTACCTGTGAAATGGATGCATAAGTGATTTCAATTGGTATACTAGTTAATAATATTTTTAATCTGAGTATCACAACTTATCAAAAGTTAGGTGTACATGTACATAGAAACCAACCATTTGAAATTGCACCATCGACATCAATTGTACAGCTTCTCCATTCTGTTGATACAATCATCAAACAAAATTACACTCCACATTTCCATATATTTATAGACAAGTCTGTTTGTGTGCATACGTATACTACTGATCAAGTACGAGGTGCATGGCGACTGACCACATTCGATGGTTGAGAGATTGTGTTCACGACTCTGCGGGTTGTCTCTACCCTGCATTCACAGAATCACAATGTTATATACAGGTATGAATCCAGAGCAAGCACGCTGTATTGCCAATTGTAAATATATATCATGCACGAAAAAGAACCTTCCAAACTTGTTTGGCCAATTTGAAAGTGGAATGAAGAGAAGCAAGTTGGTGGTGATGATCATCATCAAATTTTGGTCTCTTGATTCTGCTTCTCAGGGTTCTTCTCTCTTCCCCATCAACTTCAAGGGACAAGATTTGCATGCTTTCGCTCGATCTCCTCGCCGACCTGTTTTCTTTAGTTTTGCTGCATAAGCCCATATAACCATCCTACTGTTACGAATAAACTTGGCATAATTGCATTGCAACCAAGAACAAAAGTCAAGAAATTGAAAGAACCAAATATAAATATATTTTGCAGATAGAACATGGATCAATATAATATAAGCATGTGTGTGTGTGTATCTACATGTGCATTGAACTTTATATAGGAAGAACAAGGCAAGAAACTAAATGCAGGAGGATGATTCATGAGAGACACGTACGTAGGTAGCTCTATAATTTGGACAACAAAGATTCTGAATTTTCAGAAGAGGAATTTGGAGGATGGAATTGATCACCAATATACGTATTTAATACCTCCGGTTAAGAAATTTGTGATCACGTATTCACTACCTCCAATTCTTGATTAATTAGTCCGACCAATTTCTATTTAAAAGCATATTTCGATTTAGATTAATGTGCCAGTTAAGAATTGTGTTTAACGTTTAAATTATGATGAATTCCATATTTATTATTTTTAAAAAAAATAACTAGCCAGAAGCAAGCATTAATACATGTTCGATATAAGATATTTTTAAAACCTTGTTATAATTATGTCTTTTAGTACCCAAAACATATATCTATAATTATCTTTGGTTTATTTATATTGGCCAATTATTTTGGTAAAAACTTGTGTGAGACGGTCCTAGGGGTCGTATTTTGTGAGACAGATCTCTTATTTTGGTCATCCATGAAAAAGTACTACTATGTTAAGTATATTACTTTTTACTGTGAATATCAATAAAGTTGACTCGTCTCACATATAAAGATTCGTGAGACCGTTTCACAATTGACCTACTTTTTTTTAGCATTTACTCTTTACTGTATAATATTATCATTCTCTTTCAATATTTTTAACAATGACTAATTTGGTGATTAATATAATACATTCAATATGATTATTGCATTGCATTCAAGTGCATTATCAGTTTCTTCTCTCCATATCACTTGCAGACAGTCTGTAGAGAGTGATTAGGACAAAAATATAAAGAAAATATTGTCTTCAGTAAAGTTTTTCTTGTTTAATTCTTAGCTTATTATATCTTAAAAAGTATTATTTTATATTAGTTCATAGTTTTTATCATTATTTTAATAATTCCTATCCTAATTTATTCATCTTTTTTTAGTTGCTCATTTAGTCATCTTAAATAAACGTTTTTTTAATCATTATTATATATAAATGATATAGTTTCACTAAGTATTATTATTATTATTATTATTATTATTATTATTATTATTATTATTATTATTATTTTATTATTATTATTATTATTCTCATTCTAAATTTTATCATATTAAATAAACATTAATCATCTTCCATAAAACATTTTTAAGGTTTTTTAATAGGAATTAGGGTGAAAATTAAAGAAAATGTTTAAATGATCGATGGTGTAGGGCCGAGTGCTTACCGCTTTACCAAAAGCTATAGCTAGTGGTAATGGTGCAACTCAAATCTTTTAAACCGCACAGCAGCACAAGCACCACGGTTCGATCACTCTACCAAGTAGGGACAATTATTGCACCCAACAATCTCCCTCCCAATAATTGCAATCCTTGCAATCAATGAGAATCGAACCCGTGACCTTGGCTCTGATACCAATTGTAGGACCGAGTGCTTACCGCTTTACCAAAGCTATAGCTAGTGGTAATGGTGCAACTCAAATCTTTTAAACCGCACAGCAGCACAAGCATCACGGTTCGATCACTCTCTCAAGTAGGGACAATTATTGCACCCAACAGATGGTAATGGCATATTATAAATTGCATAATTAATTGAGGAAGAGAAAAAAAAAAGATTGTTATGATGATGAAATATAAACAATCGATTGGTTGAGCATAAATATTTTTAATTATTATTGTCATTACTATTGATAATTTTACTATCATATGAGAATAGTAATTATCGTTTATAATTTTTTAAAAAAATTATTTTTATAATCTAACAAGAATTAGGGTGAGAAACAAAGATAACGTATAAATTATTATGGTAAACGTATAAAGAAAAGTTGCATAATTATTTTAGATTATTGACCAACTCAAACAAAAAAATAACTATTAATACAACTTTATTGGAAAAATAAAAAAACAATGAATGGGAAGTTAAAAGGTTGAGAACCATAATTACAATTTTAAATGGCATTGAATGGGGTGTTAAAAAATATTACTAATCGCCTCTTGATATGCCTAATATATGTTTACATACTTTTTTTTTATTAGTGTACTTGTTCAACTGATAAAAAAAATTACTGATTAGCTGATAGCTATATTGCACCATAATTCAATAGGCATGACTGTAATTGATTTAGCTCTACTGCTCGACGTTGAAATAATAAAAGGAACTACAGATTTCCTTCCATGTCTTGAAATTGCAAGGCCAATTAGATGGACTTGCCACAAGTAAGCATAATGATCACACAATCACACGTAGTGCATAAATCAGGTCTATTTACATAAAGCAATATCAACTGATGAAGATGATAGTAGTCTCCTCAACAATAAAATAATACAGTGTATTATCATTAACAGATATAGTAATGAAGTTGAAAATATCACCAAGATGATGAAATCTTTCCAAGAGTGCTAATAAACTCATATAGATATCAGTCAAGCATGAAGACGACCTTTAACACTTTCATAAGGAAAACAATTCAGAATTGAGATTTATCCAAGCTGTCAAAGTATGGGTGATCAAGAGCAGCTTTCGCTGAAATCCTGTCAGCTGGATCATATATAAGCATCTTCTGCATAAGCCCAAACAAGATATAAACACCCATGTCACAATTTTTATTAAAAGAATAACGGTCAAACCATGATGGATATGCTTAAAAAGAATATAAAATCAATTCAAAGAACTGAGTGTGATGAATCATGAATTGCACCAGTTTTTCAAGCAAAGCAATCATAAAGATATATGAGAAGCTTCGAGCACTTCCATCATTTGTCTTAGACCAAAGACACACAAGCATGCATGCACAAAATACAAGAAAAGCTGGAAGTTCAAGAGACTCAAAGATCAAATCACTATGACCTTCAATATTATTGGAAAGTTGAAAGGAATCTGTGTAATTTACTAATTTATATACTACACAAAATTTAAGCCACCAGCAGTTCAAGGATAAGGAATTTACCGATAAAAGGTCGACACCATCAGGTCCCAGTGAGGGAACGGCACGGGCCAAGTTCTGAGGTTCCCATTGTGGATACACATGCCAATCTCGCAGTGACCTAACTCCTGGCCACTGGTTCTCAGTTGGTGTCCCCAGCAACCTGCACGATGCCACTATCCTAAGTCAATTAAAACTTTTATGAAACAATTTGATGGTGACCAGTTTGGGATTTTTTTATTGAAAGAGGCCACTAATATGAACTAAAGATAGCATTCATTTAGGTCTAGGTAGAAGAAATGTCCATAGGCAAAATATTTTTTTAACACATGCATTTCATGTGTGTTCCTTCAGTCACCAAATAGAACAGTTATATGATGGTTAGATTACAACATAAATACTATAATGCATTGAACGAGCTGCGACAAGTTTAATAACCAAAGGACCATAATATAGAAAATCAGCTCCCAAAATTAACTAGAATTTTGATTTCTTTATTTCCTTACTTATAGTGGGTAGTGAAATTTTAATGGGTTTTGCAGTTTTCCAAGTGACAGAGAGAGGATAATACTTCTTACATCAATATTCTTCTTGATTTTGAGGACATTTTGATCGAAGGAACTTGGTCATTATCTTGTAAAAACTGTGTTCTAAATGGCGGTCGAGACGGCCACCTAGGCACCGCCTAGGTGATGGGCGGCCCTCGACCGCACCGTCTATGCATGAGGCTGGTGTTTTAGGCGGCCCAAGCTATACGACGTTGGGGAGGCGGGTCGAGGCGGCGAGCAGACTGGTCGAGCAGGTTGAGGCGGCGAGCAGGCGCACGAGGCATGCAGTCAAGATTTTTAAGTTGTCAACAATTTTAAAAACCTAGTCTAAGTCAACTAATTTTAAATATTAAAATCCTAACACACCTAACTTTATTTTATTTTTGGTTTTCACTCTCAACCACCACACACAATCCGCCCGCCCCGCCCGCCGTTGACTGCCGCCAGCAGTCAGAAAAATAATTAAAAAAAATTAACTTAATTTTTTGATAAAAATAATTATATTACTCTGTTAGCATAATAGCATTAATATGACGATGAATCTTTATTAATTGCACATTATCTAGATGATATTATATTTTGTGCTTAAACATTATTTAATTACACATTTTATATAAAAATGATTATATTGCATGATTATCTATAAAAAAAAGTACTTAAAAAGATTCAACCGCCTAGGCGGCTGAGGCGGTGCCCCGCCACCGCCCACTCCATTTACAACCTTGTGTAAAAAACATTTAAATTATATGAGACTGAAAATCAGGACCCCGGAAGGAACTTTTTTATATCAACTGGCTGGACCCCGGATCCAGTGGAGGAGAAAGAAACCAGGACAACAACAAGAAACGAGGCCAAAAAATAATCCAGAGAGGAGGCGCTGGTGCACGTGGAGAGGGATAAAAAATAGAGGATCAATTACATAAAATAGAAGAAACGATAGAGACCATGCATCAATCCATCACTTACACCATCACTTACCAGCTGGGAATGAAGACATTAATGGAGTGTCCCATCTGATCAAGGAACATGGGACAACATAACCAAAGCACAGGAAAGGAGGATTTCATTCAAATAGGAAAAGGAGAATCGAGCAACCAAAAGGTGGAGGAAGATGAGCAGGCAAGTGAAGATCGTCGGCTGGGCAGCAACAAAGTGAAGCAATCCGTACGAAGGGTGGAGCTACCAAGCTTTGAGGGATAGTACTTTGAAATTCAGGGAATTAGGATGGACAATAGAGTCCAATAGTGATATGTATGGAAGAGGAATTGTACACGGGTGTTGAAGGGTGAAGATGAGGATACCAGATATAACATGGGATGGATTTGCCCCGAAATTCATAAGATGATACAGGTCCCAAAAACTTCCAACCCTATGAACATAGGATTCACTCCAGCAAGGAGATCAAATGGTGCAGGATGTAAACAATTTGAGTTGTTGATGGCCATGTTTGAGGGATTATGGGAGGAGAAAGTATTAGGATATTTGTTAGTGAGTTAATTATGTGTTGAGGAAGATGAAAACTCATGGACCAAACTTACAGCCCACAACATCAATACCTGGGCAAATCCTTGCGCATCACAGTTTTGTCTAAGAATGAGGATTAACCCACGTAATGATGCCAGATCGATTGAGGAAGAAGTTTCAATAATGGGATATTGGATGCAGAGGCGGATTGTAGGCTGCTCGATTCCCCTTGTATTCTGCGAGGAGATGCAGCCATCCTCAAACTATGAAGATGGGGAGAACTATGGGAGGAACACCTCCATTATTGATGGCAGATAATAGCTCAAGCCACAACTATATTTTTCTTTCTTTGTTCTCTCTCGCATCTATAAAGAGGGATCGTAGTTTTAGTTTTTTTGTATTTAGTGGATCAATTTCATATTCCCTAAATATGATGTAGCACAATAATCTCAACTTTAAACGACATTCTGCGCAAACTACAGTTATCATTTCCAAATTGCATCCAATATTTTCAAGCTTTGATAATTCTAAAATTAAGTAAAATGTACCTAAAGATATGCAGCAGTTGTTGAAACTCGGAATCTCCAGGAAACAAAGCTTGTCGTCTGACCATCTCAGCTGCAAAAGGAAAAAAACCCAAGTGAAGAAACTTGGCTAAACACAAGCTGTTTCGGGTGCAAGAAAAGAAAGGAAGTCTTTCTCACCGAAAATACACCCAACAGACCACATATCAACTGCAGTAGAGTAATTAGTTGATCCGAGGAGGACCTCAGGAGCTCTATACCATAGAGTAACGATCTCGTGTGTGTAGCTCTTGAGAGGTACAGTAAATGCCCTTCCAAGACCGAGATCGGCGATCTTAAGAACGCCTTTGTCCTTATCAAGAAGCAGATTTTGGGGCTTGAGGTCACGGTGAAGAACTCCGTGACTATGGCAGTGAGAGACGCCCTTGCAGAGCTGGTAGAGGAAGCTCTGAACCAATTGTTGGGGGAGCGGCCTGGGGTTGGGGCCTTTGCGGTGGGAATCGATGAACTTCTTGAGGTCGGTGTCGAGATACTCGAAAACCAGATAGAGAAGGGGCTTTCCGTTCTTGTTATCTACGTGCTCCACGCAAAGCAAACGCACCACATAGAGGGATTGGGACAGCATCTGAAGGAGGGACACCTCTCGAAGTGCGGTCGGCGGAACCCCCTCTTCATCCATCTCCAGCCGCGTTTTCTTCAACGCCACCACCTGCCCCGTCGCCTTCTCTTTGGCCTTGTACACCTTCCCGTACGTCCCTTCCCCTACCTTCTCAAGCTTTTCGTACTTGTCCATTCGGGAAGATCTCTATCTCTATCCCGCTTTCTTTTTCATTTTTTATCAGAGTTTTCCCGCTTCAAACCTTTAAATTTTGAATTTTGTGGGACAGAGCAGAACCCCACCCTAGCTGGCTGACCCCAATTGGATTCAATTATTCCACACAACACATCCCTCCCTCAATTTCAACCTCACCCCTTTAATTTTCAAATATAATTTTTTATTATTATTTAAGTAATATATTAAAAAATGATATTAATTAGAAAATACAATATAAATCCAAAATCAATTTCTCCTAATTCTTATTTCGTTATTTCTTTGATTTTTATATATCCAGTTTTCTACGGACCCAATTAAGTGATCGGCTTAAATCATATTTAGCATGTCGGGAGCATCAAATTTAACTATAGAAATTATTTCATGTAGACACTTATTTTTTTATTTACTAATTTATGACGTATTAATTTAGAAAAATAGTGTATATCGATTTGCATCAAACATCCATCATTATGTATTCGGGTACACTTGATTTTTATTGTTATTTCTTTCGTTGATTTGACATGAAATATCCTGCTTTCATATTTGTATTCAAATCTCAATTATTTTCTAAAAGAGAATGTTTTTTGAAAAATAGAAAAGAACGTGGACTTAAGGCAACATATGAATGTGTTTATGAAATCCATACCAGCACCGAACGGTATTTTATGATACACACAAACTCTTGTGAAACGATTTAATAAATCAATTTTTTGAGACAAATCTTCTGTTTGATAAATATAAATATAGTTAACATATATCATAAATGTGATATCATCTCAAAAGAAAATAAAGTGACATGAACCTAATCATGAAACTCGAATGACTAAAAGAAAAATATATCAAATTATTTGGCCTTTGACACGAACTGTTAACGCATGGGCCTGATACGAGATAATTGAAAATGGCTGATGTGTGCCACTCATAGCAAAAATTGATAAATACAGACAATTTATGTATCATCATGTATATGAGATTTGGTTGAACAACCAATAATCCTCCTATCAACCACAGAGAGCATACCACAGATGTTAATTATCATATTTGTTAAATAATATAGTTAATACCGAGTGTGTTTTAAATCGTAAATTTAAAAATTTTATTGCATTAACGGAAATCAGAAAAATAAAGTTAGATATAAAAAAGGAAAACAAACACACGGGAAAATGTGTGGATAATATATGACAGACCAAAGTCTAAACTGTCCTGGCCTTTCTTTTCCTAGTCTTCGCCCCAAAAAAAAAAACGAAAAAGGCAAATTAATTCAACAATTAAACGTACAGTTTTCCTCCCATACTACATCCAAAGATAGAATTTAACATGTGTCGTCATATACTTACATTTTTAATTATTGAATTTACTTGTTCTACAACTTCTAAGACTCCAAGTAAGTCAGAATAAAGATAATTTTACAACTGCAAGAACAATCTTGAACGTCTGTAGAAGTTCACAGGCCACAGCAGCTGATAGCACATATTTATCAAAGTAACCGACAATCTGAAAATGGTAAAATTAGATCCACGAGTACCACAACCACCAGCAAAAATTACCGGATTGTGGCAAAAATAGATGGTTTCATGCGTTTACCTCCACTATTGTCAAGTCAATCAGTCACCCAAAACATAAGATTTATCTTCATAATACCTTCTCTCACTTTCAGCCTTTTTCTCATTTCGTCTCTGCACAATAACCAGCCATCTTCTTGTCACATGAATTTGTTAAAGAATCACATTTCATAGAACTCTTTCATGTCTTGAAACAATATCAGAAATAAAACCTGGTATGCCTCATGATTTGATACAATCCTCTTGATTATTGTGCTAGTCGTAATGTCCAGAGGACTTTCCAAGAGCTTGAAAATACCAAGGCTGTTTGGGACAGAATAAGGATTCCTCTTCTCCTAAACAATCAACGACCATGAATAACTTTTGGTAACTAACATTATACCTCCATATATCAATAGACTACAATACAACTATACCTTCTGAAAATCATTATCCTCTGCTACAGTTCCATGCACAACCAACGAGATATCGAAGGTGGTTATCTACAGCAACAAGAAATTCGAATGAGATTGAAACTGAAACAAGCGTGCATGCTAGGAACATTTGTGATCAGGATTTGATTACATGGAGATATTTTTACCCTCTCCATCTTTCCTACCCCAACATTTTTTTGGGGAAAACAAATATCCCTTGTAAATACATGCACATGCACATAACTTTGACATGAATTCATGGTAACCACAATTGGCGGAAGTGGTTAAGCCATTCATTTTCTTTCACGCAGCACACTTCATGACATGAAAACAAAAGCTTAAGCAAGACCATAACCGTTGACTAGCAAAACAGTAAGCTAGGTCAACAACATTCTCTGAGTCGAATTTTACCCAACTGTTCATAATTTCTGTAATGCCCTAACAATCAAGCTCATAATTAGACTGTTAATCATATGCTTATGCGCAAAATCTGGCTCAGGTCAACCTGAAAAACAATCATAGGTTAAAAGTATCTCTTGGGTGTTATTACTTTGCCAAACTGAGTAATAAAACAAACTCGAAACAAAAAGCACGGAAACCTACTTTGACACTAACAGATGAGATACCAAGGAGAAAGCAAGACAGCCTACACTATGAGAAACTGGACAAAATCATGCAACACATTGTATTCAGACGCCTGAGATGTGAATTGGTTGGATGAGATATTTACTGCAGCAGATGTCACGTTCAAAGTCTTGGACAAGATCCAGCCACGACATGAAAACATCGAGGAGACCACCCAAGTCATGTCAGCATCAACACTAGCAAACCGAGCCCCAAGCAGCCGGGCAGTTGGACTCAGAATTTACTATAAATAATGGCTTCAACTTTCACTAGCATATGAAAAAAAAATTCTTCTTTACCACATATATTTCCTTCGAGGGCCTTCCGGGCAGTCTTTTAGTACTTTTTGCAGGTTCTGCCGTGCTTCTGCCCGGGACCTTGTAGCGGCTATAAGGTAGGGGGTCAAAGCATCCAGGAAGTAACCTGCCTTTTCTTTGAGCTTTGTTATTCTTGGTAGAAGCGTACACTAGTCTTAGTGATACTCTTGCAGGTACGTGTTTGGGCTTAGTAATACTCTTGTATGCCTAATTTGTCGTATCCGTGCTTATTTGACTTTTATCTGTCCGATTGTAGCATTTATTTGGTTCATTTTTATAGTGCGCGACGTTGACAGCATATTGGAAAAGAAACGAATAAAAAGAAAAGTCCAAAAAGGAAACGGGGCCGTAGAGTCACTCTCGAGATTACACCGTCAAAATTGAAGGATAAAAGTGAGCAAGAATCGAAGCACAGTACCACGTATAGGGTCGTGAGTGCCATGTTTAGAGAGGAAAACTAACATGTAAATTAAGAAGCCAACAAAGAGGCGAACACGTCTGGATACATGGTTGGTGTTGTTAAGAGATAGAACTTAGAAGCACGGAATGGTTTCGTCTGTTGTGTCACGTAATGCATGAAAGATAAAAATGTGAAGAAAACAATAAAGCAAGAATTTGGAGAAGCACGACTCCATGCAATACTTCGTGTGAGGACCATGTATTTAGCCCTCCTTGTCCAAACTGTGTGTTGTACACACACATCGAGATATTAAACAATTAATGGAACACAAAGAAAGGAGCAAGATTAGAGATGAACAAGCTAGCATCGCGGGCCGGCTTGTCCAAACTGTGTGCGCACATTGAGATAGTAAAGAATGAATGAAACACAAAGGAGCAAGGCTGGAGATGTCAGAATGGGCTAGTGGGGCGCATAGTTTTTAATGGCAAGAGGCGCAGCCAGTCGCACCCCACGCGCCTCGGTAACCATCCAGGCGCGCTGAAGCGCTCGTCTTTGGCCAGGCGCAAGGCCAGCATGAGGTGTAGAAAAGCGCCCGTCATGAAAATTGTCTGCCAGCTTTGGTTTGGTTATCAATAAACCCAAGTCCAACCAGTTTTTAAGCCCAATTACTAAACCCGTAACTTTTTATTAATAAAAAAACCTGAAATGCATGTTTCTATGTGCCAGATTTTTTATCTCCCTGTCTCACTCAAACTTCAAACTCTTACGTATACGCCGTGGAAAATCAGCAAAACTAAGCGCATGTTTGGTTTCTCACTTTCTACCAATTCCAATCAAGCAGCAGGCAGCCGTTATTGATCTTTTTCTTTTTTTCCCCAACTCCTCTAATGCCGAATGATAAAGTTGAGGAGGATGACGAGGGGTTTTTTCCTTAGCATATTATGCACTTATGATGTACAAATGAATTTTAGATGTTTGAATTATTCTTTACTACATTATTTATTAATGCAAATATATTTAAATTCAGGTAATATTATAGTAATCACTTTATATATGTGGATTCTCAAATTTTATGTCAAATACATTTTACTTATATATGTGGATTCTCAAGCTCTTGGTACGAGGGAATGAGGTGGAATTAGAATGGGCATTCCTGACTCATTCCATATACACATACTCGCCCATTCCCATGGCAATGACTATTCTCATGTTCATTGGATTCGTCATTTCACCCATGTTAGATGGGTATAGCTATTCTCCCTCTCTATTTTTCTACTTTACAAAATTGTTCTCTTTCTTCTATTTACTGTAACCTACCTAAAACCTTGGCATATTGTCGTTTTAATGATGATGAATTGATGATAATAATAATAATATAATTGTTACAATCAATAATAATCATTATTGTTTAATGATGTAGAAATGATGATCATACACTAATTAAATAATAATAATAACGGTAACAAATAAAAAGATAATTTAATAATCATTGTATTAATAATAATAGTAATTAATAATTAATAAATAAATATGTAACAATAAATAAAACAATTATTTAATAATTAATAATATTAATAATTTATTTCATAATAATTATTTTAAATAAATAAAATAGTAATAAAAAACTCATTATATAATTTTATTAACGAAAAGTTTTTTTGGTGTCACAAAATAACTATTTTTTAAAACATTTGATCCAATTTCAAGGAGAAAAAAAGGTAATAACTATAAAATTATATTTTAAATAATTCATCATCTTTTAAGTTTATTGTGATTTTATCCTATTACATACAGATAATTTTTCTCCACATCAAGTATAGTAGAAAAATATTAAAATATTATTTTTGAAAAAGAGAACATTAAAATATTAGATTACCACATATGAATTTCTATTCATTCTTAGCACACAAAAGATTGCTAGTATTGATAATAATTTCTTAAATAATTATTATTTAAATTTTTTTAATTAAAAAGTGATTTAGGTATTAAAAATAATTTTATTCCATTTTTTTCGTTCCTTATCACACTGATCATAAGACTGGTATAAGCTTACCATTCCATCATTGTCTCTATTCCATGCCAAAGACGATTCTATTTTTATCTTATCCCATTAAAATATAATAATCATGGTGGCCTCAATGTTTTCTTTAGAAGACCCTTGCCTTCTTATTAACCTTGAATCAACATTAGACATGAAAGAGTAAAATACTTTAATTTAAAATTACTATTTATCAACATTATGATAAACCATACTGACCATATCTTTAGAAACCTCCCACGGAGCACCAATTATGACCTCATCCGCATAGCGACAAGCCAAAACACTTAAGCTTCGTTCGTGTAGATTCATAATCGGACGGTGTGCTCCTCTTTTTGAACTGCAGAATGTAACAAAAGTAATATGTCAAATACACCCTCCAGTTGCATAAGAATAATGACAGTTTCTTTTAATATGGCTTCAGTCAACGATAAAAAATGAAGACAACTAAAGGCAATCGGGATTGTGTATAACAATCAATGTACCATTTGCCTCAAAACAATATTCATTAGATTAATAAGTGCTAGGGAGATCAGTTAAGATTCAGAATTTAACTTTAGCAGCTCCCTGAAACCCTAAAACATTGACGAAGTCATGACCTAAGACAAATCTACGCAGACCAAAGAATGGATTTAGTTCTTTCACTTTCCAATATGTCTGAAATTTTCCATTGACGCGTTAGACAGAAAACTTCAAATAAAGCTTAAAAGGTCGATACCAATTTTCTCCAGCATTAAAAAATAAAGGTTAAGCCAGATGACACGCTCAACCTGCCTCAAAATATACATATTCACACCACATTTTGAGGCCACAAGTTATAATGATGATGAGACTAATGACGCAATCAATGGTGACAAGATCCAGTCCTCATAAATCACCTAGCTGGTATTAATTTTAATATGCTGAGAACGAATCCATTCTATTGTTTTGGAAAAAAAAAACATGCCAGGAACATGAAGAAAAACTTATAATGGAAAAAGGTCAGAAGTTTGTGGAAAACCTTTAAACAGAAAATAGAAATAGCCATGTTGATCAGTTGAAGCTAGCCACTCAAAAGATCATGTATCTAGAGCAAATTAAGTGTTCTTACTACCAGCAACCTCGTATCTCCAGAAAGAAAGATTAGGGAAATATTGATGTTAAATGGATCATTGATGTCCAGACAAAGATAAAGAAATGAACAGGTGCTTTCATTGGGAGGAAATAAAGGTAGTTTAGGGAAATTTGATACAAAGGGATCTCTAAGTAAGTATACAAAACACGATCAGCCAAGTACATTCGCCCTGGAATGTTGATTTTCATAGAATGGCATGATAACATTGTGTTGAGCTATTGCGTGATAGCATAGCCTTGAGCTATGGCGTGTCCAGTCGTAAGGCACAAAACATCATGAATTTAGTGAAAATCATGGGATAGAAAATTTGTACGGGCCTAGGGCTTTAGTGATTTAATGGACCGGGTAATTACAAAATAATAATAAGTGAATCTAGAAGCCAAGGGAGAGAGAGTGTCTTGCAAGTGAGAGAGGGGAATAAAATGTGAGAAGAGGGTTGTTATGTCATTCAGTTTTCAAATTTTGGGGAACTTTTACTAGCTTATGCTAGGGTAGGTTTACTTGACAGAGGGAAATCTCTGGGTTTGTCGATCTTCCTATCAATTCATATGATTTCAGCATCAATTTCGTGTTCTTGTTTGGTTCTTGAGTATCTTTTTGTGTTAATAATAACAAAACCACATTCACTCGAGGAAAAGGAAAATTGGGAAAGGCAAAAATAGAAAGCATCTGAGAAAAGTTTCCACCTGACAGTTTGGTCAGTATGGATACCAACAAGCAGAAAGTCACCAAGCCCCCGGGCCATCCTAAGTATCTGTAAATATGAGCATACAGAGTAAACAAAGAAAAAACTTGGTAAGGAAACCATCACTTTTACCAGAATTTATACATTATGGCAGGCATGAACGGGGTATATGAAATTTTCTAAAAGCATAAACAAGCTCTTCTTGAACATAGAAAAAAACTCATAACATATTGAAACAAAAGGACGGGAAAGATATAACCACTAGACGGAAAATAAATAACCATAAGTGTCAGCCATAAAAAACTAACGAGGATGCATGCTCATTTCACAATTGTTTCCCACAACAAAAAGACAACAAAACGAGTTATAACAATTACCCACCTCCACATGTCCAGCATGGAATAGATCAAATGCACCGTCTATATAAACTATGCGAGCATCTTGTCCAGGCCCCTAAAAAGTAAAAAATTATAAACTTCAGATATTAAGCAACATGGTTCAACATTGCAATCAGAGTAGAACTATATGTCCTGCAACAGAACAGGAAGACACGTGTTGTTAGCTTAAAATCAGGATCTCAACATTAGTCCGGGTTAAATTCAAAGGTAGAAATGAATGCAGAGGGGAAATTAAATGGATGAAGCAAATTGTGCAAAAGAATCCACAGCAGAATTATGAGCTACCTTTTTCACTTATAATTTGAGTGAGTCTAGTATTAATATCCATATAATATCCTGATACAACAGGTAAGCCACAGCTTAGTCCAAACTGGCTAATGGATAATACCAATTAGACTGAAAGTTTTGCTTTCTTGGAGCTTATACAAGAAAAGGCAAAGATAGTAGGATAAGGAAAATGGCACCATAAAATTTTTTTTGGTCTTTATGGACAGAGAAAAGCTAGAATGGCTGAAGACGAAGAAAAGTTACTGCTTGCTCAAAGAAAGAATTTTTGTATGATTTTAGTACTATAGAGAACCTCGTAAATAGCTAGAGCTACGGTTCTTTGGCTACTTTTCAAAATGATCCAGCAAACGTGTACAGATAGAAAGCATTATTCAGTATACATGGAAGGCACTCCTCGGTGATTTATGGTACCTTTCCATTGGAAAATTGGACAATCCTGCGAGATGTAGGCAAAAAATGTGATATTCTTGTTCCACTACCAGACTCACCATCTTCAGATTTGTGGCTATGACCATGGCTGAATTGTCTTTGTAGAGAAGAGTGGTTATGACCGTCACCAGTTGACCTCTCTCTCACACAGAGAAGCATACGACCTATTATGCAAAACCACAAAAAAATACTTTAATTTGTAGACAATTACATGAATAACATCCAGGAGTCGAATGTTAAGTTTTACAATTGACCAAAAAATATAATGTTACAGGATCTGTCTCCAAACACTAGCGCTAAAAGAGCTTCTGCTGAAGAAGTGATAGCATTGTGTGAACAATATTTTTCTTGGAAAAACACTATATGAAATAAACCATCCAGCATGCTCTTAATTCCATTAATCTATCTATCTATACACACGCACACACAGATATATATATATATATATATATATATATATATATATATATATATATATATTCGGAAATATATTAATGGATAGTCACATCACATGCCACTAAATCAATGAGAATTTGCAAGAACGGACCAACAATGTCAGTACTTGAGACCCCTTCAGTACGCTTAATCTGTTTATATCGTCCAACCTTCTTGGCAAGGGCATAAGCATCAGTCCCATCTGGAAGAATGCAGGGATCATCCCCATGGATAATATAATCAATATTGTACTCATCAAACAGTTTTCTCATGAAATCTTCAGTGATAGCATAGGGAGCATCAGGAATAACTTCGTCCACCCATTTTACAGCACTTACCATGATCATCCTATGACAAGTAAAATAACAAAAGCGCAGATGTTAGTTGGTTACTTGGTTTGAAAAGGTGCATCACAGGAGGCTACTCAGAGAGATTTACAAACAAAAGTTATGGGACTGACTTAATGAGCTGACGAAATAAAGGAAGTAACACAGTGATCTAAGGAAGATGAAAAAGTGTGTAGCGATAATGGATGTAGACAACCCATAACTAATTTCTAGTACAAAGCAATCAAGCTACCATGAAGAACAATCACATGAGTAACGATGAATAGGTCAACAGCATAGCTCACCAACTGCTCATGATTAGTCGCGTTTTAAGCTACACTTGATCCTAAGACCTAGGAACAAAGCCTTGTACACGTGAGGGTAAGATGCTATGATATTTTGGTGTATCGAAATTCATCCCATCGTGACGCGGAGTAAAACAGAATCGATAATCAAACAACAGAGGCAAGAAATTCAGTGTATACGCAAATAGTGTAAATATAAGACAAATTATCTATAAAAGATAAGCAGCCAATCCAACGCCAGTATGTAATGAAAGGAAAAGGAAGAGGGTCTGAGCTCAGACCTCTCACTAAGAGGCGTGACTGGAGGGCCTTTGTTGGCAATAATTTCAGCATCGCTTACAACGCCGACGACCAACTGATCGCCGAGGGCTCGAGCCTGACGAAGTGCGTTGCAGTGGCCGTAATGCATCATGTCGAAGCACCCATCCATATACACCCTTATCGACTTCTTCTTCCTGTTCTTCGGCAGGGCAAAGTTAAAACCTAGAAATGAGACCCCAATTACCAGCCCTCCAATTAGCCAAGATTCCAGAATCCGCGAGCTCGGCTGGCCATTCTCCCTCTCCGACACCATTTCTCCACTTGTCTAATCAAAACACAATAACCATCCACCAGGCAACAAAACCCCTAATTTTTAAGTCTTCCACGACAACCCATACGATTTCTCCTCTCTGTTAGCATACCATCGGGGATGACATAAGAAATCTCGACTTTTTTCGTATAAAAATTTACTGATTGCAGAGACATGGAAGAAAATGAACAAATTCTTGAGATTTGTTGCGGAAGAAAAATACCAACTCTTGAGATCGGGGTGGTTAGGCAATATATGAGAAAAAAGAGGAATTTCGAGGATCAAACTGATAATAATAACTAGTAAATGAATGAAAGGCATAACAAACACTTAACGTGTGGATCGTATATTTTCTCATCCCAGTCAATGACTTTGTTATAATTTAAAAGTCTGATTAAAAATATCTACAAAATTATAGACAAAATTAAGGCGTTTTAAAAATTATTATATATTGTATCAAAACAATATAGAACGTCTTCAAAATCAATAACATATATGTTATTGTATATAAATTATTCTTGTCAAAGACCTAAGATAATATGGAAACGAACCGAATCGAGTCGTATATGTTGAAAAATTAAAATAGATTTATTCAAGTTCGAGCTCGGATCGAAATTCAAAAAATTTAATTATTTTGTTCGAGTTCGGTTCGAAAAAAGCTCGAGTTCGGCTCGAAAGATTCAAACATATTTACGAGTTATTCATATTTTTGTGCGAAATATATTTATATAATATATATTTATATTATATTAATAAAATATCAAAGTTCGTCACAGCTATTGAACAATAGAACGATATAATATGGGCTCAAGTTCTCGACTAGGAGGAATTCAAACACAAATCAAAAAACAAATTCGAGTCATTGACTAGTAACATATATTATTGATTTTGAATGAGAAAATATGAAGTTTTCTCCTCGTCGACTCAAATTTATATAGGTCTATGTAGAAGTATAAACGAACTAATTTACTCATTAATTGGTGTGAAATATAAATTTTGTACTCTAAAATCCTTTTTATTTTAATTTTTATTATTATGCAAAATATGCTGTATTGAGGTGTATTTGTTCTGCATAAGTTAGTATGTTCAAGTTTTATACGTATATTTTGGAATAAATGATTCAATTTTTTATTTTAAGATATTATTATATTTTAAGATTTGTTCAATATTAGTATTTATTGACTAAGTTATAAAATTATTTGAACTCATTTTATTTGAATTCATTTAACGCTTAAAATTATAAAATTACGAACAATCTGGGATGAATAAACTGGCGCTGAAACTCAAGTGGCTAAATATAATTAATTTATTCGTCAACTTCCGTTACGTAATAACCAAAATTCCGTTCCGTTAATTAATTTCATGTTTTATATCATAATTAATTTCATGGTTTAATAACGCAATTGTCATTATAATTAATAAGCATTGACTCAATTAAAGTCCAAAAAGTTTTAATAACAATTCACCTCACCTAATTAATATAATATTAGACATGATTGTCCATATAACATCTTTCCTTACATAATAAAATCTTGATTTACTTAAAAAAAATCAATTAAATCATCATCATCAAAAATTTTAATATTTTAAAAGTTTGTCATAATATAAATAAATATAAAATAGCAAAAAAATAATTTTTTGATCCTAAAATATCTATAATTTATCCCAAATTATGAATAGGTCTTATGTGAGACAGTCTCACGGATCTTAATCTACTGAGACGGGTCAACCCTACACATATTCACAATAAAAAGTAATACTATTAGCATAAAAAGTAGTATTTTTTCATGGATGACCCAAATAAGAGATCCGTCTCACAAATACGACCTGTGAGACCGTCTCACACAAGTTTTTGCCCCAAATTATATTATGAATAGACAAAATATTGGACGCTTTTTTTTACGAAAATATATGAAATACTGGATATAAAAAAATTTTGATATACCAAAAATTTATTTGAGTTTGATATAGAATTAAAAAGATCTTAAAATGTAAGACTAAAATTAAGATTTCTTACCTCTTCCAGTGATTAACAACAGAATTTCTATAATATAAAGATATTATTTGAACTTTACTTTATGTTATGTAGATAAATACCAAATATTAATTTATGTTTATTTTGTTTTTTTATTTTGAAAACTGCTAATACACAAAATATCAACTCCAAATTTGTAAATTTTTTTTTTAAACTAATTTTTACAATTAAAATTTTAATTTTTTTTAAAGTTAGAACAAATAATTAAAAAGACATGTAAGATAAGTAATAAGAACTGATCATAAATTTTTCGTATATTTGAATATACAAGTAAAATTTAGTTTTTAATATTTATTTTTACATTTAATGATATAACAAATTTAACTATAATTTTTTGAGTAATTAACATTCTAGATAGTTATTTTATGAATTGCTGATTGAAATTATTAATAAATTTACTAAAAATAAAACCAATCTATTAAAGAGCATCATTGTCAATTTTTAGTATAAAAGTTGAAAATGAAAGCACATTTTCACAAAAAAGTTGTGTAAATATAACTCCCCATATATATATATATATATATATATATATATATATATATATATATATATATTATTTTTTTATTATTATGATATACTATATTATTAAGTGTGAGGACATGATAATAACTACCTAGAGAGGACACCAATTTTTTTTTCTAATTTTACCCTTATATGATACTAATATTACACTTTTTTTTTTTTAATTTTATTTCAAGACACACTTTTATTGGGATAATTTGAAATATGACCTTCATACATTAATTTTTTAGATTTTTTATCTTCTAACCATTTTAATTTGTAAACTAACCTTCATTTAAAAATTTTTATAAGAATTTGGTCAAAATTACCCTTACATGCTCAAACATAATTGTTCTAACCTAATTACTCATTTACTCTAATCTAAAATATTGATTTTCCTCCTCTACATGATATCTTTTTTTAGGCACCTTCCCTCCTATTCTCTATCATTATCTCTTTTCTCATATTCAAGATTATCTTCTTTCTTATGTTTTCTTCTACATATCTTTCATAACGAAAAAGAAAACAGTCTGATATCATTTGCTTATCCCGGGTAACGATTATATGTATAATTTCTGTTATTTGTTTACTTTTGATCATTTATGTTATTTCTGTTCATTTTTCTGCAAACTATGTGAAAAAGCGAAAAAAAGTAGAAGAATGTGAATTCCTTTTTTATTTATTTATTTTTAAAAGAATAAGACAAGTAGTGATGTTATAGTGATGAATGTTCTTGAATTTTAATATGCTATTGATTTAAGACAAATTATTGATTTTTTGACGCCCTCATTTATTTTCATGGCTTATTTCAGAATAACTTTCTAACGAAACAGATTTTGGGCGTGGATACGCAATATTCTCTTTGGTTATAACATAATTCAGCTAAATTTTTCTATCATATACTAGAGTTTTTATAAAATGATCCTGAAGTTCTACGTGCCTCATTTTTCTATGGAAGTCTGTATTTTTAGTCATATCTAGATGCTGTAAGAAAAAATTGTAGAGCCAGTCGAATTTTGTGATGAATTTTCAAGAATTGTTCTCAGTAAAATTGCTTCACAAACTAAATTAATAGCTGCAAGCCGTACAGTAGTCCTTGTTATCGTAAAAATTTTTAAGATATTTTTTTCAGAATTATCAAATAATAAAATAAATTTTGTATTAGTTTTTTTTTTTAGAAAAAAAAAGTTCATACGTGAAATAAATAGATAGTGTTGATTTTGATTTTCGATTTTTTTTTTTTATTTTGAGTGATGCATTTTTTTTACTTAATAATATACTTCTTTCTTTTTTCTACAAGAAAATGACGCAGGTCATTGTGTTGTTCCGATATGATGGAAAATGGAAAAATAATGAGCGAGAAGAACCTGAATGGTGCTCGGGGTTGAATGGTGGATATGGAGCCATAAATTTTGATGACGCTGAAGTAACCATGTCAATGTTGAAAGATCAAGTATACGTGAATTGTGGCTTGAACAAAAGCGAGCTTGAATTAAAATTCAGTTACTCAACACATATTTGTGATCATATTATTGGTCCGATATATCTAAGAAGTGAAAAGTGTCTGTTGACCTATCTATTGCTTGGTGATACACATCATAGGCCTTTACTGCTGGTCACCATGGTATAGACACATATGAATTGTGCTCACATTATTATACCACGAATGTATGGGCTTTGGCATATACAGAAACTATTTATCCTATTCTCACCTCTGAAGAATGGAACATACATGCTGTCATTGATTCTCTGATTGTACTACCTCCTAAGGTTAGAGTTAACAAATGAAGAACAAAGAAAAAGAGGATTCTTTCTGTTGGTGAATTTAAAAGTAGAAAGAAGAAATCAACAGTTTAATATATATATATTTAATTTTTCAATTATTGTTAAGTTGGTATTTTGAAACTTACACGTTCATTTTTTTTCTTTGTTTCAATGACATGTTCCTTTGACATTTGAAGCTAATGAGGAAGAACATACATGGTGGAAGTTGTTATTTTTTTTCGATTTCTTTGGTATTTTTGACATCTAATTATTAAATAAGCCAACCAAATACTTCATTGCATCCTGATTTTTTTTCTTTTTTTCTTAATTTAAATGAAAACTTGAAAATGAAAATTATTTTATACGTTTTGTATGGTATATCATAAACAAAAGAACAAAACATCATTTGTGATTCTAGTCCGTTTTTTTCAAAACATAACTGCTGACATTTGTAATTTTTTTCAAAATTTAAACAGAAGCATTTGTTTCTTGTTAGATTGATGTCAAAATGATTTTTTTATAGCATTTATGTGAAAATAGTAAAAAACTAACAATAACTTAATAAAAAAAAAAAAGTCATATATCTTTTATTGGACTTATGTGAAAAAGGGTAAAGAAGTAACAACTACCTAATTAAAAAAATAAAGTCATATATCTAAGTGAGAATCAAATGGAGGTTATATTTTTAAATATCTTCACTTTTATTTTTATTTTTTTCAACCATTCAAATATCAATTTAGTCCCTTTTATAATTTATCAAATTTTACTTTAGTCTATCGATAATGATAAAAAAAATTGTACACACGCATTGCGTGTACAGAGTAACTAGTATATCTCACATAATAATAACTACCTAGAGAGGATACCAACTTTTTTTTTCCAATTTTACCTCTATATGATACTTATATTATATTTTTGTTTTTATTTTTATTTTTTAATTTCAACACAAACTTTTATTTTTCTTTTTTATTTCAACCATTCAAATATCAATTTAATCCCTATAATTTGTCAAATTTCACTTTAGTCTATCGATAATGATAAAAAAAATTGTACACACATACAGAATAACTAGTATATAAAGAGATATCGCCCACTTTCTTCGCCAACTGCAGTTCTAAGCAAGCATCACATCTCCCCAACTTGGGGGGTTGTTACAAATCAGGTTTATAGCCGATAACGGTAGGTATCAAATGGAGAATTGGGTAACAAAATTTAAAACATGTATAGACATACATACGAGTGGTTAAACACAAATTGTAAAAACATGCAAATCAGTTCTAATATTTTTCTTTGTTGCACGCGCAATTTTCTAGTGAACATAAAATAATCACGCAACAAAATGTAAATAAATATTGTGTCAATTTGGTTTTCTCCTCTTGTTTGTTTTGGAACCCTTTTCTTGCTTATTTCTCTTCCCCTCACTCAGCTTCTCAATCTTACTTTTACTTGATTTTACGCTAAAATGACCACCAGACAGAGCCTTTCCACCTCCATTTTTCAAGGCAGTCTCGAAATCAACTTCTTTCTCTACAATTGCATACTGTTGTAGATGTTCAGGGTTCAGCATACCATCTGCCTTTGCTTTCATCTCATCCTGGATACAGTACGAGGTAAGAGCCGCAACAAAAACGTTAAACTTCGAATTGAAGAATAGTAACAAGAAGGTCCACAAACCTCAACTTGTTTCGCTGCAGCATTGAGATCTTCTTCCACGGAAACTGGATGAGGTTCCATGGTGATCTGAAAACCAAACACACATCAGTAACATAAGTTCTTTCTTGCAAACAGTAGTTTAGTAGTAACTTACATCTCTCAAGTGAGGAACACTACAATGAATCTCGTTTGATGCCAAATCACGTAAGAATTTGTAAAACTTCTTCATTACTTTCATGTACAACGACATTATTTGCTGCCTCTCTATCTCCATCTCCGCCTATAAGCCAAAATGAGTAACAGAAACGGTAATCAGATTATCATCTCTATGAGATTAAGAAATTCAGAGGTCAAAATGTGCTGAACAATATGCTTTGGAACCAGATGTTCCGCCAACATCAGTACATCTTTCGGCCCTATAAAATTGCGGGAATAATAGGGCAAAATATAAATAAAGCTAAATGTGAACAGCTCTAAAAACTCATGAATTGGATGTAATTCTGCTTGCCTAGAGTGGAGATTTTGCTGAGTTCAGAAAAAATTCATTGGACACAGATGTAAGTCACCAAAACCAAATTGAGAAATTATAAGTATACCTCAATGCAGGAAATATCTTTTCCCTGCAAACCGATGCAGAGCAGAACAGAAGCCTGGGCATAAGACAAAGTGATTGGCATCTTCTTCCAGAAGTATGCACGGGCAAGATCGTCTACAAATGCTGCAGTCTGCCATATGCATGATAATAGGCAAATCACACTGGTAACTCAAAAAGCAATGACATCATAAAGGGACATAGACTCCTAATAGTCGGTTTTATATTCAGATATTCAGCCAGATAATAAAGTGGTAACAAAAAATGGTGATCAACTCCGAAAATATAAAAGGTGCAAAAAGATTCTGTCATGGAAAAACCTAAGAAAAACAACTGATTTTAATGATTGATAGTCAGAGATTAACTCACTGATACATAATCAAAATTTTATAAAAGCAAAGCATATCCCTAAACTTTTTCTTGAAGTGACCATGTCAAAATTGTTATAGAATTCAATGTGAAAGTCAAAACACAGGATGCTGCATATATTCTTATTAATTATTCATAAGATAATTAAGAAAAGGTTCTAAAAGTTCAAACGAAAAGCCATAGGAAATATACAATCAATTAATAAAATTTCCCCGAGACGCCTGACTGCTAACTTCTTCAATCATTTAAATAATATCCTACCATGCGATAGTCTACAAGATTATTAGTGTATGCTTCCAGGCGTTCCATAGCAAGGGGTGATAGGATCCCACTAATTGAATTTAAAAATCCACTGGACGAGGACAGATCCACCTCTGAGAACTTTATCTTCGGGTCCAAGACACTGGCAAAAAATCCAGCAGCGTCAGAATATTGAATTATGATTTAGATGAACACCAGAACCATACCTCATGGCAAGTTTATATTCCATTCGACGAAATGTACGAGCCAACAACTTAGTGAAGTCCTTCCTGAATTCTGAGAACTTAAAAATGATCATTATTCTCGTCCAAACAGATCAACTTCTAATTTGAAATAAAAAGGTTTGTCTTAAAAAAAGAAACAGAGCAAACCTTCAGAAAATGGACTGAAAAAGCCCAAAGTATCAGATCCACTGGTTTCAAAGTCATCATTATTTAATGGTTTCAGAACCATGCAGGAGTGTTCACCAGTCACATTATTCTATTGAATGAAGTTCAGAAAATATGCTCGTATCTTAGAACATTTAAAAAGTAGTAAGAATAAAACAAAAACCAAGGGTTGGTTCATTATAGAGAAGTCACCATCTTACCGGAACGGGGCTAATGTAGAATGGAGCAAAATTATGTTTCTTCCAAAAGCCAAAAAGGTCAAGAGTAAGCCCAAACGAGACACCAAGATAATGGAGCTTTTCTGGCCGTCGTTCACGGAGAGGTACAAGCAATGGAGGAAGGTCGGTTCTTGGGTTTATACTTTCTTCCAGCAACGAGGCCTGCAGTCAATGACTTGTAGAAATTACAACAAAGACAATAAAGAAATATTCCCGGCCATAAATTCAACGAGACTGAGTGAACAAATGAAACATCACATCCTCAACATCACCACTTCATATTATAACAGAAGGCATTGATTTAACAGTTTCTGCCGCAATTAAGTTGCAATTCTCACGCTTCTCTCTTTTCCCCATTAGAAATTTCATTCGTGTCAACTAAAACAACTTCATCTTGGTAATGAGAGTGTGGAGACTGTAATTTATCCTCAGTCTTTGGTATCAACTTGAAAAAACAAGAGGCCCACTATCATAGCAAAACAGCAAAACGATCACAATCCCGCAAAGACAAATGATAAGATGTACGAGATCCTCACCAGAAAAAGAAACAAAAAGAATTAAAAGTCAAGTAAGTTAAAAAATAAAAGACAAGGAAAGTAATGGAATTGTGAGGGAGACCTTCTCTGCAGCATCAATGACCCTGACTGGGGAACTCTCTGTGAGTTCGTCAACTTCTAATTCAGATATTGGAGTCAACTGGCCCTCAAAATACCTATAAGCAATACATATATAATCCTTGCATCCAATATCCACGTAACTGAATCATTACAGACAATTGGCAGCTCATTCTACGACGCTTGCGCGAGGGGTAGAAAAGTGTGATAAACATACCTTCTAAAGCAAAATTACTTAACCGAGGAGATGAAGATATGAATTACCTCACTACATTTCGATATAAAATTGTAAAATAAAAGGCAAGAAGAAAAACTAAAATCAACAAAAACCAATATCCTCATCTGTTTGGCATGTTCAAAGCTACAAATAATAACCCTCAAACAGCATTGAGGAATGCAAGTCATTATAAATTACCAAGATGGCTAATATCACCATAAAGGAGCCTCATTTTCACATTTGCAGAAATAAGCAAATTATGAATCATGTATGGACATGTTATCGCAGTTATTGCTATTTAGAAAAAGGGAAAAAACACTAGAGGTAAGTTTAAAGTAGCTGCATCAGCTATTTGGAGGTTCCTATGCAGATAAATTGACTACAGAGACCAGACCCCACACACAATCATCATAACATCGGTTTCAGGAAATTTTGTTGTGGCAAGTCCATAAATGCAAGAGATAGACTAGAAAACGAACAAATTTAGTTAGAATTCACAAAACCTACTAGGACACAACAGAAAATTTCTATTTATATTGATTTCATCACGAGTTGTTGGCTGTCACAAACTGCATATTCTCCTAAATCACAGTACATGAAAACGCCAACATAACCCCCAACCCACCTACACGGACAACCCAGAACTTCCATCTTCATCAAAGAAACCAAACAAAGCAATCAACCAAATAGAAAATGAAAGAACACGAGCATGATGAATTAATATTCTTTCTTAGTGGCTCGAGAATCTTTATCATTAAAAAATGAGTAGGAATAAGTGAATACTTTAAGAACATGTACATAGAACGAGGTTTCTGTTATACAATGCATAAACAGGACAGAAACCAATGCATAAACAGGATGATCAGGCCTCAGTTTTGTTTGATTCATTGGTGGACTATACAGCTTAAAAGTAACTGCATCCAGTACAAGTAATTATAAAGACCTACATGGGTAGAATAATAGTTTTGGAAGAATATGAACATACCTAACTAAAAGTTCAACAGCTGTAGAGCCATATTTAAGCTGCAGCAATTGAATTATGTTATTGATGAAGAGGGTATACAAATACTTCATATGTATCAGAGCACCCCAGTATTACCCTCATTGCACTTGGATGTGTGGCAATGCGTACAATACGAGCGCCTGAAAGACTGGGAAAATCTGTGTTCCGAAACTGCTCACAAAATTTCCAGGGAATTTGATCTCCAAAGGGCTGATGACCCTCACTTAAGCTTTTAACCGCAGATTTACGAGAAATTTCTCCCTCAAGACAGACCTACAGATTGTATTAACAAGCAAATATTTTACCAACAGCATAAACAAGACCATCATTGTTTTGTAAAAAGTAGATCTCGTGTTGTTAAAGAAGGCCCAGGTTTCTTTAATCATCTACATTATAATTTTAAAAACCAAAAACTGTATCTTAGGATTATTATCGCTCATATATTAGTGATGCTATATATAAAAGAAGATGGCAAGCGGATAGAGAGTGCAACCGATGGAATTTTCAGAATCGAAAAAAGATTGCATTTTGATAACCAAATTGCAACAACTAGGCTAAAGACTGGATCAAGGAAAAGCCGGGTTCCAAACCTGTCATTCTACTAGAATTCATATAAAAGTCCATCACAAAAACTTGAAGAAGCACAGAAGTTGTCTACATTGGGAAGCACAGAAGTTGTCCATCAGGCTAGATATAGAACATTTATTCATAAAATGAACTTCATCATTAAATAAGAGCATCTAGAACTAAAGGTCATGAACACATTTTTTAAGGTGGTAGCTTATAAAGGAATTCAGACCTGGACTACACACAGAATATCAGGAAGACGGTTTTGGGACTCATCAATGGGACCTGCAAATATGATCAGTAAATATACAGCTGGAGGCAAGGTAGGTAAAAAGTACCAAAAAAAATACCAAGTAGCACAAATAAGTGATGTGCGGGAGCATCAGCCATCAATTGCAAATCATTGGGAGAATTCTTGTAGTGTGAAGCAACATACAGAGCCATCATTCGCTGCATAAATGGTCATAAAACAAACTTAACCACCAGTTAGATAAATACATAAAAAAGGAACTCATTAGCATCATTATCAACAATTAACCATTCAACGGAAAGCTTTTATCCCACTAGATGTGGTCGGGCTATATGGGGATATATGGAAGGAGAGGTCCGTGCATAAAAAATTGCCAAGGTTTTATAATTACCTGCAAAAATAATTCACTGTCCTTATGATAGGAGAACAATGTATCTCGATTGACATAGTAGAGATCGCATTCGCCAGGTGAGGGTAGCCTGATAAAGAAAGAAGAGACCTTCAGTGGAGATTAATGTTTAGCTTCTCTTTTCAATAAAATGTTTAAAATAAAATTGCAACCTGTTAATATTAGGGATGGATTTTGTAGCATCAAGACACAGTAAACCATGAAGCCATGATTCAATTGGATCACTGGAAGCATATCTGATAGATTCACTCAATTCAATCTTTTTGAAAAGCCGACCTAAAAATAATGATAAGCCAGCCTAAAGATGAAGTTACTGGTACTTGACCAAGTTGACCAAGCAAAGTTTTACAACAAAATTCATAAAATAAACACATCACTGAGGCTTCTCCACAGAAAGGATAAAATGCTAGAATGGATATATAATTAAAATTGTTGAAGCATTCTAGAATCCATCCAATGAAGAAAACCAACAAAGCAGAGAACAGTAATGAAGCAGGTATAATTGTATCTTTCTGGAAGCAATAAGGCAAGATTTGTTACATACTCAAAGAAAATTGATAACACGGCCATCCTAATGCTCAGCTTTACTATTTATCCCATATTTCTATATCATACCCACTCACATATGCCTACGACTAAATCAAGAATTGCTACAAGTACACATTCAGATATAAGCCTCTACGACCTTATTTTTCTAGAAGTGACACAAGTTCTTTTGCATGCACAGACCGATTTGACTTAAATATGGGACTTACACACTAGTTTCTGGGATTAAAGTATGGAATGTTCTCACATGCTAGCAGCATATTTGACTTAAAGCTGGGAATTGAACCTTTATCATGCAAAACATTCTCATACGCGCATATCTACTGAGCTTATATCACATGCAAGATGTAGACGAGCAGCTTTTATTGTTATGCCTCCAATGTTGAGTAGAATTGAATGGATATATATACACCACTTAGGAATGTAATTACTTTGTTTGGATGACAATTGACAAACTCCTAGCAAGGAATTTGATAGATGTGAGATTTTGGGTGGGTCCCAAATATTTCTCGATCTCACAAAGGGCACATTCCTGTGGATTACTTTTTTTTTTCACAGACAGCTTACCATTATGCATTCATATCTTGAGTAACACTGCGTTAAAGTGAGGTAATCCAATCGGCTTTGATGCATGTAAGAGTTAGCAAAGAGTAAACTATAGGGATTTAGTTCTGTTTACAAAGCAAGCAACTTAGGTTAATGGGTCAAAATATGGCAGGCAGCAAAAATGCTTCACACCACTCTCTTTGGCTCTACCCCTGAATTATCCAGTAATAGGTCTTTCACAATCAGACCCGCCTATACAGTAACGGTATTTAATTATGAAAATTAGCTGGGTAGCTGACCCTTGTAGTCCGTTAAACAAGTCATATAAATTTGTACATGCATGTTTACCGTCAGTAATCAGTATTAAAAAGAAAGATCATATGAGATTAAATAAAAAACTACGACTAGTAAAACTCCAAATGCAACGGTCTCTTTTATGCTAGGAAAGAAAATAAGAACTTAAAACACCTGAGACAACAGACTCTGTGCTCTTATTTGACATCTGACTTTGTTGCTCCAGTTGCTGCAGAAGTTTTAGAGATAATGACCGTCCTGTACCTTCATAGCTTAAAAAGAAGGAAATTAGAAGAAAACATCAAATGACAGCATTTAGTTATGAAAATAATGATTCCTTCAAGAAATCTACAATTCCAACCAATGAGGGCACTCATTTTATAGAGTATTAACAGAATCCGCAAAAGAGCGTCATTTACCCATTGACAGTAGATGAAAGGAATACAAGATAAGGACCAAGCAAGGACTTCACAACTGGTAATGGATAGCTGCTGCTTCATCAACCACCAACAATTCAACTTGGGAGAGCTTCTCATGTTCATGTGGTTGAATATACTGCACAAACATTGGGATGCAACTTATTTTTCCAAATTTCTTCATTCAAAAGTATACAATGTCATTCTTAACCTATCATTTCAATTATTTAGGTGTAAAAAATAGCTTCAAAGAACCTCTAACCAATTAATTAATGCACTTTAAAGCAACCTTCATGTTCTCTTTTGAGTAGGTAACAAAAGAAGAACAAAAAGTTTTTCTTATTCCTTCCACGTGAATACTTTAATCAATCAATGATGGAGAGATCTCACTCTTACGCCAATCATTCCTCAATAAATGAAGAGTTGGTCAATGACAAAAAAATGATATATTACTCATCTCATTTTCCTCTTCAATAATGCCGAAGGCAAAAAAAAACAACACACCCACACTTCTTCTCAGCTCAGCAGCCCTTAACAATCTACCACTTCCGTCGTTTCCGTGAAAAAAATAAATGTCACAGAGAAACATGAAGTCCTAAGAAGCACATTACATAATAGCTGATAGCCCAGAAAAAAAAAAAGCATAGCAAAATAAAGTTTGTGAGAAAAGTCCTTGAAGTATGGTTAAACTTAATACGGTTGTCCGTAAAGAAAAAAAACACTACAAATCTACTAACCTGAATTGTCTGTCTGTGTTGTTTGTAGATATTGATTCGCACAGTGGATTTTTTGAAATCAGGATTTGCACTTTTCACCATGTCATAATCTAAGTGTTCCTAAAATCAAAACAATATGTTTCAGCCAAATAATGAATATTGTTCTGCAACTTTTTATAATAAGAGGAAACTCTATAAGATTTTATTTGATTAAAAATACTTTAACATTCATTACTAAAAAACACAAACTTCTCACACAAAATCTCTAAATACATTTGACAATTCAAAACACAAAAGTCCTTACCACAATTTCATACGAATGCGTGCTAAAAGTGACTAGCTTTGACACAAAAATTAAGGCATGAATCCAAAGGATGACGGGGACATTTTCAGTACGTAAAAAATAACCTGGAAATAGTCGAGCCTAACAAGGAATTTGTGTTGAACAACCGCTTAAACAAAAAAACACTGATTTGTTTTCACTCACCTCGTACAAGAAGAGGAACGGACCATACCTTGTAATCGAGTAAATCAAATCCCTTGCTTATAAACTCAAACAATGTTTTCAGGTTCTCTGGGCTTGGTGCGGTTACATAAATATTTGAATACCTATTATGGAAACTATTTAATCAGCATGCAGAGAAGCTAAAAAAATAGAGGAATGAGGTTAAAGCTTGCATGCAATGTCCTGCATTACCCAGTAGCAACTGCTCCAGCAATTGCCAGACCAAGAGCAGCAGACTTCCCACGGCCACGAGCAGCAAGCAAAGCTACCGTTTTTCGAAGGCTCTTGTCCAAAATTGCATCAAGGAAAGTAATTACAGCTTTTCCCTGAGTAAACAAATAGAGTTCTTCAGAATCAGAACAATAAAAAATAATAGTTCATTCTACCAAGCAACCTTTACCTGATCCAACGTGCAGCATTTTCTAATCAGAGGGCCCACAGGAAAATCATCATTGAGTTCTTCTTTCAAATTCTTCAATTCTCTTTCAGCTTCTGAGAGCCCCTCAGAATCCTTGCAAAGTCAACAGAAAATAGCCAATCATACGTAAAGCATTCCAGACATATTTTGGTTTACTAACAGCAAAAAAAATATAATCCACCAAGCAGAAGTCCCGTAGCTCAAAAAGGATTTGCAATAAGTGTGGCAAGTACTTCAAGAGTATGCATTATTTACAAACAGTAGTTCTCCCTCCAGTGTTTTACACACTACAAAATAATGTATTTTGAAATTGGGAAAACTGAGAGATGCTGATTAGCTCCATTGTAAGCAATAAACATGGTGTAATATTGCTCCACCAGGTAGAACTTAAGAGTACGGAGTACCCAAGAAATAAATAAGCTCACCTCTCGAACTGCAACTGGGGCAATTGTTTTCATATGCGAAGAAATTGGTAGAATGTTGAGTTCATCATCCATGACAACACAAGCTTCGCATGAAGCAACTGAAAGCAAGAAACGTTCATTGAAACGCCCAGTAGCCTGATTATGAGATTCTGTACGAAACCTTTCGTGAACATCCTGAGACAGTAAAGCCCAATAAGCACAAAAGACAATATTAAATGGAAAAAAAATCATCTCGTCTTATCTTCAAAGCAAAATTTGTATCATCAGAATTCAGAATTATCCTCCATTGAAACTATCATACGATATAATTAAGAGTTGAGTTGACATTACCATAACCATAGTGCACAGACTAGTGAGTGAGGAAAGAGAGCGCAGAAGCAATACTATCAATCCACCACCTTCAACAGTTTCGATAGTCCTTGCTAGAAGGTTTGGTGTCAAAGCTTCAAAATCCTTACAGGACATAAAGAGTGTGAAGTAAATATTCCAGATGGATAATAAATGCCCATAGAAAATGCTGTAAAACTGACAAGTATCAGGCAACTAAAAAATTCATGTTTTACCTGTAATACACACATGCCAAAAGTGTTCCCCAGAATTCTCTCAGAATCTCTGTACAAGCAATAGGTTATTCCTCCAGTTTCAACAAAAAGCGTGAAAGGATCAACTTTCTCAGGATCCAGCTGCCCCCTTTGCACTAGCTTCTTTCTTTGTTTGGCTCGCTTTTTTTGGTGGCTACAGTACCAAATATCGTAATGTATTGAAACAAATTTCTCTTCTCAGAAAACAAGATACTGTTACAGATTCATATTTGTACCAAATTAAAAATAACAAAAGAAAAAATCATGAAATATATGGAGAGGCATTAAGTAAAATAGAGCAATGCGGGTATAATTTTTATCATCCTTCATAAATAATTTATTTCTCCTTTCCATATCCTCTAATCTACACAAAATGGACGGAAGTATGCCACTTAGTAACTGCGTGATACATAGAAAGTTGACATCATCAACAACAATGTAACTTCATCGCCAAGTGATGTTTGGGTAAAATCATAACAGCTTGAAATCCAAAGTTTAATCCTATATCATAAAGACATAAATTGAATTTCCAATGCATAACTTCTAATTTGCATATTGCTAATACTTGAAAAGGAAAAGGAACCTGCTAAGCTCCAGCTTGTCCTTGTAGCACCACAGAACACTCGGCCTCGACTTAACCACTGATTTGCATAGCATGTAATGCAAATTCGCTATCTGTTTCAAGAAGAAAATTTGATAATAAATTTCAAGTCACCTTCTCCAACAAATGATCAGATTATGCATGAAAATGTGTATATACGTTTTTATACCTGGTCACGAGACTTGTCACCAATTATGACAAGCATAGAGCGGTGTCGGGACTTGACTCCATTTTCTATCAAAGTTCTGATGCGTTCGTCGACTTTTTTCCTCATCTTTCCTTTATTTCTGCTTCTTCCTCTTATTTGAAAATATTAGCGGTAAAGAAAGAGAATTTGAACGGATAATTCATCAAGTGCTCGAGGAAAGTGGGGAAAATATGAAACGAGTCGGCAGCCGCGGCGGCGTCTAGCGGACGATATGATGAGCTGAGCGGCGGGACTCAGTTTTCTGTCCAATTTATAGTAATTTGGGCCCAATGCTAAACATTGTGGAAGAGCAACTCCATTAGGCCCAACATTTCGGCCCGTTATCAAACCAATCATCTTTCTTGTCCTATTTTACAACCCTTTTTTTCTATTTATGAATTATTAGTTTAGATTTACTTTAATTGCTTTTGAATAATTTTGTATTGGCATTGATCTGGTTTTAGTGGCCTTTTATTTTAACTTCTCTTAAGTAGGAAATGGCACGACTTGATTATGTGCTTGCCTGCTTGATGTTTATTGGGAGTCCTATTACCAACGAGATTTGTGGTTTGGTTTTAGTACAAAAATAACTATATTTTATAATACTAATATCCCAACTAGGATGCAGAAAAGACAAAAATTTATGTAAGACTATTTCATAGAGTCGTAGTTTGTGATATTGGTCTTTTATTTAGATCATTCATGAAAACTTATTATTTTATGCTAAGGGTATTACTTTTCATGCTAAGAATGTTATTTTTTATTGTGGATATCGGTAAGATTGACTCGTCTCATAGATAAAGATTCGTGAAACTGTCTCACATAAACATCTCATAGAAATTAGTTTATCAGATAATATGCAGTTGAAGTTGAATAATTAAAAAGTCCCGTTTTGTAAAAAAACAATAATATAATTTGTATTTATTATCCACTACACTATATAACTACATGATTTTAAACTAAAATTTTAAGTTGTAAAATGAATTTATAGATAACAGTACTTTTGTTTACAGCGTAAAAAGAAGGATACTTTTGTTTACAGCTTAATCAGGATAATGGTTCTTCCACCGTCGATGCTCTACCATCCATTCCATGCCCGCTTCATTTTCCCAACGCTCGAACTCTCCGTTCTACACGCAACTAATGAATACAAGCCTCGACTGTACCGCTCACCGGCTTTCTTCATCGCCAAATCATTCGGTTTTCCTCCGAGTCACCGCCTTTTATGCCATACAAATCTATTGATCCGAGGCACAGATTTTCGTAATTGTTCCACTTCAGCTGCCACGGACGAGAGTACGAGTCCGGTGAGAATAGTGGCTCTCGTCGGAGAAGGTAGCGTAAGCCCGCTTAAATCCACACCGTGGTCGGACGTTATGCTCCACACAGTGAGTGTCTGTCTTTCAATACTAATTTGAACTTGGTAAAGGATCGGTTGGGTTGGATCACGTTCGATGATTTAGTTTTATTACACACCTTTTTCTCTGATTTGATGACATTTTCAAAGTTGAATGCTTTTTCATGAATAGTAAACTCTCTGTATCTTTAAAGGCTTTGAATGATTTTCTTGTGTTAAATGAAATTTGCAATCAAGTTGATAATTCTTGGAACAATTGATAAAATGGGCATTCGTGCATGGTTTTTTATTCTCTATCCTCTTGTATATCAGAGTCTTGCGAAACTGTTCGAATAAGTTTTGATTTTCTCTAATTTAAGTAACGTCTTATGTGAATGATCATCGATCATGCGTCGACAGCTCAAATGATGAATCACCAATGCCTCGAGAATCATGTATTTAGAGAAGCTTTATTCAATTTAAGTTTTTTGAATGTCAACTTCTCCAATTTATAAATTTTGTATTTCTTTGGTCTTTTTTTTTGAAGTTTTCTTTGGTCTATCTTTACTAATGCTATAATGCATCAATTGCCCATTGATTTCAAGATTGATTGTTGCATTTTATGCATCTATTAGTGATCTTATTTTGTTGGCGTGGAGTGGTGAATTTGAGACCTCTAGATTTTTCTAATTAATTCTGTATCCCCAGGCTGAAAGATTGCGATGGATTGATGAAGGGTTTGAAATGCTTGTTTTTACGGATAACTTTAATCAAGCGAATTATGAGTTCATAGGGATGAAAATAGATCATGCAAATATTTTGATGATTGTTGCTGTAGTAGATCAAGAATCCGTTGAATGGATCCAAGCCAATTGTCAACAAGTCTCAAATGTCATATGTTTTGATTCATCTCCTGCTTTGACAAACAAGTTAGGGGGGTATCTTGTCCAAACTGAGGCAAAAAGAAGTATATTCAGATTTTTATCATTGCCTCCACAACGAGAACTCGAGAAATCAGAGGAAGTTGTTCGAACTGTATTTGAGGCCTGGGATAGGCATAATGCTGATGATATACGGTTCTGTCTACTAGTTATAATAAATGCTTATATAAGGCCAGTTTCGACCCTGAAGAATCTCAGAGCAAAAGGCTTTTCGACATTGAATTGCATGGTGAAAAATTGTGGGCCTCAAATATTGAATTGTCTGTTGGATCCAAATTGTAGGAAAGCTCTTCAATGCTTGAATCAATGTAGTCCAGTGGACCAAGTATGCAACTATTGTTGCATTGCTTCATACGAGAGTCCTAAACTCGAAGAATTTTCCTTATGTGTACTGCAGAAGCATAACTGTCTTGAATTGGATGCCAAGATTCCAGAGAAACCTCATGTGATGCCAATGGTTCGGTTTCGAGGGGAGGATTTGAGTCATGAAATAAGTGAAGATCTTCTTGTGGGTTGGTTAGGAAGGTTGGGTTGGAGTTGGCGTGTTGTTGCTGGACAAAACCCCGCTTATGATCAGTTCCCATGCCAGTACCAGTTATTCTACCGGGGAAAGGCGAGAGGGTCATTTTGGTATGAACCAGTTTTTCAAGTGAGAACACTTGGAGGGGCTTTGGTGTGGAGACGAAGAAAATACCGTGTTAAACGAGGAAAGATACCTGGGACATTTTACTTCAGTGTATTGGATAATGGAGTGGTTTCAAATGAATTTTGGACGATAGTGGATGTGACAGATGATTTTACTTGGGGTCTGTTTCACTATCATGGAGCTGCTCGAGTTGCGGGACAGTCGTACAGTGGGGCAGTTCTTGTCAGCCCGGATGGCACATACCCAGACGAGAGTCAGAGGCATCGATTGGAGTCTGCGTTAGGTAGATGTAGAATCAAGGAGTGGGAGCTATATTTTGTTGATAATTCTTGTTGTCAAAATCCACCTTTAGGCCCGCACGAGGGTTAATGTTTGCATCATAAGTCGGAAAGATTTATTCTTTGAGATTCTTGGAAAATAAGCCAAACCTATCGTTACTCCAAATCCATAATAACATACTTGACGTTTCATCAATTTCGAACTGTGGGATAGGATCTAAAGCTGATTACAATATGTTTGACATAAACTACTCCCAATGTCTATATTTATGATGTTTGCTGTGAACTTTTACGAAATAAGGTTGAAAAATTAGTTTGAGAATCTAAAACCACGAGAAATTGTGGGTTCGATCAACAAGGCTGCTGGGTTTTTTAAGCTTGTGAAATCCAAAATATCAGAACATGAATTTCATGTCCCCACGCGTAAAAATAGAAATAAGATTAATTATTTTTTTTTTCTTGCGACAACTATCACGTTGTTCAACCGATATTTTAGTACTCATATTTTCCGTACTGGAATATTTCTGGTCTCTGAGATATTTCAAAAAGACATTTCCGGCCGTTTAATTTTAAAAAATGTGACATATTTAGTTCCTATCGTTATTTTCAATTACAAAGTTAACGCACAAAGACTAAAACATAGCGATAAAATTCACCGTTTATAATATAAATTCATTTGTTTTGCCATTTCAACAAAATTTTGTAATCATGGAATTTTAAAATAGTAATAAAAACCACAGTAAATTTTAATCTTGTTTTTTGAAATAAATTTTGTTTAATTTTATGATTTTTTTATCACAGGCGGAGGGATTCGAACGCAAGGAATCAGCTAATCTGGTAAAGAGTGAGATCACTGACTACAAGCTGGATCTCAATATTATGATATTTCAATATAACATTTATAGTCCCTAAGTTTTAAAAAATATGGTGTGTTCTTTATGGTTAAGATAAGGGTAGAAATTAAATATGTTATATATATATATATATATATATATATATATATATATATTCATATCCTGATATTTTATTTTTCCTCCTTACAATAGAATATATATTATGGGGATTTTTTTTACTAAATACAACATTAAAATTTATAAAACTATCGTAATTAAATAAATAATTAAAATTTGGCATCTATACACACAAATTTTCTATTTTTCATAAATTTAAAATAAATGAATTTTTTAGAAAATAAAATGATCAATTATTTTTAAAAAAGATGAATCAACTACTATTTCTAAAAATAAACACGCTTTTTCAAGCAATGGTGAACCGGTCCATTTGGACCCAGATTTTTTAAGTAACACGCGGGGGTCTCCGCCAGGCGCCAACATAAACGGAGTTTTGCGTTTGTACCTTATTTTTTTTAAAAAAAACCCTAAATTCTCTATCAGGAGCGAAACAATGACTGGTTTCTCTGGCAGAAAATCTACCGTGAAATCCGTTAGACAACAGAAAAGAAAGATTGTCGAGGTTGGAAGAAAGCAAGACGAAGGTCCTGCAAAAAAATCTGCGAATATAACTGGTCGGGGGTATCATGAAGCCACAGGTTTGGAAGCTTACTTGCATTTTTTTTAATTTGACTGTCTTCTGCAAAGATGACAGCACTTTCCACCCAGCAAGATACGACTCAACATGTTGCCCATACGCTGACTTAAAGCATTGAATTAATCGAAAGCCTGTCACTTGCTAGGAGGTTATGGATTCAAGCTGAATCTATCTATCGAACCAATAAAATAGGGCTTAGCGTCTTAAGGTGCATGTATGCCATTAAATTTCGGCTTATTTCCTTATTTCTTATGTTGGTAATTTTGTGGTTGCAACAATGATTTAAAAAAATAGTGACCGCCTCTTTTACTTTTTTATTCTCTTTGTATTGCATCTGTGACTGCATTGTGGTCGATCCTGAGTTGCGTTGGTTCATGTAAATATATCAGTCTGTATCCTTTTACATTTTGAGACCCAAACCAATTTCTACTAAAGTTCTAAAAATAATCGCTGTCTGTCTTCTTGAGTTTGCAGAAGTTTTCACCCTATTTCTCTTAACCCAATTTCCACAGGAAACCAAAGCATTAATCAGTTAGCTAGTTAAAGGATTTCATATGGTTATTTCTGTATTGCAGAAAGTATAGGGATTACTAAATTGCAGCCTCCGGCTCAATTGCAGATCCCATCTGCAAAGATTAAACTGCAGCTTTTCCCAATAAATGAAAGTACTCGCTTGGGATTAGAGGAGGTATGACTGTCAACTCCATAGGGGCAAGTTGTTGCTTGCTTCAAAAAATTTGTTAAAATTGTTTTGTTGCATGGTGTCATTTTGTCACAGCATGGCTACAATCCATTTCTAGAACTCACTCTAAGTGCTCAGAAGAAGATATCATCAGTGGTCAGACATCTGAATGCAAAATGGAGCTGTTCAACTATTGCAAGAGGACAACTCATGCTTTCCCCCTACAGTACAAAGTCAGAAGCACTAGATACATGCCAAAAATGGACGATAAATGACAATGCCATTACTGCAGAGGAGGTGTATGTTGCTGCGGAGAGTCCATCCCTTTTCCGCCTAAGGTAAAGCCTATTTCTTCTGTCTTCTGGAAATCCGTGTCCTGTAGTTCTGTCATGCTACTTGATTTTCTTTCTAGGTATGGCTGGTACTCAAATATCCAGCATAGCACGAATGAGAGAACCCCTACATTTAATGGATTTGAGGCTCATACAGATTCTGAGGGAAAGATCAGCCTCTGCAGTAGATTTATGGATATCAGAAACCAGCAAGAAGCTAAAATAGTTGAGGATAGTGAGGATGTTCAAAATCTGATCAATGTGAGTGAAGTTTCAGATCCAGTAGTGAATGAAATGAAGGTTGTGGATGCCATGGAAGATCGCATGGTAAATTTGGGATTCAGATTTTGGTTAATCAGTTTTCTCATGCTACTTTGTTTAACTGTGGATGATTTCTCTGGTAATAGTCTTGAATTTCAATCTTTCCTGGGTAACAACGAGTGTATTGTGACTTAAATATTTGTTGGAAAAATGGTAATCGTCAGTTGTTAGGGATGCGCAATTGAATCAATAATATGAAATGAGACTAAACCAAATATTGATTTTTAACCTGCTTTGCCAGGTGGAAGGAAGATCTTATGATTTCCAAAATGCTGTGTCTTAGAGTTTAATGTGAACAGAATTATGTGGATGTGAAGTTTACAGTCCTTGAAAAGTATGTGCATTATGTTCAAGATGACATTATGGAGATAGACCCATAACGGTCTTGGACATAAACTTCTTGGAAATCATCAAGGTTAGGCTGCATATAAAGGAACTGCTCTTGAAAGGTTTATTTGAATACCCAAATTTAACGATACTGCTGCCTTTTGAATACGTGTTCTCCTAACATCCTACGGCCTCCTTTGTGTAGAGTTTTTATGTGTTTCATATGATTTTTCTCTCTGACATATGAATACTCTTATGGCCAGGTAGATCATCTTTCCAACTTGGTATTAACTTCTATGTTTTATTTAACCAATGCATCTTGTTCTTGTTAGGATGATGAGGTAACCACTGACGTCCCTGCACAACCAACAATACTTTGGGATGATACTTTCACCAACTTGAGCATTGGAGACCTGCTATCTGAAATATCTTTGCAGGGAAATATCAAAGACTCTGATCTCAACTCCATAAATAAATGTATCATGCAGCCAATTGGTTTACTTTCTGACATAAGTGTTGGGGCCCTGTTGTCTGAAGCATCTTTGCAGTCCAAGATCAGTAATTCAGGTGTGAAATTGGAGACCGAGTCAACCTTGCAACCTATTGTTTTGACTTCTGGTGAAAGAAATGGAAAGTTACTGTGCGATGTGTCTCCACACACAGATGAGAGCAAGTTGGATGGACAAACAATAGAAAGGAAGCACACAAAATCTCAATCTCCATGGGATGATTGCTTTACTACCTTAAGCATTGGAGGCTTGTTATCTGAAGTATCCTTGTTGCGTAAAGCTGGTTGTGAACCAAAAGAGAATGAATCAGGCTTGCAGCATGGTGCACCCTTGTCTGATTCATTTGATGCTTTTGTCACAGCGCAACTATGCCAAAGTTCTGAACTGCAAAATCCATCATGTGACAAGTCGACTTTATCTATATTGGATGCTGAAGAAACGTGCCATGGTTTTCCTATCCAGAAACTTCGACCATGGAACATTACGGATGTGACTTCGAGTGAAAGAGCTAGCCCTGGTGGATGCTACGTTGATACTAGTGGAAGGCCATTTTGGTCCCCCAATGTCGGAAAGGTTTGTGTGGACATTCTTTTTATGTTGAATTATCTTGAAGTCTGAACTAGTCCCAGTTAAGTGATTAGTATTTGGAATGTGTTGATGTTTGAATATCCGGTAGATTCACTTGCATACCCAAATAGAATGGTTGGCTGTTTAGGTAAAGATCTGCAGAGATGTGGTGCAATGTGCATCAAAGCTATTAAGTAGGTGTATCTGTACTTTATTTTAATGTTAAGAGTGCTGTTTATTAAAAAAATTCAGATTTCTGATTTGCTTCTGATGGGACCGTATAGTTTAGCATTGTTAGTTTGTTCACTTGGAATTGCTTATTATATTCCTGGTCAACATTTCCTCGTGAGGAAAATGAATATATTTTGTTTGTATTTGTAGGAGAAGAATGAAACAGTGTTTTTTAAGGAATCTTCGTGTCAAGAACAGAATCCTTTGACTTGCTCTGGAAACGAGTTTGATTAAGATAGCACCCTTGGCCTGTCAGGTAATCTCTTTCTGGATGTTGGCTAAACTAATTTCATTCCATCAGTAGAGTGACTCTTTTGAACCCCTTTGCTCTTGTTCCAGCGCAGCACGCGTGAATTTGTCAGGGTACTAGGATTAATCCTCATCTTTGGTACAAAGCCATACAACATAGAACATATGAACCCTACTGCGCAGAAGAGGTCATCGAAACAAGAGACTATAGACAATGTGAGGGGATATGATTTGGTTGCATGTTAAATAATCAAATCATTATATACAAAGCAATACATAATTTAATTGGGTCGAATTTAAAGTAGAAGATAATTATAGGTGATTTGGATGTGATATTAATGTTCGATTATGAAATAAAATAATTATTGTCCTTTTTCCCTTAGACTATTACAAAGCAGCACACATTTTGGTATATCGTATATATCAATCTACGGAGCTGTAAACTATAGCTCTATCAAATCTCGTTGGTGCGATATAAAATACTATAATAATGTTTCACGGAACAAATATAGGATGACATAGAGAAAGTAAATAACCCAGCCTACTAATCCTATGTAATTTCCTAACCACTAAGTAACATTATTTACCATTCAATAAATATTGTCCTATTATCTCATCAAGTCACCCAATCAGATTGATTACACAAAAAACATCAAAATTATGGTTGTGATCATTATATACGAACTTCCCGCCTGTCATCTCTCATAAGACCCCATTAGAGCCTTAAATAAGACAAGCGATCAACTACATTCACATACATTACCATTCAATCAAACTTGACAGAAATTCCAATTTTGGTCGTCTTAAAAACATCGATGGTAATTTTAATTAGCAGTATAAAACAAAATTACACATGCAAAAGCTCTTCTTTTAATTTATAACGATAATGATGATGTTGGTGATTCGGACAAAATGTATCGGGGGACCAACCAACAGCTTTTTGGGAAACCCCTTTATCCGAAACAATGTAATGTGGCACACAATTTGATATAATAATGGTATGATATAATACAACTCAAAAGAAAGGAGCAAATCAGCGATGGTGCCTTCCCTGAAAGCCACTTTTGTTCTTTGCAAAGAAGGCATTCTTTGGTTTCGGGATCTCATGAATATCCATCACCTGAATTGTCCTTTGCTTTTTGGCTTCACAAACCAACACAAACAGATGCCAATCAGTATAAAAAGAAACATCTCTAAAAGGTGCTGCTACATGCCTACATCTTCTATTACTAAGCCAAGGGGTAAAATCACACCATTCTCAGCTTCTTGGTAATTCTCTTGGAGCCGCCTTCTTGCTGAATTAAGTCTTTCGTCATCTATCACAGATTCCCTTTGTGCTCTCTGCAAAAATTCCATTTTGTTCATTAACACCTAGTCAAAATACCTTGGACTAAAATCTTTATTCAAAACGAGCAAGCTCCTAAATAGGAACTTGACAACATAAATAAATGGCTTCAACATTTCTGCATCAGACCGAAACTGACAAGTTCATGATTCACAGTTAACGTGCACACAATTATGATGCCAATTTTTTAAAAAAGTTTGGGCTCAGCTTCAGATACATTAGGAGGAGCAGAGGAAGATTTAGGAACAGAGTGCGGTGGTCTTGTTGTTTCTTTCCGAGGTACAGTTTGAGGTGGCTTAGGCTTTGGTTCATATTCTGCATGATTTCTTTCCACACTAGAACTCCCATCTGTCAATTAAGAGAGGAAATTAACAACATAAATAAAATAGAAACGAAAAGTGAAATCACAATCTGATTTGATGCTTACTTCGTGGATTTGGAGAGTAGCCAAAATCTGGAACCTGAAAGAACCAAAATTTCATCTCAAATAATATGTAGAAACCCATTTCAGATTCTCTTCATTTTCTTTCCAAACAATATAACCATTTAGACAAACTCGGTTACCTGGTGACGACCATTTTGCTGATTTTTGGGTATGTTGTGCTGAGGTGAATCCCCATCAGCTGTCACCACCATCACCCACCAAGAATTAGCAATAAATTCTCTTATCTACTTCAGATTATTCATTAACATTAAAATGAAGTAATTTTAGCTAGCCTGTTTAGTAACAATACAATAGAGATCACTTTCTAAATTTGGAACGTCTTAACAACTTTACCTAAGAGGTTTGAAGATGTTTGTGGTTGGTTCACCTTGACCCATTCATCCACAGTTTCTTTCCATTTTCTGTGCACCAACGAAGCCCCCAAAAAAACATCACCAATGACCAAAAGCACGAACACCAGCGTAATAAAGTAAAAACAAGAAACAGAAGCATATCAGATAAAGAACAAAACAAAAACCTGACAACCATCTTGACCAATCTGCGAACTTCGCCTGATGGATGCTTCCTCAATCGATTCACATGCCTCCCGATATCAGTTTCCTACAGTAGAAACACAGATCCTTTCATCTTTTGTCCAACACTTGAAGTAAAAAAGGTCTGGTAAATTATAAACAACTAGATGGAAGATGGCTAAAACTAATTCTCACCTTGAGAGCTTGGAACGTGATATCCATATCAGCCAGGATTTGAAGCAAATCCACCACAGCATCTTCGCTCTACACTCGAGAAAATATTCATATACAGCGGCAGCTAATTTAGAAAGAAGCGAAAACTACGTAAAAGAGAAAAGTGGAAAACCTGGTGTGGGTCTTCAAGCTGCTCTTTGATGGTGAGAATTTTGGTTTGTTCATCGTCGAACAAACCCCCATAGGGATCCAAATCTTGCTCGTCTCCTCGGCTGAAATCGGGGTTGTTTGACTCGGGAGTCAGCGGACTCTTGCTAAAATCCTCATTTAAAATCCTAGTACTATTATCATCATTAGATTTATTACTAATAGTGTTGGTATCAAGGTTGTCGTTAAAATACTGATGCTCCTCAACAACGTTGCTGTTGCAGCTTCGACAAAGCTGGGATGGCGGTGTATAGAGAGCCTCGACGATTTTGTCGCGGCGAAGGCGAAGTTCCTCCGAAAAATCGGAATTAGCTACTCGAATGGCCGTCTCAATAAGCGCCCATATCCCTACCCTCGATCTGGATAGAATCGCCCGAAACTCTTCGGAATCCATGGCTGGATAGGTAATCGTGAGGTTACATCAGCAGATCTGAGGAAAGTCGAGGAAACGACAGAGGATTGGCCATCTGATAATCTCACGCTGATCAGGCGGAGCCAGCGGAAGAAGATGACAAATTATATTCTTATTCTTTTTTTATATTAATTTTTAATAAAAGAAGAAATAGTGGCGAGGCGAGAGGGATTGGGTGAGCTGTGAAGCAGCAACTAAACACAACACTAGTTTAGTTGCTTTATGATTGGCTTCTTCTTCTATTAATTGTTTCTTTTTTATATTATTATTATTATTATTATTATTATTATTAGTATCAAGAAAATCGTCAAGTTTTAAAATAAACTATTTTTAAAAATCATTATAATTCATCTTATTAATTCTTATAAAAATGAATAATAAAAAGTAAAAAACCAGAATTTCAGGTAGAATTCCCACCCTGCTGTTTTTTTTTTACGACTGTTGTATTTCAAATCTCAGTTGTTTCTCGTACAATTCTTTCTTTGTTAGGTTGCTTTTTCTTGCTGTTATCAAATGAAAGAACCCATTTTATCGAAGATGTTTCCCGATAATTTTTATGGGATTCACAATGATGGATTCTTCTTTAGATTGGAATTATACATCTGGTTCAATTTCCTGGGTTTTGGGTAGAATACGAAGTGAAGGTTGTCCTTTTTGTTGAGGCTTGATAGTTGATATTGTGTTTCTTCGTTGGACGTGAATTACTAAGGCGATTATTTTGGATTGTTTTTCCCTTTTTCTTCGAGTGAAGAAATTTTAGTTTCAGGAGCTGCTGACATATGTTTTGGAGAGAAGAAAAAAGAGAACATGGTCTTTAACAAAGTTTCCTGGAAGACACGAGGTTTAGGACTATAAAATTCTGCATGTTGATTCCGACAAGTTTACACAATAGACGGAAATTCTGAACTAATACTCCAAAATGGCTTGTTTATTCTAAGGAATATCAATTAGGTCTAACACATGTCCTTAAAACATGGAGATAGTGACTCCGCTTAGTCCCCGACTAGGCACTGATCCGACGACTAACTAGAGTTTTAGAACCTTGAATCCATTTGAGACAAATGACCATCACTTCCTCTCATTTTTTCAGACAAAAAATAAAGAGTGCAAACGACGAAGCAAAGTCCAGGAGTGATGACGAAGTCCGCGAGTAAGATTTCCATAGAATCCATTAAATCGCCATCTTTGTCATTCTCCCGAAACAACCACCGAATCAATGTGTCCAACCCCGAAAGTGTGTATATTATCCAGTTTCAACTCCACTTCGCCCTAAACCGTACACAACAAAACAATTATGAAAACCCATTTTAGTTAGCAAACTAGCAGCTCGAGATCCTTTTAGCTTTCGAGATATCCCGGATAGCCATTCGGAGGGAATTGGCAGCCCGAGGGTCCACCAGTCCTCGAGCATCCAGCATAATATCTTCACGATACACGGTGTGGCTGCGTCGTTTTAAAAAAAAATTAAATAATATCTTACGAATAAAGGAATAAAGAAATAATCCTCAAATCAATTTTTCAGAGCCGCCAGGGACACAACCAACCATGAAACAAGAAATCGACCGAGGGGAAATTACCCAAAAGGGGACGGAAATTGGTTACATGCGTCTGCAACTCAACAAAAATCACAATCATACCGAAATAAAATTTTTCAATGCAACAACAAAATATTCACAAAAAATACAAAATCCCTTGGTATTACCGGTGATAATTTCAGGTGACAATAGACAGTTTTTCTTTCCAATCATTTCTAAAAAAATTAACCTATATCTGTTTGTGCAGCATATATACAAATACACAATGTCAGCTTTCCAATCATTAGTTCCATCTTTTAGCATTCTTTAATCCTTTGGATTTCTGTTTAGCAGCTTGAAATGCCTGCATCTTCTGTTTCTTCCTCACTTCCTTTTCCGCCTATCACAGACAAAAGACGCCCATTCTATTAGAACAAATTTCAAAGAACCTAAAGATACTGAGCTTCACTCTAATATCACACATTCACCTTGGACATCTTGGATTTGGCTTTGGCTTTTGGTGACTTATCCTCGATCTCCGCCTCTCTTTCAAGTTCCCTTTCTCTAGCTTCAAGATTCTTCTCTAAATAGTACTGTCATCTCAAACAATACCACGTCACCAGCATCCATAATGTGGATAAAATTGCACGTAAAAGAACCATTCAAATCTAAAATATTGAAGTGCACACTCAGATCGAACTCAAATATATTTTCTTTCTACCAGTTTAAACTAATATTTGATCCATGGAAACCCAATGCAATGCCTAAATTTAGAGTATTCTGGAAACATTAGATAACCAATTAACATAATTTGAATGCCCATAAAATATATTATGTTGTAAAGCTAGGACTTACATCGTAGTCTCCAGCATAGTCCTGTAGCATCCCATCTTTCACTTCCAAGACTCGATTAACAATTTGCTTTATGAAGTATCTGTCGTGAGATACTGTAATAACAGTTCCCTGGTACTCGTTTATGGCTTCCTGATACATGACATCAAGTGAATAAAAAGAGAATAACCTTAGTTGTATTAATGTCGCATCTGAAAAAAGTAGGGAAATAAACTATCAGATGTCGAACCTCGAGCATCTCTTTCGTAGGTATGTCTAAATGATTTGTCGGTTCATCCAAAACAAGAAGGGTTGAAGGTTGAACCATGAACTTGCAAAAGGCGAGTCGAGCCTGCACAAGGGAAAATTTGATAGGAGAAAACAATTCATTTTTAGTAGTTACTGGCAAAACATGATCATGACATCTTCAAATTGAACTCAAACATTTTGTTAGTTAATTAATATGATAATATAGATGAAGTTCAATAGTTTTGAAGGAAGTGCAAATTTGTGCAAGCATGTACCTTCTCACCACCACTTAGAAAGGAAACCTTCTGTTCAAGCATATCTGCCTTGAAGTTATAACGACCTAGGAGACCCTTTATGTCATCAAGTCTCCACTCTTGCGCAACTTCAGCAACACTTTCCAGCACTGTTTTATGCAAATTAAGAGCCTCTGCCTGAAAAAAACGGTAACAAGTAATTTCAATCACGAAAGGAAATAAATAACACACACAACCTTTCAGATCATTGGTAACAAATATTAGAATTAGAGCTAAGTATCACAAGGAAACCAGCAGCACTTGCAATAACCAACCTGATTCTGCTCAAAATAGTTTGGCAGTACATTGTGATCCCCAAGTAAAACTTCTCCACTTGTTGGCTTTTCCATGCCCATAATCAGTTTAAGTAACGTACTTTTCCCACACCCATTTGGACCAAGGATAGCAATTTTCTCTCCTCTTTCAATGGTCAAATTTGCATTCTTGAACAGAACCTGGAAAAAAGTGAATGTAATAATGTTGGGTGTGCTAGCCCGTAAAAAAGAAAAAGAAACTTCATGGAGGCAATCCTTTGTTAGGGAAAAAATTAGATTCTGAACCTATCTTTGTCTGCAAATTGATAAAATCTATAAAATTAATTACACAAGTACCCTAAAAAATATCTGGTACAAGACCCTAGTATTTACGTGACGGAATAATTATATAATATGAAATTTTAGATGTGGTGTAGAAAGTCGATTACCATGTTCTCATAACCAAATACTAGGTTCTTTATTCTCACAACTGATCGGCCACTTTGTCCACGTTCTGGAAACCTGATCTTCATTTGCTTCCGAATAAAGGGTTTCTCAACTTGTTCGTCATCCTGGAGCTTTTCCAGCTTCTGCTCCAACCAGAATTTAATAAAGAAATCCAAAGGCAAGGAAAAAATCGTAAGTATAACTTTGAGAGACTCCAGCAGCACCGGCATAGAGGAAAAAATAGGCAATTTATTATTAGGAAAATAGAAAAGAAGTGAAGTAAAATTTTTAACCTAAATTGGCCCTTCTGTAGGTAGCAGGAAGATGACTCACCATCGGACACAAAATTTAACAAAGAAAAGCTAAATAATGTTCAGATAACAGCCAAATCAAGTATGACAGCTGTTAAAAGTCTAAAAATAAATAGGAACAACCAAGCCTTGGGGGCCTCATGGAAGCACATTAGCTCATTTGGATATAGAAGTGCTAAATTTTAAAGAAAAATAACTAAGCAAAACCCTGAAGCGTTCTCACAAAAAGTAGTGGTACTTGTGCATTTAGATGAACAACAATTTCCCACCAGAAAAAAAACATTCAGATAACTATCGAATACATCAGAAACTGTTTCTCCTCCAAAAAAAGCTGAAATCACGATGAACGCAAAGACCATTAGGCAATGAATTATCTACTGCAGGGGCTCCAGGGAGAACATAGAGCAAGACAGAACCCGAATCAAATAGTACAATCCCTAGACTGTTATTTTGACAAATAATAAAACACACATACACGATGTAATGTAACATATCCTAAGTATCAAGTGACCAATTCATGAATAGTACTAATTAACAAGATTATTCAAGTTAAACTAAAGTACAAACAAAGGCTGCATCATTTATTCAGGTAAAGCAAACCCCACTGCACTTTAAAGACTTAATTTGAGTTCCTAAAAGATCTAGTTGAGGCTTGAGCCTTGTTTGTACCCTTTTTTTCCTAGAAGAAACAGCATAAGAATGAACAAAAAAAAGCTTCAAGGCAAGGTTAAGTCCTAAAATATTTCAAGCTCCTGCTGTATGCTTTTTCCTTCAGAAACCACAATAGAAGGAAATGAAAATGTGGGAGGCAAAGACTAAAAGCAAAACCGGGTCATGATCTGAAATGAGGTCATATCAATGACAGGTGTTTTTTTTTGGAGTTGGGGTGAGGATTTAGTTACAATTCACAACCCCAAAACTTCATCCCAATTAAACAGTTTTAGAGCACACGAAGGCTTTATCCTTCATTTCCCGAAAAAGGGAAATGCATCCATGAGGAAAGAGCAGACCCACACTTCCAAGGACAAAATGACGTCAAATTTAGGAAATCTTTGGAGAAGTTTAAGTATAAAAAATGTTATAAAAGCCTTTGGTCTCCTGAAGATTTAACGAGAGCCAAATGTTCTTAAATCTGAACAAAGAGAATTCATAAAGTGTACTGAAACACAGAACAAGGTAGAAGTAGGTTAAAAAAGAAAAAAAAATACCAAACTTTCTCATCTAACACAAGATTAAATTTATTTAAAGCTTGTTGGATGGATGGACAGATAGATAACAGAGAGATCGAATAACTAAATATAGACCTTTTCGGCAGAAGAAGCACGGCCAGTATTTGCTCCACCACTTAACCTGCTTATAAGGTCCCTAGTCTGTTCAATCTCTTTCTGTTGCTTTTCCCATGCTGCAAACTGAGTTTCAATCCATGCTGCCTTTGCAATGATATAATCAGAGTAATTTCCTTCATATGTTTTCGAAACACCCATATCGGTGTCCACAATTTTTGTGCACAATTGATCGAGAAAAGCCCTATCATGTGATATGATGACCATTGGCACATCCTGCTTATTTAAATAGCCCTCAAGCCACTCGATGGTATCAAGATCAAGATGATTTGTGGGTTCATCCAAAAGCAATAAATCAGGATCCTGCAAATAATTTCATAAATATATGATAAGTAAACAGCACAAATAACAAAAACGAATCGAGTAATCATAATCTGCATCAAAATTGTCATATGTCTGCCATCATCACATGAAGGTCATAGCTCATACCAGCAATTCGGTAAAAAAAAGTATACAAAACTTATAGAGTAAGTAGCGTCAGGTCGTTCATTCATGACTGGGAACAAAAATCACCACACTTTAAATCAGCTAAAAACCAATCCACCTGACACTTAAATCTATTTTCGTACGTGTATCAAGTCCAAAGAATGATGCAAGCGATTAAATTTTACCTGTAATAGAATCTTCCCGAGCGACATCCTCATTTGCCACCCTCCACTAAATGATGCAACAAGTCTATCCGCATCCTCGGGCACAAACCCAAGCTCAGGCATCAACTTGCTGATCTTAACATCTACCTCATCTAAGTCTACAGCTTGCGCCCTCCTCTGAAGCAAATCAAACTCATCCAACAGCCTCCCCATCAGCTCCAAATCATCCACGGATTTCTCCATCGCCTTCTGCACTTTCTCCAGCCTCCCCGCAACCTCCATTTCCTCCCTAAAAGCGCTCAAGAATTCTTCTTTCACCGTCCTAGTGGACACAACCTCGAATTCTTGGTTCAAGAACGCAATTTTCATGTTACTTTTTGCCTTGATTACATTCCCTGAATCCGGTTGTTCAAAACCGGCTATAATTCTCATCTGGGTTGTTTTTCCTGCGCCATTTACACCCACTAACCCAACCTTTTCTCCTTTCTTCACTTCCCAGTTGATGTTTTTCAGTACGGTGGCTCCCTTGTAACTCTTACTCACATTTTCCAACCTCACGCCCGAGGAAATGGCGGACGCGCCACTGGAACCCTTATTAGATCGTTTGAAGCTAACTTGGGAAGCTTCGGAATTATAATCGGAGAAAAGGGCCTCTATATCTTCATCCTCTTCTTCAAAAACAGTGGTGGAGGCAGAAGTTTCAGTGGCCACGGAATGTAGCTTGGAAAAAATTAGAGGAGGAGTCTTGAGGAGAGGACTGTGGACGGCGGAGGTGGAGACAGCAGCGACAAAGCGGTAATGGATAGGGCGGCTAGTGGTGGAAAGTGGAGAGGCCCCGGGAAGAAAAGAGGATCGAAGTGTTGATGCCAAATCCATTTCTTTCTTCCTAGAGAGAGATTCTCAGAGGAGATGGTTAGAAATAGCAATGTGAGAGACTCCTCTTTCTTTCCCTCGGGCTCTCAGCTCATCAAAGACAGAAGAGGATGACCAAGAGAAATGTGCTCCAGTCATATATTTATTTCTAGATTATAATAATAAAATTAAGATTTTTTTAATAGAAGGAACATTTTTCCGACTTCTTCCCAATAAATAAATAATTTACATATTTTTTTTATTGGACTTCGAGAAAATAAAAGAAAATAAAAACAAAATCTTTAGATAGATAATATTAGTTTACTGAGAGAGCGAGAGAGATAGATTAAGTGGTGCCAAATTCATTTTGTGTGGTGCAAACTCTGTTACCTCAATCCTCCAGTCATCTTGTGCCACGTACACAAAACAATTCAAGATGCTACATCAACCACGCATTTGGTTGATTTGTGTGTGTTTGTCGGTCAGACTTCAGAGTTCTATTTATAAAATTTAATCTATGAAAAAATAAATAAGCCTTAAACCATCACCCATTGGGCTTCGGGCAAGCCTGTTGTGGCAATAATGTAATTATCGTATGCATGTGTCTTTCCCCAACACCACCATTTAAATTTCAGCGTTGAATTGTATTACACTGCACTTCAAAGAACAGTGCAAAACTAAGACAGAGAATACATCAGATGGATGATCCTGCAGAAGGGTTCTGTATCTTTAAAGATAGCAGCATTCATGTAAAACGAGCTACGTTTATGTATGTATGGCACAGGCAAGGAGGAGCATCTTCACTGCTGTGCCAAGGCATGATCGTGATTGCTCTTCCTCTATCAATGCAGGTATGCTGGTTTATGTTAACTTCAATTCGAAGTGATGGTAAACTCAGTTGAATCACTATTTTGAATGGTCATGTTTTATATTTTCTCGTTTTGCACAAATAATTCTATCTGTCCAGATGCGATAACTGTGTTCAGTGTCTTTCATAATTACATATATTAGTAGTTATTATGAATTTCAGATGTCATCAGACATCCAATTCATCTATTCTACATTGTACATTGAGTGATTGTGGATGATATTCCTTGCGAATGAATACAACCTTTTTAGCTAGATGGATTGGATTTTAATTGAAGGTAAATATTGAAGAGAAAATAAACATCTCTTGGACACTGAATAAGGTTTCTGATTATTTCATTTTATACAATTTGTTTAATCTCCATGACCATCAGCATCTGTCGTGAGTGTTCTTTGTCAAATGCAAGGAAGAGCCGCACCTGACTAGTATATATCTCTCAATAATTTCATACAAGTAGAAACCCCGTTTGTAGCTGCATCTACACTATTAACTTGAATTTTAAAATTATGGAATATTATCCATTTCCACATGTGAAATTCAAATTCTCTTGCAATAATGCATTTGCTCTATCAAGTCACCGGACTTTCAGCTGGCTAATACCTAATTGGCCCGTCCAAGCTCCCCGATGCAAACTGAAAACAGATGAATGTCAATGACTCATTCGGGAAGGTTGTATTCTTGCTGAAACTAATGATTATAAAAACCAGTTGGATGAAAAGTTTTTAAAAAATATCTGAACTTGAATGATATTCGAGTTGAGAAGTGGCATCATGAAATAGTTTTTCCTTTAAACTGAGGTTCACCTGCTGGACAATTGGATTTGGTGATGAGCAGAACTCTTGAGTCATTCCTTGCCACACAACCTTTCCTTCGTACAGAAATATGAGCCTAGAAAAGATCAAACAAAGAAGCCATGGTAAAGTCAAAATCAAACCAAAATATTTGCTCTTTAAACAATCCAGTTCATACCTATCAACGGCTCTATTAATTGTGCTGTGTTGATGGGTGACGACCACATAGGATGCAATCTTCCCGAGATTCCCCACTGCATCCTCTCCTTTCATATGGACAGAACGGATGAGATCCTCAACTACTGTGGATGCAATTGGATCAAGTCCAGCAGTTGGCTCATCATACAAGAGCACCTGCTCGGTAATTTGAATCGCCATCAGTAAGAAAAAGTAAACTTCATCATACAAGAGGGAATACTGATATAGTAAAACAAGAGACGTACTATAATCACTAAGAAGCAAGTCCCATTTATTATTTTCCTCAAGTAACTTTCGTACATAATACTCGACTTTGAGATACCATCTTTACATTTAAAAGCAACATTTATCTTACTCCAGTAACAGGTAATTTAAAACTTTCAAAATTAGATAAATGGTGTCCCAACAAGTTCTAACTATTACATGTCCATGACTCAGTTTCATACGAGTACTGTAACGGGCCTAAACCGAAATATGAATAAATAATATCAGACTACGCCTATTATAACTATCACAAAAATATCAGTTACTCCACCTGTTATCCAGATAGGGTTATCACAGCAATGACCAAGAAAGAAATGCATTTATAATTTCTCGAGGACAACATGAACGGAAACAACTGCAGACAAATAATTTATGTCTCAAAAAGGCTGCGAATCCACTCATCAAAATCTTTTAAAATCTAAGTTCATGAGAAATTCAAATGACACTATTATATATAATCCAAAAAAACAGATAATGCATAACATAGAAAGACAAGAAACAATATGGAAACCCCTAATACTATACCTCAGGCTCTATTGAATCCTTTGTGGTATCAAAAATTATGGATCGAGCCAAAGCAACCCTTTTTTTCATCCCACCAGACAATTCAGATGGCAACCGGTCTTCAACTCCCTACAAACAACATGCATTTAATCCTCTTCAAATAAGAGCATATCAAGGAGAAAAATAACTGGACAAGTCATGAAAAACCCTTCACAGACTATCCAGATTCTTTTTAATTATTTGGCCTGAATAATATCTGGTATACGGGTTAGCTTGTTTCAGTATACAACAGATTGCTCCATGTGTTTTCCACCTTAGCAGGCATCTTAAAAGTAACTTTGACGCCACATAAATATCATTGCATATTAGTTTTTTTAAAAACAGTCGAACTAAGAATACATAGACACTAGAACTAGTTATTCCTGCTTATCCGCAAAAATAGAATCAGTATAAAACTGATTTGCTACTGCTAATTAAGTTTCCAAACAAACCATTGCTCATTAAGTTTCCAAACAAACTGTAAGTCGAACGAGACAGACGCGAGATTAGATTGGCAAATTCCTACCTTCAAACCAACAGCTGCTAGGGTCTCTGCCACAAGCTCTGAAATGCGATCATCGGGCATGGTTGAATTTTCATATCTAATGTTTAAAAGATACGGGGAATTATTCAGAATTATATACAAACGAATAAATTTAAATTCTAATGTCTGTAGGATAAGGAATAATTAACATTTTAAAAATGTAGCCTCCATAAAATCTTACAATAGGAAACCAACATTGTCTCGAACGGACAAAGAATCAAAAAGTGCTGCGCTCTGAAAGACCTGTCGCAATACCGAAATAGAATTAAGGAACTGCAAAGAATCAACGCTGTGCACACAAGATTGACTAAAGTTCAATCTGCTGATCTTTTGAGCAGATTATGTATTTGCATGCATTTATATCTTACCAAGCCAATTCTAAGACCAGATATTTCGTCATCGCAGATTAATCCATGCCGCCTTCTACCTCGAATCAAAACCTCACCCTAATCATAAACCAAAATCTTTTTAAAGATTCACAATGTGTCAATAAGAAAATCAGTCTTTCTGGAGCATGTTTGTGTTTAAACAAATTCAGAGATAAGATAAATGCCAAAATGAAAGTATAAACTATAAAGTAAGAACTACCTTATCCGGAGCTAGAAGCCCAGCCATGATCTTCAAGATGGTTGACTTGCCAGTTCCAGATGGCCCAATAATTCCAACAGCCTCTCCATGCCTAATCTACAAAGAACCTTTTTATGAAATTTAACCTTGAGGAAGAATAATGTTTTAATAGGTGAAATTTTTGTGATTAATGGTGAATTCAATTTTAAAAACTAATGAGTAATTCATCATTTCAACCTGTAGAAAACAGAAAAAGGGCACTGAACAATTAACAATCATCTACAATTCCACTGAATTCTTAGTTGTTATTATCCTCCAAATGAAAGAATATTGTAACTCCGTATAATTTTGCCCCTATCAAATGGTAGTGGTTCTGTCTAAGATGTTAATAAATCGTCATTTTAGCCGATACGAACAAACTTGTCATTCTGTGTAGGGTTTATCACCATGTCCTTGTAAGCGGGTAAACTAAAATGAACCAGAAAAACAAATTAGATTTTGAATATATCCATGCATGCTTCTAACTTTTGAGTAAGTTATGTCATAATTAAAGAAAGTCACCTTGAAGCTCACACCTCTTAAGATGTGCTTTTCCCCAAAAGATTTATAGACATCTCTGCATTCAATAAGCACATCAGACTCATCCACCGGCTGCTTCCCCACCTTCAAAGTTTCTGCTTGATGAGAACCCTGAAGAAACAATAATTGAAAAAAAGGAACCATAAAGAAACACACAAACAGTGCCTTCTCAACATACTCTGATAATTATGAATTTTAGTAGTAGCACAAAAGCAGAAGGGAATTCCTCTAATAATTTCCTCGGCGAAAATAAGCTTGAAATGCCATAATTTCAGGATACCTATATCCTTTTGTAGTCCCTTTAAAATTGTCGGCATAATTGCAGAGCATGCCAACGGCAGCAAACATATGAAAGAGAGACTTAAGAAACACTAGCAACAAAGAAGGAAAATACATAATAGCAACTCCATACAGACTGGATGATGATTTATTTCTGCAACGATAACTAAAAAGATTGGCTCCTATGTTACACCACAAATTCACGGGGAAAGAGCACAAAATTCATCAGGAGAAGATGATGCTCGGAACATAGCATGCCAAACCAAATTGACATATGACATTTGGGGGGATATGGACCATAAACTGAGGTAAATATACTCCTCCCAAAACTGAATAATTTACACATATGACCAAATTTTTTATTGATATATGCTCTATTCAGAACCTGAAGGAAACAATCCGGATTTTAAATTCACATAGATAAGTTTATCCACTTAAACCCAATTGAAACCAATAAAGATAGAAAAGAAAATGGCATTCTTTTGAGTAGAAGCACACATTGAATTTGGCGGGTGTTAAGTCCTTAGGCGGAGCCACACCACAAGCACAAATAACCGAGCTCTTCCTCGTTGCATTATCATTAGCTTCGGAAGAGTAAGAAAAGGTAGGAAATAAGTGGAGGAAATTGGAAGATCCCTTGCGTTTGAAATCGGATGTGAAAGGGGTACAAGACCACGAAACCGCTGAAGAAACCATATCCTCCTCCTATAATACTTTTTAACGATTATAACCTCAACAACATCTATATAGGGAAGTTGGGTCCAGATGAAATGGAGTCATCGATCCAAATCAATTATATAAAAGGAAACAACTTTCTTTACAAACACTTCTTCCGTAAACACCACACAAGTGATGGAAACGATTAAGTAACAAGCCCGCCGAAATTGAACATATACACTACGGAGTAGCCGCGTGCGTAATCCGCAAATAGCAGGCAGATTCTTTCTAGGGTTGTTCCAGAAGTATGATTTCTCCAACTCCCAGAGCCCCCGAAAACGTCGCCTCACAGTGGAAACGATCCTATAAATTTTATATTACCATTTATAAAATAATCTGCTCAAAAAATCATTCCAAATAATTATGAAATATGAACAATCTTGTAAAAAAACTTGGATATCCTCAATAAAACTCAATATTTTATATTAGTGTCCACATATTAAAATTTTTAATGTTAAATAATTTTGTGTAGAGTGAGTATCATGTGAGACAGTCTCACGGATCATAATCTGTGAGACGGGTCAACCCTACCCATATTCACAATAAAAAGTAATAATTTTTCATGGGTGACCCAAATAAGATATCTGTCTCACAAATACGACATGTGATACCGTCTTACACAAGTTTTTGTCTTTGCGTAAAGTTTAAAAATTGTATTAAAATCTATTTTTTTTTTTGTCAAAATTGGTATTATAGTTTATAAAAAAACATATAATGATTCTCTCAATCTTATTTGATTGCTTTTTGAGCTGTTTTTACTTAAATATCATTTTAACATTTATCTACGTAAAATTAATTTAAATATTTAATTTTATAATTAATTTTACAAGAGTAAATTTTATTCTTGAAAACTCAAATATTTTTTTTGTCAATTTTATATAGATACAACCTTGTATAATTATTAAATTTAAATTATATAGACAGTCATACTTATGAGAAAAAGATCAAACACATTTAGAAAAAAAAAACATAAAAAATAATAAATTGTCGTACAACTAATTGTTAATTATATGTTAAATTAGTAGAATAATAAAAATTAAAAATATGTTGGGTCAATATTTTGATTAGTAAAAATTTGAGTTTTTGAGTTTTTTTTTATATCATTTCCTTGTATTAAAATCGAATACCAATTTAAAAGAATATTAGTTCGTTTTCTTCTATTTTATTTTTGAGAAAAAATTATCAAATCGGCCGCGCCTTCTAAATATTGAAGCTATACACTAAAGAGTGGGTCTCATGTGAGACCGTCTCAAGTATCTTAATATGTGAGATGGGTCAACCCTAACCATATTCACAATAAAAAGTAATATTCTTATCATAAAAAGTAATACTTTTTCATGGATGACTCAAATAAGAGATCCGTCTCACAAATACGATCTATGAGACCGTCTCACACAAGTTTTGCCTACACTAAATTGCTCTATGTTGTTTGAGCACAACACCTAGATGCCATGAAATCAAAAGAATCTAAAAATTCAGCAAATAATTAATAATTAAGTTGTATAATAAGTTATTATTGTATCTGCTTAATTTTTTTGTTTTTTAAATTGTATTGACCTTTTTCATAAGTGTGATATTCCAATTAGTTTTAATTTGGTAATTACACAGATTTGTATTCATATAAAATTGACCCAAAAAAATATTTAATTCGTAATTTTAAATTTAGTTTTTTAAAAGTAAAGACTTAAATTAATCTGATATAAATAGATCAAATGAGTATTTAATTAAGTAAACTACTAAAAAGGTAAATAAAATAACCAGAAAAAGCGTCGAGGGATGAAAATGAGATTTGAAAGGTCGGAGATTTTCCCATGGGGCCAAAAATACATTTATTAAAAGTACAGGGACCTAGGAAAATCAAATTTTCCACATTTCTTCATTTTTTCCTCCGGTGACATTTTACAAAGTGATTTCCCATGGATGCCCCTCTCATCCGACGCCACCATCCTAAAGCGGTAGCTGAAATACAAGGCGGCGCCGGTGAATCGACGGCGTTAGTTCATTCTGACGCAATTAACGGCTCTACCATTTCCTGTAGAAAAACGAAAAAGAAGAAAAAGCTAGCTTCTGACTCGGTATCATCGGCGTCGTCTGCTTCCTCTAACAATTGCTTCTCCGCAACGTTGTCTTCGAAAAATGGCTTCAAGATTTTCAGAAACGCGAAAAGGATCCGGGTTGGCTCAACGACGACCCGGGGACGTGTCGGCCCTAGGGATGTCGATGCGCTTGGCCTTCCTCTTGGAATGTCTATCGCTGCTGTAGTTGCTCAGGTTTTTTGGATTTTTTTCTTTTCTTGTTCATGTCCTGGAATTTTTTATTGCTTGATAATTTTGATTCATTATGTACATGTCTCCCTTTTCTCTTTCGTTTTTCCTCCAAAAATGGACTTTAGGGAGTTCATTTCGGATTTTGAGTAAAGGTGAGTTCTTTGTGTACACTTTATTCATTTTGGATTTTTAGTGAATGTGAGTTCGTTGGGACTTGGGTACACTGGTTGAGGGAATTTTTTTATTTAAGTTGATTCCTTTAACGGTGTTTATTTTATGTCATAAAATTTGAACTTTAGCGACGATGCTTTAGTTTATGTGAGTACACTGATTAGAGGTATGGGTATCCATTTGGATTTCGTCGTACTTTTTCAGTTTTGTGGAAAATTTTGAACTTTTTTGGAGAGGGTTTGCCTGATTTTCTGCTAGTATGCATTTTTTGTGGGTAGTTTTTTTTTTTAACGAGTTTTCAGATTTATTGGAGAATTAAGCTGTGGAATTATTAGTTGATGTGTGTGTGTGTGTGTGTGCAAGTTCCTTTGGTAAACTTTATTAGATGATATCGTGAAAAGTTTTCAGCTTTTATTGTATTGAAAACTATTGATGCATAAACTTTTGTTGATGGAGTGGTTTGTTACAAATCATGTGAGGGTTATATTTTTAGCTCCTTTCTTGTGTTCAAAGGGGTCTTGTTAGGGAAATTCTATAATTGGCTCTCATTGGGTGGTCTTTCCACGAATAGAAATGGAGTCTATTTTCGATCAAAATAATATTCCACAATAAAAATCAATTTATTCAAAATCTATTAATGTTACACATTCAAACACTATTTTTACTGCTTTTTGACCAATCATTGAAGTGATTTATCTTTTTGTAAATTTTTTACTCGACACACTTAATTATATATCGCACCATGTTCAAAAAGTCATATAGAAGCACCACTTCAAAAATATATGAAACTTTTTGTGTTGTAGGGGAAAATATCACAACCAAATGTTAACCAAAAACATACACTTTTCGTGTTATAATATATTTGTTCAAGTTGAGTGTTTTAGTTTCTTGAATTAATGAAATCTTATTGAACTTCATCTTGTGTTATCCATAGTTGGCTTGATTGAAGTCACTTTTATGTGATAATGTTGCGACTATTGAGAGAATGAAACAGCTCGTGTAAGTTAGTATTCCCGCTCCCTCCACCCCACATCATATGTTTGTGGACTTGTTTCTGTGATGTAGTGTGATAAACTCTTCAAGAAATGTACTTTCAAATGACATTTTCTGTTGAGTGAGAGTGTTGAGAAGTGGTGGTGTTGCTGATTGGTCTTGGTAATATTAACCTTGAATTATGCTGGTCGTTTCATTTCCATTCTGTTGTTAAGTGATTCCTTGATATATGTTTTCTGTTGCTAAATGATTTTTTGATGTACTTTCTCTAGGCACTTAACCCTGACTTTGAAAACTGTTGTTACTTCTGAAAATTTCAGGCCATCATCTGTACTTTTGCCAAATCATTGATTGGATTGTTATGCGCTTTTCTTCATATTTTCAATTTGAAATATGAAGTGTTAGCCTTGCTTATTGTAGGTTTTGGAAAGAAAAAATGCTAGTGGAGAGAAGATTTCTGATGATTATCTGTCGGGTGTACGTTTTCTACCTTTCTCAGTATGGTTTTATTAGCTATTTGCTTCTTAAGCTTAATATAGAAGGGCATTTATATTCTAAAATCATTTTTTAAGTTTGCTCAAAGACATCTAGCCAACAGATATGAAAAAATCTGTCTGGTTGATTTCTTCCAGCTTAAGACCAATTAAACCAGGAACCAAATTTGAGGTGTTCCTTGATATACTTAGGCAAAACAAACCTTTAATTTTTAAAGGATAATCAAAAATCATTTTGCGTACTGAAATACTCTCTCTTTCTGCCTTATTTCCTGTATACATTTGTTGACATTCCTCGTCTCCCTGCTCGCAGCTCTGTATTTTGGCAGTCAGAGAGTCTTTATCAAATGTAAGCCTAATCTAGCTTTGTGCTGATTCTGATAGTGTGGTTTGATTTCCACTAGTCTCTTTCAATTTGACCTAGTCAAGGTTGTGTTTTTTATCCCTTTGATTGCTTGTCTGAAAGCAGGTTTTTGGAAACAAATTTGATAGTTTTGTGACGAACTTCGAAAAATCTTTCCGTAGTACATTGATGACTCTGAGATTAATCAAGGAATCGTCGCAAAATGCTGAAGAAACACGCCAAAAAGCTCGATTTAGAGAGAGTTCTTGTTCTGCAGCAAGAACACCATTATCACTTGACGGAAAAGAAGATTCTACACGCTCTTCTGATAATAACGATGGGTTGGAATCATTTTCTATTAGAACCAGAAATGAGGGATCATACCTCACTAGTGAGCAGATGGAAGATAATACCCAGATGGATTTGATGAATCGGCAGCTTGTCAATTCTCTGCATGATGAACAGATAAAGCAGCTGTTGCCTGGTGCTTATACAATCACTAGCCCATCTAATCCTTCAATAAATAAATTTTCCATGCTGAGCACTGTAGAAAAATCTGTAATGGAGCAAACACGTTCTAATGACCTGAAGACATTCGAGATTGGTCTTATCATGAAAAAGTTGCAACTCAAAGAAAGACAGCTATCTCTCAATTCTGATTCAAATTTCCTTGAGAGGTGGAAATTATCAATGGGTTTCTCTAAGGCATCTTTCAAAGCCGAAAAATTTAAAACTCAATTACAAGACACAAGAGAAACGGAGCTGCTCAGGAAATGCTTGGACTTTCTTGTTTCTGGTCTGATCATCATGTTGTTTGCCCTCGCATATGGAACTTATGTTTATTCTCACAGAAGAATAACTGAGATTACTGAATCTTGCTCTCCGCCGAAGGTAATATCATACTTACTCTCTGCCATATCATTTGATCCCATTACTTACGTGTTACTATGACATATCAATTCTGGGATTTGCAATGCCTTAATTATGTAAGCTTAAAACCATGTGAAAGGGCTTACAATAGTTAAGCTATAATTTAATTTTCTTTTGGCAGATTGTTCTTTTCTAGACCAGAATGTAGTGGGGGATGTGGGGATTTCACAATTGTTCCAATGCTAATATAGCTAGCTATTTGGAATTTTTGTAACATTTTTTTACCCCACACGACCAGTTAACTAAAAAAAGTTTATCCATTGAGGTAGCAAGTAAAATCTATCTTTTATCATCACATAAATCTCTTAAATTTTCATTCTTCTACAGTTGGCTAGTGCAAGGGTTCATTTATTTTGTTTGAGAGAGCACATGTTAAATGCTCTGAATAATGGTTGTCAACGACTCAACAGTATTCATGATTCGTGTTCTGTATTTTTTTGTTTAATTTATTTCTGAGATAAATATCAACTCTTCTTTGTTCCAGGAATCCAAGTCTTGGTGGATGCCAACATCCATGTCAACTTTCACCTCTGGCCTGCAGATTTTTAGATGCCAGATTCAAGTATTAAGTCGCATGCTATTTGGCATCATATTGATTGGGGCAATCACGTTTTTACTTATCCAGCGATCTTCCACTACACATCAGACAATGCCCATTACTTTCATCGTGTTACTCTTAGGCGTCGGCTGTGGTTGTGCGGGAAAGTTTTGCATCGACACCTTAGGAGGTAGTGGGAACCACTGGTTAATATATTGGGAGGCTATATGCTTATTGCATTTCTTCTCAAATGTGTTTCATTCAACTCTGTTCGTTGCTCTAAATGGGCCTGTTACTATCGTTGAAAGTTTGGAAGAGAAAACTATGTTCCCGTATTGGGCAAGGAGGGTGATTTTTTATTCAGTTCTGCTATCTTTGCCGCTGTTGTGTGGTTTGATGCCTTTTGCAAGCTTTTGGGAATGGATCGATCATTTTTCGTCTCTGGCTGTGGCTTTCAATGATGAATTTCATTGATGATTTTTTTAACTTTTCATATTGTAATTTAACTACGTATATAACTACGTGACCACCAGATTACATGGCATCATGTGTGAGCCTTTCATGTATAAATTATCTGGTGTTCTGGACGTATATGGTTTTCTGTATGTATAACGTAATTTATCAACTTCTCTACAAGTCGATTTCTGTTTGTGCTTATGCTTTTGAAGCATGGATTGTGTGGAGGACAATGCGTTTCAACAATTTGGAAACTAGCTATAAAACAAAAGACTCGACCCTTCAAGTTCCCAACCTGTCCCGCCTTAATGGAGCTGTTTCGGTTGATTTCATTTCGCTACATCTTATGAAATTTGATTATTTCTACAACCAGTGTAGCAAGAAGTTCGTTTCTTGCAAAATCTTCCTTCAAAAATAACCCTGATCACGGTACATATCTCAAGAATTGAATAAATCGTTTCCACAGGTTGCGCTTGGTCTCGGATGATTGAACTATATTGGGGAATGGTGCAGCTTCATAAACCTTGGAAGCGCGAGTGTTGAGCAAGGTAAGTTATGTCACATCCAGAATTTGTCCTTGGAAATGTCACATGACTTTGTGAGCCTTTCCATAGTATCGATTGATGAATGGTGCCTGCAAGGAAGGTTTCAAACACATAATCCGTCAGATTCTAACCTGAACTGTTCAAAAATTCGTAGTTTTTCATTTCTTTGTGAAAACATAAAGCTCAAACATGAATTGAAGCTTCCCACCCTAAGCAAAAGTTCCTTGGGAACAAAACAAATGGAGCAACACAAACAATAATAATAACAGTAGTAATTCACCTTGACATTGGATACATCAGGAGTATCAGGTGTAGATACAGGATAGAATTTGTAGAATTTCATATTCTCAAAAGCGGCCTTTGTTTCCTCACTCATTTCCTCCAATGCCTTTCTACGTGCCTCCCTGGCCTCACGATTAGCTTTTTTACCTTCTCGGACTTTCTCTTTCACAAAATTCTATACAAAAAAACAAGTGACTGGTCTTCCTTGTACAAGGAACTTTAATATTTGGGATGTGAACCATGTTCACATATTTAAGAATATATTTTTAAGGGAATTTACGAGAAATTACCTTAAAAGGTACCTTCTGATCTGTAGATAATTCTTCTTCCTCAATAAGCTTATCAGAGAACTCCTGTACAGTTTTACTAATCAAGTCAGGAAATTCTCTGGTTATATTCAAATCAACTAATGCACTTGTTTTGGAAATTGAACCAAAAACATCCAAAAGATGAACACAATTTGCAGATATACCTCTAAATCATCAAGTTCCCAGTCAAACTCACAGAAAACCTGGAGGCATAGTTGAAACTATGTTAGTTTGTCGCAGTCATTAAATAATCCAACCTATGTGCATCATCTGAAAATTCTGAACATTGGCTTCTTAATTGTCACCTAGATGAGCATTCTTGCTGGTATTAGCATTAGAAACTTACTGGTTTTGGGTCAATAGGAAACAAGATTTGAACCACTGTGCTCTGTTCAAGTTCATCTTCCTGAAGAGGCTGGTAGAAGTCTGCCCAAAGATGAGATGTAACGTAACATAAATTTCAGTAAGTGAAACCAGAAGCAACATTGACATGGTTACTAAACCACGATGCAATCTGTATTCTAAGAACAACGTTTTCATTAACTAAACATAAAATAATGTGTTGATATTTTCTAGATTGCACCTGAAAGGATCCCAATAGAGAAGCAGGACAGGGAATAGAGCTTGAGTGAATGTGCTGAGTTTGTTGCAAGGGTTTAACTGTTAAATAATCAATCTTGACTACAAATAAGAAAAAATAAGCAGCAACTGCTGATCTACAAGACAACTAATCATAAAGAAATCTATTGTTTCAACACTTACAGCTTATGCGTGTCTAATTCTGACAAGGAAAAAGGCTAAGAAACAGCTCTATCTAGAAAAAAAATTTGGGTATAAAAGGTATGCATATGACTTTTCAAGGTTGTGTTTTGTAGAGCTAGTGATGAATCTGGAACCACCAGTTTCACTGCATATATTAAGAAAAGGAATATGAGGAGGTAAGTATTGCTAACAAGCAATTGGACAATTTGTGCATTGCCTTGCCGTCACATATAGCTAGATAAAATCATCAAAGGAAGAAAGGGGCCAATGATTCATATCTTATCCTTAAGCTTTAAACTCTTTCAATCGACAAAATATCGCCTCGTAAAAATATATTGAAGCAGTTCTATAATGGCCCATTGTGTTTGTCATTATAGCTCAATAGGCTCTAGATCAGCGCATCTGAAAAGAAAAAGGACTTCATCCCATCTGTAGTGTTGGTGGAACCAACCATGACACATACAGTCCAAGCAAACCTCGGACTTTTTTTCCCTTGGAGTCTATTGTTTAACAAAATCCAATAAAGAAATCAACTAAAAATGTAAGGCACTCTTTTTACATAGTTTCTGCAGAGACTACAAAAGTAAAAAGCCCCATAACCATGAGAGTAACAGAATGCCACATATAAGCAAAGGACATTTAGTTGAAGGAAAAGGGCGCTGTGTTCACTCACAGGGCAAGCAGTACTCGAACTTCTTCAAGCGCTCAACCTTCATTTGCCGCAAACCTGCCCTGCAATAAATAACTTTCAGAATAAATGTTAAAAGTTCGATGAGGTCCTTTTATCTGATCCCTCTGCACCATGTTTTTCTTCATATTCCCAAATTGATTAGCCTACACTTAATTTAGATGAAGGAGTCAGTTCAACTGGAAGAGAATGATAATGTGAGAGCGATCAAGGAAGCCGGTTTTTCAAGTTTATTCTTAGTAAACCCCGTAGATTATTCCTCACCCAACATCAAATGTATCATCAAACAAATGACTATGAAACCATCATCATCATAAGGTTTGAGAGAATTGATTGCTATTATGCCTTTCTTGTATTGAAATATGCTACAGTTTCAACAGCAAAAGAATTTCATGGCATTAGAACTCCTTGTAATATTCAAATAACATGAAAAACTTTAGGACTGTCCATAGATAAATGACTAAAAAATACAAGAATTTGTAAAGAAGATAGACATTTAAGACAATAAACAATTTTTGCACCAAAAATGTAAAAAAATGTGCAAACTGAATAAGCTTAGTAGCTTACTGTGTCAATGAGATTAATTGACATTTCCTATTCACACCTGACAGAATAGATTACTAAAGGCAGACCAAATAAAAATCGCAAACACAAAACATCTAGTTCTTCAACCAAGTACATAGAAAGAAGGGAAAACAGGTAACAGAGCATACCTTCTCTGAGTGCAGCTCATAATGAAAATTTGGGATTTGAGTCTTTCAACTTGAGATTCCCTGTGACCACATGAAATTAAATAGGTTTCTACAGTTTGAAGACGAAAAGCACCGGGTAACAGAATCAATGGCAATTAAAGACCTATTTTCAAATGGAATATATGGAACCCAGTCCATTTTCATCTGCTTCATTGGCACGATTTCTTCAGTCTCCCTCTGAACTGATTTAATCCCGATTTTGTCAGAAGGAGGAAAAGGTGATACCACCTGTTCAAATTTAACATATTCATGAAAAAAACAGTAAGAGCTATGAATATCACATAGAAAAGTGTTTAACGCAACAGCCAACACTTCAATTCACATTGTTAAAACATACTATGATAACACAACTTCATCTTCTGATGGCATAACAGAACTAATACCCCACACAAAATGTGCATCCTAAGTAGCATTATCAAACTAGTTTGTACACTTTCCTGCCATTCAGCAAACTGTAATACACAATACAAAAGAATTCCAAGCAAAACTCAAAATACTGAAGGTCTAAATCGTTAAGGTTCATTGTTTGAAAAATAACGCCACATAACAATAAAAATTGAACCAGAGATCAGAATAAAATAAACTTAAGGCCTCCAAAAGGAGATATTAGAACTACCATTGAAATTGATGGCAGTTTCCAAAATACACGGTAACTTAACTCATAAAGGCAAGTGCAGCGAAGCACAAACCATCCACTGAGAATGTATGGAGTGTAGAGATTATGTGTAAAGTCAACACTTAAAAGAATCTCATCAAAGCAACACCCAATCAATTACATTAAGTATGATCAACCAGACAATTCAAAAAAAAGAAACAGTGAAAAACAAAGTGCCATAGGATGGTTAACTGCCAATCGTCATTATACAAAAGAAAGTTTGGGGCTTACGGCAACAACAACAGGTATCATTGTAACTTTCCCTTGACCTTGAAATGAGACCAATTGAGCTGCAAAAGTAGATAGAAAGTACCCAATCATCTGAGAGTATAAACATGGCTATAAAGAAAATACAATTAAACAGCAGTTAAAAACACGGGCTATCTTAAAAAGCCTTTGATTGCATTGAAGTAAGATGCAAGTGAAGCAAGTAACATCTACGACCAAACAAAGTAAAGTGGTAAAAACATGTTCATGGACTGCCAAACACTGAACTCCTGCCAGAAAAGTCCTTCTGGTCACAATAAAAGCTCTAATTCGAATTATAAAGAAAAATAAAGTTTAAATGCGAGAGAGAGAGAGAGAGACATTAATCACATATGATATTTTTCAACACAAAAGGAAGAAGGGAACTTACGCTCTGTACAGCCAAAGAGGTAGACTTTCTTATTATACAATTCCCCACCTTCTTCAAATGCATCCTGCCACAATATCAACACTATAACTCAACTTCTCTACTTGTCCTCTAAGTCTAATTTCCATATTTTTGATGCACCAATTCCAGAGACGAACAAATGTACATTTTATACCAGGTAAAATAGTGATGGTACAGTAAAAAATAGGGTAACTCACTTCTAAATTAGAAAAGTTCCATTTGTACTGATAAACCATGTCCAACTGATCCCACTGATCATCAAAACATCAAAGTCACTATAGCTAGATTAGCATGCAAATTTATAATAACCGCCAAAGTTTATAAATTAATTTCTAACCTCGGTGCCAACAGGAAAAACTTGTTGCCAGAGGTCTTCCTGCGAAAGATTAGCACAAAAACTTAACATTAACACCGCAGTTCCAACTAGTTACCCCAAAAGAACAGATTTACACACAATGATTCAAAATTCAACCCAATTTACTGAAAATTATCCAAGCAATTTAATTAGAACTTTTAAACCGCAACATTACCGCCTGCCTTTGAATTTGTACGAAAATCAATCACATTGCTAAAGAAATCAATAAGCTACAGACGTGTAGCACAAAAAATAAAGGTGTAGCAAAGAGCAGATAGTAAAATCATTTAGCCAAATAAACACGAGCATAAAATTAGGTAATTGCATATTTACCAAGTTACGTTTTTCGGGGAAGTACTCTGGCACGACTTGGGGGTTGGAAGCTCGAGATCGTTTAGGGCGACCTTTGTTGGTCGGCTCGACGTGCTGATTTTTCTGCAGAGGCGGCTCGCTGGGCTTCTCCAGCAAGTCGCTTTTGTGAGATGTCTTCCTCTTCGTACCTCTCCCCATCGCAAGGAAATTTCTAACAAATGAGATAGGGTTTTCGGAGAGATCCAAAATTTTTGAATTTGAGAAAGAAGAAATGGTATGGCGGAAACTGCTGATGTGGTCGTGAACGCGTGTACATATACATATATATATTATTAAAAAATTGTTCGACCGAACTCGACCCACCCAAAAACTTCGAACTCAATTCAATTCGACTCAACTTGATTTTGATTTTGATTTTTTAAAATAATTAAACAAAAATTTAAAAATAATAATATTTGCATTTATGAACATAATAACAAAGTTTCTCTATATTATTTAAATTCGAACTAATCAAAATAATTGAAATAAAAAATATAAAATATATATTAAATGATAAAAATTTATGATATAAATATATAACAAATTTTTTTAAGCATATAATATATAAAATGAAGGCAATATTTAATAATTGTATATTTTTTAAAAAAATTACAATTTTCGAGCCAATTCGGGTTGACCCGTAACTGATTACTTTTTCCGGTCAGATATCGGGTCTAACCCGATCTGACCTGAACCTGAAAACTCTCAACTCAAACCTGATTGTTTCGGGTTAAATAGGGTTGGTTTGTCGTGTCATATCATATTTTGACATCTCTATTCCGTGAAAACCTCCGTACCAACTAATGAGGTGTCATTCGTCTATTAGATGTTAATTTGGATATGTTTTATCACATCTAACATATGAGTGACAACTCGATAATGGTTACGAAAGTGGATACAGTTGATGGACAACACGTCAATATATATGTGTGCGTTTTTCTGGTGGATGTATAGGGATTGAGTCCTACTAATGTGTATTCAGATTGGAGGATGTATTGGATCGGATGTATTAAGTTTGGTGGATGTATTCGTTTTGGGAAACAATGTTCTGTCATACTTAACTGCACACTAATTAGCGTTCTACGTTTTTCTTTTGTACATTTCACTTAAATACGGTATGATTATAGTTAGTCAATTCAAGCATAAATTGTTCTATTTCAGATACAATCATGTGATAATCAAGCATCACATTACCCTTGTTTGGAATAATTAGTAACTCCAACCTTAAAGTTACGCAAATATGTTTGGATTTTGTATCTCCAACATTAAAAGTGGATCTTGTATCTTCAACCTTAAAAGTTAATTGATGTATCAATGAACATTCATCACGCAGATATATTCGGATTATGTATCTTCAAACTTAAAAGTGGTATGAACACAATACAAATATGTATGGACCAAACAAATACCTTTAAGAAATCTTTAGTACAATGATACACATGAAGTCTCATAAATATGACAATTGTATAACTTGATTACTCATTCAAGTTATATCCAATTAGTTTGAAACAACTCATACGACTTAACTTGTTTTCAATCAAAATCATTACACATCTAACACTTAAATGTCATATTGATGTGTCGATAGACATTCATTTCGTAAATATGTTTGGGTTTTGTATATCCGACCTTAAAAGTGGTATGAATATAGTTCATTCTAGAACATATTGCCCTATTTCATGTATTTATTTTTATTGATTTGGTATCATATTGTCTTATGTAGAACAATCACTTATTGTGACAGATGAGTGATTATACGTAGTTATTATGTGTGGGATAACATATGATATAACATATGATTGAACACAATATATTGATATATGGATCAATCAAACAATGTTGAGAAATATTTCGTACAACAATATACATGTATATCATATGGATGCCAATTATTTAATTTGAGTACTTATTCAAGTGACACCCAATTAGTATGAACCGAACCGACCCATAAATCCTATCTTGTTTTCAATTAAAATCATTCCGTATCTAAGACTTGAATGACATATTGATATGTCAACATATATATTCATTACGCAAAAGTTTTACTACCTCGAATCTCTTCAAATTTATTTGATGCCCTCAAATCGAATATGCTCATCTTCAAACACATATGAGGATTTATTATGTTACGTACGTCATCATTGTCTTTCAAAGTCACTGCAAATTTCTCATGGAAGTAATAAATTTGATAGGATCGATTGAAAGATAATCATTGAGTTACAATAGTCAGTTCTTGAAATATTAAATACCGATGAATTAAATCGAATTTGGTTTTCAAAGAAGACACTCAAAATAATCTTTCGTAGAAATCAATTAAACTTTCAAACATTTAAAAGATATACAAATTCAATGAATAAAAAACAATTAGTTTGAAGTATTTTATCAAACATTTTGTATTCAATATTTTGATATTTTAAATTTACATAAAAATAATGCTTCAACAATGCATTATAAAAGCAGTAACAATAATTAAATCCAGTAAATAAATAATCATGAATTTGTTTATGAATGTTCGGAGTTAACAACTTCAGTGTCACTCATTCTTCTCATTGGGAAGAATCCACTAGAAGATTTTGATTTATACAACTCCTTGTGCAAACTCATTTCAACTTAGAACTTATCTCTTGCCTAATTAAAACTCCTAGCATATTCTCGATTGTAAGTCACAACTTCACAATCCACATAATGTTTAACGTCTTTTATGCCAAGGCTATCAACACAATTTTTAATATATTTGTGTGAAGACTCATTCAACTAGATTTTGAAGTTCAACTCTCATGTATATGTTTTAGTAATTGTGTGTGAGGATTTAATCATTTACAGTGTATTTATCTCTCAGATGTATCATTACATATTGAGTTTGCTCTTATTTTAGCTAATTTCTTCATGTAGGCTGCCCATGCTTTAAATCCCATTCCAAAGCTTGTATTTGATCTTTAAGATGTTGTATTTACAGGCTTCATGAATGATATATACGTCAGAAACAAAGATTTTTGGGCAATATTTTGACTTGTAATTATAATTATTTTGGATAATTGATTGCGAAAATATTAAATTTCAAAAACCAAAATACAAAGAAAATACTCCAAGCTCAAGTGCGGTTAAAGAAGACTTTCTTCATAAATTTAAATGCTGAAAATCGTCTTAAAGTTAGCAGCAATCGACACAAGAAGCGACGAGATGTATGCAGATGGTGAGCAAATTAATTTCTGGAATAAGTGATCATGTGTCAACAAAAGGCAAACTTCTTATTTTACAGATCAAGAGAGTGAAACACAATAAAAACAACTGGGTCAGAGAGTGCATAAAAAAAAAATGTACGTGAGAACTGAATCCAAACAAAACTTGTGTATAGAGATTTTAAATCAATCAGGCCTCCAATCTCTCTATCTACAATATATTTTTATTATTATGATTAAAAACCTGTAAAATAAATAAAATATAACATATTTGAATACAATGTATAACATAAAAAAGGCAATATATACTAGATGAACACACAATAGATATTTATATATCTATATGTCTATACTGTCAGATAAATTTATTTAGATATTATTTTTGTTTCCACTTTGCCCCCAAAATTTTTGCATATTTGCACTTATGTCAAGTGATTTCATCGTGTTCCTTTCCACTCAGTCAATTATTTATCTCCATTCCATCAATTTCTCTCTATCAACAAACATTGTTGTCCTCATTTACAGATTTAATTTGAAATTATTACCGTTCATGATATTTATTATTATCTGTCCGAGAATATGAACAATGCTATAAAACTATTTTATTATTATTTATCTGAGAATTCGAACAATGAATTTCCATTTAATCCTCTTTCTCAGCAAAAAAAAAAAAAAAACTATAAATAGAAAAGTAAAAAATAGTGAGGATCATTTCTTAATTTACCATCTTCCACAGCGTACAACTAATCATAATAATCAAAGAAATAACAGTAAATTTTTTTGATAGTTTAGTGTAATTAGATTGTTTGCTAAATAATTTCCTTTTATATTATATCAATATACGTTATTTTGATATAATCAAATTATATCATACTCTGTTCTAAAAAAAACTTGAGTAAGTCTCTTGTGAGACGGTCTCACGAATCTTTATTTGTGAGACGGATCAACCCTACCGATATTCATAATAAAAAGTAATAATTTTTCATGGATGACCCAAATAAGATATCTATCTCACAAAATACGACCCGTGAGACCGTCTCATACCATTGTTTTTGCCAAAAAACTTATATAATACTTTATGTATATTTTTAAAATAATATTTCCTCGAATGTCATCATAACTTTATTTTTATTATCATGATATCCTTCAATATATACTTAATAATAATATATATAACATATTAATTAAATGTTTTAATAAGTATGTGAAGACGTTGCCAACTAACGTATTAGGATTTAATTGGCAATGGGAATCAACCAACCAATCAGAAGCCACCAATACTGATACTCTTGACGCCCATCTCTTTGCCCTTTCCAAGTGGCACCTTTCTTCTTCTCAGCCTCAAAAAAATAAAAAAATTAAGTTAAATTTTTGAAGAAAATGCTCAATTGAGTTGCATTCTCCACCACTACTCTTGTTCTTCCTGCCACTTGAAGTTCTTCTCAAAGATCACAAACTCAGAAAATGAGTTATTGTGGTTGCTGAGAATCAGGAAACATGGCAACCTTTTCAGCTTCTCTCTGTGCTCCATCTTTGCCCGAATTATTCTTTCTTTCTCGTAACTACCCATCAAAAAGACTGAAACTTTCCCTCTTTGGACCCACTTATCTTGAGCCTAGAACCAAATTCAGGAATATTGGAACAAGAATTAAGTCTGCTCCCAGAGAGGAAAGCGCTGTGCTTGATGAAAAAGACAGAGAGTTATTTACTAAGCTGAATGGTAGTGTCAATGGGAATGGGAATGGGCACGTTAATGGGGATTATAGCTTTGGAAATGTTTCGGTGGAAAATTATTCGAATGATAGTGTGAAACCCGTGAGTGAAAATGGGAGTTTAGACAAGTATGTGAATAAGAATGGGAATGGGAGAGCAGCTGTAAGAAGTGAAGAGGAAAGCATTGAAGTAGTAAAACCGGAGGTAGTGGTTACTCGTAAGAAGACAATAGAGGAGATTGGACAAGAGGAGGCGTGGTTTAAGCAACGTTTGCAAGATCAAGTGGAGGTATTTTATCACTACTATTATGTGCCCGATTTTGTACATCTTGCTCGATCTAAGTTCGTAAAAATGGTGTATTGGATTTACTCTTACTATTTTTTTATGCATTACACGAGAAATTCCATTTCTGTGGGTGCTTATTGTACAGGGAGCTAATTGAACTGTCGAAATTTCTTCCTGCAACTTATTACATCAACCACAATATGCAACTTATTACATCAACCGCAATAAGCAACATATTTATAGCATGAAAATATCAGTTATGATGGAGAACATCATAAATATTATGCTGTGATGTTTAAAGACGTAGAATCCCTTCTTTCTGGGCCATGTTATCTGAGTGATGCGCATATTTTCCCCCAATTTCTTATCCTTCATGATTTTCTTGAATGTCAAATACCGATTTTTGGAGAAAGTAAACATTTAAGTGTCTCTGTATTGGATGAAAATTCTTTTAAGTCATGCTTGTATGCTGTCGGTGGTTACCCTCTGAAGTCTTATGATATTTGATTAAAATGGATACACTTAGTTGTGGTTTATTGTGTGGACCAGAGTTCATACTTTTCTTCATTGTCTGGGTTTTTGTAGGTATCTGTTGCTCCTGGTGGTCGTTGGAGCCAGTTTAAGACCTATTCTACAATTCAAAGGACTTTGGAAATATGGGGATTTGTCCTGACTTTTTTATTCAGAGTTTGGCTGAACAATCAGAAGTTCTCTTACAAAGGTTGGCCATTTTCCAAACTGATTCTAAATGAACGTTTAGTGGGTGACATTATTATATCATGTTAACATGCCATATGCATGGTATGCAACCTAAGAAAAATGACGTAGAAAGGTAATTTATCGGCAGTCCATTTATCACCATGACACCTATCTTCTCTATTATACGGCTACATCAATGTGTGTATCACCATTCCGTATTAAACCTATGTAAGATTAACTAAACTGTCTTCCAGAATAGAACAATTGTGAACATTGTTTTTATTTTACTCTTTCCCCTAAAGTTTTATCTACTCTTTACCAATTTATTAGCCTAATGGATTTGGAAATGCACCTTGTTAAGGTGGAATGACAGAGGAAAAAAGGGTCCAGAAGCGAAAGGTTCTTGCCAAGTGGTTAAAAGAAAATATTTTGAGACTTGGCCCTACATTTATTAAAATTGGTCAGCAATTCTCCACAAGAGTAGACATACTTGCTCAAGAATATGTTGATCAGTTATCAGAACTACAGGTAAGTTCAGTTATTTATGAAATACTATTAGTCATTCTTTATTCTATTGGGCTATATTCAACAATTTATAAAATACAACCTGTCTTTTCTTCACAACTTTGAGTTTTTGTCTTATATCTCGACTTTAATATTTTTACGCAGCATTGTTTCCTGATAACAAATTATAATCTGAAAAAAACAGTCTGAGAAAAAAACAAATAAATGTATTGATGCTACGTGCAGGATCAAGTTCCTCCTTTTTCTTCAGAAACTGCCGTCTCAATAGTTGAGGAAGAACTTGGAGCCCCTGTAGATAATTTATTCCAAAGATTTGACCGTGAACCTATTGCTGCGGCAAGTTTAGGTATTCTTTATCCTCTCAATACAGTAAGTAAGATATTTTATTTATTAGCTAAGTACATATAACTTTTCAGGGTACTGATTCTTGAATGCAGGTCAGGTACATCGTGCAAAGCTGAAGGGACGTGAGGTTGTCATTAAAGTACAAAGACCTGGTCTGAAGGATCTATTCGACATTGACCTAAAGAATTTGAGGGTGGGTTGCAAATTTTAACTTTTCCTAGTCTCATTTGCTCCAATGCTGGAAATGTCTTGTCCTCGTTATTGAAAATAATTAAAAATTTAGCAAGCGCTTCTTATTTTGTTGTAACTTTCAAGGGTAAAAACTACATCGGTCTATATTACTAATGATTTTGTTAATTTACATTGACATACTTAGGTATACGTTGACCATCTTTATTCACTAACGTTTTTAATTTGTGGTTTCCCTAGGTAATAGCTGAATACCTTCAGAAGATTGATCCCAAATCTGATGGTGCAAAAAGGGATTGGGTTGCTATTTATGATGAATGTGCAAATGTCTTATATCAGGTTATGAATTGCCTTCGATGCTGCATATGACATAAATTCATTATATTTATTATTTAATATTCCAACACTTTCGCAGTTCGCTAGTTTATTATTAAACCATAGTGATGGTGTGTTGGAATAATATATTTCAATGAGGGTGCATTTGATCGATGGATTTGAAATTTGATTTGTTTAGATGATACAAATTCAAGTAAATTTCAAATACACTCTATATCAAGTTGAGCATTTTCAATAGTAATTATGATGATGGACGTCTTTTGAAATCCATCCATAAAAATCATTTCTCAACTCAAATCCTTCCATTCAAATCTCAAATCAAATTCATCAATCCAAATGCAACATCAAAGAATCGTTGGCTGCAACTTAGAGCCAAATGTTGTCTTGAGTGTTTGTATGTATTTGCATTGGGATGAGGAAGACCGTTACAAAAACCCATTTATTGCTAAGTGTTAGGGGATAGATTATAAACCTAAATCTTTTGGTTCGATGTCAAATAATAATTCTACTTCCTGTTTTCCCTACAAGCCATTTCAATAAATGTATAAACATATGAATGCATGGTCACTTTGATTGTTTATTTGATAGAACGAACTTAGAATCAAAAGGCTGTAATACGGTTACCAATAATTAATGCTTTTGTTGAACTCAATTCTTTTGAAAGGAGGACCAAGATTTCAATGAAAAAATTGAGTCCTGGTAGCTTTCTAGCTGGCCTTCTAAAGTTTACCAAATAATTTGGGCACGTGATAATTCACTCATGAAATGCACCTAACATGTTTCCATTACTTATGAGTAGGACTTTTGCTACTAAACGTGGAATTTAAGCAGATACTACTCTTCTATAAACAAACTTAAAAATGTCTAATATCCTTCACTTGTTATGTAGAGATTCCAATAAGGTATTAATTAGACATTATTTGCCATGTTCAGGAGATTGATTATACTAAAGAAGCTGCTAATGCTGAGAAATTTGCGAACAACTTTAAAGATATGGATTACGTGAAAGTCCCGACAATTGATTGGGAATACACAACCCCACAGGTTCAAACGTGTGGAAAGCATAAAATTTCAGTGTTAACCACACTATTCTTGATGAAATATTATTAATTTGCATAGCTTCTCCATGTTCCATAGATTCTAACGATGGAATATGTTCCTGGAATCAAAATAAACCGGATACAAGCTCTAGATCAGTTGGGTGTGGATCGCAAACGGTATGATTCTTGTAAATTAAACTTCAAAGCAGACTTATTCTTGCACTTCCATGTTCAATTCTCACTGTGATTTTTATGTATAATGTTCATCAGGTTGGGCCGTTATGCTGTTGAATCTTACCTGGAGCAGATTTTGTCCCATGGGTTTTTCCATGCCGATCCAGTGAGTGGTCCTCAAATCTATTCATTCTTGAATGCTTTGTAAAGAATTTCCTCTCACCTCATCAATTACACTATGCTTATGAGTACTTGCTTCGTATAATTGATTTTCTTAAAAGTTGGATTTCCTGGCATCACCTATTTGTTCTCTAGTATTTTGGGTACATATCCCAGAGATAGATTCTCTATTGCATGCCCCCATATAAATTTTCTGAAATTACATGCTTCAGGATCAACCTTGTGAAATTACTCCCTGTTTTATCTACTGTGTCAATTTTCTTTCTTCTTGCAGCATCCTGGAAACATTGCTGTCGATGATGTCAATGGTGGAAGATTGATCTTTTATGACTTTGGAATGATGGGAAGGTGCGTTTTCTGCCGTGCTTTCTGCATGTAGAAATATGTTTCCTGGCTTAGAGTTATCAAGTCAATTTAATCTCTATGGAAATATGATACTCTGGCCCTAACTTTGTGCAGTATAAGTCCAAACATCAGAGAAGGCTTGCTGGAGGTTTTTTATGGAGTTTATGAGAAAGACGCTGAAAAGGTGATTGTTCTAAATATTGCGACGTGTTGTCTATATTTATGTGCCTGACTGTCAGCTAAGAGAATGCATGACAGCTGATTGTGTATCTTGTTTGTTCCATTGAAGAAAATGCATGAATCTGCTGCAGGTTATTCAAGCAATGGTTCAAATGGGTGTACTAGTACCTACGGGAGATACGACTGCTGTCAGACGAACTGCACAATTCTTTCTGAACAGGTTTTTGTTGGCTCATACATAGATCTTTTTCTTTCTTGTTTCTCTGATTTTTTTCAAACCTAAACGCACACATATGTTTCCCTTAGACTCTTTTTTCATGTAGCAGCACCAATGCCTCAGCAAAACATTTTACCAGAAGCTGAAATGCAAGAATTCCACCATCTTAATTTGAGTTTAAGACCATTCAAATCTTAGCCAGATAATATCAATTGCTTGGCTGGAAACTAGATTTAGTTTGATGCTTAATATGATGAATGTGTTGCTCATAAGCTTGTCATATTGAAAGATATGCACGAATGACCCAACAAGAAGTTGAGGACTGTGAATTGAGCTTTGTGGTTGATTCACGTGTTGGACTTGCATATTTTATGAGAGATAAGTTTTGGGTTTACTAGTGATGCATCTTTTTTTCAAGTGTATGTTTTTTGCCATTGATGGCAAAAGATTTTATGACTGGTGTTTGCCTCCAATATAGAAATCCCATTATTGTAATACTATGCGTTGTTGCTATTGGTGTTTGCGTATGTATACCTTCCTACCATGTGATAAACCGGTATCTTGGGCACAACTGTTTCCTGGACTTCCAATGAATTAATCAAAGAAAATTTTCAGTTACAAAATACCTTTTGCAGCTTTGAAGAGCGACTTGTGGCACAAAGAAAAGAAAGAGAAATTACACAAACAGAACTTGGATTTAAGAAGCCATTGAGCAAGGAGGAACAAGTTGAGAAAAAGAAACAGCGTCTTGCCGCAATTGGTAACTCTTCTGTTAGGTTAATTGTTTTCACACCTGTAACATACTGATTTATTGATTATAATGGAATGCAGAAGTTATTTTGGTTCTAAAATGTGTCATCTTTTTTAGAAATATGCACTATTCCATATGCATTATTTTTTATGCATCTATTGGGACTTCATTTGTGTTCTTGTTTTTGTGTTTTTAACAGGCGAAGATTTGTTAGCGATTGCAGCAGATCAGCCCTTCCGGTTTCCTGCCACATTCACTTTCGTTGTCAGAGCTTTTTCAGGTATTCAGCTCTTGTTTCGTATACTGTGCTGCCCTTCCCAGCTCATTCTGATTTCTCAATCGCAAACCTTTCGTCAGTGTTGGATGGTATTGGAAAGGGGCTCGATCCTCGATTTGACATCACTGAGATTGCTAAACCGTAAGTTTATCCTGGGATTTATGGGTCAGACATTAAAGAATATTGCATCTTTCTTTTGACTAAATGAGTTTCATGTACAATGCAGTTATGCTTTGGAATTGTTAAGATTTCGCGAAGTTGGCGTTGAAGTTATCCTAAAGGCAATGTTCTCCACACCTTAGCTGACAAAAATATTTCGAATGTGGTTGATGGTAGTCAAAAAGGGAAGGCTTTTCTTCTGAAACTTTATCTTTCTTGTGTTCAGGACTTCAGGAAGAGATGGGACAGGCAATCCCGTGCATTTTCGAATTTATTTAGGCAAGCTGATAGAGTAGAAAAGCTTGCTGACATTGTCCAGCAACTGGTAGGTGATTTGGTACTCAGAAAATATACAATATTCTCTAGTAGCATGCTTTAAATATTTCATTGATGTGTCTCTTCACAGGAGCAAGGCAATTTAAAACTTCGTGTTCGAACTTTGGAGTCTGAGCGGGCTTTTCAGCGTGTTGCGGCTGTTCAAAACATGGTTGGGAGTGTAAGTTCCCATGATTCAAATCGTAGTGCCAAACTATACAACAAATATTATGCAAGCAATTTTATCAGACAAGAATATAATTTCCTTTCAACTCTATTCCTTATTTAAAAAGAAAAGTGCACAAGTTTCGGTTCTAATTTACAGGCAGTTGCTGCCGGAAGCTTGATCAACCTTGCAACAATTTTATACCTTAATTCCATAAGGGTTAGTCTTCCAGTATATTCCAAGTGACTATCAACTGGATCAATTGTTGTCCAACTCTCGTTACAATCCTTATTTTCTTCTGCAGATGCCTGCAACTATTGCATACATCTTCTGTGCGTTTTTCTGCCTCAAAGTTCTAATTGGCACAGTGATAGTTAAGAAATTAGATCAAAGAGAAAGGCTGATCACTGGAACTGCTTAAATATATGTATGATGCACTACTCTTCTTAAATTTTCTATGTTTCTGCCGACATTATTATGTCATGATACAAACCCCGGTCTTGCTACAGAGTCAGAACCACAAGTTATAAATGCAAGGCGAGTCGTTAACCTTCAAAATGCTTCTGTCTTCTGCATTGTGAAATTTGGAGGGATTATCTGAATCCATGGCTTGGAACTGCATGCTTTTAAGAACCATGCTAGATCCCTATCTTAGGCCCAAACCGCAGTTTGCTCTCACATTTTGACATCTAAATGTGTTATTTTTTGCCAAATCGTTGTGTTCTGGCTGGAGTTCACCATTTAAGTCCATCAAGTAGGCCACCCGTCTATGTGCATTCATGATTTGTTGTAAAGATCGGTATGTGCATCTTGTATACAGTAACTTTTATGAAAATTTTCCAGAGAAATAAGTGAATATACTTTGTTATGAACTTTTTGTATAAATAAGTAATTCCTTATTGTACAAAATCTTTAATGAATATAAAGCAAAATGGATTTCATGTCCATGTAGACCCCGCTAACTAGGGGTTATGAGCAATGAGTAGATCCAAGTATGGAAATTGAGATTTTTCTAATATTAATACAAAGTGAGTCTATGGTGTCTTCTTGCTTTTGCGATTTATTGGCGATACACGAAGCATAATACGGAGTCGTTTGACTGTCCTAAGACTAGCTTTGAAATTTCCAACATGACAAGGTTTGCAGTCTGTAATTACTAGTCTACGTATACGTTCTGTAGAAGTTTGTTCCAGAACTTCGTCAAACAATCCAAACCTTCTTGATTTTTCATCATTTTTAGGTTCCTCCATAGTCGATGATTGTTTTTTTCCGTTGGTTATAGTGTTATAGAAAATAGGTTTATTTATTTTTTAACGTTTACTTGATTTCTTGAAAGACCTTTGATATATAGTTCGCTATTCCCTTTAGACGTAGGCTCATGCATGTATAATAAATTGATTTTTCACGCCATTTTTCTTTGTTTTACAAGTTTCACCAAGCCATGCATGCATGCGTGAAGTATCACTAGATAATAAACAACTTTTTGTTATCTAAATCTTAGACTCAAATGAGGGATAAATAATTACGAACTTTATGTATAAATACAGGAAAAAACAATAACTTTTTTTTTGAAAGGAATAACTTTTCTTTTTCTAGATATTTAATGTGTACTTATCATACATATATATTCTCATCAAATAATTCTAGTCTTCTTCCTTCTGCGTAGCATGATAACCGGAATTACATCAAATTAATAATTTGCGTATCCTTTTCACTCTCTTCTTTCGATATAATAACAACTGGAACAAAAATAATAAAAAGAAAAAGAAGGTTTGAGAGGACAAGATGTTACATGTAGTTTGTATTGAACATGTGATACTGTCTTACGGATCAATTTTATGATACAGATTTCCAATCCAACCTGACTTGACCCGATTCATGAAAATATTATATTTTATGCTAAAAGTATTATTTATCATTTTAAATATAGATCGGGTTAACTCTTCTCATAAGAATAAATTCGTGAGATTATATCGTAAAAAAGCTATTGAAAAATTAATGTCTTCTTGCTCTAATTCGGAAATTGTAATAACAAGTCATTTGATGGAAACAAATTAAACGTTGACAGGAAACGAGATGCACCATACCATATGTGTATTTAAAAAATCGCCTATTTCGTAAAAATCTAAATATGACCAAGTAATGTCTTACAAGAGATCTATTGAAAAAATTATGTCTTCTTGCACCAATTCGGAAATGGTAATAATTTGATGCCAAAAAAATTAGAGTAGTTATCTTATGAGACGGTGTCACAAATCTTTATATGTGAGACGGGTCAATCCTACCGATATTCACAATAAAAAAATAATACTCTTAGTATAAAAAATAATATTTTTTCATGGATGACTCAAATAAGAGATATGTCTCACAAAATACAACCCGTGAGATTTTCTCACACAAGTTTTTGCCATAAAATTAAACGTTGATATGAACGAGATACACCACACCACATGCTTACCTAAAAAAATTGTCCTATTTCATAAAAGTGTAAATATGGCCAAGCAATTCATCACATGGTGGTACAAACCCGAATAGAACCAAGCTATACACCTACGTTTCAATATAACCCCAAGCCTAAAAAAATTGTCCTATTCATAAAAGTGTAAATATGGCCAAGCAATTCATCACATGGTGGTACAAACCCGAATAGAACCAAGCTATACACCTACGTTTCAATATAACCCCAAGTCTATTACACTTTTTAATTCACACACGGGGTTGGGTTTCTGGGTACATATGTATTTTAAATCAATCTCAATTCTCATTATATTTATCGTATATTAACAAATGAGTTAAATTTGAAATTCACCTAAAATAAATTCATCAAAACAATTAAATAAATTTGAATCATCTCATTCAAGTATAACTTGAAGTTGTAGTTAATTAGATTGATGGATTTGAAAATCAATGACTTGCTTGCATTGACAAATTGAATTTCAAATCTACTTCATATCAAGTTATGCAATTACAATAATAAATTGCGATAAATTTTATAAATCAATGACTTCAAATCTCTGAATCTAAAAGTGAATGCACACTCTACTTGACAGGCCCGAGTGTGGCATTTGGCGAAAGGTAGTGTTTGCTAATGAAACAATCCGGGCGAACATTTAACAGTTGACTTCAAACTTTGATTTAAATGGAAAAAATTATAAATTTAAACTGAAGAGAACCAAAAACTGAATCGAAATGAAAACCAATTTTTTTAATTCGGATATAAATTTCAAAACCAAAGTTTATATAGTTCGGTCTTGCATTATATATATGTCTGAATCGACGGAAAAAACAAAATTTAATTAGATTGATAATTTTATTTTTATTATATATTTTATGTAATTATATTTAGTGAATTAAGAATATTTTTGTTAATTTTTAGTTTATTGTTGTTTATATAATTCATTTTATTTTATATTTAAAGATTTTAGTGGAAAAAAAACTAAAAATATATATTATATTTTAAAGATATAATAATTTTTAATTTAAATAATTGTAAAAAATGAATCAAATGAAGCGAAATAACATAACCTTAAGATAGAAAAACGAAGCGACAAAAAAAAATTCAGATATTGGATTACATATTTTTAAAATCGTAAAAACAAATAAATTACATAAAAATCGAACCAAACAGATCAGTGAACACCTTTCGTGAACTTACCTAATTTATCAAATCTAGATTATACATTTTCACAACTACATATACAAAGGAATCACGAGCTCGCCTCAAACATGCGTTCAAATTAAGGGAGTATGTGAGCGCTTGATTAATTGTCAATAGTTCGATTCTCCCTATCAACATCTCATATGACGAGCTTGTCAAACAAGACTTTCTCAGCGTTGTTTACTTTATCAACGTAGTTTACAAATTATTACGTGAATCCAAGAGTTTACTTAGTGTACACCGAATATTTGTCCATGTGGGAAAAAAAGAAGAATCACGATCTCGTCAACGCAAAGTGTCGAACAACTGGGCAACTCAAGGAGTCCGCAGTTAGGCAAGTTGAGGGACAAATAGATTCTTGCTTGCTTTATGCATCACCCTTTCACACTAATTACCTTATATATCATGGTTTGTTTTCAGACACTACAATTTATTAAATAAATTCCCATCTCCAAACACCGTGGCAACTCCGGCAAAATTCTGGTGCACTCCGGCGACTCCTTTTATTTTAAATTGAATATCAAACTTACCAAGTATAAGTCTATTTTTTAGATATTAATTTCCGAACTTGGTTACGAAAATATCAAAAGATAATTTAATCGTGACGTAAAATATTTCTCTTTATGTCGCCGACTTAGGAAACCCGATATGGGTGATTTCAACAAAATCCCACATAAGAACAAAATTATTCGTGGATGAAAGAGTAATTGTCTGATAAAGCTCTAAGAGCGTGTCTCATGTGAAACCGTCTCACGAATCATAATCTGTGAGACGGGTCAACCCTACCCATATTCACAATAAAAAGTAATATTCTTAGCATAAAAAATAATATTTTTTCATGGGTGACCCAAATAAGAGACCCGTCTCACAAATACTACCCGTGAGACCGTCTCACACAAGTTTTTGCCAAGCTCTAATAACAAAGTATATATATTCGGGTTTTTTTTGGGCGATCATCTATAGAGTGAAAAGTTTGATCTTTGTCGATGTGTGCCTCTCTGCCAGACTAATTAAAAATATATATAGGTAATGTCTTCCAATTCACGAATGAAGGTAAAGAATATACTTTTTTGACATCGTGAGAAAATATAAAAAAGACGATATTGACCTACCATAATGTAATAGTCTGCAAATAACATTGAGCAAACTCTGTGTGTCGGATAAGGTGTTGATAAGAGAAAACAAACTCATGACCATTAACCAAACAATCAGCTATTCCTCCAACTCGAACACATACCATTATTTTGTATTTTAGTCACATACTCTACTTAATTAAATAATATTGTTCATGAAATGAAATAAAATACTGTGATGCAGAGATAGCTAAAAAATTAAGAGGAAAATAAATAGAAAGAAGATGGTGGGATCCTCAACTCATCCTTCTTCCTCCCAGTGAGTCAGTAAGTCAGTCAGGCAGGACAATTCCTTTACAACTCATTGCCCACATATAAGAACCCTAATTTCTCATCATCTAGCTGTCTCTCACACATTTGTTCATCTTCCCCAATTACAGAAACCCTAATTTTCCCCAAAACCTGAAATGTCTAATTCCTAAACCTCTACTTTACTTTCCCTCTCTCACTAGATGACTATCCCTCCCATTCTCACTCTATTCCTTACCTTCCACCTGCTCATCCCCCTCGCCTACGCTGCTGAGGAAGAAGTTCGATCGCTTCTAGAGTTCAGAAAAGGCATTAAATCTGATCCCTCCAATCTCATCTTCTCCACTTGGACGCCTCCCTCCAATTACTCTGCCTGCCCTGATGCTTTCCACGGGGTTGCCTGCGATCCCTTCGCCCACTCCATCGTAGCCATTTCCCTAGACCACCTCGGCTTATCTGGAGACCTCAAATTCAATACTCTCATTCCGTTGAAGCTCCTGCAAAACCTCACTCTCTCTGGGAACTTTCTTTCCGGCCGCCTTGTTCCTACTCTAGGCCAGATGTCTTCGCTCCAAGTCATGGATCTCTCAGGAAATCAGTTCTATGGCCCCATACCGGCTCGGTTTAATGATCTCTGGGCTCTGCACTATGTTAATTTCTCGAATAATAACTTTTCTGGGGGGTTTCCCGCTGGAATCAGGAATTTGCAGCAGTTGAAAGTGTTGGATTTGCATTCGAATAACCTTCAGGGGAGTGTGGCGGAATTGATTCCTGAACTCAGGAATGTGGAATACTTGGATTTGAGCAGGAATGCGTTTTCTGGATCCTTGGAATTGAGTGTCGACAATGTATCCAGCTTAGCTAACACTGTGAAGTATGTAAATTTAAGTGGAAATGGTTTAACGGGCGGCTTTTGGAGGAGCGATGCGATGATGTTGTTTCGGAACTTGAGAGTTTTGGATCTGGGTGACAATGGGATCGGTGGCCAGTTACCGGACTTCAGGCAATTGCCTAATCTTCAGATACTGCGGCTGGCAAATAATGGGCTTTATGGGTCGGTACCAGAGGATCTCCTGCAGGCGGTTGTACCATTGGTTGAGTTGGATCTCAGTCACAACGGATTTTCGGGTAAGATTTGTCTTTTTAATGATTTTTTTACCCTTTATTTTTAATGGTTTTCTCATTGCATTGATTTTAGTTACTTTAATGTCGAAAGAACCTGTACACGATTTATTTGTGTTTTTGTTTGTTTTTGCAGAATTCATCACTGCCTTTTATTTTGATAATTATGGTTGTAGTCAGGAAGTTTAACTTTTATGGATCTTTTAGCTACATATGGAACGTGATATTTGCTTATTTGTTGGGGTCTATCCCATCTATCGACATTGAAGGCGTTGCTTTAGTTGGAATTCTTCTCAAGTTAGAACTTCAGGTTCCGTTTAACTTAGTATGCTCACTAGCTGAGAAAATAGTATATCCATTTTATGGTTAAACCTTGACCTTGTGGTCCTCACTCTCAGAATTAGTTGGAAGACTTTATTTAACGATGAAATTTTAGAATTGTAAATTTGGAATAATATTAACGCAACCTAGGTATCCATTAATGAAGTTGTATATTGCTCTAGATTGAAGTCTAATTTGGATACATGATCCTTAACTTAAAAAACAATTTATCAACGTCAGCTTGTTTTAAGTGTTTATCTTTATTTTAGAAAAAGACCAATAGTTTTACTTTTTAGGATTCAATTGTGAAATGAGTTTATTTTTGCTGTTTTAAAAGAGAAATAGAAGCCCAAAACTCACGATTTATGGCTTCTGGATTTTTCACTTTTTGAGCGCCTTTGAGAAGAGTTTCTCCATCTAAATGCGTACTATGGCTTGTGGCTTGCTCTAAGGGGAAATATGTTGCCCCATCCTACCAGACTGTTCCCATTTTTTCAAGGTTATCCTGATGTCTCACTGCACTACAGTCTGAATCACAATCTTCCTCCATAAGGCGAGATACTTGGACCAGGAACAAAGCCAACATCAACTGCTTGCTTATCCAACTCCCATTAGGCACCTCTCGTAGTCCAGAGTCAATGCAATGCCTACACCATCACCATCACCGTGAGCTTGAATAAAAAAACCATAACCATATTTTCTTGGGTGCCAAAGTCAACTCATTTAAGAACTTTACAAATACAATTTCAAAGCTCCATCTAACATATTCTTTTTGAAATTTTCAGTCAAATTATTGTAGTACATTGGAAATCAACCATTTATAGACAAATAGTATGCACTTGCCACTTTTCTTTTGTTCGAGTCTTCAAAATATCATTGGTTTATTTTACTTGTTTCTTTAATGATTATTCATTATTACTTCTTTATGTCAAACTTTCATCCAAACACTTTCTCAAGGTCCTACCAACTTTTTTCACTGCATGCTACATCAATATCAGTTTGAAAATATTTCAACTTCGATAGCTCTTCAAATATACTACTCTTTTTGTCCAAATTCTTGAGTTGGAACGCTTTGAGAGCTAGCCGAAGCTCACATCTTTTTCTCTAATCTATTATTTTATTTTTACTTTAATTCCATAATCTTTGTTCTATAATATCGTGGTCTTGAGTTTATGAAACATCTCTAAAAACAATTATTAAGGACTATTATCACAGAACATGATCTCTATCGTTGAGAAATTTGATTACTCTATAAAATTAACAGCTGATTTTCTTTTCTGTTCAAAGGAATGTGATACCAGACTACCGGTAGATATGTGGTTGTTTATGGTCATTTGGATGCACGTGGAAGATAGAGTATAAAATTTTATTATTCTTATTGCTAATTGCATCGATTATATGCAATTCATGTAGTTATGTTATAATTCCATCTCACATCTTTTGCAAAAATATGCAATCCTTCCCTTCATAAATGGCTTGGTGTGTCTTTTGATAGCTGTATATATTTCTCTTTCAAGTGTTTTCCTCTCCATCACAAGTAGTTAGTTAAGGTTCTTTCATCTGAAGAAATTATGACAAGTTTCATCTATGTTTTTAGGTTCCATTCCGAAAATCAATTCAACAACTTTGGATATCCTGAATCTTTCATCAAATTCAATCTCGGGCCTGTTGCCACCATCATTAGGGAATTGCAGAATTGTTGATCTGAGCAGAAACCTTCTATCTGATGACATAACTGTTCTGAAAACTTGGAATGCCAATTTGGAAGTTTTAGATTTGAGCTTCAATAACTTGACTGGAGGCATTCCCAATGCGACACAATTCCAAAGTTTGACAGTTCTTAGTATTAGAAACAATTCTCTATACGGTATTTTGCCTTTATTGTTGGGTTCATATCCGAAGATCACCACAGTTGATCTCAGCTCTAACAGACTTGATGGTTCTATCCCACCGAGCTTCTTTACTTCTACAACCATGAAAAATTTGAACTTATCCTGCAATCAATTGACTGGACCAATTCCTCTTGAAGGTGCTCATACGAACGAATTGTTGGTTCTGCCATCTGTTCCACCCATGGAGTTTCTTGATCTTTCAAATAATTTGTTGATGGGTGAGTTGCCTTCCGATATAGGTAACTGGGGGAGGCTTAACTTACTGAATCTTTCATATAATAATCTATCTGGACTGTTACCAAATGAATTGAGCAAACTTAGTGGCTTGGAGGTCCTTAATTTATCCCACAACAACTTTAACGGTCATATACCTGATAGACTACCATCCAGCATGAAGTTGTTTGACGTGGCTTACAACAATTTATCAGGAAACATTCCCGACAACTTGGAAAATAAGTTTCCCATTTCATCATTTTATCCTGGGAATGGGCTTCTTGTATCTCGCAAAGGCTTCCCCAATGGCAATCATGGCCCTAATGGAATTCAAGATAAAGGAAAGCATCACAGCTCAAAATCGAGTATCAGAGTTGCCATTATTGTTGCTTCAGTTGGAGCTGCTGTTATGATTGCGTTTGTTCTTTTAGCATATCACCGGGCACGTTTTCAAGAATTCCGCGCTCGAAGTGGATTTTGTGGCCAGGACTGGTGGTAGAGACGTAAAAACCGGAAGATTTAGTCGTCCTTCACTTTTCAGTTTCCATAGCAGCATGGAGCCTCCTCCAACTTCATTAAGCTTTTCTAATGATCATTTGTTGACTTCGAACTCAAGATCACTGCCTGGGCAAATGGAATCTGGTTCTGAGATGCCTGAGGGAGTGGCAGCTGGTGCAGTGTCCATAAATTCAAGTCTAGAAGCTAACCATCCAACATCATCTGGGAGGAAATCTCCACCAGGGTCTCCAATAGCATCCTCACTCCATGTGGTTGACACAATAGAACCTGTTTCGCTGGATGTTTATTCTCCTGATAGGTTAGCTGGGGAACTGTTCTTCTTGGATGCCTCACTTAAATTTACAGCTGAAGAATTATCTCGAGCTCCAGCGGAAGTACTTGGCAGAAGCAGTCATGGCACAATGTATAAAGCTACGTTAGATAATGGACATATGCTGACTGTGAAGTGGTTGAGGGTTGGCCTGGTCAAACACAAGAAAGAGTTTTCAAAGGAAGTAAAAAAGCTAGGATCATTGAGCCATCCGAATATCGTTCCTCTTCGTGCTTATTATTGGGGGCCTAGAGAACAAGAAAGGCTTATTTTAGCTGATTATGTTCTGGGTGACAGCTTGGCTTTGCATCTTTATGGTAAGGGCCCTCAACATTGCTTACTTGGTTCTTGGTACTCTCCTTTCATCAAATGAGCGAATGAACCCTAGCTTTGGTGTTCTTGGTATTTGAATTCGACTGCCTATTTGGTTCATGGTACTTTCATTATTTATAACCATCTTCTAGTTCTTGGAACTTTCCTTCCATCAGAGTGAATGGCTTCTAGTCTTGCTGCATTTTTCCTTGAAGATTTCAATATCTGCCTCTTGTACGATTGCATGGATGAATTAAATTGTACTTCATAGTTTAATGGACGTCTATGCTATTTTCCTTTTGTATAAATTTTTACTAGTCTTCGTACTCTGCAGAGACAACTCCACGAAGGTACCCTCCATTATCATTCAGCCAAAGGTTGAAAGTAGCAGTTGATGTTGCTCGGAGTCTTATGTTTCTTCATGACAGAGGCCAGCCTCATGGAAACCTAAAACCAACGAACATACTCATAGCAGGCCATGAATACATTGTTCGGTTAACTGATTATGGCCTCCACCGTCCTAATGACACCCGCAGGCATTGCAGAGCAGATACTGAATCTCGGAGCTCTTGGTTACCGAGCTCCAGAACTAGCCAGCACAGCCAAACCCATCCCATCATGTAAAGCTGACATTTATGCATTTGGTGTGATCATGATGGAGATGTTGACCCGCAGAAGTGCTGGTGATATCATATCAGGTCAATCTGGAGCTGTTGATCTTACTGATTGGGTTCGTTTATATAATCAAGAAGGACGTGGAATGGAATGTATGGACAGAGATATTGCAGGTGGAGAACAGTCGAAAGCCATCGATGACATGCTTGATGTATCATTGAGGTGCATTCTTCCTGTGAACGAAAGGCCTAATATCAGACAAGTTATTCAAGAACTCTCCTCAATATCAGTGTGAAATTTTGTACATGTGCCTTGGAATTCTTTGTTTTATGTGACGTGTATTGTTTTTTTTAAAAACAATTATTTGTCCAATTCCATTGCCTTCTAATTTGGGCTAAATCTTCAAAATTGTCTAGTTTCTGTCCCTTCATTTTTTGTGTAAAGGGATACGCTTAATTTATTGATTAATTGAGAATTTCCAATTTGATCAAGAGATTTGATGAGTCCAGATTTTTGGAATTTTTTTTTATTTTCGGCATTATAGCTAGGTCAACTTTTATTTTTCGTTTCTCTAGTTATTTAGAAGTTTGTATGTGGTTCAAGAAATTAAAGATAGTTAATTCAAGTCATTATTAAAATAAAATATCAACTTTTTTAAGTTTATAAGATGTAATATAAATATACATACATAAAATCTTGAGAAATCGTATCACAGATTATTTTTGTGAGACGAGTATATAACTCATAAAAATTATTATTTTTTATGGCAAAATATTATTTTTACTACCAAAATATCATTTTTTTTGTGAGTTATAAGATGCAATATATCGTGTAATGTACTGATTTGATCTAAGTAAAAAATATTACTTTTATATCAAAAATAAATTGAACAATATATAGTGATTTGAATGAAAATAATATTTTAATGTGAAAATATTAATGTTCATTGCTAGTATTAACCTGGTCGACTCATGTCATAGATATAAATATATGAGACTATTTCATCAAAGACCTACTCTTAAATGTAGCTCATATTGCATACGAGAAGATTTCATTTAAGAAATAATCAAAATATGATGTTTGAATTATTTATGTAGGCTCCCTGAATCGAAATATCCATCATTAACTTATACTTACCATAGCAAAAACGTATACAAATTTGATTTTACAACTTATAACCAAATTATATCAGTACGATCTCGAATAAAAGAAAAGAGTAAGTTCACGGTCTTGCTAAACCGACATTTCTATTTTCTCAATTTTCATCCTACTCGGAATCATGAAATCTTGTATCTGGAATTTCTCAATTTTCGATCTACAAATGTTATGTTTTACACTTTTCAAGTTCTGACTGGATCAATATCAGAAAATTAAAATGATGATCATGCTCAATTCCGAAGATCAAAATCTGTACTTCCGGGTGACTGTAGAGAAGATCGTCCAACACTATTGTAAACAAAAAAATATTTTGGACACTCTTTATTTTAAATCAGAGTGAAAATGGTTAAAGAAAATGAGTATTATATACTGAAAGTAGCAGCCTTAATCATAATCGTTAATCTTAATTTTCTGGGCAAAATAATTTGATTATTTTGTCACACCACCTATAGTTGCTTTCTGAGTGAAAGAGGAGTGTTGTATAAATTTCTTGTAATTTTCAAAGGTAGTTTGCTATTTTTTAATATTTTATCTCTATTTTTGCTCCTCATTATTTTTCTCTAAAAATCACAAATTTTGATCAATCTAAATTATCTAATGTGATAATATGCATTATATCAAACAAGACCATGCGTATTTAATCAGTAATAATTATTTAATACTATTACATTAAATTTTGTTGTTATTATTCTATTTGAAAAATATTTTGTAATTCAAGAATTATAAATTTAACTATTTTAGCTTGGCTAAACGTATATATAAATTATGAATATGCTTTCATAAATTATTTATAAGTAATTTATAATAATATATGAAGTTTAAATAAGATCTGCTATGAAATAACATATTGATCGGTGAGATTTGAGTTAAATCAAATGGTGCGGTGAAAAGTACTAAATTTGAATCAGAATAAATTATAATTAGTTGGGTATATGACATTTCCATGTCAATCAATTGTTATTAGCTCATCAATGCAGCGGTATCTTTAGCTCATCAATGAATGACGAGGTATGAGCTAATAATGAGATAGTAACAAGAATGTATAATCAATTCAGTTATTAATTAGTAATTAGTAATTGCGATGGAAGTATCATTTGCTTCAGAGTTTCGGTTTCTCCAGAGGAATGCACTGATATGTTCAAGTCGTCAAAAGTGGAATTATGTTCTTTTTACGCAAGCCAGTTCTTGTCATTTTCTGGTCCTTTTGTCTGACACAGCCAGGATAAGGTCCACTACTGTACTGAAGAACTGCTGGCAGCTAACGAGGGTCGTGTTTTTTAATCATTGAAAAAAAGGTCTCGATCTTTCAAAGAGGATGAGTGCATGCCAGCATATAATCAAGTTGAACTTGTGATCATCAAAATTTCACCGCAAAAGCAAGAAATTAAAACTTCATAAATAATCCCTGATAACAATTGAAAATATTTCAATTATTCAATAACTCGGTTTTAGTAGTTTGATGGGCATAATAGTGAAAAAGAAATCTAATTTCTAAAATGCCTCGACACCACCATGATTTCCAGAACCAAGTCAATCGCAAACAGCGCCGAGACAAAAACTCACTCGGGAGACCAATATTCATTCACTCGGCCAGAAATAGTGTTTCCTGAAAGAATCCAACATCAAACAGCATATCCAAACCTATATATACAGGAGACTAAGGTGGATCAGCTCAAAATACGGTCATCGTAACATGCCCCAAAGCCAAGTGAAGTTGCCAGTAAGATCTGAGTTTGAGTTGAAATGGCATAAAGTTTGGCACTGACATAGAACAGAACATCTAAGCACTAGATAGAACAAAACCAGATGTGAACCTGATGACTGGCCATGGAGGTAGATGCTTAGTTTAGTTCATCTTCAAGATAATTGTACTCAAAAGAGAAATCAGTCTTAATTCTCTGACACCTGATTTGAGCCCAAGAATGCAAGAGTCAATAAAATCAGAGATAGCTCAAATAACGAAAATCATGTAAAAACAGTTGTAAATTCAAAGGTGAATATGCTTGGTCAGAGATCGACTTTTATCCTCACTTGTCAAGAACTAAAGCTTAATCAAACTCAAAAAAGAGGAATAACCATACCATCCGTGCTGTTCTTCATTGGCTATATGGAAATCAAAGTACACATATGTCCCCTGTTCAAAATCATCTGTGGCGACTTTTGGCTCTTCATGTCGTTGGAACCATGTGTTATACTTTCTGTGGTATCTCCAAGATTGTTTTTTCAATTCTCTGGCCGCCAAATATTGTTGGTACGTGTTCTGCAGAAAAGGGTCCAATAAAGAACAAGATAAGCGCACTTAATCACGACAACATGAAGGAATCCCCAAAGAGACAAGATTTTCAATTAACCTGCTGGTAGTAAAATGAAAAAAAGAGAGTATCAGTGCCATAAGTATCAGATCCAAGCCGTTCCCAAAAGGCAGGATTATTAACTATTGGTGCTTGAACTTGAGGATAGCTCGGTGGGGTAACAGCAGGATGTTTCTGTACGTAATAAAAGAAAACATGAGAAAGTGAACAGAGTATCAGGCCAAACATTAATGTCTAGTGTGAGATGGTTGCATACTGGAGTATAGCTCTTCGCACGCTCAGAGTCTTTGGGTTGAGGAAGCCTATGGAAAGCACCCTCAAGCATCTGCAAATTATACAATTGATCATGCATCCCTCCAGAATTTGCAGTTGATGAAGTTATGTTATCACCAATGGCACCAAGATCAGATACACTTCGTCGACCAATCACACCAAGACTTCCAGTAGATGCACTGGGTTGCAACGGCTGCCCGGGAGATAGGTCAATATCCCTCGTCACCTGGGAAGGTTCAGAAATTGAGACAGCAGCCTGCTTGTAAACAATTTGACAGGACCATGAATTAAATGAACTATTAAGTAAATAGATTAACAGATCATAATTGCATATTAAACACCAAGAAAAACATTGCCACCATGAAACTGAGTTCAGGAAATAACTTGGAAAATCATAATTTATGTATAACTTGATGCCCTGGATATTTAGTAATTACAGGAAACTGAGAAGTTGTATTTTCTCTGTTACTGAATTTGTTTTTAAAAAAAAACAACTCAGGCGCGCCTAAGGCGCGCGCCTGGGCTAGCCTTTGTGAATCGTTGCGTCTGGGCGAGCCTTTGTGAATCGTTGCGCCTGGGGCCACGCCTGGTGGCGCCTCTCGCCTCAAGGCGAGAGGCGCTCGCCTTTGACAACTATGACTTGATCTAACTGACGTGTTTTATTTTCACAAGTGTGGGAGGGAAAAGGCATAAATATCCACATAATTAAACAGCATCATATCCAACACCACCAAATTTTAAATTTCATCACTTCCCAGTCAATGTGCTCAAATAAAAAACGTTCAAAACAAATCTCCACAAATTTAAACATAAACAAAAGATTGAATATATACTGAGGTATCCAAGGTGTGGGAAGCCTTAATTTCATCCTCTTGCACAAGACTCTTTCCAAGTCCAGGATTTGTAGCAGAATCCACTGATGAATCTTCAGTTATGGGCTGTTGCTGCAGTAACTCCTCAGCTTTTGCAAGACCACTTTCTACACGTGCAAGTTAACTTCTCCATTATTATAGTGATACAATCCATTCAGAATATTTATGGATGACCTAAAACACTGAAAATTATGGAAATCTTATGATTTAAATATTAGACGCATAACATTCTACTGTGGTCCAGATTCTGTTGACAATAAATAATAGGTTGACACCAGAAATGCATCCAGTAAGTTCATATTCTGCTACCGAAGTATTTCTTTCCTCTCTATAGATTGAGATATTTTTATAGCACAAAAATAGCAAAATAACAAAGAGAAAAATTGGATAGGAGTTTTTACTTCTGGTTTATCCATGGGTAATATGCACTGAGGCTGAACAAAAGATCACACATATCATTCACATGCACATACAACATGGACAAGCATTTTCATCATATTGACTAGCCATTAGATGCAAATAAAACAGATAAATACAATAGTTCATTTCTGCAATAAGTTTTGGATGCAACCACAATACCACATGTAAAGGAATTCCATAACTTCAGTATTGTTAACCAAAGTTTAGTATACCAATGAGCAGCAGATACCAAAACAGTAATCTTCTAGGTGAAAAATAGGCATGTGCGGTATTACCAGCCTCCCTAGATGTCGTGGGTATCATGGTCTGCTGATTAACTGATTGGTGGATTGCGCTCGGTGGCTGCTGTGAAGCAGATGATGCAACACCATTGAGTACGGAACTTTGGACTCCAATTCCCAATCCCAGTTGAGGCGAGAGAGATGAGCTTTGAGCATTAAACTGAGAAAATAGATTAGAAACAGGCGAAAATGTATCGATTCATGACACAAGTATATCTCAAAAGAAGTTGTAAGATACCAAAACACAAATATATCTCAAAAGAAGTTGTAAGATACCAAACTTATCTATTGGCACTATGTAAGACTTGAACAAGATATCAAACAATTCATTCACAAGCAGGTGTGCATACTGACAACTTTTCATCAATAAGAAGTAGCCATCAGACCTAAATGTAATCAAATAAAAAGAAACTATCACGAGTCCGCAATCCACATTTTAAAGATAAAAAGTACAGCCTATTATCCGGATGAGGTTAATTCTATAAATGATGTTCGTGTTTCAACTGGAAAATGACAAACAAGTTAAAGATTCTCAAATGTTGTATCTAAAGAAACTTATGCACAGTAGTCAGTAACAGTGTGTGATGACTAGGGACTTAGCAAATGTAAAAAGAGAAGTCAAACAATGAAATATGAAGGGAGTGACACCTGCGTCAAGAGCGGATTTTGCTGCTGGGCAGAGTATTGTTTCCCTCCAGTAAGAGAGGTCATACCGAGAATGTTAGTCTGGCCCTGCTGCTGCACCTGCTGAAATCTTTGTAGAAACTTCTCCCTTTGGTCAGGAGCAATCTCAGTTCGTCCACGAAACTGCCCCTGGAGATTCAGAAGAACATTATTCCGAAGTGAGGTATTTCGCCGACAAATTGAATGTGTGGATGAGAAAGAGAGAAAAAAAGCTGCTCTGTGTGTGTGCGCGCATGCGCGAGTGCATATGTGTGTTTCACACAAGTCCCTGGTACAAAAGAGTAAGAAAAATGTGTGGGTTGCATTTAAGTTGCATTCAAAAGAGATCAATCCAAAATAACGTCATTAACAGTAAACTTCAACTTTCAACTTTCAATACATAAATAAAGATGAAGATAAATATATCAGAAAAAAAATTTTGAATTACCAAGATTAATGAGTCAGTTAACCCCCCTCTAGATTGTTAGCTATTGGTAACAAAAGCATTTGGTGGTTTTTGACGTCAATCTCATTTTTCTGTTTGCATTGCCAGCTTGCTTCTCATAGATGTTAAAACACAGAGAACAAAGAGAAGATGGAAAATAGGAAAGAAAAGTGGGTTGAAGAGAAAGGTGGTAACAGCAATAATGGATACTTTTGGCACAAGCCAACGACGTGTGAGGGGAGCGGTAAAGATCAGAGGGTGGATGGTTGAAGGTATCGGGGAAGGTAATAGATTAAGGAACACAGTGAATTTATATTTTCCGAATTTAGAAAACTAAACAAGTTTGAGGTCCAAACCAATCCTTGCTAAATTGATGTTAGACCAGATACAATCACCAGGAATCACTTCAATGCTTTCCACCCTTTTTCTTTTTGCGCCACACTTCACCAAATTTATCGACTTCTTAGATTCACATTCTTCACTCTAGCATCATATTTCTCCTTGTTCTTATCACTACTGTGGTCATTTCATGGCTCTAAGGATTGATGTTAAGTTCATGATGTTTCAGACCAACAAATATTGAACTTTAAAGTCACAAATGGTACAAACAAGAAAATGCGGCCAGTCTAAATTTTTTAACCCTCAAGGACGAAAACCTAATAAGAAGTTAGACAAAGTATTAAAGCTGGAGAAAAAAAACCCGAGGATAGCCAGCAACATGAACAGAACAATGTTCCATACCGTTTCATTTTGGTTTTGAAAGGAACTTCCAGGCCTCCATTGCATACCAGGAACCACAGGGGAGGTGAAAACTCTGCTACCCATTATTGCAGAATCACCGGCAATTACTAAATCGCTTGCGCCAAGTCCATCACTTGCCTTGGAAGCTTGTGGCAAGATTACTCTATTACTTAGAGGAGATGCAATGGACTGTGTCATTCCAGTACTTGCTGATCGGTCATCAGATACCAAAATATTTAATTTTCCAATTTCTGAAGCCAACGGCATGGCACTAAGGGCTCCGTTGTTAGAAATCGTACTGCTAGCACTAAGACCAATTGTGGAAGATGGTTGACTAGGAAGACCGCCTCTACTGATGGGCCTTAACCCAGTTTCGGATAGAGCAGGAGATGATTTGCCACCAGAAAAGCTACTGATATCCTCTTCTTTGGTGGCACTTGACTCAGTTAATAATGATGAAGCAGTGGCAACACCTACATTGTCAAAAGCACAAAAAGAAACTCAGGGAGAAAAGAATAGGAGATTAACCGCTACTCACAAAGTTACAATCGAACAACTTGATACCTAGAGTAGCATGGCTTGCCGCTGGTGGTGTTTGTGGTGCAGAAGAACTAAGATTATTACTCTTAGGAGGTGGGGTTCTTGCAACTGCATCTGAATTACTGTCTTGAGAAGCTGTTTCTTCCACTTGGTCTGGAGCGGAAGCAACCTGTGGTGTGGAAGATAATGTTGTCTGGAGATGGTGGCATCCGAATATAAGTCATATCATAGATGTTGCCAACATTCATAAACAGTTTAAAAGGGAATCAAGGACTTAGAAATTAGAAGTCCAAAAAATAAAATAAAATTCAGGATTCAACATATCTCTGTCATCTCTCAAGATGTTTCAAAAACATTTCGCATCGAAGAGCGACATTACCTATGATTTTAGGATGACAGCATGGAATTGTACCTTTTTCTTAAAAAGAAACAAATAAAAAGACCCCCCAAAATGAGAAGGGAAAGATAAATCAATATAGTTATGTGATTAAATGAATTGTGCACTCAATATATGAAGTGAAAGCTCAAACACAGTCAGCCTTGGAGATAAATTTTAAGATCAAATAAATTCATGGTAAATAATGTAGACTACTTTGAAGTTAATAATGTAATTCACAAAAGAAAAAAAATTGCCGCTACTACATATCCAATTTTTATCTAATAATTGATTAACAGTACTTCCATTTGATAAGCTACCTTTGAAGGTACTCGCATTTTTAATCAAAATCATTTCCAAATGTCTGAACAGAATCAATTTTTTCCTAAAACTGTGTAATAGCCTCAAATGTAAAAAGGAATAGCCTCAATGGACAGGAAACACCAAATGATTTCGAGTAAAAAATATTGTTCCAGGAGTATTGTATAACCTTTTTAATGTAATCAAAAGTCATGCAAAACAGAAACTGATACAAATATTGTCCTCATGTCCATGTATTTGGGGAATAATATTGGATGATTTTGATATCACATCTATACAGATTATGAGATCTTTTTTAAGAAATGGGATTAGGAGATTAATAGGCATTTTTACTAGTTATACCAAATCATATAAAAAAATTGGTAAACGTTATTAAATAACATTTGTACTAACAAGTATTTGAGTGAGGAATTTTAAATTTTTTACATAAAAAAGAATGGTAGAATATTTTTGGGAGTGGTAAAAATCTGGCTTAAATGTAATAATTTATTGGAATGTATAGGAACTGAAAAAATAGACTTCTGGAAAATGAAAAAAGATGTGATAATAGTATATGATTTTATTTTGGGGAAAGGAAGTTAGTTTAAGAACTAAAACCAAACACTGCAATAAATATATTCCTAAATTCTAATATTAAAAAATTGATCATCGAATTGAAACCATTCACTCAGAAAAGATATTCGAAAGGCTAAACCTGGAATGTTTCCCTATAAGACTCTGAATTGTTCTGCACAATCAATTGTTAAATAACTATAACCAAATTGTTTTGTTGCCAGTAGTTTAACACATTAAGTTTTAAATCAAAAGCAGTTTCTCAATTCCACCCCATCAGATGAAAGAGGTGGGTACAGTAAGAGAAAATTCAAACTCATACATACCAGAGCTGTAGAGGCTGTTGCACCCAAAGAAGATTTCAAACTTAAAACCGTACCAGAGGCACCGACACCCTGAAAATAATAGAAAATGAGATAACACGAACAAGACAGCATGATGTTTTGCATTCTTATCAAGAGAAAAGGGAAGGGAAGGGAAGCGAAGGTACAGACATTAACTCCTGTTGTACAATTCTGGTATGATTTATAACTGTCATTTGTTTTATTTGTTCTTGACTTGCTCCTAGATTTAATTTCTCGTCGTGGATCGTGGATCGCTCATCCACTTCGCATTGTAAACTTTTGATATTTATTATTAATAAAATAGTTTCTTATCAAAAAAATAAAAAAATAATTGTCATTTGTATATAATATAGAGATGGTGACTGGTGAGGACGGGGTGGGTCACTGGGGAATACTGATAGCTCATCAGACATAAAAACTTACTTGGAATTGGGCATTAACTTGCCTATTAGCAAAACAATTATTGAGAAACTAAAGCACTATATCACATACAAAAAATATTATATAACCAACGGAGAAATCATATAACCTTCACAAGATTAGAAGGACCAACTGTCACTAGATCTTCAAGAGATTCCACCTTGTCCAAAGGCAAGGAATTGTAAAGTTCATCGACATCACTAAATTCGTCAAAGTTCTCCTGCCAATCATATTCCAAAACGAAGAAGATTACATCAGTTTTACCACCGTTTAATCTACGTATTGTCCAGAATGACAACCACACGAGATGTTCAAACAGAAATCTTATTGTTTCCCATTTGAAAGATAAGAAACAAATAAGACCCCATGAGAAGCCAAATATTAAGGGAAAAACATGGTCAACATCATGGTTGTTTAAACAAAAAAAGTTGAAATGAGAAGAAGACAACTTGTTTTGGACTAGAATACCTGATTTCTTTCCACATAGTCATCCAGGAAATCCTTTACATCGTTGACTTGTTCTGGACTCAATTCGTCATTGTCCAATAGCCTTAGAATCAATTCTAACTTCATAATATGAGCCTTATGCCGAGAAATGGATGTCTCTAGATGTGTCTATGAAATTTTTAAAATTAAACATAGTAAGGCGAACAGAGTATGCTGCATAGTCAGGAGCCTTTCCTCAATGACATACCAGTCTGGGAGGCCTTGACTTCCCTTTCTTAACAGAAAGTCCCTCTACTTCCGCTTCAAAGCTATCTATTTGACTTTCCAGTTCACTAACCTAGCAAAGCGGCACATACATCCTCAAGACGATTCATAAACAATTAATAACTTATCTAAAATGATAACAATAACATGCAAACTACTTAAAAATAATGATTTATGTCACTAACTGTCGACTCCTTTGAAATTGCAGAGATATGGACACCTAAAGTTTCACTTCTCATACATAATCTTAGACTCCATCACACCAAATTGAATTATTGTAGGTCAGATGACGTACATAAGTAGTTGAACCAAAAAATGACAGCAATACAAAGATAACTGCAAAATCATACTAAGACGAGAGATAGAGATGATTCCATAAATTAATCGAAAGACCAAAAATTCATATTAGCTTCCCATTCTTCAGCCTCACTTCTTTAACAAATTTGTTAGCAAAGAAATTTGATATAATAGACCTAGAATAACAGGCAGCATCAAGAGAGATAATTTCACATGCTAACCCCCCAACCCTCTGGATTATGGATTCCCGGATAAGGAAACACAAGAAAAAATTCAAGAGCATACCACATTATTCAACCAATCCCTGGTCTCTGATTTAGCCTTTTCTTTGGGATCCTACAGTGAAACAGAAATCACATATGCGTGCTGGAAGAAGTTAGAAACTAAAAAATTCCAAACACATAAGAGCAGGACTTGCATTTTATATGATTACAACAGACAGGTCATACAATCAGAAAGCTCGTCCAACTTCACCAAAACTACTAATTTTTCATATCATATTACACCAAAGAGGTAGATCCTCACCATCATCCAAGGTAGAAATGTTTCACTGATGGCATTAGATGTCTATTTGAAATCATTAGACTAATCATATCATTCAAAAGGACCAATTTCACCTTTAGTAAACCTTAGTTATATTTTACGTCAGAATAAAGGAAATAAAAATCACGGGACTTCCTGAGCAGCACAACCTACCGTTTTGGGTTGTTGGCCCAATCCTTCTTTGGAGAATGCTTTTGTCTTAGTTTCTTTCTCACAAATTTTAAATCGTTCCATCTCACGCTCAATAAGCTTGCGAGCGTCCGACTAGAGCTTGCTCATAAGAGGCACTAACCTACGTCAACAGTTATGAAGAGAAAATCCTTCGTTAGAGTTGGAAATAGACAATAAACAAGCTGACGATATGGTTAACCTATCACTGAAGACAACCGAAGATAACGTGGTTGAATTACTACAAGAGAAAAAATAGAGAAGATATATGGATATGGACAAAATTAGTGAGAAAAGAGTAAAATTAAGCATGAACATGTACATAATTAGCATGAGAAGCACATTTTTTGAATCAGGCACCAGTGGAAAAAGTTTCAGACACTTAAAGTTGTTAAACTCTCACTTTAAAAGCAGCAGCTTTACCTTCTTATCCTTTATTTCGCTAGATTGTATCCAAGTCTTGATCTGATCTCTGTATCGCTGCAACTTCTTTATCTCCTTCTTCAAGTCAGCCTCAAATTTTTCCTTCTGATTTGCATTATCAGTATCATAAACCTACAAAACAAATTAAGCACAAAGTTAATACAATCCAATCCAAAGCCTCATCACAATAAAACACGAGAAATCAAGCGACCTTATTCCAAATGCTATCAAATACATCGACGCCCTCCTGAACTTTCTTCAGAACGCGATCTATCTCTCCCTGTAACTTCCGACTAGCTCCCATTTTCAATTTCTAGAGAACGGTTTAATATTCCCAGTCCTAGCAATATCTAGGGTTTTGTTTTGCGTTGTGTCAGAAATAAAACGGACATGAGGACGAAGAGATTATTAGCTGTGAGTGAATCAAGTTCCTCTCTTTCCCCCAACATGGGCTCGTCGGTGTGGGCTTAAATTTAATAGTCAGCTCCAAATTTCTAAAAAACCTGAGCTGGGCTTTATAGTGGACTTCTGTTTAATATTATAACTGGGCCCAAACTTGCAGTATTTTGTATAATATTTATTTTAATTGTATATATCATTCAATGTATACAATTATCTAAAGTTTGGAGTTTGAACTCAATATATGTTAGACGTGATGTTTATTAACTGTGCTAATTGTTAAGATAACATTCAATTATTTGACGTAATGAATCATAAATATATAATTTAAATATATTTCATCACAATATATAATACGACAGTTTTATGTATTTAATGTAGTATAAACCCAAAATATATGTTATATATATTCCGTCTTATGAAGGAAAATTAACATATTATGATAGAATTATATTTTTAGAAAAATTTCATTTCTCAACTTAGTTAAAATAATTATTGATTATTATTGAAATACTTGATACAAAATTTTATAAATAACATGAGTTAACTAATATAAATTGTTTTAAATATTTTTGAGTTATTCTTTTAAATTTGATTAACATCAAAACTTATCTTAATTTTCATATTTAATTAATTGTCAAAATACAAATTTGATATAACTTATTTCAAATGACATGAGTTAAATAAGACCACACATCTTATAAACTCATAAAATAAAATAATTAAAATATATGAACTTATAAGTTATATTAAATAAGTTTAGTCAAACGAAAATATTATATAATTTTCTAACAAAGTTGAGAAATAATAATTTAGCTCAAAATATATTATAATTGTCCATAATATATTATTTTTCCTTTTGTACGACGGAATATATGGCAATGATGAATTTTTTTAACTAAATATTATATTAAAATTGATTAATCTATGGGTAAATTTGTGAAAAATCCACCTGTGAAAGTTTAACTTAAGATTCAGTACCTAGTCATCTTTTTTTAAGAAATAGTACCTGACAATGCCATTATTTTAGTTTTAGGTACCTACAAACTTAAATTTACATTTTTGTCCTCTATTATTTAAATAAATATATTATATTATTCACAAAATTACATTTGTCTTCTCCATCTAAATATAATTTAAAAAATATTATTTCTAAATTATCATGAAATAAGAGTAAATACTTATTTTGAGATACAAAATACCTATTATGGTGTTTCAGATACTTGATTTCGCTATTTAATACTTCAAATGTATAATAAAATACTATATTTTTTTAATTTTTCCTCTATATTATTTAAATAAATATATTATTTTATTGACATACAAAATATCTATTATGATGTTTCAGATACTTGATTTCGCTCTTTGAATACTCTAAATGTGTAAAAAAATACTATATTTTCGATTAATCACCACAAATTCAGTCATTGTGGGTCTTTTCATGAAAAATGCATTAGGATGACTTATTTATGTCATTTTATTTTTAAAAAAAACATAGTTCATCACTCATCATTAAATAAGATTAAGTATTTATTTTGACCTACAAAGTACCTATTTTGGAGTTCCATATGCTTGATTTGATTGTTTGAATACTCTAAATATGTAATAAAATACTGGATATTTAGGCAATCGCCATAAATTGAGTAATCGCAGGTCTTTTCATTGAAAATGCATATAGATCATGTCATAAAATTTTAAAAAAAAAAAACACAGTTTCTCACTCATCATGAAATTAGAAAAAATAATTATTTTGGCCGATAAAATACCTATTTTGGGGTTCCAAATATTTGATTTGGCTATTTGAATACTTCAAATTGTTAAAAAAAAAACAAATTTGTAACTAAACATTGAACTTTTTCAAGTACTTAGTTTTACTTACGAAATACCTAATTTCAATTTTAAAACAATTGATTTGGTAAATGAGATACTCAGAATGTGTATTAAAATACTAGATATTCGAATATGCAACGTAAGTTCACCAACTGCTCGCAGTTTCACCCAATATACATTTGGATGACATGTTCATTTCATTTAATTATTTTTTTATAAAAAAAACAAATTCGCAACTAAGCATTGAACATTTTGAAGTATTTACTTTTATTTGTGAAATACATAATTTCAATTTTAAAATACTTGATTTGGTAATTGAGATACTCATAAAAGTTAATAAAATACAAGATATTTTAGTAGGCAATGTAAGATTCATTTGGATGACATTTACATTTCATTTAAATTTTTTATTTAAAAAAATAAATAAATTTGCAACTAAGCATTGAACTAGTTGAAGTACTTAGTTATATTTACGAAATACCTAATTTCAAATTTAAAATACTTGATTTGGTAAATAAAATACTCATAATGAGTATTAAAATGCTGGATATTAAAATATGAAACGTAAGTTCACCAAATGCTCACATTTCCATCCAAGATACATTGGATGACATGTTCATTTCATTTAATTATTTTTTATTGTTAAAAAAACAAATTTGTAACTAAGCATTGAACTTTTTCAAGTACTTAGTTGTACTTACGAAATACCTAATTTCAATTTTAAAATACTTGATTTGGTAAATGAGATACTCAGAATAGGTATTAAAATACTAGATATTCGAATATGCAATGTAAGTTCACCAAGTGCTCGTATTTCTATCCAAAATGCATTTGGATGACATGTTCATTTCATTTAATCATTTTCTTTATTTAAAAAAACAAATTGTAACTAAGCATTGAATTTTTTCAAATACTTAGTTTTACTTGTGAAATACCTAATTTCAATTTTAAAATACTTAATTTGGTAAATGAAATACTCAAAATGAGTATTAAAATACTGGATATTCGAATATGCAACGTAAGTTCACCAAGTGCTCGCATTTCTATCCAAGATACATTTGGATGACATGTTCATTTCATTAAATTGTTTTTTTATTTTTAAAAAAATAAATTTGCAACTAAGCATTGAACTTTTTCAAGTACTTAGTTTTACTTGCGAAATACCTAATTTCAGTTTTAAAATACTTGATTTGGTAAATGAGATACTCATAATGAGTATCAAAATACTGGATATTTGAATATGCAACGTAAGTTCACCTAGTGCTCGGGTTTCCTTCTAAGATGCATTTGGATGACATGTTCAAGGACTTTTCAGCAGCTACAAAGCTTTGAAAGAGGAAAAAAAGATTTGGAGCGAAGATTTGAAGATTTTCAGACAATATTCTTCAAGAGAATAGTCTGTGATAGGAACGAGTAGCATAATCCGTGGATTTACAATTTACAAAGAAATATGGAGTCGGATACCCGTCGATAGTTATAGTCTAGTAGGTCGAAATAAAACGACATGCAATTCACCCTTGATAAATAATTAAAGAGATTTAATTACTTCACTGAGATTAATTAATTTGACATAGCTTGAGAGGACATGTTCAATTGGATAGGAAATCTCGTCGAAAACATGTATCATTGTCAAATGAATTAAGTAGATTAGTAAGGGGTAGGTGAACCGATATTCTCAACAAATTCATTTCTCATTAAACTTTAATCAATCATTCTAGCTTATTTATTTTATCATTTAATCCTTGAACCATTTCATTGAGTTTTTATTTAATAATTGTAGTAGTAAACAATCATCTGAAGTATCGCTGTTAAAATTGAATAACTGAGAATAATAATTGAGAAATACAGTCATTAGAGGAATGATACATGTACTCTTGTACACTATATTATTACTTTACATCGTGCACTTGCGATTATTTCGAGCTTGAATATTATTAATTTTATTAAGAATTTTACAATGAAAGTTTTGCTCGATCACTAAGCATTGAATGTTTTTGAAGTACTTACTTTTTTATTTTAATTTTAAAAAAAATAAATTCGCAACTAAAGATTGAACTTTTTGAAATACTTAGTTTTACTTACGAAATACTTAATTTCAATTTTAAAATACTTGATTTAATAAATGAAATACTCAGAATGTGTATTAAAATACTGGATATTCGAATATGCAACGCAAGTTAACCAAATGCTCTCATTTCCATCCAAGATGCATTTGGATGACACGTTCATTTCATTTAATTATTTTTTTATTGTTAAAAAACAGATTGCAACTAAGCATTAAAGTTTTTCAAGTACTTAGTTTTACTTGCGAAAGACGTAATTTCAGTTTTAAAATACTTGATTTGGTAAATGAGATACTCAGAATGTGTATTCAAATACTAGATATTCGAATATGCAACGTAAGTTCACCAAATGCTCGCATTTCCATCCAATATGCATTTGGATGACATGTTCATTTCATTTAATTATTTTCTTTATTTAAAAAACAAAAAAAAATCGCAACTAAGCATTGAACATTTAGAAGTATTTACTTTTATTTGCGAAATACTTAATTTCAATTTTAAAATACTTGATTTGATAATTGAGATACCCATAAAAGTTAATAAAATACTGGATATTTTAGTAGGCAATGTAAATTCACAAAGTGATCGCATTTCCATTCAAGATGCATTTGGATGACATGTACATTTCATTTAAATATTTTGTTATTTAAAAAAAAAAAAAACAAATTCACAACTAAGCATTGAATTATTTTCAAGTACTTAGTTTTACTTGCGAAATACTTAATTTCAATTTTAAAATACTTGATTTGGTAAATGAAATACTCAGAATGAGTATTAAAATACTGGATATTAAAATATGCGATGTAAGTTCACCAAATGCTCGCATTTTCATCCAAGATGCATTTGGATGATATGTTCGTTTCATTTAATTATTTTTTTATTGTTAAAAAAACAAATTTGTAACTAAGCTTTGAACTTTTTCAAGTACTTAGTTTTACTTGCGAAATACCTAATTTCAATTTTAAAATACTTGATTTGGCAAATGAGATACCCAGAATAGGTATTAAAATACTGGATATTCGAATATGCAACGTAAGTTCACCAAGTGCTCGCATTTCCATCCAAGATGCATTTGGATGACATGTTCATTTCATTTAATTATTTTCTTTATTTAAGAAAAACGCAACTAAGTATAGAACATTTTGAAGTACTTACTTTTATTTACGAAATATCTAATTTCAATTTTAAAATACTTGATTTGGTAAATGAGATACTCAGAATGCATATTAAAATACTGAATATTCGAATATGCAACGTAAGTTCACCAAATGCTCGCATTTCCATCCAAGCTACATTTGGATAACATGTTCATTTAAGTTAATTGTTTTTTTATTGTAAAAAAAAAACAAATTTGCAACTAAGCATTGAATATTTTCAAGTATTTAGTTTTATTTACGAAATACGTAATTTCAGTTTTAAAATACTTGATTTAGTAAATGAGATACTCATAATAAGTATTAAAATACTGGATATTCGAATATGCAAAGTAAGTTCACCAAGTGCTCGGATTTCCTTCTAAGATGCATTTGGATGACATGTTCAAGGACTTTTCAGCATCTACAAAGCTTTGAAAGAGAAAAATAGGTTTGAAGCGAATATTTGAAGATTTCCGGACAATGTTCTTCGAGAGAATAGCCTCTGATAGGAACGAGTAGCATAATTCGTGGATTTATAATTTACATAGAAATATGAAGTCGGATACCCGTCGATAGTCATAGTCCAGTAGGTCGAAATAAAATGACATGCAATTCACCCTTGATAAATAATTAAAGAGATTTAATTACTTCATTGAGTTGAATTAGTTTGACATAGTTTGAGAGTGCATGTTCAATTGGATAGGAAATCTCTTCGAAAGAATAGATCATTGTCGAACGAATTAAGTAGATTAAAAAGAGGTAAGTGAACCGAGATTCTCAACAAATTCATTTATCATTGAACTTTAATCAATTCATTCTAGCTTATTTATTTCATCATTTAATCCTTGAACCATTTCATTGAGTTTTTTTTAATAATTATAGTAGTAAACAATCATCTGAAGTATCACTGCTAAAAATTGAATAACTGAGAATAATAATTGAGAAATACAGTCCTTAAAGGAACGATATTCATACACTTGTACACTATATTATTACTTGATATCGTGCACTTGCGATTATTTCGAGCTTTAATATTATTAATTTTTACTGAGAATTTTACAATGAAAGTTTTGCTCGATCGCTAAGCATTGAACATTTTGAAATACTTACATTTACTTGCGAAATACCTAATTTTAATTTTAAAATACTTGATTTGCTAAATATGATACTCATAATATGTTATATAATACTGATATTTGAATATGCAACTTAAATTCAGTCTTGGTTGGTTTTTCCAACTAAGATTTATTAGAATACTTATTCATGTCATTTAAAGAAATGAACACAGTTCATTATTGATCGTGGATTAAGAGTAAGTTGTTTGTAGATCAAAATAAGCACTTACTTTTAATAAAAATATAGTAGCATACTTGTCTCGGAGTAAAAGTAAGTTCTTTCTTTGTATACCGAAATAAATTGTTATTTTTATTTCATGAGGAGTGATGAACAATGTATTTGTTAAAATTTCAATTGCATTGAAATTGCACTATGATGCATATTAGAAATATCCAGTATTTTATTACCTATTCTGAGCATCTCATTTATGAAATCAAGTATTTTGAAACTGAAATTAAGTACTTATCAAGTAAACTAAGTACTTTAAAAGTTTCATGCTTAGTTGAGAATCTGATATTTTTTTTACAAAATATATATCACATGAGAAGGATATGTCGTCCAAATGCATCTTTCAAGAAAAGACCAATATTTGGTAAACTTACGTTGCATATTTGAAAATCAAGTATTTTAATACCTATTATGATTATCTCATTTATCAAATCAAGTATTTTAAAATTGAAAGTAGGTATTTCTCAAGTAAAAATAAATATTTGAAAAAATTCAATGCTTAGTTACAAATTTGTTTTTTGTTTTTTACAAAATAGATATCACATGAGAAAGATATGTCGTCCAAATGCATCTTTAAAGGAAAGACCAACACTTGGTGAACTTACGTTGCATATTCGAATATCCAGTATTTTAATACTCATTATGACTATCTCATTTATCAAATCACGTATTTTAAAATTGAAATTAGGTATTTCGCAAGTAAAAGTAAGTATTTGAAAAAATTCAATGCTTAGTTACGAATTTGTTTTTTTTTTACAATAAAAAATAATGAAATGAACATGTCATCCAAATGCATCTTGAATGGAAATGCGAGCATTTTGTGAACTTACGTTGCATATTCGAATATTCAGTATTTTAATATTCATTCTGAGTATTTCATTTACCAAATCAAGTATTTTAAAATTGAAATTATGTATTTCGCAAGTAAAAATAAGTACTTCAAAAAGTTCAATGCTTAGTTGTGGATTTGTTTTTCTTTTAAAAATAAAAAAATATTTAAAAGAAATGTACATGTCATCCAAATGCATCTTGGATGGAAATACGAGCATTTGGTGAACTTACATTGCCTACTAGAATATCTAGTATTTTATTAACTTTTATGAGTATCTCAATCACCAAATCAAGTATTTTAAAACTGAAATTAGATATTTCGCAAATAAAATTAAGTACTTGAAAAAGTTCAATGCTTAATTGCGAATTTTTTTAAAAATAAAAAAATAATTAAATAAAATAAACATGTCATCCAAATGGATATTGGATGGAAATACGAGCACTTGGTGAACTTGAATTGCATATTCGAATATCCAGTATTTTAATACCTATTCGGAGTATCTCATTTATCAAATCAAGTATTTTAAAACTGAAATTAGGTATTTTGCAAGTAAAACTAAGTACTTGAAAAAGTTCAATGCTTAGTTGCAAATTTGTGTTTTTAAAAATAAAAAAAATAATTAAATGAAATGTACATGTCATCCAAATTGATCTTGGATGGAAATACGAGCACTTGGTGAAGTTGCGTTACATTTTCGAATATCCAGTATTTTAATACCAATTCCGAGCATGTCATTTACTAAATCAAGTATTTTAAAATTCAAATTTAGTATTTCCAAGTAAAACAAAGTATTTCAAAAAGTTCAATGCTTAATTGTGAATTTTTTTTAAAATACAAAAATATTTTAATTCAATGTACATGTCATCCAAATATATTCGGGAATGATAAGTGGAAAATGGAAATAGAAGGACCAACAAAAATAGGAATTTATATAATTTTTTATTAGTTAAAAAGGGTAAAAAGGTAAAAATACTTGAAACATGTAGTAAATATTAAGTTGATCTTGTGTCAGGTATCAAAATCCAAAAAAAAACTTATGGGTACTGAATTTTAAGTAAATGATGGACAGGTGCATTTTTCTCAAAATTACCGTTAATCTATCACTAATTTTATAACCAATTTCTTAATTTATATTATATACGCAACATCAATGCTCGTGCTTTCTTGCAAATGTATCTAAAAACGAGTAAGAGTCAAAAAAACATCATCAAACCGGCCCTTTTTTCTAAATCAGCTGCCTAAGAAAATATATAACAAGCAAAGTTATTTATGAAAGAAAAAAACAAAACAAAAAAAACAAGAAAACAAAAATGTATTGTATATATCTACATGATTAATCAACCAGTACTGGTACTCGGCCGTGAAGACCAAAGAGAACTTAAAGCACGAAGGCGTTGCAAATACTCCCCCAAGGCAAGGAGGGCGAGAGCTGCTTTGCGGGTTGTAAGTATTCGACATATCTGCTGAAGGGTTTCTCCACGAAGATGATCCGCCTGCATGCAGATCGATCCATTGGATTACGTACATTTTCCACAACTAGCTTAGCTAGGTAGGAGATTTAACTACGTACCTGGCCTACAAACCTCATCAAAGCTTCCAACTTCTCCATGGCATCACCTATGTGTGAGAGGTAGTTCCCTTCACCGTCTAGCAAGCCATTGGCTATGGTTTCCGACAAAATCTGATGGAGTTTTAGCATTCCCTGTGACAGAGCATCTTCTGCTTGCTGACATGATTGTGTAAGATTACAAACGTCCACACGCTGTTGTTCTTCCAGTGGCTCCAGATTCGGTGCCACGACCTATATATACATAGATACAAGACACAGATGAAGTTCAATTTTGTTTGTTTTCTCTAAAGTGCTTTACAAAACCACCTTGAGGAATTCTGAAGGCCGAAAGCCACCAATCCAAAAGAATAAGCGCTCGGCACAAGTTTTCCACGTGCCAGACATGACGTAAAATGCATCAGCCTTGGCTGCTGATTGTTTCATTTTGAAGAGATTGAAATAGTGCCTCATCCCGCTATCAACAAATCTCCGCAATTCCACTTCTCCAATCCCACAACTAACAGCATTCTTCAATTCCGATATTTGCCTATTTTGTTCTTCCACCCACTGTCCATACTCAATTTCAAATGTAGCAATACCTAAGAAGAAATATAGGTTTCAAGAGATGCAAAATACATCTGCTCAAGAAAATATCATAAGTTTATAATTAGGTACAGGCCTGGGTTTTTTGTTCCGGAGGAACGCAGCAGATTTGTATCTAAGCACACACCCTGAAAATGGAAGAAATTTCAAGTTGAAAGTTTCTTTTAGGGAATGATTCTTGGATTCATCTGTCGTTCTTTGTCTAATAGAAAAAATATTTAAAGCAACAAATACCTGTTGCCTTGATCGTTCAATCTCTTGTTCTATCTGCATTAGTCTCAGTTTACTGTTTTCCAACTGCTGGACATAAGCCTGCAGACAAAAATTTAGATCCAAACAACTTGCTGTAAACTCTATTATCATGGACTGATTTATTGTACATTGACTGCACATTTGTGAAGTAATCATAGTACCTTTTTCCGCAGACGACTTTTACGAGCCGCCTCACGATTCTGTGCAAGTCGTCTCCGTACCTATAAATCAAACTCTAGTTTTGTCAACAATAAAGATCACGTAAACAGAAGATATGTCCAATGATGATTAGAAGAGATGAAGATTATATCAGTTTTGGTTCTTGACTCGTTATCAGAAAGAAATACAAGCCATGGAAAATATATATACGCGGCCTCAAGCATTTATAGTTGCTAACTAAATAAATCCAATAAAAGCAAGTGAAAATTCCATTCTAATTTTACCTTGTCAGCTGGTTTGCTTGATTCTTCATCGTATTTATAAGAAGGTTCGATGGTTTTGTGGGAAGTGTTTTCTGACTAAACACATATACACGATAATAAGTCAGCTAAGCTGTGGGATATAAGTCTAGCCCGCAACTTGATCCGCACACACATATATATGGTAACTAATTAATTCTATGATTGGTGCGTACCTCGTTGTCTTGTTTACCACTGACATCAAGAATTATTGAAGGAGATGTATCAAAACAGTTGTTTCCTTTAAAATCTCCCCACATATCCATTTGAAGCATTGGCTCGTATAACCCCATCCGTCTAGTGGGCACAAACCGAGTCGACGCTGAATTCATTCTGTTTAAACCATTTAAAGTTTTGAATTAGTACTTCCGGTTGCTAAATCAATGAGGTACAACCGGACATTTGACAGCAAAAAATGAATCAACAAAGGCCATACAATTCATAAGCGTTGTCTTTTAGGCACCTGGTTTGATTTTAAGACCATATATATAATTGAAATTTGAGGAAATTAAAGACTTACACAATAGATTCATCTCAATTCAAGAATTATGCAATACCATTTCTTGTCGTATCAGGAAAAACCAGCAGAATGTTGGGAATACTAGCAACAAAAATAGTCCACACTAGGTTTAAACATCTGTTAAATCAAGCTTTGCAACGATACTGGTGGCAAATCAGAATCAGATTTCAAGATAGGCAACTATCTGGCTCGATTCATGATCTCGTTAGCAATCCCACATGGTATCATATTTTACGACAGCATTTCCATGATTCAGAAGAACGAATCAAGAACCGTTCCCCTACCAGGGATATGATAGATGATGTTTGACGGCCTTTATGCTTCATAAATACAAACCATCAAACAAGAAACACAGAAAAGAAGCCAACATATAGACGGAGCCTAGCTTAGCTTCACACAACACGAACGAGACACGGGCTATGAAGAAAATGGATACATGTTTCAGTATATTGAGTTTTTTGTTGCCATCTTTGACATCCAAATAATACCAAAGCTGACACAAGTTTGCTCAAACAGTTCCCTTCCTTTTAAAAAGGGAAAAAACCAGAGAGAGAGAGAGAGAGAAGTTCAAAAAATAAACCTTTAATGGAAATCAGAAACAAGCACTGCACCCACTTCGAGAATAAAATTTACGAGAAAACTTGCTAGCTAAAGAAGTGCTCTTAATCCCGTCTTTCAGCTCTGAACATGATGAAGAAGAATCGAATAACAATATCGTCATGAATCATGTATTTCTACTCTAGCTCGAATGGGAATTTCTTTCATTGCAAGTGCGTCATAACCTGTCGGTTGATTGGTCCGTGTCACCGCAATTTTATTTTATATACATGTTCAATCCAAATATTTTAGTTTATTTTTTACGCTTCAAACCAAATAGTTAATTATTTATCAAAAATCTTGTTTAGCCAACTAATTTAACACCAAATCATGAATTGTTATACTCAGATCCCAGCTTCTAATAACAAAATCGACATAAGATTTAATACTTTTTTCGTCTTAGTTTTTGTTTTTTTTATATATTTTAATAACATTATTGAGAAAATAAATTATTTAGACAAACTTTATAATACGCTTTTATTTAATGATATCGAGAAAACAAATTATAATCATCAATAATGAAAGATATTAAATAATGATATATTATGATAAAATATTATTAAATAAGAAATATTGACTATATATAATTAAGACCGAAGGAATACAGAATATAACGGCTAAAGCGCTATGCTGGCTGACATTGATTTTACAGAGTATGGATGCTTAATCAATATTCTCTAAATTTGCGTGGAAGAAATTGTATAATTTGTAGGTAATATGTGTCGTATGCAACAACCAAACGGAAATCTTAAAACATTTATGCATTATTTTGTAATTAACAAATGATCAGTTTTAGTGTTCGGAGTTAAGGATGACAATTTTTCGAGACGATGATCGCAATATTTTCGAGTTCAGCGATTTTTTAAAATTTTCGAAATAATTTGGTGTGGGTACGAGGATAATATCTCAATCTCCATATCCACGCTGAAAAATTATTATTAACACTAATAATAATAATATTATTAAATTTATATTGATATTAATAATATTATTATATTAAATTGAAGTCCTCAAACCCTCCTTACCGGCCCTATCAATATTTTTGAAAAGAGGATAGGAGCAAAGACGAAGATTTGATCTCGCATGTTCGAAGTCGGGAAATCTCTAAACTCGAAAAAATGAAGATCGAGATGAAGATGAAATAGGGAGACAAAAATAAAAATGGCAAACTCATTCAACACCGTTGTCATCCCTATTCGGATCGGACATTTCCACTAATATAATATATCTATAAACGTCAAAGCAACTAAGGAACAGTAATGTTTTTGTGCTTACTTTGAATATTGCGCACCACCTCAATTTCACTACACTCGTACACTTAACTATCACAATAATTTATTCAGGTAGTCAAGCGCGTGCACAAGCCATATTTATATATTATTTTAATGTAAAAATCATAATTAAATTTAATATTTGAGAAAATTATAATATATATACATAAATCATAACTAAATTAATTTTCATTTTTCTTACATTAATTAGGAAAATAAGAGTTTGATTTGTATCTTCATTATAATACTACTCATAATAAACATGACACATCTTAAATGTACTTTTGAAAATATATTTTCCAAATAAAATACAAAAATAATTTGTAATATATTTTGTACTTTTAAATATTCATATGTGATTAGTTAAACCTTAAACGTTTCCTGTTAATGACCCTTCAAATCCTTAAAGAGGCATAGTATAATATTGAACCCCCATCCATAGAGAGACCCATCTTAATTCAAGGGTTCATTCAAATGCCCCACACACGCATATATTTATTATTTAATTTTAAAATACTTATTTATGGTATTTTTAAATAATAACATATTCCACTGCCTGAAGTATGGTATGTTGATCGTGGATTGTGAAGGTGAATGGTCCACCATTTTCATATTCTAAACTCAACTTCATACAAAGTGCTCGACCTTGTTAGTGCAAGTTGGCCTTTTTGCTTCCATTTTCATTTTTGGATTCTCTCTCACACTCAATTATTTAATTACACTATACATGTACATGTTCACATGTGTATGTATTGTCGCTAATATCATGTTTAAATTATAGATACGAACAAGAAAAATAGCAGTTTATATAACGTGCAATTCATTATAGAAATATTACGACATATACTTTGTATAAATAAATTCATCATTTTTCTTGATTCTTGTCTCTTGAAATCGAGAATATTGAATGCATGTTTGGGACAAACCCAAAAGTCACAAATTACACGGAAGAACTAATTAACTCATGCAAGCATCAACATACATATACATATATGTCTATGAAGAATCCAATCACCATAATCTATAATAGGATATTTACATATACACGATATAATAGTGCAGAGGTTTATCCACTTAGAAAGTAACAGGCATAATTGGGATAAGGTTGAGACGAATATATTAATTCTCAAGTGATTTTCCTTCTCATATTCTTTGTCGACCTATGCAAGTGATTTAATGTAAAATCAAAACGTACGTCACGCAATAAACTTGTTTGTCATATTCTCATAAAAGTAGATTGATTATACAGAGAAGTGTAAATAAAATTAACGTAAGGTATTTGCCAATTCAATAATAACAAATTGCTGTGTTCTAAAGTGCTTACCAACTAAGGGTGGCTAATGTGTCGCAACGCCGATAACTTGAATTGGAACGAGTATTGAACAAGATCGACCACGCGCAAATGTTCCATGTTTATTTAATTGTGATTAATTACATTCTAAAAAACAAAAACTAGTGAAATCCTTTATCGAATTACTAAATTAAATAGAGTGCAACCATTTTAGGAATTCTGGATTTCTTCCGGGAGGTGAAGAGTAATTTCTTAATAAAGGGATCAAAACGTCTATTACCCTCGAGTCTAAGCTACCATAAAGATAATATCTTAACAAATTTAATGATCATATTTTGTCGTATTAATTTATCCGTAAAATGAACCATGAGATACCACCCTAAAAATAACATCACGTCATCGAAATCTGGCGCATCTGTTACAAGCGCAGAAAACCAAGTCTGAGAATCCCAGGACAAGTATAGCATTTAAATCTGCACTTATAAAACCAAATGCCCCTATAGATGGGACAAACGTTTTCAACGAATAAAAACACATGGTTGTAAAATACCAAAGTTGTTTTATGTTTTTTCTAAAATATTTCAAAACAAACAAAAGATGAAAAAAAAAATTCCCCAAAACAAATATGGAAACTTTCAAAATTATATATATATATATATATATATATATATATATATATATATATATATATAGATATATAGAGCCGGTAATGGGTGGAGGCAAAATAATTGTTCTAAACAAAATCCCTTCGAGGAAAAATATGAAGGTAACATGTAAATAGAGGAAAATCAACAGGAGAGCTGAATATGAAAGAACATTCAAGAAAATAAAATTATGGTTAACAAGAGGATGCATCCAATAGACCGTATTTGTCCATCCTCGCATATGGTCTATAGAAAAAATCATAAAAACTCACATGTAAAAATAAATGTGAATAATTCGAGACACACCGGGTCATCGCCCTAAATGGAACTCAACGAATAAAAGGATAATAGGACAGGTCCTTTTCACCATTGACTACTAGATTTTTATATGATTAGAAAGGAAATTCTTAGAAAAACCCTTTCCAACAACAAATGTACTCACAGATCTAAACTAAGCAGCCTTTATTACGTGTTGATGCCATAAATCATGCATTGCAACATCAAGCCAGTCTTATGGAATCAACATCTATAATTCGGTATTCCAAAATAGTAAGCATGGATAAATAAAGCTCTCTAATGAACTTGAAAAGTGGCTCTTAACAAAGGCCCCGCCCGAGGATTCTAAGCAGTAAAAAATCGGAAGAGTTGAATAAAAATCTCAAAAAAGTCTAGCCAAGGTAGACATGCACATGGATTGAAAAATCAAATACAAAATGTTTGGGTGTGGTTTAACAGTTTAGATTCAATATGATGGAAAACACCAGAAATAGATTACAAGTAAATACTATATGTTTTAAATCAAAATTAAAATTGAAGAAAAAATATTGTCCAAATTTCATTAAGTACTATAGCTTAAAAATATTAAAATAACTCGTCATATCATCCTTCAGAAACTAAAGTGACGAGACAAAAATCCTGAAGCAAACCATCAAGAGTCCATGTGGCAAAACAAAACAAAAATGAAGACAAAGTTACATGGAAATAAAATCCATAACCACGGCCCAAAGGTATAACATATCAACTTCAAGCACAGTATGAGAGGAACAAAGGAATCAAACGAAGAAGAAAAATGAAGGAACATTAAAAAAAAGCAACAGCAGCAGCAGCAAAATGGCGATCAAACATAAAAGGAAGTTTCAAAAAGAAAAATGAGAGACCAAATAGAATTTTACAAGTCATGATAAAATCATAACAAATTAAAAATAAAAAGGTTTACCAATAAGATCATAACTGGAGTCTGGATATCAGTTTCACTAAAAGACTGGCCAAAGGTGTAAAAGGCTAAGAAAAGAAGTGGAATATGATGAGAAAAATTCAAAGTTGAAAAATGAAGCCATAGTATCATATTCCACCATCAAGCCCAAAAACTAAGATTAAACCTTTAACCATTCGGCAACAACACCATGAATTTTGCTATTCCATTTCAATGGTGATTTTCTGCAGTAATTGAAAAAAGTATGTCAAAGAAATCAGCAGAAGAACAATATTGCAATATTATCTACATTTATAAACTTATGAACAAAAGCTCCACCAAAAAAATCTACTGACTAAAGATAAGTTTTATTGTCCCACCACAATTTTGTCAAACATTTCCCAATTCCCATTGATCAGCAAACCCAAGTATGTCTCATACTAATATACATTTGGGGATGATCAGTGACAATTGATTGAACAAATCAGAGTTAAGAAAATTTTCGTTATGGCCGTCTTACTCCTGTTAGAATGATTGTCATAAGGTCCATCAGTTTCCCAATATATTACCACAAATACAATTTCCACGATCAATGAATTTATGTCTGATCGCAACCAACCATCCTAAGTATTACTCGCCTCCCTCTAGACACGTCACATACCATCCTCAACCTTTGGCAAATTAATTTACTTCAAATCTCATTTACAACTCTTTCCTTGTACAAGTCACATTGAAATTAGCAGAGTATCTATCATAGATTCATGATCACTGACAGATATTCTAGCTCATAGTAGTGACTGGCGAATAATGATCCAACCCTGCAGTCCTACGACAAATTATAATATACATTTGCCTTCCTACCCTAAATTTCTTCAACTGAAATTTTGAACTTCGAGAGTCAAAATTAACAAATAATAGATCTGTGATACACAACGTGTTAGAAGGAGTGAGGGTAACAATAAAGAAAACACTTGGAGTTACCAAATTCAAACTCCCTTTAAAGAAAGTACGAACAGCATAGACATAGATAAGTATAAGAAAAACATGGGTGCACAGATCATACCAAAGGCTGGGAAAATAGCCACTGTCATCAGTCCTCGAAGATTTAGCTAATGAGGAAGAAGTTTGCCCACTCTGCTGAGTTGGATACATATGCGACAACCCTTGAAGCATAGCCCCACCGGGCACACCAGTACTTGCGCCAGCGCCGGCATAGGAGCCAACTCCAGGAACTCCATAAGCACCCAAACCGAATCCCTGCATTTGTCCACCCATCATCCCGTAATAACCTCCCATCAACGCATTCCCAAACAAGCCGGAACCATACAAAGGATTCATTAACCCCATCTGTTGCCCAAACAAAGCCATATTCTGCGCCTGCTGAGCCGCAGCCACTTCAAGCATCTGCGGGTGAACCGGCTGCATGGCCGTAGTTATTGAAGCTGCGCCCCCAACTCCTTTCCCCTTCCCTTCAGTGGCCTTCCTACAATGCAACTGACTTCCTTCGAACATCTTATCCGGCTCCTCTAAAACTTTCTTAGCTCCTTCGACGGTCTTAAACACAAAAATCGCATACCCTTTAAATTTCCCAGTATTTGGATCCAACCCCGTTGGCCCGTGTTCAACCTCTCCGAATTTCTCAAAGAAACTCCTCAACTTTTCTGGACTGGCATTCATTGGCACATTGTTGACATAAATTTTGCGCTGAGGAAAATCAGCAGAAAAATGCTGATGAGAAACAACTCCAGAAGCAGAGGTGTTGGGACCCGCGGATGCAAGATTGCAAGTAATCGTACGATTACCAATTTGAATTCTAGGGGATTTCAGTAGTTTTTGAGCAGATTTCCTCGTTTTGAAAGTTACAAAGGCGTAACCTTTGCATTTCCCCGTGGCGCGATCCATAACAACATTCAAATCCTCAACTTCACCAAAAGCCCCGAAAATGGAGTGGATTGACTGGCGCGTGGCATCCCAACCGAGTCCGTAGACGAAGACTTTCCGATGGGAGATGTCTTTGTCCGCCGTGGACTGGATAAGGTCGAAAAGTGAATCGTGCGATACACATAGGTCGGTTACGAGATTGGTGAGCTGCTCCTTGGAAAATGGTTGCAGGAGGGTTTGGAGTTTGGACTGTGGATCGGAATCCGAGTCGGATCCAGATTTGGGAATCTTAATTTTCTTCTTCTTCTTTGTCTTGTCGATTGCGTTGATGCGCTTTGGTTTCTTCTTCGGTTTGGTTCTCGCCATTCGCAGGCGGCCGATGCTGCAACCTCAAGGTAAGTAGGTGAGCTTGCGAAGAAAATAAAAGGTAAAGGAAAGGATTATTATTAATTTGGATCGGCCCATCAGCCAGCCCATTAAATCCTAAGCAGGCCTAGGGGTATTTATGGTATCACATTTTACTATCATATTATTACAGAGACTAATAACAGAAGAAACAAGGGGGTACACTGGTCTCGCGAGGAGGAGGAAGATTTCTCCTATGCTTGCTTGGTGTGAGCCAAGCCTACCCTAACTCCAAAATTATCATCAATCAATAACTTCTTCTTCTCAATCTTGTAATCAATTCATTGCTCATTGACTTTTTATATGCATGGATGATGATCGGTCTGACTCGTTGCCACTCACGGCGCCGGCTCCGATCACTAAGTCTTCTGAGATAGATCTGGAATTGGGTCCAGAAGAGCAAATTCAGTGCCGGATTTGCCTCGAAACTGACGGTATGATATCTCCATCCTGTCGCTTAGGGTTTTGATTGATGAAAGAATCATGTAATCTTTGAAGCGTATCTAGGTTTGTTCCAATTATTCTGCGGGTCATACAGTGGATCGCTGTTTTTGTGATCTGCATTCTTTCATTGATGAGTGGATTTATTTATTTGGTATTGGTATATACTCCTTTTGTTTCATTTCCCGAAAGTACTTTATATTAGCTTTAACAGCGGGCTAATTAGTTTGATCTAATTGCATTTCCATCATAATTCTACATAGGCTGCACTTTTCTTTTTCTTTTTCTTCAGGATTTTATGTTGCCTCAAGGAATTTTATGATGCATTAAACACGTATTTTGGTTGATGACATTACACATTTGGTTAAAGTACTGCATTCAGCATTGGAATTTTTGTTTGTTTACCAGGAAGGGACTTTATTGCTCCTTGCAAGTGCAAAGGGACATCAAAATTTGTTCACAGAGAATGTCTCGATCATTGGCGTTCTTTGAAGGTTCTCTCTATTTTTAACTTACTGAGAAGCTATTTTTATTCTATTTGAGTTAATAATATGCTCTAAATTTCTTAAATTATTAGCTCCTGACACTATTCTTTCCGCAAAGCATTATTCCTCATATTGTATCAGTTTGAGTCATTTAATTTTTGTTTCCAATCCTTTTATTTTTTGCAGGAAGGCTTTGCCTTTGCTCATTGCACAACTTGCAAGGCCCCTTATTATTTGAGAGTTCATGTCTTTGCTGATAGGAAGTGGCGAACTTTGAAGTTCCGATTCTTTGTCACTAGGGATATTTTATGCATCTTTTTTGCTGTTCAGCTGGTTGGAATCCTTTTTGTTCTATTTTATTTTCTTATCTGCTCTTGCCTCTTATTAGGTTAAAATTCTTTCGAGTAATAATGATGCATGAAAAAGTTTAAGCATTCTTCAAGTCCTTGTTATATTCTAATTTCTAACACCTATATTATTTTTACAGATTATTGCTCTATTGGCATACTTGGGGTATCTTATTGATGGCTACCAAAAATATTGGCTTCGCCATTCCTGGGGTTTCGATAGCGAACTTAGTTTCTACTACATATGTGGTAATCCTTAGCCTCACATTACCCATCTATGAATTCCTTCCATTATTGGCTGTATCTCCGAGGTTGTCCCTTATGCAGGTTCAGGACAAAATGTTATGGATTTGTAAAATACTTCCAATTGGATATTTTGATATTAACTGCATCTTTAGCTTTTTATCTTGTGTTTGGTCAAAGTATATGTATTTCAGAACAAAATTGAAAAGTGAATTATTCAAAATGGTGTTAATTTCAATGTAACAAGAAACAGATTATCCATATTCCTTGGTTGATTAGTAAGTTTTTCAACAGATAATCTGTATTCCTTTTTGGTTAATGGCATTATGCGATGTATGTATCGGTTTCTTTCAAGAAACTTGATCCTTTGAATAGCTTGGGGGGTTATCTCAGAGAGAAACCATTCACTCTGTTAAGTGGAAAATTTAATAATAGAAAAAAGGTTAAAAATTTTAATACGCGGAAATATTTAGTGTAGATCATGTATCAGAGGTTAAAACAAGACTTGCAACCTACTTATCTAATTATTATTGTTTATATCCATATTTATCCAATAATTCCTCTGTATAAGTTCAAACTGAAAAATCAATAGATTTCCTACTCTTTATCCGATAAAAAATATGTGAACAATCTTTTTAGAAAGTTAAATATTAAATAAAAATAAAATAAAAATTCTATATATTAAATTAGGTGGCCGTCTAGACGGGCGGTCGATTTTTTTAACAGCGCTCAGAGACACCGCTTTTCTAAAATATGAGAGGTTGGCGATCGCTCAGCGCTTAGGTGGTCTTAGACTGCGTCTTTTAGAACACTTATATTAGCACATTAATTTTAACAGATCAAGTATATGGCAATGAAATTTATATTCTTTTCCGTCTGATGTGCCTGTTTAGAGAACATCATTATGTGTTCTTCGGCATTTTTGTTGATGTCTGGACTCTGATCGATGATGTGTTAGACCCATTGAACTCTTTCCGCAGGGGCTCTGTTGTTTTTTGCTTTGCTGGGCTTATCTGGGTGCGTCATTACTTGTTATGACAGAAGAGTGCGCAATGATCTAGCGCAGCCATGTCGACAATTGTGTCTTTGTTGTTGTCATCCTGGGTATCCTCTCTCTCCCTGTTTTTTTTTTTGACATTGATAGTAGCTGAAAAGTTAATTCCATGTTTTTTTCTTTGTTCGAGAATTTTACCTATCTATCGTGTTTGTTCAAGTCTGCTTTTATGTTTCTGTAATGTTCAAGTCTGCTTTTATTCTACTTATTACCGTGTTTTGGATTTCTAAGTGCTATTAGCGAGTGTTGTTAATTGCAATCATCGCTATGGCATTTACCTCTTCATTGACGTGTGTTTTAACGTCTGAAATTTGATTCGTTCGACAATCGTCATATTGCAGAATGTGTGCAGATTGCCATTTACCTGGCACTCTTTGTATGTGGACTGATTGTACCACATGCTTTGAAAGTTGTGGCAGCGCAGCTGGTGAATGTGGTTGCTTGGGAAGTGCTGGTGAAGCTGGATTGCCATTATTATTAGTAATGGCTTTAGTAGTACTTGGTTTATTTACTGTGATTGGTGTATTCTATAGTGTGTTGGTGGCCACGATGGTTGGACAGAGGATTTGGCAGCGTCACTACCACATACTTGCAAAAAGAATGCTAACGAAAGTGAGTATTACATTTTGTCTTTGCTTGCATTATTTTATCATGATCATTAAATGCCACATGTTATACAATATCCTCCCTATTTCTGATGTCCTCTTAATCCAGCACATGAAAAGAAATCACTTGAAAGTTTTTTACGACGTCTGGTTTCATTTTTTGCTACTTCTGTAGAAAGTTTCTTCAAAACCGTCCCTCTTCATTATAACCTGCCTTTTTCCTCTAAGAGATGGTTGATGGCCCATAGCCACTGTTTGCTGCCAAGTTTTACTGTCAGAAAGATTTTAATGTGAATCTAATACCTTGGTTTCTGGTGTGCAGATTTGCAATTCGAGCATCTTAAACATATAGTTTTTGTATTGGTTATTTTAGCAAGTTCCCCTCCAATTAAATTACTAGAATGCGGTTCTGTTCTAGAAACATCAGTTGATCTTAGAACTCTTGATTCGCTAGTCCTATCTTTCCGCTGATAGTGATTTGCGTGATTGTAGTTAGGTTCCTTGGTGCAATAAATATGTAAACAATAATTCTGGATAAAAAATAATCGAAAATGTTCATGAAGCAAGAAATGGTAGAAATTTTCATAAGTTAGAAATCTAAGGAAATACATTCTCCTATGTTCACGTTCTTTAGTCTTTCTGTCTTTGTGGGATAGCGATTTGCGTGTTTGCAGTTAGTTTTCTTGATGCCATAGATATGTAAGCGATAATATTGGATTAAAAACAATTGAAAATATACATGAAGCAAGAAATGGTAGACAAGTTTTAGGAGTTAGAGATCTAAAGACATACATTTCCTATGTTCACCTTCTGTAGTCTTTGTAGTGGTAATTTTAGCAAGTTCCCTCCAATTTAGAGCTGTGTCAAATTATTAGAACGTGGTTCTGTGCTGTAAACGTCAGTTGATCTTAAAACTCTTGCTTCAATAGTCTGTCCTATCTTTCCATCTTACCGCTGATAGAGATTTGTGTAGGGGTGACAATGGGTACGGGTAGAGCGGGTACACGCCCATCTTCCCGCTGATATGGATTTGCGTAGGGGTGACAATGGGTACAGGTAGAGCGGGTACACTACCCGAACCCAACCCATTTGTGTAATGTTAAATAACGGGTTTTGCAATACCTACCCATACCCAACTCATTTAGGTTTCTATTAGGGTGAATATTATTCTCTCAATTATAAATACCACTTTCCTCCATTTTTGAAAATTTTCTTACATATGGGATTTTATGGTTTGTATACACTTTAATATTCAATTAATGTTTTGTGGAATTATACGAGTTATTGTTGTCTTTAATATTTGGTTGAAATTGTGCTATAGACGTTTATTCAATTTATGCTATAAATATACATCTTCAAAATTTGAAAGATAAAAAATATTACGAATATAATCGTTAGACGGGTCTAACGGGTTTGGCGGGTAGAAACCGTCAACTTTCGCGTGTGGGTCAGGCGGGTATGGGTTATGTTTAGATTGGGTGGGTCAGGCCTCGGGTCCTTCAGAATTGTAGCGGGTCGAGTCTCGGGTCCTGCTGGAGCCGACCCATTGCCAGACTTGCGTGTTTGCTGTTAGTTTTCTTGGTGCAATTAATGCATAAGCGATAATACTGGATAATAAATAATCTAAAGCAGACTTGCAGCGAGAGATAGTAGACAAGTTTTACGAAGGGACGGGCGATTTAACCGGGCTATCCCCTTGCTTTATAGGCTTAGTTATAATGTGTCCATGCCCATTCTATTATATGGGTTTCAGCCCAACTGCTTAAATGTCGAGTTAGTTTTTAAGATTGGTAGTTTGGGTTTTCTCCCAATTGTATCTTGAGTCTGCATTTGTTTCCTTTTAAAATTATATTAAATTGGAACCATAAATAATTTCTCTCTGACGGTTGATTAAGTGGAATCAATTAATTGACTGTGTCCGAGTTTCGATAATTAATGCAGTCGAATTAGAATCAATAAACCATAGTTTGTATATTTTGCTCAGTTTTCCACTTCTCTGTGAGGTTGTTGTTTCTACATAATATCAATTATGGCTTTGCTGTGTCGAATTTTGTTTCTAAGTTGTTTTCCAAGATTTGTATGTTGATTAATTTTTCTGGACGTCTCATGAATTTGTTCGTGGCATGAAGAATATATAATTACTTGTCTTGTTCCTGTATTTTAGGACTTGATTCTAAGTTGCTATTATGAATATTTGTGTTCGTGATCCATCTCATCTTGCGGTTTTCCATAAATGTGTTTTATTAGTTTGTGGTTTTTTTTTTGAGTTGTTTTCAGAAATTTGCTTGGAGTCTCAATTTAAATTTCGAGTTTTTTTATTACTTTTCATGGCTTTGTTCGTGTTGTTCTGAGTTGCTAATTAATTCATCGGTTTTATTTAATTGGATTTATTAAATTCAATATATTGGAAGAAGTGAACATATCCTTAAGTGGACAAAATCCAAAAATCTGATTTAGCCCACCCTAAACCAAAATCCTGGTTTCGCCCCTGGTTTTACGAGTTAGAAATCTCCGCATATTTTTTCAATTATGTTCACCTTCTGTTTGGGGAAGAAACATTCCTCAATATACTTTATAACATGTTTTTTTTAGGAATATGTGGTTGAGGATGTTGATGGTGAGACGACTGGAGCAGATTGGTCACCCCCACCTCTTCCTCCAGAGCATATTCAGCAACTAAAATCGCTTGGACTTCTGTGAAGATTCGACAAGAAGTGTCCTACGTAGAGGTTAACCGACTCTGCGGCTTTGTAGGTTTGTATTTCTGCGTCGATTAGATATCAATCTGTATTGTTAATCATGAGGAATGATAAAGGGGATATAATCTCGCCGATGCTGTTTGTAATTTTGTACGATAAAGAAGTATCTCTTACTGATACAATTCACATTCGATGCAATTTATATGATGTATTAATCAAGAATGAAAGAAACACTTTGATTGTATTTCTTCTCACTGTATATCTAATACTTTTGGGATGATTGAAGAAGGATAAATACTAATTTATCGGCCTTGTGCGACTGTGCAATGAGATTAGGCAGCAACTACTTCGTATCAATTATCGTCTACAAAAATGGCGAAGTCGAGTTTCTGTACAAGTTCATTATAAACTCGTTCACAGTTACGAACATTCAATTTTTATATAGATGGTAAGTGATTCTACGGTCGCTCCTTTAGGAGGATTTCAAAAATGCTGTAAAAAAATATTATGATGGCTATGTTGCTCTGTGTTCATAAATGGGATATGTTTGTAATTTTGATCTTTTATATCTTTCTTTTATTGATTATGATCTTATATTGTTAAATCTGATCTTAGTTATATATATTTTAATTTTTGACAATTTATTTATTTTTGAATGGAAGTGTTGAGTAGCATGATTAATATTATGTAATTATTAAAAACAATGGATATTACCTACTTGTTTATATATATATTAATTCGAATCATACGATAAGATATTGATGAAACATGATGATTTTTTATATAATTAAATATGTTTGTTGGAAAAAAAATTTAAAGTAATAATTTATTACCTTACTGATTAATTAATATTTTTTAAATTATTAAAATTTGATGGTCCTAGCATTAATAAATATATATATATATATTGTTTGACTTCATTTTAATTTATATCTTCATTTATTATTTTGTCATCGATATTTTGTAAATAAGTCTTTTTACCCCACACACACATATTGAATACAGACAGGAACTGAAATGAAGTCACACCACTCTTTTGTAATCCAATTGCACCCCCCATCGACCCCAAGTGTTCCCCAACCACTTCAAGATTTAGTCTAAAATTAAAATAGTAAAAGCCAGATGCTAGTTCATAAAGCTTATCAGATCTTATTTGACTGGGCTTATACTTTGCTGGATTCATTCCGCCAAACAGATGTGGCTTGCTCTTGTAGAACAGATGTACCATTATCATCAGATAATGTTGGGAAACCACTAATATCGTATCAGTTCAAATTGGATGTTGTTGCAGGGTTTCGAAACCAGACAAAGATATAGTGTAGGAGCAGTGGTTCGAAGCATGGAACAGTTCACGGGAGCAATGGCTTGGATGATTAGACACTCTGGTTCGGTGAAAAGCGCTGAGTTAATTGCGATAAAAAATGGGATGAAGTTTTGTTTGCGGCTAGAACGACTATTTGAAGAAATTTCTTCGAGTTGGATTAATTTATTGTAATTCAGAATAATCTTATGATGAAAAAATTTATAATATTTTCTTTAAAAATAAATATATTAAGTTACATAAATATCACCCATTAGCAGAAAACACACGCGAGTTAAAATTCTATAGTGTAATCTGATATAACAGTACTATACCCGTTATATACCAACTAGCTAGGCTCCTGTCACACTATGTGTATTTGATTGAATAGACATGTAAGCGACTAAAACACGTGCATGCATGCAACTTGTGTTGACTTTAGAGTTAATGGATGCAGGTAGGGGTTGATATTCACAAGAGGACAAGACAGAGATTTACTCCATTTAGGTAATAGCATCTTATTTCCCTTGCCATGTATCATGTGTATATCAGGATATGTATGTATCTATATTTTATTTTATTAAATAATTCTTGTACATGAAAACAAAGACTACATACAAGAATTTCTATGAAAATTTATGGTGTTTAGATTGACCAGATAAATTTTGATAAAACTGAGATATATAATTTCATTGCACTACATTCAGTATAGCATCGAGTCATGTCATGTCCAGTCAAGTCAACCCTTTAAAGTCAAAGTCTCGGGGTATTCATACAGTTACTTTGCTTTCCCATTGAATTGCTTGATTTTTAATGTCATATGGATATAATATATATACGTAGACAGTAGACAGTAGACACGCCCACTGACAAGTTGGCCGATTGCATGATTAATTTATCGATACCATTCCATTTATCTTACCACTAAACACTAAAATGACCAAATATACTCTAATCGGCTTTTTTTCCTATCGATATTCTCTTTTTTTATTAGTGGTCTCGGCTAGATAAAATGCCTAGAAGTTGTATATATGATCTTGGACAATCCTCCTCTCTTGAGCTAGCTTTTGAGGTTGAGTTAGGTCCAAATTACAATTTAACCACCTTTATTTATCGGAAGAAGTACATTACGTTAAATTACTCTCTAAAATGAAAACTTTGTTAACAAGAAAACCTATTTATATCACCATGCAAAGCATGCATACAACAAGTTCTCAAGTTCTTCATCGCTGTCGTCATTTACATCGTGCCGATAAATCTGCCGCCTGACCATCTTGGCCACAGCTCTGTCCGGAAAGACGACGCTCCGGCAGAGAGGACACGTGGCGAGACCTTGATGCAGCCACGTGTCAAGGCATGCCTTGTGGAATATATGCTCGCAACTCAATCTCCTTACCTCATCCCCCTCTTCATACATGGACAAGCAAACTGTGCAGCAATCGAAACTATGTACCGATTTCCGATCGGGTTTCATATCGTTCCGACGGGTTTTTCTCTTCCACCAGTGAGAGAAACTTGGGAGCGGTTTTGTGGTGGTTGTCGGAAGTGATTCGGGAGGCACAGCATACGAAAACGATGAGTTGGAGGAGGAGGAAATTGTACAAGAATTGAATAGATGATGAGAAAAGATGAGCCAAGAATTTAAATGATGCCAACATGTTAAGAAGTATATTTTGGGATACAAATAAAGTCGTGAAGGGAATTTCATTTCATGGTTTCAATTTATAAAGTAATATGATAGTGTGAATACATTTGTTTGACTTGCAAATTTAATTGCTTTAATTTGGAGATATGAAATCATGGAAAGAGGACCTACCTACATGGGATTGGATTGATTTTCAGTTTTTTTTTTCTTTTTACGATTTAATATTAATTTCAAGTTACATTTTAATTATTAATTAACATTTTCAAGAGAAAACATTTGAACCAAACAAATTTAATTGTTTATATTGTATATTTAAAAATTATAATTATAGCGTAATTTGAGTCAAAAATTTCTCCATACGTCCATTCAAATTAATGTTTAATTATTTACAAAATTTAATCAGAGGAGACAGTGGTTGGTTGTCCATATCTAATATAACAGGATTCCAATTGCATAGAGTTCCACACACACAATAATGCACTAATGTGCAATTGTCGAAGGTAAAAAAGTTGGATTTGTGTAGCAGCATTTCAAATTTAGGAAAAAAGGAAATTAAATATTGAAATTTTTTGATTTGTCCGTAGTTAAAACGATCAATCACTTTGTGCAAAAACCAGTAAATGCATGTAGGAACCAGACATTTTCGTAAGTTAAAGCATATCGTTAGTCGACTTTCGGATCACCTAGTCTGTGAAAACAAATGTCCACTCATTAACATATTTGACAAAAACTTGTGTAAGACGGTCTCACAGATCGTATTTGTGAGACAGATCTCTTATTTGGGTCATCCATGAAAAAATATTACTTTTTTATCTTAAGAGTATTACTTTTTATTGTGAATATCGGTAGGGTTAACTAGTCTCACAGATTAAGATCCGTGTGACGCATGAGATCCACTCAACATATTTTCTACCCTTATTTTTTGAGTTTAGGCTAAATAAAAGTTGAAATCGAAATGTCTTTTGCATTGAATACGTAAAAAAATAAAGGAAAAACCTCTTCATACACACATTAATTAAGTTAGATAGTTGTGAATGCTACCAGGGACGTGGGAAAAAATCGACCATGGACTAGTTGTGAAAATATGGGATGCATGGGAAACGTTTCCCGCTGTACTATACACAATAATTTTCGTATTTTTTTATATAAAAAAAAACTATTCGATTTATTTTTTGCTAAAATATCAAAAATCATCACAACAAGATTTTGTAGTAATTATAATTTATGAATTATTTTTTTTAGATATAAAATCAATAATATATTTGACCAAATTTAGTAATTTATATTATAAGTTGGATATCGATGTTTTATAAATATTTAAGATTTTATTTTTCAGGAAATTGACAAAAAAAACTCACCAACTATATTTGTTAAGCCAATTGCACACGACTTTGATCTTTTTTTGTCCAAAAATTACAAAAAATTATATTTTAATGGTTGGTTTCCCTTTCACGTCATTCCTTGATCTGTTGTTAGGTTCCAATCATCAACCTTTCTCAATTAATTGTAGGTATTTAATAAGTGTTCTTGGTTAATACATGGGTTTCATCAATTAATTAGTTCATCTGTCCAAATATATATAATTTTATTTATTTTTCATATAGAAAAATCTTTGAAAATGTACAAAATATTTAGTTCATGAGAACATTTTAGTAATAAACAAAATAAAATAAATAATAGATTATATATTTGAGACAATCGAAAAAAAAAATCTATGTAAATGGGGATGGAGAGTGTGACATTATTTCTAAAAACAATAATTACATACAAGATTAAGATATGATATTTACAGCTCTCCTAATTATTGTATTCCTAGTCGTTGCCACTTGAAATTAATTAGTGGAGCATATGTTAACAAATATAATAATAAATGAATTAATTAATTATTATGTGCCTTATATATATATATATATATATATATATATATATATATATATATATATATATATATAGTTGGCCATGTTTTTGTACTGCTTTATGGTCGGGTAGGGTCAGCTAACCCACATCAAGTTAACTGCATGGCTTCCCAAAATTTAGATAATCTAGTTATGATTTATATGGTTTATTAATTTCATAAATTAATTAATAAAAACTAACATATTAATATTTATTTATTTTTTTTAAAAAAATTATCCTAAAAAAGGTACTCGATTATGCTCTCAATTAAATTTGAAGCGAAACTAAAAACAATAAATAAATTAATCGAATACAGGATAAATAAAAATAAAAAGAGCCGAGCCGAGCCGAGCCGAGCCATGAAGCCGGTCAAAACAAAACACTGTCGGTGTTTCAGCCCGGCCCCACAGCCACTCAGTCTCCAGCTAGCTAGCTATCTAACTTCTGTTCTCCGCTTCTTATTATCAATCGGCATTCTTAGGGAAAGAGAGATACAGAGCTCTCTGAAGAAACCACGGCATCACCATTCTTGAACGGATGTGCAAATTTGGTGATCTGTACTCACTCCAACACAGGTTCCCCAATTTTCGCTAGATCTATCACGTTCACTGTTTTTTCACTGGCCTCTTATGTAACATATAGAATGCAGGTCGGTTTATGATTGAATTTGTCGCATTCTGAAGCTGTCGACTTTTCTACCTGGGATCACTTGATCTGGGGATTTTTTTAAAAAAGATAACACTTTGGTGGGATTTTCAATGGGTTTGCTGTATCGGTGTATTGGGTTTGAATCTGATCGAGATTGCATAGTTATGCTCTTTCTGCTACTTCTTGAGGGGCCTATCGATCATAATTATTTGCTTCATGCTTAATGTCTATGATTGATGCTGCACTATATTTGATTTGCAAACGTGGGTCTGATCTTTTTTTCCGGAGTTGGAGTTCAGATTCCCGGCATTATTCAACAAAGATTTTCGTTTTTTTATTATTGCGTGGGGCATTTTGTTTCAGATTTTAAAATTCTACTAGTGATTTGGTTAAATACTGTGTCCTGTGGCTGATGCAGGTTATAGCTTTGGCTTGTCTTGGTTAGATCTGAAGTGAAGACCTCGGATCACAGCAAAGCTGGCGACGACACTAGCTTTTCGCGTTGCTCCTTCAAATGGAAGCACACTTCCCACCAATGAGTTGGTAATATGCTTTTCAGGCTCTGGTCGATTGTCCGTGTTTAATCCCTGAATTAATATGCTCACATATTCTGATCGAGATAACTGGGGTAGAAATTGTTCGCTCTATTTTATTCCGTGTCTGGGGTCACATGTATTGTGTACCGATATCTAGCATCTGATAATATAAATGTTTCTTGCTCGGTCTGATTTATTGCTCGATTGTTGTGATAATTTCAATGGCAATTCAAGAATCTCGAGTGAATGATCATGTAAATTACGCATTTGCTTGGCACAGTGCGTTTGAGAAGGGGCACTTAGCATCTCTTTTATGCTTGAAATATGGCGTGAAGATATCTCAAAAAGAACATTTGATCATTCTAAATCAGGGCATCCTCTTTTCCGTGAATTTTTTTTTTTTTTTTGATGAGAAACATAAATATTATTAATAATTATTGTTATTTAAACATTACAAGTAGTGGACTTGAAACCTAGATTGTGTATATTTCCTAGTATGCTGTGTACCTCTTATGCTTTTCTTTCTTCCGAAGAGATCATGATTCACGAGATACTGGCTGACCGGTGAACTATCTTGGCCGATAGATTTTCCCACTCCAGCGACAACTTTATTGTGTGCAATATTGTATTTTCTGCATCTCCACAAAAACAGCACACTGTTATTATTACAAGATTTTGTTTTATTATGTGCTTACGTTGAATTCTTTGACGCATCTCTGATAATTTTGTCTTACAATTAATTTGTGTCCTTTTCTTCTGTAGGAGAGAAGTAGGGACGTTAAGTCTCTGGACTCCGAACCTCCAAGTCCACATCTCCATATGAAACTGAACTCAAGGTTGGTTAGAGTTGCAGTTGACATGCAATTAGATGTTTCAGATTATGTCTTACTTATGTTTTTGCTAAGCGATGGAACTTGATGTGGTAACCGTTGAAATATCCCATTTTCCAAACCCACCAGAGAAAATCAATGGTCCGCGTACACTGATTGCAAATAGTAACTGAGGTTGCTTCACATATTTTCTTTCTCCTTTTACGATGATCAAGATATATATCTCACCTTTACATTGTCTTCACCCATCAATTCAGTAACTCAGCAATAGGGTAATTCTAGTACAACGAACAGCGCTGATCTAGAATCATAGATGGGGGTTTACTCAAGTTTATGAAACGATGTGGAAGTTACTCAAAGCTCCACTTCTCATGAAGTTCTTTAGGGAACTCACTAGTCCCTCCTACATTTCTAGATGCCATGCAGCATTTTATATGGCAGCTACATGTTTCCTTATATGTAACTATGTTTGGGTTACTTGATCTTTAATATTTCTTATGTTGGTAAAAGTATCATTGTTAACTTTCTGTGTATGAAGACGAATGCTATTAATGGGTTGCCACTACTTGCAAATGCTTTACATTCCATAGTATTTTTAATATTTCTTAGCATGATTTAAATTTAGATGATGCTAATTAGATGACAGTCGTGAAAAATGGCTTCATGTATAGTTTATGCTTGCAGAGATCGGAGTAGCATGGAGGACCCCGATGGGACATTAGCAAGTGTTGCCAAGTGCATTGAACAATTGCGGCAAAATTCCTCCTCACATGAAAAGGAAAATTCCCTGAGGCAATTACTTGAGCTAATTAGCATTCGGGAAGATGCTTTTAGTGCAGTTGGATCACATTCTCAAGCAGTACCAGTTCTGGTGTCTCTTCTTCGTTCTGGATCACTTGGGATTAAGATACATGCTGCTACTGTTTTGGGTTCACTGTGCGAAGAAAATGAATTGCGGGTCAAAGTATTACTTGGAGGTTGCATTCCACCATTGCTAGGTCTTCTCAAGTCAAACTCAGCAGAAGGCCGAATAGCAGCTGCCAAGACAATTTATGCTGTTTCTCAAGGTGGCGTCAAGGATCATGTGGGGTCAAAAATTTTTTCAACGGAAGGAGTCGTCCCTACATTGTGGGAACAATTAGGGAAGGGGTTAAACAATGGAAATTTGGTTGATGATTTATTGGCTGGAGCTTTGCGAAATCTTTCTAGCTGCATTGAGGGATTTTGGCCTGCATCAATTCAAGCCGGCGGTGTTGATATCCTAATCAAATTGCTCAAAACAGGAGAATCAAGTACTCAAGCTAATGTGTGCTTTCTGTTGGCTTGCATGATGATGGAGGATGCATCTGTTTGCTCTGAAGTATTGGCTACAGAAACAACTAAAGTGCTCCTTAAGCTACTTGGAGCTGGTAATGAAGATTGTGCAAGAGCCGAAGCTGCACGGGCTCTTAAATCTCTTTCTGAACAGTGCAAAGAATCCAGGAGGGAGATTGCTAGTTCCAATGGTATACCAATACTGATAAATGCGACGATAGCTCCTTCAAAAGAATTCATGCAGGGTGAATTCGCCCAAGCTTTGCAAGAGAATTCAATGTGTGCTCTTGCAAACATCTCTGGTGGCTTGTCATATGTCATCTCAAGTCTTGGTAAAAGCCTTGAATCATGCATCTCTCCTGCACAAGTTGCCGACACATTGGGAGCTTTAGCTTCTGCTCTCATGATATATAACACTGATGCAGAATACTCTAGAGCATCAGATCCCATGGAGGTGGAAAAGACACTGGTCCAGCAGTTCAAAACTAGGATGCCATTTTTGGTGCAGGAGCGAACAATAGAAGCCCTTGCTACTTTATATGGGAATGCTGTGCTAGCAAGCAAACTTGCTGCATCTGATGCAAAAAGACTGCTTGTTGGGTTGATTACTATGGCAACCAATGAAATTCAGGAAGAGCTGATAAAGTCCCTTTTAATTCTTTGCTACAAGGAAGGTAGTTTGTGGCATGCTCTTCAAGGTCGTGAGGGAATTCAACTTTTGATATCTCTTCTCGGTCTTTCATCAGGAGCAGCAGCAAGAGTGTGCTGTTGCTTTACTTTGCCTTCTATCCAACGAAAATGATGAAAGCAAATGGGCAATTACCGCCGCTGGTGGCATTCCTCCATTAGTTCAAATCCTTGAGACCGGCTCTGCGAAAGCCAAAGAAGACTCTGCAACAATTCTTGGAAACCTATGTAATCACAGTGAGGATATACGAGCTTGTGTTGAAAGTGCCGATGCTGTTCCTGCTTTACTATGGCTACTGAAGAATGGAAGTTCCAATGGGAAGGAAATTGCTATTAAGACCTTAAATCATTTGATCCACAAGTCAGACACAGCAACAATCAGCCAACTCACTGCATTGTTAATCAGTGATCTACCTGAATCTAAAGCTTATGTCATAGATGCATTAAAGAGTTTGCTCTCTGTGGCCCCTCTGACTGATATGATGCGAGAAGGTAGTGCGGCAAATGATGCGGTCGAGACACTGATAAAAATCTTAAGCTCTACCAAGGAAGAGACTCAGGCAAAATCTGCGCTAGCTCTTTCTAGAATCTTTGACCTCAGAAAGGACTTGCGTGAAAGTTCCATTGCTGTGAAAACTCTTTGCTCAATCATTGAACTTCTAAATGTTGAGTCTGAAAATATCTTAGTTGAATCTTGCCGTTGCCTTGCCGCAATTTTTCTTTCAATAAAAGTGAACCAAGATGTAGCTGCTATTGCTAGGAATGCATTGCCTTTGTTGCTGGTGCTTGCCACCTCTTCGGTGTTGCAAGTTCAAGAGCAAGCAGTGTGTGCTTTGGCAAATCTCCTCTTAGATGGTGAAGCATCTGAAAAAGTTATGCTGGAAGAAATTATTGTGCCAGCGACTAAAGTTCTACACAAAGGCACGAATGTAGGCAAGATTCATGCTGCTGCAGCAATAGCCCGGTTTCTCCATTCTCGTGAAATTAATTCTGCTTTAATTGACTGTATAAATTGTGCTGGAACGGTGCTTGCTTTAGTTTCATTCCTCGAAACCTCTGACAGTGGATCTATTGTTGCATCAGAAGCACTCGATGCTCTTTCCTTCCTCTCAAGGTGTGTTGGAGGTATTGGACACGTCAAACCTCCTTGGGTAGTTCTTGATGAATACCCAAGTAGTATTACTCCAATAGTTTCATGCATTGCAGATGCCACACCAATGCTGCAGGACCAGGCTATTGAAGTATTATCCCGGCTCTGTCGGAGCCAACCTCTTGTTCTTGGTAACACAGTTGCTGGTGCCACTGGATGCATTTCATCCATTGCAAGAAGGATAATCAGCAACTCCAATGCTGTGGTCAAAATTGGAGGAGCTGCTCTTCTCGTTTGCACTGCAAAAGTGAATCATCAAAGGGTAGTTGAGGATTTAAATAGTTCAAGTTCATGGACGTCTCTCGTCCATTCTCTTGTTGGGATGCTAAGTTCTTCTGAGTTTTCTCAATTCAATGAAGATACCATAAGCGTCTGCAGGATAGCTGAAGAAGAGGCTACTAGCCAAGGCTCCAAGAGAAGTACATTAGTTATTAATGGTACCGATATAGCTATATGGCTCCTTTCTGTGTTTGCAGCTTATGATGGTAAAAGTAAAGTTGAGATCCTGGAGGCTGGTGCAATTGAAGTTCTTACTGAGAAAATTTCTCAATCCTTTTTGCTGTATACACAGGTGCTAAATTTATGGTCTTGTATGTTTTTACAACGATAATATCTGAATCACTGTGCACCTATCTTAAAAAATTTCTTGGTATTGCGAAAATTGTTTTTTTTTTCGCTCGCATTGTCTCTCAGAATGCTTATCTTGATCTCCTGTAATGTTCTTATCAATGTCGTGAACTTTGCTAGGCTGAATTTAAAGAGGATGGCAGCATATGGATTTGCGCCCTTTTGTTAGCAATCTTATTCCAAGACCGAGATATCATCCGTGCTAATGCAACGATGAAAGCTATTCCAGCACTCGCAAGATTGTTGAGGTCAGAGGATTCGGCTGGCAGATATTTTGCTGCCCAAGCTGTGGCCAGTCTTGTCTGTAATGGTAGCAGGGGAACTCTTCTATCTGTTGCAAATTCAGGGGCAGCTGCAGGACTTATTTCGTTGCTTGGTTGTGCTGATGATTTTATCAATAACCTTCTGGAATTGGCTGATGAATTTGGTTTGGTTCATTATCCGGACCAGGTGGCTCTTGAAAGATTGTTTAGGGTCAATGACATCAGGGTTGGGGCAACCTCGAGGAAATCTATACCAGCCCTCGTTGACTTGCTTAAGCCTATCCCGGATCGACCAGGGGCACCTTTTCTTGCATTGGGACTTCTAATCCAGCTTGCTAGAGACTGTCATCCTAATCAGATTGTTATGGTGGAATCGGGGGCCTTGGAAGGGTTGACGAAGTATCTATCTCTTGGCCCAAAAGATGCATATGAGGAAGCTGCTACTGATTTACTTGGTATTCTGTTCAGCACAGCTGACATAAGAAAGCACGAATCTGCACTGGCTGCTGTCAGTCAACTCATAGCAGTTTTGCGTTTAGGTGGAAGAGCGGCAAGATATAGTGCTGCAAAAGCCTTGGAAAACTTATTTTCTGCTGATCATGTAAGGAGTGCTGAGTCTTCTAGACAAGCTGTTCAACCTTTGGTGGAAATTCTTAGCACTGGCTCAGAGAAAGAGCAGCATGCTGCTATTGCTGCTTTGGTTACTCTACTGAGTGAGAACCCGTCTAGAGCCCTTGTGGTAGCTGATGTTGAGATGGATGCTGTTGATGTGCTATGCAGGATTCTTTCTTCGGATACTTCGTTGGTGTTGAAAAGGGATGCGGCTGAGTTGTGTTTTGTTCTTTTTGGCAACACAAGAATCAGATCTACTGTAGCTGCTGAACGTTGCATAGAGCCTTTAGTTTCTCTCCTTGTTTACGAGTATAGTCCCGCTCACCAGTCAGTTGTCCTTGCGTTAGATAGGCTACTAGAAGATGAACAGCTGGCCGAACTAATTGCTGCCCGTGGGGCTGTAATCCCTCTTGCTGGGCTTTTTCATGGTCAGAATTATTTGCTCCATGAGGCTACATGTAGAGCTCTAGTTAAGCTAGGAAAAGACAGGCCTGCATGTAAAATAGACATGGTGAAAGCTGAAGTGATTGAGACGGTGCTTAGTATACTCCATGAAGCACCAGATTTCCTATGTACTGCATTTGCCGAACTGCTCAGAATACTTACAAATAATGCAGCCATAGCAGAAGGTCCTTCTGCGGCGAAACTGGTTGAGCCTTTCTTCTTATTGCTGACTAGATCAGAGTTTGGAACAGATGGACAGCGGAGTGCAATTCGTGTTCTCTTGAATATTTTAGAGCATCAACAATGTCGCGCTAATTATACCCTGGCGTCTGAGCAAGTGATAGCGCCTCTCCTGCCTTTACTTGACTCTCCTGCTTCAGCAATTCAAGAGCTGGCCGCTGAGCTCCTATCTCGTCTTTTTTTAGAGGAGCATCTACAGGGGGACCCACTAACACAACAAGCAATTGGTCCATTGATACACATTCTTGGTCCTGGTACACCCATTTTGCAACAGAGAGCCGTGAGGGCTCTTGTCAGGGTTGCAGGTACTTGGCCAAATGAAATTGCAAAAGAGGGTGGTGTGAGTGAACTGTCCAAAGTCATTCTTCAACCCGATTCTTCACTTCCTCAGGTTTTGTGGGAGTCTGCTGCTTCTGTGTTATCCAGCATCCTGCAGTTTAGTTCTGACTATTATTTGGAAGTACCCATTGCTGTGTTGGTTAGGTTGCTTCATTCAGTCTCAGAGGGTACGGTTATTGGTGCTCTGAATGCTCTTTTAGTGTTAGACAGTGATGATTCTACAAGTGCTGAGGCGATGGCCGAAAGTGGGGCAATTGAAGCGCTCCTGGTACTTCTTAGACGTCATCAATGTGAGGAAACGGCTGCCCGACTACTTGAGGTGTTATTGAACAATGTGAAGATCAGGGAATCTAAAGCTACCAAATCCGCTATTTTACCACTATCCCAGTACCTTTTGGATCCTCAAACCCAAGGTCAGCAGGCAAGGTTACTGGCGACTCTTGCCCTTGGTGACTTATTCCAAAACGAGAGCCTTGCTCGATTAGCTGATGCTGTTTCAGCCTGCCGAGCTTTAGTGAATCTGCTTGAGGATCAACCCACAGAAGAAATGAAAGTAGTAGCTATATGTGCACTGCAGAACCTTGTCATGTATAGCAGATTAAATAAAAGGGCTGTAGCAGAAGCTGGTGGTGTTCAGGTTGTGCTTGATCTGATTGGCTCAAGCATCCCCGAAACATCGATACAGGCAGCAATGTTTATCAAACTTCTTTTCTGTAACAATACCATTCAAGAGTATGCTTCTAGCGAAACTGTTAGAGGCTTAACAGGTACATAACTGATAGCACCAACACCTCCCCCCCCCCTCTCCCTCCCTCCCTCCCTCCCTCCCTCCCTCCCTCCCTCCCTCTCAAGTGTGTTTATTCAAGGCATATTGATGAATGTACCGGTTTTCACAGCTGTGATTGAAAAGGATTTGTGGGCCACTGGCACAGTAAACGAGGAGTATCTGAAGGCTCTAAATGCACTATTTGGCAACTTTCCACGTCTAAGAGCAACAGAACCTGCAACTCTAAGCATTCCTCATCTTGTCACATCTCTTAAGACAGGATCAGAAGCTACTCAAGAAGCTGCATTGGATGCACTATTTCTTCTAAGGCAAGCTTGGTCAGCTTGTCCCGCTGAAGTTTCTCGTGCACAATCAATTGCTTCTGCGGATGCGATACCTCTTTTGCAATACTTGATCCAGTCAGGCCCACCTCGATTTCAAGAGAAGGCAGAATTTTTGCTGCAGTGTTTACCGGGAACATTAGTGGTGATAATCAAGAGAGGAAACAATATGAGGCAATCTGTTGGGGTACCAAGTGTGTACTGCAAAGTTACCCTCGGAAATAATCCCCCTCAGCTAACCAAGGTATGTATATATGATAATTTTATATGTGCTCCTGAAGGGGGCCAAGTAGGCTTGCTTTAATTGGAAAATTTGTGATTTCTGTTCCTTTCTCTCATGCATGAACTACAATGTACGCACGTCTTATATTTTGGATGTTCAAATTTTCCTGATATTAATTGATGGATTACATGGTTACCTGCTCCAGTAAATGTTGATATCTGGTTGGGTTTTAAGATAACTAATGTGCATACTTTAGCGAAATGTTTTTTGCTTTTTCAGGTGGTATCAACTGGTCCCAACCCTGAGTGGGAAGAGAGTTTTGCTTGGTCCTTTGAAAGTCCCCCTAAAGGCCTGAAACTTCACATTTCTTGCAAGAACAAGAGCAAAATGGGAAAGGTAATACTCATCCTTCTTTCCATTAAACCTGCGCCAAAGCACACATCCTCTAATTACTTCCTCATGTAATGCCAGAGCAAATTTGGGAAGGTAACTATCCAAGTAGACCGTGTAGTCATGTTAGGTGCCGTTGCCGGTGAGTACACGCTGCTTCCCGCGAGCAAAAGTGGCCCGCCAAGAAATTTGGAAATAGAATTTCAGTGGTCTAGTAAGTAGCAAAATTCGCGGAGACTTTTGATCAAAGACACGGGTCTCTGCCTGCAAAGTTTTAACACCATGCATTTGGAGGTTGGTTTTTATAAATTGAATATCACAGGTGATAACTTTTTCACTCCGAGGCATCCCCTTGTATAGGGTTCCAATCTATATTATATGCATTTATTGGTATGTTGATGTATATAGGTTTGATAATGTGAGTCGGGAAAAGGCTCTTTTGATGTATCATTTCGTAAATTTTAAGAGGAACCATACGAGCTTGAGATTTTTTTGTCCAAACATTTGTTGTATGAATATAAAGATTTAGAAAAACGTTTGGTTTAGGCTTTTTTTTCTTGGGAAATGTTCTCGTGATATGAAATGGAGTCTTGTTTACGCTATATTGAACTCTTTTCTCCTATTTTTTTTCATTGTTGCAAGGTTTTTCTATTGGTCGTATTTTGTTTTGTAAACACTTGTGGATGTCTTTTCCTCGAGCCTTCTAGTCTTCGACGATGATAAGAATATCTCATTGTATATTACAACATTTTGTCTAGTTTAAATTCAGAAATTGTGATCGTGATTGTTTGTTCATTAAATATCCATTTTCTATTTAAAAAAATTAATACAAAAATAATTTTGATTTGACCCGAACTATAACACGATAGTATATGTGGGGTTTTAGTTTGATGAGTGTCTCTCTATATATTGATTGGATATGGACCTTATGATAAAAATAAGATCATGGGTCGTATTTGTGAGACAGATCTTTTATTTGAGTTATCCATGAAAATGTATTACTTTTTATGTTAAGAGTATTATTTTTTATTGTGAATATGGGTAAGATTGACTGATCTCACATAAGATCCGTGAGACGGTCTCATATGACACCCACTCTAAAAATAAATATAATCTTATAAAGTTTTAAAAATAAATGAGGAAAAATTGACAACTCCAAATTATCACCGTTGAATTGGTATTCGAGCTCGCAATACGCGTCGCAAGGTAATCCATTCTCTCTGTCGTAGGCAATTGTCATTTGTCTGTACATATATTGTTGATGTGTTTATTTGATTCAAAAAAAAAAAAATCTCGTGAAATCATTCATTTATATAATGAGAAGATAGCAAAACATGTAATAAACTTATAAATGAAGTAAGAAGAATCCACTTCTTCTTATTAACTTTTTCCTAAAGACCCACTTTTTATATGTAAAATGTCTTTTATTCTATTATTATGATCAGTTGAATTAGTTGGTACATGATAAAAAAAATGGGTGTTGGAGCAACTCTGGAGTACATAATGAGCAGCACTGCCGGTCACAAAAAGCAAAAGAAAAAACAGTTGCAGACTGTAAATCTAAAGGTCAGAATGGATTGTGATGGCTGCGAGCTTAAACTCAAGAAGGCTATGTCTTCTTTAAAAGGTAATAATTATTTAGTCATCTTCCTTCATTATATATGCATGCATACCTACGTAATTGAAATACATATGGATCGTTGGACTACAGGAGTGAAATCTGTGGAGATAAACAGGAAAGAGCAAAAGGTAACAGTAACAGGATACGCGGACCAAAACAAAGTGTTGAAGAAAGCAAAATCAACGGGAAAGAAAGCCGAGATATGGCCGTATGTGCCCTACAATATGGTGCCTCAGCCATATGCTCCGCCGGCATACGACAAGAAAGCACCGCCAGGTTTTGTCAGAAAAGTCGATGCGGTCACAACCGATGACCCCTACGTTACAATCTTCAGTGATGAAAATCCAAATGCATGTTCTATAATGTAGCTACTTCTTGCAACATTTTTGTATATATAGAAAATAGAAATGCTTTATGTTAAGTTAATTTAAGCCTGTCTTCTTCATACAACAAACATTTGGTCTGGATCAGAGCGAGGTATAATATATGGTACGCTTGTGTTAGATTGTGTAAGCATGGTTTTGAATAAAAATATATTAGTATTTCGATTGGTTGCCAAGTTTTTTTTATAATTCTTGTTGGATTTCGATATTTTAAAATTTGATAGGGTTGAATTAGTACGGAATCTAATATTTAATTTGATACCTTGAAGTGATCTAAATAAAAAAGAGAACAAGTGAATAAACAATAAACAGATCTGTGTATGGATTAATTCCAACTTCTTTAATGGCAATCATTTTCTTAGCTTGGCTCAATATCGTATCCCCGCAAGACACAAATTTAGATGCCATCGTTCATTCAGTTGGCTTGCAAGCTTTTACTATATGTTAATTGCACGTTGTGTCATCAAATATTATACAATCAATGAATGACATCAGACAATTAAAAAAAAGTTAAAAAATAAAAATCAAAACTTTTTTTCCTAGCTCTGAGTTACGTAGCTAGCCTTTGGTTTGTCCGCAGCCCATGATAGATTTAGGCAATTTCCCCAGTCTCTCCACCCCTTCTTCGAAAACAACCCCCATTCCCATGTAGAAATGTGACTCTATGTGACAATGGAAAGCCCAAGTCCCCGGATTATCAGCTCTGAATCTCAATGCTGTCCACCCATATGGATGAACTGCCACCGTATTCTTCATTATTGGATTCACATAATTATAGTTCTTCGGGTGACTCGATACATTGAACTTCCCCAAACCATACCCCATCACCCAAAAATCATGCCCATGAAGATGCCACGGGTGCGTCTCACTGTTGTTCGGGTTCATAGTATTCGAATTCTGCAGGATCACATCCACAGTCGAGTTGAACTCCAACCGGTACGCTGCATTGCTGGTCGTGGCGTTCACGTTTTTTGCCACCGTATATATATCGTGTCTCGGGTCGTATCCGTCTGGTGGCGGTGTCTTGTCGAAAGAATGCAAGAGTTTTTCCTTAAATGCGATCAGATAAGGAGTTTGTGGCAGGCTAAACGACACGTTATTTACGGACCACCGGACGTATCCGTTGATCCTATTCTGTGTGTTGAGCATGACTATGACCCTGTCGGATGTTTGCGGAGGAGGGTGGATGTATCCAGACCGAGCTCTGGTGGCCAAACTCTGTGAAAGTCGGGGCGAAACATCGTTCCATCGCGGTCCGACAGGAGGAGTCGAAGAAGGATTTCTTCGAGGATGGTTGGGATAGTAGTTCAAGATAGCTAATCCATCTGGGGTAGTGTTGTTCCTGCTGACAACTTGCGCGGAAGCCCAGTAATTTCTAGAGGGGTCCTGATCGGCCCGGATCAGGACGGAATAGGTTTCGCCTGAGTAAATGAAGAGATTTTTTACCTCAAATGGCTCCACATTGTGGCCATCTGCTTCGACTACGAGCATATTGTGGGCTTCGATTTGGAAGCTTAGTGCGGATAGAGCAGTGAGACTGCCGATGCGGAGACGGTAGGTTTTGCCCGGGATAACCGTGAGTGAGTATGGGTTGCACTCTGGATTGGTGGCGTTGCAGAGGCCGGATTGGATACCGGGTGTCTTGCAGTTGAATTTACCTCTTCCTTGGATCAGAATGGACTGGAAATTAATCCAACAATATACAAGTATTAAAACTTTGACAAATCCTCAAACTTAACTGCATTAACAGTTTATTTTGCTTCTTCTATGATCAATTATATATAATTAAACAATCCTAGATACCATTGTTAGAAACCATCCTAATGGAAAAGTCAGCCTGACGTACCAAATCAACATCCTATTTAATTACATGGAGTAACATCTAATTAGAACCAGTCCACAGATGGATTAACGGTGGCTGATCCTATCTGCTTCATGATCAACTAGTTTACGAAATAAAATATATATAACGAACGAATATATAGCCCAAGAACTATAGAATCAACATCCTATATATATCATGTATTTAAGAACAACTTTAAGATTAAGGGTGATCGATCTATACATGTAAATAAGTTTACTATTCTGTAGCTACAAGTTAGAAAGAAATTTTTTACCTGAGGCTCTCCAACCCAAACAAAGGGGATAGAAGAAAGGCCAGTAGCTTGCTCGTTTGTGCTCTTGTGATACCAATCAGTGAGGATGATGCTTCTGTCGTAGTCATAGCTGTAGGGCTCCTTTTCCCCATCCGGTAACGATACCCGGATCGACCCGTACAGCCCACCTTCTCTTTGCATACCATAGTGAGCATGATACAAGTATGTCCCTGCCTGCAATCCCACATGTATAATTAATGCATGGTACTCAATTAGTGATTGAATGAATATTATATGGATAAAATTAGCTTACTCTATCCACAACAAATTTGTACACGAAGGTGTCACCAGGCAGAATCGGACACTGAGTCACCCCTTCTGTTCCATCCGACCAAGGTGTTCCTATCTATAACCAGAATTAGTATCATACATGTATATATGTATATAATTGAAGATAACAAACAAGTACCTGTCTAATTCCATGCCAGTGGATTGCAACATTTTCTGTCAGCAAACTATTGGTAAGCTCCACCACAATGGTGTCTCCTTGCTGCGCAATGATGCTTGGTCCCGGAGTTCTCCCGTTTATCGTTATAGCCAATTTCTTGTAACAGTCCGGAGACTTGAACTCATACTTCACCTCCCATTTGTAATGTCGAACTCTTGCGCACTCCACGTTTACGCAACAAACCAACACTAATATTATGATTGGTGTAATAGATATTTTAACAGGTTGAAGCATGTTCAGTTAAAGCTTTAGATTTTTTTAAGATATATATGTGTTGCGAGAGTTATAAGGTGCAAATTCCTTTATATAATCTTCGTGTGCTTAAGGAATTGGTTTTCCTGGAAATTTCTGATGCAATACTCTAGTCAACTTATTTGATGGATCTGACTGTTTCAACGCTCAAAATTTAAATAAAATAGTTGAATGACGAGGAATCCAAGAAGTTTCTTTATGTTTTTTTTGAAAAGTCAAGTAGCCAAGATAGTATCATTCAAACCAAATTTATTATTATTATTATTATTATTATTATTATTATTATTATTATTATTATTATTATTATTATTATTATTATTATTATTATTATATCACCTATAAATAAAGCTATTTATGATGTCAATTTCCTTCCGTGACAATTTCAAGAGTACTATCGATGAAAAGTCAAAAATAATAAATGAGCAAATCCTGGGTACTAATTATTTTGAGATTCAATAATAATTAAATGGTGTGATAAAAACTATTTTATTTGTGTTATAAATAAAAATTACTTAAATAATTTGTTTTATAAATAATAATTACTTAAATAATTTTCCGACAATTTCAATTATATGGGGTGAAATGACGGGAGTTTTATTTTTAATAATATTTTTGTTAGTTAATTTTTTTATGTGAATTTATTAGTAATTTTTAAAAGATAAAAAACCCTGGCGTCTGAGCAAGTGATATATGCTATACATGGTGTAGTCCAAAATAACAAAGAGTGGGTCTCATGTGAGACCGTCTCACGGATCTTAATCTGTGAGACGGGTCAATCCTACTAATATTCACAATGAAAAATAATACTCTTAGCATAAAAAGTAATACTTTTTCATGGATGACCCAAATAAGATATTCGTTTCATAAATACAACTCGTGAGACCGTCTCATACAAATTTTTACCAATAATAAATTAATAGTAACCATGAATTTCCTCTTCACTAGGCAATGGGCAACATCTTCCATGACCTGTCACGTGATCGTCTGCCGACCGAAATTAAAATCTCACTTTTGTGAAAATAATTAATTAACTTACAAATACTCGGTTGATTTTTTAAAATGATCGATGAGTAGGAGTAATTTGGTTTATATATATATATATATATGTGTGTGTGTGTGTGAAAAACAGAAGGAATTAAAAAAAATAGATGTATGTGAGATGATATCATTTATTCTGATCTTTATTTATGAGATGAGTCAATAATATTCATATTGACAATAAAATGTAACATTTTTGAAATAAAAAGAACATTTGTTCACATACATCTAAATAAAATATTTATTTCATAAATAAAATGAAGGCATTTTGTGAGACAATTTCAATTGATATTTATTTATGAGACGTGTTAATTATTTCCAAATTTATGCAAAAAAAAGTATTTATTTTTTTGCATAAAAAATAATATTTTCTTACGAATGACCAAAATAAAATATTTATTTCACAAAATTGACAAATGATACCGTGTCAAAACAATTTTTGTGTTAAAAAAATTGTGTGTTCAAAGTTGTCCTGATATATGTATGTGGTTGACATTTTATTTTTAAAACTCGGTTGATATTTTATATTAGCGGCCACGAGGTTAAGTCCCTGAAATAGTGGTGCGTACCTTTCCAATAAATATAATTTAATATACAAATATAAGATTCATTATTGATTAAAGATATATTAATTTCCAGCAATCCTAATTCCTACCCATTATTTAAATCTTAAATCTCATTTTAGTAATTTGGACATTAATTAAGTTTTCAAGAAGTTTAAATAAATTATGGAACATAATATTTCTTTTCTTTTTTCCCTCGGATATTATTTTATATTATTTAAAAAGCTTGACAATAATATTCTTATCATCCAGTCAAAATATCTCATGAAATCAAATATAGTACATAAACGGTCAAACGTATAATATCACGAAAATTAACATGAAATTATTAACATTTAATTGCACAAAGTCGTTATAAAAAATGGAAATTCGAGTAGGTGGAGAGCCCCAACATACTTAAAAAAAATGAGTCCAATTACAATGAAATGTGCTTTCGGTCTCTATCTCCTGTCATTCAGCGTTTTCGCATCGGGCGCTCGGTATCAAATGCATGTTATCAACAATCTTCCGAATGGTTCCCCTTCGTTATTTGTTCATTGCGCATCCAAAGACGATGAAATTTACAACAATACACTACCCATAGGTGGTGATGTGCCATGGAACTTTAAGGTCAATTTCTCTAGGTCCACCATGTATTTCTGTCGTTTCCGATGGGGCGAAAAAGATAAAGCCTTCGAGGTCTTTTACAAGAACTTGGCTGATTCGTGCACATTTGAAAAAACCAGTATGCGCAAAATATGTGCGTGGTATGTTCAACAAGATGGGTTTTATTTCACTGATAGGGTTCCACCCCGTGACTTGCGATTGATATATGGTTGGAATTAATAATATATAATCATGTATGTGTAAGGCTCATTTATTGAAAATTATTTAATTCCATGAGTATTGTTTTATTATAATGCGACGATTTCATTTTCCATTTATAATTTCGAATTTGCGTCATGAATAAAACAACGGGGTGCGACTAATATTCTTAAAAACTCGATATGGGATTATATTATATCAGATTTAGACATAAAATGCTAATTGGTCATGCCGACTAATTTCATGATATTTTTTTAAAATTTAGTTTACATATAAAAAGCTTTAACCTTGAAAATGTGTTAATAGACAAAAAAAAATTTAACAATTAGATATAGAGGGATAAAATTATGTTTTTCGCCATTTTGACGGTATAATTAGCAGGATAACTTGATCAAACTATTTTTAAAAAAAAAAATAGGAAATATGTGTGTGTAAAAAAAAATAATATAATTATATCAGTAAATACAACATCTATATTAATTACGAGTATGGATGGCAATGGGGAGGGACCAGGGCAATTTGCCATCTCCATCCTCGTCTCCGAATTCCATCCATACCCTCGTTTGCAACTCATAAATTTATTATAAATATTTAGAGTAAACTCCCAATTAAATTGGTAACAAAATCTTCCAAAGTAATATTTCAAAAGTCTTGTGAAAACATTAGACCAATAATAAATGAAAAATAATAAACTAGCGTAAAGTAGATTTATGAAATGGTTGAAAGGAATTAGTTAATATACTTTTGACTTTTGCATTTTGGAAATAAGAATTGGAGAATTGAATCACGTAATATACAGCTCTAGATTAGTTATTCTTGATCGATAGTGATAATTACAAAGAAAACAAAAGGTAATCCGAGGTCTTATGTTAAATATATGCTAGGTGGTCAACTGCTTTAATTTCGAGAGATATATAAATATATTTCCACGTATGTTCATCCAAATATATAATACACTTTATTATATGATAGTCAAATCTTAGATTATTAAAATCATATTATAAAAACGATTATGGTTATCAATATCATGAGAATATCTTTACTAAAATAAAGTAGACAGTAGTCTCACTCTATGCATGTTATAAACAACCTAAAATCACATGTTTTTTCAGTACCAATGAAGAATATTACTTTGTTCATCGTATGCCTGACATTTTCATTGAGAAATTTCGTGTCAAATGCAATATTTCATCAACTGTACGAGGTTCACGTGACCAATCATCTTCCTTACTGCAGCCCCCCATTGTTCGTTCATTGTGCTTCTAGAGATGATGAAGTTGTAAACGGTACTCTTGCTCAAAAGGGGATGTGGGTTGGAAATTCGGGATGAACTATGTGAGGAGGACTCTTTTCTTCTGTCATTTTTGGTGGGGAACGAAAGATAGAAGTTTTGAAGTTTTCAATAGAGATTACGAGGATATATGTGTGTACGATGAGCAAACAACGCATAAAAAATGTGTCTGGATAGTGAGGAAAGATGGGTTTTATTTGATAGTTGAAGGGGCACCTCCTAACGACAAGAAGAAAATGTACACTTGGTGATATTAATAATCATGTCATTCATGACAGAATATGATGATGTGATGCCATATCTTATCTTAATAAACAAAGTAATAATATCTCAAATTTAATTAGTGATGCAAAATTGCGGGGTAATACCCTATTTCGTCATCAATGTTTTAGGCCATTTCTAATTCAGTCTTCTTTCTTTTCAGAGGTTTAAAATAGCTTGAATTTCTTTACGATTTTATTTTTTATTTACTTTTTTTTGTCTCAAATATATTTTTTTAGCACATTATTATGTTAACGTATGTTAAATTAAAACTTTTACTTTTTGATCAGAATGTCGCCTGATTATATCTATAAGGTTTTAAAAATTGTTTCTCACAGTTTAACCATATAGTCACAACTGATGATTCATGTCGTAGATTATTTCAATAGCACCTAACATGGCTTTATTTCGTTCAGTACCTCGAGACGTAAAGTAACATATTTAATTTGTGAGCGTTATTATCCTCTTTTTCAATTCATGTCCATTGGTTTAACTTGCAATTTTATATTTGGTCATGTCACATACCAAACAGTTAGTTTGGGTGCCTCAGCCTTAATAAAATAAAAATAGATATATAAATACATCTCGCTCAGTAAGATCTTTCCTTATTATTACAAGCATAAGAAGTATTTGTTGTGTGCTTGTTTTGTATTTATTTATAAAAAAATTGGAGTTAAATTTTAATTTAATTTATATTAAAATAAAAATAATATCATAATTATAAAACTAACATATTGTAATTTTATTTGAGGCCAAATATAATAATTTAATAAATGATCATACGGGCTTTCAAACGTGGATAATATGATACCTTCGTCTTGAAAGATGGTAGTAGATTATCGAATAAATAATTTCAGTTGGGTGTTTCAAAATCTTTTTGTGAGAGAAAAAATTCACACCACGGCTGATATGGACAGCACAACTGAATCGCCGGCGCCCGTAGACTCTTCCTTCTCCTCAGCTGCTGTGCTCGATCTGGCCGACGACCCACTGTCCAGCCCATACGCCTCCCTCAACTCCCACTGCCACGATCTCTCCGCCCTCCATGACCTCGCTTGCCGTGGCGCGTGGCGTACCATACTCGACAAGGTGGCCCGTGCACGCTCTCTCTCCCTCCTCTCCAAGCCCCACGAGCACCTCATTTACCTCACCTTCAACATCCTCTCCCTTCTCAAGCTCCGCCGCTTCTCCGACGCTCACCAGGAGCTCCAAACCCTGGACGACTACGATCTCGATAACTCCACCCAGTATCTATTTGAATCTTATCCGGATCATTACCCGAATCATAAATCCGGATCCATGATCCCTTTTGCCCTCCGCTGGTTCCACTCTCACTTGCCTTTCACCCTAGGCAACCGCCAATTGTCCCTCGATCGTCTCTACGCCCTCCTTCATTCCATCCGCGACAAGAAATTATCGCGAAATCGCGATGAATTTAGTGAATTTTCGTTGAATCTTTGGAAGAGACGGGAGAGTTTGGTATCAAATACCATTATTAGTCACCACTTGAGCCAGAAGGAGTTCGGGGTTTGTTTGGCATTGTTAAAGGAACAGCTGAGGCGAGAAGAGAATCCCATAATGGTTTCAAAATTGGGCTATGTGCAAATGCAGTATGGGGATTTGGACGGGGCTAAACAGAGTTTTGAGGTAGCGGAGAAGATGGTGGCTGAGGGAAGCGAAGATGGGAATGTGGGCTTGAGGAATTTAATCGGTAGGAATAAGGCTTTGATGTATTTAGTGGCCAAGGACTATGTGTCTGCGGTGAGGGAGTACGAGGGATGTATAGAGAGAGATGGTTCGGATGTAGTGGCGATTAATAACAAAGCTATCTGTTTAATGTATCTAAGGGACTTGTCGGATTCAATCAAGGTGTTGGAGAGTGCGTTGGAGAGGATTCCAACAATGGCGTTGAACGAGACGCTCGTGGTGAATTTATGCAGTATGTATGAGTTAGCTTATGTAAACCACGCGGATACAAAGAAGACTCTAGGTAGTTGGATCGCAAGAGTGGCTCCTGATGATTTTGATACTTCATGTACGAGAATATGAGGTGTGATTTTTTTGAAAACTTAATGATACGAGGGAATATATTGTTTTGATTGACCTGTTATATATTGATTGTTTCTCAAGTCTTTGTCGAATTCTTTTACCATTGCCCTTATTTTTGTTCAGTTGCAGGATTTTTTAAGTTGTTAGTCGAATTCTTTTTACGATGCCCTTACTTTTGTTCAGTTGCAGGATTTCTTTCACGTATTTTTTTGCTATGTCTTTACAAATGTCGAGTATAAATTACTAAAAAAAAATGTTTATCTGGTACTTGGAATCTTCTAAAGGCATGAGTTCGTCAACTACCTTGCTTTGGCAAATGGTTGGGCAATAATATGTAACGTGTTTCAGGTCTGCCATCGATTTCTGTAATAATTTGATCGCATGCTTATGGTACTTAATGGTTGATCCATTTCTCAGTTATGCACAATTGCATCTGCTAATGAATGTCTGAATCGTGGGTAGACGCACATCTCCATGATTTGTATTTTTTCAATCTTTCAGTGAACTGAGGATAAAGTCAGCATTCTTGTCTTTTGGCGAATTTGTGATTCTTAGGATCGTACCATGGACATGCAGCCGCTTGCTGCAGTTATTTTATACAACTATATGATTTTTCTTCTCAGTTAATCACATAATAATCTTGGGGGTTAGTCAATGAAAAGAATCCCAATATTTCTATGTGATGCCTAGTTGAAGCTTTTGATGGTGGGTTTGGTGATGGGTCGGTGTTTTGATAGTATGTCACTCGACCTGCTTCGTGCAATATATTAATTATAACCTTGGGTTCCAACTTCCAACAAGCAAAACCTAACCGAATATTATAAATCTCATGCACAAAATTGTAGGTACTTTGGGGTTGAGTTGAGCTTCTAAGTAGAACCGTTCAGTCTCATTTCACTTGGCTTATTGCTGGAGCACGGTAGTAAACTTTGAAGATGGAGTTCTCTTATGTGACCGATTAAGCATGTGATCTCGCAGAATGGAATCAGACGTGACGGGATATCCTATGCTACACCATGCTAAGATATATCTCACGGGGCTAATTTCCATTGGATGGTTGAATTATACGGTACACACCGATGATATGTGCTTGGAGAGAATTTTTGATTTAGAATTAGACATTTTATTTGGAGGATGACTCGAAGAATATGTATATTTCAAATATTCATAATTAACATCGGATTTACATGGATTAACAAGGAGATGATTAAATCCGCTCAACATAAATTTATTCAAACAATTAAATCTATACTAATATAAATATATGAATTGAATTGTGAATTTACATAAATATCCTTACTTTCATTTAATATTAATCATTAATACATATTTTCATATTAATCATTAATACATATTTTCTTTTTCATTTTCTATTTCATAAAATTAAAATTAATTAATTAAAATCTATCTATATCTATATCTATACTATACTAACTAATTATTATTTATTACTCTTTCACTCACTTTCATGGCATGACTACAAATAATATCAAAATATTTGTTCAACAACTAATGATTCGAATCAATATGTAATAATAATATTATTTATAAAATGAATTGGTTTTGTGAAAATACCTTATAAATAATAGTAATAGTGTTATACATTCTTTTATTAAAATAAATAATACAAAAAATTATGCTAATAGAGGTTCCGAACTTATTTTTAAAATTTATGTATTAATTATATTTTTCATAATCTTAGTTTTTTACAAAAAATACAAAAAAATTTATAGGTTTCGAACTTATTTTTACAATTTATGTATTACTTATATTTTTCATAATCTTAGTTTTTATAAATAATACAAAAAAATTATATTTAACAAAACATAAAATAAGAAATTATAAATTTATATGTCGATGTTTAATCTATATCTATATCTATATACAAATCTATATATATGAATGTGAATTGTGAATTTACATAAATATCCTTATTTTCATTTAATAATAATAATAATTTACATAAATATTCTTACCTTCATTTAATAATAATCATTAATAAATGTTTTTTTCCCATATATTCTTTTAATAATAATCATTTCATTAATTCATTTTATATTTCATAAAATTAAAATTAATTAATTAAAATTTAAAATTAATTAAAATTAAATTAATCTATCTATCTATACTAATCTATACTAATATCTATATATGAATGTGAATTGTGATTACATTGACATCAAATTCACACAAAATCACTTTATTTTTTTTCCAAATTCACAGAAAATCACTTTATTTTTTTATATTACAATTTGTCATATTAATGGTGTTATTTAAGTCATTTTTTATTTTAGTTTAATAAAATCATTAATAGTGTATTTAACTCAATCAAACTAACTATTATTTTAATTTACTTTAAATTTAATTTTAAATACTTAAATTTATACATTGCCGTCAAATAATAATAGGAAGACAAAAGAGATGAGTCGGATTGAATAAAAATAAAGTATTAATAAATATTAAGGTCATACAAAATTTCTTTCTCTCATTTAGAATAAAAATATTTTCAGACTTCTCATATGTCAATAGAAATATACGATTGAGAGAAATATTTTTCTGTAATAGATTTCAAACACTGTTTTTAAGTTATTTAGTCAATTTTTTTATAAATGCTGCTAAATAAATATTACTAAATAATATGCTATATTTGATCATTTTTTGTTCTTGCAATGAGAGGAGTTTTTTTACCATAGCGTTAACATGTTTGATTGTTATATGTCATTTGTATTGATCATGTAATTGTGTTTGGATTGTTTTTGTTATTTTTTTGTTTGCACAAAGAAAAGAGAAAACAAAATCAAATATCCAACATAAATGATTATTTTTCAATTTTTTATTATTAAGATATTTTGTTATTTTTTAAACACATAATGCATGTTTTCTGTTTGCTTAGATTACTTAGTTTAAAGTGAGTTAGAAAATATTAAAAAATTGAAATATTTCTTCGTTTTTACCTTATGTCTCAGAATATCAAGGAATAATATTTTTTTATTTATTGGGACAAATATATTTCCAAACTTTTGTCTATAAATCAATATTTAAATTTTTTACGACATTATTATATTATCTAATCAATTTTTTTTTACTTAGATGGATAGAAAGCATTTTAATTTGAGTTTTTATGTTCTTGTTTATATTATTTTTGTAATATTATTTATTATGAAAATAATAGGTGAACTACAAAAATTGGTAGGTCTAAGAGTCCTCAGGTAAACGACAAATATGGATAAATTATTAAAATATATAATATCCAGTAGATTTTTGACATGCGCTTTTGTTCTAATTCAATGATTATGCATGATTCTAAATTTTCATTATATCACAAGTTAACCCATGTTTTGTTGTTGCTACATATATTTTGTCAATAATCTAATATTTTTCTATGGTTTAAGAAAAATTGTGTGACTTTGTATTATATTTTTACAGCTGCTTTTCTAAATAGTTTTATTATGATTTCAAGGCACCATTTTTCATTTGTGTTTTTTAAAGAAGTGGAATGAATATCTATAAAACGATGACATTAATAAGACGTCTTCTCTTTATTTTAAAAAAATATTGGAAAATTTATACAAATTGTAAATAATATGTGTTAATATTTAATTTGAGAGTGATTTATGCTTTTTATTGTTCGTATATACTTCAATTTCTTTGTTATTGTACTAAATAAATTATTTTTAAACTTTGAGTTATCATTTTTTTTTCTTATCGAGATTGTTTGTGTTATGATTTTTTTATTCGTTTTGGTTAGTATTGTTGGCGGTAATTGATTTTTCTGATATTATATGATGTGTCTTGTTGTTTATATAAAAATAAGTATGAGAGTACACCAATCAAACCACGTATTTTGGGTCTTCTGTTCTATGAAGAGAATAATAAATGGTTTCTGTGAATTATATAATTTCTTTGTTTTTCATATATATAGTCTACGAAATGCGTCAAATTTTGAACAAAAAAGTTTCGACAAACATAGGATGAAAAAAAAAAAGACATGTTAAATAAAAAAAATATGTTGTGTGTTACAATGTTGGGTGCGATAATTGTCCCTGTTTGGTAGAGCGGTCGAATCGTGATGCTTGAGCTGCTGTGCAGTTTAACAGATTTGAGTTGCACAATTACTACTAGCTATATTTTTTGGTAAATCGACAAACACTCAGTCTTACAATTGGTATCAGAGCCAAGGTCACGGGTTCGATTCCCATTGATTTCAATGAGTGCAATTATAGGAGGAAGATTGTTGGGTGCAATAATTGTCCCTACTTGGTTGAGCGGCCGAACCGTGGTGCTTGAGCTGTTGCGCGGTTTAAAAGTTTTGAGTTGCACCATTACTACTAGCTATAACTTTTGGTAAAACGGCAAGTGCTCAGTCCTACATACTATGTCCTAATTTCTGTATGATATAATTCAAGCACATTTTTTTTATAGATATTTGAAATTAGGTCCAACTAAGTAACATGAAACATATACATATATATATTAAATCATATTTAAAGCAAAATTTTAAGATCAAGATTGATTCAGATTTAAATTTCAACGAAGCACAATGAAGAAGAAATTGAAGAATTGTATGTGTACATTAAGTGTTATATAATGATTATGTTGCTACTTCATGGTTGTGCGACATATAAATGTCAATATTTCTCAATAAAATAGTTTTTCAAAAAGAAAAAATTCTTCATTCAGAAAAAAAAATACATGAAAAACAAATTGTACATAATTTTCATTCTATTTATAATGGTATGAGAACAATTCTAAAGCTTTGTTGACACAATATAATAGATGAATTCTGTGCATTTTATTGAGACATCGAGCCAGTTTCACTTTATTTCCTCCAATATTATCTCAATATATTTCGAGGTGATACGAGATTGTTTTTGTCTCTTTTTTTAGTCAAAGTGTCTAACCAACTAATTCATAACATATATGATGTAGCATAGAAAACTCCTTGTCAAGTAAATTCACTTAGCCAAATATTGAAATTCAAATAAAATTCTACAATATTTCATCAAATTAATTTTGACTATCGTACACTATGCCAAAAATCACTTTTTACTTCAGATAATATCTGAAGTAATAGGGTACTTAAGTGCCGAAGTATATGGACGTGAAGTAATAGATGTACCTTTTACTTCGCATAATACCCGAAGTTGTAGTATTGAAAATACCGAAGTCTTTTGGCCGGTTTTGGGAGAAAAACCGGTCCAGAATTGGACCGGTGTCGAAGTAATAAATGTGTTTTACTTCATCGATTATAGTGAATAATGAAGTAGTATATCATATAACTTCCTCTTAATTATTATTTAGCGACGGAATTCATGCTCAAAACCGTCGCTATTTTGCGACGGAATTCATGTTCAAAACCGTCGCTAATTTGCGACAGAAGTATTGTTAATTACCGTCGCTAGTGTGCGACGGAATTTATATCAAAAACGTCGCTATTTAGCGACGGGATTCATATGATTTCCGTCGCTAATATGTTAGGTAAATTAAAAAAAAAAATTAATAAATCTGTGTTATGAATTGGTGCGGTAAAATATAAAAAATTTAATAAATATGTGTTATGAATTGGTACAATCGTGTAAAAGATAAAAATTTTAAGTATCGTAAAGTGGTAAAATCGTGTAAGAAATAAAAATTTTAAGTGTTGTGAAATTGTAAAATCGTGTAAGTGATAAAAATTTTAAGTGTTGTGAAGTTGTAAAATTGTGTATGTGAGAAAAAATTTTAATTGTTGTGAAGTGAAGTGGAAGAAATTGGAGAGAATTTGTATGTATTTATAGAGTGTGGTGGAAGAAAATAGAGGGAAAAATAGGTGGGATTGAATTTTTTTGAAAATGGCGACGGTTTTAGTAAAAACCGTCGCAACATTTTAAATCGGCGACGGTTAAAATGGAGGGAAATATATCCGGAGTGGAATTTTTTTGAAAATGACGACGGTGTTCTTTTAACCGTCGCCAAATTTTTAATCGGCGACGGTTGATTTGAACCTGTCGCTACTTTTAGCGACGGTCAAATAACAACCGTCGCTAAAGATAGCGACAGTTTTTAAAAAACAGTCGCTAGTTTTAAATATGCGACGGTTTTTATTTAACCATCGCTAAAATTAGCGACGGGTTAAATTAAACCGTCGCCGATTTAAATTTGGGCGACGGTTTAAAAAATCCGTCGCATGTTTTAATCTTTTTACTTCGCTATGTCATTTTTTCATTATTTTTTACTTCATCAAAATTGATATGCCGAAGTAAAATATATAAAAAAAATACAGTGAAGCCCGTGTTTTTAAACATCCGAAGTAAAATATAATATTTTACTTCGCTTGTGTTATTAATGAAGTTATTGGTAATATATTACTTCGTAATTTATTTTTGCCGAAGTAACGCCTGGCGAAGTAAAATGTCATTTTTCACATAGTGGTAAAATGCTCATGAAATCTAAATGGTTATATTATTAGATGAGATATTGAATAAAACAAATACTTTGACATATATTAGAATGATATCTCATATGCATATTTTAATTACATTATTCGTATCTATTCTCAAGATTTTTAAAATACAATAAATAATTTTGTATGTCGTTCTACAAGATAAAATATTATAAAACAAAATATAAACTCGCTAGAAGAAATTTGTTTTGTTTCAATGAATAATATAATATTATGTTCTAAACGCAACAAATGAAACTATATCATCCTCATGACATGATGCACGCAATCATTATTGCAAAGCTTTCAAAAAATGACGATCAAAGATGATTTTCTTGAATTGTGTCAAATTAAACGAGGACACAATTCTAAGATATAGTCATTTGAAGAGATTTCAAGTAATTTTTCTCACAGTGATTGAGAAATAGTTGTTGAAAATTTATTAATCTTATAGCTATAGACGATCAGATATTTGCTGAGCATACCAAAATAGTTATATGCATATTATAACAAACTACGACAAAGACAGGGGCGGATCCACTGTAGGGCCGGAGGGGGCCACGGCCCCCCTGAATTTTTTTAATTTTTTTTTCACTATGTAAGATATATTTTATTATTTAGTATATATAATATTTGACCCATCAAAATTTTAAGTATCTATAATTAGTCTAATGGTTAAAGACTTTCGAGGTTTACACGTATGGTCCATGTTTAATTCTTTTTATACGCTGTTTTTTGACATTGTTCTGCAATTTTTTTTTTGAAAACCTAAATAACGGGCTTTTACAAAGTCCCAACTTAAAACCTTTATAGTTGGTTAATACAAACACAATCAATAAAGCCATTTGAAATAATAACCTTTTGCAAAACATCTGCTATATTGTCGACTGACGAGTGAAATATTGTGGGACGCGAGTTCGGAGACACATCAGAAGGAAAGACAAGGATTCTTGGAATTTTTTCTACGTTCAGGAATTGAGGTAGACCGGGCCCCCCAAACATATCATTCTGGATCCGCCCCTGGACAAAGAGTTGTTGAGTTGTCAAAATCAACCAAGAAGTATATTGGAAAGTGTGTCAAGTGGATAAGATAATTTCTCTGATTCATATACCGTCTATGGTCATGATTTTTTATTTTTTATGGCTTAGTTTGTTTCATTTGATAAATGTTATTAACCATGTTTTAATTCATTTAAATATTATCATAATTTCGTACATATATTTTCTAGCAGTTTAGGTTTTTACGTACAACGCACGTGCATTTTTCTAGTGTATTTAAAATATATAGCTTCAAATATTTTTATCAAATCACAACCTAAAAAACTTTATGTAGTTCAAGCATATATAAGTTTGATAACCCCCTGATAATTTACACATTGTATCACGTTCCTGAGTTATTATTGAATTCATTCGATCCATGCAACCCAATATGCTTTGTTGGTTTTGCGTTCGGGTTCCCGTGTAGAAGAAGTAACCGTGATCTAATTCCATCAAAGCGCACTAGCAAGAAGACAAATACGAAGCTGACAAGTTACCTTAAGGCATAGAGTCCTGTTTGGATGAATGCGTGCCCCACTTACGTATCTATCGTATTTCGCATGTACTTGACCTCCCCAAATCCAACCAAATACGGGCCATCTTAATATCATCATCTTCGAACTTGGTATCCATTATACCAAAGATATCGAGAAATCGCATGGAATAAAGAAAAATATTATATATTTTTTGGGGTGAAAAGTCCGACTTTTCCCAAAAGATAAAAATAAGACAACCGTTTCACATGTAACCTTGTCAAGAAGCGAAGGACAGCTTTGTCCAATAGCCTAAACTAAATCATAACTTGAATTACAATCCAATCCATCTCCAATTTTGACAAAGAATATTCTTGTTCTTAAATGCCCTCATGCATTCATACATTCGTTCCATCCTCATGTTCTTCCATCTATAACACGATCAGAATAGTCGGCATTACATCCACACGACAACCTTAAAATGGTTATTTCGAGTACGAACAACGGGGGTCCCTCGGAAATTGTGTTCTTCGATTTGGAGACCACTGTACCAACAAAAACCGGGCAAAGGTTTTGTGTCCTGGAATTTGGTGCCATAGTTGTTTGTCCAAGGAAGCTGGTAGAGCTCGATAGCTACTGCACACTGATTCGGCCGAGGGACTTGTCAGCTGTCGCGTCAAATTCAGGGCGTTGTGATGGAATAACACGAGATAAAGTAGGCACAGCACCCACATTTGAGGAAGTAGCTGATAAGATATTTAGTATTCTTGATGGGAGGATATGGGCAGGACACAACATTCAAAGGTTTGATTGTGTTAGGATTAAAGAGGCATTTGCTGAGATTAATAGGCCAGCACCGGTCCCATATGGGATCGTAGACTCTTTGGGGTTACTGACACAGAAATTTGGCAGGCGGGCTGGAAATATGAAGGTATACTTGGAGTCACCAAAAATAAAACTATATTTCCCTAAGATCGATGTGCGTATAACTTTATATTTTGATCATGAATGTGTAGCTCTAGTATTGAATGGTGTGGGTTTGTTATCTTGTTTAGATGGCTACGTTGGCAGCTTATTTTGGTCTTGGTCAGCAGAAGCACAGGTATTTGTAAATTTATGTAAAACTCGCAACTTCTTGAATGGGGAGCCTACGCCTCCTGCTTCTGATATCGTGAGAAATTATTTTATTGGAAGTGAGAAAATCAAAGCAAAATTACGTTTTTATATTATATAGGAGCCTAGAGGATGTGAGATTGAATCTGGAGGTCTTGAAGCATTGCGCAACTGTTCTACTTCTGGTATTCACCTTGCACATGTTTACATGCATTTATTTCATATTTTCCTAAAGTTGTAGATAGTAAATACATTGGGAAAATGTACGTATATCTCTAGGAATCAAGCCTCCCTTCAAGTGTTGTGAATCAGCGATGGTGCAGTGTAGCAACAAGAAGCAAAAGCTCATTGGTAAGGAAAAACATCATATATTTTTTTGTCTTCATTTACTCGGCTATGGCATGTGAACTAATATATTATGGTCTCTTCCTGGTCCAGGGTTCTTCAAAAGTGGAATGCATCGCAAATATTCGAGGGAAATCGATTAACCGGAAGTCGGCCCCATCAGCGAGGGTGAGGCCTTACGCTAGGGAGACTAGTTATGGAAAGGTTTGTAGCAAGTTTCATGTAATGGAAAAATTGTACATTGAATCAGGTTCGAGTTGTTTACGTCTAAAAACAATTGTTAGGTGAAATGATTGCGAGGCTCAAACATCTAATATAGCTGAATATGAATGTGTATTTAATTTCGAATGCTAAAATTATTTGAATGTGCAACAACCAACATATATATGAGTTGAGGAGAGTGAAGAATTTATTGTACAATGCCAAAGCAAATGCTAGGCCAGGCCTCTGCATTCGATAAGCGAAGACAAAACGAAATATCAATGCGAATGCTAACAGTCTAAATTGTCACTGCTCTTTTTTTTGCTGACTATGACGACTTTCTTGTCTATAATAACTATGGTGATTCAAGAAAATTAGTACAAAGAATTTCACAAAATATACATGTTGAGAATGCAACCAAAGTCCCACGTTGAAAATACAAAGAGAAGAACATGAATTAATGAAATAAAATCTTCATTGGTACGAGGTGTTTTGAGAATCCAAGTAGCGATATTTTGTCCGAGTGAATTTTATTCCATATAGATTAGCAAAAGCGTCAATTATGTTAGCATTAACGTTTTCTAAAAATTATTATTCTTTCTGATAATCATTTGGCGACTCTCTTCTATCATTACAGTAAGCGTGTGATGTGGCCGCCCAAATTTCGGAATTCAAAAAACAAAATAGAGGCCCTTTTGAAAACCCACCCATTTCCCCACAATCGCATCTCCAATTTTCCCTCCCTCAAAACCCTACGAAAATTCTCCGAAATCTTTGTCCGATCCGGTCGTTTTACTCTTCTCGCACTCGCGTAATATAGTTTTCAGTCTCGTAAGTCTGTGTAACTTTGTTTGCGTAAGGGAAAAAGGTTGTGGTTCGCTGAATCGAGCGAGTTCCGATAATGTCTGAAGGGAATGATGCTGGTGGGTTTAGTAAATCGAGGTCGGTTTTAGGTGATGTTACTAATCGGCTAGGTAAAAGAGGGTTTTCTGAAAGAGAGAAAAGTGTGGTTAAGAGTTATAGTTTGAACGATAAAGATACCGTCAAGCATGTCCGCGTTTCACCTCGCCAATGTACCGATCTTGATTTGCTGAAAGGGGATGTTTTATCGAGAATTTCAAAAGTTTCCACTGAGAATAATGAAGGCCTAAATGTGCAAGATTGGGATAGTAGTCTTGCGTTTTCTGAGAGATCGATTGATGTTGAAGCTGAATTGACATGTGGTTATGGAAACAATGAGGAAATTAATGGTAAGAATGCTGTCAAACTTATTGAAAGGAAGGCTGACTCTCCAAGTGTTAATCCCATGTTTGCTGCTGATAATGTGTCGGTAAATACTATTGGAGATACCTCGTCCTCGGTGCATGATGCATTGACAATGAGGGATAAGATAGGTAGTCGAAATTGTGAAGATTCTAGTTTCACTGACCTTGAGATGGGTAGGATTATTAATTTTGTTAACTCCGAAGCAGGTGGTAGCCTTCCTTTTGCTAAGTTTGATTCGTTAAAGGGTTATAAGATGTTGGAAATTCCTAATGCAGTCACTGAAAAGAGCAATGTGGTTGAAGTTGCAAGAAAAAATTCCGGTGATGTTGCCTCAAACATAACAAAAATATCCAAGAGCAGCTATCTTAACCTGCTGGATCTTGGAAGGGGCAATGTTTTTGAATGTGCCAACGTTAAAGCTAAAAATAAATTAGGTGACGTTGCTTCTGCTAATACTTCAAGCACAGGGAGTGATACTGGTAGTGATTGCCTTCTTGACTGCATCAATCGTGATGCTGGTGAAGCCAAAGTCAGTTTAGAAAGTACTCAAAAGAACTTCGTCAACCATCTCAATGAAGTTGAAGGTCACAATGCTGATAATTTTATCACGAGTCAGTCCGACGCTGTTAACTGTGCAATTTTCCCGGACTCACAAGAATCCAGAATATTTGGAGTTGAAAATTCCTCTGAATCAAAGAAGAAGAAATATCCATATATGGGTGGAGGGGTTGATGCAATAAAAACCTGCTCGTGTTCCTTTTGCACAAAAGGTATTCTGCCTTTCAATTTTTAGTTCATTTAGTTGCTTGTATCTGCAAGCTCTGTTAGTTTTAGAACATTTAACTGTGTTAATTTGTTGCCCATTTTACCGACTTTTAGTTGCTATAGTTTGATTAGTCCATGGATGTTGTTTTGACATACAGCTGCTTATATATGGTTGGACCTCAACTACCAAGACATTAAGGGTCGAGTATCAGGTCAGTTGATAGAGTTTCCAATGGTTAATATGTACCAGTGAGTGGAATTTTATTTCAATCTCCCATTTTATCTAATTGCAATAATTTAAAGTCTTTAGCAACGAGAAAGAGCCAGAAAGAAGCCAGCATATTGGCCGAAAAAAGTTGCATGACTAAGGGAACTGAGAAACATGATTCTGAAAGGTCTACCAGGATATCTAAGTTAGAAATCGATCTGATGCATCTGTGGAAATTCCTGTTTCAACACATGGCAGGCATATGGGGGCAAGAGGGAGACCACCTAGTAAGTTAAATATTTACACGTCTCATTTGTGGTTAAAGGAGCAGTTTCCTGAACATTCAAGATGAAATATTTTGGAACTGTTAAGATTCTACTACTCGAATCTTAGATGGTATAAAGTAAATGTAATCTTTCTTGCATAGTTGACCATGATTTATTAATATATTGTGGTTATTCAAATTTCCTTTTAAGTACCCTCCTTCTCCTCATTACTTATACACACAAAAAAATTATTTTTCAAAATTAAAACTTCTCAAACTTGCATTTGAAAAATTCAGTCCTTAACTTCCTTGCTCTAGTATTTTCATCAAAATAATTTTTTTGTAGTCCTTGCAGTGATACCTGGTATTGTATTTATGTATATATCATGCACATATCAAGCGCGCATCATGGCCGCTAGTGTGCATGAATTAAAAGTAACAAGCTATCAGTCACGTTCTCTTATCATTGTCCTTTGTCAAGTATTTTTGCCTATTAAACGAGTGGAAATTTCTCACTTGATAGCTCTATAACAATTTCAGGAGACTACTCTATCACCACTGACTGATTTGAGAGAGAAATGCAAAAGAGATCTGGGTTCCGATTGATGTTTCACTATTTAGAAGGATCAAGGCTGCTTCAAAGCCATGTAATATTGTAAGATGATTGTTTTACTCTAACGATCAGCCATTTTGTATTACCTCAAATTCCAATGCATAATCACGTTAATGTATTGCTTGTTGTTTCTATTATACTGTCCCAACAATACTCACACTGTGTGCATTCAATATTAATCTTTATCTTGTAGTCCAGTTATATGATGAAAGAATAGCTTACTTATCTTCTTGCGCTGTATAATTAGATCAATTTTGTTGTGATAATTGCTTTTACATTCGGACTCTGATTTTGCCTCAGTGATTGTTAGATTTTAACATTCATTCCAGTTAAACTCATTTGCAACTTTGAAGGTTTTTCTAATTACAACTTTTGATAAAATATTGAGCAATTTTTTTCCCATGAGATTTCTCGTAGTGTAAAGTTACATCAGTCATGACATGTTTGTTCCTACAGAATTAATCATCAGTTTCTACTCCTCTATCCGAATGGTCTGGCCAAAATGATGTTGGTGGATCACTGAAAATTTTCCATCATCTTCCAAATTTGCCTCAATCATGAACAGGGCAAACCCTGGACTAAAAAATCCTGAATCCATCTCAACACAAGCTTACATGAAACTTTTGATTGAGCTCTAACAAATCATCTGTCCTGTGCAACTTCTCTCGTTCTTGTATGTTCGAAATGTTGACAACTTCCTTTTCTTTTTAGTTACTGGGGATAACTGGCAGTAATCACCGGGCTTTCCCTCAACTCTCTGAAAAAGAATGATGAGTTCCCTGCTACTTCGATCTTCTTCTCATTTCAACAAGCTTATCATGCAAAAGAAAACCACTTCCCCTTCTTCCATCTCCGACCTCAAACTTTCAAGCTTCTTCTCCATCTTCGATTCCCCAGGTTTTAGCTTCAACCTCGCAAGTGACATTGGATCCATGGGCTTCCATACGACATGAATTGTGTTTGCAGTTGGATAGTTAGCTCACAAGATCTGTTTGAGTTCGACTTAGCATTGGATGATGCAAAAATAGGTCAGAAATGAGGAATATGGCTTAGCTCTTGCTTTAGGTGAAGCCAGCCCAGTCCATTTTCGCCATCAACGAAATAACGAGGATGTATGTACAGTGTGGTACAGAACAGAACCCATCACGCTCCAATAATATTCTCATCTCCATACATGACACTTTCGTTGCTCTGAATTGTTTACAAAAATTATTAATTAAATTAATGCTGCATGTGAATTCCTTGGTTTCATTTTCGTTGATGATGTGGCCAGCTTGGGACGGGAGGGTCCTATTTAGAATTTAATTAGATGTACTCTTCTTGGTGCCTCTTTTTTCCTGTCAATTCATCAGATTTAACGAAATTAGTATGACATTTGCTTCATCATTCAAAAAAACAAAAAAAAAACTTTAAAAATGTAAATTATTAACAAGGAAAAAATTATAGGAAGAAATTAAAAGTATTTCATGAAACATGTGGCCCCAATTTAAAATGGTTTAATCACTATTTTCATCATTGGATAAGTGATCGAACCAATTCTATCTTAAAATAAATCAATAGATGAGACCGAAACACTATTGTATCATATTAAATAATAATATAATATTGTAAATATATCTTAAATTATAAATATCTTGCATATAAATAATAAAAATTGTATATTTTTTTATGTTTAAAAAATCAAACGACCTCTAGTATCATTAAAATCATATTTTCAACTAACTTCAAAATCTAAATATCATATATATAACAAAAAAATTTAAAAATTGTGAACCAATTTTAGATCGATTTTCATTGGTTGGACATGTTAAATATTGGTCGAACCAGTTCTTGACCCAATCTTGTTGGGATTGATGTATAATTTAGACATATTATCAAATTTTCGATCGATCTTGTTTTATTCTGAAAACATTGAATTCAATGGCACGTCAGTCCAGATATTTAATTATTATTATTATTTTTGCATATATAATTACTCATTTCCTACGAATTAGTTAGGAAGAAAAAAGGAAGTTAATGTTGACTTGCATTTACATATGTCAGAAGAGACTCTAGCATGCGGTCAATAATTTCAACTACAAAGATCCAAAGATTCTGGATATTCATTTATTTATTAATATTAATTAATATACACCCGTCTGGCCGTCCTGGATTTTTAATAATACGGCGAATTTATTTTTAATTATGTGCAATAAAAATCGTCACATACAAATCCAGTACATAGGGCAGACAATTATATACGTTTGAATAAATTAAATACAGGTTTAGAAATAATTACATACCTTTTCGGGAAAAATAACTAGCAGGAAAAAAAGATGTCCATAACCTTTTTCAAATTTAATATTTCATCCACGTGTTGATTAAAATAAATTTAGTGAAAAAAATCCAACGTGTGAATCTTTAGCATATTAGTTTTTTTACAAAAAAATTGGTAAGCGTAACCTAGTGAACAATATTTTAATTGGACTTGTCATTGGATTATTCAAACTTTATTAAACGCTAAGTTTGACATGATTCAAAAAGTAATGACGGTATGAAGTCATATAGTGGGCTCATCAAAAATAATAATATAATAAAAATAATTGAAACAACTAATTTTTTACCACAAATAATTAGTGTGAGACAATCTCACGGGTCATATTTGTTAGAAAGATCTCTTATTTGAGTTATTTATGAAAAAGTAATATTTTTTATGTAAAAATTATTACTTTTTATTGTGAATATCGATAGAGTTAACCCGTCTCAGATCAATGAGATATGAGAGCCACTCATAAACTCAATACTTGTCAAACTACGCTAATTGGGATGTTGTTATTATCGTAATTACGGTGCGTTGCTCTGATATCGGACACCGACGCGTGAAATCCGGGTTTTGCCATAAGGGGTTGGTTATACACTTATACTTTGCATGTGGTTATAGGTATCCGATCAAATTTCCTTTAAAAAACCCATAAGGCATGAATCATCGACTTACAAAAGTACAAACCACCGTAAATTTAAACTCTTAAAATAGCGTAGTGTGTGAGCTTCTCCCTCCCCCCTCGATTTCACACCACCTCTCCAGATTCAAATGGAGCTCTTGTAAAACCCCTTGTTGGATCTTCCGACTGAGATTTCAGTACAAGTTTTCTAAAATGGCTCCGCCCCAACAAACCTGCCGCGATAACAAGGTACCTTTTCTTTGTCTACTCTTCCTCATTTTCTTCGCTTCAACGTTGGTCTCTGCATACACTCAAAACCAACCAAAAACATCCCAGAGAAGGAGGATGTTATCAGAGATAGAGGATCAAGATGAGCCTCTTGTTATCAAGAAAAAGACCAGTCTGAGCACAACCAAAAACCAAACAAAATTTGTGAAACCAGCTTCGCTTTCACCCAAGAACCAAACCAAGCTCATCAAAACCACTAACATCAGTGGTTTGTTCAAGAATCAAACCAAAGTTGCCAAGATTTTCTCTGATCCATCCAAAAACAAAACCAAGGTCGCCAAAGTTACCGATTTGGATCCCTTTACAGATTCCGGTCCGACCCTCGAATCCCTGCTCCAGAAACTCAATTCCACCTCAAAAAAATCATCCTCAAACTCAACTACTGCAAAAATTAGCTCACTTTCGACCAAGAAATCCTCAGATCTACCCAAGAACAAAACAACCAAGGAAACCAAAGCCCTGTTGGAAAAGGGTGTCACCGAGCCCAAATCCAAAATCCCGGTTAAAGACCTGCCTAAGAAGGACCAAAAACAGGAAAACCTTATTTGGATCGATCAAGAAGATGACGACGACCCGGTTTCTGAGTTCATGGACCTCCCATCGAAGTTTCAAGAAACTATAATGCCAGATTTGGAAAAGATTTCCAAAACCTCGCAGGTTTACATCACCAAATACAACAAAGAATTCACCAAAGGATTCAAGCCATACGTGGGCAACAAATATGCACCCACCATTGCTTCTTTAGTCTCGTTGGCCTTCATTCTGATCCCTTTAATCCTCGTTTCACTCATTTTTAATAGAATCAAAGCTTATTTCTCACTGCAAAAGCTCTTAATTTTCATCCAAGTCTACCTCTCGATATACTTCACGATACTCTGTTTATCTTCACTGGTGACTGGGCTTGAGCCGCTGAAGTTCTTCTACGCAACTTCCCGGTCCACGTATGTGTGTGTACAGGTGCTGCAGACTCTTGGCTATGTGTTGTACCTGCTTCTTCTGTTGATGTACCTGATTCTTGTGTTCTCGACGGAGACCGGCCTGGGCACAAAGATATTGGGCCTGGCCCAAACATTTGTGGGCTTCTCCGTCGGGTTGCATTACTATATGACGGTGTTTCACAGGGCGGTGCTACATCAACTGCCCAAGACAAGTTGGAAGGTCCACTCTCTTTATGCCACGTGTTTCCTCGTGATTTGTCTGTTTGGTAGGATTGATTGGAGGAAGAAAGCTTATTTACACGGGGGAGGTGAAGAAGGTAAAAAGAGTTAGTCAAATGTATTATTTAATATATATTATTATATTTGTTTTATGGATTGGCCAGAAGCATGAAAGATTTGCTTCTCCTTTTTTACCATTCAAAACTCTGTCATTCATTTAAATATAGTTAATAAAAGTTTCGATCGTACGTTTATTATTATTATTATTATTATAATTATTATAGCGAACTACACACAATTACATATATGAATCATGAATATTAATAAATCGAATTAATTCATAAAATTTTGTTATAGTTTTTAATTATCTAATGATAACACAATTATATTAAATATATAATTTGTAGATATAATATATAAATTTTTGAATTTCTAATTTGGAACGTAAATTATATAAAAAAAATTATTATTTATTTAACTGAATAAGTTATTTTAGTAAAAACTAATTGATGTTACAAAATAAAAATATCAATTTCTCAACATTTGTATGTAGTATAAATTATTAATTAATATTAATAACTTGACCAGATCATGGGTGCGCATTTTATGTTTATAAAATATTTATCTGGAAAATATAATTTTAACTTCAAAATTGCGAGGTCAATTTTTATTCGAATGTCCAATAACTGCCATGTAAAAAACATCATGGATAAATTTCATTTCTTTGTTTTGGGCTTCAATCGGAAATTGGTTTTTCGATGTCCATCTTCCATATTTACATAGAAAATTTTATTTGTAGGTTCTTACTTATTGTCAACAAATATTCCTATAATTTAAGGAAATTATACAATTCGTTCGTGGTTGGGAGTTGGGAGTTGGGAGCCAATTAGTGGTTTGACAAGAGCCAATCAGCTAAATGTAGTTTCTTAATTTTGTCTAATATTATATGTTGGATAGAACAACTAAAAATGACGTTTTAGTCGTCGTAAATTTTAAAATGTTTTGAGTTATAACGTTATTGTCCGTTATGATTTTTGGTAAAACGACGAATACTCGGTTCTATATATACTATATGTACGTCTTTCTTCCGAATATATATACAAATTAAAAAAGCAACATTTATGAATAACGAGCACAATATGGTATTATAGTATCACTACAAAAAAAAAAAATTCTACTTAGCGACGGTAATTTCGTCGCTAGTCAAATTAGCAACGATTTTAGTGACGGAAATTACGACAGTCGCTAAAGTCACTGTCGCAAAAATATTACGACAATTTTGGTAGATAAATCGTCGTAAAAATAACCAAAATCGTCGCTAATCAGTGACTGAATATGACCTAATTAGCGACGAGTTTTTGACCTGTTTTGTCAAGACTCGTCGCTATTTAGTGACAATTTTGTAAAATCCGTCGCTACAAAATCATCGCTATTTGGCGACGGTTGTTTTCATATTCCGTCGCTAATTGTTTCTTTTTTTATTAAAAAAATTTGTTTTATAAATTCTTAAAAAATTAATTTTTATAATTATTTATAGGAAAATTTAAATAATCTCCTTAACTCATCTAAATTAATGATTTTCAAATTTGTAAATAATGTATGAAACGATTAAATTTTGTGATAATAAGCAAACAACAAAATCGTTTAAGAGAGAAAAATATATTATAGATGTGAAGAGGTGTGGAGAAAATGGACCGAAGCGACCAAATTTATAGACAATTTGCGATGGTTTTTGGAAAGATAGTCGCTATTATCGTCGGTTTTAATAGCGACGATAAATCGGCGACAGTTTTATGAGAAAAGGTTGCTAATTGTAACGATGGTTCTTATAACCGCCCCTAATTAGCGAAAGTTTAAACAAAACGGTCGCTTATTAGCTAGCGACATGTCTCGACGATTCCATTGCATAGTCGCTAATGGGCGACATTTTGATTAAATCGTCGCTAATCAGCGACGTTTATAAAATTTGCGACGATTTTAATTTTTAAAGAGAAACCATCGCTAATACTTGATTTTTTTGTAGTGTATTGATTATGTCTAAATTAAAATTCGTAATAAAAATTATATTATGATGATGATCGGGGTGAATTGAGTTTGAGAGCGCTGAGAAATAACATTGGTCGGGCTGCTTCATGTCTTGATATATCATATCTTGGATGAGAGGTGTGTGGGCTTTGGTATGTCTGGGCACTTACGATAAACAAAGATCGTTAGTGATGCGTCAGAATATTATTCGGCATAGTCATCTCGACGCTCAAATTAGTCGAGATAATTTATAGAGATTATACATGTTTATTAAAAATATCTGAATGAATTAATATTAAGCAAACCTGGAATTTATATGGGAGAAGTCAATGATAACTTTGTTTTTAGTGCTCAACTGTTACTCATGACGAGATAGTCGCTCATGCTTCTGTTCAATGATATTGTAAAGTCTGACAACCTATACCTACTTCAGACTAGTCACATCACCCCACGTGCGTTGAAAGACATCCTAATGATGATCAAGACATGACGTCCCATACTTGTGAGCTCTTATTATCTGGGCTGATTTTCGCGCTGGTGGGCTTTGCTCAACTTTCCCGACTTCCTGACTATCTAAAACCCAAATTAAAGATGACCCTTGTATCTATTTGATGCCCCAGATATTTCCGATATTTATTATAGTGAATCTGAATTATTATACAAAAATCAACTTTAAGATGTTAACTTGGTCATTTAAATAAGTAATATCAAAACTATCTTTGTGCATTGAATCAACGATTGACGAACACGATAAAGTGACCAAGGTTCGGTGACACTAAGATCAAATACATTTTGATCTAGGTCGCAACTCAGCTAAACCGAAACAATATTTTTAAAATTACGTGGTGTCATTCATATTATATTATTATAATATAAAAGTACTCGTTATTAATTCAATCATAATTTACTTGTGTTATTCTATATATAAAATAATAATTTAAAAAATATAATTTAAGAAATTTTTAAAAAATATTAAGAGGAGGGGCAGGAAACTTTTCAAGCGGCCGGAATTTCCCGCAGGGTCTATATTCTTACTATTTAATTATTAATTATAAAAGCAAAAATAAAAGCCCAAACAGAAGAGAAGACTCAAAACGCCCTACCGTCTTTCCATAAATTCGCAATAATTTCTCCCTCATTTCCCTATTTTTGGGATATTTGTTTGCTTTTTACGTACAATCATAGAGTTGCTCTGATTACAATTGGACTTAATTGTGTTTTCGGACCGATCGATTACTCGAGAGGTGCAGTACGCTGGCTAGTGATTGATTTCCGCGTGGCGGTGATGACCAGCCCTCAGAATGATCGGGTTAGCTAATTTTAGATGAATCTACTACTGTTTTTCAATGAAAAGGCAGGCACGTCAAGTTTTTGGTTTGGTTGATCCATATGTGCTTGGTATCTGAGCTTCAGATGAATTTACGCTTCACCTTTTTTTTGTTGGTTTGGCTTTTTTCATGTGGAATTTACTAGTTACTTTTTCGTTACTTTTGATTTTACCTTTTCTCTTTTAACACTGAAAACTGTTCAAAGGCCCTAGGGCGGGGAGAACGTATTCTGCTTTCTGTATCAATTCTGTTTATTTTTTTATGACTGGATTGATAAGTTGATAATGATAGGAAAAGTTTTATTTAGTTCATAAATATTGAACCGCGCGTGCTCAGACTCCTTGAAATATCGTTAGTATTCTTGCAACAAGTTTTGCCGCTAGATAAATGTTATCAACTAGATTTACAATCCGTAGCTTTTGAATAATGCATACATACGCTTCTGTGCTGCACAGTACATATTTAATGTTGATTTGAATAAGGCCTCTATACTGGGCACCATCAATATTTATGTCTCTAATTTCAGGTTTTTTTTGGAACTTCACAGGGGATAAACTCGATATAACAATCTTCGTGGCCAACGCAAGTAGACAGTAAACTTCACCACTGGTTTATTGTCTACTGGGTGTTATCTGAAGACATGCCTTCTCTTCAGCTTTTACAGCTCACTGAGCATGGCAGAGGCCTTTTATCCTCAAGAAGGTGAATGACATTCCCTGTGATTTTATTCTGTTCAAGTATCTAATGAAAGTTCTCTAAAAATACATTCTGGCTATTATTCTTTTTAACCATTTGAAAGTGTAAATACTAAATACTCTTTACGGATACATTCTGGCATTCTATATTTTATCCTTCTCAAAATCCGCTCACTGTTGAAAGTATTTGAGATGATACCCATCTTCCATTTGGAACACCCCTCCCTCCCACTTAAAAGAAACATGCAAAAAGAAAGGAAAATTAAAGAAAGTTGCTCATATATGTACATGGATGGTTACGCATTAGTTTCTCTCTTATTCGGATTCTTGATGTTTTTTCCTTCCTTTTCCCTCGAACATAGAGAGGTAGTATTGACCTGATGTGAAATTTTTTTGTTATCAAGTTGTTTCTCTTCGATGGCTGTATTATGTTGTTATGAGGACATGCTGAGTCCAAAGTTGAAATCGCAGCCTTACAACTATCTTGTTTTCAAATTTGCTTCTGCAGAAAAGCTCTACTGCTTGCAGCTGGTATTGTTGTGGCTGGTGGAACTGCAGCTGCGTACATGCACTCAAGGAACAGCCGTAGAAGACAATATATTTTTGGTCATTCTAACGGGGACAAGGACTATAAGGAACAATCAGATGAGTTAATGGGTAAAGAGAATAATGTAAAGAAGGGTAGGCAAAAACGAGGAAACTTGAGGTCCCTCCAGGTTTTGGCTGCTATTCTGTTATCTCGCATGGGAAGAGCGGGTGCAATAAATATTTTGTCCCTGGTGGCTATTGCGGTAAAGTTCTTAATTTTTTAAAAGAAGACAAGTTTCATACCTTGGAGTAGCGCTAGAAGTATTTTAATGTTCATTTATCATCTTCTCCATTGCTGCGTCTGCCTTCGGTTGTCACCATTTTCTCCTTGATCGACCAAGTCTATTATCAGTGTTGTAAATGTTGTTGTGTTGCTGATTTCACTATGTTCATTTGTAAAGAGACTGGATGGACGGACAATTGAGCATTCCATTCACATATAATTACTATTATATTTTCTTTTTGAACCAAAGTCGACAAGAAGTCAAGCTCCTTAGCTTGGCACGGGGAACAATGGTGCTTAGCCATTTATTGATCAGTTGGCAACAGCCACGGAACTACTACAGACTGAAATTATTTCCACCTGACTATTCATGAAAATGGAATATAGCAAGATCGTGTCTGCTTGTGATATGATCTGTATACGACTATCCTGACTTTAATCGTAGGTTCAGCCTGAATACGTATGCTCAGTCTAGATTTGACTCCTGAAAGTCATATAAAAAATATTAAAAAGTTCATTATACATTAAATAATAAGTTAAAAAAATCATCGATTATGCTAGGCTACATGAGCAGCCTTTTTCTTCTTTGCTTGCCTTGCATTTTCATTCTCATATTCATTTGCTACATTTTGCACCAAATAATTACAATAAAGCAGCCCTAGAATAAAGGATTTTTAGTCAAAATAATGAAGCAGATGATACCTTTCAAATATTTGAGTGTATTCATTTTACCTTAAGCATCCGATACTTTTGCTTGTCGTCTGTACTGCAATCAGTCTGTATCTATTTTCCTCTGTGACTTTGTAGGTTTTTCGAACTGCTGTGAGCAACAGACTGGCTAAAGTCCAAGGCTTCCTTTTTCGTGCTGCTTTTCTCCGACGTGTACCTCTATTTATTCGGCTTATTATTGAAAACATATTTATGTGTTTTCTTCTGTCGACGCTGAGTTCCACCTCTAAGTACATCACAGGGACTTTAAGTTTACGTTTCAGAAAAATTTTGACAAAGGTTACCCATGCTCAATATTTTCAGGTATTTATTTTTTGATTTTTTCTGTTAATGCTAACAGAATCGCCACATGATTGTTTGGATTTGTATTAATGCTTATAGCCTTATATGATATAATTTCACAGTTGCTTTGGTAGTTTTATATTTTCTCGTCCACAAAATTTGGAAAGTTTCACGCCGATTATCACTGACGCGTTAGATACTCTCCGAAGGGTAAAATCCTGTGGGTAGCATCGAATATAGCAATGTTACCCATCATATTACATTTTCTCTTTACTGATCACTCTACATTTTTTTTGTGTACAATATCTCTTGCAACTTCAACTTGGGGATAGGCTGTTGTTTAAACTAGTGTCAGAGCTAGGGCTCTTTTTTTTTTTTGATAAAAAACTATTATATTAGAATAATATGACTGAGTTACAACAAAATGAGGATAAGAAATCCTCAATGAGCTAACTGCTCTACAGACTTAACCTAATAGAAATGAGCTTGACACTAATGATATTGCAATACAAACTTCCAATCTCGAACCAAATCACTTATACATAGATGACTAAATTCTCTCAATCCGGTTGTCCATATTGCCATCCTGAATTTTACTTTATCCCAAACCTGGTCTGTCGTTTCGTGATGATCTTCAAAAATTCTCCTATTCCTCTCGAGCCATAATGACCAAAATACGCAGTGAACAATCATAGCCCAGAAATCATTAAGTGAAGATGGTAATGGACAATTAAAATCATCCTGTAACAGCTCTCTAGCAAAGTTAGGAAATGCCCATTGAATTCCCATTTCCCTCTGAACTTTTATCCAAATGCAGCGAGCAAATGGGCAGTGCAGCAGTAAATGGTCCTGGTTTTCTTCATCTTGCCGACATAAACAGCACCATTGAGGCCGTAGAGAGCAACTCCCCCATCTTTTCTGCACGTTGTCACAAGACGGCAACTTCCCCAGAGCAACGATCCACGAGAAAATCTTGATCTTTTGTGGGACATTAACTTTCCAAATGGTTTTGAAGCAATCGAATGTTTGAAAAGCAGAATCTGGGAAGAAAGAGTTATAGAAAGATTTGACAGAGAACAACCCCGAGGAATCCCCCAACCATACCCTACGATCCCCCAGACCCAACCGCAACGTGACTCCATCTAAGACACCTAACAAACTTGTGAACTCTTGTAACTCTTCATCATTAAAATCTCTCCTAAACCTCACATCCCAAGTATAAGAAGACACAACCCCAGTATTTGCGATTTGAATATAATGGCTGATAGGCTTATTAATTGAAGTACAAATACGAAACAATGATGGAAATCTCAGTTTGAATGACTCCCCTCCCTCCCAAACATCCTCCCAAAATCTAATGATGTTACCCTGATTAGGCAATACTCTAGTAAGTTGATGAAAAGCCCGGTAAGACCTAGAAATGAATTTCCAAGGACTCTTGAACGTTGTTCTCTCCGCCAATCCCAGGTCCCACCCGTTATCCTGTAATCCGTATTTGCTTCTGATCACATTTTTCCACAACGACTCCTCCTCTAGCGAACTTCTCCACCACCATTTTCCAAGAAGAGCCTTATTTCTAAGACCGATATTCCCCAAACCCAATCCTCCCTTTTGTTTTGGTTTGCACACTTGCTTCCAACCTATCACATGACAATGTGAATCTCCTTCATCACCATCCCACAGGAAGTTCCTCATCAACCTTTCCATATGTGCCGCAACTTGTTTCGGGACTTTAAAGAGGGACATAAAATAAGATGGCATGGCGCAAAGAACCGAGTGTATCAAAATAATGCGACCACCTCTGGATAGAAAAGCTTTTTTCCAGCTTACTAATTTCTTAGCCATCTTCGAAGTCACGGGCTCCCTAAATTCCAACTTGTTCGGATTTCCCCCCAACGGCAGACCTAAATACTTAATGGGCCATGAACCCTGCATCCCTCCGAATGATGCAGCCACTTCCGCCACCTCTTCATCCACAAAATTCAGACCAAGCACGACACTCTTACCCATGTTTATTTTCAGCCCTGATTTCATAGAAAAAGTTTTGAGTATGTTTATTATCTTCGTCACATCATTATCCGAATCCAAAAAGAACAGAGTATCGTCTGCGAACTGTAAATGAGTAATTTCCAGCTTATCCTTTCCAATATGGAAGCCTTTAACCTCTTTATCCTCCCTAGCCTTATCCACCATCCTTCCCAACACATCGGCCACAATATTGAATAGAAAAGGTGATAATGGATCGCCTTGTCTAAGCCCTTTTTCCCCTCTGATTTTCCCACACGTTCTCCCATTCACGAATATTGAGAAGGAGACATTAGAGATACATCCTCTAATCCACCTCCTCCACCTCTCACCAAATCCCTTTTGTAGTAGAGCATAGTCCAAGAATTGCCAATCCACATTATCATACGCTTTTTCTAAATCAACTTTTAGCACCCAACCCCTCTTTTTCTTTTTACGGTATTCATCCACCATTTCATTCGCAATGAGACAACAATCGAGTATCTGCCTTCCTTTGATAAAAGCACACTGATTTTCCGCAATGGTGTTAGCCACAACCTTTTTCAATCTGTGAACCAAAACCTTTGCCAAAATTTTGTACAAACTTGTAACCAAGCTTATAGGTCGGAAGTCCTTAATCTTCGTAGCATCATTTTTCTTAGGAATGAGACATATATAAGTCTCATTTGTGATTCCATTCACCACCCACGTTTCAAAGAACTCCGCAAACACCTTTAACACATCCAATCTCACCGTGTCCCAATTTTTCTGGAAAAATTCCAAAGTGAAACCATCTGGCCCTGGTGCTTTTGATCCATCGCAGCTGAACAATGCCTCTTTAATCTCATTCTCCTCAAAACTAATTTCCAACTCATCAGCTTCTACTCTCGTAATCGGTTTCCAATCCAGACCCTCAATACCCAACCCCAAGTCACTTGCCAACCCCCCTTCCCCTTCTTCCTTCTTGAACAATTTCTTATAAAAGCTTACAATTTCATTCACAATCTGTTTTTCATCTGTAAGAGTGCTGCCATCTTCCACTTCCACTCTCTCAATCAGTGCTCTGCTCCTTCTGTTCTTCAACACTGCATGGAAGAACTTCGTATTTTGGTCTCCTTGTTGTAACCATTTAGTTCTTGCTTTTTGGTTATTAATCTGAAAACTTGTAAATGATGCCTTTTCCAGCTCACATTTAACCAGCCTCCTCTCATCATTCAACTCCTCTGACCAATTTCCAGCTGCCTCAAGCCCATCCAGTTGATCAATCTTGTAGGTCAACTCTTTGATTTTTACCCGGGCATCTCCAAACACTGTCATGTTCCATTCGGAGACTTCTTTTTTCAACAATTTCAGCTTTTGCATGAATTTATATCCTTCCCACCCCTGAACGCCCTCTTTGTTCCACCACAGCTTAACTAATTGTGTGAATTGTCGATGCGACAGCCATGCATTTTCGAATCTGAAAGGTGCTGGACCCCATGGACGATTAGATGTGTCTAGCAAGATCGGGCAATGATCCGAGGTGAGTTTGGGAGCACCGTTTGTCTGAGATTAGGAAATATTTGCCTCCAACCTTTGGAAAATAGAAATCTGTCCAACCTACTACAAATTGGTGTAGATCTGAAGTTGGACCATGTGAATTTGGCATTGAGCAGCGGTGGGTCAACAAGCTCCAACTCCTCTAACAAAGCATCGAAACATGCCATGCTTGTGGTCACTGAATTGCTATTCAATTTTTCTCCCAAATTCCGCACCACATTGAAGTCACCTCCGAGACACCAAAGATCACCACAAATTACTCTCAACCCCGCTAATTCATCCCAAAACATTTCTCGTAACCTCGGCTTTACAGGCCCATATATGGCCGAAAACCACCATCTTATTTCATCAGCCTTCGAAATCTCAATTGAAACCGAGAATTCCCCAATCAGGTTGTTGTGGACCGACACTAATCTAGGATCCCACATAACAAGAATACCTCCCGACCTACCTGCCGAAGGCAAGCAAACCCAGTCAACAAATCTTGATCTCCAAACACTGCCCACGAATTTATTGTCTATTTTTTCACGTTTTGTCTCCACAAGAATCACAATATCCGGCCTTTCCTTTTGAATTACTGATCGAACAAGTTGTCTTCTCCTCAACGCCCCCCCTCCTCTAATGTTCCAAGAGAAAATCTTCATCTAAAACCTTTCGGACCCCTCGAAGTGGTTCCTCTTTCATAACTTATTCCGCATTGAAGTCTGATCAACTCTCTCTTCAATCGACTTTTCTGTGGTTTTTCTGTGTCACCACCTTTGTCAGTTAAACCCACCCCTTCATTTTGTGCTACTGAACCTTCAATGTCCTCCCCCACTTTTGGCGCTGATAATTCTTCGATGTTACAGGGCTTTTCAACAACTTTTCCTACCCCACTCCCTACAAAACCTCTATCCTCACCCAAGACACTGAAAGGGGATGACAAAATGGAATTTAACGATACATAATGATATGGAAGTGATGAATGCTTACCATGCAGTACCTGTCCCACAAAAGATCTTTCAATGTCTCGTAAACCATCGTCTGCGTTGTTATTTGAACCATCTGGATTTTTGTGCAACGCGTCCAGTCCTGCAACGAAATCTTCCACCTGTACTTCATTAGGAATGCACCTTGTAGACTTTGGAGTTGAGAACAAGTCATCCAAATCTGCCGCAGCGTCTTCGAAAGAATCATTTTTGTCAGAACTGGTATACCCAACACTATCTGCCTCGCTGGAGTCATGCTCCTCTTCTAACAAGTCGTCCTGAGAGTCTTCAAATTCCATGTCCTCAAATTCACCCCTGTACTTTTATTTAATGTTAGCCACATCTGATTTGACCTAATAAGATTTCATCTGATGACAAGCATAATTAAAAAATGCCCCCAAACTTATTGAGTGAATATATTTTGATCCGGATATAAAGTTAGAAATGTTAACCTGCTTTGTTGGTTGGGTTTCAGAGCATGGTATACTACAAAATGTCCCATGTTGATGGTCGGATTACCAACCCCGAACAACGAATTGCAAGTGACATACCAAAGTTCTGTTCAGAGTTGAGTGACCTTGTGCAAGAAGATCTAATTGCTGTTACTGATGGGATGCTTTACACTTGGCGTCTATGTTCATATGCAAGCCCAAAATATATTTTGTGGATCTTGGTAATCCTATGCCCTGGCACGAAATAATTTATCAGTCCGCTTTTGGATCCCTTAATGATTGCATTGTTATTGTAGCAAACAGTTCACTCCTTACCTATATCATTTACTTTTAGGCCTATGTGTTGGGGGCAGGGGCAACAATCCGAAACTTTTCTCCTGCATTTGGCAAACTCACGTCCAAGGAACAACAGCTGGGAGGGGAATATAGGCAATTGCATTCACGGATACGAACCCATGCCGAAAGCATAGCATTATATGGTGGCGAAGCTAGAGAAGACTTTCACATTCAGCAGAAATTTAAGACTCTTGTGAGGCATATGGGGGTAGTTATTCACGATCATTGGTGGTTTGGCATGATTCAAGACTTCTTACTCAAGTATCTTGGTGCCACTGTCGCTGTTATTCTGATTATTGAGCCTTTTTTTGCTGGTGATTTGAGACCTGATTCTTCAACGTTAGGCCGTGCAGAGATGTTGAGTAATTTGAGATATCATACTAGTGTTATAATTTCATTATTCCAGTCCTTGGGGACACTTTCTACTAGCTCAAGACGACTCAATCGCTTGAGGTACTCCTAGTTCAATTGTTTGTTTCACACTTTATGCCCTTCTTATGGTTATTTTCACTATTATTGCAATGACGAAGTTCAGAGGTTTTAGGTTCTACTAAATGAGGCTTATTGTGCCCTTTGGCCAATAAGTTTATTTCTTTCAAATATGCAAATAGTTTTTATTATTTTCCTGTATTTAGATAATTATTCACGTTTCACAATAGCTATATCTTCATTATAATCAATTTTTGTCAATAGTCGTGTAAACTATTACTGCAGGAATTACATGTTGAATAAGTCGAATATGTCACCTTTATTCGAACGGTCTTGGCAACGGCATGTTGATGTGATCTCTGTCCATGTTTTCTTATGATACAAGTGGAAAGATTGTGCTTGTTGGTCGTTATAAATTTTCAATGCGTGGGGGTGGCTAAATTGATTTTTCAATTTCAGTGGTTACGCGGATCGTATTCATGAACTCTTGGCTATATCTAGAGAGCTTGCAGCACGAGATGGATCTTCTCAGAAAACTGATGGAAGCAGGAACTATGTCAGCGAAGCAAATTACATTGAGTTTGATGATGTTGAGGTAGCAGGATACCTGGCCTTTTTGACTGTTTAGTCAACCTCCCCATGATCTTAAACTATATTGGATTTTGCAGGTTGTTACACCAACTGGTAATGTATTGGTTCAGCATTTGACTCTAAGGGTGGAATCAGGTTCTAATCTTTTGATAACTGGTATGTCCGTCCTTTCCATAGATAATAGTTACTTATTTGCTTACTTGGTTATCTAACTTCTTACACGTTCTTCAGGTATTACTATCCTGTTTTAATTGATTTTTCTACTGAAAGAAAGAGCTGCTTGTCCTTTTTTCACTTTGTTCTAGTAATTGTTTCTAGTATACCTAGTTCCAGTGCTTGTCCTTCATTCCTTGTTGGTTTAAATGAATCTTGAAATATTATAAAATTTGCACTCTTCTGACCAGCCAGACTTAGCTAGATTGTCCATATTGCTAGATCAGGGCGAGAAATAGGATTCACCCTTGTGGCGACACGGGCATGTGATGATCAAAGTTTAATGCTTGCCAAAATCATATGCTGCATTTGATTGACTATGTGCTGGACAGAGGTTCTTGGTCTAACCAAAATTTGATCTATATTCGGCATAGAATATTATTCCTGATATTTAAGTTTCAATCACTAGTTCTGAGATAAGTTTTGTGGATATTGGAATATCCTTTATCTTCTATTTTAGAATATGGTCTAGCCAACCATACAATGCTTGTTATACTTGGTAGGTATTATTTCTTTTTTCCCCCTCATAAATCTTAGTAATCAAATTAATTGTCATCGGACGGTATCAAAGTACGAAATAAATTTGTTTCCTTCGATTAGTCATTGTTCCATCTTTGTTTTATTGTTGCATAAAGGTTGTGATTAATCTAAGTATAACAGATTATGCTCATCGATTTTTGGGATAGCACCATCATGTTACCTTCTGACAATATATCTTCCAATTTAAGGTCCAAATGGAAGTGGAAAAAGCTCTCTCTTTCGAGTTTTAGGTGGCCTTTGGCCATTATTTTCTGGTCATATTGTGAAACCTGGAATTGGTTCTGATCTAAATAAGGAGATTTTTTATGTGCCACAACGGCCATATACAGCGGTTGGAACTCTGAGGGACCAGTTAATTTATCCTCTTACAGCAGATCAGGAGGTTGAGTCTCTTACACCATCTGAAATGTTGGAGCTGTTGAAAAATGTAAGAGATTCACCAATCCAATATCTGTTGCATTATATTACGCAATGTGCAATCATGATGATGACACTTTTGACTAGGCTCACGGTTAAAATCCACCCCCATTTTGTCAGGTTGATCTTGAGTATTTGCTGGAGCGCTACCCAACTGATAAGGAGGTGAATTGGGGTGACGAATTGTCTCTAGGTGAACAGCAAAGATTGGGAATGGCTCGTCTCTTTTACCACAAACCCACATTTGCTATCCTAGATGAATGCACAAGTGCTGTGACTACTGATATGGAGGAAAGATTTTGTGCTAAAGTTCGAGCTATGGGAACGTCATGTATCACAATCTCTCATCGCCCCGCATTAGTTGCATTTCATGATGTAGTCCTATCTTTGGACGGTGAAGGAGGCTGGAGTGTTCAGTGTAAAAGGTAAGGACTGTGATAGGGGCTGTTTATAGATCATCTACCAAGATGATTGAATAATTTGTGTATTAACCATTTCATCTAATTTGTAGTCCGGATTCTCCAGCTATTAGAGACTCTGAATTCAGTAAGAAGAACTCTGGGACTGAGCGTCAAAATGATGCGTTAACCGTGCAACGCGCATTTGCTAATTCAAAGAAGGTCTGGCCTTCATCTATTATTAAGTACCGATAAGTTCACTTTCTAGCCATCCTCATGTTACTTGCTCTTCCCGGTGACTTCAAATATCAGGATTCAGCATTTTCAGTGTCTAGGACGCAATCATATTCTTCGGAGTTGATAGAAGCATCTCCACCCGAGAGATATGATTATCCATCTGCCGTGTTCCCGCAACTTCAAAGTGTTCCAAGGATATTGCCTCTGAGAGTGGCTTCCATGTTTAAAATAATAGTAAGTATTATTCACTTCTGAATATCTCTATAGATGCCTTTGTAGAGATTATCTTTGTTAGATTTATTTAAATTATGGTGCATGCTCTTAGAAATTGCGAGCTTTGACAATACCAAGATAGAAACATTTTGGGCCTTAATAGGCGTTTTTAGCTAAGTTTCGTGCATTGAAGTTATGAAGATCAAATTTTTTATGTGTCGGCATCGTTAGCACGGAACCTGGTTTCACCATGAAGGTTCAAAAAGGAGGACTTAGAAGTTGACTTCACGTTATATTGACAGTTTCATGTTTGGCTCTTTTGTATGTTTGAGGTCTACAGTATTTCTCATTCAATTCATATCCCCTTCCCTTGGGTCATCGTTTAGAGTGGAATAATTTTAAAAGTGACTTGGCTTTTGTTTGTCATATAGTTCAGCAATTATCTGGAATAATATCTGGTTGGTGGTTTCATGCTTTTTGCAAGACAATGGTTACTGGAGTTTGTGTAATTTTACCTGTATAATCTTCTTGGTCGATGGATTGTGGTGTTTAGAAGTTCACTTTCTTTAGTTTCATATATCGGTAACTTTACTCATTGGATTGTATTCATATATGTTGTAACTGTAGAGTAAAAGTTTTATTCAGAAACCAAAATACAGTTTTCTCAGGATTGTTTTCATGGTGCCCGGGACTCTTCTGTTGACCTTTTGTTGGTTTTAGGTTCCAACAGTGTTTGACAGACAGGGGGCTCAACTCCTTGCAGTTGCTGTGCTTGTGTTATCCAGAACCTGGATATCTGATCGAATTGCTTCTTTAAATGGTATTTTTTGTTATCTATTAACAAAGAATTTTCGTTTGCTGCTGTAATTCGGAATTATGCTATTATTGTTTGTAAACTCTATTACATTTTCAGGGACAACTGTGAAGTACGTTCTTGAGCAAAATAAAGCAGCCTTTATTCGGTTGATTGGTGTGAGTGTTCTCCAAAGTGCTGCTTCTTCCTTTGTTGCACCATCTTTGAGGTAATTTTATTATCTCCAGAAGATAATATGGTCTTGTACGCATTATCTTACTGATAATATTCAAGCAATCAATGACTGCGTCATTGACCTCTCTGTATCTCATCCCTTTTGAGCATAATTTTGACCCAACGTGATGTGTCGTCTGTGCAGTATTGGTTACGTAAATATGAATGGTCTTTTATAAATTATACCTGAAAATATCTTTTTCAGATTCTTACATTCTATTATCTGTTCCAGTTGTTGTAACAAGAAAAACCAACATGGAGTTCAAAAATAAATTGCCCCATTGTGTTTTACTCTCTCTCCCTCCCTGATCACATGGGATAGTTAGTCCATCTGAAAGGTTTTTTATGTTTTCTTATACATGACATCTTAGAAACTGTAAAGCACAGAGTGATCATGATAGTTGTGGGGGTATAAATTGTATAAATACGTCAATTCATTATTTAACCTTGAATGTGTATAGTGAATGGAATGGCTGCTCCATGCCCTTAAACGTGGTGTTAATGACTGGATAATGTCAAGACTGATTTGCACGACATATAGTAAACGAGGAAGAATTTTATGAGTTCATGAATCTAATACTTCTTCATGAGCATGCATGCTGTAACTTTTTACTTCTTCCATGCAGTTTGTTCAATGATTCTCTCTTTTATTTTTAGGCACCTAACTGATTTGCTTGCACTTGGATGGAGGATTCGGCTAACCAAGCACTTGCTCAAAAATTACTTGAGAAGAAGTGCATATTATAAGGTTCTAAATTCAATCATATGAGTTTTAATCATATTAAGCTGATGTGCGTAACCGTATACTGAATCTTACCATCATTCGACGAGGATCCATTTTTTCCTCCTAAATGGCAACAGAAATTCATGCACATAACATACTCATGTCTTGGATTAATTTGTGTGTAAAGTTACACCGTGTCATGGTGCTAACCAGGTTACCATTGAGCAGAGTTCTAAATGGCGTCGCCTTGGACCATCTAGACATCGTGCAGTCGCTCACTGCCTCAATTTTAAGAAGCCGCCTATAGAATTTTTTTTAATTTTTATTTTTAAAAAAAGATTATTTGACGTATTTTTCAGTCAATTTATATCGTATAAAGAGGAAGAATATATTATTGATTTTGTGTTTGATATGAAGTAATTATTGGATAAATACGGAGATAAACAAGAATATTACATATTTAAGTGAAAAAGAAAAACCGCCTGAGCGACGCCTATGCACTTAGGGTGTAGGCGGTGGGTGGTCTACCGCATTTTAGAACACTGCCACTGGGGAACACTTCTTTTCAGATGAACATCCCATATTCTCAAATATTCACGAGCTCTTCAAGTTCTAGTGAAATATCCGTAGCACTAAAATGACATATGTTAACACTATAAATATTTTGTATGCTTAGGAATATTATAATAATTGATTAAGTAGAGAAACCAAGTGCTTGATTTAACAAGAAGGGAATTTGGTTGTAAATAATTATAGATTGTTGGATGTGGAAACAGTTAAGCAGCTGCTTTTCTTCTCAGTCTATGGTTTTTTATTTAAGAACTTGGATGCCAAATTCAGCAATACAGAAAATGACCATTCATGGATGTTCCATAGGTTTTTCATATGTCACGGGTGAATGTTGATGCGGACCAGAGGTTAACGCAAGACTTGGAAAAGTTGACCACAGATTTATCTGGACTGGTCACTGGAATGGTAAAGCCAACTGTGGATATTTTATGGTGAGCTTTTTAAAAAAATTCTTTATTTACAGGATCCAATTTATTTTAGTTTTCTAAAAAGTCCTCTGTTTTCAGGTTCACCTGGAGAATGAAGTTATTAACTGGCCAAAGAGGAGTTGCTATTTTATATGCCTACATGTTGCTAGGTTTGGGTTTCCTAAGGGTTGTTACTCCCGACTTTGGTGATCTTTCAAGCCATGAGCAACAGTTGGAAGGAACTTTCAGGTCATTTCTTATTTGGTGCTTTTCCTTTGCAATTTCTTGTTTGTATATTTTCTAAAATTCAAACTTACTCTATACTTGGTGTGCATGCTAGGTACATGCATGAAAGGTTACGTACACATGCTGAGTCAGTTGCTTTCTTTGGTGGTGGCGCCAGAGAGAAAGAGGTTTTAATCTAATATCACTCTGTATCTTCTGCTGTAAACTTCTACGCATTGCCTCTCTTTAAACTATTTGCCATGGTTTTAAACCATCATCATGAAGCCTAAAAGTTTGTTGCACAATCTAGGTTAAAGTTTGTCTTTTGTGTGTCAAAGTTCGGAATTCTACCAGCCATAGGCTTGGTTCCATCTATTTCTTTATTTCCCAATGATCAGTTTATCTGTGTTTTTGGAAATTGGTGTAGTGAAAGTGAAATTAAAGGCAATGGATGATAATATGATGAAATGAAAGAGCGCCAAGAACGAGTTTTTTGGGTTTAATCTGGTCTCTGAAACTTCACAATTGCATTAAATATATAATTGGTTATATGGGTAACAATGGGAACAACTGAAATTCACTTTGCTTTGCTTAGAAGGCATATTAGTAATTTACTTATCCATCTCCTCTTATTTCTAGGACACCGAGTCAATTTAATATGATCCTCTTATTTTTAGGACACCAAGTCAATTTAATATGGATTATCGTGTGAATGAATAAAGACGTCACTGATTTTAGAGGATATTCACACCTGCTTTCCTTGTAATATTTGTCATGTACTTTGAAGTCTTATAATATCTGTGGTTTGTCGTTGAGGAGTACCATGAACTCGATAGCTACTGCTTCTTACCTTACTACCCTGGTGGGTGGTAGCTTTTGGCAATTTAGCTTTTCTTCAGCCTCCTAGTACCTGACTTGCAGTCTTGAATTCTTGATTAAATCTCCTTGTGCCTACAGATGATTGAATCCAGATTCAAAGAGCTTTTTAATCACTCAATGCTTCTCCTTAAAAAGAAATGGCTATTTGGTATACTAGATGACTTCGTTACCAAACAACTTCCCCATAATGTTACTTGGGGATTGAGCTTATTGTATGCAATGGAGCACAAAGGTGATCGAGCATTGTCTTCAACTCAAGGTGATAGGAGTCTGGTGACTTTTTTAAAATTTGTACCCGAATTTTTTGTTGTGTAAATGTTAATTATGCACAATTTTTATCAGGTGAATTGGCACATGCACTACGATTCTTAGCATCTGTAGTATCCCAAAGTTTTCTGGCTTTTGGCGACATTCTTGAGCTACATAGAAAGTTCCTTGAGCTTTCTGGTGGTATAAATCGAATTTTTGAGCTTGATGAGCTTCTAGATGCTGCTCAACATGGTATATATTGTTTCTTTCTTGTTTTTATGTGATTTTTTTACTTGTTTTAATATGATGCCATGCAACTAATAAAGGTATTGATTTTATTTTTTCAGTAAATAGTTTTCAAAAATTTCATTCAGTTGACATATGAACTTTGTTGTGGGATGTTGAATTGAAATTCAGTTGACATATGAACTTTGTTGTGGGATGTTGAATTGAAATTCCTTAATAGCTCATTTTCTGAGCAACTGCACCATCTCTTATTGGAGAATTGTATGCTAAAATTGTTTCTTCTTTCATTGTGTTCCCAGATTTTTTGGACTAAAGCACAATTTTGTCAATCTTACAATTGTTGGTTGAGAGGGATTTTTTTTCCTGTAAAGTACAGTTGTGAAAACATGCTATTTTCAAGGTGAAAATTGGGAGCCATAACGCAGTTGATCTTGCAGCTTCTTGAACATACCATAGTGATTTGTTATATAACTTTTGCATCTTCTAGTCATATGTATGGGATAAGATTGTTGATATATAATGTATTTGTACGCAAATATTCTGATTTTTTCTTTGTCACAAAATATGATTTTGGTGCTTCAGGACTTTGTTTCTGGCTTCAAAGGTGGTTACAATAGCTGAGTTTACATTCTTAGCTTTTTGTAAAGTTAGTTAGATGTTTATACTAATCAGGCTGACAAGGTTGCTACTTATGCAGAAGAACGTGATGATGGGTCTGCTTTACAGTCTAAACATACTGAATCTTGCTCTGATGATATTATTTCGTTCTCAAAGGTTGATATAATCACCCCAGCTCAAAAAATGTTGGCTAGACAGTTAACGTGTGACATAGTCTCAGGGAAAAGCCTTCTAGTTACTGGTTGGTGGATTGTCACCTTACTACTCTGTCTCTAAAGTTAGATTCTTGTATAAAATTGATGACATCTGGAGTTATATGTTTATTTTTTTGACAAAATTGTCTTCTGAAGGTCCTAATGGGAGTGGAAAGAGTTCCATTTTTAGAGTCCTTCGGGGCCTCTGGCCTGTAGTCAATGGAAGGCTTATCAAACCACGCCAACAGATTTCTGAATCCAGACGCAGTCTCTTTTATGTGCCTCAGCGACCATATACATGCTTAGGAACCTTAAGGGATCAAATTATATATCCTCTATCATGTGAAGAAGCAGAAAAAAGGGCAGGGGACCTAATTGAAGAAGGTAATATTATTTTCTGCCCACGGTTTCCAGTTTGATTAGATATTCACCATGTAATGAAGTATTTCGTTGATGTTCTAAATTTAATCATGGAATGGACATTGATGTTTTGAACTTAATTATGTGGAAGGAATACGTTAACAATAAACTTCACGTGGTCAGTTCTTTACCTGCATTTGAGCTTTAAAAATATACTGTCTGATATATAATTTACAAATTGATCAAATCGATTAACCGGCTGCTGATTCCATGTGATGGCTTCTGTTTTCCTTTTTAATTTTCAGCATTCACATTATTCATCTCTTTATTCAATTCTGTTGATGTTGCACCTGTACTTCCCCCTAAACTGATTCATTTTGATGCCTTTATTTAGGCCACAAATTTGTTGATGCCAGAAACGCTTTGGATGCACAACTCAGAACTATTTTAGAGAATGTGAAATTACTTTATCTTTTAGAAAGAGAAGGTGGGTGGGATACCAACCAGAATTGGGAAGATATTTTATCCCTTGGGGAACAGCAGAGACTAGGCATGGTAATGCTAATTGCAGTTCTCTTTCCGTGACAATATTTTTGTTCTACATAATTCTAGGGAGTTGTGCAAACTTATCAATATTATCTTTTGCTATTCTACAAGGCACGATTGTTTTTTCACAAACCCCGATTCGGCATCCTTGACGAATGCACCAAGTAAGCAAACTAACAAGTGTCTTTCGACTTTTTCTTTGTTAGATTTAAAACGCCCATTGTGTTGTTACACTACACTCAAAATTTGCCCTTTCCATTACAGTGCTACCAGTGTTGATGTTGAAGAACACCTCTATAAGCTTGCAACTAACTCAGGAATTACAGTTATAACATCTTCTCAGGTAGAGAATCTCTCCGTTCTTACTTTATGCAGTGAAATTACATGATCTGTAAAGATTTTCTCTTGGGATGTTATTTTAGTTATAATTTAACTCAACCCACCTGAAAATTTGCATTTTTTTCCAGCGCCCTGCGTTGATTCCATTCCACTCGGTGGAGTTAAGGCTGATTGATGGTGAGGGTGCATGGGAGCTTCGAACAATTGACCAGTGAGTTACGTATCCTGCAACATGTTTAACTTCATCATGTCATATCCCAATCCCTTCGAATTGTTGCAACATTTGCCATTCCTGAAACATTGGCAACTACCACAAATGAATTAAACCAAAATTACAGATTACAAGATTGTTGTCAATTTAAGCTAAAGTAAAAAAAGTAGAGCACGCAATAAATTTCCCATTAGTGGTACGTTTGGGGGATAGGATGGAGCGCAAAGATCACTAGAATAGAAAACTCTGTACATGCACAAGAAATTGTTAAGCAATAATGGCCTTCGGCAAAGTTGTAATACTCGGTAAGCAATTTGTTATTTAATCAGTATTATGTTTTCTCTTACAATAATCTTGGGAAACTTTTGCAATTTGTTATTTAATCAGTATTATGTATTCTCTTACAATAATCTTGGGAAACTTTTCGGGTTAGGTGATGCCAAATTGTCTCTGAATTTTCTGTGTAAGTGAACCCTTTCGTATGCACACGCATCTTGAGGCAGATCGTGATGAAACTGTTATATGACGAGTGCACTAATGAATTTGATGAGCATCATGGATCACATAAATTAATGCCCTGATCCATATATATGTATTTCTATAGTGATATACGAATTGATACTGTCTTTAAATTTAAACGTTAAAACACAAATGAAAATATTATAGTTATTGTACTCTTTGTGATTGTCATGATCACTGCTCTATGCTACGTCATATACTGACCTACACGTGTGATATACATAAAAGCAAGTGTTTTTAGGGTCTTGAGGATCATTGCAGCCTTATACTTGGCCATTTGAATTTGTTGGTTTGTACTTTTGGCCTCTCTCTTTCATGTGTTCCTTTTTAAGTGTATCTTCTCTTTAGATCTGCTTACTTTTTGGGGAGGGACCCAACGTTTTTTGGCAGAGGATTATGAGTTGTAAAGCCAAATATTTACACTATTGCTTGTATAATACGGGCCCTTGATCATCAACATTACTGCACTACGTGTAAATCTGATTATCTCCACTACATGGGCAGTAGGCACTAGCTAGATGTGGTTTGTTACAATATACAGACGGGGTTACTCGAATGTCTTGATTTTGGAGGATACCCATTATTTATACCTTCTTTTTTTGGTTTGTTTTGAATTCTTTAAAAAGACATACAAAAACAGTTGATTGGATGTGGTAGCAGTTTCCAATTAAATTTAACATTTTTTACAAAAAAATTGTTTTTGTACGTGTTTTACTGTAACAACATTATAGAAAGAAATATATTGTAAAATTAATATTAAAATATTCTTACCGATATTAATATCAAATCTTTCTTTTCCGAAAGACCAAGTTTACTTGCTATATAAAATAGAATAAATAAGAGAGCACCGAGATATGAGAAACTAAATCGTAGTGGAAAGATGAGTTTTTTTTGTCAGCGTTACCATTAAGTACTTGGGAGAATCTCCCATTAAATCCTCAAGTATCCGCCAAACCACTTTTCTAAGTGGAAAGTGGCATCCGGTGGGGAATGTCTCTATCCATATAATCCAGTAACTTCCCACTAGTGTATGTTCTCTAGTGGTGGGGAATCCTTCGCTTCCTCAGCGAGCTGCTGTAAGTGCTCAAGAAACATCAACCTTTAAGAATTATCCACGAAATCAATGTCTACCACAATCGACTAAATTAGTATTACATTCTCTGAATTCCGCTGTTATCAGCCGGGAAAATATTGATCATAAGCCCTGTGAAAGCGAAAATAGCATCTCTCCTTGTGAAGAAAAGTGATTATATATAACCACCTGTTCTTAATTTTTTTTTTTTTTTTTGGCATCGTACCCAAATTTTATTTTAAAAAGTGAAATAAAAGTTAATAAAAATAATTTTTTATACAAATTTAAATACATATAAAATTTTAACTGAATAAAAATTCATAAAAATTATATTTTTTTATTATTTATCATTGTATTTTTGTTAAAAAAAAAATAAGATTGATAACTAACAACAACAACAATAATAATAAATCAATATTGGTCGACTGGTGATTATTTTAATAATAGTTCACTTATTTTTATCATATTTTTTATGTCGAAAATATGAAAAATAAAAAGAAAAAAAAAAAGACGATTGGTTTTTTCTTAACTTTTAAGAATACACGGTTGTACGTATGTGATTGTTTATTTTTCACAAAGAGTTTTATGCTCTTTTCGTTTTTTATATATGTGGTAAAAGATATATTTCAGTTGTGAGCCACGTCTTTTATGTTTTCTAAAATTCCTCTATGTATAGCAATTGTCCTTTTTCATTTAGATATTCATTTTAAAATTTTCATTTTGATTCTTAGAGGCACATTTCCTATTTATTTCATTTTATAGAATTGTTGTTTCATATATTTTATCTCTTAATTAATTTATTCTTTTAATAATCCAGCTAAAGTGGTTAGAACGGATCGCGGATTAGAAATCCAAAAGCTTGATTTTCTAGAAATCAGATTTTTCATTCCTTTCACATTTAAATGGGCACATTTCAGCCAAATTTTAACGATTAAAAAAAATGGTACAGTTGTAGCTAGCACACTGCACACCAACGCAAAGCTGACTGAAATTCGAACCAAAACCGATGATATATTTATCTTCATAAAAACTCTTTTAGACTGTCTCACGGATCAATTTCGTGAGACAGATCTCCTATTTGGATCATCAATAAAAAAATATTATTTTTTGTGCTAAGAGTATTACTTTTTATTGTGAATATCGTTAGGGTTGACTCGTCTCACAGTGAGACCGTCTCACAAGAGACATGTTCATTTATCATTTAAAAATAACATGACTTCATTTACTTGTAATATGTACTGTCCGACTCCATCCTCACGTTTTGATTTTGTGAAATCGCACTTACGGTTGAATGATGTCCCCTGGGCCATAGGGTCGTTTTCGTTTTCTAATAGGGATTTTAACCCTTCCACAATCCCAAAGATCTCATATTAAATTAAAGAGAATCGTCACTAAATTTTGTTATCCACTTGAGGCGCTACTCTACTCTACTCTAATCTAATATACTAAAGTGGATTTGATTTTAAGATACTGTTAATTAATTGCTTAACACTTATCCTCAACTAGTCAAGGATGCGTCAATTTTCCTCCAAAAAGCAATACCATTATACCGTCATTGTTTCTCCATAATGTATAGCAACTATAAATGCCCCATTAAGGCTAAGCTAGCTACCATCATCACATGGATTCGCAGTATTCTTCTTCGCTAAACTTTGAACTAAGAATAATCCAGGCTAGAAATATCGATCCCAAATCGTCCGGAGACTTGTTCGTGAGATGCTATCTCCCCTCAGGAAACAAACAAAGAATGGTTAAACTAGACACCCACCATATCTCACCAAAATCCAACTTGGTTTGGGATCAAACTTATTCTTTAAATTGCTTGTCCACCGAAGAAAACTCTGCGAATTTATTTAAAGAAGAAGAAAGCATCATTTTTGAGCTGCGTAAGAGGAACCCGACACCATTTCTTGGCTCGAAACTTGTGGGAAGAGCTGAAGTTACATGGAATGAGTGTGTAGAATCATCAAGAAATATGAAGATTGAGAAATGGGTTTTGATGATTCCAAAGAGTGGACGTGTTCATGAAGATTCGAAGCCAGCAGCAGTTCGTATTGCTGTGAAAATTCAAGATTCTGTGATAGATCGAGGTTTGAGAAGGTGGGATGGAGGTTGTATTTGCATGGATGGTATTGGGTGTAATTCTTGTTATTTAGATTATGAGTTTTTCGCTCTGGTCTCATCTTTGCAAGCAGTGTAGCACGCTCTAATTATATAAAGTTTTATTTTGAATTTGACCTCCAACTCTATCGTGTTCTAAAATGCTTTTAATTTTAAATTGTGGCTCGCAATTGATACAAGACTAAGTTCTCATGGGAAACTCACTTTTTTTACTTATGCGAGGCGAGTTTATTTGATTTATAGCATGCACATCTAGATTGTTTTATATATAAAAAAAGCGTTGATTCAACATTTTTTTTTTGAGCAAAAACATAAAAATGAATTTGATACATAAATAAAGTGAATCTGATGGGATGCAATTTGGTGTGTATATATATAAAACGAGTGTACTAATAAATAAAGTGAGACAGACTCGAGATTTCAAATTCATCCCATTGTTATTGTAATACATGATTGTCCCTCTTATCAAGTTCAAAACTCAAACGGCGCAATAGCAAATGGCAATATATACATTGCCACTTTGAGTAGCCGTCGGATGGAATTAAAAAGTTGCTGTTTTGAGGTCAGATTACGGAAGACTGGAAGAGGAAGCCGAAATTTTCAAACAATGGTAATTAAATCATATTTTCTCGATCATCTGTCTTTGCTGGATCTTCTTGTTGCGGTAATTAGAGTGTGCATATATACTATTTTATCTATCTTGATTACGAATCACTAACTGCAGCAGTGAGATTATTTGAAATCATGCTACAAAATTTCAGCGTCTGATATGGCCCTTGAAAATGCTGTTCTAATGGGTCCTTAAAGCTTGTTTCGGAATTATTAATGCCTTGTTTTGTCAGAAGTATCCAAACCAATACGAGGAAACCACGGAAGAAACTTACGCCAAAGCACGTATAATTTTGTGTTCCATTTGTAACTGGGTTATGCATATTTTCCAGTAATTCATCGAAGTTTGCTCTATTGATAGTTATTTATTCACAAAAGGAAAAAATATTTGGCATTGAAGTAAATACTAGTTTCCCCTGGAGACAGGACGGATAAAAGAAAAAATCAACGTTAAGTTGCACGAATAGGAATAAAATTTTTGCTGCTTCCAGGAAACCTAATAAAATCCATGACCTGAAGTTTGCTGAGTGGACAGGAACCGACATATTCAGAGGAGATGTTCCACCAGGATCTGCTGAGAAGCATTGAGTGAGGCCAAGTTGAAATAAATGAGTGGCAGCAACATATTTGAAGATGGCAAGGTCGAGTCGAGGGATTAATTTGGTGGTGTCCGCAAGCCCCCTGGTGGAGAGAGCAACATCGCGTTGGTTTAGCCTCAAGGGCTGCAACTTTTTAGTCTTTTAATGGCTGCTCACTCGACCGAGTTGATGTTAAGTTTCTTGGGATGGGGTTATGAGTATGTTGGATGTAAGAAGTTTTAGGTTCGTATCATGGATGCTGAACCAGTTTGACTATTTTCTTATGTCATCGGATGTTTTTTCCAAATTGAAGGTGTCATTTTTAACATATATACGAGGATTAATGTACCAGAGTTTATGATATTGAACTTATTTTTTTGAGTAAGTTAGATCCTGGTAAGATGGAACACTATTGTATGTACAAAATTTATTGACCTTAAGCTTGATAATATCAACGCAAAGGTTAAACAACAATGTTAAAAGTTTTCCAACGGGGAAATTTTTAATCTTAGATTTATATATTTTATTTAAATTTACGAAAAAAGGAAATAAGAGACTAAGAAGATCTTATTATATAACTGGATTTTTTGCTCCAACTTTCTTATGTTTTGATATATACAGAGGTCATTGATTGATTTGAAATCCAGACTTCGGACTTGATTGATAACTTTACGTTATTATTATCAGTTGCTGTGAGTTATTGCTGGTAGCAACTTGTGAAGTGATACACTTTTCTTTTGTCTGTCATTCTTAATAGTGGTTGAGTGGTCTCACTGGTGGAGTGGTTGAATCACATTCATTTTTTAATTCTTTTAATCTTTGGTTGTCCACGATGAAAACATGTTTTGTGTGGTCTTTCACAACTTTGATTTGTCTCTATAGTATATTTTCAGTCAGATCTTGATCAAATACTTTTCCCGAATTCTAGCTCCTTTTGTTTTTGGCATTCTATGCAAATCCCTTCTGACCAATATGAGTCATGCTACATAATTTTTAGTGAGTCTTTTGCTCCACGACAATTTGAGATCCCACAAAAGATTCTTTTTCCCTTTTCAAATATTTATTTTATAAATCTTGTAGTTTTTTCTGTCATTGTATTTAATAAGAAAGATCTGTTAACATAATTTTGATAAAACTTTAAATGAAAACTGACTTTGTCCATCTCTATAGGACATATCCATAATTATCATGCTCTTCTGGTGGAGATATCATCTTCACTAAATGAACCCACAATAGATGTTTCATTTACTGAAGGATCCTTGATGAATTGTAGACATTCATATCTGACCTTCTAAGCTTGGTGAAATGAAAACTCTCGTGTGAACATTTCTCAGCTGGTTCTAGAGTTGCACTAAAAAAGTATAATTCCAAAATATTTTATCTGGACAAAGAATCGTTATTTGCCAATGTTTCATAAACAACTTCCTATATACATTTTGATAGAGGAAATGTTTTTGGGAAACTCTTAAAATTATACCATGTCTTGACCTCTTTAGGATAGACATTAGGTTTCCTCTCCATCCGTGGATATTTTCCTTCTATGTCAACTTGACATGTAGTTGGGTTAATTCCTGCTTTAGTTTTCAATTTATCTCAATTCTACTGATATACATGGAATGGAAAAATTATAAACTCATTAGTAGCGACCTTATATTTTCCCATGTCTATTTATTTTATAAAGTTGATCTATCTCTCTTCAATCCACGAGGTGAAGAGTTGACTTGGTGGCTCGAGATAAAGATCCAAAACATCAATTTTTGCTTGAGCTGACTCAACTAAAGATGATTTCGACTTAGCACTTGTGCTAGGGATACTTGTATCTCCTACTCCAAGTATAAAGCCATGTACTCGAAAACTCTTTTTTTAAGATGTCATTGGTTTCTTAATAGCATGAAAGATAGACTTTAACAATACAAATCATATCTGAGTATAAGCATGCACACAACCTGTAATTCGATCAGAGATCATCCTCTTATCAACTTGTTGTAACTTACCAGCAAATTTTGCATTTAAGGTAAGTTTATTGAACTCTTTTTGAAGCATCTGAAGGTGTTATCTCAAATGCATCTGCATTTCAAAATGACATTGATATTAGTGTTTTCCATCTCTTGTTAGAAAATCCGAAATATTATTTTCATGATATTTAATAATAACAATATCAAATATATAATTTTGACACAAAACTTGTCATTTTAATAGTCTCACTTTCTCGGGTTTAGATTTATTTATTTTTTCAAAAAAATTTAACATGCCTATTATCTTTCAAAATTTATTTCTTAGTAAGTAAAAATATGCTCATTTTTCAAAAAAAGAAATTTACTGCATAAAATTATTTTTTGTTGATGTGCCATTGTATGATTTTTGCATATGAGAAAAGTTCACTTTAATATATATATATATATATATATATATATATATATATATATATATATATATATATATATATATATTATATATATATATGATTGTTATTGTTCTTGTAACGTCCCGAAAATTTGAAGGTCCACGTGAACCACGTGCATGCAAATTATTAAATTCCTTTGGTATTTTATTAAATTGTTTTAAAGCCTAAAATGCATGTTTCTTTTTAATTATTTTTATGCATTTTATGCGTAATTCATGCATGATATGATTTAATTCATGAAATTTTAGAAGTTCATGCATTAGGGTTTCTAGATGCATTTCACGCCCGAACGAGGAACGGAAACCGGAGAATTTTCAGGAAAATTATTTTAATATATGATTAACTTTTATAAATTAATATATTGTGTTTTAAGTTGATTTTTCAAATAATGGGATTTTACCGGGTATTCTTATCCGCAGGAATTTATTTTTAACGGTATGCGAATTTTACCGAATCGAGAGACTTTTTAAGGGTTCGACTAATATTTTCAAAATGCTTTCCAACACAAAATATTTTTCGGGAGTGTATTTGGATTTATTGGGCCTACTTTTAAGCTTATTGAGCTTAAAATTCTTTTAAAATTTTTAAAATGCAATTTTAGGCCCATCAATTAATTATTGTCAACATAATTAGCACTAAATGGCTCCCTAAACGTTTCCACTAACTTAATCACCCTCCACTCAACCGCCCACCCCTTCCACTCACAATCATTCTCGTTCATTGTTGCTGCAAAGAGTTTCGGTGCTTCCATTTTTCATTTCAAGCAAGGATTCTCCCCTTCGGCCGTGTGTCATCGATCGATTGTCCAATAATAATCACCAAGGCACGCCCCCGTACTTTTATTTCTGCATCACATGCGTTGTATATTTGCTGTTATAGGTGTATGTATTATCCATGAGTTATTCTTGTTTTAACCGAGAGCGTGGAGGATCTTCGGTTTTTGTTCATGGCATGCATTCTTTTAATATTACTCACGCTTTCTGAATTATGGTGCAAGGGGCTGCTGTATTAGGATGGAAAGGGGCTGTACAGATCTTGGTTGTTGAGGTTTAGGTACTGGTGTGTGCAGCTGGGTCGAGATCAGCAAGGTTGCAAGGGCCGATCATATTTTTTTGGTTTGTGCGAGGTGGAGTGCTCGATCGCGTTTTCCATGTTCTGGCCGCGTGAGGGCCTTCTCCAGCCCTGTACCAGACCATGGTGGGTCTGAGTTGGGGTTTGGAATGGCTCAAACCGTGCTAGAGGGGACGGAAACATCGTTCGAGCCAAGGGAAGAGGGGTGAGCCGAGGTAGGAGCTGTTGATGAGTCTCGGTTCATAGAAGGGAGCAAGGTGCATGGGACGAGTTGCTTGGTTCTGGTAGGTTTTTAAAGGTCTGGTCAAGGTCCTAGAGGTCTTGGTTCGGGGCTAGAACAGCTGGTGGTAGGTAAGAAACATGATAATGGGAAGATAAGGGAAATAAGGTGCCAATTAAGGGAGGGCCGATAATAATAGTGTTTTCTGGAATTATCAGCCGTGAGATCATAGGCATGATATTAAATTTTAGGATCATTTAACTGTTTTTAAGATATGGTAACAAGTTGGGAAAAATTCGGTTAAGTTTCGAGTTGATTTGGGTTAAACTCGGAACTCCGGTCCAAGTTTTAAAACAATTTGGTTAAGTTATGAAATAGGCTCGAGTTTACTTCTAGGGATGCTTTTAATTATGTTTTGAGACATTTTTAAGAGTTTGGTAAGTTTCGGATCAAAATAATGAGTTTTAGATTTATCCGGGATTTAGTCGCCGCATGAAACGTTAATTAAAGAATTAAATTGAAACGCTTAGATTTAAGCTTAATAAAATTATGGAAAATTTTATTTAAGTTCAAAGAATTATTAGAAGTCTAAGTTTTTAATTTGGGAATTTTATGATAAGGTTTGGTTTAATTCGGGATTTAAACGTATTAATATGGTATAGTTAAAGATTAATTTTTAAGTCATTGATTTAAGCCAAATAAAAATATGGGAAAGTTCATGTAGGCTTAAATAATTATTTGGGACATGCTAGAGTCAATGGAATTAAGAAAATGTCAAAGACGTGAAATTTTACGTCTAGGGAGAAAACGGTAATTTTTGGGTTTACAAGGGCAAAATGGTCATTTTGCACCCGGGGTGAGATGTTGGTCCTGGCAGCGCCCTGAGCACAAATTTACTATATTTTAAAGGTTTATGCATCATGATCACGATTTTTAGATTTTATGAAAATATACGTTGCATGCTTGGTTTAAATGAAAAATTACGTATATGCATGTTTTTATTAAGTGGTGAATATGATGATGTTTTTGAAGGATGGGAGTTGGTTGTGACTGACGATGTATATGTATACGATGATATGATTGGAGATATCGTGAGGGAAAAGGCCCCAGAGGGAGCCCGTTTACGGGAGAAGGCCCCAGAGGGAGCCCGACGATCGTATTTCCATTGACATGATATGATGAGCTGAGGCCCGGGCTCAGTGGGCGGGTAATGCTGTCGCTGATGTCCCCTGCCGCCGGGTACCACGGTTTTTATAGATGGATCCATCGATAGAGCTGATATGATAGAGCTGATACGAAAGTCACAACTAATGAACTGAATTCAATTAAAAAGAAAATGTATACGTACATGATGACATGAGATGACATGCTTTAATACTATATGATTTTACACGACACGTTTATGTATATGATGACATGAGATGACATGCTTTGAGACGATATGATTTTACATAACACGTTTACATTATGCTTTTAAGTTCTTTAAAGGTATGTTGGCATTAAGCTTTTTAAGTTCATGAAAGATATGTTGAGTATGATATTTTTCACTGTTATGTGCCTGTATATGTACTTGTTATTCCTGGTACAGGCGTGTTGAGTCTTTAGACTCACTAGGCGTGTGTGATGCAGGTGAGCTAAATGTGGAGGAGACTGGAGGTGCCGAACTCTGAGTAGGCAGACTTGGTGGGTGACACGACCCGAGGACCCCATGTTTTCCGCATTACGATTATTGAGATTGAGAGGATATTAATATTTTTATACGTTGATGAATTTAAGATTTTTACTTGTTTATGTTTACGTATGATTTTGGATGAGTTTGGTTAATTTAAACTACGGTATTTTTACTGTCAAATATTTAGGATCATTTTTAAATATTATTTCGAAAATGCAAGCTGTATAAAAAAAAATATTCCGCATTTTTTTAAAAATTAGTAGACGTTTCAGTTGGTATCAGAGCCATGTTCCTGTAAAGGGTTGTGTCACCGCCAGCTTCTGCCGCTCAGTCTTCAAGCCTCAAGTCTGTAAGCTTTTATGATTTAAGTGTTTTAAATGATTTACTCTGTTCACCTGCATGTTAACATGATCTATGTTTTATGATGATCTACGATATATGTTTAATTGTTTTTATGATTTAAGGATTTACAGTTTCAAAACTAGATGAAATTGCATGTTGGTTACATTTGGAATTGGATGTGTCTCAGAATTCGAATATTGGGCTTTAGGAGAAGGTTATAATGATTTGATTATATTGATTTTAGGTTAGAAGTACTGATGTCCTACTCTTTGGGATAATAAGTTAATCTTGAAAATGATGAATGATTTTGGGACTTGTAGAATTTCTAAGAAATTACCGATGGTTCGTGGTTGCTAGTTGAGTTAATATTTCAGGATTCCATGTAGGGATAAATGATTCGAAAACTACGACAATCTTTGGAAGTAAAAAAAAAACGTAGAATTTATTTAGGATGCATTCTCTACCTAGTGGGACCTAAGGATTGAATTGAATGGATTGAGAATTTTAAGGACCTAACTGTATTAACCAATAATTTGAGGACCTAAGTGCAACAATAAAATTCTAAGGGACTATTTCGAATTTACCAAACTTTGAGATTAAATTTTTAGTTTATAGAATTTTAAGGTTTAATCCAAGTCGAAAATTTTATGGGAAAAAAAAATGTAAATTTCGAGAGTTATAAGACCAAAATTGTAATCTTCGAATATCTTAAGGACCAAATTGAAAATTTTGAAATTTTGAGGATTAAATTGGAACTTTTGAGGAACACTTGGGTAAAATAAGTAATTTTCAAGGTTATGAGAATTGATCTTGGGTCTAATAATATTAAGATTATTAAAATTTATGTTACGAGAAACCTATAAAATGGGATTAGGAACGCCAAGAACTTATGTGTAATTGTTGGATTTTCAAAATTAAAGACAAATTGGATAAATTTTGAGAAAATATAGAATTAATGTTGCAATTTTAAGAAATTTAGGAGAAATAGTTTAACAATAAATGGAATCAAATAATTTAAGTGTTAAAAATTTTCGATGGTTTAAGCTTGAAGAGATAATTAGAATATTGAAATATCTGAGTTATAATGTTATAAGGAAAGTTAATAAAGGATATTGTCGGATGAATCAATCTTGGGCACGAAAATTAAGCGTTAGTGAAATAATGTTGTGGAGAATTAAGAATTTAAAGTGACGACAATTTAAGGTAAAATGATCAGTTAGTTAAGTTATAAGAGTAAACACAGAGTTGACAAAATTTCGGGAAATTAAGTTTGATGTATCATAATTTTTAATCGTAATCTTTGGAGTTAAAAGTATACCTTTGTTGGAATTTAATTTTTCTAGAAATTTGGGTGTGATTAATGGTTAAGATATTTGATAGACGCATGTAAGAGGTGAAGTAGACACCTTGTCTTGAGAAATTTTGAAAGTCATTAAAAACCTTGGGGCTAAGCGGATATGTGTATTGGAATTATTTTATCCAAAGTTATTTGGATTAAGTAATTTTGAATTTCAAATTTATGGGATATTTGTTCATACGGAATTTTTGGGGGAAATAAAAACAAAAGGTAATTAGTTGTGTTCAACATAAGTTATCAATTAATAAATATTAAGAATTTTATCTAGTGAGAGATCTAAAAGCTTGATATGGGGACTCTAGAACTCTATGGGTTATAAGTGAAGTTGATTTATTAAAGTTAGTCTAATGCTATCATGGGATAACTTATTAAGTTTATATGCTAGAAATAATTAAGCATTAAAGATACGTAAGAATGCAACATTTGTTCCAATGAGAAAAGTGCAGAGTCTTAGGCCTCCACTATATTGTAATTGGAAATGAAATAGTTTAAGCATGTAATTTGGACTTAAAGGATTTAAAATATTGGAAGAATATCGATATTATATGTTTGGGTTTTATAGATTAACGTTACTCGAGTATTAATATTTGCAACAATTTTATATTAAGGATGTACTTGTAAATAGTTAAGTTACGAAAGTTTGGTGCCATAAGATAAAGATTCGATTCAAGGATCTTAGGCTAATATTAATATGTGGTTGAGATAAGGTTTAACTTTTAAGTGTATTACCGAAAATAGAAGTATATCAGTAATTTTTGGTGATAAGATTTTTCAAGTTGAACTGCAGAAATGCTAATATAATAGGTCAATTAACATCATGGGTACAGTATAAGAAAGTAAGACGCAATAAAATTCGGACTGCCATTTTTAATATTCGGAAGTTTAAGAAAAGTCAACATTTGAGGACATAGTAGAATAAAACTAAGTCGCCATAAGTCGTGTTAAGTTGCGATTCGCAATCAAGGATTCAGCATGCAATTTAATTAGAATTGAGGAGACGTAAGGACAACTCAACACTTATTTTATCAGAGTAGCACAACGGAAGCGTAGACTATTGGGATTCTAGAATTAAGAGTTTAAACTTTTTGTTTGACGAGAGTAAGCGAATTTCGAGGACGAAATTCAATTTAAGGGGGGAAGATTGTAACGTCCCGAAAATTTGAAGGTCCACGTGAACCACGTGCATGCAAATTATTAAATTCCTTTGGTATTTTATTAAATTGTTTTAAAGCCTAAAATGCATGTTTCTTTTTAATTATTTTTATGCATTTTATGCGTAATTCATGCATGATATGATTTAATTCATGAAATTTTAGAAGTTCATGCATTAGGGTTTCTAGATGCATTTCACGCCCGAACGAGGAACGGAAACCGGAGAATTTTCAGGAAAATTATTTTAATATATGATTAACTTTTATAAATTAATATATTGTGTTTTAAGTTGATTTTTCAAATAATGGGATTTTACCGGGTATTCTTATCCGCAGGACTTTATTTTTAACGGTATGCGAATTTTACCGAATCGAGAGACTTTTTAAGGGTTCGACTAATATTTTCAAAATGCTTTCCAACACAAAATATTTTTCGGGAGTGTATTTGGATTTATTGGGCCTACTTTTAAGCTTATTGAGCTTAAAATTCTTTTAAAATTTTTAAAATGCAATTTTAGGCCCATCAATTAATTATTGTCAACATAATTAGCACTAAATGGCTCCCTAAACGTTTCCACTAACTTAATCACCCTCCACTCAACCGCCCACCCCTTCCACTCACAATCATTCTCGTTCATTGTTGCTGCAAAGAGTTTCGGTGCTTCCATTTTTCATTTCAAGCAAGGATTCTCCCCTTCGGCCGTGTGTCATCGATCGATTGTCCAATAATAATCACCAAGGCACGCCCCCGTACTTTTATTTCTGCATCACATGCGTTGTATATTTGCTGTTATAGGTGTATGTATTATCCATGAGTTATTCTTGTTTTAACCGAGAGCGTGGAGGATCTTCGGTTTTTGTTCATGGCATGCATTCTTTTAATATTACTCACGCTTTCTGAATTATGGTGCAAGGGGCTGCTGTATTAGGATGGAAAGGGGCTGTACAGATCTTGGTTGTTGAGGTTTAGGTACTGGTGTGTGCAGCTGGGTCGAGATCAGCAAGGTTGCAAGGGCCGATCATATTTTTTTGGTTTGTGCGAGGTGGAGTGCTCGATCGCGTTTTCCATGTTCTGGCCGCGTGAGGGCCTTCTCCAGCCCTGTACCAGACCATGGTGGGTCTGAGTTGGGGTTTGGAATGGCTCAAACCGTGCTAGAGGGGACGGAAACATCGTTCGAGCCAAGGGAAGAGGGGTGAGCCGAGGTAGGAGCTGTTGATGAGTCTCGGTTCATAGAAGGGAGCAAGGTGCATGGGACGAGTTGCTTGGTTCTGGTAGGTTTTTAAAGGTCTGGTCAAGGTCCTAGAGGTCTTGGTTCGGGGCTAGAACAGCTGGTGGTAGGTAAGAAACATGATAATGGGAAGATAAGGGAAATAAGGTGCCAATTAAGGGAGGGCCGATAATAATAGTGTTTTCTGGAATTATCAGCCGTGAGATCATAGGCATGATATTAAATTTTAGGATCATTTAACTGTTTTTAAGATATGGTAACAAGTTAGGAAAAATTCGGTTAAGTTTCGAGTTGATTTGGGTTAAACTCGGAACTCCGGTCCAAGTTTTAAAACAATTTGGTTAAGTTATGAAATAGGCTCGAGTTTACTTCTAGGGATGCTTTTAATTATGTTTTGAGACATTTTTAAGAGTTTGGTAAGTTTCGGATCAAAATAATGAGTTTTAGATTTATCCGGGATTTAGTCGCCGCATGAAACGTTAATTAAAGAATTAAATTGAAACGCTTAGATTTAAGCTTAATAAAATTATGGAAATTTTATTTAAGTTCAAAGAATTATTAGAAGTCTAAGTTTTTAATTTGGGAATTTTATGATAAGGTTTGGTTTAATTCGGGATTTAAACGTATTAATATGGTATAGTTAAAGATTAATTTTTAAGTCATTGATTTAAGCCAAATAAAAATATGGGAAAGTTCATGTAGGCTTAAATAATTATTTGGGACATGCTAGAGTCAATGGAATTAAGAAAATGTCAAAGACGTGAAATTTTACGTCTAGGGAGAAAACGGTAATTTTTGGGTTTACAAGGGCAAAATGGTCATTTTGCACCCGGGGTGAGATGTTGGTCCTGGCAGCGCCCTGAGCACAAATTTACTATATTTTAAAGGTTTATGCATCATGATCACGATTTTTAGATTTTATGAAATATACGTTGCATGCTTGGTTTAAATGAAAAATTACGTATATGCATGTTTTTATTAAGTGGTGAATATGATGATGTTTTTGAAGGATGGGAGTTGGTTGTGACTGACGATGTATATGTATACGATGATATGATTGGAGATATCGTGAGGGAAAAGGCCCCAGAGGGAGCCCGTTTACGGGAGAAGGCCCCAGAGGGAGCCCGACGATCGTATTTCCATTGACATGATATGATGAGCTGAGGCCCGGGCTCAGTGGGCGGGTAATGCTGTCGCTGATGTCCCCTGCCGCCGGGTACCACGGTTTTTATAGATGGATCCATCGATAGAGCTGATATGATAGAGCTGATACGAAAGTCACAACTAATGAACTGAATTCAATTAAAAAGAAAATGTATACGTACATGATGACATGAGATGACATGCTTTAATACTATATGATTTTACACGACACGTTTATGTATATGATGACATGAGATGACATGCTTTGAGACGATATGATTTTACATAACACGTTTACATTATGCTTTTAAGTTCTTTAAAGGTATGTTGGCATTAAGCTTTTTAAGTTCATGAAAGATATGTTGAGTATGATATTTTTCACTGTTATGTGCCTGTATATGTACTTGTTATTCCTGGTACAGGCGTGTTGAGTCTTTAGACTCACTAGGCGTGTGTGATGCAGGTGAGCTAAATGTGGAGGAGACTGGAGGTGCCGAACTCTGAGTAGGCAGACTTGGTGGGTGACACGACCCGAGGACCCCATGTTTTCCGCATTACGATTATTGAGATTGAGAGGATATTAATATTTTTATACGTTGATGAATTTAAGATTTTTACTTGTTTATGTTTACGTATGATTTTGGATGAGTTTGGTTAATTTAAACTACGGTATTTTTACTGTCAAATATTTAGGATCATTTTTAAATATTATTTCGAAAATGCAAGCTGTATAAAAAAAAAATATTCCGCATTTTTTTAAAAATTAGTAGACGTTTCAGTTCTGGTGTGAGTTTGTAAGAATTGTTGTCCACCGATGATCAATGATATTTGTGTATAATACCATATCATCTTAATCTTGAGGAATAAACATTTTTTGGCAGATATTTGTAAATCCATTTTAGTTGGCTAAGTCCCTTAGTATGTTATTCTGTCCACGTCGATCTTGAGTCTTTCTTCAGTAATGGATTAAACATTTTCCTATATTTTGCTAGATTGTTGATGAACATTCTATCAAAGTTAACAAATACTAATGAAATTTGGAGTTGTTTATCATCTTCGAGTTTTTTGGAAAATTTTGTAATTTTTTTCACAATGTGTTCTTACATAATTGCTCGTGACCCATCTATTTCTATTCCAATAAATTCAATTTCTTTGTAGCTATGACTGTCTTCTTTTCAGACGAGACAAGTTCTTCTTGTTTACAAATTTTAGAGAAATTTTTTAAGTGTTTAATATGTTAATTCATATTTTTAGATATAATTAAAATATTATCAATATGGACAAATATAAATTTAGTACAATCTTTAAATATATTATACATCTTTATTTAAAATATCTGTGGTATATTAATCAATCTCATTGCTAGTATTTTCCAAATAGAATGATATTGTTGTATGGTGAAAGCTGGAATTTCTTGTTTTTTCTTTCAATGAATACGATTGAATTCAGACTTACAATCAAATTTAGATAATATTTTAATGTTGTATGTACAACTAATTAAATGATCTATAGTAGATATAAAATATCCATCAAACTCCAGAATTTTGTTAATTTATTTATAATTATTAGTAATTTCGATTTGTTTATTTTAATCTCACCATGATTTTTCACCAAAACTTGTACTGTTATATGACGATGTTTCTGCTTTGATTAAGCCAATGTCAAAATGTTTTTTGATAATACTCTGCATATCATTTTGATCAACTATGCTTATCATGATATGTTTGTATATGAAGAATTCATATTCCTTGTCTTCTTTAATTTTAAGATTGCCTTGGAGTTAGTTATTTTCCCACTATGTCAAGAAATCCTTATTGTATTTTTTCAAAAGACCGTGTAAGGTTTTGGAGATAATTGAGACCAGTTATTTCTATAATTGTCATCAAATTTTTTTCCCTATGAGATTGATAGTTTTTTCATTCTCGGTTAAATGTTTTTGTATTACTTCGACCTTCCATTTTCGATATAATAAAAGTTTGGTACCAAATGATGATGATAACATGTCTCCCACGATCCTATTGCTAAAATTGTATTGTTGTTATTCTAGAGTTTGAATATTTGTTTTAATATTTTTCGATGTTCAAAGAATTTCTTTTTGTTTTTAAAAGATTTATTTAATTTTTCGTGTTAAATATTATAGCTGTTTACCATAATTTTGTACTGTTTTTTTGTATTTCTCTAAAATCTTACGAGAGTTTAGAGGAATGCGAGGCTCTTTCTAGAAATCTTGAATAATATATTACCTTGGTAATCTGAGTTCTTAGTTGCTCTTGATATCTAATTTTTTTATTAGATTTGTTTATTTCAAATATTCCAAAATATTATACTAAAATAGAAAAATAATAAATCTCGAATATAACTTAAGATTCGTAATTTTTTAGAAATATCTCATCTGAAACATTTAAGTTACATAATAATAATAATAATAAATTATGTCTTCCCCGTTCAACCTACCGTTTCCTGGGCCTATTAAAAAAAGTTCAACAAGTTATTTTGGAAATATATCGAAAATATTTAGATCTTAAGGACATAATTGAGTAAAATAAAAAAATAGGAGGGATTAAATTGAAATACGAAATCAGGAATTAGCAAAAACAACAGGATATAATACTGAATTGTCCCCCAACCTTGCCTTCAAAAAATTCAATAATCAGCGTCATATAATAAAGAAGAATAGAGTCCGGGATGGGGCGGCAGCAGGAGCGAGAGCTAGAAGATACTATGAAGAAGCAGTCCAAATCTTTGAAGACCAAAGCAGCGCATTTTGTATCTGATCTTACCACCGTTTTGCTCAACCCCATTTCCGATAAACCCTCCAAACCTCGCCCACCACCTCCGCCTCCTCATGTAAATTCGTCTTCTACTTTTGTTTTCTGGGAAGTTCGGCTTTCTCGTTTGGTGTTATGTTTGTAAACTTGTTTTTTTCCTCCCTTCAATTTCTTGTAGAATTGTTACCTGTTTGATCGTAATTTGTGGGATTCGATTCTGGTTATTATTTTTGGCTTTTTGAATATCTATCTTGAAGTTGATTGTTAGGGTTTTATGGTGGCTTTGTGTCTGTGGTTGATTGTTAAGGTTTCGATAGCTCTGTGCTGTTGGTACTTTGAAACATCAGTCTGTGTTGACTGGAGTTAAAAATCAGTGACTATGAACTTGCAATTGGAAAGGGGGAGGAATGTTTCTAATTTAACAAACATTGTATTCTCTTAATTCATGGCGTCTTTATGTCATCCTAGTTGAATTATGTATCCGCCATGACTCTCCCTCCTATTTTTTCTTCATTTTTGATAGGATGATGCGGATGATAGTGAACATAGTCAGTCAGAATTGGAGGGTTATGTGGAATCTGTTGATGCTCCTGATACATCATCGTTTACTGCATTTTTGTATTCTCTGTTAGCATCCTCCGAATCTCAGGATACCAGTGCCTTGAGTGAAAAAAGTACTTCTCAAGATGATGAACTGAAGACACCATCCGAACCAATGAGAGATAATTTCAAAAAGAGAAGTATTTTCTCAAGGGGTAAACAATCCCTGGGCAGAGCATTCAATCGAGCTGCTAAATTTGGCGGTCTTCAAGATCAAGCCCCCAAATCTGGTTCTGTTGTAGCTTTTGGTAACGGGAGTTGTTCTAATGGTTCTGCAGATGAAGGGATCGCCATGCAAACATTAAAGGAATCTCTGCATCTGGAAAAGCTCCCCGAAACTTCTGAACCATCGATGCTTCTCTCCGAGAAGACACGAAGCGTCCTTTATGCCTCACTACCCGTAATTGTTCAGGGGCGGAAATGGATATTATTGTACAGGTCGGATATCTGTGAACTTGTATTTGATATGCATATTGTTTTAGTTTCGTTTATCAGTTCATTTCGCTTCAGTTATTTTATGCTGTAACTTTTAGTACATGGAGGCATGGCATATCTCTTTCCACACTATACAGGAGAAGTATGCTTTGGCCGGGCCTCAGTCTGCTGGTAATATTTCATACAAATGACTTTTCAAGTTTTCAAAGTTCTCGCAGGAAAATTATGCAGTGTAAAATAAACTTTGTATGGAATGAGGTGATATTTGGATGCACATGGGGATTGTACACATGTTTATGTTTCTCATTATTAATTTTAGGTTGTTGGGGATCGAAATGGAGCAGTATTTGGTGGCTTGGTTGAGGCGCCTTTGAGATCAATAAATAAGCGGAAGTATCAGGTAGTTCTGAATCTTTTAGCTCTCAGTTATAAACAAAACGAAGTTATTTAATCACTTTCACCAAATTGAGAGCTGAATTTGTAATAGGGAACAAATGATTCATTTGTTTTCACTGATACCTCTGGGCAACCTCTCATATTTCGTCCAACAGGTATCAATTCCTCCATGGTGTCTCTGATATTTAGTGTATGGATGATCCCTTTTTATTTAACAGACTATTTTTGAGCAGTTGGAACAAAAATGTTTTGGTTGGAGATTCTTATATGAGGTCCTGGTATGATTTGGACCATCTCATTGAACGTTGGTTATGATTTGTCTTAATACGATCATTTTATATCACTAGCAAAGAGAGGAAAAATATATCTCACAAATCCTATAGAATTTTGATTTACTATCCTACACCGATCACGAGCTGACAGCCCATGTATTTTGAGTGACTTTTAGTTCTATTATTATCATAGAATCCTTTGTCAATGAAGCATCAACACTGAGAACAAACCTTAACATCTGGTATTTCACTCATATGAATTGCTGCTGCTTCACAAAATATCTAGAACCCTCATTCGCGAGGTGAATCTTCTTAAATATAGTATTGTTACAGTTTATGAATGCTCTCCTTTCTGGTGTTGTCGCTAATATGGCCTCAGTTTATATGGTGTCTATTATGTTTTTCTGTACTTATTTCTTTTTCTTTTTTTTTTATTTCTCCTGTTGTGAATCTGATGAGGTTGAGATTGATCACTCCATGACCGGCTTTGTTATTTTATTCTAACCTGTAAGCCCATAAAACAGGAATAAATCGGTATTTTACATTGTGCAATACGGAGTATTTGGCCTTGGGCGGGGGCAGTCATTTTGCACTCTATTTGGATGGAGATCTGTAAGATTTCACTTGCTTTAGTATTAAAATATACATAACATCACCATTGCTTTGTTCCATTCCTTGCATTCAAATCATCTCCTCCTGATGGTGCCTCAGATTGAATGGATCAAGTTCGTCTTCAGAAACATATGGGAACCCATGTTTATCACATTCTCAAGATTTCGAAGTGAAGGAGATTGAGGTATTCATTAAACTTGCAGCCCCTCCAATACCCCCTCGTTTCTCTCACATTCATATGCAATTTGCTCAAGCCCTAACTCATAAAATGCTCAATGAGGTGGTTGTGTTAAATTATTTTTAAATCATAAAATTATTGTAAGTCAACTCCATAAGCTTGAGCATTTGAGAAAAATGAAGCATAAAATAGAGTGATTCGCAAAACCCCTTATTTTTTTTATCAAGTCGGTCTTGAGTGCTTTTTGCATTTGCCATTACCTGATTACCAACCAACATGCTCATGGCTTACATGCAAGGGAATGAGAAAATTTTAACACTATAATTTCATTCACCTCTTGCAAGGTCGAGCTTTGTGAAAAAAAGTGATAACCAACTAATGTCATTTTTTGTGTTTTTTTCCCATAAATAGTTATGGGGCTTTGTATATGCTTCCAAGTACGAAGAGTTGATAGCTTTATCACGAACGGAGTCCCAAGGAATTTGCCACTGGTAAATGATTCTTGATAGAATGATGGTTCTCTGGATTCCACTTTCTTACCCGATGTGATGTGGTTGCCTTCTAAAGACAGCTTTGCAGTTGTACAGATATGTGCGAAGTTGTATTGTACATAAATGGGGCCACTGTTTCTCCTTTTTCCTTGGGTGACATTTATTAAAAGTTAGTTTGGTTGTATACTGTTTCCATGGTTATGTCTCTGATTTGCATCATAACTTCTTTGTTGGTTCGACAAAGACGTGCGTTAGCCGAGTGAGAACTTACAAGCTCTTTTTGGTAAAAAAAAAAAAATGAATAAAGATTTTTATAAGATGGCCAAAGTAAGTTGTTTTACATTTTTAAGTTGTTTGATGATTTTATTGGATTATTTTTATGTAATAAAAGGACGATGAATATAATTTCATTCAATGGGAATTGTCATTCAGATACTGACGAACATTTAAACTATTTTGAAATGTATTTATTTGTTGTTCATTATTGATATATATTACCCCTTGGATCGAAGGAACAGACAAATGGGTCAAGGGCAAGCAATTTCACGGATTTTTTAAAAACAACTTATTGGAAAAAATGCCCCTCGTTGTTCGTTCGGAAGGTTCCGGTCTACCTACTCTCTCCATCTGATTATGTATTTGTTTTATTTTCTGAAAATTGTAATTTTCTTTTTTTTTTTGAAACAGAAAATTGTAATTTTCTAATTGGTAATTTGTATTTTAATCTTATAATTTATCAATATTATTGTTTTAATACAGTAATTTGGATATTTTTGAGTTAAAAATCACTAACTTAATCGAATATTATTTATATACTGAATATTTCTTACATAATTATGAGAATAAACATATTTTACTTGTATCAAAATAAATTAAAAAAAAAACAAAATGACATCTAACATTTCAAAATTGAAGACAAAAATCTTATTTATGTATTATTAGATAAATTTTATTGTAGAGTGAGTCTCATATGAGACCGTCTCACGGATCATAATCTGTGAGACGGGTCAACCTTACCCATATTCACAATAAAAAGTAATACTCTTAGCATAAAAAGTAATACTTTTTCATGAGTGACCCAAATGAGAGATCTGTCTCACAAATACGACCCGTGAGACCATCTCATATAAATTTTTGCCTTTATTGTATATAATATATGTTTTGTTCATGTTATAACAATTATAAATAAGCAATACTTGATGATGAATGGTCTTAAGTGATAAAAAAAAATATTATTAGATAAAAATCAAATATTGATAAATTATAAACCTAAAACCTAAAACAGATGATATATGATATTGTTTGATAAATATATTAAAGAATGTTGTATTTCAATATTAGCTTGAAGAGTGGGTCTCATGTGAGACCGTCTCACGGATATTAATCTGTGAGACGGGTCAACCCTACCTATATTCACAATAAAAAGTAATATTCTTAGGTATAGTTTGATACATAGGATATGATAAGTAAGAGATATACAGTATAAAGATAAATCAATGATAAATATAATGATAAGATAATATATTGAATGTTTAGTATGATTTTAACAAGAGTGATTAAATTTATATATTGACATGTAATGACAAAATTAACACTATCATAAAAAATTATATTTCATTGTTATCAAGATCTTGTAATTGCATATCTCAATTCTTAAATTACATTATATATATATGGTCTTAATGAATAATTTTCGTTTCTTTTGTCTTATTTAGAAAATTATTTAAACAATTTCTTTTCACTTTTTTAAAGGTGATCATCGGTCAAATTTGATTTTTGTCTTTTTTTTTATTTTTTTGTAATCTTTTTTATATCATAGGGGTCCAGTAACTATTTGTGTGTATACATATATGTATTTATATATTTGTATATATGTATGTATTTAATAAACATTTAACATTAATTTAAATGTATTTAAATAAATGAAAGTAATTAAATAATTTGTAGTATATTTTATCATTAAATTAAAACTATCACAACTCTTAGTTCTTTCTAAAAATGTATTTATCAAATGCCCATAACTTACGGTCTCACACTGATTTTTGGCAAATTGAAATGAACATCAATGACCATTGCGCCTACGATCTGATTTCTGGAATTGACGTCTATTGTACGTGAAGGGAGGAAAGCGTTCCCTTCATCTTCGTCGACCCCTCGTTAATGGCGGTCACGAAGATCGATTCTCCGAAGCCTGGCACCAAGGTCTGGCTTTTCTCTCTCTTATTGACGCTTCAGTATGGTGCTCAACCTCTTATCTCGAAAAGTTTTACCAGGTTTTTCTTTCTCTTTCTATTTTTCTCTTTGCTCACGTTAGTGTTATTGCGGATTACGGTGCTTTTGAAACTTCTGGCTTCGCTTTGCATGAGAATATGGTGAAGTGGGGGATGAGAGGTTGTTTTATTTATTAAAATTTGGTTTTTCAGTTGAATAAACTAGCTAATATGGATAAAAGAGCTTTCACTTTAGTAGTATAATTTGAGCCATTTTGTCTTCGAAGAGAGGGACATATGGATTTTGATGTTATAAGTTGAAGAAACCAGTTTCCCCCCCTTTCTAAATATCTTTTCTTGCCCTTATTTTAGTTCATTTACTGATGGTTATGGCGAGGTTATGAGATTTGTTGCCATGAAATGATAGCTGGAACTTAATCTTGAATTTCATGATAGCTCAGAAGTGCAATAATCTAAAAGTTTTTTCTATTGTAAGAAATTGATTTTCGAGTCAATTGAGAACTTTTTTGCAACTCACCATTCTTATCTTCATATTTTCTTCTGCATTTTGCAACTCACCATGCTGTGCTTCACATTTACTTCTTGATGCAGCCGACAAGTTATCGTGACTTCATCTGTTTTGGCATGTGAGGTGGTTAAGGTGACTCATTCTTCCTTCTCCTTCACAATTAGTTTGTGGTTTATGGAACTGTTTTCACATGGATACTTATAAGCTTGCAGGTGATTTGTGCTTTGATTCTCTTAGCAAAAGAAGGTACTTTGAGAAATTTATGCAAGGAGTGGACTTTGGTTGGCTCTCTCACGGCATCAGGACTGCCAGCAGCCATCTATGCCCTGCAAAATAGCTTGTTGCAAATCTCGTACAGAAATCTTGACTCGCTCACATTTTCAATGCTGAACCAAACAAAACTGTTTTTCACGGCATTGTTTACTTATATCATTCTTAGGTATTTCCTCATTTGAGCGAGTTGCTTTTCATACAAGTGTGTTTTGTATACAAATTGCGCTTCATACGATCATGTAAATTGTCTTGAAAGTTACCAATCCCCTACATGTTCAATTTAGCTGTGATTGAAGTTTAGAGGAGCATTACCAAGCATTCTGACACTTAATTGATGTTATCGGTTTTTCAAGTTAAACTTTTGCTAATTAGAATTTCCATGACTTCTTGTATCCTCTTTTTTAGGCAAAAGCAGTCAATTCAACAGATTGGGGCCCTGTTTTTGTTGATAATTGCTGCAGTCCTTCTAAGTATTGGCGAAGGCTCGAGTAAAGCTGCTAGTTCTAGTCATCCTGATGAGATCTTATTTTATGGAATTGTTCCAGTGCTGGTGGCTTCTGTACTTTCTGGTCTGGCCTCTGCATTGTGTCAATGGGCATCGCAAGTAAGCAAAATATTTTCATGCTTCCAAGTTACTACTTAATTGTTTATGTCAGATATATCATTGTTTCCTTTCGGGTTTGCTCCATATGAACAAAGGTCAAGAAACACACCTCTTATTTGATGACGGTGGAGATGTCCATAATTGGGAGCCTTTGCTTGCTGGCCAGTGCATACAAGTCTCCAGATGGATTAGCTATCAGACAACATGGATTCTTTTATGGCTGGACTCCGTTGACAATGGTACATAACTTTGATGATCATACTTCTTTAGGCAAGGACAGGTTTTCTTGAGTTACGGTTTGTCAAAAATTGATGTGAGATTTTCTTGCTCTCAGCAATTGACTATTAACCTTACAGGTAAATTTATCAAACTATTGTGCCATCATCAGCAGATTCGTTAACACACAAACTGGGTGCTTTTGTTTGGAAATATGATTTGTGTCATCATTCGCATTAAAACTAGCATACTTGCATATTTCTTGTTTAAAACTTCATTGATCTTACATGACATCTCAATCTTCGGCACAGCATAATATGAAGTGTCTTGATGGCTTTGATACAGATACCTGTTGTACTCAATGCTGTTGGTGGAATTCTAGTAGGTCTTGTGACAACTTATGCTGGTGGTGTTCGAAAGGTAATTGTAGCACTATAAGCTGTATAACACACATGTGACAAATTATCATGCTCTCAAGTCTTTTATCAACAATTTATAGCTCTAAAAGCTTTGTGACTTGTTGTAAGAATATCAATCAACCTAGTACGGGCAACAATGACTGCCTTGATTTTCTGGGAAATAGATTTAGGTTACGACTTGAAAGTAATCTTCTTACAAACACAAGTTTCGGATATCAAGTGTACATCAGATTCCCCCGCTTGACTAAATTCTCGCTACATACTGAGTGGCTGTTTACGGGTGCAATCTTTCTGATTTCCATAATGGTTTACTTTATTGCAGGGATTTGTCATAGTTTCTGCTCTTCTTGTCACAGCTCTGCTACAATTCATCTTTGATGGGAAACCACCTTCTCCGTACTGTCTTGTGGCGCTACCGCTAGTAGCCACTAGTATATCAGTATACCAAAAATACCCATATCGTGTTAAGAAGAAGGCTTCGTAGGTTGGATGTAATTTGATGCTACCTTGAATAGAGAGTTTAGCATGCCTTGCATTTATGGCATGGGTCAAGTAGCTCATATTTTAAGTGAAGATGGGATTTCTTCACGAACCAATGTATCCTGTGTCACAATTTTAATATGACCGAAATACCTTCTCATCATAATATATATCATTCAACAATTTTGAGTGTGGATGTTATTTTTTTAAAATAATATCATATCCGCTCGTGTGAATCACGTCCCTCGATGCATGGTAGATGTAATTATTAATTAACATATGATGATACGATTCAATTCATAATTTAAAATCATGACAAACACAAAAGGAACCAAATCCTTTCGTATTAACTAATTAATTGACAAATAATTTGTTCAATGAATTTTTTGTGGTCCGACGTATATAAATATATGCTATAAATTGTTGTTTCATTCTCTCCTCAAATTTCCTTAAATTACTCGAAACACGTTCAGATCCCATCATCATCATTTCTTCTTCACAATCAATTATAATGGCGGTGGTGTCACCATTAGCCAAGTATAAGCTCGTGTTTCTGGGCGATCAATCCGTCGGCAAAACCAGCATCATCACCCGCTTCATGTACGACAAATTCGACACCACTTATCAGGTTTCCCAATCTTGATCACAATCTTTCCAAGGATTCCTTGTTTCTTCGTTAACAACAATTTACCCTTTTAAAGTATATCGTGTAATAGATAATTCATGCATTCTACATGAAAAAAGATGTATGAATGTCCATTTGGAATGATGATCCATCTTCTTTTCTCGTCATCTTTTAATAGAATATTTGAATTATGCGTACATTTAGACACAAAACACTTGTTTATTATAATCCCTGACCATTTGAATAACTGGTGTTGATTGATGATTTCGCAGGCTACTATTGGCATCGACTTCTTGTCCAAAACCATGTACCTTGAAGATCGAACGGTTCGATTGCAGCTCTGGTACTCACACTTTCTTCTCCATAATTTTTATCAAAGTTGATGCATCAAGTTATGTCTTTCGAGTCGTTTCGAGAATATATTTAAGGTTTCATAGCCATCGACACTGTACCACTCGTTTCATTTCATATGCTATCCAAGAAGAGTATATATTTGAATTTTAGAAGAGATGTTCATATTTCACATATTGTCATATCGTTAATGTTCGAGTTCTGGATGCTTATTTCATTTTTACAAAATTTTACTTAATGCTAACAGGGATACTGCTGGTCAAGAGAGATTCAGGAGCCTGATTCCAAGCTACATCAGAGATTCTTCGGTAGCAGTGATTGTCTACGATGTAGCTAGTAAGTTATTTTAGTTGCTAAATCGTCCTCCCGGTTCCATCCATAACCCGTCCTACTAACCAGGAACATTTGCAAGAGTTTCCATGATGCAAATTGTTCAAAATCTTCTCGCTAACACTTAGATGCAAGGCGTTAGTGTTACTGATTTTAATCCAGTATTGATTTTTGCAGACCGACAGTCATTTCTGAATACATCGAAGTGGATTGAGGAAGTGCGGACAGAACGTGGTAGTGATGTCATAATTGTTCTCGTAGGGAATAAAACTGATCTTGTTGACAAAAGGTGAGGAAGTAAATGTAACTTATTTGTCAAGTACTAGTTGTTGGTTTGATGATATTTTTTTTTATTATGAATCAAAAGGCAAGTGTCAATTGAAGAAGGAGATGGAAAGGCTCGTGAAGTTGGCATCATGTTTATAGAAACTAGTGCTAAAGCTGGTTTTAACATAAAGGTAAACAATTTTAGATGCTTGAGCAGCTTATTGTCATACATTGTTGTGATTCTCGAAATCCCAAAACTTTTTGGGGTGACAATTTTTCGTACATAATGACGAAGTAAATTAAAAGGTTCGAAAAACTGTATCTATATGCCTAAATATTCATCCGTGTTCACTTTGCCATCTAGTTCTAAAGACATTTCTTGATCTTGTAATAATACTTGTTCTGTCAGAGCAGTTTCCTTTTTTTTTTAAAGTCAGTTTCTTGACGCAAGTTGTGATTCTTTTGGCGTGTGCTTATTGATTCAAACTGTATTGCAGCCTCTGTTCAGGAAAATAGCCGCAGCACTGCCGGGAATGGAAACTCTTTCCTCAACAAAACAGGAAGACATGGTTGATGTGAATTTGAAGCCCACCACTAACACATCACATGCAGAACAACAGCGAGGAGGCTGTGCATGCTAGAAAATATGCTCAGTTCGAGTCACATCAAGTGCATATGCACTTGGAAATTAATAAGAGGAAATTGGGTAGACAAAGATTGTGGCAGACTTACTTAAGAGGGAAAATCAGAACATGGGAATTTTTCAGTATGTTACTAAAGCTTTTGCTAACAGAGAGTATCAATCTAACTATCATTGAGGATGTGATGCTTCACTAGTTCCATCTCTATCCATCTCTCTTCTTCTTTTTTTTCTTTTTTATAGAAGGTTAAGACTAATTCCATAATTTCCCTCCAACTTGACACCTACTCATTTGCGCTGAGGTTGCTGAATCGCATGTCATTATTTTTATATATTTACATTTACACACCTGAACCCGTACCTTAAAAAACAAACTCTGTTTGGCTGGTCTAAAGGATATCTGTCGTTGCCTTCAGACAAGGGCTAATACGTAACTCGAGTTATTTGCACCTGTCATTTCATATCGAAGTGCCGTCGAAACAGTTTTTAGATTTCATATCTTGACAAGCTTGTTTGACAAATTATGGATGGCCAATGCACAAAATTCCAGCAAAAACCATCATTCACTTATCTGGGCTGGTCGCTACATATAAATCACATACTGTATAATTAGTTATTATTATTTATGTAACACAAACAGTTGATAACAAATAGTAAGAATGTCAGAATTTAAAATGCAAAAACAAGTTAAAGTTACATCCTACCCATCGAGAACCCAGTCTGAAACTAACATACCCTTGAAATCTGAAATCAAATAGTTCACGACTATGTTAAAAGTGCTTCTCAATTTTATACAACCCACAAAAGTTCAAAATTCTTCGTCATTTATCACAAACATATAAAGTCAAAACACGAGGGTCATCAAAAACTGTAACCACTCGTGTCAAGATTGGGAAGTTGAAGTACTTCAAATTGTGAAAAAAACATTGTATATGTATTAACGTTCCACATTCTCCAAACATTGTTCACCACTCCCCCGAACCCTATCCCATTTCCACAAGAAGATTCACAAAACATAGACCCCGCTATACACATCTGGTCAAAAAGTTCCAAAACCATCAATACCAAAGCTGTAGCTGCATCAAATCAAACTGCTTTGACCCTTCACCATCTCATGTGTGCCGATTACTTGCTTATTCTACTACTGCTGCCATCCGTACTGCTGGTTTCTGTTTCCCCCCATTGGATTTGAGCCTCTGCCGCCTGAAACTCCATATTGACCACTCTGCGGATAATTAGGGGGAGCTCCGTATCCACCTGAAGCTCCTTGAGGGCCGTTAGGAGGGGCACTATTTCCAGCATATGGGGGCCCTCGTCCATGCGTGGGATATGGCCCACTATTATATGCTCCGCTCTGACCTCCACGATCTTGGTAATATGAACCAGTGGCCCCACTTTGGGGGTATCTATTAGGTCCACCTGGTGGACCACGAGGTTTTCCATACTGATTATGACTAGGAACAGCAGGCAGAGGAGGCTGAGAATTGTTCGTTGGATGACCAGGACCAGCCCAGTGTTGTGCATGAGGTTGCCCCGTCTGTTGGATGGGAGGCAAGCGAGTGTGCTGCTGTGGATGCTGTAACTTCTGTCTTTTGGCAGCTTCTTCGTTTTGTCGCTGCTGCTGCCTTTTTTTCTTTGTCTGGAATTCATGCGAGGAATCATATTTTGGCAAACTGTATCATAAGACGTTAGCATAAGAAAAAACATTGCACAAATTCAAGCACGTTAGGAAGCAAATTAGAGTAGCAATACTACAAGCACAACAGGGGCTATCGGACATACCTTTTTGGATCACAAGGTAAGGGGTCGGTCCAAAAATATTCAGCATCTAGGGCATCCTTTGCTGATATTCTCTTTAAAAATTCAGGTTTAGGATGTAAGATATGAAATCAGTGAAACATAAAAATGTTTAAAGTAGAGACCAAGAACTTGGACAAAGTGCGACATGATTGAAAATGGAATCCATCTATCACAAATCAGTTTCATCATTCCAGAACAAATGGGTTTGACAACTGATTAACATAATTGTTAAATAAAATGATAAAGCTCTGAATTTAAAAATATGCTTGATACTCCTTTTGGGGGTCAACTAACGTAAAAAAAAAAACAGAACTGAACAATTTAGATATTTTAAAACGGCCAGTAAAATACTGACATCCATATCATAAGTTCAAGAAAGTGTCCTAGAAAATTTAAGTCGTACTCTTTTAGAAGGAATAATTATCCCCGTGTCTGATTTCATTTCCCACTCGCTTATTATAATAAACAGAATTTCAGCATGTATCACTTTCTATCACATGGCAACAGTAACCTGTATCTCCATGCTCTCAGTGGTAAAAGTTTAAGATGATATTGTTCCCTAATGGTCCTGATCAGTCCCTTGGCCAAAAAAGAAGTCAATTCTAGTTGCTTCTTCTGCCTGGTCAAAAAATGGTACTCTATTTTATAGTGCAGGGGTTGATAAGAAAAGGAGCCCACGTCAAATTGACATGGGGTGAAGCAATGTCACCAAAAACTAATTGGCTCAGGTGATTCTTGTTGTGGGGGTCAGGTTGGACTCGCCTATGCAGAGATGGAACTGGCTGATGTAGCATGGCAGGATCAACTGTTCATTGCTTTTTGATGGATCAAGAAAACAATTCCCCATATAGTTAGCCTTTTATAGCAATTTTAATCCAAAGATAAAGCGTGCCAAAGGTGGCTAGCCAATACGAATCAAGGATTCAACTGCAGGCATTTTTGGGTTTCGAAAGAAATGTGGGGGTAGGACTAGACTCAAGGGTTCACCTGCAGGCCCTTTAGGGTTTTTACCTTGTCAACAGCCACGTCTTTACGTCAAATCCTTGTCCATTTAAGGATTGTCGCATGTTGACTTTCTTACTCAGTTGATCATTTAAAATTATATTTTGCAATCTAAACCTCATTCATCAGTTCTTATTTCTTATATTGTTCAATTCCATGAATTTGCAGTTACAACGTTGTGATTACACCAATAACTATATTACACCTATCAATCACCCATATTATATCTCTATAAATTATCTCCAGCTGCAGGTAGAATCTCTCAATCAGTTTGTACGCTTATACAATTTTGTTGTTTCAATCCTCGGTTTTGAACAAATCAAAATTAAAGACTATTTAGTTTGTCAGGTAAATCAAGCCCACAAAATGAGACATAAATGCAATGCAATTATATTTGAGAATATTAACCAAGTTCATAGTCAAGCAAATACCTTAGCCGGATCTAAAACCAGCATATTCTCCAACAACTCCAGAGCATGACGGTCAAAACTGAAGAGGGGATGATCAACCACAACACATATAATTACGCATAAAAGAAGCTATGTCCTTAATAGGGTATTCCACAACATTAGAGAATATGCTTAACTGTCTAAAAAGCTCTCGAGTTCGCCTTTTCATTTGACGTGCAGGCTTGAACTTGTTATACCAGGGGATCTTGGAAACACCAGGCCAATTAACCTCATCAGGGGTCCCACAAAGTTCAAATATCTTATTCAATTGTTCAGGCTGTGAAAAATTTTGAAAATAAAACCACCCTCAGGTTAATAGGGGTTAGTTTTCAAAAGTAAACGAGCAAGCAGATTTGAGGAGAATGATACACATTTTTGACAAGATTTCAATTTAACAAATCAATTTCAAAGACTAGTAGAGGGAGATGATTCAGGTACAGCACAAAGATTGCCTGATAAAATTTCAGGCATGATTCTCTTTAACTCATCAAAGCAGTTATTTTCAACTTGTCATTCACTTTATTTCATAGGTTAAATGTATATCTAACCAAGAAACTGGAACTTGGCACGCCTTGAAATGAGAGAAACGTGTAAGCAAAGAGAAAGCTATTTGTCGACAGGCATCTAAGTAATGCTATGGGAATGGATCACATAATTTCTTGAAATAGGCCCCCATGGAGAACCAGAATACAGTTCTTTTTCAGGTTCGAAACAACAATAACAAATTTCCACCAGAATATCATCTCCATGACAAGAAGCTCTGTATTCATCACCAAGGAAGTTGCAAAGACTCCATCGTTATGATCCCAACAATATATCTCGTTCCTCCAAAATTAAGAAATTGTATTCTGCCTCAAATTATGCTTCAAGTTTGCAGAACGCTTGGTTCAACCTTGACAAGCAGGGATTGTAAAAAAAAATCCTTAAGGCTTAAACATCCTCATATTTTCTTAACAACATCAAACTTGTAAAGTAGGGTTTGTTAAGAAGTGTATGAAAATCCTCCTTATTTCTAATAGGGCTGCAAATTTTACCTTGATTATGTTTAAGAAGAAACCCACAAAAAATTTAAAATGGATTGAGAATATTAACTGATAGATACAAAATACTATGTGCAATGAACAAGAGCACTACATTAGGAGAAACAAGGGAGCTAAACTCCATGTTTCATGCATAATCGCTATGAGAACGCAAAGAGTCTGTTCATGAAATGCTGGTATTTAACACCAACTAGTTGCAATCGGAGGAATAACAGCGGATTAATATGATGTTTATCGACTATGCTTTCACAAAGAACTTTGTTTCGACATGAATCTCCATTCAAGAATAACTTGAAGACTAAGATTTACCAGATTAATGAAGACTATGACAAGTAAATTAGAAGTGCGAGAAACTGACACTGATTTAGATCAAAACAAGCATATAATCTTCTTTTACTTATTATAATATTAAACAAAAACACAGTAAAGCCTAACCTCATTTTTGCCAGGTAGAATTGGTTTTCCATACAAAAGCTCAGCAAAGATACAACCAACAGACCACATGTCAACGGATGGACCATATTTTGTGGCTCCAAGAAGCAACTCTGGAGGTCTGCATAACAATTGATGTAAATGACACACAGGGTATATAGTTTAATGGTAAAAATTAATTTCGAACTGATAATAAACTGACCTGTACCACAAAGTAATAACCCGATTTGTCAGATTAGCATTGTGGTCATTGGAAAATGAACGTGCAAGTCCAAAATCTGCAAGCTTCAAATTTCCCTCGTTGTCGATGAGAAGATTGGAGCCTGCATAGTGGCTATCCTGTGAATTTGGTGAATTTTGTACATATTAAAATTCACACATAGCATATGTAAATGCAGGATAACCTTTGATGTCCCTGTGAAGCACTTGATTTACGTGACAGTAATGAAGACCAGTAAGCAGTTGCTTCATATAACACTGCAAAACAATATTCCAGTAAACTTTCCTGTGTTTAAAGACATAATGCTAAATATTTCTTCCATGTAGGAAAGCTTACAGTACTTTTATTTGCTCAATTGAAAATCTCAACCCGGGACGATCAGCAAGGCCAGTCAAGTCATGGTCCATGTACTCAAATACCATGTAAATGCTACCTTTATACTTATTATCATCTGCAATACAAAAGGAGATGCATTCCCTAAGAGCAGACATCTACTGAGATGGATAAATATAAGATAGAAAAAATTATGTTACATACCAGGGTTTCCTTGCCCAACCCCTTCACGGCCTTGATTTTGTATTTAGTTTACATGAAAGACGTGAGAAGACAAGCATAAAAACTAAAAAAAGAAAGGAAACCTTTACTAGATAGACAAAAAAAATACCCGGAGATGTCACTATCTCTTTCAATTTAATTACATTGTCATGCTCTAGCTTCTTTAGAATTTTGATCTCTCGGATGGCAGTAATGGGAAACTGCGGAGAAAAGCAAAGCTAAATATTATAACAGAACTAAATTTGTCGATGATACGGCAACAAATAATTATTTATGAGAATAAAAATACCCCTTCTTTTTCATTATCCATGCGTATCTTTTTTAAAGCAACAATTTCTCCAGTATCCTTCTCTCTAGCCATGTATACTTGTCTGGAAAACAGAAATGAGAATTAAGAACCAAGTTAGCGAAACAGACAAGAAAAACTGAAAACAAACTAATCATTGAAGCAAAGTACTTAAATTATCTCTAGTGTGATAAGCTTGGATTGTAACAAGAGTTTTTCTTCACAACAGAAAACATACAATCAATGAGGTTCTCTCAACAAGCAAATGGACTCTTTCACATCTGATTATAACAGTTTAATGTTACACGGGTAAGTTGGAATTGTAGTTAGTCTTATTTCAGTGCAGGACAGAGAAATTATAGAGTTTGAAATGCCGTTGGACAGGTCTTAAGTTTGCTCTTGAGTGCTCTATTTTCTTCTTGCCTTGGACAAAACAGAATAAAAGATCCTCATGACATTTAGAATGAGTATTGACTCTTTTTCTTCTCCACGCTCAACAGTATCTATATTGCTTTGAGATCTTGACTCTTTTCCGACCATGTTATTCTTCAAATATATTTGATATGATTATCGATTTCTCTGTAGTAGGGATTAGGGAACATAAAAAAATAATCTGTAACGGTCAATACAGAAATTCTTGTCTCGCAAATTAATTTTAGAGAGTAAACCACAGCAATTCGATGGCCACCCAGGAAGCTTTGTGATTGCTAGTTCCCAACCAACCAATGCTCAGACTAAACATCAAGATAAGACGAAACTGAAAACTGAATCCAAGTAAATTATTTAAAACAGAAAGAAAGAAATAAAGAAAATGGACATTAGGGAAAATACACAGCACTAATGCCTAAGACAAACAATAAAAAGCAATGGCCTACTGAAAAAAAAAATCAGCTTTTTCAAGATTAACGAATTCAAAATACAAAAAGCGAAACAAATTCTAAAGACAAAAAATTGAAGTCTTACCCGTAGGTTCCTTCCCCAATCTGCTCAAGTTTCTCGAAACATTCCACGCTTCGAGAACCCCACGACGGCGAGTCCTCCACGTTTAGCTGATTATTTGTCGCGGCCGCCATTACATTACAATTTCTCGACTCTCTTTCTATCTATCAGGCTGAGATAAATGGTATCGGTGGCCACCAACAACGTCGGGGCTCCTTCGATTTGATTTTTGATTGATAGCGATTCGATCCCGACGGGTGGGCTTTCGGGTTCGGTACCAGCCCACCGTTAATTAAATAAACAAATTTAATAACCTAACGAGCACCACTTTGCAGCATTCTACATTCCGACGGGTGGGCTTTCGGGTTTAGTATCAGCCCACCGTCTTTTCGCTAATTCCCCAATTTGATTTATATTTAAATAAAATTAATAATATACTTATAAAAATTAATAGCTAATCATATTGTAATTTAAATTTGAGGGTTGAGTTTAATATAATTAATCTGATTTATATTCAAAATCTGATTTATATTCAAATATATTAATATGTTATACTACATCTTAAAATTATAAAATAAAAAAATAAGAAAAAAACAAACCAAAATATCATTGATTTAGATATTATTTTGTTGAGTAGGTTTCTTGTGAGACGGTATCACGAATCTTTATCTGTGAGACGGGTCAATCCTACCGATATTTACAATAAAAAGTAGGCAAAAACTTGTGTGAGACGGTCTCACGGGTCGTATTTGTGAGACAGGTCTGTTATTTGGGTCATCCATGAAAAATTATTACTTTTTATTGTCAATATTCGTAGGGTTGATCCGTCTCACAGATTAAGATCCGTGAGACAGTTTCACATGAAACTCACTCTAAAAAGTAATACTCTTAACATAAAAAGTAAGAGTAGGTATCTTTTGAGACAATCTCACAGATCTTTATCTGTGAGACGGGTCAACTCTACTCTCATATTCACAATAAAAAGTAATATTTATAGCATAAAATATAATACTTTTTCATGAATGACCTAAATAGATATCCGTCTCACAAAATACGACCCGTGAGACCATCTCACACAAGTTTTTGTAAAAAACTAATACTTTTCTTGGATGACCCAAATAAGAGACCCGTCTCACAAAATATGACCCGTGAGACCGTTTGACACAAATTTGTGCCTATTTTGTTATATTTTAATTATTATTTGGTCACAACAATGTAATTATATTAAATATATAATTTTTAAGAAATAATGAATAATTGAATTTAAATAAAATTAATATGAGTATTTTTCGTAAAAAATAATAATTTTTAATTTACTTATATTTTTATTTTTAATAAAATTATTATTATTATTATTTTGGGGGAAGGAATGGAATGTACAAAAAATTAGGGAGGCGTACGGTGGGTTGACTGTTTCCATTTGGGCGGCTCGGCTGTTTGCTCACTTTCTTAGTTACTTCCTCCGCACTGCGTATTTACCCCCTTTCATATCATTTTCTTTAACCTAATTTAATCACTGGATATTCCTTTTTGATCTCACGACGAGTGATTGTGTTCTGTTGTTAGAGCTTTTGTTGTATCATGTGATGGCAGAGACTCGGAGATATGCACTCAATGCCCAATTAGGTGATCTTTCCTCCGGACTTCATTTTTTCCTGTAAATTATTTGTGATTCACCATTTGGAGTTTGAGTTCTTATGAAGCACACAAGTTTATCGATTAATTTCACGCGCCTGTCTGTTTTTATTCAAAATTCCTAACCTTTTGCCTTATTTTTAGTGTGTCATCATCTGCATTAAATATTTCATGTTCAAATTTGCTAGGAAGACTAATTTTATGATGTATGAATCATGTAGGGTTTAGTAAGGGCTGTCATAGCTGTCTAAAATAATAAATTATGTTTTCTATTGAATTCATTTTGCTGCTGCAGCCAAATGCTTATGATGCTCTCTGTGTTATCTAGTAATCTAAAACTTTAAAGCTGTTTGTTGTTTAGCTCACACCTTTTCATAACCAGGAGACTTTCTGCATGTTAATGGCTTTATAGTGCTCACCTAGTCTCTGGGAACTGCAAGAAATTTAGAGCTTCATAATGTGCATATAGTGTTAGTTCTGTCTCAGTTGCTTCATGCATTCCAATCACTACATTTTGTTTCATTGAAAACCTGGATGACTTTAGTTTTTTTTAAAAACCTGGATGACTTCAACTGACTGCAATTTAATAATTGAGATTTAGAATGTCAGATTGAGTGCACAAGTATGGAATGTTTCTGCTGTCAGGGAGAGAAAGATATAGGCATCCATGAATTTTTTGATCTGAGAGAGAGAACTAATAAGAAGTATGAAAATTATCTTAATAATATGAATCCCCTTGCATATTATGGGAATGTAACTTGCCTGTTTAAAAATGGATAGATCATGTGTAGCCTTTGCCTTTTCATGGTGACCCATGTGTGAAAGTTACATCCCTTTACCACCCCTTTACCCTCTTTTATGCATTCTTTTGCCAGTATATCACACACAACTTTTATTCTTTTCATTCCATAATATAAGTTGCTACATTTATGCAGATATTGATCAAATATTGTTGGAAGCACAGCATCGCTGGCTACGCCCTGCTGAGATTTGTGAAATTCTTCAAAATTACAAACGGTTTCGCATTGCTTCAGAACCTCCTAACAGACCCCCAAGTGCGATTCAATTGTATTTTACCTTTTGGAATGACCAGTTTAAAATCAAATCTGTGATTCGAAAATGAAATTTAATTACACGTGATGGACAGGAAATTTATTGTAACATTTGCGTTGTTTCATTTTACGAAAAATGTGATGGCTTTTGATGAAAAGCGGATTCACCAATCAATCAAGTTAAACTGCATTAGGGAATCCCCTGCATACACTCCATAGCAATATATAACCAATAAAAACTGGAATAAGAAATTCACTTAAACATAACAATTTACTAGTAATCAAACCATATGTCTTCATCTTCTATTGTTCTCCTTCATTCAAAAGGAAGTCCTTCCGTGTTTTTCTAATGGTTATCTCTACACTTTTGGTTATGATGCACTCTTGGTTGTTTCAGTAAAAAAAATTTCAACGTCATTTAAGAAATTGTTCTTCTGAGAGGTTGTGAAATTCATTATGTATCAGGGGATGTGATCATGTAAATAAGTAGTGCCTATTACAATATTTATACCGTTACAAGAATCAGAGAACCATTTTTTTCCTTGTGGAAAAGTTCCATGTAACCAATTTTGTGGGTGATTCTTTGATTCTTGGTGAAAGTGGTGCTAATTTCCTGGTTTAATTTTGTTCTTATTTTATAGTTTCCTAATAAGATCTTTGATGGAAACACATTGTGTTAGTTCTCTAATGATGTGATGCTTTTACTTAAATGTTCTTTTATTTTTGGATGAGTTAAAAGCATATGTCATTTATCGAAACAGCTTAATGGCCTGTAAAACGGAACACAGCATGCGTACTGCATGCCAGTTACCATGACTGTATGAAAAGTTAATTACCATTTTGGGTACATACAAAAATAAGAGTTAAAATTTGACTAATCCTGTTCTTTATTCTGCCATTAAAGGATCATTATTAGCTTGAAACAGATAACTTTGCCTTGATGCTTCTCTTAATTTGTGTTCTATGACCCACCATGTTCTGATCTTTGCTTTTTTAAATTAGTGATTACAAATTATTTTGTTGAACTACAGCTTCATTTGAATGAAAATTTGTATCTCTTGGAGGAGATATGTTCAATTGCTGCCATTCTTGTTTTGACCATCTTTGTGGTTCTCTCAGTATTTTTGTCTTTAAATCCTTGTTCCATAAATCAACATCAAATAGGCTGAAATTTTTATAGTGAGATTTGGTTGAAGTACCTATGGGTCTTTCATGATCATGTGTTGTGGAACTTCAACTCTGAACTTGTTACAAAATATGTTAAATATAGATTTATCATTAGTACTAACACAGAAAATCAAAAGAGAGCTTGATTGGATGGTTAATCAGTCTCAATATTCTTTTATTTTTATTGTTATATTACATGTATTCATGATTGTTTCACCTTTTGGTCAGGTGGTTCTCTCTTTCTTTTTGACCGAAAGGTAATGCGGTACTTTCGAAAAGATGGACATATTTGGAGAAAGAAGAAAGATGGGAAGACTGTAAAGGAAGCTCATGAAAGGCTCAAGGTAAATTTTATTTTGTGACACTTGTTGAATGACTTTCTATTTGTGGGCAGGATTCCAGACGTTGTCATTGAAGTTTGCTGCCCCTTTTATTGGCAGATTATTTAACATAGAAACTGAAGAGTAATAAGATATTTGAAGAGCCATTCTTGTTAAAAAGTTTTGTTGGATTTGACTTCTAGAAGAAAATTCATTTTCAGGCTGGAAGCGTCGATGTGTTACACTGCTACTATGCTCATGGAGAGGAGAATGAAAATTTCCAAAGGCGTAGCTACTGGATGCTTGAAGAGTAAGTTCGAATCATCTGTATCTCAACACCCAATAGAATAAACTATGGTTCAGTCAACTATCCAAAAGGTCTTAGTGATTTTGTTTGTAGATCCTTAGGTTCCACGCCCTAGTTGGGATGACCTGTGCTTTCTCATATAGTGTTAAAATTGTTTTATTATGTCCTTCAGGCTTCAGCACTTCCTTAGGTGACCCATGGTTGAGGTGAAGTATTAAACTGTTTTACAATACCATATTGCTGTGATTCTTCTTATTATTGTTATTTTGTCTAACTTCTTCTTCTTCTTCTTCTTCTATGTTCTCTACATGAACTACACAAGCATTAAAGTTTTCTTACAGAGTTTTTACTTTTTACTTATTTTCTTATCATTATGGAGCTTGCTTGTCAGAGTATGATACTATGATTTCTTTTTATATGACTGTTTTCTTTCTCAGGGAACTGTCTCACATAGTTCTTGTCCATTACCGGGAGGTAAAGGTAATGATTCTACAATACCTATCATTTTTCATATGTTAGGTAAACTCTAGTACAATATTACGGCATCGATCTTGTGTGTGCTACAGAAATTTGATCATTGAAATTAATTTTTGGGTAAAATGGGAGAGAGATTTAATTATCAATAAAAGATTTTTGAATGTATTCAATGTGACTTTAACTTTGATAAATATGATTTTTCTAAGTATTTTTCTTTTGTTTATTTTCTTTAATTCCTGGCCTTCTGATTTCACAGTGTTCTGTTTTGTTTCTTTTATATCAACTTTACTTTCATCCCCAATACCTAATTTTGCATGAAGAATGTATTTAATTTCCTAGCATGAATTTACTACTGCAATTTCCTAAAAGTCTGATGTGTTTGTTTTCTCCTCTTTCCCTAGGGGAACAGAACAACTTATAATCGCATCAGGGACTCGGGGGTTATTTCTGATTCTGTCCAAAATATAGAAAGTCTACCCAATTCAGAGATAGACAGTTCTGTTGCTTCCGAGTATCAACCTTATGATTATCAAGGAGCATCGCCAGTCACATATACAACAAGCCTTAGCGGTTCTCAAAATACGGAGCATGCAGATGCTGAATCAGGTTTTGTTTCTGGACATTTATCATTTTGTTAACCATACTTTTCTTTGATCTGTAAATTGTGAAGTTTCTCATGATTCTCTGTATCAATAAATTTTGTTGCTACTGCAGCATACCGGCAGCAATCAAGCCCCGGATTCCAGTCTATTCCGGAGTTAAAGTCACCTGCAGTGCAGAAGATGGAAAGGGGTTCAGTCCCTTACTATCCGATCCTTGCATCAAGTAATGTCTTGTTGTCCTCTCCTTATCACAATCATTACACCTGTTATCTGGTCATAACCATTACTCCTTTGTCCGGAACTGCATCTGGTTTTTCGGTGTCGTTTGGCTGTTTGAGTGGTTAAAATATAAATTGTTTTACAAGTATTTGCTCATATTCATCAACTTTCAAGTAGTGATTAATTGTAAAGTCAGAACTTTTTATTATTTTTTGTCAGTAACATTTTTATATTTCGACAGATAATTATCAAGGACAATATTCAGGTACTCCTGGTAGGATTGGATTAGTTACATACGGAGAAAACGATGAGAGACCTCTGGATAATGGTTTGACATATGAGCTTCATCGAGACCTTGAGCACCCGTCTTGGGAAAATATTGGGGGAAGCGATGCTGGTGGTTATAATTCTGTAAATATTCAGCCTTTACTTCCTACAACCCAACCTGGTACAACCAGCATGATGCTTGGACAAGAAAATGAACCGCTGAGGAAAGTTTTGATTGGTGCCGCTGGTGAAAGGCAGGATTTTGGAGGCTATTTTGATGGCTTGGATGCATGTCAGGTATTTAAATATGAATATTTGCACGTTCATTATGCACCATAACTCAGTTACAGCATTACATCATGATGTTTACAACTTTTTTTACACTATTTCCTGTGTCCGCTCCACCGCATCCACCTATGTGATGTGGCACAACATTTTGGGGAGGAGCATGTGATGTGGAACAAGTAGGTCTGGTGAGAGTTAGCAAGGAAGACCTTGTGGATGCATAAATTATGAACGGGATTTATTTCTGTTCGATGATTGGAAGTTCATTCAAATGGCATTAAACTACCCCGTGGTTTGTTCCATCATATGGTAGCTTCTTGTAGAAAATTGCCCCATGATTCAGGATCTAGGAAATTTTTCCTGCATTAATATGCTTCTGTGTGAAGCAATTCAAATTTGTCCTTTGGATATATGAACTGTAGCTGGAAAAATAATCCTCTCAACATCGAAGGGGATATCTGATGCTATAATGTGTACATATTCACTAAAGTTAAATTCTCTGTGAATGCCGTGTTTTGATGAAAGCATGATTCGACATCTCTAACAGCTTTTTGAATTTTCCAACTTTAAACAGATTTCTGATGTTGATTTTATAAACACGTCTAAGTGGTCTATGGATAAGAAGTCCCTTCAGAGTTCTGAATACGATCTTACTTCCAAACTGAATGATGTTCATCAAATGCGACTGTTTGGCAATACGTATCTACCTGAACAAAGTAGACATCCAGTGGAAAATGATCTTCAGATACCAGCTTTAAATGCTGTAGGAAGCTCTCTTACGTCCGTGTCTGACAGCAACCTGAACTTAGAAAACAAAACCATCCACTCAGCCTTAAAACAACCTCTTTTGGATGACGTTCTAAGGGGTGATCTGAAAAAGATGGACAGCTTTGACCGTTGGATGAGTAAAGAACTCGGCGATGTGACTTTGACAAGAATGCAGCCTGATTCTGGTGTGGACTGGGAGATTGTTAGAGCAGAAGATGGAGTTGATGATTCTGGTATCTCTGCTCCCGTTCCCACAGAAAACTACCTCCTTGGCCCGTCTCTCTCCCGAGACCAGCTTTTCAGCATTCTTGATTTCTCACCAAATTGGGCACATGCTGGATTAGAAATTAAGGTTTGGATTAGTGTTACTCTTTTGTCCTTTTAAATGTCTCTTACACCATTTACTCAAGTATATATTTAAACATTTATGTCTCTGACACTATTTACTGTATATATTTAAATTTTTACTGTATACAAATGCATGAAGATTTCAGTCATTTCATATTCATGTTCAGGTGCTGATCATGGGTAGATTCTTGAAGAGGCGAGAGGAGATACAGAATTACAAATGGGCTTGCATGTTTGGTGAACTGCAAGTTCCTGCAGAGATCATTGCCGATGGTGTTCTCTGCTGCTACACTCCCCCACATGAGATTGGAATGGTGCCTTTTTACATTACATGTTCTAACCGGTTGGCATGCAGTGAAGTGCGAGAATTTGAATTCCGAACTAGTGTTATTCAAGATATAGATCTTGCAGATATAGGAAGCATCAGCTCTGTTGAAACTCTTCTTCATATGAGATTTGAAAAATTATTATCTCTCGGGCCAGTGACCCCTCAAGCCTGTACCCAAAGCAGTGCTGCTGAAACATCCAATTTGTGTAGTAAAATCAGCGCATTGCTGAAGGATGATTTCGAGTGGGAAGAAATGTTATACCTTACTAAACAAGATGAATATTCCGAGGATGGGATGATGGACCAACTGCGACAAAAGCTTTTAAAGGAGAAATTGCATCTTTGGCTTCTCCAGAAGGTTACTGAAGGTCAAAAGGGCCCTTGTGTACTAGATGATGGTGGTCAAGGTGTGCTGCATTTTGCAGCTGCTCTAGGTTATGACTGGGCTATACCACCCACTGTGGCTGCTGGGGTTAGTATCAATTTTCGGGATTCAAATGGATGGACTGCGCTTCACTGGGCAGCACTCTTTGGCAGGTAGGAGTGATAAAAATCTACTAAGTTTACAATACTTCTGCTGCTTAACCTTTTTCATACATGCTTCCTTTACATCAACTATATGTTTTCTGTTTTGTTGTGTGTTTGCTGAGGATCCTCTAGTTTTTATAAAGCATCTGGGTTCAACTTTTCATGAGTATTATGTTTTAAAATTCTCTTTCTTATTTTTAGTAATCAGAAATCTGTGTTGATTTCAGAAGTTGACTTATTATAATTGACAAACTTGTTTTCTTTCCTCTGGTAACTTCTTGCTTCAAACATTTGCAATGTCAGGGAACATACTGTGGCTTTTCTCATCTCCCTTGGTGCAGCCCCAGGATTATTGACGGATCCCACCCCCATATATCCATCAGCAAGAACTCCAGCAGACCTAGCCTCCAGCAATGGGCACAAAGGCATTGCTGGTTATCTGGCAGAGTCTGCCTTGAGCTCCCACCTGTCATCACTCAAGTTGGATACGAAGGAGGGTAATAGTGGAGTAAAAGATGTAGAAACGGTTTCGGAGAGGATTGCAACTCCATGTCGCATGGGTGATTTACACCATGGACTGTCCTTGAAGGACTCATTAGCTGCTGTGCGTAACGCAACTCAAGCTGCAGCTCGCATTCATCAAGTCTATAGAGTACAGTCATTTCAGAGAAAGCAGCGGAAAGAGAGTGATGATGGTGAATTTGGAGTGTCAAACGAACGTCTGTCATTTCTATCTCGAAAGGGAAACAAGGTGGGGCGGCATGAACCTGCACATGCTGCTGCAGTACGGATACAAAACAAATTCCGCAGTTGGAAAGGCAGAAACGATTTTCTGCTAATGCGGCAGCGGATTATTAAAATTCAGGTGTTATGAATTGTCCCAAACGCTACAGCTTATGATTATTTTTAATGTATTTCAATCGATTGTTAAACAAATTCGCACACAAATTCTAACTTTTGGCTTTTCCGGCAAAAGGCCCATGTGAGAGGACACCAGGTCAGGAAGAACTATAAAAAGATAATCTGGTCTGTTGGAATTTTGGATAAGGTGATTTTGCGTTGGCGACGAAAAGGGAAAGGATTGAGTGGATTCAAACCTGAAGCACCAACCACAGGCTCAAGTATGCAAGAGACCGAATCAAAAGATGAATATGATTTCTTGAAAGAAGGTAGGAAGCAAACAGAGGAGAGGCTGCAGAAAGCCCTTGATAGGGTAAAGTCCATGGTTCAGTATCCAGAAGCACGAGATCAATACCGCAGGTTGCTCAATGTTGTTTCAGAAATGCAAGAAACAAAGGTACAACAAATCTTGGTTTGCTAACTTTTGAATGATATTGGAATCATTCATGTAGGCTTCACACGGAACTAATAAAATGCATGGACATATGTCCATCTCATGACTGATTATTGTGTCGCACTGCATTCCCACATGGTGTTGAAGTGTGATAACTGCACGAATTATAGACATTTCTTAAGAAATACATGTAAGTTGGATATGCATTTGATCGATACTTTTGCCAAACAAAAGTAGTTTTGGGCCCATTTTCCATTTTCTTTTGTCACCTCTTTGGCCACAATGTAGCCTGCAAATGTGATTTGTATTGCTGGCGTAAAGATTTGGTGCTACTTGCTATACCTTCTAGTTTCCAATCCTGCAACATTAGTATACTGCACCCTAATTGTTTTTGGCCCCCCAAAAGAGAGGAAGAAAAGAACAAATAAAGAGAGATAAATTCGAGTCAAAACATGGAGAAACATTAAATGATGATCAGGAGGGAGTTTTTCATTGAATTTCCTGTTTATCTAACTTGAGTTGGATCGTATACTGATCCAATAGTGGTAATAGAGTATGAATGTGCTGCACCCACATGTCACATGTGCGTGTGTTTTCTTCTGCCAATTGATGTTCACAGTTCGGTTAGTTGAGATTTGAAAAAGAAACAGGCGTCATTTAGTTAAATGAAATTGTAGGACTGTAAATTTTGCAACAGTAATTTATCTGCAGACACCAGACCAAGTAAATTAGTATCTTGGTAAGACTGGGCTGGTGTCTCTGCAACTTTGCATCTAGCATAACTTAGAATGACCTGATTTATCCTGCAGGCTGCGCATGATAGCATCATGACGAATCCAGAAGTTGATTTTGACGATGATCTTATTGATCTACAAGTTTTGTTGGAGGACGATACCTTGATGCCTACAATATCTTAAATTTATTAATTCAACATATTTTTCAGGTAAAATGACAGTTGATATTTACTTTTTAGTGAACTATGGGATTGGGTTGCACAGTTTATTTTTATCTTGTAAATCAGAGTTGATCAGTTCATACAACCTTTAACTGTATGTCAAGAGTGGCAAGAAGTGATGGTAAAGTTGAACACTAGTGGAGAACTGTTATTTGATACTAGTGGTAGCCCTAATGTGATGACACAACCTATTTATATGCTATTAAAGTTAGATTATTGTATGTAATCTTTAGTAATGTTAACTTTTATTCATAATAGCATATGTGACAAACATAAATAACTATTGTATTTGAGGAGATTTGCAATCATGAACGAAAGTTCAATTCTTGTTTGCAAATTTCTCACCGATTCTCATTTGTATTTGGCCTAAAAACTCGATTTGGCAAATGCTGCATCGTTGACATACTCCCTGGCCTTAATATATGCGGGCGAATAAGCATTCACCATCAGCTTTTACGAACATTGATAAAAGTAATTAAATCTCAGTCGGCGGAGACCGTTGATTTTGCTGACACTAACTAGTAAGTTGGATTCAATTATGATGACTGCTGAGAGTGGGACAAATTCGAGCTTCCACTCGTTTGAACTGAGCTCCTGTAATGTGTGGCTTGTTCATGCTAAATTCGATACGACTTGTTAAGGCATGAGCATTGGACCGTGGCATATCATACTCATAACCTTGATCCTACCTGGCCGTCACTTTGTTCAAGTGAAGCTGATGGCCCCATGCTCAATTCAAGGAGCAATTGGATAATCTATTCCTGTGTCATGATGAGCAAAATAACACAATAGCAGACCAATATCTAGTAGAGGGCGGAAATTCGTACGGGTCACCTAAATCTCAAGCTGCACATTATTTCTGTGAATAAAGGAGTAGTTTGATCACAAAACACACAATATAAATTATACAAGCATCACCCACACTGCATTTTCTCACCTTATTCAGGAAAGTACATCACAAGTCACCTCAGCCTCTAACATATTAGAAAACTCTCCCGTTGATTGCAACATGGGAGAAATGAAGATCGGAAATTGAAATAGGAACAAGAAATGAAATGGGCACAAAATAGGAAACAACGTCTCGTGATGAACTTGGATCACCTCCTCTCATTTTGGGGAGCCAGCAACTAGTCTTTCATAGAATAGAATATAACCATGATCTGTATTACTCGAATACTCGTGCACTGATCCAAAGAAAGTCTGAATGGCGGACTCCTCAATCATCTCCACATTTTCATCGTCGAAGAATAACCAATGGTTGTGGCTTTTCACAAGGCTGACATAATGCCCATGATTGGGACCACTCCCAACATGGACAACTATGGCAAATAAGGAATACTCAGCATCTGCATCTTCAACAGTATTACTGAGCTTTAGTTCAATAGGGAATACAACACGATATGAGAGCTTCTTGTACCGGCTGAGCTGTTCAATGTACTTGAATCTCTTCAAATGGATGACCAGTATGTGAGGAGGCTTTTTTATTTTCATTCTCTTTTGGGCCTCTTGCAAGCTGAATATTGATCAAAGCTTATTTCATGGATAACAAAAAAATAAATTAAAAGTTTCAAAGACAAAACAACGTCTGCCATTCTTCTGCAACTCCAGCATCCACTCCAAACCTCAAAAACAAGTTATTGCATTTACAAGCCCATTACCGCAATAATAGTCGAGGAGGTTGAAAGTGAACTTTCAGACAATAGGTAAAATTCAGCTGGATAAAAAAGTTTGTAAGATCATTTAATCTAATTAATAAAAGACGAATAAAAAAAATAGTAAAAACTATAAGGAGCTATTGAAATAACCACTTTATTGGAGACATTATTGACTTGGCTGCTTCTCTATTGGGAAATGCCGAGTCTACAGATATGACAGTCAATCTTGTAGTTAATCTTGTGATTCCTACCAATTTACTTCTGAGAAATGAAAATATTAAACCTTTTTTTTTTGGCTGACGTAAGGAATTCTCTATGATGAACAAAGTTTTTTACCAAATAGATAGCTTGACTAAAGTCTAAAGGTCAAGGTATACCAGATCTAAACCCGTCTTTACCAATGTAATATAACATCCAACAAAAAGGTAACAGAATTAATCCCAACGCACAGCAAAAGCCATAATCTTTAAGTAAACTACGCCTAACCTGCAGCATTTGTCACAGAAGAACTTGTCCTCTGCATTTAAAGTTTCCGTGGAGCTAAAGTTCTTCAGACAGCTAGTAATAGAACTGTTCTGTTCTATATCAAGGCTCAAGTCAAGAAATGTTTCGTCTCTTGCTGTCACTGTCTCACAGCAGAGACATCTTGTTTCGTTTGTCAATATACCCTAAAAGGTTACAGAAACCTGGGAATAAGAAAAGAATTCTCCACAGAGCCTGTAACGCATTTAAAGCTTACTAGCTGCATGATAGTGAAAAAAATGAGATCACACAGTAATGATAAAAGCAATATCAGTCAATAGTTTGTCATCACAGGAGCCAATCGTAAAAGTAAAAAAGTGGTGGAAATCCCCCCTCTTTCAAACAATAAGGATGGGTTTTCAAAAGCAGGCTAGCATTGAATAATGTTCACCATACACAAAACAAAAGTAGTAGATCGAGGATGAATGGCAAATCAAGAGCACCTGAAAATTTTTGTGCACCCAGGTGAACAAAGGTTCCTTTTGAGCACCATTGGAAGACACACTTTTTGGTCCATTAGCAATCTTTTCAGACGGAGAAGAAGTTTCCTGATCAACCTTTGTAGCTCGGGATTCCTTCTCCAGTATGTCAACCAATTCATTCAGTAAATAGTTCAAAAATTCATGGGCATCCTACAGAAGAAAAATACGCACAACCTACACTGATTTCAAATTGTCGAAAGACCTCTTGACTAGAGTGCAAAATGTACCAAAGTATCAACATATATATAAATTAAGATGTCAAGGAAGATAAATGGTATGGATTGTAAGCTATGGCACAGAAGTATTTAAATGGTTAAAAGTGGTTGTACACAACATGAAAGCTTAACATCTAAGGCATAACATGCTAAACCAAAGAAAAGGTTGGAAACTAAAAATACCATAGTTGTTTGGAAATCGCTATCTTTAACTCTCCTTGTTAAAAGATTATTTATCATGTTTAAAATAACCAAGCTTTCCCGGCATATGATAATCGAACTCCTATGAGAGTCAGCCAGTCGAGCAACCATAATTAACCAATAATAATTTAATGCAATCATCAGAGTATGTGTGTAAGGCAGCCATCTGAACCCATAAGTTGCTCTTTTCATCAATTTCAACAATCACATAAATCCACACATCTCGACCAAAACCGCATAATACATTCTGACAATCCTCTCAAAATGTAGTTTCCTAAAAAGGTTCAATGCTTCTTCCACAACCTATAGTATTCATCCAAGGATAAAACTGATATAATATGACAAATATTTCAGTTAGGGAATAAAAGCAGAGACCTAATTTTACATAATACTTGCTGTCAGTGTCAAAAGCTGACTAACAATGAGAAACATGCCAATATCAACCCGATCTATATCTCGGTTTCTAATCCTCTATGGTTAAATTAGGGAAAAAGTCAAGAATATTTTTTAGATGCCGATGTTTTCTGCAACATGCGATCATTAATCAGTATAATTCACAAATGAGACAGTTACTTCATACCTGGTGCATGTAGCTGCGAAAAATTTCATTCTGCTTCTTCAATCTCTGTACAAAACGCTTTGGAGCAATAACACCTGTTTTTTTCTTTTGTGAGCTTATCTACAAGTAAAAACAAGAATAATAATGTAAAGGGAAGCTAAACTGCTAAAGGACAATTATTATATAAGAAGCTAGAGTAGGAAAAAACTGGCTTTTTGTAGGTTATACGCACACAATCCTTTCATAATTTACAAAACAACGTGATGAATCATTTTATAAACTTGTAAAATTTATGAGTGGAGAAATAAAATCCAACGTAAGCCCTATTATGAACCTTTTGAATCATTCACTAGCAGTAAAAAATCACAAAAAAATAACAATATAAAGTCATACTATCAGGCTAAATAGCTCATACCTGTTTTTTAGTTTCCATCTTAATCAAATAACTAAAAGATAAATATTTTCTCAACAATTCTCATTATTTTACATTACTGGCTCTAGCTTTAGTTTCTGTATTTTAGAATAGGAGCAATCAAATCAAGGGAATAATCTAGTAAAGAAACACAAACTAATTCCGAAAAACAGAAATTTAGTACAATCAACAGAAGTAATATGTTGATCCAACTAGCTAATTCATTCAGAAGTTCTGCCAATTTCAATGATAATGTACCTGTACGAATAAGTCTGCCAAGCATGTCAAAAGATTTTCTTCAGCATCCAGGTTTTTGTTATTCGAATAATATTCTAGCAACTGTTCACGAAACGGGACACAGAAATAAAGAGCCTGCATAGAAATGAAAAGTATTATTAAAAAATTCTAGGAAGTTCTTGAACTGTTGAATAAATAATAGGATCTTCTTTAGCGTTAAGAAAATCCCAAAGAAACACAAGAATAAATTTTTTTTCTTTTTTCATGTGGGGAAGAGCTTCTGTAAGTGGATTCAGCTAAATTTTGGTATTATTTTAATACACAGCAATAGTCGGTAATCAAGCGTAAACAAATCCACAGAAAGCATAACTTCGAAGCATTCCAACAACACATAAACAAATCTGCAGTAGGTAGACCTGAAGCACGCTATTGCAGTAGCAAGTGTTTCCGAAATTTTCGAGGCCAAAATAGCGTTCGCCTTCAGGAAATTGCTCTCCCAATGCTTTCTCCAGCTTCGAACCCGCTGCTCCCATCCGAACCTCACTCCTTCCTCTCCGCTTAGTCACTATGCATAACACAGTTGGACTGAAATTTTTTTTTTAGGGTTCAAAATTGAGAAATTATTATTGTTATCAATCCATCGATATAAAAAAAAGTGTTGGCGTCCAATTTGCATTTAAGAAAACTCATGCGAAAACAATCGGTAAATTTTGTCCTTTTTCATTAAATTCGTGTCGACTAATTCCTAAAAAAAAATCTGGGAAACAAATAAAATATAATTATCGAACCTTCATATCGATATTCACGATAAAAAATAATAGTATTAACATAAAAATAATAATTTATTATAAATGACTCAAATAAAAGAACTATATCACAAAATATGATTCTTGACATCGTCTTACATAAATTTTTATTATTGTCGAGATATTTAGAAAAATGAATTGATGAATCATTTTTAAAAAAAAATATTTCTAAATATATTAGAAATACTCTCAATTAGAATTTAGATAGACTAGATAAATGGGCTATTTTTGGTTCCCGGACCATAATAAACAAGATTGTGAATCATTGCTAAATGGGCTTCAAGGTCGACCCACTGGAAATGAATTTACAAGTCGCCAACTATTACTTTTTATTTTAAAAGACTAATTTGGGTAGAAACGTATTTAAGCATCTAATTGGCACCCAATAAACTTCGATTAGTTAAAATCCTTCAAAATTAAGGTATTATTTTGTATGTCTCGTAACTTGGTTAATTAAATACAAGAATTATGGCCAAATTAATAATCAGTGAGGTCTCGTGATTAAACATGCGTAATTATGTATTTCATGGTTTATTTAGAACATTGATAAACTGTTCAAATTTTAATTAAGAAATTTCATATCCGAGAGAAATTAAACTTTAGAAAAGAGAATGCGATTTTTTTTATTGGAGAGTTTGCTGCACCAACTTATCCGCTAACTACTTTGTGATTGGTTAAATTGAAATACGAGCTCAAAAATCGGATCACCATTTTTATCGCAGCAAAGTTTGTTCAAAAATGTATATTACATTTTTGGTTTTATAATATGTATGTTTTTAATTTTTGTCAATATTTTAGTCCACTGATTTCATTTTTTTCAAATTTATTTATTTTTCACTGAAATGATAATGTAACACGGGGAAATAACGAAATAAATAAGAATTAAGTCATATTTATTATAGAGTGCTTAAATATACATAAATAAAAATTATTACGAGTACCAGAATTTTAAAATTGTGTCATTCATATCATCAATTGTTTGAAAATTTTAAAATATAAGAAATGATATATTATTATCAGAAATTCACTTAATTTTATCCATTTTCATGGATTAATTGTACATATATATTTTTAATTCAAATATTTCTCGTTATAGTAAGAAAGATAGTAATATATATATAAAACGACTGCTCCGATACTTTGGTAGCAACCAAATTATAAATCACGAGGAAATCGATCGATCCTGAAGAAGATGATAAACTAATGCATTATAACCAAAAACACGGACATGGAAACTGGAGAGCCCTCCCAAAGCTCGCCGGGATTGATTAAAAAGCGTTGATTTTGGTTTTTGAAGGATTAATAGATGCGAAAACAGTTGCATGCGTCGTTGGACCAACTACTTAAGACCAGATATCAAGAGAGGAAAGTTCTCTCAAGAAGAGGAACAAACGATCCCCAATCTCCATGTCATTCTTGGAAACAAGTAATTTATTATTCTTAAAGTAGTGTAGATCGTTAATTTGTGCAGTACCTGCAGATAATTAATCTCAATACTTTTGATAAATTAAGGTGATCTGCAATTGCGACACATCTGGCCGGCAGAACAGATTATGAAATCAAGAATTTTGGAACTATTCCTCCGACCCCCAAAAAAACATTGCAAAAACAATGCGACTATTCAAGAATTGTCAGCTTTCACTGTTTTGAATATTAATACATCTGTTTCATGCAACTTAGAAACGGCTCTGCCACCGCCGCCACCTTCGTCTCTAGTCACCGAAAACTTGCACGACTCGACAGTCTTCTCCCGTTTGCCAGGTGGGGAGGATTGTTTTGATTTCAGGGCGGTTTTAAGTCAGAGGGAGAACTCTGCTTCGTCTGCGTGGATGCAAGAAACTTGTATCGCTAGCATGGGGGATGAATGCAGCTACGGGGGAGGAGCTCAAATTTGATCAAATTCAATTACATATATATTTTGTTAAAAATTTAATACCTATAATCGCACATAATTAAGTAAATGATGCTAAGAGCTAGCAAATTCCCAAAAAATGGTTATTTGGTCAAATTTATTGTCACGTTACGTTCATACAATCAAATTCGTAATATACACTTGGAGATATAATCTTACAAACTATCAATTTAACTCTCACATGGCCGGCCACGACGACCACAAAGAACAAATATGATAAAACAATCTTTTTCTAAAAAAATAAAAATAAAATCAGAAGTCTATTCTATGATAATTGTTTCTTGATTTTTAGAGTAGGGGCGGACCAAACCAGAAAGAAAAGCGCAAAACCCAGGCTTAAACTTCTCGATGCCCTTAACAACCCCTAGAAACATAAGCCTGTAGAGGATCAGCATCCCCACCACGACACCCAAATCCAGCCATTTAGACTGACTTGAATCCACTTGCCAAACACTTTTCAGAACCTGTTCACCACTGATGGTACTACTTGTACTGGAAGACCCCCCCAATCCGAATTGCCCACTTGGGAATCTCAATCCTAGAAACTCGTTCTTGAAGAATCCTTGATTAGCATACTTGTGGAAAGAAATGTGGTACATGGGATACTTCCAGAACGGCTTCGGAAGATCGTTTACCAATCGGAAAAAGCCTCCATTCAGTATCATCACACCCTGAATTCCAGCACCCGTTATGATTCCCATTAGGAAATCCGGGACGATGCTGGCCACAACCATCATTAGGCTCTCAACTAGCATCATGCAAGTGAAGATGAGGGATGCGAAATAGATGAAGTGATCTATGCTCTTTTGTAGGCCGGCTAAGTAGTAAGCCATTGCTACGGGGACTATGGATACCAACATTATGTAGGGAATGGAGGATAGTGTGTTTCCAACCACAAATGCTGTCACACCATAGTGTCCATTTAATCTTTCTCGTGTAAATATCTAATTTGACAGATAATTCACACACACACACACAAAAGAAAATATTAATAACACTCATATCCAGTGAATCTGTAATTTAAGGATCAAAGGATCGAGCTAAGGCGGCTTACTTTCATATCCTCCACAAAAGAAGGGAATCCTCCGATTGCCATAAATGTCATAAACGATGCGACAAAGACGAGCATTGAACCTCTAGCCTAACCAAACAAAATAAACATGGCATATTCTTCAGACCATATATATTATACTATGTGATGAAAAGTCAGTAACTTTGTGATATGATCAAGGGATTTTTGTCAATTTGAACCTGGATAGAACTATAACTGGAGCCAAGATCATAAAAGATGGTCCCAATAGACAAGCTTAAACCAATGTAAATAGCGAAGCGCAACCAGTAATATCCAAGATCACGATGCATATTTTTGTAAGATCTCCGAGTTAAGACAAGGCATTGAGTAATGAATCCCGCCCGTCTTTCCTTCTTCTCCAATGCTCCACCAGAATTCTTCACGTACGTGACAAGTTATTTAAAACGATTGATCATGAGTACTTCGATATGATACGTGATATATATAACAATATTTTCATAAAAATCTTGTATATCGACGGACAGGCTTATATATGTGTGTGTGTGTGTGTGCGTGCATGCGCACACCTGTTGGCATATCTTATCAACACTTCTCTTGACTTGTTGGAAGGTCTCCGATGAATTGTAAGAGTTGATGAGAATATTAATTGCTTCCGCAGCTGTTAACTTTGCACCAAATCCTTGTTCTACATCCTATACTTTATTCAAACGTCCAATGAGATAATAAATTATATATATATATATATGCAGGTGATGTTAATATTTATTATTACTGATATATATATAGTTTGTCCAATGAGATAATAAATTATATATATATTATATATATATATATATGCAGGTGATATTAATATTTATTATGATTGATATATATATATATATATAGAGAAAGAGAGAGAGAGACATTAATTAATACCACATCAAAGTCTTGATTAATTGTTCTTAGGTAGTGATCGGATGGATTCCTCATAGCCGGACAACAAAACCCATTTGACGAAAAGAACTGCATATATCAAGTATCAAGTAAATTAGTCTCAATTAAGTTTGATCAATTATATTATAAACCAATATTTATGGTACAATATCTGCAACATTGATAAAGCATATAAAACCTTTTCTTAAGGAATCATGTTTTGCATGCGGGTGAGTTCAAATCAACAAGTATCTAATCTAATTTAAAAAATAAGTCACTTTGAAAGTGTACTTTTGATCCTTCTTACGTTGTGTCTGTTAAATTGTTTATAAGTTTCACGAGATATTGAAGCTATTTTAGTCTCTTTTTGAAATATATGTTTATAATCTACAAAACCTGAATAAATACTTGATAAGTAAATAAATTTATCTAAGATGACCTGATTTGCATCCGAAGCTGACCCAAAATACAGAGTCCTCCCACACGACAGAAGGCAAAGGTTGTGAAACAACTCGAACACCTCCGCACTGGGCTGATGCACAGACGCAACAACGGTCCTCCGATCTTGCTCTGCCAGCTTGATTATGCGACTGATGACATGAAACGAGGCGGCGCTGTCGAGGCCGCTGGTGGGCTCATCCAGAAACAGAAGCTTAGGCCGAGTCAGGAGTTCGATACAGATGCTTACTCTTCTCTTTTGGCCGCCGCTCAGTCCTTTTACCCTCCAGCCTCCGCCGATTCTTGTGTCCATTGAGTCTTGTAATCCCATCTCTTTGATGGCTGCTTCCGCCCTTTGTTTTTTCTCGGATTTGGACATAGACTCGGGGAGCTGGAGCTCCGCGGAGTAGAATACTGCTTCTTTAACTGTTAAGGTCGTGATCAAGGTGTCGTCTTGAGTAACATAGGCCTGAATCGTGCATTGTAAAATTGTTGGAAATTAGAGAAGATTTTTATTAGGTACTGAAAGCAATAACTGATTAATGTGTTGAGTACGTTCATACTATCCTTTGGAAAATAAAATAATAAAAAAAAGACTTTTCTATACATACATACATATATATATATATATATATATATATATATATATATATATATATATATATATATATATATATATATATATATTGTTTAATTGGGTCACCATTATTTTCTTACTGAAGTGCCAAAGGCTAACGGTTGCTTGCGGCCATTGATTAGGATCTCTCCCATTTGTGATGCATTTGATTCTAATCTCCCTGCACATATATAATATTATCATATCAATTTTTTTAGTTATAATTTATATATCCATTCGTATTCAATTAATATTTTTAATAAAAGGTAAATTTATAGTACTGAGCATGCTATTCGGTTAGACACTGTAAGACAACTCAAAAGCAATATGTAGCTAAATACAGCTGCTATATACATGGCATATATACCCACATAAATTTTTTAATTGATATATTTATTATTAAACCCAAAATTCCCAATTGAGGCCGGGAAGTTTTTTTGTTCACTTTAATAATTTGTAGCATATTATATAAGATCTCTCTTGACAATAAGGAATGGATAATTGTATAATATATATGAACCTGCTAATGCATCAAGAAGAGTGGATTTGCCACATCCGGAAGGACCCATGATGGCCAAGAACTGTCCCGGCCGGACATAACCAGTTAGTCCCCGGAGAATGGGTCGTCGTCCTTCCCTCTTATCGGATACCGTCACCCACAAGTCTTTCCAAGTCAAGATAATTCCGTCATCTCCAGTTTCCATTAGCTCCATTGATTTTGGAGATTGCATGGCGCTGGCTAGCTTGCAGAATGCGCAAATCTTTATAATTTTTATATATTGGGAAGCAACGAAATTATGTAGAACTATATAAAACATGATGTTATGAGCGCTATTAATAGTAATATAATTTGAATACGTAGACATGTACCTAAGAAAGTTGTATACTTTTAATCGTGCACGTATTTGACACAGAATGGCGATCAACACGTGATGTGTACCAAAAAAATAAAAACAGCATTGAGTATTGGCATGTTCAGCCATGCAAATGGTCAAATTAAGAACCGTGCTGTATATATCTGAATTACATGATTCATAATTAAAACATTTTAATTGTAATAAAGGAACTACACAACAATTATTATTCAAGAAATCTATGTGTGTGTGTGTGTGTGTGTGTGTGTGTGTGTCTATATATATATATATATATATATATATATATATATATATATATATATATATATATATATATATATAATATGGTGGACGTCACAATTGTTATTGTATATATTTTATTCATGTAAGTTGGTCTTTGACTGTTATTTTAGTAAATTGTCACGGTTTGGTTTCATCTACTAATTTAGGTTTTTTTCGTTAGATGTTATTAAACCTCTCGTTGAATATTGCTTATTTGGTACTGATGTTTTTTTACATAGCTATATTTTGAAAATAAACCATTATTACATATATCAAAATAAATCTAAACAAAACAAAGAGGAATAATAATAAAAAAAAATGACACCAAATATTTCGAATGAAAAGAATTCTATTTTTACTTAGATAGTTTTTAATATGTACGATATTGGTAATTTATTCTGTCACATAAAGTTATGTAGGAGAGTGTCAATACTAAATAACAAATATTTTGTGGATTTAATAACTTTAGGCCAAAATAGTACCAAAATTCAAGATATTGGATGAAAATCAAACATTAACAAATTACATAATTAAAAATCATATTGTATCAAACCATTTTTCTTATATATTATTAGCCAAACTTAATATATATTTGTGGTGTTTTAATTAAATTATGACGTTGAATGCAGTTTAGTTAGTCGGTAAATTTGACGTGAGAGATTATGTTATAAATTAATGTATAACAGGAAACTACATGGAAATAATGTGAAATTATTAATGTCCACACAACCACACGAGGAAAATATACAAGTCTACAAGCCGAACACTGCCATAATTAAGAAGCATCTATTTTCTTGTTCAATTGATACATAAGTTCTGTTTGTATTGACACCTAAAAGAAACTTTTCGGGAATGGGTTAAAGTTGATTATAAAACTTTTCTTCCCAATCCCAACTCCAAAACTTATACGCCCAAAAGAAACTGATTAAATTTGTCAAGTGTTTGCCAAAGTTTTTTGTTTTTTGTTTTAAAAAAAAATTAATAATAAAGATTCTGATAAAGTTTACAGTGAGCTATTTACATCTTTTAGAAAATAATAATAATAATAATAACTCTCACTCGGTTGATTAATTTGTTTTTTCACTGTCTGGTTTTTTTTCCCTTCCAAACTTCTTTAATTAATACTAACATATTAATTGCTTGATTTAAAAATAAGATGCGACAAAAGATTTTATTGAATACTTTTACAAATTCCTAATGTTTTTTTTTTAAAATAAAATAAAAATTACTTGCATATGCTCTGTTTCGTACTAGAATAATTACCATTATGGATATATACTGATTGATTGTTGTGGCAAAATGTGGACTTATCCAACCTACTACTTTTATCTCTTCCTTGACTTCATGAATTCATAGATGTATAATTGATATTTTTATCAAGGAGATTATATTATATTAATTAAATTAAAATAATGTATAATTCAAAACAAATGAGACAATGCTCAAAGGTAGACAGACCCATTGGAAGAGATGAAATTAATGATTTCTTGTTCATTGAATTATCGTGTGAATTCAATTCAAATGTTTGAAATGTTGTGGTCCGCCAGAAGAAAAGAACCAGAGAGTTGTCAATTCAAAAGTCTCCTCGTTTTTTTGGAGCCTAACGAATAGTTTAGACCGACGGATAAAAGACGGCAATATTGGACAAAGGATCCAAACGTGCGTACGTAAAACGATGAGAATCGTTTGATCAACCACGTAACAGTTGGCATCTCAATGTTATTACAATTACAACAATGGCTCACCGTAATTGACTACCCAACTCGTAACAACATGGTTCAAATTGATGAAAACGGAGATCTTTCAAAAAATACAAACTCAATAAACAGGCTGCTGCTGGTTCAATCAACTCTTGTTTGTTTCAATGTCTTGTTGTTTAGCATCGGAAACATTGACGTTTGCTTCTACACTAGCATTCAAAGTAGAGGATTTGACCTCCGGCTCAGCCGCGGACTTGTTTGTAGAGAAGAGAATCGACATTCTTTCTAGCAATTCTTGGCAATCAAGTGCTGTCACCATTACAGTCACATTCGTTCGACCTTTCCAACAACCGATAGCCACCAAATTTTGTTTTTCCTCACAACCATTTGATGCAATGCCATCTGCAAAAACCGTGTGTCAATAATGGAAAGTAAAATGAAAAATGACTATATCAAGCGTCAAACAATTCGAACCTTTATTCAGAACCACCACACAACAACCCAGCAGTAGGTTTGAAGCCTTCTTTCCGAATTCTTGATCAACAAAATCTGCAAATTTGATGCTTTTGTATAGTAGTAGATGCTTTAAATCTACTGCAGATGCGTGTAATATTTGTTTGGTGATGTATGGAAATATCAAGGGCAAACCCTCGGATGATATTCGGAATAAACAGGGTGCAGCAGTTCCATCTTTTGACGTTTGCCGTTCCTGAAATTAAACACAATTCGTTTTCATATCTCAAGAAGAACTTAAAACATTAGCTGATAAGTAAGCAAGATCGATGGCTCATAGACAGAGAGAGAAGATAAAAATAACTCACAAACATCTTTATTCCAACAGAAGCGATCTTAAGCTGCTGGCCAGCTAGAAAGTTAAACTCGAGAATTTCTTTGACAGAATTTGAAATGTAGTATATTCTTTTCACGTGTTTGCTGTCATTGTTTCTTGTAATAAGACGACCTTTAAATGGAAATGATTCTTGAATTCCGTAAAATTCCATTATACTGCTCACAGTAGAATCGTCCCTGTAAAAGATAACAGGGTCGACTCCTCTCCATCTCCCTTGGATCTGTAGCTTCCTCTTACCCACAGTGGTTTTAACACCAGTTTCTGCAACGGGAGAAGGCTTGGTTTCCGCCTTTTGATTTTCCAAGTAATTTTCACTATGGTCATCAAGAGTTGCTTCCGAAATTTGATCGTCTGTGCCATTAATTAAATCAGTATCCTCCCAGTTCGAATCGTGTTTCACCTCATTTATCAGATTATCAGCTTCAGCACAGCATGAATGTGTCATTCTAGGATAATTCTCAGATTGCTTCTGTGCGGCTGCAGATCAATCAACACGGAATGAGTATTAATATTTTCGATCAAAATTAAATCAGAGATGTAATCATTTCAGTTGTTTGCAATTTTTACTGATTGATTCCACTGAATTTTTGGATTTGCCCTCAGATGGAACTTACAAGGCAGGGAAGAAAGTTTATGGAAAACAGCAACAAAAAAGGCCCCTGAATTCTGATAATGAGGCACTATCCGCATGCAACGTTCTAAAGGTAGAGTCGAGACTTCTGCCTCTAAATTGTTTGTTGGAGCTAAAGAATCATCTATTAAGTCAACCCCGTTTTCAGAATTCTCGTCACAGTTCTTGCTCAAAAGTTTACTTGCTGTTTCATTATCATGTTCAGATGTCTCCACAACAGTGTTCCCTGAAGGAAACATGCCTGGAGTTACTACAGACCTGCGGTTCCTCGGGACATCTTTATATGATGCCAGCCATAGCCCTTTATCTCGAACCTGATTAAAATTAAGCAAGTATGAGAAACTGCTTGCCGAGAATTATCGAACATCTTCTTTTAACATACTCTCCCTACTTATGCTGTAACAAACAGCCAAAACAGAAGCTTAGAGGATGACAACAACAAACCTTCCATTTCTTGAGACCTGGTCTACGAACTGAGCTCAGGCAGCTCATTGGAGACATCCATGAGTTCAATAGATCCTCCACATCTCCGTAAAACCTGAAAGAAATAAGGCATCAAGAAACGCAAGGATATCAAGCCAATAGGGGTGGGCAATTTGAATCCGGTATCGGGTACCCGAGTCGTAGTCAGTTTTTCCAAAAAAATCAGGTTTGAGTTTGTGTGCTAGTAATTCGGGTCCGATTTTTTTAAACCACAAACTCTATTTAGGTCTACCTATTTGCCACGCAATGACCGACACTAGCTACCTTCCTATTTAGACTGAAACACCACCAAGTGGGGAAACACAGATGTCGTCAGTCGGAGTCAAAGGCTGAGGGTTCTGAAGGAATGGTGTGAACTCACCGTCCAAAATAAATACTTTGGTAAGGCATGCAATTCTTCGGTTCAGGTTTGGAATATCTAGGTCATTATTTCGGAAGATAGTTTGAAACAGAAACTTGTGATACCTTGTTAAGTGACTTGTCCAATTCTATTTTTATTTTCTTCATCGTTGCCTGTTGTTTGCTTGTGTCCATGAAGTAAGTAAGAACTGGAATAAACTAACATTCTAGCAAGTACCATTCTAAGTAAATTGTGGCTTTTTAAAAAATAAAAATGGTTCCAAAAACAGGTACGAGATTTTGGGTAACCACAAGTATACCAGAAAATTTTCGGTAACCAAATTTAGAGTCGTGTTTGGGTATTCAAAATGACTACCCGCCCCCAAAAGCCATGCAAGAACTGGACTTAAGGACTACAAACACATACACACATGCCACTATACCAAGAAGATCTAATATTTGTTGATTGTATTTCCATTCTGGACTAACATTACGCATAGATAAGATCATACTTAATTCACCATTTTTTCTCTTCCACCCAAGAAATAAGCTTAATGGAAAAGGTTACACACAAAAGACACAATAATCACCGGATCATTTGAACAGCTTACAAGCTTAAAAAAGGTATTAGAACAAATATAAAATGCAGAAAAATGTTCATATAGATTTCATGATATTAAAAAATTTATAAACTACCTCTGCAACGACAGCTTCATTCTCCACAGGATTCATTGAGCAAGTGGAATATACCATTCTACAACCAACTTTAAGCAACGCTAAACCTGAAATGCATTGTGTCGAAAGCCAAGGTTTTTAGGTGCTTTTCTCAAGACAAACCAAAATAGAGGAGACCTCAATAGAAAATATCCACTAGACAGGACAAAAGCAATAGCTGCAGCCTGCAATTCACACAAGTAGAATTTTTCTTTCTTACATCAACACGAGTCCACAACCACTAGCTTAGACGGCATGAAAATGTAAGCGGATGATAAATGCTAAAAACACAAACTATACAATATTAATAGCTTGATGAAACCAAAAAAACTTGAGTTCACAACTAATGTTCCATCTATTTTTTTAAGAATGCCGAAATATTGCAGATGAGAGAAAGTTTCAATCAATCCCAATTCATACTGAGTCTCTGGTATACTTGTAACTTGGTGATCAACTATGAACATCCCAATCGGTCATTAACTTCTTGAAATGCATGACGTGAAATAAAAAGAGTAAAAGCTCCAACTCTAAGAAAAGCTAAGATCACGTTAGTCATTGAGGCTAAAACAAATTATGACAACATGTACTGCCAAGCCTCATGCAGAAACATCAGATTTCAAACAGAAAAGGGGGCACCTCGCATCGCAATCTGTACTTGTAGACCATGGAGACCATTGCCCATTCCCGCATTCCTGCGATGAGTCAAGGCACAGGATATAAAGCCGGATGATAATATAATGCCCAAAATTGAGGAAAAATGACTTAAATGAAGATTGAAAGCAAAAATATTAAAGTAATCACCATTTCCTCCATATGTCCGGAGCCTTACGTAAAGTTCCATCGCCACTACAAGGCACGTCACACAAGACACGATCAAATTGAAGCTGTGTGATACCAATTTCCTTAACAATTCCCACTTCAGAATCAACTGAATGATTCCCTTTAAAATGACAGCTTGGAAAGTGTTGCGCTTCATGGTTAGTAACTATCAAGTTGGCGGTACACATTCTTTTCGTTTGATGAATAAGAAGATTACATCTTTGGACATCTAGATCATTCGCTATCACCTGTATCAAAGGTACATCATTAACATAGCTGTTCGGACATAGGAGCATCAGAATAAGAACACAGGAGACTTGGTTTGAAGAAAATCAGCCACAAAGTCTCATCAGCATTTAATTAAAATTAACAAGTAAAGGAGAATTAGAAGAAATTATACCATTCCACTAGGCAACTTTCCTGATTCAGTCAACATGTGTATCATCTCAAGTAACTGAAATGTTTTTGAACCTGGAGCTGCACACACTGCATTATGTACAAGAAATTAACAGAGTTTGGACCTAATTCATTCTGCGGGAACCCATAATACAACTATAATAGTAGCACCCTTGGTGAAAACATGACACAAATTTCATTTAAAGTCACAGGTGTAGCTTACTGTCAAGAACAAAATGATGTGGACGTACATCAAGAAACAATGGAGGAATCTGAATCATAAAATGAAGCAATTAGTTCATAAAGCAAATGAGTGGTTCATACATTTTAATCACCAAAAGCTTCAATAGTTGGTCCAATTGAGCTGCATAAAGAAATGTAAATGTGGCCTACCATGCTGACAGCTTCCTGTCTCGTAATATTTCCAATTTCATTTTCTAGCTTCAAGAACTCATGGAACCTGCAAAGTGAGGTTAAAACTATGTACAGATATAGGCATATGAAAAATTTAAGATAAACCTTTCTTATGAATTGGAGAACATATTGACGTGAAACCCATCATAGAAATTTTGCGTGCATACAAAATTTGCGTGCCCCGTGATAGGAAGTGCTTGTCAGCTTAAAACATACTCGACTGATAAAGATATACAAGTACAACTGTTTAAAACGTGTTGAATGAAGAACACATCAGATGGTTAGAACATCAAGCCACCGCAACTCATGTCAAGAAGAAATAAATCACCCACCTCTCAAGGGTTTGGTTCTTCCGCAGCTGGTTCCGAGAAAAGTTTGATTGCCAAGCAAGATTATCTGGATACCATGGTATAGGCTTTACTGCCTCAACTTCACATCCATCGGAATCCTGGTTAAATTATATTCAGAGAAGAAAATAACATTAGCATGAAAACTACATTGAAAGAGCTGTGACACCTCACTTTCATCTGTAATAAAACAATGTATGAATATGTACAACCACCCTACCTCTGCCTGAAGAGATTTCGCGAAGTCATTCTCTAACTGCGATTTAATATCAATATAGAACTGGCTACTGCAAATTTGGACAAAAAAAAGCACACGCGTCAAACAAGTTTCAGGCTTTCAGCTTATTAAATAGTAAGTTACTATTTAATGCATCAACTTTAATAAAACAGATCTCCTTTCGAAAACATTTCTCTGCCAAGTCAACAACAAATATTTTCTTGTTCCGCCTTTCAAGAGTTTAGAACATCAATATCGTTTTCTTACATTGTTTATTGTTTTTACCTAGCCCTTGTACGGTAGAACAGGAAAAAGTTCTTAAGAATTCTCAATTAATTTTTATGCTGAAGTTGAATGCTAACAATACTGCAATAAACATGTTCCCACAGAATTCAATTGCACTGTAATATTTCATGAAGCCAAAAGTATCACAGAAAAGCCAAAAGGCATGGACAGGTAAAGGAAAAATAAAATCATGCCGCGAAATCACTTCAAAAAGGGGAAAAACCTGAACAAAAGTTGCATAAGAACCTGGAATTTATTCTGAAAGCAGCAGGCAATGGTTTCCTAAGATACTCGATGAAAACATCCCATTCTTCAGTCGGCACAATTTCTTGCTCCTACACGTATAAAACCGCAAATTCATTCTCTACAAATAAAACAGTTACAATTCTAGCAAATTCATGTCTTTTATCAATTTTTTCAACTTATTTTACCATTTTCATCAGAACTAGTCATACTAAACAAGGAATTCAAGCTCTTAGAAACATGCTCATTGCACCACGCTAATATGTTTTCTCTGTATATTTACCCATGTTCATATGCTACCACAATTCACACTCCAATAAACAACCCAATAAAGCTAGACACAAGATTCGTTTTTTTTCAAAATGATTTCCTTTCTTACTTTGTAATACTCATCGAAACCTTGGTTTTGTGTGGTAAATGGCTCCCAAGGGTTATCTCTTTTAGCATCATCTGGTGTGGCAACAGTAGAACCATCGGACTTGGGACGCTTCCAAACGTTTTCTCTGCTCTGGTGGAAGTGTTTTCTCTGGGTGCGCGACCTTCCCCTTCCTCCCATTTATGAATTTTGCTTTAATTTCTGCTGCTTCTTTGGTTGCCGCGAGCTTCTGTAACGGCAAGCAAGGGGAAGGAGAAGGACCAGACGAGAGGACTTGGTTTTGACGTTTAATTTTTAGGGTTCAAGGCCCAAATTCTATTGAACAGAAGCCCATTGCCAAGTCCCTGTCCTTGACATTCGGCCCAATTGAGAAAGTCGAAATTATCATTGCCGCATTTCCCATTAGATTTATTTGATCTTTAAACTAACAAATTTTAAATAACTGATGTTAGATTAGAAACATGATTACAAATTCTCACAATTGTTTTATCAAACATAGAAGACGATGTATATTCGTCACACAAATAGATCTTGAGATCTTTACATAAAAATTCTCTTTGCTCCCCAAAAGGTATCACGGTCTATTAGTGCATAATTATGTTGTAATAAAACTTGTAGATTTGAAAATATTAGTAAAACTTGCAGATTCTGATAATGATTTTATTGAAGTTATCCCATGATATATATCCAATAATATAATGATATTGAACCACTACCACAACAAACTCTGCTGTTCCAAATAATTCCCACACTCGGAGAGTGGCTATTCTCTTTTTCACACAAACCCTATGAACCGCTGACACATATGCCACTTTGCACGACTAAAATAGAACTGACTCGGGCCCATCACGATTTATTGCGAATCCACAAAAGTTTGGTATACACATGTAATGAAAATGAAATTTGACGTTCATTGGCACTAGATATAATTTAGACCCAAACTGATTAAAAAACAGTGTCGAAAAGAAAGCCAAAAAATGTCTCCCACCCTTTTCCTCTTCTCCGTCCTCCTCGGCTCCACCATGGCCGCCGCCCAAGCACCGCCGCTCCGTCCGGGATTTTACATGGACACTTGCCCCCAAGCGGAGCTCATTGTCCGGGATGTCATCAAGAATGCCATGGCCAGAGAAACCAGAAGCGTTGCCTCTGTTATGCGCTTACAATTCCATGATTGCTTGGTTAATGTAAATGGAGGGCTCTATTTCTCTTTTGAAAATTTTGGGACAGGCCGGCCATTAAAATTATGCGATTTTGATGTTGCAGGGGTGCGACGGATCATTGTTGCTGGATGATAGTCCAAACATGGTTGGAGAGAAAGAAGCTCTATCAAACATAGATTCTTTGAGATCATTCCAGGTCATTGATGAGATTAAAGAAGCTTTAGAGAGTAGTTGCCCAGGTGTTGTTTCTTGTGCTGATATTGTCATCATGGCCGCACGAGATGCAGTTGTTCTGGTAATTTTCACTTTCAATTTATAATAATACTATCGAAAAATCACATCAAAATAGTCCCTGTAAAAAATATGGTTTTGTCACATGATAAATAGTTCGAAAAATTAGTGGAAGGAATACGCATAGAACTCGCCGGAACTTTAGACTTGCATCTGATTTCACAATCCAATCTCAGAATTTTTATCTGCTATTATAATCTTTTTTCTGAAACCAGAGTGGAGGACCAAATTGGCAGGTGAGACTAGGAAGATTGGATAGTTTAACAGCCAGCCAAGAAACATCGAATGACATAATGCCAAGCCCACGAGCAAATGCAACTGCCCTCATTCAACTCTTCACCAGATTCAACCTCTCCACCAAAGATTTAGTTGCCCTTTCCGGCTCCCACTCCATTGGCAAAGCTAGATGTTTCTCCATCGTCTTCCGCCTCTACAACCAATCTGGCTCAGGAAGACCGGACCCTGCCATCGAACCAGGTTTCAGGGAAAAGCTGGATAAGCTATGTCCACTTGGAGGAGATGAAAGCGTAACAGGAGACTTGGATGCAACACCGGAGAGATTCGATAACCAATATTTCAAGGATTTAACCAATGGAAGAGGGTTCTTGAATTCAGATCAAACGTTGTTCACGTGTCCAACGACGAGAGATTATATAAAAACGTTCAGTCGGAGTCAGAAAGCGTTTTTTAAAGCATTTGTTGAAGGGATGATTAAAATGGGCGACCTACAGTCGAGTCAACCCGGAGAGATTAGGAGGAACTGCAGGGTGGTTAATAGCCAGCCGGTGGAGGTATTCCTTGATGCTTGAATTATATGTAGCTATTCAAGATGAAAGATTCTGTATGAAATAGATGACATCAACGTGTAGACTACTATAATCCATATATGCCCGTAAGTAACACACATTAACGTATTTTGAAATCTCAAATTCAAAAAACCTAAAATTCAAATTTAAGTATCCAAGCATCACAAAGCCCAACAAATTAACCCAGTTAATAATATGAACCAAATCACCAAAATCATCTCATCGTTAAAAACTCTTAAGCAGCAGAGGCCAGAGATTGCAGTCCAGTAATGGGTCGGTACTTAAGCCACAATCGACGGCTTTGAAGCTACAGAAAGTCTAGACCTCTTCTTTGCCAAACTCTCGCTGCGCCTTTCCCTCTGTTCCTTCAACCGTGTAGCAAGAAGCTTCTGGTAATCAGCAGCCTCCGACTTGGCCTTGGCAATTCTCTTCTTCTTGTCAGCAATTCTAGCCCTCTTCCTCTGCAGTGTCAAGGGAGTCACCAGCCTCTGAATCTTTGGAGCTTTGCTCACTTTCTTACCTGTGGTCAGATAGAACTTCATATCAGCAGTTTTTCAGAATCAAGATTCATCAATGCAAAAATGTTCTGGTGGAGAAACTCACCAGCTTTGTTGGTGAATGTACGGCGATATGTGTTAACATACTTTCTAACATCATCTTCCTTCGAGAGATTGAAGAGCTTGCGGATCTTTGAAGCTCTCTTCGGACCTCTCATCCTAGGCTTCTCGACATCTGTCAATCCAGGCAGTTCATTATCACCCTTTTTGACAATCACCAAGTTCAGAACGGAGAGATCAGGGCTAACAATGCACCCTCGAACAGACTTCCTTCTACGCTCTCCATTTCTCCTACCATAACCTCGGAAACATGGGGTACCTGTTCGGTCACATGTCCAACTTTTAGATATTAAAAAAATAAACCCAAATTAGAAGGGGTCATAAGAAAATCATACACACCTCTATGCAGCAAGAGTCGAACACGACCTGGGGTCAACACACCCTGCTTCATTGGGAAACCTTGCTTGTCACAACCCCCCATTATCTTAAATACATATCCCTTGAACTCCTGAAACATCAAATTGTCAAAAGACATGTCAGAACAAGCATCATCACTGGAAAATGCATAATCATGGCATAACTAGAATTTTTAACTTAAAATAAAATTTGTACCTCACCGAGGGCATCGCCGCTGACCTCCTGAGAGATCCTCTTGTCCCAGAACACCCGGCTGTGAATAATATACATAGGGTAAACCCAAGCTAATTTACTCGAGGGCAAGGGCTGAATAAAAAAAACTATTCCTTCCAATATTGGCATGTTTACAAGTGCCAGTTATACTTGTGCAATAACCAATAAAAAGATATCGATTGACACAAAGAGTCAAAGACTAAGTTACACCTGAAAAAACAATATCAAACCCAAGAGAAATGTACTGCTGGATGTGGGGGTGCAGCTCGATTTTCCATGACTCATTCATTACTTCTCGTGGTAGAAAACCATTGTCGTTAGCTAAATGACTTTTTCCATGCGTGCAACAAAACGAAAAAAGAAAATAGAACTCGTGTATTGACCAAAGCTTATTCAATCAAATGTTGCAACACAACTATGCAGCTCAGTTACTACTCAAAGACATCAACTTTACCGCATTTTACAACGAAATTCTTGTAGGAATAAACAATAAAAAGATAAACAAAACAAACATGTAAATTTTTTTAATTCGCACAGGAACTTGCAGAGATCTAAACCAAATCAACAAGTTTATCAAATCATCAACAATAAAGGTCAAGAATATCCATAAGGAATCGAAAATGAATACATACAGCTTCATGTCATCATCAATCTCCAGCTTCTTCTGGCATCCTGTGGTCGGATTTGCGATGTTGAACTGCAAGATGCAAACTAAAGATTATACGATATAAATCTCCAGCTTCAATCATATCAATATGTTATACGAGGGAGAGACTGAAACCTTCATCTTCGACGGAACGGGGAGAAAGCGGCTAAGATGTCGAACGAGTTCTCAAATGCTCATCCGTCACTAGGGTTTTGGGGTGACATCGACGCACTAAGTAGCTGCCACATGGCGTATAAATGGGCTTTCAAGGTATCTTCGGCCCAACCTTTTTTTATTGCACTCGCCCAAATCCAATTTGCCCTAATATAATATTTCTGAGAGAATTTAACAAATTTATTAATAATTTTTTTGGTAATTGAGCTTTTTTTCCTGATAATAATAATTTAATTTTTGTCAAGTTGTTGTACATGGATTAATCGTTGATCTGTGGTTTTGAGAAAATATTATTGAAAGTTTTCATTATTTTTTTTCCAAATTACATCAAACATATTTATTAATTTATGTTAACATTTATGTGTATATATAATTGGGTAAATTGGAAAAATCGCACTTTGGTCTTTTTAAATTTGTTAAGAGTAGGTCTCTTGTGATACGGTTTCACGAATCTTTATATGTGAGACGCCAAATCTACCGATATTCACAATAAAAAATAATTATCTTAGAATAAATAGAAAAAAAAAATTCATGAATACCAAAATTAGAGATCCGTTTTACAAAATACGACCTGTGAAACCGTCTCACATATTTAGCTAAAAACTATTAATATTTTAAAATTTTGCTATTAAAACACTATTTCCAAAATAATTGAGGTAAAACCCGATGTTGTTAAATTTACATTAAAATTCCATATGAAAATTTAATCAGCTAAAAACCAGTGTGTTGTTATAATATAATTCAAGATTCCTGCCTACAAATTTTTTGTGATTTATTAGGTTTCAAGAGCTATATCGAAAATTAAATGCTAAAAAAAATAAAAAAAATGATATTTTGGATTTAGTGGAAAATTATGTGGTGATTTTTGACATTTTTTAAGTATTTTCATTCACGGAAATATAACCGAGCATTATAACATTCTATAATATAATATTCCACTCTGGGTGTGGGGACAGTGCCCCACACCCAATCAACGGTCCAGATCATTTCATGGGGAGGGGGGAATTTTTTTAAAAAAAAAAAAACCAAGGGCCAGAAAAATTCTGGCCCTTGATCTGCCCCTGCAGGCACTGCCTGCAGGGACAGGGTCGAATTTTCCCATTGTTAGACTGTAATTTTTATGGGCACTATTTTTTTTATTTATTTGGTTCAAGAAAATATAATATATTTGTGGTTAAAGCATATTTGGAGAATTTAGAATATATATACTGTATATCTATATTTTATATATAATTTCTGAGTCATAATAAAACAAAATAATATTTTGATTTAAGTTTTTGGACCTCCAAAATACTTTTTTATCTCCACATTTCTTTTTTTCTGCATGTAAAATAAAATTTACGAAAAAAATATAGCAAAAACTTTTTAAAAATCAGAAAATTTTAAAATTTTGAATAATAATTTCATTTTTGTTTATTATGAGTGGTTATTAAACAAAGATCGGCTACATATTTACGCATCACGTGCACGTGAAAACTAGTTTAAATAAGATATTTGTATGAATATTTGAATATTGTTTTTAAAATCTTGATAAAGATTTTAATGTGAAATTTTAGAATGATTTATTTCGTCTGAAATATGTTGGAATTATTAGAGTTAATATTGTCTATATTTTAAATTCCAAATATAACTGCATAATAAAGATTTTTATGGGACTATAGAGGTGCTTCTATGAGAGAGGAAGGTGGAATGCGCTTTTAATGTCGAATATTTTAGAGTGGGTATATTGTTTTTATACATTGCATTAATTTAGAATTAAATTCTTGCATTTTACCAAAGACGATCCATACAGAAGTACTCGTTCTCTAAAGTCAAAACGCGTTTTCCCATTATCAGTAGCAACCAACGGGAAAATCTCAAAAGTTTGTTCAAATAGATGACATCAACATTTTACTTGAAATCCAACGTATAAGAAGCCATAAATCAAAACTAAATGGTCGATTCCTCGCATGATTCGATCGATTTTTAATCTTAATTATTACAGTTATGGACATCAAACGACTGTTTGTTAACTTAGGCATAGTTGATACATGGGATAAGGGAGAGATCGATAAATAATCTTCTTTATCCGATGCTTGGCACTTTTTTAAAAAACCGATGATATTGGTAAACAATTTTTTAGAAGGATAAAATGTCTCTTCTATTATGTGTGATAATTTTAATGTAATGATAAAATACACTACTTAATTACCCTCTATTTATAAATAATGTTTATAAATCTATGCTAGCAGGTAGAAATTAAAATCAAATAAATATTTTTATTTATTTTTACATATTATATAATATGATAATTATATAAATGAATTCGAGATGATCATATAAATAATTTTTATAAATCTCTGTAAAATTATTAGTATCACTCGATTAACCTTAAAAATTGATATTTGACTTGAATCACAAAACCAAGAGCTCAATTATCATATTATATAATATATAAAATTAGATAAAAATAAATAAATCATGCAAGCACTATTGGTGCATGAACAAATAACAAATATGAACTTAATCAACAACTTTGAAATTATAAAATTTATTATGATAAAGTTAATTTTGTCATTACAATCTAATAAATAAATTTAACCACTCTTATTAAAATCATACCAAACATTAGATATAAAATATCTTACATCTTATTTATCATTATCCTTATCCTTATATTATATATCGCATGTTTGTCCTATCATATATATCAAACCATGTCTTCCAGTAACTATCTATTTATCATTCTGGTTTTCTTGTATTTGTAATGGAACATCGCAAACACACATTTATTAAGGCAGCGTGCCTATCTTTATCTTTACCCTAAAACATACAAAAACAACAATGGAATATACATACACACACAATCCATTTCACAGAGCGCACACAAAATCCCCACTCGTCTCTACATCATCATCTATATCAACATCATCAATTTCATCAAGATCCATGCTTCCTCCCAACAAAATCCCACCACCTTTGAGAACATCTCCTGCTTCCCTAGCCTCTTGTATTATTGCCAATGCTTCTTCATTACTCTGGGTACAATAATCGTCTCCGTTTCTCGTCTGCAAGCTGCTTTCATCTTCTTCCGTCAATTCTATTGGTAGGTTCTTTACAAACCATGGGTGCTTTTTTATTTCCCGGATTGTTATTCTCTGCAACAACCATTCAATCATAATAGTCAAAATGTTGAACCCTCGGCCGATGGAAAACAGATCGACTCAAGTGAATCATTAGAAAACACAAAACTGGAATATGTTGTCAAGTTTTCTCAATGAGGAAAATTAGAACTAGACCTTTTCGGGGTCGGCCACGAAAATTCTAGATAAGAGATGCTTGCATTCCTTAGATATTCTGACATAGTCAGGGATTGAATAGTGTACACTAAGTATTCTCTGGCAAAAGAAAAAAAAAAGTATATTAATGTTAGTTTGATCAAATTAAATGCAAATTATGAAACCAACAAATTAATGTTTCAACTTGGTAAACCATCTCACATTTATTGTTTTCTTGAAATTTCTTGGATCATCAGCATCTTCAAATGGATAAGCACCAACTAACATCACATATAACGTTACCCCACACGACCAAACATCTGCAATCTTTCAAAACCAAGAAAAGTGTTATTGTTAAAAAGTTGAGACTATTCGTGACACCCATCGAAAAGGAAAGCTTGACCAACTATTAAAATTTACCTTCCCATCATACTCTTTTCTTGATAAGACTTCTGGTGCTATATAAGCAGGCGTCCCCACTGTTGATTTCGGTTGTGAATGCAACACAGCTGACTGAAATTTGAACACCGAATGAAGAACTAAGCCTATACACAAACTAGCCCTCACATGTAAGAAATGATAGATAAACAACCTTAGAGTATCCGAAGTCACATATCTTGAGACGTGGGGTTGAACTCCCATCCAACAATGTGTTTTCGAGCTTTAGATCTCTGTGGCAAATTTGCTGCATTTGAAAATTACGGATTTTCACATTTTCTCGTGTGTGAATAAAGAAGAACAATTTTGATTGGTTAATTTGGGTCCTAATTACCATGGAGTGGCAATAACTGACGCCAGATATCAGCTGTTGAAAAAAGAACCTGGCCTGAAACAGATGAAAATGAATGAGGATCAAATTTAAGTTTCAATATCGGACTAAACAAAAACAACGAAGACATTCATATTTTAAGCTTCAAGATTGCTGGTATGCCATGCACTCGAGATCATAATTCAAAACCAAAATAGTATAGTTTATCAGGCGTTAGATCTTTCAAGTTCACCACTTCCACTGAGGGTACGTTGTAAACAAGAGCACTCGTGTTAGGCCATATGCCGGAGCATTTAAGAATCCTAGGTATTCGGTTAAAGAACCCTTAAACTCACAACCATTCCACAACTTGCAATCAATTTAATTTTCCCAGAGATTTTTCACCCGTCCCTCCCCTGTTTGTCATTTTACCTTATAAACATAAATATGAATGTTTCTTGATCCTTAAATCAAACTGTTGGTCCTGTTCTTGAACCAAATGTACCTCATCTTCACTGAATCTTCCTGCATTGCATATTCGTTCGAAAAGCTCGCCTCCAGCAGCATATTCCATTACTATGGCTAGATGGGTTGGAGTAAGCAGTACCTGAAAAATGCACCAAGCCACTTCTCAGCTGGTTATTTCAAGAAAAACACAAGATACAAACTGGAAAATTTTCAACTCTGAGACAAGGCATCTTTCCAACACGGTATAGGGATGAAGAAAATCCTCTAGTTTCAAACACATGGTTCGGATGAGTCGTTATACACAAACTTTAACCCAGAAAAGAAAACATTGATGAAGGAGAATCCAATAATCTTTATGCCCTTTCACAATAGCATGTTACGGTTGAATAAGTGGTAAATAATCTTAAGATAAATTAAGTTCCCCTTTAACCAAATTCTTAGACTTATCTCAGATCAAGTCAAAGATCAAAACCAAGAAAAACCGCAATTATTCCCAAAGATCAAGAAACCATAAGCATGCCCAGAAAACTTCAATATTCACATATCCCCCTTATCTTCTCTGCATACAAGGCATAATATACAAATTCTTAAAATCAATGTGTTGCCGGCTTCCAGACATTATACCTCCTTGAATCTAATAATGTTTGGGTGCTTCAAAGCCCTGTGATTCATAATTTCCCTCTGTACATGCTCATCAATCTGCAAATAGATCATCAATGAATAAAACATATTCTCTAAAACACAATTAAAGGCTTTCAATATTGAAATTGAAAGAGGGCATAAAAATTTAACCTTTTTGCCCCTTTCGATGTACTTGACAGCATATAGCTCACCGTTCCTTTTATCTTTCACAAGCTTGGCCACACCAAAATTCCCAGATCCTATATCTTTCACTACCTCATACCTTTCCATTTTTGCACCAAGCGATCTTGCAGAAAACCCTTGAATTTATACCCCTCAGCTCCACTCTTTTACCTTGTTTTTTTTCCCTCTATACATATATGTGGCCAGTTTTGTGCTTGTGTGTGTATATATTTGTAAGTCATAATAATAATAAAAAAATGTTTGCGTGTGAGGTGTCAAATAGTGATATGTCCAAGTCCTGTAAACTGGAAAATTCTTAATCTACTAAGTTATGATTTGCTGATTTACACGGACGACGACAAAAGAATTGTTCTTGTTAGACGTGTACTGATTGGGGAGATTATTTTATGACCTGCACATGCCATCTGGAACAATTATTTATCAGCCCAAAAGAAAAGTATTCCCACAGCCCATTTCCCCTGCTTTCCAATTAATGTGGTGTCAGCCCCCAATCCCATGCTGGAACTTTTATTTTAAAATCAATGATGACGAGGCGGTCCGTCGTGATTCTCACGTATTGATGTAGGAGTGGTTGTTCGTGATTATGGCTCGAGCGAATAGCATTGATGGCGTTTTTATGACTTCTGTAGCGGAAACGTTGGTTGTTCGTGAGGATATTATCATTGTACTTCAACACCAAAGGAACATATGCTTTTACGGTGATCAAATCTACTTCTCATCATTTCCCCTTTGCCGAGGCAGCGTCGAGTTTATTTGTGCTCGCAGGCCACACGATGGTCTGTTTAATATTGTAAAAGTTCCACAACCAAGTAGGTAATAGTTTTTTTTTTTGGTGTTTTGCCTCAATGAACACTATTTGACTTTAGAAGTTTTGTCATTTATTTTTGTGTATTTTTGCAAATTTTTGACTGGGTTAGTTGATAATGAAATGTTGTTTTCATAAAATACATAAAAAAGCAGAAATTTAATCGGGCCTCATCCTAGAGTCTAGGCCCACACCCCATTTCGGCCCACGTTTGTTTGAAACCGGTCTAGTCTAAACTCTAAAGCATTCCAGCTCTGATCTCTTCCGCGTAATCCTCCGCCTCTCTCTCTTTGCAGTTTTCTCTCTCTAAAAGACCCCCGGATCTCGATGTCGTCCCAGCGTGAGGAATTCGTGTACAAGGCGAAGCTCGCCGAGCAAGCGGAGCGTTATGAGGAGATGGTTGAGTTCATGGAGAAGGTCGTCGGCGCCATCGACGCCGATGAACTGTCCGTGGAGGAGCGCAACCTCCTCTCCGTTGCCTACAAGAACGTGATCGGCGCTCGACGCGCCTCGTGGAGGATAATCTCCTCCATTGAGCAGAAAGAGGAGAGTCGTGGCAACGAGAGCCACGTCTCAATCATCAAAACCTACAGATCTAAGATCGAGTCCGAGTTGTCATCCATCTGCGACGGAATTCTGAAGCTTCTAGACTCGAAACTCATTGGATCCGCCGCTAGTGGTGACTCCAAGGTTTTTTACTTGAAGATGAAGGGAGATTACCATCGTTACTTGGCGGAGTTTAAAACTGGAGCTGAGCGGAAAGAAGCCGCTGAGAACACTCTGTCTGCTTATAAATCAGCTCAGGTTAGACCATCATTTTTCTTTTCAGTTTTTGATTGATTATTTGTTTATCTTGTTGCGTTTGGGTCTAGAAGAATCGAGACGTCGATTTGACATATCACTGTATTTAGGTTTTTTATGAATCTAATTTTCCTTATCATCTATTTATCTGCCCACTTCGAAGTTTAAAGTTAGTATGACAACTGTTTTTGGCAATTCCCTGCTTATTCGTGTCGGAAGAATAAATTGTTTCTTCTGTTTCGTCGATGGAGGGATTTTAGTGAAGTGTGCTAGTGATTCCATGGGGTTAGTTTGATCTGGCTCTTTGTTTTTCTTTTAGTTCTAATGCGTATGATTGAGCTTTTGTATTCGATGAAAATGATGCACTGAAGTTTCGCATCGCTTGATTTTTGCTTTTGACTTGAATATATGGGGATATCTTACATGGATTTCAGTCTTTAAGGTGACTGCACGAATGAATATTTTAAATATGTATCACTTTTGCATTCACTTTAGTTTGCTGCATACCAATATTTTCATCTTCTGAATTAAATCTTAAGTGAGTATTTTAAGTTGTCTGCAGGATATCGCTGTTGCTGAGCTGGCGCCAACTCATCCTATTCGGCTTGGGCTGGCACTCAACTTCTCGGTCTTTTATTATGAGATTTTGAATTCTCCCGATAGAGCTTGTAATCTTGCCAAACAGGTCGACCAGAAAGTGTCTATTCTTATTGCCAAGTCTCTGTTTTTTATAGTCAACTAATAAAAACAAAATCCATCGTGGTTTTGGTGAAAAAATATTTCGTTTGGGCTGATGTCTACTTGTTTTTTTTAAGGCTTTTGATGAGGCAATTGCTGAGCTAGACACTCTTGGAGAGGAGTCATACAAGGATAGCACCCTGATCATGCAGCTTCTCCGTGACAACCTTACTCTGTGGACTTCAGATATGCAGGTGTGTTTTTCTGTTTCTACCCTCTGGAACATACCATCTACAAATAATATGGGCATGAATGTAGTTATTGATACATGTGACGTTCTGATGTAGGATGATACTTCTGAGGATATCAAGGAAGCATCAAAGCCCGATAACGAGTAGTGAACTTTTGTGGTTTTGTATTTGGGTATTTTTTCTATTGCCGAAGTAGTTTGCCTTTTTTTCCAAATCATTTTACTGGTGTTTGACAGTCTTTGGTCTTCTAGTCTCTTTCTTTGGCATCCATTATGTGTTTCATTTATCTTCTAAATTGACTTATGTATGTTCCAAAGTTTGCTTATATTTCATGTTTAAGAGAGCAAGCCTTTTATAGCTCCATTGGCCCGAGATCAATACTCTTTATTATAATTTTTAGTTTGAATCAATATTCATTGCATGTCAGGATTTTTTCAAATGCTGTTGTTCCCAATTTTGAAAATGTTTTCAAACATGAGGTTGTATCTTGACAAGAAGATTTGAATGAATTTTGTTGTGTCATCGAAGTCACGCATCTCAAATGGTATAATATTGTCTTTTTTGTACATAAACTCTCATGGATTTGCTTTCGGACTTTACTCAAAAGGCCTCATACACATGGAGATTCATTCCATCTTGTTGACTCGTGATCTTCATCTTGATCTTACTATTCCCAACAATTCTCCACTCAAACAAAATCCCACCATTATTCTCATTGTGCGGGCCTCCTCTTAAGCCTTATATGTCCTCCAATCGAGGTCACTCCTCTTCACCGCGTCGGGTCATGCTTTTCCAATATTGGGCTTTGGTTGCACAACAATCCTGCTCTCAGACGAAGTTTCACTATTATTCTCATTGTCTGGGCTTCCTCTCAAGCCTTATCCGTCCTCCAATCGAATTCATTCATCTTCACCGTGTTGGGTGACACACTTTACATGAAATACCGGGAACATCACTCATCTCGAGAGCTAATCAAGGATTTTTATTGGGAGCCATTACCTCATTTGCTTAAGTATCTAAGGATTCGACTTACATGGCTCGATCTAAACCATGGCTCGCATACCGCTTATTGTGTCACGGAATATAACATATCTCCACAATGATATGATATTATACACTTTCAGTCCAACTTTACGAGGATTTGCTTTTGGTCTTTACCAAAAATGTCTCATGCAAATGGAGATATCATTTCATGTTATTAATTCATGATATTCCTCTTGATTCGTCAACGTGAGACTTTATTTGTATCACTTATAGTCTTCCCCTCAAACAAAGTTGCATAATTATTCTTGTGGTTCGGACCTCCCCTCAAGCCTTATTCGTCGTCAAATCGTGGTCACTCCTCTTCACCACATTGAGGCGCACATTATATGAAATACTGGGAGCACCACCTCTCAAGAGCTTATTGATGATATTTTCGGGGAGTCCTCATCTCCTTCGCTTTTAGTATATGATGATTTCATGCATATGGCTCGATTTAGACTATGACTCTGATAGCATTTGTAGTGTCATGGAAGTAACATATCTCCACAATAGTATGATGATGTTCACTTTGAGGATAAACTCTCATATGTTTGTTTTTGAACTTTACCCAAAAGTTCTCATACCAATTGAGATATTATTTCATCTTATTAACATAACTTATGATCTTCTAATGTGTGACTTTAGTTGCATTCTCAACAAATTTGAAGCAACTCCATTGTAATATTTGAATGAATATAAAATGACTCCATGGTGAGATTGTTTGTTTAAAATTTAACACAATGATTCAAAAAATAACTAGTTGAGAATTTAAAATTCATTGTAAAATACATTTATTCAATGAAGGAATGGATTTGTTTTTATGAATTTGATTTGTAGTTTCAAATCCATCAATTCAAAAGCTTGTGGATATCCAAGACCGTTGAATTTTACAGAGAGCATGTTATTATTTTATCATGTTTCCATGCCTTTTATAATACAACGTGATTCAATTATGTTATTCTATCTCGTCGAGTAGAATTAATAATTTTTTTAAACCAGGGTTTAGGGCAGAAATGGGACTGGATGCAAATTCAAGCAAAAAATTTAAGAAGAAATAAATCATGGTCAGCATAATCTTGTTTTTTGAACGCGGCTTTCCAAAATGCATAACGATGAATGCAGTGAGACATTTTTGTGGCATTCATGAAACTACTTGGAGCACTCTAAGCTAGTGAAAAAATGGGTGGGGGTTATGATTCTCTTCACCTCGGACACTTGTATGTTAATAATACACAACAAGTTTTGGCTGCCCCATCATGGTTTGACAATATTTTTTCATATATATATATATATATAGCAACTATTGCCGGTGGTTTAGGTTCTCAAATAGAACATCAATAACCCCATTATTCACATACCAGTGGCCTGTGATGACCCCCCATATCTGAGCATCAAAGATAAACTTCACATGTATAAATTTTCAATTCTCGTGTTATAGCTGAACATAGACCAAACTAAAGAAACTCCATTGAAGAAAAACTACATGGATTAAACCAACACGTTAAGGGGGCAAGAAACGGAATATGAAAATCTAAGCACGTTCGCCTCTAATCCTGCGAGCTAGCTGGATGCCTTTAGGCTTGTTGGTTACACGCTTGGCATGGATGGCACACAAGTTAGTATACTCAAAAAGACCCACAAGATAGGCTTCGGCAGCCTCCTGCGGAGTCAACACAACATGGATCTGGAGACGGTATCACCCTGCCACCGTAAAAAGGAAATTGTTTAAAAATTATTATTAGTATAAAAATGTTGTTATATTTTACCATCTGACATAAACAACCACAGTTTCACTGGCAATCAATCCACCTTGAAATCTTGGGCAATTTCACGTACAATTCTTTGGAAAGGCAACTTCTTGATCAAGGGCTCAGTGCTTTTCTGGTACATGCGTATTTCACTGTAAATGGCATTAACATGACCATCGGAAAATCTGTCATCAACAAAAAGAATTACATTACAACATCAGAAGTGAGTGTGGATAATTTACAGCAGAGCAACAGTTCTTGGACGATATCAGTGAGGCTTCTTCCCTCCACCCATAGTTGGGGCAGACTTGCGAGCAGCCTAAAATAACAAGACTGCGAATAGGACATGAATTAACAAGCACAACACTAAAAATCAAAAGGAGGGGGACCTTGGTAGCAAGTTGCTTCCTCTGAGCCTTTCCTCCTGATTGACTTACGAGCAGTTTGCTTAGTACATGTCATCTGCAGGTATGTCAAAGAAAAGTAAAAATAAAATATAAAATCTATAAACGATTCTTACACGATAATAATAACGAGGACTAGCTATAGAAGAACAAAAACACAACATTCTAAGAAACTAATCACAATTCACATTATCTAGGAAATCAAATTGTAGTTTCTATACTCACACTGTTAGCTCCATAAAGCCTCGACTCAAGAATATTGAATGATTATAAGAAAAGCACAAAATGGTTGCGTATCTGAACCTCCGGAAACTAAACATAAAATCGAACACAAAGTCAGTATTAATCAAAACTCAAAGTCAACATTCACATGCTCGGCTTCTGACGTACTCTTTCTAAAAATTTACCCTGATTCGGGCTATCTATGTAACATCCAGGGCCATCCATGACCCGAGTTGCAATGAGGTATCATATATAAACATATTTATTTAAAGTTGTTATACAATGTATATATCATAGTTTAATAAATAAGTTAAATTTTTATAAAGAATAAAATCAAAATTTTGTCTAATTTATTGGTTGAAATCCGATCAAACATATATCAGTTAAGTGGTTATCTATCTTGTACGGATTTACCAAAAGTTGTATGATAAATTGTTTTTATTAAATCTCAAAATAAATATTATATGAATAAAATTACTCAAATCAAATAAAACATAATCTTTCCAAAAAAAAAAGTCAAATAAAAGAAAATGTATTGAATTAGAGACGAGGCGTGCGTTTTGTGATGTGCCCTGCCGACCTGACACCGCCAGCAGCCCGGGCGAAATACCGAAATCTTCCGACGCATACTTTCCATTTCTTGAACGAGACTCATCATTTCCAAATTACCGATCGATCCCTTTTCAATTCGAAGTTTTAATCTTTCTGGAAAATTGGTATCACAAAATGTGGGTGTTCTATATGATCTCGCTGCCATTAACCCTAGGAATGGTCGTTTTGACTTTAAAATACTTCGCCGGTCCAGAGGTGCGGCGATATGTTTACTTCACCGTGGGTTACACATGGTTTTGCTCGATTTCGATCATTATCCTCGTGCCTGCCGACATTTGGACGGTAATTTGTGATTTATATATTTACTTTCAATGTTTTGTAGCTGAATTTAGCTTGTTGGATTTGCTCAAGGTTCTGATTTTTTTTTTTGGTTTTTGATTCGAATGATCTTATTTGTTTTATCGTTTTTCTCGGACTATTGAATTTAGACGTGCCAATCTCTTAAGCATGACATAGAAGAGAGTGTGACTTTGTTTGTGAATTGAGATTTTATTCAATGTCTCAATCTTGTCTAGCCAAATCCTGGAATTGTTGAGTTAGATGTTAACTCTGTTTATTTGGACTCTTGACCTGCATTTGTTTTGTTCCTGGATTATATTTCGAAACATCAGTGGTCCTTCGGAAATTTTTTTTTTAGCTTCGGTTGGTTACTTGATTTAGTCTGTATTTCTGCCGTTTAGTTATTTCTGCTGAGCCAAATTTAAGATGACCTAGGAAGTTGGTGGGTTGGCCTGCATAGTATTTAGGTTTGTTAGCATAGCCAACATATTCACTCTGAATGCTTATTTTTAGTTGTGGCGCGGTTTGATGAGGAATTGAGGACATAATAAAATTTGGGACTGGTCTGTCTTATTTCCACTTTAAATTAATCAACTTAGAGCCGAGTGAAGTGTGAACTCAAGTCCTCACATAATTTTTCCATGTTTCTAGGACTAAGCTATGATACATATGTGCTCCATATTTCCTCATTTGATATTTTTTCTCATGCACATGTGACAGCCTTTTCTACTTAATATTATACCTAAGAAATTGATGGTTCCTCCGATTTATAATCTGCTTTGGCAGTATACATCTGTGAATTTGAATAAAATTAATGTTTTTCTTGTCGTGCAGACAATAATTGGTCATGATAATGGCGGCATCTCTTTCTTTTGGAGTTGGTCATACTGGAGTACATTTTTGCTCACATGGTATGCTGTTTTTTTAGGACTCTGTGTTCATTAATAATTAGTTAGAATTAGCGGCTTATGGTCAGAACCATTCTTTCTATCCTTTTTTGTACCTTGATGGTCTTGCGAGTTTTTATATTAATGTGTGTTTGTCTTATTTGATTTCAGCTGAGAGTCCACATTTCTGTTAGTAAGTTTTATTTTCTTCAAAGATAAAAATGTTTTCAGACTTCTTGGCTCATACCTTTTTTCCATTGTAAATGGACTTGAGTATTCCCAGTCGCTTCTTCATTTTTGTGGCATCTGGCATCGAACTTTAAATTGCATTTGTTGAACGAATCTAATATTCAAACCCTCGGTATCCAACTGGGCTATTTTAAGTTTTTGTTACTTCTTGGAATACTTCACGCACTGCCATGAACTTCGATTCCTTGGGGAATATTGATAGGAAAAAAGAAAAATTACGGCTGATATGGTGGGAGTGGAGGAATGGTCAGTACTAATCTGTGTACACTGACTATGTTTTGTTGGTGATTGCTAGTGAACACTAATATGACATTATAGGCGTTATATTATTTTTAACTGCATGCAGATACTCATTATATTTATTTGATGGAATCATCATATGCTCGAAATATTTATTTATTATGTTTTCACCTTTCTGTGCAGGCTTGCTGTGCCCCTCATACAGGGTTACGAAGATGCTGGAGACTTTACATTGATGGAAAGATTGAAGACTAGCATACGTGTAAACCTAGTCTTCTATTTGATTGTGGGGTCCTTTGGTTTTTTGGGGCTTATTCTCCTCATTACCATGGATGAGAAATGGTTTGTTTCTTCTTCTCGTAAAATAGTTTATTTTCATAACTTGTCTCCTTTCTTCTGTTAGGAATAGCTATCTTGGTATTCTTAGCATGTTTTGGATCTGTTGATGCCTAGTGGAAGATACACTTTCTTCATGGAACATATATAAATCATTAAATTGTGAGGTGTTTAGTAGTTTTTGTCTTGAGTGTACTAGTCCGCCGGTAGTAAACATATTTTTGACCTCCACTGAACTAGTGTTTGATACAAGTTAGTAATTGGCTGGAATTTACTACAGCCGGAAAAACCTGCATGTTTTTTTCTAATTGTAATTATTGCTGAGCCGGAATACTTTCTTGTTTACTGGGATGGAATTGCAATTTTTTTAATCAATATACTAGTTTGATCAAAAATGCTTTCGAAGTTGGAATAGGTTGATGAGATGACAGATAATGAATCCTTTCTGTGCAAATGTTTGTTAAATAAACAGAGAACAGATTCTGAGAGTCATTAAACAATTTTGTTCTAGATTTTTGTTAACGACCGGTCGTTAGACATAAACAGACTAACGTGATTATGTAGTTGATGCAACTCTGACCTAATATTATTCCTTTAGAACTTTTTTGGTGTCGGTTGATGATGGTTTACTAGTATGACAGTGAAGTAGATTAACTGGTCTCTTCTAACTTGAGTTGCAAGTATCTATATCATTATTACTGGCATCTTTGACAGGCGTAAACAAGGTATATTGGGTTTTGCAATGGGATGCTCGAATACATTTGGACTTGTGACTGGTGCATTCCTTCTTGGATTTGGTTTGAGTGAGATTCCAAAAAATCTCTGGAGAAATGCTGACTGGACCATTCGTCAAAAGATTCTATCACACAAGATAGCTAAAATGGCTTTGAAACTTGATGATGCCCACCAAGATTTGTCAAATGCCATTGTGGTTAGTATGTCATTAAACATATGCTTCCAATTTGATATACAAGGTCTGTTGGTAAACAATGCCATGTTTCTTTGGATCTGTCCGGAACATAATTAAGGCACTTGGAATCTGTGCACGAATACTGTGTGAAATTTCCAAGTCTTCCTCAACTTTCAAGCTAGATGTGTTTTCTTCAATTAATGATCAATAAACACACTTATATGTTTGTTAGGATGGGGTTATGCTGGAACAATTTAGTAAGATTTTTACTTTTTTATGTGTTATTTGCCGTTCTGCATTATTAGTTCCAGGTCATTGTTTATGGTAAGACATCTATCTTTAGTGTTTAGTATGTTTCTTTTTTCAAACATAAGTATGAAAATAGTGCTAGAAGACATGGACCCAATAATAATAGAAACTTCTCATGCATAGCTTGTAAAAAACCTGTTAGTCATTACTCAATTATATGCATGAGCCAAGCTTGTACGTTAAATTAAGAAAGAGAAAGGGAAAGAAAAGTTGCAAGGTTGGTTAATTCTTATGAATCATAGACAGCTAACCGAAGGATGATTAATGTTTATGAGTCATAGGGACATCTTCCATGGAATAATATCTATTTGATGTTAGCCAGTTTACTCTCCCACAGCCATGAATTACCTTCCCTGGTGGCTTAGTAGGCTTCTTTTAACTTGCCTCATGCAAGGCCTACGATAATGTGAAGGATTTTAGATTTTTGTTGTGTTGGAAGTTAAAAAATTGTTTCGTGGAAGTTAAGGGTAATTTTTTCTTGCGAGCAAAATGATTTAAAATTCCATTATCTAGAACTCTTATGTTTGACGCAGACAGTTCATTATTTGCTTGAGAGCATGAGATGTTTACCCAAATATTTGCCTCATGATCAGTTTGGTGAAATAAAATGTAGCTGAGATTTTGTTCTGTCCCCCTCACGTGGCTATTATCTTCCATTTCAGTGAACTCATAATTATGATCTCTGGTCTCTTTATCTTTAAAATTGGTATTCCTTGTTTTAAGTATGTGTAAAGAAAGTTTAAGACATTCACCTATGCACTTAGTTCATTTTTTATTTTTTTGGCTATTTTTATTATCTTTTCAATCTTTCTTAATTTCCTATTTCTCTGTTGGATTTTCATAGGTCGCTCAGGCAACGTCAAAGCAGATGTCTAAGCGTGATCCATTGAGACGTCATATGGATGTCATTGATGACTTGTTAGTGAAAATGGTACTTTGTTTCTTGCAATGTAGTTATTCCACATGATTATAATTTATATGTTGTATGAAGTTCAATTTTTTGTTTGTATCCCAGTTCAAAGAAGATCCTTCCTTCAAGCCACAAGGTGGTCGTTTGGGAGAAAATGATATGGATTATGACACTGATGAGAAATCAATGGCAACGCTAAGGCGTCACCTGCGGGGAGCTCGAGAAGAGTATTATCGATGCAAAAGGTGTATTTATTGTGTGAAAAGTATTTTTAGGGTCTGGAGTGAATTTGTTCCATACTATAATTCTTTGTTTCTCTGGTAGTGTCATTTCATCTACCTGTCTTCGTACGCTCCAATCCCTTTTAATCGCCGTTGTGATATCTTCATATCATTTCTTGTAGTAGTGTTAATTTGCCATAGCATTTTTCATGGCTTTCCTTTCTCCCAAGTCAATGCTTCATGGGTCATTGTGATGCACATTGTGGCTCTTTCATAATTATAACTGGATTTTATTCCTTGAGGCTTTTGCATTTAACTATAACTTGCTAACTTATCAAGGGTTCGTTATACTTTCTTGTTTTGTAGTGAGTACCTGACTTATGTCATGGAGGCGCTTGAGTTAGAAGATATAGTTAAGAGTTATGAACGACGCAGCATTACTGGATGGTTTGCACCTTGCCTTCCTACTCGTACATCATACCAGAATTTAACTCATCAACGACAATTTGCATTTGAATTACGATACATCATATATGACGTTTCCTTTTTATACCTGGAAACTAAAGTTTCCAAGTTTGTTAGTGATATTCAAAGAAGAGTTTGTTCTAAACTATCTAATTTCACACAAAGAATCATAAACATGGAGTTCTTGATCTGATAATTGACATAATTTAATCATATTTCAAGCTTGCCAATGATTATATCTGACTTGATTGTTTTAACGCTCGTATTCACTCTATAACATTAGCTAGATAATTGCATTAAGACACTATGGGCGACTTAAGAGGAATATCTGAACTCTTATTTATGATGCAGGAAATTTGTGTCGAGCTTGAGACCTGAACGAAGTGGTAAATTAGGCTCTTACTTTGATATGGCAGGTAATACATACCTCCGATATGCCACATGTATTTGAATAAGAATACTGATAAACATGTTTCATCCATTTGGACAAAAACAAAATCTATGTTTCATAGCGTGCAAGTTTTGACCTTGCACTGCCTATAAAGGTTTAATCTGAATGTGAGGGAAAGCACTAAACTGTACTTTATTTAAACTTATAATATTCCTGTCTAGAAGAGTTATCCAGTCTAATCATAGGCTCCACGTAGTTCGATGATTGATAGTGTTTTTCTCCTCAGAGTTTGTATGGCAGTGTATCTTGCGGAAGCATCTGAAAAAGGTCTTTGCTGTTGTCCTTGGTTGCATGTCTGCTGCTATACTCCTGGCTGAGGCCACTATGTTGACTAGTGGAGTTGATTTATCTCTAGTTTCAGTCCTCATAAAATCTGTAGGAAATGAAGAGGTTTTGGTGCAGGTATGGGTCATGACATCTTTAACAAAGTTATCTTGACAATTGACCTGTGATCTCAGTAAAGAGTCTCTTAACGTTTTTTTTTTAAATTTGGACTGTTCATTTTGCAAAGTTTTGTCTTGATCTCTGCTGAATACAGATTATGAACTTCTGGATACTATTTTGGCAGTGCCTGAAATTTTATGATTTGAAAAATATTTGTAATTTTATTTTCTGCATTTACCCTTTTTATATTGTGCCAGCATCAGACAATTCATTTGGTGATCAATTTTTATCTTTCTACGGAATGAATGAGGTTGGCTCAACTCGACGTGGAAAATAGAAATATTCGAAAAAAATTCTTCTAAAGAACCACAGACACATGGTGGATGTGATGTGGGACTATGTGGGAAACACTTTTCCTGCAGAGCTGTCCGTAGATCAAGAATAACCAAGGATTTTGCAAGAATTAGCCAGGGAGGAAAATTTGATGAAAATAGACTTCATCATAAATTGTTCCTTAGAGGAGCTTGTAACTTCTTGTGATAGTTATGGCTATCTGATTTTCCTCTCAGAGTATGATTCACCTTTGTGTAGGTCTTTAGCTTCTGTTACTAAACATGTTTTTCACCATGTAACTTTGTAACTAGAATTTTTGTGTGAAGTAACTGGTGGTGGTTCATTTTATTTCTCTTTTTTGCATGCTAAATATGTTATGTTTTTGTATTATTTTCCTTTTCTCGTTTCTGGTACAGTTTTTTCCTTCCTGTTGACTTGCACTAAACATCAGTCTCTCAGATTTTGAGAGAGTTTTTTATGTGTCGCATGACTCACATTGATTTTTGTGTCATGTCTTCTTTTATTGTAACAGGTCTGTGCCTTCGTCCCTCTGATGTATATGTGTGTTTGCACGTACTATTCATTGTTCAAAGTTGGAATGCTAATGTTTTATTCGTTGACGCCAAAACAAACAAGCTCTGTCAGCTTGCTGATGATATGCTCGTAAGATTTTTATTGTTGTTTCACTGTCGTTATTTGGATAGTTGTAATATTCCATCGGCTAACAATTTTTTAATTTGACTGCCAGGATGGTTGCTCGTTATGCACCTCCAATTTCATATAACTTTCTTAATCTCATTAGTTTTGAAAAACCAAAGAAGACTATATTTGAAAAGGTGAGCTTTATATAGTATTGTTAAGCTGTTTATGCAATGGTAACATATTTTGTTACAAGGTTCAGTTTTATTATTATTTTATTCTTGTTTTATTGTTTCATGCATATTTTTTTGCTGACGGCTTATTATTTGTTTGCATGGGATCTTCAGCACCATTTCCTACTCGAACCCTTGCTATGCCACTCTCTTGTTGCTATGTGTCTGGTTAATTTTGATTATGGATTTTATTTAATTTGAAAATTCTGATGAACCGGACACATGGCACCAGGAGAATGGATGTTGTAAGGAAGGTAGGAAATGGCACAAAAGATTGGAATTGATTTTAGTGTCTCGTCTTTATAACAATTAACATATTCTTTACCTCATATGGAAATATGGTGTGGTACCCAATAATTTTGGTTAAAATAGAAATTTTAGTTTATGTGATTCGACATGATATGTGGTTGCAGCGCATGGGGAAGATCGATGAAGCAGTGCCTTTTTTTGGGGAAGGATTTAACAGAATTTATCCCCTTATCATGGTTGTCTATACAATCCTTGTGGCAAGCAACTTTTTTGATAGAATCATTAGTTTCTTTTGTAACTGGAAGATTTTTAAACTTCACACGGAAGCAGATGATATGGATGGTTTTGATCCTTCTGGGTTGCTTATTCTACAGAGAGGTAAATAAGCCATCTTGCTTGTCCCGTAGCGATGTAATTTTACACAAGGTTCTAATCATATGAAGTCCTGCTCACTGCCCCCTTTCTCCTGTTTTCAGCAATCTAATGTGAATGGGCACAGTTGCAAACGAGAGTTGAAATATAAATTGCTCACAACATATTTACCTCCTCGTTCTTTTAAGTGACGATGATCTGTTACTGATCCGACATCTCCATAATCTTAATTAGGGTATTTGCGAAAGATAATTTGCCCTTTAAATAAGAAGATGAAGCTTACATCGGGCATGGATAATAGTATTTTGTCGTATTCGTGATATCTCATCATTACTAGGTTGTGTAAATTGACAGAAAGGACCTGGCTGGGACAAGGGCGGAAAGTCGGGGAACATGTTATTCCACTGGCTCGAAATTTCAATGGTGCAAGCGCAGATCTAGAGTCTGGCTTCAATAACACTGTATGTGATCTTTCTCTTGCAGATTTCCTTTTGGTTGACTGTAAACGTGCTCCTAAGTATCATAGCAGCTTACCCCAAATGCTTTATACCACTCACAAACTTTGTTGTGGTCGTCGTACTTACATATTCGCTATGAATTATCTTTTTACAAGTCTCGTCTTGAAGAATAGTTTATGTATCACACATGGTTTGTACTCTTTAGTTCTTAATAATGATAAGGTAAATCGCATAGGATAACTCCCTCAAAATGAAGACGACATCCGAACTGAGCGAAGGGGATACCAAGGGAAGTTCATCGAAGCCTTTAAAAGATGACAGACGGAGGTATTCGGGAACCAAAGAAGTCATTAGCAGCAAATACGCTGCAATAAGAGAACAAAGCAAATCCACATCCAATAATACTACCCCAGTCGAGACAATCGCTTCAGCCAAAGTCTCATTGCTTAACGATACAAGCTCTCATCCTAGCAACGCCTCTGGTGTTCCATCGGGTTTAGCTTCAAAATGGGCATCTATGAAACAAGGTTTCCAGACATTTAAAGCCAATATGGAAGCAAAAAAGCTTATACCATTACGACAAGTTCAAGAAACAAAACTCTTGTCACGTGCATCATCCTCTGAATCCCTCGATGAGATTTTTCAGAGACTGAAACGTCCTGCAGAAGATCATGGCCGTTCAAGCGATGACGAGGAAGATGATCATGAATTCAGAGCTTCAGCTCGGAATAGATAACATTTTACAGTTGTGACTATATTAAAGATATTGAATGTATTCACTGGGATCCAAAAAGGCCACAACCCTACCCCATTTTTTGTAGCTATTTTCGATTGTACATGGGGGAATCATACGAGCTAGGGCGAACAGGAGTAGTTGATTTTGACTATAAATCTCCACCAACAGCCCCTAAGAATACTCAAAAGTATGGTCTTTGAATTGTCCTTGTACTAGTAGCTCAAAGGGATAGGAAATTGTAATTTTTATAATTTATCTTGTTTCACTGAGTGCTAAACCTAAAACAAAAAGAATCATATTGTCAATAAGTATAGCATTTGCAAAATGAGAAGCCTCTGCTGTAGGCTCGAATTGTTACAATCCCATTTTCCCCTAACCATCCACTCCAAGATGAGTCTGAATTATTTGTGTGGACTCACAAGTTTTTTAAAAAACTCAACGTCGAGATGAATTCGAAATTCAATTATAAATTTTTTTTCTCTCGATAAAAAAAAAACTCCCAGCCTGGCTCGTTTGCCGTGGGTGTGAATATATATATTATTCTGCGCTGACAATATATTAATAGGAGTTGGTATTGGTGCAGAGTCGCAGAAACGGGGACGTTCTCAGCCGCATCGGGATCTGGATTTTATTTATTAATAGAAATTATATTCAATTAAAAAATAATTAAGTTAAATGCAAAATCGATGATGGTAAAAATGCTTTTCACGAGTAACTCGATCGATTTCAATTGAATATGAGCCAATTTTTTCTAAAAAAAATTTCATATACTAAAATATTGCGATTAATCAAAAATATCTATAGGAGTCAAGCGTGGGAATTCACAATTTCTAGAGATTTTGTGTGTTATATTGTTTTAGTTACTTATTATTTTTTATAATTAAAACAATATATAATTAGGCATAGGAGGATTTTTAATTGTTGATAATGAATTTAATAGGAATGCTAAATTTATTTAATTTAGGCCGTATCTTTCGATGTTATCATATCCTTGATTTTTAATTTTTTTTAAAAAAGTTATAAATAATAAATAAATTGAACAAGCATATAATAGTTTTAATTATTTTTTTAATCAACCTGCTGTCACGTAAAGTAGTAATTCATTGATGAGGGCCACTATTAATTAATGCATATTCAAATATTCAAAGTGTAGACAATTATGTAATGAAATGATTCTTCTTTTTATGTATGACGTTAATGTAGATAAATAACGTATATTTATTAAATATTTTTAAACCTTTTATTTAAATATCACCTGTCGATTTATCAGAGGTTCACCGATGAATTGAAATAGAGCGATGGATGGTCATCTGTTCTGATAATGATAGTATTCAGAAAAAAGAAAAAAAAAGAAAAAAAAAAGAAAAGGAAAAAAATATCAACAGTAATAGCAGGAAAGGTCGATGTTATCTGTGGGACAGTGTTCCACAGGATCTGAGCAGTTGATTTTAAAGAATTTGATGGACCCGCATATGAATTGATAAACCCCGTATATGTGTTGTTAAAACTGACCTTTAATCTTCTCATGGGGACAGTACCCCCACGAAGTAAAATGAAATATTCTGTAATAGCTTGTTATGATTTAAAATAAATATTCTAGCAGAAATAGGAAGTTCTATTTTTTTAGTACCACTTGTTGTGATAAGATGAGGGTGAGGTTTCTATTTTGAAAAAAATATGTTTATGTCAATTCAGAACAAGATGTTGGGCTCCTAAGTATTGTTAAGATGTCTTATATCGACTAGATATGATTTTTGGGAGTTGTATATATGAAATTGAACAATCTTCAATTACTAAACTAGCTTTTGAGGTTGAGTGTGTTCAAGTATCAATCTGAACATGATATCAGAGCTCGGACCCATCGTTAGGTGGTGGATTGCCGTCACCCGTTAATTGTCTTCACGTTTCAGTTGTTGATTACTAGACGTGAGAGTGTGTGTTAAGACGTACCTACATCGGTTGGATAGAGTTCTCCTGTGAATTGCATTTATAGACTTGGACAATTCACTTTTTTTGAGCTAGTTTTTATGAGTGAGTAAATTCAAGTCTAAATCTTAATAAGTAGGAATCTCTAAAACAAAATTTGTCTTTTCATCATCTATGCTTTTAACATTGAATAATCACATATTTTCGCATCCATAACGACCATATATATAAGTTGAAGAACCGTTTCTCATGTTCCGATCACAGCTCTAAAACTGTTGATTTTGCTACGAGAGGACGGTGAAATCGAAATCATACTGTTTGAAAATAATTTTAATTTCTTGTTTTGGTGAAATTTATTATTAATTTTAAATTTCTATAGTCATCATAAAAAAATAATGATTTGAAAGAAGCATAGAAATCAAATAGTAAATGATCATTGTCGTTGCAGACTTTAGCACAAAAATCAAAAGAAAGAAAAGGTGATGGGATGTAATTTGTGCATGCACCTAAGAAATGTAACACAACATGCTTGGCAAAGGCCAAGGACACGAGCAAAAGCGAAGCCAAAAAGCAACAACAATTTTCCAAGTCTATTGGCCTACATTAAAGTAGCCAATAAAATAGTGGGGAAAATTATACTAATTTTAATTTTTAAAGATCAATTTTCTGTTCCCACAAATTAGAATACAATCATATCAAATTGATACCTCGACATATTAACGTGGTAATTATAGAGCTTAACAAAAATCAATTTATCCCAATCTAAAAATTTGCTTTTCGGCAAATCATATGAGAAACGTGACATTTAATTTGTGACTACCTGCAATACTTATAAACAATTCGTAACAAAGACAAAAATTCGCCGCAGAAAAGGTTGACCAAATTTTTAATTCGGAAATTTTTAAGGGCTCAATGTATTATTGATACACAAATATAGTAAGAATGAGTCCTAATGTGATATCGTCTCATGGATTTTAATATGTGAGGCAGATCAATCATATCCATATTCACAATAAAAAATAATACTTTTAACATAAAAAATAATATTTTTTCATTGATAACCCAAATAAGAGATTTGTCTCACAAATACGATCTTTGAGACCATCTCACACAAGTTTTTCTTATATAGTAACACGTATGTACGTTTGGTAATGTACGCATTTTGTTTTCTTGATTGTAATTAAGGAAAGAACTATACAAAATTACAATATTTTTATTCAAATATATCTTTTCTATTTCCGCGATTTGCTCGATAAAATTAATTAAATTGAGTATCTAAAACTATTTTTCAAAACCTGACCATTTTTTGATTTAAATAGTCGATGTGACTCCTGGTGACGAGTGTAAGGACATTTTTGTTGGTCCCACGTCACATGCCCCAACCAACACCTATAGGGGCATTATGGGGCAATAGGAATCTCTCTTTTTGTGTTGTTTTTCCACCAAACATGCAGAGTTGTTCCAACATGTTTTTCAATTTTTAAAAAGTATTTTGAGATTTACATAGTGAAATCATGAGATTTTAAAAAAAAATTGTGTGATGTAAATAAGAAATATGTTTAATAAAATTGACTTGTGAAATCTTAGTTTTTTTTAAAGATATGATATGTATCAATATTTTTTCTGCTCTTTTAAAATATTATTAAATCATTTCTTCCTTAAAGCATTATCAATCTTCAAAACTTTTAGGTTATGCTTAGATGGAAGATTTTTTGTAAATTTGATTTCAAATCCACGGCTTAAATCTATTGTTTTTATTTGGCTACAAAAGTATAGTAATTTGAAATCGTTGTATTACTTTTTATTGTGAATATCGGTAAGATTGATTCGTCTTATAGATAAAGATTCGTGAGACCATCTTATAAGAGACCTACTCGTATCTTTAATTTGCTTTGAAAAGTAATTTTTGAAAGATATTTTGAATAAAATTAGTTTGATTAACAAAAAAAGCATAAATCCTTTCTTTTAAAATATCTGAAGGGAAATGAACACCGCGGGTGGATAAATATCAAGGCTAATGATATCTCAAATAATTAACAAACTAATTACTCTTTTAGTCTTAAATTCAGTCATTTTCAGCAATCATATAAACGAGCTAATGATGTTTGTAATCATGATTGAGAAATAAAATTTATGGATAAATTTTATAATTTACTCAAATTTTCACTTGTAGTTTTGAGGTAATATGACATTTAATATCATTCGATCACGTGTAATTTACTTATGTGAATTAACAGTTTTGATATGTTGAGGTGATAATTATTTAGTTAATGTATAATTTTGACATGTTTCGTCGTCGTATTTAATAGGTAAACATTATATCAGCGATGTACAGAAGTGAACTGAGTTGTTAACAATGTATCAAAACGGTATGAATTGATATTCTTTAATTATGCATAATATAATAATCACTGCAATGAACACATTTTTAGCAAACATCAAATAGCTAGAAAAGTAGAATAAATAATCGAATTGATTTTACAAATTACCATGTCCTCACTATTTAACAAATAATTCCTCTTCACTTCTTTAAATTGAATTTTCTGAAGAAAAAAATTAATTCGTTCGAGTCAAGTCCAATCATAAATGTCTTTTTTATTTTTTCATATCAAAAAATGAAAATAATATATATTTTCTAAATTTTATTATAAATTTTTTTAGACAAAATGAAGTAATCTTGGTTCGATATCTTTTAAAATTTAATGGACAAATGATGCTCCACAAAGTGGTCATTTGATAAGAGGCGGACAATCCCACGATCGGTCCCAAACTTTTTGTGGGAAAGAAACAACACTATGATTGTTGGCATATAGGTGTATCTCGGAAGTGAAAATTTAATTTTAAAGCAAGAGTTATATTTTATGAGACGGTTTCACGAATCTTTATCTGTGAGACGGGTCAATCCTACCTATATCAACAATAAAAAGTAATACTCTTAACATAAAAAGCAATACTTTTTCATGGATGATCCAAATAAGATATTCGACCCACGAAATTGATATGTGAGTCCGTATTATAAGATTTTTTGTGTTAAAACAAATATTTGGCAATATATATATATATAAACATTTTTAAAACAAGGTATTTGGAATTATATATATATATATATATATATATATATATATATATATATATATAGATATATATATATATATATATATATCCTTACCAATATGCTGCGAATATTTGGCTGAAGATGGATTATTTACGATAAAAGTACCTTTTACTTTTTTCATAGAATTATATAATTATCTAATTAAAAATAAAGATCTTACATTTGGATTGACAAATACGTAATATATATCAATAAAAAATTTAAATTCTCAAATAATTATTTTTTCAATCATATCAAATCAATCCAATATGAAATTATTTTATATTTCGATCAAATTTAACCTTATCTAAGCGACCACTGCATGTGCTTATGTGGCCTCTATTAAATTTAGTAATTATTTATGAAAATAATTAATTACGAATTCTAAACTTTAATCTTTTTAACTTGTATTTTTTTATATATAAAAGTTCTTTAATTATTTGTATTAAATTATATATAAAGTTTAATATTTCCCCCACCCGTATTAATTGTCGCCTTGTACATTTCCCCACGCCACCACGTGAAATCTGAAGTCTGAGCGCCATCTGCTGGGCCCCCATGTCTCTGTCTATGTCAACACACCCACACTCCTTTGATTTATACATTCAACAGTGCGAGACAGATACCATCATTTAGACAATGTACTATACAAAATTGTTGGTTAACAAATTCTTTGGCATAATTTTTTCATTCTTTTTTTTTTTGGGGGGATTTTTTTAGCCTTATTTTTCACAGAATCTTATTAAGATTTGAAATATTTGATCTTCAATTCCACTGATCATAGCAGTACCAATGGAGGGTAGGAGCTTGTTCATCAGAAAACAAACTGCTGCAAGACTGATCATGATCCTCACCGAAGAAATTGTACTCCTCCACTTTCACAAACTGCGGCTGGAATTTCTTGTGGGAGTCTCCAATAAAGCTTGCGTTAGTTGCTGCTGCCTTAGATTCGTCTCCCACGCTGGAGGATCCGTTCTGAATTTCCAAATACTGATGCGGGCTGTTGTTTTCTTCATTCAAGATTGCACTTGAATCGGTACTGTCCGAAGATCCATCTTTGAAATCAAGAAAAGATGACACGTTCTCTTGAAAATCATGTTCAGTAGCAGATTTTTCACATTTGGCGAGAGAATTCGATGGGGTTTCAAGGCTCTTCTTTTGTTCAGTATCAGACAGTACCATTGCCTCTTCCTTGACACAAACTATTCTCTCATTTTTAACATCTCCATTTTGCTTAGATTTCAACTCCTGAATCTACAAACATATTGCACGAAAGTATATTTTAGATCCAAACATCCATCAAAGATTTCATCTTTTCATAAATATCACCCATGTAGCTAGGAGTTGAATTCGAATAAAAAACGTTTTATCAATATAGCTGATCAGCCACTCAAAATCAAGCTTGTACGTACATGACATTACTAACAACAGAAACCAGATTTCATTAATTTCCGGAGTTAAACCAGCATAGATTATATGTTAATTCTACCTTAAACATCGTCAAAAGGCTGTTTCCCTCGAGAAATATTCGAAATATTAATTCAAAACAAGCAAGTAATTAACAACATTGGCTACATGAATACGTATGATTAGTACCTGTTTAAGTAAGGCTTGATTATCACTCTGAAGAGTGTCGTAGTTTTGCTTGAGATTATCAAAATTGGCTTTAAGAATCCCGTAATCTCTTTCCAACTGCTTGGTTTTATACCTCGCGCGCCGATTCTGGAACCAAACAGCAACCTGCCGAGGCTGCAGTCCAATTTCTTTAGCCAACTTAACTTTCCTCTCGGGCTCAAGCTTATTTTCAATCTCGAAACTCTTCTCCAAAGCCTTCACTTGATCCACTGTTAATCTCCTCTTCTTCTCCGAAACATGGCCAGATTCTTCGACGCAACCTTCCTCGTCTAACCCCTCCAACATGGTCCGAAACTCCCTACTGTAAATGGGATCGCTTTCTTGATTCAGTTCATCTACAAAATCCAAAAGCAGCGGCTAAAGAATCAGTTCTAATAAAGGGCGAACGAGGTAGTAGGTAGATGAAAAGTTACCAAAAGAGGTAAAAAAAAAAATAAGTATGAATCTTGATTTATAAACCGTTGCATCAGGTGGTGAAAATCATGGAAATAGGGCTAGGGACAGGAAAACATTTCAAGGGCATGTTTGAATCTGTGTAAATAATGTAACATAATCATAAACAATTTAAAACGAACTAATCAAGATATCGGGAAAAAAGGGTTTTTATAAATTCTTGAAGTCAGTTCAATCACCTGTAGACATCAAAGCACTCAAAGAATCAGAGCTGCCAAGTCTCTTCATTCTCGGTGACTAAACTTGCAACAAATTATGTGCGGGAACCCTTCAGATCTCTTCAAACTAGACTTTTAGCGAGATTTGGTGTTAAAGACACTGTGCTGCAGCCTGTAGGGACGAGCGTTTATGCGTGTTCTTTCAGGTGCGTGAGCGCGTGTTCTTCGAGGGCAAGTTTCTTCACTCCCATCAAGAATTGGTGGCCGAATTCCCCATTAAACAAACAATCCAGGCACAGTTTTGTATGCATGTGATATCATTGTGCAGCCTTTTTTCTCTTCTTGGGTGAGCCATAATTAAAGAGAAAAGCAAACAAAACCCAAAGCCAAATTATAAGTCTTTTTTTGCTTACATGATGATTGCTCAATCAATTCATGAACAGATATTTATGCACAAATTCTGTTCATCGACACAAGAAATCGAGTGGGAGAAAGGGGAGGGGGATTAGCGTAGTAGAGTGACTACCCAGCTGGCCTATCACAATTTCAGTGTCATTAAATAATACAGAATGGGTCACCCACATGGTTAAAATCTGACTAAGGTTTGCATTTTGGGTTTGAAACCAATGAAATGAACCCCAAATTCACATCAAATGCAGATTTCTTTGTTCCATGGCTATTTTGGTCATTTCCGACTTCATTATTTGTCTTATTCTCTCACTATAAATTGACTACGTTTTATGCGTAAATTTCATAATATTATTTTTATTTAATGAATGTTAAAGAAAAAATATATATTATGTGATTTAGTTTAAGGGGAAGTTATTTAAAAATCCCCAATCATAATATTTCTTTGCATTCACTCCCTACCCACAAAATTGTGGTACTATTTCATACAAAATGTGGTACACTTCATGTGGAAATGTGGTACACTTCATGTGGAAATGTGGTACTAAAAAAGTACCTAGGGACTGAAAACAAAGAAAAAAGGCGGCTGGGGACTGAAGCCAAATTTCCCGTTAGTTTAATGTTACTGTTTCATGGGCAGAGGCCTCTGGAGATTGTCGGTGATTGTGAATATGAAATTAATTTGCAAAATGTATCAACATTTCATAATATATATATATTTTATTTAGCATTTTCAAGCTCGAATTTAACTTCTTTTTTTTGGGGGTTTTCATTGGATATATTAATTTATTTATTAAGCATATTGTGGAGGTTGTACTTAATAATCATCTCCGACCTCTAACTGCTTATTAGCTTGAATTAAATGATATTTATAAAGGTCATCCTAGGCCTCCAGCAGGAGACAATTTTTTTTAAAAGAAATTAGTGTAATTAATCCAATATGATTGCTACTACACAACACACACCATTACCATTAAATAAAAGAAAACAAATCTTATTCTATAAATAATTATTTAATAATATAAGTTTTGTCATTTTCAATGGCCTCACTAGTCACTCAATCAAAATCATATATAATTATTTTTAAAAAGTGATATATTAAAATATCTTATTTTTTTACTTAAGCAACTAATTAACTGGATGCCACCGTTACAATCCATCAATGTAAGCATTCGTGCCTCTCGATTTTTATAAAAAATAAAAAAAATAGATATCCATCAATTTTTAAAAGCTTGTACAATTTCATGGCAGAATTTTTTAAAAATAAATTATATATCTCAAATGATTTCGGTTCAACAAATTTATGTATGTATATATATATATAATGATGGAGGGAAAGGGTATGGAAGAAGTCTTGAAAGATATAATATGCAAGAAATTATTGATCCGTTTCACACACATACATGCAATTCACATTGACATTTCCCTTTTCACGTTTCATTTCACTTGACCCACATTAATTAATTGTCCAAGGGCCTTTTTTTCCACACACATTGATGAGGTAGAATGCATTTACTCATTTAAAATGCACCAGGGATTAAATTAAATCAATAATTCCCATAGAAACAAACAGTGGTTGGTTTTTTAAAATTTCGATAAAAAAATCATCTCTACTTGAATTATGTGAAATTTTGGTCGTGTTTTAGTTATTTTGGCTATTTATATTGTCAATTTTCACTTTAGTATGTTTTGTTTTTTTCTTTTTACGATTTTGATCATCTAGCAACGCGATTTTCCTACGACATCGACGTGTCACTCGCATGTGTAGTGTACTGACTAGTGTTAGTGTCAACTTAGATCCTCCAATTAAAAAATGACTAAAATTACTAAAATAAAATAAAAGAGTAAAACTCAATTTTGACAATACGAAAAAAAAACAAAACAAAATTGCTAAAAAGTTAGTACACAAAACATGAATTTCAAATTTTTTTCAAACTTCATATTTATTTCCAAACATTAATTTAATGCGATGAATGAATATATTAACACTAATAAATATTTTTTTTATAACAATTTTTCGGTGGAAACTTTCCAAATATTACGAAAACTCTGTTTTTATATATAATAATATTGTACTCATGCGATGCATTCTTTATTTATTTAATAAATTATAAAAGTAGTAATTATTAACATTTTAAAATTTATTAAAATTAGTGATATAATATAATGATTGTATTTAAATTTTAAATATTATTATAAAAATTATTATATCAAAAATATTTGTATCATTTGAGATAATGAATTAATTGACTTCTTTATCTTGGCCGAGTGAAATTATTATTAACAAAAACATAAATATATATAATATATCTAAAAAAACATATAATCTTTTGTTTATCAAACTTTTAAATAATAATTAATTTTTTTCATATCAAAATTTAGTCTTATTTATTAGATGAATAAAATTTGATTAAAATTTTTAATTATTTTTTAAAACATATAAAAAAAATTTGAAAAACATAATATTATCTAAAAATACATTTTATTTAATATGATAGATAGTAATGATAACTAGTTATATAAAAGTAACACAAAACTCAAAATCATAGTTGAAATTAAAAGAAATGATTTAATCAATGTAAGCAATAACTATAGTTTATAACTCAAGGACATCAAATTCAAATATAGATTTTTTTTTAAAAAAATATCACTAATACCTACTAATTTTAATAATTAATTACATAAAATAACATCATATGCATCACTCGTGTAAAATATTAGTTAAATAAAAAAAATCCGGTTTCATTAGAATAATTTTGTTTGAGTTATAATGAAGAGCAAAAATAACACATGCATGCATACATATTACCAGGAAGATCAGAATTGAATCATTAATAAAAGTTCTGCATTTTTCTCATCACCGTTCGTTCGGAAACTCATATTATTTGAAAGAAACAAAAAAAAATTGAATTTTAGATTTAGAATCTAGAATTGGAGCCTGAATTTAATTATTCTTTCAGAAATATGTCGGCTTTAAAGTATCTAATTTAAAACATTATGCGTAATGTTGAGAGATAACGATAATAACCCCAATTGGAAAATGTATTTACTTAGTTTTAGAATATATTATTTTACAACCTCGATTAAATTTTTAAAGTCGGTTTGAGAAAATAAATGTGGATTGGTTTCTCTTTGTACATAAAAGAAGATCAGAAAGAGAATTAGGGTAGATGAGATCCTACTAAGTGAGCATTATCCTTACTTAATTTCAACGGGTAATAACTTGCTACACATACAATTTCCAAAAAAAAGTGTGCCCTATATATACATGGACAAATCTTGGTCATCCATCCTATCATGGACAATGCCCACGTAAGTATGATGAAATAAACCGAGAAGTAGTAAGAGGTTTATGAAGAATTAAATATCGAAGACTTATGATCCTTTTCTTGCCAGAATAGACATAAAACAAATTGCATAGTAATACTCGTTTAACGTAAACGAATGGCTTAAAAAGAAAATAATATAATTTAATTTGGTGACCCTAAATATTTTATTCTTGCTAACGTGAAAAACTTGAAGAAGAAAAAAGATAAGGAAGAAATATATATATTACATCACCGAGCATCGCAAGTTTACTAAAAAATTTATATATTACAGCATCAGGCATCGCAAGTTTACTAAAAATTTTAATCAATGATAAAAATATAATTCAAAGATTTTAATCGTACATCAATTCAAATACCATCTTTTGATTGCTCTCCCAACAAAGACAATTATTGCTTCCAATATATATATATATATATATATATATATATATATATATTGTGGATTGAATTATATTAAAATATTATGTTTATAGTTATAAATTATGAAATAACAATGAAATGTCTGAAAACATAGGTTTATATACAAACGAATAAGATAATAATATGGGTACTTTAGTAAGTGAAGTGGGCTATTTACTAGTGGTAGGTAGGTAGGTATTTGCTTTAATTTTCTTAGTGGGTCACTTAGGATGAGTCCAACGTCTAATGGGCTTTCAGTTTTGTCAGTCTATTTTCTGTGACCAGTCCAGATTATGCGATCGGTGGTAACGAACTATTGTGTGTTTTTATCCTACAAAAAAGAATACTAGATATTGTTTTGTTCAACTAAAATGCTAGTTATAGTAAAATCGGTAAGTGCACACCTGACAAACACGTGCGACATGCATGCACGTACATTAATTTTTAATAGATATACGTGCATGTAACTAAAACACTAGTCACAATAAAATTGTTAGTTCACAAGTCATATGCACTAGCATCGCTCAGCATGTGTTGTGTGCTTTTATAATTTATTTTTAAGAAGCACTAGTGTTACCGTGCATGCGAATAAAATGATAGTTATTAAGAAAATATGTGTTAGGCGCTAGTGTCCTGTACTATGACAAAACATTATGTACTGTATGTTGGTTTGAGTGAAAAATATTATTTTTATATCAAATTATAATTTTTCACAATAGATATTATGAATCAAATTGACCCGTCTCACGGATATAGATTCGTGAGACTGTTATATACGAGACTTATTCTTTATATATGAAATATAGATATAGATACTAATTGCGGATGCAACATAAAATCTACAAAAAAAATATTTAATTGGAACATATAAAATATTTGTCTATTGGAAACATTGATTTGCAATTTTATTTCAGTCCATATCCGTATACCATGGATATCATTTTATGGCCCCTTATTTTAATTTTGAATGAACAAAATGACAACGACCACAATAAAAGCCACCAACCTAGCTATTAATTAAAGAAGACAACTTCCTAACCCAAATATTAATATTTACACTTCTCTATTAATATCATCCGAGATAGCATATACTTAACTAAGATTAGATTAACTAATTTATTTTTTTATTATGGAATTGCATGCCTTAATAATTATAAAGAAAAATCATATATTGGACGAATACTCCTATGTATATATTTTAATTAGAATCCTTTCGAACCCTATCGCCTACAATATCAACTCGGAAGGAAGAAAACAATCTCATTGAATTGTGTTAGGCAAACCGTCGATTTTTCTACCCCATCAAATATAGTTTGGTCCACTTAATTAATTATTGTTTTTTTCATTTTGAAGATTTGCTACTTGTGTGTGAAATTAAAACAACTAAATTAGAAGTATAATTTTTTATGTTTATCAAATTAGCCTTAAGTTTTGTAGAAAAAAATAATTGTTTTTTTATTTTTTTTTAAAATAATAGTATATATATATATTCCTAGCTAGCTAGAGAGTTTGGCTAGCTATGTATATATAACGTGAAGGATGATGATGAGTAATTATAGCGAGTTCAATATTGACGTTGATTAAGCGATACAAAAACTACAACCATGGCCTGTACTTGTCCAAGACTTGCTTGCACAGGATTGGGATCCACTGGATTATCAGACCCACACATTTTGTTAGATCCATCTGTACATCGTTTGTTGCATAGAATTCTCCATGGATTTAATACATTTTAAAATGTATTATAATTATAATTTATAAATTATATATAAGCTTGTCTCTCATTAATTAAAATATTGACTCATGACTTATACGCCTTTTTTTTTCCTTCCCAGAATACGTATGGCTTGTATCTATCTGGTACGGATGCAGCATAGCTAATAAATCTCTACCACCACTGCTCAACCCACTATATTTATATCTTCTGATGAAAAGTCGATTCAAGATTTCAAAAGGTATATAGACACACACACACACGTGTATATGTGTATGTGTGTGTGTGTGTCTATATATATACACACACACACACAGAGATCATTCACTCAAAAGTTTTCAAGAGTCAGTATCGATCCTCTTTGCATGAATTTTTATTTTGGATGGCTTCTTATCCAAGGAAATATTTGTTAACATCAACCCACAGTACTACTTCAGATGGAAATACTGAAGCTTGTTACATGTGTTTCGTTTGCCCTGATTACTGCACCAAATCTATTTTGTCACCTTCACCACAATTTTCACCTCCCCAAAAGTTTCAAATGTCACCAATCTTGATCATCATGCTCTGTATTCTCGGTGCAACGTTTCTCCTTTTCTCCTATGTCATCGCACGGTGGCGATATTCGATCTCGAGAAGTTCCACGGGAAGGAATTCACCCCAACTGGGAGACCACAATTTCATGCGTGGAAACGATCAAGGGTCGTCTTTAGTGAGTCACCACCCCTCTTGGTTTATTCAAGTAACGGGGCTTCCACGGCTGACCATCGAGTCGATTGGAGAGGTTAGATATAAAAGGGGAGAGGCGTTGCGCGATTGTTGCATCTGTTTAAGTGAATTTGAAGAAGAAGAGAGGCTTCGGGTTTTAACCAAGTGTGGCCATGCCTTTCATGTTGCTTGTATTGATACTTGGTTGATGTCACATATGAACTGCCCCGTTTGCCGGGCACCAATTCTATCGGCAGATGATGATGTTTCAAGAAATAATTCTCAGCAGGAGATCAGCGAGCTATTACAAGTAGAAAACATGGTGAATGAAGAAGATACTATTGATCATGATTTTGCCGATAAAATGGGCATTAGAAGGTCCGTTTCCGTTGGTTATTTGCATGGAAGTTCCATTCAGACACAACAAGTGAAGAGATCCTCATCTTTTACTGGAAATTAAGTGAGAAGACGACTTGATGTATTAATTTCCCTTGTAAAAGTTTCGTTTTGCAATGGAATTTTTCTTATTCAAAATGGTGAGATTTTATCTTCCTTATCACCTCCTATTTAGAGTTTTTAATCAGAAAAAGACACAAGCTAATTAGCTAAGCGACTCATAGTTAATTGGTAAATAATGGAATTATGTTTTTGTTGCTTATATTTCAATAGATGAGCATCATTGACTGAAAGTGGGATTGTCCATGGAAAATAACAAAAAAAATTAATATTTTTTTATCATATCGATGAAGGCATTAATATAATATCCCGAGATACGTATATATACATATATGTGTATCTATAACGGCAAGAATTGCGGCACACGCGTATGCATACACAAACAAATTCAAGAGTTGTGACTTACATATTGTTAAATATCTCGTATAAATTTTTGAGAATTTTATATATAGATTTGGATAATCATTCTATTTAAACTAATTTTTGAGGTGAAGTCAGGATGTGTCATAATCTCAACACATTTGAATTTGAATAAAATTTAATGAATTTTGTGAATTCTATTGCCGAAATTGTCGATATGCATGCTTATATACGTACGGTGTTGTGGTTTAGAACATTATATCATTAGGCCATCCACAATAATAAGGATATTTCCTACAAATATTTGTGGACCCCCTACTCCACATCATCAATCAAATATTTCTCTACTCAAATATTTCATATTTCACAATCAAATATCTCACACCAACCAAATATTTATGGGTCCCACTATCAATTTAATTAATATTTTATTTTGATTTAAATAAAATCATTTCACCATTTTAATTATTTTTATCTATTATTTAATATTATATTTTTTTATTGAAATGTAAAATTAAAAGTTTAATAATTATATATAATTAAATAAATATTAAATAAAAGTGAAAAAAAATAAATAATAAAAAACTACCCTACTCGACCCAAGCTCTTCACAGTGAAGAGCTTGGGTCGAGCAAACTCTTCACTAAAAATAGTGAAGAGTTTGGGTCTCGCTTTTGTGCTTGGGTCGTGATTGGGTCGTGCTAGGCAAAAAAAAAAACACGACACTCGACCCACCTCGACCCACCACAACCCAAAAAATAAAATTTAAAAAAAATAGCAATACCCGGTTACAAATTTGTAACCGGATATTGTCGTGCCACACCATTCAATGCTGTGCAGTGGTGAATATTTAGATGGAACGGATATTTGGATGACGTAGATTGGATTATATCCACCATTGTGGATGTCCTTAATATGGGAGTTTTATCTAATGTAAGTTCATTATTGAAAGTCTCATACATATGTTTCAAATCTTCCTTCTGCTGGTCATTAAAAATAATCGAGCCTCCTGACCTTTTGAATTTTGACCGATTAATTCATTATTAAACTTCCATTTGAAATTTCGAGTCAAGATTCATTGAAACCCAGAGTTAAGTATGAAAATAATTATATAATTTTAACACTAGTGGCTCCAAATGCCTTTGTTATTTTTAATTTTTCCCCGACTTTCTTTTCGTCGTCTCTCTTAATTTTGCGGCTGCGCAAATGTTGTAATGATGTCAGACTCCACAGTAGTCACAATTAAAATTATAGTTGACTTTATAAACAAATTGAAACCAGTTGACAAGTTGTAAGTTGACTCAATATATATATATATATATATATATATATATATATATATATATATATATATATATATATATTTATATATATAATTCATTATCCAGTTAAATTTTATAATTTGTACAAGGTATTACGTTTTTAATTATTATTTAACAAAAAATTATCAATTTTGTTAGACGAATATTTTATTTGAGTTACTCATGAAAAATAATATTTTTTATGCCAAAAATATTATTTTTTATTGTAAATATGAACATAGTTAACTTATATAACAGATAAGATAAAGATTCGTGAAATAGTCTTAGAAAAAGACTAACTTACTCCTATTATTTTACTTTCGGTGCACCCAAAAAATATCACATCATATTTTCAAAATTATTCAATGGTATTCCTTTTTCTTTTGATGAAATTTTTCGGATTATGATTGGTGATGCATATCTGAGTTACAAAAATTAACCAATTTTAGGAAGTGCTCCCTCGTAATAAATAAATAGAAATACATATAAAAAAAAATTAAATGTTATAAATTGAACCAAAGACGTCAAGTGAAACAATTCTACAATTTAGGGTGATAAAGTAATCTCCGGTTAAAATAATGGAGTCAAATACTAAATCTACATCATTGCATACTTTTTGTCATTATAAAATAAAATAAATAATAGTCCCCTATTTTAAATAACTTAGCGTACAAATGATCGATGGAATTGATATTTTCCAAAAAAAATGTCATGTACATCCTAAACCTTACATCAACGTTTGCGAAATTCCGACGTAAGTTCTAAAATATGTCCAAATATGGTCGAAAATTTTATAGAATCCTAAAATCTACGTAATGGATATATGTTCTTTAACAGTTAATTCACAACTACATTTAACGAAATAGTTTGTCATTTACGATCTTTTAAATTACGTTTATTGATGAAAACTGGAAATAAAAATAATCAGTGTTAGTTAAACTCTCTGAAATTTTATTTATATACAAATATCTGAAATTTTATTTATATACATATATATATATATATATATATATATATATATAAGACATCCACAATCCACGTCAATAATTATTTATGGAGCCAACAAAAATATTATTCGGTACTTTTTGAAAATTAAATAAATAAAATTAAATGTGATAAGAACGGAAACCATCACCGGTACGCATTGACCAATACTAAATGACTCTTCGACAAAAATAAACTAATTTAAATGACACGAAAAGTCTTCTTGAAATAAAAGTTTCCGTGCAGATTTAATTGTTTATCGTGGCATTATTTCTCGCTCGGAAACTAATTTTGTTTTCATGCCAAGCTGCGATAGTATTTGCGGTATTTGGAGCTTCAGTTGGGCCAAGTTCATCTGAGAATTGCGAAGTACACAGAATGAAAATCCAAAAATATATATATTTAAAAACAAAAGAGGGAAAAAATTGAATTTTTAATTTTTTTTATTAAAAAATTTATTTTCATCTTGGAGTAGTGATAAGTTGATAACATCCCATTTACATTTGGTATCAAAGTTATGCTGATCGGGACAAACCATAAATATTTCATAAATCAAGACTTTCAGCCTATATCGACACCATAGATAAAGACTACTATCATCTCCGTGGATTAAACCAGAAAAATGAAGTTTAAAATGTGAAAAATATATAAAAATACTTACATTTATAAATTTAAAAAAAAAATCGAGGGGCACCGCACCCACCGTCCCCTTTGGCTCGTCTCTGATGATCTATAGGTAAAAGACTCGCAGCTTTGATAGTCAATTTTGATGGAGATCCACGGGAGATGAGAAGCGTATTAATTCATTTGAGGAAGTAGAGAATATTGTGTCGTCCAAAATCGCAGGTTGGTATGGGTTTCCGAGATTTTGTCACATTTAATCAATCCCTTTTGCCAAACAAGCTTGCTGTCCGAATTATTTACAAGCATATCTATTTTCCAGAAAGTACATTTTTGGAAACACGACTTGGTCATAATCCATCATATGTTTGGCGTAGTCTGCTTTGGGGTCGAGATCTGTTAAAAAAAAGGATTGTGATGGCGAATAACCAGGGCCAAAAAGGTTTTGTTTTCAAGGATCCATGGTTACTCCGGCCAAAAATTTTCAAGCCCATCCCGGGTTCCCATATGAACCATGCTCATTTAAAGGTCAACGATATCATGACATCGAATGGAGAGTGTGGGACTGGAACAGGGTGGAGAACATTCTCTGGGAAGTGGACGCGCGGGGATGAAGTGAAGCGATTTCCTGTAGGTAGCACGATTGGTGACGATAAGTTGATTTGGCACTATATATATGACTAAAGGGGAATACTAGGTTAAATCCGGGTATTACCTTGCACAGGAGAATGTCGTTTCTGCATGTAATGGATTGAGTTGCAGCTTTACCGAGGGCCTTAGGAAATTATGGAAATCGAGGATTCCTAACAAAATCAAATTCAGAGAATGATTTTTAATGCGCTTCCTGTTATTCGTGTTAATCTAGCATCGACGAGTAAACGTTGACAGGTTTTGCCCAGATGCATGGGAAGTTCTCTAAGATATTGATAATTCATTTTGGTTCTGTTTGCATGCCCGTAAGATATGGAAATTGACAGCCCTTTTGTCTCTTTTATGTACTTTTCCTGGTAGTCATTTTGGCGATCTTTCAACTGGATTTTAGTTTATAAAACTGGAGATGACTTTGAAAATTTTGTCTTGCTTTGCTGGAGTATTTGGGAGGAAGAAATGTCCAAAATTTCCGAGTTAAGTTTCTCTCTTATGATGATGTTCTCGCACGCGCAGCAAGAGCTAGCGGGCACTACTATACATATATATCGAAGCACACTTTGTGTTGGTGTTTCAAAGGACTCACACCCGAATCCAACTACACGCTGGCACCCACCTCCTCCTGGTGTTCCCGAACCATTAGCAGCTACTGTTTGACGTCTCTACTCAAACTCTCCAGGAGCATCTCGTTCGGACTGTCGAAGACCTGCCTAGGCGCTTGAGTTGGCTGGCTGGTCGTAGCTTGCAATCTAATATCAATATTTTGTTTTCGGATGCTGTTTCATTGTTCTTAAACAATGCTGTATTGTACGATTTGGACTCTTGTTAACGTAATATTTTTTTATCCAAAAAGAAAAAAGTTATGCTGAATTTTATATATTTATATTTGAAATATTCTGTTTATGTTATATATTATAACATGTATATATATATAAAAAGTGAATCTGATGAAGATTCTTGAAAGCTTCAACGAATCATCAAATATTTTCTGATTTTGGAAATTAGCAAAAAGTTATTCTGATTCTTTCTTCGTTGCATCAATTCGCACTACTTCTCATTTCATTAAGCTCATGATTTGTTTTACTATTTTTGTCAATTATTAATTTAAATAGTAATGGGTTGCAGCTAGCTATATAGCTTCATGTTTTTGTTCATAAAACTTGAAATAAACAATACAAGTTCATCATAAAATTAAGTTTCATTTATATATATATAGCTTGTCTTTGTCATAAAACTTGAAATAAATAATACAGGTTCATTATAAAATTAAGTTTCATTTATACGCAAGGTTCCCCCAGAGTCCCAGACAAGTGACAACTCGAGTTTTCCACATAAAGCCAAGCAAATTACGGAGGGAATAAAGGGAAATCTTATTAAATATATGATTATATATATATTTTGGAATTTGAAAGCAAATCAACGTCCTTATCAAAATTAGTCTTTTTATATTCTCTAGGCAAGATTCATATACAGATCTTATCTCAGGCTCTGTGAAAATGTAATAATATTCAATAATTCCAAATCAAATTTCATGTTCAACAGACATAGATTTAAACACAATCAATAGTGTTTTCCTTGGCTATTGAGTTGTCGTTCTACATATTGGTCTCGTATATAAATCTCTTTCTCTCTTTTAATTATTTATAACGATTTTTTTAATACTAAAAATCTGCATTGCATGACGTACATATATATAATTATGAGGGACATGTATTATCAACGCATCTATGTATATATTCATAAAAGATTCCTATAATTTCAAAATATAATGATCGAAAAATGTCTCTAATCAAGCTTATTATAATATTGCAGAATATTCTTGGAGAGACGTTGATTGAAATAATAATTAGCTAGCTAGGAATATATTATAAATATATAATATATCATATATCTTGAATCATTTCATGCACCGCGGTGGCTATCTCATTGACCGTGCTTAGCTGGCACTCATCTTCGACCTGCAAATAATAATAATATCAATTAAAAGTATATATAATTGATTTGATTTGTGATTAATGATCTCGATTAATTGATTCTTATGTGAGAATGAATATAAACCATTAGATACAATAATGGTACGTAGCATCTGGTTAACGATTTATTTCATCCTATCTATGTGAATATTGTCCTCATGATATGATGAATGATCAAGATTTGTCCATGCATATATCGGACCCATTTTTTTTTTGGAAATTGTATGTATAACAAGATTTTATCCGTTGAAATAAAATGAAAATAGATAGAATCTCATCTACCCTGGTTAACTAATGTCACGTACCTTGACGCTGAAAGAGTAGAGAGCTGATTGATGGACGGTGGTGACGTTGAGGTGGAGAATTGTGAGGCGGATGGAGTGAAACGCGGCCACCATTTTGGGGAGTTGTTTTGGGCGTCGCTGATCCGATACCGATATTTTGATGTTGGCATGGCTCTCCACCATCGTCACCTCGATATCGGCCACACCATTCTTTATGGATGTCGAGTACTGAGGAAATATGAAGTATTCGGAGAATAATCCACCGCCGACATTATTCTTCGCTATTTGCCTCTGCCCTTCGAGATATTGGACTTGTTGTTCCAGTTCCTTAACGAAATTAATGGCTCCACCCACTATTGATGCTTGATCTCCCTGTTGTATCGGAAGAAAATTATCATATATTTAAGTATGTTTTGTTTTGTTTTATTTTATAATAGATTAAAGGAAATACCCTCCCTCCATTATAGTTTAATTTGTTTTGTCATTGATATGTACAAGATGATTCCTTCGCTCGTACAAATGTCCTACCAACAAAATTCTTACACAAAAACTAACGCATGCATACATCATTATACACAATAATTTGTTTCGGTTACTATTTCTATATATATATATATATATTTTAAAAATAAATGTTGGAGAGTATGGGAATTTAAATATTACATGATTATCTGAAATACTTATTAAATAAATGATCGAATGTGGCAAACTAATTAATTAGCATGGATATAATATATAGTTTACTTGATAAAAGAAATTTAAATTTTATTTAAAATAAAGAAAGATATTAGTTTATACCCTTTGAGCGTATGAAGGAGGCATTAAGGAGCGGAGGACGGTGAGGTACTCATTCATCAGCCTCCGGCGATTCCTTTCCACCGCAATATGAGTCATTCTCTGCTTCTCCATTTCTTCCCTGTTCTTCAAGCTCCTGCTCCGCCGCCTCTTCCGGCGGCTGGTGGCCTCCGGAGCCGTGTAATCGGTCTCCGGTGAAGAAGTTGTGTTTTGTGGCGGAGAAAAATCCCATTTCGTACTGGAATCCTCTTCATCAACATAAATGTTGAGATTTTTGGCATTTGGCTTTGTTTCTTGTAGTATGGATTCGATATTAATGTTGAACTCATGATCTTGGCAGCCATAGCTAATAGGGTTTCGCCGGAAAAGGACAGACTCTAAAGCCATTTCTCTTTTCTCTCACTCTCGAGAAGTTGAAAAGCAATTGGTGTTACTATCCATTTAAAGACTTATTTTATATTGCCATAATATATTCTTTATCAAAATTATGCTACATAGCAGTATCACATTTATCACGTTATTTAATCAAGTATTTAAAATTCATAACTAGTTAAATTTATTGTTTTTTTTTTTTTTGAATTCAATTTTCAAATCAAATTTCACGTCATATGATATAATATTGTAAAAAATAAATAAATATACCAACTCCATTCAAAATCATATTTACTTCCGTGAATTAATTGTAATAATTCGAAATGAATTTATATTGAATCCACAATTTTTATCTTGTTAGCTTCCCACTGGATGTAGGACAATATAATTTTATATACTACTATTTTTTACTATTATGCAAAGCAAGTTATAATAGAAAAAAAGAAGAAAAAAAAAAACAAGTTGCGTACAAAATCGTGCCCAAGAATCACCCGAACTTATACGAGGGGGATGTCTTGTATGTATCTCATACACCAATTTTCCTATTTAGGTCTACAACCAATATATATATATATATATTATTTATTTAGACACACACACACATATATATTTATTTAGACACAACACACACACAGATATATATATATATATATATATATATATATATATATATATATATGTATATATATATATACATATATCACTTCGAATTCTTCCATGATACATCGTACAGGAACTGAGACAAATTTAATAGAAGTGTTTAAGAGCATGTGAAATATCTTTAGTTTAGATTATATATTAGTATGTTTGGTGTGAGTGATAAATTAGTTTAGATTATATACCAGTATGCATGATGTGAGTGATAAATGAAAAATAAATTATTAAACTTATGTTTGTCTCATTTTTATGGGCCAAATTAATCAAGAACCCTACTTGATTGAAAAGACATCCTTTTATATTTAGAAGAATTCCCAATCTACTTCTTAAAATATAACATAAATTACAAATTTACCCACGAAAGAATCCACAAGCGAGATTTAGAATTTTAGATCTCGTGATTTGAACTCTATTCTTTGATGGTTTATAATTTTTTTTATTTTCACACACATTGCATAAATAATTACACGATGGAACTAAATAAAATTAAAAAATTGAGAAAAAATATTTAGAAATCAATATTAAAAATGAGATAAAATGCAAAATCATATTAATTTTTATTAAAAAATAAATTTTCAGATAAATATATAATCTATAATTCAAAATTTTATAAAATATTCATTTATTAACAGCTGAACACACGATTTTGAAAACACTGCTACAGATATCATTTTATGAGTGAGTCTCATGTGAGACCGTCTCACGGGTCATAATCCGTGAGACGGGTCAACCCTACTCATATTCACAATAAAAAGTAATACTCTTAGCATAAAAAGTAATACTTTTTCATGGGTGACCCAAATAAGAGATCCGTCTCACAAGTACGACCCGTGAGACCGTCTCACACAAGTTTTTGCCTCATTTTATATACCAAATTGTCATCAATGCTAGTTTAGGGTATTTTTTTTTCTCAATTAACACAAAATGTAAAAGTTATCATACTCATTAAAATCTTACCAAACAAAACATGTTTTATCATAACACATTATATATCATTATCTTGAGTTTTGTCATCAATCCAATTAGTTATCATATCATACACATCAAACATAACCTAAATTGACAATGAATAATACGAACGAATCTTGAAATTACTTTGAAGATTAACAACAAAATTAGATAATGAGAAAATATTTAGAATTTGATTGAAGAACAAATAGCTAGTGTCATGTATACTTGTCGAAGTAAGTCTCTTGTGAGACGGTCTCACGAATTTTTATCTGTGAGACATATCAACTCCATCGATATTCACAATAAAAAGTAATATTCTTAGCATAAATAAATAATATTTTTTCATGAATGACTCAAATAAGATATCCGTCTCACAAAAAATGACCCGTAAAAACGTCTCACATAATTATTTTACCTACTTTTCGAAGTACGAACTCCAAAAGTTCAAATCCCTTTAATAATTATTTATCTCTAGCTACTTTTTTTTTCCACCCTAAGATAATTACAAGACATTTACATGTGCTTTTGGAAGCGTATGGCTTGTCTTTATGTGGTCATATATAGATTATATATTGCATGTCTTCGTCTTACGGTCTCTTTTTTCTCATGAATATAATATTTTTTTTTGAAGAAATATATATTCATCAATTAAATTAAGTGGGATGGCTCGAAACTTAGTTACGTAGAAGTACCTAAAATAATTATATTATAAAGTATGGTTGTATCAATTCGCTCTTTATAGAGGAGTATTGGCTACATTATATCCTATGGGAATGAAATTGAGAGTAAAAAATATTTGGGGAAAAGAGAAAAGGAAAGAAATGGAGTCAGTGAAATAGTGTCGTTGCATGTTGAAAAAATCCACGAACGCAAACAAAGAGAAATTTGCTTAGGACTCCAATATTTTCAATTGTCGATAATAAATATTTGGGACAAAATTTATAAACAAAAAAGTGATGAAAATCTTTAATGGATTAAGCAGTACTATTTAAAATGGCATTCTTTTTTTATTATTGATATATATATATTGTGATTTTTTATATAAATATTAGCAATTTTTTGATATATCATAATTAAAAGATTAGTTGTATCTGATATAATATCTCGGAGAATGTTATTTGTTATGAAAATTTTAGATATATCAAATTAGTGAATCCACAATTGGAGACGGAGTAGGATTCTTGTTGGCCAAGCTAGAAAAAAATAAAAATAGTAAAAATATGTGTATATCGTGATAATTTATTTCTTCTAATTTAAAAAGTACTAATTCTTACGTGTTTATATTTAAAGGGTGAGTCTTATGTGAGACCGTCTCACGGATCTTAATCTGTGAGACGGGTCAACCTTACTCATATTCATAATAAAAAATAATACTCTTAGCATAAAAAGTAATATTTTTTTATAGATGACCCAAATAAGATATCTGTCTAACAAATACGACCCGTGATACCATCTCACACAAGTTTTTACCATATTTAAAAGGTACTTAAATTTCCATTTTTTAGAAGTGGCTATCATCTTTATGATATTAGACCAACAGCTTTTCCAAAGAATGTATTGTTTGTATCTATAAGCAAGAAAACACAATCTACTTTTATGTTTTACAGACTTTAAAACAATTTTACCCGTTTGGTGCAAAACCAGATTTCAATAAATCGTACGTTCTGTCTTCTTCCTTTTATATCTTATATAATATTCAATTATTCATTAAGTCCATTTGTATAATTTTGCTGCGGAGATGATAAATTTATGTGTATAATTAATTACATGTTTATTTTAGTTATGATAACTCAATCTCCTCGTGTAACATGGAACAATTATTCAATGTCCCCCGCTGGTTTCTTTGATGACAGATGATGTCTTTCGTAAAACGATATCACATATCTATATTCGTGAGACGAATTGATCTGGTTCATATTTCATATATTCTTTTGACATAAAATTAATATTTTTTTATGAGTTGGATCGAATCAAAAATTCATCTCATAAATTTGACTTGTGATACGATATCACATGAATTTTTGTGTTGTTGATAATATAGAGAGCTTAAAGGGAATATATTCTCTAATGTTTTTCGTGCGAGATTGCATTAATCTATAAATGATGAATTCAAGTTTTACTTACTCTTATAATAATTAAATTATGTGTGTAAATATATTAGAGGTAATATTAAATATTGTCCTTTATATTGACGATTTGATTGGTGTGCTAAATAATAATTACAAAAATTGTAAGTAAACAAACGAGATAAATTATTTCATCAAGCCCTAATCTTACCAACTAAACACACCCTATAGTTTAATTAATAACTTTTAAAAACAAATTTATTTTATAAAAAAATCTGATATTCCGCACGTCAAGTGTCGCTAGCCAATCAAATACTATAAAATATAATATTTACCAGCTAGCATTATCTTTTTACACAAAAATTAATTCAAATTCAAAATTTGAATACTAATAAGTAAGATAAATTATCCACTAAAATATGGCTTTCTTGCACAAATATATAAGTTAGTTTGTATCAAATCATTAAATTAAAGCTCTTAAAAATTCCATTGTTTTCTATCAGAAAGATGCCAAAAAATATTTCATCGGTGGAGAGGTGGTCAAATTTTGCAGCAAGTTTGGCCAAAATAGCGATGGCGGCAGCATTTTTATCAAAACCTGATTCAACAAACGAAAAGGCAAGCGCAACGGCCAAGATGAACCAGGAAGAGTAGGTCTACAGTCCCTTCGTCAAGTAGATAGATCGATTTGGTCCATACTTGTAATTAAGATAAGTAATATTTTTTATTGATCAGGTTAAGTCATAATTCGTCTCACAAAATTTACATGTTAAACCGCCCCCCTTTTTTTGGCTTGCCTCCTTATTTTTTATTATTTTTGCTCTTCTTATTTTTCTCTTCGTTGGGTTTTTTTTCCTTGTTTAATCTTTTCATGCGTGTTTTTTTTCCTTAATTTTATTTGCTCTTTCTCCTAATCGGTTATTCCTATAAAATTGATTTTTTTTCTACTCATTTAATAATTAATATCCACGAACATTGATTCAATTTGAAATGGTAAAATAAAAAATTTTAAACTATAAATAATAAAACAAAATTTTGGCAGATTGATACATTAAATTTTACTAATGACCTAATTGATACATATTAGTCAAATCAGTGTAATTTTTTTTTATAAAATTTAACTATTTTACCCCTTCTAGCAAAATGATATATTTAAATTTGAAAACTTATGTATATAATTAAATATAAGTTATAATTGTTAGTCTTGGTTAGAATCATTATCCTACTCATTTTTCTTCGATCGAAGAATAATGAGGATTGAGGGCTAATAGGCAAGTGAATTCATTGGCTGAATCAAAGTGTCATTTAACACAATATTTTTCGATCACTTATATCAATAAAATTATATTTTAAGAAGTATATGTCTCTTGTGTGACGATTTCACGGATATTTTTTCCTGTGAAACAAGTCATTTCAATTCATACTTAAATTATGGAGTAATTAAAAATAATAATTTTCATGAATCGGATCGGGTTGGATATTCGTATCACAAACATGGCTTATAAAACCGTCCCACAAAAGTTTTTGTTCTTCAAAAAAATCACATAACCGATATCGACTAACTTAAATCGGTTTTATATTTCCAACCTTAGTAATTCAATTATTCAACACTTTCGTTAACCAAATCATAGGAGTATTTTACTTTCAGTTGACATAACGCATAGGTTCAATCTATACAAGCAAGTTTGTTACACATACACGAGGAAAGGAGAAATTACAAGGATTAAGCTAAACAATATTTATTAACTTGAAAGCAGGGCTATTTTTAATTAACTCAACTTCCCAAGTGTTTGTTCTAATTTATTTCTTAGTGACTGACAATCTCAGATTATTTAATACAACTTATAATTTACTAAACAGTTTACCGGATACGGAAATTATAAAATTTTATTTATATAGAGTTAAAAAATGTGCGTATGACTCGTCCAGTGCTTGTGTTTTGAGGTTGAAGACATGAAAACAGCCACAGCAAGGCTAACTTATTCATTTCTAACTCTCTCAAACTAACATTAGTAAGTCTCTTATGAGACGGTCTCACGAATCATTATCTGTGAGACGGGTCAATCCTACCAAATAAACATTGACATAACAATCGCGAACCTCATAAAAGCTCATTGCGTCGTTCGACTATAGAAAAGCTCCTTATCTGATTTCATTAAGTAATACTTTTGCAAAGATCGGGTAATATTGTAAATTTATGTTTCAATTAGTAATCAGACAACAATGTGTAAAAGAAACAAACAAAAAAATTATTTTAAATAAGAGGCATCATATTCATGGCATAAATGACAACTTCCAATCCCACGGCTTGGAAATGGAGATGAACTCGGAGACCAATTTATACAAGAGAGAGAAGCAAATTTATCCCCAATATCTTCAAAATATTATATATTAAATGTCAACAAATTGGAGAGCTGAGTTAAGGTGTAGGGTCGTTGACCTAGTTGCCAAAAAGAATTGGGTCCATTGCAAGTTTATAGAAAAGAAGAATGTAGTTGATTAATAATTGATCATATTTTGAGTTGAATTCGAAAATTATATTGTTTATATCTGGTGAATTAAATATTTTTATTAATATTTTCTGAATACCATTAATGTCACATGGCATGGACCAACTCCAAATTCAATCATATATTAACCCTAAAATAAAAATATTTACAGTCCAATTCGAATTTCTATGATGGTCGTTTTTTTTCACACCCGTCATATTAAAAATCCAACCCGATGTTGTGTATTCGATTATTTCAAGTTCGGGTTCGAATATAAAAATTAAAAACCTGGCCCTCGCTCATCGAGAGTGGCAACAATATTTCACTCTTTGAATTCAAAGCAATTAAAAGTTTGAATTATTCATATAAACAATAAATGTTTTTTTTTTTTTTTTACTTTTATGACTTGAGATTCATGGTTTGACAAAGAAGGGAAGCTAACCAACACATGAAATCGAATCTTTATACCACTAAATTTAAGTGATAAAATAACTATAAATAAATAAACATGCATAAATGTACCAAATATTAATATTAGGATCATCAATAATATAAAAATATATCTCTTGTGAGATGATATCATGAATCCTATTTATGATATGAGTCAACTCTACCGATATTCACAATAAAATGTAATATTTTTTCATGAATGACTCAAATAAGAAATATATCTCACAAAATACGACACGTGAAACCGGCTTACACAAATTTTTGTCATTATATAATACATCACATATTTTACCATAATTAATAAAATAAATAATATCCGATCTCCTAAAATCTAATCGTCGTAAAACTAATAATCTCAATTCATACGAAATTTTTTTAAAAAAATTATGATACATCTCATAAATAAAATATACAATCATCTTCTATCATGTCAAGTGGACAACGCGTTCATCCCGAACCTGCCGGATTGGAAACGTATCGAGTCACCGACACTCAAAACTCGCTCCTCAAACCGAGCTGACTCACTCATCTTCTCTCTTCCGACCGATCGCCCCCCTTCTCTGTGAATTTTCAGCATCCCAATCGCATCTTTCACTTCTTGAATCGAAGCCCGCATCGTATCAATCGAAGCCTTTTTCATCGGATATAATTCGGATAATCTATTCTCACAATCTTGTGATCTTTTCAAAGAACATATTAGCTCAACGGAATCACCGAAATTCAAGAAATTTAATCTGTGCTTAAGCTCCTCGATTCTCAGTAGAATCTCGTTGACTGTCGAGAGATAATCGTTGTATAGTAGTTTAACGATTTCTTCTATTAATCTGTCGTCTTCCGGCAAGAGGGAATCTGGTACTTTGCAGATTTCTTCCAGTAACTGAACCAGAGAATCCATGTCTTTGATCAGATCAAGGTTCAAGAAAGAAGGGATTCTCTGTTCTTGAATCTCTTTCACCATGCTGTTCGAAGACGAGCATAGAAAATAACCCAAAACCCTCGAAGTAGAGAGGAGGGTCTCGAGATAACGTGCATACCACCTCACCCACGCGGAGAGACCCCAGGTTGCTGCGGTTGTGCTGTCGCGGAAGGCGGAGAGTTTCAGGTAATTATACCCGCCGTTGGCCGGGAAAATCGAGAGCTGATCCTGGAGGATAAAGGGTCCCCGCTTGATGATGTGGTGGATGATTAGGAGGCATTTGAGGGCGACTATGGTGTTTCTGGTGCGGTGGAGGCGATCCATGAGGGCAGTGATGATAGCGGATGCGGTGGCGCGTGAGCTGTCGCCAAGGACGAGCAGGGAATCGAAGTGGATGTCATCATAAGCGGATGGCGGCGCGTGGGTGGTAGCGCGGAGTACGGCTTGGTGAAGGGTAGCGGCGGTTGGGTGCGAGAGTATGGCGGCTTTGGATAAGGATGCTTTGTCTTTGATGATTCCTATGAGATTCCTGAGTGTGTATATTTTCCCCATGGGCTACGGCAGGAAAATGAAAGGAGTTGCAGGGGAAGATGATCAAATTTTTGTGGGATATTTTAATTATAATTATAACTGTAATTGTGATTATAATCTACCTTTGATCCAAAAGAATAATGATTCGATATCATTCAAGAATGGATATAATTTGATCGAGTCTATTATTAATTATACGATAGTTGACATGTTGGTGCATATTTAATTATAGAATGCGACACCCTCACATGGATCGAATTTTTTTCCATAGTAACTCTTTGGGAATACATGTTGAGTAATTAGAGGTACGGTCAATAATTATTTGTTATTACTGGAGTTGTGACACATCACTCCAAAATGTCGTGCAATACCAATGCACATATGGTAGAGGTGACTAAAGACGTAAACGAATCAAATTATTTATGAGTTATTTGAAATTTTATTTGATAAAAATTTGTTTGAGCTTCTTTAATGAGATTCGCTAAGATAAACAAATCAAACTCAAGTTTTACAATATTCGGTTCGCTAGTTCGTGAACATGTTCGTTAGTAAATTCATGAGTCATCTTTTAAATTAAAAAATAATAGTTTTGATATTTGATTTATTGATATTTAATATTAATTATGAAATATATAGTAAAATCTATTAATATAATAAATTTACAGATTTTAATAAGAATATTATATTTTTTTCTAGATATATAATTTATTCATTTTAATGAATTTAATGAAAATTTAAATATATAATTCATATTTATTAATCTCGTTTAGATTCGTAAAAATTTGAATAAGATCGTGAGTTATGAATATATTCGTTAAATAAATTTCGATCTCGACTCGATTATAAACGAGTCAAACTCCAATATTCAAGAATTTGACTCGATTCGATTGCATCTCTATTGATGGGAGCAAGGATTCTAGACAATCGATATTGTTGTTCATTTTGTATCATACGACCAATGCACATACGATAACAATGACAAATGAAGATTCCAGATAACATATGCTAGCCATTATATTAAAAATGTGTTGGCTTGATCTTAACCATTGATTAAAGATCGGATATAACTGGTATAAAATAAGAGTGTAAACTCTCATTTTGTATCAATAAAAAATCAATAATAATTTGAATTTATGACTTTCCTTGTGACTCTTTGACAGAAATCCCCTTTTTAATTTTTCTACTTCCATTTAGGAAAAGTTTAAAAATTATTGTCATTCAAACTAAGTTAGGTGGACATGGGATCATGTAGTATTTTTTTTTTTTTTGACAGAAAAACATGTAATTTTATTCAAATCGGAGTAAGATCCTCGATTACAAGCTTTACTAACCAAATAGGAAACTCTCCACAAATCCACACGAAAGGTGAGGAAGAAGAAATAGCAAAAGAGGCTAACGAGTACGCAACACCATTTGCGGTGCGCAAGAAATGTTCTAATTTTAAATGGGCATGAGAAGCCTCAAGTCGAATTTTTTGGCATAAAACCCCAAAAAACAAAATTCAATTGTATGTAAACAACAAAAATTGTGATTAAAAATGGGTGAATTTAATGTTTTCAACGCTTAATCGGGTATCTTATTCGTTTTTAAAAAGATAGATTAAAGCATGGTATTTAATTCTCAATAAATAGGATGTTGGATTTAAAATAAAAATGATCAGGTACCAAAAAAACCCGACACCAACTCAAAATTAATAATTTTGATTTGGGTCATGAGTTAAACCAAATTAAAAAAGATTGAGTCTTTCTCGTTCAAATATGTATATATATATTTTTTGATATGTTGTTCATCTACCATGTTCACCTCCGTGTCCATCAATGAGATGAACTTGTCTATTGGATGTGATAAATTATATCCAAATTATACTTATAATATATGAATATCACCTCATTGGTGTTATATACACCCCGCCAATGATGTGTCACTCATATATTAGATGTATAATTTGGATATGTTTCGTCATATCCAATATATGAGTGTTACATCATTGGTGGACACGATGAGTGAATACTATATCAAAACTATATATATAGTTATGATCCATATGTTCTAAAGATCTGAGTCGAGCACAATAGTTTTTCATTTAACTGTTAGATTTTTAGTTTTTGGTTAGAAAGTTTTATGAGGTTAATAGTTTGTTCACTTCTACACTCATGTATATAAACATGGAGAGATTGATCAAATTAATATATTTTGATTTCCTCTCATAATTATCGGTGTATAATCTCTTCTACAATGTAATCCATACACATGTCAACGAGTATTTCACATATGATGCAAGCACTTGAGACATGAACTGCTTTTACAGCCGAAACTAACACAATTGTTGTATGGGGTGCAATCTTGTTGGAATGGATTCAGAAAAGAGCAGATGTTAGAAAAGCGCTGAAAATAATCCTGAAACAACCAATAGATAAAGACACAAATACAAGAAAAGGCCAAATGCGTTAAATTAATATCTTTTAATTTCCTCATATTTATCGGGCTTAAAATCTTTTCTACATTATAACTCATACACATGACAAATTTTTGTGTGAGTTGCAATCTTGTCGGAGTGGATTCAGAAAAGGCAAAAACTTGTGTGAAACGGTCTCACGGGTCGTATTTGTGAGACAGATCTCTTATTTGGGTCACCCATGAAAAAGTATTACTTTTTATGCTAAGAGTATTACTTTTTATTGTGAATATGGGTAGGGTTGACCCGTCTCACAGATTATGATCCGTGAGACGGTCTCACATGAGAGTCACTCTTCAGAAAAAAGGGCAGACGCGACAGAAGCGCTGAAATAAACCCGAAAACAATCAATGGATGAAGAAATAGATACGAGAAAATGTCCATTGCGACAAAGGTGTCGAAATATAAGGCACTCAGAGTTGCCAAAATTTCGAACGCAACACTTATAATTTTTTATCTGGAAGTAAATAATGTTTGGCAAGATCCAAGATAGTCTCTAGGAGTCCATACTATAAAATATTTGTTTTAAATAATTATGTGTTTAAGCGGAAATTATTTTTATCATTTAATATATTATACATACTAGTGATATTTTTTTTAAAGGTTTTTTTTTTAGTTTTATTAAAATTAATAATATTAATTGTGCATTCTGTAATCTCGAAATAAATTAAATCAATGGAAAATGGAGATGGCGGCAATAATTTGACTGGAAAGATTCGTGGGTGAGCGTCACCGATAAGAGGGAAGGACGACGCCCGATTCTTCGGGTACTAACGAGTTATGCCTAGCCGGGATTTTTAGAAACCAGATTAAACTGAACCACACTATTAAAATGAACAAAGCCACGTGATTTGAATTGATTTTAAGTCGATCACGGTTTGAAATTATTATATGTTCATTACAATCGAAAAAAATTTGATTTCATTTAAGTTTTGAATAAAAATAAATCAGTCGAACCCATTACAATAATATAAAATTTTATGTAATAAATTTGTTAATTTTTTTGATTTTTCTTGGTTATAGAAATATATTATTTGATTTTTCGTTTGTATTGTCCATTTTATTGATTGTAGATTTTAGTCTAAAAAAAAATAAGAACGTCCCTAAACTTTTATGTTTTTTTAAAGATGGATAATTAATTTATTTATAGTATTTTACTTATAATCTATTTCATGATTAAATACAATGCTTACTCAATTTCTATCAATTGTCAATTGTCAATTGTTAATTTTTCTTGATTGCATTATTTCATGTACTAATTAAATAAGAAACTCGAAATTTAAATTGAATAATCCTAACCAAGATTAATGGAATGGTTTGGTTTGGTTTTAAAAAATTCATGGTTTGGCTTGGTTTGAACTTTTATGAAACCAATATGATATGGTTTTATTCAATTCTTTTTTGTCGAACTAAATCTTAGTTGAACACAGAACACCCCTAATCATGGGCTCTTCCGGATACGGTAAATCTACTCTTCCAGATATGGTAAACCGAACTAAATTGTAGTTGAACAACCTCAATAATTGATTTGATGCGGTCAATGATAATCGAACTAGTAATACGGGCTCTTATATCAATTGTAAGATCGAATGTTATAAGCTTTACTAAAAATTATAGTCGTTGGTAATAATGCAACTCAAATATTTTAAAATATACAACATCATTTTTCGATCACTCTAGTCAACAAAAATAATTATTGCATCCAACAAAATGCCTTAAACTTTCCATTTATAATTAAAAATTATTAACAATGTAGTTTTTATATGAAATTAAGGAAAAAAATTGCATCAAGACATGAACTAGGCAAATGACAACAAGAACATTATTGAATGCATGTTAATGTTTGCATGTTAATGAATTTCATTAAGTTATTAAAAGTCTATGGAAAATTTGAATACATATAGAATTTTATAGAGTTTTTAAAAGTCAATGTTGAATGCCACTTAACTTTTTAAAAGTTTATGAAAGTCTATTTTGAATACCACTAGATTTCTAGAGAATAAGTAAACATCTTAATTAAATACATTTAGACTTTTAAAATCAACAAAAGTAATTAAAAGTCGATAAATCTCCTATATTGAATACGTACACACCCGTAATTATACTCTATAATTATACTTTATAATTACGTAGATATATGCAACAATTTAAATTTTAATGCATGTATCATCCCTGAACGCACCTTGAATCACGGCGTAATTTTATACGTCCAATTCTTATTCTTTTTTTTAAAAAAAAATAATAATATCTGAGATTTATGCGATAATTACAATTTACAAGATGTCAAAAGGCCATCATATATTAATATATTATTATTTATGTAATGAATTTTTTTAAAAAAGCCAGCTGTGCCAACAAAAACCTAATCCTTTCTTTTTTTTAAAAAAAAAGAGGAAAAAAAATACTCTTTTTGCAGCGACACAGTCGGTGCTTCATGTGCCATATTCTATCGCCAGCGAACTTATGGACCTCCTGTCTCACACTAAAACACTTGTTATACATTATTATTATTATTATTATTATTATTATTATTATTATTATTATTATTAAATTAGGAGTTGATATTACATTCTGTTTTGTATTAACTACGTTTCACTTTATGTATAAAACATATTCACAAATAAAATATAATTAACAAGAAATAGTGTGTAAACATGAACTCTATTTGTGAAATTCGTTAATTAAACCATAAAAAAAAATTTCTTTATTTATTTTGTTCAATCAAACTCAGGGAAAAAATTGTATTTAGGTTAGTATATGCTTAATTGAAGTAATTTTTTTTTTTCATAGATGGAAATATGAAGATAGGAAATGTGATTTCCCATTAAATTTCTGGAATCCATAAGAATATTTTCCCAATATTATTAATAATTTTATATTGTACCATAAATATTATGATGTGAACATGATTAATAATTAATGAATGACCTATAACCACCACAACGTAACAAAAAGTAGAGTCCAAAAAGAATAACCTCAAGATAGTGGAGCACGTGGCTTCCCAATTGGAATTGTACCATAATCTTTTTTTAAAAGGGGAAAAAATCTCATGGTCGTCAAAATGCACTAGGAGATAAGAAAATAAAAAAATAAAGCACTATTATTTAAGAAAAATGTATATATATATATATATAACTAGAAAAGAAAAGAAACTGAATTTATTAATTAATTTCATGTACATGTGACTCCACGCACACGGCCAGTAGCAAAATAATCGTCCAATAATAATCTCACAACAAATATATAAAACAGAAGCGCAGCTCTAAAATTAAATATGAAATGAAAATACAACAATATGATTATCCCAAAATAATTAAAATCAATAACTTTACTACATAAGAAAAAACAAAACAAAAAAAAAAACCCAACAAAATAACTGAATACATCTCATCCGTCCACGAGAAAGCAACGAGATGGACCTACGTCCGGAGGAGCTCCACGTCGAAGTCCTACATCAAAGCCACGGCAACAAGTGCTGCCGCGACAACCGTTCCACCGAGGGCGGCTCTGCTCACAAAACCATTATTCGACCCATCTGCCGGAGGCTGATCGGCGGGTGGTGCCCCGCCGGGTGTACCCGGCGGAGGAGCTGTCTTTGGTGCGGGAGATGGGGTTACCGGTTTCGTAGGAGCAGGAGACAGGGAAGGTGGTGTGAGGGGAGCCGGAGACGGAGACGGAGACGGGGTTGGCGGGGCAACCGTTGGCGCGGGTGTTGGAGTTGCGGTGGGAGAGACCTGGGGTGCGCCGACCGGAGCTTGTGCAGTGCAGGAGGTGGCGAGTAGGGAGAGGAGGAGGATAATCTGCAAGCAAGCCATAGCGTAAGAAATGAAGAGAGAGATGGTGGAAAGGTGCTGGGAGAAACACTGTAAAGTGGTGTGTATAAAAAGAGCCAAGAAGTGGAGAGATTATTATATAAAAATTATAATTTGATAAGATTCGTTGGGAAAAAAAAAAGACTTATTAATAAAGGTGTCTTAGCAGGGATGCATGTGTTTGTGTATCCGTTGGGAACAAATAATTTAATATTTAAAAAAAAAAAAAAACTTTTACAGAAATCTTTTCTTTCGCTTTTATGTGTTAATATTGACTTTTTCCCTCAAAGTTTGATTGAAATTGGGTGGCGAACTTAACACTTCGTTTCAAACTTGAAATTGGAGTAAGATAAGCTATAAATGATTGTCAATTATAGTGTATGGACAATAAATTTTTTTTTAAAAAAAGGAAATGTATTGAAGTATACGAGGTGTAAATGAAAAGGGTTACGTTTTACATACCGTAAAGCTCGCCATAACAAATTAAAGTTGGTGCCATGTCTTTATTCTTTGAAGCTGTGGTCTCCAAATTCTTTAGGTTGTTCAACAAATTCCCAAAACATGCCAGCTACGTAAGGAAATTGGCCATTGCTGTCAACTTCCAAGGGCTGCTGAAATGTCATTATTCTCCTCTCAATAATATATTGTTCCCCAAAATAGATTTAATTTTTAAAATAATGATATTAAATAATTTCTTTTTTTATCTTTGATAAAACGACGGTAAAAGATTATTTTTTTTATATACACTATTTAGACTACCTAGACTTGAACTAATGGGTCTCGGGCCTCACTTTCCCGCTAAGCCAATTAATGAATCATTCGCATTGAATAATTAGTATACAACTTATGTTTTGCCACTATCTCTCCCCAAACAGCAACTAAAATAATTAATTAATCAACGAAAAATGGTATCGAGTCGTGACTTTAGGTATATTTTAATCTTCATTATGAATTTATTCAACACTGATTGAATTAACGTTCCATGTATGATGTATAATTGCTGTCATGACAAAGACACAGCTTGTCACAAATTATAGGTTTTTTCTGAAAAATGTTATATTCCAGATTTCTATTTTTTATATGTATTTATGAATAAATAATCGATATAAAATAGAAAATTTTAAAATATTTTGGAAAAGCAACCTCTGCGTGTAAACAATAGAAAATCGGGTTTAATAATGATCTTGATTGGCTGTAGGATTAGCTGTATCCTATTCATTCACATCTTTAGTTAAAACCGACCCACTTTTTTAAATTTTTTTTTAATAAAGTTAACAACACTATTTGCACATTGTCGTATGTCCTATGGTTTGACTCGATTTAATTTTCTTGGTTAAATATTACTATTTAATCAACTGTAATATAATGGAAATTATATATTTAAATGGCACCAAATAATTAATGTTATGGGTTTCCGAATGCATAAATTGCTGGAGAAAGCGGTGTTTTGTCTAAGGCAAAAACTTGTGTGAGACGGTCTCACGGGTCGTATTTGTGAGACAGATCTCTTATTTGGATTATCCATGAAAAAGTATTACTTTTTATGCTAAGAGTATTACTTTTTATTGTGAATATGGGTAGGGTTGACCCGTCTCACAGATTAATATCCGTGAGACGGTCTCAGATGAGACTCACTCTTTGTCTAATTATTATTTTTACATGGTTGAAAATTAGATTACACTTTTTTATTAAATTAATAGTAACCAAATCAAGTCACATGGACAGATATTTGTGGCATGATGTTTCCTGTATATGTGTGTGTGTTGCTTTAATTTTTTATTTACCGATAAATTGGAGGCAAAAAAAACTAGTGGAAAATGGATAATTATAAATTGGATAATTAAAAATTGCAACATAAAAAAATGTTACCTTAAGGCCTCGTGTCTTATCTTACTATTTTATTAGAGAAACCATCTTCGTGAAGCCTAAAATATAGTTCTAGTGTGTCTCATGTGAGACCGTCTCACGGATCATAATCCGTGAGACTGGTCAACCCTACCCATATTCACAATAAAAAGTAAAACTCTTAGCATAAAAAGTAATACTTTTTCATGGGTGACCCAAATAAGAGATCCGTCTCACAAATACGAACCGTGAGACCTTCTCACACAAGTTTTTGCCTGGTTCCTAATACACCCTCCTATAAATGGTAAGATAAAATAGAAAATAATACTAAAATGTAATTTGCCTAACCCCGACTTCTTTCGGCTTCCCAAAAATGTACAACTTAAGTATCATATAGTACAAGTACTTCCATTTTCCTTCATAGTGGAACGGTTTTTCCTTTGCCAAACACGGAGAACGAAAGGCCAAAACCATTTTTCAGTCATCAAAGTCAATTCCGATATTTCCCTTGGCCTCCAAGAACAACTTAATTTTTCTTCAAAGTTGGGGTCATCGTCAACATTCAGATTTAAAATTATTCTTTTTTTTAATTATCAAATTTAAAATTATTCCAAATATACATTTACTAATTTATAATTTAGAATGTTTTTATCATGTTATAAATGTTAACATCATATATACATCATTTTCTTCGATTGCTTTTTAATATATTTTAAAATTGTTATCATTGTAAGAAAGAAGGCGAAATATAAAGAAACAAAACATGTATGCTTATAAAATTATTAATATTTAAAAACGGCTGAACTTTATTGCAAGATCGAACAATTTGAAATCTGAGCGTATAATTCAAGGTATGTGATAATTGTTTGTATGAAATATAGATTTTTGCAATCTGTATTTAATCTCCCCTATCAAAAAGTCTGATGCTCAATTTCTCAATGTCTATGTCTTTCCAATTTGAGCTTGCCACACAAAGCTCGATATCTCTACTTTCTATGATGAATTCTTTGTCTTGGTTTCTTACAGATGTTGCCGTCTTACGATTTTTTGGAAAAATAAATTAGATGATTATGGACCAAGTACGCTTTTAGTCGTGGTTTGTTTCGGAAACTCGATTTATTGGAAAATTATGTTAATTTTTTTTTTTGAAGAATATTGTATTTTCGTCAATATTCTTTAATATCGTTCAATTACTTGGTAAAGAAGAATTATTTTAGCATTTTTTTTCTATCACGTCACTATTTCTTTTATTCCACAGTTCATGCAGATCATAGAGTTTTAAGTAATTTATCGATGTAGGAAATTATTATGTATTAAATTTTAAATAATATTATAATTTCTGAAAAAATGATATATGAGTTATATATCATATGGTCTATACAATATATTTTTTTATATGTAAAATGGATAATGATATTTATACTCCAAATATTGTCAATTGCACTGTATTTTGAGTTATTATATTAAAAATGGGCAAAATTACCCTTTGACAATTCTTTTTGACATATGAAGAGAACTTATAACCTTAAAACTATTACTTACTTTTGAAAAATAAAATTATTTGTCACACACAACCATTTTTGAAAAATAACACTATTTGTCGTGCACACGAAATTACCAGTATAACATATTACATAAATATTTATATTTATATAATATTTTTTTACTTTTTGAAGTTCTTATTTTCTTTATGATATTGTATGAAATAGTATATAATTTTATTTGTGGACTTAATGCGTTATTTATTAGTTGAAAATTATTTATTTCCCGAAGAAAATGAAATTTATAAGAATCTTATATCATATTCGTATGCATAATCACTAAAAATCAAACTACAGTTAAAAAAATCATAATTTGGAATTCTAGTGTGGACACTCGTACCTGGAATCATGAGTCCGAAGTGAAATTCACCGGTCACCCACTCACTCACGAATGTGTAATGCCACCGGTAGCACCAGTTTCCCAGTGGGTATTCATACATCGAATTCCTTTTCCCGACAAATCCATGACCCGGTAAAACTCCGGAATTTGTTTTAATTTTGAAGAGTCTCCTCATCTCCTTCCTTTCCAAAAATTATTTCGAAAATGGAGCATCCCGCGACCAAAGAAGAAAGCAATGGCCATCTGAAGAAAGATTCGGGTCAAGATCCGAGACCGGTATCCGAACCCGAACCCGAACCTAATCCGAAGCCTGCAGGTGGAGTTATTGCGGATAAAAACGACACCAATGTCACCGTAGATATAGATTTGAATGAAGGCAATAGCGGTGCCAAGGAGAATAGTAAACCGGCTGCGGGGGTTTTGAAATCGAAGAAATCGGTGCGTTGGAACGAGGAATTGGTCATGGAATCGGCGGTGCCGAGGGATTCCGATCGTGGATCCAGCAATCCCTCCGTAAATTACACGCCAGCGGCTTCCGCTTCCAGCAATTCCTCTTCATTTAATTTCAAAGGTTTGTGAGTCTCCATCTCTGTCTATCTGCGTAATTACGAAGTGTTCGGTGCTGGTGGATTGGGTTTTTGTTCGTAGATTTTGTGCTGGTTACGATTGAATCGAGGTTGATCTTCTTTTTATGCTTTATATGTTTTTGATGCGTTGATATCGTCTCTGAATTTGCCGATATTGTGCAGTTTTTTATTAGTATTTTTGTTGCAGTTATGGGGTTTGAATTTTGTGCTACCAATCATAATTTTCCTAAGAAATGTGGTACATTTAGCTCAAGGTTGATCTTTTTTATTTTTGTTTTTTAACCTAAAGTGTCATCCTGTATGTTTAATTATGTTGCGGATTGCGGAAGTTGTGAGCAAAGAACATCGATGTCTTCCTCAGCTTTCTTATTGGAGGACTGAATTGGTTGGGTTTTTTTTTTTTGCCTTAGATTAGACTAATTTCAACTCAATGGTTTGGATTGCTGGATTTCTATAGTTGGTATGATGAAATTGTTTTGATGTTGTATTGTTTAATGATATATGTATTTTGACTGAACGTTTTTGTTTTTTTGGGTTCATAGAGACCATGGGTAGTGTGAAGGATGTACTGGGGCGATGGGGGAAGAAGGTGGGAGAAGCGACAAAAAAGGCTGAGGATCTTGCTGGGAACACATGGCAGCACCGTAAGATTTTATTTTCATTGTTTTGTATAACTCATTCACTATATTTTCAAGCAGACAATTTGCTGTAGTTCCTTTAACTTTGAAGCGATCTTTTGCAATACATGGAGTATTTCTCTCTTTGGCAGCTTTTATTTTTACAGTTTCCGTCAGTGGCCTACAAATATGGGTGTTGCAACATGATTGCATTTATTTCTTTCTTCTTGAAACTTCGTACCCATAAAAACCAAAGTTAACATCATTTTTCATAGCCGCACAAACCAATTTGGTATTCATTTGATGTTCTCAACTATCTCCGTAGCCCCTCGATACTAGGCAAATAAATAAATATATGTTTACGTATATTGTAATTTGATGCCTGCATTTTCATGTTATATCCATTCAATCTCCTAACCCTCTTTTAAGAGTGTAAGATATCCATTAAAAGCTTGACTCGATCTTGACCCATTTACACCCTTACCCTCTTCTTACATTGATCTTTCTTAGAGCTTTTTGACACCCTGCACCACCTAGCACTGTTGGTGGCTTAAACCACCTTGACTCACCACATTCACATACGTGGCTAAAGATTCATTAACCATTGCTAAACATGCACAGCCAACAACTAGCACTGCTAAGCATTCAAATTTGATAATATATGTATGTTAAGACACTTCGTGCTTATGACTGCGTGATGCTGCGGGTATCTTCAAATGATGAGTAGGACAGTCAAGTACGTATGCAGCTCAGTTGAATGGATTCATTAATCATTATAATAACATAGGGAAAGTCTTTTATTATCCCTTGGATAATCTTTTCAAACATTTCGCTTGTTTCCATTTTGTTTCTTGAGAAATATAATCTCCATTGTGGTTGGTTTTTGAATAATTGTTGTGTAATATAGTTTCTTACCCCTGTTAGATAATATAATAATAATAATAATAATAATAATAATAATAATAATAAAGACACAAGGCCACCCTCTTCCGTTCTTTCTTTTCTGTTTTGTTCAACTACTTGTGGCATGGTTGCTTAGATTTTCTTCCTTCCTTTGTTGGTTTTGTTTTTTATGACTCAGTGAAAACAAGCCCTAGTCTAGCTGATGCTGCCCTGGGAAGAATAGCACAGGGAACAAAGGTTCTAGCTGAAGGCGGCTATGAGAAAATATTTCGACAGACGTTCGATACAGTTCCAGAGGAGCAGCTGACGAATTCATATGCTTGTTACCTGTCCACATCAGCCGGTCCAGTCATGGGGATTTTATACGTCTCTACTGCAAAACTTGCATTTTGCAGCGACAATCCATTATCATACAAATCTGGCGATAATACCGAATGGAGCTATTATAAGGTGTGATTTATTGTTCTATCAGCTGTGTGCCTTGGGACTGAATATATTAGTTTACCATAAAATACTTCAGCATTCTCTATGCAAGCACGTTTTATGTTTACCTGTTATCCTCATCCTTTCGTGTATATATTTGTCTTAGCATTTAAGTCTCTTATGCACATATTTTTGAACAGGTGGTCATCCCATTACATCAACTGAAAGCTGTGAATTCTTCATTGGGTAGAGCCAATAAAGCTGAAAAATATATCCAGGTTATATCTGTTGATAACCATGAATTTTGGTATATGGGGTTTTTGAATTATGATGGAGCAGTGCAATGCTTACAAGATGTCTTACAAGCACGGGACACCCAATCGGTGTAGGCTTAGTCCAGGTTCCAAAATTCACTACAAAAACTCTGAGTGATCTTTAGATAAATCACATGTTTTTTTGATGTACCCTTTGGTCCTATACTTGGAATTTATTTTGTGCTAACATTTCGTTTGGGATATCGTAGAGGTAATTAAGCCGTCATCTTGGATCAGTTTACTATTATTAGAAGAATGCACAGAGTATGTGTCAGTTCTGCTATTTTCTGGATTAATTCTTTAATACTTGAGCTTAGCCTATATGCTTGAATTCCAACGCCTCACTCTGCTCTCGGTTATTTGAGGGGTTTCATTAGTGTTAGCCCCAGTTTTAATCTCTTACTTGATCTGTCAATTAATATGTCGGTATATTATGAAGTAAAACGTAATGTGAAATTGCTGCTGATATTATGAAGCACTTACTGATCTTTTATCCTAAATGATTTTGTTTTTATTTTCATGAAATCAAATGAGATTTTGATATTATGCTACGTTATATGCGGCTAAGTGGTTTCGATACATTACAATTATAATCATAATGTGGTAATACTACAATAATGTAATTAAGAACATATATTTTAATTAACATTGTTGAAGAACATAATTTATAAGAATCAATACATTTCTAAATTTATTAATAATTTAATAAAATTTATATATTATATATATGATCCCATAATAATTTCATTCAAAAAGTACAAGTGATTACAGTGCGCAGAGTTTTGAGGAACATAATTGGACTTCGGTCACTGTTCGGAAAAAAAGAACCAACCCAATCTCTTTCTCTACATTTTCAACATTTAAACCCTAATTTTTTGAAAGCAAGATTAAGAGGAATTTGGCGATTGCCAAGTATGGTGATGGGCATAAAGTTGCAGTTTTGTGTTTGTTTGTGGAATGGATTTTAGTGGAAGGAGCATTTGAGACTGTCAGCCCAAACATGGCATTATTTTAAGCAAGTCTTAGCTTTATATAGTGTTACTATTTATAGCTTTCATCATCTACAAAATGGGACCCCACTTTTCAAAATATAATCTGTTATTATATTCTCTGCAACCATCACATGCATCATAATTTTCCAATATTTTCATATTATTTTCGCTGTTTTATGCTCCTTAACTATTTGGGGATTTGAGATTTGATATATTCTTGTTAACTTTGTATTATATTGTAATTAATCCTGATTAATTTGAATATTTGAACATATTTATTATTCATTTTTGGATAAAATATAGTATGTATATTACTTTGAGTCTTGCTGTAATTTTTTACACAATTATTAAATATATTATACATTATGTAATTAATTTGATAATGCTAGGGTATTATTATTATTAATTTTTTTTTTTTTTAAAAAGAAACCCCTGTGTCCTATGACGAGGCAGTAGTATTGGTAAATATCACATCCTTTGCTTCACATGCTATCCATATTCTTAGCTGTAATGAAACGAGAAAAGTTGAAAAGAAAGCAAAAGGAGACATATTATATGTACGTGCCACATTTTAAAATTTAAACGATAGTATATATCATTTGGAGGGCTTGATAGTTTTTTTTTTTTTTTTTTAAAAGAATTAACAATTATGCTGTGAAATGCAACATAAACATTTTTTGTAAAATAATAATAAAAAAAGAGAGTTGGAAGTATTCAATTTGCAGATAGGGTTGAGAGAAAGGGCAAAAATGAGATGGTACCCCTCACACCATACCATTCCCCTTTACTTCGTATTGTCACAATCTTTGTTCCCTTTTTCCCGTAATTTTCTCCCCTTTTATACCAAGCACAGCAATTCCCTTTGGACCCTCCCCCTCCCCTCCATTTACGTCTATCGTGATGCCAATTCATTATACTTAATTCCGACATAATTTTTCATTATTATGAATATGAGTTGTATGGCATTTTTTGCAACTACAAACTCTAAATAAATAGTTAAAACTTTTGTCTCCGGCCTAACCTAGTTTTTGATCACCTACTTTTATTTATTATTATACATAAATGGGGAAAGAAATGGTCTTTTTTGTCTATATTCTCTGTATTAACTGTGTCGAATTAAATTAAAGCGTGTGATATTAACTAGTATATCGGCACACACATTGAGTGTTTGTATAATATATATTTTTTATATATAATTAATCCGATTCATATTTAAATATAAATTATGTCATAATCATAATTATAAAAATAAATAATGAAATGTTGTACTGCAATTTGACTTGATCATGTTTATATGCAAATAATACTATAATTATAAAAATTAATGAATAAATAAATTACAAATTAAAATAATGAAATAAAAAAAAACATGATTTTTATTTAATACACTTACACTTAATAACAGATAATAAATATATAAAATATTATTATTACTATTATTATAGTGAACATGAAAACATCGAATATAAAAACAATGATTCTATGTTATACCAAAACTTTCGATATATTTGTATAAAATGTTAAATATCTCACTTCGAAACAAAAAACACTAACAGACATCATATGTTTGTTTTGAATTAAGATTTTCGTGATGATTAATATTATTACTATTATTGTGAATATAAAAAGAATGATTCTATGTAACATGAGAGAAACATTTTTATTGTAATTGTACACAATATTAATAACCCGAACATTTCAAAACCAAAAATACCATGAACTCTCACATTAATTTTATTTTGAATTAAAATATTGACACGAATATCTTGTATCACGAGTTCTTCTCCAATATATAGCATAGAGACACCCATAAAAAAAAAACGAGGTTTCGGGTTTTGAGGAGACGTGGAAGTTGCAGTGTTAAGAATGGGCAAAGAGATTGCATGATTGAGCTTTTAGGTAACGTGTGACAGAGAATGGAAATGACACAGAGTTTTTGCCATTTTTCTTGTCTCTATACCACTCCGCTGGGCCGGGCTCCAACCCCTGGGTCTTATTTTCTTATGGCCCATTACATATGTCAACATCCAATAATATTTTAATATGATAATTGAATTTATTATTATGTAAATCATGTGTTTAGTAAGAAGAAAAATATCTTGTTAAAAATTTTCGACGGCTAGGGAATTAATCTAGAAAAAAGAAATGAGGATACATATTACTTTTACACATACATATAATTAATTGTCTCCTCCTTGTAATCCAAAATCCGACCATTTTGTCCGAAAAAGAATGGGTCCGTCCATTTTCACGCGCCACCCTTTGATGCAAGTGATTTTGTATTGTTTAATCTGTAGCAGTGCAGGTATACAGTACTGTACTGTAACTATCAAACACTCCTCCATAGTTGGAAATATATTTCTTACAGTGCAGTAAAAATGTTATTACTTAATCAATTACCAATAATGCAGCGAAACTAACGAATTTTAAATAGATTCCATAACTTCATTGCATCTTAAGATTACTTAGTATAAAAACAATTATTTAAGAAAGAAACATTTCAAACATCATCGGATATAATGTAAGGTTGTGATTAGACGAAAAGATTTGATTTGGAGAGATATTTGAAAAGCGAAGTAAAAATTAAATGTAAATTCAAATACATAGTAAGTTGATATTGTGTGCCGTTGCTATTCCTTTCATTCTCTTTGAACTTGATAGGCATGTGTTTGTGTTGAACCTGGGCCTCACACTTAATCAGTATACCAACATAATTAGAGAAATAAAATATGGCAAATTTATTCAGTACACATCCGATAAACAGTGACTCGTAAGAAAGCACAACAGGTTCTTTTTTATGAATTTTAAAAATTGTTTTTTATTTAAAAAACAAATTTTTATTATGTTATATATACAAGTGATAGAATCTGATATCTAAAACGTCATTGAAATTAGCTAAAACAGGATGGAATATGAGGATCAAGTAGACGAACACGAAGAAGAGATTGGGTTGCCGCCCAGCCCACTCGACGCCGCTTCTCCGCCACGCCGGAAGCCCAGATACAAGGAATGTTTAAAAAACCATGCGGTGGGCATAGGTGGCAAGGCAGTGGACGGCTGCGGCGAGTTTATAGCGGCCGGGGCTGAGGGCACCCTAGACGCCCTCAAATGCGCCGCCTGCAACTGCCACCGCAACTTTCACCGTAAGGAAACCGATACTTTCAGCCATCACCATCACCACCACCACCATCAACAACAACAGCAACTACTCTTGACCCACCACCCACACGCCCATTTCAGTTACAAAACCCCCACGGGGTACCTCCATGTCGCACCACCACACCAAGCAGTGGCTCCGCTGGCGCTTCCTTCCAGCTCCGGCGGCGGCGGAGGCGGGTCCAGAGATGAAATGGAAGACTACTACTATTCAAACCCTAGTGGCGGCTCCGCCAAGAAAAGGTTCAGAACGAAGTTTACACAAGACCAGAAGGATAAAATGCTGGATTGTGCAGAGCGTTTAGGGTGGAGAATTCAGAAGCAAGATGAAGAAACGGTGCAGCAGATCTGCAATGAAGTTGGAATCAAGAGGCATGTGTTCAAAGTGTGGATGCATAACAACAAGAACACCCTTGGTAAGAAAATTTAAATTTGGCATACCAAAGATTTTTTAGGGGAATTTATTTGAGAAGCTGGCTGCATCGCATCGTATGTTTATGTAATTGTGTTATTTTATGACGACTTTAGCTAATTAGAAGATGGACAACTTCAGGTTTCTTGATCAAGATCAATTCTTCGCAAGTTGTGGTGATATTCGTTTCAACTTCTTCAAATTTATATAACTAGCCATGCTTAGAATTCCATATTTGCCTATTTGGTTCCTTCTTTAGCTCTCATTTACATCATCATCGGAGGTGAAAAATCTATTTAATTATATAAAAAATAAAGAAATCGCATGGTTATGTGTATATAGGGTCTCTTTCTTATACGACCGATTAAGAAATTTTCAATATACCATAGTCATAGCTAGTATATATATTATATTACATGTGAAATACTTACATATCTTTACTCCCGTCTGACTCTCTTTTAAGAATGTACCTCCAAAATTTCTAATTCAATGTAAGGCGAGTAAAAACATGATTAATGATTCTACATACCTTTCCAGTGTATATATTTCTGGTGCAATACTACTGCTGAATGCCTGCATTCTTTCTCGGGGTTTGCATTGACTTCTGTATGTATGCGTAGAATTAAATATATATCCATATTCATATCAAATAAATGTTACATTATTTGCAATTTTAAAATTCAAAGACTATATATATATTAGCTGCTGGAGATGCTGTTTGACGTGATTGATAAAATGAGTATTGATTGTTCCACATCTCATTTCATTCTCAACTTACGCACCAACACCTTATTACATTAATCACACTTCATAAATAACTTATATCTATCACTCATCTTAGATATCAACGTCTTTCTATCATCTCATGTCACGTGCCAAAAACATATGATATAGTGCCTTGGAGAATATGATCTTAAGTAATAAAAACTAAGGGGGGAGGTTGTTAGATACTATGTATCAGTTAAACATTTCGAAGTAGGGTTATTTACATTTTGGATGTTATAAAACTGTAAAAATTACATTAATTTTCCTTACCTGATATCTTGTTTAATAATTTAAATATAATGATTTAGTTCATTGTATATTTGCACTGGTTAATTGATATAAGTTGTCCTCCACAAGTAACAAGTACTCATAAACAGTTATTGCCTGTATTTAGGTTGGAATTTCGAGTAAAAAAAACCCCTTTCCTATATTTATAAATATTCGTAGCTAAAATTTTATATGAAAATCATTGAGTTGAGAATCCCCATTGTGTGAGGACCTTTTTGTGATTTAGCTTTATTATACGAAATAGAAGAGCGTGTACATAGGGAAAGAAAGAGATTACGCAGAGCTTTCCATATATAACATTTTCTTATTATAGTAAATCATTGTCTTTATCTCTTTCTTTGTTCATTTTCCGTTTTATTTCTCAAATTCTTCAGATTTGGATGCAAAGTTTGAACTAATTGCATTCATAATTCATGATTATTTCATTCCCTTGATTTTCAAAAGTTTTTTAATCGGTATATATGATTCAGATAAATCTTTCAAAAAGATCTTTCGTAACTAATAATATATATATATATATATATATATATATATATATATATATATATATATATATAGTAGAAACGAAATTGAAATTTCTTATCCAAAATATTATCAATGCGAATGCAGCTGTGGACAGGTGGCCCCAATCCATTCTTACGTGTTAACCACCGAATGTTTCCAGCTTCATGCATTTCGGCACCCACCGCTAACAAACCAGCTAGTAATGTACTAACTTTTAAAAAATAAAACAGCAAATTAAAGATGTTCATTAAAAAAATTATGTCTACGGCGACTTTTGTTTCTTCCTACTCTACGAACCACAATCAGAACCAAAATATATATATAGATAAATTTGAGAGGGGATGAGAATGGTTGCCCGTGATAGACAACTGCAACAGTGTAGTAAACACAAAATGCACTGCATATATTTCTTTGTAATAATATATATGTGATTTGGTGTATCAGCTAAAGCTGCACACTGCGAATTGTGGTCCACCCTGTGAGGGCTAATTTTGTCAAAATCTTGCATCATTTGCAAATTGAACCATTCCTTCGACATAGATTTTTTAAAATTATAATGTGAGATCTCTCATGTCCCACTTTAAATTATTATTCATCGATCGTACAGACTTTTGGATATTCTGATGCTAATTTTTGGAATTTCTGCACAATTCTAATTAGCGGCCTACTTATTTTCCCACCACATGTTCATTCTTAATCAAGCAGCAAAGCTGATATTTTTGCCATTAAATTATCTGGTTTGCCTTCTACAGATTTTAGTTGATAATATTTCTTAAATTTGTTACTTGACATGATTAAAATTCGAAAGAGAGAAACTTATGAATAAAATGCAAAACTTATAATATCCAAATTAATTAAGTACTCTCACGAGAAAGTGGTCTCGATAAATTTCAAAAATTCTTCCGACCATGTAACACATAGATGTATATTTCATTTCATTTTGATCATTTATAAGTATTGTGAAAAGTATAGCACCATTAAATTTATGACAAAAATTATTTCTTATTTATAATAAAGATCACAAAGTATTTCACTATTTATGGCCATGAAATTTATAGTTATACATCTTAATATGTATAATTTCAACATCTTCGCACATGAGAAAACCGAATGCCTTGGCGCTCTTTATTGTTTGGGCACACACGCAAATAACTTATTCAAATTTCACATGACATGTACATGCCAAATTCCCTAATATTTCCATCCAAGCTTCAGAATTAACCTCATTTTCTAGCCTTAAATTGAAGTTTTTTCCAGGACAACCGTGTCTTGTGCTAGAATGAACATACCCGACAGACTTTTTTGGAAGGATTCTCTCGACAAAAATCGATGGGTTCTATTCTTTTGGAAGACTCTTTTCCCACTTGAACTTCATTTGATGAGGAAGAGTAGTGCCTGCATAATGTCCTACTACATTTGGTTGTGACTTAGTGTCGCTAGTGAGCGTGGGACGATTTATCCTCGATCCCTCTTTCTTGATTTCTTAGTGTTCCACCTTCAATTCTAGTGTTTATGTTCAGCTCAGACATTTATTCTCTGGTATTTTTAATTTGTTCCTTTTGGTCATAATGCTTTGGTTTCTTGTGTTGGTAGAGTTGGTGTAACTTTAGGGCTAGATGATATATATCATCTTTGATCTCCCTTGCTCTACCAATTCCCTTTCCACGTACGTTTCAAGCTCCCCTCGAATCTTAAACTCCTCGAGTGACATTTTAACGTTTCACTGTGTATTAATTCTTCCCGAAAATTCGATTTTAAATCGTACAACAACATAAATACCATAATTTGATCTTTACTCCACAAACAATCACACGTGCATAATGGCGTGAGACAATTGCACCTCACATGTATAGGCTCGACAACTCAATCCCTTGGTTACCACAACTTCTGGGAAACCTGTATTGATTTGGTGTCCCTGTTCGAGATTATTTTATTAATATAGAAAAGTTGATTTTCCTTTTCAATATACCAGTACTTAATTTTTTTTAATGTGACAATTAAATTATATTAAATTATAATGAAAGGGACTTGAGACCTGTGACCTAATAATGAAGATGACATAATAAGATATTTTACAGAGATCAAATGTGCATTGTTTTGACATGTTCTTAACTTGGGATATGCATTTGAAGTTTGGGGTAGTCTTAAAGCACCATCCAAATATTGAAAAGTACAGATTCTCTTGCTGATGTTAATGTCTACAATTCACTTCCATTTGAATCAAATGTTTTCAAAAAAAACAAAAACAAATGGTGCAGGGTTTAAATTAATTTAAATTTAAAAGACTGTTATTATTGTCGTCGTCGAGGGATAAAAAAATAACCCAAATAAATTATACTGTGTCCTAATGAAGCAAATTAAATGTTTATTTTTTATTTAAAAACCTTAAATGATGATCATGAATTATTGATGAGTAGGTCTCTTGTGAGACGGTTTCACGAATATTTATCTGTGAGATGAGTCAATCCTATCGATATTCACAATAAAAAATAATACTTTTTCATGGATGACCCAAATAAGATATATGTCTCATAAAATATGACATGTGAGACCGTCCACACAAGTTTTTGTCATTATTATTTATAAAAACTAAATTGTTAATATAATTTCAATTTTCAAGTTGCTGATATGAGATTGCTATATATATATATATATATATATATATATATATATATATATATATATATATATATATATATATATATATATATCGTAGGCCCAGACTGGAGCCCTTGGGCCAAAAAGCCCAACCCAGCAATCTTGAATACCGGCCAATAGTAGCACGTCATCTAAGTTTACAACCACGTCGCTTGATGTATCTTTACAAGTCAGGGTTGGTAAGTCTCGACGTCTCAGTATATGGTGACACAATATGCAAATCGAGCCAATTGCTAATTTGGCTTACACCAAATTTTTTGATTCCCAATGTATTATGGGCAAAAACTTGTATGAGACGCTCTCACGGGTCGTATTTGTGAGACGGATATCTTATTTGGGTCACACATGAAAAAGTATTATTTTTTATGCTAAGAGTATTACTTTTTGTTGTGAATATGGATAGGGTTGACCTGTCTCACAGATTATGATCCGTGAGACGGTCTCACATGAGCCTCACTCTTTATTATTTTGTTACAATCCTCGACTGAAATCTTGAATCCTCCGCTATTAATTACTTCATAATAAATATAAACACACAACGCATATCACATATCTATAAACAAATCCCAAAAGGTATTTATATTTCTTGGCTTGTCCACTCTGTTTTTCAACTCAAGACGCATCATGCTGTATTTTTCTCTTACAACCAGCCTATGGAACCCTTTCAAACAACTATATGATCCTTGATGGGAAAACGACTATGATGTATGTAATTTACGCGACAACATGCTGATTGCAAATAAGATTAACCGGCTGATGATAATAAAAAAAAATAGAATTTACATGCTCAGGAAATTAAAGAATTGGATGTAGTCCGGTCGAGTTTCCTCCTTTTGTTGTCAGGGCTCGTGTTTGAAGAACTTGGGCACGAGCCAACTGCGGTTCCATCACTTTTATAGCTCCAACACGCGGCGTCCAAGACCCCAATTGGACTGTGGGGCACTGATGATGAAACCCCACTATTTGATGTCAAATCTTGAATCAATTGGAGGCACATCACTAACTTTTCCTGCAAAATTGAACGAGTCATATTTGAATTTGGATTTAATGTACTCGGGGCGTTCCAGCCACAGACTCAACTGAATTTTCTACATCAATATTACTTTGAAAACCTGATCTGCTACTATTTGACAATGCCTTCGAGCTGTGCCTAGGACAACCTAATGTTGTATGAAATTCATGTATTCATGTTCGACTTATAAGCGAGCCATATGACCAACTTTCAGTGTTACGATCAGAAGATCAAACTCGTTTTTAATCCTTGCACCAAAACATGGGAATAAAATGTCCTGTCCAAGGTTAGATATTAGGGAACAACATAAATTCTACCTTATCAATTCCTATGAAACGAGGCAGGGCCTTATCGATGTCAATTCCGTGTATTCCTCCTGAAACATTCACTGCCACTGCTGCAGCTATCTCAGAAGGCCTGTATCCCAAGAAATCGATACCTGCATTGAATTCTCCACCAACAAATCGAATCAACACTTCATTCTTTGAAGAGAGTATTGTATTAAATTGACTACAAATTGAAAACAAACCTTTTATTGTGCTTAAAATGATTTCAACGGATCTGGAGATCAATGGCTCTGGTGGAAATTCAGTATCATTAATCTTTCTAAGGTAATAGTCTATGTAGTCACATGGTGTATAAGGTTTCATCCTCCACTTCAAGTATTCCAGCACCACAATCTCCATTCTTTGCACGGTTTTGCCTTGAAACACAACTTCTGTCTCCCCGGCCTGTGACATTCATACGAATGGAATAAACATCAGTCGCAGTCAATTTTCTCAACTCAAAATAACAACAAATTTTACTCCATGATCAAAATATCAAATCACTCATTCGAAAAGGCAACCCAAAGGTACATTGCAATTGTCACACTTCAATCGTTGTGTCAAATAGGTATCCGCACGTGACAAATGGGATCACTCGGTGAGTATATTACCTGTATGCCAAGAGTAGATGGGGCATCCACCTCCTCCACCTTGGCTGCAAGTAATAAACATGCTACAGCTACTAACTGAGTTGTCCACTTATGTTTACCTCCCTGTTCACGTCAAAGCAAACAAATTGGCAGGCAATAATATAAGACATTAGTATTCAAATGCAATTAAATGAACAAAATGCCATTGCAGAACAAATAAATCCAATAGGTTCTTACGTTTTCTGATGAACACACGGGCATGTTGTATACAGATAGAAACCTATCCAAGTAGTTCACAGCCAAATACAGACACGATTCTCCAAATTTATGGTAAGCACAAGCCTGAAAAACACAAATGACACAAGAATTCAATGAAATTTTCAAAAAATAAATAATATTCTCAGTTAATTTTTATTTCGAATAAAATGATGTGATGGAGTCTAGCATTACATTTATGTTGATAAGCTCCCAAGAAACCATTGCATGAATTACCAGAAATCAGAACATAGAACCAATTAATCACGGAATCTGCTCTATTTTAGATGGTTATCAATTGATATGGGAAAGAAAAATCCCATTTTGGCAAAAATAATTGGAAAATGAAAGCAATAAAGAATTACCGCCAACACCCAAAAATGGTGATCGAAATGAATTAAAACGAAAAAAACCCCATTCAACCAATTAACAATCGTAAAATTCAATTTTGATCATAAAGAAAAATTATGTGAACACAAAAATGCAATAAGAAAAAAAAAAGAAAAAAGAAAAGAATGGCAACTGATTCACCTTATACATCCAATCCAAAGCTTCTTTTCTCAAACCCAAAACAAGCTCCCCACTCCTCAATCTTTCGAGATACGCATCTCCGAGCAAGAACTCCCTTTCTCTTTCAACCATCCAGCCAATGTGTTCTGCACTCAGGGATGGGAAAGGAATCAACGGCCTTGATTCTGATCCACCGTTTGGACCAATTTTTTCACTGTTTCGATGGTTTTGTTCATTGAAAGGATTAAAAAGATCATCATATTCATCGCCACCATTAGAACAAAAGCCATTATTTTCTTCGTCACACAGCAAGTCTGGCTCTGAACAGTCAAAGCTGTTGCAATCGGCCATTGGGAACTCACCCCCTCAATGAATGTGCTTTTGTTGTTAATGGAAGTTGTCAAAATCTCACCAAGAATTGGTTTTTATGGGACCTTTTTCTGCATGTCAGTGATTTTTCGTTGTTTTCTTGATATATATAATAATACATACAAAAATAAAGCACGCAGCGGCTGAGGAATTGGGCAGGGTAAAGAAAACCGACCCAGTTCCAATAAAAGAAAAGAGCCTAGTAGGCAGTCAGTGCAACATAAGTCATCCTGCTAAAAAGCACGCATTAGTGGTGATCAAAATGCAAATACGGATCGGTTGAGTTTTTATTAAAATTTTGAAATAAATCATTTTATCAGTTTTGCAAAATTGCAAACCAACCCCAATAATTAAATACCAAATCAAATCTAAATTTCGGTTTAGTTCGATTCAACTTGACGTAGATGATCGATTTTAAACTTTTATTTTTTAAAAATATATTACAAAATCAATAGCATCGGTTTGGTTCGAGTTTTTTTTATCATAAATTGAACCAATCTGGTTTTGTGCACCCTTACTTGACATGCATATCTTTGATTTTGGGTCGACTCTAAAATTCAATCGATTCGAGAAAAAAAAAATCTGAACTAAATATGATTTTAGAAAAGGGGAACGAACTATCTCCGACCGAGATACATCAAATCAGAAGTCGTATATTATTTTAAACCCATACATAAGTGCAATATAAGTCATCGATACGAGGATTAACATGTTTGAGTTCAACGTTGTTCATTTTTTTCCAAACAAAATAATATATATGTAAGTTTTAATGTACATTTCTTTTACTGATTCTGAAATTATATTTTATTTTATGTACATACTTGTAATATTAGAGATTGTATTGATGCTTTGAACCTTGTGTGTATATTTTGACAAGTGGTCATGTAGTTTATTTATAACGAGTTCTCTACACGCGTTGTATGTACGTACAATTTTTTTTATTTTTTTTTGCACATAACGACATGTGGTCATGTGATTATTTATAACAAGTTCTCTCTACACGCGTTATATGCACATACTATTTTTGTTTTTTCCGCACACGTTGTGTGCGTGAACATTTCATTCTTCATAGGTAATTTGTTATAAAATAAATTTTATAAAAATTAAAATTTCATGATTTTAATAAATTTCTTTAAACAATTAAATAAATTTGGAAATTTGAAATACAATAAATGTGTAAAATAAAATTTCAATTAAAAAAGATTACTAAAGTAAATAAGAGTATCCGAGGAATTAATTAAAGTAAATAGATTGAGGTAAGTTAAAAATTATATTCCGGCCCGAGTGTTTTTATCTTGTTATACCTAATTTTAAAATATGGTATAAAGTATATCAAACGATTTAAATTATATATTAAAACAATCAAACTCTTAAATTTTTATAATAAAAATAAAAATTTCCAATAATAATCATTCAAATGAACCTAACGAAAACTTGGCTTGGTTTGGCTATAACTCGTTTATGTTTATTTTGATTCATTATTTAATTAAAAAATACCAATTTAGTTTGGTTCGAATTTTTATAATTAGACAATAATTTTCGTTTGTGAATCTTGATGATGTTGTGGAGGTACTTTTATCAAGCATTAATGCATATTTTGAGTTAAGGTAATTCTGTATTTTTAAAGCATATTAATTTTTATGGTTTTAAAAAAAGAATCATTCAATCATTCAATACACAAAATTTTGAAAATTCTGAATGAGAGGAATGCCCTTAATTATTTGGGAAAGTGGAATTAATTTTTTTCTGGTCAATGACGAATAGATGGAAAATAATTGACTGGGAAACGAGTGAGAGAAATACATTGAAAATATAATTTATATATATAATAAAGAATTTAACTGAATAGACGGATGGAAAATTTAATGTTTTCCTTACATATAAACATTTTAGTCCAAGATAGTTAATTTGATTCCCTTACTATTTTCACCATTTATAAAATTTCCCACTTTTCAAACTTTAATTTTGGAGAATTCTTTTTCCTTTTCAACCTTTCTTTTTCTAAACTTACCACATTTCTCTATCTTGATTTTTGGTGTTAACGTTGTTATTTCCACGAGATTTCTCATACCAAATCTTATGTTATATTTCATGTTGTTCCTTAGTCTAATACTGACTGGACATCATCATATTCATCATGTGTACTACTTGGTTTTTTTTTGTCAAAAAAAAACACGAATCAAATATTTAATGAATACTTCGTGTGCCGATATACGTACTCAAGTATAGATGTGATTACAATAAAAATAAGAATAATCTTAGTCGTCTTAAATGCTCGGAGCTAAGTAATTGCATTTGTACAACAATTACAATAAATATATGTAAGAGCGTCACATTACATAGAAATTCCGATCAATGATTATAATGCTTTTCCAGTGATTGGTGGTTAGACGTGTTTTGAATACTTTTAAATCATTTATAATAATATGTTTTTTTTATAAAAAAATAAGAACGCAAACAGACAAAAAATTGATTTAAGGTTTCAACTACACACAATTTCGCAATAAACTAAAACTACTTTGTCAAAAAAAATTGAACTATTTTGGTAGGCCTCTTTAGTGTAGATTTCTTCTTGATTTATGCAAAGTTTATAGAATCAGGATCACGGTGTTAAGATGGAAAAGAAGTTTAAAGAGCTGTTAATAAAACTTTTCAAATTAAACCGACAAATAAGAAAACATAAGTCGTTGTAGCAGCTCAAGTTGATTTTCCAATCAAAGCTAAGAACTAAACTCATCATAGCGGAAACGACTCAAAATACAAAGTGAATGTTAAACACTAAAATTGGATCAGATAAGAAAAAAGTAAATGACTGTAAGTAAATAATGACGATAATTTGTTTAAGAAAATTCAAAAACTAATATTTTACGTCTTCTTTTCTTCCGTCAGAAGATTTGATGGGCATAACTCTTTTGTAAAAGGCAAAAACTTGTGTGAGACGGTCTCACGGATCGTATTCGTGAGACGGATCTCTTATTTGAATCATTGAAAAAGTATTACTTTTTATGCTAAGAGTATTATTTTTTTATTGTGAATATAGGTAGAGTTGACCCGTCTCACAGATTTAGATCCGTGAGACGGTCTCACATGAGACCCACGCTTTATACAAACCTACTTCAACTCGGTCAAAAACCTTATTGAGCTAAAACTCATAGTAACTAATTCAACAAAGTTCAATCTGTTTAGAAACAAACTTCTGACAATTATAATGATTATCGCTCAACAATAAAGCTTATGTATACAAAATAGGTGAGAACAAAATGTGCACAAAGTGATCCTTAAGATGATTTGATAAAAAATTGAGGCGTGTGCAAATCAACTTAGAATAATTCTTTTAAGAGATGCCGAGATTTCGGATAATGATTCATGATATTCAACGTAATAATGGTTTTCCTCAGTTATTATACATCCTCTTTTATATTTGTTGGTTCTCGACGATAATAAATAAATACGGTACTCACATATGTACTGAATACCAGACAATTATGTAAAGAGTGTCACATGTCCTTGTCATTTATCCAAAGATAATGATAACCAATTAAATTGTCTTGGACACTAGATGAGAAGAGTAATCAATGGATCTTTTATTATGTTCTACAGATAACATTCAAATCTTTCACATAGATAACCGTTAGTTGTTTATTGAGAATGTCGTCAGATCAATCATCATATTGGTACGTTTTGTTCTTTGTTCAATCTGTACCAATGTAAGTGTGTACTGATGCAAGTGATCTTCATATCAGTTATTTTAAGCGAGTTTTTGTCGGCTTAGATTTGTTGAATAAACTTCTTTGACGATACGCATTTATCAACTTAATTAAAACATATCAGTTTAGTTCGTAATCATAAAAACTTAGCTTTACATTATATATTAACACATGATATACTTCTATATAAAACCATTAGTAGTACGAAGATTTAAAAACATTTCATCGTTATTTAAATACCGCAAAAAATAGTTGTATACATTTTTTGTCTATTTACAAGAATTTGTTTAGTTGGATTGAAGAGACTGAATATAGAAACAAAATCGTACGTAATTGTTAAAATATTTAAGTAAATTATGAAACTGTATTAAATAAATAATATTTGAATTGATGGGTTAAATTTAGATAAAATGGTAAATTAAAATTTTACCATTTTTAATAATAAATAAATATAAGTAAAAATAAAATAAATAATAATATTATTTTAATACAATGATTTGATTGATATTAAATAAATAATTTATGAATTTATTTATATGAAATATATAATCAAAATATGATTTGTTTGAATTATCGATGACATCGAAGTCAACACGACCTATTATTATAATTAACGTGGTTCAATAAAATATTTATTTGTTATATCTATGTATTTTTTATTTTTAAATAATCATATTACCTCTAATTTTTAATTTTTAAATTATCATATCACTTTAACATAAAATGATTAATTTTGTTATATTTAAATTTGTGCATAATCTCTAAACCTCATACATAATTTTAACATGTATGTGTTGGGTGCAATAATTGTCCTTGCTTGGTAGAGCGATCGAACCATGGTGCTTGTGCTGCTGTGCGGTTTAAAAGATTTGAGTTGCACTATTACCACTAGCTATAGCTTTTGGTAAAGCGGTAAACACTCGGTCCTACAGTATGTATGTTGGGTGCACACAAGTCCAGTCAAGCTCGAGTATCATATTCAATCGATTTAAATCTTGTCTACTAGAGTTCGAGTTCGACTTCGAGCGAGTAATACATTTTAAGCTCAAACTTGACGCGTTTATATATTGAGTTACTCGAACACAAAAATATGTATTTAGCACATATATCTTCAACTCGGATTTTAGCATTCATTTGCCAAAATATCCCTTATTTTTAATACTTATGTATATATCTCTCTGTGTGTGTGTTGTTAGTACCCGAGTAGCTTGCGAGCTACTCGAGTACAAATAATTGATATTGGAAATTAACTCGAAAAAATAGTCGAGCTACTTGAACTTGGTCAAAATAAGCTCGAGTTGAGTTTTGACCGTGTTGTTTACGATATATTCACGTATATGTTGAATCATTTACATTTAAGGATGTAAACAAGCAGAGCTAAGTCGAATAGTATCAGGCTCGAGCTCGATTCATTTAAGGTATATATAAGCTTGATCTCGACTCGATCTCAATTCAAGCTTTTATCACGAGACTCGAGCTCAGTTTGTTTTGAATCACTAAACTCACGAATAGTTTGCGTTTGGTTAATTAATAGTTCGTTTATGATGTTTACGAGGCTAACTCAAGTTCAGCTCGTTTTCGAGTTCGTTAAACAATCTCATTTGTTAGCTCGTTAAACAAGTTTGTCTTCAAGCTCATAGAGCACTCTTAACTAAAAGACCGACTAAGATATGAGAATTTAAGAGGGTATTTATGCTTCTCATTTTATAGTCTTTTTAATATATAATCTCCACTCATATATCGATGTACGAGTTACGACAATGCAAGTTATATTCCGATTATGGGTGTTCATCGGTCGGTTCGATTTTCGATTTTCTATTTCGTTTTTTTCGGTTTTACAAATATATAATCTTGTGTCCGAACCATTTTTCTTCGGTTCGGTTATTTCGATTTTGATACATTTATTTAAATTAATAAGATATATATTGTAAAATATAATATGTTATCTTTTTACATGATTTCTTAGTAAAACATTTAAATATAAAGTCTAAATGAATGACATAAATAACAATCAACTAAATATTATTCAAACTAATTCATCATTCACTGATATCTTCTCAGAAAATATATAGAAAAAATAAAATTATCAATTTAATGAAATTTCGGATTTTTCGGTCGTTCGGTTTTGACATATATAATTCGAAACCGAACCAAATAAAGTTCGGTTTTAACATTTATATCTGAAATATAAAAGTCGGTTTTTCGGTTCAATTCAGTATTCGGTTTTTTCGATTTCGATTTTTGGTTTTTTCGGTTTTATCCGAATTTTGAACATCCTAATTCCGATACTTGAGTTATTGTCGAACCACATAAATGAGTCGAGCTCGAACCACAAACTTACGAACCGAATATCTTTAAATTCGAGTTCGATTCGATAAACTTAATAAACGACTTCAAATGAATTTTTCGTCGAATATAACTTCAATTAACTCATAAACGACTTGATTGGTTTATATTCCTGCTTGCTTCCATGCTCGGACCTTTGTCTTGGCGAGGAACACTAATTTTAAATTATTCCCGTTTTCTTGGGAACCACCCAACAAAATCGCGTCCCGCTTTGATTTTCCACGTGTTACGTTGTTAAACCAAACACGGCATTGAAACCTAATCCGATCTCCCCAAATAAAACCCTAGCATTGATCAGATCACCCCTTTCCTATAATACCGTCCATTCAAAAAACATGGAGCTGTGCACAGCTCGAGGCATCTCCAATCTCCTTTTTCACAAGCCGAAGCCGCCACCGCCGCACATTGCTCCCAGCAACATTCGATACCCAATCAAATGCAGTACCCCTTGTCCTGCCCACCTGAAGCAAACCCGCTCTACTTCTGGTAATCAATTGGATTTCGTTTTCCACTTTTATGTGAGATATTTGGAAAAGAATTAGCTGGCCTACTCTTTTTTTGTTTGTTTTTCTATTTTTTTAGTTTTTGCTGTATGTTATTAGATTTATTTGGATTATCGTGAGAACTGATGATTCAGGATCGATATTTTTGCTTTCTGAATTTTCTGCCGTCGAAGTTTTTTACGTGCTATAGCTCCAAGCGAGGACTGGTTTTGCTCTTATCTTCTGTATCTAAGTTAAATAGGATTATTGTATGATGGTTTTTTCTGTTGCTGGTATTGTCATCCATTGTCGTTAACTGCGACAATGAAGTTGCTTATTCCCTGTTATCATGTGAACAGGACCTCGATACACAATTATTTCATGTCTCAGCTCCACGACTGAGGCAACCACTTATGAGTCAGTCTCACCCGATGAGACGACTACTGTGACAACCTCGCCTGAGGATACAATGTCTGTGGTCGATGCTCCCGAGGAAACCGTGCCCGAGATATCTGTGACTGAAGCAACCTCCGGTATCAAAGACGAGCCAGAATCGGAAGGTCCGATGACAGTCGAAGTGGTAGACTCTCTACCTGTTGAAAAGAAGGAAGATTACATTAATCAGCCTGATGTGGTGCTACAAGAAGATGATTCATTGCAACTGCTCAAGTTCTTGGAGGACCTTAATATAAAGGTTTTTTCTCACTTCTTTCATTTTGTTGTCCTTGCACGTAGTATGTCCTAATGGTTCCAGACTATTTGTGGTTTAGGTTAGTTTATTGTCGTTGCTGATTGCTATACATACAGCTTATAAAAACGCAAGGCATTGATTAAAAAATTAAATGAGTGCCATATTAGAAGGATTATCTGCATTTTACAGATCTCATACTTGTTGGTTCAGTTTGATTGTTGTCTCCAGCAAATTTTCTTCCTACATAGGCCTCTAAATTCCACAAAAACAAAATGCATAAGAAAAAACTTACATTTTCATTTCGCAAGAGAATTTTTTTTTTCCAAATCTCCTATTATATTGAGTCTATTAGTTGTCTCCTGCCTTAAAGGCAACACCCTGTTTTTTAATTCCTTGTTCTTTGGCCACAGTTGAAATCATGATGTTACCAGTCTTGAGTCTTCCTTGTAAAATGCAAGTCGCTGTTTGTGAGCCACTCCAACACACTAGCATGTACCTTCTGATTCTACCTGTTTTGCCTTTCGACATTTTCTCGCTGGAAAGTGGCTAGCTGATAATATGAGCTGGGTTGCTATGAGGAGTATTTTCAATATATTGAAAGCTTTTGAACGCTTTATGAAAGATCGGCTATAATGTCGATCCTGAGCGGTTACCTGAGCAACCTTTATGCTATTCTTTTTTTTTTGTTGTCCTAATATTTTTCATTGGTTCGAATAGTTTTCCGGTGTGCCCCATCAACCATTGTTGTTATCTTCCGAATATTTCATCTTTTCTTTGTATACTTTATCTTTAGATTTGGCGGTTCTCTAATAAACTTTAATATCTATTGGTACATTGATATTTTAATATTCTTGTACAAAGAAGTGCGCAGTACCTGAATCTTGAGCGTATCTTACTTACCAAAAGATTCTTAATTGTAATTCACAATTGTTGAAATCCCTCAAGTTTTATTTGTAGTCTTTGGAAAATTTTGAGTTTCAGCTCCTCCAAAAGGCACTTACTCGCCCCCTATCTTACACGATAATCCGGGGGCTGCGAGTGAATATTCATCCTTTAACAATAACGAAGGAGTAATAAAGATGATTTATTTTGTGTCTCTGCGGACTGCGAAGGTATCCCACCTTCCCATTTTCTGATTGATATATTTTTTATTCTGATCTTTGTTTTTTTCCCTTTCAGTTCGATTATGAAAACAAATATTCTATTGTTGCGTTGGGCATTGGCGGCTTGATTTCCCTTAGGATAGCAGTTGCCGTCATAGGTGCCATTGATTCTGTTCCCTTGGTGAGTGCACTTCGATTATGTCCATGCTTTATCCTTTCCTAATTACACTTGCTCTATACCAAGTTACTAACTTGCAAGATGGTTTAAATTTTAGCTCCCAAAAGTGTTGGAACTCGTGGGCCTGGGCTATACGATTTGGTTCACCACTCGCTATCTCATTTTCGAGGTCGGCACTCGACCAAATTCCGTTCAACGCCTTTCCCTCTCCCCACCTTAGATATTCTATATTTGAGCCTTTTTCTTTCCACTTACTATTGATTCTTTTTTTGCAGCAAAAAAGGGGGGAGTTTGTTGCTAGAGTTAAGCAGTTTAAGGATGAGGTTATTGGTTAAGAGAATTATTGAAATTGAACTTGGTTAGGCATCACAAGTTTTAGTTTATGTATTTCCTTTTTAAATATAATCCTCATCAAATATTCTGCAGTAGGCAAGTTATATATATCGTGTAAAAAGGAAGTTCTGGATTTTGTGGATGAGTTCGTATATTATTTTCTTTTTCTTTAGTTTCTTGGTAACAAAAAAATCTACTTAAATTTATTTTGATGCTTGATATTTTTGATTAGATTCGATGATTTTTCTTTTTTACGAGCGAATGTTTAGTTCTTTGTATTTTTTCTTCATAAAAATAGTGTTGACATTTGACATCACAGGGAAAAAAATAAATATTTTAGGTGAAACGTAGAATTTTAGGTGAAATATAGAAACATAGAATTTTAGGTGAAATATTTTAGGTGAAACATAGAAATGATTAGGGGTGATCAAATTTTTTTATTAACCGTCCGAACCGAATTGCACCGCACCGTTTTTCATAATATTTTATAAAAACCGCGATTAAAAATATTAATCATAAACCGCACTGCATACGCGGTTCGGTTATTTTTTTTGCCAAGAACCGCACCAAACCGCACCGCCTAAACCGCTTATCATAATATTTGACCTATAATTATAATAATTTGTAAACAACATATTCAAATAAAGAAGTCATCATTCATTATATCCTAACTATCTTTAAAATTATTTTTCTTACAAATAAAACTTATATTTTTCTTAATTATTCTTCATATTAGTCTTTTATTAAAGTATTTATTTTTTTTGCTACAATATTTTGTTTGTAGTTTGAAAGTAAAAAAATGATAAAATAGTGTAAATGTCATTCTTGTTGTGAATGTGTTGTGTTGTTAAATTATTAACTTAGTTTTGAATCTTGATTATTGTTTAATCTATTTTGATCTTTATATGCTTTGAACTATATTTTATATTTGAAAACAATATTTTGTTGTTGTTTTCAAATAAATTAGAATATATGTTCTAATATTTTTCATTGAAAAAACCGTAAAACCGACCGCAACCGCTTGAAACCGCTTAAAACCGCAAGGCTGAATTTTTACGTAAAACCGCAATTAATTTTTCAAAATACTAACCGACCGCATATGGCAATTCGGTTTGAATTTTTTTAAAAAAACCGCAAAACCGCACCGTGATCACCCCTAGAAATGATATCAATTTATTTTTGCGTGATTTTCCTATTAAAATTTATTTTTATTTAGTAATAATTACATATTATCGCAATTCTTTTGTTTAAATGGCCTCATTCGAATTCCTTGGTATTACTGGAGAAAATGATAATCTGGATGACTAAGTAAAAATTTGTTGCTCTGGATTATTTTGAGACCTTTAAATTGAAATCAATTTTCATTAGGTGAAAATTAAAAACAATGATTAATTCACCGACTAATAATAATTATTTAGTTAGTGTTAATTTCTTAACCGAACTTCAATTATTTATTTCTCGTGTGACTTTGACCCACCGATTCATTTAAAGACGACAATAATGCAAGTTTGACCAAGTCTTTATTTCGATTTTATCATATTTGTGAGACGGATCTCTTATTTGGGTCACCCATTAAAAAGTATTACTTTTTATGTTAATAGTATTACTTTCTATTGTGAATATGGATAGGGTTAGACCCGTTTCACAGATTATGATCCGTGAGACGGTCTCACATGAGACCCACTCAATAAATTTTAATACTCACCAGTAAATTATTCACACAACTCATTACTAATTTATACACAATTATAATCATAATTTATTTAATAATTTTTAAAAATTTTTAAATGCTTAATTTAATAATATTGATAGAAATTAGTGAATAATCATAATATAATTTGAGGTATGTTATATTGAAATTAACTTGAAATTGCAATTTTGAAAAAAATGTTGGTAACGTTTTTTAATTTTGTTGAATGCTTAATTTTATGTTTAATTTAATAATAATTAATAGAAAATAATGAGGATCAAAGTGCAATTTGATAAGTATAATATTGAAAATTAGTTGTAATAAAATATTTGAGAAAAAAAATGTAGGTATAAGGACAATTTAAAAACAAAAAATGATGTCCTATAAATGACAAATTCTTTATATAATAGTATAGATAATATAAATATATAATATAGATATATATAATCTTCGTCCTAATTATACAAGTCTAGGTTCTTTTTTTTCATATGTATTATATTTAACAATATTATTCAACTATTTTACAAATATACTTATTTAATATAGAGTCTCCTAATTAACTATCTATCTGAAATATAATAAACCATTTATATAAATACTAGGATAAAATAAAAAATTATTTATAATTTTAATAATTCTTAATATTTGCGAAAAAAAAAGAAACAAACTTGAAAGAATAACTAATAAGCTAAATGGATACAATTACTGTTTCATATCGCTAATCACGTAAATTTTGAAATATCATAGCATTATATTTATATGTTTAATTATGTTTAGTCGCTAAATACGAAAATAAATATTACCATTTTTTTTTTCATAATGCAAACTTTGAATTGTTGAGTATCACAAATCTTTATCTATGAGACGGGTCAACCCTACTGATATTCACAATAAAAAATAATTCTCTTAGCATAAAAAGTAATATTTTTTCATGAATGACCAAAATAAGATATTCGTCTCACAAAATACGACCCGTCAGACCGTCTCATACAAGTTTTTGTCTTAATGTTTTAATTTAATAAGTACATAGAGCATATTCTAATATATTTTATCCCTTGTCCAATTTAATAACCCACATTCAATTATTGTGTGAACCTTTCTTAGCAACTAAGTCATCAATAATTTTATGTCACATTCTCGAGGGATATAGTTTTATACAGCTAATTTTTTTAATGAGATAATATAAATTTAAATTTACGAAAACAACGATTTATGTGTATTATTACATGAATTTTATGATTAAATTATATATTTTGTAATGTAATAACAATAGTAGTCGTACGTATTATAGATCAGAGCTGCTTACTCTATTACAGCAAAGATGACAGCAAAGCTCCCACTCAAGTTCCAGCACTCATAATTCACTGTCTCCTCCTAACTTTCCACACTAAAAAGTGTAATAATTAAGATAAAAATGTAATTAATCGCAAAATTAAAAGTAATTTCACTGAATTAAACCCTAAAAAGTCCCCAAAGCGTCGCCACTAAATCAGGCAGACCGTTAAAAAGAGCAGCGCAAGATTCAAACTCCACGACATCCTCACGTTGCCATCCACTTCCCGATAACGTCTGCCTGTAAAATTTCAATTTTTAACGTTTCTATTTTCTTGTATACTTGTTTTTTTAATGAATGGAACAAAAATAGTCTTACTAAATACATAATTGGTTTAGATTCTTTATTTTAAAGAAAATAAAAAATACATATTTTTAAGAATTTGAATTTTTAGAAAAGGTTCTACTAATTCAAGAACGGCGGAAACCGACAGAAAAATGGGTTCTTGAAACACGCGAAAAAGCGAAAAGAATTTTATTAAAATTCTCAAATTACGAAGAGCAGTCGGACTCTTCGAATTTCTGTTCACATTGTGAGTGAAGTTGGGTCACACTAACTGCATTGGTTATAACTTACCTTGTAGGGCTGTAGAGTATTTTGAGGGTGGTTTTGTTTTATGGGTTTTTGGTGTTTTGGGTATATATGGTGAATTTTGTGCTACATTGGTGAATTTTGTGCTACATTGCCCCAAAATTTGTTTCCTTTTTCTAAGATTCAACTTCACATGGAAAGTTTGTGAGTGGGTTTCGTGATATATCGTTCTCTGATGATTTCGCTGCTGAAACACACTGGTAAATACGGGAAAAATAAGAAGTGGGATTCATCAATCTCATCGCAAATAAATTTTATCTTTTCCCCCCCTTTTTCCTTCGGTTTTGGTACGTTTTTGTGTTGTTTCATCTTCCCGATCGTACAAATTTTAGATCTTTGATGTTGATTCGTGCTGTTTTGCGTGCGCACAGAGTTTTTGTTATTTTGTGTTATGTGTTAGCTTAACCGGCTGAAGAACTCAAAATTTTAGAAATCTATGCAGAGTTCTTCATCTGGAGGCTGTGGGTTTGTGTTACCTTCGTTATTGTCACTTTTTTCTTGCTTGTGAACATCCTAGTTGTGTGTCTGTGTGGATGCAAATGTGAAGCATAGAGCTTTCTGGTTTGGAGTGATGTTGAGTACTCTGTGAATGGGTTACTGATTTTCCTCTTTTATTTTCGTGCATAGTGGAAAAATCTTTGATTTCCAATGTCGAATACCGATTCAATGGTTGGGTTGAGGTATCGGGGCCTCAGCTCAGGGATGCCTTCGGTGTCCAGATTTCGGAGTGGGCATATGCCTCCAGGAATGAATGTCAGTAGCGTGATCGACCACTTATCAGATTCTGAGATGGATACTTGTTCTGACTCTGAAGGCGAGGGCTATGGTGCCCGATATTCTCTGGAATCATCGCCGCAGGATGATAAGGTTTCTGATGGAAGTACGAAACATAATGGGTTTCTGAATGGGCGAGGAGCACGCCAAGGGATTATCTATGATGATTCATCAGAATCAATCACGAGCTCAGAAATGAATTCTACACCACCGAGAAGCAATAATGGGGTTTTGGGTGAGAAAAAATTGCAGTCAGGGGTTAATGCATCAGGCATCAGCACGCAGCCAAAGAAGGAGAATTTGAAACAGGTCAGGATTTTGAACCTGAGATATCTTTGGCAGAAATCTGCGGTGTAACAGTAAGAATGATATTCATTGTGTCTTTTGCGAATCGGAGCCTATGTGCTTGGTTTCACCAGCTTGTAGCGAAAAATTAAAATTTGATGGATAGCTAAATCAGGGTGACCTTGGAGATGTTTTTTGTTGAGGTCCCGGCCCTGTCATTAAATAAGGTTTTGACTAAAAAACATCATGATAATATAATTCTTGTTTTATACCCCAAATCAATTTTTACTAGATCTGCTACTTGTGATCTGCTTCTTGTTTCTACTCGTTACTATGATCTTGAACGAGACACTTGTAATGTACTAACTGGATTTTCTCTCTTCAATAGGGGTTCCAGGACTTCCGTGATAGACAGCAGCGGAACAAGTCACACGAGGATGATTTCCCTACCGCACCTCCATTGATGCGCTCTTATGAGCAAGTTAATACAGTTTCGGAAAAACTTCCAATGTCTAGAGCTGATGCTAACTCAGCAACATGGGGCAGTTCTGCGACCAAGGTTGAATCCAACATGTCCAAGAACACTAAATTAGGTGCTACAGAAGTTACCAATCCTGAAGTGTCGGTAAAGTATGTATCTTGTCTCTATTAAGCATTCTTCGATCTCACCACCTGTATGTAGGTCCTTGTTATTGAAGGTAGTTTGTTACAATTCATTCACAGGACTGCAGCTGTGCCTTCTCAGCCTTTGCCTGCTCGATTTCCTAATTTTCATGCGAGGTTTTATGGCTACTACACTCCCCATTTTGACATCATGAATGCTAATCTTATCAAATCTTATTGCTGATCATTCAAAATTGGATGCAGTGGGCTGGGTTATTGGTACGCTGTTCTCTCCTACGATGCATGTGTTCGGTTATGTCTCCATTCCTGGGCCAGGGGGTGTATGGAAGCTCCTGCATTTTTGGAAAATGAATGTGCACTGCTGAGGGATGCATTCGGGTGAGAAAATCACACATATTTGCCAATATATTTTCTGTAGTTCTTTTTCTTTGTCATGTAGTATAATTTCCTGAGGTTACAAGTTACAGAAAATTTTCCTACTTTGATAATCCGAGTTCTGTAAACTGTTATTTAAATGTGTAGGTTAAAGCACATATTGTTACAGTCTGAAGAAGAGCTACTGAAAAAGGAGTCTTCAGAACTTGTCAGTGAAGGAGCTTCAGTAAAGACTAAGAAAACCATTGGCAAAATCAAAGTTCAAGGTTCTTCCACATTTTCTTGTAGTTGATCAGTTTCATCCTTTCCCATGTTCATGGCGCGCATTAAATCCTCATATAACCAATTCTTTTTCAGTACGGAAAGTGAAAATGGGAATGGACCCACCCACTGGATGCACATTTTCATCTTTAAAGTCATCCTCAAGCATTAAGTTGGAATCTTTGCAGCTTCGGCTGGCTAATGTAAAATCAATCATATCTTCTGAACGGAGAGCACTGAAGACTGAACGTGTAGCCCCTGTAATGAATGTCAATGGCTCTTTATTACAACAAAGCATGGCTTATGTGATTGTCGGAACACGCCGGTATGTAAAAGAAGTTCCCAAGCTCTTAAAAATTGGTTTGAATGCTTGGCGCAGCAGTACAACTTCGTACGAAATGGTCCAAGGTACGTCAGGCAAATTGCTGGCATCAATGGCATGGGTACAACTTACATTTACTTGTATTACTCTTTGAAGCATACATAAGAAACTGGGGGAATTTCAAATTTCTGTTTTCATCTGGAATATTACAATGTAGATTTATTTGAATGCAGAATCATATACCTGTTTGTTGAGATCCAAAAGCTCATCTGAAGAGGATGCAGTCAGAATGCATCCAGGATCTGGTGAAACTCGAGTATTGTACGTGCAATTTTTACTTTCTTCCCTCCGTACTTCAACTTGGTAGACTTGGAGTAGTAAATTTTCTTGCAATCATGCAGCTTGCCAGATGGACTTGGAGATGATTTGATAATTGAAGTCCGCGATTCAAAGGGAAAGTATTGTGGCCATGTGGTGCTTCAGGTGGCCGATATTGCTGATGAATCGGTAATGATGTCTAGATTCTGTTAAAAAAAAATTCTTTTCCTTTTTTTAGTAAAATTATGCGTGTGAGTTAACTGGTTGATTTTTTATGTTTATTGTGACGCAGGGAGAGAGGCTTCGACATTGTTTCATATATCGTGAACCAGAGCACGAACAAGTTGGAAAAATACAGTTGCACATAAACTATTCAACTACTCTTGATGAAAACAGTCACAAGGCATGCACTAATTTTCTTTTCATAATGTCTCATTGCTAAAACCTTACGTGATCGATCAATCTGATTTTTCATGCTAAGTTGCTAGACCATGAGAAAAATTAGCATTGAGAAATTATGTTTCAAGCTGTATCTACCTTGGACATTTATGGTGTCATAGTTGAACCATGTATCAAGTTAATGCTTTCATAAAAACTTAAATTTTAAACAACCAAAAATTTGAAGAGCCAATTAAGTTAGGACAAAGGGAGTGCTGTTGTGTTAGCTGGATTTAAAGGGATCAATTACATTTTAGCAGCCATTTCTTGTAGTCTTGTCCCCTTTGAGTTACAGGTAGAAATGTCGCGCTTTTGATTTGTTGATTTCTGCAATCTATATAGAACATGTGGCACTGCAGATTTTTATTGAAAAAAGAATGGATGGAATTAAAGGTCAATCAATGGAAGATCACTTTTATGTGTTCCATAAAACTCTGAAAAACACTCAAGTCATTTAATGTCGATGAATATCTTCTAGTGTGTATCTTTGTCGCTTTTCAGTACCAACCACATTGTTTTTTCCCATTTGCTTTGCTTATGCTGTATATGTATGACAGTGTGGATCTGTTGCGGAAACCATTGCATATGATTGTGTGTTGGAGACTGCAATGAAAATCCAACAGTTTCAGCAAAGAAACTTGTCGCTACATGGTTCATGGAGGTGGTTGTTGGCTGAATTTGCATCTTATTTTGGTGTTTCTGATGCGTACACAAAATTAAGGTATTTTAATTTGTCCTCCTTCAGTTTCCTGGAGGAATGAGTATTTTCAATCACCTTTTCTATTATGGGTATTTTTTTTAAAAAATTCATGCATTTTCAGATATTTGTCGTATGTTATGGATGTTGCCACACCAACTGCAGACTGTCTTGATTTAGTGCATGATTTGCTGCTACCTGTGGTAATCAAAGGCAAAACTAAGAACACATTGAGTCATCAAGAGGTGAGTGAAATTCGATACTGATGACTTCTCAAGCTTTATTCTCGTGGTTACAACTCCCGTTAATTTAACTGATTGTTGATCAGGTCCGTATCTTAGGAGAGGTGTCCGATCAAATTGAGCAAGTTCTTACTTTGGTTTTTGAGAATTACAAGTCATTGGATGAATCATCTTTGTCGGGTATTATGGATGTATTCCGGCCTGCGACAGGAGAGGCAGCGCCTGCCCTTGTTCCTGCTTTGAGGCTATACAAGCTTTTGAATGATATACTTTCACCAGAGGTACAGACAAAATTATGCCGATATTTTCAGGTGAGGATGATTTTGAAGCTCAACCGATCTCTTTATGTGGTCCTTTCAATGCTTTATATTGGAAGCTCTTGTGCAGAATGCTACAAAGAAGAGGTCAAAAATGCACTTGGCAGAATCAGAAGAGTTTGTCTCCAACAATAATGAAAACATATTGACGGATCCTGTGGCTCTTTCAACTGCATATAAGAAAATGAAGTCACTTTGTTTGAACATACGGAATGAGATTTTGACTGATATTGAAATCCACAAGCAGGATCTTCTTCCTAGGTAATCTGGATACTTATATAGCGACATTATGCGTCCTGGCAGTAATTAGCTGCTGTTTTTTGTTCAGCCGTTGGACTGTCTAATTGTAATCTTGCTGACCTGTTACATTTTTTATACCCATTAATTTTCTTTTCTATTATTTTCTTTTCTTTTCTTTTTCTTAAGGCTCTTGTGCAAAATTTTTCCTTCATGCACCATATAGTTGTGTCTTTCTGAACCACATCACTCTCACTTCATGACAAAGCTAATCCATGTTAACGCATTTTAATGCTAGTTCAAACTCTTTCCTTGGTAAATTTTGTTTACTAGCTGTGGTGTTATACCTATACTTGTTCATTTCCCCTTTTTTGTATCCCAAGGTTTGTAAGATTGAGTTGACGGAAAACTTTCTGTGATTCTTTTTTTTTCCCAACCTATGGACACCCTGCGCCACATCGCTCCCTCGAAATTGTTGTATCGATCTGATACTCTCAGTTCACATTCTCACGATTTTCTCGTGGATTTCTTGCAGTTTTATAGACCTTCCAAACCTTTCATCATCCATATATAGTACAGAGCTCCACAGTAGATTACGAGCATTCCTTGTAGCATGCCCTCCAGCTGGACCTACTCCTCCGGTGGTAGAACTTGTTATTACTGTCGCTGATTTTCAAAGAGATCTTGCTTTGTGGAATATAAGGTAGTAGATACCTAATAGTCGTTTCATGTTTTTAGTGCTACATTTGTTGTACATTCACTCAAATGGGTTCTTGCAGTTGCATCAAAGGTGGGGTCGATGCAAAAGAATTGTTTCATGTGTACATAACCCTCTGGATCCAAGATAAGCGTCTTGCTTTGCTTGAATTGTGCAAGTTTGACAAGGTATTATTATAGAAATATGTATTTTGGTTTGCTTCTCCTTCATTTGGCAAAGCTGTAACTTGAAAGACTTGGTCCTTTCAGTAATGAAATAATAAATTGGAAATCATTTGGAAGGAAATCATACATTTTCTCAGTTGGAAGAGTTTTATATGACTAAGCTTGTGAGTGGAATTGTTGAATGCCGGTTATTTTGGGATATGGTCTGTATGACGTGTTCCTTCGGAAAATACATAATTTTTACTTGCTCTCAGACCAGTTTGTGGGAATTACACATCTCATTTGTAGATTTAGGCACGTAAATTGAGGCTTTGTGCTGCCATGTTTCTGTCTATGCTAAGAATATGGAGAAGTGGGGCTACTTTGGTGAAGTATGCTTGAAAATCTAAATGTGACGTCTTGCTCACTCGCGCTAATGTAATTCCAGGTAAAGTCTACCAGCTTCTCTGTGCAGCATTCCACAACAACCTTTGTAGATGATATCTATACTCGTCTAAAGGAGATGCTGGCTGAGTATGATGTCATTATCAGTCGCTGGCCAGAATATACTTTCCCATTGGAAAATGTATGAACAATCACTAGATCCTCAAATTTTGTTTGTATTTTTAAGGCTTAACTGTTCCGAATTGTTTGAATTTTTTCACTACTTAATTTTTTGTTTGTCCAATTTGTTCTTTACACTGTGTATTTCATTAGGCCATAGCAGATGTTGAGAAGGCGGTGGTAGAAAGATTGGAGAAGCAATACGCTGAAGTTTTATCCCCATTGAAAGAAAATGCTATGCCGATGAAATTTGGTCTCAAATATGTCCAGAAATTAGCTAAGGGGAATTTGTGTCCTTACAATGTCTCAGCTGAGGTGGTGGATGCATTCATTATCTTTGCAAGTTTGGACACATCTCCTTTCTTTTAAATACACTTGACCAGATAGTTACGTTGTTTCTTTTTTCTCCCCTCCAGTTGGGAGCTGTATTGAATTCCATGAAAAGGATGCTTGATGCTCTACGACCCCAAATAGAAGCACAATTGAAAATGTGGGTTTCTTGCATTCCTGAAAATGGAAATATGGTTGCTGGGGAAAGTCTCAGCGAAGTAACGGTGATGATTCGATCCAAATTCAGAGCTTATGTTCAATCGGTTACTGATAAACTTGTTGAAAATGTGAGTATTTTTTACGTGTTTCGCAAGTTCTTGGAATATGAGTTCAAGTTTCACTGTAATATTGGCATCAGTTGTTACCGATTGATGGTTTTGTCATTATGCGTATGGTAGAGAGTGAGTAACACCCAGAACATTAAAAAACCCCTTCCTTTAAAACACGAGCTATTTTTGATGACACGCGTGTGCATTTTTTATACTCAGACAAAACTGCATAATGTGACAAAGCTGAGGAAGATTATTCAAAATGCCAAGGGAGGAAATGTTATAGAATCCGATTTACGGCATAAGATGCAGCCTTTGAAGGAGATGCTGGCAACTACGATCAATCAACTTCATAACGTACTTGAAACTCAAGTATTTGTTATAGTCTGCCGAGGATTCTGGGATCGGATGGGCCAGGTAGTGAGACGTTTTAGCACCTTCTCGTATGTCTTTTTGTTTAAATAAACAAATGTATCGTACTTATCCTGAACATTTTATTCGATAATAGGATGTGCTAAAGTTTTTAGAAGACAGGAAAGAAAATCGATATTGGCACAAAGCCTCCCGAGTTGCTGCAACTGTAAGTCGACTGAAAACAATGATGAACTACAAATATTTAGAGAAGCTGGTATAGAGGGGATTACCCCCCCTATCAGTCCCCTTGATGTATACTTTATGGTATTGACCAGAATGGTATGTAATAATTCTCAGGTTTTAGACGATACATTTGCTTCCCAAATGCAACAGTTACTTGGGAATGCACTGCAGGAGAAAGACTTAGAACCTCCAAGATCGATTCTTGAAGTACGATCAATGCTTTGCAAAGATGCCGTGAATCACAAAGACAACAACTACTACTATTAAAATTTACGTGATGCAACTCGAGCTTTAAATAACTAGAGTCGTTTACCTGCTGATGCAATAAAGACGCTCAGACACTATGGTCAGCGAGTATATGGTTTCGATGCAGTGAGACTGGAAACTGGATCAGACAGGTCCATTTTTGGAGTATGCTTAATTTTGGAGGGACAACGTTTATGCAGAGTAGGCCAACTCTCATGGTCTCCATCATGTTACCCTTTAGGATAATTAATATATATATATATATATAGAAAGCATTAGAAGAGACGTGCAGCGAAATTGGAATATTTATATTCTTTTGATTTGGTTATCGAATATTCTTTTGTTGTGATGATTAATTCCAAGGCTCGATCCCCAATTATGTCAAATTTATCATTTATTATTTAGCTTAAATATAATGGTGATATCCTTCCATCCAATTAATATTGCAACCTAAAAAACATTTTAACATATCAATCATCGGATAAATATATTTGCTGCTATTATATATTAATTTTAACCATAGTCTATAGTCAATTCACATATCTGAGATAATAAAATTTAGGAATTACAAAAATGTGTGTGATGCTCTCTATATTATTATCGTATGCTAATTTTTCATATTAGTTTTAACAATAAATATACATAAATTCATTTTCGTAGTCGTCATCATCTTATATTGCTGTATACTCAGAAATCCTTAAACAATTTCCGGACTTGTTCCAGAGTAACAAAGAGAACCACAGTGAAGGGTCCCTGTCTCGAAATCGTAGGAATGAAACCTTTGTACAAAGCCATGGCTCCTTCTGCTCTCACTGTTTTCATTGCACAGTCAATGGCACCACTGTAAGGTGGCGCCGCCGCTCCTGCCTCAACCTTCATGTTCATCACACGGGTCTTGATAACATCCACCGGGTTTGACACAACCGACGCCACGAAACCGGCGGCGAAGCTGGAGGTAACATGGGTTCCGAGCCCGTCCTTCATCAGATCCTTTTCCAGTATCATTTCTTTGAATTGATCGTATGATGCGAGCTGCGATGCCGTTACGAGCATGGCGCGGTTGACTGTGAGGGAAGACCCTCGCCACAGGCTGGAGACTCCTTCGTTCTTGCTCATTTGGGATATGGCGTCCACTACGCTCTTGTAGTTCCGCCGCTGCGAGAGGGGTAGCCGGCCGTCGGCCTGCATGCGAACCATCGCGACGTCGGCAGGGTTTCCGACGACAGCTCCGACGCCACCGGCGATAAGCCCAGCGGTGAGCTTTCTCATCAGAGGCATATTATTTGTATTTGGGTCGGTCCATTTTTTCTTGATGATCTCGTAGAGACCCATTCTAGTTGTGGAGTATAGTGTCTGGCGGAGCATGGTGGCGGAAACGCCGGAGAACAATGCAGCAGGGCCATCTTGCTGAACGATCCTGAGGCCAACTGATACCAGACCCACGCGAGGTGGAGGAGGGAGATGGACATGGTGGTGATGGGCTCCGATGGCGGGGTGAAACGCAAGAGCAGGGCGGAGCATCGGGTTGGCAGGTGGTGCCTCGCCTTGAAGCTGCATGCGTACTTTGATCAAATCGAGTGGGTGAGTGCTGCAGCCTGCAACAATCGAAGCGATGCCGCCTTCAACAAATCCCTTCAAACCCATGATCCCTTATTATATTCAAGAAATCGGTCTCAAAATCGAAGAGAAGAAAGAAACAAAAAGCGGGAAGAAGTGTGGAATGGAATGTTGAAGAGAAGAGAATGATGAAAGGATTTATATATGGAGTGAATATGTGTGGACTATTTCAACACATACGCGGGGAATGAGGTTGTGGGGTCCGCTTCTTTTTTGACTTAGGAAAGAGGGGGCGGGGCTGGTTCATTTGACTTTGAAGTGATCAAATTTAAGAAATTTGAATGAATTTATGGATACAGCATTGCAAAAGGACAGGTAGTAATTTTCTTAAATAATTAATTATACAAAGTTCAATTTCCTCAAAAAAAAAAGAAGGGGCTAGATTAATCTAGATTTAAATCGTTGCTTTTGAATTACAATTTAATTCGTGATACTAAATGTTAGACGAGTTTCTTTTATTTATTTATTTTTAAAATAGATGCATTGTTATACCCAAAGTATAAATGTTTTTAAAATAATTGTTTATTCTTAATTTACCATTAATAGTTAATACATCATTTAATCATATGTGTTGCACACCTATCGTTTATATTTATACAAGTGTATATGATGGAGTGTTACACTTATATATTGGATCGGATGTGATAAAACATAGTTAGCATTGTGTAGTATTTCAGTATATACAAATATATAACCGGACCACGCTAATACAAATACCTTAGGATGATTATAAAATAAGATATCGAAATTAATATTTATTATTTTACTCATAACTTAATAAACACGTACGTATCCCTTATATATCTGTTAATCATTTTGTTAAATGTTTTGAAAACGAATTGAACAAAGAATGTTAGAAAGTCAAAAGTATCGCTTGACCACACTTGGGGGGCAATTAATAGGGAACAAATAATGAACACTGTTTATTCACTCTTTTTTTTTTTTAACTTGTGTTTATTGACTCTTTTAACCGCAAAGAATTTGCTAAAATGAGAGGTGGGCGACCATTTACGAATTTCATAATGATAATGATTAAATCTTGTAAGTCGATTTGTTTTTTGTTTTTTGACATAAAGTTAAGTTGATTTGACATACTTAGATATATGGATATTTTTAAATTATTTTACAAAACATTTAATATATTTATATGATATCAAAAAATCTAAAATTAATATGGAAAATGTAATTATAAAATAGATAATCTATAAAAGGGTATATTACAAAATAATAAAAAACCTCTCGAGGTGTATCTGGGTACAAACTATGTAAACTTTGACTTGGAAGTCCAAGCAGTGTGGAATGTTAAAATGACGACCTTTTCTGTTTCAGGGGATCGCCGTCAATGTAAATCATTATCATCTGTCAAATATTATGATATAGTCCAAAATAAATCAGTTCAATGATTCTATTACAATAAAATATATTTGTTGTCGTTGGAGTCGGTGAAATAGGAGAACGCTTGATTAACGAACACTTTTTTGGATTAAGTTATTGCACATAGTTTATCAAGTATGGTTTACTTGAGTAGCTTGATTTGTAGGCCACTGATCAATTAGTCCGAAGATTTATCCAATATACCAACATGTGTATAAAAAGAACACAGAGAGACCCGACGGTGATGACTCGATGGTCTGTACTATCGAATTGGTTATGCACGCTAATTACTATATATATATACTTCTCTACGTACACAATAAGAGAGAATATTTCAATAATTATAAAAAAAAATTATTCAGTATATATAAATACATATGCAAACATGCATACGCATTAGATAAAACAAAAATAAAAATACAAAAAATAACAAAATATATATCCAGAGAGGTATGAAGACTTGGCTGAACATGTTAATTTTTGTGTATGGAGTGAATTTTCTCTTGATGCAATTTAATTGGTTTAGTTTTCAATATAATTTTGGTTGTGTTCACAATCTAATTTACAAGCATCTTCTATTTTAATTATTCATTTTATTCGATAATAGGATGTGCTAGAGTTTTTAGAAGACAGGAAAGAAAACCGATATTGGCACAAAGCCTCCCGAGTTGCTGCAACTGTAAGTCGACTGAAAACAATGATGAACTACAAATATTTAGAGAAGCTGGTATAGAGGGGATTACCCCCCCTATCAGTCCCCTTGATGTATGCTTTATGGTATTGACCAGAATGGTATGTAATAATTCTCAGGTTTTAGACGATACATTTGCTTCCCAAATGCAACAGTTACTTGAGAATGCACTGCAGGAGAAAGACTTAGAACCTCCAAGATCGATTCTTGAAGTACGATCAATGCTTTGCAAAGATGCCGTGAATCACAGAGACAACAACAACTACTATTAGAATTTATGCGATGCAATTCGAGCTTTAAATAACTGGAGTCGTTTTACCCGCTGATGCAATAAAGACGCTCAGACACTATGGTCAGCGAGTCCTGCTATATGGTTTCGACGCAGTGAGACTGGAAACTGGATCGGACAGGTCCGTTTTTGGAGTATGCTTAATTTTGGAGGGACAACGTTTATGCAGAAGAGTAGGCCAACTCTCGTGGTCTCCATCATGTTACCTCTTTAGGATAATTAATATATATACACATAGAAGAGACGTGCAGGGAAATTGGAATATTGATATAAGCTTTTGATTTGGTTATCGAATATTCTTTTGTGGTGATGATTAATTCCAAAGCTCGATCCCCAATTATGTCCTACCCTTGTTGTTAGATTTTCACTACTATTTTGCGTCGAGTAGCCAGCCTGTCGAAATAATATACTAATTAAAAGATTTTTCACAAATTTTTGGGTTATACAAAGATTTAACATGAAATCGTAAACAACAATATTTCCCACAAACTCGTAGATTTTGTTAAATTTATGAATCTCTGATATTTCTTTAAATCTAAATTGAGAATGCATCTGTCTTTGGGTATCTCTTCTTGATGCGTTTTTCTGAAAATCAATTTCCAAAGTCAAGAAAATAATACTCATCGAATGAAGGATATTAATGAAATCGATTACAAGAATTGTACGGGATATAGTCTATAGTCAATTCACATATTTGAGATAATAAAATTTAGGAATTACAAAAATGTGTGTGATCATCTCTAAATTGTTATCCAATGCTAATATTTCATACTAGTTTTAACAATAAGTATACAAAAATTCATTTTCGTAGTCGTCATCATCTTATATTGATATATACTCAGAAATCCTTAAACAATTTCCGGACTTGTTCCAGCGTAACAAAGAGAACCACAGTGAAGGGTCCCTGTCTCGAAATCGTAGGAATGAAACCTTTGTACAAAGCCATGGCTCCTTCTGCTCTCACTGTTTTCATTGCACAGTCAATGGCACCACTGTAAGGTGGCGCCGCCGCTCCTGCCTCAACCTTCATGTTCATCACACGGGTTTTGATCACATCCACCGGGTTTGACACAACCGACGCCACGAAACCGGCGGCGAAGCTGGCGGTAACATGGGTTCCGAGCCCGTCCTTCATCAGATCCTTTTCCAGTATCATTTCTTTGAATTGATCGTATGATGCGAGCTGCGATGCCGTTACGAGCATGGCGCGGTTGACTGTGAGGGAAGACCCTCGCCACAGGCTGGAGACTCCTTCGTTCTTGCTCATTTGGGATATGGCGTCCACTACGCTCTTGTAGTTCCGTCGCTGCGAGAGGGGGAGCCGGCCGTCGGCCTGCATGCGAACCATTGCGACGTCGGCAGGGTTTCCGACGACAGCTCCGACGCCACCGGCGATAAGCCCAGCGGTGAGCTTTCTCATCAGAGGCATATTATTGGTATTTGGGTCGGTCCATTTTGTCTTAATGATCTCGTAGAGACCCATTCTAGTTGTGGAGTATAGTGTCTGGCGGAGCATGGTGGCGGAAACGCCGGAGAACAACGCAGCTGGGCCGTCTTGCTGAACGATCCTGAGGCCAACCGATACCAGACCCACGCGAGGTGGAGGAGGGAGACGGACATGGTGGTGGTGGGCTCCGATGGCGGTCTGAAACGCAAGAGCAGGGCGGAGCACCTGGTTGGCAGGTGGTGCCTCGCCCTGAAGCTGCATGCGTACTTTGATCAAATCGAGTGGGTGAGTGCTGCAGCCTGCAACAATCGAAGCGATGCCACCTTCAACAAATCCCTTCAAACCCATGATCCCTTCTTATATTCAAGAAATCGGTCTCAAAATCGAAAGAGAAGAAATAAACAAAAAGCGGGAAGAAGTGTGGAATGGAATGTTGAAGAGAAGATAATGATGAAGGGATTTATATATGGAAAATTTGTTGAAATTTGGAAGTGAATCTGTGTGGACTATTTCCACTTATACGCGGGGTATTAGGTCAAGAAGTCAACTTCTTTTGTTAGACTCCGGAAAGAGGGGGCGGGGCTGGTTCATTTGACTTTGAAGTGATCAAATTTAAGAAATTTTGAATTGAATTTATGGTTACAGAATTGCATAAGGACAGGTAGTATTTTTCTTAAATAATTAAATATACAAAGTTTAATTTCCTAAAAAAAAGGGGCTAGATTAATCTAGATTTAAATCGTTGCTTTTAAATTAAAATTTAATTCGAGATACTAGATGTTAGGCGACTTTCTTTTATTTATTTATTTTTAAAATAGATGTATTGTTATACCCAAATTATAAATGTTTTTAATTTAATTGTTTATTCTTAATTTACCATTGATACATCATTTAATCATTGGAAAATTCCCCACCTATATATATAGTGTATGTTGCATATCTATAGTTTATATTTATATAAGTATATATATGATGGAGTGTTACACTCACATTTTAGATGTGATAAAACATAGTCAGCATTGTGTTGTACTCCAGTATATACAAATATTTTACCGGACCACACAAATACAAATACCTTAGGATGATTATAAAATAAGATATCGTAATTCATATTTATTATTTTAATCATAACTTAATAAACACATATGTTTCCCTTATATATTAGTTAATCATTTTGTTAAATGGTTTGAAAAAGAACAAATGAATGTTAGAAAGCCAAAAGTATCGCTTGACCACACTTGAGGGGCAACTAACAGGGAAGAAATAATGAACACTGTTTATTCATTCTTTTTTAAATAAAAAAAAAATTTTGTAAACTTTCAATATTTGGTTCTCAACAAGTAACATATTTTTTATTTTTTTATCTGAAGATATTAAATCTATAGAATGTTGTTTATTTGACATTGATACTCTCCTACATGACTCATATAAAAAAATATAAAATCTATATTTTCACACTAAAATACATATAAGAAAAATTAAAAAGAGACAATCGACAAGTTTTTTCCTCTCATTTTGAAATATTATGTGTCATTTTGTATTATTTTTCTCATTTGTTTTTATGTATATATATTTATTTTAATGTGTATAGTATATGTTTATTATCGCTCAAGAAGTTATTAGATTCTAGCGAATAAAACACCAAAACAAAAAGAAATACAAATTACTTAATGAAATCAAACACTGATCAATTATAAAACTCTAAAATATGTCAACTCGCGTCGCTAAAATTGTAATTTTTCCTAAAATAATATTCTACTCCACATACATATCTTATTTATATATATGTTATATTTCAAATTATTTTACAAAATATTTTATATATTTATACGAGATCCAAAAATATAATATTGAAAATGTAATTATAAAATAGATAATCTATAAAAGGGTATATTACAAAATAATAAAAATCAGGGGACAAATTATGTGAGCTTTGACTTGGAACTTGTCCAAGTAGTGTGGAATGTTAAAATGATGAATTTTCGTTTTTAGGGGCTAGCCGTCAATGTAAATCATTATTATTTGTCCAATATTATGATATAGTCCAAAATAATTCGGGTCAGTTATTCTATTACAATCAAATATATTTGTTGGTCATGAGAGGTGTTCGAGGTGATGATGAGGTGATGATTAGGTGAGTGTTTGATCAATGATCGATTATTTTGATTCTCAATAGCAACATTTTCTTGGACTAATCTTTTGCACACGATTTATCTAGTGCTGTTTAGCTGACTAGAGATCCAAAGGTGATTAATCGATGGTCTTTATTCTCGAATTGGTTATGCTTATGCTAATTACTAGATACTTCTCTACATAATAAGATATATAATATTTCAATAATTCAAAAAAAAATTCAATATATATAAATACATATGCAAACACGCACACGAATTAGATAAAACAAAAAAAAACCAAATATATATCAAGAGGTATGAAGACTTGGCTGAACATGTTACTTTTTGTGTAAGGAGTGAATTTTCTCTTGATGAAATTTAATTGGTTGAGTTCACAATCTAATTTTCTAGAATCGTCTATTTTAATTATTTGAATCGAAATGTTACAGTGGAGTTGTCTAATTCATAAATATTTTTTAGCATATATTTGGTTTAATGAAATGTTACAGTGGAGTTGTCTAATTCATAATTATACCGACTTGTATTGTTGTAGTAAAAATGAGTGTAAGAGTAAAATAGGACACCCTAGAAAAAGAATATTACTGAATATTATTGGTAAATTTCAAATCTATCATTTATTATAATGGTGATATCCTTCCATCCAATTAATATTGCAACCTAAAAAACATTTTAACATATCAATCATCGGATAAATATATTTGCTGCTATTTCATGTTAATTTTAACCATAGTCTATAGTCAATTCACATATTTGAGATAATAAAATTTAGGAATTAAAAAAATGTGAGATAATAAAATTTTGGAATTACAAAAATGTGTGTAATACTCTCTATATTGTTATCGTATGCTAATTTTTCATATTAGTTTTAACAATAAGTATACATAAATTCATTTTCGTAGTCGTCATCATCTTATATTGCTATATACTCAGAAATCCTTAAACAATTTCCGGACTTGTTCCAGAGTAACAAAGAGAACCACAGTGAAGGGTCCCTGTCTCGAAATCGTAGGAATGAAACCTTTGTACAAAGCCATGGCTCCTTCTGCTCTCACTGTTTTCATTGCACAGTCAATGGCACCACTGTAAGGTGGCGCCGCCGCTCCTGCCTCAACCTTCATGTTCATCACACGGGTCTTGATCACATCCACCGGGTTTGACACAACCGACGCCACGAAGCCGGCTGCGAAGCTGGCGGTAACATGGGTTCCGAGCCCGTCCTTCATCAGATCCTTTTCCAGTATCATTTCTTTGAATTGATCGTATGATGCGAGCTGGGATGCCGTTACGAGCATGGCGCGGTTGACTGTGAGGGAAGACCCTCGCCACAGGCTGGAGACTCCTTCCTTCTTGCTCATTTGGGATATGGCGTCCACTACGCTCTTGTAGTTCCGCCGCTGCGAGAGGGGTAGCCGGCCGTCGGCCTGCATGCGAACCATCGCGACGTCGGCAGGGTTTCCGACGACAGCTCCGACGCCACCGGCGATAAGCCCAGCGGTGAGCTTTCTCATCAGAGGCATATTATTTGTATTTGGGTCGGCCCATTTTTTCTTGATGATCTCATAGAGACCCATTCTAGTTGTGGAGTATAGTGTCTGGCGGAGCATGGTGGCGGAAACGCCGGAGAACAATGCAGCAGGGCCATCTTGCTGAACGATCCTGAGGCCAACTGATACCAGACCCACGCGAGGTGGAGGAGGGAGATGGACATGGTGGTGATGGGCTCCGATGGCGGGGTGAAACGCAAGAGCAGGGCGGAGCATCGGGTTGGCAGGTGGTGCCTCGCCCTGAAGCTGCATGCGTACTTTGATCAAATCCAGTGGGTGAGTGCTGCAGCCTGCAACAATTGAAGCGATGCCGCCTTCAACAAATCCCTTCAAACCCATGATCCCTTATTATATTCAAGAAATCGGTCTCAAAATCGAAGAGAAGAAATAAACAAAAAGCGGGAAGAAGTGTGGAATGGAATGTTGAAGAGAAGAGAATGATGAAAGGATTTATATATGGAAAGATTTGTTGAAATTTGGAAGTGAATCTGTGTGGACTGTTTCCACTTATACGCGGGGAATTAGGTCAAGGAGTCCACTTCTTTTGTTGACTTCGGAAAGAGGGGGCGGGGCTGCTTCATTCATTTGACTTTGAAGTGATCAAATTTAAGAAATTTGAATTGAATTTTTGGATACAGCATTGCATATAGTAATTTTCTTAAATAATTATTTCCTCAAGAAAAATAAAAAAAGGGGCTGGATTAATCTAGATTGAAATCGTTTCTTTTATATATATATATATATATATATATATATATATATATATATATGTTGCACACCTATCGTTTATATTTATATAAGCATATATGATGGAGTGTTACACTCACATATTAGATGTAATAAAACATAGTCAACATTGTGTTGTACTCTAGTATATACAAATATATTACCGGACCATGCTAATACAAATACCTTAGGATGATTATAAAATAAGATATCGTAATTAAAATTTATTATTTTAATCATTAATAAACACGTATGTTTCCCTTATATATCAGTTAATCATTTTGTTAAATGGTTTGAAAACGAAAAAATGAATGTTAGAAAGTCAAAAGTATCGCTTGACCTCCACTTGAGGGGCAATTAACAGGGAAGAAATAATGAACACTGTTTAATGACTCTTTTTTTTTTTTTAACTTGTGTTCATCGACTCTTTTAACCGCATATATTTGCTAAAATTCGAGGTTGGCGACCCTTTATTAATTTTATAATGCTTTAATATCGTAAGTTCATTTGTTTCGAGTTTTAGTTTGGCAACTTTTCAATATTTGATTTTCAATATATAACTTTCTTTTTGTTTTATTTTTTTTATCCGAAGCCACTAAATCTATTAAATATTATTTATTTGACACTGATACACTCCTACATGACTTATATGAATAGAATAAAGTCTATGTTATACAAACTAAAATAAATATAAAAAAATAAAGGGAGACAGACAAGTTTTTTCCTCTCATTTTTAAATAGTAGGTGTCATCTTGCATTATTTTTCTCATTTGTTTTTATGTATATTTATTTTAATGTGTATAATATATGTTTATTATTGCTAAAGAAGTTATTAGATTCTAACAAATAAAAGACCAAAACAAAAAGAAATACAAGTTACCGTGATGCGATCCGGGTGAAATGGGTGAGCTGGGTCAGGTGCTCCACCGGATCAAATCAATAATGTTGTTCAGGAAAATGAGCAAAGTAGATGAATTTGTGAGCTATAACTTCCACTGTGACTTGCAGACAAGGAGAGCGACTCGTGAATGGGCGTCGGAGGGGTGTCCGGCGTGGCCACTCCGATGCTTAAGTCAGCAGGTTGAAGATGAACACAAGCAATATATGTGAGGATATATGTAAGTGCTTGAAAGTTCAAAGATTCATAATCCTTTAAATGAGATGCATAAATGCTATTTATAGGAAGGAAAATCAAGGATTACCTCGATTTGCGCGTACACCTACCACTCATAACATTTGATGTTGACTTCCTGTCAAGTCACCCTACCTCTGATAGCTTTTGATGTTGACTTCCTGTCAAGTCACCCTACATTTGATAGCTTCTCTGACACGCCAAACCCCTGTAATTCTGAAAGATAAGATAACACTCGAGTGTGGCACTGTTATCGAGGTAGCCCGGGTGATAAGCTTCTCGGGAGATGGTTTGAGAGCCCGGGCATCTGCTTGCTCGGGGAGAATATGTCTCAGGCATTCACCTGCCCGACTTCTAAGAATTCATCCAGTAAATTAACCCAGATTTGGGCTATCCATTTAACATCCATGACACGAGCTATCCCAAGTGTATCATCATACTGAATGTAAATTAAACATTAATCAATTATAAAACTCTAAAATATGTCAACTTACTTCCGTTGCTAAAATTGTAATTTTTCCTAAAATAATATTGTACTCCACGTACATCTCTTATTTATATATATGGATATTTGAAACTATTTTACAAAACATTTTATATATTTACACGATATCCAAAAATCTAATATGGAAAATGTAATTATAAATTAGATAATCTATAAAAGGGTATATTACAAAATAATAAAAATCCTCTTGAGGTGTATCCGAGGACACATTATGTGAGCTTTGATTTGGAACTGAGTCCAAGTAGTGTGGAATGTTAAAATGATGAATTTTCGTTTTTAGGGGTTCGCCGTCAATGTAAATCATTATCATTTGTCCAATATTATGATATAGTCCAAATAAATCAGGTCAATTATTCTATTACAATTAAATATATTTGTTGGTCACGAGAAGTGTTCGGATGGGTCATTATAAGATGTGTGTTTGATCAATGATCGATTATTTTGATTCTCAATAGCAACACTTGCTTGGACTAATTTTTGCACATAATTTATCCAATGCCGTTTAGCTGACTAGAGACCTAATGGTGATTACTCGATGATCTATAATCTAGAATTGTCATACTCACGCTAATTACTATATACTTCTCTACATAATAAAATATATTATTTCAATAATTCTTAAAAAAATTCAGTATATATAAATACATGTGCAAACACGCATACGAATTAGATAAAACAAAAACACAAAAAAAACAACCAAATATATATCCAGAGGTATGAAGACTTTGGCTGAACAGGTTAATTTTTGTGTATGGAGTGAATTTTCTCTTGATGAAATTTAATTGGTAGAGTTCACGATCTAATTTTCTAGCATCGTCTATTTTAATTATTTGGATCAAATCGTAATATTACAGTGGAGTTGTCTAATTCATAAATATTTTTTAGCATATATTTGGTTTAATGAAATGAATCATCTGCCGCGATTTTTGTACTATTTCCTACTCTGTGTGTGTGTTGTTATACCGACTTGTATTGTTGTAGTAAAAATACTACACAAATTGGAGTGTAAGAGTAGAATAGGATACTCTAGAAAAAGAATATAACTGAATATTGTAGGTAAATTTTTTGTCAAACAATATGACAAGTTCATATTATATTATAGGTAAATTTCAAATCTATAATTTATTATTTAGCTTAAATATAATGATGATATCCTTCCATCCAATTAATATTGCAACCTAAAATACATTTTAACTTATCAATCATATCAGATAAATATATTTGATGCTATTTCATATTAATTTAACCATAGTCTATAGTCAATTCACATATCTGAGATAATAAAATGAGTAGGTCTCATGTGAGACCGTCTCACGGATCTTAATCCATGAGACGGGTCAACCCTACCCATATTCACAATAAAAAGTAATACTCTTAGCATAATAAGTAATACTTTTTCATGGATTACCCAAATAAGAGATCCGTCTCACAAATATAACCCGTGAGTCCGTCTCACAAATATAACCCGTGAGACCGTCTCACACAAGTTTTTGCCTAATAAAATTTAGGAGTTACAAAAATGTGTGTGATCATCTCAATATTGTAATCCTATGCTAATATTTCATATTAGTTATAACAATAAGTATACATAAATTCATTTTCGTAGTCGTCATCATCTTATATTGATATATACTCAGAAATCCTTAAACAATTTCCGGACTTGTTCCAGCGTAACAAAGAGAACCACGGTGAAGGGTCCCTGTCTCGAAATCGTAGGAATGAAACCTTTGTACAAAGCCATGGCTCCTTCTGCCCTCACTGTTTTCATTGCACAGTCAATGGCACCACTGTAAGGTGGCGCCGCCGCTCCTGCCTCAACCTTCATGTTCATCACACGGGTCTTGATCACATCCACCGGGTTTGACACAACCGACGCCACGAAGCCAGCGGCGAAGCTGGCGGTAACATGGGTTCCGAGCCCGTCCTTCATCAGATCCTTTTCCAGTATCATTTCTTTGAATTGATCGTATGATGCGAGCTGGGATGCCGTTACGAGCATGGCGCGGTTGACTGTGAGGGAAGACCCTCGCCACAGGCTGGAGACTCCTTCATTCTTGCTCATTTGGGATATGGCGTCCACTACGCTCTTGTAGTTCCGGCGCTGCGAGAGTGGGAGCCTGCCGTCGGCCTGCATGCGAACCATTGCGACGTCGGCAGGGTTTCCGACGACAGCTCCGACGCCACCGGCGATAAGCCCAGCGGTGAGCTTTCTCATCAGAGGCATATTATTTGTATTTGGGTCGGTCCATTTTTTCTTAATGATCTCGTAGAGACCCATTCTAGTTGTGGAGTATAGTGTCTGGCGGAGCATGGTGGCGGTAACGCCGGAGAACAATGCAGCAGGGCCGTCTTGCTGAACGATCCTGAGGCCAACTGATACCAGACCCACGCGAGGTGGAGGAGGGAGATGGACATGGTGGTGATGGGCTCCGATGGCGTGGTGAAAAGCAAGAGCCGGGCGGAGCACCGTGTTGGCCGGTGGTACCTCGCCTTGAAGCTGCATGCGTACTTTGATCAAATCGAGTGGGTGAGTGCTGCAGCCTGCAACAATCGAAGCGATGCCGCCTTCAACAAATCCCTTCAAACCCATGATCCCTTCTTATATTCAAGAAATCGGTCTCAAAAACGGAAGAGAAGAAATAAACAAAAAGCGGGAAGAAGTGTGGAATGGAATGTTGAAGAGAAGAGAATGATGAAGGGATTTATATATGGAGTGAATATGTGGACTATTTCCACACATACGCGGGGAATTAGGTTGTGGGGTCCACTTATTTTTTGACTTCGGAAAGCGCCGGAGGGGGCGGGGCTGGTTCGTTTGACTTTGAAGTGATCAAATTTAAGAAATTTGAATTGAATTTATGGGCCAATTCTATCCGAGGTACTCTCCTTTCTTTTTTTTTCTTACGCGTGTCTTTTTTTATTATTATTATTACATTTCACACTACTTTAATCAAAATCAACCAAACTAATCATTAAATTAATTTCGTTTAATGTATATAACATGTGTTATATCATTATATTATTATTATTATTCTCAAAATTTAAAACTTAGTATTTTATATTTAAAAATTACGTGAAATTTTTTTTTTTATAGTAAAACTTTTAAGTTTGAGGTTTGAGATTTTCATTTCTATTATTCTTATTTTTGTGGTAGAATCATATGAAATGTAAAAAATCAATATTTTAAAATTTAATTATTATAAGAAATTCTATGTTCTACTCATTTATAATTACTAATAAAATTATTGTAGCTATTTTTAAATGCTATACATGTATTAATATATATATTATTTAGTGATAGGGAGTAAATCTCCCGGAGTAGGATAGAATTGTCCGAATTTATGGATACAGCATTTCAAAAGGACACATAGTAATTTTCTTAAATAATTAAATATACAAAGTTTAATTTCCTCAAAGAAATTAAAAAGGGGATATATATGTTTGAAATGATTTACATCTATAGTTTATATTTATATAAAGGAGTAGATATCTTGTGATACAATATCACGAATTTTTATATGTGAGATAAGTCCACTCTACTATTATTCACAATAAAAAGTAATACTCTTAGCATAAAAAATAATATTTTTTCATGGATGACCCAAATAAAATATCTGTTTCACAAAATACGACCCGTGAGACCATCTCACTAGGAGTGGGTACGGTACGGTATACTGTACCGAACTACGGTACCGTATAACGTACCGAAAATATCGGTACGGTATCATACCGTACCGAAATTTTCGTTATACCGATTTTTCGGTAAGCTCGGTATTTTTTTCAATACGATTTTTCGGTATTTCAGTATTTCTTCCCACTCCTACATCTCACACAAGTTTTTGCCTATATAAATATATATGTAGTGTCATATTTACATATTGGATGTGATAAAACATAGTTAGCATTGTGTTGTACTCCGGTATATACAAATATTACCGGACCACGCAAATACAAATACCTTAGAATGATTATAAAATAAGATATCGTAATTAATATTTATTATTTTACTCATAACTTGATAAACACTAATGTTTCCCTTATATATATCAGTTAATCATTTTCTGAAATGGTTTGAAAAAGAACAAATGAATGTTAGAAAGTTAAAGGTATTGCTTGACCTCACTTGGGAGGCAACTAATAGGGAAGAAATGATGAAGTTTTAACCGAATAGAATTTGCTAAAATTAGAGGTGGGCTACCCTTTGTTAATTTTATAATGATTTTGTTCTTGTAACTTGATTTGTTTTGAGTTTTAATCTTGTAATTTTTCAATATTTAGTTTTTAATAAGTATCTTACATTTTTTTTTGGTTTTGATCTTTTTTGCATCCGAAGCCACTAAATCTAGCAAATATTGTTTATTTGAAACTAATGATTTTCTACACGGCTCATATGGCAAGAATAAAGTATATATTACTGCACACTTAAATACATATAAGCAAAATTAAAGGGAGACTCATTTTGAAATATTATGTGTCATTTTGCATTATTTTCTCATTTGTGTTTTTATATATTTATTTTAATATGTGTAATATATGTTTATCCCTGCTACAGAAGTTACGTACGAGAGAATCAATATCAGATAAACAATTAATATTCGATAGTTTATTGACTTCTAGTGAATAAAAGTTCAAAAAAAAAATTAAATAAAAATTACTGAATGACATCAAACATTATATTGATCAATTACAAAACTTTAAAATATGTCAACTTAGCTACTAAATTTGTAAATTTTCCTAAAATAGTATTCTACTCCACATAGATATCTTAATACATATCTTATTTATATATATGGATATCTTCAAATTATTTTCAAAAGATTTTATATATTTATATGATATCCAAAAATCTAAAATTAATATGGAAAATGTAATTATAAAATAGATCATCTATAAATGGGTAGGCTACAATAACAAAAAACCTCTTGAGGTGTATCCGGGGACAAATTCTATATGAGCTTTGACTTGGAACTGAGTCCAAGTAGTGTGGAATGTTAAAATGATGACCTTTTCGTTTTTAGGGGCTTACCGTCAATGTAAATTATTATCATTTGTCCAATATTATGATATACTCCAAAATAAATCAGGTCAATTATTCTATTACAATTAAATATATTTGTTGGCGTTCGAGTTTGCGGAGTAGGAGAATGCTTGATTAATGATCGATGAGTTTGATTTTCAATACCAACACTTTCTCGGACTAAATCTTAGCACATAGGTTATCAAGTACGGTTTACTTGAGTAGCTTTATTTGTAGGCTACTGATCAGTTAGTCCCAAGATTTATCCAATACAACATTTTTTATCATGATAGTCGGAGAATGATAATTTAGAAGATGTATAAAAAGAACAAACCAAAGTACTCGATGGTCTATCCTCTAGAAAAAGAATATTATTGTATATTGTATACGTTTTTTGTCGGACAATATGACAAGTTCATATTATATCAGATAAATTTAAAATCTATATATCATTTATTATTTAGCTCAAATATAATGGCGATATCCTTCCATCCAATTAATATTGCAACCTAAAAAACATTTTAACTTATCAATCATCAGATAAATATATTTGCTGCCATTTCATATATATGTTGTATTTGCTGCCATTTCATATGTTGTCATGCGCAGCAGATGAACAAACAGGAAAACTAAGAATGTTAATGAATCCACCGAGATAACAAGATTACACGCAGAGATGATGCCTCAAATATAAGAACAGATACACAAGGATTTATAGTGATTCAGATTCAGATTGAATCTTACATCCACTTGGAGCACAACCAGAAAAATAGAACTAGAATCAAAACACAAAGTACACAATAATGAGATGTTTCGAAGAGACACTTTGATATGTTCTCACGGAGTTTTTCCTCTCAAATCTTTCTCAATCTATTGCTACGTACAGAATGTGTGTTCAGAAAATTAGTTCTCCTTTGCGTGGCTTGCACTCACTTGCATATTTTGTGTTGCAGGTCTACCATGACCCACCGCTCTTCTTGAAGTTAACCACGTGCTTGACTAATTGACCTAGTCAAGTTGACATGTTGACTCTTCATTCAACATCATATATCATCAAACGTAATTAACAGAATTAAGAAATTGCAAAAGTTGGGATTTCGCCGTACGTGATTATTTGATGTTATATTAAGAACCACGACGAACTGGAAAAAACTATTATGCCCAACGAATAAACTCAAATATATGAATTAACATCGAAATTAAAGACCCGATCGACCACATATCATTACAATTTCATGATTATGAACAAGATAAACACTTGAAATGAAAACGATAAAGCTTTTCTTTTGTTTAAAAATAAAGAAAAATGATATGAATTGTTTGAGACAGATGGCACATTCGTAGTACTTACAGCCGTATGCATGCATGCATGCAATTATATATATATACAAGCAATTATATATATATATATATATATATATATATATATATATATATATATATATAGGCTCAAACAAATTGAATTAAATTAAATTTGAATTGATGTTCTTTGCACATGTTGAATCCGAAATTGACTCCCCCACACAAGTATGAAAGTTTATACTCATATATACCCAGATATCTTATTTCCAGGATTAATAGAGTGACCGATGACTTATAATATAATTTCTTCTGTAGTGGAGAATTCTCATTTTCCAGGGGAAAAAAAAGACATCAGTAAATTGGAAATATTCTAATTTCAATCTTATCCTTACCAAATCACATTCTTTTCATGAAACAATGTTAATTTAGTACCGATTTCTCTACCATATTTTTGGAATAATCTTCTCAAGGGTTTCTTGGTTTATTGCTGAATTGATTTATCAAAATAGTGATATGATAAATTTCTCATATATATACACAAACACACACACACACACACACACACACACACACGATCAAGTCGATAAGATTTCATCAACACAACAGTCAACCGATTCATTTCATCGGTGGAATGAGAGCATTAAATGCGTTCATATTTCGTGATCAACCTCGATCTTCTAACTTTGTTTCCATCCCCAGTAGTATAAATAGGGGCCATACCCAGCATGTTAATTATATGATATACATACATCAAATTTGAAGTAATTACTTAAAATAATGAAGATCAAAGCTTTGGTTTTGCTCGCCATTGTCCTTGTTTCCTCAGCTTTCGCTGAGGAAGCTGTGTTCACACAACAGCTTCAAGATTCCTCAGCGGTCCCTCAACAAAGTTAGATTCTGGCTGAGCAATATTTTGAAATTATATGTCTCAATTTATTAAAAATTCACACCCCGACATTCATTATGCGAGGGTATATAATTGGATTGAAAATTTTCGTTTGATTCAACCTCTTGCAGGTGGAGAACCAAAACAAACCAACCAAGGTGGTCGCGGCGGCGGCGGCGGCTACTGCCGAAACAGGTGGTGTTGCGGCGGCTGGGGGTACAACGGATGCAGACGTTACTGCTGCAGCCATGCAGATGCAGGTAACATTATACGGAAGGACACACCCCTTCGTAATGTTTAAAAATGCGCACCCCGACATTAATTTTGCAAGGGTATTTAACTGGACTGACGATTTTCATTCATTCGATTCAACCTCTTGCAGGTGGAGAACCAAAAGAAACCAACCAAGGTGGTCGCGGCGGCGGCGGCTACTGCCGAAACAGGTGGTGTTGCGGCGGATGGGGCTACAACGGATGCAGACGTTACTGCTGCAGCCATGCAGATGCTGGTAAGCATTATGCGGAAGGACACACCCCCTACGTTTTTACTGTGTGTAAATAAATGTATATTTTTCAAGTTTATCAACTGTATATTTCCATTCAGAAAGTGAAGTTGAACCAGCTGAAAACTACGGAGGAGCTTATGGCGGCGGCTACGGCGGAGGCGGTGGCTATGGAGGCGGTGGAGGTTGCAAATACGGGTGCTGCGGAGGATGGGGTGGCAGAGGTGGGTGCAAGTGCTGCCGTACGGCTGAAGAAGCTGACGCATACATTCAAAGTGCTGAAGCGGAAAATATGAACTAGATTAATGTTGTAGTTGATCTATATAATAATAAAATCGAGTGCCATGTATACGTAGAAATGTGTTCGTATTCAAATAAATATTACATGGCTATGAATTGTAATGATGCTAAGGTTATATAATAACATATTTAAAATATTTGTGCTGATGTTATTATATTAAGTTGTGATCCACTGTTTGGTTTCTGATATTACTACAAATAATGCTGTTTTAATGAAAGTACGACACTTTTACGATCGCTGACACAACGAAATTTACATATTAGATAAGTTACTGAGACAAAATTACTGGTGATAAGACAAAACTAGGGAAAAAAATGTACACAAGATCTTAATTTACAAAAAATTTAAGAATATTTTCTATTCGAAACGATATATCTATAAATATTGAAGTATTTTAGAATCAAGTAGATAAATAACCTAAGAGCTATAGCAAAGACAATTTTTTTTTAAATTATAGCAAATATTGCACATCCCTAAATTTGAAAATTATTTTATATCTTTAAATATTTACGACGAAGAAAAGTTTCTCCATGACTAACGCTGCATCAAAACGGGTGCAAATGGCAACCATCAAAGCCTCTGAAGCCAAGTATTAATTGATATAAGCCACGCAAGCAACCACCATTTAAAAGAGTTCGTTTCTCAACAAAAGAACACACAAAAACTACAAATCACAATTTCAATAACAAGATCCCAAAGGATGGAATAAAAACCATGTGATGTAACAAAACAAGAAACGATAATTTACATGAACTAATTTCCAGTTCAATGATTCAATAATCATGATTTAACATCCCTTAGTACTCCCCCCTTTTCAAGTTCACCAACCAAGTCCCTGAGTGCAGGAACCTTCGTGGCCAACGTCCGGTACAATCTTGAATATCGAGCTCGAGTTCCATCCGCTGTTCTAGCAAGAGCAAGTAAACTTAGTGCCTCCGGAAGAAGTGAAAATACTTCTTTCATCTCTTCAAGGTTCATATTTTCCAAAACAGATGGCCTCGGAACAACTCTAACTATTTCCCCGCCTTTAGGTTCTTGAACCCGTGCGTCAGCCTTGATGACCAGTTCAGAATTTGAGTTGGCCCCACACTTGATGATAAAGGGGGTTGTTGAGCCTGTGTTGAATTGCAAAACGTTCCACTGCCCAACATCGGTTTCAGCACCATATGAGGCGTCAACACCAAGTTTTGAAGCATTTTCTCCATCCTGTGGTTTGTCTTCCTCTTCAGAAGTTGACTGCATAAAACAACAATATGAGACATGCCTTTCGAGGACAGCCGAAACAAGAGAACCAGAAAATCTGTTAGGCCTGTTTGCCACGGGAATATCATATATGTCAGTCAGGACAGTCAAACATGAATATTAGCAAATCTGTAAGGCGTATATGCTATTTGACTTTCTTATGAAAATTGATCCGTGAAATATAAGGGAATAAAGACAAGCCAGCATTGGATCTCATAATAGATCGGTCCTTGTCCACTGCAATTTCCTAGATTTCATGGTCTTGACTTCCTCACCATTACATAATTGGCTCTTAAATAAAGTAATGTGTCGAGAACATTTCAGTTACTAAACAACTGAAGAATATTGCACTTCTATGCCTCTAAGTTTGGAAGATCATATGCATTTATATCCTTGTCTACAGGATTGGCCAGTAGATGAACATCATGACAAGCCAACAACATAAATGTCAGAAAAAAAATGGCTAACTAGAAAGCTAAAATCGAAACCCAATTAAATCTGTCACCCTAAAGAATTTGGAAAACCAATACCATGTTGCATAATATTAACAGCATACCAGCACAGCTTGTCGAGCTTCTGTGATATGATTCTGAGCACAAGGATGGTCAATGTCAAGTAAAGAAGGCATCTGTTCCGTTAGTTCATCTAGAGAAGCAAGTAATGAGTTCTTTTTAGTCTTACTGAGAACATTGACAGATGTCTGCCTCATTATATCCTGTTAAAAGAAAAACGCCTGTCATATATTCTTTTTACTGGTCCATAATCTTATACCAGCCCAATTTAGGGGGAAAAAGAAAAGAAAGAACAAAACAAAAAAAGAAGAAAGAAAGACAGTAAACCTTGACTTGCTTCAACATGCCATCAAGGGAAATTAATGATGCCAGTCTTGCATCCTCAGCAGCAGTAGAAGGATTTCGCATGGGCGCAGCACCATCTTCCAAACTCAAGATTGCCGCATCAATTTTCATTTGTTGCAAAATCTGATTATTCAAGCAAAATTACACGATTATTTAATTCAGTGACATCTAAACTGCATCAAGAAAAAAGTTAATACAGTCCTTTTTTCGAAAAGAAAATGTATGACAAACTCTCATCCCGCAATATCTAATTGGCAATTAGAGAATAAATCAAAAGGGGAAGCACCTTTTAACCTGCAGAATAAGTGGTCAGCATATTGTCAAAAAAATTTACAATGATAACAACATCCCAACCTGCAAATGTCATAATATTTCAACCATAGAATTTCACTCAGTCAGCATGAAGCCTTAACAGTAAAGGACTGGAAACTTCAATAAGTTTCAGTTACCCTAAGGTTACATTTGAATGAAAGGGTTTTGTGGATGTGCTTTCAAACCTTTAATATAAATGCAGTCTAATCTTATGTGTGATTTCAAATCCTTCTACTTCAACTTTAATTTATTTTTGAATCAAAACAAGATATTTCAAACCTTCAGTTATAGGAATCAAAAGTGAACAAAATATTTTAATCCAAACGCAACCCTGGATAATAAGGTTTGTTCACCCTTGGAAGCCAAGAAGCGGTTTCAGGTTAGTTGTTTTTAAGATCCCTAGTTCAAAAATCGGATACACTTGGTAATTTTCACATCAGTATGAAAAAATCAAAACTGCTGTATTTTTACTTCTAGTAATTAAACAGTCAGTTAACAAGAAAGAAAAAAAAGAAGCGAAATCGGTTAACTGCTGGAACAGGCATATATGATAAATGTATTCATGGCTTTGACAAACAAGCATGAAACATCGGAATAAAATATATTTCTGTAGTGTGCAAATAAAAGTGAAAAACACTGATATAGTGCTGACCTTCCTTCTCTTGTGATCCACAGACTCCAGAGCTGAGCGCAGTTTAGCTACTTGTGCAGGATCATCTGCAACTTCGGCTGCCAAAGTACCAGCAATATCCTAATAGATAAAAGGAATATCAACTATTTATGGGAAAAAAATTATCAATAAAATGCATGGAGGCTGAGTAACCTAACTACATTATTAATCTAAACTTCAGGGGGAAAAAATTCAAATTCAACACTGAACTAGATAGGGAGTAGAGAACAGAAGACCACCGTGCAAATGTCAGCATACAACAATGAGAATAATTATCCCATGACAAGAGGACGAGCACAGTAAAATGCAATGGTCATCGTACCTTCAAGTGCTGCAATTGAGAAGTATAAATGCGCCTAGCATACTCAGATAAAAGCTTCCCAAGAGCATCTGAACTAGGAGGTTGGGCAGCACCAAGTCCTGCCATCCAACCATCCATTATTGCCGTAGAAAGAAGTTCCAGTTGACCAGTTACTCCCGCTACTGTATCATCAGTTACAGAAAGAAAATCAAAGTTTTCTGCAAGCCAATTTCGGATTTGGCGCTGGAGCTCACCCGCAGGGGTGTGAACAAAAAGAGCTGCAAGAGCCTTGTTTCCAACTGCAAAGCTTTTAGCATCTTCAGTTATTTCCCTAAGCTTCCCCCCCGTTACATGTTGTTTCCATGTTTCCTGTATAGAGAATCTAAAGTGTCAAACAAATTACGAAGTAACTAAAAGGTTGCAAACAAAAAATGATCATTGAAGGACTATAACAGTATATGAATATAAAAAATTGTCCTTAGTGGATACACCATGATGCCAGGTAACTGAAAAGCATAGTGTTATCTTTCTTGGAAAAAGAAAAGGAGGATCTCCTGAGGAAAAGTTAAAAAAAGACCAATGCAATATATTATTTTTCTTAAAAAGCAATGGAAATAAATTCAAGTGAGTTTATTTATCATTATTATAGACGGTACTGAAGTAAAACAATGTATAATTAAAGCAATGTATAATTATGATGTAAACTATCTGGAGCATAAATTGTATTTTAGATCATATCTTGGAGGGGGAAGAAATTCAATTCCAATGTCTCACCGAGAAAAAAATACGAAAAAAGAAAAACATAACCCAGAAAGATAATGGAAATCATACTGACAATATACACTAAAAAATATCACCCAAGCCACCTGATCGATGCCACGTATCTTCAAGACAACTGAAGACAGCTTTGATTTTTTTTCCTGTTTTATATTCACTTTGAACGCTTGAATCTGTTCCTGAGTCGATGCATTTCTTATGCTTGAATCATATCTCACAGGAGATCTTCCAGGACTGTTACTGCGGCTCGTGCTTCTGCTGCGCCCACTACTAGGTTTCTCCAGAAAGCGCTCAACGGGTAAAACCTGATTTATAACAAAAGAAATAATTTCACTAGAAGGCCACATTATTTTATGCTAACATAGATACATAAAACTGCCAAATGAAATGGAAAACAATTTCCAGTACCTTAATGGATTGCAACTCTGGTGACCGAGCAAGAAGCGACCGAATGTACAAGATCCTAACACGTGAAACAAGCATTGTATCCATCACCCTCTTTGGCTCCATTTTACGAATAAAAGCAAATACAGCATCCCTAATTTCAGCAAGTATTTCATGCTCTCTAGAAGCACCTGCTTTAATAACTGCAGCTAGAACCTGTCGAATTACAAACAAGCATCAGAAAATGAGCAATTTGTGGTATAACATTAGTAAAGCATTTGGCAGATGGTGATTACTCGGTTCAGTTATTTCAAAGTGCAAAAATTTCAGAAGACTTACATGGTGAAAACATGATTAATTAAGACATAAAAAAAACATAAGAATGGTGCCAGTACACCAAACAGGCGTAACACAAAACTACAGCGAGTAAATTGTAGCATCTAGAGCACCCTAGTATACAAAACTCTTCTTACAATGAGCATATGAGAATCAAAAGTAGCTCAAGTGTCTCCACGAGGAACTGAAAGGGTTTTGTTTTTGGAGGAATTGACAGGGAATAAAATGAGTTTTGTAATTCAGTGAACTTAAGGTGCATGGAAAACATCATCGCAAATAAGTGCTTCCAGGAATTAAAAATTGCAGAATAAAACAACCATGATGATGATTCATATGCGGATGATATTCTTAAAGACAGTGAAATAGCAGCAGGAAATTAACAAATACAAATTGTTACTGTGAGAAATTAACAATTGAATATATAGGAAAACCTAGCCATACCAGCATCAAAAGCTTGTTTGCTCCATCTGAGATTGCAGCAAGACTGTCATACTGTTCTGGATCAAAATCATTCAGGGCAGAAGTAAGATATTCACCAGCTGGAGTAGTTTTAACCTTATCAATATCAGATTTAACCAATGCAACGGTGCCGTCAGTCTTATCAGAGATCAACTGCAAAGAACCATCACCACCAGGTCTTCCTTTGCCATTAGTATTATCGTACCTGTAAAGAAAAAATTAAAACGAATGAGAGAAATTTCTATCAATAGAAAAAAATGATTCTAGAAACATATGGAGAACACAAACTTTGAGTTTTTCAAAAACCAGAAGAGAAATGCACCTTACTATGTCTTGAGGCTTGCTGAACGATCCCCTCAGAGAAGGACTCGACACCTGGGAAAAAAGATTTTGTCACCAATACATGGAGGTAAAAACAAAACAATACTCTTGCATAAGCTAGGACAAATTTAACAGAATTTTAGATAGTGATAAAATAACCTGAGGTGATCCAGCGAGAGATGCTTTTTCTGTCAATCTGTCAAATAATTTCTCATTTTCTTCATGCAATCTCTGGAAAATGAGAGGACAAAAGAAGTTCATCCTTCCAGCACATAATATCAATCTACTGCTAGAAAAGAAGAATAATGATGTCTCCATGTCTTCTAAATTTAACAGTGGTCATTGACCGTTACCATGAAGACAAAAGTTCTGGCCTCATCTCTTTGCAGTGGAAGCTCAATAATGAAATGTTATAAGAAAAATTCTCACATAATCCTATATGAGAACAATAAAGTACCTCAATAAGCGCATCACGTTTCTTGAGTTCCTCCTCAAGCCGTTTGGTAACTGCGGAAGAATCCATGCTATCCCCTGTGGCTTTGTTGCTGGTTTCATCTTCAGCCTGTGATTTTGAGCTATTTGCTGACTTGGTCTCACTAGAAAGAAGGGATTCACTTAATTGTGATTCGGCGTTCCTCAGTTTAGCCTATAAATGAAAGTATGAAAAGTGACAAGTGGCAAAATTCAGAGGTCGCTCATGCCATTATCAGCTGACAAGATATCGAATAAAATGTTATCTGAGAACTGCTAGCAGATTTTGGAGTAATGAAATAAACATTGGAAATAGAAAACTAACAAACTAATAAACTTCTACCGCAAACATAATGCAACGGTAAGGCTGTTATTTCTGAAAAAAACGATTTATATGTTCCTCTTCAGAAAGCCAAACATCATGTTCTTTAAATATATTATCCTGATAGTGATGTAAGTTTCAAAAGAACTAATAAAGTGTTGGGTAATGAGAATATATCTACATTTATCATTTACAACTATACTATGGACTGAGACTGGTTCGTTAAAATAGTCCTTCCTCATCCAACATCTGGTGCACTTTTTCTTACTTAGCGTCTTTTTTTTTATAAGACTTTTTCTTAGCATCAAAACCATTGGCACAGCATAAATCACTATTTTTCTCGATTATTCATCACATGGGAGAGAAGGGCCTAGCATCTTCCATCTACAAATTGTCCTCATCACTATACTCAATCCAAATTACTGAAGTTATTTTCAAACTGAAAAATTGAAAAGAAAAAGAGAAGATGAGGTGCCATCTTCAATAGATATGGTCGAGGGTAAGGCCGGTGATAATAATCAAGAGAGAATTGTTGTCCACAGAAGTGATGTTAGATGAAGGAGAAAATCTGGAAAGTGACAAGAAATAGAATGAAACAAGGAAAAATAAGTGTCCACGGTCAATGTTTTTAGTAACTGTTCAATTCAAACTATCAATTTCTAATTCGCATTCTCTCGCTGTAGCATTTTTGCGAAGGTTGCTCTTGTTCTCTAACTCTCCTCCTCAAATTAAGCTGAAGGTAAGTTTCAAATGAAATATAAGAAATCAAGAGGAAAGAGTTGCCAGGAAGAGAGAAAAAATACTGATGGTGGAGAAGATGATAAGATAGAAGATCAGGACAGTGTTTGCTTGGCATGATAAGGTAACAAATAGTCACACTTTTTTCATGGGTTTGTTGAGTAATTTATTCATTTCAATCTGTTAAGCCCAAATCTGGCGCATACCACTCACGGTATTTGATCCTTTTTTGCCTGAAATTTTATCCAAGAAAGTGGATGCTTTTATCTAAAACCCACAGTACCCGTGATTGACATGTATATTGATCACAACACCCACCAATGTAAAAATGAATACAAATACAAATCTAATTAAAAATGAAAATAGAAAAGGTATACTTGTCTTTGCTTAATAAATATAAAAATATTATAACATATGCAATCATGATCCCAAAAATTTATTTATAACTCGTGATCTAAGCGCAATGTCCAGGTAAAAATAGGATAAGATTAATGAGGATAATGATCACACGAAAAACAAAAATAATGCTTATTAATAAAGGTAAAATTGTCCGACTTACTAAAAAATTACATAATCCTTTAATTAATCCAAGCAAGCAAGCATTTCAATAGTTAAACCACACACACACATATATATATATATATATATATATATATATATATATATATATATTAAAATGAAATTAACTATCTCTTCACAATCAATCACTCAATCATTCAAACAAACTACCTGGACAGCATAGGTGTTTAGAATCAATACCAAATGATAAATATCTTAAGAGAATAAATATTACCAGATACTTGAAAATATAAAGCATCCTGTTCTTGAGATTATAGAGGAAAATATCTAGCCTGCTATTATGCAGATAAAGGTGATACTGGACAATTGAGGTGCAACTTACTCAAAGATGAGACGGGGCCAAATAGGCCATTGAAATGAAGCTAAGGAACTTGGTATAATTATATCTCAAAATATTTTAACCAAATGATAAAGACGTCCTACATTGTCAAATGTAACTTAAATCAGTTAACCCGGAGGAGTCAATTTTTCAGTCGACAAAGGCACTCCCACTCCAAGTTTTCCACATATCAAAAACAGAAAAAACATGAATTTATATCATTAATAATAACAATTATAAATAACTATAACTCCTGGTGAGATGAATATGCACACATAATTTAGTTTGCCAGATGAAATGTTACTTCTCTGCAACATTCTATAATAAATTTGAAGATAACTGCTGCAAAGGCAAGCATTCAAACTGAACCCTTTTCAACTATATACATATTTTTCATTTAGAATCCAGTAACGAGTAACATAAAATTATAGTGTCAGGGTATTTAATAGATGTTCTTCAGACACAACGCTTCCAGAGAAGCAAATGAAAATGATAATTTGTCATTAGCTCTATTCTATTTTTCACAAATATAAAACATTTCAGTATCACCCATTTCCAAAAAAAAAGATGCAGCCACTTGAAGTAAAACGGACCCAAACAAAACATTCTACAGTAAATTATAGAGGAGTTAAGTGGACAATTCACATGCAAATTTACCTTAAAGAATGGCAAAGGAATAATATAGGAATTTTGGATCAACCTGTAACATCTGAATTGTTGAATCCCGATGTTGGATCTGCATCTTTTGTTCTTGTTCCACTTGTAACAACTGAGAAAGTTGGTTCCTGATTTGTGCATTCTGATCCTTCTCTAATTTACATTTATCTGCAAGCATCATATTTTCTGACTGCACAACATGACAAGAAGGTTTAGCTGTTAACAAGAGAAGGAAACTCAAGTAAAAGTTGAATCGCTAATAGTGCTGTCACGTTTCAAAAGAATAATCAACCATCATCTGGCTCATTAACAATCCATTGTGAAATACTGAAGAGAAAAAGCTAACCTAACAAGTACTCTAGCAAGAAATCAAAAATGTCAAAGGGATACGAGAGTGACTCATACACGACCAGTTTTGAGTTTTTATTCACCATTACCCAAATTAAAAAAGGAAGAGGCAAACTGTTGTTCACCAGTGAGACCAAATCTTCACTAGAAAAGACTTCAAAAACCAAGTAGAGTCATTCTGTAGACCACAATATTGAAAATTTGACAATGAGTAATCAAATCTAAAGTGTTGAACATACCATCACACCCCCATAAACTCGTCATGGTCACTACATAGAGAAAAGATAAAAAAAATTTCAATATGCCAACAATTTATCAAAGGATAACATCTTTTTTGTTCAGTTTCATGCATCCAAGCACTTTTGAGCATCCCATGACGGGTATAAATTATGGCTTTTGTTGGCTGGAGAGAGAATTATAATTTATTTCACATTGTGGTAACATAGATACCTCTGTTGACAGAGTCAAATTTATGAGGCAAAATTTATATCTGAATTGTTATTTCAGAAAAAACCTTGCAAATAGTTGAGTAGGATGATCAGGATGCAATGGGATGCTGGCTGAAATTTGATTATTTTAATGCCCAGGAGAATTATAATGTAGCCTTAAGCAGCAGGATTTGCTAAACCAGGTTCTTGCTTACGAGCACACGCCACATACTCATGAACGGTTGATGCTGAGTTCTGTCAATAATCTACAGCAATAGCTTTCCGTTGTCTTAGCTTTTGGTCACTCAAATATCTCATCTCATAGTTCACATTATAATAAAATTTGACTCCAAGTAAGATATAGGTTACATAAAAAAATTTATGATGAAATCATTCAATTGATCTAGTACATAAAACTAGACCTTTGCATTTACAAAAATAGCCAACTGAATGCAAAGTAAAGATATGCAATAAAAAGGTTCCAGTAGTTATACGGAGCAACACATTGTGATAGGAGTACTTTAAGATTACAGGAAAACTATGCCAAAGAATGATCTCACAAACCTTTAAATCTGACTGCAACGTAAAAGAAACTTTCCAAGCTTTCTGAACTTCATTATATAGCAAAACACACTGGTCATTCGCAAGCTTCAGAGCTTGTTTCAGTTCCATAACTTCTAACTTCAGGTTGCTAATTTCATTTTCCTTTTCACCTAATTCTTTCCGCGCATCATTTGCCTACAAGAACATTGCAGTTGAAATTCAGTACAAAAGAAATCGCCAGTCAGATTCATCATGACGATTTTTCACCAGCCTTCTGATCATGAAATTAGCACCATGCTTGTGATAAAATGGCCACGACAATCATAGCCATCTAGAAAAAGGTTATGAACTTTTTGACAATGGTTATGATCAGAGGAGACAGCATTGTTCATTATGACTATCTTTTTTATATCCCTCTTAATTAAGAATACTTGCTATGTGAAAAAAAACGAAGCCAATTATAAAGAAATTTAGCAAACTTACCATATCTCTCCACTTCTTGATTGTATCTCGATTACCAAGGCTCAACACAGCATTTCGAGCTCTTGCAGAAAAATTAAGGGATGATAATGTCTCAGAAATGTTTGATGCATTTGGACTAACATTGACTATCATCAATGTTTTGGAACTTCCACCTGCATGATAAATGAAAAAACGGATCTGAATACGCTGAGAACTATCAAAAATTAAAGAAATTTTAAATAAAAAAATGTATACGCTTAAAAAGTATAAATGAACAGAATGTACAGCAATATAGGTGAATAAACAAAACGTTTAGCATTTTTCACATATATTTTTTGATGCATGGGTTGTCTAAACTGCAAAGAGTGTCATTTCTTATGTGAATAAGTACTGTAGTTGGTATTATTTTAAAATAAAGTAATGGAGACAATGAAGAAGCACTTGTGAGTAGTTAGCTCAACAGAAGTGGAGCAAACAATAAAAAAGCAGCTGCAGATGCATGAACATTTGCCCAGGTCTTAGCAAATATTTTTTGTATCGAATAAGACACCTAAAATTAGTATCTTCACAAACATATAAAAAAACCGACAACATGGAAAAGTATAATGTGGAAAAATACAAATACCTAGAGAGTCTGCGAGAACTTTTGTAAGCACCGAATTTTCGTAAGGAACATTGTCTTTCTTAGAGGTCAAGGATGCCAAAACATCGCCCAACCTGTATGTACAACATTGAAAACAATCAATAAGAACTAGTAAACAAATGGCAAGAAATGAACAAGTGGACAAACTAAATAAGTAGCTATCTCACAAATCAAAACTTTGCACGACAAGAACTTGTACTTTCCCTATGGTTAGTAACAGAGAAAAGGGTATACTAATGTGTCCTAAAAACATAATAAGTTAACAAGAAGATATAATTTCCCTATGAGCACCATTTGCAATAGTGATTTACAATGTATAGAAATATCTTACAGTACCATATCAACAAAGGAAACAACAACAGCCATCATATCAGTGGTTTTATCACATTAGGGCTAACTTCATTGCAAGACTTCCATCCCAAATATAAAATTTTATTTCAAGACATGAAACTCTCACTTACGCTGAGAGTGATTTCCAGACATGTAGCAACTCTGTGGCACGGTCCCCAGTGTCTTCTTCAGCGCTTGTACTCTCACGTCCAGCCAAATCAACAAGAGAAAGCTTGCTATATGAATTCTCGCCCGTTATCAAGTTCTTATAATATATGTGTATCATGACAATCCTACAAAACACCAAGCCAAAGAGAAACAAACAAATTAGTTTATAAAACGTAGGAAAATTTTATGAATTCAAAAGACGGGTTTGATTGATTTTTCTTTCAATACTAAAATTTCTAATCACAGATAGAGATTGATTTTAACAAAGGAAAAAAGGCCACAAGAGGCAAGACCTAACACTATGATACACAATAGACATCAACGCACTTCAGTTTTGGCAGAAATATCAATATGTGGGAACTAGGAGTAGGGGTCCTAAAAAGTTAATCTTGTATTACATCAATTTGCTATATATACACAGTAACAAATAGAAGGTGAAATTCCTACTTGAACAGTGGAACACAAACAGAATCAGCAGTTCTTACATGTATAGCTGTTTCAATACGAGCTTCCATAAAATTGGTTTATTTGATTAAAACTCTGACAAAAATCAAGAATATTTTCATTTATTGATAATTTAAATAATGAAGTTTTTAAAGAAAAAAGAATGTTCCATCAAGTCTGATCTATGAAAGGTTCACATGATGTAAACTCCAAAATACAAAATTCTGCCACATAGAGAAAGAAACGAGATGGATGGTCGAATTATATCCGTAAAGCTGATTGACCTTCCACAATAGTATGAATGATGTAAGAAATATAAACGAGGTTTATCAAACAACTAATAGCAGCAATGAAAGACAAACACGAAAAAACAAGAAGCCTATTGATACTGCACGATCGATGCTAAAAATCATACAGATGGGAGACTTTAAACTTCAAAACATCGGATCCTCGATTGTGGAATGCTGCTTTCAGAACTTTCGAGAACTCTATTGGATTATCAATTTTCTCCTGCACAAGTTCTACAAAACAGTCCAGTGATTCAATGCGGACCTTTGAAACAGAATTTCCAGATTCCAATATCAAGTCTCTTATCTACAAAAGCATATGCAAGGTCCAACATCAGATATAATAAAGATGTTGAGCATTAGACATCAAAAAAATATGCCAAGAAAGTAAAGAAAATATTATATCAAACAAAATTGTGGGGCAAAAGGAAAGGAACCTGATCATTATAAAGCTCAAAGACTGAAACAGAGAAACTATATCGAGATGTAGAAGTTGAATCCGAGTTTGATAAGTCAAAAAGCTCCTCAAAAGAACGAGCATATAGACCACGATCATGGCTGGATCCTTCCTGCAGGGAAATGAGTGTTATTAGAAAGATAGAGATATCATCAAATTGAACAGCCGGAGGATGATAATTGTATAATATTCAAGTCATTCAATATTGTACCTGAATGAAAATCAGTCAGCCTTATTTCGATATAAAACTTTACAAAAGTACTACAAATTTCCACGTAACCATAACAATGGCTAAGAAACATACAAGGGAATGGGACCTGACATATATCCAAAGATAATGCTGCAAAAACACATAGCAAATATGAAACAGAAAGAGACAGGAAAGAGGACACACCATAGTATATGTCTTTCCTGAGTATGTTGAACCATATGCAAAGATAGATACATTATATCCATCAAATGCTGACTGAATGAAGGACTGAATATCGGTGAAAAGATCAGCTGCATATGGATGAACTTCGTTAATGCATGCAATAACCGGGCTGAGAAAATTAAAGTAAATTGAAAATACTAGTTCCACCTTGTCCAACATGAGGTCCATAAACCCAATCAAACTCAAAATCCTTCTTTGGATTCGAGAGGCTATCATCACCGGTATTTACACGAAGCGTAAAATTATCAGGAAATTCAACAATGGATGGACCTTCGTCTTCAAAACTTGGCCTAACACGACAAAACACCCTAATATTTCCTGCAATAGATAAATCCAGCCTCATATAGGAGTGAAGTGTTGTCAGTAGAATGTGTATCTTATGCTTTTCAGACATCAGAACAGAATTGGAGGCAGCTTTCAGAAACTGTTACCTTTGGCAGTCAATAAGTCATTAAATAACCTTTTCTTCTCAGATAGCAATGGGGAAATTCTAGCTTCTGTTTCAAGGGCAGCCTGATCTGAAAGTAGATGAGAATGCATTCCAGCAAACTAAATTTGTCAAGAATACACCCACACACACCATTTTTTTTTGAACATTTAGCATAAAACTTAAAACTCAAACTCAGCATATGCTTAACATGCCATAGTGAACAAGAGTTTAAACAACTGTAGGTGGAGTTGGCTTGTAGTTTGAATAGACTTAAAAGCAACAAAGAAAAAAAATCATTTTATACTAGAAAATGAGTTTGGGATCAGATTTAATACAACCAGTGAAGCTGAAAGAGAGGAGGTTCAGACGAAAATATACCCAACAACTAAAAACATAGATTAAGAGGAAAGTAGAAATGAAAGCCTTTTACGGTTACTTGAAACAAAATGCAGTTTGAACCGCCCATTATGTTTGAATCAGATTCTACCGATAATATTTTTGCAATGCTTATGCATCCTTTTACTATATTTAAATCTATGTTTCACTCATTTTCAAGTGAGATGTAATTTATTACCTAACTTGCGGGTTTTCTCAGCAAGTACACCTAAGTAACGCGTAACTCGATCAAGTTTTGCACTGGAATAGTCTTGAAGATCTGTAGCTTCCTGCCTCAACTGCATGTAATCTTCCCTAATAAGCTGTCCAAAACAAATTAGGAACTGTCATTTTTTCTGAAGTAACATTTTTTTTTTGGTCATTGGACTAACAGATTCTTCGCACTAAAGATGAAAACAAAATCATCGATTTCTTACTAGCTTATGCCAACTCCAACCCATAATTCTATTTTAACACAATATTTGCAGGAATATATAACGATTTTTGCACCAGTCATTAAACTCATCTCCAACATATCTACTTCAAGTTTTACTCTAAAAAAATATTCTTAAAATGGTCATCATCAGTTTATTCAAAAAATTTATTTTGTTTCACCATATTTCAAGTTATAAACTTATTAATATATTTACATATTAATTACATTTAATTCATTTTTAATTCAATTTATTTGAAAAATTATATCAATTTATTTGAATAACTAACACACTTACTTTAGAATTATTAAGTATCATAATAAATTATATAATACAAAGAAACACATTATATATTTGATAAAAAATTTAATGAATTATATCGTGCTATTTATGTAGATATATTAATTGCACAATAAATTAACTATAAATACATTGAAATTATATTTTAAATTACAACTATTTTCATAATAATTAAGATAATTTTAAAAAATAAAAAATAAAACCCTTTTTCGCCAAAGCTAGCAACATGGATGACACACAATGGGAGTTGGTCTAACAGCCGTCTATATCCAACAATTGTTAGATAAAAAAATAATTGATTCTCCCACAAAACTTCATTCTGGCAATATCCTTCAACCATATATTGGAGTACTCTCTAGTCCCCATATCCTCTGGCACTTGGAAGAGACATATTTACATGTAAAAGAATCAGTTGCTGCACCAGTTCAGGAAAAATTTACTGATATACGTGTAAATTAAATTATATACATGTACATTAAATTTTATGCAATGCTCCAAGGTTTCCAGTATTAACTGACGACAAAATACCTGCAACTACTTCCACAAACAACGGTTTGTAATTTGATTGTGCTACTATGTTATAATTTTCAGAAAACCAGACAACTAGGCAGTTGAAATTCTTCTGTTACCATACCACCACACTGAGAATTGAACATCATATCCGATCAATTATGAAACAGCGGCCACAAGCAAGAAACAGCACAGAAGACACCTTCTAGAATATAACACATGGCCTTGTGAACAATCCATGACACCACAAATATCAAAATAGCATTAGAAATTCAAACCTCAAGATTCGATTTTTACACACAGTCAATACAATCCCAACAATCTTTCAACATACACATCTCTGAACTTCTACATTAGCTGAAAGTTTTCAATTTACTGACATTTCACTCTACAAAACAACACTCCCCACAAGCTCGAAGGAAAATTATGCAAAAGTTAAGAAATCGTAGACGCATTCCCAAAGTATAACACATCAAGAAATCTAAGACAAATACCGATTGCCTCGAAAACATAGATTAAAACATAGACCTTGACTTTATCTTTGAGTCGCTGGAGTTTGGAGAGCTCGGAATGAGATGACACGGCAACGGAGTAACGGCGGAGTGAAGGAGCGACCGATGCCTTGATATACTCGTCACGCTCCACTGACTTCCTGGGCTGGAATCCCGCCACCTCCCAGTTCCAGCGATTATTGCTCCCTCTCTGCTCCGCCATTTCGTAAAGTGATACTCGATCGATCCGAAATCGGTAGCAATTGAAGTGGACAACAGGTGAAATCACATAGATTTAAATCGAAAAATGCAGATTGGGAGCGGAGCGAAGATGAGCATGTAAGCAAGTATTTTTTATCTCCACTGAATTGTGGCTTCAAAATTTTCAGCTTTATTTTACAGTGATAATCTGGTTCAAATTTTTAGTGGTGGTACAGTGGAGACGTCGTCGTTGTAAAACTATTTGTAACGGAATTAAATACTAGAGCTGAGTATTTTACAATATTTTTTATTTTATTAAAAATTATCTAAAATAAAGTATTATTATTAACCAAGAACTTGGTTTCCCTTCCAATTTATTTATTAATTGCTTGAATTATTTCGCCGTCAGCAAAAAAAAATTAATTTCACTTTTTTTTTTTCGAAAACCATGTAATATATGTGTGTTGTTAATCTAGAAATGGTTTTAAAAAACAATTAATTTGTTATGTGTCGCTATTTCCTTGTTATATTGTGGAACTGTGCTTCTACATATGCTCATGGACATATCTATGTAGAGGTTAATGGTCAGGGATGGCAACTTTCCTCACGGATTTGGGGTCGTATGGAAAAAAATCGAAACGGAGATGGGGATCTCGATTTTTTCGATTTAGGTTTCAGTTTTGAGGATTTTTTTAAATCCCCTATATAGTTCGGAGCAGGTATGAGATTATTATCATCATCCTCGAATCCGTCCTGAAAATAATTACAATAATAAAATATTAGAATTATTAGTATCAACTTATTTACAAAGATTCTTGATGTAAATTATTAGCTCAAATAAAGATATTTTATTCAAAATATTTATATGATTGGATGTTGTTCTTGGATGTAGGAGATAAACTTTGAAAGTTCATCTTTTTGTATAATTTTCAACATATATTATATGTAATATATTTTATTATAAAAATATGATAGTTGGTTATTTATTAATCTAATTGACACTCTTTGTAAAACCTCGTGATCTGATTAACGTTAATTACGTAAATTATCAGTAGTAAATCAACTCATAATATAATTATACTTGGAAATGGATTTGAAATAGTCTATGCAAATGAAAAAACTATACAAGTTGAAAATATTTCATATTTCTTTGAAAAATAATGCATTTAATTTTAATTGCAAACTTGTAAATAAATTGAAAATTATTGCATTAAAATTTGATGGCAAAATTGTAAATAATTTGAAAAATAGTCAATTAAATTTTTATGGAAAAATAGTTATTATGAACATAAATCCAAGTGGATGCAATAAGGAGATTCAAGTAATAGGCTTCAAAACTATAGTGAAATGTTGTCAAAACTCAGAAAAAATCATATATTCGAAATCTCGTGTTGAGAGCGTTTTTTTGAGGTAATTTTCTCTTAAATTCGGAAAATTTTATTTTTTAACTTGATAGAATAATAGCATGTATTTAAATTCGATTTCAATATATGTGATAAAATAGTCGACGAGAAATTAACTTTTCAAAGATGAAATTGAATTATATAAATATTTCAATTTTATATGAATTTTTGAGGTTTCAAAACAATTCTGAAACTTTAAATCTTGATTTGAAATTAATAGATATATATTATTGATTATCTCATAATAATTTAAATGTTAAATTGAATAGCGTATAATGAATTAATACATTCAAATACATTAGTAGAGATGCAATTGAACGAATTCATTGATTGAAATTAATATGTTAACTATATAGATTGAGTTTTGGTATTAAAATCCTAATTGTGGATCACGCTACATTGACTGGAGATGAAAAATTGAGGTATATTGCGACCGAGTAATATACAACAAGTATCTATGTCATATGATATATGATTGGTTGATTTGACTGAAAATACGTGTCTACATACCTTATTTGTTAAGTTGATGTGGTATACATGACATTCATGATTGATAGATCGATGTATAAAATAAATATTTTGTTAACACACATCATTTTATACATAAATCGATACATGATATGCAAGTTGAGCTATGATTCTTGGATACATTTATTTAATTTGATTTTGATTATGGGGTTTGGAGCACGATGCTATGTTTGGCATTATGTAGCCCTTAAAATATAGTCATTTGTGGTCCCTATGATTGATTGGTTGAGATTTGAGATTTGATAGCGCTTTGCCGATGCTATCATACGGATATTCCCTTATACTTGATTGAGGTCGGTGTGTCAGCTCGAGCATTGATTTGATAGCAATTCGATTGGTTCCGATATTTGCTCAGTGAATGGACATTTGACATGATATCTCCACGATATGCATGCATTGCATATCATATATAATTGTATAGATATATGTTGTATATATTATGGTTGTTCCATACGAATCGTTTGCTCACCCCAAGGAGGGTTGTTGGTGTCTTGTGTATGGACAATGACAGGTACTCCAAGTTATCAGGAGATCGGAGAGGATACTTTTGGATGGAGTCACATCCGAGTTGAGGTTGAGTGATCTATCCCAGTGTATATATGTATTTATATACCAGGGCATGTCCCTAAGATATGAGTTGTTTGTATGTAGATGATGTCAGTCATTTGTTGGCTTATTTTGTGATGTGATATGTTTAGACGAGACTTTATTATATACTATTTTTAGTATTATAATTATAGTTGACACATTTTGGGCTCATTGTAAAGAAATTTTTAATTGTTTTTCGCTGTAATTAATTAACTCTAATCAAATTATATTGTAATAATGATTAGGAATTAAGTGTCCTACACTTTTATTACTTGATTTATGATATTATTTAGTGCATGATTAATTTAGGTTAGTTTTATCTTATGTGGAAAATTTAAAAAATAATATTGGTCCAAATAAGCATGTGAAAGTTGCTCTCTCCATGTGTATTTGAATGTGTTCAAATAGAGTGAGTCTCATGTGAGACTGTCTCACGGATACTAATTTGTGAGACGGGTCAACCTTACCCACATTTATAATAAAAAGTAATACTCTAAGCATAAAAAATTATATTTTTTCATGGATTACCCAAATAAGAGATCCGTCTCACAAATTCGACCTGTGAGACCGTCTCACAAAAGTTTTACCGTTCAAATATACTTTAGAGGGTTAATTTCAAAATAAAATTTAGTTGATGTTAATTTACTAATTATTTCTTAATATGTCTCGTAATGCTCATATTATCTATCTTCTTACATATAGAGACACAAAAAATATCATTTTCATATAAATTTTAAGGCAAAAACTTGTGTGAGACGGTCTCACGAGTCAAATTTTGTGAGACGGATCTTTATATGGGTAATCCATGAAATAGTATTGCTTTTTATGCTAAGAGTACTACTTTTTATGGTGAATATGAGTAGGGTTGACACGTCTCACAGATTGAGATCCGTGAGACGGTCTCACATGAGACCTACTCAAATTTTAATAGTTTAGTGGTTGTATATTTTATTTTTCTTACAAATATATTTTGTTTTAAAAAAATATCGGGGATTGATATCAGTCTCTCTATGTAAGTTCACACAGTAATATACGCTCCTAGAAGTTATATGATTTAATCTTATATTCATGATCGAATGTTAAAACTTTCACCGAGTAAAACAATATTTGATTTCGGATTCGGATTACGAGCCGAGCATCCAAATGTCATGTTATTTGAAAAGTCGTGTCCATTACAATCAGTCAAAATACCATATCGTGCATTTAAAGTACATACACCATTTATCGGCCGTCATCGTCCGTCGTAATCGGTTGTAGGACAATATCTAGTAACATAACTTCCTATTAATCCAGTTTTTCACGTCAAACTTTAAGACGGCTACATTTTGACTATGTTTATATTTTACTTGTTTATGCTCTTCAAACACATGACAAATTTCCTCAATATTTGGTGACATTTTATTTAGGACAAAAATATTAAATTCAAACAGGTGTTGATAGATGTGAATGGTTGGAGTCCGCTGGTGCGTTACTCTGAGTTCACCATTTACAAACTCCTTGGATGACAATGGCGTATAAGAAGCTTGAAAAGTTCGGGTGAAGTAGATAACAACGTAGAAATTTTTTAGCTGGAAACTTTTAGGCCTTCATTGGAAGTTTTTTGTGCAATCATTATAAAAAAGGTAAAAAATAGAATTTTATTTAAAAATTATAATATACAAATATTGAATTTTATTTAGAAACTCGATTAATTCGGTTTAAATATTTTATGAAATCAATTAAAATCAAACTTGATAAACTAATTTACATTTTTTTTTTGTATTATTTATTTTAAAACTCCAATAGGCAATAAACTCGGGTTTTTTTTAAAAATATTATAAAATAATAAAACCATTGTAAAAATATGGCAAATCTTAAAACTTTGTAAAACTAGTACAATCCGGGACTTACTGTCCCGGATTCAAAATTTTTTGTTTTAAAAAAAAACAGAAAGTGGGGGCTCGGATTTTAAAAAAATAAAATAAAAGGAGATCGACGACAGGTTTAGAAATTACTGTTGCTATTGGCGACGATTTAACAACAACCGTCGCTAGTGGCGACGGTTTTATCAAAGAACCGTCGCTAATATAAATCCGTGAATCACTGTCCCGGATTCTAAGAAGCCGTGCATGTGTGTTAAAAAATGCGGGTATTCTTTCTATCATCGTCGAAAATAATTATTCCTCATATTCATTCTCGCAACTTATTTCTTTATTTGATTTATACGTGAAAAATCCATCTTTCCTACTTCAATCATATATTAATATTATTTGTTTATTTTATCGTCCATTTCATTTGCAGAGATAAGAAGAGGTAATGTTTAATTTCGTTGATAATATTATAATTATATATTAAGAAGTTTTTTTTGTGTAATTTTTTTATGATACTTGTTATTTATTTCAGATATTAGCATCGTCCGTTGATATTATTACAAGTTCCATATAATTACGTCTGAGAAGGTAATTTAATTAATTTTTTTAATATTTTGTTTGTATTATTTATATTATTATATTAATGTAATTATAATTTTGTTCACTAACATTATATGATTAAGTATAATTTAGTTACATAGTATATTTTTAATATCAATCGCTATATTAAAAAATAGTTTGAATATTAAAAAAATATTAAATATGGCTACCTGCAATTAACAAAAGTTATTAATAAATACACAATTTTGTAATTACATTAATAACTTCACATATTTTAGTTTTTTATTTATAATATTTTTTTAAAAAAAGCTCGTTCATCATACCAGTTTTAAGTTTTAAATAATAACAATAGTTATAATATTAATTGTATTATTGGAATTGTAATAATGTAATTTATAATTTTTAAAATAATAATAAATATACTTAATTTAATTATAATAATTATATTTACGTGATATAATATTATATCTACACTAATATTCAAACTATTTTTTAATATCGCGATTAATATTAAAAATGTACCATTTAACTAAATTATACTTAATCATAAAATGTTAGTGAACAAAATTATAATTACATTAATATAATATAAATAATACAAACAAAATATTAAAAAAATTAATTAAATTACCTTCTCAGACGTAATTATACGGAACTTGTAATAATATCAACGGACGATGCTAATATCTGAAATAAATAACAGGTATCATAAAAAAATTACACAAAAAAACTTCTTAATATATAATTATAATATTATCAACGAAATAAAACATTACCTCTTCTTATCTTTGCAAATGAAATGGACGATAAAATAAACAAATAATATTAATATATGATCGAAGTAGGAAAGATGGATTTTTCACGTATAAATCAAATGAAAGAAATAAGTTGCGAGAATGAATATGAGGAACAATTATTTTCGACGATGATAGAAAGAATACCCGCATTTCTAACACGGCTTCTTAGAATCAGGGAAAGTGAGTCACGGATTTATATTAGCGACGGTGTTTTGTTAAAACCGTCGCCAATAGCGACGGTGGTTTTAAACCGTCGCTAATAGCGACAGTTTTTAATAAACCGTCGCCGATCTACTTTTATTTTTTTTAAAAAATCCGAGCCACTCTCCCCATTTGATTTTGGCCGAAGATGCGGCAGATCCATTTATTCTTCTCTGACTCTGTCGCTGCTATGCATTCCTTAAGAAACTTCAATCACTCGATCAAGGTAATGCTTATGCTTTCTGTTTTGTTTCTTCGAATCGATGGTTTGTTATGTGCACTATTATCGTTAGTTTTAAGGTACGCGACATGAAGAAATTACTGAGCATTCAACTCAGCCCTTGCCTAACTTATAGATACTACCGTATGTTTAAATGGGTTTCTTCTTCTTATCTTATTGAAGATTTTCAAAAAAGGTCTGCGGTATTTTTTATGATAGCATGAAAATGGTGTTTGGATATGTATTTGTTATGATTATTTGTGAAGGTGAAATACTTCCATGCTTTGACTTGCTATTCCAATTTATTTGACTTGCTTGGATAGACCAAATTTAAGTGAATTCGAAATCCACTTCAAGTCAAGTTATGCAATTTCATTATTAATCCATCCCTCCAAATGAAACCTATCAATCAAGCACAACCTAAAAGATTTGGTGTTTGGTAATGGCATGTCTGCAAGATGCTGAAATTATATAGACTGGGGGAAATGAATCAAGAGCATGCATATCCCAAACGGTTGCTTCAGGAGAGAAATAGGACCGGAGAAACCCAAGAAAGAAGACCAAGTGAGGCAAAAACTCCAATTCAATCTCCATGTCATAATGCTTGTCCACCAACCTAGGATGGATGAATAGCATTTGATGTTGCTATCAACGTTTAATATTTTTTTGAATTAGAGATGATGATGGTAAAATCTAAAGGAGATAAAGTTCTGTGATTTGAAAGGGAAGGGAATGGGAGGAATTTGAATTCAAATTTAAAAATAGAGCTGATAACTAATAGGTGAAACAAAACTAAATCAAATGTACATTTTGTTGTGGCACTGAACTGGACTATTGCTAATTTTTTTAGATGCTCTTTTTGGCTGTTTAGTTGTGTATTTTGCCGAAATTGGTAAAATCATGACCTGAAATGGCATCTTTTCAATTTTGGACATTATTTAATTAATTAACGAGTGGAGTGCATATTATTTCCTGGCAATTTCTCCATCTTCATCATGCCACTATAAACCATGTTGATTTTTTGGACATTCGCTCTTCTGCAGATATCCCAATCAGCATGTCAGATAGACCACGAAAACATTCTCCGCTACTGCATTGCTAGTTGTATTGTCGAGCATTAAGAATAGAAATTGCAGTCACTGTGACTCAAGTTGGTTGTTAATTTGCTCAAGTACTAGCTATGTCAGAAATAAGTTTCCGCTCTCTGATACTCTTTTCAGCACTGTTTCGCGTCTTTCTGATTTTGTATGGGGAGTGGCAAGATGCTGTTATGGAGGTTAGGTACACGGATATCGACTATTTTGTCTTTTCTGATGCTGCTGCCTTGATGGCATCTGGAAAATCACCTTATGAAAGATCTACTTATCGGTATTCACCCCTAATAGCATTTCTTCTTATGCCTAACTCATTTCTTCATCAATCATGGGGTAAATTCCTTTTCTCGGCCTCAGGTATGTCATGTTATTTAGTAGAAAAACACCTATTTTTATTGTGACGTTTGAACCGGGTCAAAAAAATCGCGAACTAGCTCGATTCGTTTACGACCCTAGAGGGAGTGCAAGTCATCATTATCTTTTTGAAACCTAATTTCCAAAACTTAATCATTTGCCAAATAATTTTGAGATATAAGTTACCTCTTTTCTGGCAAATATGAAGGGGAAAGAAAAGTATCCTTTTGGTGAAATAAGTCATTTCAACAATTTCAACCACATATAAGTGTTGGGAAAATAGAATTATGAAAGGCTTCCTTCTATGGTTGGTCTTCTAGGACACATTTTGCAGTCAGAGGAATTCTCTTCCTTCTAGTAAGCGAAGTATATGTTAAGTTGCTAATAGGTTGTGTATGCATTGGATATTTTGTTATGCGTCCAATTACAATTCAATTATGAATCGTAACTGAAATTTACTCGACAGATCTACTTGTGGGATTCTTTATTCACAAAATTTTGAAGTTACGGGGTGTACCTGGCAAACTTTGCACCTACTCTACCCTGGCATGGCTTATTAATCCCTTCACATTCACGATTGGAACCCGGGGCAACTGTGAGCCCATTGTGTGTGCCCTGATTCTTTGGATCTTATTATGTCTGATGAATGGTGCAACTTCAATCCCTTGTGATAAATTTTCCTTGACAATTTCTCACTTGTTTTTCTACAGGCCTGCATGTGAAGTTGAATTAACCATATGTTGAAATCTATCCACACTTAGAAACAAATTTAGACGTAAATTGGTTAGTTACTGCTTGATGTTTAGAAAGAATCTTTAAACGAACATCATATACTTAGATCAATGGCCTACATAAACCTACGCATAGGAAAGTTTATTTGTTTTCAAATACTAATTTTGTTAGGTAATATATTGTTTGTATGAATATTAAATCATTGAAACCAATACACTTGAAAGTGATACTCTAGTTGTGCTCTTTTATTTTTAAGGACATCCTAAAACCTCACGTATATAAGCATGCAGCATCTACCATCAGTTATAGAACAAAAAATCAGCAAAACAAAAGAAATGTAATCGAATGTACTAGATAAAATACAGAAAAATCAAAGCTCTTTAAATATTTCTGCATCAATATACTCGCAATTTATGATCAAGATTTATAAAATTTCAAATAGCAGTTGACTGGCTGCATAATGTACAAGATATTTCTGTGATGAGACTCATCGACACGAGGATGTCAAACACAACTTGTACATGTCTAAATATTAATAATATCTGAGATCTCTCTATTCATTTTCATGTTTGAACTTGGAGTCGAGACCCAAAGTTTTTGTTATTCTTCATCTATAAATTTCCTTATACGAGCTGCAGCTAAAAAGCTAGTTTAATTGTTTTTGTCTTTTGGACAGGTAATCTGTTACAGGCAGCATTTTGGTACGGGCTTGTTGTTCACCTCAGAATATATCCCATAATCTATGCACTTCCCATCATCTTATTTCTGGATCCCCAATATTTCCAACCCGGTAAAAATCCTGCCTTAGTTAACTGGAGTTATAGAAATTCAAAATCATCCTATTACTCGAACAACTCAAAAATCACCATCTCGCAGTCTATTTGGGCATTTGTAACAAGCATTATCACTTGGAAGAGAGCCTTATTTGGACTAATTTCTGGATCCACTTTCTTCGTCTTGACTGGCATATGCTTCCACTTATATGGATGGGAATTCTTGCATGAGGCGCTTCTATATCATCTCACGCGTACAGACCCACGTCACAATTTTTCTGTATACTTCTACCACATATACCTCCACTATGAACACGAGTTCTCCATAACCGAAAAGCTCATTGCCTTTCTTCCTCAGTTCACGGTGCAGCTAGTTCTGATATTCAGTTTCGCCCGTGATTTGCCGTTCTGTTTCTTTCTCCAGACGCTTGCCTTTGTAGCATTCAACAAGGTTCGTGACAAATGACAATATAATATCTCTAATTCTGTAAAAAAAAAAAAACCCCCCACTTTTATGCATATAAGGTATATGAGAGAATCAGCATTTGCTTGATCTTTATCCAGGTCATAACTGCACAATACTTTGTTTGGTTCTTCTGTCTACTGCCTCTAATATTGCCATGGAGCAAGATGCAGCTTAAATGGAAAGGTTTGGCTTGCATCTTTTTGTGGATTGGAGCTCAAACCCATTGGCTGCTTTGGGGTTATTTGCTCGAATTTCGAGGTAAGAATGTGTTCGTTCAGCTTTGGGTTGCAAGTTTGGTGTTCTTGGCAGCAAATACTTTTGTACTTGTCACTGTTATTGGTAACCATGTTTATTGTCCAGTGTTCAAAATATTACAGCATGAAAATTTAAGCAAAATTATGAAAGATGACTAATATGTATTCTTATAAAGATTTTTGGAGCTGAGTAAACTGAACATGGTTGGGTCCAGCCATAGAGTGAATAGGAGAAAATCAATGGCTTTTGGGTGATTATTATTATTTTTTGCTCTCGATCGATAGTTACTTTCTGCTGTTCTTTTGAAAGTAATTTCATAATTTGTTCTAATTTTAAATATTTGAATTTCTTAGATGTATTTATGTGGCGAGATTTTAAAAAAAACTTGTGTCAGACGTATCTAATCATAAATCATAAAATTAGAGTTTTGTGATATATTTGCAAATGGTAAAATATGTTCCAATTTTAAACTTAGAGGTGGAAAAGGATATTTTTTAAATTATGATAATAAGGCCAACTATATTATTATCATCATCAAAACGCTAAAGGACAAGTTTTAAAACAAAAGTGAGAAAAACGAAAAGAAATAACATTTGGGGACACAGATGATTTAGCTTTCGCATCTCACGCAACCAAGCCACCGACTTTAGTATATCTCATTCGCAATATTGATACTATATCATATGATTAAACTTTAATTATCTTAGTCTCATTCAATAATGCGAATGATTACATTTAGAGCATTTCATTTTTCAGATACTTCAAATATTTTGATTTTGTGTAAATAATGTTTAAAACGTTTTATTTTAATAATATTGTCACTAAAGATCGAGCCGTTAATACATTCAAAAACTGTATGTAAATAAATATATATACCATACGTATTTATTTTGCAAAAAAAAAAAGAAAAAAATATATATATACCGTATTTATATATTTTCTAAAAGTCGCCTAAACTAAAGTGCCCATTTATTTCACACAAAAAAGTGCACAGCTAAAAGATAGAATGAATCGATCATGTGAGCATCAGACCTAAAGAAAGGCTGTAATATCTGATGGCTCTCAACCCCCTATGGGATATTGACCAATAAAATGAAGATACGTATAATATATCTTTTATTTAATTATCGGTATTTATGATTCATTAATGCCAAGGGCCAGGAAATCATAATTAAAAAAACGAGATATTTTCTGGAGAAATATATGAATTTAAAATGGTTTTTTTTTTATTTTTTATTTTATTGAACGATAATTAATTTTTTTATTTTATTTTATGGAACGAGAATTAAATAGGTTGGTACTTTCAGTAAGAAAACAAAACATTGTTTATTGTGGAAAATTAAGTGGATGGAGTGAGTGGTGGAGTCACTCCCTCTTGGCCCTTGGGTATTCTGAAGATATTTAAGAAAAATATTTCAATATTATATAACGTATGGCTCATTTTATGATAAATTATAAGTGACATAAACAAAATCTTAATGTTTTGTTTGGATTGATTAATTAAATGAGTTTGAGATTCAATTCATATCCAACATGAATTTCAAATAAGTCAAAGATGAATGTCATTTGAAAATTAAATCTCCCAGCTCAAATCAAATTAATCAGTCAAAAAACTACCAGATAAAACAAGTTATGATTGGAATAAACAATTTAATTTAGGATTCTAATAATAAACAAAATGTCAAGATCGAGAAAAAAACATTAATTAACCTTGACGACTCTATTAATTGAATGCTCTGTCATACACAATTTATTAGTTAAAATAATAATGTTTCGATTTATAAATAATCAATCAGAGGGTAAAATATGTAATGGTCATTCAAATTTCAGTAGATATTTTGTAAGACGGTTTCACAAATCTTTATTTTTGAGACGGGTCAACTCTATCGATATTCACAATAAAAAATAATACTCTTAGCATAAAAAGTAATATTTTTTCATGAATAACTCAAATAAGATATCTGTATCACAAAATACAACTCGTGAAATCGTCTCACACATGTTATTGTCTTTCATATTTGGAAACTTCAAATCAAGTTATGTATTTATTTGTTTTGTTCGATGATAATAAATGATAAAAATAATTTTTATTTCATTATTCATCTAAAAAGTATTTTTCAGTGAAAACATCTTACTTTAGAAAGGACACAATATTTTGGACTGGTCCACCAAAGGTGGTGCCAAGTACAGTCCAGGCAGTCGAGTCGATGGGATCATGATTTTTATTTAGAAAATTTATAAACAAATCCAAAATCTGAAAAAATGGAATTGGATCGCATTAATAATTCATAATTAATGGGATTTTATAATATCCAATACTTTATTATTTAATATTTATTTTTGGTGATTAATCACCATTCAAAAATATATATTTAATTTAATATTGTAAATGTATGGCGAACTTTCTTCACACCGCACACGAAGCGAACTATGACTATTTTGTCGGTCATGAAATGCCAGATGGCCACATTAAATCTCCCCATCACCATTAATTACTAATATATTTGATTAATTGCGCTGAATTTATCAAATGATAATTACGTGAAGTTATATTAAAATTTAGAATAAAATCAAAGAAATGATGCAGTAGAGTTTTGTTAATTGTTATCTCCCCGGATATACCCTTTGTTCTTGGATTATTTTTGAACTGATCACTTAGAAAAATATAATGATAATGACAAATACATTTAATTGTGGCATAATTTGTGAAGCGATCATTTTAGAGAGGCAACCACTTGGGAACAAGATGATAGTGTATTATCGGGTTTAATTATTGTTGAATTCTATTTAGTATGTGTGAATGAAGTTCCTTTTTACAGTGTAGCTTGATAAGGTGTCTGGAAGAACAGCGGAGCAAATTCATTGACTGAGTGACACGTGCAAGCGGTGCCTCTCGCCCATTATATCTATCCGTTGGGGGCTGTAAGTGAAAAAGACACCTCAACCCCCCCCCCCCCCCCCCCCCCCCCCCCCAATCAGTTAATTTTCTTGCATCCGAAATTGCATAAACAACACACCGCTACATCTGCTGCCAATCTGTTTCTTTGTGTACTTATTATGGTGTTAGCCTTGAATCCTATATTGCTCAATTATTGGTTTCATAATTATTGAGATTAGTAGTGATTTCTATTCTAAAAGTTGTCAAGATTTAATTTTTAGCCTTGCATAGGGTTAAAGAAACTATTTTTGGGTGTGATAATTGTTCGCGTAAAATACCCATAAAGGTGCTGTGCTTAAAATGAAAATATCATTTTGTTTTATTTAATGCGTGTGTGTGTGTGTGAAACGGGTCATGTTTGATTGATTATTTTATTTATTACAGCTTCTCTTCTGCATGTAAGTTGCTGCTTTACTTAAATTTTTCCCATGGTGAAAGGCCTTAAAAGCCGCAATTTTTTTAATAACAAAAATACATCACCGTAGTAATCGTACAAATCAAGTGTTTTATTAAAATGAGGCCGCAGATTCGTTCTCTAAGTCATAGCACCAGAGGAGGAGCCATGGCTGCTGCTCTTGTTCTTCTTTTGCCCCTTTTGTTCCCAAGTCTTTTCACTCCGTTCAGCCATGCCTTGCCCTCTGCTCTGTCGGTGTGTTCTTGATTTCCTCTCTTTTTTTTTCCTGCGTTTCTTGTTTTTGCAATTACGTTGATTTGTGTGGTGTCTGAAGTTTTTGCTTTCTTGTGTGAAATTTTTGCAATTTTTATGTTTCATTTTACCTTATTGAGATATGGGTTTTCGGGTAAAAGCTATGGCAGATGGCTGCACAACAGCACAAGGGGTAGGAGTAAAGGCATCTGGAGTGGAAACAAGTTTTCTTGAAAAAAAAATTGATCTTGAGAGGGATTCAGGTTCTTGTAATTCTTGGTCAAATTTTACTGGTTGGCCTCTGTCGGTGGTGATTTTTCCTGTTTAAGTTGGCGGAATATCTTGGGAATTATTTGATTTGGGTAAATTTCAGCACGTGGAATGGAAACAAATGTGGATGCTGTGTGTGTAAAAATATATAAATGTGTAGTTTCTGAAAAAAAAATTTGGGAGATAAATCACCTTAATTCCAAATTGGTCAAGTATATAAGTGCTAGGTTAACTTGATTTGAAACCTGTTAGCTGTATATATTGCTTACTTCAATATAATCTGGTAATTATCCTAATGTAACAACACGATGTGGAACATGGCTTAAGATCTGGGTAGAGCCTTTAAAATCTAAAGATTTTGAGAACCCCGAGGCTTTAAAATTTTAAGAAATGTCAGGAGAATTTGCCTATATGTAAGGAATATGCGTTGTACTGAAAACTCGTTTAAAATATTTGCAAAATGGATGTGGTTAATCGATCCCTCCTTTTGGGAAAATTTGTGCACACTCTTCTTACCCCTTAATTCTTAATTCTGGACGGGGGTACCATTTTCATTGGCGAGCATGAGTGTCTCAGCTAACAATATAGTGCATGTTTAGTATTGATCTTCTGGTTGAGCTGATTCATTTGGTGAATGTTGGCATCAGACAAGTGTGATTGAAAAAGGAATAGAGTGAGATCTGCTTATATCTGTTGGGAAGCGAGTGCCAATATTGGTGTACGAGGATTTGCAATAACTTGTCTCATGTAATAGAGAATATGGTCGTGTGTGTGCGAGTAGCAAGACAAATTTCATGACCGTTAAAAATTAATTCAGTACCAAAAACCGCGAACCTAACATGCGACTGTTGTATAAACTGTGAATATCTTCCAAAGTTGGTGCATGACTATGCAATCTTGCCTACACAACTTATCTCTTACGTGTTGAAAATGTCTTCTGAACTACTGTTTTTTGTTCTCATATCCAGGAGTGGAATACTCCAAAGCCTATGCACTCTCGCTTACTCAAGAGTGCTCTACAGCGTGAAACTGTGAGTATGATTTCACTTAATTGTGATCTGACTTGAAATAAAAAAAATATTTTGCGGAATTATGTTTTATAATCTGTTCATATTCTTGTTTTATTGTAGTCTGATGAACTACAAGCTGACCTGTGGCTGCCTTTGCCTCGTCCAGAATGGAAAACCTGTGCTCAGCACGGCTTCACCTCCAGTAAGTAAAAACAAATGTGGCTCTCAATTTTCTTTTTTTTTTTCATTCTTTTGGAACTTACAATTAGAAGAGGTGGGTGAAAAATGATATCTTCTCTTAATCAAGTTTCAACTATTTGTGCCAAATAATGAAATTTAAATTTGTTAAAGTGTGCATTATACAGTTCACAATTTGTACCTCGTTTACTGATTAGCTATCTGGTTTCAGCAGAATTGCCTAAGAAAACTCAAGGATATATACAGTTATTTCTTGATGGAGGACTAAACCAGCAGAGAATGGGTGTAAGCTCATCTGTTTATTATATATGATAATTAAGCATATATAACAATGATTATAATAAGCTTATTCACTAATATGTTTACTTTTGTTTATATAGATCTGTGATGCAGTTGCAGTTGCCAAGATTTTGAATGCTACTCTTATAATTCCTTATCTGGAAGTAAATTCTGTCTGGCAAGATTCAAGGTACTCCTTAGAAGTCTATGCTATACTATGTTTGTTTTAAAAGAATATTGTTCTCTTTTATTTTTCTTGTTGGAGGTGTACTTAAAATGAGACCGTCTCCATTTTTCTATTGCAGCACTTTCATGGATATTTTCGACGTGGAACATTTTATTGATACATTGAAAGATGACATATCTATAGTCAGAGAGTTGCCTGCTGAATATTTTTGGAGCACAAGGGAGTATTATGCTACAGCTATTCGAGCTACGAGAGTAAAAACAGCACCTGTACATGCTTCAGCAAATTGGTATCTAGAGAATGTTTTGCCTCTCCTGCAAAGGTCGGTCGATATGATAATTTTTTCTGTCTTTTGACAATTTATTGGTCCATTGTTTTTGGCATTGTGATCCTTACTTCTTATTCAAATTGGCCTTCTATCTTCCATGTAATTTTAGTGGGCTTATTTTCAAATGTATACCAGAAAAGTTCATTTTGTCCCTGGAAACTAGAGTGACATCCCGATTTTATACAACATATTCGAATACTGTTTAAGAATGTGTCACTACTTTGGAGTTCATTGAACTAAAGTTTCATGACTATGTCAGATTAACACTGAGAAGACTAATTTACGAGTTTGCTAGAAAGTTAACCTTGTCAAGTTCTAAGCTCTGATTTTTGTGGTTCAGTTATGGAATTGCTGCAATTGCGCCATTTTCTCACCGTTTGGATTTTGACAACATGCCTGCTGACATTCAACGACTACGATGCAAAGTCAACTTTCAAGCTTTAGTTTTTGTACCTCACATCAGAGCTCTTGGAGATATGCTTGTTAGTCGCCTCAGATATCCTCCTGGCCCCAGTGAAGTTACTGGCACCAACTACATTAGGGAGTTCAACGATCCCAAGTACAAGCAAGAGGCTGGAAAGTTTGTTGTCCTCCACCTTCGTTTCGACAAGGTATATTTGCTTGTTCTAGTCAATATTTAACGCACCTAATCCTTATTCTGTGATATGCTACGGGAGTGTCAAATTCGTTTGTTTTCTCAGGATATGGCTGCTCATTCGGCTTGTGATTTTGGTGGAGGTAAGGCTGAAAAATTGGCTCTGGCTAAGTATCGACAAGTTATTTGGCAAGGAAGGGTGTTAAATTCTCAGTTCACTGATGAGGAGTTAAGGAGTCAAGGCCGGTGCCCGTTGACTCCTGAAGAAATTGGATTGCTTTTGGCAGCCCTTGGATTTGATAACAGCACTCGTTTGTATCTTGCTTCGCACAAGGTTTTACTGAGTTGTTTTATTTCCACAGGTGATTATATATGAATATTCATAATTGAATCTTTTCTTGAATAAAGGTTTATGGTGGGGAAGCCAGGATCTCGACTTTGCGAAGTTTATTTCCTCTGATGGAAGACAAGAAGAGCCTTGCTTCTTCAGAAGAAAGAGCTCAAATTAAAGGAAAAGCTTCTTTATTGGCAGCAGTTGATTACTATGTCAGTATGCACAGTGATATTTTCATTTCCGCTTCTCCAGGAAATATGCACAATGCTATGGTAAGTTCGTTAAGTTATCTATTTTCTTGATTCTGTGTGTGAAACAAAAGAGCTTGAACATAAAATGGATCAAATTTTTAAGTTTCCATCGTTCCGTGGTAACATTTGGTTTGTTTTACTTGACTCAGGAAACTTTTATCGTAATGCTCTCGCAATAATTCTTCTGCATTCATTCTCGACTTCTCGTTGAATGATTTTCGCATCAAAATCTTAAGTTACATGATATTAAATCTCTCTTCCAATACCAGGTTGGCCATCGAACTTACCATAATATGAAGACCATAAGGCCAAACATGGCATTGTTAGGGCAGCTTTTCTTGAACAAAAGCTTGACTTGGCCAGAATTCCAGGAGGCTGTCATTGAAGGGCACCGATCCAGGCAAGGGCAACTCAGATTACGCAAATCAGAACAATCTATATACACGTATCCCGCTCCCGACTGTATGTGCAATGCTTGAGTTATCGCGTGTGGCAGATATTTATGGCTTGTACTATTTAAATAAGTTTTATGCCCCTTTCTGTTTGGCCATAGAGCTCTGGGAATTCATCAGCATTTCAAATCTTCTACAGCATTTGGTGCTACAAAATGTTGTTTATTTGCACTGATTGATCCGAGGGGTGTGCGTATTTGTTAAATATATGAGGTCATAGTCATTTAACTTTGAGTGATATATACCTATCTTAATAGCTTTTAGGCTATCGTGTAATATGTTATTGGGTTCAATTATTCGTGATTATTTGTTCATCTTATTATGTTAACATTGAAGGACGGAAGGCATTTCTATTCAATAAACACGTTTAATTCGACGCCAGTTTTTTTTTTAGTATTTTATAATATAACATTGAATTAAAGAGAACATACATCTCATGTAGCAAATTTTTTTAAAAAAATAGCATCACCTGCTGGTAATCTTAGCAGCAGATGTAATGGGTTCCGAGTTCAACGATTTCTAGTGATGGGAGTACGCAATCCTTGTGATTACATAGAAAGACTGACGCCCGCTCCATCTCGATAGAAACCGGTTCTCCATTATTGAATCGAATTCATCCAAATGACTTGCATAATCCATGGAATAAAAATACTCCCTTCGTGAGAATTGTTTCTACAATAAGCAAGAAACTTCCACATACAAGACATTTAAAAATCTCTCTTCAAGTGACATGAATGATCGAGTCAATATAAAACTACACCAGGATGCTGAACACAATCTCACGAGCGAAACAACCATGTATGATGGCAACGACACAACTATAAGCTTCAAAAACTCAAAACCATCGATGCACAAGTTTAATATCAGGATACCCCACTAATCTTATCATGAGTTTTTTGACCGCTTAATATCATCATTCTCCTTGTCAGTGACTGCAGGACCATTACCAGTTCGAAGTCACACGATCCGGATTTTGTTGAGGAACCACGTCTTCTTCAATGGGGAGGGTTCGTTTTGACCCCTCTAAAACAACGCCAAGAACTATATTCTCTTCTCTAGAAGGTTTGCTTGTAGGTGGTTGTGTAACTTGTTGTCTAGTGTCTTGTTTTAATTGTGAAGCAGATGATACACCATCGAGTCTTTTACCTCCTAATGTCCTTTGCGTGGAAGCTGAGGTATCCTCTTGGCCAACTCTTGGAGGATGCTTGTTGTTAGGCGTGTCCTGAGTCAAACCACGTGAACTGCTGCCGTTAGAAATCAACACTTCTGCAGCCTTGGTACCAGTCTTGGAGGTAGACTTTGAAGCAGTCGTAATATCGAGCTTTGGATCAGAGAGAGATTTTTCTAAAACCCTGGAATTCTCCTTGGCATCTGCTTTTGCCATTTGTCCAACCTTGATGGCAGGTTTCACATCCTCTTTCAGGGACTTGTTTTCCTTGGAGTCCGGCAACATGGTTTCTCGTGACTTAGAATCTGCAATTAAAGTTGATTCCCCTTGAGCATCCGTCTTACTATCAGGTGTGGACCTTCCTGTATCCTTGTTGTCTTCCTCCCCATTTATCCTTACCGTTCGAGCTTGAGGAGGTTTGATCTTATCTTCCCCATTGATTTTGTAGGAGGGTTCAATCAAAAGTAATGGGCGGGCTGGAGCTCCCTGGTTAAATATAGAATCAGCGTGTGGTACATTATCCAAGTCTGCATCAGTGTTAACTTTCTGAACTGTGCGGATGGGAGTGGCTAGACGAGCTTGATGGTGCCTTATGACTCTGAGAAGATCTAGAAAAATAGCTTCCTATTTCCCGGAACAAAAGGAAAAAAGAATATCTATTTAGACAAGTTTCCAGATATATATAATTTACCTACAAACCACATCGGGGGAGTAAAATTGCAAATATGTGTTCTCACCTTGACGCACAGATATTCTTCAAAATGGGTAGTCTTCACAAAGCAGGACACCAAGATCTGTAACAATTCTGACCACATTAGACTGAAGCATTTAAGGAAAACTGCACATTATAACAAAATAATAAGATACATAAAACTAATAATCCCACTGAATTCATTTTTATGATTGATATATATTGCAAAATATAAAACCAGTACCAAGTTTTCAACAGAATTATTCAGCAAAATAACACAATGTTGAAACAGTGAATATTTCAATAATGGGAGCTTAGAATGACCATTATTACCAAGTAACAGATTTGGTGATATATAAAAGTTCAATCAGATAGAGCATGAGAATGTGGCCACAGGCAACGAAAGATTGAAGCGTTCTTAACATGAAAATGGAGTTTATTTTCTTTCTTTATTGTCTTAGTTTTCAGTTGTTTTACCGAGATTTTCTTCAAGTAGAAATTCTTTCGCAATGATATCATAAAAGTAGTACAACTTGATAAATAAATAGAACCCGATAGGAGCAACACACCAATTAAAGTATATTCAAAATTTACAACTCACCATTAAGGCCTGATTTTCAGGATTAACATTGTCCAAGAATACTCTTCTGTGCAACTTTTGCTGTTCGACTTGAGGATTCTTTGCGAGGACCTTGCGCATGTCAGCTACAATGTTCTACATATAAGAGGCATAAACAATTTGTTATATATCAAGTTGAAGACAACTGACTCAAATTTTCCAGACACATTCTAGATTTATTACCATCGAGAATACAAAGATTCTTGCATTAAAGATTCTTACGTTAATTTTGTGGACATCTAAATGACTGATGGCCAGGTGGTTTTTAAAACGCCAATGAGTTTTTTGGCTGAAGTTTCTAACGACATTGACAGTAAACTTGTGGTTTGGAATGTGAATAGCTTCACGGTCTTCGCCTCTCACAATCGTTGGTGACCACCAACCCACATGCTGTAAAGTGAAAATACAAAAATATCAACAATGAAAATAGTATATGTGAGGGATTACACTCGAGGACACTATGTAGGCAAGAAAAATAGAGAAATTTTCAAAATTATGCAAGGAAATATTGCTCATGTTCTTTCCACGGCATAGTATAAATATTGTACATTGACATAAATGATGATGATCACTAGACAGAATCGACACACAAATATATTACATTCAGAGCCAATACGTTTCTAATATTTGCAATATCCACATTTATCATTGGGTGGAACAGAGACCAACTAAGGAATAGAGACCAACTAACCTCAACTGTCCCAGAAACTTCATATCCTTCAATCTTAGTTTTAATCCATTCATTCACAACAAACGGCCGGGTTGCATGAATCATTGCACTTGATAGGAAATTCGTGAATATCTGTACATGGAAATAAAAAAGAAGGATGATAGAAATAGTATTCTTCAATTAGCAACTAAATATTTCCAATAAATGCATTGACAACATGAAAATGAAACCATAAATCTGAAATGTATACACACCTCACGTCCAGCCAGAGTCAGCAAAACTGTCCCAAGCCCTCCAGCAGTGAGCCATTTTTGGGTTGAGAAACCAAACAACTCCATGAACAATGATATAGCTGCAACCCACACTGCTGTGGACACAGCTTTGCCAGCAAATTGGAAGCCCATCTGTCAAAGAGCAACCGATTTACTAAAGAGATTTTACATTAGAATGAAATAAATGATAATGAAAAGCACAATTAGCAGTCAAGTACATGAAACATAAATAACAATGCTCTAGATTTTATGAGAAACTGTCAGCCATCGAACAATGAGTTAACCAAATTTCTTTTTTATATAATAATATCTTTGTGTAGCTGCAAGCAAAAATCAACTTGATGCTTCAATATCACATTTCTTCAGAAACTTGTTATTCCTCTTTCCATATCACTCATCAGGAGTATTAGATAGTTCAACAATCCAGAAACCATTTCTTAGCTGCTGATACGCTAAGATATCAACCGTATGACTTAATTATCACTGTAAAAGCATGCAAATAAAATACAAAAGCTTTAACACGTTCAACTTTAAGATAGTATGGGAAACATCGAACCGAATCAAGAACTCAAAAAGAAGGAACTAATGGCATGTTATCGTAACGACATGACAGCATTGGATTTACTTTGCTATTTCATTGAACTTTTTACGTCATACTTAAGCAATAATGACAAACTACAAGATCATATATTGGTGACTCTAGTGAAAAAAATTGGAGGGCAAGCATAACTTTAGGTTGTCCTTAGATTACGTCATTTAAAATCTATGATATCAAATTTATTTTCATTGTTAAATAAGTTAAAGTAGAGGAAATTCAAATACATCTACTTATTTACACTAATAATATTAATCACAATGGATTTCAAATGAATCCAATATTATAAGGATTTGAAATCTATTGTAATTAGTATAATAATATGTAAATAAGTAAAATCATAAATAAGTAGGGATAAGAACTTGAATTTCTGTGTGTAAGTTATTCAATCAATGAAAACATAAAATGCATTTAAATTCATGGATTTCAAGTCCTTCCATCCAAATACAATCTTCGATTTTGGCGCTGAAATTCAAAATACTACGAGGTAACAATGTTTCATTCATAAAAATGGAACGCAAAATCCCTTGACAAGTAGCTAATAGTAGGAACATACATTTCTAGTATCAACTGCATCATTTGTCTCCATGAATTTTTGCGCTTGCTGAATTACGCTGCATAAAAAACAAAAATCTCTTAGCCATAAGTGATTCGAATGTAGAACCTATCCACTGATCCTGGTAAACCAACTGGCACTACTGCTCATCTAATTAGTCGGCTACAAAAAGTCAAATATAGATAAAACAAAAAAACTTTTTACATATGAACAAATTGATGATGCATAAGATATGACAAGCAAACTTGTGGCACAGAAATCAACATTCGAAATAGAGCAAAGCACTGATGGAAATTCCATCAATAACTATTGGAGAAACAAAAATTTCAAGCCTAAAAATACACATAAACGGCTTCAATAGAACTCTGAGCAACCAAAAAGTGCAGAAACAATCGGTCATGGTGCACTTGTTTGCCCAAATCCTGATTTGAGTGACAACGGTTGCTAAAGGGTAAAATTAGTAGGTGCAAAAACTGTTAGACATTACTCTTAATTCTTAAACCAACAAGCAGGAATTCACCTTGAAAAGCAGTAGGCAAATGTTAGCACTGTTGATAATGATCTGATAAAATTTAGGAGCCGTTGCTTGACAACTTGACCAGCTTCTGTGGGAAGAACCATTGGATCCAAAGTTCTGTAAGATATTCACTTTCATTCAATATATCAATGGTAACTAAATTTTGGCTTTTTTTATCAAGAGAGTAGCTAACCTGCATATTAAGATGGCTCCTACCCATAAAAGCAAAGGTTGAATATACGAGGTTGTAAAATGGTATGTGCTACTTTTTTTCCATCTACTGTCACTTTTCTGCTGGGAACATGTGATGTAAATATTCAAATTGTAAATGAAAAAGCACAACTTCAATAGCACTATATTCGACAAACGAAGCAACCAAAAAAATCAGGAACTTAAGTGTGGAAAACTATGCAAAACATACATACATTCAAAAATATGTTCCTACTTATACGCATAACTGGCCGAAGTCCCCAGATTGTGAAAATAACAACACCAACTGCTGAAGCCAATTTGATCACGACAGAACTTCCATGCCAGCTGTTAAATGACCTAGAAATCAATAGAACCAGTTAAAAAATGCTCCTTGAAACAAATATCAAGAAATAACATCGATACAAACATGACTATAAACATTACTATATGACTGCACTTGCAACACCCAATTTAATAAAAAGTATTCATGTGACTCCTGAACATATTTTTGAAACCTATTTTATGATTCTATGTCAAATATGATTATATCTGAATACATAAACAACACCCAACATTTCATGTCATCCCTGAAATCTTCTGGTTGTGGATTCACACTGCAAATTGGATACGAATTCCTCCAGCTTGCAATTTGAAGTGTTTCAGGAAAGGAAGGACTGCAGCTTGATTTGTTTCTTGCAATATTGTTTATATTATTTTAACTAGTCAAGTTACAAGCTTTTGCATCAGAGGGAAATGGTTAATTACCGCGCTAAATTTAAAGCTGCACTCTTCACAAAGGTGGTGTCCAAAGATGGGCCTGGATTTAGAGAACATTTGCACTTGAACGTACTATATTTACATGGGAAGTCGTAAACCCGTTTAAGAACTCTCTTGGAAATATTTGGGCTCCAAGGATGATGTCTCTGAAACGTATTAAAAAACAAAGTCAAGTTCCACCAAGAACAATAACTGAACATTTCCTTTGCGGATAACAATGTAAAAAGAAAAAATCATAAATACTTATTCAACGGCTTTTTCAAGGAAGCAGCATGTTATTAGAATTTATGAACAATCTTCAGAAATGCCTCTCTTTTTCATTTAGAAGAATCGAAGCAAGGAAAGGTTAAATTCACATAATTTACAACGAAAATCAGAATTTTCATATAAAATGATGTATTGTGCTATTCTACATCAATTTACCAAAAGAAAACGGGGAGAACAAATTTCCCATTTAGGCAAAAGTATCTGAACCAAGTAAACGGCAAAGAAAAGGAGCACACCAGTGAAACCGACGACAGGTTAGATCCCGACGAGCACAATTGGCCTATTGTTCTCGAATTCCGCTGCTTGAAAAGCGATTGATCACAGAAAATGAATCAGAGTAAATCCGAATCAAATGAAACCCTAAATAGATTGAAACAAATTAGTGCTAAATCTTACCAGTAATCGTTTTCCGGCACCATGATTTCCCGAAATTCCATATTCAGGGAACAATTGAATCAAACCGACCACAGCCATTTTTTAACGATCACGGAAAACTATGTTCTTTACCCTGCATATATATGGGGTTTTTTTTGTAGCTGTGATTTTTGTTTCTCGACTTCGACTTTTTTACAAAAAAATATATATATTATATTTCAGCGTCACATTTCGCGGCGGCGGCGGCGGCGGCTTCTTCAGTCGTGTATACAGAACGTAATGCCCCTACCATCTCTAATTTGTGGCTTATAAGCTCACGCTTTAACTAATACAATTAAATTGTTTTACTATTTAATCAACTATCAAATTGCTAATTGCTTCTGTGAAAAGTAATATTTATTATATTATTAAGTACGATGCTCTTATAATAATTATCTTTAAAGATATCAAAATATTTAATATTATAATTATTTTTTTATGTTACTAAAAACTTCCTCAAGTCAATTTATATTTTACATAAAAAAAATCTAAACAATTTTTTTTTTTAAATCGAAAATCTCTTCTAAGTGGGTGTATTCAATTCAGAGTTTTGACGACTTTTAATGACTTTTTTAAATGATAGACTTTTACGGATTTGATAAATTTTTATTGACTTTTATGGAATCTCACATATTTATAAACAGATTTATGTGGATTTATGTAAACTTTTTTGCAAGATTTTTATAGACTTTTGTAGATTTTTTTTTATAGAATTTTATAAATTTTGTACTTAACTATAACATGTGATTTTTTATTAATTTCTTTGAACCAATAATTAATTGACATATATAACATATCTAATTTGAAATTATTTTTAATATTTATATTAATAAATAAATTTACTTATTTAAAAGTTAAATCGTTTAATCCTATGTGGGTTTATATGCATGTTTGTAAATTTTTAAAAATACATCAATTGATTAACATGTAATCTTATTTTTAAATTGATAATATAAATGTAAAAATAATATTATTTATTATTGTGTGAATATAATTTTGTATAAAAATATCATAGCTTACATATTAATTAAAAATACGAAAATGAATTTAAAAAATCATTGTTGTTACGAAACTATTCAATTATTAAGAATTAAACAACATTTTTTGATCATCTTTATTATTATTGAATATTACATTAATTTGTATAAATAATAAATTAAAAATCACAAAATCAATTCTATAATTCAAAATTTCCCCGTGTTATTAAAATAAAAAATTATGAAATGAACAATCAGCCAAAAAATGAAAAATTTGAAAAAGATATATGAAAATATGTATAGAGATACACTTCGAAAATTTGAGAGAGTTATAGAAATAGATGAGAGGAGAGAAGATATGAAGATATGTGATGTGAAGCGACAGAGAGAGTTAGAAGTTTTAAAAATCCATTCAAATCTTTGGGGTGAACCAAATACAATTTTTTACAATTTGTAGTTCTACCTTAGGCTTTAATGTTTGTATGTCAATGAATTCCATGGAGTTATTAAAAGTCCATGGAAAATTTGAATACATGTAGACTTTTATAGAGTTTATAAAAGTCAATGTTGAATACCACTTGACTTTTTAAAACTCCATGAAAGTCTATTTTGAATATCACAAGACTTCTATAGAGTATGCAAAAGTCTTGATTGAATACCTCTAGATTTTTAAAATCTACAAAAGTCATTAAAAGTCAATAAATTTCTCACGTTGAATACACCCCCTAAATTGTAAATAATTTTGTGTTAATTATTTAGTATTATTTGATCAAATTTAAAAATAATAATAACACATACAACACGTGTGCATCTTTTATTAATATCTATAATACATAAAACAAGTTAAGCGAGTTTCCAAATTTTCAGTTTTAAGCGAAATTGATATAAATTTAAGTTTTAATAATTTATAATTCATACATTTAAAAAAATCAAACATAAAATTCATGCACATTATGTCTGATTTTTAAAAATATAAAATCTAAAATGCTATAAATTTTGCTTAAGCTGTATTTTATTACTTTTATAATTTTTTAACATGAGGTGTTAATGAAATTAGCTTATTTATTTATATAAACTGAAAATTCCAACAACACTGTTTAATATCATGTGAATTTTTATTTTTAATTTTTTTATTATTTTTTTTAATATTAATTTGCTTAGTATGATGCTCCATAAACTAGTGTAAAACCCAAATAAAATTTATCTTCCAAAGTGAGAAATTCCATTTTGACTAGTCAACGAGTTAAAAAAAAGAAGCCAAAATAAATAAAAGAGAGAAAATACAAGTGTTAATTGTTAAAAGCCCTCAAGGGTGACCGTTCAACACCTTCAGCTTTCTTCATCGAAAAGGAAGAGGAGAAACAATTAATATTGATGTTCTCTTTTGAATCGTCTTCTTCATCATCACCATTTAATCTCCTTTCCGGATCTTCTATGTCCATACTTTGAACCATCTTTCTCAGATTTTCCATCAAATGGTTATCTTCCGAAGTTTGATTCTTGATTCTATCAAGAAAACACCCCATCTTATCCACCAAATCTTTGTTCTCTGATGATGCTGCAGCAAGCTGACTTTCTTGTATTTTCTTTTCGATGTCGATCAAATCATTTTCAAGTTCCATGATCATCAGATCCTTCTCTTGAATTTCCATCTCCTTCAGAACGTCAGCTGTCTTGATCTTTTCCCACGATTCGTGGAAAATGTTCATCTCTTCTTGCATATGTGACAGCATTGATGAAAAAGACGCGGTTGAGCTTTCAAACTCGTGTTCCAATGATGCAACAAGCTGCTGCAGATTGTATATTCTCTCCTCTCTCTCTTCTACAAGCTGGTGAAGCGTTTGTTTTTCGTGCTCGTGGGTTTTTTCTGCATCAACTTGAGCAAGAACAGCTCCTTCGAATTCGTTTTTGACCCACTCTTGCTCCACATCGTGCCGTTCTTTCTGATATATCTCCGCATTCTGAAATGAATCAACTATTTCTTCAACCTTTGTGCTCTCAACGAGTCGTTTCTGAAGAAATGAATCAACTATTTCTTCAACCTTTGTGCTCTCAGCGAGTCGTTTCTGAAGATGATCAATTTCTTTGTCCTTCTCAGCAAGTAGATTGCTTTCTTTTTCTTGTTTAAGGTTAACCTCTACCTCAGTATGTGCGAGCAGAGAAGCTTCCATTTCTCTACGTAGTTTATAGTTTTCTTTGTGGTTTGCTTCCAACTGCTCAGCAATCGATCTCCATATCTTCATTTCAAATTCGAGTTTATTTGCTTCAAAAAGTTTATCATTCAGCTCTTCATTTGTCCTATCCAGAGCATCACGAATCTCGGCCAAGTCACCTTGTAATTGCAACACTTTTTCCTCTGAATTTATTTGACAAATTGATGATTCTTTGAGGGTTTTTTCGAGCTTATTGAGCTCATTCTGCAGAGGAACTTGCAAACCTTCGAGAATTTGAACCCTTTCTGAAAAAAATGCCACCTTCTCACGTTCCTCCTCAAGTTTGCTACAAACCAGCTTAAAAGCAGCCTCCTTTGCTTCCAATTTTTCGACCAGACCACATATGTTATCCTCGATGCAGTTGTTTCTATGATCAGCAGAAGCTTGAATATCAGCAAGCCTGAGTCGGGCCTCAAGAAATTCTGATCTCAAAACCAATAGCATCAGAGAAGTCTCCTGATTCATCAACTCCAAGTTTAGAATCAACGAATCACAAGCTTCAAGTTCCATTTTAACCTCATTCAATGCCACGTCCTTGTCTTTCAACTCCGATTTACAGAGCATTAATTGTGCGGTTAACTTCTCCGTTTTGATAAGCCACTCAGATTCTTTGGCTTTAAGATTTTCTGAACACTCCTTGTGAACCTGTTCCAAGGATCTTTGCTTGTTTCGAAGCTTAGAAGAGGAAGAAAATCTCCCCGCCTCACGAATTTGATCTTCTCGGATTTCTTTAAGGCAAACCATCAACTCTTGCTTCTCTTGCTCCACTTTTTTGAGCTGGTACTCCATCTCTTTGTAAAGCACCTCCTTTGTTCTCAACGTGCTCCTCATATTTGCTATCTCTTGGGCAGTTTGATTAGTCAAATGCTCGAGTTCTGATTTGGCTTCCTTGTATTCACAGCAAACATTGTCAAAACTTGTCCTGGATTCTAAGAGTTGAATCTCGAAAATCTTTCTCTTACTTTCTGCATGAGCTAGAGCCTGGTTACACATCTCAAGTCGGTTCTGAAAATCTTTAGAAATTCTAATTTCAGAGTCCAGGTTCAATTGTAATGAAGAGATGTTACCAAGAAGTGCAGCTTTATCCTTTTCCCACTCCTTTTCTCTCATTCTAAACTCGTTACGAAGCTTCTGATGAGCTTCTTCTAAATGACCAAATTGCTCTTTCTTCCATTTTAGCTGATCTTCGAACTTCCTATTTCTCTCCTCCAATTCAAATAACTCATCTTTAAAATCTTTGACTTTATCCCCTAATGGTGAACACTTCTGTGAACAGGCAAGAATGCTCCTAATACCTTTGATTTCTTCTTTTAGCAAACAAACTTGCCGTTCTTGATCCATATTTTTGGAATTTGCATCATCTAATGCCAATCCCAGTAACTTGTTCTCTTGTTCACACTCCTTTACTCTTTCGGCCAATTCTGAACACTTCTTTTGTGAACCATCTAGAACGCTCTTTACCCTTTCAATCTGCTCTTTAAGCGAACAAATTTGTCGTTCTTGATCCATATTCTTGGCATTTGCATCGTCCAGAGCCAATCCCAACATCTCATTCTCGTGTTCACGCTTCTGAACATCCCCCTTAAGATCAACGCGGAGTTTATCGTGTAAATAAGTAAGATTCTTGAGAATTGATTCTTTCTCTATCAACCGAGACCCAAGCTCTTCATTTCTCTGCTTTACAGTAAAAATTTCTTCCTCCTTTTCACTCAACTCTCGAGCTAGTCGATCCAACTTGGAACTTGCATCCTTAGCCTTGCTTATCTGGTCAATGTGGGCTATTTTCAAACTGTCAGCTACTTCTACTTTGACTCTGTATTGTTCCCTAAGCCTTTCAATCTCAGCTTTAGCCTCATCTAGCTCTTTACAAACGTCCTCCATTCTCTTTACTTCTGCCAACGGTGCCTATGAACATAATTACAGAAGGGTAAAATCTTGATTTTGAAAAAAAAGTCTATAAGAAAATTTAGTTGCATCCGCAAGAATCGATCAAATTATACACTTTTGAGAAATCTAAAACATCTTTGCGCTTCACAATTGCACATTCCAAGTTACCTTCATATATCTGTTGCTGATAACATTTAGGAGTGTTCAAGAATAAGCACTGTATTGTTTTGTTATGTGTCAGTAAATGAGGGAACTACTGAGAAAAATTCAAATAAACCAAGAAACGGCAAATATACACTGCTACACACCCAAAATAAGGTGAAGAAACACTAGAAATTGAGAAACCAATTGCAGAAAAACTAAAAGAACGAGATTACACTAAAAAAGCAGCAAATGTAAAACGTTTTTTAAGCACATTGCAGAATGCGAATTCATCGAAGAATACCTGTTATTGGACAAAATGAACACTCTGTTGTAGGATAAAATCAACAATCGGGCTCGCATTAGATGTTAGAACTGTTATTAATGATGCTTCTGTGATGATGAACAAGAAATGGACGAGGTTGTTGCGGAAAAGAGCCGTTGGGGTTTGAATTTCCTTGGTGGAGAGAGAGGCCGTTGGTCGTTTTGATGTCGTTGAATTGCTCTCTGATCTTGAGGATTTTTATTTTTATATTGATACTACTAGCCGTTGTGATGAGGCCTAAGCCCAAGTTTCAATGACACTCTGGATTGGGCTTCATTTTGAGGCCAAATCAATTTAAATTCGCGGCTTCATATTGGGTCGAATATTCAACAACGGGGAGTTTGCGGCCTCTAAGGAAAGCGATAAGTTATTGTTATTTTAAGGAGTAATTGTTTACAATTTGCATACCTCGGAGGTAGTATAACGAGGGATTAAAAAAATCCCAGAGAAGTCAAAAGAAAATTCATAATATATTACGATGTTCATCATTAGAAAAATAAGATCACGAGGCTATTATAACGAAATATTAAACAAAGTTAGACGCAAGATTTTCTTTGATTAGACTAGGATGCAAACGAAATCTGCTATTGCTCGAACCGAGTTGATGATATGGTAAAAAATCTTATCATATCATTAATTATATTTTAGAGATATTACAAAATATTGCATTGATATGCACAAATCTAGTTGTCATATATCACAAAATTCTATACCATCTAAGACTCCACACCTATAAATAAAGGGCTCCTAAACCCTAATTAGGGTACGTTTTCATGTACAATTATTTACGTCAGTCTTATATTTTTCTTTCAAATAATATACTGACTTGAACGTCGGAGTGGCTTCGCCTCCGGGCGGAGTCATCTCACCCTTTTTCTTTGATACACAGTTATATTTTTGGAGCGTTTTGATCCGGTTTATTGAAGAAATTGGTTCGTGATCATCGGTTCAAGGTATTTTTATGGATGCGCATCAATGACGCCGTCTGTGGGAACGAAATATAATCTCATGATTGGATCTACCGGGCTGAATTAAGAAGAACCAAAGAAGACACCTATCGCCGAACCCCATCACTGACATGAAACAAAACAATTTACGTCGCAATTCCCCCACCAAGCCGTCGCTTCGGGATACCCACCCATGATTTCTTAACCAACCAGCAAATTCAAGCTAAAGATGTAGTCCCCAGTGCATATCCGGTCGTTACTCAACCCGCCGCACGCCTCGTATGTTCTTGAATTTGTCAAGAAGGCTCCACAGAGCCCGTTTCTTGACAATTTGCTGCATTCGCTATCATGCTCACTACCGAGAACCCCAGATAAAAATTGCTTCGCAACACCGCCGGCAGCGACCTTCAGGACAATCCCGACCTACCACCGCGTAGCCAACCCACATGCGCATTATCTTCAAAATTTTGAGGAAGAAAGTCATGAGCCGCCCAATCGGACCTGTTTTGAGTCTTCTGTTCGAATCGCTTGAGGCAGGTAAAATTAGAGAGAGCCAACCATCCTTGAACTAGCCTACATGTTTTTCTCCAATTCTAAACCGGCCACATCCCATTGCGCCGCGCGAGTCGCCAGAAATCGAAGTAAAACATCAATGTTCATGTGGGCGAAACATGACAACTTGGGTTTTTGAAATTTTGGCATCCTCTTTGGAACTTCGAGGGATTGGATTGCTGACTCTTCTTTAAAAATCCCACAATATGACAATTGCGCATCTCATCGGACTGCTCTATTAATTATTAGGCTGGGAATTCATCTCCAAGGCATGGGTTATTTTTCTAATAGCGTGACCTTGAAGCATCACTTGTCGGCTCGCTACTTCTGAAGATAAGTTTGAATTTATTCTGCCTAATTATATCAATATTATTTCATACTGCTGTTTTGTGTGGTTAATCGGAGAATATATATATATTTTTTCTTTTGATAAATACCCGTGAACTCGTATTAGAAAGTTCCAGAAGGCAGAATCTGTTAATCATCTCATAGAGTTGTTTGCTTAAAAATGTTTCAGTACATATGATTTGGTGATGAGATAGATTGTCATAGGCTGTCAATAAAAATCATACATGAATACTATCTTCAGGCAATTTGTTTGGGTTACAAGTTTGATCTCCATGCATGGCTTGAAACAGAAGTGCATGAAGTTTTGAATATTGCTCTATCAATTTTCTATCTCCAATCTTAATCAGTGGGTATTTTCTTCATTTAAACTCTAGAAAGGAGAACTCTTTTATGGAAAAGTTGCTGGAATTGTTTGTTTTTTTTAACACAAATGAAATATGACAATGATTATATTCTCAGGAGGTCCTCAAGTCCTTTTTTGCCTAATTATTGCATCTTTGTCATTTATGGGCCGGAAACATAAGTGCTAGGTCTGGTATATTCTCAGGATACCTAGTTGTCCCAAGATAATTTGAGATTAAGTTCTTATACCAGCATAGTATTATCACTCTTAATGCTTCACTCATCTTTGCATAAATATATGTGAATATTAGGTTTCAAATGATTATAGTAAGATTAACCTTGTATTTCTTTTGGTAGTTTAGTTGTAAACTAAATTCATGCCATGGTTTATGTATGAGCTATTCCAAGTTTTTTATAATCTTGTCTAAATACCTGGGCGGAGGAGGCATGCATTCCCTTTCATTTAATATAACCAATTATCAGAACCTTGCTGAAATTTTCATCGAAAATCTTCCCAAATCTAGCTCACTGTGGGCTCTCGTTTCTTAATTATTGATGTAGTTAATTCTACATTGTACTATGTATACTCGATTTTGAGTTGTATGCATTAAAAAATAAGATTTCTTGAATAGCCATGCGAGATTCATTAATGTTGTTAAATGCACTCGCATGACTATATTTTTGTGAATAATTTTTGCAAAAGTGAGCTTTAGAGAAGCTACGGGCTTCTTTAGTTAGCTTAGAAGGAAGATTTGAATTGATTGACTGCAGAAGGATCCTTAAGTTACTTTTAACCAATTTGTGCATATTCTTTGATAATCTAGAATGTCTCAAGAGTCAACCTTTATCATTATGCTAAGATACTCCTTTGCAGGTTGTGTAAGATTACTTATCGCTCCATTGTTACTCATCTATGCTAATTTATTTGCCTTGAACCACCAAAATCGATCTAGGTGGATTTTTCGAATTGAGTTATTCACCTATTGATTTTGGAAATCAGATTATTCATTGGGATTCATTATTTTTTTTTTTGGATTTTCATAGATAAAGTATGCTGAAATTTTACGATCTCTTGTTTCCATTATTGAGCTGATAGAGCCGTTATGATTCAAATGAATTTTTTTAATGTTTGGGATTAAGCTGACTCAACTTTAGTCTGACAACTAACTGTTTTATTTATTTTTAATATAACTAGCTGCATGAGCTTGAGATCGAATTTCATGTGATATTTTACATTTTTATGGTGAGTTATTTAATCCGAGCCACATATAAGCTCAACCTCTTACATAATTTCATCAAGTACTTGTTATGCTTGATTTTGTTAAAATCACGATGTTTTTCTCACTATATTTGAAGCTTTACAAAGCTCAGAATGTTTTATCCATAAGATAAGTTTCATGTACTTGAGATTTTATTATCCGAACAAGGATTTTTTATAATAAATTTCTTATGTTGCATCATCCATTTCAAATATTTGAGATAATTATTTTTGGCTCTCTTCTATCTCGTTTCTTGTGCTTCATTGCAGTGTCCTAGAGCTTGCTCGACGAACCGTGCCTGGGCTCAACTCATGTGATTTTCACTAGCAGACACCCTTGCTCGACACCTCAGTAAGCCCGACCTTGCTCGGCACCTCAGTAAGTCCAACTTTGCTTGGCAATTACAGAAGCCCGACCTTGCTCGGCACTTCAGTAAGCCTGACTTTGCTCGGCACCTCAATAAGCCCGACCTTGCTCGGCACCTCAGTAAGCCCGACCTTGCTCGGCACCTCAGTAAGTCCAACTTTGCTTGGCAATCATAGAAGCCCGGCCTTGCTCGGCACCTCAGTAAGCCCGACCTTGCTCGGCACCTCAGTAAGCCCGACCTTGCTCGGCACCTCAGTAAGTCCAACTCTGCTTGGCAATTACAGAAGCCCGACCTTGCTCGGCACCTCAGTAAGTCCGACTTTGCTCGGCACCTCAGTAAGCCCGACCTTGATCGGCACCTCAGTAAGTCCAACTTTGCTGGGCAATTACAGAAGCCCGACCTTGATCGGCACCTCAGTAAGACCGACTTTGCTCGGCACCTCAGTAAGCCCGACCTTGCTCGGCACCTCAGTAAGTCCAACTTTGCTTGGCAATCATAGAAGCCCGACCTTGCTCGGCACCTCAGTAAGCCCGACCTTGCTCGGCACCTCAGTAAGTCCAACTCTGCTTGGCAATTACAGAAGCCCGATCTTGCTCGGCACCTCAGTAAGTCCGACTTTGCTCGGCACCTCAGTAAGCCCGACCTTGCTCGGCACCTCAGTAAGCCCGACCTTGCTCGGCACCTCAGTAAGTCCAACTTTGCTTGGCAATTACAGAAGCCCGACCTTGCTCGGCACCTCAGTAAGCCCGACTTTGCTCGGTATCTCAGTAAGCCCGACTTTGCTCGGCACCTCAGTAAGCCCGACCTTGCTCGGAACTCAGTAAATCCAACTCGGCTTGGAAAACATATAAGCTCGACCTCATGCTCGATGGCAGTGATTTGATTCTTAATCTATTGCTCTTTATTTGAGCTCGGCTTTCAGCAGACTATTATCTATTGCTCTTTATTTGAGCTCGATTTTGGACAGACTATTATCTATAGCTCTTTATTTGAGCTTATTTTCAGGAGTATCTTATATAGCTTTTTATTTGAGCTCAACTTTCAGCGGACTATTATCTATAGCTCTTTATTTGAGCTCGGTTTTCAGTAGACTATTATCTATTGCTCTTAATTTGAGCTCGATATCAGACTATCATCTATTGCTCTTTATTTGAGCTAAACTTTCAGCGGACTATTATCTATAGCTTTTTATTTGAGCTCGGTTTTCAGCAGACTTTGATCTACAGCTCTTTATTTGAGCTCGGTTTTCAGCAGGATATTCTTTATGGTTCTTCATCTGAGCTCGACTTTCAGCAGTCGATATATCTCGAACATCTTATTTATGCTGGTCTCGACATCTTGACCTGACTTCTTATTGAGGAGTATAGCCACTCTTGGCTCTTTTGACTCTCTAGAGACTTGAGAGAAAAAATCATTTGACTATCTATTCAGTATCAGATTACTACATTGGCCTCTTAATTTGGTCCATCTCAGAAAGTACACTCCACAACAAACGCTCAAAGGACATTATTTCAGGCAATTAGAATATTATCTTGAATACTCTAAAATATAATTTCATTCATATAAACGTTCCTCCATCATTTCACTCGTCGTCACTTTTTTATGGGGGGCACTATTGATGATATGGTAAAAAATCTTATCATATCATTAATTATATTTTAGAGATATTACAAAATATTGCATTGATATGCACAAATCTAGTTGTCATATATCACAAAATTCTATACCATCTAAGACTCCATACCTATAAATAAAGGGCTCCTAAACCCTAATTAGGGTACGTTTTCATGTACAATTATTTACGTCAGTCTTATATTTTTCTTTCAAATAATATACTGACTTGAGCGTCGGAGTGGCTTCGCCTCCGGGCAGAGTCATCTCACCCTTTTTCTTTGATACACAGTTATATTTTTGGAGCGTTTTGATCCGGTTTATTGAAGAAATTGGTTCGTGATCATCGGTTCAAAGTATTTTTATGTAGTGTAATTTGTTTTTTTCTTGTGATGAACACATGCTCCTGTCAGAAAGGACCTTGCTGCTACAATCAATTGCCTATGATTAGTTTCAAACTGCTTCCTTTTTTAAAATAATTTCTAATTTCTTTCTATTTTAAAAAGCTGCTAAATTCCATCAACACGCGGAGCCTTTCTATTAGCATTTTTGTCATTGAAGTTGTCATGGCGTGTAAGGACATATACTAATATGCTTACACTAATATGTCTCCCTTTTTCTTTGAAAAACCAAAGGAAAAGGTTGAAGCAGCCGGTCAAGCTACCCCAGACAAAAGAAAACTTCCTGAGAAAGAGCCAGGCAAAACTACACAACCTGAAAAGGAGGTGGAAAAGAAAGACGAAGAACTTAGCGTCAGTCTACTTAAAATACAGATCGGACATATTCGTAAAGCCTGGAAACATCCTTAGCTTCAGCTGATAGGTGAAGTAGCTATGCCGTTGTTTTCTTTGTTCCACTTCGCCCAACTTGCATTGACTAAATTTATGTCATTCACATGATTTAAGGCATGGAATGTTTCAGGAGTTTTCTTTTATAGTCATACGTATGACCTTCTTCTCCTTTCTTAATGGAATTTTATTCTGAAATATCTGATGTCAAATTTATTTTGTTTTGATAATTATGTTTAATTCGTGATGGTATCAATTATCATTCGAGCACACTGTTTCATGTATTTCTTTTTTTCATCCTGTCCCTCTAGAGATGAAATTTTCATCTCGTGTGCAGAAAAATAAGATCACGAGGCTATTATAACGAAATATTAAACAAAGTTAGACGCAAGATTTTCTTTGATTAGACTAGGATGCAAACGAAATCTGCTATTGCTCGAACCGACTCAATTTAATTTTTAAGGTTTGAGTTCGAATTCAATTTTCAAATTTGAGCTAGACTCAGTGAAAATAATGAGTTATTCGAGCTCAACCAAATCAAACTCGAGTTGTCATTTAACCGATCATATCACAAATAAATCATTTCGAACTTGCCCACTGTATTTTAATGGGTTAGAAAATTGCTAACTTAATCTATCTAAGCTTCGTTTGGTACGTGTGATAATAAGTAAGAGTAGGTCTCATGTGAGACCGTCTCACGGATCTTAGTCTGTGAGACGGGTCAACTCTACCCATATTCATAACAAAAAGTAATACTCTTAGCATAAAAAGTAATACTATTTCATGGATGACCCAAATAAGAGATCCGTCTCACAAATACGACCCGTGAGACCGTCTCACACAAGTTTTTGCCAATAAGTAAATGATTAATAATTAGAGTGATTAAAAAATGAGATATACGGATTACTAGAATGGTAGGATAAATAACATGGTGTTTTGTATGATTTTAAAATGATGGATTAATTTTGTAAATTTTATTGTAATGACCAAAATGCCTCAAATGCTAATTAAATATATATTCTTAAAATAATTAGATAGATAATTAAATATTTATAATTATAATTTACATTTATTAAAATTAATTTAAATAGATTTATTAGAAATAAATTTATAAATATACATTTACTTTAATAATTAAAATAACAATAATAATTTGAATGTTAAATAAAGTTTTAGTAATAATTACAATATTATTATTTTTCTTAAAATAATTATAAATATTCTTAAAATAATTTGATAGTTAATTAAATATTTATAATTAATAATTAAAATAGTAGTAATATTGAATATTAATTTTAATGTTTAAAGTTTAGTGATATTATAATATTATTGTTTTTTTAATAATTATAAATATTTTTAAAATAATTAAATAAATAATTAAATATTTATAATTATAATTTATGTTTATTAAAATTAATTTAAATATATTTATTAGAAATATATTTGAAAATATTACGGTAATCATTAAACACAATAAATTAGAATTTAATAAATATTTATTTTAGATAAGAGGATAAAAATATAATTTGTGGTGTGTTGATAACTTATCCCACTGAATTTGTTAGATTAATAATCGAATAATTAATTATAAAATTAAGTCTTAAACCAGGTCAAAATAATTATTAATATATCTTAAAATTTTAACCAAACATTATATAAATATGTGATTATTCATCTATCTTTATTTAATCACATCAACCAAACACATCGTTATACATGACACCCGATAAACCTTACAGATTTTTTATATCTCCCGGGAAACCATCACCATCAATTAAATTTCATTTTATTATCACATTTGAAACATAATAACTTTGAGCGATATGATTTATTATTTACTAATTGTTCAAATCTATATGTTCGGGTGGGTGGCATAATTTTTAATTTTTTTTAAAAAAATATAGCTCTTAAATAAATAAATAAGTAGCACCAGAATTTAATTTGTCGAATTAGGACAATAGCTTTCATTCATTCATTGGCCATGTGCACTTGTCTTGTCAAGTGTAATTACAATTGTCCCTATTAGGCGTGTGCTCGATAATTCCACGGTGGTCAATCACGAATCACATATTCAGATTTGATATTTTTGTTCATAAATTATGCATATCAACGACAAATTATTAAAACAAACTTAAAATGAATCCATAAATATCTAACACATATTCTATATATAAAATTACCAAATAAAATTGTGAAGTTAAGGTTCAATTTAGACAGTTTTTAAAAACGTTTTTTTTTTTTTTATGTTTTATAAATGAAAAATTTAAAATATGTGTTGGAAAGATTTTTGTAAATTATTTTTGAAAAATAGGTTCTTAAAGTATATTTAAAAAAAATTAATTTATATATATAATTTTGTGCAAACACATAATTATTTTTAAAATATTTTTTATAAAAAAACGTTTTATAAAATAATAATCATTTACGATTATTTACCATCGTATGGGATATTTTATGCATATGGGAAAAGCTAGGTTCTTGATGTATATGGCCAATTTTTTATTACTTGTGCATCCATTGCAACTTGTAGCCAACGCATTTGTAAATTGTTCAATAATGTCATTTCGGATGTAATTTCAGCAAGTTCCAAGCAATTTCTTCTAAACTCACCAGATATTTATATACATACGTACATAATATAAAATTTACTTTCAAATTAGACGTGTGAAAATGAGTTAAACTCATCCGATTGATTTCTGTTGTATAAAATAATTGAGTTGAGTTGATGATTTCTCAATCCACTAATGACAGACCGGCTCACCCTACTCCGTCTAATGGTGGGTTGTGGGAGAGCCTGCTTCAAGTTCAACTCACCAAATCACACACAAGTTGAACTGCATGAACCCGTCGCTTAAAATAAATAATTGGATTGATGTTTTCTCAGCTCACCTAAAAAGCGAACCAATTCATCGGTCTAATGGTGAGTTGCAGAGAATTATAGGCAGCCCACCTCGCCGACTTTTTTTGACACATCTATGAAAAATAGTGGATGACACTCCAATTCAACTTGTGAAATTATTTTCTTGAGGTTAACATCGTTGGATCTCCACATGACCATATGTTTATGTTTAGGCTCATGTCAATTTTAGGAAAGCAAAGCGACAACTGTATGAAAATTTAATTTTGCTTGTTCGAAGTCCTTTTGGAAACACTCTGGATTTTTTTATATATTCACATTTAAATTTAATTATTGAAATTCGAGTACTAAGAAACTCAAGATCTTTTATAATAAAATTTTATAGTAACAAGAAACTCAATATGTTTGTAAATTAAAATCTAATGATTATTTTTTATAGACTGCAAACACTTCTTTAATACAATTGATGATCTATTACAAAAAAATTAATATTATTTTTTCAAACTTTGAAATTAAGAAATATAGTAAGAAAAAAACCAAAGGCCGTAACGAGGGATTCTCGCATAAAGGGGGGAAAAGTTTGATGGCTCAACGTGACTTTGTCAATGTGTGGCATAAATAATTAAGCAACATAAAGTGGTTAATTTATAATTTAATTAAATAAGATAAATAAGACAAAACAATCGCTTTTGTTTATGATGGCCGCATCCACTCGACTTTTTCATTGATTTCTCATTTATTTAGTAACCGTGTGTTCATTCGTGTGAGATACCTTCGGGGAAGGATAACGGGGAGAAATTTGGACAAGGCTCGTGATAAAATGGATTTCTCTGAAGATTTTCACTCATTTTGTGATTTCTGTCTTTTTGCTCCTCTTTTGGTTTGCGTCCCAATTTTCCTCAGGAAGTTCGTTTTCCGGTGATATTACCGTTTGATTTTGGTCAATCTTGGGGATTATTCCGGTTTCCACGGTGATCACGACGTTTAATTTTAATCCAAAATTTTATGAAGTTGAGGTCTTTACGGGTGGACGATGAGAGGTCAAAAGGGTCTTTCAGTACCATCATTCTTCAATCATTTTCTTGTTTTTTGCTGATAAATTTTGATTTCCTTGATTATTTGGGTGTTGGATGACTCTTTGAACTGTCGAGGAAGTTCCTCTTGTTGTGATTGAGGTTATTTTTGAATATGTTACCTCATTTGAGTTTGATCTTATCTGTAAATATGGTAATGAAGCTATGCCTGTCGACATGATGATTACATTAAATTACTGTTGAAAATCCTTTTTCAACTATTCGAAATTTTATAACAGGGGCTATTGAAAGGACTAGTTCCCGACCATTTGAAACTGATATCCATACCAAAGGCTGTGACTTTTTTCTATAACAGGGGCTATTGAAAGGACTAGTTCCCGACCATTTGAAACTGATATCCATACCAAAGGCTGTGACTTTTTTCTTGATTTGATGCATATTTTGGACCTTAGATCTGATTGGTTGAAAGTTCTATCTTCTGTTCTTTTGTACGAAGCTTCGAAATCTTTGATTCCTTTCAGCTTCTTATTCCATTGATTCTACTTGTACGTACACGAAATCATTTTTCTTGCGTTCTTTGAGCAAAAAAGGGACAAAATATGGCTGTTTCTTTCACTAGATTGTCGTGGCTATGGTTGGGTGTTAAAGAAAAAGAGCCAGTATCGAATGGATCACTTGCTAATTCATTAAATTCATTAAGTGATTGGGGTTTGGGATTGAGAGGAGAACCAGAAAGCTTGAAGTTTAACTCGGTGAGGGGGGTAGATAAAAGAGTGCCGTCTTCGAGTAGGAAAGTGAAGAAGAAATGGAAGAGTAGGGAGGAGAGGAGCAGGAGGATTGATGAGGAATATGACGTGGTGTTGGTGCCATCTGATGGGGTTAGTTTGTCGGGATCGGAGTCGGATGATTCGGACTGGTCGATCGGGTGGCTAGAGCCACATGCCCCCAATTTCCAGAGTGATGATGAGGCTGATGGTAGCTTTGCTGTGTTAGTTCCTTGCTACAGGCATGACTGCAAGAATTTAAAGGAGAATAGTGAGGAGCCTGGTGTTCCATTCTTGAGTGCCATTAAGAACGTTCCAAATGGTTATTCTGCTGGTAAGAGCTTGGGATTTTATAATAAATAAGATGTGTTTGGATGCTTTCATGTATCTCTTATTCGATTTATTTTTCCTGTTTTACTTCTTATAATACGTCTTTCCTTTGCTATTTACAATTTGGGCTTGGTTTGGATTTGGGAAATGAAACATTTCATTTATATGCTTGCTATGCTGAAATAAGTAAATGCCCCTGCTTTTGTCATTTTCTGTACAATGGGTTAATCGTTGTTGAGTATGTTTGGATTTATTGATTGCTTTATACTTACTTCGAGAAAGTACATAATCAAAGGTTAAATGATTTAGTTTTCTCCCTTCTGTCTAACTAGGCTTTTCATTTTGTTTTTCTTTTTTGAAAAACCATTATTCGTGTAGATTACTGAGTCACTGAACCTGTCACCCCCAGGCAAAAAGCTTGTTAGAATACAATTACACAGCCATAGAGCGGAAGCATTAGTCTTATAGTCTGTTGTGTGCTCTTTTTAATTTGGTTAATAGGATTGCAATGTTGAGTGACTTGTATAATTGAATGCTTTATTTCCTTCAAACATGTGATGCCTGGCTTCGGAATGAGATGCGGCTCATGTTTCTTCAGAACCTCTGCTGAAGACAGATTTTGACCATTATTTCGTAGCCAACAAAAGGAAGATGCTGTTTAATGCACAACTAATTTGCAATCAATCTAACACAAGTTTAAAGTGGCTACTTATTTAATGTTTCAAATGTTTGTAGTTAAGCTCTTCTGGAACCACTTAATTCTATGTGCATCGGTGTGTGCCTTATATGTTATCTGTTTTGAAGCCACGTGCAAGGGATGAACCGAGAACTACAAATTATTTCAATCTCTTTTTTTGGCCAAGCTAGTTTTGTTAGTGCACCGTCTTTGGTATTTTGCCACCTTATTCTTGGGGCAAAAGACCTATTTATTTCTCGTATCTTATGAACGTTTTCATGTATTTTGATTATCTGAAAAACCGATTTCTTACTTTCAGTTTCAGAAGGCAAGAAGTACATGGAGCAATGGCTTTCATCTCTTCAGAATTTTTGAAGCTGTCATAGCTTTTGGCCATACTTGATTGTCTACCACATTTGTCATTCGTTCAGTTCTTGTTGTAATTAACCCGGATAGGTTTTAGGGCTGGACTTGCGGAGAGATGCATCCTGGGGTAAACTTGATTCGTTACTCCCAACTTCTAGACTTTTGGGTGGTTCAATGCTATTTTCTTCGGGTTCTTGGCGTTAGGTCTATGTCAACTGTGGCTGGTTGAGACTTTGACATATATTGCTGATTGATTATTGTGAATAAACAATCATCGTGAATCTGTAAAAAGTACTAGCATCTTAAACTTTATGGTGTGAATATATTTGTAAAGATGCCGAATGATGGAACAAAGTTATCCATACCTGTTGCATGGATATTTTAAATTGGATTTCTTGTTTTGTTTGCTTAAGTCGGGATGGAGAACTGAGATTTGATCCAACCGAGGCTAGTAAAATAGTCCAAAATTGTCCAAAAATTGTAGTTTAGTCCAATATATTTGTTTTTTTTTGTTATTTTGGCCTTCTATGTTTTAAATTTTTAGTGTTAAGTTTTGTATATTTCTCTTTTTGACAATTTTTGCTATTTTTCATGGAGAATGTTGGTTTGACATTGTACATGTCAGCCAACGTGTCGGAGTGTTGCTATGACATTAACACGTCAGCATCATATTGGAACCATTAACTATATCAGCTCTATACTACTATCACGTTAGAAAAAGACTAAAATTTAAAGAAAAAAAAATGTCTAAAATTGAAATTTGATAATATATAAGACCAAAATAATAGAGAAGTAGATATAAGATCAAAAAATACAATTTTCCATGATCTTTATTATGGTAACAGTCTAAATTTCATGTCCGAATTTTATATGAATTAAGCAACGATTGTTGAGTTTTATAACATTCACTTGAAGAAGAAAAATTAGAATTTATGCTTAGGTTGCATTTGGATTTATAGATTTGAAATCTGGGGATTTTGATTATAATTTATGGTTAACGATGAAACAATCCATGAAATCTTAAATACACATATAAATTATTTACATATTAGTTACACGGAGTAGAATTGATTCCAAATATCTTGATTATTGATAAATTTGAAATTCATTTTAATTAACATGAATATTATATAAATATACAAAAGGATGATTTGAAATTTACGGTATTACATATCCAAAATTACAAAAAAAAATTAGTATATTTTTTCTTCCCTTGATTAATTGAATCTAAATACCCGTGACCTATACTACAAAACCCTAGATAAAAAAAAACATAATATAGAAACCGTTGGGATTTTTCTTTTTTAATTTTAAAAGTTTAGTATATTATTTGTCATTTCCTAAGAAATAATATGTGGCGCCCCAAACCTCGCCACGTAATCATACAACATGTGACGTCATATGCATAGAAAATTTCTTTTTAACGACGTAATAATATAATACATATACGAAAAAATAGTGCAATCATCACACTATCTACATTAGTAGTAGCAGAAACTAGTACAATAAATACATACACACGACTCAAATAAGACAATATAATATGCTGCCTTTAGCTATTATCAACTACAGAGCTGTTTGACTAGACACACCTATTCCCTCACCCTTATCATGTCTGACGGCATAGTCCTATAACCTGTTCAACATAAACAACCCCCAAAGAGTGAGCATATACAACAATCATTACTGTAATACATAACAATTATATTAACAACAACATAAAATATAATTGAAATCATAACATAAATACTCTATTTGTTGTTTCTGGACAATCAAACCATCAACGATATCAAGGACATCACTCTCCTACTACTGCAATAACAACATCGACGATACATCGCACCCTACTCCGACGACTGCAATATCGTCGATCGAACGACATCCACGATACGTCGCACCCTTACTCCGGCGACAAACAATATCGTCGACCAAACAACAACAACTATATGTCTCCCAACAATGACAGTAAAAAACATCAACAATAATAAAAACAACAAATATAATATCAAATCACTCAATTTTGGTGATTTATCATCATTCAACACAATAGTATTTATCAATAATAAACAATGACAACATATGCTCGTACAAGATAATCGAGTACATATATAAAATCTAGCTATTTTTTATCCCGAAACTTGTGACTTATATCAAATCAAAGACCTCATGTCAACGATTCCAGAATTAAAGTCGATTATTGGATTGGATAAACCAATAAATCATAAGATCGAAAAAAAATAATCAAAACCTTATTTGTTATTTCTCTCTCCTCTCTACTGTAAATGTGGATAAATGAATTCTGAATTCATTTACGGACTAAACTTTCAACTTTGTCTTCTTTTTTTTAATATTATATTAATAAAATAATATAATATAATATATAATATTTAACAATTTTAACATCGATATGTCTATTTGGACAAGTCAAACGATCAAATTTATCAAAACTCAAAACATGAAACTTCTATATATTTGAGTTTACTACGTTACATCCAAATTTCAAATCATTTGGACTTTATATGATCAAAATATGTCACATTTCATTATTTAAATATTATTAATTATTTAGTAATATTACGTTACTAAATCAACGAATTAAGATATTTTCGTACAATCGAAATATAAAATATATATATATATATATATATATATATATATATATATATATATATAATATATATATATATTTGCAAAGATAATCTCCATCAACGTGCTTTTAAATCAATTAAATTTTAATAAAACTGTTAGTTAAATGGTATATTTTAGTTTCAATTATTACATTTATTTCAGATTTTTGTTGTATTATGTTATTTAAGCAAAACAAATCCATGTACTTAAGGGATCGGAGCGTATAAAATTGGTATAAATAAATAACAAATTAAAGCATAAAAGTGAGTTTTATTCAAATCGTGCAAATTAAACAAGAGGAAGGAACATAATACAGCCATACAACGTCGAATTGGAGTATATTAAAGACAAGGTCAACGTTATTATTTAGAGAGCGTGATAACTAGATGTATATAACGATTAAAGATTCAGAAGTGCACGTCTCTCAGATTGATCAATTTTATGATATGAATATTTATCCGAATCGATACACACACGTAAATATCCTCCTCGGATGATATTAGACAAATTTGTCTCACATGATTTATTCAATATAATTTATTCGATTAACGTCATTTAAAAAACTACTATAGTTTAACTTTTTTGTCTAATATGATTTATTCAATATAATTTATCCGATTAACGTCATTTAAAAAACTACTATAGTTTTACTTTAATACACATCAAAACAAGAAATTTGCAGATTATCATCCGTTAATATCATCGCAAGAGAAAGAAGATAAAGTCAATATTTATTCGTGCACTGTCGCTTGAAATGCATGAGAATATAAGATATGACACGACTTACATTAAATCAAGCAAACCCCACCCATTTATATAAAAATTATTATAATTTACAACATTTTCGCATATGCATGTTGGATATAATAATTAATAAATCCAATATAAAATGCCACATATAAATATAATAATTTTTTACAACATTTTCGCATATGCATGTTGGATATAATAATTAATAAATCCAATAAAAATGCCACATATAAATATATATATATATATATATATATATATATATATATATATATATATATATATATATATATATATATATATAGCCAAATATAATCCTCTTCGATCAATCTATAACATTATCTCAAATGAGGAAACTGATACTGACGTGTGGGAAATGCGTAAATGGTAATAGTAATAGCACCCTTCAGTTGACTCGTACATGTCAGCTTACTTGGTCAAACATATAGGTCAGCTTTATTTAAATAAATGCTCCATTAATATAAATGTAATTTCCTAGATCCAACAATTTATTTAAATTCTATCCTGTTTACTCCACATAATATTTATAAATTTTATATCTATATAGTTTTTATATTAATATTAATATAAAATATTGGATTCTGAATATTTCACTACATTGCATTATTATATACCATATATTTATTCAAGTTTCATTGTATTGTGGATTGGTAATGTCATTATAGATGATTAAAAAAATCAATGAGACCTAGATTATATTAGATTAGATTAGAAACAAATTGCATGAACAATTTAGAAGAACCTAAATTATTAATATATAGTTAAGCTGTCGTTTCAAGAAGTGGACTGACTATTAAATCAGGAGTCATGTTGAAATGTTCAACTGTAGTATGGATAAATCCAATCAAGCTGCCTTGTTTTTACATATGTGAACCGCGTTATATGATTTTTTCTAAAATTGAATTTTACTATCAATTAAGAAAAGAAAAAATCGAGATTGAGAGTTTATTACATGGTATGATTGGTATGATAAACATGTGATATATAATAGAAAGATAAATAAGATGTAGGATATTATATTTAATGTTTGGTATGATTTTAATAAAATTGATTAAATTTATATATTAGATTGTAATGACAAAATTGATCTTATCCATAATAAATTTTATAATTTCAAAGTTGTTGCTTGAGTTTATATTTTTTTTATCTGTTCATGCTTCGACAATGCTTGCATGATTTATTTATTTTTACCTAATTTTATATATTATATAATATGATAATTGAGTCATTGATTTTGTGAGTCAAGTCAAATATCAATTTTTAAGGTTAATCGGATGATGCTAATAATTTTATTGAGATTTATAAAAATTATTTATATAATTATCTCGAATTCATTTATATAATTATTATATTATATAATATATAAAAATAAATAAAATATTTATTTGATTTTAATTTCTACCTAGCATAAATTTATAAAAATCATCTATAAATTAAGGGTAATTAAGTCATTTGTAGTGTATTTTATCATTAAATTAAAATTATCACACATCTATATTTTATGCTTCTAAAAAATTATTTATCAATATCATTGGTTTTTTAAAAAGGTACCGAACATGAGATAAGGAGGATTATTTATCGAAAAGTTGTGGTCGATCTTTTATCTTTATTAAAAAAATTAGTTTGAACATTTTAAATTTATTTCCAAAATAATCAAACTAAACATATAATAAATCAAGTAGTTTACATATTTTGGGATTTGAACGACGGCATACGAATTTTTAGTTTTAATTTTGGAATCAGACGGAACCGTAATAATAATAATAGTAATTTTTGAAGATGGTCTCTAGTTGACTTTTCAATAATCGGACCGCGTAGTTTCTGACGCTAACCGAGTCTTCTTTCATACAAAAAAAGCAAGCTTCTTGGCCTATAAGTTCTTGAAGTGATTACCATTTTGATCGAATTACTCGCTCAAAATTCAAGCAACATTTTTCTTTCTTTATCCTTAACATCGAATTTCTTCCTTGACATTAATATTTGTGACTGATCTTATATTACTCAAATCCATATGGCGGGCGAGGCGGGTACATCCAGAAATCTTGATCAGACACCAACATGGGCTGTTGCTGGTGTTTGTGCAATCATTATAATCATCTCTATCGCCCTCGAGAAGATCCTCCACAAAGTCGGAGCGGTGAGAAATATATTATTTGCATTAATCGGTTTTATGTTTTGACAAGGTTTCCAGTCCCGTGCCATTCCACTTGCCTGATATTCTTTCTTTCCTACAGTTTTTATTCATCATTTCTCTTTTAAGTTTGACTTTTGCTGGGATGAACAGATCTTTTACTGGTTTCTTTTGGGAATCTTACGTTGTGGGTTGACTTTCTTAGTGCTTGATTAATAGTACTGATTTCATTATTCTTGACGAGGTTCTCCACTTTTTACGTTTTTTGCTTCTAACCTTGGCCCTGCCCACAAAATTTTTGATGGGGTTTATAACTTCTGGTTGTGTTCTATTGGATTTTGCATACAGATAATTACTTATTTTATGAATTCCGAAGCTTGGTTTATGTCACTTCAGACTATCTATTTCACAAATGGTGTTTAATCCTCGACTCAATTTTTTTGGATCGAAACGATTCTGTGGATACCGTGTGATCTATATACCGTACGACAATAAATATTGTCAGCCGAATAGAATATGGAAGGCCTCTTTTAGCATAAGATAGATTTGAAATTTAGTTCTCAAGTTGTCAGCATATTCCTATATACAGAAAGACCATTTATAGTTCAGTAGAATGTGACTCTGAATACATGTCGCAGACCGAAAAATTTAGCTGAGAAGACAGGTCAATATGTTTTGGTGTCAGTCACAGATTTTTTCTGTTCTTAAACTTTTTCAACTTCACATAGAGTTACAGTTTGCTGTACATTTATTCTAGTGCTGCTTATTTCATATTTCTTGGCTCGGTTTGACATGTAATTGGATATACAGTGGTTAACGGAGAGACACAAAAGAGCTCTTTATGAGGCGTTGGAGAAGGTCAAAGCCGGTATAATATCTTAGCTTTCTCTATAAAGCCTTATATTATATATTAGATTTAGAAAAAAGTTTTCTTGATTGACACAACTTTGCCTCTGTTTGGTGGTGGCAGAATTGATGGTACTCGGTTTCATTTCGCTAATCCTCGTATTCTGCCAATACTATATTGCTGACATATGCATACCGGTTCACGTCGCTGACACGATGTTGCCCTGTTCTGCGGGGGACATAAAGAAGAATACAGAAAATCCGAAGCGTAGACTCTTGTCATATGAGCGAAGAGTTTTGGCCGCGAGTAAAGAGCCTTCTTGCGGCGATGTGAGCATACTTTCACTCTTTCTTGAATCATAATTTCATTGAATACATGAGATGCGGATTGGTCTGGAGTTTTTGGCGTGCTGACACGAGGTTTTAACAGGGGCATGTCTCGCTTATATCGGTGAAAGGACTGCATCAGATACACATCCTTATCTTCTTTTTAGCAGTGTTTCATGTTGCTTATAGTGCGATTACTATGGGGCTTGGAAAACTTAAGGTAATTCCATTTTCATTTTCGTTTCTTTTTGAATAAAATAACCCATATTCAACTCATGCATTTACACGGGTCTTGATTATATTTAAATATCTGTTGGCCGTTGCAGACTCGTCGATGGAAGCAATGGGAGCAGGAGACTTCATCCCATGACTACGAGTTTACGCATGGTATTTCACTGCACGTTTATTTATCCTTTGGAATGGATCTTGGGATCGTAATTTCAGCTCCTCATGAACACAAAAATGTACTCCTTCACTGATTAGTTATTTAACTGTTAAATCGACAGATTCTTCAAGATTCAGGCTTACACATGAAACGTCTTTCGTAAGGGCCCACACAAGTTTCTGGACGAGGATTCCCTTCTTCTTCTATATTGTATGATATATGCCTCTCTCATTTTCATTATTTGTTATTGAGTTCTTCGTATTAAGAGGCATGTCTTTCATTCAGGGATGCTTCTTTAGACAATTTTTTCGCTCTGTCAACAAATCTGACTACTTGACCCTGCGCAATGGATTCATTGCTGTAAGTTTGCTCCTCCGAACAGATAAAATCAGTAAATGTATACTTCTTGTCCTGTTTTAATATGATATTTCTCGTTATTTAGGTTCATTTGGCACCTGGGAGTAAATTCAACTTCCAAAAATACATAAAACGATCGCTTGAGGATGATTACAAGACCGTAGTGGGAGTAAGGTAATAAATGATACAATATCCTTATTTTTCCCCATTTTTTCGCACGTCTGGAGATGATTTAATCTCTTTTTTTCACATGATTTCAAACAGTCCGATATTGTGGGCGTCTTTTTGTGTGTTCCTGCTCATAAATGTTAGCGGTAAGTCTCTGCTTTCTTTTCTGAGATTGAATCACTATGTGCTGTGAAATTTTGTTCATTCTTGACATCTTTTTGTCATAAATTATTGTACATCAGGGTGGAAGGCACTTTTTTGGGCATCGTTAGTTCCTTTAGTAGTAAGTATCTGCAGTTGTCGTTATGATTTCAAGTACATGAAGATACAAGTATCCCTGATCATGCAATGTTTCTCAGATAATCTTAGCTGTTGGAACGAAGCTGCAAGCTATTTTGACGAAGATGGCACTTGAAATAATAGAGAGGCATGCAGTAGTCCAAGGCATACCTCTTGTGCAGGGCTCAGATAAATATTTTTGGTTTGGTCGTCCCAAGTTGGTGCTGCAGCTTATACACTTTGCATTGTTTCAGGTATTAGAGCCAGCATAAATGAGATAATTAGTGGAAGCGAAAATAAGTATTTGTGCTAATTGGTTTTATATATTTGTCTTTGCAGAACGCCTTCCAAATCACATACTTTTTCTGGATTTGGGTAACAACTCTCCTCGAAACATATACTATGTTAGATGTTTATTTTCCCCTGAAACATCATTAAACTGAAATGAAATTTTCTTATGTTTGTTCAGTATGAATATGGTATCTCATCTTGCTTCCACGATGACATCGGGTTTGTGATTGCGAAAGTTGCATTGGGGTGAGTCATATTTCAGCCATCTGATACAAAAGAAACCAATATCATTCGCAGAGACCGATCAAAACTTGTGCTTTCATATTGTGGTCTAAAGTGTATTTCGGCTTTCATTACAGGGTGGTGCTCCTGTTCTTCTGCAGCTACATTACGCTGCCTTTATACGCCCTTGTCGCTCAGGTACCACTAAAGTTTTTCCATAAGCCTTAAATGTCTCTTATGTATAAATTTCGTCACTAAAAAGGTTTTAGTTTCGCCCCTCCTATACCAATACGCCAATCTGAAACATAAATTGACTTCCGCTATTTATGGTCCAAAAAAAAAAATACAGATGGGCTCGCACATGAAGAAATCCATATTCGACGAGCAGACATCAGCCGCGCTCAAGAATTGGCGGCACATGGCGGTTAAGAAAAAGCACGGGGGCAAACCAGGAAGTTCACCAACACGAACACTAGGAGACGGGAGCATGAGCCCAGATATCTCTTCAATGGGTACCGCCTTGCGTCACAAAACGACTATTGACCACTCCACACGTTCATCTGGATACGATGCATCTGATCTTGAAGATGAACCTGCATCAGCAGCATTAGCAGCAACGTCAAGTTTAATTATACGAGTGGACCGTGATGATAAAGATAACAACGCAAGTTTAAATCAAACAGAAAACTTTTCATTTGGGAAGCCTGCTGCTGAGAAATGAAGCTAACCACCATTGTAAAGAAGTGGTGTGTATGTTTGGCAATTGTATAAAACATTCGAGCTTTTTGATTGCTGTAAAAACATTTGTATCACCGCAAGCAGCTAGTTTTGCTTTCAAATTTTGCAATACAATAGTAGACCACAGTTAAAAGAAACAAGCATTTGACCAATGGGGAGCGGCGTGACATACATATGCTATGTTTTCGATATGACAAACTACGTTCATGTATCCCTTCTCCAACTCAAAATTAATTTGTTGTTAATTGATTTTAGAATTTAAAAATCTATTTCATTTTTCTTTAATTTTTTTTAGATTCAATTAATCAATATATGAAAATAGAGTGCAACTAAATTTTTATTTTTCTTCAATTTATTTTAGATTCAATTAATTAATAGATGAAAACAAAACAAACATAGTGACATATATTAATGAATATTATTTAATAAAGATAAAGATATAAATATTGTCACGCTCCAGGTACGGGATTGGTTGACACCGGAATTGTTCTAAAAAATTTACATTCGAAAACAACAAGCATCAAAAGTACAAAATTTAGAAACCATTCTTTTTATTTATAATACTAAATAATTCACTGTCTGCTACAAACTCATTACATTGGAAATGTAAAACCAGACATAACAATTTCTTAACAGATACAATGGAAATATAACTTAGAATTGAAAAACAACAGTCTTCTTCACCAGCCCCAGAACTGAATCTGCTCTTCTTCTTCTTCTAATATTTCTTCCTCGTTCTTATCTGAGATGAGTTTGGTGGGTGAGTGATATGGTCGTCACTCAATAAGCGAGGGCAAGAATAACTCCCAGTTTCGAAATCATTTTCAACAGAAACAGTAATATAAATAATATACAAAAATTCTTATTTTCAGAACATGAATCAGTAATCAGAACAGAAATCAGAAATTTAACAAGCAAGTACTGAGCATATTTGTTGTGATGACCATGCAACATGCAATATGGGAGTGCACCAATTGCAATTTAAAGACAACCGAAATCACTCCATTATAGCATGAATCTCGAGTATGTACCTTGAACCAAGAAGAGACCACGTTCATCCGGGAGAAATTAGTGCAATCATCCACTTGATTAGCCATCAGCGTCATTCGTGGAGCGACTTCAGAGCTTACCTTGTAAGCTGATTTTTCGTGCCTATAAATAGGAGGACTCCTCATTCAGAACTTGCACTCCCAAATCTCGAAATCCTCTCTAGCATCACCGTATTCTCGAAGATTTTTGCCCTCTAGTAACAATGCTCTGCCGCAATCTCACCATTCACGTTTCCTTGAGCAGTCAGAATACTGTAAGTGGGTTTTTGCTACTACTTCCATTGGCATAATATATTTCGAAAATAGCTATGACTTTGAAAATTATATCGGCATGATATATTCGTTCTGCTTCGTATGTAACCCTTTTGGAATTTTCGTTTATTGAAAGCATTTTGTAAAAGCACTGTAATGATTCGATTTAGAAATGGTAAGGAAATTCCGAACTTTGAAATCTTTGTTTAGGCCCTGATGCGGTGGGTTATAATAACCGTTCCTTTGGCCTCGCCCCTTAGAAGAGTAACATATAGGGGACTGATCAGTTAAAAACCATAGAAAATGAGATGATTTCAGTGCTGTATCCGTTTTTTTTTGTATCTGATTCGACATGCTAAATATTGAAATTGTGATAATTCGTGTATATGTATAACCTCGATATTTTTCATGAACGATTGGCCCCCCATTTACTGAGTATTTTCCCCAAAATACTCACCCCTTACTTTCCCACCCAGATAAGAATGAGAATCAAATGGAGGATGAGGAGCAATAATACTTTTGGGGATGGTGAAGAAGCAGTCTAATTCGTGACCGATTGATTATTCAGTCTTATGTTTTCAGTATTTCGTATTTACGCTTCTGCATGTTTCTATTTCTTTCTGAGTTGTAAAGACGTTGCACTTTTGGGAAATTTATGATAATAAACTGGTTTGGTATATGCTGTACTACGAGGCTAGTTGTCTTGCAATTATGTGATTGCGAGATAACGTCGGTGTCGACTAACCCTGATCTCGGGGCGTGACATTTGTGAATTTCATGGCTAAACTGATAGCAATCCCCTATATGTTGTATCCTCTAAGAGGTGATGCCAGTAATCAGAATTCAGTAATGTTCACAATATATATTCTTGTCATTAGTTCACTAGGTCTCAGTGCTTCAAAAATCAGATATCAGAAATAAAAAATACATATATTTTGCTTCAAAACAGAAGTCATCAAATGGTTTTCAAGATATTTATACATAAGCCCACTTACAGTAATTTGCTAGGAGTTCTCGCTACTGAATTTTTCTGCTCGAAAATGCACTCTCTTAGCTCGAATATCAAGTGATAACTCAAGATTTGTGTAACACAATTTCAGATATTTGAAGGTACTATTTATAGGCAAAAATTCTAACTGTTAACCTCACAATTAATGGTCATAATCTGTCATGATGTGTCAATAACAACCTTTAGTCCATGTTAAATACTTCAGTTATTAGTCATAAGCAGAGTCAATAGCTGTATGCTGGAAAGCACAGTTCAAAATCATATATTTATAATAAAATAGATAGATAGATAGTAGATAATAGATATATGAATGAATGTAGGGGTGTTCATCGGTCGGTTCGGTTCGGTTTTCAGGTTTTTTATTTCGGTTTTCGGTTTTACAAATATATAATCCGATATCCGAACCATTTTTCTTCGGTTCGGTTCGATTTTCTACCGAAATAGTTCGGTTATTTCGGTCGGTTATTTCGGTTACAATTATTTAAATTAACAATATTAATATTATAAAATATAATATGTTATCTTTTTAAATGATTTCTTAGTAAAATATTTAAATATAAAGTACAAATGAATTACATAAACAATAATCAACTAAGTATTATTCAAAATAATTCTTCATTCACTAATATCATCTCAATAAATAATATAAAATAAAAATAACGTTATTAATTTAATTAAATTTCGGTTTTTTCGGTCGGTTCGGTTTTGACATTTATAATCCGAAACCGAATCAAATTAATTTCAGTTTTAACATTTATATCCGAATTATAAAATTCGGTTTTCGGTTCGGTTTAGTGTTCGGTTTTTCGGTTTGGATTTCGGTTTTTTCGATTTTATCCGAAATTTGAACACCCCTATGGAATGGATAATTTATGCGCGCAATACGGTTGAAATTGGTGTCGAAGGAGAAAAAGGTGACAGCTTTCTGGCTCGATCTCTTTTGGAAGAATGCCAAGCTGTTCAAGGGCAGTGGACGCCACGTTCGTGTTGTGACTGCCGATCACTGCTAATGAAGCGAAACCATCTCTCTACCAATCATGCATCCCATAACATTTCCATGATATCTATTGTCACCATTCTTGTCCCAAATTATCTGGGATTTTCTCTGCTTTCTTCAAAACTCGCGTGAAGGGGTGAAAGATGCTACTATAAGATTTTCAAGGAAGAATTAAGGATCGAAAGATGTTGCAGAGAGCCGCAAACAATGCGTATTCATGGTGGTGGGCTAGTCACATTCGGACCAAGCAATCGAAATGGCTGGATCAAAGCCTTCTGGGTAAAATTCTCTTCCCTCGGTATCCATCCATGGTGTTTGCCTTTTGTTTTAGCTGATATTTTATTCATCCTGGCGTATTTTGTTTTCGTTTCTATTGTAATTTGTAATGTGATATGATTATGAATCTATAAAACGATCAAGGAAAATGTGGGATTGATTATTCATCTTGATCGGATGTATCGCATTTCTTGAATTTATAGGACATCTTTTTTTTTCGCTCCACTTTGATCATGTTTTCTTGAAGGATTTTGCGATGCTTTTGAAATCTTCGATTTTCGATCAAGGATCGTGAATTCTGAGAAATCTGTTCCACCCTCCAGATTAGTCTTCTATCAAAGCTTGATTTCAAACGCATCGCAAATCCTTCCTTTCAAGCGTGTCATTCCATAACCTAATGATAGAGTTAAATGAGAGACATCTGAATATATTTTTTCTCAAGGAAGTGGAAACACACACAAAATTTTGATATCTGTCATTCCTAGGTTGTTTCTGCTGGTTCTACCTCAGTTACATGCTTTAGATAACTTTTGCATGCTTTCAAATGTCCATCACATTGTAGATATGGAAGAGAAGGTGCAAAATATGCTGAAGCTCATAGAAGAAGATGGAGATTCCTTTGCCAAGAGAGCTGAGATGTACTACAAGAGGAGGCCAGAGCTTATAACATCTGTAGAAGAAGCTTACAAGGCTTTTCGAGCATTGGCAGATCGTTACGACCTCTTATCCAAAGAACTTCAAAATGCCAACCATACAATTGCCACTGTTTTCCCAGAACAGGTTCAGTTTGCAATGGACGAAGATGATGAATCAGTCTCGGCAAAAATGACCAAGAATTCACAAATACCAGATATAGGAAACGCTCCAAACGCTCCAAAGGCACCCATTAAAGATCTAAAAGGCCTGATAACCACAGCTTCGAAACAATTGCAAGCCAATAAATTATCAAAAACTAATAAAGTTGTTCAAAAATCTGGTTTAACTAAGGAAGAAGCTGTTGAAGAGATTGATAAGCTTCAGAAAGATATTCTAGCATTACAAACTGTTAAAGAGTTTGCTAGGAGTTCATACGAAAGTGGGCTTTCGAAGTATTGGGGGATTGAAAACCAGATAATGGAAATGCAACAAAATATTTGCAGGTTGCAGGATGAATTTAACGTGGATACAGTTATCGAGGATGATGAAGCTCGGACGTTGATGGCTGAGGCAGCCCTTAAATCGTGTCAAGAAACATTGATTCAGTTGCAGGATAAACAAGAAAGGTCTGCCATTGAGGCGAGAGAGGAGTCCCTGAAGATCGAAGCTGCTCACGAGCGACTAGAGTCCCTTAAGGAAGAGTTTCTGAATGATGGGACTAATGAGGAAAAGGTGAATGACAACGATATGATTTCAAACTTTGAGGATGAATCGCAAAGCTCGACTATAGATGTAGTTGAAGTGATACAAGAGATGGAGAGTGTCGAGGCATCATCGGTAAAACTTCGAGAAGATTTGGAATCTCTTACGGTGACAGAAATGGCAGAGAAGATCGACAAGCTTGTGAACAAGGTGATTAGCCTGGAAACTGTGGTATCATCTCAAACGGTCCTTATCAACACCTTAAGAACAGAAGCCGACGATCTCCATTCACAGATTCAGAGATTGGAAGATGAGAAGGTGACCCTGATTAATAGCACGCACATTTTTACCACCAGGTTGAAAGAAATGGAGGAAAAGTTGCGGAAGCTTCAGGATCTGAACAAGAATTTGGAAAGCCAGAACAGAAATCTACAAACAAATTTTGCTGATGCCCGTAATAGTCTTGATCACTTGTCTGAGAAATTAAGCAGCATCAAGCCAGATGAAGAGCAAGAGGAGACAAGTTCGGTTCAAGATGAGTCAGCTATGCCAAGTCCAGGTGGCGGTGAAAAATTCTTGAATAAATCGAAAACAGAAGGCACGGTGGACGTAAAAGAAATTGATACAACCGTTGAAGGCACAAAGTTGTCAGGTAAAAGCTCAACTAAAAAAACCGTCACATTCTTGGATCAGAAACAGAAGGAACAAATCCTGGTGGATCATTCAGATGATCTTATAAATGTTCGAGCAAAAGAAAATGTGGAGAAAGAAGAAGAGCTCAACTGGCAGCAGATGCTCTTGACAGGAATGGAGGACAGGGAGAAAATTCTGCTGAAAGAGTATACCACGATTTTAAGAAATTATAAGGATGTCAAGAAGAAGCTCGGTGACATGGAGAAACAAGAGAGGGATAGCCAATTTGATATCATAGTGCAAATGAGAGAGCTGAAGGATGCTGTAGCAAAAAGAGATGAAGAAATTCATCGCCTTCGCCAAAAACTAAACCTTCTTCAAGAAAATAAGGACATCAAGGTAGATGATGTTCCAGAGGAACGTGGCGTTGAACCCGAGGCTGGAGGTGACGACCTTCAAGAAAATTCCTTAATAAACAAGGAAGTTGACATCAAATTAGTGTTTATCGATAGAACTTCACCCATCTCGGCAGTTGAAGAAAAGCTTCGCATGGACATTGATGCAATACTGGACGAGAATTTAGATTTCTGGTTAAGATTCAGCACCGCGTTTCATCAGATTCAGAAATTTAAAACTGAAGTTCAGGATCTGCAGGATGAAATACTGAAACTTCTAGAGAAGAAGATGCAGGTGGGAAGTGTTACAACCGAGCAAAAATCAGAAGTCCGGCCAATCTACAAGCACCTAAGGGAAATTCAAACCGAGCTAACTGTTTGGTTGGAACAAAGTGTGTCTTTAAAAGATGAACAGAAACGAAGATTTGCATCATTATGCAGCATCCAAGAGGAGATTACCAAAGCACTGAAAGAAGGTGTTGAAGGAGAAGAAATCCGATTTAGTAGCCATCAAGCTGCAAAATTCCAAGGAGAAATCTTGAACATGAAACAAGAGAACAACAAGGTTCGGGATGAACTACAAGCTGGTCTTGATCATGTTAGCGCGCTGCAACTTGATATCGAAAAATCGCTAAGAAAATTGAATGAAGAGTTTGGGATCTGTGGTGATCAACAGCAACTGAAGCAGGCCATGAGCAGGTCGCGAATCCCTTTACGATCATTTATTTTTGGAACCAAACCGAAGAAGCCGAAGCATTCTATTTTATCTTGTATGCATCCAAATAGAAGATTCCCTCTCATGAGAGGTGGTACACATTCATAAAACTTGGATCTTTCCTTTATCAGGTTTGATTGTTGTTCGTTGTTCAATTCTTTTAAGTTCGTACTTGTACATTCATATGTTTGTGGTTTTGTTATAATATTTTTACTTTCCTAAATTTCTAAGCATGCCAGAGCCAGACCATGAAATTTTGAGTCTGTTTCTGTTTAAATATAATCAGGTCTCCTCTTCAACGGTAACTAAAGAAAACAATGGGCATTTTAGGCTCCAATTATACAAATCAGATTTTAAATCCTGAAATTCTGAGTCACCAAAATCGATAATAGTCCAAGAAAAATAAAAATATGTAACAAGGTGAATACACTATTTGGTGCGAACAATAACATCATTATTTCGTCAACTCAATTTATACGATAGTTAGAATCATGATCCAATCCTTCAAATAAAACAATCCCGAAAATGTGAAAAGTATGTATTATACTATGCACTTACAAATTTCAATTATATTGAAAGCGGACATTATAAAGAAAATTATAGTAATTGATGATAAGAGTCTACATATACAACTTCTTATAAGTACATACTTGATGGGTTATAAATCTAATTTCATTATTTGACCTACTTTGGCTATAAAATTCAAACCGATTATACACTCTTAAAAACATATGAATTGAGGATAACCATCACTATTCAAGGTTATTCTCTCAAATTTTTATTTGATCTCTCCAATTTTCAGAGAATATATGTGAACTATTTACTGTGTCGAGCAAACTCTAACACCGGTAAATTTTGTTTGTTATGTAGGGGACGACCCACAAGCTTACTGCTTACTGGTCTAGGGCAATAATGACTCATTTGCGCTACTCACCTACGTTACTCGCTTGCACTACTCTCATGTGCTATTCTTTTAAGCCAATCTGCGACTACAAGATCCATTTACGAGCCACTCAAAATATCGATCTACGGCTATTTGGATTTGTTTACTAGCATATAAAAATAGTGCGAACAATTATTATTTTTTGCTGCATTTTTAAAATTATAGCATGATTGAAATATATCACGGTTCAAAAGAAAATTCTCAAACAGAAATACGTACCGGCTGACATGGCAGAAATCAAAATCTAATAATGAAATATATATAACATGTCATATCAGTGTACTGTGAATGGAGAATATCCTAGTTTGCTTATTATTAAAATTATTCAAAGAATATTAAGCTAACAATAATAGTTAATGCAGAGTGAGACAGAAGGCGCACGTGCGTTTCTCCGAAATTATCGAGATGTTAGAGTCAAAAGATGCTCCGCACGTGAAATCCCAGTCAAAGGTCAAAAAACAGTGATCGCATTTACATTTACAATCTCTTTAAAATTAATATCATATTATCATCACTCTTTATTTTATTATATTGTTTAAGAAAAAATAAATAATGGGATAAGAACGATGATGAGGATCAAATTTTTCGATCAAATCCTCAACCTTATTTTGCTGCATATACTGGCATAGTTGATATTATTGACCAAATACGAGTCGTGGCATGCATGTTACTCCTGAATAATAATAATAATAATAATAATAATAATAATAAAAATAGAGAAAGTACGTTGTTCAAGTTGTCGGTTAGGACGAAAATTTTGTTACCTTAATAAATGCTGCTTCTTTTTTTGAATATATGTGTCGCATATAATTTTAAATTATGACATGATAATTTTAAAAACATATAAAAGTTAATTAATCCGATCACATTAACATGAAAGTTAATTCGCGGTTTAACCAATGAATCTTACTCGAGAAATAGGAGTTTTATTCTATTATTAATTTTATTTTTCCTCTGTAACTTTGTACTGCTACCATATAATAATTATAATTAATTATACACACACATTAATAATACGTAATTTCATTCAAATATATATATATATAGAGAGATATATATATATATATGTGTGTATATGTACACGTGTATAAAGTAGAGCACGTGTTGTGTCATAATATGGCGTTTTATTTAAAAAGACTTTAATCTCAGTCAAAACCAACAAAAATAAATAAATGAAAAACCATATAATTTAATATTATCTCAGGAATTCAAATTTTTAACTTAACTTGAGTTATAAATCACTTGTCTTTTTCTTGAAATTGATTGAAAACGAATTACAATTCACGAGCTTGGAAACCAAACTTTTAATTTTATTATCTTATTAATTTGGAATATTCTTCTTATTAGATTCTATATATAGAAAAGTATCTAGAATATATATAATAATAAATAAAAATTCTATTTATACATATCGCCGGTATAAAAATATTAATCGGGGCGGGTTGCACCGCTGTCCCAACAAATCATCCATGTTTACGTGTTGCTTGCATGCATCCAAATGTTGCATTCTCCCTCTCTGTCGCCCGCAACCATATTCATATTTAATTATATATTATTAATTTTTTCGATTAAATTTCACGCGTATTATGTATATTACTTAACCATCTTCGTTATTATGTGTTTAATTAATTATTATAGTTGTGAAAACTATACGTAAGAGACTTCAACTTGTGGATATATATATACCATAAATATAATTAAATTCAGTATATAACTTGTACTAAATACAACATTAAATCAATTTCGCAAGTTATGTATATTAATCATTTAATATATTTTTGTTTTGTATAAAAATATGAAGTCGTAGAATATATATGAGCCCTTGCCAATCCTTGATGGGTGGAGAAGTCCAAAAAAAAAAAACCTAGTTGGCTAAAACAACGGAAAACCACTCACATTAATAAACAAAAATTCAAATCATGCTCCAAGAAAACGAGCAGTCGCCCGGATCTTTCGCTGCCTTTGCTATGCAGACAAATTTTCCAATTCGCAGAGCCAACACCTCCAAAAGTCACTCCTCTAATTCCTCTTCCTCCACATTTATATGTGTATATATATATAATTTTTTACTTGATGTGTATATATATATATATATATATATAAAATACAATTAATGTAGTAAAAAAATCTGAAACCACCCTCTGGTTTCACGCCGAATATGGCAGATTATACCGCCTCTTTCTCCACATTATATTCCTCCACCTGTCCCCTCTTTCTCGCTTCACTCGTTTACTTTTTATTACTACTTGGCTTGCATTTGTCTCGTTACTATAATATGTAATATATTATATAGTATATACGCGTGTGTACGTATATGTCTTCGTGTGTATGAGTGGGAGCGAAGCCACGGGAAACATTTTTTCACTCGCGTATGATTCCTTTGGGATACTAGCTAGCTGTATCTTGAGTAATTTTCTAGCATCTTTTAACTTTTGCATGTGCTTACTTTCGATCCCTTAAATTTAATCCTTTTTTTTCTTGCCTAAGAGTTTAAGTTGCCGGGTGATTCAATATTTCTTTTCAGTTTAAATACAAATATTTCTTGTTTATTTTCCTTCAAGAATGTGAAACTGTCTCCGTTTTCTTATATGTTCAAAGTTCAAACCTTTAATGGTTGATCCTTGATTAACGAGGTATGATAACCCCGTCTCCTTTTACGGTCACTTCCTCCTAAACTTTAATTTCTAAATACATACATATATATACATACATACATATATATATCTTTATATATACTAGAAAAATGCACGTGCGTTGCACGTAAAAAACTAAACTACTGAAAATATATGTACGAAATTTTAATAATATTTAAATGAATTAAAACATGGTTATTAACATTTATCAACTGAAACAAACTAAGCCATAAAAAATAAAAAAATAATGACCATAGACGGTATATAAATCAGAGAAAGTATCTTATCCACTTGACACACTTTCCAATATGCTTCTTGGTTGATTTTGACAACTCAACAGCTCTTTGTCGTAGTTTGTTATAATATACATATAATTATTTTGATATGCTCAACAAGTATCTGATCGTCTTTAACATCTATTATGTTATTTACAATCCTTATCTGGGATCTGACATGCTCGTAGTTTGCTTCTTTATCACGACATTTTTTCGATTTTCTATATTGTTTTTATTTGATAATCTTATTTTTCCGACTATTTTTTTGTTGTTAAATGATTTTTCAGCTTTTTGACAATAATCAACTATAACTCCTAAGAAAAAATGCTTTTACTCGTGATAAGTTTTCACTTGTGACTAAAAGTATTTATAACCTATATATTCTTCAACAACATAACCAATGAATGTTGTTGCACCTTCTTCAAATATTGTGATATTTGTGATATCATTTTTATATATTTAGTATCAATATTATCAACATATAGCTGTAAGGTTAATAAATTTTTAACAACTATTTCTCAATCAGTGTGAGAAAAATACTTGAATTTTTTCAAATGGCTATATCTTAGAATTGTGTCCTCATTTAATTTGACACAATTCAAGAAAGTCATCTTGATCGTCATTTTTTGGAAGCTTTGAAATAATGATTGCGAGCATCATGTCATGATGATGATATAGTTTCAATCTCATTTGTTGCGTTTAGAACATAATATTATATTATTCATTGAAACAAAACAAATTTTCTTCTATCGAGTTTATATTTTGTTTTATAATATTTTATATATTGTGGAACGAAATACAAAATTAATTATTGTATTTTAAAAAGCTTGAGAAGAGATACGAATAATGTAATTAAGATATGCATATGAGATATCATTCAAATATATGTCAAAGTATTTATCTTATTCAATATCTCATCTAATAATATAACCATTTAGATTTGATGAGCATTTTATGATAGTCAAAATTAATTTGATGAAATATTGTAGAATTTTATTTGAATTTCAATATTTTGCTAAGTGAATTTATTTGACGAGGATTTTTCTATGCTACCATCATATATGTTATGAATTAGCTAGTTAGACACTTTGACTAAAAAAAGAGACAAAAACAATCTCGTATCACCTCGAAATATATCGAGATAATATTGGAGAAAATAAAGTGAAACTGACTCAATGTCTCAATAAAATGCACAGAATTGATATGTTATATTGTGTCAACAAAGTTTTAGAATTGTTGTCATACCATTATAAATAGATTGAGAATTATGCACAATTTGTTTTTCATGTATTTCTTTTTCTAAATGAATAATTTTTTCTTTTTGAAAAAAAACTATTTTATTGAGAAATATTGACATTTTATATGACATTAATATGTCGCACAACCATGAAATAGCAACATAATCATTATATAACACTTAACGTACACATACAATTCTTCAATTCCTTCTTCATTATGTTTCGTTGAAATTTAAATCTGAATCATTCTTGATCTTAACATTTTGCTTTAAATATGATTTAATATATATGTATATGTTTCATGTTACTTAATTAGACCTAATTTCAAATATTTATAAAAAAATGTGCTTGAATTATATCATACAGAAATTAGGACATAGTATGTAGGACCGAACGCTTGCCGCTTTACCAAAAGCTATAGCTAGTAGTAATGGTGCAACTTAAATCTTTTAAATCGCACAGCAGCACAAGCACCACAGTTCGGCCGCTCAAGCAAGCAGGGACAATTATTGCATCCAACAATCTTCCTCCCAATAATTGCACTCCTTGCAATCAATGAGAATCGAACCCGTTACCTTGGCTCTGATACCAATTGTAAGACCGATCGCTTGTCGTTTTACCAAAAGCTATAGCTAGTAGTAATTGTGCAACTCAAATCTTTTAAACCGCACAGCAGCTCAAGCACCACGGTTCGACCGCTCTATCAAGCAGGGACAATTATCGCACCCAACATAGTAATACACAACATTATTTCTTTTTTATTTAACATGTCTTTTTTTCATCTTTGTCAAAACTTTTTGTTCAAAATTTGACGCATTTCGTAGACTATATGTATGAAAAACCAAGAAATTATATAATTCACAGAAACCATTTACTATTCTCTTCGTAGAACAGAAGACCCAAAATACGTGGCTTTGATTGATGTACTCTCATACTTATTTTTATATAAACAACAAGACACATGATATAATATCAGAAAAATCAATTACCGCTAACAATACTAACCAAAACGAATAAAAAAATCATAACACAAACAACCTCGATAAGAAAAAAAATGATACCTCAAAGTTAAAAAATAATTTATTTAGTACAATAACAAAAAAATTGAAGTATATACGAGCAATAAAAAGCATAAATCACTCTCAAATTAAATATTAACTCATATTATTCACAATTTGTATAAATTTTCCAATATTTTTTTCAAATAAAGAGAAGAAGCCTTATTAATGTCGTCGTTTTATAGATATTCATTTCACTTCTTTAAAAAACACATGAAAAATGGTGCCTTGAAATCATAATAAAACCATTTAGAAAAGCAGCAGTAAAAATATAATACAAAGTCACACAATTTTTCTTAAACCATAGAAACATATTAGACTATTGACTAAATATATCTAGCAACAACAAATCATGCGTTAACTTGTGATATAATTAAAATTTAGAATCATGCATAATCATTGAATTAGAGCAAAATCACATGCCCAAAATCTACTGGATATTATATATTTTAATAATTTATCCATATTTGTCGTTCACCAGAGGACTCTTAGACCTACCAAATTTTGTAGTTCACCTATTATTTTCATGATAAATAATATTACAAAAATAATATAAGCAAGAACATAAAAACTCAAATTAAAATGTCTTCTATCAATTTAAGTAAAAAAAATTGATTAGAGAATATAATAATAACGTAAAAAATTTAAATATTGATTTATAGACAGAAGTTTGAAAATACATTTGCCCCAATAAATAAAAAATGTTATCTCTTGATATTATGAGACATAAGGTAAAAACGAATAAATATTTCAATCTTTTTAATATTTTCTAAGTCACTTCAAACTAAGTAATCTAAGCAAACAGAAAACATGCATTATGTGTTTAAAAATTAACAAAATATCTCAACAATAAAAAATTGAAAAATGACCGTTTTTGTTGGATATTTGATTTTGTTTTCTCTTTTCTTTGTGCAAACAAACAAATCACATAAACAATGCAAACACAATTACATGATCAATACAAAATACATATAACAATCAAACATGTTAACGCTAGGGTAAAAAAAAACTCCTCTCATTCATTGCAAGAACACAAAATGATCAAATGAAGCATATTATTTAGTAATATTTATTTAGCAGCGTTTATAAAAAAAATTGACTAAATAACTTAAAAACAATGTTTGAATTTCTCTCAATCACATATCTTTATTGACACTTAAAGAGTCTGAAAATATTTTTATTCTAAATGGGAGAAAGAAATTTTGTATGACATTAATATTTTTAAATAATTTATTTTTAATCAATCCGACTCATTTCCCTTTGTCTTCCTGTTATTATTTGATGGTAATGTATAAATTTAAGTAACTAAAATTAAATTTAAAGTAAATTAAAATAATAATTATTTTGATTGAGTTAAATACACTATTAATGATCTTATTAAACTAAAAAAAAAAATGAATTAAATAACATCATTAACATGACAAATTGTAAAACAAAAAAATAATATAATAGTAAACTCACAAATGAAAGTCATATACTTAATAGATTAATAATAGATAATATATTATTTAGTAATATGTATTTAGCTATGTATTTAGCATCATATATTGAAAACTGATTTAAAAAATATGTATTAATGATTATTATTAAATGAAGGTCACATTCATATATTTATATTAGTATAGATAGATATAGATAGATATAGATTATTTGTAAGGTTTTTTCACAAAACAAATTTTAATCTCGGCTATTGAATTTAAAAGTTTAGTAATTAGTAAATAAACAATAAGGATAAGGATTAAAAGTTTAGTAATTAGTAAATAAATAATAAGGATAAGGACAAAAGAGTAAATGTATAATTGTAATTAATAGATAATAATAAAGATAAATATAGATTAGTATAGATAGATATAGATAGATATAGATTATTTGTAAGGTTTTTTCACAAAACAAATTTTAATCTCGGCTATTGAATTTAAAAGTTTAGTAATTAGTAAATAAACAATAAGGATAAGGATTAAAAGTTTAGTAATTAGTAAATAAATAATAAGGATAAGGACAAAAGAGTAAATACATAATTGTAATTAATAATTAATAATAATGATTGAATTTAAAAGTTTAGTAATTAGTAAATAAATAATAAGGATAAGGACAAAAGAGTAAATGTATAATTGTAATTAATAGATAATAATAAAGATAAGGACAATAGAGTAAATTCACAATTCAATTTGTATATATATATAGATTGAATTTAAAAGTTTAGTAATTAGTAAATAAATAATAAGGATAAGGACAAAAGAGTAAATGTATAATTGTAATTAATAGATAATAATAAAGATAAGGACAATAGAGTAAATTCACAATTCAATTCGTATATTTATAGATAATATACACATGTATGTGTGTATGTCAGTCATGTGTGGGTATGCAAAATAATTACTGTTTCTTTCTTTTTAACTTTGTACTTGTGCAGTCTTTTGGGAGTAATTTGTGCCTTTCCCAAGTTGTATTGCAATTTTTGAGGTGAAGTTGAGAAATTTGAAGTGGGTTTCGGTAGAATCAAGAAAATGGCACCAGAAAACAAATGGCTGTCGTTCTCCCTGCAATCTTCGGTGGATCAAATGCTCAACCCTTCTTCGCAGTCTGCTGACTCTCACCATTTCTACTCCTTTTCTGATAATTACTATGCCAATGGTAACTGAACTCAAATTTACATTATGTGTTATTTTATAAAATATATATGTGTGTGTGTGTGTATTGATGTGCATGTACGTATGTTCGAGTAAATTATGGAAATCTTGCATATACCTCCATGTTTCGGTTAGTTTGCTGAGCAGACTAAGTTTGAATAAAGTAGAAAGGACAACAGAAATGCACCCATGTTTCCTATTTTCCTTTCATTTTTTTCCAATCCAATCGTCATTCTTTTTACGATCTTGAGCTTCCGTTCGGTTATTTTTTGTCATTTTTCCACACTATATTTATTGCAAATTGTTTTTTGAGTTCATTAAACAGCTCAGATCACTCTAATTTTTTCTGCTTTTCTTTCTTTTTCCTTCCTACTTGAAGTTGAAAACCAGCAACTTGTAAGCTACATGGATTCATCGCAAGTGCAGCAGCCGCCGAAGCTGGAAGATTTCTTCGGCGGAGACTCAACGGAAACGCAAGATTCAAGTTTGACTCACATATACAACCACAGCCACCACACTGGAGGCGGCGCATTAGCCGCGGCCTACTACTTCAGCCATGGAGAGCAGCAAGAACTCAATAACATTACTGGGTTTCAGGCATTCTCTGGAAATTCGGGCTCCGAAGTGGACGACACGTCGTTCGGAGGACAAATTCAGTCGCCGGTCGAATCGGGAAACGAACTCGCGACCTATTCGCAGTTCCCTTTTACTGCTACCGCTAATGCTTTATCTTTAGGAGTTAGTAGTAAGAGTTTTTTGTGCACTGAGAATAACAGCAGCAAAGCAATTGTTTCTGTTGATTCTGATGGTTCCAAGAAAATTTCTGATACCTTTGGTCAAAGAACTTCGATATACAGAGGCGTTACTAGGTACTGATTTAATTTGTTCTTCATTTCTTGATTTTACTATTAAAACCTTCTTTTTTTCTTTTGACAAAAAAAAAATTAATTTAATTATGATGATGTTGCAGACATAGATGGACAGGAAGATATGAAGCGCATCTATGGGATAACAGCTGTAGAAGGGAAGGCCAAGCAAGAAAAGGGCGTCAAGGTACGTATCCTACAAAATTTTGGGTGTCAAATGAAATAATATGGAGAAAATTAGGGCTTTCGTCTGCAATTCTTTCTTTCATTCAAACTTTTTATGCGATGATTGATTGACTGGAATATGCATGCACAAAGTGTACTTCTATTTTCACTGATTTGATCGGATGTGCCGCCATTTTTGTTCATGTTCTGGGCTGTCTGGCCTTTGTACAAATGAATATATTCTACATACTCTAGTTACTCTGTATCATCCTTAGGTTCATAGGTGGAGATTTAATTTGTCCAGTAGTTAATAGATACATATAATCAAGAACTAAGTCCGCTTAAATAAAGTCAGCTACCAAACAAATTCATATATACATCATTTAATTAGTCGAACATTAGAGAGCTACGCAATATAATGACAATCAAGATTAAGATTCAGTAAAATGCGCGAGTGTTACATGGATCTTGAAGCCTCGACCTTCTTGGTCGCTCGATACCAATATTAAAATAAACACTTTATCTTAGAAATCCAAGCTCGTGGAAAAATAGCATAATTATTAATTTGATGCTCTAGCATACTGGAATAGATAAATAAATTGAGTAAGACGAAACAATTTTTTTGGTCCCCACGCCCTTCCTTTTGGTGCCCACACTATTATGCTCTACGCCACAGCTAGACTTGTTTTCTGAACAATAATGAATGAAATTTCAGACCACTTTCCACTTTTCCTTTTTTCCTTTCTTCTGCCAAAGACCCTTGATGGGTTTGACCAAAGTTTCCAACCCCAATGTGAAAAGTAAATTAACTGACCACGAATATGACGACCTCATATCAGGAATATTTTTGGCAATGTGTGATGGCTATTGTTTGTTAGATATTAGTCTTTGAATTGATAAATGGTTTATTTATTACAACAATTACAAAAAAATGTTGGAACTGATGCGGGAGGAATGTATGGATTATAAGTGTAATTTGGCACCTTGTCGACACCCGGTATAATTTTGTCGTGCTATTTTTTTTTTGTTCCGTATAATTTATGTCATTACATGAGCAATGTTTTAACGAGCTTTACTCTTTGTATGCATGGGGCATGGTTCCTATTTTAAACTGGATGCTGCTATATCCTGGACTATATTCTGCAGTTTACTTGGGTAAGATGCCTTGTTAGCTACATATGCTCTATATATATTCTGCAATATACTTGTGTCACCGTTATTTATGATGGAATCTCTCGGAATGCAGGTGGTTATGACAAAGAAGAGAAAGCGGCACGGGCGTATGATTTGGCAGCTTTGAAATATTGGGGTTCTACGGCTACTACGAACTTCCCGGTAACTTTACACATGCTTCCGACTTTAATGATTGGTTATTTGGAGTTGAGGCATAAACTAAATGTAATGGAAAAATTCTCATTTTAGATCTCCAATTATACTAAAGAAATAGAGGACATGAAGAATGAGACGAAACAAGAATTCATTGCATCACTTCGAAGGTTTGCATATTCTTATAAATTGTTCTTGAATTTTTTGATTGATGATGAAAGTTGAATCAGATGTGTTAAATTTTTTTCATGAAACACTTCTTGACTATCGCCAGGAAAAGCAGTGGGTTCTCGAGAGGAGCATCCATCTATCGGGGTGTTACCAGGTTTGATGTTTTTGTATTGTATATGCCATGTGCCCATGTTCCCGTTGTCTTTTTTGGTCTGCTTCATTGTTATAGTGTGTTTAACTTGTTTAGGCATCATCAACAAGGCCGATGGCAAGCAAGGATCGGTCGAGTTGCAGGGAATAAAGATCTATACCTCGGTACCTTTGGTACGTATAGATATATTTCTTTTTTGATTGAGTTCATGAAGAAACCACATATATTCGCTTCAATGTGAGAATATGATAGAATAAGAGCATTCTTCCAACACATTTTATGATACATACTCTACTATATTGAAGAGGAAATTCGAATCGTGCTTGCACTATTTATAATTACTAATTTTCATTATCGTTATGGCAGCAACTGAGGAGGAAGCAGCTGAGGCATATGACATAGCTGCAATAAAGTTCAGAGGAGTAAATGCAGTGACTAATTTTGAGATGAACCGATATGATGTGGAAGCCATCTCGAAGAGCTCTCTCCCCATTGGAGGAGCCGCAAAACGGCTGAAACTCTCTCTCGAATCTGAAGAAACACAACCTATAAGCAACATCCTTCAAACTCCATCCTGCAGCAACAGCAGCAGCAGCATCAGTTTCGCCTCAACCCCAACTGTTTCCAGCATCCCTTGTGGCATCCCATTCGACACTTCAGTGCCCTTCTATCATCACAATTTCTTTCAACACCTCCAAACAAGCAATTCAGTCGGGATGGACTCGTCTGCCAGAGCCTCGTCCATGGCAACGCCGATGCCTTTTATGTCAACCCAACCGGAGTTCTTCATTTGGCCTCACCAGTCCTATTAACTATACTGATCTTCTACTGATGTTTGACCGTAGTTTTTATTTGTGGAATCTTTCGTTTAATGGACTACAAATCTAACCCGGTAAGAGCTAGGATAAGTTCTCACTTTGATAACAAGTAAGCTTCTTGAGGGAGGAGAAGCTGAAATGCTGTAAAGTAAGCTTATTTTCGTTAGCTTTGCCTATATGTATTGTGAAAGATGAGCAGGAGCAGGAACACTCTGGTTATGGCTTAATTTTCAACCTGTTTTCCATTACTGGATTAGCTCTTGCCTTTTTCATGGAGCGATATATGAAAATCATACAAAATCAGTTAATTTCTTTTAGCACATCAACGTTTATAGCACTCTCTTTGTAACTCTACTTTTATATATGAAGAGCAAACAAAGTATTTTAATTTATTCGCACTGGATAGTCGGTGAATTCGTTGATTTCTGCCTTTCGCCTTCTACCATTCTAAACACTTGGCAACTGAGTCTCTTGTAAATTTCTTTTAGGTAAACTTAAAAAGTAATCAAGGAACGTTTACCCGCTTAGGTCCATCATGGAGATATATGAGTTTTATGATGCCAACAACTGATATAGAGGAGAGGGTCAAGATCGAGTCGTGGTGGAACTGTCCGGTCATTCATGAGCATAATGGATGGTCCTTTGTTCGATATTGGAAATATACGGGAAAGTAAATAGGTTTATCAGAAGAAAAATATTTCCATCAATGGTTATTGACCTGTCTGTTCTTTCTCTAGAACTCTAGCATGGGACCATAAACCCGAAAGAAAAAATTTTCGAGGCAGGCTGAAACTCGAGAGTACCCACCCCAGTTACAAGGGAGGAGGCATTCGGATCCACCTAAACAATTCGCAAAACGAGCAAGCCAGTCGCCCCTTCGAAGCAGGAAGCTGGCTGGGGTAGTTTTCCGTTGCCCAATTTTGAAGAGGTGGGATGGCCCAATTCAAGATTTGGGCTTTACTAAGTCAACAATCAACATGACATTTCACATAGTAAAAGTTGGTGCTTCTCCGTGGTTTGTTTGTTACATATATATCCATTAAAAGTATATAAACACTAATTTTTATTTTTATTCTAAAAAAAATCAGTATAGTTAATTTGCAAACAACGAATTAATAAAATCGGAACAATTTCATGTAGGTTCGTCAGATAAAATTAGGGATATTTGTAATCGTAATAAATCATGCAGTTAGTCAGAAGAAAATTTCGTAAAATAGAAACGTTGTAAATTAAATTAATAGCTATGCGCCAACTCAAGAACTAATTAGTCAACATTCGAGCAAATTAGTAGTATTTGGAAAAAGATCCGTGAGACGGTCGATCGATTCGTATCTGTAGGTGAAAAATAATATTTTTCATAAGTTGGATTAGATCACATATCTTTATCACAAAATTAATCTATTATTGAAAAATCATATATACGTTATTTTTATGAACGAGAAATTCACGGGATTTGCTAACAAAGTCATGGCATGAGTCCAAAGGACTCCAACCTCTAATCCCAGCGGAAGAAAAGTCCAATTGCAATAGAGGAAATTCCAAGAACGTAACTAAGCTGTTACAAATCAAATATCTTGTTTTTAGTATGACATCATCGATGCGTTTTTCTCGTTTTCTGAAAATGTGGGTAGGAACTAAGGATGAATTTTTGTCTCAACCGCCTTTGAAATTTTATATATTTACTTAATTTAATAAAATTGTTAAAAAAAAAAAAAAAAAAAAAACCAAATCCAACATTTGTCGTCTCGAATTAAAAATAAATTTTCATTATTTGTATGAAGTTCATCGTCTACAATTTATAATTTTTTCATTCTTCACATGTAAAGACGGCACATCGATGCTAGCTCCATGTGACCAACTAATGTGTGAACGAAACAACCTGAATTGGTCTCTGTGTGTGTGTATATATATACATATACTGTGTGTATATACAGTTGGGATGAAGAGTCATGAAATTCTTGCAATGAGTTTTGATATCACACTTCCACTTAGTCTATCACGTTCATCATGCCACACATCTCTGTCTCCTTCACCCCACATAAACAGCAAACAAACCACTTCAATTTTTTTAAAAAAAAATTGAATTTATATTATTGATTTTACCTTAAAATATAATTAACTAAAATTAAAAATGTCGATACATAATCAAGCTTCGTCTCTAATAAAAATCTGAGACAATTAGTTTCATATATTAATTGTTTTTTTTTACACAAATGACAATAAAATTCCTTAAATACTTTGACACACACGCGCACACACACACACATAATAATAATAATAATAATAATAATAATAATAAGAGTTCTGAATATATATAATGGAGAAGTTGGTGAAAAATCCCCAATCAAAACAAATCTTTGGGTTCACTCTTTACCCACAAAATCGTGGTACTATGTCATACAAAATGTGGTACACTTCATGTGAAAATGTGGTATTAAAAAAATACTCAGGAACTGAACACAAAAAAAATCGACGGCTGAAGACTGAAAACCAATTTCTCGATATAATAAGAGTTCTGAAAACTGACTGACTCCACACTACCTATCCTATAATACAAACAAATCTAAGATATGATCCCTAGCTTCTTTTCATTATCAATAATAGCGTACGGTCCAAATATTGGTATTTAGCAATACAATGTAGAAAGGACAAATCTAATTACTTGATTTTCATAATCCTTTAGAAAGTTGAAAAGTTTCACATATGATAAATATTAGTTGACTGTCAATTAAATTTTTAAACGAATTTAATTAATTAGCCAATATTGCACATATGATACATGACCAAAGTCTAGTTTATTATATACTATATATATATACGTACGGCCGGGGTTCTTGAGTTAGACTACTCTGAAGAATAATACATTTGATTTACGAGTAATAATTTTATATTAATTTGTTGTCTAATAACCTTAAATTTATTACATAATGGACGCGAAATGTCCTGATCAAGCTCCATTTTAGGAGGCACCAACAACACATTCTATGGAACTATCCGACAAACGCACCTGAGATTCTATAGAGATCATACAAATCGAGACTAAAAGAACATTATATTCGGAACATCAATCGAGATGAAATGAAGCTAATTATTTAACAGGTAGTAAACCTCAAATTACTCCCTTTTCTCGCAATTTTTTTCCCATTTTTCCATAAGAAAAGAGAAAGATTCGTGATCTTGATTAATTAGGGCAATGCACTGTACTGAGTCAAGTCAGAACTCCATGCTTGAACTCCACTCCAAGAATGGCTTGTGTTCTCATGATTATTTCCATGGCTTCCACCTGCTGCTGGAGTTGGTGTCACAGTTGCATAAGAATTATCAAAGAACCATTCAGTTGACAAGTCAACTTCTTTTCTTGAAGTTCCAATTCCATAAGAATCTTGCTTTGAACTATCAAGATTTTGGAATAAAATGGGCTGTGGTCTCTGAACACTCATTGGCACTTCAATGTTTGAAGCCAATTGGAGTGTTGTGCTGTTCACTTTCTGATTATCTTCAGCAAACAGCACGTTCAATCTCTGTTGCTGCAACTTCCAGTGAAGGTCTTGGTTTATACAACTCATTGATTCGATTGAAGATGCAAGATTGCTGCTAATGTTCAAAGTTCCCATTTCTTGAAACCCTGGAGTAGCGCTTCTGAATCCAAGTACAGGAGAATTAGCACCTGCTGAAGGGTTGAGATTAAGAAAATGGCTTGAAGAAATTGCATTAGAGCTGCTTGATATGTGTTCAAAAGATACGAACTGGTTGAAAAGACTGGGATTTGTCGAGTGGAGCCTAGGTAAATTCAAACCTCCGAGCTGAAAATCCATGGCCGGTGAAATGTTCTGAAAGAATTTCAACCCACCAATATTACCGGATGGTCCGTTTGAATCCCCCGGGACCCTTTGAGAAGACTTCAGTTTCTTGGCTTTCCGGCTGCCACCTCCGATCGGGACGTTGCGAAGGGCCCCTCCTTTGGTCCAGTACCTTCTACATGTCTTGCAGAAATGCCTAGGCTGTGTAAGGTTGTAGTTGTTGTAGTAGCAAAATTTGGTGTTGGTTGAATCGCATCTCGGGCACTTGAGAGCCGGTTCTTGAGACCGTGCCATGGTGTTTCTCCGGCCGGTGGAGCCCTGGCACTCATGTTTTCCGGCAGCTAGTGATTTGTTATCCGGCGACATGATGCAAGACTTGTGAACTAAACCCTATGCAGAAAGGAAGGTGTATAGAATAATCTGAACTTACACTAAACAAACATGTGAAGAAACAGAGAAATTAGCTAAAAATTCATGTTCCAAATGCTTGGTTTTGTACAGTTTCCTGATTTGGAGGGAAAGATGCTGATGAATTCATAATTAATTTCATGCATGGAGTTGAAAGATAAGGGGAAAATATTGTTCATTGTTTCTTGAGATCTTCATCAAGATTCAAGAATGAACAGAAAACTTTACGAGATGTGTTTGGGGGAGTTAGATCTGGTCTTGGAATGAAATAAAGTTGATTTCAAGTGTGCGCGTAGTGTGTGTGAAAGTGAGCGAGCATATCTTACCAGAAAGTTATATATACATACAAGCCATATACAGTGAAATAAGGTGGCCGGGGTGGGGTGGGGGTGGGGGTGGGGGTAGGGATATGGGAAGGTGGGGTTCTATAAAAAAGAAAAAGTACAGCAGATGATCTAATGGGGATCAGGTAGAATGGAGAGATCGATCCACACACATGTACTTGAAAAATGAAAAGAAAATAATAGAAGGAAGAAATTTTTGTTTTAGAAGAATAAACGAGTGCAACCCAAAAAATAAAAAAATAAAAAAAAGAAAGAAAAAAAAATATAGGACCACAATGCTATGAAAGTAATTGGGTGGCAACTTTCTTTCTATCACGCATGTACATATATGAGAACCATGGAAAGATTGGTTAGAATTTAATGTGCATGTGATTGTGCCCCAGAGTTTTCTACACTTTCTTCCGGATGCCAAAATTATATATTGTGTAATATCCATTTAAAAAGATCAACTATTTAAACCCTCTAATTATAATCTTATTTCCCATGAGAGAAAATTGAAATTGTGGTATTCTATATTTGTTTTTCTTGGGATTCTAGACGTCCTCAAATTAAATATCAGTCTTACTTATTTATATTTTCTTTTTTTTATAATTTTAATAATTTTTCAGCATCCATTTGTGTCACTTCAATGTCATGGCATAAAAAATGATTTAATTTGTAAAAGAGACGAAGATATATAGCGGCAAATATTGAAAAATTTGAAAATGCATGACCAAAATAAAAATAAAACAAATATAGTACCAAAATAGTACTTTTTCTCATTTCTTAGTCAATGCTATTATATTATCATTATATTATTTTTAAGCTACAATACATTAGAGACCTATAGCAAATATTTTTGGAGTTTTGTAAAAAAAAATTATAAACCAAAAATACACAAAAATAATTTATTTTTATTTATTTTAATTAAAGATATCATAAAAAACTATTTTTATATTTTTTTAATAACTATCATTTTTGAGTAAAAAATGCATTTATTTCTATCTATAAAAATAGAAAAATAATTATTATAAAAATTTATTTTTGTACATTACAAATTTCAATATAATCTCTAGATCAAAAGAACGTTGATATTATATTATATACATGTAACACATATTCACTTATGATGGTTTATTTATTGAACGTGGAATGAGAATATGACATCGAATGATGTGGTGTCGAAAACGTTCGTATTTTTTGTGTCTTATCAGTAATTTTTAATATCACATCAATATTTTAGTAAAACTATCAAAAGTCAAAATATAATTTAAATTAAATCGACCGAAACTCAAACATGACCAAAACACAAAACAAAGATGACCATTTTGAGAATAAAAAATGACATGTTAGGCTCCTTATATTTTCTTTCCTCTCAAGTATTTTGGGATGACACATTCCCTTCACCCAAGGGGCAACTCTTTAGAGTTTAGACCTCGCGCTCTTTTTACTCGATAAGACATTGAAAAACTAAAAATCCCGTCAAGTTAGTATCCAAACTATGTAATTAAGACGTACGCTCCATTAAAAAAATTCATCCGAAATAAGGCATGTAAGATTCATTCTTATTTACGGCTCTTTTCTAAAAAAAAAAAAACAAAAAACAAAAACAGACTACCAACTAAAAAATGCTTTTAATTATTCCAAAATGAAAGAGAGGTATTTAATTAAAATTTCCTGTATCTCCGTACTATTAACAGTGAAACTGGAATAAATTAATGGAACCTAGGACTAGGAGTAGTGATAATTCATGCAAGGTAAAAATTCTACGAGGGAAAGGTAAAGGTAAAGGGAAGATGGTAGAAATATATATAGGAGACAGCAGCAGATAGGTTAGTTGGTGAACCGTACCGAGCTCAGTGCATGATAGCCTCGACTCGACAGGATTCTGCATCTCTGTCTATTCTTTTTTCATCTTCAGGTGATATATATATATATATATATATATATATATATATATATATATATATATATATATATATATAATTTTTTTTTTCTACGAGAAGAGTTTCTGAGTAAATCAGTTAATTGCTCTGGCTCAAACTATATATGTGTATACATAATCATGTGTGTTATGTCTGTATATTATTATATATTTATTTGTTCAATGTACAACTTTAACTAGCTAATTAGGTATCAATTTATACATGGGAAATGCATTGAATTGATGGAGAAATGTGTAGAGAGTACAAACCCCACCTGAATATAAATAGAAAAAAGACATAGTACGATAATGGAGGGGACATAGAACCATCTGAAAATTTTTCACTTGAGATACTTACAAAATTATGGGTATGGGTATGGTATGGCTTATAACTATATAATTAATGTATCTGAGTGGAGATATTTTGGTATCATATGATACTTATGAAATTATGATCCAAATATAAGTATTTTAAAATTGAAAAATATACTTTTCTCTTTTTTTGAGTAAAATTATATAACATTCCAATCATTATAATTTTTTTTATATTTTAATATAAAAATGAATTTACCCTTAAAATTATTCTTTAGTTTAGCAAATATTAGATTAAATATATCATTGCTCATTTAATCTTATATATATATATATATATATATTGTAACGTCCCAGATTCGACGACTGTCCTCACTGTATCAAGACGAGTCTTTCCAGCGTGCTTATGTCCTCACTCACACGCACCCTGGGAAACTTCCCAGGAGGTCACCCATCCCAAAATTGCCCCAAGTCAAGCACGCTTAACTTTGGAGTTCTTATGTGATGAGCTACCGAAAAGAAGATGCACCTTCGTGATATGAGTAGTACCAATCAAATCTTTTAAGCCCTCTTCAACTGTACAGTCCATTACATTGAACAGTCTCGGAATCCCTCTCATTCTCGTGTGGGTCGGTTCATTCATGTTCCCTCCACCTAGAAGCCTGCCAGGAGCCGCTCATTGTCCGTGCAACTGATGGCACCGGCGATCACCCCCCTCCCTCTTCGGCCCCGGGCCTTACATGCCCACCAGCTTCCGCGTGGTTCGTCCCCGAACCACACCGTACTAAGAGAGGTCGGCTCTGATACCACTTGTAACGTCCCAGATTCGACGACTGTCCTCACTGTATCAAGACGGGTCTTTCCAGCGTGCTTATGTCCTCACTCACACGCACCCTGGGAAACTTCCCAGGAGGTCACCCATCCCAAAATTGCCCCAAGTCAAGCACGCTTAACTGTGGAGTTCTTATGTGATGAGCTACCGAAAAGAAGATGCACCTTCGTGATATGAGTAGTACCAATCAAATCTTTTAAGCCCTCTTCAACTGTTCAGTCCATTACATTGCCCAGTCTCGGAATCCCTCTCATTCCCGTGTGGATCGGTTCATTCATGTTCCCTTCACCTAGAAGCCTGCCAGGAGCCGCTCATTGTCCGTGCAACTGATGGCACCGGCGTTCACCCCCCGCCCTCTTCGGCCCCGGGCCTCACACACACATATATATATATATATATATATATATATATATATATATATATATATATATATATATATATATATATATATATATATATATATATATTCCGTACCTAGAGTCACACGTGATTACTCCTTCCAATTTTATTTGTATCACTATATGTTAAGTCGTCACTAGCTAGTCGATAATTTAGTATACTGTGTCATACTCACTCATACACGAGCAAATTGTTTAAAGTTGGTAAATTATTATGGTTGACATGAAAATAGAATATTCAGACAAATAATTAATAACGAATTCTATAAGAAAAAATGTACAAATTGCACGGATTCATGTAAAGAATATAATGTTTATATGAAATGAAACGAATCGTTTTTGAAATTTCTAGCTCTTCCCTTCGGAAGCTAGGTCGGACCTAAAGATTAAGTTTCCTTCCTATAATTTCTAGGATAGATATAACCAAAAGAAAAACAAAACATATATAAAAAGCGCACGTGGCACGGATCATTTGTTTTCTGGTAAGCTCGAAAGGAAGAAAAAATAGCGTAGGGATCTAATGATAATATTCTTGAGACGGCCCTTCGAAGCGAATGTAGTCATACATAACCCCAATGAATGGACCTTCGTCTCTTGATTGCTTTAGATATATCGTGTTCCTTCCATTCACCAGTTGAAACCCTGAAAATTTCACAGTATACAAAGAGTATAGTCCATGAATTCCATGTCTTGCGATTGCATTGTCCCTTCCTATTCTTCTCGTCGTAAATTGGGGCCGTCTTGAATAAGGGTTGTTCATCCTCACCTATCAATGCAAAAATTTAGTTAGATATGAAATGTAAGGTGCATGGAGAAAATTTTGTTCACAAGGTTATCTAATTAAAATATATCCCGTGTCTTTTTTGCGGATAAAATTCATCGATTTAAACATTTTCGTAAAGCAGCATTAATGTTGAAACGGGTGCCTATAAATAATCCAAGAATGGCCAGGTAACGAAATAAAAAGTTTAACTAGTTAATACTTACTTGTATTTCACCGTAATTAGCAGATGCCAGAGCAAGCCTGAGAGTATAGGTTCCTGTCCTGATCAAATTCCTTAAATCAAATGAAATTTGCCATGTGGTTGGTTTGTAGTCATGTACTCCTACTTTCCTGTAGAATAAAACTCAAAAATTGAAACAAGAAAGATCATAGATATATTACAAACAAACTTAATGGCAAAATTTGAAAGTAAAAATTACCTGTTTACATGAGCAAAAAACCAGTCTTTTCGATAATCACTAGTCCCAACGGTGTAAACGAGATCATGAGTAGGATATAAATCCGTGTATCTATCCCACAACCCATATTGCCTAAATCTGGATTCAAATACTTCGTGTTAATAAAATCAGGCCTTATCTAAAAGTACAAGCCATGTATTTGAGTGAACACTTGAAGCGGCTTTAACTTACTTTTCTGTGCCATTGATGTGTAAATTGGTCATCAGCTTTGGATTCGGATCAGGCACGAAAAACTCGGCGGCAGAACGATCCGGGATTCCTATCTCCCATAGAGTTGGACCATTTCTTGGAGGATCGTACACAATGTCACCTACTGTAGTTTGACTTCCTGAATATAAGATTTACATTTTTTAGGAATTATAAACAACACATATCAGCATTCGACTGTGGGAAAGTTGGAAGGTAAATTTTTTACCTGGTTTGATTATTACATCATGGCCATATTTGTAGTCTCCCATGATCCCTGGAACCCAACCGTACAAATTATACCTGCCTTCTCTAATGTTTCTTATTGTGAAATGTCCCTTTTCATCAGTTTGAGTCCAAAATTGATAACCCTGAGGTTTAATAGTTTGAAATTCAATTAGAAAGGAAACTTTATAATCATAGAAGTGTAGAACTCTATTGTTTATCTCATTGAGTTAGTCCAGCCGTGCCGAGTAAATTAATTACCTTGGTATCTTCTTGCCAAGATCCTACATCTCCCGGTGGTGCCAATCCGATGTATGCTGATTTCGCCGGTATAAGGCGTCTGTTAATATATCTGTCATGGATCAACAATCGACCAGAAATTGCACCCCTTTGATTGGCACGAGGGAAGTCCTTGGACGATGGGAAATCATATGGCCATTTCTTGGTCTCAATCGCCATCTAAATATCACGGCGTAAAGAAAGTGATTAATATGCTAGTATGTATGTGCCAAGCAGGGAACAACTATTACAGAAGCTTGTAACTATGCTACGAGCTAGGGGCGGGTGTCGATATATATGCGGGATATGATCATATATATTTACCTGTTGTTTGGCATCTTCCCAAAGGGAAATCGGCTTGTTTCCAGAATCAGAGTTCATATATATAAAAACCGGGCCGAAGACCTTCTTCCAGGCCTCTCCATTCCGCAATTTAACTCCGAAATTTGGACCAGCATAGTGCCCACTAAAAAATATCTGCACACATGATTTATTAGCTAGCTGGAATAATGTTGTCAAATTTTTGATCAGAAATCGACTGTTACCGTTGAGGATCCAAGACAAATACTTACAGCTAAAGATGTTGGACCGACATGAGATGTAAGATCTTGCTTGACAGGGCCACCGGCGCGAAACTCGTCGCTCGGTGTTATCACCCAAAACCCTACGCGAGGAGAGTAACTAATCCACCCGTGCACATGGCTGTCCTTACTTTCATACGAGTATTGGTACTTGTCATCCACCTACATTAATTAATATTTTTCATAAATCTCAAACTTAATTAATTATATATCAAAATTGTTCGGTGTCCGAGTTATTAAAATATGTGAATGTTTGATTATTAGTCAAGAATATCTATATCTCCCACCCCAAATTTTCTCGGGTGAGTATGTGGCACATGGTGATTTACATGACTAGTGTGGTTTGTAGGTTATTGCATTAGTCACTAGGTTTGCTCTATACACACTGAAAGGTAGCGACTTAGAATTACATTGTCATAAAAAAATGTACAATAAAATTAAACTAAATTAACCTGTCTGTTGAGAGTGGAATTGGCAGGATTTGTGAGTAAAACGGCTTCTTTATAATCAAGAACCTGGCCTCTTGTTCGATCATAATCTGTAGGCATGATCCTTTGCAAGTTGTCCGATACAGCCATGTAATGGAACCTAATAAATTAAACCATGTCATATATAACTTTGTCATATATGGAGAAAGTAGAATTGAAGTTCACGAAATCTTATCCAAGATTTATTGAGAAAATTATTACATATTTTGGTGAAGCTTAAATGCAATTCTTGCTTCATCTATATTCAAATCAGGCCATCCTTTCAAGTGCTCGAATATTGAGTATGTATAGAAACCCGAAACTCCACGCAACATTATAAATCTGCAGACAAAAAAAATTATGCTTACGATTTAATGTTTTCTGATCAAATTATAAAATAAAATTTGAATAATATGCATCGAACCTTTTGTCTATATTCAGGGGTAGTGCTTTGTCACCCAGAGAAGAATTCCACGTCTTTGTGAAGGAAACTTCAATATGATTTTTAGTTTTTGCGATAACCTTGAAATTTGTACTTTCCAATCTGCGGAATAAATGAAAAATGAGATCAAATTGTGCTTGCATGCATGCTACACCAACCTTGGAATGTTTACATTAATTAAAGTTGTATAATAACCGGGAAACTTAAAATCTTACGTTGAGAAAAAACCGTTGCGTGTCTTTGGATTACTCCATACGATGTCCCAATACCTACAATTTACAAAGTTACCAAAATTAATAAAAAAAAAATTATGAAACTATATAGCTAATACGTATTAATCGCATATATATACATACACTCACCCTCTCCGTGTTTCTTTGTAGCGATATTCGAGTACATTTTCAATCCCTCCATACCCAACCCCGGTTATCAATCCGGACGGATTCGATAACTGCAGTTTAACAATGCCGTTGTTCATCTCCACCTGCGAAAAATATATAAATTCGTAATATTTCTCAATTAAAGGTAATAAATAAAATAAAATATGCCTAATTAAACGTTTTTATTTATTACTCATTTTTTAAGAGAATTAAAAACTTTAATTACGTGATGCTTGTATATACGCAGCGTTAGTGGAAGAGACGAATCTAAAGTACCATCTGCTGTCCATCTGCAATAGCAACAGAGAAAAAATCAAATAATAATAATATTCTAATAGAAAGTCCCCATTTGATTTTTACGTTTTTTTTTTTTAAAAAATATAACTTTTATAAAAAAAAAAAATTGAAGATAAAGAATTAATATAGGTCACTTAGTACTTTATATTTATATAATTTAAAATGCTTTTTAAAAGACCGAATCATGCCCAAAGAGTTCAAATTTAGTTCCAGTACTTGGAAAATTTGAAATTAGTCTTCGTTCGACTTCTCCACAAATACGAAGAGGATTAATACGTCAAGCAAGCAAGCAAAAAAGAGAAATCAATTTGGTGGCACACCTACTATATGTATATATCCGATTCACCGATTTAGATGAAAATTAAATAATTAAACAAACTGGAAATTAATTAAGTAAATTAAATAAACCCGTTTATTCGACCAAATTAAAATTTATTATTTGCTTAATTTATTATTTGCTTAATGTCACGAAATAGTATCAACCAATTTTGTAAGAAAGATTTGTCTTTATATCTTCTATTAAAAATATATTAACTATGTCCCGAAAGTTGACTACTGACCGAAGTTATATAAGTAAGTAACTTTTCACATTCTTAACTATATATTAATAGCTAATTACTCATACTATGCGAGAATTTAATGTTACTTTTCACCTAATAAAAACTATCCCCTTGAATATATGTTTATAATAATATTTTTTATCCATAAATTATATGGTCACGATATGTAAGAAAAGCATGGCCATAATCTATAATCGAAGATAATTAAAAACAAAAAAAAAAAAAAAAAATTGGTTCATAATCTTAGTGAGGCAAACGCGAAATACGAAAAGTCAAGTGAACGAAAGATAATAAAAAAGAATATTGTAACGTAATATTATAATTAATACTAGAATTCAATCAAACTTTTAGTCATGCATGCATAACTAAGTAATAATAGTAATATATATAATAATAATAATAATAATAATAATAATAAATAAACGAGAAACAAAATAAAAAGTTCTGAAAATGCAGGTGAATAACGTACGCGTCTGGGATCTTGGCACAGTTGACAAGCAACATTATATGAAAACTTATTCCAATCCATACCAACACTAAGCGGATTACAGTTCGAAACTCCATTCTTGCCTTCATAAAACTAAACAAATTACCTGTGAATAAAAATTCATATTATTAGTTTCTTGTACACAAGACAATTGTTTGGAAATTATAGACACCATTAATTATTTAATGTATAAGTATGAACACGGATTCAAAATATTCAACCACAAAAAATACGCTATTTTGTTGAGAAAATACGCAGATTTTAAAAACTTTTGATTTGAAGTATTCTACTGGCCAACGCTAATGTGATTTGAGAAACTATACCCGTACACAAAAACTTCCGAGCAAACGGCAATAAGAAACACGACTCACCAACAAAAAAGGAGCATAAAGAAGAGAAAAAACCTTAAAATTTACGCAGAGGCGAAAAGAGAGAATCGTAGATCCAAGGTTGAAACAAATAATCAAACTCAGCTTTGTTATATGCACAAAGTCGATTATTTGTGGAGGGAGCAGTTGTATTTTATGACTACAACGTAAAGGAACCAACTTACGTTCGTCAAGAATGTCGATGTTTTAGACGAGAAAACACCCTTTTTATATGCGTAGATGATAGAGATATGTACAGATATTTTTAAATCAAAATTTAAATCAGAAAAACTATCGAGACGGTTTCATGGGTCAATTATATGATACATGTCTTATATTTGGGACACTCATGAAACACAAAAACTCTTGAGACGGTCTTATGGATCAATTTTGTGATACAGATCTTCTATTTGAGTTACTCATAAAAATTATCATTTTTTATTGTAAAATAGGCGACCGTTTCATAAGAGATATACGCATGAAAAAAATATTATTTTTTATACCAAAAATATTATTTTTTTATTGTAAATATAGATATAGTTGACCGATATCTCAAATAAAGATATGTGATATCGTCACACTCATTTTAAATATAGCCTGTAGTATAAATGGAAATTGGATAGATATCAGATGTATCATGAAGACCAGGAGTAATTTGAAGTTTTATTGGATTGTGTATCGTAGTTGTTTATGGACTTTTATAATACAAGAAATAGCGTCTATCTAATTTAAATCAGGATAAGTATTTTATGGGCAGCATTCCATTCAACCATAAAATAGTTAGAAAGCCGTGGAATATTTTTTTACTGTATTTTAAAAGACATATCATGTAAATTAATTCATAGTAGTATGATTATAATAATATTTTTGAATATGCAAGCAACTACTGATTTTTCATCTTTAAGCTTTAAATTATCTTCCAAAATTTCAAATTTAAGTTAAATTTTTCTTTTTTAAAAAAAATATTTATCGCGTGTTTTGTTTTTTTAAGAAGTGTCTTCTTTTGTTTCGGTGCGTGAAAAGGCCGAAATTTCGATTGAGATTTCGTAATATCTACGGATATCTTACTATACTATTACACTATTGCAATAGATATCCTTTAAATTTTCAATTAATTGGTGAAACTTTAGGTGAAATAATGATTATATTTTAACTTAATTCTCAGCTAAACAAAAATTATTAAGCAAATAAGTCATTTTATATGGTCTTATTTTTTTCTAATCATTAGATGTTTTCTTTTTATTTATCAAAATAGCAATCACATTTGTAAAATAATGAAATTGAAGTATTTATTGCGTTTTGGTGACTATTTGTTTACGAAAATATTATATTTTTTACATTTTTGAATTAGCTTTTTTTTTATATAAAAACAAGCCACGCGTGCACCAAAATATTAGTTTATAACAATAGTAGGGCCAAATATATTTTGTCAATATTTTCTTGAAGGGCACAAATAAATGACAAAATGTATTTAAAAACTTGGCTGAAATTTAGGACTATGAATTTATAGAGTTGATTTAAATTCGTTAATTAACCAGCTTATATATTTTAAATACAATACAGTTTATGTAAATTGTATATATATGTTGAATTATTTTATACATTTTTTAGTTGAGGAAGTGGAATATTATAATTATATCTCAAATCCGATAACTCGTTCCAAACTTAGAACATTTATAACATATGAACTACAAGTCGTCTGCTTATACATTTTTATGCAATACGATATTGGTGGATTTTTGTTCTAAGACATATCGAGCCGTTGCCGTCACTATTGATTTATTTGTCAATGTTGTTTTATATATGTGATGGGATCAAAAATCTACCTTGAGTTTGTTCTGGTGAATCAAATTCCTAGTTGATTTGACGGGCCAAGCAAAGCTTTGGTATGGATATGCACTTATGAACAAAGTTAGAGGGATGCTGACAGATAATCCGAGATAACTCATACGATTCTTAAGTCATTGTTGAGACAAAGAGAGTAATGCTGAGTGATATCAATATAAAAACCATGAGAAATACCTAATGTGTATAGACTTAGAAGGAGCTAGATAACTTATATGGAAAGAATTATAGTCAAACAAATTATATGAAATACGAGATTTATTATGAGATTTGTATTAATCTGATATACTTATCAATAGATATGAATTTTGAAAATATATCCATATATCCTCGAGATTCTCTTCTTATCATGAAATATTTGTCTAATGTGTTTTACTTTTGGTAGACTTTTATTTATATTTAGCGCAATATTCATGTGGGCTCGAGTATCACTTGATATGAGCTCAGCTATCGGGGCATTCTTTTTTTACAAAACTTTTCCCGAGCTAAGATTAGTTCAGGTTCCACACTAGACGTTGGTTCTTACTTTGTCTTAATTGTGTCAAACAGGGCACATCATACCTTTATAAATGGGCTCGGATATTTAACGGTTTGGGTCGGACGCGGGCCAGGTCATTAAACGGGTATCAATATTTTGGTTCCATTGATATATTATGTAAACCAATAGAGACAAGCTACATACAACTTTTTGGCTTGTTGATTTATTAAAATACGTTCAAATTTTAGATTTTAATAAAATGGATTGGATATAACTTTTAATTAATTAATGTTACAAAAAGTATGCCTGCGATTTTTAACACCATCATCACCAATGTAAACCAAGAAGAAATATTTTATATTGGTAATTATGAATCATTAGATGCACCAACCAATGTAGAATTTGAATATGGATTTGGTTTAGGTATTTACTGTTGAATTTTACGGATGCTTAAATTTGAAAGTTAATATTTTTCAAAGTTCTCGGGCAGTTGGCTGCCTAACTTCGGAAAGTTTATGTTCAGAAAACTAGTTTCCTTTTTATTGTAAGGTATTTATATTTAATTAAAAATAGTCAAAACTCTTTCATTCCCTGTTCAAATAGTTTTCTAGATGGTGGCCTCTCTTTATGTGTGGCTGGATAGTCATGGTTAAAAGATGACATCCATTCGGAATTTCTCCGGAAACAATCCAGCTTAATCCGGTCAATCTGAAACCGGTTCATATGATTTAAGGTTGAATCAAATCCGATATTCTTGTTGAATTAGATTGATCATTTGAAAAATGTAATCCAGAACCAATCTGGCTGGAACAAGTCGCGATCAAGTCCAAAATCGGTTTATATTATGAATTAGTTGTTGCACTAAAACTGTGATGAGAAAATAGTTTAATGAATATATTTTTTTATTTTTAAATACAAAAATTATTTTATATAAAAATATGGGAAATCAATAATCACGGCTATCAAAATGGTTTGGTTCCATTGTCTTGTAATTTGGAACTGGTTAAATACGGGTTCGATCATGTGATATGCATAGACTAGATGAGTTGGTAGATTTTTAAAATTTAAAAGTCGTGTAAAATAAAATATGTATTTGCAAATGCGAGCGTGAATAAAATCTCAAGCTTTGTGATTTTAGGCGGACAATATATATCTTTTCTCTTCAAGCATACATTTGATTGTGTTTTTGATCTCGATATCTCAATTTGAACAAAACTAAATTTTTATTGGATCGTCGGACATGATCGAGATGAATAAGAATACGTCATGTGGTACAATGAAGTTTACAATGATCCTATTTTGATTTTCAGAGAAAATAAATTTCATTTGCTCAATTAAATTTGTCTTATTTTATTTTACACACAAAACTCATGTGAGATGATCTTACAGATCAATTTTGTGACACAGGTCTTATATTTGGGTTACCTATGAAAAAAATTATTTTTTACTATAAATTTGGATAGAGTTAACATATCACACGAATACAAATCATGAAACATTCTCACAAAAAGACGTACTATTTTATTTTAAGTCTATGAAACAAAAAGTGGCTTTTACTTTTTTTACAAATTTCAATGGAAAGAAAATGTATAGTTCCATCGCATTAAAAATCGTGTAAAATGAATGAAAATTGCCAAAAAGAGTTTGAATAAACTTTTTTTTTTTAATGAAATTGCTTCCATTAATGTATAAAAAGTGTTACAATACAAATACAAACATATTGAATATCTTCAGGAGATAATGAAGTTTGAAACACATCAATACAAAACCAAATACAACACGAAATCAATAAATCTATGTCAATATTACACAAAACACTTCAATCGAAATCGGAATACTCCTGAAGACGTGGATCTGAATCTTCCTAGTTACTGCAGCATTATTGAGCTTCTCATTTTCAAATATAAGCTTGTTCCTTGCATTCCATATATAGTATATTGTAGTTGCAAGAATTGTACAACACATCTTAGCTAGTTGCTCCTAAAAACACTTCGAAATGCACTGAGTATAGCTGCCAGTTGTGCCGTGTTTCTCTTCATTCCCAACCATTCTCTGATCGCATTCCATATGCTACTGGAGGTAGAAAACCCGAAGACAAGTGCTGGACAGATATTCACTCCCATCGTTACATAGTACACAAATTTATTTGTCACATGAACAAGTTTGTCCCGAGTAAAGAGTTTCCCATGTGCTAGTAACCACAATGTAAACCGATGCTTAGGAAGAATGCATGGTTTCATCAAGAGAGGTTGCCATGACCATCTTCCCTTTTTGTTGACAAAGAAATCATATGCAAGAGATATAAACCGATGCTTAGGGAGAATGCATGGTTTCCTCAAGAGAGGTTGCCATGGCCATCTTCCTTTTTTGTTGACAAAGAAATCATATGCAAGAGATAGCCCACCATTTGCATTGAACCAGGTCCCTAATTGAAGCACTGGCGCATCATCCACTGAATCGAACCTACTTATCAACATATCACGTAAAGAAATTATTTGCTTTATAACATGTTTACATGCTTATGGAATTGAGAAGTGCACAAAGAAGATTCACCACTTATTGCTAGCGCAACAAATGGAGATGTGACAAAAATAAATGTCTCTTCGACTACAAAAAAATCTTTTACTTCCTACCTTTATATTTGATAAAATTCCAAACCAATTAGATCAAATAGTTTTGTGTTTATGTAATATACCAAACAAACAGCTATGAAATTTTGGAATTCCATAAACATATCTGATTACTTTGTTTTTTATACACAAAATAATACAAATTTAAAAATAAAAAAACATTAAAGAGAGTCTAATCATGTGTTAATCATGTATATAGATAATTTTGCTGCACTTTAATCACGCCAACCTCTATCTCCATCAATAAAGTGACACTCACTTATTGGATATATAATTTTGATATTCCTCATCACCTATTATCACAACTAATAGGTGAACGTCATTTCATTGGTGGACATGATTGCTGGACAATATAATAAAACTATATATATTAACACACTAAATTAGTAATCAACAATTAATCCGCAACATAAGCCCATAGATTCCAATACTAAGCCCATACTAGGGCTAGAGCGGACTGGATTGGTTTGGCATCCAATATCAAGGTACTAATACTTATAATAATTACAACAGACCACCTCAGTTCAAGCAAAGCCATTGGGCTTGTAAAAAAAAAACAACTGGGCTAAAATAAAATTAAAATAATTAATTTTTTCAAACAGCATAAATAATTTTAAATTTTTTTACTATTAATTATATTATTCACCGTCAAAATTAATTGGGACTAGTAAGCACACTAACTCAAATTGTAATATTCGATTTAAAATCGGAGCCGTTCCACAGTCACTTTAACAGTTAAACTGGATATAATAACGACGGCATCAATAAAAGTTATATTATTAAAAAATTTTAAAATTTAATTAATTTTAATTTAAAAAGAAAACTTGAAATTACTAATTTGGTTTAAAAAATTTTAAAATTTATTTTCGAGTTATACATCCGTTATAAAATAAATAATAAAATCCGGATCTCGGGTCGGGTAATATATAGATTCGATCCAATTCCTCGCAAACCCAATATATACGGGCCATAGCCCCTTCATTAATATTTTACATCAAGAAACCCTAGACTTTTCTATTGCAACTCTCCTCAAGCCGCACTCTTGAATCTTCTCCTTCTTTTCAGTTTCCAATTAATATTTCATCATTATTTCGATTTATTTTCGATCCGCGGAATATCAGATATTTGCCGTCGTCGCTGTTCGGGATTGATTCTGGTTGGTTTTTATTATTAACTGCACGTATCTCGATGTCTATGTTAGAATTTTCTCGTATATCATATGTACGAATATGATGATGCGATTGTGTAGTATGAATTTTCTGCTGAATTTTTTTGATAATTGTGGGAATATTTGTTTTTTAGGCTTTTTTGAGATCTCGTTTGCATACATCAAGAATCAAGATCCGTATTTTTTTAAATTTTGACCTTGTACGCGTTTTGTTCTTTGATCTGATTTTCCGTATCTTGTTCAATGCATTGGTGGATGCTAATTAGATTTTCAGCTACATCTTTATATCTTCGTTATCCACGATAGAAGTGTAAGTGGAAAGTTTGCGTTTCTTGTCTGGCTTATCTCATCGATCCCTGTTAAAATGTGTTTTAGATTTTCTTCATACCGCTGCAGATTTATGGTTCTATTTGGTGTCACGGATGATTGAGATGGAGAATTGTAATATCTTGTGGAACACACTTGGTCTTTGTTGCACTTGAACCTACATTCGGCCTTCATAGTTACCTGGAAATATCATGTTCTAATAGTGGGCCTTTATGTATCTATGAATTGATTTGCATTTTCTATTTTGAAAGTAATAGCTGATTTTAGTTTATCGCGGATCATGCTGTAACTTTGATGTGAATTTCGAATTTTTTCCATCTGCTTTCATCTCTGAAATTGCAATTGGATTCCCCACTTTTTTACTACTTGAACTTATTATTAGTTTGGATGGTGATCTTGTTACAGGAATTTGCGGTATTTGATCTCAATGGCCTCCTTGGACATGTCGTTGGACGATATGATAAAAAACCGTAGAAGTAGTGTGCGAAACCGAGGACAAGGCAGGTCTCGAGGTGCACGACGGGGACAAGGGCCTGGAGGGTCATCATCCAGAGGTGGGAGAGCATATGGGCCCCCTCGCAGAGGTCCACTTGGACTTAATGCTCGACCGTCGGCTCAAATGATAGCCAAGGCAAGATTAAATTGTGGATGTCTTATGTATTGAATAGACAAATCTGCTACGCCCTTAGTGCGTTACATGAAGATGTTTTGCTTTAGAAATCAAACTCTGAAAGATTTGCGCACTATTCATCATTTGGGGGAAGGCACCATTTTGAGTCTGGAAAAATGTTATGTTGTAGCAAGAGTTCCTGAGTTTTGTGACAGTTTTTCTGTTCTTGAGGAGGTTTTTCTCTAAATGTTGGTTTCTGACGAGCAATTTGCGATGGAGCCATATGTCAAAAGTGGAAGATTTGGTAGCCCCTTAAGGGAAGAATGACACTTTGCTCATTATATAGAGGAGCTTCATTATCTTTATGCTATGAGCTTTTGCCATTAACATCCATTAAGAACTGAAAGCGTGAAACTGCTTTTCCATATTTATCGATAATAACTATTAACCGGGGTCTCTCTAGTTTGTCGTTACCGATTGTCATTTGGGGAGTTAATGATGGATTGTTTTGATGCATGAAGAATGATATTATGATCTATATCATCCGTACATGCTCTGGAGTTACTTGGGGAATGATACTTTCAGTCATATCTCAGTTCATGGTGTTTTGCAAAGGTGGCTTCCTTCGCTGAACTTCAGAACTGGAGCTCCACGTCTTGCATGGCACTAATTGGCATGCCGTGGATTTATCTCAACTACCATGTAGACTAAATTGCATTCCTTGCTTTCAATGGATTAGATTCTCTTTTTAGAGCATTTTCATTGTGACTTTGTTGCGGAAATTTCCTGATGTTTCAATAAAAGATTCTCAAACTAACTTTTCTGGTCTAATTCTGACGCATTTCGCAATCTCGATAATTGGTTTGCTTGCATCAGACCTTCCGCAGAACCAAGAATCTACCGTGGCAAAATGGTCTTCTCGAGGATAGTCTTAAAGCTGCTGGGTTATCAGGATTAGTAAATGGTACGAAGTTGTATGTTTCCAACTTGGATACTGGAGTGACTATGGAAGATATTAGGGTACCAATTTTGAGCCATGGCTTTTGCTATTTTACGTCTTTGCAATATTTTTCTATATTTTCTGAAGATGGGCATGGGGAACAGGATCTATTTTCTGATATTGGAGAGCTGATGCGTTATTCTATTCACTATGACAAAAATGGACGCTCAAGTGTAAGTTGAAGCTTTATGTGATGCGTAATATATATTTTATTCTCTTCAACATATTGAGTGCTGGTTTCATAATAAATGGAAACTTTATTGTTTTTTGGTTTATATGTTGTTGCCTTGTGTAGGAGTGTTACTCTGCATATTCTGACTAGCTTGCAGATTTTTCTTTTGATTTTGATCTTTCTTACCTAGTTTTGAGTGTAAAGGAATGTAACTAACTAAAAGCATGCTCTCTGTTATGCTGTACTTGCCATGCTTGGTTGCTTTAATTTAGCTTTTATCTCTTAATAATTTCCTTGTCTATTAAACAGGGTTCTGCTGAAGTGATTTTTGTCCGAAGGAGTGATGCATTTCAAGCTCTTAAGCGATATAACAATGTCCAATTGGATGGGAAGCCCATGAAGGTTGAGATAATTGGTGCTGAGTCTGATGTTCCCATTTCTGCTCGTGTGAACGTTTTTGGAGGAGCTAATGGAAAAAGGACGGTCGTAATGGGGTATGTGGCTTTAATTTTTAAGCTTGGTTCTTTGAAGTAGCATTGGCTTCTTTGCTATGTCTTATTTGTTAGTAATCTATTCGGTAATTGTTTTTATGTTGAAACAGCCCAATTAAGAGGGTTATCAACTGCGTTGTGTATATAGTTGTGCCAGTTGGCTATAACTTTAGGAAAGGTTGTTTCCATCATATTTTGTGATTGAATTATCATTTCAACCGCATCTTCACTAATACACAGGTCTGGAACTGGTCGTTTTGGCGGTGGCTCTAGGGTGGACAGGGATTACCGCGGTCCCATGTAAGTTGGCCCCTTAACCATCCTTTTGGATTATCTCAGTGATTTGTGTTACATCAGCTGGTTACTAGTTGCACCTGTAACTTGTTATTATTATGTTGACAGTCATAGGGGTCGGGGTGGTTCAAATATTGGTCGTGGAGGTGGACGTGGTGGTGGAGGAGGTCGAGGTCGCGGCCGAGGTCGAGGTCGAGGTGTAGCTCCCGGGAGAAAGGTTGTGGAGAAATCTGCCGTTGATCTTGACAAGGAGCTGGAAAACTATCACTCTGAAGCAATGCAGAGTTGATGGTTTACTTGAAAGCTGTTTCTGAACGGGGACTTGATGGATAACTATGTATTAGATAGATCTTTAGCTGTACAAATCTGAGGTTTCATGTTGTGCTGGGTTTGGTTTGGCTCTATGGCTGATTGTGCATGTTCGAATCGGATGATATATTCACCATCGTCCCCGTAAGTCATTTTATGTTTAATTTGTGTTGTGACCGATATGTGCTTGTCATTTTCAATTTAGAAGTTTGCAGATCATTTGAGTAAATGTTGGGTGGCACGCTTTAAACGATTATATGATATTTTTTTACATCTTTTTAATTTAAAAATGGCCTTGTCGTTGGATTTTTAAATTTGAGCAAAAAAAAATTAATTGAATTTGGCGATCTCTAAGTTTCCAAATCTAGAATCTCCTGTACCTTAATTTTTTGTCCATGAAACCTTTGCTCAAATAATCATGTTATTAATCGTTTACAGAAAAACAGAGATATGCATCTTCTTTAGGCTGTAATCTTGTTTATACAAATGTGCATGTTTATCAAAAACTCTAATTTACTATACTCTAAGCATAAACCATATTATAAAAGGGAAGCTGAGTTTAGCAATCCATCACAAAACTATTACAAATATTACAGGACTGAGAACAATAAAATAAAATTACAGTATTCTTTAAAAATGACAAATCGTTACGATCAAGCTTTAAATGTGACAAACTTAAATGGATTTAATATGAAATTAATTATGAAAACATGTTTAATTATAATTATAATTTTAGTTATATTAAATACTTTATATTCGGTGTAAAGCGTCTATAGGTGACTTTAAATCCGTCTCCAAATCCCAGGGCTCAATCTTGGACAGGTGATGGAAACTACCAAGCTGGAGTACGGTAGGGGCGGTGGGAAATTTCTAGTAGAATGGTGAAATACGTAGAGATTGGAAAGAACGGCGACGAAAGCAATCTGCTGGACCGATACTAACACTGAGAGACGAAAGCTAGGGGAGCGAATGAGATTAGATATTTGACCTAAGACGAAAGCTAGGGGAGTGAATGAGATTATATATTTGATCTATTGACGAATATACAAGTATACGTTTCATGCAGCTTAGGTGGAAGACGAAGAAGGCATCCTTCCGGGGTTTCCGAGCCATCAGTGAGATATCACTCTGGAAGAGTTAGAATTCTAACCTTGTGTTAGGACCTACGGGCCAAGGGACAGTCTCTGGTAGACAGTTTCTATGGGCGTAGGCCTCCCAAAAGGTAACGGAGGCGTGCAAAGGTTTCCTTGGGTCGGATGGAGATTGGCCCTCGAGTGCAAAGCAGAAGGGAGCTTGACTGCAAGACCCACCCGTCGAGCAAGGACGAAAGTCGGCCTTAGTGATCTGATGGTGCTGAGTGGAAGGGTCGTCGCTCAACGGAAAAAAAGTTACTCTAGGGATAACAGGCTGATCTTCCCCAAGAGCTCACATTGACGGGAAGGTTTGGCACCTCGATGTCGGCTCTTCGCCACCTGAGGCCGTAGTATGTTCCAAGGGTTGGGCTGTTCGCCCATTAAAGCGGTACGTGAGGTGGGTTCAGAACGTCGTGAGACAGTTCGGTCCATATCCGGTGTGGACGTTAGAGCATTGAGAGGACCTTTCCCTAGTACGAGATGACCGGGAAGGACGCACCTCCGGTGTACCAGTTATCATGCCCACGGTAAACGCTGGGTAGCCAAGCCAGACATTAAAAATATTAAGAATAAGTACAAAATCACAAATGGCGTGAAATAAAACTTTTGGCAATAAATTATTTGGCCAAGTGTGATATACTGATATAATAATCGCATACTAAAAAAAGAGTGTAGAAATTTTTTTTATTTCAAAGTCTTTTATGTTTTTTTTTGTTTAAAAATTTTATGTAATCAATTAATTATCAAGCTGTCATTTTTTATAAATATTTTACATTATTAAATTTAATATAATAATCCAAATGGTTGACAGTTTTTCATGTTTTTGCATATGTTAACCGAGGTTTAGTGTTTTGATTCGTAACCGATAATATATTATATGACCATTAGGGGGCGTACAATAGGCGAAGAAGTCCATGTTAATTTCTTGGTCCTTCAAGGAGCGAGAATTGCTCTTAGTGCGATAATGCAGGCAAGCATGCGCGGAGTCCTTCCGGGCGATGAAACCTGCTTGCAACATTTATTTTTTTCAATTTTTTTAAAAAATCTGAGCAAATCCTAGGGTCAGATTAATCTGGCCATTTTAACATGTTAACATTTAACGAAGTTGTGAATTTCATCACACCGGCATCCCTTCTACACCTTCGCATAACCATGAGATGCAATGACCAACATTCTTTTTACACATTGACATGATCTTTCATCACACATCCTCGTGCCGTTGAACATGCTCTTACAAACTGCACCTCCAATATATATTTTTATGAAGAATTCGAACCCTACTAACTAAAAGTGATAAAATTATGTGACAATATTCCTGCATATTTGAACCCTTCAAAGATTTTAATCAAAACAAGAATTTCACCACAAACATTCGAAGAGCTTAACAGAGTTCATTGAAAAGAATAGCAATTGGTGAAGTTCCTCCAATACTGATCCCCCCTAATATCCTCTGAGAGGATCAAAAGAAACGTGACCTGCCCTCCCAATAAATTCTCATCTTTTTCTTTTTACAAAAGAACCGAAACCCACCCCAATATCGCAACTACAATACAGTTAAATGACTGCGAGTTCCGGTATAGGAACTTGGCTGGAGAATTGGAGCTCTTAGAATCCATAGCCGGTATGGTGCTGTTCAGCAGTGTGCCGTTCGTATCACTTTCACGGAATATGCACAAACCGTGACCTGCAAAAGATCGATAAAATGTGTAAAACAAATCAAACGACTGTAGTCATTTCTTGAGAAAATACTTTATTTATTTACTTGGATTTGTGGTCGTAATGGCAGCCACCCCATTAAAATCACAGCTTGAAGATGTCTTTCCCATTCGATGATAATAGGAATCGAATGCATATGTTGCATGGGCAAACACATTATCTGGATCGTAGCATGCTTGCCCCTGCAGTATCGGAGAACAGTCAACTTTCCCAGGTCCGCAAGCCCAATCCAGAGCAGCTTGCACCATTTTTTCGTCCGCGCCATCTTTTGCTGTGCAATATGTCTGGTTTGTTGTGTCATTTGCCAACACGGATCCTGAGCCAATCAAGTGCAACACATACACGGGAACCCCATTTGCATCAAACAATCCCCAGTTTTTCTCAGACAGAGGCCCCGGTTTCATATCCTCATTGTATAGCTCGTATATGTAAGTGCTGACTCCGATCCCAGGATATTTTGGAGTTCCTGTTCTGTTCAGTATGTGTCGTATCACATTACTGTTGTATGTATTGGCATTATCTAAAGTGGCATCAGGCTCATTCGCATCCCCTTTCGAGGGCCAGCCTGTTTCGGTAACCATAACGGGAAGATTTGTGATGTTAAGAGAAGCCATTGCAAAATACGCGGCATCAACCATAGCATCAAACACACTAGTATAATGAAGAAGTGTATTTGCATCTACGGCTTCTTTGTTACTCGGAAGAGGCTTGAACAGAGCATAATCTAATGGGATTACACCGTTTGATTGCATGTAATCAAAGTAAGGGTAAATGTTGAGCATAAAATACGAGTTTGTTGATTGAAGAAAATCAAGGACAGGTACCAAAACCGGATTCCATGAATGATTAAAGAACGCTTGGGATGGAGGGAAAGAGTCAAGAATGAGGGAAGACGCAAGTGGTGTGGAAACTTTGATCTGTCTATCAAGATTTGAAGCCACGAGGGCGGAATGGATGAATCTGAGAGCTTTAACAAGAACAGGAGCAACATTTGGCAGGGACGTAAAAACCTCAGAACCAACACAGATTGTTGTAATGTTGGTGGCAGGATAGTGTGCAACCACGTTCTGAGATACCCAATTTGCAGCAGTCGAATTAGATTGACCAAGGCCTAGAAGCTGGTCGTTCGGCACAGAGATAGCAACTCGGATACCTGTGTTAGCTAGTGCAAGCAGCAATCCTCGATCTGCATTGTACAGCCTGACGTGGCGGATTTGCTGAGCTTTGAGGAGTGCAACTACTTGAGTCGGGTGTGGCATGTCCGAGAGCTCCGTCCCAATGTTCACTCCAACAAATGCATCTGCATGATAGAAGTCAAATTAAGCCGCCAATTTATTTGGAATATAGCTGTTTTGTATAATATGACATAGTGTTTATGCATATAAAAAACACAAAAAAAGGTAGAATTGATGTTAACATTATTTAATCAGTTCAACAATTAGACCAGAGATAGGATGGTGGGAAGCAAAAATATTCCACTGTAATACGAAGCCTATCAAAAGGTTACAATTTCCTGCTAGAGTCTGGACAAATGACTTTTCTGTAAGATAAAGCAAAAAATAAAGGACATATCAATGAGCTGGAAACCATGAAGTCATCCTTTTGTTCTCTCATTTTATGGTCTTATGTTTTCTTCTACTCATCAGGGAAAAAAGAGGCAATAACACAGAACATATGCTAAATAATAGACTTTGGCTTCAATGGGGGCCTGCATTAGATGATGTTGTAATTGCTAACACTAGCTTGCCGATCAAACTCAAGATAATGATCTCAGCTCACCCATAAAGTAGCAAAAATTTTACGAATACACTCCATAACACAACACGAACATCAAGAATACAAGAAACTTTTCATTTCTTTGTTCATCTTAAACACGTCCTCTCTCAAACTTTAGCTTACCACACTTAAATCTGAAACAATGTCACTAAATCTCATTGCTAAGTATGGAAACAAGAACACTGTTTTCTTGTTTGAGGAAGAATCCAACTTTAAAATAAACAAAAGCTTATAACATAAAGAATAAAGAACCGATTTTTTACCTTCATCAGCAGAAACAGCTGACACTATCAGTAGCAAAATAAACAGCACTAATTCCATGTTGTTAGATTCTTCTAACGTAACTGCCAATGCACAAAACCAAGAAACTTCAATGGAGATCAAACGAGAAGGAGAGGCTGGAGTAATGGTTAGTGGAAAGGGTCGAGTCTATTTGCATTTAAGAGAGAAAGTAAAGCAGGTCAAGCACCAATCGCCAAAAGTTCTTGTCAGATGATCCAACGGCTAAGGAATCGTCAGTCTTCTGTCCTTTCCTCTGTTCCTTTTCTCTTTCATTTTCTTGGCGTTCTTTGGGAGGAATTACCTTTTGCATTCACAGATTCCAATAAATTTTTTATATACTAGAAATCACAACAGATATTGAGAATATTATTTATGATTGAAATGAATAACTGTGCTTTTCTTGGTAGCCGTTAGAAGGTACAATTTTTGAGATGTTTGGATTAATGAGAGAAAGACAGAAGATTAATGTATATAGGATAGGCCCATAATGTTACAACATTTGACACGATCGCTGAGGTTGTCGGAGAGATGCAGCCTGTTTTCAACGGTCAAAATCTCCATCTTTCTTTTTTCATTATTTTCTCAGTTTTTATTCTGTTTCTGAAAGTTAAAATCTTCTTAAAAAATTAAAGGTCATGTATCGTGTATTGTTTTCATTTCTACAACGTGGGAAAATTATTTTGGTGATATTTTTGATGATGAATTTCCCAAGATTGAAATGCATGTTGGTATTATTTGATTCATATTTTTTAAAATGGAATAAATTTGAAGTGTTTATGGGAGAGAAGTCATTAACAACAGTTGAATTATATAAAATATTTTTAAAAAAACTAGACTAATTTAAATAATTTTTAAAATTACATTCAAACTCGCTCCAAAGCCTGACATTGCCAAGTATTTTAGCTATTGGGTGGAGCCCATTATGAAATTAGTTATCCAAATACTTACAAGATTTTAATTTAAAAAATATCAAAATTATTTATCATTTACACCAAAATACTAAACGTGAAGCCCTTAGTGGTTCTACAAAAATATTTTTTTATAAAATTATTCTCATCAAAATGACTAAGAAAAAAGTTGGATCCAAGCTCAAACCTAGGGAAAGGGTGGGCTTCAATTGTAGAGAAATACAAATAAGGAAGCCCAAGATATGTAAAAGAATCGGCCCGTTTAGTGAACCAACCAAGCCTACGATCTTGGGCCATAAAAACCCACAATGGGTTTTTATTTCTTTTTTCATATTTATGGATCAAATTAAAAAACCAGAATTTGGAAAATACAACATTATGTTGCTAAGTCATCATAGAAAACATGATAAAGATGTTTGATTAAAATTTGATTAAAAAAAGTATATAATATCATTATTTGTATTCATTTGTAACTTCTATTGATTAGACATTAAATGTGAAATTGCTCCTTCATGTTTTAATTGCAACGTTCAGATCGGTGCACAAATTTTTCCTATAATTAATTATAATTAAACAAAACGGATGCCTTAAATAAAAAAAATATTTCCAAAAATGAAAATTTTATATAACATAAATGCAATCAATACTTGGTACTAAAATATATCACTGTGAATAGCATACTAGAAAGTGAAAAACGCAAATCAACTACATAAAATTTTGGAAACACATATTATTTAATTTTATATTCGATATGCAATTTTTTTAATTTTTATTTTATAATAATCGATATTCAAATAAAAACCCGGTCTATGTATAAAGTACTGAAACCGGATGCAGTATTCGGTCAGGAAAGTGCCACCAGAGTTGCTGACGCGAGCAAGACATCAGAAACTGGCTTGCTCAGGTCATCATGCACATTAGAAGACACAAGAATTTGTTTGCTGAAAGCATCTCATGATATGTCCAGACCTTATGAGTGACCGACCATATAAATAATTATGATTGATTAAACTTTTATCAAACCTTTATCGACAAAGTTCTTTGGATGATGACTTGTCTTTTCGATAAAAATAAATTAATGAGGAAACAATAATCTATTATAAGTATCAGAAATTTTCCAATAGATAAATGTCACTTCAGTGATAGACACAGAGATGGACACGATTGGTGATCAGTATATCAATATATAATATATATATATACACACACATTTGGACCAATTCAATCTATATAAGTATTCACTTCATGTGATGGATATGTCTGAGAAAAATATCTTTGAATTGGTCCAAATGTGAAGTTGCATAAAAGTAAAGTAGTCTTTTAATCCATGAAAAGAAGAGATTCGCCAAATCATATAGAGAATGCATGCTTGAGGTTCACATTATAACCAATTTGAAAACATAGCGATTTATTTAGATATTTTATAAAATATATTTCAAAACTTTCGGAATGTAATACGATATAAAATACAAATAATGGAGGGGCCAAAATGTATTTGTCATTATGAAAAAAGGGTTTCGTTTGCTTTCCAAGCCATTCCTCTTCATCCACCTCACTATCCCACTAAGCGTTTCCTTTTCCAACCAAATTATGCTTTCGAAAATTCACTAATTTGGACAATCATAATTCTATCTTCCCTTTCCCTTGTAACGACTACAAATTTTAATTTACATTTCTACTGTCGTGTAATAAATATTACATACTATATTATATAAAAAAAACGTATTTAATTTTCAATCATTTTGACCGTCGAATAATTATTTCAGGGTTTTATCTATAGATTATATAAATGTGTCTGTCTGAAGTCTGAACACATATATTGCACCAACTGAAGTATATTTAATGATATAACAATGTGCATGTATTATATACCAAACATCTCATTTTTATATCAAATATCAATTGTATCGTTAGGACATTTTGTGGAACTTAATGTTGTAATTGGATCGATATATTTCAAGTTCACCCAACATTGAAGATTTTTGAAATTTATTATATTTGTCTCTATTATTTTATTGTTAAAATGAAACTATAATCGGAAAATGTAACCTAAATGTTTTACTGAAATTTCCTTTCCTAATTTTGGGAAAACTCTCCCTTCTCTTTACTAAAACAAAAAAATATCACGTGGATCTAATAACATATTGAAAATCCACATTGATGGAGTATTAATTTTCTTTTTTATTTTACACTATACGTTGTATGTTCATTATATGTCGATGCTTGATATTTATCTTAATTTATTAAAGGAGGAAAATTAATCTTGAAAAATTAACAAAACTAAAACGTAGATTTGAATAATTAATTAAATTCTAGTTTTACGTTTTGGGTCAATTTTATTTTATTTGATGGCGGAGCTGAGATAGATTTTCACACTGGATTTATCAATGATAAAATGATTGGATCCCATCCCTCCTTTGACTTTTTCCACACTTGTTCTTTCAGAAAACGCGTATTGATTTATTCGGTGGCTATAATTTATTATGGATTTCATTTTCCACTTTAAAATTTATATGATTTGGGATCCACCTGGAAACTCTAAAATCGAGTTTTATAACTAAATCACAGCCAAGTAATGATTATTTTTGTTAAATACATCTCTTTCAATATTTATAATTCTACACTCGGAAATCAAAGATATGTCCGTTGCATCATAATTCTTTTTCCAATAAAATGACGCATACTTGTTGAACTGGGAGAGTCCATCTGTTTTTAATAAATGCGAGTACCACTTAATTTGTTCTTTTCCCCAATATCCCCACGTAGGTTTTTTTTTTTTTTTAAAAAAAGAAAAATATTTGATCTCAAAAAAAAATTTAGTCAGCACGTACGTTCTGTGTTGCGTATGACGTTGACAATTTAAATAATAAATAAATAGTAAACAAAAGAGAACCCTACCATTATGGTGATGTTTACCTTTGACTTTAATGAATGCATTCACAGTATTTTCAGAGTAATTTCTGTTGACTTTGAACATTCTCTTGTTTCTATACAATATAAACTCATTATAATATGCACGACTTCATCTATAGCTTGCATTGCATTTAAAATTTTATATTGTAAATTGGATTTTTTTCGATCCTACGACGTTATCTAGAGTGTTTTTCTCGTCTACTTTTGTAATGAGAATCACGCGATGTGATGATATTGAGATTAATTACTATAAAGTAATCCCGTGTGTTTAAATATTTTATTATTAATTGCGGTAATAAAAGGAAATTACAACATGGAAATAGCACGATTATCTGGAATTTAGAGTATTATTTAATGTGGAAAATGAGCTGGAGAGAATAAAATATTTTAATGAGTCGAAATTACAATATTATTATTTATAAATGTGTTCCCTTCGAAATGTTTATTATTATTTTTAATGTCAAATTGGTGTGTTTGCAGGATACATTGAAATCTGAGCAAGAACGAGTTATTTTAAGTTGGTGTATATCTGCTTATTTATTCGGAGTGTATTTATTATGTATTTGTGTGTGTGTGTGTGTGTGTTGCTTGAAATTCAAAGAAGGAGAAATTAAGAGCGGTTGAGGTGGCACTTTCCGAGGTTGACATACACACACGTGGGATTTGGCAGTCTTCTTACTATTTACAAGTTTGGATTTTTGAAATCCCAGCTAATTTAAATTTATATGTTTTTAAATTTTTTTTTATCAATTTTTATTCGTATATATGGTTTGTAAAAAATTCCCTTTTAACGAATGTATATAATATATTATCCTCTTTTAAGTTAGGGCCACATGACACATAAAAGTTGGGTTAGATGGAGCTTATATTTTCGACTTTTCGAAGCCCGATAAAGTAAATATAATCGTAAATTTTAATATTTATACTAATAATTAAAGTTAAAATCTCGTGACTAACGAAATTTAAGTATATTAATGAAAGTTTTTTTATAATTCAAAAATGTTCCATTTAACTCTCCATATTTCATACAACACATTTATCTTTCGATTATATACAACTTAAAAATTTGATAAATTTTATTAAAAAAAATCAAATTTCTCTCAATGTTTCTATGAACAATACTCATCGTGTGTGTCACGACTTGCTACCAATAAATTAATGCTGCATGTGAATTATTTGTTTGAATCTAAATAATTATACCTTAAGAGGATCGTGTGAGAAAATTGAATCAATACAGTTCTTGAACCAACAATTTTAATTCATGATCCGAACAAATTATATATGTTCCAAGACAATTCAATACGATCAAATAAAACCCCTTAAAAAAAAGGAAAACGTAATTGGTTTTTAATTAGTGGAAGGCACAACAAATCACTCTCCTTTGGGTCTACGACAGTGCCACGTGCAGTAATTAAGCTGGTTGTAATTAGTATATATAAGTAGGCGGGCAGGCAGGTTGGTGTAGTATATATTGTACCCCCAAACCCACCCAGCTTATCTAATTCTCTTGCTTCAAATATATTTCTCTACATATTATATTGGAAGTAATCTCAGTACTACAGCCTTTAATAAGTGTATATATATTCAAAAATTTAGTCTGAAAAATAGAAATATATTCCATATAGAGAGAGTAGATGGGAAGGCAACCGTGCTGCGATAAAGTAGGATTAAAGAAAGGGCCATGGACTGGTGAAGAAGACCAAAAATTGATCAGTTTCATACTCACCAATGGCCAGTGCTGCTGGAGGGCTGTCCCAAAACTCGCAGGTACATGTATCTTGAGTTTTGTTTTGTTTGCATTATTAGTGTTATAGCTTTATCTGAGGGGGCGATGGGCTGGCTATTCACTTTCTTCCACGATCAGTTCGAATTCGAGTTGTGAATTTGTATGAATGATTCGCAGGATTGCTGCGGTGTGGGAAGAGTTGCAGATTGAGATGGACGAATTATCTTAGGCCCGACTTGAAAAGGGGGCTTCTTTCAGAATATGAAGAGAAGATGGTTATCGATCTTCATGCCAAGCTTGGAAACAGGTATTTTTTCAATATTCCTGCTAAATACACACACAGGCAAATTCAATATCAAGTTTTTCCTTGTGTGATAGCGGTAGACAGAGCCATCTAAAAAGTTTAAAACCCATTTTCACTCCCCCGAAGTTAGTTTTTCTCATTCAATTTTTTGCCATATTGGGCTGCCATTTTCATGCAGTGTCTGACCACAAATATGCTCCTTGTTCCTCTCCATTTCGCTTATAAGAATCATTCCAATATATCATTCGATCCCAATATTTAAATGTAGAGATTTTAACTTTTAAAATTTCAATCATCAAACTAGCCGACCACAGTTTTGTGCGTGATTATTTTATCACATATTTAAGAAATAATATAAAGTTTCAACTCTTTTTGTTTTCAACGATAACGGGTGACAACTAGCTAGTTCAACCCTTTCTTGGCTTGCCATGCACACACAAATATAATATATCTAGCAAATTAATTTTTTACCTTTTCTTTCACTAACATATTTTTTACTTATTATTATTTCTTTACCGAAACAGATGGTCCAAGATTGCATCTCATCTCCCCGGACGAACTGATAACGAAATAAAGAATCACTGGAACACCCATATCAAGAAAAAACTCAAGAAAATGGGAATAGACCCTCTTACCCACCAGCCCCTCCCACCGCCCGCCGCCGCACAACCAACGAGCCAAGAACCACATCCGCCAGATCATCGTAAAATGGACGAAACGCCGCCACACGAGGCGGCCATTGAAAAAACCACATTGCCGTCCGGCGTGGAAGACAACTCCTTGCAGGGATTCATCAATAGTACTGATTTCTGCACCGATGAAATCCCCGTGGTTCAACCTCACGAGATTATAGTCCCTTGCGAAGAAAACTTACACTCTACGCCGATGTCATCATCGTCTTCTTCTTCATCCAGCTTGGCAGAACAGCTTCTGTTTTCGGATTATTACAGTGAAATATTAATGAACGATAGCATATGGGAAGATGAGTACAGGAGTTTGGAATTGTTTGTTGATAACGATAGTTACTTGTTAAATTACTAGTGGGGAAATCAATCCTTTGTAATTTAATGTAAATTGGTTTAACATTTTCATTTCTGTAATAACTTTACAGTACAGGATCAATTTAGTTCCTTATATTAATGTATTCCACGCATCGAATTACTAAAAAAAATTATTTCTCCACTTTCGCTCGCCGAAAGACGAGTATTAATTAATAAATCCTCAATATTATTTACTTTTTAACTATTAATCTGTTGTAATAATAAATGCCTCAAATTCGTAGTGGTTATTAATTAGTACTATTCTAATATTTTTTGCATGTAATAATTAAATAACATACTAATAATATTTAACAAGCAGAAAATTGAAATATCTGCTCATGAGAGTAAAGTCGCTGTGATTTTTTTATTTTCCCAGCGAAGAGACTTTTGATAAGTATGCATCCCTCAATTAAAACATATACCTTTTTAATATAATTTTTTTATTCGACTCGGAATACGACATATATATTGCTCGTCATATTGTGGCCCTTGGTCTTCGCGATGAATATTTTATATAAACTAGCCATGTTTTCATGGGCTCATCATACTTTAATCAAATTGGAAACCTTGCTTTGGGTGTTTTTGGTATGATTTTGTTTATATTGATAGAATTATCCTTCTATATAGTTTTAAAAACATATCTGTCATTGGAAAAAATTTACTACGCGGGTATATATACACACAACACACAGAAAATATTATTTCAAAAAAAAAAAAAAAAAAAAACTCACACAGAAAATACATTCATGTTGTCCAATTTAATTGAAGTAAACTTAGTCTCAATTTTTATCCAAATTTAAGAAGAAGCTAGGAAGTTTGTTCAAGTGTCGCAAGAGCTCATATATATCTCACCGCAAATAAAATAGTTCTTTAATCAGTAGTAGAAATATACTCTCAAACAGGGATGGAGCGGGATTAAAAAATACTTGGGGCTAGCTCTGTCCTGGGTCACACACTTATATATATATGTGTGAGTATTCGATTAAATCGAACTTTGTAAAATCGAATTAACCGAATTTTTTTCGATAAAACAAGACCTAAAAGTTAATTAAAAAAAACTGTAAGTTCCATTGCAAGAACTACATAGTCTTGCCTCATTTCAAATTCTTCAGATTTTTTACAAGGCTTCTGATCTTGATCTCTAGCCAAATTAATAAACACGTTTCACTGTTTATACATAGTCTGTCATGATAACTAGTATAAATATGTAAACATTTTAAAATACTTATAAATTTGATATTCTATTATTTATAAAGTCACGCTCAAAACGGTTTGATTTTCAAAATCTATTTATGATAAATTAAACTTTATCTTGACTTCAAGAGAGCCAAAAAAAAACATGAAAATTGGCTAGTGCTTGGAGTTGACGTTGAAAGTTCACCTTTCATTTTTTGTTTCTTTACTATTGTCTGTACTCTTTTGCCTAAAAAATCAAAGAAATGCTGAACGCGGAGAGAGTATATGTCACGATTACTCATTCAGCCGAAATATAAGAATGCCGATCGTAACATATGCCATTTTTTGTCAAACATCTGATAATGGTTTTTGGCTTTAAGTTTCGAGTAGTCAATCCACTCATAATATATACAAGAAACAAACATCTCACTTCAACCGCACTTCTCCATACAATTTTAATTCTTAGACAATTCATTCATTATACATGGACATTTGTCATTTTTTAAATAACTTGTGTACGTATACATGTTAATAATATCCATGCACGTCTAATCTATCTATATCTACGTATTATTAAAGTGTGGATAATGAGAAAAGTTTTTCGAAAAAAAATGTGTAAAAGACAACAAATTGTTATAAAGGCTTAATTATAATACACATCGACTGCAATCCTGATCGAAAAACGGTTTATACCATAAGCGAGCTGGCTCAAAATTAAAACATGTAATTTCAAATGTTGTTTATAAAATAAAGTTAATATTTTTAATACTAGAATATATAGATACGTAATTTCATATAAAATTTAATACTACTTTCATATGTATGAAGGATCACAAAAGTTCACGAGCTCGAAACTTAGATAAACTTGTCATGGCCTCAGTTTGTGAAACATGTACAGCTAAATTTTATACACCTTAATTTGAATCTAACCGAATAATTTTTTTTAAAAAAAAAAACAAGGCTTCCTTGCTGTATATATTCAAGATCATTTCGAAAATATACATAATCGAAACTTTTCGCTAATGACGTTGAGAATTATTGGCTATATTATTTTATCAAATCTTACTATAGACAAATTTATTTTATTATAAGAGTGAAATCATTAAAAGTCATATCATATCGTAAACTTACTTAACATGATTTCAAAAAAAAAATATCAATTTAATAAATGTTTGACGTAACAACAAAAACAAATGAAACCATATTATTAATTATAAGGTGAAAATAATTTTCGTTTGGTAAATGCTTCTCCACAGAGCGAGCACCCGAAGGAATAAGAAACGTGATTAAGTGGCTAATTTAAATAATACTTCTAGAAACATCTTTTTTTAAAAAAAAAAATTAATAAGTAATGGAGATTACTAAGTCAATTTTACAACAACAGTTGACGATGTTTTCAAAGTCGTCGCCTTAGATTCAACCTTTGCATTTCATGTGGTCTTCATATTAAATATATAAGTATTTATTTGCTTAATTTGTCAAACTAAATTACCTTTTATTAGATATAACTAACTGAAAGTAGTTAACCACAAGTAGTTAGTAACCAAAACTATATAACAAAGAAAGTGACTTGTAAAACCATTCATTCAATTCTTCTGGTATATGAAATAAGAAGGATTTTTCTCTGTTGATAAAACTTCCGCAATATGGTATCAGAGCAAAACCGCTCTGCTCGCCGGCCATAAACTACTCAGGCCGATTGAATTTCAACAATCTCCGATCAAATCTCAACAATCGGTATTCATGGCGAACACAGGCGCATCAGCATGGAACTTGCCGGTGCGATCGGCAATTGATGATCCATTGAGCCCTTATTTTCTTCATTATTCTGATAATCCAGGAATTACGCTTGTTTCTCAACCACTCACAGGTGACAATTTTGCGTCATGGAGCCGAGCCATGAAGATTGCAATCTCAGTCAAGAATAAGTTTGGGTTTATTGATGGATCCATCCCCAAACCAGCAGAATCTGAATCAAATTTGATGAATGCTTGGAATCGTAACAACAACATCGTCATATCATGGCTATTGAATTCCGTTTCTAAAGATATTTCAGCTAGCATTTTGTTTGCGGAATCAGCTGCGGAAATTTGGAACGATCTCAAGGAACGATTCCAGCAGAGCAATGGCCCTAGAATCTTCCAACTTCGTCGCGAATTGCTCAACCTTAGACAAGATCAAGATTCGGTTAGTGTCTATTTCACCAAACTTAAGGCACTATGGGAAGAACTGAATCATTTTCGTCCCACCTGTACCTGTGGAAAATGCATATGTGGTGGAACCAAGAATGTTGAGGCATATGTTCAGATGGATTATACGATGACATTCCTTATGGGTCTCAATGAGTCTTTCACTCACATCAGAAGTCAAGTCTTACTTCATGAACCACTGCCATCAATAAGTCGAGTCTTTGCTCTAATTGTTCAAGAAGAACGCCAACGGGAAATCGGAGGACATCAAGGCACTATCCTCCCAAATCAAAGCATGGCATTTACACTCAAAGCTGATCAATCTCAGGCACAACTGAGTACTCGAAAACCACAAAAATATCAGAAAGGAAGACCATTCTGCACAACCTGTAATATTCCAGGACACACGATTGACACATGCTATAAGATACATGGTTACCCACCTGGATACAAAACTCGTTTTAAGGGTGGATCTAGAAACTCAGTTGCTCCTGTCAATCATGTGATGGGTCACACCAATGTTCCTGAAACACAAGATGACCCAAATGTTTTCCAGAATATCAACAAAGGCCAAATGGAGCAATTAATGGCCATGTTTATTCACCAACTCTCTTCAACAGACACAAAATGACACTCACCGGATACTTCCAGCCCTCCCCCCATCACAGGTACTTGCCTCTCCATTTCAATTCCAAATGCATTGAATATTTCCACATGTTGGATAGTAGACTCAGGAGCATCTAGGCACATTTGCTCCAACAAAGACACCTTTCTAACACTTAAGACCGTACATGATTCAAGAGTGACTTTGCCAAATAATGAACGAGTGGAGGTGCACTTCTGTGGTGAAGTTCGGTTGGGAGCAAACTTGATTATTTCAGATGTTCTATATATTCCAGAATTCAAGTTTAATCTCCTATCTGTCAGCTGTCTACTTGCCAACACAGATAATATGATGAGTTTCTATCGTGATTCTTTTATGATTCAGGACACTCGAACACAGAAAATGATTGGCAAGGGTAGAAAACTAGCAGGGCTATATGTACTGGACTCAGATTCCATGGGTATTGATCACCACATAAATCTAGTTGGGAGTCAAACTTGGCACAAGCGACTTGGACATCCATCCCAAAAGGTCATGAATGCTTTAAAATCCAGTTTACAACTTGAATCAAATGTTATTTGTAGCAAAGAATTTTGTCATATCTGTCCATTAGCAAAACAGAAACGTTTGCCATTTGCTTCCAATCATAGGTTGTCTTCTACTGCTTTTGAACTCGTCCATTGCGACATTTGGGGTCCTTATCATGTCCCTACATATAATAATCAACGATATTTTCTAACCTTGGTTGACGATTGTACAAGATTTACATGGGTTTTTCTTCTTACACACAAATCTGAAGCAACAAAGGTTGTTTCCGAATTTTGCATTATGGTTGAGACACAATTCAGTAGTAAAATCAAGGCATTCCGCACTGATAATGCTAAAGAACTTTCCTTCACTGCACTATGTCAACAACGGGGTATCCTTCATCAGTTCTCATGTGTTCAAACTCCTCAACAAAACTCAGTTGTAGAACGGAAACACCAACACTTGCTCAATGTGGCGCGAGCACTATTTTTCCAAGCTCGGGTCCCTATCAAGTTCTGGAGTGAATGCTTATTAACAGCTACATATCTGATAAATCGTATCCCTTCACCATGGACTGACAATAAGTCGCCATATGAATTACTTCACCACCAGCAAGTGGATTACTCACATTTTCGAGTATTTGGATGCCTAGCTTTCTCATCCACTTTAGCTGTACATCGGGATAAATTCATGCCACGAGCTCGTGCATGTGTGTTCCTAGGATACCCTCCTGGAATAAAAGGCTACAAACTGATGGAGATTACGAGCCAAGAAGTATTCATATCCCGTGACGTTAAGTTTCAAGAATCAATATTCCCTTTTCATTGTCTTCCTCATAATCAGAATGTTTTTGATCCATTTCCAGAAGTTGTTCTTCCTCAAGCAGCATCAATGGACCTCTCTGATCATTCAGTCGATAATCTGTCACCAGCTACACAATCTGACCAAGTGGTTGTGAGTGAACCAACGGAAACTTTCCCTGATTCACCTGCATCCTCACAAGTAGTTCCCATTCGTTCCTCCACGAGAGTTTCCAGAACACCTTCTTATCTCCGGGACTATCATTGCCACATGCTCACACATAATTCTCCCCCTCCTATCCACAACTGTCTATCCTATTGCCAATTACATTTCCTATGAGGCACTCTCCGGACAGTACCGTAATTTGACACTCAACATATCATCTCAAATTGAACCTCAATTTTATCATCAAGCAGTTAAGTGTGATAAATGGAGAACAGCTATGGGAGATGAACTTACTGCCATGGAAGCAAACAACACTTGGACAGTAGTACCACTTCCTCAGGGCAAACAACCCATTGGTTGTCGCTGGGTCTACAAAATCAAACATAATTCTGATGGTTCCATTGCTCGACATAAAGCTCGCCTAGTAGCCAAAGGCTACACTCAACAAGAAGGAGTGGACTTCTTTGAGACTTTTTCTCCCGTCGCCAAACTTGCCACAATCAAAGTCATTCTTGCATTAGCGGCAAGCCAAAATTGGCATCTTGCTCAATTAGACATCAACAATGCTTTCTTAAATGGCGATCTTTCCGAAGAAGTCTATATGGATCTCCCACTGGGATACAACTCTCCTTCTCCCACCTGCCACACCAGTCCAAAACTTGTTTGTCATTTACACAAATCCATTTATGGACTCCGCCAAGCATCAAGACAATGGTACACGAAATTTTCTGTTGTACTGCTGGAATATGAATTTGTGCAATCCAAGGCTGACCACACATTGTTCACCAAAGGTTCAGGCCATAGTTTTATTGCCTTACTGGTTTATGTCGATGACATAATCATCGCAGGTCCCTCTATTGCCATCATCCAGCAACTCAAATCTGATCTCCAAGGGAAGTTCAAACTTAGAGATTTGGGTGATCTCAAGTATTTCATCGGTCTCGAAATAGCTCGATCATCGAGTGGCATTTTCATGTCTCCACGAAATTATGCACTTCAACTACTCGAAGACACGGGTTTCCTCGCATGTAAACCAGCTAAAATGCCAATGGACCCACGTTCTCCCATCACTTCTGCTGATGGTGATCCTCTCGTTGATGTCACTGCATATCGCCGTCTAATAGGACGCCTTTTATATCTAACATTAACGAGACCTGATATCACATTTGCCGTCCATAAGCTCAGTCAATACGTGGCTACACCACATACCTCTCATCTGCATGCAATTCACCAACTCTTACGATATATCAAATCCAATCCTGGTCAAGGATTATTTTTCTCGGCTTCATCACCAATTCAACTCCGGGCTTTCTCCGATGCTGATTGGGCAGCATGTAAGGATACTAGAAAATCCGTTACTGGATTCTGTGTATTCCTTGGTGATGCTCTTATATCGTGGAAAACAAAGAAACAGCTGACAGTCTCTAGATCATCAACTGAAGCTGAATATAGAGCCCTGGCCACCACCACCACCGAGATATTATGGCTCATACAACTCCTCAAAGATCTTCAGTTCGACATCACCACACCAGCTGTTATTTTTTGCGATAATCAGTCCGCCATTCATCTAGCCAATAATCCTATTTTCCATGAAAGAACCAAACATATCGAGATTGACTGCCATTTCATTCGGGACAAGATTAAGGAAGGCTTCATCAAACTTTTACCGATCACCTCTCACTTGCAACTTGCGGACATGTTCACTAAACCTCTTTCATTCCCCAATCTCTCCTCATTAATGTCCAAGATGTCTATAAAGAACATTTATAGTCCATCTTGAGGGGGGACTATTAGATATAACTAACTGAAAGTAGTTAACCACAAGTAGTTAGTAACCAAAACTATATAACAAAGAAAGTGACTTGTAAAACCATTCATTCAATTCTTCTGGTATATGAAATAAGAAGGATTTTTCTCTGTTGATAAAACTTCCGCAATACCTTTTCCTCTCAAATCCCTTTCGATGGAAATAATAAAACATAAAATACAAATTCTGGGTGTGATATTATTCTGAAATGTGCAAGACCATGAATAAACAAAATAAATGATATATAACTTAATTATGTGTTGACAAAATTGAGGTGCCCAATTAAGTCAAAGTATTTATGGAAAATATTACAAGATTTGAAATGTTAAACATCATCATATCATAATTATAATTATAAAATGTATTTGAAATATTTATGTTCAACGGGTTGAATATAACCTATCTAAGATAGAATTTATTCTTACATGTGAAATTCATTAAATAAAGATCATTGAATGCAATCTTAGGGTAAAACTTTCTTTTTGTTCCACGGGAAATGAGATGCTACATTTAGAACACTATCTCATTGCATATAAGAATGAACATTTATTCCTCAAAAAAAAAAAAATAAGAATGAACATTTACCAATACATATAATGTCCGTTGATTTTTGATCGACCTCGCGTATATTATAAAATATCAACCATTAGATGCATGCCGGAGGTAGTGTCCTAAGGATAACTTGAAACTTCTCATGTTCCACGTAATTTAATAACAAGAACATGAAAAACCTTCCTCCAAAGTAATATATTCACAGTACACATTTTTATTCTCAGTTTTCTTAAAATATAATTTTGTCACATCTATTATGTTATTTACTCGATTAAAGTTTTCGTTTTACGTTTTCGCTTTTGCAAAATCTAGTACTTGAGCCTGTATTCTCTTCTCCCAAGGCTTCCAGATCCAATTCGATGGGCTTAAAATTTGATAGCCCAATATAATCTCTATGGATAAACTACATAATGTTTGATTCGAAAAATATGATTATTGAATGATTAATAAAATTATTGATAAGAAAAATGCTAGACAAAGATTTTTAATATATGGTGATAAAATATGTTTTCTTTGGATTGATTTTTATGACTAAGATTAAGTTTGAAAGATTCGGTATTATACCCAAAATATCCTTGGAAATTTTTTTTTTAAAAAAGAAAAGTAATAAAATACTCTTCAAGCATTAATATAAAATATAATATGGCCGTTGTGGTCTATGGTTAATGGTTTGTTAAATCGTGCAAAATTTAAATTCACTCATTTATTTAAAAAAATTCTCATTTAAAGCCTATTTATATTAATAAGAATCAATTAAGAATAATATTGTATTTTTAAATTCAGTTTTATGCAATAATGAAGAGAATATTTGCTAAGGAATTTTTTTTGTTTTGATTTTTGAATTTGGATATATATCTTGTAAACATATTTTTATTATTATATTAGAACATGTAATATACGACTACTATAGCCAAAAATCAAAAGTGAATTTCCTTTAAATTTTTATTATCGTTATGATCTAGAAAAGGAAATGGTAATAAATATATAAAGGCAAAAACTTGTGTGAGACGGTCTCACGGATCGTATTTGTGAGACGAACCTCTTATTTGGGTCATCCATGAAAAAATATTATTTTTATGATAAAGAGTATTACGTTTTATTGTGAATATGAGTAGGGTTGACCCGTCTCACAGATTAGGATCCGTGAGACGGTCTTACATGAGACCAACGCATATATAAAAATATATTTGTTATTGTCAAGGCAAGCAAAGGACATTTTAGGAATAATATGAATGTTTAAAATTAGGATTCTTAGTACTTTATGTGCATGATAAAATGAGCTTAATAAAAATTGACCCAAACATAGGCTTAAAGCTCAAAACCATATCTTTATCCTACCTTAACCTTTAGACACAAGTGATAAGATAGACTCTCAACTTACATTTTTTACAAAGAAAAAAGTAAATAAATGAAATAATCTAAATTTTTTATTTCAATTTCAAATCCTAAAATACGTTAATAATAACGAAATAAAAAAGGGGAGAAATAAATTTAACAGGAGACAACCATGTATTAAGTGACGAAATTAGGATCATTATTATCTCCAAGTTTCTAAATTATGTCTAATTCTACCCATAAGTAGTCAGACACGCTAGATTATTTGTTGATGTTTGTTTGATATCGTGTAGGACACGATAATTAGATTCGACTAAGATTTATCATTTATATGATCTATCTTTCATCGTGACACTCGATATATGGGAAAATTATATAAGGATCATTCTTTGTCAAGTCGTTAGATATATTTTTTTCATTCTTTTATGTTTAGAAACTTATCAGTATTAAATTGACAGATTTTTAAATTACTGCTGAGTGTGAGTATATAATATAATGTAGTTGCAAGAGGACCTTCAGTGCAGAAGTATGATGGGGTGTGGCAGGACATAAAATTGTCCATGAAGCAGCTGCAGGCTGGGCTGAGCTTTCTTGAATGTTCCAGCAATAGCCATTCATTTCCAAACTATAACCAGCTTTAACATAGTACTTGCCATTCGGGCTACCTTGCCAATATTTAATATCTGCACCTCCCCGCCAGTTCATAGGAATGTCAATTATGGCCTCAGCTTCATGCTCCGAGAAAATCTGCCGGATGATATATTCATACCAATAGCCATCAGGCGAAATAAGAGCAGCCACTTTAAGATTACCATCGGTGATAGTGTTCAATCAAAATTTGAAAGCAGGAAGACCCCGAATCCATGGATCCTGACTTAGCCGAAATATTCTGTCCATCCCCCATTCTCCAATACAGCCCCTTACGAAGCAACTCTCGGACCCAGAGAAAAGACCGCCAGACAAAAGAAGGATTAGAACCCAAGTTGATTGTCATGATAATATCTAAATATTTAAAGTATCTAGCTTTAAGGACACAATTGCTTAGCCAAGAGTGTTTTGTTGAAAGTAAATAGATTTCGAAAACCCATCCCACCAATAACTTTGGTTTGCAAAGTTCATTCCAAATCAACCAATGGATACATTTTTTTATCCTTGTTATTATACCATTAGATTGAGCACAATTTTTTCAATCTCCTGACACGCGGAAACTGGTAGCTTGAAGCATGACATAGCGTACATCGTCGATTTAATAAGAAATTCCCGTTCACGCAGAGAGAAATTTGGTGTTCCAATCCTGAATTTTTTTACAAATTCGCTCGCATACATAAGCAATTCGTCGGAGCTGACCACATATCTTGTTCTTCTAATAAATATATATTCGTATGTATTTATATTTTCTTCTATTGCTATCAATATTTTATCTCTAATTGATTTTTTCTCATCTATATATCGGCTAACAATCTTAGAACTAAATTGGATATTTCAACACCACTAGTAATTGTTCCTGTTGTTAGGGTGTCGATCCCACCAGTAAATGTTCACGCTTCTATACTGCCGATTAACCATGCTGATAAACCGAAAAAATTCGATTGTTCGAATTTCAAGATGGGCAGCAAAAAAATGTTCTTTTAGCTGACTATCTTGAATTTGACAAGATTTCTGACTGGAGATCCAAGTCTGCTAGTGCTCTTGATGCACGTCACCATTCTGATTTCTTAGGTAGAAATTACATCATGAATGGCTTGGTCTACTCGCTATACAATATTTACATTGACAAAAAATAGCTAAGGAGTTATGGGAGACTTTAGACCGGAAATATAATTTTGAAGACGCCAGAGCCAAGAAATTCGTTGTTGGCCGATTCTTGGATAATAAGACGTGGACTCCAAGTCCATGATCAATCAAGTTCAAGAGCTCCAAATCATATTACACGAGATTCATGCTGAAGGTACGTGTTTAGTGAATCTTTCCAAGTTGCAGCTATTATTAAAAAATTGTCTCCAAGTTGGAAAGATTTTAAGAATTATCTGAAATATAAACGGAAGGAAATGAATGTGCAAGAACTTGTTGTCAAGCTTCTAATTGAATAAGACAACATGAGTTCAGAGAAAATGTTTTTAATCTTGATGTGGCTAAAACCAATGTGGTCGAGCATGGTCAGAACTTGAAAGCCAATAAAAACATTAGACCATTTGGTAGATGTTCCAAGTTGGTACCCAAAAAAGATAGTTTCAAGAGAAAATTCTATGGAAAATGCTACGACTGTGACGATCTGGGTCGTAAAATTTCAGAATGCAAGAAATCGAAGAAAAAATAAGGAGATACATATGGTGGAAGCCATATCTCAAGAGGTTTGTAATATAAAATTATATGTTTGTCGTTCTTGAAATAAACTTGGTTGGTTCAAACCCAATGGAGTAGTTGATTGATATTGGTGTCACTTGCTACTTGTGTTCCGATAAGGAGATGCTTGCAAATATCGAAGAATCTAAAAGGTCAAAAATGTTCATGGGGAACTCGACTACATCTGATATCAAGGGTCACGGGAAGGTGAACCTGAAGATGACTTATGTGAAAGAGTTGACTCTCAACAATGTATATATGCTGGAAATTCGAAAATAATAATAAACCTCTTGATTTAACTTACACTGATATATGTGATTTAAAAAGAGTATAATTAAACACGTGATAGTATGTGCTAGTCTGTTCTACTTTTTTCTGTATTATATGTGGTTTGGTAGCATATAATATGATGTCGATTGTTTTATTATTCTTGTTCAACACCAATCTTGTATAGTAATATTATTATTTGATGAGTTAGTTGATGTAAATGTATTGTGTGATTATGCATAGTTATTTTTGTTCAGATGCTTCTTTCTCTTCCTGTAGTTTGGCAAGGAGAAGTCACAGTTGGACTATCCGGAGGTAAAAGCCGAGTTTCTCTCCTTTTTTACAGTGTCTAAAAAAGAAATCGAAAATGAGATTCAGCTTGTTCAAGATTCACTGTCGAAAAATTGATTGAGCACAAGAACATTGCACGTATGATAAGGGTTAGTTTGATGTGCAATACCGTCACAAGAATATATCCAAGTGCGAGCATTTATCCAAACACGTAGCATGAAATTTTCCCTCGTTTCATTTGGCGAACTTTTTCTGAATTTGTATATTCATCAATGATAATTTTGTCACAAACGCAAAACAATGGACAACATATTAGGACCACTGTGTTAAATCATTTTCTGGCGACAAATCTTCCACTATCAAATTTAAGTATTATCATAATATGTTGAAGTTATTTTAAAATATGTAGTAAAAATTCATAATTAATGGCAATCCAAGATATAAAAAAAGATGTTAGGTTGTTTTTGCAAGAGTCGACTAATAATTGTACGTTTACCAACCATGCAGGCGTGCTGTGCTGTGCTAGCTGGCTCAACTTGCTATTCATCATTATGTATTGTATATTTGGGGAGCAAAAAACAATTATTTCATGTATTATTAGGCTTTTTCTACATTTTGAATTTCGTAAAATGTGTGATTTGGTTTTTTTAAACGATGATATATTTGAATATTGAAGATTGTACATGGGATCTGTTTTTGGAGATATGATGAAGTGAAAAATCAGGGTTTATTAATTTTAAATAAATACAAAAATTCGATTTTTTTTTTTTTGGAAGGGAAAAAACTCCAAGATATGAAATACACGTCCCGGTGACAGCTGTTTAATTTTCAAAGCTCGAAAACTCTTTTTTGGAATGTTTCGATCTCAAATCCCTAATCATAAATTTATTTATCACTTTGCTTTTGGCTAATGGCCACTCGTCCACAGGACCACAACTTAAATTAACAATTTCTTTTATCATATTCAACTTTGGTCTCGTTTTCCTTTTCGTTTTTGAGTGGGGTGGAGTTTATCATGGATCTCGAATCCTACGTCTTCATTTTAAATTTAAAATACTGATATCAAATGAACTATTTAAATCGTAAATTATGAGTAGTTCTGTTGTGAGACGGTTTTACGAATTTTTATCTGTGAGATGGGTCAACCCTACCGATATTCAAAATAAAAAGTAATATTTTTTCATGGATAACTCAAATAAGAGATCTGTCTCACAAAATACAGCTCGTAATATCGTCTCACACAAGTTTTTGCCATAAATTATTGAGACTTGTGAGTACCGATATTCACAATAAAAAATAATACTCTTAGCATAAAAACTAATATTTTTCATGAATGACCCAAATAAAAGATATGTCTCACAAAATACGATCCGTGATACAGTCTCACACAAGTTTTTGTCATAAATTATTTGTTTTTTGAACTATGATATTGTTTGTATTGTAATTGAACAAATTTGATAAAACAAAAAAATATATGTAGGATCGATCGCTTGTCAATTTATTGAAAACTATAGTTGATGATACCAATGCAATTTAAATATTTTAAATTTTATATCAATTCAAACATCACATTTAAATTACTCTACCAAGTAGAGAATTATTATTATACCCAACAATTTCGCTCTCAATAATTGCAATTCTTGCCGTAAATGATAATTGCACGCGTGATATTGACTCTGTTATCGATTGTAAAATCGAACGCTTCGCTTTACCAAAAGTTATAGTGGATGGTAACAACGTAATTCAAATTTTTTAAACTATACGACTCAAGAACCACGTTTCAATTGCTCTAACCAATAAAAACAATAATTACACCCAACAATATATTAAACACCATTGTTTACATACAACACATAAAATCTAATTGAATCATCTATAATTTTTTTCCCTCATTGTGTATTGGAGCTGAAAGATCGAACTATAACAAAATATTTTGAAATGTTAGTGACTAAATATATAGTAATTCAATCTCATGGGTTTGCATTATAAAATATTAATTAACTGTTAATACACGTATGTATAAAATATTTAATATTTTTTTTATTAATGATGGCTAGATATACGTGTTAGTTAAAATCCAACTGCCCTTTAATTAAAAGGCTGGCATGTAAGCAAATTATGGATTCTTTTGTCTCCACCAACTCCACCACAAAAAACATACATAATTAAAAATGATAAGTAGTTTTGTTAATTTTTTTAATTGAAGATTCTGACAATTTATCTTCTTTTTTTTCCTTATCAAATTTATAAACCATGTACATAATTTAATTGAATTTATAGATGCGTTTAAGGACAATTACCACCTTTTTATGGAGCCACGTGTCGTATTAAAAGTTAATTAATCGATTATTTTTTTGGGATATGTAAATTATGGTACGAATGGTATTTATTGTAGTAAATTGGAAGGAAGCAGTAAAGAGTAAAGACCAGATTTTTATTTATTTCTACATGTGATACACTGAACACGGGAAAAGTGACTTCAATTCCATATTTATTTATGTTTATCCATTGCAACACTCCAACCAACATTATTCAAGAGCGCTTTTATGAGATCATTTTTTCTTTAAAATTATTTTTTTAATTAAAAATTTAATAAAAGATAATAGTTATGAAATTTTAATATCTGAAAAACCTATGAATCAGAAGTGAAAACATACGTACCATCTCTAGTAAATGATTTTATAAAAATTATGGAAAACATTAATGATGAGGTTTAGAAGTGTGTGCAATTTCTGGAAAATGATTTTATAAAAATTCCGATTTTTAGAAGTTGCAAACATCGACTTAATAATAGACAGATCACAATTACGATTTCCAACCAAAAAAATATGTAGATATCAAGTTCATCGTGATAATGAAAAAATATATATGAACAAAGGCCACAAGAATTAAGGTGGGATGTTATCAATAAGTATATGTTAATATATATCACATTAAAAATGGTTAAAGATTTGGATATCATCCAACTAATTTAAAAAGAGAAGACCATAACATTCCATAGAAGTTCTCCATTGAAAGAAAAGCAACAATATAATTTCTTTTATTCCGATATTTGATTATTTTGTTATAAACAAATTAAAAAGATGACATAAATTTGTGTGAGACGGTCTCACGTGTCGTATTTTGTCAGATGAATCTCTTATTTGTGTCATCCATAAAAAATGTTACTTTATATGCTAATAATATAATTTTTTATTGTGAATATCGGTAGGATTGACTTGTCTCATAGATAAAGATTTGTGAAACCTGTATCACAAAAAATCTACTCATAAAAGATTAGTATATATGTCGACTAGGTCAATTTAGGTAATTGGAGTTGGTTCAAACTCAAATCTCCCTCTAATCATCAACCACGGTTAACCTTTTTCACAAAAGGACAATATCTAATTAATTCTTACATTAATTCATATCTAAACCCCGAAAGTTATTAGTGGTGGATGGCTTACCTTGTATAATTTAATTAAAATGTCATACATTTATTATTATTAATTAATTATTTTTGCAATTAAAATTTCACTTATATTTTAAACACCGCGTGCTGCCTATATATATATATTTATATATAGACACACACACTATGTTGAATGGAGACTCAACCGAAAAGTGATGTATATTTAATTGTGACCGACCACGTCAACGTGATGGTAGAGGATAATAAATTTTATTTTCGCGTGGACCCATTCATTCTTTTCTTTTTTTCTTCTTCTTTATATTTATATTTATGTTTATATTATATATATATAATATATATGAACATTTGTGTGGTTAATTAGATGTTAATGAAGTATTTGGATAAAAAATCACTTAAACAAATCTAGTTGTTTTAAGTGATTTATTAAATAAAACAAAAGTGATTTTAACGTAAGGATAAATGTTTAAAAAAATTTGTTTTTAGTTTAAAATATAATTAAAGACAAAAGACCAAACGATAGAAATTTTAGCCTCCAAAATGTTTTTTAAAACTAGTTTTGAAGGTGTTTTGTCTAAAAAAAAAAATCTTTGTTTATCCATTGACTGGCTCCAACCATACGAGCAGGAACAAGTTCACCCGACATATCAAGACAAACAGAGAAACAGCTGCATCTGCTAATTAATTAAATTGCCAGTGATGTTACATGTTACCGAGTTTATTTATTTTCATAAATTGGTCAAAGAAATTATATTAACTTTACGTGAAACAATCACAAATTTCAGATTCATTCTCTATATTTAAATAATGTTTCATGTTAATTTACTCAATAATAAAACAATTGAAATCCATTTTTATTTATTTAACTAATATATAAATAAATAGCTTATGTGATTTCATATATTGTTTTATTATTAATAATAAAAATAAAATTCAAATATATCAATCTAAATACAATCTTATTCCTAGTTTTTTTTTTAAAAAAAATAAAAAAAAATTAGGATTCACGAATTCATCATCGTCAAAATTTAAAAATAATATTGAAATCACATGTAACATTGTGTACATCCTTAATATTTACTATCGACCACCCTATGAACAAAAAAAAATTACTAGTTAAAAAACATATATATATATATCAAACTACAGCCCGGCGGCAATCAGCTACTCCAAAACCAACTCGTTTTCTGATGAGATCGAATTCCACCCAATGATTTTGCTGATGAAAATTACCAATGATATTACTAGCAACACCGAGCGATTCCGATCGTCCGATCCCCACGCAGTGGATCCCATCTCCCACGTCATCCAATATCCTCTCCTTATTGGTCAAAATCTCCAGTCCATTATCAAATTCAAAACTCATGTCGCCTATCAGCCGTCCGATCTCGACCGGATTGCCATCAAAGCACATGTCCAACGAACCCCCATACACGTACCCCTTCTTCAATTTTGGACCCGCCAGCCTCACAACATGTTCCCTCACTTTGGAATAGGCAGCTTCCACCAGAAAGGTGTACTGGGTGCCGGAATCGATCATCGTCTGGCCAGAACCTCCGGCATCTGGCCGGAAAACGGTACTCGAGATGTTCAGCCTTGTCCCGCCGATTTTAATACCCGTCATCGGGATAGTGTAGGCTAAGGGGTCGAAGTTGGGCATTTCATGGCTTCTTGGGAAGGCCAAGAGATTAACATATTGAAATTTCCGAGAATTCGGGTTTCTGCCTAGATAAAACGTGCCTGCTGGATTTATTTTGGTGTTGCCTTGTCGAGTGGGTACGCAATAAGAAAATCTCGGGACCTTGGCTTGAGAAGCGAATGACAATCTCCCCAGATTCATTCCCAAGATGCCTTCGGCCTCAGCGGAGTCTGTTGTGCACCCTAGGATCAAAGGAGGGGTGACCCGGGAGCGAGAAAAGGTGAACTTTTCCCTGACGAGATTTCCCTCCGCCAAAGTCCCGTCGGCGTAGAAGTAAGAGTAGTGGCACAGACGGTTCTGATCGCACGAAGTGGGGAGGGTGAAGTCGGGGATTCGAGGCTTGCAGAGAGGGTGTGTGCAAGGGAGAACAGAGAAAGTTGAAGAAAGAGAGGGATCGAAAGACGAGGACGGAGGCCGCGGCGGAGGCGGCGCTTTGGGGGACTTCTTGTGACACTGAATCCAAGAAAGCTGGCTGCCGGTGTCGATAACCACCTGCTGAACCTGGGGTGGGGTCCCAATAGGAAGAGAAACGATCAGAGCCATTGAGTACTTGAACGACGATGTGTAGTCGTAATTAAACGGTGACGATGAAGCCGCATCCTTGTTCTGTGTGCCGACGGTTTCATTAGACGAATACATAAGTGAAGATAAATATTTTTCCTTGGAAACGGAGTTTCTGGACATGGGAGCCGATTTTAATGGAAAAGACACAGAAATCATCCTCTTTTGTACAGTGACATGGAAGAAACTGAAAAAGATGAAGCTAATTAAGAAGATGAAGCTGCGGGATGCCATTTTTTAAAATTGCAGAGAGTTTTTGAAATTTGAACAAGAGAGAGTGGAGTTTGTGAACACTGTCTGTGGAAGTACAGAGGACTTGTTAGATTTTGTTTGATATTTATACTGTGGATTCCAATATATTCATTGGATACAGTGAGTGTTGGTGTCCACGTACAATTTTTTTTTTAGAAAAAATATATCTGTCTAGCAATTTTTTTTTCTTATGTTATATAGAAATATTTATTATTATTATTATATACAGCTGGATGGTGGTGATATTTATCAAAAACACTACTCCAGTGGCGATGAGGAATTGAAATGTACCTAATTAGAAGTGAGAGGACATGAAAAAATAAATGAAAGGAAGAACGCGGTTTTACAGCTCGAGCAGTTGCATCTAATGATGGATGAATGCAGTTTAATTACCTTCTACTGCACTGTAGTCAATGCTACTAAATAGCCCAATTACATACTACATCCATCTTCCTTATCGTTTTTCCCTGTACCATTTATTTGTCTTTCAATGCGGCTACGTTAGAATCTTGAAACAACTCGACATTGTTATTCGCTTCGAGCGTTCGTAAGAAACATTGCTATTATACACATTAGTTAACTGTTTATCTACTCGACGATATATTCTTTTATTATATATATAATATATATATATATATATATATATATATATAATGGGGTTTCGTTGATTTTCATTTATTGAAAATTTTACTTTTCGAAAACTGAAAATCTAAAAGCGATTAAAAAACGACAAGAAATCCCACATAGCCCGGCCCCCATCTTCCGATTTGGGTTCTTCCGTGACAGCTAGCTAGTGCTTGATTTTTAACATGTTTAGAGGCAAACATAGAATAGGCCCCTTTTTCTTTTTTCCTTTTTTTCTTTCGTTGTTTCCAAAATTTAATTACCAATCACAAGCACATAGTGTGTTAATTTTGGTGTATAAATTTAGATTATATGTTCCTCTTGTGTTTATTCTGATGAGTACAATTTGGTTAAGTTGTCACTATTATTAAATAACAATTAGTAAGGTTAAAGGTGTTCAAACTTTCGTTTAAACGAAAGATTTGTAAATTTAAACTTAAAGATCCGACTCGGAAATCAATTTTTTAATTTGAATAAATGTTCAAATAGGAGTTGACATGGTTTGATTTCAGATTACTATAAACATAGAAATTTAATTAGATTACTACTTTTATTTATATTTTTATATAGATTGAATATTTTGTGAAATAATATTTAACGTATTAAAAATAATTTTTTTTAAATATTTGGTGGATTGTTATTTATTTAATTTATTTAGATTTTATATTATAGTTTTTACTAAAATATTAACCAAAAATATAATATATTCAATTTAAAATATATTTTAATAATTGATTTAAATAAATAAATAAATCGAACCGTTTTGATATAAAATCGAATCTAACCGAAAAAAAAAATGATTTGAATACATATTATATATTTTTAAATCAAAAAACCGATTCCCGAACAAATCCGAACTGATTCTTAGCTTATTGATAGAATATACAAAATAAATAAATTCCGTAGATTTTTTTTGATATTTGATATAAGTACAAAACTTGTGTGCGACGGTCTCACATGTCGTATTTGTGAGACGGATCTCTTATTTGGATTACCCATGAAAAATATTACTTTTTATAGTAAGAGTATTACTTTTTATTGTGAATATGAGTAGGGTTGAGCCGTCCTACAAATTATCATCCGTACGACGGTCTCACATGATACTCACTCTTAATATAAATTATATATTTATGCACTAATAATTAGACGGGTCGCATAGCAAAATATTTTATAAAAAAGAGGATTACAAATCACCATCGATCTCTCTTTTGGTGGCTTCAAGAACGCACACTTGTCTAAATGCAGAGTTTTATTCTGTTCATATCAGCTTTAATTTGCTTTGACCCTTTTCAGCAAACGAGCTTTCGAAGAAGTCGCGAGACAATGATCCTACTAAAAATAAAATAATAAATTAACAGGTCCATCGAAAGTCCATTTCACACATTTTTAATTGTAAGATGTGTTGATTATGTTAATATTTACGATGACATAAAAATAATATTTTTTTGAGATTATTTAAATAAAAAATCTGTCTCACAAAATTGATCAATTATAACGTTTTACGAGAGTTTTTATAATAACAAAACACTTAATTTTATGAGTAAATCAATTCGTCCTAATTACTTTCTAATTATTTAGGATTTCTTTTATTGTCTAGTTTTTATATTTAGTATTTTTTCAATTGATATATTCATATTAATCAAGTCCTTGAAAAATGTAATACTGTTTTTTGAATAAATTAAACAAGATTAAAATACGATCTTGTTCATATATTTTATTTCTGAGAAAAATTTATGTGGAGACGGTTTTACCACGGAATCGTATGTTGTGAGAAGAATATCTTATTTGGGTCATCCATGGAAAAGTTATTACTTTTAGTTTAAATATCGGTAGGGTTGACCCGTCTCATAAATAAAGATTCGTGAGACCGTCTCGTATGAAAAACTCTTACTCTTTTACTTTCTAATAATTTCCTTAATATATAATATATATTAGTTTGAATCCTGCCACACCTATCGTGCACACATTGTGAGCACCGTATGAGTGTATCACCCATTGGATCATGCGCAATTTTTCTATATCTCATCACATCCAATGGGTGAGTGACACCTCAATCGGTGCTACAAAGGTGTGCACGGTAGGTGTGCAGGATATATCAAAACATATTAAATATATTATATATATATATATAAATATATATATATTTATATAATATATATATACAAATGTACAATATTTGGAACAAATATAGTACTTTACAGTTTACACCATCAAAATACACTAAATCTATATGTATATCTCCTACGACCTCCTCGATATTAGGGGTTCGGTTGGACAAGAATTCTAAATATTTTTTAGTTTTTATAAATTTTAAAAAAATAAAGTATATGTTTGAACAAGATTTTTGTAAAACATTTTTGAAAATATTTTGAAAAAAGTATATTTCAAGTAAAGTTTTCAAAGGACGAATTGAAATATGTTTTTTTTTATGTTTTAATAATCGAAAGCAATGATACAAAAAAAAAAACACTATTTTACAATTTAAAATATTTTTATAAAATAATTGTCCAAACACATATTTATCCTTACAACAATTTAGAAACTATTTTATAAAAACGTTTTATAAGTACTTGTTGAAACCGAACTTTTCTAGACCCACTTCCGTGGCATGTTAGACAAGATTACCGTCCAAAACTACAAAATCATAACTTTTAACTGGTATTTTTAAAATTTAATATCACTTTTATTCTCTAAAATATATATTTGGTGAGACCCAACTAAATCAAATGTTTGATATTTTTTTATTCATACGATTTTATATTCATAAAGCATTTTGATTTGCGCATGCAACATCACACTAAATTCCACAGAATCTGTGTATGATGTTAATATTTTTTTATTAAAAAATTAATTGGTCGATGATTGGACGGGTGTCACATTAACATTAATTCCATCACCCACTGCCTCATATTTCCAAAGATTTTTTTTTATAAAAGAAATAGAATATATTTAATTATTTATACGTAAAAATTATATCAATTATGATAAAATATAGGAATTGGGAGGTTTATTTATTTAATATGTTATAGCTCGTGGTATAATATATTTTTTATAAGCAAGCCCCTAATGGTATTTGATTTTTACAATCAAACAATAAATAAACTATATATATAATGTGTGATAGCACAATTAATTAAGAGTAAGTTTTTTGTGAGATGATATCACGAATCTTTGTACGTGACATTGATCAATTTTGTTCATATTTACAATAAAATTAATTTTTTTGTATAAAAAATGATATTTTTTATGGATGACCGAAATAAGATGTTCGCTTTACAAAATTGATCTATGAGAACGTCTCACATGATTTTTTTGTAATTAATTAATCTAAAGTTCATTGATTCTCTAATTAATTTGTTTGTAATCATTTCGATTGATTTGTCATTTTATCTCGTATCTTATTGTAAAAGCAACACCTTTTTCTGTTAAATACTGCTTATCCCAAGGATTTATGATAAGATTTATCAAGGATGTGATTAAATCAGTGTTTATATTGAGTATTACGTCATCCATTGTGCGGTTAAATCTAGCTAATCGCATAAATTATAACTGGAATAATAATATCAAAAATATAAACGATTTTCACTTTTCGTTGCCAGTAATTATATCATCGAAAAATGAAAAATATCGACTATATTAAATTAGCATCTCTGCTCCATACATTTTTTATACGAGGAAAATAATAATAATCAATTATTTATTTTATTTAAATAAAATGTGACGAACAAATTCGAAATTCGTGAAACGAATTAAATGTGTGTCGTCAGCGTGTTTCCGTGTTTGGCCCAATTAATACGAAAAAGAAATATAATGTTATTCTTTCGATAAAAATATTAAATAATTTAAACTGAATTTAGTAATTAGAGTCGAATAATTATATATATTGAAGATGAGAGATTTGTATTACGTTGAAAGTTTAAACACTTCAATATCCATAACATCAAATCGAGAGATCGAAAGGCAAGATGAAATATTTTTATCTAGTGATATAAATTCGAAAAAACTGCTAAAAGCTATACGAGCGAACAATGAGCAACACAGATCGTCTTATATGTTGTATTTTCACCTAACGTAGATGATTTACCGACAATTATCATATACAACATCATAAACACACATCTACTCTATCTATATAAATAGATACAATAATGTTGTTGGTTATCATTCCACATTTAGTAACTTAATATCATGAGTTGGAATTAGCTGTATGGAAAATTATATTTGCTCATTTTTTAATAAAAACCCATTTATTTTTATTTAATAAGATATGATATTGTTGTCTCGATGACATAGTATTATGGACTTCCACACAGTATCCCACTCCATTTCATTTTCCCAAGCCCCACACAAAAAAATGTATCATCAATTCATCATCAAATATATACATATATATAATATATATATTTATTCAATTAATCTTAAAATTTAAGGTTGGCCTTAATATAAAATTTTAAGCTATGTATAGATAATTATTTTCGGCCATACTTGGTCCTATTCGTGATTATGATGGCACTCTCTCTCTCTCTCTTTTTTTCTTTTTTTTTTCTCTCTCTGTTTTAGAATGAATCAGTCGATATAACCTCAACAATATGTTTTTTGTTTTGTTTTTTTATATATAAAATATTAGTTCTATAATTTCCTGGTCAAGCCAACCGCGTCATCTTTCTCAATCGGTCCAGGATGGATCTATTATTGACTTCCATAAAAGTTCATTAGTGATGAAATGAAATAAATAAGTGTGAAGATAAGTGTGAAGGTTATTTTTGGATTGAATAATTTAGATTTGAAGAAATATTTTTAAATTGTTTCATATTATGATAGGCAAAAACTTGTGTGAGACGGTCTCACGGGTCGAATTTCTGAGATTGATCTCTTATTTGGGTCACCCATGCAAAAGTATACTTTTTTATGCTAAAAGTATTACTTTTTATTGTGAATATGGGTAAGATTGACCCGTCTCACAGATTAGTATTCGTGAGACGGTCTCACATAAGACCCACTCATTATGATATACTTGAAAATCACCCTAATGACAAAAAAAAAAAAAAAAAAACTAATTGGAAGAACGGGAATTCAATGGATTTTAACTTAAAATGGAAGTGGTTGACAAAAAATGAAGACATCTATAAAGTACTTTAACATAATATAAAAACGGGAAGAAACTTAAAAATGAAACTCCAATATTGTCCTATAGGTTATTATAGGCCATGATTAAACCATCCAAATAAATAAAACCTGATTCCGATCTCAATAAATAATGTAATGGCATAGGTTGGACGAATTAATATATATATATAATAAATAATGTAATGGACGAATATATATATATATATATATATATATATATATATATATATATATATATATATATATATATATATATGAGAGGGACTTGTGCGGCGTCAAAACATCTCCAAGTCCAACTATAATTTGCATCCTCTCCGGCAATTATTTATGAGTGAATGATCACTTTATGGGCCACATTAATCATATAGATAGATAGATAGATATGAATTTGTGCCCCTATAAATAATATCAGCCACTTATATATATGTGTTCATAAATTTCTTGCACAAGAAACTTTAATTTGCGTGTTATATTCGAGAATAACAATATCATTTGATAATTGATGATATCCTCAACCCGAATCCTTAACTGTTCACAGCAGAATTACACGATCAACGATAGTTTTGTGCACAACACAGGATCTATACATATCTTATGTCCGTAATTTAAAATTTTATTTGGGATAAATTATATGTAGAATGATGGCTCATGGCATGTACATAATGATTTTGACGACCATAGCAAGTTAAAACTAAAAGCTGGTTTTAAGGTAGCTGTTTTATTGAATTTATTCCACAGAGCTAGTTGCATAAAAAAAAGGGTTGAGGATTGCTTGTTATGATCGTTGCATTCTTAAATTAAGCTAAAGATAATTAAGAACAAAAATTTATACTAAACACGTCGTGTACAGTTGTTAATAAGCAAATGTTATTGAAGTACAAGGATTCAAAAACTAAGAACGATACATCACACGGTCGCCACACAACGGCAAAAGTCCAGTTTCTTTTGAATTCATCAATTTTATTTTTTCCTGGCCACGAATATAACTGCATCAGAGGTAAAATTCACCAAAAAATGATGCAAAAAGTTGGGTTTCAGTCCTGCTTCAATGCCTTTCGAATTAGAGTTCTGACTATCACTATGAAAAGGTAAGCCAAGAGAGCGATACCGATACCCAACGCCAAGATTAGATAGTCATAAGTAGCATCTTGGACCGTGTACGTTCTGATACCTATTGTGTCCCAATTGCTTTCAGTCCAAACTGGATCCTCCATCCTCATGATATCTGAAGAATTGTAGGGTAGCAATGTCCAGCCACCTGATTCGTATTTCAATCGAGTTGAATACGCAGGGACATACCTGAGATGAACAAGAAGCTTTAGTTCATGGAACTTCGAAAACTTTTAACATTTAGCACTCTAGCAATGGGTGATCAGAGTTCTCGAATATGCTTCCAAGCAAGGTTATCTGGTTCATATGGATATATATCATATGCTCACTTCGTATAAAAGCTTCACTTATCAGAGATGCAAAACATCTAATATTTATTGGCCATCTAGCATTCAAGCTATCACATAGAAACTGTGTCGTATAAAAACTTGAGCTGATATACAAGCAGACAGAAAGTAACATATATATTATTCTAACACGAACAATATGATGAGACATGAAAAAAGTGTGAGGAAATAAAAAATCACCTTGGTCAAACTAAATTTGCGAAAAATAATACTCCCCCAAGTGTACTTGAGTATATATTCAAATACACTTGAGATTATTAGTTTGTAAAAAAGTTTGACAATCTATCAACACATATCATAAATCAAATGCGCTGTAGCAATGTGCCAAATTTTGAACCAAAAGTGGTATCAACTAGAGTCAAAGAACCGTAAACTACCTGGTAGTTGATACCACACAGACACCTTTTCCGTCAGTCTCGGTTTTTATGCACAATTCACCAGCACCATTGCAATCTTTTGGGCAAGCAGAGCTCATATTTTTAGATGGAGTAGACGTTTTATCAGCCAAAAAGCTCCACACAAACCTTGAAACATCCCCAACATAAACAGGATTAGGTGCAGAAGAAGGTTCTCCCAAAATGACACCAACATAGTGGCTGGGGCAAGTTGATGAGGGAGAAATATAGCGCTTCACCAGATCACACTGATAAACCAGGTTCACATTTTAACAGACAACTGAGAAGTTCTTCGACCATAGAGGCATTGGCCTTGATAGAATTAATAACTGAATCATTATTGCCACCAGCAGCGATGTATAATGTTCGAGCGACGAGTGCAGCAGCAGCCACAATCGCTGAAGAGTTGACTGTTAGCTGCATTAAAGCAACAAAAGATTTTTTCACAAATCCAATACTCATTATACAATGCTACACAAGGTGGGAAAAATAATAGAGAATTTTGGATGCACTAACATAGGTCGTCGAGATGGCTGTGATAGAACTTGTTGGTAAAAGAAGAGTCAAAATCTTCCAAAACAAGACCAGAAGTCTGATGGTTCTGCAAAACAAAATTTATATTTGAAATATAGAAGATTCAGCAAAACCTTTGTAATCCAAACAATTATTCGTTCATAATTCTACAGATATAAAACACAACACAAAAATCCATCAATTGATGTATGCCAAGGAGGTTCCTCGGCAACAGACTACTGCTATCATAAGAAATCCTGAACTACTGGTAGAAACTCACCAATGAAGTTTAATTTATAGTGGAATCATATCTATTTAAGAAATTAATGCACATATATAATACATTGAGTATTAGAATAAGTTCGATCAAATAAAACTGAAGTGCTGACGACCTTTCCAAAATCTGATTCCTATGATTTAACATGAGACTACTCTAATGCTTACGATCTCGTAGACATTGATATCATTGTATTTTGTGGAGTCACGTCACTATTGCCAACTTTTCTGTGTGTGAAACACAACCTTTGCTCTCGATAACATTTTCATGTATTCATCTATCAAGAAACAAGGCCAGCTGCATGGCATAACTTAAACCACAATATCCACTCTTTTTACTAAGGACTTCTTTCAGGAAACTGATTGGATATTATCATCAGGTCCTTGAAATTTTAAGCTTTGGAAAATCAGTTTACCTTATAAAACTCCTTAAATAAACCATCATAGTAACAAATGGACTAAAAAAAGACAAGGCTAAATACATATCTGTTTATCCCTAACCTTCCTCAGAAATGTCATTAGTGAGGATGGAGGCACTCCAGGATTTGATGTGCTAGCTCTTTTGACCACAATGCCATCAGTTTTCAAGGAATCTTGAGCACGCTGTAATGCATTCAGTGTTCCGAGCACGGAGGATGTATCCTGCTAAGTTAATGAGGTCAAATTGAGGACATCTAGCTCAATAAATATAAGTCAAACAATAGCATTACCAGGCTACCAGCAGACATTATGAAAAATATGTGCAACAAGTAAGGCAAATAAGCTAAATTTATGACACTAGAATCAAATTGTGAGAACAATAAACGCCTAAAACAATCTCCAAACTTACCCCAGAAGTATGAGCAAACAATGTTTTCACGCCCTGAGAAAAACTCTTCCCAACAGATCCGATTTCCATTACCTGCTCAAATATCACAGCGCTCGATAGAGTTACCAATAGATAAAGCACCCTACAAATAATCCACCAATAATTGGAATGTAGCCAAAGAATCATGTATTCAATCTTGCCAAGGTAACATGGGATTAAATACAACGGAAAACTTGCTAAGTGTTTTTTTTAATGATGTATATATAACTCTTATTTTTTTCCACCTTGTTATATCTTGTATAGTTTCTATGGTCGAGAGTTCCAAGTGAATAAATAATAAAGGTTATGTAATAGACAGTGGTGAAGCATAATAGAAACTATATGGAAACCAATCGTAGAAAAGAATCTAACCAAAGAAAAACAACAATCATATGTTAGAAACGTGTCTAGAGGATGTGTATCAAAAAATGGGATGTAAAAATAGTGAGAGCCCCCAAAATAGAATCCGACAAAAATATGTACAAAAAAATATCAGCAACCAAATTGATGCACATACCTAACTAAAAAAAATTCACAAAACTTAAAGAAAAAAATTCATATAAAGTGCCGAAAAGTGGATCAAGAAAGAGAAACCACTCGAAGATAACAAAAACCAAATCATGTCCTTGCATCACTTTCTGCTTCGCACAATTGAGAACAGGATTCTCAAAACTGCAAATTAATTTGAATTTGAGAGCACATATTAAGTAAAGGATTAATATAAAACGCTGGAAGGGAAATACCATTTCAACCATCGCCATGTCAAGGCCCTTAATGGCATCCGAGTGTTGATCGGATTCCAGAAGAAATCTTCTGCTACCAAGGTAGCCCCAGGCTTCACCAGTGAGAACCACAAACACAAGCTGAGGCAGGTAAACTTATGAAAATAAATCTTTCCGCAAGACTTAAAAAGTGAACATAAACATCTCATTTCAACTATAAAATTAAGAATAGAAACAAGCGAAGAAGCCATACAGATAAATGTCCAGAGATATTATGATTGTCAAGACTGGAAACAACTACAACAGGAGTAAAAAGCAGAGACTATGAGATACAAGCACATAACACTCAACTAGCGACGGGCGACCAACCTGTTTATTAAGTTCATCCAATTTCTGAATGCAGTGAAATAGCATCAACTGCAGCCAGCAATGTAATTAAACCCTAGACATTAAAAAAATAAAGAAAAGTACAATATGAATTTGCTTATATGAGATTGTCTTTAGCCAAAGGTTGAAACAAAGAATCACAATAGAAAAGATAACTCACAGATATAGGGGAATCTGCACCAAGGCTTTTGTCACGGAAAAAAGATGCCGAGTCCATTGATGTCACTGTCAGTACAAGTGGTTTTGTCTTTGGAGAAGATGAGATACTAATAGGTGGAAGTGCTGACCAGACACTGCCCTTCAAATTGAAGATATGACAGATCAAAAAATAAATGTCAGACCTCCACAACATTCTGATACCAGATTGAGAAGCAACAGACCATGTAAGATCAATTTGTAACAGCTGTTCAATGTTGAAAATAATTAGGAATTACCAAGGATCATTATAATTAGGAAATGACAGTGACTCATCTATTTAAATGATATGGATAGAATGAAAACCTCACCAAAAATGATTGCGTTAAAAGGACCAGGTGCATCACTAACATGGTATGCATGTCACTAGGCAGTTGTGCAGTGGCTAGGTTTAAAAGGTTCACTTTTCATTCTAAAAAAAGGGTTCAGTTTAGGGGACAGACAATTGGCTAGGTTCAAATTCTTACTTCCTGCATTATCCGATATCTATTGAGAAAATTTTGACGAAGCAAACTTGTATCATAAGCAAGAAGCATATCAAAAAGTGCAGTACTCCTTCCGCCCAATAGTGAAGGTTAGGCACATGTTATTAGGTATGATGTTTTAAGTAGGAGTTGAGAATTGGGAGTATCCTCTATGTTTTAAACTCTAGAAGGAGATCTCTTGGAATCAACTATCAGAAAATACAAGCACGGGGCCTCTTGAAAGAAAACATTTTAGCATAAGAAATAAAAAATTGATCCTAAACTGTACAACTTCAGCAATTATTACTATGCCATACCCTTACCATATAACACACTTTGACGACCCATAGTCAAACCCTGTAAAACCTAAAAATATGACACAACTGTTGCACATTTGCTACAGGTCCAGAACACTGACCCCAAAACAATTTAACAATGTAGCTTCTTACTGCAGTTTTGCTCATATAATGCTTGATAATTCTTTCTCAACGAGCATTCATCAAATCAACCTTTTGTCGTAAAATAAGTGAGGAGTATGACAACTTATATCGATGCTGGAATCGGTAAGTTTCCATATCCCTGCTCAAAGTGGAAACGCTAACTAATAAAATCTGTGTATCCTAAAATGGGGAAAGTTACAAATCCCGACAACTGAATATGCATCAGTGTCTCACATCTATTTCCAAAATGGAGCACGGGTTTGCTGTCATTCCAGTGGAGGTTTCTCCATTTATATGGTCAATTCATGTTTGTTTAACCAACTTTAATTCAGTTTAATATAGTTTCATAATAACCATCAATCACTATCTCTTCATCACTCCCAAAAAATACACATCTAGAAAGAATTTTTTAACAATAAATCTCCGCATCCAAATTAAAAAACTAATCCAAAACATCTTCAAATAACAATACATCATATCAATTTAAAAAAAAATTCTGAACAAATATATAAAGACTTAAAAACTATTTCAACCACTTCCATTTTAAGTTAAAATCCATTGAAAGCCCAACGCAATGCCGCAAGTAGAATTGTAGAATTTTAGTCATAAAAACCAAAGATGGGAAAAACAAGTCCAATCAATTAATCTACTGTAACAAAATAGAACAGCAAGAAACTATGATAATCTAGGTCCTGCAAGTACAGGCCAATCCTTGCAAAACTACAACTTTTCTGGATACACTAGAATCTTTAATGCAGACACATTAAAAAAAAACATAAAAAATTAGCAAATAAGTATATGACCAGAAATAGAATAGCTAATTCCTATGACCTTGCAGAATTTAGTAACAGTCTCAATAAACCAGTAAAATAGAATTCATGAAACCAACCTGTATCCACCCAAAGGAAGACAAGTTCCATCCCTCAAACAAGCATCCGAATCAGGACTACCAGATTTAGTTGTCTACTCAAAAGAAAAATTGCATTGGTTAGCATATCCTCAACTATTACGGTATCAAAAAAATATAGCAGACATCAATACGGTCTCTCCAGAATTTCTTACCTCCATCACCAGATCAAACTCAACAACATCCTCAATATAAGATGTCTTTCTCTTGTCGTTCTTCAAGACAGCCTGCAGAATGGGAATTTTTTTCCTTATGGTGCATCAGGTGCAGAAGAATGCAAAATACTGATTGAGTTGGTGACGTATGGGTGAATTCTTCTGCAGTGTAGACTTTGATTTAATTAAGATTTATGGATACTTAAGTGAGCATGTAAAGGGAGGAGCGCCAATACTAATGATTCTCATTTGCATAATTTACATCATCTCCTTCCATCCATGGATTTTGATAGAATACAGGTCTGGTACTAGGTAACACTGGCTGTGTCATAATCTTAACAACTATGGTAGTGGTGTCAGTGGCTCTAACCCAGTCAACAAAAACTTATCAACTTCTCATCGACAAACAAAAAAAAAGGCGGAAAAATCTTAGTGTCCATAACAACTGCTAGGACCTCACAACTACCTCTTGCCATTTTTATCATCTAGTAATCTTCTGGAACTAATAATTCAAGTAATTAACAAGAAACTCGAAGTGTCAAGAGTAAACAAGCTTTAGAACACAATACCTCTTGCAAGATTGGCGTGCTAGTTTCAGAAAGTAAAAACACAGGAAAGTTAAAAGCTTTCCACATAATTCCAGATCCCTGCAGGTGTAGACAACAAGATCATATTCATAAAATTGACATATGTTGGATTTCCAAGGAGAGTACGATGCAGCAATATCTATGTATAAAAGATGAAGCAAGAACTTCATATATGCAAGCAGTGCCAGATATGACATCATTAAAATGTGGGTAGTATTTTACATATAATAGTCAGTGGAATCCTTGAAAATGAAAGAGAATCCACATCGGGAAAATAAGGGGAAAAACAGGTTCAAATGAAAAAAACTCAATTGCATAGTTGACTAAAAAAACATTATGTTCCTTGGAAAGTAATTTATGTCTTCTGATTAATTAAAGAGGTAGCCCGAAGGTGTTTCAAGAAAGTGCAACTAGCAAAAGTTATATCAACTCGATTTTAAACACAACTGCCCATCAGTTTCTAACTTTCTGTACACACCCTTTTAGTACAGGGACCAAGTCATTTGTCATTTAATATGGTCCACAATCGTAAGTTCTTAACACCCTGGCAGTATATGAACCAAAAGAAAATGTGCAGCTTTAAATTGCTAATAATTTTTCACCACATACTGCTGGATTCCACTCAAATTTGTTGTTTTTGTATGGAGCAAATTCAGCTTGTGGAAATTTTACATCTGGAGAATTTCCTGTGATTACCACCAACTGTTAGCTAACGAACTCTTCTTCACTCAATATTTAACAAACAAAAATAACTTACCCTTTAAACCATTTTGGACCTGAGTGCTCGCTTCAACTAAAACCCCAGCCACATTCCTCGAAAAATTTGGATCTTTTGATACTCTAAAATACAGGCAACAAATAGTGAAAATAATGAAAGAGAAGATTCCTCAATTGATCGGAGTTACAGCATAAGCCCCACTAATTAACGGAACAAAATTAAAAAAACAAGGTCACAAGATAAATGCTTAAAGAAAACACTAATTTGAACTATATACCATATTGAGTAAGAATAGAGAATAATAAATGTGATGGAAACTATTAAAATACATTATATGGACCCACATACATTATGACACCTAATTTCTTTTTTGTCATTTTAAAATATTAAATGCATTCAAGTGCTCAGCCATTTACCATAGCAATACCTATAATTCAAATTATGTTCTACGCAATTTCTTCAATGTCTGCAGCTATTAGTGTCAGCTCAGATAGTTTCATACTCAATCCTGGTGAATATTAATCATGGTTCTGAGAGGGATGAACTGGTGCCAACTCTGTGAAATGCATTTACTTTTGGGCCACCGTGAGAAAACTGGTGCAGTAGGAGTAGGACAAGAAGAAAGGGAGGAAGCAAATAAAGGATTAAATACATTCAGAGACCCGACCAAGTCTACCAATGAATGGACACATGTTGCTGATGATAACTAAAATGGAATTTGAATGTATTGATGGACATAAAGCATCAGAATGACCTAAAAAATGTCAAAACAGAAAAACGAGCAAGGAAGAAAACTCAATGAAGAATGAAATTGTTAATTTTTGGCAGATATATTAGAAACCAAAAACTGCATGCCTTGAAAGTAAGCTTTCAAATTCATCCGCAGAAACCAATATTGCAGTTGATCTGACCAACACATCTGCATTCTTGAATTGTACAATTGGAGCAACAACTTTCCCTCGGCCAGGATCTAAAATCCAATTTAATAATTAGCCGATAATGCACTAAAAGCTAAGCGGCTGATTAATTGAACCTCATTATAACAGTATTACAGTACCCACTTGAACAACCAATTTCCCCAGAAATGTTGAGCAATCGTACACATGGATATCCATCAAGTTGTGTGTACATAGACTTTTCAAGATCAGGAACTGACTCAACTGAATTTGTCTTCCCTGAAGCAGTTCAAAATCAATATAGCTCAAACCAGATCAAACTAATACTAAATAAAAACATATTGCAAACACGATGAAACTTAAAAGGGGATTTCAAAGGACAGAGCTTTACATGATCAGAAAACAACTCAATTTAATTTGACTTCTCTGAAGCTGTCCAAAACTCATGTAGCTCAAACAATACTAGACCAACATATATATTTTTTTTAAAGTTGTAAGCTTGATAAAAAAAATGAAAACAGGAAAGATCAGCAACCCACTTGAATGAGATTGGCTGTGTAAAATTTGCCCAAAATCAATCTAGCTCAGATGTAGAAGCTGCTCTAAGCATTACGCTTCAACTAAATTATAATGGTTTCAAAAATGGAATAGTATTAAGATTTTCTTATTTGAAAACTTCTTAATCCCCCACTAACTAAAACATAACCCATTAGACTAAACAAACTTCAACTTCATATTTAATATGATCAAATTACAAAAATCACGCGGCCACACAATTACCATTGAAACATGTAATGAACCAAAGATTAAACCAGAGAAGCCCACGACGATACTGCAGTTCTCCAGATTAAGCATTCAGGGAATGCAAAAAGAGAAAAAAGGAGAAAATTCTTAAGGTAGATTAATGAATAGCTAATAACAATAAAAACAGCCCATTAAACTCGGCGTGGTCAAGTCTATAATTTCCCCATCGAAGCTCAAGCATTCAATCTTCCACACAATTCCCATCAAAACATACAATTAGCTGACAGATAACCAAAACCCTTGATAAAAATCAAATTTTGATCACAGCCCTCTCATTTAGGAATTAAAAGTCAAGTAAAAAAAAAAGGAAAAAACAAAGGAACCTGATGTAGACGGGTGGAAACAAGCGGCGAGAAAAAGTAACGGGAGGAACAACGGGAGCTTCGACTCCATGGCGTAGTGTTCAGTGAACGGGAAGAAAAGTCTATGGAAGATTTGAACTTGAAATCCCTAGGCCATGGAATCCAAACTGACTCCGGGTATCAATTCAATCCTTTGTGCTATGTTTCCAGTCAATTACCGTAGAGTTTGGTGACAACAAAACAATTTGGTACATACAGTTTAATTGTCTTCAAAGTAAGTAATTGGTCAATTGCTAATTTGCCCTTGACAGCGTATTTTTCATCACACAAACTCGTGTGAAATCCTTTGAAGTTCAACTTTGGCAAATAGATTTTATTATCCGATATATCTAACTCATAAAAATATTACTTTTTGTATGAAGTAAAAAATAATAATTTTGTACATCAGAATATCATTTCCAAAGCAAGATTGATCCGAGTCGACCCATCTTCCAAATTAAAATTTGTGAAAATGTTACACAATAGCCCTATTTTTTCATTAAAGTTTTCATCAACAAATATAAAATGAGATAGTAAATTGAAATATATAATATATTAATTTTATTTTCAAATTAGTATAAAATTTGAGAAATATTCAGATGAATAAAAGATGTATAATATCATTTTTCCACAAAAAGATATCTAATTAGCAAGTTTTTGGCACCAAATGATGTATAATTACCAATTAGCAAGTTCGTTTAAATAATGAATTTAACTATCTTCATTTAGCATGATCATTGGGTTACGACGGTAATTTGGTCCATTTCGAGATACAATTTTAATAACTACTTCAACCTTTTAAATTCCAGTTGGGCTTATTTGATTTCAAATGCACAGCCCAAATACATATTTATGGTCCAAATTATTCTGTCCAGTTTCCTTAAAATTTTGTACATGTAAAATTGGAAGACAATTTTGGATTTTCACGCATAAACAAAGTCTACTTCTCAAAAAACAAAACCAAAAAAAAAAAAATGGAGACCAGAGGGATGAGAAATAATAGCGGGAAGAATTGGGAAAAGGATCAAATCACCAATATCTGAAAAATCTGGACTATTGTGAGATTGATATGAATTTTTTATTTTATTTTTGTGAAGGTTGAAAAGAAGGTGTTGGGTTCAACTTTGGAAAGGTGAAAAAAAGTAGCAAAGTTGAAGAAGATGGTCAAAATATTAATATTAAATTTTAAGTTTATGAAAAAATAATAATACAATGTAGAAGAAAAAGAAGGGTCGTGGTGGATGCCTTGAGCTTACTGGAGCTTTGAATTTTTTATTGTTTATATTTGCAAAAGATCTCCATTTTCGCAAAACTATTTCTCAAGTAAGCTGACGATAAGTCATCAAAGAGTTCATGTGAATAATAGAATACAAAAATTTATATAAGATGATCTTATTGGTCAATTTTATGAAACATATATTTTATTTAAGTCACTGAAAAAGTGTTATTTTTTATACCAAAAATCTTACGTTTTATTGTAAATATAAACAGTATTGACCGGTCTCATGATTTATTCGTGAGATAGTCTCATAAGATAGATCTCTTCGTAACGAAATATTAAACATATATTCATTTAAAAATGATATAATATCTTTTCAAGATAATGATGAATTTTCCTTCTTTTGATTTAGAGATAAAACGTTTTTATGTATATTTCATTTTCTCTTTTTATTTTCCCTGTTTTTTTCGCATGATCCACTCATCCGTTATTTCTATTTTTTTTCATTCAATTTTTTAAAAAAATTTACAATAAGAAGAGGAAAACTCTTTCAAGGTTCATTTTTTTTTATCCTTTACATGTCCAATTTTCTTATAGTTGTTTTGCTGCTGATTTATTTTATTTTATTTTGTTTTGTTCTGTTTTTTAATTATGCTATTTAGAAAGCTTGTGCTAGCTTTGCAAACACCGATAAACCCATCACTACACAAGTATTATCTTTTTAAATCCTCTTGTTTATCTTGTCGATTATTCTTGTATCACTTTTTCATGTCTCAACCATTTTTATTTATTTTAATTTTTAATTTTTTAAAAAAATTGGATTATTTCTTATATCCCTGAAAAATTATTTATTTCTATTCAAAAGTTAAAATTTTGTTTAAAGTTGAATTTTATTTTTGGTTACAAATATGTGAACTTATTTTGACCGGATCATTTTTTTTTTTATCATTCGATCGTTTCAACCTTTTTAAATAATTTTTAATATTTTTTTGGAATTTGATTTATTTCTTATATCACTAATGTTTTTTTATTGTATTCAAAAATTAAAAATTTATTAAAAGTTAAAAGTTTTTATTTAATTTGGTTACAAATATGCGATTAATTGGATTTTTTTTATATTTGTAACCAAAATAAAATTTTAACTTTTAAATACAAAAACTTTTTTTTAGAGATATAAGAAATAAATCAAGTTCCAAAAAAAAAAAATGCTAAACCGGTTCTTAGATAAATACTTTAGAAACATATATATAAAAACACCATATTTCATTTAGGCAACATGATGTTTAACTATAATTTCAGCTCTATTTTTTAGTCCGAGCAAGATACGATTTATTTACAAATAAGTAGCTAGATTATTCGAAAACAAATAACAACAAATAAATGAAGTAGATTAGAAAAGGAAAATATACATTTATATAATTTCAATATGACAGTGGGTTGCTCGGAATTTGAACCTGGAATTAGTACGATGAAATATATAGAAAAACTCATCCTCAAGCCGTGATTGCATTTTTCATTGCACATGGCTTTTCCTATGTATATGTAATTTCTTTAACTCAGATTCTCCTAATGCTAGCTTTTGGTAGCGCAGCTATTCCTTTGGTGAGATGAATACAAGTGTGAAAATTTTAGTTCATAATCGCTTTTTTACTTACCATATGTATAGTAAAAATGAGACCATAACAAACATTAATTCATCACATTGTATTGATCACTTCAATATTACATAATCGAAACATCTCAACTAATTTATTTTGCGATAGCACATAGTTTTTGGCACCAAGCTATTGAATTATGACTGAAAGTAACACAAACTTAACCTTTCAACCAAGCCAGACTCGATGACTTTGCCTAAAATGCTTTTGAGCCGCCACATTACAAGCTGATGGAATATCTTCTTCCTTACATTCCTCCGACGTAATCTGATAATTTCCTCCGTAAATTATAACCAAAATGGCTTCCAAAACACAACCTAACAGGGGAATCGAAGAAATTCGAAACGCTTTCTCCTTCTTATCCATGCCTTGAGTAGATGTCTTGCCCGAACATCACAGTGGGAAAAAAACGACGATGCCGCCTATTCATGTGAGTGAGTATTAATTTTGACAAGGCCAGGGAAGTTGAATGTGTATCTAGTAAACTTGTGAAGCTTTAGACTAGAAAATGTTCAATAAATAGAGGATTTCGGCGTTTGAAATTCTCATTCACATTTTTCCATTTGAGAGTTAGACAAGTCTCCCAAAATGACCTCACCATCAATAATGCAAGTAGAGAATTGTTGTTAGTGGTGTATACGATCAACATTCCACCCCAGCTTTCTATATTATATTGTTGTTGTGGTCTTCATCGTTGCCGTAGCATGGCCGTAGTGGTTTATGTACAAAGATATTAAACAAGTATATCTCATAATTATGAAAATCAAAGAGCTCGCTATCTTTCATTTTCGTTTAATATATAATATAATTATATTATTTTTGTTATTGTTGTTATACAAATTAAATATTTAAGGAAATGAGATTCAGACAGTACCCTTTGGTCTCCATTTTAACTATTTTGGTATGCGGACTAGCTAGTATATCCATTTCTCTCTTCATGAAGCTCTTTCGATGGAGAGGTTAAAATGCAACTTCTTACCTTGTGATTTTTTTTTATATATATTTTTTTATTTTATGACCATTCGATCTAGTTTTAAATTTGCATATACCACTCTAAACAAATCATTAGCTAGGAATAAAACGTGCTTATGCAAATTTTAATGCATTCATATCCAAATATGCCAAAAGCATTATATGGCGCATACAAACGCACAACTCATTGTATCAAATATATATGACATTCAAAGTTCCATGAACTTAAGGATCCTCGTCAAAAATATTTTACGAGTGTCTTGAATTTTTTTAACCATGACATACGAATTAAGATTTTTTTAAATCTTTTATCCTATAAACACATACTAGTAAAAAATATCATCACATCATTAAATAATGTTTGGAAAACAATTCCAAATCATGAATCGTATGAGGCACAACGAGCGAGTGAATAGTAACACAATGTAGTGGTAACTATCAATTTTAATTATTTTTATCGGAGTGCTGACCTGACACCTAAAAATAATGATGTGTCACCGGATATCGATTACGTGTTCGATGCCATGTCAGAACTCGGTAAAAAAAAGGGCTGAAATTGGAAAAAAATAAATATAAAAATTAGTGGATTATAGGTTAAAAAATGTTACTTCCCCTAAAAACAATGCATATATATATGGTAACACATCATGGTGGTGGTGATCATGATTCCTATAGACATGCAATGTTGGTAATATGCACAACTTCCTTCTTTTACACATATTTATCAATATGCTTGCACTCTTTGTTCACAAAACACTTGGTTTTTTATTACCATCATCTCTTCAAATCACAGTATATTCTTAATGAGCAATACTCCAATTCGAAAATGTCATTAAGACTCACGAATTCTTTTTCAACTCATTTGAAACTAAAGAAAATTCTTCAAGATTTTCTCCATGATTTCTCGAGCGCTAGTCACTCAAACACATATCCGACCTTGCTATTTTTGACAATATTGCCCCAGTAAACACAATTTTTGTGATGAATCAGAGATATTCACCACTACTATTCTGTCACCATTAGTTATCACATTTCTGTTTGCCTACCGAAAGAATGACTATTCTAATCTGCCAACAATGATAAGAGGTGTTTCTCGAGCGCAAGAAACTTTAAGGAAGATCTTTTTTCACATCAATTCAAAAGTAGTATAAACACACACACATATATACATACACATGTTTGGTTTTCCAAAAGCCCAGAAAGAGTATATACGGGATAATAAACTAACATGATGAATCGATACATTAATCCTCAAGCTATAATGAACTAAAATATATTTAGAATAATTAATAGAAACAAGAGAACATTTAGTTTTTGTTTGCTAGATGCAGTTGAGTAAACCTATATGAAATCGAAGTAAAGGCCTAAAAATATTCAAGTATCAAAGCAGAAAGACCTGATCATTAGTTGCATTTTACAATCTTGTAATCTTATTAGTGGGTAATTTCATTTGTTCAAAAATATATGGAAATAAACGAAATTAAAGGAATCGTTTTTAAGTACTTGTTGAGAAAATCACATGAAAGGCAACTAAAACTTAAGAGCGATCATAATACTGATTCAACAAAGTAAGAAGCACACACACAAAATAAGAAAAAGAGTAAAAGGGAATTTTACATATTTATTATAAACCAAAGAAAAATATCAGTTAGTACGATTGGAAAGAGTAGCAAAATCACTGTGTCTGTAAACTATAAATTTCAAGCTACCCAAAGGAGAATCGGGAGCTACACAAACAAGTAAAGAAATAGTCACTTCTCTCAAACCAAATCACATATACATATACTAAAAATCTAAACTTTCATATATTTTTTTCCTTAAAAGATAAGTAATTTGCCGCTTAACTACATACATTGCCCCCTATCGCCTAAATTTGCCAATGAATTAGACCATCTGTGTATAATTTGTTCGATTAGGGTTCAACCAAGAAATAGCTGAGAAATCAGAAACCTGGTATTTGTAGAACATGTGATATTTTATCAAAACGACAAATAATTTCAGTATCACATTTAATTCCCTTTTCAAATATCGTCCTCTCAACTGCACGAGCCACATTACTCTACTTTTTTTCAAAAAAAAAAAAAAGAACGACGAAGAAAATCAATCTTGTGTATTTCACTTACTAGTAGTACTTCATGAACTCTCGGATAAAAGCTCATCCAACAAGTCAGATCCCAAGTCTTCTAGAATCACCATTTCCTCTTCACTTATAACTTGTTTCTTTTTACCACCCCTTTGTGTTTTCGTCGTCGCGCTTAGTACTTTGTGTGATTCCTTCAAGGTTTTAGCTGGTGATGAGCCCTCTTTGCAACTGTAATTCATTTTCTCAAGTGATTCCATTACTTGTTCTAAAGGGAAGTTGAGAGGAACCGTAGATCCGCGCATGGCGTACGCGGCTTGATCGTAAGCCAATGCGGCTTCCTCTGCTGTATTGAAAGTCCCGAGCCAAACCCTAGCTCCATTCCTGGTGGAATCCCGAATCTCTGCTGCGTACTTCCCCCACGGTCGTTTCCGAACTCCGATATATCGTTTTTCACTTTTGGATGCTGATTTGTCAGCTGTGTCTGATCGGGAAGGTCCAGGTCCTTCTTCCGACGAAAAAGAAGGATTGAAAATACTGAAGGACTCAATGTTGTTACAATTATCTTCTTGTCTGAAGGGCGAAGAATCCATTTTTTGGCCCAAAAAGATAGAGACATAGGTGTGGAATGGTGGGGGGAAACAGGAGATCGATAAAAGGGTTAAAATTTGTAGGATAAAGAATCCAAGATTCTAGTAAACAACTATTATTGGTTCGCTTCTTTGCAAAAAATGGGTTTTTTTAATTATAAGGTACAAATCTTCCACTATAATCTTATGGTGGAACAACAAAAATACATTCTTATAATTTAGCGTGTGTGTGTGTGTATATATATATATATATATAATATCTAAAAATACAAATAATTGTGTACGTACATCACCATAAATGTCATAGTTCTTGAATAATTATCCTATTTATTTGAAAGAGCGAACTTGCCAAGTGGTTTGACAATTTTTTAATTAAGCTTTTATTGATGTCTAAAAAATTTCGTTTTCAACAATAGAAAATTCATTCTATTAGAATCAAAGTTTGGAACGAAAACTGATACAAAAATATTATTTAAGGCTTTTTACATCTGCACTTTGTATGATCAATTAAGAATCGCCACAGTTGATGTTTCATTTGAGAAGAATGACGACAGTGACTGCACAATTATTATTATTAATTTTTTTAAAAAAACTTGCAACTAAGACTACAAATATATTTCAAGTCACCATGGCCACCACCCACTGTTTTTGGGAAGTCGTCCCACATAATATATGTATATAATATATATAGAGAGAGAGAGAGAGAGAGACAAACACACAATGTTCTTCTTTCTTTAATTATTTTCTTTTTGTAGGACAAGAAATATGCTGGATTCATAGTATTTTCATGTGCAAAAATAAATCTATGATTCCAAGATTGGCTAAAATCTTTCAACTCAAATTTCCCACTTAACTTTATTTCATAGAGAGTTAAAATCTAGAACTTTTGAAAGTTATTTGAATACGCCAATTATTTAGAGATTAATCATGAGATATTTTTATATTATAACATTTTAAAGGGAAAAAAAAGTAATTTGACTTTTTATGGAATGACGAGTGATGGACCAACTCTAACTGTTAATTAAATTTGGTGCATGCTCAACATTTTTCATTTTAAGTTAAATAGATTAAAGCATATCGATTTTTTTTTAGTTTTAGTTAGTGTGAGAATTGATACGAGGAGCTCTCACGCATACTCTTAAACGAACTTTATATTAGTATATAAATAATTGAATAAACAAAGTTTAGAATTTTTTTCTTATTTTAACGTTATTTAATTGAAATAATTACTAATAAATTTAGTTAATAAAAATTTATTACTAAAATACAAAACAAGTGGTATTAAATATTAAAATTGGTTATATATTTAAAAAGAAGCGAAAAAATGACATGCAATAATTAACCATTAATCCAACGTTACCCCTCTAGAGGATATAAAGTTAGGACCTTGACCCTGTCTTGTCTTCTTCCGTCGGCGGATGCCACCCTACCTTCTTTATCACGAACGGGGCCCACTTTAGTAAAAAATTTAAAAACTTGTGCTATTTCGTAGACCTTGCTAGCCACATTAAATATTATATATATATATATATCTCTAGCTAGGGTTTTAGTCAAATTTTTGAAATTTAAAACGAAGAAATTGTCTATAAATCGATAAAAAAAAATTACAATTTAATTTGGATATCAGGATTCATTTGTTGAAGTCAAAACAATTTCAATGTACAAAACGTCGAATTTGAATATGTTAGATTAGTATTTTAGTTTTAATATTAGAACCGTAATAGAAAACCGTTTTACCAAAATTATTAAATTATACATACATAAAGTTTTCTCAAGACTTGCCGATGTTCCGAATTTTAAAAGACTAGAATTGTATGATCGACTTCACTAAAATGATAATATTATTGCACAGTTTTGTTAGGGTTATACAATTAAATTAAATAAGTCATAATTTAGAAACATTTTGGCTTATAAAACTCGAGCTAGCTACAGAGCTCATAAAAATTTTGGACTCGAACTCGTATATGTATTTTACTAAGTCAAAAACTTGTGTCAGACGGTCTCATGAGTCATATTTTGTAAGATGAATATCTTATTTAAGTCATCAATGCAAAATTATTACTTTTTATTTTAAGAATATTACTTTTTATTGTGAATATCGATAGGGTCGTTGATCCGTCTGACAGATAAAGATATGTGAGATCGTCTAACAAGATACTTATTCTTTTACTAATTAGTCATTTATATGGTTAAATCTTAAAATGAAAAAACAGCATTCAGCGCCTGTAATAAGATAAATTAATTTAATCAACTTCTTATTAGTACTGAAAAGACAAAGATATAATAAATATCTTCATTGATTGTATAATAATTTTATACTCTTTTATTAACAAATGTCGGGGAATTAATAAAATGCGTATTGTGAAAATACATTAAAGATTGCTAAAATAATTTTGGCAATAATTTAATTTAAAAATGCTTCTTTCAAAGAGTGTATGTGTGTGTGTAAATTTATATGTTAGCTTTATAATGTTGTTCTACCTTAATAAAGTTTTTTTTACCTCTTCATCAAATACATGTTGATCAATGATTTATCAAGTACTTTATATGAACGACGACAATAGTATTTTTTGAAAAAAACTATTATTTTTTATTTAAAATTTTGGAATTTTTTAATATAGATGTAATAGACAGCTAGTACAGACTGTAATCTACCGAGTGTAACACACCCGATGAGGCAACAACCCTGGGCCCCATGTGGATCATCTCACCTGGACAACACATAGTACGTCTACGGTGAGATGACTAACATGCTTGCCCTCAGTTCGAATCCATCTGAATTGGAGTGAGGCATTGATTTTGCTTCGAGGAAATTAAGAAAAAAAGTTGACCTTTCTCTAGTAAGAAATAAGTTTGTCTCGCGTTACCTTTGGGATTTTGATAGTTGAGGCGAGCAGCATCTTATAATATATATCCCTCGAAGCCCCCTGCTCAAATAAAGATGGTTCAATTCAAACAAAAACACGAGTTATGGTTACAGCTCGAGACGGATTTGAAAATTCGATGTCATGTGGATTGGGCAAAACATTTATAAATCATCGAAAATATTTTATCGAGTAACGACAGATGAACGAAGGCGTATATATTTTGAAAAATTAAAAAAGAAGAAGAAGAGATCGAAGGTTCTTAACTTGTCTGTGTGTGTGTGTGTGTGTGTGTATATATATATATATATGAAGAATGGATAACATTTATGATATATGTATGCCAATAGGCTTGACACTTTTTTTCTATTTATTTATTTATTGAATTGTATGGTACTGGCGTGTGCTATGATTTATTTATAACGAGATGTGATATCGAGAAAGCCTTTTAATTTGTCTTCTTCCGTCGGCGGATGTTTAGTGCTCACATTTCGGAGTACCGTACATCTGAAAGAGTGGTGTAACATTCTTTTTTTTTTTTTTTGTGTATTTTGTACCACATGACAAATTTTATTATACCCATTTTTTTTTTCATACTTGAAACTCAAAACCGAACCCAGAAAATAATAGAATCACTATGCTTTAAAATTAAAATGTCCGTCGTCGCAAGGTATATTTTTTTAGTGATGAGGTTATAAGTCATCCACAGAACTTGACATCGACACATTTTTTTCATCCTAATTTTTTTTTAAAAAAATTAATCTTTTATAAATTTATATATAGACTATTAGCATGGACATTAGTTAATATGGGTGGACGTACAACTTGAGTTCATTTTACGTTATATCAAAGTGTTATTTATGTACTTTGACTCTAATGGTCTCATCTTGTTTCCTCTTTGTAGTGACTCAGGTTCGAGTCCTCTCACCCCTAGAATAGGATTTCAAAAAAAAAAAAAGTGTTATTTATTCTCAATTCGTTTTTATACAAAATGTTTATATTATAATTTGAATTCAAAATTAGAAAAATATGAAGGTCGTCAAATAATAATATAAACACATCAAGAGTAATAATCTGTATTAAGACAGAAGGCCGGTGATGACAAGGTACCTATCATGTGTTCGTGGTCACGAAAGTTAACCCATTTTTTCTGAAACAGAAACACGAAGGTAATAATAAATTAATCCGCCGACAGTAAAAGACAAAGGCCGGCCGGCGTCAAGACCCGTGCGTTTGACAGCTTTATTTTCTTGACAACAATGTCAAATTAAATTAAAGGATCCCACAAAACAAATATCATATTTGAGACAAGATATTAATTTCCTTTTTCCCTATATTTTCGAGCAATGCTTGAATATTTGGGGTTGTAGCTAGCTAGACTTACGAAATGAAATCTCGATTGCATTTTTTCTTCCCCCACGATTCTGCCAAAATTCGCAGTTATCTCAAAAAAATTCAATATACGGACCAAAATTTCATGTCGAGGATACATATTAAGAAAATAAAATCTTGTGTAATGAGTTATATTAGAATTATGCATACTTGATTATTTTAATAAGTTTTAATGAGATTTAATCATTATATCTTTATTGCAGAATTTGATAAATCGTCATTTATACGTATACTTGATATGCATATCGAATTTCCATTATTTATTACTTATATACATATATATATTTATCGAAATCGAGATTTCTTAAACTTATGAGTTATGACCATTATCATACAACAAAATGGCCACGTTTTTGGTCTGCGACGAGGGCACGAGGCTACGAAGTTTCAAAGGAATATCTGAGAATTGCTTTTTGCAAGTTACAAACACTTTCGAAATTTAGTTGTGTAGACTATCAAGTATCATCGTACAAGACATTTCATAGTTTCAGGGAAATTCGCAGATGGAACATTGTCCCAAATTCAGCTCTTATTGTAACTGATAGACCTATAAGTTTTAATCAATGAAAACAATAGATATCTACTTTTAAACCAAAAAAAAAAAAAAAGAAGATAAAACAGATCAAATTCCAATAATGCGACCTAGAAATTAATTCAAGGGATTGATGATAATATTTTCACAAGAAAAGACTTACATTTCATCCCTCTTTACTCCGTAATATATGCATGGTTCACTCTTGGTTCACCAGTAATCACATTAGCAGTGTCAGCAGTGTAATCCAATCACACAATAGTTCAAACATGTCTTACATGTAAACAGGTTCAAAACCATTATCTATTGATTTCCTCACGGCATCCAACACAAGCTGAGTGACTCTACTGGTGCGAGACCAGCGGCTGTCAGGTGAAGATCCTTGCTCTTTTATGTCCTTAACAAGTCTCGAAAGTTCTTGAATCATCATACTCTCTTGTGGTAACCGAGTATCCACTCGAATTTCTTTAGGTTTTACGTTCCACCCTATATGCAAATCCAATAATCTTGCCCCAGTTGTGAAGCTGAATGCTGCATGAATTTTCTCCATATGGAATGATGAAGTCTTCAACCCAAAGTGTCCCATTGGAGCCACACACCATCAAGTCCATGGTTTCGTGAGAGATGAAGGAGCAGAAGAATGTAGCAACAGTTTGCTCCTCGTCCCAATGGAGAGATGCACCGCATGATAGGATGACACCAGCCGAGTTCCTGGTGATGGTCGGTAGAGCAGTTACTGTTGTTGGTAGTTTTTGGTCCATTGCCCATAATATGGCGCCGATGCAGTACCAACCAGTGTCTCCCAGGGCACCAAGGGCATCTAGATCCTGTTTTACTCTGATGTTATTTTCAAGAAACTGGGGCGTTCCACAAAATGACGATGAACTGTGGATCTTGATCCCATATAGAGAAAAGCTTGTTAGATCATCTTACGAATACAAGTTACAAGCGGCGGAAATCAAATAAAGATACCCCAAGAAACACAGGCATCGTACTCTAACAAAAGTTATAAGCAATCCACAAAGATCTGCATCTAAACTCGTGTATAATTGTTATACTGAATAATCCTTCTATCACTAGCATCATAAAACTGATAGTTTCACATGCAATGACAAAGCTTTGTTCAGACTAATTGAATAAGTAACTAAAGCATTTCCCCTGTAAAGTTATGAATCATCCTGACTTTCCTGAGCATAACTTGATCACCCACCGCCAGCAGCAAACGAGGAGCCTAAGCTGGTTATTGAACGAAAAGTTCAATCACCAATAATTCTCCAGGAACTAACAAAAATATATCACGAAATGTACAGCAACGCATAATGAGCAGTCCATTCAAAACCATGAACTATATTTTTTCCTATTTTGATTTATATGAAGATTGAATGTAAAATAGGAAGTGACAAACTAAATTTCAATCTCGGTCGACCGATACTCGTAGATTGCAAGTTGATTGTCAAGCAATATCAATTGGGAGTCATCTGTTTATAATCCTAACGCCAATGACGGCATGCTATACTCGATCGACTATCAATTGGTTGATGACAGAAAATTCATCATCTGCAATTGAATTATGGTACTCGGTGATATATTAACCTGTGGATTTCATATCAGCTAAACTACTACACCCCAATTGAACATCACAAGAAACCGTCTTTTGGGTTATTTTGAGGTTTGGATTTACACTTACAGATCTAACAAGCCCGAAAAGTTCTGGATTTGAGATCAAATCCTTCATTTTCTGAGTCCTAGGGTGATGATACCACATGCTAGCATCCATAAACTGCACCCCATTAGCCTCGCAAGCTTCAAGCATTTCATCAAGCTCCTTGACGTCAAGAGCGGTGGGTTTCTCAAGCAGCAAATGCTTACGCTTCTGAGCAGATATGACTGCCCATTTCAAGTGCAGGCTGGTGGGCAGTGGCATGTAAACAGCATCCACAAATGGGTCGTCCAACAACTCTGTGTAATCACCGTAAATCTTAACATCACCCGGTAAACTGTTCTGAACGGCGAATTCCTTAGCCTTTTCTAATGAACGACTCGCAACTGCATATAGGCTGGAGTTGGGAGATAATTGTATTGCTCGAGACACTTTTCTGGCAATCTCCGCGCATCCCATGATCCCGAATCGAACTGGGCTTTCATCTTTGGCCATCCGCTGTTTCTTGCGCTGTGCTGTTGTTGATTGCTTCGTACTCTTCTCGTTTTTTGGGCGTTTCTACAAATGGAGCGGCGATGTAGACCCGATTCAGAAGAAAGCCAAGTGTAGAAGATTATCTTATCTTTATTGCTATACCACATAAATTTCTAAAAATGAAGTAAAATTAAAAATTTTACTGTTATTTTCTTTTTAAAATGTTAACAGGTAATGTCATCGAACAGCTATAATAAATAAATACGTATGGGAAATATTTGTTTCAAAATTTTACCTCATGTATTAAAAAAAGTAACTCATTAAATAATCCACTAAAAAATAAATAAAATTAAGAAAACTGATTATTTTTATCTTAAAATTTTCCGTAGTAATATAAAAATTTAGATGAGATATTTTTGTTGCAATAAAGTTTATTAAATATTTTAAAATGTTAATCATTCCCAAAAAAATCGGTAGGACATGCCTTCGCATAATTTTTAGTTTTTTACAATACTTTTAAAATGAGTTATTTGCATTCACTTTCTTTATACTTTATGCATTCCCCACTTAACTCCTTATCAAATATAAAAATTAAAATATATTATGAAAAGTGAAACCAAATTGAAGAGCATTTTCTGTTAAATTTCGATAAACGTAATAATGGCGCCATCTTGGGCCTTATTAATGAGCCGCCCCATGGATTCCATTATTGGGCTAATTACATTTCAAAAACCACGAGAATAATTGGTCCGTACAGGCTAGCCCAAACAATGTCCTCTTCTGTATTCCAAATTGTATCACATTTATCAAACACTTGATAGTATTATATATATATACATACTGCTTACACACACACACACAGAGCAGGAATTCGGAAAAAAAATTATAAAATACGTGACGAATATACAATCGACACCAACACAAAATATATAAAAGACACTAAAAAATTCAACATCTACTTAAATTTTCTCGTGCTGCGAAATTTTCCAAACATTTTTACAATGTAAATAATATTATATATGAAGTGACAGTGAGTCCAATTTGAATGCCATTTAATCTTTGCAATTTGAATTTTGGGTCCACATCACACACAACCAATTAAAACATACAAGTTAGATCAATAAATAGAGGTAAACATATTGTTCCCCATATAATTTCCATCGTTTTGCTTTCTTTTCTTTAGTACTTTTATTCTCTTTTTCTTTTTTCTTTTTTTAAATGCAATTTTATTTTAATTAATAATGAAAAATGAAAATGGGGGGGCAAAAGGGTATTTTAATAAATTTAAAATAGTGGGGTTGAACTAGTGGCAGTGACATTACTTAGAGCACAATGGCGCGCTTTAAATGCGGGGTAGACAATACGGTCAGCGACTTTCGTGAAGGACAATATCAGTCTCTACTCACCCCAGATGTGGACCTCAACCCCCAAATTAAAAATTAACTTTTAAAATTAATCTTAAATTCAAATTTGCTAAACTTGTGTCTACTATATATATATATATATTTAGACTTATATAGATTATTGAAAGTGATAAAATAATACTAACTATGAAATATATATATATATATAATTTAAGACATATGAGAAAAAATTAGGCAAGATATGTGAAATGAATGACAATAAATAGATATATTAAATGTATGTATGGGTGTGGATATGGGTATGGGTAGGGGTAAAAGCAATCCCTATCTTTGATTCAGCCAACCTAGGGCAGTGGGAGGGACAATAAATACAAAGTGCAAAGAAACCACAATTCTATTCTCTCATAATCATACTGTCATCATGCCCTTCTGATTGCTCTCACACACAAAATATGGTCAAGATTCATCCTACCTCTAAATAACATATAACCTCATCACTAAATAAACAAGCAAGTAAATATATATATATATATATATATATATATATGTGAGATATTGTGATCTTTACATATCTATCAATTCATTTATTAATGTATTGGATTTTTTAATTAAAATTTTAAAAAAAATTATTTTGAATATATATATTCAAATATATATATAAATAGTAATTATTTTGGAGGGAGGGGAGGGGGGAATAAAATACGAGAGGGTCCGAAAAGGGTGTGTCATTTTTTGTACTAGCTAGGTAGGAAAAAAGGGGTACAGTGAAAAAGATAAATACTATTTTCTGTGTGTTCAAAGTCGCATTCAGTACTGGTGGTCATGACTTCTTTTTATATTAATAAATATAATATTATTACACCTCAATCATAAAGCAATCGATTACAAAATCATTCACCACTCACATAAATAAATCTTTTCTGTTTTCTGAGATCTGTGTACTGTAATATTTATTACTCACTTTTCGAGGAAATGGGGCCATCTATATAAATAGGTTGCTAGGGTTTGAGACAAACTCTGCCCCACTTCTCCTTCTCTCTTGTCAACTTCACGCCTTTGTTCCGAGTGTCGACGTATTTATTTTTTATAATTATTATTACTATAGTTAGGAGAGTAATTAAAATATAAATAATTCGAGTTTTACGATTATTTTAGTTATATGATAAATATTTGATCTTCAAATTTTTATAGTGTATATTGATATTTATTTATTTCCATCACGCGATATGTAGCTATACAAGTAACGAGACATAACTATTTTTTTTCTTTACAAAAATAATGATGTTTTCACATGCAAATAGATTTATTTATTTTCATTATATTCTACCAACTCGAATACTTATAGAGAAAATGACACTTATACTCTTTGATACACAATAAGTATGCATGGGATAATTGGAGTCGCTTGTAAAGAATAAATAAATTATATAATTTTTGTAAGATATTAAATTTATTTCAATATATATAATTCCTGTCATATCAGTTTGGTTGTGGTGAAATACAAGTTGGTGTATGATATAATTACAAAGAAAATAATAATGTATATATATTAATATAAAATAAGTTTGAGGGGAGGGGGGGTCGATGAATGAAATTCGGTCGTCAAAAGGGATATTGAATGAAAAACAGAGCGAGCCTTTGTTCCTTTCTTTTAATTCCTTTCATTTGGCCCTACGCTGTCATATGGTGTTACCGCTCCACCCCTCCATCTCTGACAACACATACTACTTTCTTTTTCATTGTGATAAATTTATCAACATTGATCATGTTAGAAATTTATTCATAGCTTAAAATTTCACGCTGAAAATTAATATATGTGTCATCCGGCTACCTAGCAGTAACTCCTTTTTGCTTGATATTCCATTGATCCAAAACAAGTGGGCCAAATTATTGGTACAAAATTAATTAATAAGACCGATCGATTGATATATATATTTTGCATGAGAAAGGACATAAACATAAAAGAAATTCCTACATGCAAGGAAAGCGATGGGAGATTAAGTCATGAAAATCTCTTTAGATAAAGTGGTAATTACCTTTGCTTTCACCTTTATTCATATTCAAAGCATCCATAGTTGCTATATAGATTCCATGAATGTCTTCACGGTACCAAAATGAGTATTTCCAGCGTGCTTATGTCCTCATTCATACGCACTTTAGATATAATTCTTTCCAACATGCGCATGTCCTCATTGATCACATGTATTCTAGAAAACTTTCCAGAGTATCACACATCCCAAAATTGCTCCAAGTCAAGCACACTTAATTTTGGAGTTATTATGTGATGAAATCCTGAAAAAAAAATATGCATCTTCTTGATATTAGGAGTACATATCAAATCAAATATTTTAAGTATTCATCAACTGCACAGTCCTATATCTGAACAGTTTTGGAATCCTTCTCATTTCAGTGTGAGATGGGTTCATTCATGTTCCTTTCGCTTAGAAGCCTGCCATGAGCCGCTCATTGTCCGTGTAACCTCATGGTATCGGTGATCACCCTCGCTCTCTTCGATATCTGGTCTCACATGCCCAATAACTTCCACTTGGTTCATCCCCGAATCTCACCGTATTAGGATATGTCGGCTCTGATACTAACTGTAACGCTAAGATTCAACGATTGTCCGCACGGTACCAAGACGGGTCTTTCCAGTATGCTTATGTTCTTACACACACGCACCCAAAGAAACTTCCCAGGGTGTCACGCATACCAGAGTTACTTCAAGTCAAGCACGTTTAACTTTGAAGCTATTATGTGACGAGCTCCTGAAAAGAATATGCACATTCTTGATATGAGTAGTATATATCAAATCTTTTAAGCACTTCTCAACTGCACAGTCACATACCTGCATAGTTTTGGAATCCATCTGGTGTGAGATCGGTTCATTTTTGTTCCCTCAACTGCTAGGAGCCGCTCATTATCTGTGCAACCTCATGACAACGACAATCACCTCTCTCCCTCTTCGGCCCTAGGCCTCACAATCTGTTTTTTTTAAAAAAAATAAAAATAATAAATTGATTTTTACAATTCTATGATAAAAATTAAATAAACATATATGATAAATAGTCAATAGATTTTAAGATATTAGTTATTTATACTAGTAACCGAAGCTCATACATTGATTAATAATAATAATAAAGGATATAAATTATTATTCCCGGTGGCCGTTACACACTCTTAGGAATTTTTTCTTCTCTTTCGTAAAAACATACAATTAAAAATTGTGGAATAATTACATTTTGTGTCGCTTCTCTTTAACAAGATATTTATTCTAAAGGGTTATACCCTAAACCCTATATATATATATATATATATATATTCCTGACACGATGACAACGATATTGTAATATTGACTAAATAGCATATTAAATAATGCGTATCTAATAAAAAACGCGAGATGTGAAATTTCAAACCATTTATAATAACTTGATTTGGTACAAGAAATTCGTTCAATGTATACGTATTGTCATCCCGAGTCTAATATTTCTACTGTAGTTGGGAACTCATTTAGTAATAAATATATAATAAGTCGTACATAATAAATATAAATGAAGATCATATATATAAGTCGTAAATAATAAATATAATGACACGAAAGAAAACGAAGCATACTGACTTTCCAAAAAGTCATATCTTGGATTTGCGAATCAAGAAAGGAGATTTTGCTCTTTACATTTCCATGCATGTAATATGTTCGTTGGAGATAAATTAAATTAAATGTTGATTAGCTAGGGAAACCTCATCCTCATGTGCTACAAACGTACTAATTAATACATAAATAAGTGAAAACTTGACTTGAATTAAATCCTATTTAATGATGAAAATAATGATCCAGAGTTCAGTTCAATCCGTGTTTTGAATGTTTCGATTTCTCCAATGAAATCGAACCGACCAAATATCTCCTTTTCGGTTTAAGTTGATAAAAAAAAATGGAACTGAGAAAACCAGATCGAGCTCGAGCTTAACGACTCACGAATCGGCTCAAGTTACTTTGCACGTCCAAACATCCGAGATAGAGCAAGAATGAGACTTGATAACATAACAAATTAATTTTCACGATCCGATCTTGTCAAATTTTAATCCATGCAAATTTTGGCCAAATATGGAAGATCGCAAAATAAAGGATTAAGAGTCAAAAGAGGGCGGAATCACCGGAGACTTTCGATCCCCAATATATTGTTGTAGCTATAATTAGTGTATATTGGAACTTGTTTTCTTACTACTAATAAACACCGTGACGCATTTTTTCTGTAATATATTTTTAAAAAAGTTTACAAACGAAATTTAAAAGTTTTTCTATGCAAAAACAATAAACACGGCTTGTTGAATTTCGAGCCATCTTTCTTTATCAAACAAATTTCCTTTGTTATCTTGACTATATAAATCTTCATATAACTTGTGTATTCTGTTATGTAATTTCGGTGGAGAAAAGTAACATTAATTAATCCAAGTGCCCGTAATTAGGCAAAGGTATGGACCAAAATTGATCTTGCTCTCTAGGATATTGTTATTTTATTATGATTTAGAAAGTCCTCTATATTTTTAAAAATGTTATACATATGTAAATTTCGTAATTATTAGAAGAGTATGTCGTCCAACCTAATAAATTAAACTGACATCGAAATCATCAATAAATAAATTAATTAAGAACTTTTGTCGATTCACAAATATTGTAGTTGTTTTGATAATTAGTTAGTTGGACACCACAAATGATAAATAATTGTAATGAATTAGAAGTATATCTACCTTCAGATTAATTCATGAAAACTACTTTAATTTTCATGCAATTAATTTCATATCTTGTAAACCCTTTTTTATATTTAGTCAATAATTAAATTATGACGACTAGAATCATCATTTCAATAATTGAATTTGACTTGTAGTAAAAAGCTAATCGAAGCACGTGGAATAGCGAAAGTCGGATGGCAATCGAGTCCCCTTTTTGCGTGCTTTTTTTATTGCTCTTCTAATAGAATCCCTTTTTCCTATATATATATTATATTCACAAACACACACACACACATCTTTTAATTTCAACAAATATTGTGCTCCTACGGGTGTCTAAATTGGCAGAGCAGGTGCATTTGTGACTACCATGCATGCTTATCTTCTACGGCCACCATGTCACATAAGATCTGTCTAGCGTGATTTACCTGATTGACATGGTTTGCATGTCTCTGTGTTGAACTTGAGTGGTTTATCCACACCTACAAATAATGGCCGCGAGTTCATCGTTACACAAAAAAATGTCGCTTTTTAATTAGTTAAAGGCTTGCTATCATTTTCCAATTTGTTAAAAAAAAATGCCTACAATGGAGCGTTATTCTGTATTTCCTAATATTGGGGTAACCTTATAATTATCAACCACAGTCCTTCATGAAACGTCATAATCAAACATATGCCCATAGTACAAGTATGTGTAAAGGAAATAAAATAAAATTTTATTTGTCTATAGATTTTAATTGTGTGCAATTTCATCGATTCTCCAGAATATACCATGTCGTCTCCTCAATTAATTAGTTTATCACGAGATAAAATTTGGATGAGATAGAATTAAAAAAAAAATCGAGTGATAGTAATATTTAAACAATTATTTAATTTATAGAATTAATTTACCTTACAGAAAGCAGATCATACTTAAAACGTATATGTTAAAATAGTTGAGTATTTAAGGTTTAGTTAGGTCAGGCATTTGGCATGGAATTTGATCAAATGAACATTTGAAGAAAAGAAATAGATTGATTTGAAGTTAACATGACATTCCATTTCTAGGGAATTTGGCGTGACAATTAAGATATTATTGGACGTATTTTAATTAAAACTATTCTACAAGATTTGACATCTCAGTTGATGTTTCAGCATCAATCCTCAGCATTTTGGCATTCAATGCCATGTCCTATAGGAAATTCTACAGTCTTTTTGGGTCCCGTTTAACAAGTTTTATAAATATATATACTAGCATTAATCGAGTTCAGAATTAATATTGGGAGCAGACGGAAATTTTCAGGTTATTAACTAGCTATGATTTTATCGAGTTCTTGACCGCTTAATATTTATAATATAATTTTGCCGGGTATATTATTCGTCGTCCGAACTTTGTGTAATATACACGGTTAGCGTCGTTTAGACCTAAGTATTTTTTACGGGTTGTTTGAATAACGGAATAAATATAGCTAGAGTATTTTAGACATCATATTCAAACCATGTAAAGTTACATGGAAGAATGCATAGTTTGAATTAAGGACAAAATGTTTCCATAAAGCTATAAGTCGTTTTATGAAGCAAAACTCTTAAAATGTATATATGCATCAAAGGGTGTGCTGGATTCCAAGGATGTGTCATTCTCTATCCTATCCCCATAATGTGATTAAGCAACAACTTTTTTTGTGGGATGCCACTCATTACGTTCAATCAATTTTCAATATATCATGTACATATATTCCACAAAGTATAATCTTGTTTGGCTTTGAATTTATTGATTTCAAATATGTATCCATATTGGCTATTCGACTCTTTTTAATCCATCAATCCTAGCACAATCTTTTTTTTTTTGTTCTTTTCCAGGTTATGGCTATTCAACTCCGCTTGACGAGCTCATGCGCAAAAGTTCGTGAAATTCGTAGCCTTTGAATATGAATTAAGTATGTAACAATCCGTCTCGCATCCTATGATAATCCGAATTAGTCGATATGTGGAAGCTATATATCAACATCAATGAGTTTGTACTAAAATCCGCGTACCTAAACTTCTTGGAAGTATCAATCGGACGAGACTTATGGGAAGGGATAAAATATCTCATTTATTTCAATGAAAATAAATCAAAACTTGTAAATATTAAATATTTAATCGGGCGTGCGCATCATACCAATCAAATCATATTCTATGAATTCATTGTTCACCTACCAAAGAGGCGAAAAGGGGTTGGTTAGGCAAACCCACATTTTTGTTTCACTGTTTGGGTAATAATTTCCTTAAAAGAGGTCTAACTCGCTCAATATACACACCAATACTTGGTGCTATCGACTTTTAGTTTAGGCAAGGTCTTTTCACTTGGCTAAAGCTATGCTTTTCTTGATGGGAATACATAGATAGATCGACGGTGGAGATGAAAATGTTATGAAATCATGAAAAATGTTATTAAATATTCAATATGACGTTTCGATATTATTTTTTCTCTAAAAAGGAAGTGTACTTATTTCATCATTTCGCCTCTACATAAACCTACATGGTATTTTCATACGGCCCCTCATTCAATTTTTACGCATCGAGTGATTTAATTAATTGCTTATAACTTTAGGGAATTCTATTACCTGTTTTTGTTCCTTCTGTTTGAAACAATATTCTATGATTTTTTGGCATCACATATCCCGATTGGATGGAAAAGTTACAATTATGGTCATGTACATTGTTCTTTTGTGATTTTGGACTTATATTTTGTCAATTTTTACTTTTAGTTCACTATCTTTGTTTTTCTTGCTATTTTAGCCATTTAACTGGTATGACGCTGATTTGGCGTTCATGTATCAATATTACTGCAAAAAAAAAAAAAGAAAATTGAAATATGCATATTAAGATTAAATTTGACAAAGCTGGGAATAAAAATCGAAAAAGACGAACATACAGAATCAAAACTATAATTTTTCCCAATTTGTTTCCATACGTAGATGACATATGTTTTGATTCTCAAGTTCAATGCATCAGCATATCTAATAATTAAAGATATAATAACGCATATTAATCATATGTAGACCTTCTAACAATCTCAAAATTATCTCAAGATTCCATTTCGATATATATACATAATAAACGCCCCTCTGTCACAAAAATAATTAGTAAATACGTATTACATAAACACACGAATGTTTAAAATCATGAAAAATGTTGAAATAACACAAAACTAATTAATAGAGGGCAAAAACTTGTGTAAGACGATCTTGTGGTAGTATTTTTGAGACGTATATCTTATTTGGGTCATCCATGAAAAATTATTATTTTTTATGCTAAGAGTATTGTTTTTATTCTGAATATGGGTAGAATTGACCCTCTCACAGATTAGGATCCATGAGATGGCCTCACACGAGACTCACTCTTAATAGAGACTACGGTATTTCCTATCTTATCTTGGAATAAGAACTATTTTCTTTAATTTTTTTAGAAGGATTTTGGACAATGTTGAGTTGCCATTCATTTGAATCTTGAAAATGTAATAATATAGATTATGTTTTAAAATTGTATTTATGATTTGTTACTAATTAAGACACTTGCTTAGCTATGAAATTAGATATTCACCACTAATAAGATTCAATCTATGCTGCGATTAGAATGTTTCGTTCTAAAGAATATGTAAAAGGTTTTGCTTACTTGCGTGCCTTATGATATAAGAAATATATGTATAGATCCCAATAGAATATTTAATTTTTAATAATTGTTCAATAATTAAATTTATATAACCATAGTCTTGTGATTAATTAACATAAATAAAATCATTTGATAAACCTAAAATATTTTCCTTTAATATATGTTATAAGAAAATAAATGTTTAGATTTTATTCTTGAAAATTGCTGTTATTTAAACGTCTGATAAAATCATTGACTATAGCTAAAGCAAATTCTATTAAAGTTTCGTGATGTTTCAGTTCGTGGTAATTAATATAATATTATCTCGTCTTTATACCTAAACCCGTTAAATTTCAACGATCACTGTCACCTAATTATGTGAGAGTAATATGTTAATTACAAAATATTTGATGGCGGTTCAATTTTAAATTACTGAGCTTTGAAATTTTGGATTTTTCTTTTGAAAATTATCATAGTTTTGGAAACTTTTATTTATTTTAATCACATAGAATCCGCGACTGCTATATTTCAGTGTGTGCTAGATAACCTCCAAGCTAACACACACTTTTATTTATTAAAATTAGGAAAAAAAAATGCAATTTTGGGTATTTATGATTGTCTCTTTCCAATTTTTGTCTTTTATATTGTTAAATTTAAGTTATAGTCATAAATCATTTTATTTTTAAAGTTTTAGTTTTTATTTCCATTAGAAGTGATAATATGATATGTCACACATCAATCACATAATTAAATGTCATATGGATGTTTGGTAAAAAAATTTATTAAAATTATAAATATAACATATCAAAACAGAAATTTAAGATAAATATATTGCTAATATTTCAGTTCCCTAAAATTATAATAATATTTTTTAGTTTAAATATTTTTATTTAAGTAATTTTCCGATCCGACACAAAATGCTGGTGTAATACATTTTCTGAAATGCTAATTTAGTCGGTGGGTCCAGCATGTAATAAATATCACAGCGAAGGTCCAGTTGGCCATACAGAACGAATGAACTCTCTTGTTCTCATCAAATTAAATAGCTCCCCCCCCCCCCCCGCCCCCCCCCCCCCCCCCCCCCACACCCACACACACACACACACACACACACACACACCCACCCCCACCCGCACCCAACACAGAAAGGCTCCTTTTATTTGAATTTTAATTAATTACCACATAAAAATTTCTCAGGAAATAGTTGGTGGTTGCATTGATTAATTATCATATGTTTGGTTCATAAGCCTTGATAGTATTATTTATCATATTGGATTGATAAATTATCATTTTTGCTATTATTTTTTATTAAATGAATGGAATGACCAATATACTATGATCTAATAATAATAACAATGTTGTTATTATTTTTATTTATCCATGTAATTCACTGTCGTATCCAAATTTAATCAATTAAATCAAACATATTTTAATATATCAATAATTATTACGCTATCTCACTCAAATATTGTAATAATCATATTATTATTTATCAATATAATCTTCCTCCAATTCAATTTTGTGTGTAATTGTAAAAGAATTGTGATACTCTATGCATGCTACAATTTGTGTCTCAGGTCACATTCTTGTCAAATTTAGTGTGACATTTAATAAAATCCATGTGCCCATTAGTATTTATCAAAACAGTTGAAATACAATTTCCATTTTGGTCCTCAGGCTCTACGTGCCTACATCAAGTTACTCTCAACTTCTTACAAAATAGTACAACGGATCCTTAGTGAAAGAATACTGATTACATTTATTATATGTCACACATAAACCAAAAATCAATACCGTTGTATCATGACAATGATTCGCAAGGTAATAAATTCATGCAATGTTTCAAAAATTTTCTCTGGATTTCGTTAGTATCTGCACTCCATTTTCAATTTTACACAAACTAACACAAAATGGAGTGCAAATAACATTACTCTTTTTCAAAATTTATTTGTTCGAAAATTTTCTTAATCTGTGTGAAACCAACGTATACAATTATGTTGTACATTTGACGCAATACTCGAAGATCAGCTAAGGTGGCACTTAATTTTTTTTCAACATTTTATTAATTGAATTAGCTAACTATCGCTTCCCATTTTTAATTATAATCATCATATTTCTAATCAGAGGACCAATATATATAATAAGCTTCGTTTAATTACGGAAAGCAAAGTCCACAAAGTTAACGGAAATTCAAAAGTACTGTTATCCAAAAAGTTATTATTTAATTAAACGTCGATCTTACGTCTGCTAGAAATTAAATTATCAAAGATTTTTTTGGTTCCATCGAAAACGATAAAATTTTACGCCTACTCTATCTTGGAACTTTGATCTATATTATTAGACATCATTTTTTTGTTTTTATTTTATATTATACATATACATTTCAAAAATCAAGATTAAGATTATTTTAATTTATATTAAAGAAATATAACGATAAAAAATATTCTTTATTTTCACGTTCTTAAAAAAATGTTAGATTGCTTTTCATAAAAAAAACAATTTCGCGTTTAAGAAGAAATTGGGAGTAGCTGCAGTATCAGTAACTTAACTCAGGGGCAATTACTTAAAGTGTTTTAGCATATACACGTAATCATATAAGTACATGTACACACACACACACACAAAAGGATTGATACCACACTTGCTTCAAATCAAGAGGATGATCAGAATGCTGCCGAGTGCCGATCTTGGTGCAATGTCTCCGAACCTCTTGCTAAGGCACTTGGAAAGATGACTGACACCATCTCCAATCTTCAAACTGATAAGATCTCTTCTACTCCTGACTTTGAAGCTTTTAAAACTCAGCTGCTCATTCAAATTACTGAAGTCCTCAAGGTTGTAACTAATACAGATGCGTAGATGGATCTCTTCAGAAAGATACATCTTAGGGCTTCTAATGATTTTACTCGTCGGATAGACAAAGTTCAAGCTGATTTGTCCTTCCAGATCAATACCATGCAGGCCACTTTTGGCGGACAGATGACAGAAATCATGGACTTTCTTCAAAAGGGTCCTGGTAATGTCAAAAAGAGGGGAAGGAACAAGAATCATCATATTCAAGAAACCCTCTCGTCCTCCAAAGAAACCAAGTAGCAGTCAAGGAAAACATGGCAGTCATCATTCTGGTGGACGATGACCAAGTTATTCATCATACCATCCGTGCAGATAGATAGTATTTGAATCAGTTTGTATCAGACAAGTTCAGTTCTAAATTTCAGTTCTCAAGTTATATTAATTCATTCCAGTCGTAATTTTTAAAGTTTTGACATCACAAAAAAGGAGAAATTTAAAGTAAAAATATTCTGGTTTTGGTGATGACGAGGACTGAGCCGGTACAAATCAAACTGTCCCACAAAACTGAGTGAAACCAAATGAATCTATCTGATTAACGGATCAGACTGATTTGAGGATATCAAATCAAACTGATATAAGCTCAATTTATCTACAATCAAACTGGAACAACTCAAATACATCTCTGAACTATATATATTCAAAGTTCAAACTGAAAACATTCTCTGAGTTAACGAATCAATTTTATTTGACAATTCAGTGGGAAATTTGATCGAAAAAGACAAAATATCTTCCGAGAATTAAAAATCAATGTCGTTGGTTTAGTCACCCCCTCTAAGCACATCTATAATCCGTATAGCCAAGTTATTGATGTAATTTTGTTTATGAATGTTTTGGCGAACTATCATATCATTATATCAGTTTAATCAAAGTTCTGAATAATACTTAACTGTTTTCTTTCTTCTAAGTTATGGCATCACCAAAAAGGGGAACTTGTAAACAAAATTTGTCTAAGTTATGGTGATGAAAAGTAACCTCAGATGGTTTGAGTAATTTGACTGTGCATAGACAAACTAAACTAAACAAATTGTATAAGTTAAAGACATTTTCAGCTTGAAAATAGTTCAAGTTGATACAATTCAGTTCTTGGAACTCATTCTTTACTTAAAAGTGTTTAATATTCAACTAATCTTTTTGTATACAGATAACAGACTAAAACCCATAAAAAACACCCTCTTCGTATACTTTTAATTAATGCATGTTATGAAAAATGCAATTAAATATTTAATAGGGAGAGAGATAAATTTTGAAAATTAAATCTGAAAATATGTGGGAAAGGATAAAATTGTAATATAAAATATGATATTACCTGGAAACCCTTAATAATGACCCTGAAAATTACGAAAATCTCCATTCTAGCTGGCCAGCTTCTATTCATTTAGCACTACCCTATATATATATATATAGATATATATACATATACACATATTTGCACCACACATACATATGTGTGTTATTGCATTAAATGTGTTAAGAGAAACACTTGTATCTACTTGTGTCATTAGTCTTACATCGTAGAAGGTGTCGAATTGTATATAAATTAATTAGCTAGTCAACACTTAATTATATATCATATGTTTGGAACCCCTAGACCGAGTTTTTAATCTCTCGGTGATAGGGTTCTATTTATATAAATATATATATATATATATATATATATATATATATATATATATATATATATATGTATGTATTTGAAGAAAAAAAGACTTACTGCCCGATTTGTACATGCTCAAGGATCCCCCATTATATATATATATATATATATATATATATATATATATATATATATATGTATGTATTTGAAGAAAAAAAGACTTACTGCCCGATTTGTACATGCTCAAGGATCCCCCATTTTTTTTACCCTTTGATCCAACCTAGGGTTTTGAAAATAATACCCCAAATATTTCGGGGGCATGCTCGTTATGTGTTATATTACTTGATCATTTTCACATTCTATTTAATGATTTTGTATAATATCAAGCTAAGGAAGACATGCCAATGATCCAATCAATTAATTAATGAGCACAAAATGTAATATATCTCTAGGGCAGTGAATTAAACATTGGAGAGTATATTTCTCCAAGATTCGCGTGGAATATTAATTACGTGTTACAAATGTATTCCATATCAAATACGTAACTGATTAATAAACTTCGGCTAAATATCCCAAAAGAAAATTTCGAATATTTTATTTCATAATATGCCAACATGTCATACAAAATAATTGAAATGTTAGAAGAGAATATCTGGGAAAATGAAAGGGAATTAGAAGGTATAATTTGGTTTTACATGGGTTTAGTCACATGCTTAAGATATACACTAGCAAACAAACACGCCTTTAATTTGTGGGATCTCTCACTCAAGTCAAAGGGTCTACTTGTACTCTATATGCATACATAACTTTGTTCGTGTATAATAAATAATATATATAATCTTTTTTTCGTGAGGCCCCTAGATATAGGTGCATTTCTTTTCAAATGTGGCATTTTTTTTTAAAAACTTTTACTTGTCATTTTTGGTATATATTATAAGTTTGACTAAGCAAATTAAAGTTTCGTTTGAGTTTCTAAATCATCAATAATTTTGTGAAACCAAGAATTGTTTGATTACATAGAAATCTAACTTTTCATCATTAATTACCATATTAAAATGGTACAATTAACCATAAAAAAGGGGCCAGTTAAATAGTTTTTTAACCACAAGAACACATAATACAACAATAAATAAATAAGTATATCAATATTACATCATTTTATAACATACACACTCAAAACAAGAGCTTTGAAATTTCACTCCAGGCCAAATATCGTCACAGCTCAAAATAATATACATTTAAAATTATTGTTCTGGTAAATGGTGACATATATATTATATATATAAAGGATTAATTTGACCTAACAATCACGAGACAGTATATTTAATATGGCCTGGCCTGTCTTAACATGAAAATAGAATAATTTTTTGGTAAAGTCCATCCGAAACAAAAATCATAAAATATATATATAAATAATGTGTACGTGTGTGTATCTCTGTTTGCGTGTGTGTGTGTGGATGTGAGAGACTATGAAGCGAAGAGGGTGGGGGAAAAGGTATCACACATGACACTTATTTTTAACCCGTCGTCTACGGGGAAGGAAATCAAATCATGGCAATATAATAATAAATCTAAATATTTAAAAAAAAATTTAAAAAAAATTCGCTGTTTTATGTTTGATGATAAAAAATTCATCTTTTTTTATTTGGGTTAACATAAAATATTATAATTTTTTAATAGTATAGTCTATTCCTATTTTGAAATTGATGTTTGCAAAATTAAAATTTAAAATTATATTTCGAAATCGAAAATGTTGGGAGGAAGAAATTTATAAGTATATAATTTTGAAATAAGACATCGAATTGATAAAATAAATAATATTCGAGTGAATGAGCATGTAATATTGTATGTTTTGACTAGTGAGTGAGAGGCCTTGTTCAAGTGTCGCTTTCAGAGATATACTCTCGAGGAGGAATAGAATTACACCAAATACCAATCTTTTCTGAATTTCTCTCTCTCTCTCTCTCTCTTCTCCGTCTCCACTTGATCACAGGGGTAATTAAAAAGAGTTTTCTTCATCACTCTTCCTTTGAGTTCTCCTCCTTTAATTGGCTTTTTCAACATACCAGACAAGCTCTATCTTTTCACAACTTTTACAATCTCAAATGGGAATTAGTTCCTCCTTCAAATCTTCCAAGAATCAACTCAAAAACATGTATTCATCTTTACTTCTTTAATCTTTTTTCTTGATTCTCCCTTATTCCACTTTTGCTCGTCAACAAGTACTTGGATTTGGGTTGGAAGAGCCTGCAATATCCTTGCTTTAGCTTTAGCTTCTCTGGGATTTCATCATCTTTTGTAGATTATACACCTATGTTATAATTTCTTTTCAAGACTTTGCTGTTTGATTTTTGTTTCTTGTATGCTTACATAATAGTTCGAAGATTTGACAAATCTTTGTCCCCTTTAGCTGTCCGTGTGTGTTTTCACTCCCCATATTTTATTCGACTTTTGCAAAATATTTCCATTTTTTGGGAAGAAAAAAAAATACTTCAAGGGATAAAAAAAGCCACCATTTTTGTTCTAAATTCAAGAGGAGTAATCTTGTGAGAGGGAAAAAAATGCCCTTGGAAGGGATATTTGTTGACACATCTTCGAAGCCAGCTCCCGATCTTTCTCTTCACATCAGCCCTCCCAACACTAATTCCTCAGGAATCTGCAACGGCGGAACCGAAGTAGTTTCGGGTTTCGATCTTCTGAGGAGCAACAAAAACCCCAAGAATTACAGCAATTCTTTCATTGAGCTATCCCTAGCTCATCCGTCAAACGACGAAATAATCCGGCCTGTGCAAAAGAACTTCTTCACATCAGAAGCGTCGCAGCAAGAACAGCCCCAAAACCCTTATCACCATTTGAGCTACCACCAATCTAATCCACAGTTGAATCAAATTAATAGTGGGGTTTCTTTGCTCGATGTATCCGACGGCCTGAGACCGATAAAGGGGATTCCAGTTTATCCCAACCGCCCATTTCCATTCCTCCCTCTGGACAATCACGCCAGAGAGAAAGATCCAAAGATGTACTACTACCAAATGCCTTATCCTTCTTGGTCATCATCTTCGTCTTCTTCTTGCACCTCCTTTTGTTCTTCGTCTTCTTCTATTTCGCATCACCCCTGTTCTCCGTATTTCGGGGGTGGTTTGAATCAAACTCACATGCCAATGTTGAATCCGGGACATAACGCATCTTTTCCTGCCGGTGGTTACCGTATCCCTGGCAGCGGCGGCGCCAGATTCAGTGGGCTTGCAGCTTCTTACCAGTATGGGTTGGGGGCTTCGCACGACACTTCGCATAATGGCATTTTGAGATCAAGATTTCTGCCGAAGCTTCCGGCTAAAAGAAGCATGAGGGCACCAAGAATGAGATGGACGAGTACACTTCACGCCCGGTTCGTGCATGCAGTTGAGCTTCTTGGCGGCCATGAAAGTAAGATTTGTATACTTTTATTTCCCGTCTGCCCCAACCCCCCAATTTTCTCGCTTTCTTTTTCCTTTTTTTATTTTTCCAGATGAAAAATCGAGGTCTACTGTTATTATTATCATTTCAAATTCCACCGGTTTTGAATTTCAGGGGCGACTCCAAAATCTGTACTGGAGCTCATGGATGTGAAGGATCTTACTTTAGCTCATGTCAAGAGCCATTTACAGGTATATCTTATTTGCATTATTTCGAATGAAAAAAGTCAAAAAAGTAAAAAGACCAAAAAATAAATTCAATCCAACCTTACATCGCTCTAAGCTCTGCGGGCGTATGATGTCTACTTTTCTTGCACAAAAATCGATGATGAATGAATACAAAGAGAGAGAGAGAACACAGTGGGACAAAAGTCATCATTTCTCAATGATATTACATGATTTAATTTTCTTCGATTAATGGTGAAAACAAGACACAATTCAGAAGCCCAGAAATCTTACAGTACTTCAGAGTAGGAGTAGCACTAGACTTTATGCATAGTCCATTGTCTTTTCTTTCTTTCATTTTTTTTAAAGAATTTATTTTGATTTCCAATGATTTTTTAAATTTTCATTCTGTTTAATGGTTTTAAATTACAGATGTATCGAACTGTTAAAACAACTGACAAGCCTGCAGCTTCTTCAGGTACATTAGCTGCAGATCACATTTACTTCACATGAATCACTATGAGCTACTTTCGTCCATCATTTAACTTAATTTGAATCAGTTTATGCAATTAATTTGATTATTTAAATGATGATGCTTTTCTTCAAACGGGAAACCCAAAAAAGAAATCTGGAAAAGGACTATTCTTGCTTGTTCTCGTTTGATCAGTCTCTTGACTAGACATCATGTGCATGCATATGATGAGTCGATCATTGTCTTGACATCGATATCTGATTATATTTATATATATGTGTGTGTATAATTTCTTGAAGGGCATTCTGATGGATCCGGTGAAGATGACATCTCCACAATCGGTAATGGAGGTGGCAGCAGCAGCGATCGGGGCCGATTCATGGATCAAAGAGGAGGAGGAATTGATGGATCTTTGCAACAGGATGTTGATTACCCTTCCACTGCGGGTACATTGTGGAGCAACTCCTCTAGGTACGTAGTTAACAATTTTTCTAAAAAGTCAAAAAAGAAACAAATCAATGAAAAAGAGCCTTGAAACAAACGAAAAGTTAAGTAAATAATAAACTCGACTAATAATTTTTTATATGCCAACGAAATAATAATTGTTAATTGTCCCACATCGGTTGGATAAATAACCTTTGAGTGGCATATATTGGCTTGGACAATCCTCTCCCCTTGAGCTAGCTTTTAGGGTTGAGTTAGGTTCAAGTTCCAATCTTAATTCTTTTTTTTTTCTTTTGCATGGTACATGAAACCCAAAAATGTAAACTCACGTCCACCATTTTCGAAGGGCTCGTGTCAGATTTTACTTTACTTATGTTTGGTTTCTTCTTTGCTTTTCTTTTATTATAACCTTCGAATATTTCCGAAGATTTTCTCCTGAGATATATATATTGACCCATCGTTCTTTCACTCAGACCAAAATTTTCTCTTCATTTTATAATAATAGATTTTTTATTACATATTCCTAATAACATATCGTGTAAGAGATTTGTAATGAATACTTTGTATATTAATTATGTAATAGAAAACGTAGTATCAAATGGACCAGAAAGTTGATTTGAAAACTATTTGATTGAGTATCACTGGAAAGTTAGAAAAACACAAGTATCATTAAAAGGAAAGAATAATTAAGTTTAATGTAAACCAACTACGTAATAAAAATAAATTTTCTTCGCTTAAAATTGTGTTAACATATTTAATTAAACCCGTATTTTTATTCTCTTCACTAAAAGGCATTAGGTAGAGGACCAAGAAAAACTATTGTAATTGACTTAGGAGATTTCTTTTTTCCTAAAAATACTATAAATGTAGAGCTTTGGTCTATTCTTGTACCTATCAGATTATATATATACATATATATGTATGTATGTATACAAAAACGCACACTTATGTGTGTGTGTGTGTCACTGGCCTATTCTTATTTTTTTTTGTTCTGATTGCCAAACATGGACGATGAATTTGAATGAAAAAATTTAAACTCTTAACACATTGATCCAAAAAATGAAATCCTAGTCGATTGGTTTTTAATAGGAGCTTTGCAATAAAATCTAAATTTACCTTGTTCCATCTAATATTTCTTATTCATCTACATCTTTTTTCATAAAGCCCTTGCATCCTAAAATAGTAGCATAGATAATATAAAGCACTGTTTGATACCAGCTTTTTTGTCATTTATTTGGTTTGAATAATCAGCCCTCTTTTTTCTATGAATCGAATAGGTTAATTTATGCATTGTCTGAAATGTTCAAACAAACAGGTTCCTAACTCCAAAACGATGCTTTTTTCTGCTTATATGTGATTCTTAAGTTCTGTACTTTTGGTTTCGGCAGGAGGGTTCTTTTTTACTTCATTATTTTCTTGGTTAAGATATTGTTTCCATTTTTAGACTTTTTGAATTTCCACCAACAATTTTGTCTGAATCTGGTGAATAATTTTCACCCCATAAAAAGTTTCTACTTCAATTCAAAACTTTATAGATTTTAATTGATGTAGACTCCTTGGTTTGGGTTTCTATTCAACTTTCTAAACCTTTACGTAATATATACTACTTTTTTTTTTTTGGGTTAAATTTTGAGTTCCTCAATGTTTACATGTTGCTTTTATTGGATATTACCAACCACTTTATTCATGGATTTTTAAAGATGCTACATAGATGGCGAACATTTTGCACTGATATTTCATTTCAAAATATGGCACTATCACTTCTTATTTAGCTTTATACATTGATTTATCTCCTGTTCTTTTTATAACTATTTAGGAAAAAATACAAATTTGACTTTGAAGCGGTTATTTTTTTTTTTAGTTATGTAAACTTTTAAGGTGTGGTTTTAGTCCAATAAGTTGGACCTTTTTTTCACTTTTAGTATTTTTCAACGGAATGCTAACGTGACGTCGAATATGTCAGCACTCCATTGAAAAGAACTAAGAGAGAAAACAAAGAACAACTTATTATGCTAAAACTTCAACTATAAAAACTACAAGATTAAAAATGAAAAATAACAAGTTAAAAGATAAAATTTGTAAATTCCCCAAGTGTTTCGGAAGAGAAATGAGAGTAACAATTAAAAGATCCTCTACTTAGTCATAATCCAAAATGTAATATGAGCCGAAAGTGAAAGAAGTGTTAAATCCAATAGAGGGGAGAGTTTTTTTTTCTTCTTATTTTATAAATCATGTCTTTTACCAAAGTTTCACTTCCTTTCAACGTTCATATACTTGGCCCTATCATCCCCTTTTCTGATATAGATTAAATATAATATGAATAATTCCATTGATTGCGTTCTAAATACAAATGCTACATTAATTAATGATATTGAAATGGAAGAAAATCCAATTTCAAAAGTTAAGTAAAAACTTAATGAGCATCTGCAATCGGTTGTCCATTATCATATTCTGGATTACGAAGTGATAAACAAAAAAATTATGTTTGAGTTGATATGATCAGCATATGTATAAATATCTGATTTATTCTCTTGGCCGACTTGTAATTGATCTGCCCGGAAATATTTAAATCATAGTGATCTGTTTAACTAGTCTAACAAAGTATATTATGTTTCAATATTTTCAGTAGTAGAGAGGGTTGGTTACAAGCGAATGCCGGCGAGTCGCACGGCTTCATCAGATCTTCGTCTACTCAATTAATGGAGGTACGTACCTAAGTTACGTTCTACTTTTAAGTATCCATAATTTTTGGAAGTTTTAATAGTTAAATCAATAATTTATAATATTAGCATTATGATAATTAGTAAAGATTGCAGTACTGGAAGGTATGATTTGTTACTCTAATATGCAACGTAGATAACTTTATGAAAGCAAACGTTTTATGAAATGGATATCCCAAAAAAATCACATATATTCATGAAATGGTCCGCAAAATCTTGTAATTTAAACATTACAAATGCATGCAGGAATGCGAATCTGCAAGGGCGAAGAGCTATGCCGCGATTCCGAACGGAGAAAGTTATAAAAATCCAAGTTTGGAGTTCACACTAGGGCTCAACAATGAGAAGTTCCACGACAACAGTCGTCTCGTGTAGCTTCGACTATTGGCTCCTCTTTAGGGTTTCCCCGGTTCTTTTCCTCGAATTCGACTCCTTAAATTGTATGGTTCTCTCAAGAATGGAGGCATGAATGTATAAGAAAGCATTATGAGTTAAGAAGAAGAAGAAGAAGAAGCCACTCTAGTATTTATTGATTTTTACAATTTTCATTTATTTTCCTTAATTACTTTTTTTAAAATTTATCTCATTTTGGGATGTCATAATGGAACGGGATGATTCATAAGTGTATTTCCTTTTTCTTTTTCCATTTTGGTCGTTAGCAGCGCTGCCTTTCGTACAGAACCAAAATTGCAATTTTCCCCAAAGATTTTTTACTTGTGGAGAAATAAGAGCGGTTAATTGCCTTCAATAAAATCTAGCTTTGATTGTGGTAAGTGGAGAGACAATCTTAGCTTCTCTTGAATTATATGAATTCTACGACTGTTATAACATGATTTTACCCTTATTTTGGTCTCGAAAGCTATCAAATTTTAATTTTGTCCTTATACTATGCTTCGACGATCCATCTCTGGATTCGATTCCTGTGTATTATTGAAACATAATCTTAAAATCAGAAGTGTGTTCTAACACAATTTAACAATTCTTAATATTTTATACTAATATTAAGCAAAGTTTTGAATATTTTACATGAGAAAAAAGGACATGTTACACATGACAAAAGGGAATGTTTTTAACAGTAAAAGTGAGGACAAATATGAGTTAATTATACATAATCTCGGTCGTATGCGATCTAACTGTAGGCCCAAAGGCATACAGATTAACATTGTGACATTATTTTTCTACCTTGACATGCCCACACTCTACATATTTTCTTGATCATCTCCACAAACATCTTGTTGCTGAGCAAACAATGAAATATCTCAGCTATATCTATGTACATATGTATGACACATTGTTCCTTGTATTTACGTCACTTATATCGTTCTTGTTGGCATAAGCCGAAAAATTGCACGATAAACACCTTCGTGTGCGTAATCAAGTAGCTTTGGAGGCCTTGGCCGCTTGAAGCATTCCAACTATGAGTGTCTTCACATCCCTGGGTGTAAAATTTGATGAGAAAGAACGAGCGTGGTACACAAAGATAATGACTTCATGAATATTTTTATTTCATTCTCTCCAAACCATATAAAGAATTGGGATTGTAAACAATGGTGCGGGACGACTCACTTTCTATCTGCCGCACGCCTTGGAAAAGGAATTCGAAGCTTAAAAGCGTTCCCTTGACAATCAGCCTGAAAGATACTTTCACAATTTATGATACTCATGCCACGAAACGTGATACATGTCGAGGGTGTAAGCTACTATCGTGATATAAAGATCACATAAATCACGTAAATAGGGATATGGAATAGTCAAATATAACCTTCACATTGAAGCCCAGACTGTCTACATCCAACATTTCGGCAAAATCAACCTGAAACAATTGTTTTGGCATATGTTAAAATCACTTCATCATGGATGAACAGAAAAGTTTCAGGAAAACTTAAATTTTACCGGGACAGATGTAGAGTGCTGTACAATTAGTTTTGTATCTTCAGAGTGATCTTTATTCATATGGGACTGAAAAAATTAATAAGTACAACAAAATAGCATGAGTTAAACTTTTAACTAGCAAAACCAGTAAGGAGAGTTCACTACATCACAATAACTACTTGGCACACCGTAATGGGCTTTGAGAATTGATATATAGGATCCACTACAGCTGTACTAAACTCCTCTCTGCTAAATTCTGAAAGTAAAGTAAAATGGACCCAACGAAATTATCATAAATCTTCCAGAAATTAAAGAAGCTACAAGGACATGAAACGGAAATAAAAAGGACACGGGAAACAAGTAACTAAAAAACAGACAAGTTTGGCAAATCGAACCTCCTGAACCTGATAAAGCTGTTGCAATTCCTGACTCATATTGAACGACATTTGGTTCAATGCGAAGAAATTGGAAGTCGCCAAAATTAACCTTCAAAAGGTGTAATCTATCAAATATCACCATGCATGTTGGTCAGAAATTTGAGGACGTAAGAATTAGGCATGCCGAAAGATTACCCAAAATGCATTTGGATGTTGGCCCAAATAGATTGCTCGTATTTCTTCCCTTTGATTTTCAAGGACCTGTATTAAACAAGAAATATTCAAGTTTAGATGGAAGTTTAAAACAAAAAAGCTTGCAACTAGTGGCACAAAATAGCAACACAAGTATTGGTCCTCAATAATCCCCTTTCCAATCATTACACCAGCTAACGATTATTGAGAATCAAATGTATGTCCTTGCCTCTATCAGCAATTGAAAAACAAAGCACCTAATGTGTCACCAGGTGCAACACAATTCTCTTAAATCATATAGCAGTTCAAAACCACACTTCAGCCATTGCGACATAAACAGCCCACGGAGAACATTAAGGTCAATTGCTGATCCCATTTTAATTCTTAATCCCCAACAAGAGTTAGACAGGCTTTCTTTGGATTCACCATTAAAAGAAATCACAAACAAAAATGGTAAAACGATGACAGGATAATGCTTACAGGAACGGCATCACCATGCACAGTGACTACTAACTCAGTTCGATCTTGGGGATCTTTTGCCACAAGCAATGAGCATTTGGGATTAGCCATAAGGTTCTGAATTACCATAAAAAAATGAGTGTCAAATTTAAGATAAAATACGAAAACGCCACGGTTTTTACACTAAATTCAAGATTGTCGTGCATACCTTTGTATGAACTGCCAAATCACTTACAGCCAATATTGGAGCTCCATAAGCATCACAAGCAAGATCAACCATTGATCCAGATGGATAACCTTCGTGCTTCTGTAGATCCAGGTAAACAAAACACTAATACACGTCATAAATCTGGGCAAAAGCTTAATTTGTATACGGTTTCAAAATTACCACAGAGAAAGTTGAGAGTACTCCACGTAAGCTGTGGCACAGAAATGTCTAACTTCCTGCACCGGAGTTAACCTTGATGCTTTAATCTGGTGAGCTTGAATGAGTTGAAAGACATCGTTATTAACATCAGCAGCAGTTGATACCAAATCGTTCTGTGCGAAAATCATGAATAAACCAAATGAAAATAGACAAGAAATCAGTAGTGGAATTGCTAATATATCTATACTCGATTATTACTTCAAAAAAGTAAATTTGACTTAAAATATATTCGATAACCAAAACACATCACCAATTACCATTCACGGCAGTGACACATACTCGTTTCAATGCGAAAATCATCAATAAGCATCAGGTGAAATAAATGAGTAAACTACAGTGTGAAAGCACTGGCCTCTGCGAAATGCCTGAGTGGCAAAAGATCCCCTAAACAAATATGTGCAAAATGCCTATGATTTTACAAATTTGGATTTTTGAATATCTTTATGGATTTTCTTTTTGCTTGTTTACTTACTCCAGTAGACGATTCTATATCCTATGGAAATGGAAGGTTCTCTCTTTTGATTCATTAATTAGCATATGCAAGTGTATCTTTAAAATATAAGTTCAGCTCTCAAAACATATTAGGTTGTCTAATCCACCACCATCAACATATGCAAACAGAATCCAAAAACCATAAATAAATAAACAGAATGAAAGAAAGGAGCAGAGTTCTCTCCGGTGAAAGAAAAATATCATTTTTATATGTTTTTCTTTATCATATAAGTTTTGCTCGAAAAATAATAATAACAATAAAAGTCAATTCATAAAACAATCGTTCGTGGAAAAATCCAGTACACGCATTGATAACCAAGCCAAGAAAAATCAAAAGGAACTAGTATCGATTAGCACTACCTGAGTAAGTTCTGGACTGGTGGAGGCGGCCATGGATTGAATCATAGGCGTCCGGAGGCGGAGGATCAGAGGAGATGAATGGCGCCGGAGTAGTAAATTGTTGATGTTATTAACATTGAAAAAAGAATGTTTTGAAACTATTAAAAAGTTTCATTATCATATTAAAATTAGTCACTGAAGGGTTTTAAATTTAATAAATAATATACATAGCAAAAAATTATTAAAACAATTTAATATAATTTTTATTCGTTCATTTTGAACAAAATGAAAACCAAAAAACTGATAAAAATTTAGACAATCCTTCCACAGTGTTGGGCCAGGGCTATGTTATGGTTCAACTGAAGGGCCTCCTAAATCAAAATTTCTAGGGCTCGTTGGCTCCTGCTCATTGCTTCAAGGTGAGTCCTTTCTCCTTCAAATATTTTCTTCGAATCGAGTTTTCATTTTTTGAATTGATGATTGTAAATTTATGCACACTCTTAGCTTTATCATGATCAGTTCCGTTTTGGTTGATGATTTTTGTGAAATTGAGCTGCCAAAATCGACAAACTTTTGTGCCTCGGATGTTAACTTCTGATTGAAGATTTTCACTTTTGTTCTAGGCCGTGAATCTATTTATTTGCTTATGATGCTGACCTTTATTTCGCAGCGGTATTTAGTTTTTTGCTTTGTAACATTTTTTATGGTATGATGATGACAAAATAGTTGCTTCTAGTTTGATTATGCAGTAAAAATACGAAACTTATGTTTCAGAGTTCAGGAGTAATTGTAGAAAAAAGATCTTAAATGGCGCTAGGGCTGATATTGGGAATAGGAAGGGCGTTTAGAAGGAAGCGGACCTCATCACTTGATATTCTAACGACCAAGAAGTGTCCAAGAGGTTTTTACAAGGGAAAGAATTGCAAATCCACTGGCTTTCATACTCGAAAAGGTATATCTCTAGTGAATTGCTGGTAAAATTTCATTAGTTGTAGAATTCACAAGTTCGAGCTCACTGAATGAGTTAAAAAATATTAAAATAGTCATCCTTGGGGTCAAGCTTGAAGCAAAGAAACAAAATTTGAAAAAAAGAATGCACTCGTGAGGTTGACTCCTTGATGGTTTCACGAGTTTATAGGTTGTTTGCAAGTGCGGAAGAAGATTGGCGAAAATCTTTCATTGAAAATATTGATAGTTTTTTCATATACTAAAAATATGTATGAAATAATCAAAGAACAAAAATTTATACACCGACATGGTTTTTGCTTGCAATTGTGCTTTTTTTGTCATTTTTTTCTTGTATTTGTTTTGTTTATAAAGTAAGAAAATGATTATTCCGGTGGGAGAAAAAGGAATATGGAGAAAGTTTGTCCCTTTGGAAACAAAGAAGCCATCAGAGACAATGTTTACATTTCTATTGATCAATTCAAGTGATTTGGTCTGTTGATACTAACATTTTCACTTCTTTTCAGTGATGCAATACATACTGATACTGTGTATGATTTATGAGTTTAATGAAAGAAAAGCGGTTACAAATAAATTTTTTTAATAACAGAGTAACTTGGTGTTTACGCAGGTGGTTATGTGGTAATGCCTGAAAAGTTGCCGCACTATGTAGTACCAGATTTGATGGACTTCGTGGTACGTAATCAAAGAAAAAATGTATTCAAAATACATTCATATCACAAAATCATAATGACAGTAAGGGAGAATAGAGCACTTGAATCTTTGTGGAGAAGTATAAGATAGCTTAGTGTTTCTGGATGGCTAGCAGCTGCTTATGACTTCAATTGTATTTTGACTATAATAGAATATCACTTGATTTCCTGTAATTTGTCTTAGTTTTTAACAATTTCAACAGTAGGAACTGACTGTGCCTTTAGCCTTCCACCCTTCGTGTTTTAGCCTTTCTGGTTCACCCATTTTTAATTCCCAAATGTTAAAATTTCACATACACTTCGTGCGTAAAAAATAATATTGTTTTTATTTCATATTTCCTTTTCTGGGTTTTGGATATTGAGCTGATCCATCAGTGTTACACGAGTGGTGATAATAATGTTAGATTAGGAACTCTTCAGGCTCTTTAACAGGACTAGTCCAACCCAAAATCGGTTGCACATATATTTATTTTGCATGGTTCAGAAACTTTTCTGTGAATTTCAGCTTTATAATTTTACTAACATTTTCCCATTTGTAGTTGAGCCTTTTTAGACTCTAACTCAGCCTCCAAATTGTTCCGTTCTGTTTCAACTTTCAAGTTCTCAAATTTTCTTTATTCACATGAACTTGACATAGACCAACACATTTAGTTGAGATGTGTGACCCAGTCATGTGCCCCTCTCCTTGGAATATTGAAAAAACTACCGGTGCAAGCAAGCATGAATAAATTTCAAGATGGACAAGTACTTGATTTTTTATTATCTCCGATAAAGCTTTCAAATTTTTTTGATATTTTTTTTCTTCCGATACTTGTGTTGATATGGTACTGCGCACTTTTTCAGCTAAAACCGTATGTATCTCAGTGCGCTAGAGAAGTTAAGTCGACCGAGGCTTCTGATTCAGCTAAATGATCGATCAAGAAGATGGCTATTTTGTGAAGTCCTTTTCCACTTTCAGGATGCAAGTTGGAATCTTTCTGGAATAATTGATGAGCAAAGTTACTTAAAAAGGATTTTAAGCTACTATTAGGAATATTGCGACTTCAAATTGTAGAGTAATTTGAGCAATATGTTGATGGTGAGAACGTTAGACTTCTTGTTGTTTTAAAATACATAAGTTCGAATACTTGTAGCAACAATCCATCTTTATGGAATTTGTATTCTGTTTGAGCTGGCGTTTCATCGACGGCACAAAGAAAACAATAAAGTTGTGTTAATTCTTCCCATTACAGTGCTTTTTCCCAGAGCACAACTACTCGAGTGACCATTGTTTCGCTCTTCATTTTGAGATGTCCTCAGTTTTTTCAAACAGCATTGTTCATATGATCGGGCTTTGTCCTATACTCTATTCGTCTCTCTTGTTTTCTTTGATCTCTCTATTGTTCCTAGTGGTCAATCTTTCCGATCCCCATCTTCTCTAATTCGTCTACAATTCTTGGAGTGTATTCTATTGGTAGGTAATTTGGATCGTATCACAATCGCCACTTCTTTAATTTTGACAAATTCTCAATCAATCAAAATACAAAATCATTTCACTACATATTCGGATATCCCAACCTTTTAAAGTTTTTTTTTTTTTAAAGTATCAACATTCTATGGCTCATTCATGAAAGATGCAACGTGGAACAAAACGAATCCAAGTTAAAAGTGGCCAAAGAGATAATGAAACCTTTACCTTATTCTATTCAAATGTAGAATCCATCCATATTTATGATGTAGCAAACACAATTTGTACAAAGTTTTCCTTTACATATATCCCCTTTCAGTTATCTATAACCATATTTTCGATGTAGATAATGAAAACTAAAAAATGATGGAGATCACAAGTAATAATTCGACTCAAAAATTTCCACTTACAAATATATGTTCCCATATGCGCATAACCGACGTAACTCGAACCGGCTGCCTGAATCCGGCGTGGTGAACCACTTCCTCCACCGTGAGCTAATTGGTCGGTAAGTATTCCTGCTAAAGGACTTCCGTAGTCACTCTGTCTCTCATAGTTCTCGAGTGTCTCAAAGCCTTACCTCTTCCAGGCAACAATTTCGACCAAAACCCTCGTTTACGATCGATATTTTTACCATTATTATCATCCATGGAACCCTCATCTTTTCTCCTTTGCAACGCATAAACCATTGATCTACTCTTCTTGAGGACATCTTGGCCAACATTCTTGAACACTTTTACGGATTTCCCAGCTTCCAAATACTCCACGCGACACGTATAACTCACTACCGGAGAAGAACACGAAGAAGCATTCGAAGAAGACAGGTCTGAACAAGAAGAAGAAAGTGACGAAGATAACTCAACTTTCGAACTACAACTGCTCGTAGCAACATTAGGTAATTGAGAGAGTCTTTCCCTCAGGCATATGGAGCAAACCCCCGGTGATTGCCTGTGTTTCGGGTGCTTCATGCATGGCGCACTGGCCTTGAAGTTCCCTGGTTTCTTATAATTGAAATTTTTTGGTTTCAAAGAATCCATATTGACCATTTGTGTATGATTTACGGGCATATATATATAGAAGACAAAAGAGGGCCGGGGTGGTTCATATGAAGTTGCATGGGGTATTTCCAAGATATTTCAAGCGAGTTTCACAAAGATTGGCTTTTTGGCGTATGATTTGTGAGGTTTGAATAAGTCGATCCAAAGTTGGAGAATAAATAATCAATTAATTTAATTTAATTCTCCCACGTTGTTTCGTGGTGGGCGGGCGCCGTGTCTTGGATTATGCTCCACATTTAATTAATTAATAATTAACTAATTTAGTTTATAAATGATTTTATCATATATTTGGATTCCCGTCAATATTTCAAATTATTTTTTATAAAGAGCGAAATCAAACTAGTCTATATATAACACTAGTATTTAACCCGTGCGATGCACGGGATGATATTATTAAAAATTAATGAAAAATGAATAGATATTTAAATTTTAAAAAAAGTAATACAATTATAAAAAATTAAAAAAAAAACTATTTTTTCACTAATTTTAAAAAGTTTCTTACATACAACGCATGTCGATTAATTTTTTTGGATAATAATCACTATCATATATCAAATTTTTAGATCGTGTTAGCCTAAGGCAATAACATGATGTTTATCGTGTTTAGTTTATTGATGTCGGCCATCAACTTTAATACATATTTAATTATTTACTTTTCGAGAAGTTATATATTATTATTTTTTAACATGTGATAAGAAAATATTTTTAAATCACATTCATTCACATTAATAAAATATACTTTTTTAAAAATTCAGTAATTTCGTGTAAATCCATATTCACAAACAATTTTGTGACATGACACGTGTTTGACACATTTGAATGATAACAATAATTTTTTCATCAATATCTTTATCCAAATAGGTTGTGATTTAATTTACAAAATTTCTTCGTAATATACACAACAACCTATTATTTCGAAAGAAAAATGAAACATTTGATCATAAGTAGATTATGTATAAATCATAAAAGTTATTTTATTAATATTTACTATGTGTATTCCAAAATAATGTCAACAAATTTTAAAAGGTGTCTTCTAATAAGATGTTTGCTTTCTTTAGAATTGGTCCTATCATATCCATTACGGGACATTATGCTATCATGTATCCGTGAACTTTGTAATATAAAAAAAATTATCACATTAGTAACAAATAATAATTAAAATTTTGTATAAATAGAAGAATAATATTTTTTATTTCTTGATCATGAAACATATATTTCAAACTTAATGTCTCGTTGTTTCCATATGTAGGTATTTCATAATAACGAACAAATCTAAATTTAAACGAACATTACATCTTAAAAAGATTCAACTCATATATGCTGCTGAAAAGAAGAGCCATTTCAGAATTCAATTTTGGAATAAATAAATTTAATAAGAAAAATTTTAATAAAATTGGTTTCTAATATAATATGCAATATTGCATTATTTATAATTTAAAATTCAAATAAGACATCTCAAGGGACAAAAAGTATACATTGGATGCTTTTGACAGAATTACAACATACATTAACTCTTTAAAATTATGGAAATCTCGAATTGCATGCATTGAGTGTCAAACATTTCTGATTATTGAGGATAATATCGAAAGTAATTTAATGTTTATTTGAAATTCTTTTGAATCTATCTCTTTTAATTTTCTTGTGCTATCTTATTTGAATTTTTAAGAAGACAAATCAAGATATACAATATACATATGATTTTGGAAGAAAACTACAATGCAATAATTCTTTAAAATTAAGGTAATTTCGAAATAATATGTATTTGGGATAAAAAAATTTATGATTATTAAATAGTACATTAATGTCCATTGGAATACTTTGTTGTAATGATAATTTTTAACACTCAACCAATTTTTGTTTTAGAAAATTTAAATAAGCTAATTAAATATAGTATTTCTTTTTTAGTAAGTATTTTGAGAAATAAATTACTTAAAATAACAAAATTTATTTTTGGATGATTTACTTCATGACTGATACTGAACATTGCATTCATTTTTATTTTAAATTTATTTATATAGTTTTTACTTAAATTGATTGATATAACTAATGCAAAATTTTTTAATACAGTTTAATTTTTCAATATAGTTTAGTTTTAATTTGAGTAAAAAAATATTTAATACATAAATTACATTTGAATTAATACAAAAATTAATTAAATTCAAAATTGAATTAAATGAATTGATATAATCAATGCAAACAATAATTGAAGTGATCATTTATTGCAGTACACATATTTCAATATTGATGATAAATCTTTCCTTTTATAGAAATGACATTTTGGCGGGAAATTACTATTTTTGGCAAAAACTCTGCTTTTATATATATATATATATTAAATGTTCCTTTCATGTAGCAAGATCAAGAGGCAATTAAAGGTTGTGTTATTGATCAAATTAAGGCCCTTAAATGTGTTAGAGATTTGTTACTTACATATGATTTCAATTTATTTTCTTACATTATTTCTGAAAAATTCAGTATTTCATGCCAATTTTTCAAAAATCTTCAGCAAATAAATATGAAAAAGTCCAAATACATTTACTATATGTTTATTAATAACACGTGGCTGCAACTTTTGACACATTATAATTTTGTTACGAAGATTTCTAAACGTGGGACTGGACAATAATTTTTTTTAATATTTCTTATGATATTAACAATATAAAATTTTAAAACTCAATAGAACTTTTCTTTTGAGAAAACTATTCTTGAAAATAAATCTATGAATTCATGATCCAAACAAAGGTAACCTAAGCTCATGTTTGTACACACGTGTGTGTGTGTGACAACGACGTTATTTGTGTGATAGAATGACAAATTTTTCTACACGTTTGTTGTAGTTAGAAGACTGGACTCTGTCACGTCTTCACATTAATTTAGTCAAAACATTTCGTAATTCACGTGTTTCCATTGCCAAATTAAATTATTGTCCCAAAAAATAAAAATATTCAACTATCATGTAACACTTTTTTTAATGACTTGAAAATCACAGCTGTTATATTTCGATATGCATCAAATAAATTTTCGAATTAATAGAATAGACTGCAAATAATGTAACTAGATAACGCATACTGAGTAAATTCTAGGTTCGTCCGAGGAGAAAGTATTGTTCGAAAAAAATCGAACTTCTAATCATTGATCAAACGCTCCCGTAATCTATCAACTCATCATCCCTCATGTGCTCATGTACTACTTTTTCTATCATGTTATATAGTATGCTACAATATTAGTTAAATATTTGATACCATTTTAAGATACAAGAGGCAAATTCAATTAATTTAAAATATGGAAGATTTTATTTTATGTGAGCCGCTCACAGTACTAATCTGTGAGAGGTCAACCTACCATTACAATAAAAGAATTTTAGCATAAAAAGTATCTTTTCATGACGAGAGTCACAAAATAACCGTAGACGTCTCACAAATTTTGCCTTATTATATGATATCAAATGATGGTAAGAAGTAAGGCATGATCCGAATTTAAGGAAGGAAAGCAAAAGAAAAGAATGGAATATATTTTTTTTCTCAGTCGAATTTGTATTGATGGCAAAAGAATTGTTCTAAAATTCACGTTTTATGAGTTTTTTTTTTTGGTTTCTTTTTCTCAGTCCCACACTAAAATAGTATTAAATACGATGGGGACCTGTTCCGCCGCTGCATTTGATTTATTATAATATTCAATTTCATACTCTTATAATTATAAAAAATAAAACACCATTTAAAACAAAATTAATGAGAGCATCTCACGGATCTTAATATGTGAGATGAGTCAACTCTATCGATATTCACAATAAAAAGTAATACTCTTAGCATAAAAAGTAATATTTTTTCATGGATGATCCAAAAAAGATATCTGTCTCACAAAATACGACCCGCGAGATCGTCTCACACAAGTTTTTTTCATTTAACAAATTGTAAGAATAACCGAAATTAATTCATCTTATTATTTTTTAGTATTAAATCGTAAAATAAACATAAAACTCGTCCAAACATAGTCACGTAAAACTAACTTGTTGCTTTTACAATTTGATGCTAAATTATTTTCCGTTACCTATATTTTATTCCACAAAAAAAAACAAAAAACAAGTAATATTTTTTTAAAAAAACCAGTCAATAAAAAATATTGGTCCACATAAAACAGCGTATATCTCACTGCTTAATTATCTTTTTTTCGGAAAGAGACTTTAAAGTTTAAACCATAGAAAGTTTGGTACAGCTACGAAATTCCTCGATGGCTTCTTCGTTAGGATTATTATTACCGTATGGCATCTTTAAGATTCTAAAGTTTTCTTTTTTTAAAAAAAAAAATCTCAAGTTTTAGCAAGTTATTCAAAATATATCTTTACCAACCAACATCTTAATATTAGAACCAATAAACTAAGATTTTCTTATGGATATAAATACATATGATCAAAGAATTTTCTTCGACGTTAACCCGTGAGTTTACTCAAAACGCACAGAAAAATAATGGTTTCGGGTGTCAAGTCATAAAAGAAAGAAAAAAAAAACAGACTGGTTCTATTCCCAAAAACAATTTAAAATATATATTTGACTGATTAAATTCCAATACAAGCCACAATATATAGTTTCCTTTTCCACAAATAGTATATACAAGAGACCAAGCTGTACACAAACAGGGAATATTTGCAACGAATACAAGCTTTCCATGCCAGCAGGTCGGTATACTGCATCTGAACGCCCATATTTTGCCACATGGGACTGATCAACATTTGTCATGGATTTGTTGACCTTTGGGCATCGAATTTTCCATCTTTGTGTGCGTAAAACTCACATATATTTTAATATATCCAAACCCGCTGTACTATACTGGGTGTGCTGGCTACAGAGAGCTTAATTCAATCTGATTTCTTGGACACATTTTGGTTGCGGGCATGCCAAGCAGCTGTGGAATAAGCCGAAACCGCAGAACCGGTCACAGAGAAGGAATACTTGGCCACACGCCCACACCGATGCTTTTCTTTGCAACCAGCTACGACGTTAAAAAGAATCCAATCCAACCTTACAAGGTGCATTAGACAAGATGCGTGGAAAAATGATTGGTTTTATAAAACAACAATATTATGGTATATGTAACTCGGTAACGAGTAATAAAAACTGAACATAATTTACTACTATTCGGAGTAAAAATTCTCAAATGTTTACCTTAATTAATTGTAAGGGAAATTAATTTTTTTTTTATATCTAAGTGTACATATATGTAAGGTCTGGATAATAACATGTCTGTATTATACAGTGTTCTTTCATTTCTTTTTCCAACGGTTGCCAATATACAATGACTATGTCGTGGTAAATATTCAAAGAGACGATAACATTTTTTTATTCATAACTTGCATACTTTTCATTTCTAATCATGTTCAATTCACAATTTTAATCTATTAACTTGTAATTCTTTTTTCTCATTTTAGTACGTTTTCATTACAATGCATGACATGACATCGAAAATACTTATGTGACATTGAAAAATACTGAATTGACACAAAAAATACTGACGAAGCATCGGAAATGTTAATGTGTCATATGTTGCTTCAGTACTCCGGTAAAAAGAACTAAAATGAGAAAAATATACAAGTTAGTAGACTAAAATCGTAAATTGATCGATAAAATGACTAAAAATGAAAAATGACAAGTTACATGACCGAAAATGCTTTCTCCTCTTATTCAAAAGTAGCTCGAATGAATCCTCTGAAGTCTGAATCTTAAAAACTTTCCAAACATTAAATATCGAATAAAAAGATGTGATCGAGAAATAATCCAAAAACTTTTGAACAGACAAAAAATATGTGCATACAGTCACTTTATTTGAGATCGAGTATTTTCTCATCCATAGCTGCTTTCAATCTCAGCAAGATATTATAACTTTTTTGCTCAGGAAAAAAGAACTTTTAAAAATCTATTTTTCAAAAGATCGAGATCTCTATAACATCACCTCTTCTTAGAAAGTTTCTGTCAAAATGTATTCTTCATTTAGCATCAATTTATTAAAATGAAACACGAAGAAAGACTTGAGAAAATTCCATGTTCTATTTCCTTTCTTACGAATAAAAGGAACTACTCCTAGAATTCAATCCCAGAATTTTCATTTGGTCAAAAAATTACTATCACTAACAGAGAAATGCACTCACTGAAACCACGAGAAGCGCACGGACGGTTCCGCCGCGGCGAGTCCAGACGCGAACACGGGGACAAGTGTTCCTCGACGCATCACGAAGCAGAGGAATATTAACTGATATCGAAGCTTTGATCCTCTGCAGCAGCGGAGCAGAAGCATGCCCTGAGTTCTGATCGAGGACGAAGATCGCGGAGATCAATCGATTGAGAGCATCGTAAAGAGTCGATTCACTGATTGTTTGCCGCCCAGAGTCCTCTTGGTTCAAGATGTCGTGGGGATCATCCTTCGCCATTGTTGAATCTCACTTGGTGGACTGAAGCAGGAATTGTGAATATGGTTGGATGGCTGACGCATAAGAATGTGCCCGTGCCCGTGCCCGTGCCCGTGCCCGTGACCTTCCGACCTGTAGACGTTCGGCCACCCTCCCTAGGTCGCCGGCATGCAAATAATCCAACTCATTACATTGTTTTTCACGAAATTCAACTTTTTCATATTATTTTCATGTGCATCCTTTCATTAGATATTAAAATATTTTAATGAAATATTATTTAAATGGCAAAAACTTGTGTGAGACGGTCTCATGGATCGTATTTGTGAGACGAATCTCTTATTTGGGCTATCATGAAAAAGTATTATTTTTTATGGAAAAATTTGTTAGAGACGGTCTCACGAGTCGAATTTGTGAGACGGATCTCTTATTTGGGTATCCATGAAAAGGTATAATTTTTTATGCTTAGAGTATTATTTTTTATTGTGAATATAGGTAGGGTTGACCCGTCTCACATATTAGTATCCGTGAGACGATCTCATATGAGACCAACTCTATTCACAATAAGAAGTAATACTCTTAGCATAAAAAGTAATACTTTTTCATGGATTATCAAAATAAGAGACTCGTCTCACAAATACGACCCGTTAAACCGTCTCACACAAGTTTTTGCCTAATTTTTATTGTGAATATGGGTAAAATTGACACGTATCACATATTAATATCCGTGAAAGGGTTTTACGTGAGATCCACTCTATTTAAATATAACAATTATACTCTATTTAAATATAACAATTATACTTCTGCTGCGCTGCTCTTTACAGGTGAGGTCCGACGCGTCGGATCACAAGTACAATGTCGGCGATCGGGTGCCGCTGTACGCCAATAAAGTCGGACCTTTTCATAATCCCAGGTGAAATTTTTTGTCCTTTTGCTTTCTTTAATTGCGTCGGCCAAAAAGCGACTGTGTGGATGTGTATTGAGTCGTTCAATCGATTTTTGTATCTGCTAATTGCAACTTTTATATCGTTCTACATTCTGAAATCCTGTTTGAACATTTACAGTCATTATAAAAGTGATGGGATTCTTATCTGCTTCATATTTTTAAGAATGATGAGTGTGAAAGTTATAAGAAACAAGTATTTCTTATCCAATTTGTTTCATTGAGGTGCTATGCATGGCTAATACTCTTGATTGTGAATCAAAGTGTCAGGTGTTTAAATTGATTGGGATTAAATTGTAAAAAATCTTAAACTTTGGTTTCCTACGAAATAAGATTGCTTTTTATTTATGGTGAACTGATGACTACGATGCTTGTCTTTTTATGCCAGTGAAACATACCGTTTCTTTGATCTTCCATTCTGTTCTCAAGGTTTGCGTCTTGTCTTTTTGCCTCCTGTTTTAATTACGACTATAAACTAGGAAAATTATGACGTGCTAATTTCATTTCATGGTGGATTCTCCTTGGCAGCTAATGTTAAAGAGAAGATGGAGGCTCTTGGGGAAGTTTTGAATGGAGATCGACTTGTCCGTGCCCCATATAAACCTAGAATTTTTGCAAGATAAAGACTCTGAAATTGTTTGCAAACAGAAGTTAACTAAGGAAGAAATTTCACAATTTCGAAGTGCTGTCTCAAGATACTATTTCCAGATGTACTATGATGATTTGCCAGTTCTGGGGTTTCTTAGGGAAAGTCAAGAAAAAAAGGAAAATCTGATCCCAGTGAATTCAAATTCTATCTATTTAAGCACCTTCATTTTGAAATTTTTAACAATAAAGATCGTGTGATTGAGATTAATGCACGAGCAGACCCAAATGCCCTTGTAGACCTAACAGAGGATAAGGAAACTGCTGTAGAGTTCATGTACTCTGTAAAATGGAAGGAAACAAGCACTCCTTTTGAGAAGAGAATGCAGAAGTATTCACAATCTTCTGCAATGTCCCTAGCACTTGGAAATTCACTGGTTCTCGATAATCAACTCCTGTGTGACAGTTCTTCTTTTGACTGGTTTTCTTGTTACTATTCTAATGCGAGTCCTTAAGAATGATTTCATCAAGTGAGTACGCTCTTATTTGGTTTTGCTCTATATATACTCTTCTCGGTTTGAAATTTCTGACTTTATAATGTTTACAATATGATTTTATTAATGTAAAGATTTTCTCATGATGAGGAGACAATTGAAGATCAAGAAGAGACTGGTTGGAAGTACATTCATGGTGACGTATTCAGGTACCCCAAATACAAATCTTTGTTTGCCGCATCTCTTGGTTCTGGCAGCCAGTTGTTACCCTGTAAGTATTAATCCGAGCAACTTATTTCTGAAATCTATCTCAATCCAACTGATTTCTGATCACATATTGCTGAAAGTTCTAATTTCAATAATCTCTGACGCTGCAGCACATTCTTCATTTTTATCCTTGCATTGGTCGTCGTGTTTTATCCATACAACCGTGGAGCTCTATTCACTGCGTTGGTTGTCATTTATGCACTTACGTCTGGGATTGCTGGCTATACTGCAGCTAGAAGGAACCAATTGGGTATGTATGGGTTGTATCACCTTCACTCAACAACCATTTTTACACTATGATGCTGTTGTATGACCAGTTTTCCATGTCATAAACAAGGGTAAAAATTAAAAATGGAGGGGGTAATTCCTTTTTTTATTTGTAGTCTTAAAGTTAACAATAGGAGAGAGGGACTAAGTGTATAGATGCTGAATTTTAAAATGTTTAAAGTTTAGAGTGAGCCAAAGTATACCCTATCTATAAATATATATTTCTATCGATTCTGAGGGAAGAGGGTGGTTATCCCAATCAGCCCCCTTTTGGCTTTGCATTGACTGCTCTGATGCTATATTCTCGTTTTGCAGGTTAGGAATCTATTGTTGACTGGAAGTTTATTTTGCGGGCCACTATTTCTTACCTTCTGCTTCCTTAATACTGTTGCCATTGCATACAATGCCACTGCGGCATTGCCATTCGGTACTATTGTTGTCATTTTTCTTATATGGGCTATTGTGACATCCCCATATTAGTCTTAGGAGGGATAGCTGGAAAGAATAGCAAAGCGGAATTCCAAGCTCCTTGTCGTACCACAAAATATCCTAGAGAGATTCCGCCACTACCTTGGTACCGTGGAACTCTGTCTCAGATGGCAATGGCTGGATTCTTGCCTTTCAGTGCCATATATATTGAACTCTATTACATATTTGCCAGTGTGTGGGGACATAGGATCTATACCATTTATAGCATCTTATTTATAGTCTTTATCATCCTCTTGATCGTTACCGCTTTTATTACGGTGGCATAGACTTAATTTCGGCTTGCTGCTGAAGACCATGAATGGTGGTGGAGGTATGACCTTTTTTACTAGTCCTTCATTTTCTTTCCCCACGCACATAAAATCAAATTCTGCAACCAGCTTAAATGACTCAGTGTTTCGTCGATTTTGCCTGTCGTACTTGAACTTGTATTAAGAGCAATATTTTTCATTATTCCGTGTAATTGCTTTATGTGACACAACAATGCGAATTATCACATATTTAGAAAATTTGAATCATTTTATCTCTAATTTTATGTTCTGGTATAAAAATAAACATTTGTTCAATCATAAAAATTTTTGATGGACCAATTACTTACAAATTTCTTTCGTCGGAATTTATTGCATGTTCCACAATATAGCATAACTTATCGATATGTTCCCATACTAGATGCCACCGATATTGCTGTTAGTTGATGGCTTATTCTACAGGTCCTTTTTATGCGGCGGTTCGACTGGGCTGTTCATATATGGATACTGTTTGTATTACTTCTACGCACGCTCCGATATGTCCGCTTTATGCAAACTTCGTTTTTCTTTGGATACATGGCGTGCATTTGCTATGGCTTCTTTCTCATATGCTTGGGACTGTTGGACTCCGTGCTGCACTCTTTTTTGTCCGACACATTTATAGTTCAAGTAAGTGTGAGTAGCAAGACGAGCTACTGAACTTCATTGTACTCCTCTTGGACTTCATTGCACTCCAATACTTTTTATAAATATAGTCAGGCATTTTGCCGTGGAAATGGAAAACGAGGGGAAATAGGACTTTTCAAACGTAGGTTATGATCTCTCTTTTACATCGCCATTCTTGGAAACATATGTCAAGATTTATCATCGTATTTTAGGAGCTTGGTTAACCATATCTATACTATTTCTTTAACAAATTAAACAACAATACGAACACAAGAAAAATATAGCACTGTAGCAAATGATCAAGAAATTATTCCTTTGATGAATCAGCTAATTTGACCACGTCATCCAAGCACATTATCTCATAAATTGAATCGTAAATAGGAAAAACCAGCAAGGAAAAAAACAAGAAAGAATGTCATAAAATAGGTAGTATACTCAGGTACCATCCCGTTACATGCCCTGTTCTAGAGAATATGCTATTAATATAATGAAAATAGCACAATAAGTGTTATACATTACAGATGAATCCCTTCATTCATGACACATCAACGTGCCAGCAGATGTTCGCTATCCCTCTTCATGTCTGAATAACATTCATTTTTTGCCAGGATAGATTGAAATAAAAAGCACTAGAGAAATTCGAAATGCACCATAAAGTATAGTTGACACGAACATAATCCAAACTCAACACATCTCGGGTGGTTCTCAAAATAATTTATGCCCGTTATCTCCACGTTGAACCACCAAGTCTGATCACCTCCTCAGTACCACTAGGCCGGCTAGGACCCCTGTCTTTGCCTGCATCCTCCTTTTGGTCGTTCAAGTCACCATATAGATCCTTAAGTTTGGCTAAATTACTAGATGCAGATGCCTTTTCCCGATTTTGATCATGCCCATTCCTTTCGTGAATGCTTTGACTTCTGCTCCTGCTTCTGCTACGGCTCCGACTATGGCGAGAACTACCTTCTCGAAGACGATGCCCTTCATTTTCGCTCCTTTCATAATCCCTTCCATATCTATCTCTGGATCTGCTATCATATTCATGCCTCCTATCTCTATCTCTTTCCCGCTCTCTATATCGGTCTCTCTCCCTGTCCTTATCTCTCTCATGGTCCCTGTCACGATCACGGGAACAATCCCTATTCCTGTCTCTTTCCCGCTCTCGGTCTTTGTCCCTGTCTGAATCTCGATCTGTCAAATCATGGCTCTGGCCCCGATGGTGATTGGGGGACCGTCTAGAATCGGCGTCTCTATCATACGATGGAGTTATTGTTCGGCGAACTGGAGATGAATCCCTAGTTGATGCACGGTGTGGAGCACGCTGACCAAAAGAGACTGAAAGGGAAGCTTTGACAGAAGGTGGCCTCCTGGCAGTCTCCTCAGATCCACGAGTGGACTCACCAGTAGTTCCACAATGTTTTGATGGCAGTTTCATATTTTCAAGATTCGTCACAATGGTTCGCAAAACTGGAACAGGGATCCGTGGGAAAAGAGTGTCAAAGTAATACTGCATTCAGAAGTAAATAGTGAGAAGTGGAGGCTTAGCAGATGATGGAGAAAATTTTCAGGCCACAGAAATCAAAATCATAAGATATCGCAAATAACCTGTCCAAGAAGCAAATCGCGCACATACACACCCATCGTGGTCATTCGGCCGTTTGAACCAGGAGAGAATTCCTGTTGTTGAATAAGGAATGTCCACAGAAATCAGCTTTAACATATGGCGACACGCAGCAGGGTTAATATTGGAAGATATGGAAACCAAAAATAAATAAACTAGAGCATATACAGAGCAGCGCCTAAAGATGCCACTGTAAAAGTAAATGACAATATCCAAGAAATTTTCATCCGGAAAAAAGATGTCAGTTCGTCAAATCCATTAAGTCAGCCTCCACCCCAACCCCTTAACCTACACATGCAACACATTATAAAACTTTACAGAGAACTGGAAAGTGTTGACCACTTGACCGACAAGAATTTTCACCACTGTATCCCAAAAATAACAAGATCTTTGTTACATTATGGTTATCACACAAGGACAGTTCACCTGCACAAGAATCACGCTGATGCACCACGGCGGGATTGAGAAATCCTTCCTTCCTGAGCCACAGTGTATAAGAAACAAAACAGAAGATTCCCAAATAAAAGAAACGCTCTATCCACACTAACCCAAAGAGAAATAGCACAAGCTTACTAGTAAGCAGTGATCAATATCATGTTAACTGAGGTGTGCAAATCAACATTAAATAAAAGTAAATGACAGAAACATGAATTACAGATTTCCTAAATTGATTGTTAAATAAAGTGAGACTTTTTTAAAAAAATTCATCAGCAGACATTTGGCAAATGATCCTCCAAGACATTGTTTAATATTAATTAATATCGATACATATGGACTAGATATGTAACCAGCCATCTATTTGAATTCATCGCTGCAATTTTCCAGGCACATTATGCTTCACGAAATGCCACAGTAAATATGTGCATTCAATCAACTTAAATGGTATGAAAAAACTCATAATCACAGAAAATACATAACAAATGATAAGCGAGAAAATGTACAATTTTCACACCTCGTCATCTTTTAGGTATGGTTCGTACCAACCCCATAATGTCTTTGAATCTGCAACATATCTTAAATATAGAAATCCAATCTGCAAAAAGAAAATGTGAACCTTTGTCATCTCATTGAATACTTAGTGATGCAAAAAATTTAAGCGAGTGTAAAGGTAGGTGCTAAATTTGGCACAGGTGATGCTTAACATTAGACTTTGGCTTAATCAAGTTCAAACTCTGGTTGTTTGTCCTTTTCCGCCATTAATCTTCAACAATAAATCAATAATAATACGAAAAAAATATGATTTTTGAAATAACAAAATCTAAAATATTATAAAAAAATATGATAAATAATAAATATGCAATGCCTAACCTAAAAATTCTTGCTGCTGCTGGTGGCGGCGGGCAGCAGGCGGCAGACAACATGTGGTGGGCTTAGTGGTTGACACTTGAGAGTGAAAACCAAAAGTAAAACAAGAAAGTGCAGTGTGCTAGGGTTTTGTGATTTAAAATTAGTTGATTTTGACTAAGTTTTTATAATTTGTTGATTACAACTTAAAAATTTTGACTGTTCGCCTCGCCCGCCTTCTTGACCGCCTTGACCCGCCTCCCCAACGTCGTATAGCTTGGACCGCCTAAAGGCTAAAACACCCGCCTCATGCGTAGGCGGTGCGGTCGAGGGCCGCCTACCGCTGGCCGCCATTTAGAGCACTGATTAATAGGTTAACTAATGTTCAGAATACATAATTGCTTCATGATTACTTCCCAGGCTTGGGCATTAATCTAAGCATACAAACATACATAGAGCTTTAGTAAATGACAATGGAGCCAATTTAGTAACTCTATATCTGTAAACTTCGGCTCTGATGAGGTTGGGTACAGGGACGAGTGGTATCAGGTTTCGGATAATGAAAATAGGGGTTGCTGGTTGAAGCCAAACATACACCCTACCACATCTGAATTCCCTCAGTTACCGTCTCAGAAGCAATCTTTTTGTACAACCAGATGATACAAGTTGCACTACTGGAAATCCGAATAGGGTTTGATCAACAAACACACTTAAATATATAGGTGCGCATAAATAATTGATAACACACCACTCACATTCTTTTTGTATGCTTACTTCTGCACACATAAGAGAATCAAACCACAGGTGAATTTTTTCTTTATTTTGATTTCTCATTGCCTAATATCCTACCCGCCTTAAGCAGAAGAAGCATGAGGAATGAACCAGATGTCAATTGGATTTTAACAAAGTTTGGTCTTAATTTTATTCTAAGACCATTACAAGTCTCTTCATACAGTGGAATCCGCCTAGCGGCGCTTAGTCCCAGCCTAGGCTCTAAGCGCTGGTCTGGCGCCCGACTAGTGGCTAGCAAATTTTAGAACCTTGTCCGAAACATGAAAAAGACATTATACACACACACGTGCAAAAAATCTACTTACGGCTCTTATGTAAGGAGAATCTGGGTGCTTCAACAGGCCATGCATTTGTTTGACGGTGAGTTTCATCGTAAAGAATTTGTAGAGAAGGCAGAATGCAGTTGAAGGCCCCCGACAATTGCCAGTCATCCAAGGTTCCACATGTGTCACCGTTGTATAAATCTCATCAATGACTTCATGATATGTTTTCAATCTCAAAAGGTCTCGAAAGTAATCAGAAGAAAGTATATTCATGCACAGCACCTTTTCCAACAGTAGATCAATTGATCTCCCAGTTGATTTAATCTCAGACATCGTAGATCATTCAGTTGCCTGATCAATTCACAACAAAGTCACAAAGTTTAAACATGACTGAATCAGGGGAAATAGAATGAAATAGTTCACTCAAGTGTAAAACCACCAGCAAAAAAGGAAAAGAATTTAACCTGCAAAATCACAAGAATGTCGCGCTTTTTGACATCTATAACACCTAATTAAGCGAAAAAACTTATATTATAACAGAAAGATTATAAAGAAATATCAACAGCGCGTTTAAATTTACACAAATCGGCAATTCTTGAAATTGAATTTTTCTCTTCAAAAGTTCGAATAGTCCGCGACCAAACGCAACTATGTTAAAATCCAACTCCACGTAAAGCTCACATAATTGCATTCAGAATACGAAAAAAACACATATCACTAGTCGTAAATTTTGTTCCAGTTACCGTAATCGATACTACAAATAGAAAATTGACGCTTAAAATTTAATTTCACAATTTCGAAAGGGTAAATATAATAACTATCTGATTCCTTCAAGAATTTATGCTCGATTCGACAAAATATTATTTGGAGAAAGGAAAATCAAACGTTTTCTTACCTCCAAGGAATGAACAGAAGAGCGATGGAGAAAGTTCCCGAACCCTAGGTGCGATATTCGATATTTCTTAATGGTTGGGCCATCAACTTACCGTATATGCAGGTTTCGATTGGGCTGGGCCCAACCTAATTTTGATTCGATCCATTGTGAGTCGTGCAACACATTTCCAAATTCCTAGGATTGTGGCTGAATCTGTCATTGTTTTAATTTAATTATTATTTGAGATAAATTTTCCATATTACACTTTTAATTTTTGGCAACAAATGAAGAAGTAGCTGAAAATATGTTATCAGGTTATTAAAAAGTAAAGACCTTCACATTTTATTAATTATCTCACAGTTGAAGTTAAGACTGCAACACGTGTCTGTTTTTCATACATATGTTCAAAAAACATAGAAACAAACTTATAATCTCGTATACTAGTCTGACTTATTATTACATTCTATCTCACCGTGAAAAAGTACTCCCGAAGCAAAATTCATGGATGAAAAAGAAACTACAATTGAACCAACGTTCAAAATTAAGGTGCAAATGTAGACAGAAGCATTTCTCGTTGAGTTCTTCCGGATCGATTCATGACGTCGATGATGAATGACCTCATAGGTAGAGAACTTGACTGTAGTTTTTTATAAAACTTGGCTCCCGAGGAATCGTCAAAGGCCTTGTCGATCTGCAAACGATTAATAGCAAGCATGGTTTTAGTATGGGTATATTCTACCACATGCAAGTTCAAAACAAAAATCTTGGTCTGGTATGTGTACTATTTCTCGTTTAAAATGCAACTTTTTATTATAATAAACCATCCATATGAAAATACGAGGTGATAATATTTTAAAAATTGTACGTAGAAAACTGGATATTTACTATATATTTTTAGTCAATTTTTTTTATAACATAAAACCCCGCAACCTTAACTTAGGATCCTACAAATCACATTAGTCAAATAAATCGTACTAGAAAGACCTTGTGCAACAAGTTCGTCATCATTGGTGTGAGATTCAAACTAACTCAAACACCCCCTTTGAAGCATTTTTTAGTCAAAATTCTTGTAAAACATGGCGTACCTTTGTGGCGAAAAAGGTTTATCAAAAAGAGGCATGAGTTGGGCTCTAGGTATCATGTTCCTTCTCATCATTCGGACCTCTTCCTCTTCTATTTTCTGATCTCAATCCAAAATTACAATTTTTTTTAATAAATCTTTGCAATAAACTAAATGTGACAATCAAGATAATTAATGTAACCATAATTAAGACTAATAGTTATAACATACCTTGAGCAGCTTCTCCACTTGTTTCTTCTGTCGCTCCATGATACACAGCTTGATTGCAACCTGTTACATTAATTATATTAACAGTTACTCTAAATTATTACTCAAATCATTATGCTAAAAAAATGAAAACTACTTACTTACCGAAGAATTAAAAATAGATCGATGGACTGCTCTTTGCTGAGTGTGGAGTCTGAATTCCATAGGTTTTGTACTTTCTTTTATCTGAAATTTTTTGGATAATCTTTTCAGATTGCAAACAAAAAATCGATATCAGAAGCTTATGTTTATAAGATTAAGTAGTAGAATACTCGCCTTTTGAGCAGATTTCCTGTTTGGACTTTCCATGATGAGTAGTATCTTTAATGGAGTAACTATATGTACGCCACCAGCCTAGTTTCAACTAAAATGAACTATATATATATACACACACACACACACACATTTGAAAGAGTTTGGAGATTTGTATGTTTCCATAATGAATTTATCAAATTCTGTTGCTCCATCACCACCGTCTTCATATTTTTTTCATGCCATGTTTTACCAAACTTTCTGATTGAATTTCATTCTCATACTGTATATATACACCATGTACTCTTGATGAAAACAACTATAACGCATACATATGCTTATACATAAGGAGATACATCAAAAGACATGACACTGGTTCGCCTGCACAAAAAAATTACATATATGTATATATATTGTATGTATATAAATAGCAGAATAAGAAGAAGAAATCTCACCCCACAAACTTGCTGTAAAGTGCAATGTAATTTTCCAACCGTAGTTTGTCTTCTGCATATATATGTCATTGAATGTTTTATCTAAATATTATATTACTTTGCTCGACTTCAAAACGTTGGAGTCATGTGAGTGAGTTCTCCGAGGTATACAATCGATGTTTTATAACAACTTGAGTTAATTATTTACAAATCTATCATATAAAGTAAAACAGTCGATAACCCGCTTGTCTTAATATAATGTATATAATATGAAATTTGCATTGAGTGAACTTATGTTTGATTCTTACCTCAGGGATGGGATACCAACCGTGGACATGATTATAACTGTTGAAGAAAATTATAATGGTAGAAACCGATTCAATACTTGAGAATGCTTTACCATGTCGTCCTCGAAAAAAAATTAGAGAAGTTTTTCTTTTCCGAATAAATGTGTGAATTAATTATTGGCTAAAAACCATAGATATTCCAATCAATGGTAAAATTTTAGATCTGGCACGTAATTACGTAGCTCGATAAATAATGATGAATTTATGTCAAATGGGTTGTTAATGGCTACTAATCAAATGATAGAATACATATTAGAGTGCTGTCGTGTAGTTAGGTCACGATTCAAATATAAACCTAACTGAAATGCTTGTAATTGAAGTTAATTATGAGCATTATAATAAAATATTAGCATGAAGTGAATGAAATTGAAGAAAATTTAATTGGCAAGCAACCGGATTGGGGTGATACAAACTACTTGGAACCAGAAATTTCATGTTATTTTCAAGGCACAACAGTACAACACTAATGGTGCATATAAAGATGAATATTTATTTATATATATGTGATATTCGTTTATATGTATTTATAAATGTCTACACTTAAATGCACGTAGGGGTCAGTATTTCAACTTAGAATTTACATGGGAACGATTCTCATACTCGTAAATCGAATTAGCTGATGCTCTAATTCGAAGTTTGAAACGATAAAACGATATATTGCCAGAAAATTGCATGATTGCAATTGACAAGTCCAAATCACTTTATATGTTATTCATCGTTCGTTTGCAGTTCAAAACTGGATACCTCAAAATTTAGACTCTCTTCGGAATCATTAAGGATACAGCACACCTCAGATATGCAGATGAAGTATCAACACTCTTATTCCTCGGAGACTTTAAAAAATGTGTAAGACAGAATCAAGTTGTTGATTCCATCCATTTTAGGATCTGTTTCAAACTCAGGATCAATGTAAAAGAACACCTAAGAATCCATTGATACAAGTTAACAAGGTTGTGGAAGCAATTTTTGCGGGAAGATAAAAGTATAGTGCTTACTGGCATGTCAATCTGCTCTCCAGGAAGAAGCCGTTGTTCTTCAAAGCAGAAGCATTGTATTTTGTTGAAGTAAATTGCAGCCTGAAAAATTAATCCATAGATGATCGAACCATTTGTTATGACAACACCATAACCTCAGAATCAAGGAGGGAGCTATCTCGATGGAAATTAAAATGGGTATCAGAAACAAAATAAAAAAGGGGCCACGATTTTTCGCGGGGAAGGTTTAGGCTGTCTTGAGGAAATACTGTGTTTACACATGCTTATATCTTTTGTGATATCACAGAGCTGTCAATACTTCTAAATGTTATTATTTTTATTCTTAAATATTAAGATTTAATCGACAGAAATAAAAGCTTGTCGCGCTGTCACAAAATTAAAGTCACGTGCCCGCTCCTGAACCCAAATATGATTCAAATCTCAAACAAAAGGGATGGATCTCATGTACAATAAGTCAGCTTACTAAACAGTAAACACGATGAAAAGAAATTCGAATAAACAAGGTCATTGAGGGCCTAGCAACTACGACAGACAAATATATTATATACACAATACATGTGTGTGTTGAAAAATGAGAAACAATTTCGGTAATAAATTTCAAGCCTCGAATAACTTTACCTTCATTGGAGTGACATTATATGTGGATATACCAGTAATGGGAGTTGGACTTTTATTTTCAGCAGTATAAAATGCAAGGGCACTCTCTCCTGGCTTAACCCTTACCTGTAGTCCAATAGCCAATTATTTAAAGGAAACAAATATCTACTGAAAAACGCTACTCAAACTAGCAAAACAAAACAGCTAGTTGCCAAGAACATGTTAAACATGTCTATGACATAGGCACCTCTCTCTGTGTTGGAACAAACTTCCAGGGCATTCCATCAGCCACATCAGCATTGAACTGCACAACAATCTCCCTATAAGCAAAAGAAATAGAGTTCATCCAAAGATGATGAGGAAAACATTGAGCAACTTGCTAGACATTTTTGTATGGATATGAAAAATAAGAAAGAACAACAAAAGAACTCACTTGTTCCAAAAACAAAATTAGTCTAAACATCTACATAAAGATCAACACGACAGCACTATATGACTGCAGGTACTCGTTTTGGGATGTTCTAGGTCGATGAATATCAATCCAAAATTTCAACTCGATTGTCCCTATAGTTTTAGCCAATTGTGTAATCTTTTAGGAGCCTACTTGAGGATAAAATAACAAAAAAAAAAACAACTTATCCCGAAGCTTCACACCCCTGTTCCCTCCTAAGTACTGCAATTGGTAACAAAGGCTATTCTATTCAACCATTTCACAAGTGAGACACAGTTATCAAAAAGCAATAATAGACACACCTAGATGTTATGGTTCCATCTTTGACATGACGAGCAATCTTTTCTTCAACGCTCTGATGAAAAAAGAAACACGTAAAAACGCAGATCTGACCAAAAACAATCACAAAGAAAAGTTGATTTACAGATAAATCAATCGAGATCATTCACCTCACGACGCTGAACAGTACCTCCATAACCAGTAGCTTGACAAAACCTCCTATATAGTGGAACTGCAGCATAAGTACACCCTACCATAACGAAGACTAACCCCGTCAAGTACAAAAGCATCTTCTTGGATTTCTTGTCTGTGTTGGCATAGGTAGCATAATGTCGACCAAAAATAGAATGGGACTTTTCCAAATTATAACTCCTTGGTTTACGTCCACAATTTGACATTAAACCACGAAATTCATAACAAAATCTTTGCCCACATATATTATTACTAGCATATCCAATGAAACGGCGTCTTGAACCAACAGCTTCTTGTAGGTGCCTTGTTGGAAGAAAGTCATAAGGATAACAATAAGAGCTAATCATGTAAATCATTCATCTAAACGATCACCAAAACACGAGCTAATCATGTAAATTATCCATCTAAATGATCACTGGGGAAATATAAGCAAAATTCAGTTCTTAATGAAATATAACACCTTGTGCTATGTTGAATACCTGGATAAAAAGCTGGCTTGATGAATAGGATAGTTAGCATCAGAAAATAAACGGGTTGCTCTGGAAAGGCGAAAAAATGCCATCCTGGGCAAGCTTCGAATGTTCTTTGGGATAGATCAGAATAAATTTAACAGCATCTGCAGGACGCCAACGACATAAAAAAAAAAACCCCATCAATTTTAATTTTCTAAAAAAAATCGGATTTATACCATCCTTTTGATAAGATAAAAAAAATTCCTTTGAAACAAACAAGCAGCCAAATCCTCCGATGGCTTAGGAGTAGGAGGAGATGGCGAGGAGAGTTTCACCGGATCCGGAGTTGCAAAGCAGCACCAGAAGGGTCAACGCACAACCAAATAGAACTATACCTCATAGTAGCATATCTTCCCCGTGGTCTCACGATTAAGCGCCGCTGCTTGCAGCACGATTCTTTGGTGGCGTTCGACGGGGATGAACAGCAGGTTGCTGCAAGGAAGAGAACGATAACATCTACCTTGGGCTTTCTTAAATGGGCCAAATATGAATTGTGGTCATATCTAAATGGGCCTCCTTTTACTTAATTTACATTTATTGAATTTTGACGGGTTTCCATTTTTTAGGCTGATCAATATTTAATGATCGGCCTTTGGGTCTGTTTCAATTAACTATGTTTTAATTTGTGTCTAATTGGATTATGTAATTATTATGAAATGATAAAATTTTACTTAAGTTTGGGCTATAAGGCTGCGTTTGGTTTAGATGATAAAATAAACTAATGATTAGTAAGTAAATGATAAAGAAAATGATTGTATATGAATGTAATATATGGTGTTATGTTTGATATGATTTTTAAGTGTATGATAATTTTGAATTTTTTGATGAAATGACAAAATTACACTTTCTTTTTTTTTCTTCTTCCACTCTAGCGACAGCGGCGACGACGGCTGCCGGCCGGAAGTTATCGATCAACGGCTGATTCTGGGCGGCAACCGGCGGTCGGTGGTCGGCCGGAGGCGCCGATCGGCCGGCGGTTGCGACGGCGGTCGGTGGTCGGCCGGCAGTGGCGGTCGGTGGTCGGTGGTCGGTGGCGGCGGTTGTGGCAGGAAGTGGTGGTGAGTTTGAATATAGGAGAAGGGTAAAATTGGAAAAATAGGAAGGATTAAGAGTTGGATAAATAATCCTAGGGGGTGAGGAGGTATTATTTTAACCCACCTAATATAACATAATCATTCATATGAGGTATTGACTTGGTTAAATAATCACGCGTACCAAACGAGTGATAAGGTAGGTTAAAAAAAATAAACCCACCTTATCACCCCTACCAAACGCAGCGTAAAAGTACTATTATACCCTTACATTATTATTTTTTAAAATAAAACTTTTTTATATAGTAAACTGTACATATAGACAATATATTCATAAAAATGAATAAATGAACTATATTTAGTGAAAAATTAAATATCACGGAAGATACATCCTCAAGAAATTAAAAATAAATATCTTTCTGACAACCTAATTTAACGTTTTTGGTCCTAATTCCAGAAGTTTCTTGCAAATTTTGGGGACGTACACACCTTATAACTCCATATTTGAAATTATTATGCAAAAAAATGGTTGTAAATTTCTAGGAAATTAAACGGAAAATTAAATAAACCAATATAGAACAGTAGAAGTCTTTCATTTTCATTCCAATTTCCAAGGAAATTGAGCATATAATCAAATCAACTTGTTGACCAAATTGAAATTAAAATGAATAAAGGATATATTGTGATCATAAAATATAAATTCAGAATAAAATCGAAAACAAGGTATTTTGCAAATTTAAAACTACTCAACTCTAGCTAGTGCCATTTGTTTTTGTTTTAAATTACAATTTTGAAATAATTTTATAGTGACTCTGTCCGATGAAGAAATTCAAGCATAAAATAATTAAAAGTGATTTTTTTTCCAAACTCAAGAAGTTGTTAGGAAAATAATAGGAACGTACACGAAACGGAAGATTAGAAAAAATACAACGTTCTTTCGATGTTAGCAGTCTCTCGTTTTCGTTTATTAGAGAAAATTATACAGTTGACCCAAGGTCAAAAATGTCTATGTCAAGAAATTAAAAAATTGTGAAACACATGCATAATTGTAGTTCACACCACATTTTAAATTGATTAATTAATAATTAAGAGGAAACAGTTTTCAGTTAATTATTAAAAATTTTCAGGGGTGCGAAAAGGAAATACAATAAACTTAAATTATAAAAAAATCAAAAAAAAAAATCAAAAAGAACCAAAAAGTTCTGTAGAATCGAGCTTTCGTCGTTTTAGTTAAAGCTATGTTTAGTACTGTAACGATGTATATTTAATCTATATATATATCAAAGCAGATTTTTTGTCAAAAATAGTAATTTCCCGCCAAAATGTCATTTCTAAAAAAAAATATTGATATATGTGTACTGCAATAAATTATCACTTTAATTATTGTTTGCATTGATGGTATCAATTCACTTAATTCAATTTTAATTAATTAATTTTTATATTAATTCAATTTTAATTTATGTATTATATATTTTTATTTTTTTAATCAAATATATATATATATATATATATATATATATATAAGCAGAGTTTTTGCCAAAAATAGTAATTTTCCGCCAAAATGTCATTTCTAAAAAAGGAAAGATTTATCATGAATATTGAAATATGTGTACTGCAATAAATGATCATTCCAATTATTGTTTGCATTGATTATATCACTTCATTTAATTCAATTTTAAATTTAAATAATTTTTATATTACTTCAAATGAATTTATGTATGATATGTTTTTTTTTATTTTTAACTTAAATTAAAACTAAACTCTATTGAAAATATAACCTATATTAAAAATTTTGCATTGATTATATCAATTAGTTTAATTAAAAACTGCATAAATAAATTTAAAATACAAATGATTGCAATGTACAGTATCACTCATGAGGTAAATCATTCAAAAATAATTTTTCAATTTTAATTACTTTTCTGCCCAAGTTACTTACTGAAAAGAAATACAATATCTAATTAGTTTATTTAATTTTTCTAAAATAAAATTGGTTGAGTGTTAAAAGTTATCACTACAACAAGGTTTTCCAATTAACATTAATTTACCATTTAATAATCATAATTTTTTTTATCCCAAAAACATATTATTTCGAAATTACCTTAATTTGAAAGAATTAACGCGTTGTGGTTTATTCCAAAACCATATGTATATTGTATAATTTAAATCGTCTTCTTAAAAATTAAATAAAAGAGCACAAAAAAACTAAAAGAGATAGATTCAAAAGAGTTTCAAATGGACATTAAATTACTCTCAATAAACATGTATATTACCCTCAATAATCAGAAATGTTTGACAAGAATGCATGCAATTCGAGATTTTCATAATTTGAAAGAGTTAATGTATGATATAATTCTGTCAAGAGCATCTAATATATAGTTTTTGTCCATTGAGATGTCTTATTTGAATTTTAAATTATAAATAATGCAATATTGTATATTATATTAGAAATCATTTTTATTCTATTTATCTTACTAAATTTATCTAATCCAAAATTGAGTTGAATCTTTCCAAGATGTAATGTTCATTTAAATTTAGATTTGTTCGTTGTTATTAACTACCTGCATATGGAAACAACGAGAACAACGAGACATTCAGTTTGAAATATACCTTTCATGATTGAGAAGTAAAAAATATTATTCATCTATTTGTATAATTTTTTGATCATTATGTATTACTAATGTGATATTCTTCTATATTACAAAGTTCACGGATATATGATAATAGAAAATTCCCGTAATGGAAATGATTAAACAAATTCTAAAGAAAGTGAACATCTTATTAGAAGACACCTCATAAAATGTATTGTCATTGTTTTGGAATACACATAATAAATGTTAATAAAATAACTATTCTGATTTATACATAATTTACTTATGATCAGATGTTTCATTTTTCTTTCGGAAAAATAGGCTGTTGTGTTTATTATGAAGAGATTTTGTAAATAAAATCACAACCCATTTGGATAAAGATAGTGATGAAACAATTATTGTTATCATTCAAATTTGTCAAATACGTGTCATGTCACAAAATTGTTGGTGAATATGGATTTAGACGAAATTACTGATTTTTTAAAAAGTATTTTTCATTAATTTTAATGAATATGATTTAAAAATATTTTTTGTCACAAGTTAAAACAATAATAATATGCAGCTTCTCGAAAATTATTGAATTAAATATGTATTAAGGTTGGTAGCCGACATCAATATATTAAACAGGATAACCATCATGTCATTGCCTTAGGCTAACACAATCTAAAATTTTGATATATGATAGTGATTATTAGGCAAAAAAATTAATCAACATGTATTGTATTTAAGAAAGTTTTTTAAAATTAGCGAAAAAATAGTTTTATTTTTATTTTTTATAATTATATTATTTTTTTCAATTTAAATATCTAATCATTTTTCACCGATTTTTAATAATATGCACGGGTTAAATACTAATATTTTAAATTGTACAGTCGTAGAAGGACCGTTGATGACATCCCCCAACATGTTAATCATGAATGTGTTGGTTTTTTTTCGATTTCTTATTATTGTTATTGGAAAGTGCTGAGAAAATCGAAGGCAAAATGCATGGCTTGATATATTGTAATTGTTTAAAAAGTCATACAATTAAAAAGACTTGGATTGTGTAATTTTAAATAGAGTATTAAAACCAAAAGTTAAAGTTGACTTACCGAATACTTGTACTAGTAGCTTGATTTACGCAGCATTTAACAATTTTTTGTTCATAAAATGTAAAAAGACTCCCAAATTATTAAAATAAATAGATAATCTATACATTCTTTTATGATGCGATTTCATAATAAAAAAATTACACTTCCAGCGTATTTATAAAAAGAATTTTCCGCATAATGTTTTTTTTAAAGAAAAAATCCGATATCACCCAAAATAAAGCAATCGTGACCTATAACTTTAAACATTTGTCGTCAAATTCTTAATGAATTCAGTCGCAGCAGCCAAGAAAGTTTCACGCAACTACATAAATGTCTTTTTTTCCCAAAATATTATATTAATTATTCTACTGAGATCGACTCCCCCACCACCCACTAATTTCTTGTCCATTCCCATTATCTATTGCATATCTCGTCACCAATACAAAATGTATAATTCGTCGACCGAATCTTTTATTTTTTTTATAAAAAATAATTTAGTGGATTCATCTAGTTAATATAGCTTAATTAACTTGAGCTTGATCAACTGCAACAAATAATTTTAAAAATCATGGTTCTTAATTATTCATTTTTTTTCATGACGTGTAGTTCAATTTGAATCCAAATGAAAGTGAAAAAAAATTTTAATCAATTTTTTTTTAAATGTCCTAACGCTTACACCAAATATTTGGTCCTGCAATGACTATTTCAAACAAGAGTATGGTATCATTGTGAGACGGGTCAACCTTACCCATATTCACAATAAAAAGTAATACTTCTTAGCATAATAAGTAATACTTTTTCATGGATTACCCAAATAAGAGATCCGTCTCACAAATATAACCCGTGAGACCGTCTGCACACAAGGTTTTTGTCTTCCAAACAATGCTTTCGATTTCGACGAATGTAGAGTTGATAAAATAAACTAGAGCAAGTGCTGTTCTTCAATGTGATTTTACAATTCACAATTATTATTAAATTAAGTATATTTTTTGACATATGAACGTATGCTCACTCTTACTTTTATATAATAAAATAAAATAATGATATTGAATATTTCTGGTTGTATAAAATTTTACGTGCCACTTCTATAAATACTAACATTGCATGATCTCCCACATTCACCAAGCAACTGATCTAAGCTCTCACAGGAAGTAATCTCCTTTAATCACTTATAGAAATTCTCTCTGACACAGAAATGGCTTCGAGCAAATCTTTAACTTTCAAAGTCACAAGGCGAAACCCAGAGCTCATCCCTCCATCAAACCCAACTCCCCACGAGTTCAAACCCCTCTCTGATATCGATGATCAAGAGGGTCTCCGTTTCCAAATTCCGGTGATACAGTTCTACCGGAGTATTCCATCAATGGAAGGAAAAGACCCTGCTAAGGTGATCCGGGAGGCCATCGGGAAGGCTCTGGTTTATTACTATCCCTTCGCGGGGCGGCTGAGGGAACAGGAAGGCCGGAAGCTCGTGGTTGAGTGCACCGGCGAGGGCGTGGTGTTCATTGAGGCCGATGCGGATGTGACGCTGGAGGATTTCGGCGGCGATGCCCTTCAGCCGCCGTTTCCATGCTTGGAGGAGCTGCTTTATGAAGTTCCGGGTTCTGGTACAGTCCTCAACGGCCCTCTGTTGCTTATTCAGGTACAACGTTATACGAGAATCAGTAGTGAGTTTAGTTGACGACTGTTTTTAAGATAATTTAATTGTTGGATTTTTTAATATATTAATTAATTGATGACAACTATTTTTAAGATAATTTAACGGGAAATTTGGCTTCAGTCCCCAGCCGCTTTTTTTCTTTGTTTTCAGTCCCTAGGTACTTTTTTAGTACCACATTTCCACATGAAGTGTACCACATTTCCACATGAAGTGTACCACATTTTGTATGAAATAGTACCACAATTTTGTGGGTAGGGAGTGAATGCAAAGAAATATTATGATTGGGGATTTTTAAATAACTTCCCCATAATTTAATAGTTGGGTTTTTTAATGTATTATTTAATTGATGAATCCTTTACCATTTAATTTAATAAAGTAAAACTGAAGAATACAACTAAAAACTAAAGCTTAGATGACATCAATTATTTTCCCGTTTTGTGTCAAACCAATCGTCACAAATTTTCGACGTTCATATTCTATACATACATTTTTCAAATTATATACGCACACATTCATTGTGAAATAGAGAATTATTGTATGTATAATATTTTATATAATTCAATAAGTACTTTTTCGGATTATTTAGTGGAATTATAACATTTACTTTTCATCTCTAGCTAAGAGTTGGGAAAAAAAATTCTGCGGCCTTTATTTAAATATTTGTATAGTTTGTTCAAATATATATTACTTTGAAATTTCCAAATAGCTTCCAATGGAAATAAGCATCAGAGGAGGGTGAAATTGTGGAAAATCATCCCATATTATACATGATTATGGTTTTATTTAATTAGGTAGCCTAACCTGGTTAAAATAACATAATCCACATGTATAAGTTGCTTTTTATTCATATTCCCACTAAGTTGGCACAAGTATATGTAAACATATCACATGCATCCGCCACAAAACTAATGAACTGACTTCTCACACACACATCCGCCACATGGAAGAAGAGAATACTGCTTTAAATAAAAAAAAAAAAATAAGGAAAACTGCTTTTAATTTACAAAATAATTTATCAATATAATTATTTTTTGAGAGTGCATCTATCCCACTATCTTGCGGCGTCTGATAATTGGAGAACACTGTTGTTTTTCAGTTCCCCATTATTGGATAATGGAATCGATCCAATAATTTGAATAAAATATATTATTATCTATTATTTGACATTTTTATATATTTAAATTTATCTTTGATTTTTGAAGTACTCGTAAGAAAAATAATATAAACAAAAAAATTTTGTGAAATATTTTCACAAATAAAATTTATGAGACAGATATTTTATATGAGTTATTAAGATCAAAATATTATTTATTATTAAAACAAATTATAAAATTCAATTTACAAGATGTTGGCCAATTGTGTCATTGCGAAAACTGGAGGCTGTAAATTAAAGAAGAGAGATGATGAATGCTTCACCCACCCAGCCTCGTATTTCTGATATACAATTATTATACTTTTGAAATATGTATGTATGGATGCCCCATCCAAGTATCGACTAGTGATGAAGCATATCTGTTATTCATTGAGTAATGATAATAATTTGAAACTATTTTAAGGTATATATAACTATGTTATATATTAACTTAATATGGTAGAAGATATGTGGTAGCGGCGTTGAAAGCTTACTTTTCTAAAATTATGACCAAAATTCGGTTCGAGTTCAGTATACATATCTAACAAATAGAACTCAAAGTTTTATCCGTATAAAAGATTGCGTATCAACATTTGATATCATAATATATATATATAATTAATTTCATAGTTTAAAAATATATTGAGATTTTGATTACACTTTTCTTTGCAGGTCACGCGCCTGAAATGCGGAGGCTTCATCTTCGCTCTTCGACTCAACCACACAATGAGCGACGCCGCCGGGCTGGTCCAATTCATGTCCGCCGTCGCCGAACTGGCCCGCGGCGGACGGAGCCTCTCAACCCCACCTGTATGGAACAGAGAGCTTCTCAACGCACGGTCCCCACCACGCGTCTCCTGCACGCACCACGAGTACGACGTCGTACCTGACACCAACGGCACCATCATCCCCCTCGACGACATGGTCCACCGCTCATTCTTCTTCGGCCCCGCCGAGATCTCCGCCCTCCGCCGCCGCGTCCCTCCCAACCTCCGAACATGCTCCACCTTCGAACTCCTGACCGCATGCCTCTGGCGCTGTCGCACAATCTCCATCTCACCCGATCCCCACGAAGAGGTGAGAATCCTGTGCATAGTCAACGCCCGGACCCGATTCAACCCACCACTCCCGGCCGGATACTATGGTAACGCGTTTGCATTCCCCGTCGCAGTCTCCACCGCAGAGAATATAACGAAGAATCCCTTGAGTTACGCCTTGGAGCTGGTAACGAAGACTAAATCCGACGTGACAGAGGAGTACATGAAATCGGTAGCTGACCTGATGGTGATCAGAGGGCGGCCGCATTTCACCGTAGTGCGTACTTTTCTGGTCTCTGACGTGACGCGGGCGGGTTTCGGAGATGTGGATTTCGGTTGGGGCAAGCCGGCTTACGGAGGGCCGGCTAAGGGCGGAGTTGGGGCGATTCCTGGGGTGGCCAGCTTTTACATACCTTTCAGAAACAACAAGGGAGAGAATGGGATCGTGGTTCCGATTTGCTTACCAGGTTACGCCATGGAAGTGTTCGTGAAAGAGCTTCAGATGATGTCGAGAGAGGAACACGATGAACCAGCTTCAACTGTTAAAAGGCCTGTCTTTATTGCATCAGCACTTTGAATTGTTATTTTAGTATAAGAGGGCTTATGCTGTTGTAATTCCGAATCAAGTTTGGAGGACGTGTATTCATAAGCTTTTCCATATGTCAAATAACTTTCGGTTAAATCTCCGATTAATGTAAACTAGTAAATCAAACTTACCAAATCTTCTATGATATGTTCTTCCATAAAATATTTAATTATTTCTTGAATATGAATCTATTTTTCATCGACAATCATTTTTCTCAATTTCAAATGTCACCAGGGTCAAAGACTTGGTATTTACCCAACTCTTAGTGAGGCGTTATTTAATGATAATGATTAGATGTAATACATTTTGAATATGCGTTAATTTTCTTGATTGAGAGGACAAATGAATAACAAGCGATTTTTTGTGTTGTTGCTTTATCTACTAAACAAAGAGATGTTCCAAGCCTTACTTCTTTCCCCAAATTAATGATCTTCTTAATTAATCACAGTGCAATTTTTAATTAGGTGTTTTTCTTGATACACTCAGAGACGAGATTGCTTCACTAAATTAAGTACTTCAGGTGAATGACAAGCTAGCAACAAACAAAATCTGTGCATGTTTTGGAGCCAAGATTTTCATAATAATATTTGCATTAATAATGCTTTTATGGAAGTTAAAACACAAAGACATTAAAATCATGACCACATCAAAACTTAACAATAACACAGAAATCAATATAAATAGCGTCGATGGTATCCGCTTAATCGGTTACTCGATTCTCAAGTTTAAAAATACACGACATAAAGAAAAGCCATGGTGGCCCTAGCAAACCCCATTGGTTTTCTTCTTGTCAGCAATCAGCTTCCTCCAAGCAGTCGTGATCTCCCTCTGCACCTCTATTGCTGTCTTCTTCACCACGGCCGGAGCGTGTTCCTCCACCACAGCAGTGGCTGCGAGTTTCTCCCTGACCCTAGCCGGGAGCGTATCAAGGTCATGGAGAACCTTCTCTATGTCCGAGACAAGCCTCTCGGCCAGCGTCCTCGAAAAATCTTCTCGGATGACAACACGAAGGACTGTTACGTGCTGGGCATCTGGAGGCATGGTGTAGGCGGGGACGATCCAGCCAAAGCGACGGAGCATTTCGGAGATTTCAAATTCGTTGTGGTTGGTGTTGTCCTTGAGGGAGAATGCCACAAGTGGCACTCCATGTTCTTTGGAGACTATGTTGAAGCGTTCCGTGCGCTCTAGACCTTCTTTGAGTACCGTGGCGTTCTCCTGACAGTTTTCCATTATGTTTTTGTAACCCTGCATAGGTACATCGTAATGTAATGCTTAGTTTTTAGTAAAGATTATATGCAAAAATTGCAAATCTTTTTCAGTGATTATATGCAAAAACAAGCACGCGGCATACATTCAAAGCTATACATACCTCGAAACCCAAGCGAATAAGTTGATAGTACTGAGCAATGACCTGACTAGAACCTGCAAGAAAACGAGTACATTTTAACAATAACATGATATCTATCAACTGCAACGGAGGGACAATCACTGTCACCCGCATGTGAAATTAACTCGAAGAAATGGAATGCGAGAGTACGTAGATTTATAATATTACCTTTAGAGAAGTTGAGTGTAAAAGTGGGTTGATCAGCTCCGAGATAGTTGATGTGAAAAATGAGTTCATCCGGTAAGTCCACTTTGGTCCTCCACACAACCCAACCAATTCCAGCGTACACTAGCCCATACTTGTGACCACTCACATTTATACTTTTCACCAATGGCAATCTAAAGTCCCACTCCAGTTCTGGATAAAGAAATGGTGCGATGAACCCCCCACTTGCTGCATCGACGTGGATTGGTGTATCCCATCTGCACCATCAATTATATATATTCATTTCTAGATATACAAATGATGCATCAAGTATTGATGCCAAAGACCGAAAGTCAAACTATGCATGGAAGCGAGTGATCCATACACCTGAATAGTTGAGAGTGTTGTGAATGATAGTGAGAATTATGTATACTGTATGCATACCCGGTTTCTTTGTTCTTCTTGAGCAAGAGATCATTCAATAGTTTAACATCTTCAAACTCGCCATTCAGGGTCGAACCCAGGATTGCGGCAACGCAGATGGTGTTCTCATCCACCATTTCCACAGCCTTCTCGGGGTCCATAACATAGTACCCATCTCTCAATTTAACTTCCTTAAGCTCCACTTCGAAGTAACGTGCGAATTTCTCCCAACAGACCTGAACATTTGCGCCGGTTACAATGTTGGGTTTGTCGCAGGGTTTGCCGAGTTCTTTCATCTTGTTCTGCCATTTTCTCTTGAAGGCTAGCCCCGCCAGCATTATGGCTTCAGATGAACCCACAGTCCCCACGCCGACGGCTGCCTGGCCTTCCTCGAGTGGTGCGTTAAATAGACGTGCAATGATGTTGACGCATCGATTCTGCATCCAAGCATAAACGTTTGTGAGAACGATCTTAATGGTAATAGTACAACAAGGTTTTGTTCATGCTCCCGATAATGATAATGTTTTGTCCACTCAATACACAACACACAGTATGATATATTGAGTGAATGAGAACACAATCTATATGAATAACATCTACCAAGTCATAAAATAATAACAATATTGTACTAATAAAAACAGTTTTCCGGGGATTGCGCATGATCTTGTGAATATCATATTTGGAGTAAAAATCATATTTGCAATGTTGCACAATATATCAAATGTTGCAGAACAGAAACTTTTTAATAAAGAAAACCAGCCGGCAATATAGTGAATAAAACAGTAGGTAAAAGCTTAAAATAAACTAAACCGGTGACTTCGAGAATCGTCTTGGACGTCTGTTTCCCAGGATACCACGGAACAACCAACAGTGACTTAGCACGAGACACTGCTACGGCGAATTGAAAACGTACTTTATCACCAAAATTTAACGGAGGCCAAATGGAAAGCTAACAATATGAAATGCAAGAGAATGCTTGAAAGAATTAAGATTTTCATATGTTTGAAATGAAGAAATGAACACACTATTTATAAGCCCCAAAATGTACATTAAGAGTCTTGCAAGATTAATTAACTCAATTAATCTTCTCATTAACTCAAGAATACGAAGAGGCAAAACTCTTCAATTAACTCAAGAATGAGAGTCGAAATAGACTGCTACAATAATGAGCTATAACTAATTCAAAAATAAGAAGAGTCAAAATACACTTCCACATTCATAATTCCTAGCAGAATTGGATTAGTCTCACTTCTGCTTTTTGAGTTATACAGAGACCGGGGTATGCCAAACCCGTAGTGACAGGACGGTGTTTTTCTTAACAAAATAATAATAATAAAGTTCGGGTCAAACAATTCAAGGGCAAATCCGAACCATCTTAAGTGTTGTTAAAAATCGCTGAGATTAAGGGCGAGCCTAAAATTTACAATTTTAGTAATTTTTTGTCAAACAATTTTAGTATGGCAAAAATTTATATGAGACAGTTTGACGAGTATTATTTGTGAGACGGTTCTCTTATTTGAGTCACCCATAAAAGAGTATTACTTTTTATGCTAAGAGTACTATATTTTATTGTGAATATGGGTATTGTTGACCAGTCTCACAGATTATGATCCGTGAGACGGTCTCACATGAGACTCACTCTTTTAGTATTATTAATCCTAAAAAATTAGGCAGCAAGTTACTTTCTTATACCAACCATGGAGCACCTAGAATTCTCAAGTGTTTTAAAGATTAGTCAACCTGATTGTTTCTTACGAAAATATCAAATAGCGCCATATCTGTGTTCTTGATTGCGTTGCACAAAATAAATTAATTACTAACAATTATTGTAAATTTTATTTACAGAAATCCAAACGATGGTGTCACATAAAAGTTTCATAAAATATAATTTCTATATAATTTTTCTTTGACTTCAAATTTTAGAAAATCCATCGAACCAGTCAATCCAAAAATAATTCAAACAGTGATGGATATACCAGTGTGTGGCCGGGAAAAAAACGAAATATTAAAAATTATAAAGGCCATAACGGAAAAGACAAAGTAATATGATAAACACAAAAACATGTTTTAAAGTCCAGTAGCGAAAACAATTAATGGTCCCGTGTTTATCGCAGCGGATTGACAGCGTCAATCTACCCGTAGATGAGATACTATTTATGTGAGCACTACTCTCATTTCATTTCAACGGATAAGATCTTACTACACATATAATTTCAAAAAAAAAAATAAATCCTATATATTTATGATCAAATCTTGGTCATACATCCTATCATGGGACAATGCCCATATGGATAGGATGAAATAAACCCAATTTACCAGCTACATTTAAATTATCCATTCATGCGTTAAATGAAATTAAAATAAACACAATAACAATGGAAGCGATGCAATTAAAAAAAAAACACACAATGCAAAATGCACAAGATCATTTCATCAGCGGCAATTATAATATTATTATTAAATTTTTTTTTTAAATCTTATCCCTCATATTTTAATGGAAGTCACAACATATATCGATGCAAAAAAGCAACAATTTGAGCAACACAAGACTTTCATGCGAAAAAAATTGTAGCATAGATAATATAAATATCCGAAATATTAATTTATGCTGAAAATGAGGAAGGTTTATCTAATTAAATGCATCACCACTAAGATTAGGGAAGGACCACCAAGCTCCATCAGATTTTTTTTTCGAAACTTTCAAAGTCACAATTGTGACATTATATTCGATTAAAAGAAAAAAAGAATTTAAATATTGCAATCTTGATAAAAAAAATATATATATATGTTTTTTTAACAATATATAGTAAATTCGAATAAACAAATAAATTCCGAAAGCAATAAAAACATAATTAAAAAAAATCTCGGGAAAAGCAGCCATCCACTTTTTCTCACAGTGCGTGATATTATTATAATGCAATAACGAACCCTAGTATTTTCAATTAGGTGCTCTCATTTTCGGCTGGAAATAAAGCAAGTTTCATTATAAAAAAAGAAAATTCTAAGCTACACATTTAGTTCGGTGCAGTATCAACCATTCATTTGGTGTGAAGACTTCCAAAATATGTGAGCCGCACGTCAAATAAATGATTATGATAGACCAGTTGAAGCACATTGGTGGACGTACATTTAATTTCTCCTATAAAAAGGACTTTGGGATTCAGTGAATATATAAAAAAAAATTTAGGCAGAAGTCATGATATTTATTGGACAATAATAAATTTATTTTCTTAATATTTGTAGTATGGACATCTAATGCACGCAAATTTCTAAATTACTTGAGTGAATTCCACTCGAAGCAAACATCTTTCCTCTATCTACGAGTGGTAATGAAACAGAGACAACGTGCTTGTGGGGGCATACTGCATAGCCTAAACAAATGCAACAATTTGTGGGGCATACCGAACCCAAATTATTGCAAAGAGACGACTTTTTTCTGTTTTTTTTTATTAAAAAAATTAGACAATCCAATATTCATCCAAGAACCTTAAAAATACCTTCTTTTTTTTTTTTTTTTTTTACAATCTCTACTAAAGTTCCGTGTGAATTCGAATGCCACTTTTAATTTTTTAAAAAGAACGAGACTTTGTTTAATAACGATTAAAAACATGTCAAGAGAGTCATTTTGAAAGGGGGGGAAAAGGGTAAATTAATGTTAATTGAATCTGATTATAATAATAATAATATATAAAAGGATTGATAAAATTAATTAAAACGCTTTAATTTATAATACATAATTAAATATCCTACCAATTGCATATCACTTTTACACTGTTAAAGAATCCCATTACCGCTCTCTCTCAAAAATCATGAACTTTATAATTTATATTGGAATGAGTGCTTCGATCCATTCTATCTGAACTCTGAAGCCCACATAAAAAATTAGTCAAATCGGGATATTGGTTATTTTTAGAGAGACTCGGTCTAATCTTCCATTCAATTTATCCCCGCTCGAGATCCGATCCGGTAGCCAATCGAGGTAACTTAAAAGTATTTTGGGGCTATTTACATGATAATTAAAGTAATTGACTTGCCTGTAGCTCGGTGGTGACAGGATACTCATCCATGTCGACATAGTTTTTGTTAATGGAGGCCATGATGAGCTTATCGCACTCAGGTTCCATCCATGTCGTGACGAAGGATGCTAGGTTCAACCTTGGATTCCCGTCTAGCATCAGCTCATCGTTTATGATCTGGTACGCTGCATCTTTCGGGATCGAATTCTCCGGCAATTTAAACCTGAGACCGTCCATAAATATTTGATTTAGAGATTGTCTGTAACGGCTAAACGAAATATTACATCAACTCGAAGACGAGTTTTAAAATTGCAATTTAATTAATCGAACCTGGGAAGACTGTCGCGTACGTATCGAGAACCGAACGTCGAGTGGACGGACACATCGGATTGCGAGGCGGTCTTGGAGAGAACCATTTTGCTCAAATCTTAGCTTTGACGGTGTGAAATTGAAGTGAAACGAATACTGATGGGAGATATTTTGTTGGGTATCATTGCTATATATATATATATATATATATATATATATATGAGTGAGTCTCATGTGAGACAGCCTCACGGATACTAATATGTGATACGGGTCAACCCTACACATATTCACAATAAAAAGTAATACTCTTAGGATAAAAAATAATACTTTTTCATAGATGGCCCAAATAATATATTTGTCTTACACATACGATCCGTGAGACGAAGACCATCTCGCACAAATTTTTACATGTATATATGTGTTATATATAACACTAAGCAGGGTATGGTGGAGGTCATGTTACAATAAATTTTGGGAATTTTAAAATATCTGCGTTTACTTTTAAATGTTAGGAATCGGCTCATGTGAACCGCCTCCAATAGGAACTACAGGCTGCTGCAGTGCCGAACCTTCCTCGCTGAAGTAACGCCTTGACGCGTGAGAAATATTTGTTAATTGGTGATACTCATAAATTTTATTTTTTTTATGTTGAACGTATATTGTAAAATTTTATGTTTTTATTAGTTATATTTAAAAATAAATATTGTGTAATATATGTGATTTGAACGAAAAATATATTTATTTAATATATATTGATTTGATTGAAAAATATTATTTTTATGTTAAAAATATTAATTTCATTTTATATATAAATAGAATTTACTTATCTTATAGATTGTGTGAGATCGTTGAAAAAGAAAAATTACTATGTTTTCCCATGTATTTATTTTATCATTATTTTGTGTTCGTTGTATCAGTCTATGCTTTTGCATTTCTTTAGAATTTAATAATTAGTTAATGAAAGACGTGGCAACATTTAAATGTTGTGATTGGGACTACAGGGAGTCGGTACCATAATTTCATATAGTGTGTATCATATCGAAAATATCAATATGAGAAAAATAATATAATTATCGTCGAATTTTCGGTATATTGAAAGTCGGTATGATATTGATAAAATACCGTTATATCGAAAGTATATATAGAAAATTCATTCTTTTGTAATTCCAATGCCAATGATTATCAATATTAAATAAATTTCTCAAGACAGTCAAAGAGACCAGGAAAGATATATATATAAAACAAATCCATATCAAGAAAATAAACATCAACCGCAACATGTGTTTAGAGATCCAAGACATCAATGAACATAAATAAACTTCAACCGCAACATATATGAGTTATTCATCCACTATTTTTGAAACAATGTCTGAGGTCCTGTGATTTTTGAAGTCTTTCAGCTTTTCAACAAGTCGGTGCTCAACATTCAGGCCTCTAGCTAGCTGTAAGTTTAGGTTACAAAGACAAGACTTCTCAACATTTAAAATTTCAACTATGAGTCAACTTGTTTCACTGAACTTTAATTTGAACTATTCCAACATGATGAGTCTAAACAGAAGTTAAATTGTTTGTTTTGGTACAATATCGATATATATTGTTTTATATAAAAAAAATACCTTATATTTTTTAAAAATCTAACTTATTATTTAAAAATATTATATATTTTTTAATTTATATATATTATTTCGATATTTCAATATATACCGAAAATTTTAAATTTCATACCATTATCGTACAGAAAATTTTGATGAATTCGATATTTTTGAGTACGATAAATTCGATATACCGAAAATTATGTATTTTTCTCCGCTTCTAATTGGGACATGGGATGCACTTCCCCGTTTTAGCAGCCAGATTTGTCCAACCGTGGAGGAATTTTGATAGACAGATCTATAGTTACGTTGCTAGGTACACGTATAATAATATTTTATTAAAAATATTTGAAAAAACATATATCATAATCCACAACTTAATTTTTGTATATATTCTAGAGATAAATTAGTCGAAAAATGTCAGGACAAAACGTAATGTTAACAAAAAATTATGGTTGAAAGATCGACGTGTTTCGTCTTATAACTTGAAACATGTACATTGTAAAACTCGAGCATAGGCAGAGCAATACGAGGGAAACCCGACTTCTGATTCCGAATTAGAAAATGTTGAGACATTTTCCAAAGGTTTCAGTACTCCGGCATAATATCATAGACTTTTGGGTCCTCAAATATTTCATTTAGGTTGGTAATTGTGTTTGATTTATTGTTTTATGAAAAAAATACATACCCTTTCGAATTATTTACCTGAAAAATGTCGATATTCCCCTTCAAGAGATTTACGTAAACACTTGTTAGTCGCAACTTTTAATATTGTTTCACTCGATTTTCCTATCGAGTCGACCTATATTTTGAGCGAATTGTTTTTAAGATTTAGGAATTGTCTTATCTATTATTTATAGAAGCTTTTAAGGTAATTTTGTCATTTATTTCTAGTATTTTTTATTCAACCAATAATGATAATAATAGTGATTGAGAATATATAATATTCGGGAGGGATATGATTCGGCGCGTGAAAAGAAAACCTGGATAGATTTGTCTTAAAAGAAAGATTCATAGGTTAGATTTGTCTTCTTGTCTCTTGACCAATTCGAAATTACAAAAATGCCTATGTCATTTGACGAGTTACCTGTCGATTCAAAAGATAATATAAAGTTGATTTTAGTCACCTACGCGTGTCGGTAAAATTAAATTAAATGGGATCCTACAAATGAATTGACGACTAATATGTGCATAAATTTCAATCATCTAATTACTGATGTCATGGATTAGTCTTTGAATTCCTTTGGCTGACTTTAAATCATGTTTTGGAACTGATGACTCTTGATTTGGATTGATAACGAACGGAACTGTTTCGATATGGTTTTTTAAAATATTAATAATTTCCTTTAACTTTAGTTTAAAGATATATGTTATTAAATTTGTTTATTTTATAACCATACTATAAAATATTATAAGAACATTTGTTTTTGTTAAAAAAAATGATATTACATAGTGAATTTGAAATTCATTTAAATTATACCTGTTCAAATAAGCGAAGAAATTTGAAATAAATGGATAAATTTATCTTCTCATTTATCAATCGAAGCAGATAATTTGAACATATAAATTAAATTGTTTTATATATATATTAAGATCTAAAACATAAAAATGCTTGGAAAAACTTGAGTTAAAATAGCAAGAAGCTAAAACTAATAAGCCAAAGCGTTCATTTCAACATCAGCCGCAACGCAAATTCGTCCATCCAAACAACGGAAGCAGTAAAATCAGTACTGTTATATTAGAAAATGGATAGCAAAAGCAGTATTGTAATATTAGGAAATGGATAGTAATTATTGAGAACATGAGTTTTTTAACAATAAAATCGCTCAACTACCAATTTCATCTGATTCAACTCCATTGTATTATGCTCAGCTCGAAAGCTTGACTTTAAGCTCATCAGCAACCGCAACGATGAACTCTTCCGTGTTTAGATACTGATCTCTCCCAAGCCTACATTTTTATAAAAATGCAATAAGATTTTACATAAAATATAAACTTCGAACTATGAAATATTTAGAAAAAAATTGTCATTTGAGAACTCCCATTGGTGACTCACTTGGATCCATGGATTATGAGGGCGAGATCCTTGGTCATCTTTCCAGATTCCACAACACCGACACAAGCTGCTTCTAGTTTCTCCGTGAACTCCAAAAGTTTTGCATTGTCGTCCAGTTTTGCTCTGTAAATATGTGACTGGTTCATCACTGTTTTCTCTTTTAAGTTCGGTTTTTGATAAATGGGGGATTTTTTTATATTGGAAAATATTAATAGATACCGGTGTGCAAGGCCGCGAGTCCAAGCAAAGATTGAGGCAATGCTATTAGTACTGGTTTCGCCTCCTTTTTGGTGAACCCTGTAGTGGCGTGTAACAGTTCCATGGGCTGCTTCTGCCTCGATGGTCTTGCCATCGGGGCATACCTGAATCATGTACAGTAATCTGTTAGAATCTAGAGTGAAATGAACGGATACAAGTGAGTTTATAAAATTTGGTGGCAGAAAATGCAGTTGATGTCATGGACAAAACCATACAATAGAAGCTCCTCAATTAAGGATAGAGGCTCGAAAAAATAGGAATTTTTTATGCAACAAAGTCAAAACCGATCCGAGAAAACAATAATGTGCGAAGAATCAATAGAAGAGAATTGTATATGCATACCAGGACCGACGTCATCAGCCCAAGAGATCCAAACCCTGCAAGATAGACGAAAATGTTGTATCGAAACGACTCAAAGCACAAATATAAAAGTAAGATACAAAGTCGAAATAGTGTTGAAATGGGTGATGAGACAAAATAAAAACCAAAAGTCACATCACAATTGATAGACCCCTTCTAGGTAAGAATAATTACAGCCCACTTCAATTGTTGATCACTAGTATCAGAAGCAAAATTATGATTTATGCCCTAGTGAGCAATCCCTACCTTGTGCTAAGAAATCACTCTGAACATCCCCATCGTAGTTCTTGCAAGCCCATACATAACCTCCTTCGCTCTTCAGAGCATAGGCAACCATATCATCGATGAGACGGTGTTCATACCTGAGTTTATATTGCATTTAAAAATATCGTGGAAGGTTAACATGGTGAGATTTGAAGAAAACCAGATGCTGGAAATTATAGGTCAAGCAACTCACCAGATTCCTGCTTCCTCGAACTTGGATTTCCATGAAGATTCATAAACTTCTTGAAAGATGTCCTTGAATCTGCACCCAATAAACTTTAATTTGATCAATATCTCTCTCTGTATAAAAACTAAGACAAGCAACTTTTACTCTTTAGGTTGGCAATCCACATGCGTATATTCAAAATTAATCTCAATTTCAACATGAAAAACGAAAGAATGTGATTCAGGAAATCAAATAAACCCGTGATAATTTCTATCTATAGAAAAAAAAATTTCACAAAAACTAAATCCAAGACTTCATACATTGGCTTTCAAAAAATAAGCTTAAACTTTATTAAAAATAAAATATACACAACAGTCATTCTGAAAATAATTGATATGCCAGTTATCAATAAAATGTTTTATATACGAAAGAGTTTTTATTTTAATAAAATAAATTTGCACCACAAATTTAATAGAAATAATTATTTTAACAAAATTTTTATTAGATATTTTCACAGAGCATGTAGTGCTTCATTTACTAGTATTTTATCAGATCTGGCTTATAGAAACCACAAAGCTCTTTTGGCATGACTAAATACAAAATCATAAAATAGCCACTAGAGATAGTATAAACTTCTACTCTGCAAATCTTCTATTATTTTATTGTCTAGAACGAATTACCTCATAGTATAACTCTCACCTACCATTCATTTACCACTTTTATTAAATAAGTTGCGCACAAATGATTTTGTATTAGCCATGTGTTCAATTCACTTAGAATGCATTTGGATTGCTGGATTTGAAACGAGAGATTTCTAATCTGTGATTTTAAATTCCGACTTGTTTTAATAGACTAAGTCAAGTGAATTTCAAATCCACTCTATATCAAATTAAACATTTCAAAGATGCCATTTGCAATCTTAGTTTATTTGATTTTGTAAAAGGATATTTACATAAATAAATACTATAACTAACATGGAAGTGGCGCTGGCCCCTGATACAACTTGCGTATTTACAAGAATGAAGAAGATGGGGTGAAACATGGGGTAAGGAAGAAATAAGGTTTCGCAATCTTTTCAGTGTATTCCATGCTAATTAAAAAAGCATTCTAATACCCAGAGTAAAATGAAAAATTGTATGATTAAAGTTGTGAGAAACTTATTGTATACCTGCCATCATATTTCTTGAGAATCGTATTCTTAGTGCTAAGATATAGTGGCCACTTTTTCAGGTATGCGGTGTTCATAGAAGCTTCAGCAAATGCACGAATGGACTGCATCCCCAAAAAATAAAATCAGCTGCCAGCATCTTATCAGTTTTATCCAAAAGCTTCACCAGAAAGTTCGGTAAAGAAAAACCTCATCAGTGTTGTACATTGACAGAGCAACTCCACCGGCACCCGTAAAGTTGAAGACCTCAAATTCTTCCTTCTCATCCTTCCCATCTGGGACTGCATTCGAGTTGATCATTAAGCAACAAACTCCAAGACGCACCCAAAGATTCAAAACAACTTAAGGCACCTTTATCATTTACAAGTAAAATGTTATTTAGGGGACCATACCAAAAACCAATTTGAGCTTTCCAGCTCCTTTAATGACTGTATCAGTAGCTCGGTATTGATCTCCAAAGGCATGTCTCCCAATGCAAATTGGCTTTGTCCATCCTGAGGGTTGCATCAAAATGTTTATACAGTTCTATTAACAAAACCAATGAAATAACTATACAAAAGACACAGCTCCTACCTGGGACAAGGCGAGGGACATTTTTGCACATGATTGGTTCTCTAAAGACCGTGCCTGCGGGAAAATTGAGTTGAATTGAGGCCATCAAGATCTAAAAAACAAAGCAAATGTTCACAAGTACAAAGAAAGTTGATTCACTCACCATTCAAAATGTTCCTAATTGTACCATTTGGACTCTTCCACATGTTCTTTAATCCAAACTCCTTCACACGAGCTTCATCTGGAAGTTTTGAACATTATGTTATCATAACCCATTTTATTAAGAAGTAGGGTAATGGTGGCAGAGATCAAGAAGAGAGCAATGATCAATCGATAACTTTCAAGCTTACAAACCTGGAGTAATGGTTGCGCACTTAATGGCTACATTGTACCTGCAATTTGAATATACACGGCATGAAAGGGCATTAAAAGATGGTAAAAGATAATTAAAAGACCAACCAAAACCATTAGCAAGGTCATAGAAGAATGCAAACTGCTGAAAAGTAGCAGGATTACACTTGCCTAGAATTGACGTCTCTACATCAGCTAGTATGGAGACACAAAAATGGCCCATAGAAGTACATCGATGTCTACTTCTTGGATGAACCATATATATTACATCAAACATAGTGATTATATACTATAACAAAACAAAAAAATTAATTGTTCAAAAATGAATCCAATTTTATATCCTTAACCCAATAGATGATTCCTTATTATGTACTCAATTTTTATTCCAAACAACTCTAAACTAGTCCGATGAGCGACTCAAGCTCGACCCTAAATTTCATGAGCCTAAATATAAGCCTGAAAATTTTTAAACACTCGATTCATGCTTCACTCGTTTACAAGCCTAGAAAAAAACATACAGATCACTTACTTGAGAGTAGCTTCTGCACTTTCAACCGTAACTTTATCATCTGTGTCGTCACGGTGAGGAAGACCAAGGTCGAAGTACTTTATGTCCAACTCCAAGAATGGAAAGATCAACTGTTATCAATCAAAACACACGATAAAGCATGCATACTCACTGGTTATTGAAATGAAGTTAGAGAGAACTGGTAATAGGATTGAGCTAAAAATCTGATTCATTACATTGTCCTTGATTAGTTTCCAAATCACCCTTGTCATCTCATCTCCTGCACAATATTTATAGATTTTAAGTAAAAAAACACAAAAAAAGTATCAGACAAAGGACCTAAATACAAAACCAGATCATTTCGAGCTCATTTTTAATCACGCATTGAAAAACGAATTGAGTTAAATACGGGCTACCAAATTAAGCAGAGACAAGACAATATAACAGTGCAGAACCACAGATCGATCTGTCACACCAGATATTTCACAGTAAAGCAACTTGGGCCCGCAAGATTTCCGTAGGAAATCAGAAAAGATCCGAATATACTCCAAAAGCAGAGTCCAAAAGAATAGATCTTTCCGAACAACACACGAACACCATCAATCAAAATATACCAAGATAGACAGAATCAAGAAAAACAAGGAGATCTGTACAAGCATTTTCGATCGTAAAGACAAATATACAGATCGTAAAAAAAGAGAAAGAATCCTGAATCTGACCGTCCATTTCAACGATGGGGTTTGCCACCTTGATCTTTTCGAACGCCATGCCGATTCTCTTGGTTTTTTCTTTGTCTTTTCTACCTCAAAATTCAGTCTTTTCAGAAGACGGGAATTGGGAAAGAGCAGATCTCCGACCGCGGCTAATGGGTTTATTGAACCGACACCAAATGAGAAGTCTTTGAAAACTCGGCGTTAGTTTTCCGTGTCTTTTTTACAAATAGTTGTGGGGTGGGGGTTGGCAGGGTCAAATCATTCTTTGGATCATGATTGTGACATTCTATATTTCACTAAATAAAAATTTAGCAACCCATAATAATCCTAGGTTAGTCTCATTTTTCATTGGCCCAAACAAACCATTTGGTTCCATTTTCGACAATTTCGATAACCATATGTATAATGTTACAACAATGTTCCTGTTCCTCCAATCAACAAAACCCTATAGTCAAACACTCTCTAGCCGCAACACACAATAATTGAATTGACCAATTTCAAGTTAGAAGGAATGTCCGAATGGGCCATCACTTTTCCAGGGTCAAAAATAGTCAAACTCGAATCACTTATTTGACACCGTGAACGGATCAACTCGGAGAATTTAATCAATTTTGAGTGTAATTTGACGAGTCGATAAATTATCAACTCAACTTATCTATTTTATGCGACAGAGTAGACCTAACCCTCTTTTACAGCTCTATAAATTGAAGAAGCTAATGAGAAGGTTTAATATAACTCAAAGAAACGACCTTATAGGATGCTTACATTGCCACTGGAATAACAGAGGCAAAATGGACTCCAATGCAACCCAAATAATTTTTATTAAAATTATATCTAACATAGAGTGTTTTATCATATTAAATTAGTTATATATATCGATCTTTGTTTTTATTATTATTCAATTGAATAATTTTAATCAATCGAAGAACTAAACATATTATTATTTATCTATAACCACTATATATATCGTATTTAATTATTTTAATAATCACACAATAAATTATCCGAAACAATCCTATCTCCGAAACTAAACGTAACCTTACTGCAACAGTACTTCTCGACATAAAAATCCTTACCACAAAAATTGATACGCGAATATAACATAAAAAAATGAGAAAACTAAAATCAAAACAAGGTACCGTTGTTCTCCTTTAAACAAATAGATCATAAACAATTTCTTCAGTGGATAAATATAACATGGCTTCCAAAAATCATTAGATCAGGGTTGAAGATTTTTATTGGATCGAATGGCCAATACATTGAGCATTATTTGAACCGCAACATCATGCACGAACTCCTCATAATGCATCCCATCCGCAGCACAATCCGCCCCGCACAAATCACTCAACAAACGCAGGTCCAGCAGGAACATCGGCCCCCCCGATTGCTGCAAGATCTTGCTTCCTCTGAGCGCATCATCGTACATTCTGCGCACATAATCAGTCAACCTTGCCCTTTTCAACTCCGTATTCAACTTGGAGTTCACCAGAGTCGGCATCCCCAGCCAAAACACAGGCATCCCACCTTCCAAAAGACCTGAATTGGAGTCCCGCAACGCCTCCAACTTAAGACCGTAATCCGGCGCTTTATTTACGTATAACATCTCCCATATGCCAGCCCCCATAATGATCAAATCCGGGTACCTTTTGGTCTTGTTAAAATCCAACATTAATTCTCTCAAATCTGAAACGAAAGGTCGCCACAAGAAATCCATCTTCAATCCAATATCATCGACAGTTTTTACGTAATTCCCGTGCTGGTAAATGAAGTCTACTTTCACTCGATTGATTTCCTCGGATCCTACGAATACTTCTAACAAAGAAATGTATGTTAACCTACACTCAGAATCCCCGGCCACCACTATCCACGACCCGTTTATCAAGGCCGATGCTTCGGACTTCTGGACTCTGTGAAACCCGCATTCGGAAACCCGGTTAGATTGGATCCACTCCCAAGAATATTTCTTGTCTTTACAAGCTCCTGCCTTTCGACACTCACTTGCAGAAGATTTATACCTAATACTGTGTAGAACAGAAACACAGGTGTCACGATGTAGAGGAGATGCAACAGCTGGGACATGTATTGAGCCCGAAGAATTCGTGGGGATTGAATCAGAAACGGAAGGGGAAGGAACGGGTTTGTCCGGAGAAATCGTGGGAAAATTATAGGAAACAGAAGGGAAATATGGGATTAAATTTATCGTAACAACGACGATAAAGAAGACTGCGCAACTTGAGATGAGTATTTTCTCGAGACTAAATTGCCAATCCGTGGCTCCCATTGGCTGAAAATAATTCGTCCCAAGTTAATCTATCAATTTATTTATTTCTTCACAATTTAGATGCAAAGATTGCTTCAACTATGGTTACATGCATGGAGAAGAAATTTGGATGGTGAATTTAGGGGTGGAGGCGTGGAGCAGAAAATTTTTCTGGTTCGGATTGGCATCTCTACAAAAAATTTACTGATACATGTTTGTATGTGTTTTCAGGTAGTTTTTAAAGTGAAAATAAAACGATTAGTTTTTTCTCTCTTTTTCTTACAAATAAAGAACTATAAATTTGTATATAGTTTTTTTGCGTTTTTCTATTTATAACAATTAATTATAACTATTAATAATACAAATCATATGAAAAAAGTAATATGTTCATTATGCATATGGAAATCATTTTTCACATTATGCATGCACCAAAAAACCTACTTAGAAAAATCATACCAAAATAACTCATAATAGGACTTACAGGAAAAACCATATCTATTTATATTTGAACTCTTACGAATTAAATCAAAACATTTTTCCTAAACAGTTCTATAAATAGCTAAAAAAAACTTCAAAATACACGCACATGTTTAATGCATACAAAAATTCTACCAGAATAAGCACATATTAACTACAAAAATATGCTAAATATTTGATCCCAAACTCTTACATTAATTAGAATCTGCTAATTTTAGAAATTGCGGGAGAATAAAATTAAAACACACCCATAGATTGCAAATTTTCCTTTAGAGAATTTTCAAACTACTCTTAGTACATGCTTGGCAGGAGAGAATGATGTGAAAATGGAATCAGTATTCCCCGTCTAATTTCTTATGTTCAGGTCATCATTGATATACTGAACTCAAATGAGGAAGGAATGAAATCAACTTTGAAATGTAATAAAAATATGAATGGAATGACAGGTTTATTTCATTCAAATGTTTGATAAAAAATTAATCATAAATTAAAGAAATTGTCAAATAATTTCTTAATTAAATTTCAAAATAGTCAAAAATAATAATATTTATGAATACTATTATTAAAAAACAATAAAATTATAAATATTTGTCCTCAATTAATTATTATAAAATTATCGTTATAATCAAACTTATATTACTATTGGTTTTAATTTTATTTTTATAAGGACTTTTTTATTTATTAAATAATTGTTCTACAATTAAATATTATAATAAATATTTAATTTTATTATATATTTTTATATTATTATTATATGATCATTAATTATTAGTATTATCATCATTATTTTTTATATATAAATGATAGTGAAGTGTTTAATAATATTATTATTTTCATGATTATTATTTTAGTATTTAATTTTTATAATTATAATTGTAATCAATACTATTATTATTAAAATATTACTATTATATTATTAAGATATAGATTTATACTAGTTAAGCTAATAAAGAAAATATTTTATAAATATAAAAAGTGAGGAGTGAGAATGACCATTTTCATCCAAAATGGGTAGTACCTCTCATTTCATTCTACCAAGTATGCCATAAAAGTGCATATTTAGTAATATATGCGAGCTCTATTGAAAAATAAATGGACGTCCACCTTTATATGCAGGGTAACAAATTCGATATATATATATATGAATGAGTCTTATGTGAGATCATCTCACGGATCATAATCTGTGAGACGGGTCAACCCTACTCATAATCACAATAAAAAGTAATACTCTTAGCATAAAAAGTAATACTTTTTAATAAGTGACCCAAATAAGAGATCTGTTTCACAAATACGACCCGTGAGACCGTCTCACACAAGTTTTTACCTATATATAATGCAATTTTTCTGCTAAAAAATTTGTTTAAGATCACACCAAAATCCGTCCTTGGCGTGTATCGAAAGCATCGTTTGGTTCTCTTTAACGAAAACTATTTTTCTTTCCGTGCCGTGTTTAGTTCTCTTTGCCGAAAATTATTTTTCTTTTCTACCATTGTTTAATCCAACTTTTCACCACTTAATAAAATGCAATTTTGTTTGGATTCGAGAGAGGAGGAAACCCAACAATACAACTAACATATAACAATTTTATATATATATATATATATATATATATATATATATATATATATATATATATATGGGTATACCCAATTGGGCCACAAAACAAAAACAGGCAAACCAAACCAATCGGCCCAAAGAAAAAACTCAGATGCATATTGTTGCCACTTCTTTCTCGATTCAGCCGTCTCCCACGAATTTGGAGCTTCTATAAGATAAGGGACGACGATCACTACTGGGTTTTGTTCTTCGATCCATGTTGGACTTTTTGGTCAGTTGAATTGATTGAATAAGGGAAGATAAGATATGTAATTGCTAGTTAGGACCAATTTCAAATTGAAATGAAACTAGATGGTCCTAAAGTTACGAGATTTTGGGTTTTTGAATGGGCATAGATTGGTTCCTTGTTTGATTTTGTAACAACTCAGTGTATAGAAGAAGAAGGAAGTTTTCTGTTTTAGACATTCATGTCCCAAATTATTCACTGTTTTGCGATCATGTCGGATTTGGTTCTGGGTTTCATTCGGGTTGAACACCTATATATCAAAAGGCAGTTGATCAAACTCGTGTCAGGCATTGCACTCTGAAAATTCATGTGATATTTCTATTTTGCGTAAGCCGAATTATGGAGACTTATAACAAGTAAACAGTAGCAGGGCATGTCTAGAGCACTCAAAAGACTCCCGATACCGCGCCACCGCCTGGCGCACTGTGCCACTTCTGCCTCCACCTCCGCTGTCTCTGCCAGAATCCCCACTTTCCTCTCGGAATTAACTCCGACCTCCTCATCCATTCAAGCTCAAATCATCCAACTCACTACCCTCTTCAAAACCCATCTCAAAGAGAACCCCACCAGCCTCTCTCCTAGTGAACTCGTCCACTTTATGAAGACCCGGCTCCGCCACCACCCCATGCTCAGCCATCTTGACTTCTACCTCTTCCGTTATACCGCCACGCTTGACTCTTTCCGTCATGACCATCCACTTTCGAGTACATGGCCCGCTCCCTTGTTTACGAGAGGATGATCAGGGATATGGTGTACCCAAATATGGTTACCTTTAATACCTTAATTAGTGGGTAGTGTAGGAGTAATAAGTTTGCATTAGCATCACTAGATGTGTTCCAAGAAATGAAAGATAAAGGTTGTCTACCCAATGTGTGGCACATGAAATGATCGATTTAGGGTGCAAGTTTTCGTGTGCGACTTGTGTGATCTTAATTGATGGACTTTGTAGGAAAGAAAAGATTGTGGAAGCATCTGATTTGATGATTGACTTTTTGAGGGAGGGAGGGAATGCTGCCACATGGGTTCGATTATCTCATGTTAATTGAGAAACTTTGCAAGGATGGAAATGTGGGACGAGCGTTTGAATTGTTATATGAGTTATGGGGGCAAGGTTACAAGCCGAGCTTGTTCGCTTTCACTCCTTTGATTGAAGTCTTATGTGTTGTTGGAAAGACTGATGAATCAGTGAAGTTGGTAAGAAAGATGCTTAAAGAGAATATTGTTCCGGACACCGTGACCTTTAATTGCCTGCTTTCTCATTTGCGTGATTTGCGAAAAACTTTGGAAGCAAACAAGTAGAGATTGTTGACTTCTCACAAGGGCTTGCATCCAGATGGTATGATGTATACGATATTTTGATTTCTGGTTACTCGAAGGAGGGTGGAAGAGAAGAGGGGGAAGCTCTGGTGAATGAGATGTTGGATATAGGTTTTGTACCTAGATATCGCTACTTACAATAACAGGTTGATGGCTGGTCTTGCTAAAGCAAGATGATATATATCTTTTGCAAGAAACAGCAGTGTGTGTGGATTGAACTGCTGAAAGGTGTAGAGAATTGTCTATCCAATTTTTTTTTAATCATTATGAATTATATTTTTATTTGCTGGTCCAAAGAGTTTACGTGGATTTACATTATTAAGGGAAGAGTGACCAATTGTTTCTACTTTTGCTTTCGATTTTTTTCCCCAAATTCTTTAACATTTGGGCTGATATTATATCTTTATACCCTTCAAAAAAGTATAAAAATATTAATAAAAAAATTAATCACCTAGAGTGGGGATTTAAGTTGACCTATACTTGCTATGTGAATGGCAATGCATGATAATTTTACACCTACCACTTTAAAGAAATTAAATATAATTCTCGAGAAATTAAATGTTATTTACATTCCATTATTGTCAGTCTTTTCTCTATTAATGATATATTGTATAGTTACATATATCTTGATTTTATAATTAAAATTATTATTCGTGATAAGTGTACACGGTAATTTTGTCATGTCATAATTAACACGTACCAGAAGAGACCAAAATCTTTATTTATTTATTCATTAAAAGTTGCTCTTTAGTATTCATAATTAGGCACACATGAATGAAGCATAGTCTCATGTATGTTTATTCTTTATTCGTGAGATATGTTAATCATGTTCATATTTATAATTAAAAATAATATTTTTTATGAATGACACATATAATATTCAGATAAAAAAATTGATATGTGAGCTCATCTCAGAAGAATTTTTGTGATTATATAAAGTTCATATTCCATTTTCCCAGCTAAGAATTGAAAATATTTTTGTAGCATAAATAATACTTAATTAAAACAAAAATTCAGCCAATCAAATGTTTTCGACTAGAAAATATCAAGCAACAAAGTATAAACATTTATGACGCATGCATGTACGTACCTTATAAAATTTAAAACATGTCTTAAATGGGAAATTAATCTTTAATCTTCCTCTTATGTGTGGTTATATCTTTAATTAAACTTGTTTTAGTCGATCAACTAAGACATGCATCAAAATATATACACTCGGAGCAGCAATCTTAGTCTAACAAAAAAACAATTTTCAACAGAAAATATAAGATAAGATAAAATATACCGTCTAAAAATGGATATTGTACGTACATATTAAATCGAGGATGAAACTCGTGATTTTCTATCTCCGCACTATAATCACAATCATTAATTGTTCAAAAAATAAAAATAGAAAAAAACAAACATTGTTCCGTATCACACACACACACACACACACAAAAAATATTAATTAATGCAAAAAAGAACATATTCTTGTTGAGATGTTACAGTAAAGAAAGCCGCCAAATGAAAACATTGTTTGTTTGAGTTTGGAGCAAATTAAAGATCCCTAACCAAACCCAGTTTAATTCATGTGGGCAATGCATCAAATGACATGTTAGTTACCACGTGGAACAGGCAACCTCATATTCCAACTAAGGACATGTCCCAAGAATAGGATCATAATACTACCTAGTATATATGAAAAATAAACATTTCTTCTAAAATACAAATTAATATTTTTTTATTAAATTATAAATATCTTGACAGAATAAATAGTTGCCATATATATGTACGTATAATCTGGGTGAACAAATTTGTTGTATTCACACATATTTATGTAATGTACATATTGAGTTTGTATCACACATAACTCAAAGAAAGGGATCAAGGAAAAGGAAAGCGAGCTTGAGAAAAAAGACTAATAATTAAAGCAACAAGTTTAATTAAAAATAAAATAAATATGTTATATTTTTTTCTTAAAGGTAAAGTGAAATGGTTGTAGGGGGTGGCAGCTTCCCACATTAGCTTTTTAATATTTTATTCGTTGTAAGAACTCTTTTCTCTTTTTGTTCTCTTATCAAAACCCCCAACCCCCCCGGGTCTCAAACCTCTCCCCCTCTGCCAATTCGTTTTGGAACTTAGCTTCTCCAACTAAGGTTCTTCTCATTCTCTCTTCTCCAAAAGCAAATAGTTATAGCAGTCATTTTCTCGACTTGAAATTTGAATTTCCGCGTTCATCTCTGTTTACTACGTAAAATCATGTCGCTAGTAATTTGATTGACATATGTTTTGTATGTGTATATATGTGTGCATTTACGATTTTATATTCAAAACATGTATTTGGACTATGATTTGTGTTGGTTATCTATTTTTAATTTGTGGGAATTTTTTACAGTTCAATATATATATAGGTGTCCATAATATTTAGGAGGGTGGTCTATGTTGTTTTTGGTTCGAGGCTGGCCAGAAAGTTCTCTTCGTTAATTCATCAGAACATTATATACAATGGCCCCGGTTTCATTGCCACCCGGTTTCCGGTTTCATCCGACGGACGAGGAGCTTGTTGCATATTATCTGAAGAGGAAGATCAACGGTCGAAAGATCGAGCTTGAAGTCATTCCTGAAGTTGATCTCTACAAATGTGAGCCATGGGACCTGCCAGGTACATATATATATATATATATATATGTGTATGTATAATATTGAGATTGTGTAATTTTTCTGTGTTTTTTTGGTGTCACACAAGACAAAAACATTATACTTTGGTTACGATCGAAGGCTAAGAATCGGAGAAGTTTAATTAATTTAAGGGAAAAGATGAAGAAAGGTATAATTATTATTTACAAAATTTATATTATTTGTCATATTATACAATCACAGAAAATATTTCCAGATGGAATCTGCCTCAAATCATCACCTGCCGCGCAGTCAGGGTACTCTTAAATCTTGAGAATTCACGACCAATTTTTGATAACATAAATTTATCCTCAAAACAATATAAATTATCCACCATATTTAACTAAATTATCGGTAGCATATCAAGAAAAAATCACAAACCCGAATTCTATAATACTATAATGTGAATAGGTATAATTTTTTTATAAGTGTACATTCGATTCTGTAAATTATAAGTATCACACAAAATGACTCAATTTTATCAACTGTCTTAATAATAGTGTTACAATTTAGTCGTACTCGAATATGAAATTTATCATTTGAAATTCTTTCTATTTGGTATTACTAATATGCAAAAAAATAATGCATGAATTTAAGATTTGATCAACTGTATCCTTGTAAATAATAAAACTAATCGAAATCTGTGGATTTGAAAACCTCAGTTAACACACATCATTAAGTTAGATCTTTAAATTTCAAAAAGTAGCCCTTAAGAACTTCCGATTTATCGGTCAAGAATAATCATCTTTAATTTTTTCCTAAAAAAATTATCTTTATTTTTTCAATAGTGTTACGCCTTGGAGAAAGGGGCAATTGCTTAATCATGGTCCCCACAGCTTTTTTATATTGTAATAAGTCAAAAAGCAAATAAAAAGAACGTACTTCGACTGAATAATATATATCTCACAAGACCCACTGCCTTTTATCCTAATTTAGTTTAGAGTGAATCTTACGTGAGATCGTTTCACGGGTCATAATCTGTGAGGCGGGTCAATCCTACCCATATTCACAATAAAAAGTAATACTTTTAGCATAAAAAATAATATTTTTTCATGGGTGATCCAAATAAAAGATTCGTCTCACAAATACGACCCGTGAGACCGTCTCACACAAATTTTTGCCTTTAGTTTAATCGAACGACTCCAAGAAAATCCATTTAAATCATTTGATTCTTTTAGATGAAGAAATTTATATTCAATTCATGCAAAGAAATTTGGATCACATAGATAATTATTTTTGTCACAAATATAGTACGTTCACATGCACGTCGAGTCATTTGAATAGGTTATGGAACACAAAATTTACAGTGAGAAATTATATGATACGCAGGAAAATCATTGTTGCCAAGCAAAGATCTTGAGTGGTACTTTTTTAGCCCTCGAGATCGTAAATATCCTAACGGTTCGAGGACTAATCGAGCCACGAAAGCGGGATATTGGAAGGCCACGGGAAAGGATAGGAAGGTGAATTCACAGATGAGGGCTGTAGGCATGAAGAAAACCCTAGTTTATTATAGAGGGAGGGCACCTCATGGATCCCGAACGGATTGGGTCATGCACGAATATCGTCTCGACGAAAGGGAATGCGAGACAAATACAGGCCTCCAGGTGAAACTTCGATCCATAGTTTCATTGTTTCGAACTTGATTATGGTTTTTTAAAAAAGTAAAATATAATGAACATATATTATGACAACGAATGGGTTTTTAACTCAGTATATAATAAGATCGGTTAACTATTTTCATATTACATCAGATTTGCTTAGTTTTCCGTAAATATTAATCTCCAGGATGCATATGCTCTATGCCGAATATTTAAGAAGAGTTTGAACATGGGGCCAAAAGTAATAGGAGACGAGTACGTAACATTAGCAAGCGATCGGTCCTCGAGTATAAATGATCATCATCACCATCACCATCTTTATAACTCCGGGGAGGATGCTGATAATATTATAGCTGGACAATCAAGTGATGCAGGATGGATGCAATACTTATCCCAAGAGGCCTTCAGCTTCCCGAATCCATACTCCAATTGCAACCCTATACCGTATCCGCCATCAAAGGTAATCCCCTACTGATTGTATACGGATTATATAAATGTTTTTTGACAAGATGATGGTAGGTTGGCTGGCGGGATAGGAAGAATAAACTGTTATTTGATTATGCTACAAATTTTATTTAATTTTCTTCTATTTTTCAGGTTGACGTAGCTTTAGAGTGTGCAAGGTTACAACACCGGTTTTCACTTCCTCCTTTAGAAGTACAGCACTTAACACAGGCGGACTTTTCTAGAGATCCTGTGTTTTCACAGAGTCCTATGTTCGACGATCAAAGTACAAATCAAACTGACATTTTGGAGGAAATCTTGTCCGTCGCTCAAGCTTCGCATGATCTTCAAGATCATGATGCTTGGACTGGGGGAACTTACGCAGCTACTGATGATTTTTCATTCTTTATTCATGGTGGTAGCTCAACTATTCCGGACATTGGTTCTTCGAGATATATGAGCAACTTGAGAGAAGAACAGATTTATCGGCCAATCGAAATCGAGGAAAAGGATGAAGCTTTTAATCCGGAAAGAATGGTAGAGAACTTGAGATGGGTGGGCATGTCAAACAAAGAGTTTGACAAGGTAATTAATTAATTGCTGCAGAAACATTTAAACTTTTCAAGTTTTAAACTTTCGGAATGATTTCGTTGACATAACATCGATCGATATCTTGTCCTATGGCAGAATTTTTCGGATGAATTCAAGAATGTGCCGATAGAAAATATTTCAACTATTCAAAGAGAAGATCACGACTTCCAAGGTTAGTCCACATTTTTAGTTGTTCCCACGTGTCCTATATGTGAAATTTTATGAATACCGAAAATCAGTTCTTTACCGAAAATCAGTTCTTCGCCGGCTCAATTTTCATTCAAATTTATGAAGTTGAAAATATTATTTCCTATATATAATATTTTGAATCGCTTATTCAACCGATTTCGCTTTCTGCTCTAGCTACTACTACCTAGCTTCATTATATGAATAATACCAGTAGGCGTGATTGTAGGAGAAACAAGCAACCAGGAATTCAAAAATAATCAGATCTTTGAGGGACTAGTCAATGACAAAGCAAACGACAATTTCTTGGTTGATGATGGAGACATGGATGATTTTTCAAGTACACCAAACTTTGACATGTATGAGAAGATACAAATGAATCATGGATTGCTGATTTCGACCCGGCAAGAACCCAAAACATTTTACCATAAAGTGGTTCCATCAAAGACGGTTCGAGTCCACCATAACGTCCCTGTGGCATTCCATCAATTCCCAATAATAAAATCCAAGAACTCGGGTTTATGTGATAAGTTCGTATCATTTTCAAGCAGCACGGTATTATGTGGGTTTTTGAGAGCTGTGAAACCTTGGAGTTTGAAGAATTTGATAATTCAAAGTTGCGAAAATGGTCATCAAGAAAACAAAGGTACAAATATTGGTTTTAAGGGATGGAGCTTTTGTGAAGAGATTGTGAGCACTATAAAGCCTTATCTCGCCCTTGCTTTAGCACTACTTGTAACACCTTTCTCACACAATTTGTAGAACCTGCGCTAGGGTTGATTGCATATCGACCTGTGATTATATTTAACAAACTGAAAAATCTAAGTAAGAAAACAACTGGCTAAGATTTGGGTTCTTTTTTCCTTCTCTTTTGATTTATTTCAGGGTATAGAAAAGATGGGATAAGATAAAATGTATTAGCTCAAAATATTCATGCTGTAATTTTATGGTATATAGTCGACATACTTCCTTTCAATTGAATTATAATACTTGTAAAATTCAGAAGCATCTACCTCTGGGGTGTTATTTTTCCAATTCAAAATTTCTGTTTTATTTTGAAATTTTATTATCAATGCGATACTAAGTGAATATCTGACTCATATTTTGTAGATTGGTGTATTTAGCATAAGTTCATTAATCACCATTCACTAAGGAGTTGGACTTGTTAAGCTGACGAAAATAAAAATATAAATGACTTTTCAAATGTAGGGATGTAAAATGTATCTTTTATTCTATGTTTATATGAAAATTAAAATTTAGAGAAGGTGATAACTATTCAGTAATTATGTTCACATCCGGTACTTCATCAAAGACCAAGTTCGACAAAGAGTTCTTCAGCTTCCACATGTATCCTCCGCAGATCAAATTGCTTATGCATTAACCAAACCATTTTCCCGAGCACGTTTTTTTCGACTCGCGAAATTCAAGATCGATAGGGCTTCTCTCGAGTGGACCTGACGTCTGATCAGGGGGATCATAAGAATATAATTCTATAGTTTTGGAATTGTGAGAACACTTGGTTCTTCTTTTTTTTTTTTTCCATTTTGTATTGTTAAAATGTATGTTGTAACCAGAAATCCCCAAGATTTACGAGTATAACAACGTTTTGTTGCTACTCTTTTTTATAAAACTAGATATTAGCTAGGAGAGTAAAGTGAAAATGCTCTTATACCAAACAACCTCAAGCGTTGTTTCTGTCTGCAGTCGTGGTAGCATAAAGCAAATCGACATTCTCTATGTTTCCCTTACTAGTTTGTAACAAAATTCAGAAAATGGAACCATAAATAAGATTATATTTTATTCGGGGAAAGTGGTAGGGGTTGGTTGCACATGATTTGAACAATTCAAGTAAACTGATTACTAATTGGGAGACGACGAGAGGAAATTAGGCAAGTTTTATTCACGGGCTAGCTTCCCTATTCTTTACAAAGTGTTATTTTCATTTTTATTAGTGAATATCTAATATTATAAAACCTATCTATTCATACAATAAAAAACTGAAAATATTCTTTGCAACCAAAATCAAAATTACAGCAGCGAAAAGAAACTATAATCACACAATAATGAGTTTTCTTACTGCGAAAGACTAAGATCCTATCATAAGTATTTTTTAAATAATATCAACATTCTTCTTCCATTTCTGGCATGATTGCTTCCTACCAGCTTCATACGTTGAACTCTTCCTCCTCTAAATAATTCTCATTTTTATTTGGAATGGATGCTTGACTTGGGAAATCACTCAGTAAGTAAGCGGGGGATAATCCTCTCAGTTTTTAAAACAGATTTTGTACAAAAATACATAAATATCACAAGTATAACAAAATCCAAATATCTTCAGGTATATGAACATGATTTCATATTAAAATATGCACTGAATTATGTTTTCCATGGTTGAACTGACATCAGTTTCCTATATGCTAGTCTTCTAAGACCTCCTACCACTTGGTTCAAAATTACGGTGCTAAAACAATAATCTTATAATGACATTTCAGAAACTTTTAAACACATACACTTATTTAATTCCATTTGGTAGATTAGCTAGCTTTAAGTACGATGAGTTAGTTTAAGTCGGTTTAGATAGTTTTTGACAGCTGTACACAACTCATGTGTATATATGTGTAATCGGTTACTTCCAGAAATACAACAGAGAAGAATTCTCTTCCAATTCTTTCGTTTATGCTCTGTTCGTAATATGGTATCAGATGAAAATCCTTGCCGCTGTTGCGATCTTTGATCTGGTGCGAAGGTCTCCATAATTCTTCATTCTCTTGCTATCGGTGACTGATCGGCGATCATGGCGCCTTCCGATTCAAGTTCACATTCCAGATCTGTCGTGGATGATCCGCTCAATCCATATTTCTTACATCATTCTGACAATCCAGGTATTTCACTTGTTTCTCAGCCGCTCACTGGAGACAACTATGCCTCTTGGAGCCGCGCGATGCGTATAGCGCTTTCGGTAAAGAACAAACTCGGATTTATTGATGGATCAATTCCTCAACCTGATGTTTCGGATCTTCTTTTGCATGCTGCCTGGTTTCGCAGCAACAATGTTGTGATCTCGTGGATTCTCAACTCTGTCTCCAAAGAAATTTCAGCTAGCATCTTGTTTTCTGATCTAGCGGCTGAAATCTGGAAGGATTTACGTGAGAGATTCCAACAGAGCAATGGTCCTCGCATTTTTGAGTTGCGACGTGATCTCTTCAATCACACTCAAGCTCAAAACTCCGTTGCTGCGTATTTCACAAAGCTAAAGACTCTGTGGGATGAATTGTCCAACTTTCGGCCAACTTGTACATGTGGCAAATGCAGCTGTGGTGGGGTTCAATCGCTGGAATCCTTTCATCATCAGGAACACATCATGATGTTTTTACTTGGCTTGAATGATTCTTTTTCTCACATCAGAGGCCAATTACTGTTAATGGATCCTTTACCACCGCTTAACAAAATCTTTGCCTTGGTTTCTTAAGAAGAACGCCAACGAACAATAAATTTCACCCCTGCCTCTGAATCACCTATGGCCTTTGCTGTCAAATCTCAGCCATCTAAGTTGCATTCTTACGGTCAGGATCCACAGTCAAAGTTCAAATACAAGAGGCGAGATCGTCCCTACTGCACAAAATGTGCGATTCATGGTCATACGGTAGACACATGTTATGAGATTCATGGTTATCCCCCTGGTTTTAAGCCTCGGCCACGAATGCGAAATGACTCTCATCCTTATCCTTCGCATTCTCATGTGGCAAATGTGAACCTTGTGGGGACTACTTCGGAAGTTGGGACTACACCTACGGGCCAGTTCTTTCAAACACTTAGCCCTGACCAATATCAACATTTGATGAACATGTTTCAATCTCATCTGTCAGTTGCCAACAACACTACTGCCTCGGATGTGAATCCCACATCTCATACTGCAGGTATATGTCTTTCAGTCTCAATGCCTCCAAACCTATCTTCCGATCAATTTTGGATCATGGATTCGGGTGCTTCTAGTCATATTTGTTGCAATGCTGATGCGTTTCAGTCAATGTCTAAGATTCATAATGCGACTGTCACATTACCTGATCAAACCATGATTTCAGTTGATTCCATTGGTGATGTTCGGCTCACTTCCAACATTATACTTCGTCGAGTATTATATGTGCCTCAATTTAAATTCAATCTACTATCTATCAGCATACTCACCACGACGTCCAACCTGGCTGTGCAGTTTTATCATGACCATTTTATTATTCAGGAAACCAAATCAGGGAGGATGATTGGCAAGGGTAATCGCATTGGGGATTTATACATCCTGGACATTCATCAACTTAGTTCAGGTACTACTTCTTTTGTCAATAAAGCATCTGTGCAGCTGTGGCATCAAAGATTTGGCCACCCATCGTTCAAGGTATTAGACTACTTACACACCACACTGCAGTATGATGCACCCAAGCTATGCCCTTCCCCGGTATGTCAAATATGTCCTCTTGCAAAACAAAAGAGGTTACCTTTTGTTTCGAATAATCATGTATCTTTACATCCTTTTGATTTGATTCATGGTGATATTTGGGGTCCTCTCCATGAACCGTCATATTCTGGTCATCGGTACTTCCTAACATTAGTTGATGATTGTACTCGATTCACATGGATTTTCCTACTCAAATCTAAATCGGATGTGGCTCATGTAATTCCTCGTTTCTTTGCTATGATTGATACGCAATTTCAATGCCCTATTAAATGTTTTCGTTCGGACAATGCAAAAGAATTAGCATTCTCTGATTTCTTTCATCAACGTGGCGTTTTACATCAATATTCTTGTGTTGAACGCCCTCAACAAAACTCTGTGGTTGAACGGAAACATCAACATTTACTCAATGTTGCTCGAGCCTTATATTTTCAGTCTCACATTCCACTGTCATTCTGGAACGAGTGCATTCTCACTGCATGTTATCTCATTAATCGCACTCCGTCAGTTCAATTCCATGGCAAGACACCTTTTGAGTTGTTACACCACACTCTGGTTGATCACTCCCGGCTCAAAGTTTTTGGTTGCTTGGCCTATGCTTCTACTTTACCTGCGGCTCGAACAAAATTTCAGCCTCGAGCCCGTTCATGTGTATTTCTTGGGTATCCACCTGGTGTCAAAGGGTATAAACTATATGATCTTGACAGCAAACAAATTTTTCTGTCTAGGGATGTGATCTTCCATGAAACCATATTTTCTTTTCATAATCACACCCCTATATTACCATTGGTTGATCCTTTTCCGGATATTGTACTTCCTCTAGCTCAACATGAGTCTTCCATTGACATTTCTAATAAGGATCAGGCCCTAGCACAATCACCATCCTTACCCCAGCCTCGTCGCTCCACTCGTCCTTTTAAACAACCATCCTATCTCCAAGACTATCATTGCAACCTCCTGCCAGGTCCTGCTCATTTGCCTCCATTGGTACATGTTCCAATATATCCAATATCAAACTACATCTCTTATGATCAACTAACTCCTGCTTACAAAGCATTTGTCCTTAATGTGTCCTCGGCAATTGAACCAACATCCTACCACCAAGCAAATAAATACCCTGAATGGCAGCAAGCAATGTCTGCTGAATTAGATGCCTTGGAGAGTAATAACACTTGGTCGATTGTTCCTCTTCCGGTTGGCAAACATTCGATTGGTTGCAAGTGGGTATATAAGCTCAAACTTCATGCTGACGGCTCGATTGAAAGGCATAAAGCCAGGCTTGTTGCTAAAGGTTTCAACCAACAGGAAGGTATTGATTTCTTAGACACATTTTCTCCTGTGGCAAAATTAGTCACTGTCAAAGTCCTGCTTGCTTTGGCAGCCTGTCAGAATTGGGATTTGATTCAGTTGGATGTTAGTAATGCATTCTTAAATGGGGACCTATGTGAAGAAGTATATATGGATATTCCAAAGGGGTATCGATTTCAGGGGGAGCAGGTACCTTCAAAGCACCATATGGTGTGCAAGCTTCAAAAGTCTATATATGGTCTACGCCAAGCCTCGAGACAATGGAACTCCAAGTTTTCCCAAGTTGTACTTCAGTTTGGCCTTACTCAATCCAAATCTGATTATTCTTTATTCACTAAAAGCTCGGGTTCCTCATTTGTGGCTCTATTAGTATATGTGGATGATATCATTATCACTGGGCCATCTCCTGTGCTCATTGCCTCTCTAAAGCAGTTCTTAAATTGTCATTTCAAAATTCGTGATCTGGGCTGCCTGAAATATTTTTTAGGCGTCGAAATTGCTCGATCTTCCACGGGCATCATGTTATCTCAACGCAAATATGCGTTGCAACTTCTTGCTGACACCGGTTTTTTGGCCAGCAAGCCAGTAATGACACCTATGGATCCTAAGGTTCGCTTGAATTCCACTGATGGCGAACCCCTCGAGGATATTACTCAATATAGACGCACTGTGGGTCGCTTATTATATCTCACTTTTTCAAGGCCGGATATTTCATTTGCTGTTCATAAACTCAGTCAGTTTATTTCTCAACCCCGCACACCTCATCTACAAGCTGTCCATCATCTCCTTCGCTACATCAAAGGGACTCCTGGACAGGGACTTTTTTTCTCAGCAATATCTCCATTACAGCTGAAAGCATTTTGTGACGCTGACTGGGCTGCATGTGCTGAATCTCGCAAATCGGTTACTGGCTTCTGTATATTTCTTGGTCATTCACTTGTGTCATGGAAAGCCAAGAAGCAAACAACCGTCTCTCGATCCTCCGCCGAGGCAGAATATCGAGCCCTTGCTACCACAGCAAGTGAGATTATTTGGATGACTCAATTACTATCAGATTTTTCTATCATCATGACTGAGCCCGCAACCATTTACTGTGATAATCAAGCTGCGGTGCATATAGCTTCAAATCCAACGTTTCATGAACGCACCAAACACATTGAAATCGATTGTCATTTTGTTCGAGACAAAGTACATGAAGGGGTGATTAAACTTCTGCCAATCCGCTCACAACATCAACTAGCGGACATCTTTACGAAGCCATTACCAATTGCTAGCTTAGCCCCGCTACTGTCCAAGATGGCTATAAAGGACCTTTACAAGCCACCTTGAGGGGGAGTTTTAAACACATACACTTATTTAATTCCATTTGGTAGATTAGCTAGCTTTAAGTACGATGAGTTAGTTTAAGTCGGTTTAGATAGTTTTTGACAGCTGTACACAACTCATGTGTATATATGTGTAATCGGTTACTTCCAGAAATACAACAGAGAAGAATTCTCTTCCAATTCTTTCGTTTATGCTCTGTTCGTAATAGAAACTCATATTTTGAAAACATACATAAATAACTGGTCGGTTTTTTTCAAGAAAATATAGATTTTAATGCAAAAACCCACTTACCTTTGTTGGTATTTGGTCCGTTGGGTGTTTGAGAACGTCTAGAAGACGATATCACTTCAAAAAGTCGTCTTTTTCACCGCCTCCAGGATGATAGGAGGGAATTTGCTTAAATATTCTTGGTATAATTTTACAAGTGGTAGTGTTGGGTATTTATAAGGGAGAAGATCGAGTGATTGTTATCTCCCATGATCACCTCCATTGTCTACATAAACTACCCCATGATGATAACCCCGTTATCTCCATAATCTACCTCATGCTTACTCCATGTATTTTTGCTTCCATAACTCCTTCCTTGAGGTGGAAGAAACATGGTGGTTTACATTTTTGACGGGGTCTTCACATCCATATTTATGTTTGTATAACAAAATTTATATGAATAAATAATAACTATATTTTATATGATTTTTTGGTTTTAATTAATTATAATTTTTAGATTAAAAAAAATTATTTGTGCCTAAGTAACGATGCGGTCAACAAAGAAAGGGTCAACGCTCAAACCAGTGGATGTGGTGATCGGCGAAACCTATACCAGTGATCCACAATCCTACGTACACAGCTTCCACTTTTCTTCAAAATTTTGAAGTTAGTGATAAATCTTGATTTGCGTTCATATCTAATCAAAGCCTGTGGAGATATGATAAAGCACTCAAAATTCTCTTATTCTAGGTATGTCTTTGTTTTTCTTTTACGTTGTGTTTGGATCTAATGGTTTGGATTAGAGGACATATTTGAATGAATGATTTGAATAACTTCAAAAAGAGGGGTGTGTGTATTCGTTGCAAAGATTTGCTGATTTTTTTTAAATAATAGATTTTTGTTGACTAACTTTTGCAGTTCACAGATTTCTAAATATTTTCACAGAATCTCGTAAATTTATTTTGCATGGGTTTATGTGATAAGTATGTTAAAATACTTGTAATTAATGTAAATTTATAAAATTTTAATATATTTAATAAAAAATTATATTTTACTAATTAAAAATAATTATTATTTTCAATTTATATATCAATAAAATACTATAATTTTTTTTTGATATGTAGTGTAATAAATTTTAATTTTTTTAATAAATCTAATTTTAAATTTTATGAGGTATGTGACTGGAACTCCAAAAATAAAATGAAGTATATAATAATTTTGATTTTAAACTATTGTTAGCAATAAAAAATATGTTGTTAAAAAGTACAATTAAAAAGAACAATATATAGATGAGAAAATAATGAAAATTAGTGTTTCTATTGAATATATGAGTTTGAGATATGTCCAATTAAATATATATCCAAATATTTAGATTGAATCAATGATATATTTTGACATTTTATTGTGGTACCTTAGGCTTTATTTCTTATACTTAATAGAATTCCATGGAGTGATTAAAAATCTATTGACATTTTTGAATACTTATAGACTTTTATATAGTTTTTAAAAAAATTTGAACATCACATGACTTTTTAAAATTATACAAAATTTACATTGTGTATCACAATATTTTTATTGAGCATATATTTCTATACATATATTATAGATTTAAGTATTTGAGAAAATCAAGAAAAAGACGTGATTTTGGTGTAAATTTCATTTTAAACTTGTTTATATGTTTAGATTAGTTTCTCTCAAAACGAGGTTATTTCAAATTCTCGGTGATAAAGCATATGAAAAGGCCCAAGAACACCAGTACCATGTTTCTGTACCACGAATCAAGCATTTTTACTGCCTAAAATACTTCGTCTTCCCAAGTAACTCACATTTTTCATCAATCTGCTAGCTAGTTGTTCCTTTTCACGAGCAATTTGCAAGATAAAAACGCCGACTAATTTTCAGAAAGCAAGAAAATTCACTACTTGTCCTACCATGCACAAATACATAAACTCATTCGAACTGCATTTCCTTACAAGAATTAAACTACTTAGGATGCTCCGAATAAGACTAATTCAAGCCACATTAACCTCCATAGTAATTCTCCTCTTAATCTTCTTCATCGTCTTCGACATCAAATACAAGTCTCCTCTCACAAATTCTTCAATCACCTCAATTACTCTCCATAACACATCCACTCAACTCACCCTGTTGATAGGAATCCTCACCCGTCCCGACACATATGATCGCCGGCACTTCCTTCGCCTCATATACGGGACTCAAACCCAATCCATTCCCACTGCCAAAATCGACATAAAGTTCGTTTTTTGTAACCTCACAAAACCCGAACAAAGAATCCTTGTATCGCTAGAGATCATGCGTTTCAACGACATAATCATCCTCAATTGTCATGAAAACATGAACCAGGGCAAGACTTACACATATTTGTCAACGCTTCCTAGAGTCCTCTCCACCCGTTATGACTATGTCATGAAAGCCGATGATGATGTGTATCTACGGCTAAAACCTCTCGCCTTTTCGCTCTATCCATTGCCCAGAAATGACACCTACTATGGTTTTGTGATCCCTTGTCCTAGTGTGAACCCGTTCGTAAATTACATGTCGGGTATGGGATTTGTTCTGTCTTGGGATCTTGTTGAATGGATAGGGAGCTCTTCGATTCCTAAGAATGATACGTTTGGACCGGAGGATAAACTTGTCGGGAAGTGGCTGAATAGTGGGAAGAAGGCGAAGAACCGGTTTTCGAACAAACCAGCTATGTATGATTATCCTGGAACTAATGGAAGATGCTCACATGATCTTATACCAGATACAATAGCTGTTCATAGACTAAAGAGGTGGGATCAATGGTTACATGTACTTAGGTTTTTTAATGTTACCAAAGAGGTTGAATTGTCTAAGCTCTATAATGTGTGATTTTTTATTTTTTATGAACGTGGATTTATTTATCAACTGATGAAAATTTAAAATGACAGAAAGTGAAAGGAAAAAAATTAAAAGAAATGTAAATAGCCTTCATTTTTCTAACCGTTATTTTTTTTAGTTTACGCATCAGTTTTCTATAAATTAATAATTGTCAAGCAAAGGAATCCAAGAGTCCATTGGTTCAGAATCTGGAATACGATTATCTTCACCACCATCTTCTCAGGCACCTTGCTTATGATCGAAACGACCTATGAATCCACAATAAACATAAAATGGATGCTAAATTCGGATCAATCAAGAAATCGTAGCATTGATATTTCAAATCTTACTTCTGCAAAGTGGACAGGCCGGAACGCCTTCTTGAAATCTGTTGTTCCGGCTTCTCCTTTTCCACTTGTTGAGGAGTTTCATCATCCTTTTTACTCAGTACATTCTTCACCTAATCATCGGATTTTATAACGTGATTGCATCAACTTGCTTACTCGATATAATTCAATCAACAGTTAAATAAAACATCTTTTGAAGGAGAAATAATATACCAAGCTCCTGAACTGAAGATTGTAAAACGTCTGTATGTATCTCCCTTTGGCCTGTTTCTCAGCATTGTGCAACTTTTTCCAGAAGCTATAGATGCAACCCATATTCAGGACTTTATTTGCATATATGTTCCATGAATAGCTTCAACCAAATCCAAGAAAAAAGTCGTTATTTATTCGCAATCCGCAATTAATCTAACTCTGTATGAAACATAGTAGTGGGTATGTTGATACAAAAATTACCATACGTTTATACGCTGCAGCCCTTGGATCGAGATTCTGTTCCAGTAGGAAGGATCCTCATTCGACTTCTGGAAAAAATCGGCAATCTTGTTGCTCGATTCATCTCCATTGTTGGGATCAATGTGGAATCCAGAAATGCCATCGACTATTATCTCAGCTGGGCCACCTTGGTTAGTTGCAAAAGTTGGTAATCCAAAGTTCATGGCTTCGACCACCGTAAGGCCGAATGCTTCAAACAGAGCCGGTTGGACAAAATATTACGCTAGGAAGGTATTTACGGGAGAGAAGAACTCCTTCATTGAACAAAGAGGGAAAAAATACAATTGAATACAGTAACTGTACAACTAACATCTATTTATATGTGTTTAGCTCACTAACTACCTTTCTTTTCATACTAACTACTCACTAAACATGCTGGTGTTATATATAACTTAATACCCCCCTCTCAAGATGTACAGTATATGTTTTTCACGGACATCTTGGAGAGTAACCCGGAAAGTGTAGTAGAAGGCAAAGGCTTGGTAAACATGTCTGCGAGTTGAAGGTGAGAACTGATTGGAAGCAGTTTGATCAGTCCATGAGCGAGCTGGGTTCTAACAAAATGGCAATCAATCTCGATATGCTTTGTACGTTCATGAAAGATGGGATTGTGAGCAATGTGAATAGCCGAACGATTGTCACAAAAGATCGTGGCTGGAGCAGTAGGTGCTGTATTGAAGTCTCGGAGAAGTTGAGTGAGCCATAAAACCTCGCTGGTGGTGCTAGCTAATGCCCGGTATTCGGCCTCAGTAGAAGACCTTGAAACTGTAGCTTGCTTTTTGGCTTTCCAAGAGATTAACGCATCACCAAGAAAAACACAATAGCCAGTGACGGACTTACGGGTATCCATACAAGAAGCCCAATCAGCATCTGAAAAGGCACGTAGCTGCAAAGATGAAGAGACAGGAAAGAAGACACCCTGACCGGGAGCTGCCTTAAGGTATCGCAACAGATGATGAACAGCCTGCAGATGTGGGGTACGAGGTTTAGTGAGAAATTGACTAAGCTTGTGTACCGCAAAGACGATGTCTGGCCTGGACAACGTGAGATAAAGAAGGCGGCCAATGAGACGACGATATTGAGAAATGTCCTCAAGAAGATCACCATCTGTGGTGTTGAGGCGCAAACGAGGTTCCATAGGAGTAAAAACAGGTTTGCTTGCTAAGAAACCAGCGTCCTCTAATAGCTTGAGCGTGTAGTGACGTTGGGATAAACAAATGCCTTGCTGAGAACGAGCGATTTCAAGACCGAGAAAGAATTTGAGAGCCCCTAGATCTTTGAGCTTAAAATGTCCCTGAATAAATTTCTTCAAAGTCTGTATCTGCTGTGACGATGGCCCAGCAATGACGATATCATCGACATAAACAAGCAACGCAACAAACGAAGAACCTGTGCCTTTGGTGAACAATGTATTATCAGATTGTGACTGGGAAAAACCAAACTGTAGGAGAGCTTGAGAAAATTTTGAATACCACTGCCTAGAAGCTTGGCGCAAGCCATAAATCGATTTATGAAGCTTACAAACGAGCTTGGAAGGAGAGGGAATATGAGGAACTTGCTTGGCATAACCAAGAGGCAAATCCATGTAAACTTCCTCCAAAAGATCACCATTAAGGAACGCATTGTTCACATCGAGCTGTGCAAGGTGCCAATGTTTGGTGGCAGCCAAGGCGAGGAGAACTTTGACAGTGGTGAATTTAGCCACTGGGGAGAAAGTTTCAAAAAAATCGATACCTTCTTGTTGAGTGTAGCCTTTGGCAACGAGACGAGCCTTGTGTCGATCCACGGACCCATCCGAGCCATATTTGGTTTTGTAAACCCAACGACATCCAATAGAATGTTTTCCAAGGGGTAAAGGAACAATGGACCATGTGTGATTGGTCTCCAAAGCCTCCAGTTCAGCTGTCATGGCCTCTCGCCAATGAGGAAACTGAACTGCTTGATGATAGAATTGAGGTTCCACTTGGGAAGAAATGTTGAGTACAAGATTCCGATATGACGGAGAAAGAGCATCATAAGTAACACAATCTCCTAAAGGATATTGGCACTTGGAGGGCAATGGAGCTGCCGAATGCAACAGATTGCAATGATAATCACGAAGATACGAAGGTGGATTCGTAACTCTGGACGAAGTACGAGTTCGAATGGACTGCCGAGATGTAGTGCATGAAGAATTGGGCAGTACAGAATCCAAAGAAGGTGAACAAACACTATCAATGCATGGGGAGTCCAACGACATCGGTAAAACCACAGTAGGAAACGGATCAGGAGTGGTGTTGATTGTGCCCAAACGGCAGGGAAATGTGGACTCATGAAACACAACATCTCTGGAAATAAAAACCTCTTGAGTTTGGATGTCAAGGAGTTTGTATCCTTTGACACTAGGAGGATACCCTAGAAAAATACAAGAGCGTGCTCTAGGGGACAGCTTATCTCGATGAGCCGCCAATGTAGATGCAAATGCAAGACACCCGAAGCTACGAAGAGTAGAGTAATCAAAAGGCTTTTTATGTAGAAGTTCATAAGGAGACTTATTTTGAGTTCGAGGAGAGGGTACCCGATTGATCAAGAATGCAGCCGTCAAGACACAATCTCCCCAAAATATAGCGGACACACCCGACTGGAATAAGAGTGCTCGAGCCACATTGAGGAGATGTTGATGTTTCCTTTCGACGACCGAATTCTGCTGAGGAGTCTGCACACAAGACAATTGGTGCAAGATACCCTTGGCATGACATAACTCAGTGAAGGCAAGTTCTTTAGCATTGTCCGTTCGAAATGCTTTAATCTTTTTGTGAAATTGTGTTTCTATGATGTTATAGAAACGTGTAACAGCCTGCTGAGCATCGGATTTATGGTGCAGTAAGAAAACCCATGTGAAACGAGTACAATCATCCACTAATGTCAAGAAGTAACGATGATTATTATGTGTAGAAATCTGATGTGGTCCCCAAACATCACAATGCACAAGATCAAAAGCATGTGCAGATATATGTTGACGAGAAATAAATGGTAAACGTCGTTGTTTAGCTAATGGACAGATATGACATGCTTTACAAGTATCAAGACTCACAGAACTACAATTCAGATTGCTTCGCAAAAGCTCCATAACCTGGATGGAAGGGTGACCCAGACGCATGTGCCAAGTATTCACAGTGACTTGATTAACAGCAACACATTGAGGCTCAGTCCAATTATCAAGAACATACAGCCCTTCAAGAAGTCTACCCTTGCCAATCATCCTCCTTGTCAAAGTTTCCTGGATAATGAATGAATCATGGCAGAAACATATCACGGATTTGTTATGACAAAGCAGTGAACTCACCGATAATAAATTGAACTTGAATTCGGGAACATAAAGAACATCCGTAAGAACCAAATAGGGGTTGATTCTAATGTCACCACTGAACTTGACAGCAACTGAAGCTTGATTCGGCAAAGTAACCATTGAATTACATATTGGTTTGCATGTGAGAAAAAGCGAAGCATTCGAGCATATATGACGAGAAGCTCCGGAATCAACAATCCAACATGAGGACGAATTCAAGACACTTGAAGCAGATATTGATAAACAAGTACCTGTGGTGTTGCCAGTGAGAGTAGCAATAGGTTGGCTGGTTTGACAATCAAGGGTGGACAAATGTTGAGCAAACATTGTCATTAATTGTTCAACTTGGTCTTTGTTGAAGTTCTGAAGCACATTGTTGGATGAAGTGCTAGCAGGACTTGAAGAGATAGAAGAAATCGAAGAGATGGGCGTTCCAGAGAGCTGATTGGCAGTAGCAGGGGAAGGCTTGGATGGAAACTTCCCTTTGAACTTGTATCCCGGAGGATAACCATGTATTTTGTAACATGTTTCAATCGTGTGCCCATGAATGTTACACTTTGTACAAAAAGGCCTTTCCCTCTGTGATGCATACCCTTTGTAGGTGGAATGTTTCTGTGGTTGCTCACTTTTGACAGCAAAAGCTAAGCTTCCAGTGACATTATTCCCTGAATACCGAGAATCAACAGATCTCTGACGTTCTTCTTGCACAATCAGTGCAAAAATACGATTGATTGGAGGAAGTGGATCAATCAACAAGATTTGGCTCCGGACTTGAGCAAAGGAATCATTAAGACCCATCAGAAAACTCATGATGTAGTCCTTTTGAAAATACTCATCAATCTTTCTCACTCCATCACAATTGCACATACCGCAACTACAAGCAGGACGAAAGTTAGATAATTCTTCCCATAGAGCCTTAAGTTTCGTGAAATACACGCTAACAGGCTCTTGTTCTTGGCGGCAGCTAACCAATTCTCGTCGTAATTGGAAAACTCTTGGGCCATTGCTCTGTTGAAAGCGTTCTCTGAGATCTTCCCATATCTCCGCTGCAGATTCAGAGAAGAGAATACTGGCGGAGATCTCCTTCGAAACCGAATTCAATATCCACGATATGACGATATTATTGTTGCGAGACCAGTAATTGAGAAGATTTAACTCATTGCTTGGAGGTTTGGCAACTGACCTGTCGATAAATCCCAATTTATTCTTGACCGATAAGGCGATTGTCATAGCTCGACTCCAGGAAACATAATTTTCTCCCGTAAGAACGTGCGAGACCAGCGTGAGGCCTGGGTTGTCGGAATGATGCAGAAAATATGGACTCGTCGGATCATCAATGGCGGACTGACCAGTTGATGCGGATGAGCCAGACGCAAGTACAGGAGCCATGAAAGTAATCCTCGGTGAATAGAGATTCTGAGGAGAGATCGCTCCTGAGAAGAAAGATCGTCGATCGCTGCTAGACTCCGATCAACTCTCGATGTGCGGAAGTTTTTGCTCTGATACCATATTACGCTAGGAAGGTATTTACGGGAGAGAAGAACTCCTTCATTGAACAAAGAGGGAAAAAATACAATTGAATACAGTAACTGTACAACTAACATCTATTTATATGTGTTTAGCTCACTAACTACCTTTCTTTTCATACTAACTACTCACTAAACATGCTGGTGTTATATATAACTTAATACAAAAGCTCCCTTTGTATCCGAAATGGCACGAGAGAGCTCACCATTTCTTCGTCTGTCAGTTTGAGCTGCTATCCATCTTATCTGTCCCTTAAGCTTGTAAGTTTCTATTAAAAGATGCATCTTCTTTATTTCTGCTGCTTTTTCTCTGTCTTTTTGACTTTGAAGGGTCGAAGAAACCACCAACAATAACAAGATTTACCAAGTTTCTAAGCCTTTTGTTCATGCCATACCACTCTGCTAGTCCAGTGATATTCTTCACGATATCTAGCCTTGCCATTTTAAAAATTATGGGTTTCTTCCTGTCTTCTAAGTATCCACTGTTTTCAAAAGAAACAACGATAGTAAGTACAACCAAATGATCCATATTTGCTTGTAGATATTTAGGAAACTCAAAACTCACATGTGCTCATCATTATCAGCTTTACTAAAGAGCAGCTCTACGATAGCAGCACTGTAGTTCATAAACCGTTTTTTTCACGCCCCGAGATCGGGGTTAGTCGACACCGGCGTTATTCAACAATCACATAATTGCTAAACAATAAGCTCGTAGTACAGTATAAACCAAAACCAGTTTATATCATAAATACCATAAAAATGGAATCGTCTTTACAACAGAAATAACTAATGCGGAAGCGTCACTGCGATTTTTCACCTTCATGGTTTACTGACGTCAGTCCCTAAGTTTTGATCTTCTAAGGGGGCGAGACCGTAAAACAGTTCTATCCCACTGTTAGGGGCCATATGTTGGAATTCCACCCATTTTCAGGAAATTCTCACAGTGTCAATAAAAAACATACCAACTTTCGTAAAAACGTATAGACAAAACGACGGTACTCGACCGCATTTTTAAACCAAAAACCGAAAATTTAATATGTATAAAACCGAAATTTAAAACAGCCCACTTATCTTAAATTCTTGAAAAACTAGGGTTTTTCGAAATTCCTATTTCCCTGGCTGGACGGCGGCAGCGCTTCGCTGTGCTCGAAAATTCCTAAGGAGACTAGGCACTATTTTCGAAAATTTGAGTGTGTTGTGAGTAGGGGTGTTCAAACTTCGGATAAAACCGAAAAAACCGAAAATCCAAACCGAAAAAACCGAACACTAAACCGAACCGAAAACCGAATTTTATAATTCGGATATAAATGTTAAAACCGAAATTAATTTGGTTCGGTTTCGGATTATAAATGTCAAAACCGAACCGACCGAAAAAACCGAAATTTAATTAAATTAATAATGTTATTTTTATTTTATATTATTTATTGAGATGATATTAGTGAATGAAGAATTATTTTGAATAATACTTAGTTGATTGTTGTTTATGTAATTCATTTGTACTTTATATTTAAATATTTACTAAGAAATCATTTAAAAAATAACATATTATATTTTATAATATATTTATATTATTAATTTAAATAATTGTATCAAAACCGAAATAATCGACCGAAATAACCGAACCATTTCGGTAGAAAACCGAACCGAACCGAACCGAAGAAAAATGGTTCGGATATTGGATTATATATTTGTAAAACCGAAAAAACCGAAATAAAAAACCGAAAACCGAACCGACCGATGAACACCCCTAGTTGTGAGGTGTGATTTTCGAATACAGGGCCCTCCTATTTATAGAGGTTGGCTGCTATCGGGATCGAGTGATATCGCGAAGAAATCTGACTTAAATTTTTTATCTCGAATCGTGATTAATATGTGATATTGTTCGAAATTTAAATCTTTTATCCCATTAAATTTTCGAAATTTGCATATACATACACTGATTAATTTCGAATTCTAGGGATTTTATTATCTCTTGCTTGATCTTTTATCCCGATACCTCCATATCAACTCAAATCTTAGACATTTATCTGCGAAATCTTCGAAATTCCTTAATAAATCATTAGATTGATAACCCAAAAATATATTATATTCTGACTGATTTAAATATTAATATCCAAGATTACATCATCAAATTATTAATCTAATATTATTCTGATGAGATCACGATACTTCAAAATCCCGGGTTTTACAGTTTTTTTATATCCGTGTGAGGAAAATACACTGATTGATCGGCCCCTGGAGAAGAAATATTGAATTTCGGATCGAAAATATTGATGCCGGATACAACTCTGCACAGCCCTGGAAGTGTAAAGCAGTGTGGCTTTCGTACTGCCCCGGCCACTCTTTGCTGAAAAATGGAGAAGTTTTCAGTTTTCACGAACATATACCTTAGACCTTAGTTTTTATCCAACTATCAAATGTAATCTTCTGACTTTAAATAGTACCAAAGTTAAAAATTTATTTGAGATGAAAAACTATGTACCTTCCCGCGATTTCTTGATATGTGCTTGTAATTATGAAATCTGCAGTATTCATGGCGATTGAATCAGCTGTAAACTGGCACGAAAAGTGGTACTTAGTGTCATATTCCTTCCATTTCATGTCCGAGTCATCATACTTTGTCTTCTCTAAAGCATGTGCAATTGTTCCCTGTTCGAAAATGAGGTTTCCATACTAGGTTCAAGTCTCATTGGTGTGTGCTTGGGTAAATAAATAGTTATAATTCAACCAATATAGAAGGGATCAGCTTTAGATACCAGTGTTATGTCAAGTTTACTAGCCATAAGAGATGCCACCAGGTTTCCATCTGTGTAGTTTCCAATTATTAAATCTGGTTTTCCTTCCATGACTTCGATGATTTTGTTGGTAGCATCCTGTAAATTAATGAATTACACCAAAAGATTAAAAAGACACAAGTTGCAAAATGACTCACAGACAAAATACAGACAAGGGCGGATTCAGCAATGGTGCAAGAAGGGATTTCCAAACCTGAGTAAACCTCTCCAGGTATGGATAGATATCAAACCGAGAAATCCATTGTCGGAGGATTCCATCTTCTGTCCTGAATGGCACTCTAAGAATGTGGGAATGTTTGGTGTTGAAAACCGGTTCTGGTTGCATTTAGTCCCCTTCGCATCTGGAATGAGTCGAGGAACCTGCATCACAGATACCGATTATGTCGAAATTTTCGGATCCAATCTTACATACTTCAGGAAAATATTTCTTCTCAGGTAAGCAGGAAAGCTTGCCCCCAAGTACAGTAAGTTTAGACCCTCGATTAAGTTTCTGGGTCCGCCCATGTTTAGAATTCTGCTACTTACCACAAGAATCTGAGGCTTCACGTTAAGACCTTGCTGCTTAATTCTTAGCAGCAATTCCTCTTCCAAAGCTACTACTTGATCCAGAACATAAACTACCTGTCCAAAAGAAGTAGGGACTTGAGCAATAGTGCACATTTTATCCATCCAAAAACTATTATTTTAATCATTAATCTACGGTTGGGGGATATTTTTGTTTTGAAAAATTAGACATGAATTTTAGTTTTTTCCAACCTGTCCACCTGTATGGCTGTATCTGGCAAGCCAAGAACGTCGGACTGGCCAAAGTATCCATGAACAGAAAACAACACAATGTTGAAGATAATAGGAAGCCTGCAAAGAAATTTCTTTATCTTTAATGGATCAGGAGCTTGCAGGATTTCTGAAAGTGAGTGCATTGTTTCATGAACTCTTTCAGCAGTGTCCCCCCATCCTTTCTCAAATCCCCATTCTTTAAACCTGCATTTAATTAGCAAAAGTAAAAATATATTTTTGTTTTCGAATCAAGGTTGGGATAAATAGGGGCAAAAATAAGAAGAATCATGGGATGATTTGATAAGCCCACCTCATCTCAAAGCTCTGATAAGGTGTTTCTTTTGGTAGCGAGATGAGGGCTGATTCAGCAACGATTAGCGCTCCCTGGAGCCTTGAGACTGTGGTGAGGGTCTCATTTACCATGAGTTTCTGCAAATTCAAGACCAAAAGTATGGTTAATACAGAATGTGCGTGGTTTGTATTATCTACGAAGTCTAATATGCCTGAGCCTTAGGACTAGGGAATTTTCATCTTGCAGAAATAAATTTCTAGGATACTGGATTCCTTGTTTCGTGCTAGATTAAAGGTAAAAGTCTTGAAGAGTTAATGCAATGAGAAATGAGAGTTAGTTCATACTTCTCCATGGTGGTTTAAAGCGAGCAAATAATCCACCGGAGATTGTGCACTTTCCAAGCTTTTGTTATTCAGATTTGAAGTAAGGAATTTGGAGATGTAGCCAACTCCATTTCCCACATCAGAAGACAGAGTCAAATGAGGTAAGGAATAGTTCATTGCTCCAAAATCAATCTCCAATACATTCTGATCATTTGCCCTGCAATTTAAAACCATATTGGTATATCAAACGTTATAATCTTTTTTAAATGCTTCATTTCGACCTCGAAATGCATGAAATTGCTACAACTAGATTGTGTGGTATGCCACGAAGAACAAACCAAAAAAAATGATTTATGTGATTGTATGGTATGCCACGGAGAAAAAACCATAAAAAACATGATTTTTGTTATACGTATGTCAATACCGAGTCTCATCCAGTGTCATCTCTTTGTATTTCAGGTACTGGGTTGCGGTGATCTCTTCAGCTGATAGATCATTAGCATTTACTTTGACGTACTCCCAGAATCCAGGAGATGGCCTCATGGCGAATGCAACATTTGGAGGAACCACAGCTGCTTCCTGAAAATTTAGCACAATATGTACTCCCCATAAACAGTTTCGTTCCGAATGCTTGTTGGTAAGACTTAATAATGAGTCAGCTTATTTAAAAATATTCGAAAGATTCATCAACCATCGTATGCATTTACTAACAGTTCAATGTAAGAGAGATTGTACTATTAATAATATCAAACTTGATTCTTAAACCTGAGTTGTGCACAAGATGTAACCGAGCAACTCTTCAAGTAAACGAGTCCTTCCAACATTATCATCTATAACTTGTTCCATTTCACCCATCAAGTGGTGAAGTTTCATCATTCTCCTTCCCTTTTCAATGTACTTAGCAAAGCACCTCTTCGTGTGGTACCGGCTTTGCCTCAATGCCTCTGGCATGCTCTCAGCCATCGATTCTGACCGTTCAAGGCCGGTGTATTAGAAGCCATTGGATTGGTTTAGCTGTATAATAGTGAGGCTTGGATATTGAATGAAATAAGATTTGGTTTATGGGTTATTTCAAGATCTTTGTGGGAATTTATATATGGATGGCATTAGCTTTGTTTATGGAAAATCATCATGTTTGAGGGAAAGAGAGGCTTTGGGAAGAGAGGTAAGAACATCTTTCTTTGCTCATCATGTGGTAAAAGAAAGGAATCTTTGTTGAGCACACTAAATACATTGTTTTTGTGGAGATTTAACATATTTTAAGATGATTGAATTCATAATTTTTTTAAAAATAATTCAAACATAAGTTTGAATTTTTTGTTTGATGGATATGATTTTGAGGCTCAGACATTATTGCTCAATCCGGATTCCTTGCATTTTTTTAGGGAGCAAAGGTAAATCTTTTCTGGCTGCCAGAAGCATTTTAGTCAAGTATCATTTTTTTCTTTCTACCAGACTTTCAAGAAAATATCCCCGAATTTCCCTTGGTTTCACGTGTGCAAAGTGTTGGATAAATGAAAACGAAGAGGTGTTGAATAGAGTTGTTAAATAGAAAAGGGAGTGGGAGTTGTCCCACATTGATAAAATAGCCAAGTGATGTCTCCCTTTTAAACTCCAAGTTTGGAAAGGGGTTTGGGCCCCGAGGGGTACCAGAAGTTTTTAGAAGGGGGAAGACGCTAATACGATGTGTCTTGGTGACACGCGCGCGCTCTTCTCGTCTCGGGTGCGGTGCGGTCTTTGACAAGTATTAATCTTTTTGGATCAAATTCATTTGAAAATAAATTTTCGGTCACTTGATCCACAAACTGATGCACTTGGACAGAAGCACACACGCGGGTGCGCCAAATCCCGCGCGGATGCGCGCCTATCACTGGAATTCGGGCATTCGGACAGAACAAGGCGCGAGAAGTCGCGCGCCTTACTGGTTGCGCAGCTATGTGGACAGAAAGCTGCGCGCGTGATGTCGCGCGGCTGCGTGCGCAGCGCTGTTTCTGAAGATTCAAACGCGTCCCTTCACTTCATAGCACCTATTCTAGGCTGCTTTTGGCCCAACCAATGTGTTCCTTGACTTAAATGGTGTCTTTTCGAAGCATCTACTATGGAGAAACATGTCTCCTCAACACAACCAGTAATCATCAATAAATAATCCCCCAATACACATCAAAAAAAAATGCTGCTGAATTTTTGCTTCATCTCATCTCCCTTTGCATATTGCTGCATATATCTCGAAAATTACTTCAAAGCTTTACATATTCTGTTGTTCGCTGTGCTCAAGAGTTTGTTGTGCTACAAATTCTTGTTCGAAGTCGTTGTATCTTAGGGACGATTGCTTGAAACGTATAGCACTTTGATACGGGCAATTTCGTCTTGCGGACAAAGGAGATTCCTTGCCTCGACTTGATATTTTGCTGCTGTTGTTCGTGATTAAAGGTTCAAGATTCAGAAACGCAGAGAAGGTACACAATAACACAAAGTGACTTTTTTTTTTTTTTGGTTCACTACTAGAATACGAGCAACATAAACAATCAAAGATTTTGAGAACTTTTTCCAACTTGGGCTCGGATTATATATATATATATATATATATATATATATATATATATATATATATATATATATATATATGACAAAAACTTATTTGAGATGGTCTCACGGATATTATTTGTGAGACGGATCACCCATAAAAAAATATTATTTTTTATACTAAGAGTATTATTTTTTATTGTGATTATGGGTATTGTTGACCCGTCTCACAGATTATGATCTCTGAGACGGTCTCACATGAGACTCAATATATATACACACATATATATATATAAACACACACACACCTTTTGTACTCAAATAATTTTTTTTCCCCGATTCATTATTAATGAAAGTCCGAATGTAATATATTTTCAGAGAGTATTTGTTAAAAAATAAATACCAATAATGATAAAAAAATGGGTGATTCGTTTCGCAAATTTTCAAAACATAAATGCATTATACAATCCATATTAAATAAAATTTCAAGCTCAAATCGGCCTTTATAAATAAATGAGTAGGTCTCTTGTGAGACGGTCTTAAAAATCTTTATCTATAAGATGAGTCAATCTTACCGATATTCACAATAAAAAATAATACTTTAGCATAAAAAGTAATATTTTCTCATTAAAAACCCAAATAAGATATTTGTCTCACAAAATAAAATCCATAAGACCGTCTCACACAATTTTTTGCCTAAATAATATATACTACATTAGGTTTTTTTTGGATTTGTGTTTAGTTAATTTTTACATATATTTATGAATAATTATTTTGAAAATATTTGTTGTTATTTTGTTATAGGTTGAATATTATTTGTGATTTTTTTTAAAAAATAAATAAATATGCCCTCGTATTAAACATATTTGTTTATTTGTCTATGGAATTTGTTGAATGGCTGTCTTGTTTGCCAAAAAACGTTATTACTAGACTGCAAAAACAAAAGCCACTAAAATATTATAAAGCGTGAAGAGGTGTTCCTCATTCCCAAATTAGGGTTTTGAGAAAAGCCTTAGCTCCAGCCGCGCCCCGCCACCCGCCTTTTCCTCCTATATATACATGCTTGGATCCCTTCTTTGTAGACATCTTCTTGTGTTTTCTCTTGAAAGAATTGTTTTTGCGTCGTTTACTGATTACGGGCGGTCCCGAGTAGATCCATGGGCGTTACGTATGAGCCGACGCTAAATTATCCTCCACCGCTTCTGGGTTTCCATTAAATCCCCTTTTTTAGTCAAATCTAGAGGAGATTTACTGCATCAGAAGCGGTGAAAATATAATTTTTGGTTATTTGATGTTGTGGCATAGAGATGGAAGTGATGAATATTTCCCCAGATGATTCGACGCTGAAATTACTGAGCGCTATTTTCGAGTTTTTCTTCCTTCTGGGAGAAAATTCAAGCCAGATTTCTGATCCATCTCTACTTTTTATTAAGCATTGCATTTTTTTCCGATGATTTTGTGCTGCATTGAATTTATTGAGGGGCTATTTCGATTTTTATTCGTTTTCTGGGAGAAGTTCCAAGTTTGGATTTTGATTCGTTGCCTCTTCAATTCTTGGTAATTGTTGAAAACCCTCCAAAGATTTCCCCAGACGAATCTAAGCTGAAATTATACGACTTGATTCGATTTTGGATTAAGAATAAAGACTGTGTACATCGATATATGTGTGTTTACCCACACACACACACACACACACACACGTATATATGTTTGAGATGGAAGTGATGAATATTTCCCCAGATGAGTCGAAGCTGAAATTACTGAGCGCTCTTATGTTTTTTCTTCCTTTTGGGGGAAAATCCAAGCCAGATATTCTGATCCATCTTCTATTTTGATTTAATATTTTACTCTTTGAATTTTTTAAATAGTAAGATTGATTAGAAGGGCTTCTGCTATTGAAAATTATTTTATTTGCATCCCTCGTTTGTAAATATTGGTATGGTATCTTTTGGTAAAACTGAGGGAAATGTCTAGAAAATGACTTTTTTCTCTAGAGATTTAATTTTATGATGAATTCTGGAATGGTGATTTTTGCAGGAAAGATGTGTTTTGGTATCTAACCAATTCTGATCCTCAGAATTTTCGATCATTCAAGATTTGATTATTGGCGAGGTGATGGTGACTTGGACATTATTCCAGTTTAGTGCCTTCAATGCGTTGATCCCCTGAAATTGGATAAAAAAATCAAAGGAGATGATATGAACTCTTGGACTGTGATCTGAATTATTTTTGAAATTCCAACGATTATTGTCAACTTTTGTAATGAGATTTGTGATGTTAAATTTTCAGAGATAATATTTTTCAGAATAACATAATCGATTCTAGTTATTGATCTCAAAAGAAAAATCACTTTACATAAAAACATTCTAAAGGTAATGGGATTGAGTATTTGTTCTTATGAGTTTAAAAACAAAAAATAATTCTGATTAAGAAAGGTCTAAGAAAGTGAAAATACAAATTTCCTCGATGAAACAAAATATATGGATGTTTTTCACGGTTCGATAACCATCTTAATCCAAGAAGGGTGTACAATGTCTTTATTCTGCTTTAAAATAATAAATAAAGTCATTCAATACAGCAAAGTAAATCTATTGTTACAGTTGGTACGATGGTTTAATCACACTCGGAAAAGAAACTGTGTGTTTAGCTAATAATAATTTTATTTGATTAGATTCGTATTCCACGTGTTTGCACTAACATACCTTTTACATTAGCAATTAGTATTAACAAAAGTTATTGTCCAGCATCTTATTATAATTCGATATGCAATTACATAAAATCTTCTTGTAACTACATCTCCACTGAACAACCAATTTCCACCTATCAATGGACCTTCTTGTCTTAACAGAAATATTCAGCTTGCCACAAAGTTCGTCTCTCTTCACATTATTTCCCTCCAAGATACACCAGATTTCATCATTTAAAGCAGCTGATGACTCTATATTCTCGGACAACTTATGATAATTTTGAATTTCCTCGATAATACAGAGCAGCAGTTCGTCTTCTTCAATTGAAGTGGCATAACCACGTAACAGCAAGCGGCATTTCTCTGCTATCCATTTTGCAACAGCAACCTCATTTTCCGCTGAAATTTGAAAACCTGAACAAATGATGCTTTTAATTGATCTGCGTTTACTACGAGGGGTAACCCACAAACGAGCAGTCAAGAGTAGCGCAAAGGACAGTTTTCCATCTTGAGAAATGTACAGTGATTCTCTTGGCCATTTATAGAGGGAGTACATTTCAGGTTCTAAGGGGATAAAAGCTTTGTCGTTTGGGTTTTCATTCAGAAGGAATCCATAGTGTTCAAGAAGCTCCAAATTTGTATACGTGCCATAGCTTAGAAGAATCTGCAGGCAAGAAAAAGAAGTTACAAATTGAAGTCATGCTCATCCCACGAACAATTATGTTCTGCATTCTTGTCATACAAACGCACGTGTTTGTTCGAGTTTCCATGCTGAAAATATCATTACAAACTCTCTTTTAAAATGAATCAGTCAATGAGCAAATAGTCATTACTCTAAGATACTCATCTTGTAAAATTCTCCAAATTATTTTAACAATAGTATCTTGAAATCTAAAGTTGATTAAAATTTCATGAAAATGGTCATGTCACTTCATTTTTTAATGGGTGCACCTGAACACGGTTTCTTAAGGCATGACCACAAACAAATTCTGGAAGTCTAACGATATTGAAAAAAAACTCCTAAATTATAATTGAAAATATCACAGAAACGAAATATCCTACAGGCTATGCATGTCGAACATAGTTCTTATAGTCAAGGTTCCAAAAAACAGATCAAGCTCCAAGCTTCACAAGTTTAAACGAGTTTAGTACGAGATTAAGCGTGAAAAACCTTTCAAGTTTTTATTATATTTTTAATTATATCAGGTCAATTAATATATTAAATAACACATAAACAAACAAATTTTAAAAATAAATGCATAAATTTTCAAGTTATAAAAAACACAAGTTTCAAAATAACAAATTTATGGAGTTAAAGCTTTTTACGATCGCTTTTGGTTCAAGCAAACTCTTGTCGCAAAGAAAGGAAGGATTCGAAACATATTTTATTTCGCACCCTTTTAAGCTTTTAGTGTTTAAATTTTTTATATTATTAAAAAATTATTATTTAAATAAAATTCTTTTAAATTTTATTAAAAATGATTTAAATTTTATCTTAAAAAATAACGTTTTCACGCTTTTTCATGTTTTTATACACTTAATATGGTCAACAAAAGGTCTAACCGCTTTTTCATGCTTTTGCCCGAAGCGAGCTTTTGCTCATGCTTCGTATTTAAGCCGCGTTTTTTCATGGTTTTTAGAACACTGCTTATGATATGTGGTAACTGAGTTATAATTTTAAACCTCGCGCTAAACTCAATGCAGATACGTGCAATACCTGATCTCCTCTTGCATAGTCTGTTCCAGAGTAAAAGCAGTAACTAGAAGCTGCTTCACTGTAACCAGCATCTATCAACCTATCTTGGTTTTCTTCAATCAGCTCTTGAGTTGAAGAGGCAGTTATGTCTCCTTCACAGGAAGATATAGTGTTTGAAAAAGAGCCACTCCCACAAGTACTTGAATTTCCTGAATGATCAAATTCTTCTCCAGGTGGAGTGTAATTAAAGAAATCTCCCACAGGGCATAAGCACCCCGCAGTATTCCAAGGTATATGCATAGTCCGTGATGATATCTTCAAAAAGAGCATGATAGAATTTCAGATTAGGACTTCACCAGACTAATAAGGTCACACTTGATGCAAGTATACTACAGACACCAATCCACCATATCTTTTACTGAAAATATTGAATGAAGATGATAAGGGTGTCTTAAACAATCTATGGAAGTGAAGAAATGGGTAAAAAAAAGTCTACAAGAACCAATTGATAAAAAAACTCACAGTCGCAGAGGCCCACAGCCATGCCTTAAAGGTCACAATCTGAGGCTTGAGATGCAATTCACTCATAATGGGACTAGCTTCTTCCCACTCCATTTTACATTTGCGAACAGCCTTCTCTGTAGTCCAGATGGCATCATCTATCTAGAAGTCATTACATTATATTTGCGTAAATACATTTCATCTGATGTGAAATCACCATATTTAAACAGATTCATAAATAAAGCACATGTTAATACTGACAAAAACTGTATCAAACTGCAAACTTACCTGTAAAGCTTCTACCTCAAACTGGTTAAAATTAAAGAGCAAGTCATAACTTCGTGGTAGCTGTTTTATGTAAGGGTACCACCAAGAACTCCTTCCCTTGCTCACTTCATGCAATAAAGCAATGGACAATATCTGAACCATGTAAAAATTATAACCAGCATCCAATCGTTTGTCAATGTAAGTCAATTAGTGTTAGATGCAAACATTAAGCATGAGTTCATAAATTAACATAGCTCAATTTTGCTGTGCAAGTAATATTTTTCAGGGCAGGAAAGATGAATAGACAATGACAAGTGAAGAAATGGACAAAAAAAATTTGAATAGGATGGACTAAACCCCTCGTTTTAAGCCGTGGAGAGCTTTCCTAAAAACTTTTGCTACTTTTTCCCCATCCGTCTTTCTTGATCCAATTGTACGTGTAAAACACCTTCTTCACTCCATTTTCCAGTCAATCCATAATTATAATTTCTTCAGACTCAGTAATCATGAAAATAAATATTCCATTTCGGACAAGTGAAGTATGCTTCAATCAAAACTCCATAAAATAGTACATCAGAAAGAAAACCAATACTTATGTCGAGTGTATAAACTTGAAATTATAGTTCTTTGTTTCAGCCAAAAATGAATGGCCACTTTGGACACAAAAGCACTTGATGTTAGAAGGGGCAGCATTTCCTCAAAAAAAAGATGGGGCCATATTCATGCAGGGTGTTTTAAATGCTTTTCTGGGAAAAAAATTACATCTTGTGTTGATAGAGTAGTGACTATAAGCTTTCAAAAAGAGAAGTTGACGCACAAAACAAAAATCACATTTTTAAGTGATTACTTCACCATCCAAATACCTCTGAAAACAAGTGAGGTTTTCTTAAAACAACACCTTTTTCCCCAAATGCTTTTATATATACAATACCTCTCAAAGTTTGCACAACAGCAAGATTTCAAATAATCTAAAACTGAGAATATTTGATTCATCGTCTCAATGTACTCAAATAACACTAACACCATGTAAATAAAAACTGCACATTGGAGTTTCACAAACGGAGTAATTCATGAACATATATGATAGCAAGCCCCTAACAACCAGATCCCCTCAAACAATAATAAGAATAAATAATACATAAATTTAAGAATAGGACACTTACCTGAGTAGAAGAAAGTAGTGGGTATTTGTCCAGAGAAGCAGATAAGTTGTATTCTTTGCTAATTAAAGCATCAGAAGTCAACAACGCAGCCTTCGGAACTCTCAGAACCAACTCGCCTTTCTTTATATCACGTACCGCAGCGAAACCCCTCCTGCATAATCAAAATGTTACTCAAAATTTACATCATGTTACATGGATACTGATGTCTGATTCAGGATTGAACCATGGATACAGAAATCATAGCTGAGTAGAGTTTTCTACCCGCCGGCTTGTGGGAAGTGGGAAACGGAGAGAGAATGGCCGAGGCAAGAGGGAGAAGGGGAATGGGGGTCGGGTGAATCGGAGATCCCAAGCGATGCAGCCCACTCCAAAAAGCTCTTGAGATTTGCTTCGTTTTCTTCTCCCATGTCCCCAGGTTTCTGCTTCCCTCCCGGTGTAACTTCGGAATTAGAATAATTTATTTTATTTATTCCTTTTTTAGATGAAAGAAATTTGTCGATAATTGATCTTTTTTTTTTCTGAAGATTCAATAATTGATCGTAAATTTAGAATTTATTGTTATTATTTTTTACAATAGTAAACTTATAATTTTATTTATATGACCCTATTAATCAACAATTTATTTATTAATAGACCTCCATTTGGAGGGTAAGTTAGATTATTTCAAAATTGAACTCACATGTTTGAGTCAGTAATAGTCATTAAATTTTTAATATGATCACTAACTTTTCGTGAAATTTCTTATTATTATTATCATTGAAACTTAAATTATTAAATTACATAATATCGATTAGCTTAACAAAGTATGTAAAGAGCATAAAAAATTCATGTTTTAAATAAAAATAATTAATCCAAGTTGATTTAGTGCATGATTAAGTTCAAATTATTTTTTTTAATAAAATGATCTGATTAGCTCGAGCTTATTATGTATCTATCTGTTATGTTTTTCTTCACTGTTGGATGAGTTGTCGAAATTTTCAAGTACGCTTAGTTGTCCAACTTTCATTTTAAAGAAAAAAAAATATTGCTCTTTAGAAGAAAAAAAGAGTCATAGTGTGATGTATGGTTGATGGAGTGATTATTTGATCATGATCAAATGTTGGATTTTTCTTATCAATATTTTTTCATCGCACGTGATTTACTCAGTACGATTTACTTAATTAGTGTAGTTTACAATATGACATTATCATGAGGGTTTATTTGTGGAGTTAGTGGTCGCTTGAACAATGGTCGTAATTTTGTTTATCCATTATACATCGAAGAGTATGACCGTAAGTTTTTACTATATCAAAAAATTACTATTTGATGACATCGCTCTTAGAAAAAGAAATTGCTCTAAAGTTAATTTTTTTTATAAATTGCTCTTGAGATTTCACTTGTGTGGAGTTAAAAAGAAGAATAAAGGATCGCAAAAGCTCGGAGAAGAAGATATTCATTTCAACAACATAATTCTTGTGTACAGTAATTCTCTATTTATATACAACTACATCAAATATAATATTCATTTCAGCACTCAATGCAGTTGTGTCAATGTTGTCACACAATAAAACTAGAATACCGTAATGACGAATGTGAAGTTCAATGAGAAGAGAAGTTCACACTTGGCATTAGCAAGTATTCGATTCTAAGGTTCGGTGCTTGACCAAGAGACCACGGTTTGTTTCCTGGAGCTCCTTGATATAGGAGAACTACCGAACGCTCAGCGAAAACCAGATATGGATCTTTTGTCATCAGGATTAGATACCTAGTCAGCGTCGCAGTAACCAGAGAGACATAATCAAGAGGAAGCACTGAGTTGAACACCATAGTGTAGTGTGATATTTAAATGGCGAAGGATACGGTCGACGGCTTTCCAATCCCTAATACATTTGTAAAAAAAAACGTTGTGTTAGCAGTGCTGTTAAAAGTCCATTCAAAACGACGGATAAAAAAATGTCGTATTTTCTGTCAAAGACAACGGTTTAATAGCGGGGAACCATTTCTGTTTGTGATTTCAAGTGTGCTTAGCTATGTCCTCCTCTTAATGTTTCTATTCGTGATTTCAAGTGTGCGAAACAACCTCATTTACCACTGGCAGCAGCTCAACTTTCCATCCATAAACACCAATTCCATCTCTAATTATGAGCATCAAACATAAGTTAATCATGTATTGGATTTTTGGATAAAATCATAAAATTTCAAAAAAAATTGTCGTGAGTCATTTTTACAGAGAGTATGTACATAGAAGTTTATGGTTGTCCAAATCATCTGTATTTGAAATAATTCACTTAATAAATCGTAAAATGATATTTTTAAAAAAATGTATCACGTGAAAACAAAAATTAATGTCACATTTCGTAGATGTTTTTAAAATTATTATTTTGTAAGAACACGCGATTTTACATATTTTAAATATCATTGTTTTTGTTCAAATTTCTTCCCTCTCCAATATAATTTTCTTGTCGTAAGAGTATATCATAATATAGACACACACGCAAAAAAAAATTGAAGTATGATTAATTATATCAATAATTTAGCCAACAATTGCGCATACGTAATCGGTGGAACATCGGTCAACGTTCAATATTTGCAGATATATAGACACACACGCAAAAAATTGAAGTATGATTAATTATATCAATAAACTTCGAGCACATGTCAATGCACGCTCCACGTACCAACAATTGGATATATAATCAAACTTTATATAAAAACTTCATAAATCTTTTTCTTATGATAACCTTTTAATATGTTATTAAGAATCTTTATTAACAAAATAGTGTCTTGGCCTAAATTTTTGTTTTTTTTTTCCATTTCATATTGCAATATAACTCGTCTTTAATTTTTTCAATTATGACATGACCCTATTTAAAAGATAATAATTTCAAATTATAGTATCACAATTTATTACTTTTTACAATTATGATATTACATCAATTTTAATATAAAACAAACTAATTATAAAAATGACTGTATAATCACGTAACGCCTCTCTCGATGCACTAATAATATATAAAAGACGAATATACATTTTGATATAATACACAATACCAAAAATCTTTTCAATTTGGTCTCAACATAATTATATTTGATATTCTGATCTTGGTCCTTGGATAAATAAGTAATTTCAAAATATCTCACTAATTTCTTCCGTTTCTTACCTAATAGATAAGTTAGTTTTAAATTTAAAATCATGACCAATTCTTATTTTGTAAAAATAATAACTAAAACAATTACGTATTATTTAAAAATTAATATATATATATATATATATATATATATATATATATATATATATATATATTAAACATAATATTAATATCCACATATAGTTTTATGCACATTGAATGCGTGTCATTGCGCTAGTAATTCTATGGTCGTTATGTTTATATCGGGATAAAAACTCATGTGAGACAGTCTTACGGATCGAATTTGTGAGACATATCTCTTATTTAGGTTATCTATGAAAAAATATTATTTTTTATGCCTATAATATTACTTTTTATTGTGAATATGGGTAGGGTTGACCCGTATCACAGATTAGTATACGTGCGACGGTCTCATATGAGACTCACTGTTATATTGGAATTGATTAAAATAAAATTAAAATAAACAACATTTACAAGCCGGATTCCACCACTCCTTAACCTATAAATTGCGTATTTCCAAACCGAACCACTTAAATCCGACACGTGTACACCCCACCACTAGGAATTTCATGGTGATAAGGTTATCTTTCACCCATTGGGTGACTAGATTGCACGTGTACTCCACACGCTCGGGGACTCAAAACTACACGCTCCATTTGGTAATGCCTACACGTTGAATGGTGGATCTATCATCCTATTTCAGTACGTTTTAAATCGATCATTGAGAATGACTAGGATATGTTTGGTTCGAATTTTTTTACATATATATAAAATTTTGATATTTTTATCAAAATTCCTGACACATATTTTTACAAAGTTAAGTATCATGTTTCTCAAGAAGATTTTTAGCTATTTGATTTGAAGTAAAATGTATGGCATTTTAAATTATGTCATATTTCGTAAAAAAAAAAAAAAATACACTATCAATCATAGTTGATGTTACATTTGCTAAGTGTAAGGTCAAAATTTTAAATTAGTAATTGATTTAATAAATTTTTCGTGACGATGATATAATCGTGAAGTGAAATACAAATTACGTATATCGAGTAAAAGTTATTGGACAAATTATGTGCGATGAGTTGACCCGAGATATTGTTTATTAGAGAAATCAAACTCATGATCATTGGTCAAACGTTCACATACTCTATTAACTTACTTATCACATAGGACAACTAATTTAAGCTATTGAATATTTGAATAAAACTAAATCGATCACACTTTTAATAAATAAGTCAATATTCTACAAGATAATCGAGATGAAGGAGATTAAATGATTATCGTAAAATTATAAAACAGGAGTCACGTTAAAATAATAAAATTTTTATTTTATACTTGCTCATTTTTCACTAGAATTCCATAAATAAAGAAATATCCCGAATCTAGGAATTAAACTAAAGGAGTCACTATGTAATGCAGGCACCATTCAATAAAGTCCCTTCCCTTTAACCTGCTTGAATTAATTTTGGCTTGTATTATTTACCAAAGATTCCCAATAACGAGTAACGATGACTTCAATAACGGCCACAGAAATGAAAAAAAAAAACAAAGGACCCATGATGCATTAAATAACTGTGAAAAAACTTCCAGAAAAAAAAAGGTGAAAAAAAACTACAGATGAGCATAAAAGGAGAACTAAATGACAACTTGCAGCTTCGTTTAATTTCCGGAAGAGTGTAGAGCATCTGTGTGTGGTGCAAGAGTGTGATGTATTTGGTTTGCCATTGTTTATTTGCTTTCTAGTGACGTTGATCCCTAAGAATTCAACTAAAGGTTGGTTTTCTTTGTTAAATGTTTATTTTTTTAACAAATATGTTGTTTTCCATCTATCTACTGCTTATTTGGTTGGTGTTATAAAAAAGTTTGGATCTTTGCTATATGAAGATTCAAGATAACCTCAACTTTGGTGGCAGCAAAAGGTTGAGGTTATTTTAATCGTTATTCAAATAATAATGGTGCAAAGTTACGCTGAGGTTATTTATGTTGAACAGGTTCTTGAAGGGCAATGATTTCTCTCTTTGTGCTTTTCATAGGTTTTGGATATTTGGTGGTTTTTTGTGGAACATCAATGTGTTTGCACCGCTAATCTTGTGTCATTTGTGGTTTCCTAATATTGCAGAAGCCTTTAGAGTGGTTCTGTTGCTGTACAAGAACTAAGGCCCTACTTGAATTTTGAGTTGTTTTTTTTGCTCGGTTGGATTTTACATTCTTTTCATTCAAAAGTAAAGTGGGAATTGGTTAAAAGTTGAAAGCTTGTGGTTGTTTGCCAGTTTTATTGCTTAAGGAGATAAGATAAAGGATTCAAAGACAACATCTTTGAATTGTTTAGTCCACCGAGAATCATAGGTACATAATGTCTGTTGTTTTGTTTTGGGTGGTTTCTCCAGCTTCTGATATCTCAAACGGCACTGGATTCTTGGAGCCTGTCCGAGAACGAAATCGAATTCTTGATTCATTTAGGGCCTTTTCTCCGTGTAGAAATTTGATCGGGAATGGCAGGCTCGATAAGGGACAAAATAATAGGCGGAGCTTTAGCTATACAAATACTGGTTTTAGGTATTCATGCCTGGGGAATTACGATTTAGGGAATGAAAATAGACTCTCCGTGACATCGAGTATGGTGGCTAGTCCAGCAGGAGGTATCAGCTTATCATCTGAGCAAAAGGTTTATGATGTGGTTTTGAAACAGGCGGCATTGGTTAAGAGACAGCTGAAGTCGACTGAGAACATTGAGGTGAAACCAGATATTGTTCTTCCAGGATCTCTTAGCATATTGAGTGAAGCTTATGATCGATGTGGAGAAGTGTGTGCTGAGTATGCCAAGACGTTTTATTTGGGTTAGTAGTTGTAATTAAGTGTCTGGTTAGCAAAAATTTAATCATCACTTGGAAAAATAAAAGTCATTTTTGATCTTTTTTGAGTTTTTTTTCAGGAACCATGCTCATGACTCCTGAAAGGAGAAAAGCAATCTGGGCAATATATGGTAGGGTTTTATTTTCTCATAAATCTTATTTTCTATAACAAAGTATTGAAAGATTAATCTGATCTTAGTTCGCAAAGTGCTACCTTTTAACAGCATTTGATATATCTATTTCTCAAACTTCACGAATCAAGAAAATCTTGCAATCAAATCGTGTTTTCAATTCAATAAACTACTATTCATTACTTTCACCTTGTAAGAATTGTTTCTTCTAATTTTTTTGTGTTTAAGTATTCATTCTCAGCTCCCCAACCGAAATAAGCTTTTCAAAGAATGCTCTAGCTCGTCGTTGTGTTAATGCTAAACTAGGTTGTTAAATTGTTATTGTCCAGACCAACAAGTCTTGAAGGCATTTTAGATAAAATGATTGTATGATTTTTAGATGTCTGATGTCTTCAAATCCTTATTCTAAAAAATTAAATAAAGAAAAACAGAGACTGAGCTTGATCAGCTGAAAGTTTGTTATTATATTAAGGTCATTGGTTGAGTTCTTTGAATAGATTGGGTGTCAAATTGAAATAGTGTAGTGAGCATACTTGAAGAATGTTTGAAGCATCTTAGTTGTGCTAAGATTTATAAGTGTGTTGTGTCTGTTCGATGCGTTTTTTACAAGTTTTTCCTATGAGATTCTTGTGATTGTGTGATAAATGGACGGTCTTCCATGGTTAAATTTACGAGTAAAAGCCTACTCGGGATGCATGTTCTTTTAAATTAAAAAAAAATGAATTTAATTTCTGAAGAGTAATCTGAAGTATAAATGTCATTAGTAACAACCTGAATTTTATTTCAACTTGAAATTGCTTAAAGAAAGAAAAGGAAATCATAATCTAGAGTAATAAGGTTTAATGGTGCAGAACTCACTATTCTTTTATCAATATTCCTCTGAACAGTTTGGTGTAGGAGGACAGATGAACTTGTTGACGGGCCAAATGCATCACATATAACTCCTACAGCCTTAGATAGGTGGGAGTCGAGGTTGGACGATATCTTTAGAGGGCGTCCATTTGACATGCTTGATGCTGCTTTATCTGATACCGTTTCCAAGTTTCCTGTCGACATTCAGGTTAACACTCAATATCCTCCGGCACTTTTAAGCCAGTTCATGATGAACTTGCAAAAAAAAAAAAAAATCCAAAATTCGCAAACATGAGGGAGAGGCGTTAGTTGATCATAGCATAAATAAAAGCTTGTTTTCCATTTTTCTTTACTGTCAAAGCTATTTGAAGTCAAATTATTGTGTTAGACCAGTTTTTTTGCGCAATTTGTGTGCTTTGCATAAGGGAAGTTCAAAATGCATGAATAAATGTGACATTTTGATATAAACGAAGGGGGAGGCGCAAAAATACAATGTTTGTTGTAAACTAAACTATAGCTCAGCAGATTTAACTGTATCTTTTCAAGAAATCGGCAACCAGTGACAATTGTCTGTATTCATCCTGTAATTACTATATCTGACTCGTAACATGTATCATTCAGCCGTTCAGAGACATGATTGAAGGAATGAGGATGGACCTCTGGAAGTCAAGATATGCAAACTTTGATGAGTTGTATCTATACTGTTATTATGTAGCTGGTACCGTTGGATTGATGAGTGTGCCAGTTATGGGAATCGCACCTGAATCACAAGCAACCACAGAAAGTGTCTATAATGCGGGTTTGGCTCTAGGACTTGCAAATCAGTTAACCAATATACTCCGGGATGTTGGAGAAGAGTAAGTTTATATTGACTAAAACTAGGAATATGAACATTTTTTTTGAACAATTTCCTGGAAATAAAAGGGTTTTTTGGCTCATTGTTGTGTGTATTTCTTCACTTAGAAGAAATTGGTGGGCTAGCAGAACGGGCGATTTCTTGAATTAGAATATTTATCTTTGACAAATGTGTTATGGGCCAATAATTGTCCCTGTTGTTCTATATGACACGTCAATCAAAACATAGTACTTGAAATGTAATGAAACACAATTATGGTGAACATGAACATTGTTGTCTTCTTCTTGATTGCTTCAAGTGCAAGAAGGGGAAGGGTCTATTTACCTCAGGATGAATTAGCCCAGGCCGGGCTTTCAGATGAAGACATATTCATCGGAGTGGTAACAGACAAATGGCGAACTTTTATGAAAAAGCAAATTGCGAGGGCAAGAAAATTCTTCGACGACGCAGAAAAAGGAGTCACAGAGCTCAGCTCCGCGAGCAGATGGCCTGTAAGCATTTGTTACCTTTTCAAACTCATCTTTTTTGAACTTGATACAAGCTACCTTTTAGTCACAAAGTATTGTAGGGCATATAAATTTATCTTCACCTCTCGTACGTTGGTTTTGTCTGGTGCAGGTGTGGGCATCGTTACTGTTGTATCGACAAATATTGGACGAGATCGAAGCAAATGACTACAACAGTTTCACGAGGAGGGCCTATGTTAGCAAACCAAAGAAGATTATGGCTTTGCCAATAGCATATGCGAAGTCTCTTGTTCCTCCATCGTCAAGAACCTCAACCCCTCTTGTAAAAGCTTGAATATTAACAGAGTAACTTACTTGAATACTGAGTTACATACTTAAAAGAAACCAAGTATAATTTGTACATCTCAGATTATGGCAATGCAGTGATCAAATTCTTTGTAAAAAAAAGAGAGAGAAATTTGGGGGGGGGGGGGGGTGGGTTGGGGATTTTATTATTGTATACTCAAAATTTTGCAATCATGTAGCCAATGTTTTGATACATTAGCTCGAGTTCGTGAGCTATAATTGTAAGCTCACGAGCAGTTCGTGATCTATCGAACAATGAACTCGAGTTCGGCTCGGAAAAAGGTTAGAACATGTTCGATTTCAGTTCAAATACGAATACAATATTTTTCGAGCAACACAAAAAACTCGAGAACCAGTTTGATTCATTTATACCTCTACTTTTTATCTCTTTAAATGCCCTAGAACTTGAAACTAATATGGGGTGGTATAATTTTTTAAATATTTATTTTTGTATATAAATAAAATATAAAACAATAAAAAACAAACTTACTAGTAATGGGGTGTACAAAAATTTGATTTACCAATGTTCTGTTAAATGTCGGACAACAAATCAAAGCATATTAAAATTTGAGATTAAAAGTGCGATTTTTCTGTTATTTATATTAACTTTAGATATTTTTTTAAAAAAAATATCTAAAATTTTCAGAACATAAATTCAAAAATACTAGAAATACAATAATATTTACTAATTCCTCTTTCAGTCCCGTGTCAGCTTAGCAAAGCAAATAGGCAGGAAAGAGACGTCCATATCATATGGGCTTTACCAAATAAGGCCGAACTTCAGCCCAGTTGGACCAGGCCTTCCAAGCCCATGTCATATCATACTTCTCTGCATCAGACAGAGCCAATGGTTTGGAAAATACATATTTTTTTCTTTGATACGTGTGCCGAATGAGATCTGAATTCAGCGACGGACATTTTGGCAAGATTAATATGAAAATTAACATAAATGAGCTGAGTTTTTAAATAATTTCCCATGTTAGGTTAGGACCATATTTTTATATGATCTACGTGGTATTAAGGATTTTATCCAAGATGTGTGTGTTTTCTGTGATTAAGAAAAGGCTTTGTTGTGTTGCACACGTGAGTCGAGAATTCTCGAATGATTGTGATATTCTCGACAAATTTTAGAGATGATCTCTCTTTGTAATCAACACATTTAAATCAAATCAAAAACGTGTTTTCCATAACTCAGAGTAAGCTTTTTTTCCCCGCTCTATCTTGTAATTTTCCTTTTGAATTATTAACCGTTATATTTCTTGCTCATCTATACTATTTTATTAAGTTTAATATACTTAGAGTAATTAATTTTGGTGTCATAGTATGTTTTAATAATTATATATATTAATAAAATGTTACAATTTTAATGTAAATTATATGTAGTTCAGTGGATAAAATCATTGTTTTTTGAGGTTTAGTTTATATGTTCAATTTTGATTGAGGTCATTTTTTATTCTTCTAATTTTTCATTTATTTTTTTAATTTATATATCAAAATTATAGTGTAGTCCCTCGTTATTTCTTATAATTATATTTTAATCTTCATTTAAATATAAATCAAATCAATTATAAAAAATATTATACAAGCACGCATGACGCAACGCAAAAGCATATTCAATACTAGTAACTTTTGGCAGGCTTGTATATTTTTTTTGTAATTAACTTGATTTGTATTCAAACGAGGATAATATCATAACTGTAAAAATTAATGTATATACTGTAATTTGAATTTGAATCTGAATTGATTACATCTGAATGAGACATAGCCAGGGGCGTAGCCAAATTGTTTCGATGAAGCGTCTTCAGGAGTTATATTTTCCCATGGTAGGAAAAGTACAACAATTAAGATATGAGTGTGTCTCATGTGAGACGGGTCAATCCTACGGATATGCACAATAAAAAGTAATACTTTTAGCATAAAAAATAATACTTTTTCATGAATTACCCAAATAAGAAATTCGTCTCACAAATACGATCTGTGAGACCGTCTCACACAAGTTTTTGCCTTAAGATATTAATAAAACTAAATATGTGTAAAAAATATAAAGACTTTTGTAAAAAAGATAAATTATATTCAATCCAAATGGTCTACTATCAATGACTGTTTTACTTTTTATTTCATAATCATGTGTGAATCATGAAAACATATTTTTGAATCAAAATGAAAATTATTGAGACAATAAAATGTAATTTTTAAATAATGATTTTTTTAATAAAAAATGAAGAAGTTAAAATAGATCGTGACACTAAATCTTTTGTTTTATTATTAATAAACTTAATAATAGTAAAAGATGATTAATTGAATTATCCGTGGGAAACGTAAATCTCACTGGAAGTTCATATAAAATGTGTATGTTGAGCAAATAATGAACTCTTTAATAAGGTCGTTGAATTTCAGCTAAATTAACCAATATTTTTTTTATGCATGCTAAATTAACACAATTTATGTGCGAAAAAAATTGATTTTCTTAAAAATTATATTTTTTAGTTACAAAATTTGTTGTTAAAAAAAAATCATTTACAAAATATTTTTTTAGAAGCTAAACTTTCTTTTTCTTGTGCTTCTGATTCTACTTCCATTTTTTAAACCAAAAACAAATTTTTTTTCCCAATATTTCACATTGTCATGTTTTAATTAAATTACTTTAGAAAGCTATATAATTGTACAGAAAGCCACATACCATGCTAATTTTAGACATAACCCGTCGTTAATTTTTTTAATTAAAATAAAAAAAATTACTATTATAATTTAATAAATATACCTAACTTATAATCTGATTAAGCTACTATTATTCATAATCTTAACTAACACTTAAAAATTTACCAAGAATTAAACAGAAAAAACTTACCTTAATCGAAATTAAATCGTCTAAGATAGAAACATCTATCGTAGATGTGAAGCGTTATGAGGAAAATAGATCGAAAACGCAGATATTTATAGACAGTTTGTGACGTTTTAATCTAAAACTGTCGTTATTAGTTTTTATTACACCGTCTTGCGGTGCGATATCGTATCATAGTTTTTATTTTTATGGATCACATATTTATATAAGTTACGTGTTGACGCATGCATTCATTCATTTCTAGTGCCAAATTACAAAAAAAAAATAGAAAAATTAAACACAAAGAACTTTGTGGATATGATAATTGAACAGAAGCCGATATCTTCCTCAGTAATTGATTTCATCCACAAAATAGAAAATGGCCCGTTGAAATTCATGTAATAATATAATAATATCCGTTTCAAATCAACATAATGTAGATATTCAAAGAATTCATCATTAAAATCTCGTGTGGCGTACGAAGATGAGCGTGAATTACTTGGTCCATTGGAACATCATCTCTCCCACGATTCTTCTTTGCATTAAAAATTCAGTTTTAAACTTACACGCATAGTCGCGTTACCCTCCCTTTTTTTTGCATGGATATCAACTTACCAAACACAAGAAAATGACTGATCGAAAAAATATAATCTCAAGTACTTTAAGACGAGATATCCACTTCGAGATCTAATTATAACAAAAACTATTTCCCCAACTTAACAAAAAAAAAACATATTTTAACCCAACTCATTTAATTCTATCTATACATATAACGCAAAGTATATATCATGCATGCAGTCAAATGGTGATCCGACACGAAATTTACTAGCTTGCAATTTCTTTTTTTTCTTTGATTTTTGGGGTGTGGTGATTATAATGATAATCGAACTCGAGATCTTATTCTTTTACTGAGTTACTAGCTAGTGTCTCTGGGTCTGTTGACTTATGCTTGTGGTATATGTGCTTTCATTAATTTTTGTGTTGATTTGTTTCTTTGCTATTTCTATCATCGACACACAATACAAGAACTACTAAAGCAAATATAACCATCCCCATACGCATGCTGTGGCTGTGGCAATGGCAATGGCAATTATTTCATCCAAAAGAAACCTTTAGACCCACCTATTGTGGAGAGCTTTAAAAGATATGTGGCACCAATTGAGAGGAATTTTAGTGGAAATTGAATATATACCAAACATTGAGTACTATGCGGCTCCCACGTTAGGCATTCCGATGTCACGACAAACAAAAATAACCGATTTCACTCTCATTTTTATTTTAAAATTAATTTTAATAAAGAATTAGTTTTATTAAACTGGTTTGAATTTATTGTTTTATTATATTAAATTAGGTTATAATTAATTGTTAGTAAGAATGAAATTATTTTTATTATAATTGAAGTGTAAGTTTTTCTTATTTTTGATTAATTTATAAATACATGATTTATTAAATAAATTAATCGCTGTAAATAAAATAAAATGAAATAATATTTCTTTTAGAATTGAATAGTTAGAATACAACTTTATATTTGGTACAGAAATTATATATTTTGTAGTTAAAATTTTATTAAAATAATGTAATTGATTGAAGATGACCTAAGAGATAGGAATGAGAGCCACTTGGCGGTTAAGAGGAGTACTTTCTTCCCAATACAAAGGTAATATTGCATTCGTATTCATATTTTATTCATACTTTATTTAAATTCTCTATGAATTTAACTAATATCTAAAGTGTTCAATCTTCGGATATAACAGAAAAAATCAAAAATTTAAACCGAAAAAACCGAACACTGAATCGAATCGAAAACCGAATTTTAAAATTCGGAATTAAATGCTAAAACCGAAATTTATTTGGTTCGATTTCATATCATATATGTCAAATCGAATCGGTCGAAAAAACCGAAATTTCATTAAATTAATAATTTTATTTTTATTACATTTTTTTTTAGATGATATGAGTGAATGACGAATTATTTTGAATAATATTTAGTTGATTTTTTTTATGTAATTCATTTATATTTTATATTTAAATGTTTTTCTAAAAAATCATGTAAAAATATAACATATTATATTTTATAATATATTTATCTTATTAATTTAAATAATTATATCAAAACCGAAATAACCGAACCATTTCGGTAGAAAACCGAAGAAAAATGGTTCGGATACTGGATTATATATTTGTAAAACTGAGAAAACCGAAATAAAGAAACGAAAACAAAGACCGACCGATAAACACCCCTGTTAATATCAATTCTCTAGAGTGAACAACTCTGGGCAAGACATTGGCCTACTGTTTAAGGTATTACAAAATAGAAAATGACATCGAATTATATTAGAGCAGCTGGTAATTGTTTCTATATTATCATAATCAGAATATATACAGAATTTCGGAATATATGCTCCTACAATTTTTTGATGGCAAATAATTATTTAGAATTTCATGCTTTCAAAATACATAAACATGCTCATCAGGAATTATATACAACATAAACACATCATTCTAACAGATGAAAGAAAACAATCATAGCGTATCTACCAAGGGGTGTTCGAGTAAGTGATAGTTGGATCAATGATCAAGAGTTTGATTTCAACCGCCAATAAGATCATCCATAGAGAAGGGAGTCGGATTCGTGATCTCATTAACCACAACTAGTGCATCTGTTTCGACAATCCAACTTGTACAATAAGATCATCCATAGAGAAAGGAGTCGGATTCGTGATCTCATTAACCACAACTAGTGCATCTAGTTCGACAATCCAACTTGTACAAGAAGATTTATCGCTTGCACTTGAGCGCCATCATCTCTGCGAAGTGGGGTGAGAAACGGCTCCAGATCGGCAATGGCATGCCTATTAGACTCCCACGCTAAATAAGTTACCTGAATCGAGCACATCAGTGTTCACGTCGATTTTAAAGACACCTCTGGTTTATTGAAAATTAAACAACTGTAATAATTGGTAAACAGTTGGGCGATTAGTTGAGCTGCTTAGATAAGGAATTATGAGACCATGAGAAGAAGAATATATAATCAACAGCATTTGAAAGCTAATGTTACACACTAAATATTATAATTTTATAACTTTGTAAAATCACACGTCATGAATATTTTGAACCTTAAATACCATCAGTGATTCAACTACTAATCGGAGGAATCAGAGAAATTATAAATCTTTAGTGCTAATCAAAGACGGGAAACAGCGAGAATTTGCTGATGTTGAGTTTGATGATCATGGTATATCGGGCTCTCCCTCTTGTTTTTTGCAGAATCAGAGGGCCTTTTTCCAGTTTCTGAAACTAGAAAAGTCTTGGCCAAAGCCCTTAGCTGAAATTTCTGAACCTTCCCCGTCGAAGTTTTCGGTAATTCCTTCATGAAATGCACCTTCTTCGGCACCATGAATCCCGCCAGATTTTTGCGGCAGTGCTCAATAATATCCATTTCGGTTACACCAGAAGCTGTAGAGCTTGTGTTTCTGATGACAACGAATGCGCATGGGCTTTCACCCCACTTGGGATGCGGCATGGCCACCACCGCCGCCTCAGCAACGTTTGCGTTCTTGTAAAGCACCGCTTCCACCTCCACGCTGCTTATATTCTCCCCGCCGGAGATTATTACATCCTTCGACCTGTCCTTGATTTCTACATAACCGTCGGGGTGTACAACCCCCACATCACCAGTCCAAAACCATCCATTTTTGAAAGCTGTTTTTGTAGCGATTTCGTCTTTGAAATACCCTTTCATTATGCTGCTTCCTCTCAGCACGATTTCCCCCATTGTTTGCCCGTCCCGTGGAACGCTCTCCATGGTAATACAATCTTTTACGTCCACATCTGCCAGGGTCAGCGTGCAGATTCCCTGTCTCGCTTTGAGCTTCGCCTTCTCCTCAACGGGAAATTTGTCCCACTCTTTCTGCCACTCGCAAACCAGCGCAGGCCCTGTCGCCTCCGTCAGGCCATAGGCGTGCGTCACGTGGAACCCGATCCCTTCGATCCTTTCCAGGAGTGCCGCCGGTGGAGGTGCGCCACCTGTCAAAATATCGACTTTCTTGGTTATCGGTCGCTGCTCGTGTGGCTCAGCGTCTAATAGAATATTGAACACTATAGGCGCGCAGCACATGTGCGTAACATTGTAACGATGGATGCTTTCGTACATTTCTAGAGCTGTTGTGTTGCGAATACAAACATTGGTACCGCCTCGGGCCGCCACACCCCACGTGAAAGTCCAGCCGTTGCAGTGGAACATCGGCAGGGACCATAAATAAACAGGCTGAGTCTTCATTTCCCATTTTAAAATCAGGCTCAGTGTGCTCAAATAAGCTCCCCTGTGGCTGTACACCACGCCTTTCGGCTCTGATGTAGTGCCGGATGTGTAATTCAAAGCAATCGGATCCCACTCGTCGATCATTACCTCTGGCGCCGCATGCCCTGGATTGCCCTGAGACATGAGCTGCTCGTACTCGAGTTCACCTAAACGGATCCCTGTTGGAGTGGCTAAGTCGTCGATGACCACGACCAATGGCATCTTATTGTTTTGCACATTGTCCATCAGAAGACGTAACGCATCGCGTGCTAGAGGCACGTACTGGTAGTCGACAAAGAGAATCTTCGCTTCGGAGTGCCGAAGGATCGTAACGATGTTTTTAACATCAAGCCTTGTGTTGATAGTGTTGAGAACCGCACCCGCCATTGGCACGGCGAAGTGCATTTCATACATTGCTGGGATATTTGGCGCCAGAACTGAAACCTGCAGCAAAAACGAAGAACAAATGTTGAGCATAAAAATTAACATGTAATAACACCAGGTTGTTCAGCATACGAGAAACAAACATGTGATTATTCACTTACAACATCATTTTTGACAATGTTGAAGGACCGGAGGGTGGAAGCAAGTCGGCAACACCTCTCGTAAGTTTGAAGCCACGTAAAAGCAACGCCGCGGTATATTATCGATGTTCGACTCGAATAAACCTTGGCAGCCCTCGTCAAGAAAGTTAAGGGAGTAAGAGGAACATAATTGGCATCACATTTAGGTAGTCTATCCATTGATATCGAATCGGTTGGGATACTAACACAAGGTAGTGGAGAAGTTCGTTATATGTGTAGTGTGACCGCGATAGCTATTTATAGGCAGTCGGGCTCTAATCTCATTATACTATTGTGGTTTAATTATATTAATTAATATCAATATTTTCGATCAAAAATAACTAAAATTAAAAGACATTATTAATATTGAAATTTAATAACAAATGATGACTAAAATCGTAATGTGACAAATATAGACGACGAAAAATATAATTTTTTTGTGGAAAATATAATCAGATATGTAAGATCAAGATTACAAGATATGAATTTCTGAAGTTAAGATATAATTAAATATTTGAGATTATGTCTAATAAGGAAAATATGACAGTAGTCCATAGATTTTGTTGGGAAATTGCTCTGATTTTACATACTTTCTTCCATACTTTGCTATGGATTTTAACACAAGACTTTTGACCGATTAAAATACATGGCATTCACATTTTGGTGGGCTGCTTGACCTCTCCACTTCTTTCTTTTTTTTTCTTTCACCACGTTCTCTGTTTTTCTTTTTTTCATTCGCACCCTTCGAGAATTTCCATTTTATAATTTACACACGTATATAAGTTAAAAGTACAAAACCCGTAATTTCAAACTCGATGTATTATTTATGTACTCGAAATTTGTACTAGATATCATCAAAGATTATATTTAATAATTATTCAGATTATCTAAAATGGTATGAGATAATTAAATCTTTATGTACAAAATAAAGTTCCAATTTCAAGTGATAAATATATCTAATTTTTGATTTTGACATATCTATATCTATATCTATACTAATATAAATATATGAATTGAATTGTGAATTTGCATAAATATCCTTACTTTCATTTAATATTAATCATTAATACACATTTTCATATTAATCATTAATACATATTTTCTTTTTCATTTTCTATTTCATAAAATTAAAATTAATTAATTAAAATCTATATCTATCTATACTAATCTATCTATATCTATATTCTATATTAATATAAATATATGAATTGAATTGTGAATTTACATAAATATCCTTACTTTCATTTAATATTAATCATTAATACATATTTTCATATTAATCATTAATACATATTTTCTTTTTCTTTTTCTATTTCATAAAATTAAAATTAATCTATATTAATATAAATATATGAATTGAATTGTGAATTTACATAAATATCCTTACTTTCATTTAATATTAATCCATATTTTCATATTAATCATTAATACATATTTTCTTTTTCTTTTTCTATTTCATAAAATTAAAATTAATTAATTAAAATCTATCTATATCTATATCTATACTATACTAATATAAATATGTGAACTGAATACATGTTTTCTTTTTCATTTTCTATTTCATAAAATTAAAATTAATTAATTAAAATTTAAAATTAATTAAAATTAAATTAATCTATCTATCTATACTAATCTATACTAATATCTATATACGAATGTGAATTGTGATTATATTGACATCAAATTCACACAAAATCACTTTATTTTTTTTTCAAATTCACAGAAAATCACTTTATTTTTTTAAATTACAATTTGTCATATTAATCTATATTAATATAAATATATGAATTGAATTGTGAATTTACATAAATATCCTTACTTTCATTTAATATTAATCATTAATACATATTTTCATATTAATCATTAATACATATTTTCTTTTTCTTTTTCTATTTCATAAAATTAAAATTAATTAATTAAAATCTATCTATATCTATATCTATACTATACTAATATAAATATGTGAACTGAATACATGTTTTCTTTTTCATTTTCTATTTCATAAAATTAAAATTAATTAATTAAAATTTAAAATTAATTAAAATTAAATTAATCTATCTATCTATACTAATCTATACTAATATCTATATACGAATGTGAATTGTGATTATATTGACATCAAATTCACACAAAATCACTTTATTTTTTTTTCAAATTCACAGAAAATCACTTTATTTTTTTAAATTACAATTTGTCATATTAATGGTGTTATTTAAGTCATTTTTTATTTTAGTTTAATAAGATCATTAATAGTGTATTTAACTCAATCAAACTAACTATTATTTTAATTTACTTTAAATTTAATTTTAAATACTTAAATTTATACATTGCCGTCAAATAATAATAGGAAGACAAAAGAGATGAGTCGGATTGAATAAAAATAAAGTATTAATAAATATTAAGGTCATACAAAATTTCTTTTTCTCATTTAGAATAAAAATATTTTCAGACTCCTCATGTATCAATAGAAATATACGATTGAGAGAAATATTTTTCTGTAATAGATTTCAAACACTATTTTTAAGTTATTTAGTCAATTTTTTTATAAATGCTGCTAAATAAATATTACTAAATAATATGCTATATTTGATCATTTTTTGTTCTTGCAATGAGAGGAGTTTTTTTACCCTAGCGTTAACATGTTTGATTGTTATATGTCATTTGTATTGATCATGTAATTGTGTTTGGATTGTTTTTGTTATTTGTTTGTATGCACAAAGAAAAGAGAAAATAAAATCAAATATCCAACATAAATGGTTATTTTTCAATTTTTTATTATTAAGATATTTGTTATTTTTTAAACACATAATGCATGTTTTCTGTTTGCTTAGATTACTTAATTTAAAGTGAGTTAGAAAATATTAAAAAATTGAAATATTTCTTCGTTTTTATCTTATGTCTCAGAATATCAAGGAATAATATTTTTTATTTATTGAGACAAATATATTTCCAAACTTCTGTCTATAAATCAATATTTAAATTTTTTACGACATTATTATATTATCTAATCAATTTTTTTTACTTAGATTGATAGAAGGCATTTTAATTCGAGTTTTTATGTTCTTGTTTATATTATTTTTGTAATATTATTTATTATGAAAATAATAGGTGAAATACAAAAATTGGTAGGTCTAAGAATCCTCAGGTAAACGACAAATATGGATAAATTATTAAAATATATAATATCCAGTAGATTTTTGGCATGCGCTTTTGTTCTAATTCAATGATTATGCATGATTCTAAATTTTCATTATATCACAAGTTAACGCATGTTTTGTTGTTGCTACATATATTTTGTCAATAGTCTAATATTTTTCTATGGTTTAAGAAAAATTGGGTGATTTTGTATTATATTTTTACAGCTGCTTTTCTAAATAGTTTTATTATGATTTCAAGGCACCATTTTTCATTTGTGTTTTTTAAAGAAGTGGAATGAATATCTATAAAACGATGACATTAATAAGACGTCTTCTCTTTATTTAAAAAAAATATTGAAAAATTTATACAAATTGTAAATAATATGGATTAATATTTAATTTGAGAGTGATTTATGCTTTTTATTGTTCGTATATATTTCAATTTCTTTGTTATTGTACTAAATAAATTATTTTTAAACTTTGAGTTATCATTTTTTTTTCTTATCGAGATTGTTTGTGTTATGATTTTTTTATTCGTTTTGGTTAGTATTGTTGGCGGTAATTGATTTTTCTGATATTATACGATGTGTCTTGTTGTTTATATAAAAATAAGTATGAGAGTACAGCAATCAAACCACGTATTTTGGGTCTTCTGTTCTATGAAGAGAATAATAAATGGTTTTTGTGAATTATATAATTTCTTGGTTTTTCATATATATAGTCTACGAAATACGTCAAATTTTGAACAAAAAAGTTTCGACAAACATAGGATGAAAAAAAAAGACATGTTAAATAAAAAAAATATGTTGTGTGTTACTATGTTGGGTGCGATAATTGTCCCTGTTTGGTAGAGCGATCGAACCGTGATGCTTGAGCTGCTGTGCAGTTTTACAGATTTGAGTTGCACAATTACTACTAGCTATAGTTTTTGGTAAAGCGACAAAAGCTCAGTCTTACAATTGGTATCAGAGCCAAGGTCACGGGTTCGATTCATATTGATTGCAATGAGTGCAATTATAGGAGGAAGATTGTTGGGTGCAATAATTGTCCCTACTTGGTTGAGCGGCCGAACCGTGGTGCTTGAGCTGTTGCGCGGTTTAAAAGTTTTGAGTTGCACCATTACTACTAGCTATAACTTTTGGTAAAACGGCAAGTGCTCAGTCCTACATACTATGTCCTAATTTCTGTATGATATAATTCAAGCACATTTTTTTTATAGATATTTGAAATTAGGTCCAACTAAGTAACATGAAACATATACATATATATATTAAATCATATTTAAAGCAAAATTTTAAGATCAAGATTGATTCAGATTTAAATTTCAACGAAGCACAATGAAGAAGAAATTGAAGAATTGTATGTGTACATTAAGTGTTATATAATGATTATGTTGCTACTTCATGGTTGTGCGACATATAAATGTCAATATTTCTCAATAAAATAGTTTTTCAAAAAGAAAAAATTCTTCATTCAGAAAAAAAAATACATGAAAAACAAATTGTACATAATTTTCATTCTATTTATAATGGTATGAGAACAATTCTAAAGCTTTGTTGACACAATATAATAGATGAATTCTGTGCATTTTATTGAGACATCGAGCCAGTTTCACTTTATTTCCTCCAATATTATCTCAATATATTTCGAGGTGATACGAGATTGTTTTTGTCTCTTTTTTTAGTCAAAGTGTCTAACCAACTAATTCATAACATATATGATGTAGCATAGAAAACACCTTGTCAAGTAAATTCACTTAGCCAAATATTGAAATTCAAATAAAATTCTACAATATTTCATCAAATTAATTTTGACTATCGTAAAATTATCATGAAATCTAAATGGTTATATTATTAGATGAGATATTGAATAAAACAAATACTTTGACATATATTAGAATGATATCTCATATGCATATTTTAATTACATTATTCGTATCTATTCTCAAGATTTTTAAAATACAATAAATAATTTTGTATGTCGTTCTACAAGATAAAATATTATAAAACAAAATATAAACTCGCTAGAAGAAATTTGTTTTGTTTCAATGAATAATATAATATTATGTTCTAAACGCAACAAATGAAACTATATCATCCTCATGACATGATGCACGCAATCATTATTGCAAAGCTTTCGAAAAATGACGATCAAAGATGATTTTCTTGAATTGTGTCAAATTAAATGAGGACACAATTCTAAGATATAGTCATTTGAAGAGATTTCAAGTAATTTTTCTCATAGTGATTGAGAAATAGTTGTTGAAAATTTATTAATCTTATAGTTATAGACGATCAGATATTTGCTGAGCATACCAAAATAGTTATATGCATATTATAACAAACTACGACAAAGACAGATGCGGATCCACTGTAGGGCCGGAGGGGGCCACGGCCCCCCTGAATTTTTTTAATTTTTTTTAACTATGTAAGATATATTTTATTATTTAGTATATATATTATTTGACCCATCAAAATTTTAAGTATCTATAATTAGTCTAATGGTTAAAGACTTTCGAGGTTTACACATATGGTCCATGTTTAATTCTTTTTATACGCTGTTTTTTGACATTGTTCTGCAATTTTTTTTTTTTTGAAAACCTAAATAACGGGCTTTTACAAAGTCCCAACTTAAAACCTTTATAGTTGGTTAATACAAACACAATCAATAAAGCCATTTGAAATAATAACCTTTTGCAAAACATCTGCTATATTGTCGACTGACGAGTGAAATATTGTGGGACGCGAGTTCGGAGACACATCAGAAGGAAAGACAAGGATTCTTGGAATTTTTTCTACGTTCAGGAATTGAGGTAGACCGGGCCCTCCAAACATATCATTCTGGATCCGCCCCTGGACAATGAGTTGTTGAGTTGTCAAAATCAACCAAGAAGCATATTGGAAAGTGTGTCAAGTGGATAAGATAATTTCTCTGATTCATATACCGTCTATGGTCATGATTTTTTTATTTTTTATGGCTTAGTTTGTTTCATTTGATAAATGTTATTAACCATGTTTTAATTCATTTAAATATTATCAAAATTTCGTACATATATTTTCAGCAGTTTAGGTTTTTACGTGCAACGCACGTGCATTTTTCTAGTACTAATATAAATATATGAATTGAATTGTGAATTTACATAAATATCCTTACTTTCATTTAATATTAATCATTAATACATATTTTCATATTAATCATTATACATATTTTCTTTTTCATTTTCTATTTCATAAAATTAAAATTAATTAATTAAAATCTATCTATATCTATATCTATACTATACTAACTAATTATTATTTATTACTCTTTCACTCACTTTCATGGCATGACTACAAATAATATCAAAATATTTGTTCATCTATACTAATATAAATATATGAATTGAATTGTGAATTTACATAAATATCCTTACTTTCATTTAATATTAATCATTAATACGTATTTTCATATTAATCATTAATACATATTTTCTTTTTCATTTTCTATTTCATAAAATTAAAATTAATTAATTAAAATCTATCTATATCTATATCTATACTATACTAACTAATTATTATTTATTACTCTTTCACTCACTTTCATGGCATGACTACAAATAATATCAAAATATTTGTTCAACAACTAATGATTCGAATCAATATGTAATAATAATATTATTTATAAAATGAATTGGTTTTGTGAAAATACCTTATAAATAATAGTAATAGTGTTATACATTCTTTTATTAAAATAAATAATACAAAAAATTATGCTAATAGAGGTTTCGAACTTATTTTTAAAATTTATGTATTAATTATATTTTTCATAATCTTAGTTTTTTACAAAAAATACAAAAAAATTTATAGGTTTCGAACTTATTTTTACAATTTATGTATTACTTATATTTTTCATAATCTTAGTTTTTATAAATAATACAAAAAAATTATATTTAACAAAACATAAAATAAGAAATTATAAATTTATATGTCGATGTTTAATCTATATCTATATCTATATACAAATCTATATATATGAATGTGAATTGTGAATTTACATAAATATCCTTATTTTCATTTAATAATAATAATAATTTACATAAATATTCTTACCTTCATTTAATAATAATCATTAATAAATGTTTTTTTCCCATATATTCTTTTAATAATAATCATTTCATTAATTCATTTTATATTTCATAAAATTAAAATTAATTAATTAAAATTTAAAATTAATTAAAATTAAATTAATCTATCTATCTATACTAATCTATACTAATATCTATATATGAATGTGAATTGTGATTACATTGACATCAAATTCACACAAAATCACTTTATTTTTTTTTCAAATTCACAGAAAATCACTTTATTTTTTTATATTACAATTTGTCATATTAATGGTGTTATTTAAGTCATTTTTTATTTTAGTTTAATAAAATCATTAATAGTGTATTTAACTCAATCAAACTAACTATTATTTTAATTTACTTTAAATTTAATTTTAAATACTTAAATTTATACATTGCCGTCAAATAATAATAGGAAGACAAAAGAGATGAGTCGGATTGAATAAAAATAAAGTATTAATAAATATTAAGGTCATACAAAATTTCTTTCTCTCATTTAGAATAAAAATATTTTCAGACTTCTCATGTGTCAATAGAAATATACGATTGAGAGAAATATTTTTCTGTAATAGATTTCAAACACTGTTTTTAAGTTATTTAGTCAATTTTTTTATAAATGCTGCTAAATAAATATTACTAAATAATATGCTATATTTGATCATTTTTTGTTCTTGCAATGAGAGGAGTTTTTTTACCCTAGCGTTAACATGTTTGATTGTTATATGTCATTTGTATTGATCATGTAATTGTGTTTGGATTGTTTTTGTTATTTTTTTGTTTGCACAAAGAAAAGAGAAAACAAAATCAAATATCCAACATAAATGATTATTTTTCAATTTTTTATTATTAAGATATTTTGTTATTTTTTAAACACATAATGCATGTTTTCTGTTTGCTTAGATTACTTAGTTTAAAGTGAGTTAGAAAATATTAAAAAATTGAAATATTTCTTCGTTTTTACCTTATGTCTCAGAATATCAAGGAATAATATTTTTTTATTTATTGGGACAAATATATTTCCAAACTTCTGTCTGTAAATCAATATTTAAATTTTTTACGACATTATTATATTATCTAATCAATTTTTTTTTACTTAGATGGATAGAAAGCATTTTAATTTGAGTTTTTATGTTCTTGTTTATATTATTTTTGTAATATTATTTATTATGAAAATAATAGGTGAACTACAAAAATTGGTAGGTCTAAGAGTCCTCAGGTAAACGACAAATATGGATAAATTATTAAAATATATAATATCCAGTAGATTTTTGACATGCGCTTTTGTTCTAATTCAATGATTATGCATGATTCTAAATTTTCATTATATCACAAGTTAACCCATGTTTTGTTGTTGCTACATATATTTTGTCAATAGTCTAATATTTTTCTATGGTTTAAGAAAAATTGTGTGACTTTGTATTATATTTTTACAGCTGCTTTTCTAAATAGTTTTATTATGATTTCAAGGCACCATTTTTCATTTGTGTTTTTTAAAGAAGTGGAATGAATATCTATAAAACGATGACATTAATAAGACGTCTTCTCTTTATTTTAAAAAAATATTGGAAAATTTATACAAATTGTAAATAATATGTGTTAATATTTAATTTGAGAGTGATTTATGCTTTTTATTGTTCGTATATACTTCAATTTCTTTGTTATTGTACTAAATAAATTATTTTTAAACTTTGAGTTATCATTTTTTTTTCTTATCGAGATTGTTTGTGTTATGATTTTTTTATTCGTTTTGGTTAGTATTGTTGGCGGTAATTGATTTTTCTGATATTATATGATGTGTCTTGTTGTTTATATAAAAATAAGTATGAGAGTACACCAATCAAACCACGTATTTTGGGTCTTCTGTTCTATGAAGAGAATAATAAATGGTTTCTGTGAATTATATAATTTCTTTGTTTTTCATATATATAGTCTACGAAATGCGTCAAATTTTGAACAAAAAAGTTTCGACAAACATAGGATGAAAAAAAAAAAGACATGTTAAATAAAAAAAATATGTTGTGTGTTACAATGTTGGGTGCGATAATTGTCCCTGTTTGGTAGAGCGGTCGAATCGTGATGCTTGAGCTGCTGTGCAGTTTAACAGATTTGAGTTGCACAATTACTACTAGCTATATTTTTTGGTAAATCGACAAACACTCAGTCTTACAATTGGTATCAGAGCCAAGGTCACGGGTTCGATTCCCATTGATTTCAATGAGTGCAATTATAGGAGGAAGATTGTTGGGTGCAATAATTGTCCCTACTTGGTTGAGCGGCCGAACCGTGGTGCTTGAGCTGTTGCGCGGTTTAAAAGTTTTGAGTTGCACCATTACTACTAGCTATAACTTTTGGTAAAACGGCAAGTGCTCAGTCCTACATACTATGTCCTAATTTCTGTATGATATAATTCAAGCACATTTTTTTTATAGATATTTGAAATTAGGTCCAACTAAGTAACATGAAACATATACATATATATATTAAATCATATTTAAAGCAAAATTTTAAGATCAAGATTGATTCAGATTTAAACTTCAACGAAGCACAATGAAGAAGAAATTGAAGAATTGTATGTGTACATTAAGTGTTATATAATGATTATGTTGCTACTTCATGGTTGTGCGACATATAAATGTCAATATTTCTCAATAAAATAGTTTTTCAAAAAGAAAAAATTCTTCATTCAGAAAAAAAAATACATGAAAAACAAATTGTACATAATTTTCATTCTATTTATAATGGTATGAGAACAATTCTAAAGCTTTGTTGACACAATATAATAGATGAATTCTGTGCATTTTATTGAGACATCGAGCCAGTTTCACTTTATTTCCTCCAATATTATCTCAATATATTTCGAGGTGATACGAGATTGTTTTTGTCTCTTTTTTTAGTCAAAGTGTCTAACCAACTAATTCATAACATATATGATGTAGCATAGAAAACACCTTGTCAAGTAAATTCACTTAGCCAAATATTGAAATTCAAATAAAATTCTACAATATCTCATCAAATTAATTTTGACTATCGTAAAATGCTCATGAAATCTAAATGGTTATATTATTAGATGAGATATTGAATAAAACAAATACTTTGACATATATTAGAATGATATCTCATATGCATATTTTAATTACATTATTCGTATCTATTCTCAAGATTTTTAAAATACAATAAATAATTTTGTATGTCGTTCTACAAGATAAAATATTATAAAACAAAATATAAACTCGCTAGAAGAAATTTGTTTTGTTTCAATGAATAATATAATATTATGTTCTAAACGCAACAAATGAAACTATATCATCCTCATGACATGATGCACGCAATCATTATTGCAAAGCTTTCAAAAAATGACGATCAAAGATGATTTTCTTGAATTGTGTCAAATTAAACGAGGACACAATTCTAAGATATAGTCATTTGAAGAGATTTCAAGTAATTTTTCTCACAGTGATTGAGAAATAGTTGTTGAAAATTTATTAATCTTATAGCTATAGACGATCAGATATTTGCTGAGCATACCAAAATAGTTATATGCATATTATAACAAACTACGACAAAGACAGGGGCGGATCCACTGTAGGGCCGGAGGGGGCCACGGCCCCCCTGAATTTTTTTAATTTTTTTTTCACTATGTAAGATATATTTTATTATTTAGTATATATAATATTTGACCCATCAAAATTTTAAGTATCTATAATTAGTCTAATGGTTAAAGACTTTCGAGGTTTACACGTATGGTCCATGTTTAATTCTTTTTATACGCTGTTTTTTGACATTGTTCTGCAATTTTTTTTTTGAAAACCTAAATAACGGGCTTTTACAAAGTCCCAACTTAAAACCTTTATAGTTGGTTAATACAAACACAATCAATAAAGCCATTTGAAATAATAACCTTTTGCAAAACATCTGCTATATTGTCGACTGACGAGTGAAATATTGTGGGACGCGAGTTCGGAGACACATCAGAAGGAAAGACAAGGATTCTTGGAATTTTTTCTACGTTCAGGAATTGAGGTAGACCGGGCCCCCCAAACATATCATTCTGGATCCGCCCCTGGACAAAGAGTTGTTGAGTTGTCAAAATCAACCAAGAAGCATATTGGAAAGTGTGTCAAGTGGATAAGATAATTTCTCTGATTCATATACCGTCTATGGTCATGATTTTTTATTTTTTATGGCTTAGTTTGTTTCATTTGATAAATGTTATTAACCATGTTTTAATTCATTTAAATATTATCATAATTTCGTACATATATTTTCTAGCAGTTTAGGTTTTTACGTGCAACGCACGTGCATTTTTCTAGTAGATATAAATATATCAATATCCAATAATTTAAATAAGGAGATATTATATTTATACAATTAAGTATATGTGTATTTCAAAATATTGGGTATAAAATTTCGAAATTTGAGAAATAAAATACAAAATAAAGATATAAAATAAGAGATAATGAATAGATACATGTATATTTTGATTAGGATAATGAGAAGATTGTATGATTAGATAATGTAATTATCATGTAAATATATACATGAATATATACAAGTATACTTGAAATAGGACAACTTACTTGTGAACGTAATTGTGAAAATATAAATATGATCTAACAGTTCAATAAAGCGCAAATGATTCTAAAATATGACTGATTTTCGGTCGAAGTGTTGCCCGCTCTTTGGTATTCGAATTCAAATCGAAACAAACCGTCTATCACGTTTTCTTCAATTGGGAATTAAATTAAGTGGGATTTGTATATAATTTGGAATACTAGTTTTCTTTTAAGTGATATGTTTTAAAATAATTTGTATACGAAAAAGTTTCGTTCGAGTATGAGTTATTCATTTCGTGTTGTGTCGAAAATACTTTATGTTTTGGTACTGTGAGAATTTAACTGGATACGAGTGGGAATCCCAATTTACATTAAGTTTATGATCCTTACATGGGGGATTGTAATCGTTATATGGTATCGCCCCGTTAGAGGAGTAAAAAAAATTAGGGACTGATAACATTAAACCATAAAAAGTAGAGGAATATCAGTGTCTTTGCCAAAATATGCTTACATTATGTTTATGATATGTGGTACGAAATAAGTTATGCATCATATGAATTTTTCGAAGATGGTGTATGTTTGATATGTTTGTGCTCGAATATCCCACTTACCGAGTGTCGACTATATCACTCACTCCTTAGTTTACCCTTCTCAGATAAGTCAGAAGATGAAATCGATGAACTAGAACAAGGTCAGTTTTGTGCAGGCTGGTAGTAGATACATGAAGAAGTTGCATTAGTTTATGTTATTTATTTATTTTACTTTATAAAACGATTTCACATAATTATATCATTTGAGATATTACGTTGTAAAAACGATTCTACGTGATGGTATTTATGATGGAAACTAGTTTTGGTTTATACTGTAATACGAGGTTTGTTATTTGGTGATTATGTGATTGTTGAACAACGCTAATATCGATAACCTTGGTTTCGGGACGTGACAAAAAGTAACTCTCTAGCTAGAATCACATTTATCAAAATCTGTCCTAAACATATATTAGATTGATGAAACATATTACATCTAATTTGTTCACACCTAACTATAAATTAAACAAACAAGAATAAAATTAAGCTCAAAAAGTAATTTGTTCACACTTAACTTCAAAAATTGGATCAATTAAGATTCAAACTGAGACACATAAGATCATCTTATGTCCACACCTAACCATCTAATTATTTTATTTTAGAGACAGTAATCTTTATACTTAATCATCCACTATTGGCGGATAAATTTAGAAATTACGTGTGAATTGGCAGTGGCACCCACCACCTAAAGATTTCCAAACAATTTCCTTTTTAATATTTATTCATGCAATAGTCTTCGATAAGAGAGAGTTAGTGTCGTTATGCCATTTCAACCTATAATTCTGTTTTGGTACAGTTTCTGCACCAAAATAGTACAGTTTCTGCATCAAATATAATATTCATCTTCAACCCATTTACTTCAAACCTTACACTAAAAAGTATATTCTTAGAATATTCTTTTTCTTTACTATTTATTTATAAATTTAACAATATAATTATAAGTAATGTTAATATTAGTATTATAATTATAATTTTGTTTTTTCAATAGTTAAATTTATTTATTTAATTCTTATATATATTTACTCTAATATTTATAATACGAATTAATACAAATGCTTCATTATTAAAATTGACATAATTTTAATACAGATAATTTATTTTTAGAACTTATATAAATATAATATTAATCTCCAACCCATCTACTTCAAATCTTATTATAAAAAAAAATATTCTCAAAATATTCTTTTTAATTTGATTTATTTAATTATTTTAAATATATTATTGAATATATTATTATTTAAAAATATCTAATTATTAAAATAATATGTTATTCTTATATAAATAATATTTATAATTTTTAATATTAATATTTATAATTTAAAAAAAAAACAAAAAAAATAAAAAGAAGAAATGGAGCTACGTTATTTTAAAATAGCGCGCAGAGCTCCGTTGGAGAACAACCTTTGCATCAACGCCATTTTGGTGCAAGGGTTGGAGAGTGCATGGACAAATCTTGACCATCCATCCTATCATGGGAGCAATGCCCACATAGGTAGGATGAAATAAACCGGTTGGAGATGCTCTTAGTAGTTGGTCTCTTTAATTTTTTTTCTATAAATTTTCTAGATTGCCATTTTTGTTCATTGATAGAATATTATTCAATCTCAAGTTTTACAATCATTTAATTTAGCTAAATAGTTTTTGTTTTTAAGTTTTTTTTTACGGAATTTATATTGTTTTTTAATTTATGATTTTTTTTATTAATTTTTAAAAATCATAGTTTTTTTAAATAAATTTAATAGAACGTGTTTGTGAAAATAAATAATGAAACTCGACGCGATCGCTTGTTTTGTCGTACATACCAAATGAATTTTCCACCAACGTGAATCACTAAACAGCGAACGGATAGAAATTTCCAGCGCAAATGATTGCTTCCATACAATATCATTTTTGTTTGAAATCCTATATATGTATGTATATAAATATAAATATATATCCACACACAATATATATATATATATATATATATATATATATATATATATATATATATATATAATTGGAGTAGACTTTTCGTGAGACGGTCTCGCGAATCTTTATCTGTGAGACGAGTCAACCCTACCGATATTCACAATAAAAAATAATACTCTTAGCATAAAAAAGTAATACTTTTTCAATGAAGATCCAAATAAGAGATTCGTCTCATAAAATACGACCCGTGAGACCGTCTCACACAAGTTTTTATCATATAATTGTGTGTATATATATTTACAGCAGTTTTGCTATGCTGGACACCTACTGTGCACACCTATGTGAGCACCAATGAGGTGTCACTCACCCATTGGATGTGATGAATTAAATATAAAAAAATTGCGCATACAACGGGTGAGTGATACCTCATCAATGCTCACATAAGTGTACACGGTAGATGTACAACTTGTCAAAACTAATATTTACAGAATTATATATATTGTACCGTTAGCTTCAGTTTATCACTTTTGGGAAAACAAAGTTTCACCTCTCTCTCTTAATAATCGGTATGTTTGATTAATGATAAAAATTTGTGTGAGACGATCTCACTAGTTGTATTTGTGAGACTGATTTTTTATTTGGGTCATCCATTAAAAAATATTACTTTTTATGCTAGAGTATTACTTTTTATTGTGAATATGGGTAGGGTTGACCCGTCTCACAGATTATAATCCGTGAGACGGTCTCACATGAGACTCACTCAAGATTAAAATAATCAATATAAATATATTCAGTGCAAATTATTTAAATACAAAAACTTATGTGAAATCGTATCAATTTTGTTAGGCGGTCTTGAATCTGACCCAATTCACAAAAAATTATCACATTTTATAACAAAATTATTAATTTTCATGATATATATGGATTAAATCGATTCATCTCACGAATATAAACCATCTCACAAAAAACCTAATTTTATTTAAAAATGTCTTGTGTGCTATTATCTTTATATGGTTCAGATCAATAGACGAGTATTACCGTTTCTATAGGAGATTTTTTTTTTTTTTTTTGTGGCGGAAATTAAATGAATAAGACAATCGGTGAATAAGACAATCGGACAATTAATTTTGATCACAAAAACTGTCACCCACGAAATGTTACATTGCTTGACAGCGCAGTAGACAATTTTCCTTTCCCAAAATACACGTATACCACACACCGGCTACCAAATATATTTAGTTGTTTTTTTTCATGAAAACCTTGCGTAAAATTAATCCGGTAAGACCCGTGTTACAAGATTAATGAGCTAAAATATGATATTTTTTAATGACACGCCATAATAAGATACGTATTTTAGGCGAAATACCTAACTTCTATGGTAAAAACTTGTGTGAGACGCTCTCACAGATCGTATTTTGTGAGACAAATATTTATTTGAGTCATCCATGAAAAAATATTATTTTTTATGTTGAGAGTATTATTGTGAATATTGATAAGATTGACCCGTCCTACAGCTTAGGATCTGTGAGACGGTCTCACATTAGACTTACTCAACTTCTATATTATATTCCACCAAAAATATTGGTATGTATTATTTTAAACTTAACTTTATGAGTGACATGATAAAATTAACTTACATCAATATTTTATATGATTGATTTAGATTAACTGTCGATTTTTACTATATAGTGATATATAATAGATAAATTGAACATGAATTTTTTTGAAAAAATGTTTAATAATATCGTAGGTCTCTTGTGAGACGGTCTCACGAATCTTTATATGTGAGACTGGTCAACCATACCGATATTCACAATAAAAATAATACTCTTAGTATAAAAATTAATATTTTTTAATGTATGACTCAAATAAGATATATGTCTTACAAAATACGATCCGTGAGACTGTCTTACACAATTTTTTCTCTTAATAAAAATAGTTAATCTAATCTCTATACTTTTTAATATATTAGAGAATATCTTTCTTCTTTTATAGAGGTTGTTGGGTTAAGCTTATCTGAAATACTTTGCTAGTTTTTAGAGACTGTAATATTTTAGAATTTTAAAGACTTTTATATCTTATATATGAGTTATTTTGAATAGTTTATGAATATAATCGAACTTATTCGATATATATATATATATATATATATATATATATATATATATATATATATATATATATATATATATATGTTAGGTTCCATATGCCCATGTTACATGCATGTACGAATAAAAATTTCCTATCATGCAATTTTTTAAAGATTTTTTACATAAATCTAATTTCTCATACAAAAAATAACGAAAGAAATAGGGGGACCAAATAAAGAAATAAGGGGAAACTTCTAAAAATTAGAAAGATCATGACATTATTTTCTGTATATTTGACTTCCGTATTATATATAGTATACATATGTGTGTGTATATACATATACATACACAACCGCATGTTCCTTCAATATGAATACACAGCAAAATCTAATATAGATTTGAACCAACAAAAAACTCGTATGAGTGTCTCATCCAATGGTTCAATTTTTTGATACGAAAATCATGTCGGATATATCAATCTCATGATGAGAAAATATTATTTTTCATGTAAAAAATATTACTTTTATGAATCGTATTGATTCGTCCGCCTCACATGAGACATATATATTCGTTTGAACCAATTTGTGACCATTAAAGGACTGGAATATTTTGTTCAAGAAGAAACTAAAAGGTCCAGTTATATTATACAAAAATTTCCAGGAAATTCATTGAAAGACTAGTTCAGCTGCATGATTCTCCATTTTGATAATTTCCTCTCCAATTCCAACAAGTTTCCCATTCTGAAACGCATGAGCCATGAGGAAAATAAGTATATTAATTACTATTTTCTTTACCAACGTAGACCAACCTTATTATATACTGGGAAATTTCATTTAAATGAAAATTATACACATACCACAATAAAAATAAAATAAAATAAAAAAATCTCCAAATCGGTACTCCTACATATAAAAGTCTATTTGTGTTTCTAAATCGGTGCCACAACCCTTTTTTTTTTCCCGTTTCTAAGTAAAATTCGTATCCCTAAGACAAATGCAAACAGCCGAACGCTATAATTTATTTTATTTTTCCTTTCCCCAATATATATTTCTAACATCTCCAGATATGACCATTGTTTACAGTAGAACTTTCTGCACTTTCTACAAAGCAACGTCAGTTGCACTTGAATTTATTAAACAAAATCATCTTTATTTATTTCTTAAATTGGAGTAACAAAAAGTCCAGTAAAAATAATATTGGTTATTATTAACATATTTTATTATTATTGTTTGCACATAAAATTTGCAAACACGTGTCAGACACGAAATCATGTCAAATATTAAATTTGTCTATTTAAAGCAAACAATATAAACCCCGAATTGAAATTTAGTTATAATTTTATGGGTAAGCCACTAAAACTAGAAACTGGATGAATATGCTAAAAACTAATAAGTGAATTAAACGAACTAAAAATAATTAAATTCGCAGAGCATTTTTGTAGTAGTTTTTTTGTGAGGATTGATTTGAGAAAGCTCCTTCCAACTTCATTCTCCGCTTTTGCTCAAATTTCTTCAAGTGATTCCTTACATTTTTCCACAATCATTCGTAGGGGCATAACTTCCCTGACCACATATTTGGGATTATTTCTTAAATAATATAATTTCCTTTTAAACTAATAGGCCTTTGACTGCTGAGCTTTTGCATTCGGATTTGTCACTTGATTTTGGGTCCAAAAAATACTCGTCACTGTAGCTCAGTAGCCAAATTGGTCTGCATAGAAGTTCAATCTTCCTCGCATATGGTTTTATATATCTAGGAAATTAGAAGACTCTATATCTACTTGCATTTAATGTGTTTGATGTTTGTCCGAGGTACATCAAAAGCTTGTATATTCCATTAATTCTCTTTAGCTAACTCTAATTTCGGAATTTAGAATTTTGAGGGACTTGAATTCATTGTCTGCGAATCAACACTCTGATTTAAAGTTATTCATGCTTGTTGGTTCATGAGTGATGATTCTTCATTATTTGTTTGGCTCCACCATGGTAATCCTATGAGCATAAACTATCAAGTTTGCGGCCATTCTTTGAATTTTTGATGTGTTAACTTTCTATATTGCAGAAATCCGAATCTCAAGCCAAGACTCAACCTCTACCATTGCTTTTCAGAACACGTATGATTAGCTCGAAGTATTCTATATTATACCATTGCAGATATTGGTAGCAAATTGATTAAGAAAAAAGAGAACATCCCGAAGTAAACTAAAATCGAAACATCAAAACAAACACATCTTAGAATGCTTAGAGCTTGCCCGATATTTAGATAATTAGATGTATGTTTTTTTCTGACAAATGTTGATCAGATCGCATCACGTAGACCAGTTTTTCTTTTATGATCTTATTCAGTGTGTTATTGTTACTTGCTCCATCTTATCTGTCATTTACTTGTATTGGTAGCTACTTATGACATGCAAACCAAATTCATTGAATCCATCACCATCTCAATCAAACACAAAATTCAAGGATAAAACATACAAACCGAAGGATTCAAAGCCATACTTTGGCCACTATATCATTTACACACGTAAGTGACTAAATAATCATACTTAGCAACATTTTTCCACAACAAAAATGTTCTTGTAATACTCAGCCGTCCCTATACACGATTTACAGTATTTTATCTTTTAATAATTTATAATATGCTATCAATGATAACTGATTTCGTTCCATCCTTACAAATCGTTTTCTTATGAAGCTGGATATAATGATGATGAGCTTGGGTTTGAATATATTAGGATGGTTATTGTGTTGAGATTCATGATGTATGCAACATTTGTGACTGTAATATACATGTTTGATATATGAAGCATTGATATTTAGATATTGAAATAAAAAGTTTGATTTGAGACAAACAATTAATTGGTTGAGGTGAGGATTTGATAGAACTTACGGTGGATATGTAAATGGTATATAAGATCTAAAGATAGAAGGTATTTGACAAAAAAGTTGAAAACAAGTATTGCGTTAACCCATAATTTATGAAAATTCGAGCATGAAGCACCAGAAACTGGGTGCCTGTACCTTCAAGAAGTGAAAAATTCGAGCACTGAGCGTCTCAGCACCTGAAATGCGGCGCCTCAATGCCCGTCAATGAATAGCGGAGGAGCACCTCTAAGCAAACATGACCGGCACAGACCGGCTCCTTAGCGCCTCAGACCAGGCGCTGAAAATGCGACTTTAACACTTAAAAATCCAGGTTTTCAGATTTTTTAAGCCATTTCTTCGCTTCTTAGAACAAAGATTGAGAGAGACGAAGGCTTCTCAATTTCTTCCACAAATTACGTACAAATCATCCAAAACAAGGATAATTGAAGGCATAGAAATAATCTATGCAGAAAACTCTCCTGGGTATGTGAATTGTTCATAAAATTCTTGCTTTATACTTGTGTATTCAAGGGTCGCTAGTGTTTATCATGAATTACTTCAGCTAAAAGCTCATAATCTTGAGATAAGGAGCGGACGAGCAGCTTCGACACTTTCCTCCTCCGAGAAAGCGACAAGGGGAATCCTTTCTAAACCTCCCAGCCTCTCCATTAAATGCCTTTGACAATTTTCAGCAGCCATAATCCCGGCAGAGTACGCCCCATGTACTGAACCTTGATGGTCAATGCTCACCGCTTCGCCTCCAAAGAAAAGATTGCCAACTGTTGCTCGAAGACGATCATATATATCTTCCGAATTCCCAACTGCATCATAAGAGTAACATCCTAGAGTATTTGGGTCTGTTCCCCAGCGTGATACGAGATACTGGACCTGTGACAGGACGAGTAAATAGCTATGTCAAAGAAAACGGAGCAACTGGTCTCGATAATAGGTAAAAAAGAAGAAAAAAGCTAACGAAATAACAATTGCATTATGTTCATGCAACAAAAGTTATCTGCCATATTCAATGCAACGTATTCAAATGGAAACAACAAATTTCAATCCTCTCGGGTCCTCCAATCCTGCAAGAATAACATTAAACTTGGAGGAACCCAACTGGTATTAATGTTCAAGAGGATAGCAATGATTTTGTCCACTCTTTCGATACAAAGAAATCTGTGGCAAACTCTTCTCCTCTTGAATCATCAAAATATCACATCTCTCTAGCTTAACGTTATGGCATGAGGCCCCACAAAACATGTTTCTCTAGGGCCTCGTGAGGAATGAGGAGAGAGGCCTACAAGAGGTAGTGGTCATAGGCAGCTTTAGTAAGGTGGAGGTTATAGTTAAGCCATCGTCATCTGGAACCACTTTTATTTATGAGTGAAATAAATTATATAGATTAAAATTACAAATACTGCAAAAAGAGCCCCAGAGCTATGAAACATGGTCCAAATAATATATCCAGATAATTAGCAAATTGATAATCTTACAGGTTCAGTAGCATCAGGAAACATGCGCTTCAGCTGTAACATTACAAAATCTGCAGCAGCCTCATCTGACAATTTCTCCAGGTCAAATGCGAGGGCTCCAGCTGCCATAAAGACAAGGACAGGGTGACCAGTTGCCTTGTGAAGATTGAGAAAATAACCACATGAATAAGAAGTCGGTGCAACAATGCCCAAGAATTCCACGTTCGGCCAAAACACATCGTCAAAACTTAATGCAATCTTATTCTCATTTCCTATTCCAAGATCTGCTATTGCAGAGAGTTTCCACTCAGGTAGCTTAGGCTCAAACTCAATAAAGTTGGATTTTAGAATCCCAAGAGGCACAGTGACTATTGCAGCATCGGCAACAAAGTTCCTTCCATCTTCGACAGTGACCACAACCTTATTATACCCATTGATAATCCTTTTAACCCTGCATTTCATGATTAAAGACATGAACAAAAGATAAAAAAAACGAGAAAAGAAAACTGTGAATGAAAGAATTAGACCTTGAGGTGAATTATAGCTAAACTACGACCAGAATATGGATAAATTTTAAATTATCTTTTTAAGTTAAACGCATTAAGCAGAAAATGGCATCAAGAAGCATTTCCTGACACAATTGGGTTAAGCGAAGCTTGCTAAAAGCTCGCATATGAAAATCAATGTGAGTGACGAGTGATCCAAACCATCCTATCCTTCACCATGAAGCACCACCTTCTTACTTACACAAACAATTTAACTATAAAATATTGGCCCGGTGTACTGCATATTGTTATCATGCATCTTTCTTTCACTTTCGTCCTCAAAAAATAAAGGAAGGCCAAATAATATACAGCAACACATGAGTTTTCTTTTACGTAAACAGAAATTACTTTGCACTTCTATCTTCTTAGACAGCCCAACCTTAATAATTTAGCTCCTTACTATCTGAATAGTAAAGGTATTTCATGCTTGATCAAGCAAATTTAGGTAGTAATAATGTCATTGACAAATAGGTGCTTTGTTCGACTGATTCTACACCATTCAGTTTATGAGCAAGCATACCGGTGATTTAGGCGTATGTCAATATCTCTTGACAGGGCCTTTATCACTGGGTCGTATCCTTGAACCATAAGCCCGTGACCACCAGAAAGTACTTCCTCCTGAAAAGCAGAATAGCAACAACAACATAAGCAAACTGCAATGATACAGATGGTAGTTGCTCCTGACCTGGACAAGCCCATTCAACCTAATATGTATCAAGGTTTCCGAGCATACTTACAGAAACTTACATTACCTTCTGAACTATAACATTTCAAAAATTACTCATAATCATAAAAAATCTAGCAGCAAAATTAAGATGAAATTAGCCAGAAAATAAAGTGTACTCGTAATCATAAAAAGATCTAGCAGCAAAATTAAGATGAAATTAGACAGAAAATATAAGTGTCTAAAATACAGAAATTTGGTGAAAAGTGTAGATCAACATCTTTGAAGAAACGTCTGTCTAGGAAAATATAGGTATCGACAAATAATTTTTAATGTTCAGAATTGGCAGTAACAAAATAAACAGTGTATATGCATATAACCACTTCTGCAGAAACACAATCACTTTGAACAATCAATGGATCAAATTAAAACCCATGATCAAATTGAAATCAAAGAAGAATAGAAACTTACCTGATCCCAGGTTTTCAAAGATATCATATCAGCATCTGCAGCAAACCAAGCCTCCATTCTACATAAGTACCATTGCAATACTTCATGCGCAAGGCCTTTTAGTCTAGTGGCACACAAGTAACAGTGTTGAGCACCCATTTCATGTCTTGAAGATTAATCTGAAGAGCAAATAATAGTCTTATTTAATTATATCATATACCTCAACTCTGGATGCCTATCCAACACGATCGATATTGCTTGCCTAACAGACATGTCATTGCTATGCTCTTTCCTCACTTTATCGGTCTAGAATTCACAAAAAAGGAAAAAGAATATTCTTGTTTGTTATAGAAATCAATAAGTGCATCAAAAATCAAAAGTTCAGAATCTACCTCCTCAAGAATTTTCTTAAATGTGTCTCCAACTTCAATAACTGTATTTTGGGGAACTTGATGACCATTCCCGTCAAAGAGTGCATAACTGAAGGGAACAAATCAAGGCCATTACTAGGAAATTGTGACACAAAAATGATGAATAATTCTCAATAGAAAAACATACTACTGGTGCAAACATGAAATGAAGATTGTAGAATCAATTCACCAACGTCAAATGAGCAAAAAAAAACACATAGTGTTCACAGATGCATTAACTGGAATAATGAAACACATTTGTCAAATCAACAGCCATCTCAAGTTAACTTATCAAATCAAATATGGTTGACATGGCAAGAGTCATTTTAAGTTTTCGGCCCAAAGTTATAAATATTCTACCTGAATAAGCAGTTATATATAGTTGTAAAACTGCAGAGCAACTTCATACCTTTCCAAATCGTGGTCATAAAGAATTGAGTCGTCACCACTTGTCCGATACAATTTAAGGCCCAAACGACGTATAATTGGGGACAGAGGATTCTCATTGCAGACTCCATGTAACCTAAGTATATTTTGAGCAAAAGTAGAAACAACTCAAAAAATATTACAATTAACAAAATGCAAGTCCTGAATACCAGGTAAATTTATATTATATATTTGGCCTTACTAGGTATATTTTCTAAAAAATTCTAGATCCCATTGTTCTTTTTTTCTGACTGCACTAGCAAGAGGAATGACTTTATGAACCAGTATTTTGTACCCTAAAAAACATACGAGTCCATAGTTTCTAAAGTTTCAGAAATTTTAAAAATAAATATAACACCAGCTAAGGTAATGAAATATACAACTGTTGGCATTATGGAAGCGAAACATACTCTACAAATATCACACTTATCTTTATGACACTCAATAGAAAGGGAAATCTGGAAATTAATGAGGGATTTTACTTTGGAATTTAATGCATTAGAAAGGACGAACTTCAATTTCTTTTTTCGCCTATTCTATCCTATTCCTTTGAAACAGGTAGGGCTTCAGCGTGAATGTTGACGAGGTAAACACATAGGCAAAAGAATCAACAAAGAAAACTCTAAAGAAAATAAAACTTTCACTTGCCAGGAAGCACCCATATCGATAGGGTAACCAAATGAGTAATCGGTGAAAATACGCCCGCCAACTCTATCTTGTGACTCCAACAAAATCACCTAAAATAAAGATTGCCTCCACGTGAATAGAGAAAGCTAAAAACAATTGGATGTTCCACTGTTAGAAAAAGATACTTTTACTCAAAACTTGGATATTGTACCTTAATACATGCATTGTGAAGCATGCGCGCTGCAGCAACCCCTGATATACCCCCACCAATGACAATGACTGAAGGCAGTGGACTTTGCTGCGTCTCAGCATAAGAACTATATGTACCTAATCACAAGATAAAAGTGGATAAAACAGGTAGAAGAAATTAGTACCGGAGGCATAGGTTACACTTCTTGACACTGGAACCACATCAATTCCTCTCCGCTAACTTTATAGCATGAATTTTCGAAAGAAAATACCACAGCTAACAGTTGCATGGCAGCTAGCTCTTACTGACAACCCATGCGGCCATAGCCCAGGCTACTACTTCGTCACAGAGAGGATTGTCAGCAAGGTATGATTACGACTAGAATCAGGAAAATAAAAAGCATGCATACAACTGTCTTCACATAATTCAAAGCCTACAAAGAATGCCACCTGAAGCACAGGCAATGCATGAACCAAAAGAATGGTGAGAAATTAATTGAAATGCAAGATTTAAAAAAAAAAAACTAGGCCGTTCTGATTTATCCTCAAAAGTAAACATACAAATATTATCTAATTGTCATTCTATTTTTCCAAACCATATTTCCACCTCATTTTCACATTTCCACAAAATTCTTTTAACTCAATATTTCCTTGATTCCCAAAAATCGTCAATTATAACTATAGTATATCCCAATTCTCAAACTGAACTACTGAAGGGTTTTAAAATAACTTTACTACACCTACAACGCTGTTCGAAAATTTATTTCTTAATCAGTTGACAGTTTATGTTAGCGTGAATCAATAATTATGTAAGATGTTCATGCTGATATACGGCATCAAATTGGGTTGTCGATCAGTCTTTTGTGTAAGATTGGTTGGAAGAATTTCTTAATCTTATCATTCAATTGTACAATTTAAATTTATGGAAAAATAATAATTAACAACTTATGAATAATTTTGAAAGAGAGTAGGCATCTATGACAAAAAAAAAAAAAATCATCCTAAAATAATGCCAAACACCCATCTTATTTCCAGAAAACAACAGGAGGCACTTACAAATGAACTGATTAATGAATCAGAAGAATAAAGGATAACTAGCTTTCTATTTTTCAGTGCACAATTAAGAGTCTTATTCACCATGAGGTTGAAATTCTTTCTTGAGCAAGCCACCATTAAGAATAAGATACATAAAAAAAGAATCAAAGGCGTTACTTTATTCTACCACAAAATCAATTGAATACAACATACAGAATATCCATCCGAATAGTTACAAAAAAATGTCTGGCCTGGTCCCATTGACAGCTCTACAAAAGCAACAGTGTGGTCCTGACTAAATGACGCGCAAGGACCAGTAAGGGTAAGGCCAAAATTGCAATAAAAGAGACCTAAATTAGCAGAAAAACCGAGGACCAAACGTGAACAACTTTCAGAACAATATATTTATCTCAAAAAATCCTTCAGAAGAGCATTAGCGATAAAATTAAAAAATAAAAATAAACATATCAATGATAGCGGAATCCAACAGAGATCGTTTAGATAGACCTTTTTACCAAAGCAGAAAATTACCAATCATCAGCACCGATTAAAAGCAACATAAACAACAATTTGTACAGAAAAAATCACTAATAGCACAAACAAACAAAAATTAAAAAGAGATCCGACACTAACCGTCGTAAAACTCATCTGCGATCAAACCATCACCATAGCCGAGCCCCATTATCCAAAAATCGACAGGATTTATCACCACTAGTCCTCCCAAACTCAATAATTGCAATCGAACGCAAAAAACAAGCAAGGGTCAAAATCTAATCTGATCTTCGAAAAAAAACGAAAAATTACGGCTGTATAGGAATAGGAAAATTGGATATCAATTGGGAGGAATGGTAAAGAAGGAAAAGCATAAGGCCGCAATGATGCGGCAGAGGTTGGAAGAAAAAAGCAGCTTATCCTCAAAACAGATCATAATCACAGCATTCACAAAAACTTCGATCCGATGCGACGATGATTTTCCGTAGCGTGTATCGATTCCCCGTCAATCCAACCGATCGAATTCCCCTCGGTTGCATAGATCGGTCCCCGACCTCAAATCCTAACAATCTCTCTTTTTCCTCTGCTTCTCCTGCAATTCAATTCATTTATAGATCGAAATAAAAATATGCATGAATCCTTTATTTTAGTATTTGGGGGCAACATGGGGATTTCCCAATAAGATAGTGGCACAGTGGAGTCGGCAGATTTATAAAAATTTGGTCAATTAATTTTTTGAGGAAAATGACGATAAGTAATCAAGATTACATTATAGCTATCTCAAATTTTTAATAAAAACACAAATTTTATAAACTTCTCTACCCAATCTTAAATTCAAAAACAAAAAAAAAAATTATGACTCCGCGCAATTCAATTATCTTTCATTTAAATTTTAAAATAAATAAATAAATTGTGTGTGGGGCTTGCACCCCACGCACGAGTGCAACAAGCGTGAATGTGAGTTGTTTCCAAAGAGAGTAGACTGTTTTGGGTTTTGGTGCACTCCGTTTTGCAATCATCCCAACATAGTAACATCCAATACATGAGGCTGAGTTCGAAGTTAGAAAAATAAAAAATAAAGAAAAAATTAAGTGAAATAGTAGGCCCGACAAAAGTTGTTTTTGAGTTTGCAAATGTGGGAGATGTTTATAAAATTGTAAGTTTTTTACTTTTGATGTAATCCAATATGTCTCAGTTTAAAATATCAAAGTCGAGTTTATGCTAGAGCAGTCACACTAATCCATTCAATTACTATGACGGCTCTTGCTTAATAAGATAGAATAGATTTGTGGTGGGAAAATTGATTTCGATCGGAAAATGAAATATTCCTTATTTGAGTGTTATATTGTCGTGCTCGCTAGCAAGTCCAAAGCGATTTGAATTGCGTCCCTTTGGGGTATATTTTAAGAGGCGGCTCTTGTCGACCGTGGTTTTCTTCTATAAAAGGGTAGGGAAAAATAGTATATAATTTATATTTTTTCATTAAATTAATGACTAAGATATAAAAATAATAATTTCGTAAATAAAATATATAAGAAACGAGCCGCAGTAAAAGTGAATCTAACAATTATAAGTTTTTCAATTAAATATAAAATAAAAAGAAACAAATTAAAGCTCATTTAAAATTAACCAGCCTCGGCCCCTTGAAAATTAAAATCAGGACCCACCCCATTATAATTTTTTAATCTCTGTATTGAACTCAAAACATTGATAATAACTACGTATAACCAACCATCTTCCAAAAAAAGGCTCATTTTACCTCTTTTTTCAACTTTGGGGAAAAAGTCGCCATCTAAATTTTTTTTTAGTACAGTCACCTAGCAGTTTGATTCTCATTTTGAGATAAAAACTATTTTTACAATTTTACATATAATATAGTTAATTAGCTAAAATGTTAAAAATCATTACGTACATCAAACACATATGCATTGTGTATTGGAGCAGAGTAAAATAAGATATTTAGTGAATTAAAAAATCTCTCACATTTTATTGTTGGTTAGAGGGTTTGAATTAAAAAAAGTGCTAAGTGAATAATAAAAAAATTAAAAGATGGTAAAGACTTTTAAATAAAAGGTGTTATGTGAGTAATTGGACTCGAACTTAGGGATCAGACGAGTTGCGGGGCGAGAAGGGGAAGTGAATTCAACTTGACACTGTCGAAAACAGAGAGACGTGTTATTAGATAACTTAGCCCCCACTCAGTTTTTTGCATGTATCTTTTGCTTGTTAGATACCTTCGAACAAAAAATGGCGATACAACGAAGAACCAATTCAGTTTCCCCATTGAATATTAAATATTACATTAAGAAATTTAATGACACCACTGCAGCTGGTGTTATTTTTACACCCTTATTCTCTTCGGAATTTGTAGATATTCCAACAGAGTGATGGAGGAGACTGAACGTCTTAACGAGCTTGTACTGGATGATTTTGAGGTTAATCCAGTTCTTTTTTAACCGGTATCATTTTTCATAAGTTAAACACAATTAAACAATACCGTTGAATCTATTCTAACGTTAATAATGATGGCAGATTTCCGAGGAAGAGAAGTATAACCAGAAGCTGGACTCTGGACTGTATACACTTCAGGTGTCTCTCCTCGTACTTTATTGTATTAGCAATCAAACTTTCTGTTCTTAAATTACTGTGGTTGTGTGACCATCTAAAAAAAATTCAGATAACCGAGTCCGACGTTGCACTAGCTACATTGAATGGATTGGATTTGAAGTTTTGGATGGCCTACTTTACATAAGTAGAAAGACACAAGTTTGACTTGAAAATGTTAGCTTGGTTCTCTGAGATGAGAATATAGTATTTGTTCCCCCTACATTGATGGTGTAATCCTCGAAACAATTTCTCAATTTATCAACCGACAGTACTTTATGAAAAATTAATTGTGAAATTTAATATAAACTTTATATAATAACTCGATCTCAATGACAATTGAAGAAAGGATACAAGAGGTTAATCTTACGATAAGATATTATCAATAAGAAAAGGTAAAAAATTCAATTGCGCCAAAGTTTTGATTCATAGAATCCATAACTATGTCTTTCTGATAATAATTTGAACTAATATTATTGCGGATTTGTTATTACGATCTCTCTTTCTTGTCAAAAGTTTGACTGCAATAAATCTTTAAAGGAAAGTTGATACGAGTCCCATACATAACGTTTTAAATTGGCATTCGTTATCTTGATGCCAAATCCAAAATAAATCGAGTTCCAATTTCATTCACATCAAAATTTGTCAGATTAACATCCATATTCATTCTTCAATGCTCCCCTAGATTGATCGCTGATAGTTTCTTGGCTAAATCATGATTTGCAGGAGAGCTTCCAAAGTCTACATCAATAGTCCATGTCATCGGAAGCGTCAACTCCCTGGAATCGAAACCACGAAAATAAACATCAAAACAAAGTACCAAAGAGGAAACAGCCAGCCTTGCGGAGAACGCCAGAGGAAAGAAAGAAACTTGCTCACCCTTCAACTCTCTTGCGGAGGCAACGGTTGATGCGATTCAGAGTGTAGTTTCCAATCACAAGATCGAGTTTCTTCGACAATTTCGGTATCTTCGTTTTTGGTAAAACATCCCATATCTTGACGACTTGAGTCTCCGTCGAATGATCATCCTGAAGGATGTCTGTGGTCCATATCAGTTGTAATTTCCCCTTTACTCCATAGAGCTGCATTAACTGTGAAGAAGCTCCATCCATGTTACAAAAGGTATCGTCCTTGCTCTTTTTACGCCAGCCATTTGACAGCTTCACCACCAGAGAGATCACTTCTTCATGGATCCCTGTTCGTCGAAATTTTTTCATGGAATCTTTGAATTCACTGCTGAATTGAACCTGGGACGAACGAAAGGTTTATAATCAAGTTCAAGACTAGTCAAGGCCGAGGTTCTAACGGATGGCATGATGGCAAGTACCTTCCACTTAGACGTTTTGAAGAGAACGGAATTCATATCAAACAGTGAATTCATCTGGCCGAGCTCGATCAGAGCATTGTTAATTGCAAGAGCCAAGCTCATGTTATCACAAGCATTGTAAAAGCAACCGCGGCGTTTGGCATCAAGGACCAACTTTTTCCAAATAGAGCCGCTGTTTGACAAGGTGGCACCATTCCCTAATATCCAGAGGCAGAACCTGTAAACATACGTGTGCAAAAACATGGAATTATTTTGTCAAAAAACAGGAATAATGAATCCGATAATTAGCTCTGGTAGTGTATATGTTACTTGGCTCGGGTCAGTGCTACGTTGGCCCGTTGGCAATTCGATAGAAACCCCACAGATCCATTCCCATTGCAACGAACAGTGGAGATTATTATAATGTCTTCTTCGCCACCCTGAAAACCATCAACAGAACGCACATTGACCGAAAATTCGTCATTCGCGTTCGTGCTGTAACTGCTTCCTAGTCTCTTTTCAATTGCGGCAACTTGAGCCTTGTATGGTGATATGCAACCAACACGAACTTTTTTCTTTAATGCAATCGATTCTATGAAAAAAGAAGTAAAGCTGGTGAGGATTCATGTCTATATATATCGGAGAAAGACAATGGAGAATTTGATTTGAAGAAACACTTTCTCTTTTTTAAGTTCGGCGATATTGTCTGATGCCAATGTAACGAAAACTCTAGTTATTATTTCTTTTATTCCAGATAGGAATTTAATATCAAGAATAATACCTTTATAAAGTTGGGACAAAATCTCAACCAACACGGAGACCTCCACCATATTTCTCCTGCTATGCTTATCATCAAAATTTTCCCTTCCCTGTGTCACATCTATGAAGGAGTAAGAGCCAAACATTTTTGCTTTGAGGTATGACCGAGCAAAAGATCTTTGTAAGACATTTCTTCCGTCAATTAGTTGTTTGTTGTAGAACTCCATATTTGGAAACAAGCTTATCGAAGGATCCATCCTATACTGCACGTTGAGAAGGTGCTTGCCTTGTCCCAGAGTCACAAGTCTCTCGAACAAACTCCTTCCAAACACGGCTCTCTCGCAAAGCTACCAAATATCCAAGAAAAGTGTTACATACAGAAATGAAATCTTTAAGATGACACGATCAGTAAAGAAAGCAAATTTGATTTCAAAAACCTTGCTTTGAACCATTGCTGGAAGTTGTTTCTCATCCCCAACAAGAATAGCATGGCGGAGACCGGGTAACTGTAATGGAATAGAGGATTCACATTCTTTGAGCTGTGCAGCTTCATCAATAATCACTAACTGGAATGGTGCCATCCCTTTTCTCTGCAATTTGGCTGAACTTGAGGCAGTGCAGAAAACTAAACAAGCATTTTGTAAACAAAAGTTCCGAATGTGATCATAATCAGAGAACTTTGGGACCGAAAAAGTTGCAGCAAGGATTTTCATTACTGCCACACACTGCATCACTTTGCTATCACTGGTGACATCCATATGAATTGGCAATCTTTGAATTTTTTGCAGCATATCGAGAACAATGACCATGTTGTTTACTACTTCAAACGGAAGACATGAAGTAGGCATATGGGTGTATAGCCCTGTTATGCAATGCACTAGCTGCTCCCTTAACGTGTTGAATATTTTCGTGAAAAATTCCTCAAATGTCAACAAAACGTTCTCTTCTGTTGCGACCCTTTTGTCCTGTTCACCACCTGTGGGTAGGCCACTTGAATGAGGCGGCTTCTTTTCCTTCGAATTTTTCTTCTTCTCCTTTAGCCCACGAGTGATTAACTCTTTCCAGAAGTTTCTTTTTGGTGTTCCATTCCAACTTTCATGATTTATTTCATTCTCAGTCTCATTTATCTCCTCCTGATCCACACCAGTATTGGACCCATCCTTATCTTCATCTATTTCTTTTGCTTGGTATCGTTTATACTGGCCTTGGGGATCTTCAAGTAAGCCTATCATTGATTCTAAACTACCTTTCCATCCAGTTAGAGGGTTAAAACAATGAGCTAAAACAAATACACGGTGATCAAGAAAAAAATCATAAAGGTCATCTTGATCAAGAATATTCATTCTTTTCTTATTACCAAACAGAACTACATCACCCAATCCATAAGTATCGTATTTTAGCGTTCCGCTTAGCAAACTCATCAAACGTTTTGCAACCCCTAGCACGGCAACATTAGTTGGAGCACAAGTCAATGTCCTACATTTCATCCTTAAAAGGGAAACTACTAAAACAGAAATAGTCTTCGTTTTTCCAGTTCCTGGAGGACCCCATATTAGCTTCACAGTATTTTCATGCAGACAATTTGTGGTGGTAATGCAATTCAAAACAGCAGCCTTTTGGGAGTCCCCAAGTCCCATAGAGTCGATGGAGTCCATTGAATCAGAAATATGAGAGCGCCCAATCTTGTTAGAAGAACAAAGATTACAATCTCCTTTCGACTGTACATGATACCAACAAAATAATAATAAATAACATTTTGGCAGCATATATAATATTGTAGCTTCCAAAAAATAGAAACAACGGTTACTAAATTCTTACAGATGGATCAACTCTAAGCACAGAGTTGATCATGCTCATATTTCCTCCATGCCTGTCAGCATGCAAAGCTTGCCATATCCGCATGTTAGTCGTCAAGTTTGTGAGATGAACGATAAAAAGTCTATCCACCTTGTCTCTCTTTTCCTCGTATCCTTTTTCAAAAAAAATAGATTTGGAAGATAGGACATTGATCTTAAATGAATCCCCATTCTTGCCTTGAACTAAAGCGATAACATATGGCCTTTTAGGCCTATTTAAGTCATCAACACATTTCGGTTTTACGTCTGTCAAGGCCATTAAATCTCCAAACCCAGGTTCATACAAACCTGGACCTGATTTACATGTCAACTCATAAAACAGGTTGTTCGGGGGCTTGAAATATTTCTGTTTTTTGACACCGAAAACTTCACAAGCTGGTGCACGACTTAGAGTCGTAAAATTCGATCGCAAATCTGCACGCGTTTCTTCTATAAGTGGATAGAGGAATGACTTCAGGTAGTGATCTGCTGATAAGAATGTGTCCGGAATTCGATTAACCTGCCGAAGAATTTACAAATCATTAACAACAGGAAGAATCTTGACTCCCACAAACTCAAAACCCCGTGCACTACGTAAAATATCGAATTTCATGCATATACTATATTTGGGCTCCACCCCGCAAAACAAACACCACCACCTTTGTCATTAGACAACATATACATGCATCAAAATCAGAATTAGAAAAACAAACAAATCATGGATAAAAATCTATACTTATAAGGTTGGGATCGTGAAACCTTATTCCTGTAAAGATCTTTGTTCATGATATCTGCTATCGACCAAGAAAAAACATGTTCGATCAACCCTTGTCCTTTATCTTCCTTTTCCTTAGTCACATTCTTCTTCATATTCCCTTTTCCTCTTCTTTTAGTCCCTTCCATGATAAACGTAAATCCGAGAAAACCCACCTCTTCTTTCACAGTTTTTTCCTCTAGGGAGAATAGGAATGTGCAAAAATGGGAGGGAGCGGAGAATACCGAGGGACTGACCAGTTGACGCTTGGCTAGTAAGCTAAATGCTGGCTATGGAAGAATCGAAGAGAATGCACTTCATGTTGGGCATTCAAACGAGGAAGCCAGAAAGGCGCTACAAAGTTGGGGAGTTGAAGGGGTGAAGATTCAAGATTATACATATATGTATGCATATAATGTGTATATATATATAAATATGAAAGACTTTCATATTCGTAATATGCAGCCAAATGTATTAATTTAACACACAAATAAACTTCGATAAGTAGAATACGACAAATTAAAATATGTATAAATATAAATACTTGTGCGCGATATTTACGAGCAAAATGTTCACTAGAAAATTGTAAATAGTTTATAAAAACAAATGCCAATGACACTTATGAAAACTATCTTCCTTAACAACTCAAATAAATAAATTGCATCCAAAATAGCCATACCCAAAATCACATATGCAAATACAGTATCACCTAAACCGGAGCCACAAATAATTCTTCAACCACCACTGTATACGAGTGTTGTTTTCGGGTGTCTTCAATATTACACGACAACATAGTACATATCGTGAGTTAATCACACAAACTCTTCACCAGAGTAAATCGTTATTCTTCGTGTTAAGTTTTTCTGCTCTCCGTTTTAGCTTTCAAAAACCATACACTGTCGTAATGCTAATCTCTTATTTATTTATTCTCTTTAACCAAGAGTTCATTCCATAAAAGAGTCATATATTATATGAAAATAAGAGTTTTTGTTAAAGATAAAATATATATGGATAAAATAAATCAAATCTTGGCAACCTAAAAATATTTTGATATTATAAAAAAAAATTTAAAGAATATATATCCTTTTCAACATGCACTATATGTATTTATACAAGGCAAAAACTTGTGTGAGACGGTCTCACGGGTCGTATCTGTGAGACGGATCTCTTATTTGGGTCTCACATAAAAAAGTATTACTTTTTATGCTAAAAGTATTACTTTTTATTGTGAATATGGGTAGGGTTGACTCGTCTCACAGATTATGACCCGTGAGACGGTCTCACATGAGACTAACTCTTTATACAATGAACTTTTCAATGATAAAAGGAAAAAAACACAACTTTTTCGACTGTCACCCACTTGCAACCAAATAATCGCTTTCCTGGTTTAATTTGTTTTTACTCGTTAATCGTTATGAAATTAGTTTTTTTTTTTAAAAAAAAAACAAGAAACAGTATTATTGCACCTAAATGGATCGATTATATAGTATTGGAATTGATTTAGAAAATGTTATATACATATCTTAAGTAACTACACATTTTCTGAATAACTCTGGCTCTTTTGAGTAGTATATACATGCAATTTCTTTACTGAAAACAGATTAGTTTGATAATATGTAAATTCGTTAATGTTGATAAAATTATTTTCAAACTAATACACTTAATAAAAACATGATGTAGTAGCAAAATTAAATCCAAGTACATTAAATTTTATAAAACTATGAAGTGCGAAGTTGGTAAAAAAAAATAAAAGTGTAAGTTTCATATTTTATTTTAAAAAAATTAAATATTAATCACATTTTCAATTAAATTCAATAATATGTAGATATATCTAAAGAGAACGCTAAACTAAGATATATTTTCAAACAAAAGAAGAAGATATATTTAATAGTTAAATAACATTAATTCCTCCTACACACAACAATACACATACACATAAATAAAAATAAAATACATTTAATTTTTATATAAATAAATATATCGGTGTAAATAATACATTGACCTAGCAATAAGAACGAGACCTCAAGACTTTTAGGTACGTAATTTTTAAATTGTTGGTGAGAATGAATTTAATCAGATAGTTGAAAGTGTAGTTTTGAATTTGATCTTTTTTGCTTTTTACAAGGGAAATGGACGTGTATTTTCCTAATTTAGATACGTAATTTGATGTTATTGATACATTGACGAACCAAATCAGTCGATATATAATAAATAAAGTGTAGTTTTGATTTTGATCTCTTTGCTTTTTAACAATAAACAATATTGTTGTGTATCTTTCTATTTTAGATATGTAATTTGATGATTGCTACATTGACGGAAAATAAATTAATATATAATAGTTGAAGTGTAGTTCTGATTTTGATCTCTTTGTCGTTCAACAAAAAAAACTAGTAAGTCAATAAATATGACTCAATTTAATATATAGTAATAGATAATATAATACAACAATAAATACAAAAACAGTAAATATAGCAGTAAATTTATGAATAAAAACTGGTCCACCAAAATAAGTGTTGGGAATAAGATAATAAAAAGAATATTTGAATAACAGAGTAAAATGTGAAGTAAATGCATAGTTATTTGAAAATTCTCGGAAACACAGTCGTAAAATCTCCGTTACTTTCTCAAGAAACCTCACTAAATAAACACACCAAAAAAGAAGAGAGAAGAAAAGAAACCAGTTTTGGAGTTTTATTTTGTGAAAAACAAAACATGGCTGGAGTTGAATTACTGCCGAAAGAATACGGCTGTGTGGTTTTTGTTCTTGTTCTCTACTGTTTTCTCAATTTTTGGATGGCCTCCCAAGTCGGCAGAGCCCGAAAGAAGTGCCGTTTCTCTCGTTTTACTTGGATTTAATTACGATGTCTTAGGCATTTAATCGAAAGCCCTTTTCTCGAGTTTAAGAGTTTCTGGGTTTTATCTTGTGTAGTTATGTTAATTTGATTGCAGGTACAAAGTGTTCTATCCGACAATGTATGTCACGGAAGCTGAGAACAAAGATGCTACGGTCTTTAACTGTGTTCAGGTTTTTTCTTCTTCTTTTTTTCAGTCAATTTAATGCATCGCAAGATGCTGTTCAGTTTTTTGTTTCCTTTTCTTTTTTTCAGGTTCATATTTTATGCTGTAGATCTCATGTGATTTAAAATTTTAAAAAATAATATTTTGTATAAGAATATAATATAGCAATAGTAAAATTATTCCTCGGAATGATAAGCTGAATTAAGATAATTATTGTTTAAGGACATATGAAAACTTATGGAAATATATTTTCGATTAAGGTTCAAAAATTATAATATTTTTTGTTTATGTTTTTTGGAATGAAAACAATCGAGAAAACATATCAAACTCTGCCTTTGGTTAGTCAAACAGACCCCTTTATTAAGTAAAACTTTTTGAGCAAATTACATTTGTATTCGAACTCGCCAATGATTGTAAGTGTTGTCCTTTAGGTGATGATGATTATTTGGTTGATAAATAATGTGGATTGAAATTTTTTTGGTGCAGAGGGGGCACCAGAATTCCTTGGAAATGATGCCAATGTTTTTCATGTTGATGATATTGGGAGGGATCAGGCATCCTGTGATTTGTGCATCACTAGGGGTTGCTTACAGTGTTTCACGCATTTGCTATTTCAAAGGCTATTCCACCGGTGATCCACAGAAATGTCTTTCATTTGGGTTTGTTTCTTTCATCAACTTCTCTTTGATCGGTATTCAGAACTTATGATTGATGGTATTGCATTCCAAATATGAAGATATATCTTTTCTTTATTCATGATATGTCTAACTATTGGATCTTTGTAGGCAATTCTGTCATGCTTTACTTCAATTATGTTTAATATGCATATTGTGAGTAGAAAAAGAACATAAATCTTAATCTCTTTTTTAACTAGCTAATTCATGACTTTTGACATTGAGTTATTCATATAATACCTTAATTTTTAAGGGGATTAGGTTTGAATGTTAGAATCACAAAATGAACATTCAACCTACCATCTTAAAAGGGATTTGAAGAAAATCAATATAAATTGTTAATTGAGACGTTTTGCTCTAAAAAAACTATTATGATTGATGCAAACAACTGCTGAAGAGGTTGGTTTTTTTTTTAAGAGAAAATAGATCGAGGTGAGTGGTAAAGGAGGCAAAATATTTGGTGAGACCACAGCGAGGGAGAACCACTGGGTGTCACTGAGGTCCGAACGGATTTTCTTCTTATTATGACATTCTTTGTTCTTTAGGATTTTTATTTTGTACATGATGTAGAAAAAATCGGGTCTATTCCCTTTTCCATGATGATGTTTGCGTGGTGCATGATATTCCTATATTACTATAAGTCAATGTGTTCACAATCTGATCAATTTCCTTTCTTCAGTGTTGATAGAAGTGGACTTATGGTTGATGAGTTTTCAGGAATCATGATAAACTGATTGATTTTGTTTTGGAACAGGGTGGAGCCTAGGCTAAGTAGTAACTCTAGTCAGTGTTGGGCTTCAACTACATTAGTTTATATTATTTGAGCTCGACTGCATGTCCTTGTTGGTTGCACCACACTTTGTTTCTAAGTTTTATATATGCATGTCGACCTTAATCATTCAAAGCGCCACATTATGGCTTGCGGAGAAGTGCTGTTCTAGTCTAGGCATGATCCTTTAGGGAAACAGGATTGTTGTGTGCCTCTAAAGGTTCCAAGGCACTTGTGTGCATTGTTATAAGAATATGATGCCAATGATTAGCTTACCCTTCATTATATCATCATGTGTGCTTTATAAGCATTTCTCTCATTTTTACCAAGATGACAATTGATAATTTTTCTGTGCGCAGGAAATACGGATTCTTGGCTGTGCTGGGGCTCATGATTTGCGCAATTTCGTGTGGCGTGCATTTACTCACTGCATGATCAAGGATCTGCTCAAGGAAGATGATACTGTTACATATATGACATTTTACTATTCTTTTGTTTCATACTAGAGTTGAAACTTTTTTGCTTCTGTGAGCAAATAGTTTGGTGATAGTATATTTATATAAAATAAACGAAGCTAGAATGATTTATGAATGCCTGTTCATTTTCATTCTCAGTAAGGGCAATATATTGATACTTTCTAGTGTATCCCTTGATGCATCTATGTACTTACTTCATGACATCCATGCCTCTCCATTTAGCTATATAAACTAATCGAACAAATTCATGAATTTTTCGAGCCGACTTGATTATGAATCATAATCGAAATGTTTAAACTTAAGCTGCCTTCAATATATTTATTACTTTGATAATTATCTAAAACTAGACAAGATAACAAAATTCCAACAACAATACGATAATTTAACTTAAACCGAACGAATCAGATATGAGTTAATTAATAAATGCTGGTTTTGAGCAAAAACATATCTAATTGCTATCCGCAAGATCCTTAAAAGATTTTAAATTTGTTTTACTGATAAAAAAAATTGTGTAGTAATGCATCTAATATCAAATTTCAGAATTTGAACCATATAAAGTTTGACGCGATGTGGAAATTGGAATCAAGTATTGTAATTAATTAACTTAATGATGCTTATGAAATTTAAACAAACTTTCAAAGATTAAAAGAAAACATTATGATCCATAAAAAAAAACATTATGAAAGAAATCTGAGTCACGTGGCGTACTGAAATTGCAGTATGTGGTCCTAAATTTAATATTTTTCGGACAGAGAGGAGACATAATTTAAATATAACGGCTTGCCCGCTCGCTCTCCCCTGCCAAAATTTGAATTGGCTCTCTCTCCACAAAAAAGTTGAATTCGATGGATTTCTTGAACAGTGTACCTCTTTTTCTCCCTCTGTGCCTCTCTCATTCCCATTCTTTCCCAACCGTTTAATCTCCCGTTTCCGATCTGTTTTTGTGAATAATTGTGTCGTTTTCACCCCGGCCATCTGTGTAAAAATGGGTAGTTGTTTGAGCAAGAAGAGAGTTTGTGTTTCATCATCTTCTTCTTCCTCTATTGCGCATTCAAACCAGCCTGAAAGGTTCAAATCTAATACCCAATTGGAGAAGAACAAGGTAGAAGAAGAAACGGTGAAGAACGAAATTTTCATCATCAAACATAGGCAAAGCCGTGACAGATCTTTACAGAGTGATGCAGAAGGGAAGCGAGATGCAGAGAACGGTGAAGAATCGGGCGAAAAGTGTCGTAGTGTGAGTGGTAATTCTGGTGCGGGTAATGGAGTTGAGATTACTTCTGGAGGAGGAGGGGTGAGGACTTCCAGTTGTACGAAGGAAGAGCTGGACGCCATTTTGATACAGTGCGGCAGGCTCAGCCGGAGCTCCTCCACGGGGAAGGCGTATCTCTCTGAAAGTTGTGGGAAGAAGTACTCTGGATCGAAGAGAAGTTTTGATTTCGAAGCTGAGAGCGGTGGGGTTGAGGGTAATGGTGCTGACGTTGATGGAGATGAGCGTGATGGTGTGTCAGGCCCAGGGAGTGAGAGCCGTCGCCACCGCCACCGGAGTCGTCAGCCTAGTGGCCGGCGGAGGACACCCAGTAGGGAGAGGGAAAGGCGGGTGAGCAAATCTCCTGGTCGGAGATCTGATTCTCCAGCTCCTACCGGGGGGGCTAATTCATGCCCCTCCATTTCTGGTTCCAAGCCGGCGAAGATGGTCTCTGTACCCGCCACCGAGAAGAGCGGTAATGGATGCGCGGAACCCTATTTAGCTATGACCGTTAAAAGGATTCAAGTGAAGAGAAATGCTGGTGGGGATGGGGCTGTGCCTTCGAGAACCGCATCATCTCCTCGTACTCAATCCCCTGCAAGAATAAAGGCTTCAAACGAGAATCAGAATGTGAATCTTGGACAAGTCCAGCAGCCCTTGCCACTCAGCCGAAGCAATTCGAGGAAGGCAGAAATTTCCCCTTACAGGAAAAATCCCCTTAATGAGATTGACACCAACATTGTATTGCAGGTGAGCCTTTGTTTTAGTACCAAGTTGTTTGAAACTGTCTTGCATTTTTCATAGTAACGATTTTCAGTGTAATATCAAGTAGCAGTATCTGTTTAGAGAGTTTCTTGAAGCGGACTTAGGCAAGACAAGATTTTTGCAACTAAACTATATGAGAACATTGCAATTAACATAACAAATCTTCAGAAATACGTTGCGATGCATTTCTATAACTCGATCCATCTCGCAGACTCCTCAACGGAAGCAAAATGCTGACACCAACCAAGGGCCAGCTGAGAACAAGTTGAAAGGCAGCAACCCGACGAATTCAAACTGCAAAACCAAAAACGAAACACAGGTGAATGTGATTACTTCCGCAACTGAGGGTCTTCAACCTTTCCATTCGGTGATTAGAAGCAGATCATCTCGTTTATCCAGAGAACTAGATATCGACCCCGAAACGTTATCAAATCCTGTTGTAACATCCTACACTTCACTATTGCTAGAAGACATCCAAAATTTCCATCAAAAGAAAGCCCCTCCAGTGGCCTTTTCTCTCCCTCCCTGTGTGACTAAAGCCTGCTCTATTCTTGAAGCAGTTGCTGATCTCAACTCCACCACCACTTCCAATTTCTCCAGTACATTCTCCGAGGATTGGCAAAGAAATCCTGTGACTGAGCAGTTCAGTAAATGCAATGAAACCAACAAGCCCATTTCAAGAGGGGCGAGCCCTCTCATGGAATCTGAGGTGGCAGTCAATAATGATTTGATGGATCCTACCTTTCATAAATATGTTACAGTAGGGAGAGGTGCAGTAGATGTCGATGAATTTGAAGGGCAAGAATCCTCGGGCAGCAACAGCATTACCGGTCGACAAAACTGGATATCTCCTACTAGTTTGGAGCCTAATTCGGTTGACTCTACTGATCGTTGGGAATCTTCAAGGTCCGTTAAGAGACAGCGTGAAGTGAGGCATGCCGTGTCTGATTTGGGTCGAGATTCTAACGATTCAGGAAAAAGAACAAGCTCGAAGCAGAGGGAACCTGATAGTCAACGGTCCGGGATTGGACGTGGAAGGATTGGGTCCAGAGGAGCTCAAAAGGCAGCTGCTGCTGCAACCTAAACATGGGATTGTGAAGTTTTATGTCATTGTGTTTGTATTGATTGTTGCAAACTTGCAACCCTGCGCTTGTATTTTTTAGTTTCACCATATCTTTCTCTAGTTAAAGTTTGATTATCAATTTCAACCAATTGTTTATTTGCATAATGTCCAGTTCAAATATTTTGAAGTGTTGAATTTTATATTTTTCAAAAACTAGCCAGTTTGACGATAAAGTCCAATTCGAATAAAAAAATATCAATCCAAGTTTAAAGAATATTACTAACTTCGATAAGTATTTGCAAATTATATTGATTCAATATTGCATCAATGTTTTGGCAGTAATTGTAACATAAGAAAAACATAAATTTATGACATTATTATTATATTATTATTATTATTATTATTATTATTTATTAGCTTACTACAAGAGAGCATACGTTCCATTATTCCATGCATGTACACCATAAATTAAAAAAATACAACTCATATTTGCACCATCAGAAATCATAGTATTCAAATTTTTTAAAGAAATTATATATCATACAAATAACTTTAAAAAATATATATTTATTCATGGAAATATATTAGTCAAATGATAAATAATGAATTAAATACTAAACTCTGAATCTGAATTTGCAACTACTATTTCTAATTCTGATCACTTCACCTTCCCCGATACTGTGAACATCCCCCCTGCACTTCACCAAGAACTTCAATTTCATGAGCTTCAATCTTCCAAGCTTCAGCCTCACGGGAACTTTGGCCCGAAGATTCAAAGGGACGCTACCACTCTGCTGTGCAGCCTGCAACGACTGCAGCAAACCCGTGGCATTATCAGTTTGCCCCGCCAGAGTCAGGCTGAGCACGGTGGTGTTGCGGTGGCCTTGGTAAAACTCCGGCAGCGAACCTTCACACAGTTTTGTTCCTGTATACCAGACACTCAAATGGCTTCCACCCACGTAATATATGCCTATCTTTTTGTTCGGATTTATTGAGGTGATGTTGACGTTAAACGAAGAGGACAAGCTGTTGCTATTGGTGAGATTAAACTGGGTTATTCTCATGGAATCAGCTGAATATTTGGGTAGTTTTGGTTGGAAAACAAAGAATATGATTGCAGCCAAAATTCCAAGGAGTATGAGAAGGATTAGCAGAAGGGATATGGTCCAACAAAGGCACTTTTTGAAGCAACTGCGCCTTCTTCTTGGTGGTTTTGAAGGAGAATAGGGGATTGTGCGGCTGACAGGCGGCGGATATTGCCTCTCGGGATCACCACCGTCGGACCGGAAAGACCCTCGGGATACCAGCGGAGTGGTGGCTTTATTGGACGGCGCGACCGCGTCGGAATCTTGGAGTGGATGGACTCTTTGATGATCGGCCATTGTGTTTTGAGAGGAGAGAGCTAGCAAACTCGAAAGGTTTATATAAAGCAGAGTGGCGGTCTGTTTTTATTTATAGAAAATAATTTTTTTAAAAAATACACACACACACATATATTGGTGTTTAAAAATATATTTTACATATTCCGACATTATCGCTAATCTTATTTTAAATTTTCACACATCTCTAAAAAACTATGTCACTATATCATATATCATTAAAATTTTAAATTTACGTATATCACTAAATATGAATTATCAGATAAATTTCACATAATTTAATCATTATAGATTTTTTTTTGTTTTTCTAAAAAAAACTTGCAAAAAAACAAATTTCGTGACGTGACGGGCTAGAACTTCAATAAATTTTTTTATTAAAGTTATTTGGAGTGTCTGTTAAAAACCGGTGAAGGAAATTTCCTCTTATTAGTATTTTATTTATCGAAGACGAAAAAAATGTAAATATACGCGTAGATAAAGTCCATTATATGTAATGGTTTAGTTACCCTATCTTGACTTTTTAACAATTCGGGGTGGGTGAAGAGTCGCCATCTTTGAATTTTTGTATTCTTGAATAAGTCCAAATCATTATACGTCATTATTATAAATATAAAAACTCTTTTTATTTGTCATCTTTTTTTAAAAAAAAAATGCCAGTAACAAATTCACACACACATATATATATATATATATATATTTATAAATATATATATGTTTTTAATATGTTAAAAGATTAATTTTCACAACTTTATTTTTAAATAAAATCATATTGTGAAACCGTTGTCTCCGCCTATTACCGTATTGGTATATAATATGAATATATACAAAGATAATTAATACTTTTGAAACCTACACATAAATTTTATTTTATTTTATTAAAAAGCATTAAAGGACTACCTTTATTCAGTTCCGCCCTGGTAAAGAAATAAAAAAATTATTATAAAACAACACGTTATTGACTGTAACTAAAATAAACAAAAAACGGTCAGCCTAAGTTGACGAGGTTTTCTAGATCATTAATTTCGACAAACATTTGATTTATTATTTAGTTTCTTTTTAGAAGGAAAGGTGTATTTTCACATCTTAATTAGGCCAACATTGTGAACATGGAATTGGATTCAAGCAAAATTAATTTCTAAATCCAAAGAATTCAAACTATATTTCAAAATATTAGATGGGAAAGTACATGAAAATGCCGACTTGCCATAGCACAATCGAACAAGAAAGCCGAAGTCAATTGGTTATTATTCATCACGCTCACCTACACGTTACCAAATTGGTGGCAAAAAGTCGATATTTCTCCAATATCATAAAACACTGATGATTTTGGTCCTGCAAATACTTAGATTTAAACAAAAGTTCTAACTGGGAATTATGAGTAGGGAATTAATTTAGCAACAAATATTCAAATTTCAAATTATAATATCTATTTTACAATTTTCCATGCAGTTTTAACAACTTATATAAGAGAAGAACATGACGTTTTATCTCAAAAATCAAAATTTACCGACTCTTTTTAATACAAATAGCGCAAAAATCTTCAAAAAACTGACTTGCACTAACATGTCAAGCATGCGAAAAGCTTACATAAAATAAGCCAGATCTACGGATAATTTTATTTAATAATAACATACTGATGTTCAACGATCGTAATGTCATCATTTTTATGTTCACAAGAGATTGACTATCTTCGAAACAAGCTGATATATTTAACCAGATTTTAAACGTTAGAGATGAGCAAAGACTTGAGCACAGAAACGATTTTCTACCCTGCACATATCATATGTAAAATTTTATGATGTTATGTCATCCACTTATAAGTTGAACAAGTCTTCCGCAATAGCTTCCATTTGTTTGCGCTTTTTCTCCGATATTATAGATTCATAGTCGGCCTCACTAAAAATATTGATTTTCTTTGTATTCGGATTTAACTTTAGAAAGGACTAGAGAAGCAGAACGGAAGGAAGCATACTGATATGGATACTTTGCAAATGGAAAAAGGTTGTTGGAGATGTTACCCAATGGAACATCCGTCTAAAGTTCAGACCACAAGGATACAAAATAAAAAACCAATATTCTAAAATATGTACGAGGAAACATTTGACAAAACATGTTCATTTCAGTCAAGCAATTAATGACAGAGAAACCAGAGGTTTTCGACATACATTGAATTGCAGTTCAGGAGATCAAGTTCTATTAAGCTTTTTGTGTGCACCTAGCTATGTGTGGAAGTGCACCTAAAAATAATATGGGGAAGGAAGGGTGGGAAAAGAAGAAATAAAAGAGATGTGTTAGAGTTTGGGAACTGCTTAAAATAATTTGGATTAACAGAAACAACAAAGATCAAACATCAATCTAAAGTGTATTATATAAACTTAAGACTTGTATCCAATACCTTCCTGAAGAGTTTGAATTTATCGCAACACCATAAGTTGAAGAATGACGAGATAGGAGTGTATACTCTCTAGCAATTAGATCTTGGCTAAATATAATACCAAGATTCTCACTCTGGGCCTTTCTCAAAGCATCACCAACATTCCCATCCCTTGAAAAGGTGGCATCAATTAAGGGTATTGGACTTGGCAGCATCAGCATTAGAGTAGAACTATCAGGATCATCAATATGACGAGTAGAAGATTTGAATCCTTGGCTATCGTTGGCAATGGATTAGCCCACGACCGTGTTCTGACCACTGTTATGCCCAAAAGATTCTACATTGTGAACGGCATGTCCTGCTTGGCAATCACTTTCGGCTAATTCCACCTTGTGGATTGCTATCTTTTCTTCTCTTGAATTATCAGCAGACTCTATCAAATCAGCTATATACAGTGGATTTTCCGATACTGTCTCATCCGTGGAGCATGAAGATGTAGCCACCAGCACTGCATAAATACAATTATATCAGTAAATTAATTTTCTCCATCTCACGAACATCCAAGTTGCTCATTCAAAATTCTGAAAATCATGTGCTTCTTCAATTTATTCCAACACTTTGCCTCACATAAAAAATCAGACAAGGATGCTTGACAGTGTTGTCCCACGTAAAAAAAATCAGGACAAGGATGCTTGACCCAAAACCAAAAAACGAGGCTCTTACTGATAGACGCATTGATAAATCCTCGTTAGGTTTGTTAATCTACATTAGCTTATTTAGAAGAGAGGTTTAAGTCCTGATCTTGGCAAAAGAAAGACCAGGCAAATTAAAAAGCCTTGCACACTTTCTAAAGGTGTATCATATCACCAAGTTACAGTTCCTTGGTGAACTCAAGAGCAGCTAAGACAAAGCAGCTGGTAGTCGAGTAAGGTCAAGTACCACAAAGCTAAGACATTCTTGAGAAAAATGAAGCGTTGAACCTGAAACAACGCAGCATGCCTAGTTGAACTCGAAACAGGCTTAAATGCGTCTTTTGGTACAAGCTGAGTAGGGCAGCAGTACTCAGAAACTCTAAGAAGAGGCAAAGATCCTAACCATATTATACAAACGAAAAGAATAAAATGTTTTATACAAAGATTTTAAAAAAAATTACAATTGTTATTTTTGTACAAATATAAGTGCTCAAATTTAAGTTAATTTATTTCCCCGTAACAAATGGAATTTGTAAATGACATTTTCAAATTTCAACCAAGCGTTTGGTTTGAATTTTAAAACGAACGATACCTCATGAAATTGAATATATGTTTGATCACATTAATATTTTATTTAAGTTACTCAAATAAAATATATGTCTCGCAAAATTAATATATACGATTGTTTCACAAGAATTTTTGTGATATTTTTCTCACTTTTGGATATAATATTTGTGGATTATGAAAACTTTATATCTATACTATATACTGAATTATTAACTTATCCAAGTTGTTTTACAATTTTATCTTTTATAATATTTTTAAATTAATTTTGTTAGTGTGAGTTTATTTTATATATTTTCAATTTTTTTGGATTTTTTTTCTCTAACTTGCGTCTAATTTATTTTAAAGTTCAAAATGTTTCAATAAATTTTATATTAATTAACAATATCATATTATAAAAAAACAATGTATATTTTTTACACAAAAATTTAAAAAAAATATTAATATGACGTGTCATGCCACGAAACAGTGGGATTTCTAAACTGTGGTAGAGATACTTTGTCCCCACCCCCAGTCGGCCCAAAACATGGCCACTCAAATCATCAGAACGCTCCGCCACAAAACCACCGGTGCCAGTTTCCTCTTCCTCTTCCGCGCCAAAACCACCTCAGCGCAGTATGTAGCCTCGAGGCACCGAGACCCCACCTTCGAGAAGCTCATGGACAATTACAAGAATCTACTCAAAGTAGTGTCCATACAAGACCTCATTCTCTCCTCAACCTCTGCCCCGCCCTCCGTCTCCCTTGACTTCCTCTGCCGCCTCTCCCAATCCCTCCATCTCAATCGCGGCCCTGCAGCTTTCCTCCGAAAATATCCCCACATCTTCCGCATTTTCAACCACCCCACAAAGCTCCAACCTTTCTGCACTCTCACGCCTGCTGCGTTTCACCTCGTACGTCTAGAATCCGATTCCATTAAGAAATCAATGCCGCTTGCTGTCACCCGGTTGGTGAAGCTTCTATCCATGTCATTGACCAAAAGGCTGCCGCTTCGAGCCATTTTTAAGGTCTGGAGAGAACTGGGTCTCCCCGATGACTTTGAGGACTCCATCATTTCGACGAATTCTGACCTTTTTTCGCTTCAAGATGGTAATGAGATGAACACCCATGTCTTGATGCTTAATGCACATAAGGTGCATGATGAATGTCTAGTTCCTGCTATTGAGAACTGGAGGCTTGTGGAGTGCTGTAAAGAGGACTGTCGTCTGGATAGGACTGAGTTGAAGCACAGTTTCAATCATGGATTTCCGCCCGGGATGCGATTGAAGAAGGATTTTAAGGCTAAAATTAAGGAATGGCAGAGGTTGCCTTATATCGGTCCTTATGAGGAAATGGGGGTCAAAGAAATGCAGAAGAGGGTAACTATTAGTAGGAGGATGAAAATGGAAAAGAGAGCTGTGGGAATTGTGCATGAATTCTTGAGCTTGACTTTGGAGAAGATGGTGGAAGTGGAGAAGATCAGCCATTTTAGGAAGTGGTTTGGAATTGATTTGAATATGAGGGATTTGTTCCTTGATCATCCCGGGATTTTCTATCTGTCGACCAAAGGTAAAAGGCATACAGTGTTCTTGAGGGAGGCGTATGAGAGGGGATGCTTGATCGAGCCAAACCCTGTCTATGATATTCGAAGGAAACTTCTTGATCTTGTTGCTCGGGGGCGTCGTGGATGGAATGAAAACGATCACGAGTCAAACAGTGTGGAGTTTGGAGAAGGGGCTGGGGTGGAAGAAATGAACCATGATTCACGGTGATAAAATGGAATAAACTTAGCAAGAAAATCAATTCTCTTGTGTAGAAGCTGAATCTTGTGCGAAACATTTTCCACATAGCAAATTGTGTGCTAAAGTTAGCTAGAAATCGGGAATGCACATGAGTTATCAATCTGGAAAAACATGTATCGTGTTTCTTGCAGGTTGTGATTTCAGTTGTAGCTTAAACATTTATGCGATGGAAGTAAGAGGTAACTATGTTTCTACTTATATCGCCTTCCTGATCACGTTAGTCTTTTAAGTAAGGAATTGAAGTTTATGGATGATACTTTGTAACGAAAAAAGGATGATAGAAGGCCAATTGGAGACGAACCAAATTGTAATGAGTAACCTTTGTTCAACATATCCCAAATAGCAGTAGCCATATTTTCGATTAGAGTAGCTTAAAGTCGGTGGTTCACACAGTTTAGGACACTGGATCCCTGAAAAGAAATTTTGGATAATTGTTGCCAAGAGCTTGTGCAAGCCATCTTATCTTTTGTTCGAATCATTCACAGATTTTGAAATTTTGATCTTCCTGAGACATTCTTGCGCTTTCATAAGAACTCCACCAGCCTTGCTTCTCCTTTTATTGCAGTCATAATTGTTAATGTCATCATCGTTATCTGATGATCTCTTTTTCTTTCTGCAGCTCTTCAATGATGACTCTGTATACAAAAAGTAAACAAGAAAATCAACTCATATTATAGAATAATTCAAAGACGACGAAGGAGAAAGAGAGAGATTACAAGCAGTGGTGGGGGGAGAGCGAACCAGGAGATGGAGAAGTTAAATTAAGCAGCATAGATTGAGAACAAAATCTGAGATTAAAGGCTACAGTGTTCATTTTGAGGTAGTGAAACTTGCTTGGGTATTGAGTTTCTAAGATTTCCAATTCTCCCTTGCTGCATCTAAAACTGCCCTCTTGCAGTATCTCGCATTTCAGGATGTTCTCTCACACCGTATCTTAATCAAAAGCATATTTCCTAGACAAATGTTTGTAACTTAACTTCACTCCCACGTGACCATTATACTCCAGTTTTGTCAAAAGATGCGCCACGCCATTAATGCTCGTCTCTCAGAAATGTAGTTTCGGAGTGCACCTTTCGGCCAAAACGAACCAGCATTTTTAAAAAGCGTCACATACAACCGCAACTTGGATCTGAAACTGTTGAAAAGTTCGCTTATTGAGTCGTTTTCAAGTACCGAGTACTTTTTCTTTCAAAATAAAAAAGTAACGAGTATTCTTAGGCCAACAAATATCATTTCTTAGTTTCCGTCCCTAAGGTTTTAAAGCTCTCAACTTTTGGTATTTCATATCATATTGTACAAGAAATAGCTAGCATCCAACACATCCACAAGAAAGATGTATCTTCAACAAAATTTGCACATCCCATTGTACCGTGGTTTAAATATGTTACAGCACTTTCGGTTCACAAAAACCCACTGGATAAAATTTATATTTTCAGTACGACACAACTTAAATATCTAGGTAATAGTACAATGTAAATTTATATTTATGTAACCGTGAAATCGCAAGGGAAACCTGTGGATACAAAATACATGAAAGCTGAAGCACAGGGAACTGATTTAATCAGCTGCCTTTCCCAAGACAGCAAACTAATTACCCAAGAAAGTGTCAACCCTTGCATTATTTTTTCTTGACAAAAACTTCATACAAATCGGAGGCTTTACACCAGCCAAAGCTAAGATTGAACTGGGCAATGTCCAAATTCCATCTCCACATATCAATCCCGACGCCACTGCTGGTCCAAAGGCTAATGCCTTAGCCTTATCCACAGTCTCCCAGATGAAAAGAATCAAGCTCCCCACACACATATCAATGGTAAAATATGGTCCAAGATAGAAAGGAATCGCCATAGCCATTGGGATAGGAATAAACCTAGCCCATTTCGGCCCTACAATGTCTCTTAAGCCGTTGATGACTACAGCTCCTATAAAGAAAACGTAACAAAGCGTGAGACAGTGCTTCGGCAGGGATGAAAACCCCTCAACTCCCAAGATAGCGATGCCACGGAAGATAGTCGCGTTCGGTGCTGGATATTGTGAGCCAAAGGTGCCCAGGTCGGGGAACGCCTTGTAGAATATCCAAAACACGCATGGTGCAACGATACAACCAATAGCAGTCCCAATCACCTGGCTCACAAACATGGACCTGGGAGAGGCGAGAGTCATGTATCCGGTCTTAAAATCTTGTGTGAGGTCTGATGCAGTGGAGACTATATTCATCATGACTCCAGAAGCAGCTAGGCCGGCAAGAACTCCCCCATGGGAGGCTCCAGCCCATGCCCCAATAACGAATATGGCCAACTTTCCATAGGTCGATACTAGAGACCAATCGGTGAGTCCAGTTCCGTACGCATTGCAAAAAGCTAATGTCGGTGCAAATATATACATGACAACTATATAGTACCATTTGAGAGGATGGAAAATGTGTGGAAGAGTTGCCGTAGAGATCATGGCAAAAATGGTGTATCCAGAAATGGCGACCCATGTGGGAATTTTGTCCTTGAGGAAAAGTCGGGTCCGACGTTCATCATCATAGGATACTGAAGGAGTATTTGGAGGAGATGAATTGGAACCAACTGGGATAGCTGAGCCTGTATTTTTATCACGGATTTGATGGTACAACCCAAGTAAAGTACTTCCTAGGACCTTGACGAAGTTGTACAGGCCATCACCTAGGATCATGGCTATGGCAATGAAGACCTGTGAAAGAATCACAAAAGGTTTTATATATATAGGTCATCCAAACGTTCCAAGATTTAGTTTAGTGTATCTAACATACCCGGTAACCTTGAATGCCATGGAGATTACCAGACGGCAATGTTGCTGAGTACCAATCACCTTTCCTTTTCTCTATGAGGGGCCACATTATACCCCACGAGAGAATGGCTCCGACTAGTAAAGATATATTGATCAAATACGGACATATCATTCCGACACCAACATATGTTGCTGAGAAATCGAAGTAGAACCTGGTTTTTTATCAACAAAATTAGAAGGCTTAAACTAATACCGAGGACAAAAAGATTGCAAATTTAACTACATGATGTTAGTCAATATTGGCCATCTTTACTTGTTATGGTAGGCTTTAAGACCGAAAGTTGGAAATTCAACGAATCCGCAGCCATCTCCCGCAGTGAAAAACCATTGAAAGAAGCCCCACAAGAAGCTGAAAGTGAAGAATTTCCCCAAGGATCTTACTTTTTTCCTGGAGGCAAGCAATGCAGTTTAAATTTTGAAGACTTGTGCATTCAAATACTATTTTCCAAACAAGGTTTATGGTGAGAGTATGATGGAGCTCACTTTGCTAACTTGGCTCCCTGAGGAGTGTGGAAGCTGTTGATTAAATGACCAGTAGCCGTCCCACTTGGGTATGTCAGTTTGAAGTCTATGATCATGATCTGAAAACCATTTAAAACATAGATTCAGATTCTGCATGAGTTCAAAATTAAGTGGAAAAATTGAAAGCGTTATACATCTCTACAGGACGCGTATGGGAGAGTTTGTCCCCAAAAACTGGTCTCAGTTTGAAGAATCCCTCACAATTTGTTGGGGAATGACATAGGACATGTAACAGCTGTAACATCAACAAATATTAGACATTCATAGGTTTATTATTTGGCTATTGGCACATGGGAAATTACTCACTCGGGATCAGCAGAGTTATGTTATTGACAATACATATTAGCTTTGTAAAGTGACCGACGAAACATCGGATCATTGTTCTTTCAATGCAAAATGTCGGTAAATATTTGGAACTCTTTGCGTGAATGGTTGGGTATGCAGAAGAACATGGGCTCTGTTACTGCAATTGCCCGAGACTTTCAGAGGAGTATACAGTGGTGGATCCAATCTAACAAAAATGAGAGTTATAGCATTGGCAGCATGTGTGTATCATGTGTGTAATATAAGATTCAGAGCTTTGTTTGAAGGCGAATCACCGGACATTTCAAGTACTGTTATGAAAATCGAGGTACTTACATCACGTTGGAATTATTGCAATGACATATTTGTTTGATTTTATATCTCTTGGTTGATACTCGAATCATGTTCGATTCCAGAGTATGCCCTATGTAGTTGTATTGAGTCCCGAGGTATGCCTCGTATGTACGTGCTGGATCATGGTGCAATTTGAGGTTCACTAGCTACCCCATTGGGCGTTCCTTGTTATGATGTTCGTGTGTGAATGTATAGTTTTTGTTGTGTTGACTTGCTCCTACTGTCCTGACATGAGCTATCTGACCAGGGGAAAGCAGACTAGCCTATGTTCTTGATCTCAGTTTACTGGAAGTGTGGAGTTGTGCTGTGATTTTAAGGATTTACAAACCTGCTGCCACTTAGATTGTCATGTTGATGTGTCATCATCATAGTTGTCAAGGGCACAAGGCGCACCGAGGCGCACAAGGGCTCTGGAGCCTGAGGCGAAGGCGCAAGGCGAGGCGCGCGCCTTACCGAAGCAAGGCGCACATTTTTAATTTTTTTTAAAAATATATTTATCTTAGAATAATATATTAAAATATGAAATAATTAAGTCACAATGTCACACAAAACAACAAATAATTAATAAGTTCATAACAATAAGTAACACAATTAAAATTCTTCAATCATCCTTAGAAGTTACGTTTGGGGTTGGTTTGGGCTTTTACATTTTAAGTTACTATTAAAAAAAAACAGAGAAGTGCATTTCGAATGCAGTTCTGATTGTTTTTTAAAAAAGCACTCGGGTGCCTAGCGCCCCGAGAGCCTTTCAGGCGACCGAGGCGAGCGCCTGCGAGCTTGTGAATTTGCGCCTGGATAGGCACACCATGCGCATCTCGCTCAGGTCGAGAACGCTCAGCCTTGACACTCATTACCTGATTTGATATTTGGTTAGGATATTAAGCTTGCTTTTGATTTTATTGTTAGTCAGCAATGCGTTGTCATTTTTTTTAGGACGTCTAGTGTACTCGTAAAAACTTTATTTTCTTTTCAATGAAATCATTTTATTGAAAAAAAGAAAAAAAGTATGGAGTTGGAGAGAACGTGCAGACCTTACGGAGTGGCACCACAGAAAAGAGTCCCAGAAAGCTAACCACAAAAAGGAATCCAATCATCCATGTGAGGGCTGGATTCTTGGTATTTTGTGAGTCATTAGCTTCAGTAGAAGTTTTGGCAATAGCTTCACTCATACCCAACAGATAGCTTCCAAAGCCTCCTGTACAAATTTAATTGATAGAAGTTAGTTCATTCAGAAGCTGCAAAACAATGAACATTCTGATATATAATAATTATTATTATAATAATAATAAATAAATAAATGTCTCTAAAGAATGTCCGAGATAGTGGAATAGACGGACATTTGATAATTGTTAGTAATTCGATTTTCCCAAGCAACACATTCTCTAACGAACGTGTCATACATATCTTGCACAGTATAATTTATCTAGCTAACGTTTGCAAATTCCCAAGATATAAAAAATAAATAAAAATAATACTACCCTCTTCAAATATAAATGCCACATTTTTTAAAAAAATAAATTAAAAAATTCTGTGTAAATTTTTGTTTTTAATAATTTTTAAATTTGTGTAAAAATGTGTGCCTAAACAGTAAATATTCAGAACGAGAGAGCAATAAAAAAAAATATTCGCGAAGGAGAGATTCTATGACAATCATGGCAAAAAGAATCGACTTTGGAGTTATCCGAAGCCTACAAATTGGACTTGTCACAATACAGGGGTTGTAATCATCTTTAAATTCAATTTTGAAAATCCATATCCAGAAGGAATATTCAATGGGAAAAATTAATGTGAATCAACGATGGTATGTTAGTCATTTTGGATTTTGATTTTTAAATCATCAAATTTTAGTTTTAATCATGTTTTTTTTTTTGTATTTTTAGTTTTCATTAGACACATCAGAAAAAATACTCAAATTGTCAAAAAAAAAAAAAAACCATCCAATGGATTAAAATTAAAATTTGACAAAAAATATGAATAAAATTGCAATGAAAACAAAATTATTTTTATCATGCTAAATTAATTGTTTTTCCTAAGAAGAGATGGCTAAATTATAAGTTAACTCCATTATTGTGCGTCAACTAAAAAAGTCTTCCAACTAGGCATTCGTTTGTGATTGTTACACGCCGATGAAATAACATTGAAACCTCTAAATTTATTTATCTTTCATACGCACAAAATTCTAAAAATATATATATATATATACTAAAGCATATATTTTCTCAATTTTGCAAAAATTTTAGAGCAACAACGGAAAATCATCCTAGAAAGATTTAGTGCGAGTGAGTTTAACAGTGTAAGGATCAGTACCGCTGAAGGCTATGCCAGAGGAAGCTACAACACAGGTCTGAATCACAGTATTCTCCTGCCTCGTAAATGGCTGCTTGAGGAGTCCATATTTCTCCAGAAACTTGGTCCAAATTTTCACGAAGAAGAACCCCAAAAGCCCCGCCGATACATTGAGCGAAGGGATGATTCCTGTGGTCAGATTCAGCTTCATCACTATGAATGTGAAGAGAACACTCAGAACAAAGCTCGCAAAGAAGGCCCTGAAGGTGAGCTGCTTCTGCCATGGCGGTACCTCTTTGCTCTCGAACGACTTCTCTACTGACTGATCCTCTTCTTTTTCCACGGTTTCTTCGCCGTGATCATCGGCGCAGACGATATCATGGGCTTTTTCGGGCTTCCGATTGTTGATGCTCGTGGAATTATGATCCATTTGAGTGTGTGGATCGATCTTTTTGTTTGTGTTGTAGAGATGATATGTTATCTACGAGTTGTGGGTAACAGAGATGACTTCATCTATATATATTGATATGACAATGGCATATTATGTTGAATTATTGCATATATGTATAATTCATGAAATATAGTTTTAGGATTAAGTCTCATGTAAGACCGTCACACGGATCATAATCTGTGAGACGGGTCAATCCTACTCATATTCACAATAAAAATTAATATTCTTAGCATAAAAAGTAATATTTTTTCATGGATGACCCAAATAAGAGATTCGCCTCACAAATACGACCCGTAAGACCGTCTCACACAAGTTTTTGCCTAGTTTTAGATTGGGTTTTATTTGAGACCGTCTCATGGATACCAATATGTGAGACGGGTCAACCCTACCCATATTCACAATAAAAAGTAATACTCTTAGCATAAAAACTTTTACTTTTTCATGGATAACCCAAATAAGATATATGTCTCACAAATTCGACTCGTGAGATCGTCTCACACAAGTTTTTGTCATAACCTTATATACTATTTTTAAAAAATCAAGCATATTTATTTCATTAAATATTATTTCTTAAGTAAAAGATTATTCGTTTTTTTTTTTTTTTTGTGCAAGACCCACAAAGATTATCAACCAAATTTGCACAATAATTTTTACAATATAAAATTTCATTTATCAAAGTCTCGTGATAAATTCAATATAAAATCTTATAAAATAATAACAAAATATCATGTTATAATTATTATGAATATCGATATAAGATATATTTGTTGTAAATATAATATTATTTCTATAAATTTTATATATGATATTACAAGTCAAAGTTTTCATTGTTGAAGTTTCAAATGCTTATTGATTTTTGAAGTAGGAGATTTTTCGTTTGTTTGACGGGACGCACCCGGGTTGACGGCAACTCTATAAATTTTATATCGTACTACCATTCAGTATATATTATATTATATATTATATACACATACATATATATATATATATATATGTATATTCTTTCTAAAAAAAATAGAAGGTGTTTGTTTATTATATAATTTAAAAAATTACGGTTTAATTTTTTTTTATAAAAATATACTAAAATTTTATGTTTTGAAAATTTATTTCCACATTTGTCATTGTCACCCACCCAATTCTTTGATGGCTAGGATTCTCAAATTTATTAAAACCGGACCCATTTTCATACCAATCGAACTGACCAAATTGCTTATCAAATCGATTAAGCCGAATTGATTTTTTTTTTATCAAAAAAAAAACTAAGCTTTTCAAATTAATCATCTTACCCAACATTTTTGTCATAATTTTATTGATGCTTCGACTTTCCACAAGTAAGAGAACGCTGCTCCAGCTTTAATTGAATTCATAAATCACTATGAAGCAGTAAGTCATTAAGCAGAAACCTTTTTCCTTTTCAAAAACAGAAATCAAATAGTTAATCTGATATTATCAATTGCATTAAGAAGTTAACACACACACACACAATTGGTCCATAACAGTTTTCTCTTCCAAATTTGGATATTCCAAAGATGTACATGAAAATTGAAAACCTTGGCATGAATTGGAGCTACATCACAACCTAAATCGAGAAGATATTTTCTTGAAGAAAAAATGATCAACAGACCGTAGACAGTGAAGAGAAATCAACATTACAAAAATTTACTTTTCAAGTATCGATTATATCTCCCTTGATTGAAAAGTTAGGACAATCGTAAAAAGATATTAAAACGATCTATATATTGCTGACAAATGATGACGTCAAGATGAAGATAAAGTTTGGGTTTAGGACAAGCTAACAAATTAGTTTTCTTATTGGACGTTGGTTCATGACCTATAAAATTGGGTATTGTTTAAAGCCCAACACAAAAAAAAGAATACTTGAATGTTAAAGTCACCCTAATAGATATTAACTCTTTTTTTAATATATAAATATATCTATATAATCAGTTTGACCAATTTTTTAAATTCAAAACCGGAATCGAACCGATTAAATCGAAATGACCTATTTTATTTTTTTAAAATACAATCTACTGATTTAACCAAGTTTTTATTTTATTTTATTCGATTGGGTTAAACCGAGAAGACAGTTGGGTGAGGTTTAGGTTTGAAATATTATATGTTATTTTTGTGGGTATTGCTCACAATCATTCACATTTTATCACGTGTCAATAGTTTTTTTCGTTGTTTGAATCTAAATCATAATTGAAATTTAGATTATCACATATCATTTGTCTGATAGGACAGTGTCCTTACAGACATCATCGAATGAACCGGTTTAGGGATGGGCACAACATCCTGGCAAGGTCAGATCCTTGGATTCCTTGTCGTCGTCCGTCTTGCAAAAACTCTTTCAGTTCAATATCGGATCCGAATGCTAAAGTGGCTTGTTTAATCACACCCTCCGGTGCATGGATGAACATGGGGTGTGATAGCTCTTTACACCTCGTGAAGCCGAAGCAATTCTGTATATTACTCTGAACCGTCGAGGATGCGCTGATCGTAGATTTTGACAGGGGACTCAAAATTGTATGTATACTGTCAAAGCTGGCTATATTTTTTAGATGAAAAGCTGCCCCCATTCCAATCTGCTCACCTCATCCGGTCTTGGAAGAAAGCACTCTGGCGGCTCCATCTCCCACCAAAAGTTCGAATTTTTTTGTGGAGGGCGTCTCGTGATTTTATTCCTACTGCAGTAAACCTGAGGTCAAAGCATGTTCCAACTTCTGGCATTTGTCCTTTGTGCAATCTCAATTTCGCTTCTACTAGCAATTGTCTCCTGTTTTGCCCTGTTGGCTGTTGTTCGGAATGTTTGGAGAGACAATCTTTTGTAGTTTCTTGTGTCAGCTACGATACGAATGGCTCCTTCTATTGAATGTGATCTACTCTTAGCGAAGGGGCTGAAGAAGGAGGAGTTTGAGTTGTTAATTAATACGATGGCATGGGTTGTTTGGTATGTAGAGACATGCAAAAGAACACAAGCAACCTCTCGACAACCGACATGTTTTTATATTGATGAGGCTATCTCGTTGTTGGATATATTCCGCAAAACTAGTTTGGTGTGTGAACTATTGAATCCTTCGACGCAGCGTATCAGCTGACCGGGGTTGGATGCCTCTGTTACAGAACCAGAAGATTGGATGTTAATACGGGGATCGGTGGTTACAATAACAAGTGCAGTGTTGGGACAGTAGTTCGAGATCACCAAGGTTTTGTTGTTGATATTGGACTTGGGTTATTAGGTACACAAGTTCGGTGAAAGCAGCGGAATTGGCCGCCATGGGTTTTGGTATAGATTTTAGCTTGTGTCATGGGTTTACAAACACTTGCATCTTTTCGGATTCTCAACTTGCGGTTCAAGCAGTAACTAATCCGGCCATGGCCTTGGAAATTAGATCACTATAGTAAGTATATGAGAAGAACATCCAATGGAGTTGCTCATCGTTTAGCTGGTACAGTTCTTTCTTCGATGACGAATCTCAAGTGGCTTATGGTGATATTACTATCTTGTTTCTCTGATATCGTAACTATTGACTTCATGAATTAATGCTAATGAAGCTTTTCTGAAAAAAGAGTATTTCTATTTTAGCTTTCTGGCTTTTGAGTATCCCAAAAAACGTGCCGAGTATTCTTGTTTGGTTTAAACATATTATAGCAATATTCATTCCCAAAAAACCACTGGACAAAATTCACATGCACAACTTAGATATATTTAATGATGGAACAACTATACATTTATATTTATGAAACCGTCAAATAGCAAGGGAAAATTGCGGATACAAAAGAAAATACATGAAGCTGAAGCATGGGATTTGATATACCAAGACAGCAAACTAATTACCCAAGAAAGTGTCAACCCTTGCATTATCTTTTCTTGACAGAAACTTCATACAAATCGGAGGCTTTACACCAGCCAAAGCTAAGATTGAACTGGGCAATGTCCAAATCCCATCTCCACAGATCAATCCCGACGCCACTGCCGGTCCAAATGCATCGGCCTTAGCCTTATCCACATTCTCCCAGATGAAAAGAATCAAGCTCCCCACACACATATCAATGGTGAAATATGGTCCAAGATAAAAAGGAATCGCCATAGCCATTGGGATAGGAATAAACCTAGCCCATTTCGGCCCTACAATGGCTCTTAACACGTTGATGACTACTGCTGCTATGAAGAAAACATAACACAGCGTGAGACAGTGGTTTGGCAAAGATGAAAACCCCTCGACCCCCAAGATAGCAATGCCACGGTAGACAGTCGCATACGGTGCCGGATATTGTGAGCCCAAGTTGCCAAGATCGGGGAATGCCTTGTAGAATATCCAAAATACGCACGGTGAGACTACACAACCTATAGCAGTCCCGATCACCTGGCTCACAAACATGGACCTGGGAGATGCTAGAGTCATGTATCCGGTCTTGAAATCTTGTGTGAGGTCTGATGCAGTGGAGACTATATTCATCATGACTCCACAAGCAGCTAGTCCAGCAAGAACTCCCCCATGGGAGGCTCCAGCCCACGCCCCGATCATGAATATGGCCAACTTTCCATAGGTCGATGCTAGGGACCAATCGGTGAGCCCACATCCGTAGGCATTGCAAAACGCTAGTGTCGGTGCAAATATATACATGACAACTATATAGTACCATTTGAGTGGATGGAAAATGTGTGGAAGAGTTGCCGCAGAGATTATGGCAAGTACGATGTATCCAGAAATGGCAACCCATGTAGGGATTTTGTCCTTGAGGAAAAGACGGGTCCTACGTTCATCGTCGTAGGATAATGTAGGAGTATTTGAAGGAGATGAATTGGAACCGACTGGGAGGACTGAGCCTGAATTTTTATCACGGATTTGTTGGTATAATCCGAGTATAGTACGGCCTAGGACCTTGACGAAGTTGTATAGGCCATCACCTAAGATCATGGCTATGGCAATAAAGACCTGTGAAAGAATCACAAAAGGTTATACACATACACACACACATATACATACATATAGGTCATCCAAACGTTTCAAGATTTGGTTTAGTGTATTTTAATATACCCGGTAACCTTGAATGCCATGGAGACTGCTAGGCGCCAACGTTGCCGAATACCAATCACCTTTCCTATTCTCTATGAGCGGCCACATTATACCCCACGAGAGAATGGCTCCAACTAGTAAAGATATATTGATCAAATATGGGCATATCATACCGACACCAACATATGTTGCTGAGAAATCGAAGTAGAACCTGGTTTTTTATCAACAAGTATGAGGCTTAAACTAATACCAAGAATAAAAAGATTTGCAAATTTAACTGCATGATGTTAGTCAGGCTATCTTTACTTGTTTTGGTAGGCTTTAAGACCGAAGGTTGGAAATTCAACGAATCCGCAGCCATCTCCCGCAGTGAAAAACCATTGAAAGAACCCCCACAAGAAGCTGAAAGAGAAGAATTTTCCCAAGGTTCTTACTTGTTTCCTGGAGGCAAGCAACAAAATATATTTAGAAGACTTGTGCATTCAAATATTGTTTTCCAAACAAGATTTAAGGTGAGTGTATCCGGGAGCTCACTTTGCTAACTTGGCTCCTAGAGGAGTGTGGAAGCTGTTGATTAAGTGAGCGGTAGCCGTCCCACTTGGGTACGTCAATTTGAAGTCTACGATCATTATCTGAAACCATTTAAAACTTAGTTTCAGATTCTGAGTTCAAAATTAAGTGGTAAAATTGAGAACATTATAGTTTTCTACAGGAGAAATCGACATATATGATATGTCACAGTACAAGTTCTCGCGTATGCGACTTCAAAGATGAGAATCTATATGAATCTCTCTCTTTTGTAAAACTACAAGTAGGCAATAAGTCAAAGAGGAAACACCATATCCCAAATAAGGTGGGAGTGCAAGTCACTCCACCATTAGTGAAACTGCATAACTATTGAAAAGTTGATGCCCACAGTCGCCCACTCCAGAAGACTTTCAACCTTTAACCTCACCTATAGGTGAAACAAGTAGCACATTATGGACACCTATACCCCATCTCTCATCTCCCATCAATATCCTGCCAGATTCCGTTACAGTCAAAGCACCCGATGGTAATTCTTCCTAAGTTTGCTCCTCAACAAGAGCACCTATATTAGGCCATTATCTCAAAGGAGAGTTTGTCCCAAAAAACAGGTCTTTCAATTTGAAGAATCCCTCAAACCGATGGAAGTATGGAGTTGGAGAGAAGTTACTGACCTTACGGAGTGGCACCACAGAAAAGAGTCCCAAAAAGCTAACCACAAAAAGGAATCCAATCATCCACGTGAGGGCTGGATTCTTGATATTTTGTGAGTCATTAGCTTCAGTAGTTTTTTTGGCAATAGCTTCACTCATACCAAACAAATAGCTTCCAAAACCTCCTGTACAAATTGATAGACCAAAATTTAGTTCATTAAAAGCTGCAATTCAATGAACATTCTAACAGAACATATATGATATGCTTGTATTCTCATTATGAACATTCTATCAATGAATTTAGTTTTTGTTCAGATTACATTTGCTCAATGGATAATTTTTAGATTTACAAAGTATCGGATATAAAGATTTTCCAATATATCTAATAATTCAATTACGTGTCACTTGTTTGTTGTTTCTTTCAGAAATAAATAAGTATATTGTCTATCTGGGGAATCAAATATGTATTAAATTAGAAACAAACCGTAAAGACTTGACTTTGGAGTCATCCGAAGCCTAGAAATTTGACTGATTACTTGTGATTGAAATCATCTTTCAATCCCAAAACAAATATCATTAAATTCCTTTTTATATTTCAAAATCTGGGACCCACCCCACGGCCAGAAAAATATTAAGTGGAAAAATTAAGCGGACAATGAGAATCAGTACTTCCGTTATATCAAATATAAGTTATGATTAAGTCTTATGTCAGAAAACTTAGTTCGAGCTCCATGATCTTTCGTGTTTTTATCGTTCCAGTTTCATGGTATTTTTTAAGTCCAACTAAGTACAAATAGTTGAAATTGCGAGCTTAGGAACTTAATCCCAATTAACCCAGAAATTAATGGAACCCGAGTTGGCCCCTAAAAACCCACCAATTCATGTACTATCAAACTTCACATGCAAGTTTTGGACCATCGACTACATTATTCTCATTAACCATCTCCAATATGCCTAAATTATATACTGATCATATTTAAAATAATGTCTCCGGAAAAGAGTTTAATGACAATATATTTGACAGCCAAATTACCCAGAAACCACGGTTATATTTATTATTGATTATTGTAAATAATAACTGTAACCAAGTGTAACCAATAATGGTTGAGCCAGAGTTAATGTGCATCGGACTTCGAAAAGTCTTGGCACTAAATGCATTCATTTTTACAGTTGTCGAGGTCTTCAAATAAAGTACTTGTAATTATCATATGTTATTAAAATACTAATCACATATATATCCTTGAAACCTCTAAATTAAATTATATTTCATATATACAAAATACAATTACATATACAAATAAAAACAAAAACTAATTCCTAGGCAACAAAAAATTAGAGTAATTATTTTAGGTCAGAAATCATCTTAGAAAGATGGACATGGAATCTTATCCATGTGGATATTGCTCTCGTGATAGGATGGATGACCAAAATTTGTTCATGCATATATAAAACCCACTCTTTTTTTTAAATTGTATGTGTGCAAAGATCTTACCCTTTAAAATAAAGCGAATGTAATAACCACATAGATAAGATCTCATCCACCTACCGATGGAGATCTCCCTCTTAATTTATTATTTAATTTCTCGATATTGACTAAATTTATAATCATAATTAACTCTTTCCCAAATATTAGAACTTAATACTGATCAAAATAAATATTTAGAGTTTGGAGTAGACATGTATACTCCGTGCTCTAGTCATATTTTTCACTATACAATAATAAAAAACGACAAAAAAAAAATGTGTGAGATTGTTTGATAAATCGTATTTTGTGATATAGATCTTTTATTTAGATCATTTATTAAAAATTTTACTTTTTATGCTAAGAGTATTAATTTTTATGGTGAATATCGATAGGATTGACTCGTTTCACAGATAAAAATTCGTGAGACCGTTTTACAAAAGACCTACTCATCAAAAACAGAAAAGGTTAAACGAAAAACTAAAAAATATATATTGATCTAATATGGCCGACATAAATCTATATTATAATCCCCAATCGGTCAAAATTTTATCAAACTAACTTAAATTTTAAGAGAAATGATGTGAATGGATAATTATTCGAGAAAAAATAAAATAATTTAAAGAATAATTAGATCATTTATAGTTATAAAAATAATTTAAGCTTTAAGAGAAATGATAATTATTCGAGAATAAAGAAAATAATTTAAAAAATAATTAGATCATTTATACTTCATAGTTATAAAAATAGTAAGTGAAATAAATGGATAATGATGAAGCTAAGCGATGGTGTACGTACCGCTGAAGGCTATGCCGGAGGAAGCCACAACACAGGTCTGAACCACGGTGTTCTCTTGCCTCGTAAATGGCTGCTTGAGAAGCCCAGATTTATCCAGAAACTTGGTCCAAACTTTCACGAAGAAGAACCCCAGAAGCCCCGCCGATACATTGAGCGAAGGGATGATTCCTGTGGTCAGATTCAGCTTCATCACTATGAATGTGAAGAGAACACTCAGAACAAAGCTCACGAAGAAGGCCCTGAAGGTGAGCTGCTTCTGCCATGGCGGAACCTCCTTGCTCTCGAATATCTTCTCCACTGAATCGTGCTTCGCCGTGCTCTCCTCTTCTTTTTCCACGATTTCTTCGTTGGAATTGTTGGTTTTTTCGGGCTTCCGATTGTTGATGCTCGTGGAAGTTTGATCCATTTTGGGTTTAAGGATCGATCTTTTGTGTGGCTTGTGGGTGAGAGATATATATTTGGCTCAGGTCATGATCATATATATTTACATATATATATATATATATATATATATATATATATATATATATATATATATATATATATACATCGGGGCTTTCAAAGTTCTCGCTATCTTGTTGATTCTTTATTTGTATGTTATCATTACGTATCATATTCGTTACAAGAATAGTGGATGATTCCATATTTTGTTTTGGCGTCGGTTGATCCAAGATTCATAGTAATATTATTATTTTCAGTTTAAATGTATTATTTTAATTTTCATTCTTTTTATTATAATTTTTAACAATTATAATAAAAATAATACTTATAATTGTTAAAAATTGAAATATTCATAAGGAAAATTGAAATTTGATTTTATATATATATATATATATATATATATATATATATATAGGGAATTGATACCCTGGGCGCCCTTTGGTGAGCGTCCAGTGGGCGACAGCTTCCCACATGTGCAGTTTATTTTTAAGTTTATTAAAGATTTGACGTTTCGCGACGGTTTTACAAATACGTCGCAAATGGCGACGGATTTTAACAAACCGTCGCGAAGCCCACATGTGCAGTTTATTTTTTTTAAAAATTTGACGTTTTGCGACGGTTTTAAAAATCCGTCGCAAATGGCGACGGATTTTAACAAACCGTCGCGAAACGTCAAATTTTTTTTATAAAAAGAAAAGAGGGGACAGAGGGGCGTTCCCAAATTTCGTGTCCCACCTTCGCCCAACAGCCCTTCTCCCACCTACGCTCAAATCTTTACGTTAAGAAGATTGAGCGAACTTCTGGAGCTCTCGTGCGGGGAAATATTCCGACGACATCAGAAGGTAAATCGATGTAGTTCTAAATTTCATATTCCGAAGAAATTTCCAATTTATGATTTTGAAGGTTTCCGGTGTATTGGCATACATGTTCTTTAATGTTTGTGAAGTGTAAGTCTGCATATTTAATTAATTGCACTAGGAAATGGTGTTGATGATCTAGCTATTTATGTATCTGGAGTATTTATAAATTTATTCATTTCTAGTATGTTTTGTTAAAATATATTTTATACTTGATGTTGTTTCTCATATGATTATATTGTTACCGTCGCTAATCGTGCTCGGTTAATCCCCAGACAATCCTCGCCAGCACCTTACCGCCCGCAAAGATTTTCGAGCACCACCCCACGTCTGCCTAGCGCCACTGTAGATGAAATGGATCAATATAGTGGAGATGAACAATCGTACATCCCCCAAGTCGGTGATGATCAGAAACCCCAGATTGGTATGAGATTTGATTCGTTAGAGGATGCATTCTCATTCTACAACCAATATGCCCGAGAATCCGGTTTTAGCGCGAGAATGAGTAATAGCAAGAAAAGTAAGAAAACAAACGAAATTGTATGGAAGAAATTTGTATGCTTTAAAGAAGGGCATACAGATGATATTCGATGGAGCAAACAGACAAAAAAAGATCAACCAAGAAAAGAAAGAGCCCGTGGTGAGACTAGAACCGGATGTTTGTCCAAGATTTCAGTTGTCAAGGAACAAACAGGTCCGGGTTGGGTTGTCAGTACTTTCGTTGAAAGTCATAATCATTCATTATCGACTCCGTCGAAGGTGCATTTGTTACGCTCGCATCGCGGTATTTCTGCATCAAAAAAAATGTTGAGTCAACAATTTGCAGAAGCCAATGTGCCAACTTGTCAACAAATGAGATTATTTGAGATAGAGTCTGGTGGGCCTGAACATGTAGGTTTCATAGAAAGAGATATCAGAAACTACGAGCAAAGTGTTAGGGATGAGCATAAGGGTATTGATGCAGAAACATTGGTCGATTTCTTCGAATCTGAGAAAGAGAAGAATTCATTGTTCTTTTTTGATTATGAGACTGACTCGGACAACAGATTTACCAGGTGTTTTTGGACTGATCATGTGTCAAGAAGGGCATACACTGCTTTTGGTGACGTGGTTGTGTTTGATACTACATACAACACCAACAAATATGGGATGATTTTCGCACCATTTGTAGGAGTTAATCATCATCATCAGACCATTCTTTTTGGTTGTGGATTGTTGAGTGACGAAAAAACAGATTCTTTTGTTTGGTTGCTTAATAAATTCCTAGAAGCCTTGTGTCAAGGTGCCCCAAACTTGATTATCACTGACCAAGATCCGGCTCTGACGAAAACCATATCACAAGTTTTTCCTCGAACAACACATCGATATTGTTTGTGGCATATACTGAACAAATTCTCTGAGAAATTAAACCCAATGACTTTCCGTGATCACTACGAAAGCATAAGGAATGCCATTCTACATTCCTCCACAGATGAGGAATTTGAGAGTTCCTGGGAAGCTGCTATGTCTAATGCTAACTTGGAACAACATGATTGGCTGTCGTTGATGTTTGATTTGCGACATAAATGTGTGCCAGCATATTTTAATCATGTATTTTCTGCGGGTATGTCAAGTAGTCAGCGGTCCGAAAGTTCACATGCTTTTTTCAAGAGATATATATCTAGCAAGAACTCATTGATGGATTTTATCATTCGTTTCAATAAGGCACTCCGGCACCAAAGACACAATGAGTTAGTTGCAGATCATGTCGATATGAATGAGCGTCCCAAGCTACAGTCCAAATGGCCAATGGAATCTCAGATGGTGACGATTTACACGAAAAAGAAATGGTTGGAGTTTCTAGAAGAAATGAGTCAGAGTCATGGTTATTACGTGCAAACAGAATCTGTGGGAAATGAGTTTGGGATTTACAAGGTAATGAATTTTCAAGCTTCTTCTTCTTCGAAACCAAGAGTGCTTACACATGTCATACAAGGGGATGATATATTGTGCAGTTGTATGAAATTTCAGTTTGAGGGCATTCCATGCAGGCATATGTTAGCATTTTTTCGTATAAACCAAGTCTTTCATTTGCCTGATAAATATATACTGAAACGTTGGACGCAAGCAGCAAAGAATGTAGAATTTTTTCCTACAGATGAGCCAAATGTGGTTGAAGCTCCAGAAAGATGTTTGATGTCAAGACATTTGAGGTTATCCTATAAAGCTTCTGCATTAGTTGATATTGCATCATTGACTGTTGAGGGAACAAATTTCTTGAATGCACAGTTTGATTATATTGGCAACAAAATGAAAGATTTGAATATGACTACAACAGTAAGCGGTGGAAGTCAATGTAGAAGAGCCACAGATAGGGCTGTTGATATCGTTGATCCTCAAAAAATTAGAACAAAGGGATGTGGGAAGAGATTAAAGTCATCAAAGGAGAAGGCAACCACACAGGGAAGAAAATGTCGTGGGTGTGGACGCCGAGGTGTGCAGCATGACAAGCGTAACTGTCCAAATTTGCAAGACGGGTATGTGTTTATCAACAATATAAATTTTTAGTATTTTTGTATATATTTGGTTAATCATCAAAATTAATATATGGTGGCATACTCAACGTTCTTCAGGTCAACTATTAATAATAAAAACGAAGAAGAAAGCTCAGATGACGAAGATTTTGGATCGATAGATGGTAATTTAAATCTCTAAATATATGTTGTTAATCATCAATATTTTTTTTATTCATAACTGTTTTGAATTTTACAGGTTCTAACAACTGGATTTGATAAAGGTTATTATTTTATCAAGTTGAATATGTGCGATGGGGTAACCATTTTATAGTGCTTTATCAAACCTCTGTCGTGGATGAAACATCGAGCTTTGAGATTTCTGTCACCATGAGAAGGATCCTCTGCTTAATTCAAGAATTAGCATTGTAGAATTTTCAAATTCAATATGATAACCATTCTCTGTCAAGAAATCTTGGTGTTTTAATTTTCCTGCTGCCATATTGTTGTATCGTTCTCTTTCATATGACTTATGGAACATGTATAAAAACCCGCTGTGGTCGACGTAAAACATCATGTTTGCGTCGCGTAGTAAATTATTTCTAATTTCCACCTGTCTAATGCATTTGTGGGCTGTTGGGCGAAGGTGGGACACGAAATTTGGGAACGCCCCTCTGTCCCCTCTTTTCTTTTTATAAAAAAAATTTGACGTTTCGCGACGGTTTGTTAAAATCCGTCGCCATTTGCGACGGATTTTTAAAACCGTCGCAAAACGTCAAATTTTTAAAAAAAATAAACTGCACATGTGGGCTTCGCGACGGTTTGTTAAAATCCGTCGCCATTTGCGACGTATTTGTAAAACCGTCGCGAAACGTCAAATCTTTAAAAAAAAATAAACTGCACATGTGGGCGACAGCTCAGCTGTCGCCCACTGGGCGCTCACCAAAGGGCGCCCAGGGTATCAATTCCCTATATATATATATATATATATATATATATATATATATATATATATATATATATATATATATATATATATATATATATATTCATCGAAATCGCAAACAAAATTATAGAAGACTGAAAATGTAATTTTAGGTAAGTTCCAATTTTTTTACATATTACAAAAATATAGATTTGTATTCCCTAAAAATTTTAATATGTAATTCAACTTAACTTGAATTCAAATCTTAACAATAACCAATTTAAATAACATTTTTTTATTGGAGAACTCATATTGTTGTTTTGATGGTAGAACGATGTATAGCCTTCAGTATCAGAATCTAAATTAACAGTCGATCAATCAATAATATAAATATATAATATATGGGAATGCCGGCTGGTTTGGGTTGACTTCGAAGATTTCTTGATTGTGACGACGATGGATAAGTTCGGGAAAAGTTTGAATGTCGTGATTGTGTTCCCATTCATTTACTAAAGAATTTTTACACCTTAAACCCCAACTTGACTCACAAGTGAGCATGAGAGATATTATACAATAAATAACTTTTGGGGTGACAAAAACAATTATCTTGTTTGTTATATATTTGAATAAAGATACATATATAAATACATTTTTATAGTGTCGTTTTACGAATATTACAAAATTAATGCATTAGAAATCATATGTTTATTTAATTGTATTGTGGCTGAGAGTGGTCATTCTAATATACTGAATTTTACTAAATTATATTAGATGAATTACAATTTTTTATGGAAATTTTTTGAAAATGTGAATACATAATACATGTAATGTGAAAATAAAACATTTCATATCTCTCAAATGTCCAAATCCCCACAAATCTTAAGGAAATGCTGACCATAACAGAGACATTTCATATTTTCAACTTTTGTGTGGGACAATGAATTTGTGTCAAATGAAACAAATGGAACGGCCAAAATTTATGCATCCAAAAAAAGGCCAAATTTCACATCACTTTTAAAAATATTTATTTACGTATTTGTGAAGTCATTGAAAGAGTCAGATTTGGAATCATGCTAATGTCAAAGTCTATCAACCTCTTTTAAAAGATAATAATTCAAATGATAAGTTCACTATAACTAGTATCCAAAAACCAACAATTGCCGTATTTTATCAACTTTGTACTCAATTTGAAATAAGACGATACTAAGATAATCACTCTCTTTCAAAATGCGATATTATCATCATGATCTAACGTATCAATGTATTATCTATGGAGGTTCATACGTATCAAACACAAATTCAGATATTTGATCCATGAATCTAAAATGATTTTCATATGTACAACGTTTATCAGATCAACCCTTTTATTTTCCTTCCAATATTTGTTGTTATTTGTCATGAATTTAGACCTTCTAAGCACATATGCTGCTTTTGTCTCTCGACTCTGCCCTTACGAGTGCTAGCAAAGCAACTTTAAGAGTATTTTGAATGTTTGAGTATATAAACAATACAAGTGATTTAGAATTTGTAGAGAGAGAATACTTGATTGAGTGAATAATGAATTGTTGAGTTATTGTCTCTTGCCTTACAAATGAGCTCATACACTCTATGTACATATACAAGTTTTTTTTATCATATCTAGAGCTTTCTAGTGTCTAGAACATTTCACATTAGTCTATTTAATAGAGTGTTCTAGATCTCGTTACATTTGTAATCTACAATAAATAAGAGTGTGAATAAGAGTGATGTAAAATTGTCTAAATCTTCCCTCCAAGTCTCCACATCTTTTCATATTGTTTCAGAAATTTCTAGATACAACATTTTTTTACAACATCTAGATCATTCCACATGGATCTGGAATGTTCAAGTCATGTCCACAATGTTCTAAACCATTTTGCACAAGTCTAGAACCTTTTATGTCTCATCTACAATGTTCTAGACTTTTCTGCACGAAACTAGAACCTTCAAGTCCTTCCTCCTTTTCAATTTCTCTAAAATATTCATTTGTCTTCAAGGGAATCCAGAGTACTCAAGAAGGTTTTGGATGCCACAAAACCTACGTGACAGTTTCCTTCGCAGATATCTTTTCATCTTGCGTGTTGAAACTGTAAAGCCGTAACATATTGCTTGTTTGCCTATCACCCCACCAAATTATACCTCAAAATAAGTAAATACCTTCGTTCATAACATTCACACAAAGCCTTAAACTCTTCTGGGGTCAATGATTATATTTTTAAGATTCAAAACAGCATCTCTTCGCTACAGTATTCATATTTACCGACAATTATGCACATAATAAATATCAGCGCTTAACCTCTCTTCTTCTTTTGGTTGATTTCAATTTACCTTCAACTTCAATAACGATAATTGCTTCAAAAATTATTTTGTATGTAATTATCGCTTTAAAGTTATGTGAGATATATATCATTGTTATCTTTGATCAATCTCATTTATCTTTCGTTAAGTAGGTACATGTCATTTAGCAACTTTAGTGATTTTTGATTATTGATACTGACTGTAACGTGTATGGCTGTTTTGTAATCTTTTCCTCATAGGATGTAAATGGGCTCATAAACGGGCTAAAGCCCGTGTCAGTTACAAGCAAAAAATCACCTTCAAAAATCACAGCATAAAATTCACTTATTCTTGAAATATATGTTATCGTCCCAACATATTATTCAGTGATTTTCAATAAGACAGGCGTGAATTGGCAGTACAGTATTCACATGATAATTTTTATCCAACCTAAATAGACCGCAATATGTTTAACAAGTTACAGCATAGAAGCAACCAGATACACATGATCGATAAATAAGCTGGGGTTTTGAAAATAAGCCTCGTAAATAATGTCCTTTCATCATTCTCTTCTATTTCAATTTCTCCTGAACTTGTTTTTAGAGTATATCCATCGTACTTTTGGACTTGGTACCTAGATTTGATTTTTATCAGAAAAAACAGGTACCACATATAATTCCTGGTTGTGGCACAGAATGATAAATCATACATCTGCAAGAAGCAATTAGTCATTCAATCATATGCTATGAAAATGAGAATCTAGAAAAGAGGGACATTGCAGATCCCGAAGAATCACTTGCTGGGCTAGGAGGAACATCGCCTGAGGCGCGGTAGGCTTGTTGACACTTTTGCACCTGCACATTGATCAACAGGTATGATCGGTTTTTTCTATCCACGAACAAATAAAAACAAAAATGTGGTAATTGGAATGTGTATCCATATGAACTAAAGCAAGTACATGAATAGGAATTGTGGAAAAACTCTTGCCATGTGATATATCAGATGTATAATCCCATACGTGAGTTACCTCATCAGGGCTGAACTGAAGGAGAATTGCAATAACAGGTAAAAGTCTCTCCACTTCACCTACTCGTTTGGAAAAGAGAGTACGAAATAATCAACTGTGAGTTACGTTTGTCAATAAAAGCCTATTTTTACTCACCAAAAATAAATAACTAAATAATAGCACCATGGGTAGAGAACAAGACTCTGAGAAAGTATCCTAAAATAGAACCAACAATAGATTCTTTTAAGACCATCATTTAACTAATATTCCTTTAGGTTGTATTTTGGATTGATGGACTTGGTTTTGAGAAAGAGATTTGGTTTGAAATCCATCGTATTTACTTGAACTTGTTAAGCTTAATATAGCCTGGATTTGCAATTCATTTAAATTTTGTTTATCTAAACAAGTCAAGAGATTTTAATTTCATAGTTCAAAACCCTTCAATCCAAGCACACCCTCGTGCTTAGGGATGAATTTAAATCTATGGTAGTTCATGTGATCATTAAGCTCCAGAAACAAAAAGAAATTCAGCCAGAGTAAAAGTTACTAACATTATTCTGCATCCATGTTTACAAAGCAGTACTTGCACTAAGAATCATATTACTTATTCTCTACGTTACAAAGATGGAGCCCCCGGTTTTTTAAAAAAAATATGGTGCCCCCAAAACATTCAGGATATACAGACCAACTAACTTTGAGGAAATTAATTATTAAGGGTTCGTATAGATCCATAGATGATTTATGTATAGGCTACACGGTATACTACAATCAAATCAAGTTATTTGATGAAATCTTATGTTTGGGGGTTCACAATCTAAGGAGTTATAAATCGTGCAAATTTATGTTCATCTTGATATTCTTGAAATCCAGATAGATAATAATTTGAAAATATGTGTGGTATTGGATTGCTGTCAGTCATAAATTGTGTATCTTACTTTTAACTTGACAAATTGGAAAGAACAAAATTACCTGTCTCAAGAAGCTTTAAGATCACATTTTTTACATATGTCATGTCTACTCCTTCCCTCTTTTGCATTCGTTCCATGTTACGAAGTTCTTCCTTCAACATGGACTCCTACACACAAGATAATCATCAAGACTTCACCAAGATATAGATTCAATCTAATTGGAAACATAGAACCACGGGCATGTCACTTTCCAACTTCCCTTATCCCTACCTGTGATCAGACAATTACCATAAGATTATTACACCATTCAACAATATAAAATTTGATTTTTCACGCAATAGGGGCAAAAATATCAACACAGGCTTTTGAATAGTGCCGTCAATCCATACATATAAACTTTTGGCTGGAAACAACAATGGTGTCAACTAAGGATTCATTCTTTCAGTTGTGAGATGACAACAAAATAGAACATGTTTCTTGGTCTGCATTCTTCAGGTTGCAAGCGATACAAATCAGGAGGTGAACTTTGGAATGCAGAGACTTAAGCAAGAAAATCAATCTTTAACTATCTTGCAACAGGACTGGAAACAGGTGAATCATCCTTTTTCTTGTAGGTATATTTCCATCTACAAGTCACGTAGACCTAGCATGACTTCAGTAATTCAAGAAAGCCAAAAAGAAGCACAATTCTTCTTATATGATGAAAATCGCCAGAGACAAATACTAATTTCCATCACCTTAAGATGGACGCTTAGGGACCTTATCAGGAATCTGCTCAGATAGTGTTTTTCTCTCACTACTGCAACTTTAAATCTCCACAATATTGCAGAATATTTTGGAAGGATCACATCGTGATATGTAGCATAAATGATTGATGCTACAAGAAGACTAGCCACAAGCATAATGAAAATTATTATTACAAGAAGACTTGCCACAAGCATACTGAAATACCTGTTGCCTGTGAAGCTGGTTTTCATGCTCAAGCTCCTCAATTTCCTCCTGCAATTAACACATTGCATCATTACATTGAAACATTACACAAACTCAATATCATCGTCCAATTAGATCGGTGGATTTGAATTCTTTTCCTTTTCTAATAGATTTAAAAGGAAAAACATGAATGGTTCCAACTCCTTTCTATGGTGACTCAAGCCAGGAACATAGATGACCAGTTCTTATCAATCCCTGGCTCATCTGGTGCAGATTAGATAATAAGATTTTAGCGAGGGTTTGGAATAAATTGCAGATAACAACACGGATTTAACAAATTAAAACCCCATCACCCAAGGTCCCTTTTTATTTCAACTAAAACAAGTACACTGATCTAGTTAAGAGTTAGCCAAGTGGTGCTATTATATAAACACTTTGACATGCACCTCACCAGGTTCAGAGCAGTACCATTGCACCACAAGAGAATTAATACGTTGTGCTCTGGTTGTGAATCTAGGTAATCAATAAAACTTCTTTTTACATGGTTTTGACAAGTAACCAATATTGCAAAAGTCGTGTAAATTTTCAAATAGATATTATTTGTTAGTTGGAAAATCTCAACTTAACCGAACCAATTTTGTCACCGTCCTTTCGATTCAACCAATTGGAACATGCACATTCATCATCTTAAAAACTTCGATTCAAGGGTATTTATTACCCCACACCAAATACTTACTTGAAGTACAAGTATATGCCGCTGGGTTTGAGCAAGCTCCTCTTCTCTCTGAGCTTGTTGTCTTGCCAAAATCTGAGATTGATATAACAACAGAAACCATGTTAATCAAGTTGAAGTTTTGAGCTTAAAGCGTAAAAAGATGTATATTCTTACTTAGCTAGAAATGAAAAAATTAGTGTTCATGGATCAAATCTGTAGTCAGGACAGTAAAATATCTTCATTTCAATGACTTGTACATAACAAATCCGATAGCCATACTCCTACTTATACCAACACATGCTAGAACCTTTTTGACCAACAAGTCCTTTTCAACGTCATACAACCGAAAAGAAAAATTCTTAAATTTATGTCGATCTACAACTTTTGGTGAAATTTTCTCACGTTGTACCAAGTTTGTGCAATATAGTTTTTAAATTGATGTTCTCAATATGGTAAGTTGTACTTGAATTAATTTTGTTAGCAAGAATTGATATAGTTCACAATTGTAAAGAATCTACCACATCTCAAGTTTTCAGAGACAACTTACTATCAACAACGAAATTCTAATAGTTTAACACTTAACACAATCAGTCACTATGACCCATAATCATCCGCAAAAACAATCACTTGAATCACATGGAAACATTTTACAAAAAGGAGCCATATTACTAGACTGCACAGAAATGCTCCAGGTTTTATAAGTCATTGTGCCAGTACACATCTTTGTGGGAGTTCAATGACAGATTTTCCAAAAGAATCAGATATCCATCTTCCTCAAATCAGCAGTAAAATCAAACCTGATCAGTTTAAATGAAATGACACAACTCTACACAGAACACTAGCCACTTCAGTATCACCTGTTTGTTTCATAAGTCCGACCTTTTATCGAAGCAAACTATGATAGCATTCTATGGAAAGGAACATTTAATTTCTGTGCATACAAATATCAGTTTATACCTCAATAGCAATAAGATGAAGCGTGCTTATGAACCCACCCAATAGCAATAAGTTTCAATATCGAAACAGGAAAAACTGTGCATACCAGGATCTGTTGTTCTGCAGCAGAAATACTAGAATTTGAGGATTCCTGCTTCTGATAAGCTGAGCTCAGCAATTACCAAAACAAATGCTAAGATCCAGCCAATTTTGTAGCAAATGAAACTCCAAATTCGAGACATTTTAACTTCTGATTCTTGCAACATAAAGCTTAAGAATTAGAATCTCTGTACCTGAATTGTAAGGTCATCTTGGTACTGAGCCTGGAACATAGTGAATGAAAGAGTCACTAGAGAAGACTACATTAGAAGTGCAAAGATAAAGTAAGAGTGGCCTACGAAGTCTGTAAAGGAATCAAAGAATTACGACAGAATTTATAGACGTTTTTAGAAACGGAACTAAAAAACAAAATCTTCACTGGTAATAAGTATGTATGTTGCATTATTTGCGTAGAAGAGAAACACATACATGTGGCCTCGAATCCAGTGACTGACGTAGATTCTTATTGTCATCCAAAAGCCTAGAAATCTCTTTGTCCTTCTCTTCCATCATTTTATCAGCAAGATCATGAAATGAAATTTGCTCTTCCTACAAGACATAAAACTTCAACAATGAGAATGAGAGCCCAATTTGCTAGTAAGAGTATATTACAGAGGTAACAACCTTCAAATTTTTACAGCGCAACCTGAGCTCTTCTACTTCTTTTTGAAAATTTTCACAAGAGGGCAACTCATTCTGCTTACTCATTGCTTCATATCTCACTGTAATGATAAAATATAAAGTAAACATCGCTTAGTAATAACATTAAAGACATGTCAGAATGAGCTGACAAGAAAAGGTTGATGGTAGTACATCTCCAGGTTTCCTCCATGTTCTGAAAATCTCTTTCCCATGCTTCTTTTTCAGACTGGTGCAAAGAGAAAGCAGAGTCCAAATTCATCTGAATGCTTTTAACATGCTGCTCTGCTGTTACGAGAGCTGCGTCTCTGTAACAAAAGATCAAGAAGAATCAGAACAAAGCCGATTTCAAAATCAAATTCCTTGAATTTGAATCCAGTTTTTGGCATGACCAAGCATGTTCTTACAGCATCCTCGGTTGTAACATCATTGATGTGTATTAGGCTTGTGAAAAACATTTCAGAAAATGAGTGTAGTATGGATGTAATGTCAAGGTGTAGCAACTGACATGAAATAAATACAGGAAAATCAATGAGAGGAAGGATTCAAAATTAAGTTGTCATAATGTTATTAAGCACGATTAAAGTGGCTATCGCGATACTTGAGATTTTAATTTTGGTTCCAGACATTTAACACCCAGCATTATCCAACCCTAATTAAAATATGTTTGTGCATTTTTTGAGCATATCAATGTATGAACATTTTCCCCGTGGACGCTCCAATACTACACAGTGCTGTCGTTTCCTTGCTTTTAAAGGGAAACAAAAGGTTGTGGCAAAGAAATCTCAATTAGAACTTCAAGTTATTTCAGTTGGGGTTTCAGTTATCAATGAGAGTATATGTATACAAAAGCAGTTAAAACAGCAAGCATAGTTGAATTCATACATACTTTCCACACAATTAGTCTGTATCATAAATTAATAGTAAATTTTAAAGCACTTCCATAAATGCAATCACCTGGTGGCAATTTCTGTCTGACAATTGGTCAAAGCATCTTTGAGATCTTGGAGAGCTTTATCCTTTTCTGCAGATATTGAAAGTATTTCTCTCTCAGCCTCCTAAGAAACATAAAACAGAATTTAAGAGCAAATTTTGGTGATGTCGAATCAATTACATTTCTTTTCAGATAATACAAAAGTTACTGCATCTACCTTAAGAGCTTCCTCGTGAGCTTTCAATTGATCGCTGTCCCTAATAGCAATAAGTTCTGCCTCTTTTTTCTGAAGCAGTGAATGAGCTCGAACCTTGTAAGAAGCAAACTCACTTTCTATTCGATCAATCTACAATTTGGAACCATGGAAAAGATGAAATAGTGATAGGCAGTGGTATGATTTCACACACACAAATCAGTAGCCATAATTGCTAAATAGTAAATAGCATTCACTAACCCTAGTTAATGGGAAAGAAAGTTGTCCACTCTCTTGATGATGAAAACACAATAAATAGTCTTTATATGTTTTTTAAAAAATAATTAGTTACATCTCACTTAACAATGTATGATCAAAAGAACAGTTCCCAATGTTAAAGCAAGCTACACATTAGATGTCATTAGCTAATCAGTCACCAAGACAATCAATCCGAACAAAAGAACAGTTTCTACTACTAAACAAATATTATGATATTTGGGACATAAAAGATATTCATCAGATCAGCCCTCAATCAGGCAAAACATAGAAAATGGTACCTTGCCTCTCAATGCCTCTAGTTCAGTATCTTTACTGTTCAGCAGCTGAATTTGCACAGAAAGTTCAGACTCCAATTGACCTGGAAAAAAAAGGAAAGTGGTGTTTGTCATATAAAAAGAATGATTAACAAAAAAACTCGAGGAAAATTAGAATACTTCTTAATTTTGCAGCTTCAACTTCAACATGTATCCGATTACTCTCTGAAATTTCTAGCTTTGTTCTCATGGATTGGAAGGCAGCTTCGAAAATTTCTTTTTCTTTCTCCTGAATGCATCATAAACACGTACCTTATTAAATCTAACACTTGATATTTCACAATGTGGTTCAATTTGGCTAGAAGAGAAAGGAAGTACTCGAGAAAAATAATGATATCATGCTTATGCATTGTTAATCAGCATAGAGCTGGTGCATTTATATCCAGTCAAAGGACTTAATCTGTAGAAACTTCTTCACCACTTGCCCCTTTCTTCCAAAAGTTCCTAATACTTTCAGATTTTAAAAGAGCGAGGTCAAACAACTGAATCAATTTTTACTAAATGTCAACTGGGTCATCTTTGGTAAATATATTTCCATAACTTCCAGACTAACCACTTTTAAGGGAAACCGGAAACCCAACGGGGTGATAATCAACCTGACCGACAAAAGTATGCACCAGAAAACAATTGTGACCATATAATCATATAAGCTGGAACATGAGATAATGCTATCATAGGAAGTGTAAATATCCTGAGAGGTTTAGCCTTTCTGAAGTATCAAAAACTATCATTATAGTGACCATCTATCATATGCTATGTTGGCACATGACATTGCAAAGTTATAATTCACTAGGTCATGAAAACTAAAGCACCGGGAAATAGCTAAAGGAAACATAGGAAATCATCTAAAACTGTACTAAGAAAATTATCGTACATGTTCATTCTTGCGATGGCTGAATTCTCCTTTCAAAGCTTCCATTGCAGCTCTAAGACGTGCTACTTCACCACTTGAAGCTGCCTCCATCTCTGCAATCTTGGCATCTTTTTCTACGATCAAAGCCTGGAAATATAATTAAAAAACTACTCAAATTACCATCTGTGAAATTTGGAGCACCATCTCTGGCTTGTAAAGAGGAGAGAGATAATTGTAAATCAGATAAGAAAGAAACCAAGAAATATGCAAATATAATAATCCTAAATTATTTCTCCAACTTTAGTAGTTTATTTCATATGAAACACATTCAAAGGAGTACAGGATATAACAGCTCTCACCCTCAAAGAGGATATTGTTTCACTTGCTCTGCTTCTATCAGCTAATACATCAGCTATTTGGGCTTCCATATTCTCTACTTGCTGGCAAATATAACACATGAAGGAAAAATGAAGTTCACTAAAGTTAGTTAAATTGGGAGCTACTTGAAGCAAAAAAAAGATATTGAAGTTTTGTGTGAATGAAAAACAATAAGATTACTCAGACATCCAGACGCAGATTACCTTCTGGTGCTTCAGCGATATCTCAGTGATTGAAGCTTGCCGCTTTTCATCAGCTATCTGCAGTAACCCCTGCATGTCTTCCAACATCTAATAAGATGCAAGCATGGATTCTCATTAGTGATCAGTGAAGGATAGGTTTCCAGTGCAAAACAAATTGTAGACTACCAGAGAGGATGCCATGGATGCGTAACCTAAACAAAGGCTATAAAAGAAAGGCAAAAGGCAAGCGCGAGTTGACATTCTTTATTTGACTACCCGTTAAACTTGTTTAGATTATAAATGATAGGTGCGGTAAAATAACCATCAGAACTGGACAACTTTATTTACCCAGAATTGAGGTCTCTTGTTTACAGATTTTGAATTTTTCCAGCCATACGCTTGAATCATATTATACTCTAATTCTTATTCTTTATTCTAAATGACAACTCAAATCAAAGAAACAAGGAAATGATGTGATCATTGTTCAGAAATTGTGTTCGTTGATATTTGAAATTAATGAAATGAAACATCGTGCTAGTTGATAATACTAATCCCCCACCTTGATAGCTGTGGTGTTAAATTTAAAAAAAGAACAATAATAATTGGCAAAGAGAGCAGGCGCAAATGGGAAAGGTAGAAAAAATCCATAAAATCCGCAAAGGAAGAGGTCTACTGTCTCCATGTCCTATAAACTGTTCAATACTAAAAGAAATTTAAGCCTACTTATTGCATGCAATAATTATGACACGACCAACTATAAAAATAGTATATAAATTAAAAAGTAAAATTGAAAGATGTACAAAAAACATAGTATAAATAATCAATGCTCTTAAATTCCTTTACAATTAATGAAATAGATACCTTTTCTTTTTCCAAAAGAGAATGTTGCAATGTCTCCAAAGCACTCTCTTTGGGGACCAATGAATGGCGCAATTCCTCAATGTTATCCCTAAGCCTAAATAAAATCAAATTGTCAAACGACTACAAATGAACCAGAAAATTCTAGAAGTTCCGATGTGGTCACCTTTCTTCTGAGGTATAAGCACATATGATTGCTATGACTAGGTCACTCGGAAAATAAGAGAATTTTTTATTTAACAACTATCGGAATTCTCAAAAGAAAGTTAGAAACTTAGAAATAGTTTTATGTTAGCACTAATGGATCCATTGCATGAAAAGTTAATCCAGACATGAAGTTTTTGGGGGACTATACTTGTTGTTTGCACTTCGTAATTGTTGCCTCTCCACATCCATTGCTTTCAATGCTTCATTAGCATTTTGCCTTGTGCGCTCCAATTCTTGCTGCAACGCTGAGAGCTGGGAAGATGATTTCTCAGCTTTCTCTGCAAGCTCACTAAACTTGGCCTCTAAATCATCTTTTTCCTAAAAGTGGCAATCCCAAGAACATTAGAGCTGAACCTAGAGAAGCAAGCTCCCCATTTTATATAATAACAATATCTTGATATTCAAAAAGCTAAAGACTGCATAAAGCAGGCCCATAAATTTATGACATCCCTTACTAATTAGTTCTCGGTTAAGCTCATATGAAAGTTCTTTTGGTTTAAATTGTTATGATGATAAACAAATCCAAACATTTATACATATGAATACCAGCAAATGGACGGTCAAGAATATACAAACATCTAAAAAACATGATGGTTTATTAATAAAAAAGAACACAAACATTTTGATATGATACACAAAGTACGAAAACATATAAAAGTTAATGAAGAACCACTCTAAGCAAAATCTGGGGGTGGGGAAGATAAACTAAAGTAGATAAATGAGAAGGTAAAGAGAGGCATCAAGTACTTTTTGCACATCCTGGATGCGTTGCTTGGCTCTTTTATGAAGTCTATTGAACTTGGAATCCAGCTCAGAATATTTCTCATCTCTCTCCTTTATTTCTTGATCCATCTTCTGTTGGGCTACGCCAGGAAAGTACAGCATTAAACACATTAAGACAAGAAAGAAGAAGAAGAAGATCATCAATTGTTTTGCCAAAACATTCCACCCAGTAAACAAGGAATCGGAATTCAACATCTACGATACCATATTCAATCAAATTGGAAACAGTATGAACGACAACAAATGTTACAACCTTCGGCAAGTTTAACAGAAAGTTCTTGCGCCTTCATATCCGCCTCGGAGTGGCCAGCTCTTAGATGCTTCAGAGCCTCCTCTGCGGCAACTCGTGTTAGCCTTTCCTCTTGAAGTTCTCTGTTCAAAGATTCCAGTTTTCCACTAAGCTCTTTGACAACATCATGACACTCCAAATGGTTATCCTTCATGGTTTCATTCTCTGAGCCATGTTTGGCAGAGTTCACAAGAACAATATTAAAGCCCTGAAACTGAGATTTCATGTATTCATTCTTGAAATCGAGTTCCAACAGAGATTGCAGAAGCTCGTTATCATTATCACTGTAATTACAATGCATGCTTCGACCATGTAATCCATTTCCCTTGACAAGACTGCTATCAACCTCAGCATCCAGGTTAAGCTTCTCATTTTCCCCTTCTATAGCCTCGTGTTTTGCAACAGCTTCTGTTGTTTGATTTTCCCGCACACCGCCATCACCTCCTCCACCGGACATCTTCGCCGCTTTCCAAACCCGAATGACACTCCCACGTCTCTTCTAGAGTATTAGAATAATGACCGCTTCATCAAAAAGCTGGAAAACAGTAACGATTATTTACGCCATTTTCAGAATCCAGAGAACATAAATTCATATGGAAGCAACTTTACACACAAAGAACAAAACAAACTAGATTAGAGAAAAGATACAGAGAAACCCACAAATAACATGGATTCAAAATAATGTAATACCTGAAACAATTCAATTCTAAGTCAAAAAAGAATCAATGTGCTCACTGAATCTGATTGTCTGAGATAATGAGATCAACTTGATGAGACTTTGACCCCAGCAGATCTATCAATCCGATACAAAAACGAAAAGTTGAAAATTAAAATAGTGTACCGTAATTCTCTCAGTTACATCGCTAGAAAGAGGAATTTGTGGTGGTTAATCACATCTCCGATTTGCTCACTTAAATTCTCAGTTCTTCCAAGCAATTCTCGCGAGGTAGAAACTTCAGAGGTGATTATGAAATCAGTACTCGGAACGGGTAAAAGGTTAGGGCTGTTGGGCTGAGAGTGGGCCCAAGATGAAAGGTCGCGTAACCATTTTTACATATATATATATATATATTTTTTATTTTATTAAATTTGAGAGCAAGATAGTAACCATTTAGTAAATACATCAATTTTTTCTTCCAACTTTACTCTTATTTGATACTAATATTACATTTTATTTTTTGGTTTTTTTCTTAAATTTCAACACACTTTTATTTTTATTTTGTTATATTTCAACAATTATTAATTTGTCGTATTTCACTTTAGTCCATCAATAAGCAAGATAGTAACCATTTAGTAAATACATCAATTTTTTCTTCCAACTTTACCCTTATTTGATACTAATATTACATTTTATTTTTTGGTTTTTTTCTTAATTTCAACACACTTTTATTTTTATTTTGTTATATTTCAACAATTATTAATTTGTCGTATTTCACTTTAGTCCATCAATAATGATAAAAAAGATTGTATACATATGTATCGCGTGTACAAGAATAACTAGTTTTAAAGATAATCATCTATGTTAAACAAAATTCAAGCAAATTATTCAACACCATAATAATATTATACAATCAAATATTTCTTAACTTTATATTTTCAACAACTACGAGATATATTCTATATAATTAATTATGGCATCATTTTATTTATCACTACACTTATTCTTGAATTATACATTGATTTTGACTTTGACATTAAATTTTTTTCCAATAATATTGATATAATTGTTTAATAAAAATTTGTTCTGAGTTTCTGATTATGTAAATACAACATAAATTTATTTTGTGGATAAGTCATTTATTGCATTAAAAAAAAAACATATAGGTTATTAGTAAATTTTGGATAACAGAGATTTTGTTTTGTGATTTTATTAATATGTTAATTCTGTTTTTCACAATTAAAATGTGGGTAATTTGGAGAAAAATACATCTGCCAATGATTTTTTTAAGATTCAGTACCCATAAGTTTTTTTTTTGTATTTCAGTACCCGACAAAAGACAAACTTAGTTTTTACTACATGTTTTGTGTATTTTTACTTTTTTACCCTTCTTACTTAATAAAAAATTATATAAATCTCTTTTTTTGTTAGTCATCTTCTCTTTCCACTCATCATTCCCAATGCATTGGGATCACATGTACATTGAATTAAAATAATTTTTTATTAAAAAAAACTCACAACTAATAATTGAACTTTTTGAAATACTTAGTTTTACTTGCGAAATACTTAATTTCAATTTTAAAATACTTGATTTAGTAAATAATATACTCAGAATGTGTATTAAAATACTGGATATTCGAATATCCAACGCAAGTTCACCAAGTGCTCGTATTTCCATACAAAATTCATTTGGATAACATGTTCATTTTCATTTATTTATTTTTTATTTTTAAAAAAACAAATTCGCAACTAAGCATTGAACATCAGCAAATAATTAGTTTTACTTGCGAAATACCTAATTTTAGTTTTAAAATACTTGATTTGGTAAATGAGATACTCAGAATGAGTATGGAAATACTGGATATTCGAATATGCAGCACAAGTTCACCAAGTGCTCGTATTTCCATCCAAGATATATTTAGATGACTTGTTCATTTCATTTAATTATTTTTTTATTTTTAAAAAAACAAATTCGCAACTAAGCATTGAAATTTTTCAAGTACTTAATTTTACTTGCGAAATACCTAATTTCAGCTTTAAAATACTTGATTTGGTAATTGAGATACTCATAAAAGTTAATAAAATATTGGATATTCTAGTAGGCCATGTAAGTTCACCAAGTGCTCGCATTTTCATCCAAGATGCATTTGGATGACATGTACATTTCATTTAAATATTTTTTATTTTTAAATTCACAATTAAGCATCGAACTTTATGAAGTACTTGGTTTTATTTACGAAATACCTAATTTCAATTTTAAAATACCTAATTTAATAAATGAAATACTCAAAATGAATATTAAAATACTGGATATTAGAATATGCAATCTAAGTTCACCAAATTCTCGCATTTCCATCGAAGATGCATTTGGATGACATGTTCATTTCATTTTATTAATTTTTTTATTGCTAAAAAAAAATTCGTAACTAAGCATTAAACATTTTCAAGTACTTAGTTTAACTTGCGAAACACCTAATTTCAATTTTAAAATATTTGATTTGGTAAATGAGATACTCAGAATATGTATTAAAATACTGGATATTCGAATATGCAAGGTAAGTTCACCAAGTGTTGGTCTTTCCTTAGAAGATGCATTCGGACGACATATTCTTCTCCTCGTGTGATATCTATTTGTAAAAAAATATCAAATTCCCAACTAAACATGAAACTTTTAAAGTACTTAGTTTACTTGATAAGTACCTAATTTCAGTTTCAAAATTCTTGATTTCATAAATGAGATACTCAAAATAGGTAATATAATACTGGATATTTCTAATATGCGTTATGATGCAATTTCAATGCAATTGAAATTAACAAATACATTGTTCATCACTCCTCATGAAATAAAAATAACAATTTATTTTGATATACAAAGAAAGAACTTACTTTTACTCCGGGACAAGTATGCTACTATATTTTTGTTAAAAGTAAGTGCTTATTTTGATCTTCAAATAACTTACTCTTACTCCACGCTCAGTAATGAACTGTGTTCATTTCTTTAAATGACATGAATAAGTATTCTAATGAATCTTAGTTGGAAAACCAACCATGACCGAATTTACGTTGCATATTCGAATATCCAGTATTCTATCACATATTATGAGTATCTCATTTACCAAATCAAGTATTTTAAATTAAAATTAGGTATTTCGCACGTAAAAGTAAGTACTTTAAAATGTTCCATGCTTAGTGATCGAGCAAAACTTTCATTGTAAAATTCTTATTAATATTAATAATATTCAAGCTCGAAATAATCGTAAGTGCTCGATGTCAAGTAATAATATAGTGTACAAGAGTACGAGTATCATTCATCTAAATATTGTATTTCTCAATTATTATTCTCAGTTATTCAATTTTTAGCAGCGATACTTCATATGATTGTTTACTACTACGATTATTAAATAAAAACTCAATGAAATGGTTCAAGGATTAAATGATTAAATAAATAAGCTAGAATGATTGATTAAAGTTCAATGAGAAATGAATTTGTTGAGAATCTCGGTTCACTTACCCCTCGTTTAATCTACTTAATTCGTTCGATAATGATCTATGCTTTCGACGAGATTTCATATCCACTTGAACATATCCTCTCAAGCTATGCCAAACTAATTCAACTCAGTGAAGTAATTAAATCTCTTTAATTATTTATCAAAGGTGAATTGCATGTCGTTTTATTAAATCCTCTAGTTTTCGACCCACTGGACTATGACTATCGACGTGTATCTGACTTCATATTTCTATGTAAATTGTAAATCCACGTATTATGTTACTCGTTCCTATCACGGGTTATTCGCTCGAAGAACATTGTCCGGAAATCTTCAAATCTTCGCTCCAAGCCTTTTTTTCTCTTTCAAAGCTTTGTGGCTGCTAAAAAAGTCCTTGACCATGTCATCCATATGCATCTTGGATGGAAACCCGAGCACTTGGTAAATTTACGTTGTATATTCAAATATCCAGTATTTTAATACTCATTATGAGTATCTCATTTATCAAATCAAAGATTTTAAAACTGAAATTAGGTATTTCGCAAGTAAAACTAAGTACTTGAAAAAGTTCAATGTTTAGTTTTGAATTTGTTTTTTAATAATAAAAATCAATTAAATGAAATTAACGTGTCATCCAAATGTATATTGGATAGAAATGCGAGCACTTGGTGAACTTACATTGTATATTCGAATATCCAGTATTTTAATACTCATTCTGAGTATCTCATTTATCAAATCAAGTATTTTAAAATTGAAATTATGTATTTTGCAAGTAAAAGTAAATACTTCAAAATGTTCTATACTTAGTTGTGAATTTGTTTTTTTTTAAATGAAGAAAATAATTAACTGAAATGAACATGTCATCCAAATGCATCTTGGATGTAAATACGAGCACTTGGTGAACTTACGTTGCATATTCGAATATCCAGTATTTTAATACTCATTATGAGTGTTTCATTTACCAAATAAAGTATTTTAAAATTGAAATTAGATATTTTGCAAATAAAAGTAAATACTTGAAAAAGTTCAATGCTTAGTTACGAATTTGTTTTTTAACAATAAAAAAATAATTAAATGAAATGAACATGTCATCCAAATGCATATTGGATAGAAATGCGAGCATTTGGTGAACTTAAGTTGCATATTCTAATATCCAGTATTTTAATACTCATTCTGAGTATCTCATTTACCAAATCAAGTATTTTAAAGCTGAAATTAGGTATTTCGCAAGTAAAACTAAGTATTTAAAAAATTTCAATGCTTAGTTGCGAATTTATTTTTTTAAAAATAAAAAATAATTAAATGAAATGAACAAGTCATTTGAATATATCTTGGATGGAAATACGAGCACTTGGTGAACTTGCGTTGCATATTCGAATATCCAGTATTTTAATATTCATTCTGAGTATCTCATTTACCAAATCAAGTATTTTAAAACTAAAATTAGGTATTTCGCAAGTAAAACTAATTATTTGCAAAAGTTCAATGCTTAGTTGCGAATTTATTTTTTTAAATAAAAAATAATTAAATAAAAATGAACATGTCATCCAAATGAATTTTGGATGGAAATACGAGCACTTGATGAACTTGCGTTGGATATTCGAATATCCAGTATTTTAATAAACATTCTGAATATATTATTTACTAAGTCAAGTATTTTAAAATTGAAATTAAGTATTTCGCAAGTAAAACTAAGTATTTCAAAAAGTTCAATGATTAGTTGTGAATTAATTTTTTTAATAAAAAATATTTTAATTCACATTGGGAATTATGAGTGGAAAGAGAAGATGACTAACAAAAAAAGGGATTTATATAATTTTTTATTAAGTAAAAAGGGTAAAAAGGTAAAAATACACAAAACATGTAGTAAAAACTAAGTTTGTCTTTTGTCAGGTACTGAAATACAAAAAAAAACTTATGGGTACTGAATCTTAAAAAAATCATTGACATATGTATTTTTCTACAAATTACCCTTAAAATGTTCTGGGAAATTTAAAAAAATGGTGTAAAACTTAGTATTAAAATTTTAAATTGGGATCGATAGTTAAAAAATTTGACCTTGTTGATATACTAATGATATGTGATTGATATTTCTTCACCCTTCCTTTAATTTTAAAATAAGAAAAGACCAATAATTTAAACATAATTGAGACAAATTTAAAAAAATAATGTTAGTCACGAATTATTTAACTATGTCAACGATTTGTCATGGGTCGAGACTTTTATTCGATTATTTGACAATATTACGTTAAATCTTAAATGTTTCTTTTTTTTACACAAAATTTTGATCAATCCCTAAATTAAACTTTTACGTAAAATATTACTATTTTTATATTTAAACTAATCACAATATATAATAAATGACATAATAATAATGTTTTGATACCGTCAAATATATCAATTCAAAAGCACTTTGACAACAATATTAATTTTTAGAGTTTCATTTATCAATTTTATATTTTTCATGTGATTGGCATATTAAAAATACATGACAACAATATTATTTTTTATTACAAATATAAACAAAATTGATAACTCACATAAATGGAAAAAAAAACTGTAAAATCGTATAATAAAAAAACTAGCAAGACTTTTAAATAAATAACCGAATGGAAAACAAGCCATAATAAAAAAAATATTAGTATTTATTTATCATTACAACAAAAGGTTAATTTTACGTCGATTGCGACCCCACATGCTTAGTCCAAAAATATACCAAAGCCTACCATAGAAACGTAACCTTTACTAGAACCAAAAATAATGCTTCTTCCTGCTTCGAGCAACCTCTTCTTCACATGAATCAGTAACACAAGTTCAATCAATCAGCTCGGATTTTCCGAGTCAATTTTTTTATTTTTTTTTAACATGGAGGTGGGCCCGGATCACTCATGTGGAGTGATCCGGGCCGTTCATTACCCGTGCAGGCAGTGCCTGCACGGGTAGGGTGAAACAAACCGCCTTTAAGATCCATTTGATATAGTTAAGAATCTTCAAAAACATTTGAAATAACTCTAGGCTGAAATGAATTAAAATCCATCACAATTAGAAAATATGAAAATATCTTTATATCTCTCGCCTAAAGATATCTTCTCCGTAAACGCAAAATATAATCAAATATGGTCCAATATTGTTCACATTTTTAACCCCAAAACCACAAGGTCCAGAACTCCCAAGCAATAGTTTTTTTCGGGAGAAGTGAGAACAAGGTGTCCTATTTCTGATTCTGATCATTATACTTTTGCAAAAATGTCATCCCATTGGTACTTCGCCGATAGAAGGAAATTTTGAAAGAGCCAAAGGGATTCATTCCAACCAGCTAAAACTTGAGAAGAATCAAAATCACATTCAGATGCATGTTCTCCTAAATATAGACAGGAAAAGGACATAAAGACAACCCAAAAAACAATTATCACAATACCAACTACTGAAAATTATAAAATAAATATGGATGGTTAGAGACTAATATCCGATCTAAAACATTAGATTCAAGAAGAAAACTCGAAGCAAAACTTCCAGTGACTATCATTAAAATAGAAGGCAATGAACATGTTTACTGATAACAAACAAGCAATCTCAACTAACATTACGATTACATATGCTATTTTCACTTGATTCCCACTGAAAGATACAGATAAAAAAGAACTATCTATCCAGACTTAGTTTAGTTCATAACGAGCTGTTCGTGAGGGAATACATACGTCTTCCCACCCCGATTTCCTCAGCGGTCACTCCTCATCATCGTCGTCATCTTCGTCGTCCTGAAGTTTAAAATAAATATGCAAGTATCAAACGAAAGCATTGATTGCGCCATAAGCACGCTCTAATTAATCATGAATTATTGTTATATCTATTTCATTTTCAATATATATTCTGCTAATTATACCTCATCGCTTCCATCCTCATCATTTTCATCATTAACTTCAGATCTAGATTTGTCACTCTCCTCTTCTTCAGCACCAGGTCCTTCATTCTGTTAAATAATTTATAATGAATTTGGTATCAACTAAAGTCGCTGATAATTAAAGTTTTTGTCAATAATCACCAGTCTTTTGTTGTAAGCCTGCAGAGTCTTCTCATACTCAGCTTTCCGTTTATCTGCCTTGGCAACGAATGGAGCTTTCTCCTGGAACAATTTGAAGCATATTAGGATATGAGGATACCATAGGAAATAGATCTGTGTCTAAACAAAGAACTGACTAATCTGCTGTCGAAGTGAAATCTTACCGCCTCAGACATCGATTTCCACTTGTCACCACCAGCCTTCCCGACCTAATTAGAACATTGAATTCGCATAATTACTTACGAGTCAGGAAACAGTCTCTGATTACGATAATATTAAAATACACAGATATTTATAATCACTTACAGTTGCAACAGATTTGTTATTGGGATGCTTCTCTTTGAATTGTTTTCTAAAGTCCTCCCTATGTTATAAAGCACGCATGAGATATTAAATATAACCAATTGACGAATAAACACCAAAAAAATCGAATCGACAACAGAAAACTAAGATTTACATGAAAACGAAGAAAGCACTGGCAGGCCTCTTAGGCTTGTTTGGATCCTTGACTGCCTTTCCCTTTTTCGCTGCTGGCTTCTTTCCAGCTGCCGCTCCTCCTTTCTTCACAGAAAGCCTTCCAAAAACCATCGAAAATCAATCAAAATCCAAAAGACGAGAACAAAAAAAATTACAGATCTAAAAGGTTAGCAAAAAAACTCACTTAGCATCAGCCTTTTTGGACTCGGTTTTCGATCTACCTCCTTTCATATCTCCTCTGCGAAGAAAACAAACCGAAAATCAGCGAAACCGTGAGAAATCGGTGCGAAACGTCGCGTAATCGTCGAAAATCGGCGTGACTCGGTCGAGTCAGCGTTGTAACGGCGTGAAGCTCACCTCCTGTAGGGCACTTGGCTTTGCGGTTATGGCTTGTGGGCTTAAGAATGAACGAGAGGTCGATAGAAATAGGAGAATTCTGAAGGGTTTCGAAGGAAAGGGTATATAAATTCCTCACAGGAAAACAATGGAAGTCCGGGTTTGGGCGGGATTTCAAATTCTTTTTTGCCACGTCACCGATCTTCGTGATGCTGCTTGGCTCTTAACATTTGCCGCCACGTCATTCTCCCTGCCTCTCCCTCCCCTTTGTGTTTTCTATGTGTTTCTTTTGGATGTGGTCTCACCCGTTGGATGACCTGCCGGGGGGACGTGTCGTCATCTGAGTGCGCGATGGGATTTAAGCTATTTACGCGTAGTTCGGTGCTTTGGAGGTGTAATGACTAGGTTAACCTTGTTGTTATTACCGTTCAGGCCTCAGGGAATAAGCGTGTGTCCTCGTGGCCATTTGTTAACTAAGTATATTCATTGCGTTGTGTGATTGAGATACGATGCACAAAAATCAGGGTTACTTTTGTAATATCAAAGCGGTCCAATTTGTTTTGTATCCTTCAAGTTTGATAATTCTCTTTCTGCTCACATTTGGGTATTGAGAATTGATATAATTTTTACTTTCACTAAAATTTAAGTTGTTTTTAAAATTTAGATTTAGAACTGATTTATGTAATTTATATTTACATATAAATAAATAGGTGTAATATATTTGATTTCTAAAATAATTTAGCCAATTTGTGAAAACCTCAACAAACATAAATTATTTTTTCTTTAAAATACTTCTTTGTTTATAAAATCAAATGTAAAAAAGCGATTATCATGTGAGACGGTCTCACGGATCCTAATCTGTAAGATAGATCAACCCTACCCATATTCAGAATAAAAAGTAATACTCTTAGCATAAAAAATTATATTTTTTCATGGATGACTCAAATAAGAGATTCGATTCACAAATTCGACCCGTGAGACCGTCTTACACAAGTTTTTGTCTATAATTTATTAACATACAATCACGATTAATTAATAAATAACAAAATAAATAAAATTTTGATATTGATTCTATAAAATTTTGGTATTATCTTCTCATAAATAGAACATATTATAAATTTAACTAATCAAAATAAATCAACGAACACCCTCAACAAACTCCAACATATAAACATGTGTCGGCCAGACACAATCATAATATATAAGCAAAACAAAAAATATCATAGAGCCGATAAAGTTCGATGATATAATACAATTTTCAAAATACTCCAAATATATCATACAGCTATTCGAGATATACCCTGGTAAAAATACTAATCCATAATATACACACACTACATGGGATACGACATCACGAACTATAACTTTTGGTAAACCGGCTAGCAATCGGTCCTACAATATCCGCACAGAATAGATATGACAACCCTTTCTCGGGAGTCATGACATAGTATATAGGGTCCTTAACTCGTAATCGTTATTATAATGCAATTTGATTAGAATTAATTAATTACAACGAAAAATGAGTAAAAAAAAATATTTACAATGAGCCCAAAATATGTCAAATATAATTAAAATACTAAAAATAGTATATAATAAAGTATCGTCTAAACATATCACATCATAAAATAAGCTCACACATGACTGACATCAACTACATACAAACAACTCATAACTCAGGGACATGCCCCGATATATAGATATATATATATACACCGGGATAGATCACTCAACCTCAACTAAGATGCGACTCACTCCAGAAATACCATCACCGATCTCCTGATAACCTGGAGTACCTGTCATTGTCCACACACAAGACAACAACAACCCCCTTGAGGGTGAGCAAACGTTCCATATGGAACAACCATAATACACAACATGTATCTATACAATGAGATATGATATGCAATGCATGCATGTCTTGGAGATATCAGGTCAAATGCACATCCACTAAACAAGTATCGGAACCAATCGAATCGCTGTCAAATCAATGCTCGAGTTGACACACCGGCCTCAGCCAAATATAAGGGAATATATGTATGATAGCGTCGGCAAAGCGCTATCAAATCCCATATCTCAACAAATCAACCACAAGGGTCACGAATGACTATGTTTTTAAAGGTCACATGATGCCAAACATAACATCGTGCTCCAAACCCCATAATCAAAATCCAATGATACAAGGTATCCGATGATCATAGCTCAACGTACATATCATGTATCGATGTATTAATAAAATGATGTATGTTAATAAAATATTTATTTTTTTACATCGATATACCAATCATAAACGTCGTGTATGTCACATCAACTCAACGAATAAAAACATATATGCACATATTTTCAATCAAGCGTGTGTATATATATATATATATATATATATATATATATATATATATATATATATATATATATATATATATATATATATATATATATATATATATCGTATTCTTCGTCTACTCTCAATGTCTTTCAGTTTAGTCAACCAATATTCTATACTGCAATTTAATTTATATATTAATGCTAACAATTCAATTAGCACTCATTTTTATTCGTTAATAATTAGCTAAAATGACTCTAAGCTCAACCGTAATTTGTCTATCTTGAAATTCAAAATAGATACTTACATCTATAACTAATAACTTATTTAATTCATTGATATTATGTATAAAGTATAACCATCATCATTATTTTCTAAGCTTAACAAAACAATTAACCTGGATTTAGGATATAATCTGCTCTTTAAGAATGCTACATCGTCTTATCTCTTTCATTAATTAATCATAACTCATGCTTCAACACTTATTTATCACAAGTAATAAATGAATTGATTAAAGGTACTGACTAGAATTTAGAATTACAGAGGAATCGCAGCTTGTTCGAAATGGTGGACAAGGGTTCGAAGCCTAACTTCATTGAAAAATTGATGAGAAGTTCTGGCACAATCTGTGCATCAAACCAATTAAACACAAGAATTGAGGCGGTCCACTAATCCTCGTTATTTGTTTATTAAAAATTCCATCTCCACGTGTCTGCACTTTGAGGGAAGACACCAATTTGATTTGTTTTCATAATCATCATTTTGCCATTATTTATTTATTTCAAACTTTAATCAATAATTTATCATTTTATCTTTAAAATTAAATGAACTTTTTTTTTAAAATAATTCACTGTTTATTTTTATTTTTTTAAAATTAAACAAAAATTAGATATACTAGTTTAAAATTTAATAAACCATTTCAACTTTTAGTTCTGATTGCGATTATATCATGAGTTCTTTTATTATTCATAATTTACAGAAATAACATAAATCACGGGTATCACATAGTACGAGATATCAAGAAACGGCGAAATATGACATAAAAATATTATGATAATATGCATGGATGCAATACATATATATGTACACGAGTCAAATGATCGATAAACAACAATTTTACATAACATGATTGAGTTGGTTCACGCCTCAATGGGCCATGCCTAGATATGGCTCCATTTTCATGCCAACAACTACACAAGTCGAATTAAATCGAGTCAAAAAATCCTCAAGACATAACATGATATCACATTACGGATTTTAGCATAAATATAAACAGACATCAATAACGTACATGCTCAATATGATTTGTTTAGTTTATATCAATGTGTCTAACTAAAATAAAAATGTGTAGAAACAAAATAAATATTTTATTTTATTTTGCACATTATCTGAAAATATCAACTCAGACAAATATATAATATTAAATTTAAATGACCTTAATATTACATAAAGATATCATAACCACTTAAATTCAACTAAAATCCTATAAACTTTGTTTCATTAAATTTTCAGCCCCTAAGCAGGATGACCATAAATCTATATATGAGAGATTTAATAATTATCCCGCATTACAAATGTGTACGTCCCAGATTCGACGACTGTCCTCACTGTACCAAGACGAGTCTTTCCAACGTGCTTATATCATCACTCACACGTACCTGGAAAACTTCAGGGTCACCCATCCCAGAATTGCCTCAATTCAAGCACGTTTAACTTTGGAGTTCTTAACTTCATTCATGTTCTCTCACCTGGAAGCCTGTCAGGAGCTGTTCTTTTATTGTGAATATCGGTGGTGTTGACCCGTCTCACAGATAAATATATTCTCGAGATCGTCTCTCAAGATACCTATTCAATATATAAACATTCATCGCGTTGGTGGATTTGTATTCCGGTCCATAAATTAAAATTGAACATATTATTTTCAAAGTTAATTCACTGTTTTAGACAATTGACATCGGGTCCTTACAATTACAATAGATGGACAGGGTTGTTTTATAAAGAATAAATATCGTATAATTTGCAAATCAACAATTACCAAAGGAGTTTATTCGATGATACCCGGAAGTCGATCGATCCAAAAATTGCTTCGATCTTGAAAGTTCTTGCCAGAATTGGACCGACTCGAGCCGGCCTCACAATCCATGGACTAAACTCGTGAGTCGTGACATTGAATTTTCATAAAGGTGCGCTCTTTTCTTACCGTCTGCTTTCGTTTTGATAATATATCGGCAAAGAATATGTTCGTCGGATTCCTGTGATTTGAACTTGTTAGATTTGAGTTCCGGGGAAACGAAAATTATGATTAATGTTGAATGTATAAATAGTTGTAGTTCGAGCTGACCATTCATCTCGGTAGGGTAGCACCACCAATTCCAACTCGTAGATCGTCGGCGGTTCCATTTATGCACAATCAATAATCAACGCATTAATCGTGTTCTGATCCGATCATGAATTTATTTCGCGTAGATTTGAAGCATAAGTTGGACGGAAAGTTCGATGCACGATAACAGCTTTCATGTGCGTGTGAAACAGTGCGTTAATTTTGCGAAAAGATTTCGATTTGAAGCCATTTCATAAGTGTCATTTTGTTTTCTGTTTTCAACTAATTCCCATCATCATCTCTTTTATGAACTACTTGAGAATATGGAAATCTTTTTCTTCCTTATGTGCAAAACATGTAAATTGTATGTGGAATTATATATGTGCAATACAATACATTCGTTGTTTATCGATGATAATAGTCATGCACCTCATCTTAGCTTAGCGAATAGACGTCTATGCTCGGATTTCAGAGCGTTAATTAAGTTTATTTAATTGAGTTCATATCTAGCTGCACATTACATTTAAGTTGTGAAATTTTGAAGAATTCTCTGGAAGTTAGACATTCTTTATTTTGCACGCCGGTGCCTTTTCTGACCAAAATTGATTTATATGAGTTACGATGTTACGGACATAAATATTATTATAGATTTTACTATGGTGGGCCTAGATCAATGCAGTTCAAGTGATGCAAGCCCCAAGTCCTTGGAAGGATCTAGACATGGGGAAAGGGTATAAAACGTGAGGGGAGGGTAATTAGGAATCATTCTGTTATTTTTTCTTGATTGTTGTTTCTAGCTTTGGCTAGGGAACTTGCATCTAGCTACGGTTGCAAACAGAGTTTATCTCTGGGTAAGAATTGTTTATTTCAGTTTGTTCAATCGATATTAATTCATATGTTCCATCTTCATTAGCTGCCTTTGATTGTGTTTTTTGTTGTATCTCTAAATCTCGTGGCCAAGTAACCAGCAACCTAACATACGACTTTTCATTTATTTGGCATAGATTCTAGCTATCACTTTGTATCGACAATTTAGTATTCAGCTAAATATATTCTGTAAAATGCATGATCATGACTTGTTAAATTGTTCAGTTTTCTTTTCAGATGGAGCAGTTTCTTTCTTCTCTTGCATTTAAAGGTACTATAGCAGAAGCAATCACTGAAGCGAAACTACAAAAGAAACTGTTTGTTGTCTATATCGCAGGTGATGCCTTTTTCATGGATTTATTTTCATTGTAATAAGTGATTGATTAATTAACAGAGAATTTGGTTGAACTTGAAAAAGAAAATTATAGTTTGAACGTTTCTCGGTATGGAAAGAGGGAAGTGTAGGATAGGAAGAAGGTGGAGTGCAAGGTAATGTCGAGCGTAAAATGTGGTTATTTTTCCAATTTTACTGTCAATGACGATGGGTTTTCCGACTTTTGTTTTTTGTTCCTAGCACATTTTTAAGTAATTTTGTGGTATCGCTCAAACTCGCTGTTTGATTGGGTTTGGTTGAATAATGGGATGATTTGGAGAGTGAATCGATGACTCGTACGATTAACTGGGTAAAATTGTATTAAGTTACCCTGTGGTTATGCTAAATCTAAGAATTTTATACAGAACAACCATCCATTTTTAAGATGTTATAGCCAAATTTATGGATTTTTTATTTGCAAGTGAACTGTAGATTTTTTCCTTGTCTTTTCGAGTTTGTTTTGAAATGAATGATTTATGATTTTTTTTGTTTGCTGTTATTCGTTACCCAAGAAGTTGTTGTTTGCAACGCAATTTTTTAGCTGCACACATTATTGGTCCTCACGGTGTCTGTTTTGCATACTAGGTGACAAACCCGAGTCAAAACTTTTAGAAACATCCACATGGAGTAATCCAACTGTAGGTTTGCTCTATCTACTGTGTACAAATCACCTCTGTTCAGCAGATGGTTCTAAGAAAGAAAAAATAATGTTTCCCTCTTTCACTGGTTTCATGATTCATGATGCATCCAGGTTTCAGAGACTTTGACAAAGTACTGCGTTTTCTTACATATCTCGGAGGGAAGCTCCGAAGCTTCTTACTTTTCAGCTATATGTATCCTTTGACACGGCTGAGCAGTTCCTCAAAATTTTGAGTTTTGTGGTTAATCTGGCGCCAACAATTATGATAATTGAAGGGGAAAGCTTGACCTCCAACTAATCTTTACTTGTCAGTAAATACTGGAGTGATAATAGAGGAGATATTCGTTTTTTATATGAACTGAAGATAATCAAAGCCTATCATCGAGATTTCACGACGACAATTTTTACATATTTTCATATCCCTCTATTTGTGCACACTATCTTTAGTATCTGCTCGTTAGTTGTTCACTATTATCATCCAGTGGTTGGATTTCCAACTAAATATTTTTTGAAGCATTTATCAGTATAAACAAAATGTGTATTCTTGCATCAAAATCCAGATCCGCAGAATAATACACCCTGTATAACTGTCATTGGATACAATGGGACACGACTTTGGCAAAAAGGTACTTCTTTTTTAGAAATTGAGGTCCATTTTATGTCAACTTCCTCTATTATGATTTTGGTTTTCTGACAAACTGATTGTTTTCCTGATGGAATTTTTTTTAGAAGGCTTTGTTTCTGCTGACGTTCTCTCCACCAGTCTCGAGAAGGCATGGTTAAGTCTTCATCTTCAGGTTGTCTCAAACTTATACCTGTTGAATGTACGAGTAACATTAGTCATCTAATTGGTGGAGTTATGTTTCTGACGAAGGATATGTTATATTTCATGTCAATTCTCGGCCTTTATTTTCTTTTCTTTTAGTTTTTTAAAGGACATCCTCAGCCTTTTCTCTTTTTCACATGATTAATGTGTATTGCTACTCTAGTTGATTTACTTTGAAATATTACCATGTAAGTTCTTAGGGGTATACTGTATTCTTGATGCATTATGAATGCTTATATTTGGTAGTTGTCGAGTTAATCGTCAGTTAGTTTTTGTGATGTGCAGGAGACAACAGCAGCTTTTTTGACTGCCACACTTGCTTCCAGGATTTCAGGTAGCTGTTCATCTGAACCACAGACTACGGGGGCATCATCTGAGCAGCAGACTACAGGGGCCTATGGATCATTGCCACCAATAAATGATCTTAGTTTACCTCTGGATGCTGAACTGCCAAAAATTTCAGAGGCAAGAGCGAAAAGGAATAGCCATGACGATGTGTGTGAGGTGAATTCTATCTCGCCTTGGATAGTAGTTGTTGTGCTGACCAAATTGCTCTGGTTTTAATATGCAACTTTCTTTAATGAAAAGGAGCCAGATTCCAAAATGGATGGTGTGACCATTCAAGCATCTCATGGTAATATATTGACCAATCATCAAACCGATGAGCCTAAACCCACCATTGAAACCGAAAATGTTTATCTAAATCCTGAAGGGATCGGTCAAGGTGAACCTGAAGTTGTATGCCCTGTCCCAGAAAAAAATTTAGACTTTGGTGGACTTTGTTCTGGTAGTGGAAATGAAATCTCTCAAGATTTTCCCAATGAAACAATTGATGTGCCACAGGTGAAAAGACCAGAAACCGCAGAGGTGGACAAAGTCGATGCTTTTGATTACCCTGGCGTAAAATCAAATAATGTTTTTTTCAATATCAGACTGTCAGATGGTAGCTTGCAAGCCAACTTCTCTGTGATGGACACGTTAAGAGTTGTCCATCAGTATATAAATGACAATCAAACAAGCAAATTAGGCTCTTTCGATTTAGCAATTCCTTACCCTCGCCATGTTTTCAGCGACCAAGGTATGCTCTAATTGCTAGTTTAACTTTTTTGCTTTCTGTTGTGAGGCTTCTGCCATATCGAGATATTATTTTACACACTTGACACAAGTAAACTCATGGCAAATTAGCAGCTACAGGTTCATTGTTCTTAATTACATCAACCCACTTTTCTGTGTCCAATAAACCAGAGTTCTTTTCTATGTTATCGGTTGTTTCTCAGAAGAGAGCAGATGATATCGGCCAAGCTCTAATGTGCTCTAATGTCGTAGAAGATAATAAACAAAAATAACTCTAATAATTTTTTATGCAATCAAAGTTTCCTTTTGGCTTTAAAGCACTTTTAGTTCATCTGTCACTTTGTGACTCAGCATTTTCCAAAATATTCTTGATTTGTTTTCAGATCAATAATTTGTCATATTTGTTGCGAATCATGTTAAATTGTTCATGCTCTTGATTCTCTTTGTGGATTTTATTGCGGATGCAGATTTGGACTGCACATTATCAGCATTGGGCCTCTTCAATAGACAAACATTGATAGTGGTTCCACGTAACCAAACTAATACGAATTACCGAGAAAGATCATCTCTGCAGTCTTCTACAAACAGTTCTTCAAGCGAAAGTAATGAAGGGTACTGGGCATCTGTGAAAAGAATTTTATCTTATGTGAATCCTTTTTCTTATTTGAGTGGTGGTGCTGCCTCACAAAGTCCTCGCGAGGAACTCCCTGGTGGCTCATGGCAATACAGTTAGTAACTTACATTCACTTCTCTTTCTAAAGATGCATGTTTATGAATCATCACTCCTTTGATGAATTTCTTCTGTACTGTGAACTTAGAATTTAACATTTCATCCGTGCTATGTCAAGGGAATAGAACATCGAATGGGGTGTAAACTAGTCGAGCCTTGGTCTAACTTTTTAAAATGTTTTGAGTATACACACTGGTGCTTGTGAATTTTTGAGCTGAGCTCAAAACGATCATTAAGCTGGATGATTGTTGTTTGGGATCAAAATTGAGTTACATTGCAGTGTCTTGCATTATGTTACGAAGAAAAGGTTGGATAAATTTTTGGATCACACAAAACACTTACATATTCGCGAGTCATACAAAAGCTCAAGCTCCATAATAAAGAATCTCAAGTCGTGATTCGTTCGACTCATCATATGCCCTAACTGTGAGCCAAGGTAAAGGGACAGTTCTGTTAGGTTACTATATCTTATCAGGGTGTTTTAGAATCCCATTCAAGATTTTTGCCGGAATTGGTTGTTACCAACTTACCATTGCAATCACTTGGATGATGAACACAAATTATCTGCTGAACAGACAATGTTGCTTACCAGTTATTAATTATTAATATTCACCTCTTCAAGCATCTATCCTGATTCATTATCTGGTTGATTGATCGATTGCCTTGTTTCTTCCATTTAGATCCAAATTCTTCGTTTCAAAATAATGCGAGAAAATGTTGCTTACCAGTTATTAATTATCAACATTCACCTCTTCAAGCATGTATTCCGATTCATTATTTGATTGATTGATTGCCTTGTTTCTACCATTTAGATCCAAAATCTTCGTTTCAAAATAATGCAAGGGGTTCAAGCTCTTCTTCGACCGTATACTCGTCAGATAAAAATACATCTGAAAGTGGCGAAAATAGCAATAGCAGGAGCAGACAGAAAACTTATGCTTTTGGGGCCAACATCCACACTTTGAAACGCGATGAAGATGATGACAATGACAAAAACATTTATTGGAATGGAAATTCTGCACAATTTGGAGGGTCTGATGATGATGGAAGGTAAGTGCGGGTTTAGATTTTCACATCTGTACTGATATTCTGCAGCATTTGTCTACATTATAATTATCAGAATGTGTTCTGTGATGGAAGGAAGATGTTACCGGATATTTATTTTTCCTTTCTAAATCTTTATGATAAAGAATTTATAACATCTGCTACAACAACAATAAATTTATTATTGTTAACTCCCCGAGAAGTCTCGTATTGTTTGGTTTTATTTTGTGGAAGAAATTGTTATTTTGAATGTAAAAAAGCAATACAAGTAAACACATTTATAGCATTTTTTTTGTTTAAAATAAAATATGCGTGTTTTAAAATAATATTGTGAGCGTTTTTTAAATAGATGAGTGGCATGTGATGTTAAAATATCTAAATTTATTCTAAGAAGCATGTAGTCTGCCAAATCACATGAAATACAGAGTACAAAGTGAACAAATATTTCCAAACATAACATTAGAGGATTGAGATCGAGTTAAACATATCTTGAAGGTATTACTCATATTGTAGATATATGGGATTGAGCGTGGATCTCATATGTTTGGGTTAAAGATAGCCAATGAATCTATCATTGGAGTATTATTATCATTGCATAACTCATTAATCTGGTTGAGAGAGTTTATTCAGATTTCTCATTTTAGTAAAAAATTTATTATTAACGAGGATGCTAGATTTGACTGTGTGTTTAGTATGATTCGGGATATGATTCCAAGTTTGGCTCTTTTTAACGTCTCGATAAACACATAAATGCATATTCTATAACATACATTTAATAATATTCCAATATGTTATTAAACTACTTTTTATTCATTTCATACTTAACACATTAATATTCCAATATAAAATTTTTTTACACCAACTTTTCCTTATCGTTAACGAGTTCTCCCAAAATAAAATACTCAAAAGGTTATACTGTATTGATTTTTTTCACGAAAACTTGAACTGTATTTCAACTCGAATGAAATTCCCGCACAAAATTTGTCCTTGAATGATCGAGTAAGACGGTTAGCCAGTACAAATAAATTTACAAATAAATTAAGTATGAAAACAGATGTTTTGATATAAGAGCTGTAAGAACCTCAGCACATGTATCACCAACGATCACCAGTTTTGAATCCATCATGGTTTCTGTAACAGAAGAACAACGTAATGAATACGAGTTAATTTAAATGAATATAACGAAATCCGCCAAGCTGCGAGAGAGGAAGTCAAGCATGACCTCAAGCAAATCCAAGGAGAACACTAGTCCAACAAACAAGAGTCGAAAAATGCCAAAATGAAACGAAAGAAGCCAACTCTAGAGTGACTAACCAATCTAGAATTCTAGATATAACCAGATAACTAACAAAATCATACGTATTGAAAGAGAATCTGGGACGGTGCAGTGATGTTTAGTCAGTAGAGGAAGGGCGAACTCTACTTCACTGTGTACCAAAACAGGCAATTGATCTGGGTTATACTCTGTTTCAATGCAGTTGGAATTCTGGCAGGGCATAGTTTTGCTGCATTTATTTATTTTATCTCTTACGTGAATACCCAAAATCCCACACATAAAACAAAATTTAATCACAAAAATAACATCAATATTTATTATTGTTAGGTATTAGTGTGTAGATGAAAAGATGATTATTTTGGATTCACTACTAGGGAGTAAATTACTCAAAATTTAGAAGCATAAAAAAAGTAAAAGCATCACATGACATTAGAACTTCATGCTATTTTGCAAGGGAGCAGATATGCACATCGCATTAAGATGTCGAAAAATATAACCAAGTGTGATTATACATGAAATCCTCATCTGCGCAACTGGGTTCACCTTAATACACGAGAAATTACACTTTGTACTCATGCACTCGCATCCATTTCGTAGACGACCATTTGTTTCCTTTAATGACAGGACAGCCACCTGTAGAATGCAGTAAGTGTTTTGTGACGAGCCGTAGCACAGAAAATAGATGTCACAACTAGAAGTAACAGCGATATTTATATGATGATAAGACAACTGCCGAGAGTATATCAGCAAGGGTCACAGTTGAAATAATTCGTGAGAGAATAAAACCAGTCAGAACATCTACTAACCATGCAAACTTGATGGGTCTAAAGTTCCGTCGGGAGTCATGCTCCAGAAAAGAAGTGCATCACCCCTTCTTGGTTTAACAGAGAGTCCTCCCTTTGCACATTCAGAGAGCTCATTCCACCAAGGCACAGAACTAACATTTCCTTTCGCAGCCGGAAATACTGTTTCACCTCCTTCTTCTACATCTGATCTGTAATTCATATCAGACGATGAACGGACGGATCCACGCACACGACAATTTGCAAAACTGTAGAAATGTCACTTACAGGTACATGAGAACCGTAGCAATGCGCTGACCACCATTCTTAGTGTTGAATTCATCCATAAAATAGTCATAATGTGGCTCATACTTTTGCCCTACTTCGTAATGAAGGATTTGAAGGCCCTCACCATGCTCTGGTTGTGATAATAATAATTTAAAGATATTCAATGAGCCAAAAAAGGGGGAAAAAATCAAATTAAACGAGTCAAAAATAGCATTGCTCAGGGCATACTCAAACTGAATTTGAAACTTAAGAAATTATGAGAATGAGGAATGTGGATGAGTTCCTACGGATGAAGATTCATTGTTCTGGGAAGTGGACACACAATAGAATTTTAGTTCTTAAAGACACTACGAAGGATAAAAGTAAAACTGTAACTTAAAGCCGAAACGGGTAAAGATCATTTATTAACGGAATGGAGCAATACTTTGCAAACGTTAGATTAATTTTGGCAGCCACAAATTAAAATTGAATGTAGAAACTGATGCAACACAGTTTTAAAAGGATCAATTTTAATCAAGTCCACCAGTCCTCTTCCCAATGCAAAGTTTTAGTAAATAATATTTCTCTAAGACATCAAAGTCGATAGCAATGAGTTACCAAACAGCATACCTACAGGTATGAAGGAGAAATCTGCAATTCTTTTCTCAATGTCCCTAACAATTTTATCTCTTCCTCTAGTAAGAAATGTTCCAGAACTAGTACGCACTCTGCAAGAAGAATCATAAAATCAAGGAAACATTATAATAGAGTAGAACATGCTTAACTAGACTGCTCAATTTAAGCATCCAGTCAATTTAAAAAATATAACAATAAAAAGCAGATCTCAATTATTGAGTACATAACGAATTCAACAAAGATGCTGTAGTAAAAACTAAGGAGTGAGTACTCTGACTATAGATATGACATGCAAGAATATTCTCCAAAATAGTTTATCATATTAACACCCGAAAGTGAAACTTAAAATGTGGGACAAAAACAGGAGGAGAGCGCAACAACTATAAATTGGATAGCGGAACTTAGAAAACAAGAATAGGACCTTCCAAGGACACTGTTAACAGAACACATTTGTAAATTTAGAAGATGCTGTTGCATAGGATGTCAGTTCTGGAGCTGTGTAATAAGGCAAAACCATTACGAAAGAGCTAGGTCCACCTAAAAAGGACTCTTGGTGGTGGAGGCTCAAAAGGTCATTAAGCTGGAGAGAGACCAACGAAAATGCCATTATAGAAAGCCTTATGACAATGGTATTAAGTCTAAGAAGGAAGTGAAGAAAGCAGTTAGAGAAGCCCTCATTGAAATACCTGAGAATAAGAAAACAGAACAAATGAAGACAGAAATGATATCTAAAAGTTGGTTAGGTTAGGATGTGATGATGATGAAGGCATTCAAATATTATTAAAGCCAGGGACACCGAAGTGTGAAATGTGAATTATGATTGTATTCAAGATGCTAATGTAAAGATGGAAGAGTGGTTACAGAACAATGTTTTGAATTGAAAACTAGTATGCCAAGGGAATGAAAAATAAGATAAAGATATTGGGAGATTGAGATGATTTGTGCACACTTAACACTGACCATCAAACACAACTGTGATGAGTTGGGAGGAAATACAAATAGTACACTCAAAGAAATTGAGAGAGGGATTGGGTCAGCACAATCAAAAAAACATATACATGCAATCGACCCAACCATAGGTCTAAAGCTTGCACAATGGTATTAATAACACTTTCGAGATGACTTTAAACTCATTACCAGGGAAAGAAGGACTTCATATACCTGCTATCTTTACTTTTTCCAGTCTCACTATCGACAACAGAGGACTTTAGCATGTGGGGCTCGGCGATGCTGATTAGATAATCACATTCCTCTTTCGACTGCCAAAAGGACAATGGTGAAAGTAAATGACCCTTGAATTTACAGAGAAATTTGGCACACAGAAAACGTTAATGAATGAAAAAAACGCACAAACAAGATTCATCTCCCTGCCTGCACAGAAAACGGAAAGGCGGAAGAAGAAAAAGAAAAGCGTGGGCATGAATCATCTATATCATGCTAATTCGAACTCTTACTAGTCATCAAATAAATTCCCCCAAACACCAAATCAAACTAAATGGATTATAAAGTTTTTAAAAAGTGCAATTTACCTCACCATAACCTGTTCTATTTTATTCTGATCAATTATACTCAAACTTATTTCCCCACCTTCATCATGGTATTGGGGACTCAAATAGATACCCTCTATTACATGCGAATAATTCAGATCTGCCATGTAATTCTGAAATTGAATCGGCTAAACTCAGCATAATACAGCCCAGAAAATCGATACTACACAGATAATATACATACCAAAAAGTTATGGTAAACAAAGGCTCTGGGCTCCCAAGAAATAACTTCAACCCACTGATCTTTGTTATCCTCATCTTCATCACCTCTGCGATATTCAAATTAACCCCACAAGCGCACACGTAAATTCGAAAAACCAACATGTAAGCAAAATGCGAAATTGAACAGGCAATAGATTCAGTTCGTACGAGTGACGAGAATTGTGAGCTATGGAGCTGAGATCATGCGCTTTCGGAGAGCCCTTCGTACTGCCGGGAATCGAGAGAATTCCGAGAGATAACAGAATTACAATAAACAATGACAAGATTATCAAGAACGAGAGCACCAGAGTTGAAGACGACCCCGGTTTACGAGGCGCCCGAGAGTGCTGCTGCCGCCCCTTCACCGCCATGAATTGTGAAATCGAACGCCTGAAAATCGAGGATCTGAGTAGGAATTCGGATTCTGAGAGACGTATGAGTGGCAGAATCGATATATAGAGACTCTATAACATCGATTAAGGTCAACTGTAAATAGAACAGATCTCGGCAGGAATATTGTGCAAGCTTTGTCTCTGCACAGACTAGACGGGGAAACTACCGACGGATACATATGTTATTATGATTTAATAACATAAATGACTATTAAATCATTGTCAATTTATGTTATAAAAATTAAGCTGAAATTCATTTACCAAAAAATAGAATGTAAATAACATTTCTTATATAAAATTTATCTCATCTATGATATCCTTTGAACACAATTTTCTATTTTTAAAAAAAAAGGATGAAAATTTTGGCTCATTACCCAATAATAATAGTGATAATAATAAAATACTAGTTATTCTGCACACGCGGTGTGTATGTGTATACTCTTTTTTATCATTATCGATGAATTAAAGTGGAATTTGACAAATTATGGAGGGACTAAATTGATATTTGAATTGTTGAAATAAAAAATAAAAATAAAAGTGTGTGTTGAAATCTTTAAAAAAAAATCAAAAAACAAAAGTGTAATATTAGTATCATATAAGGGTAAAATTGGAAGAAAAAATTGGTATCTTCCTAAGTGGTTACTATCATGTCATCAACTTAATAAAATAGAATAGATAAAATATCCACGTGCATCTAAATTATAAAATCTTTGTATAGGATAAATTATGAAGTACATAGTTGAGATTAGGCTGTCTAATAATTAAAATATCCAGTTATGATTAAGGGGTCTAATTTTATGTTTTTTTGTTATAATTGAGTATCAAATCCGATATTTTGTTTGACATATGAGATCTTGATATCAGACGAGTTACATGTTATAAACAAGTTTATATTATTGTGAACATATATAATATTTGAGTTCAGAATAACCTGTACTTATAATTAAATTTGAGTCATATATTTTATCAGATTTGCTTCGTTAATGTGACATCAAACTAAATTCACATTTATAACACTCCTATTTTTTAAAAAAATAAAAATAGGAAAAACTAACAACCCTAAAAAGGGAAAAACTCATTTTTTCACTAATATAACTTGGAAACCACCGTAAATTTAAAAATTGTTTTTTCAAACGTGAGGAATTCAAATCTCAACTTCAAATATCCTCAATTTTCTATTTGAAAACTCCTAAGAAATCTCTAATTAAATTTCCTCTCTGATCGTTATACAAGTTATCTTTAATAAGGTATTTAAAACAAATTTAAGATTTCCTTTCTAAAAAAACATTTTCAACTAAATTCATATGCCGTCCTCTTAAATTTTCCCTTTTACGTGTTGTTATCGCGTGTTTTTCATCGTATATACATAAACTGATACTATTATTTATTTTATAAAATTAAAAAATTTACATATTATCTCTGCAAATTAAGTATTTAATATAATTTCATTATCATTATCCAAATAATAATTAAAAATTATAACAAAATTTTATAAATTGACTCAATCTATCAACTAAAACGATCATGATTCATGTACTTAATATTTATCATTATACTATTCTACACATACATCGTACATGTGTCTTTCGCTGTATAACACCAATTTTTTTCTTTCTAATTTCACCCTAATATTTCCTATAAATAAAGATTTTATTTAATATAATTATTAATACTTTTAACACGTATCATATATCTTTATCTACGTTTATCTAAAAAAATTCCTATATATTTGATAAATTATTATTATTGAATGTATTTAATCATCATTTAAATATAAAAAATTATATTTAAAAAAGAAACATATGTCATCAGAACAAAAAGGAAACGAAATTTGTTGCGCCAATGCAAGCGCATACACCGCTGATTCAAGAGCGTGAGAAAATACTCTGCTTACCAAAACCGAGTCCCGACAAGAGATACCGAAGCACGTGTGATCGAACAATTATTTTATTTAATTTATTATTAAAATTAATATGTATGATAATTTGTTTATTTTCTCTATAACGTGACTTTTTATCAAACTGAAATGTTTATTATTTTCATATACATATAGATCTCAACAATAAAATACTGAATAAAAGAGTCATTTTTATATTTCGGCTGAAAATTAATATCACGCTTGTATTAGACAATGAATGAAATAATGTGTTTATCAATTATATTGTATTCACATATAAATTTATGTACTACGTAGAAAACAATAACTGTAACAAAATAAAATGATAAACATCATACAAACTTTTACTGTGGTTTTAATTTCAATAAATAATTTAAATTAAAATACAAATAAACTAAATGGATTATAGATCATACAATTAGAAAAAAAACAAATTACAAATTTTGAAAAACTTCCTTAAATACATCATTTGTCGTTGAATTTTCGGGTTGCTATCGCTATCACATATCAAAATTTTTAGACTCTAAGAATTCGTAACTCTAGATACAGCAACGTACAACTGACCATGACTAAAAATAGGGTTTTAAAAAAAGTCCTACATAAGACAATGATTGTCATTTTTATATTCGGCTGAAAATTAATATCACGCTTGTATTAGACAATGAATGAAATAATGTGTTTATCAATTATATTGTATTCACATATAAATTTATGTCCTACGTAGAAAACAATAACTGTAACAAAATAAAATGATAAACATCATACAAACTTTTACTGTGGTTTTAATTTCAATAAATAATTTAAATTAAAATACAAATAAACTAAATGGATTATAGATCATACAATTAGAAAAAAAAACAAATTACAAATTTTGAAAAACTTCCTTAAATACATCATTTGTCGTTGAATTTTTCGGGTTGCATCACTATCACATATCAAAATTTTTAGACTCTAAGAATTCGTAACTCTAGATACAGCAACGTATAACTGACCATGACTAAAAATAGGGTTTTAAAAAAAGTCCTACATAAGACAATGATTGCCCCTGACTTTTGTTGATTATCATTGCATATGATACAATCAAATAATACTAAAGTGTCTTCATTGAAATTTAAAAGTAATCTTTAGATTAGAAGGCGTCAATGATATTCTTGGAATAAGCACTTTATGACATGCATTACTTCCAGTAGGAATTTTTCCATCTAAAACATGGTTTCCAAACCTTTTCACAATGTCATTGCATAATCTAAGAGAACGATCTATATTGGAGATAAAATACTTTATTAATTAAAAGAAATCATATCATTTGTAATATCACTTAATGTATATATTGATGTTGGAATCAACATCTTGACTGAACCATGAAAACTGAATTGTTGAGAGTAGACTCTCGAATCCATATTTTCTGCTTAAATATTTACAACAAAAATAATTAAAATAAATGGAACTAATTCTAAAAGAAATATTTATAATGATAACTCACAAGATAAATGTATTCAAGTATTAAAAAAAATAGTAATTGGTATTTAATATAAATTTATTTAACATGGATTCTTAACAATAACCTACTATACAACTCCATAATCAATTTTGGCCTTGAAGTAATTTAATTAACAAAATTTGCCTGTTGAGTAGGTCAAATTTCATATATATATATTTTAATTTTAAATATGTCAATTAACATATAATTAATTTTTAATCATCATAATAATTCGAGAATTATCGGTCTAAGATTAAAGTTAATATATTGAAGAGAAAAATGATTTTATACTATCATTGAAATAAATATATTAGATTTCAAAAATAAAATCAAATTAAAAATTAGTTCATCTAAAATATAGATGAATTTTTTTAATTATAATAACCTTACATCTATATATTTGTGTCATTAATTTTAAACTAATAAAATGATTTCAACAGAGCACAATTTTTGAAATATGTTTCAAATTTGCAGAATTCATATTTAAATTTTGAATAACAATTTGAATTTCATTTATAATTCCCATAATGGAATTTAATTTCTGGATTTGAAATTTGAAATATAATTTAATTTAGGTTGTAATTTATAAGAGAGATTCAAATTTCAAACAGACATTAATACACAATTTTAATAATGAATTAAATATATTTAGACATTTATTATAATATATATTACTACATTTTTCGTGCATTTTTTTTTAGAATGTCATTTAGGCGGAAACTTAGTAAATTTAGTAACAACTCAGCTTTATATATATATATATATATATATATATATATGTATGTATGTATATATATATATATATATACACACACTTGTATTTATGTGTGTGATGCTGGTAATGTAATCCAGAAGAGGAAAGCTGTTCGGTGTATTTGGCCATTTGCTTTCTGTAATACCCCTTTCTTTTGTGATTTTTCCTTCTCAAATGCGTCAATTCACAATTATTCAAACGGAGATTCCAGAGATTTAGCCCGTTTTCCAAGAATAATTTTACACTCACAGTGCTAAATCTAAATGGAACCCGTAAAAAAGATTTAATTTTCTTGGCTTTTAATATAAATGAGCAGAGAATTTTTATGTCTGTTCCTTCTCATGAGTGTGTGTAAAGTTTCGGTGACTTATCAGTGAATTGGTTGACCGTCAGGTGAGTTTATTGCTTTTAATTAATTTTTTTTGTTTCGCTTATGCTCCAAGGATGTTCCTTCAACATTTTCTCTTCGTGTTAAAATTGAAACTTTATCTATGTCAAATAAAAAATTAGTTCAAAATAGATAATTATCCAGGTTGAATAAAATTGAGCTTCATCTAACTCAAATAAAAAATTGAGTTCACAATGGATAATTATCCAAGTTGTTATATGCACACTCTAGAGTTGATCTTATGTGAGACCGTCTCACAGATCTTAATCTGTGAGACAGATCAACCCTACCCATATTCACAATAAAAAATAATACTCTTAGCATAAAAATTAATATTTTTTCATGAATGACCCAAGTAAGAGATCCGTCTCACATATACGATCCGTGAGACCGTCCCACACAAGTTTTTGCCAACACTCTAAGTACTTAATTCAGTCAACGAGATACATTTTACATGATTATCGTTAAAATCGAGACTAGACCCAACTCAAAAAAATTAATTACCTAAAGAGTATGATTGTCCAAATTACAGAGCATTCAAGGATTTTACAGTTTGGGAAAAAAGAAAATGCAGAGCACTGTAATGGGATTGTTCTAATAATTAATTTGTTGACATTTTAGGGAGTCGGGTCTCTGTAATAATGTAATTCTTTGAGATCTCGGGTTTTGATATACAGAATGACGATTCTTTGTTTTTCTTTGTTCTCGTAGTTGATTCCAGTCAGCTGTTCCTTCGTCTATGGGAGTTGTTGCATAGGAAGAAATGCGGGCTACTTCAGAATTTCTTGGAAAAATGCGGTTTTTATTGATGAAATGCTGATCTGGTACATTTCTAGGGGGGTTTTGCTAAGATAAGAAGAACTTGAGTGATAGATTAGCGGAGGAAGTATAAAAATGTCGTCTTGGGAACATTTTGGGGAGATAGCAAATATAGCACAACTGGTTGGAATAGATGCGGTGAGGCTAATAGGAATGATAGTGAAGGCTGCGAACACGGCTCGAATGCACAAGAAAAACTGCCGGCAGTTCGCGCAGCATTTGAAACTTATTGGGAATTTGTTGGAATCACTAAAGATTTCGGAGATGAAAAAGTATCCCGAGACTCGGGAGCCATTGGAGCATCTCGAGGATGCACTGAGGAGGTCATACATTTTAGTGAACAGTTGCCAAGATCGAAGCTATTTCTATCTGCTGGCTATGGGATGGAACATTGTTTATCAGTTCAGGAAGGCTCAGACCGAAATTGATCTTTATCTGAAGCTCATACCTCTCATTACCCTTGTTGATAATGCTCGTGTTCGGGTATTGGTTTTCTTTATTCCTTTGATTCGAAAATTTGTGATTTGTTACATGTTGGTCTTTGCATTTGACGTCTTTGTTTTCCTGAATTTCACACTTGTTTTTGCATATGCTTTCGGGTTGTTCTGGAAATATTGGGTCTATCTTGTATGAAGTTTGTAAGTGCAGATCCGCTTATGAAAAAACAACCCAAAAATTCTAAGTTCACAGTAAAATGTTGTGAACTGTCGCTGATGTTTTGGTTGGTTGGTTGTTGGACCATCATTCCTGGTTGTTAATGTGTCATTTTCCCAATTTGTCGTGATTATTGACATTTTACCAAACTTTTCTAGTGCACTCTGTCATTGTTCCTGTAGTTAAGTCATTCGATTGAGTCCTATGGCAATTTTTGATCTCTCACGTAATTGATCCAATGGTGAGTGATACATTCGGATGGTGCTCTAGGAACCTGTAGAACTTCCCTTGTGTTATTAAGAAACCTTGCCAGGACAGTTTGTGGTAAAATTACCTTGCAGCTATGACCTCCTTTGCGTAGCCTTCAGTGAGTACCCACCCTCGATCACCCTTTTTCTGATAGAAATCACATGAAGATGCGCAAAGGACTTTATTGTGGTTACTTTTTTTTTTTTCCCTATGTTCTCCTCGTTGAGCAACAAGTATTGGAGCATAATATTAAACAAGCAATCATGCATGCACTTCTTTTGAGCTTAAAAACAAGAAAAAAGAAAATAAATCTTTTAAAATAATTAATTTGTCAATATTTATGGATCATCTTTAGACAGAGAAACGTATAAATACTTTATGAGAGATTTCTAAAATCGCCCTTCACATAATTTTTTAGAAGTTAAGTTGATGATAGTTTTTGGAGTACATATGTAGAGATCCAATGAAGTTGTACAGAATACAGAGAAATACAAAATATTGTTAAAAGAGGGTGTTGGATTGGGACCACCCAAATCTCTTCTTTGTTTCATGGAAAGCTGTATGTCACTAGTTGATACATGTCTAGATGTCATGAAGTCTAAATCTTAAGATTTTTCTATTATTTTCTTTTTATTTGGAACAGTAGAACTTTGTAGAACATAATACAAACAATTTTAATTGTGCAATAAATCGATGTGATATGATTATATAACATTTTTAAACCCTATCTTCAAATTTTGATATCGCCCATCCCCTGTATTTTCGAGTTAATATTTCCTCAACTCAGCGATGTTAGTTGAGACCTCTTATGTTACTGTAGAATTTTTGTTCCTCTCAAGTTCACAGTCGTTTTGTAGCATGATGTGTATATTTTTTCTCATATTATGATGAAAGGAACGAATGGAAATGATTGAAAAGGATCAGCATGAATATACGCTGGATGATGAAGACAGGAAGGTGCAAGATGTGATAATGAAACGTGAGCCATCACAGCACGACACTACGGTGTTGAAGAAAAGTCTTTCATGTTCTTATCCAAATATGCCTTTTAACGAAGCCATACGAAAGGAGAATGAGAAACTTCAATTAGAATTGCAACATTCACAAGCTACTTTGGACGTCGGTCAGTGTGAAGTGATTCAGCATCTGCTTGATGTTACAGAAGCTGTCGCAGTAATGCCTGTGAAAGAATCCAAGGTCGAACACGTTTATTTAGGTGATAATAGTGATAAAGGGAAATATGATAAAAGCGACTCAAAGAGTGAAAAACAGGCTGCTTCAAGGTCAGTTTTAATTCATTTATGACATAACGTGATTGAATTCGAAATATTTTTATTCACATTACGTAAATATTGGTCTGAGAATTATTTGCAGAATGCTCTTACTAACATGTATTATGCGGTACAGGAACACGTCTTCAGTTTCCTCTACACGTGATTTGTTGTCATTTAAAGGCTCCCACAATGACTGGCATTCAGATTTGCTCGGCTGTTGTTCAGAACCTCTTCTGTGTACGTTTCTTGCATGTTATTCCAGATGTATTAGCAACTTTGGCTTGTTCTTCTATTCATTCTAATTAGAAAATGTTTCTCCATTCCTTGTGGATATAACTATTTTGAAAGTCAAGAAGGAAACAAATCAAAGACAAATAATCTGTATGTGAATGGCTTAGTTAATCCTTATGCACTTGGTTTGAATGTTGTGATTGTTATTTGATTGGTAAAATGCTATGAGATAACTGATGAACTGTTTGATAATTATGATTAGTTTTGTGTAAAATTTGAGATATCGTGTTAAAGGTCGAATGTATAGTTTTTTTCTTTCTAAAACAGATGGCATTTTTTTCTTTAGTTTTCTCTCTTCTTTCACCTTGTAGGCAATTTCGGTTTTTCTGCATATCAAATAGTTCCTCCAAACTCCATGAAATCGACCATCAACACAACTTTATAAATTGATGATCCCTTTTAATCTTTATCAGTATTTTTTCCAACACATTATTAACAAAACAATATCTACACCCGAAGCTGGAAAAGATTGTCACCAGATGCACCATTGCCACCGCTACCACCCGCCTTGATGCACTACTGAACACCTTTAGGCCCTGCAACTGTGCTGTGATCTATCCTGTACCACCACAATCAACTATGCTCCCTTCACCAACTCATATCACTCCTTTAACCACACCCCAATCGATCTTTTTTAGTTTGCTTTTCTCTATCCCATGTTTCTCTATCTATTGTCTATTTTTGTAGCAAAAAGCTTTAATGATTTTTGGACTGTGGTGCCGTTGGTAGTGATACAGAGAAGGCTCTGTCTAATATCACAGGCCGGAGTAAAACGAACCAAACATGTGACTGTGAGTAGTTATCAATCCTGCATATAATCAACGAACTAAACTCAAGCTAAATCAAAGTTTAATGTTGAATCACTAATAGCTATTTATGTTCTTGAAGTTTGTTGTCTTGCATCCTGACCTGATGTTAGAGGAACTAACATATTTTTTGTGTGAGGGCCATGCTCTAGTATAGATATAATATCATTCAGTTGTACTCATGAATTCTAAGCAGCTTAAGATAACTTGCAGGCATAAAAACTTTATTATTCCCCTGTGGCACGATTTCAAGAATTGCTTCGGCGGCTGGTAACAGGCACATCTGTAAGTGTTTCTAAAACTTCAATTGCAAGAGTCCTCCTGCACTGATGGTGGGTTGCCAGAAAAGCAGGGGGTGTGAGAGTGAGAACTGCAATTCGATAATTTTTTAGGGGGCTCAAATCTTATTTTTTAGTAGATATAACATTATTTAAAATTTAGCAAAGAGGCAGCCAAGAAGCATGCCTTGTCACAACCTCTTCTGTTTCAATGTATTTACCATCATGCCTCATTTGTTGATAAAATCGCTGAATATCTCATACCTTGCTTCCCATCCATTTTGGCGCTGTCTATGTTCAACGAAACAATGAACAAAAAAATTTAATTGGTCATTTTTTCACCATTGAAATTCCTAAGAAGTCCTGCTTCTGGATTGCAGCTTCAGCTGAAGTCTGTAATGACTTGATGGCTTATTCGTTGATACTGTCCTGCTGCTGCTATACTTGTTGCATCAGAAGGAAGCTTCGAATAATGCTAAACATTGCGGTAACTTTTATATCAACTTGTTGGTACCCTCTTACAGTTTACAGGACACATTAACACCATTTGGTCTATTTCGTGATTAAACTGGAATTTGTTGCAAGAGCGAACGATTGTTATTATAGTAAAAATTATAGCTGATGATTACGTAACAATCCAAATGTTTTAGTTTATATAGTAGCTCAAATGCCATGTTTTAATCGTTATGCTATGTATTGCAATAGAAGATACCGGCGCAGTTGTTTCTAACCATTTCTGGGCACCTGTGCTGAATGTTTATCAGGGAGGGATGTTTGACGATTTCATTTCCCACTTGATGTGTTGCTGTTGTGCTCTGGTACAAGAATGGCGCGAAGTGGAGATTCGTGAAGTTGAAGGTACTTATTCTGGTCTACACGTTCTCTTAAAACGATCCGATGTCAAACTTTATGCTCGTTCGTGTAACTTACAGGTACTCACACGGCGAAAACACGCCCACCACCCGTGCAATACATCGAGTATTGAATCTTCGGATTAGGAAATTATTTTAGCATTAATCAGATTGTATGTTCATACACATACAATGTTTTTAGAGACTAAAATATTCTGTAGAGGAGAATGGCTTGTCACTAGTTTTTAAAAGTGCTACGTTATTTTTGCGTTATGTAAAGTGTTTCTCGAATTTATTATTTCTTCCCCTTTAGTATACTTTTGGCTTCTTTGTATTTTTAGCCGGACGATGTGCCGGTGTCAATAGATCGGGGAATCGGATTTCTAATACAAATTATAAAATAAATCGATGTATTTTCATATAAAATATTATAGTAAAATTATAGTGATATAAAAGGATAGAGACTTTTTTAAAATTTAATATGGTTATTGGATACAGAAAAAACTCGCTTGACATAAGCTTTTATTATTTTTACTAGTAATTCGTGCAAGCTAAATTCACGTGAATTTATATTAAAAAATAAATTAATAGGCAAGCCTAAGTAGATGATCAAGGATCATAGGGAGACTTGTTTCCGTTTGAACTCTTGCCAATCCTTGTTCAGATATGAGCGACGAATTTAGGTTGTATTTAAATTAGAGTAGGTCTCTTGTGAGATGATCTCACGAATCTTTACCTGTGAGACAGGTCAATCCTATCGATATTCACAATAAAAAAGTAATATTCTTAAAATAAAAAATAATAATTTTTCATGGATGACCCAAATAAGAGATCCATCTCACAAAATATGACCCGCGAGATAATTTCACACAAGTTTTTGCTTTTAGATTGTTGATTTAGATTGAATTTAGATTGATAGATTTGAAATTCATGTATTTGAATTATAATTTAATTGTTAACAAAGAAATGATATATGAAATCATAAATCCTTATATTATTTATTTACACATTAGTTGCGTAAAGTATAATAAATTTTAAATGTCTTCATCATTGAGTGAATTTGAAATTCATTATCATTAAAATGAAATAAACATGTTGGTTATCTAAAACTATATAAATAAATCAAATTCTGGAGATCACCTCTTCTTATTGTAAATTCGTTGTAATAATTCTGTTTTCATCTGGATATTTGAACTTCATAAGTTCCATCTTAGCGCAACATTAATTTAATTAAGCTTTTGTGTAAAATGTAATATGCTCAATTAATTTTTTTTTGAAAAAAATCAATGGGGCTTCATATATAATGACATAAGAGAAGATTGCAAATTAGAGACCCTGGGTTACCAGATGTAAATTTCACCAATAGTGTCTGCTTTCTCACATCACATAGGAAATAGAACACTTTGAAAACATAGAACCAACCGAGTAACAGTCATTGAGAGTATATGTATACATGTATGATGAATATAGTACCCTATCCAGGCAGGCCGATGGATAATGTTTGGTTCTAAAGCAAAGGTGTCGAATACACGTAAATGTTTAAGCGAGTGTGTTTTAGAGTGCTTTATAACTGTCAGATTTATCAAGTTTCGAAGAGCCTGAGCTTGAAGATTCTCTGATCATCTCACCTGCTCGGGACGGTGACCTTTTCAAAGAAACCGGCACCCCGGAAATTTCCTGTATCAAAAAGTTTTACAACAATCTTTTTAGTTCCCTAGTAGGAAACACAAATTGCCTACAATTCACAGAGATTTTTCTATAAGAGATAATAAAATTGAATTTTATTCCAAATTAGAACAATCTTTAATTCACAGAGTTTGAGAGTATTTAAGCCCACCGACCCAAGACTTGAGTTTTACAACAATCTTTAATTATCAATTATCATTAAAATCATTCCACAATAATCAGTATAATTTATAAGAGAGAATAAAATTGAATTGCCTAAAAACATCCGTCGTTAAAACACATAACACTAGTACTTGACATTCCGTAGCTGGCTAATTAGTGCCCTTTTACTTCGGTTAGATGTTATTTTTGGTTGACATTATTTTTGAGATTATTTATAAGAAATTTTAAAATATTGATTTGAAATTTTTTGGAGACAAAGGAGATAAGTATGACCAAAGAAGACAAGTGTTTGAATATATTTCATGATGTTTAATTATATGACGTAGATATTGGATAACATCATCTTGAAAGACATAGTGCAAAATTAGAAAAGATAATATCTATCTCGGATATGATAACACATTTTTCATTTTGAAGATTGCCAAGTATGGTCATATGTGGTCGAGATAGGCCATAAGCTTTAATTGTTAAATTATTTTGAGAGACTATCATTTGTTGTGATGATAGGCTTTTTGTGAATAAAAACGAAACTTATCATTCGGTTCGTGATATTTGCAGAGACAAGTTACTGACAGTTCCACTTTATCATTCTGTTTTCAGAGATTTTCAATTGATGATGGTACATACATATTCCGAGCTTCGTGATTCATTCCTCGGAAGAAGATGGTGACGTTTTCAGGAAAGAACAATCGGTATATTATTGAAAGAAGCAGTTCGATCAAGACGGAATTGAAGATGAGTGGTGCTAGTCAAGTGAAGTCTATTGAATACGTTCGTCATAGAGACGTCAATAGAAAAAAAAGAATTTTTTATTTGAATAAATTATTATATGATTGTAACAATATTGAAGTTTAGTGAATTTGTTTAATAGCTGCGTGTAACCCCGTGGACGTAGGTCGTGTTGGTCCCATGTGCGGTAATTTGAGATAATAAACCCGAAAATAAAGAATAAACTGGACACCGAGATTTAACGTGGAAAGCCCCTAAAAATTATCAGGGTAAAAACCACGGACAAGATTAAAAGATTTTCACTATAATATTTTATGGTGTACAACTCACTCACTGTGTTTTCAAATAGAAGACACTCTTTCTTAATACAGGAGAAGAAACACCTAACAAATATTATAGAACTAATAGGAAAAATAAGAAAACTCAAGAAGAAGCTTGTGAATGAGATGCATTGAGATGCCGAATGATGCCTCTATTTATAGATGCATCATTCCAATGTGAACCTTCGTCCGCCATTTCAGAAAATCAGCTGGCGTGTCCAAATTCTCTTCAAAGAAGGCTGCCTCAGCTGCATTGTGTTTGTCTGCCCACTTTCTTTGACTATTCTTTGCCGACATTTCTCTCATTTGGAGATTTGATTGAGAATCAAACACATCTCCACAAATCCTTTCAATCTTGTCATTTCCTGCTACTTACGTTTCTGCTAGGCCACTTGAGGACCTACACCACTCAAACTTATCAATGTTCCCTTGTTTTGTGATAGTCAGGGTGCCTTACACATAAAGAATCCAGCCTTTCATTCAATGACTAAACACAATGGAGTCCAATTTCACTTTGTACGGAAAGTAGTAGAAGACTCAAATCAAATATCCAAGTGGGAGAAATGTCGACAAAGAATAATCACAGAAAGTGGGCAGACAAACACAATGCAGCTGGGGCAGTCTTCTTTGAAGAGAATTTGAACACGACAGCTGATTTTCTGAAATGGTGGACAAAGGTTCACACAAGAATGATGCATCTATAAATAGAGGCATCATTCGGCATTTCAATGCATCACATTCACAAGCTTCTTCTTAATTGGATAAACCCAACATCTCATAGAAAAATCATCAATGAACGAGACAAAGTATCTCGTTCCTCCTAAGGATACAACCAGTGCTTGCCAAACATTCGAATGAATTAGCTTCAATATACTTTTGCTCCTGGCAGTAGAAGTGTCAAACTTTAATCTGTGTTGTTTACTGGTAACACAATGCTCACAAAAGAGTATTGACACTTTTGTAAGTCCCGGTAGCAGCTTCCGTTCCGAGAGAATTTTCAACCCCCGTTCTGACATATGCCCGAGCTTTCCATGCGAAAACACTGTTAATTCTTCTCCTGAACCAATTGATGCATAACTAGTTCTGGCTCTTTGTGTGTTTATCCTAAAAGTACAAACAGATTTGCAGCAACTTTTTTTGCTTTCATAACCACAAGCACACCTTTTACAATTTTCATGATCCCGTTCTCGATACGAGTTTTGCACCCGATGTCATCCAATTGCCCCAAGGACAAAAGATTTTTCGTCAGTCCTTTCACATGTCGTACCTCATGTATGGTGCGAAAGGTGCTATCGAACATTTGAATTTTGATAGTACTGACCCCAGCGATTTCCAAGACATGATCATTTCCCATTAATACAGATACTCTTGAGACTGGTTCATAATGATCAAACCATTTACTTCGAGACGTCATGTGCCACGTCGCTCCTGAATCCATAATCCACGTGTAACAAAATTTGTGTCTGCTTTCTGCAACTGTTGCTGCTTCGCTGAATAATATTTCACTACTGACTGAAATTCTGACCACATTTCCTTGAGAACTTTTTTCAATACTCGTACACTCTTTCTTGAAGTACCATTTACCGCCACATTTAAAGCAGTAAATATTTTTCTTCTTACTTCTCGACTTTGATCTACCTCGTCTTTGGCTCCCACTGGAGTCACGGTCCATAAATCTTCCTCTTATCATCGGTAAAACTTCTGCATGCTTCGATGTTACCAACTTATCTTCCTTATTCTTGCGCCGAATTTCTTCACCGAGAACCACAGTTAAGACATCGTCGAATCTTAGAAAGCCCATAAGAATATTGTTGGTTATATTGATGATAAGTTGCTCATATAAATCTGTTAGACTTTGAAGTAGAAGCTCCGCACGTTCATTTTCTCCTATTTTATGCCTCATGGAAGTGAGTTGGGCAAATAGAGTATTTAGTGTGTTGATATGGTCGGTCATCGATGAGGATTCCGCCATTCGAAAAGTATAAAACCTTCTCTTTAGAAAAATCATTTTGTGTAACGACTTGACCTCGTACATCTTTGTCAGAGTATCCCAAATAACTTTGGCTGTTTTTATCTCAAAGATACTTGACAATACTTCGTCTGCTATAGCCAAGTGTAAATTCGCAACAGCAATGTCATTCATCTCATTCCACTTACCATCATCCGTAATTTCCAATGGTTTATCTCCAATAACCGCCAAACAATTCTCATTTCTTAAACCTGCTTGTATATTTATTTTCCACGGCATAAAATTGCTTCCGTTGAACTTTGCTATCTCGTACTTGTCCGCCATTATGTCTACAACAATTTAGTAGACTGAACAAAATAATCCCGCCTTAATAAAAAAATCTCAAAAAATATTTTCTGATGTGGAAGATCAGTCTAGGGTGCAACCACATCGCATACTCAGAATTTTAAGAATTTTAAACCAAGGCTCTGATACCACTTGTTGATCTCATGTGCGGTAATTTGAGATAATAAACCCGAAAATAAAGAATAAATTAGACACCGAGATTTACGTGGAAAAACCATAAAAATTATTAGGGTAAAAACCACGGGCAAGATGAAAAGATTTCCACTATAATATTTTATGGTGTACAACTCACTCACAGTGTTTCCAAAGAGAAGACACACTCTTTTAATACAGGAGAACAAACACCTCACAAATATTATAGAACTAATAGGAGAAATAAGAAAACTCAAGAAGAAGCTTGTGAATGAGATGCATTGAAATGCCGAATGATGCCTCTATTTATAGATGCATCATTCCAGTATGAACCTTCATCCGCCATTTCAGAAAATCAATTGCCGTGTTCAAATTCTCTTCAAAGAAAGCAGCCCCAGCTGCATTGTGTTTGTCTGCCCACTTTCTTTGACTATTCTTTGTCGACAGGTCGGTTGAATCGGTCCACGTTAAAATTGTCTATGCTCTTAATTTGCTTTCAGTTTTACATTACTTAATTGGATTAATTATAAAAACTAAGCAAAACAACATAAAACAGCATTAACAACTTCAATTATTAAAGGAATGCACACTAAAACACGGCAGAGGTGTCGTGCATACTAGTTGCCAGAGTATTTAATTAAAGACGTAATGAATCTCGTCGCACCTTAAAACTAAGCATATGCCTTCTGACTTCTGAGCTATTAATACAACGGTTTTTAATTGTCAAGTATTATAAAAATCCACAACAATCAGTATAATTCAAAAGAACGAATAAAAATGAATTGCACACATTACCTTCATTAGGTGTAACCTCAAGTCACACGGTCGAACCTGATGCCCGATACACGCCATTACAAATTTTGAGTACTGAAATAACACGTCAGCAGCAGCTTGCTTTTTTTCTTCGATCTGTGAAGGATATATTTTGGTGTGTCACACAAGTCGTAACAGCGAGAAATTTTGAATAAAAATGCAATAAATAAGATATCATGTGAGAATTTGAAAGGTTAGAGGTTAGTTTTCCCTCTAGAGGGCTCACTTTTTCAGATGCAGGAACGACTTTCAACTAAAAAATTGTACTGACAGGCCACAAAATATTATTAATATTATCACAGATAAGTAGTAATCAAACTGAATACATATGAATTACAAAGCCAGTCATATTAACTCACTCAAAATATACATTTCAGTCTTAAAGATATTTTTGTATCTGATACAAGGGTCAAGCGACTCTTAAAACAACCATATTACTATGTCCAATAATGCGTTCCCCCCACCCCTGTTCCACCAAAGTTTTGAGCTCACTAGCATAAATAAACACAGCATTATATTCAGAAAAGTAACAGGACAAACCAAAATTATAAATAACTGCAATTCCAAACCAGATATTTTAATAGTCTGCAGTAACTGATAACAAAAAGATTCAGTTTAGCCAACAATGATTTGACAGATTTGGAATTGTAAAAATTTGACCTATTCACAAAGAACCGAATTAAAAAACCGCTTCAAACTTGGTTGGATTTTGGAAAGATTTGGATTATAAAACATATTTAGATTTCAAAAATAAATTCTATTTCTTTCAATTTTAACTTCAAATAATAGTGCAAAACGAGATTCTTTAAACACCATCTTGATTTTCTCAAAGACCAAAACTAGAATTTTGATTTCAAGCACATCGAATCCAATTTCAAAGCCAGCTTTATTCGATTGCAAAGAAAAAAAGGTTGAGATTTTGCCAAGGTAATTTATCATGCAATCAACTTTTCGATTTGTCCGCAAATCCCTAATCACTAGTTAATTAAAGCAGAAAATATGGAAAATAATTATCCCCAATTCCAAATCGTGCCCTAAATCAAGGAAAACAAAATCCGTAACTGAACCTAGAACAAATAAATGAACGAATCTTTAGTACCTCGTAATCTTTCATCGCTGTTAAGCTAAAATTTGTTAAATTCACCAAATTCAAAGACAGCCCCGAATTGAAATTGAGTCAGACGAAGAGATTGGTGTCGGCCACCGAAAAGAGTCTCTGTGATATATGTACTCATTATTAAATTAAATAAAATTTAATTTTTTGGGGATAATTTGAATCCACTTATAGAAGTCTAGTCTAGTCTAGACCAAATATACACGTTAAGGGATGTATCCGTCCAAAGATTTGTTTTATTTTTTATTTTTTAAATAACGTTCTTTCTTCATTTTTATATAAAATATTTATATAAAAATATATGAGTATGTTTTTTTTTAGACTGTCTTACGAATATTTATATATGAGACGAGTCAACTCTACCGATATTCACAATAAAAAAATAATATCTAAATAAGATATATGTCTCACAAAATACGACTTTTGAGACCGCCTCACATAAATTTTTGTCAAAATATACTCGATAAAGAAAATTTATCAAGCCTAGACCAAATATATGTACACTTTATCTAGTCTAGACCAAATAAACTATTCTTTAAATACAAAATCACTGATTGTATTTACGTATGTTTGATATTATGTGAAAGCATTGCTTAGTTCCTACAGATTATACAAAATGCTATTTGTATATAATCGTATCGGAATATTAAAAAAAAAAGAGAATATTCAAAGATCAGAATGATAACTTAGTTTTCTTGATCCATATCTTTCAACACTAGTTTCATCGAGTGGAGTGGCCATAAACAGTTCTTCGAGCGTTGGAAGGCTCTGAGATATTTCTGCTGGTTGGCCACAATATGGCTCCTCATATCCTCCTTCGATTGATTCCACCGATGCTATGGACGTTGTTGCGGTCAACAGTTTGAAAGATGGTTCTTGTTTGGCCCTCACTTTTCTTCTCCATCCATGAAGTGATCGTCTCACGTTTTCGGATACTATTGTTTTCTTATATTTGGAACCCATCTGCAACAATTGGTAACAGCAAACAAGACACATATCAGAGTCATTTTATTGATCGTGGAAGTCAGAATCTCCACAAAGAAAGCTGTGTCATATAAGAAACGAACATAAAAAGATTAATGAAAAATGAGAGGGAATCTCTTATTTCATTTACCTGAGTAACGATAACATAGAGAGGGAATGTGATAAAGCTACACCAGAACTGGGAGACAACCCTGCAGACAAATCAACCAAATCTACTAGCTGGAGCATCACTCATATAAATCGAAGGTTGTAAAACAGATACTAAATTAGTCTTGCGTAGGGAAAATGGTGTACCCAAATGTCAAGCGAATTATAAGGAAACTACGATCTCCGGTGAAACACGAAGGTCCTCTAATTTCCCACTGGAAAAATGAAGAAAACAGATGTAAAGAACGTAAATAACAAAGAACAAGGGAGCTGAAATTGCTATTTGTTGCATGTTAAGATAAACAACTCCACTAGTTAGGTATGGACCAAAATTTTTATCTGGGATCAAATAAAATTTTCCAAGGAAAGTGAAAGTAGGACATCCAGAAATGTTACCAGTGACCATGTATACATCGCCATCTCGAATGCATTCTGCAATTTCAGTAAGGTGTAAAGAAATAAATGGTTTCGTTCTTGTTTTCGTTCAACTTTTTTCATCTCATTGAATAAAAAATTTCATCTGAATCCGAAAAGGCTTTTCAGGTTGTAACCTGGAAGGATACAAATTGTATCAACCGAAGCAAAAGCCGAGGGTTCCCAAACCAGAACAGTTCATCCCTCAGGTTGAACTGATCAAATCCGGTCCGTTGACTCGAATCCATGATTTCAACAGCCAGCTTTACAACTATGTGATGGAGCTTCATCCCGATCCCGAGGATCAACTAGCCAAGATAAAATTTGGGAGAGGGGATAAAGGAACAAATAAATCTTAGCACTCAACACGAAAACACGAATATCGTTTTCAAAGACAAAAGAAGGATTAAAAAGACTTACAATTGCAGGTAAGAATGAAATCCAGAAGTAGATATTTGTTCCTAAGGCAAGGAAACACAACACCTCAGAGATTGCATAACAAATTTTGGTGTGTTTGTACTGAAAAAACATCTACCAAGCCGTGATTCACTCCAAATGTATATCTATGGAAAGAATATGATGGCGTGTTATGCTCGCCCCACATCAGATTGCGGGTGAGCTGTGGAAATTTGGACCTTTTAAGTAGCGTTGGCTAATTATTTTCGTAAGACGAGAACAACAAAATCAGTTACTATGGAGCATATTGAATAGAACAAAAAATTAGTTGCTGGTAGAACCTACTATATAAAATCTTACTAGCATGGGCGTGTCCTGTAGATCTAGGGCCTGAAATTGTGATTGATGCTGTTGCAGGAATGAGTCTACTATCCGTTGTGAAAATTTAATGGCCTAAAACTTTGGTAAAAAAAAATTAACGCACACATCTGAAGCCTATAGATAGAACAAGTAGGAGGGGATAACACTTCCCTCAACTTAAATTCACAGCAATTTTACAGTAATTTGTCTAAGCGTGACTCTTCCCTTGATTTTTTAATAACTTCAGCAAACAGCCAAATTCGTAGTGACAAGATGCAAACATCAATATCGCCAAAATTTATTCTTAAGCCATTTATTAAGGTGGTTTCAGTATTTCCATCAGCACGAAAGAGCCAAAAATATGTTTAATTGCAGAACTTTCAAAGGTAAAAATTGGAAACATGAATTTACCATGAAAGCCTAGGACAATACATGAAATGGCAAATATCCAAAGAGGGACACTGCAAAAGAAGTGAAGATCAGTCGAACACTTTTCATTTAGTATCAATAATAGATGCACAGACAAAGATCACATTTTCAATTTATTTGCACGTATTAAATTATTTCCGTAGTGCTATATGTTCCGTTCCACATTGGCGCCACAATTTTTGTGGAGTGTCTAATTTCCTTGAGAGTTTCTCCCACCTATAATCCTTATCTTTTGAGTTTGGACCTTTCTCTTCCTAGAGCCTAACATTGACGTTTTCGTCCAGAATTGATGCAGCAAGTGGTGACTTGGGAAAGGGCTATGGTGCCTCAGTTTCAATAATGTTGCACTTATTCATACTATAGGCTAGATTAAGATACATGAATTCGAGTGAAAAAAGTGACATGGGGGGACTCCATAGGCATCAATTTCTCGAGGGGTGAGTAATATGATATGTGTCCTATATTGGCTTCACAAACAATTATGGAGTGACTAGTAAGCTTGAACGAGCTTCCTACTAGCAGTTTAGTCTTTTGGTTTCTGGTTCTCCCCTCGAACTTATGACATAATAGGAAGGAAACACAACAAGAGAGAACAAAACCCAGCACAGATAAAAGAAGACAGGGAATTTCATATGCAAATCACCAACATAATGAAAGATAAACTTTTTAAACCAGTATTGATAAAGTTACAGTAACGGAAACCAAATGAGAGCCCTTCACACTAGGCTTTTCACTGTATGATCAGATAGACGGAATGCTTGATACCATAGTTTCAAAAATACGAAGTTTGAAGACCAAAATAGTGATTTGATACCTAATGCCAACAATATCTCGAAATTCTTCCTCCATACTTCTCAGCATGTAATTATGAAAATCATATGTTACAGGTAGTTGATGTCTCTGCAGTGGGTTGAAAGACAAATTAGGCTCTTGATTGTGTTAATATATGCTGCTCTAAGTTATGATGAAGTTAAGTTAATTTTTTAACATGATTTAATTTGCAGTGAAACAAGAAATTATTGTCAGAAACTCTGAAACTTTTGAGAAATTTTCGGCCATATAATTCAAGTTTATTAAGAGAAAAGGAAAAAAAAACTTACAGAGATAAAGCCTAATCGCAAGGCCGTGTAGTCAGCTTGATTAATAGAACTCCAAAATTGGCGGCAAAAACAAAGCTGAAAACAGAAAAAAGCTTGAAGAGTTCATAAGTTTAAATTCCTTATCAAAGGCAGAATATGTTGCTGAAAAGAATGAAACTAAAATATGTTTTTAAAGCATCAGAAATGTGAACAGAAAACTGAAATTTTACAGCTGCAAAATGGCTGGATAACCGTGAAAGATTCTACATGTGCATACCAGCCAAACCAGAACTCTGTGCCGACTCCATCTGTGGGAAGTCCGATGAAATATGAAACTTGAGGGACGCGTCATTCGCGCACCATTCACCGGGACATCTTGAGAATCTATATCAAATTTTGTACGGAAAAATAATTCAGCTGATAATCAGCTTTATCTGTCCCATGGATGAAAATAATTGGGAAATATTATAGGAAAATTCTATCAATCACCAATAGAAGTGTTTGTAGTCAGCAAGGTCCGAAAAGCCATGGTTTTGGCATGATTCTCCCATGGCCTCCAGCTATAAATCTGCATTTGTGGGCTGAATTTTAAGCACAATGGGTGAGGTAATTGCACCCTGATGCCAAAATTACATTACTTTGCAGGTGATATATTGACCTTGATCATGGCTAGTGCAATGGCTAAAAAACTATAGGAGACATGTGTAACACCTAGAACAATTAAGAACCGATGAAGCTGCTCAAGGCTCTCGTATGAGGCAAATGGCTGACGATCCTGGAATAAACATAGCAGAATGAAAAGCTTCCTTGAAGCTACAGACAATCAAAATTTAACAAGAATGAATTTTCAAATTTACAATAAAGCTGCTATACATAAATGTTATGTTAAGCTTTATAGTGATTCTGTAGGGTAGGCATTTCATAAGCCATTCTGATGCCACGGTAGACGCTATCGAGAAACTCCATCTCCAACTTTCGTTTTTGTTTTTGAATTTTTGAATCTTTTAGACAAGTAAAAGTTGCAGCATCATTGATAAGTTCTGTTTTGTTCTCGGATGAACTCAGTTTGCAACCGATCAATTTGATTTGCTTTTTCAACAATTTATCACTCCTAATCCCAGAGTTCAAAGTTTAAACCGATGTGACACTTCTAGACTGTGACAAATAAGTGTTCATCTACACTCATTTTTTAGTCCGCATATACTTCATTTAATCTGGCTTAATTTATAGCTTAGCTACTTACCTTAGGGCTAACACAGTTTTAAAGAAAAGTTCTTGGTCCCACGTTCGCATCAAAAGCGTGATACAAACCAAAATACACCAATTAAAGTAACACTGTACCTTAGGACAAAAATCTTCATGGGAATCATCCAATAAGTGACGTGAAATCGAGGAATTCCAGCGAGTAGATGATAAAACAAGAGCATGGTTTACAAAAGCACGACGCTGTACATGATTATGAAGTGAACATGGATAAAACCGGTTGCTCAATGCTGACGACTTCACACAAATTTTGGACACAAAAATGATCCAATGGCCCATCAGCAATGACAAAAGGCCAAACACCATTAGCTCTGATCAGACAAAAAAGAAAAAATATAACATATATATCAAATATCCAGAAGAATAAACTCTTAAGATGTTCAAATTATTCAACTATCGTTTTCAATATACATATATAATATATATATACAACTATCAAAGTTGCCACAGATTATATAGGTGCAAAACATTTGAAAACTTCGAACATTATTTTTTGAACAATATAAGTTTAATTTGGTCTACATCTTACTTACCTTCCTTTATCTTGTTGAGAGCAGCAAGAAGATGCTTCCTTTTAGTCCTATCCAACCACTTCCGCACGAAATATAAGAAGATAAAATCTTTCAAATTGAAGAATCCAAAAGGGTCTCTTAAGAATATGTCTAAAGTATATATAAACAGATATATTTGTGTAAAAAAGCGAAAAAAGAATGAAACCAACAAAAAAATGATTAAACCTTTCCAAATTTCTTCAATCCGCCATGAATCAAATACCCAATGCCAACCAAAAGACTAGTAACAGTGGCAACAGCCCATGATGGCGTTTTAGCTAAGGATCGACCTTCCATTTTTTCCAATAAAAACGAAATCTTTTGCAATAAATGAAAATGGAATTGCATTTGCATACAAATGAATTTAGAATAATATTACTTCCAATCAGAACTGACCGACTTGAACAGATCAGTATGGATAATCGATTAATTTGTAAGATTTTTGGTTCGGCAGATCTGAGACCATCGCGTGTGTGACATTAAAATTGGTCTGCATGGGATGCTATGGAGCTGCCGAGCATAAAGGTCCCATTTTCATTAAAGCCAACTGAGCAATAGGAAAAAATATTATATTTAAATATAAAATTTAAGTAGAAAACAAAATAAGAAATGCCAGCAAATTAAATTTTTATATGTAAATATAGACTGTTACTAAAAAATTTATAATTGTATATTTGAAATAACATAAGAACTCAAAATATGGAGTCAAGAAATAAGTTTGAGCGACTGAAAAATTTAAACATAATTAATGAAAAAATAAGTTTAAGCAATTCAATTCAATCAGTAAACATATTATTGAAAATTAATTGTAGAGTAGGTCTCTTGTGAGACGCTCTCACGAATCTTTATCTGTGAGATGGGTCGACCCTACCGATATTCACAATAAAAAATAATACTATTAGCATAATAAGTAATACTTTTTCATAGATGCCCCAAATAAGATATCTATCTCAAATACGACATGTGAGACCGTCTCACACAAGTTTTTGCGTTAATTGTATCTAATATTAGTAGTAATAGTTAATTTAGTTTCTCAAAGAGATGTGATCCTATTATTCGATTTACCATCTTTTGACAATTTTTTTTTGTTTGAATTAAATTAATTGAATTTAAAATGAATCGGATGAAGTTAATTATTTTGTAGATTTATAATGATTTGACTCTATAATTTTGAAGTTTTAGACTTTGTGGGAAATGGTTGCAAATCTAAGTTTGAAACCTAAAAAATAAAAATAAATAAAATCTGTTTTTAGTTTAAATTTTGTAACCTTCAAATCAACCTCATCAATTTCTCAATTTAAAAGTCTCAAGTCTTAACAATGTTCTTAATATTTCGATTGTTGCGTTTTCTTTTATCTGTATACTCATATATTTATTTCAATATATTATACGTGATTATTATTCTATATTTGTAAGACACAAACATATATTTGTTGTGTACATAGATGATACATATGAGTTAATGTAGATGATTATTTGATTAATAAATGATGGTAATATTTTTTTTTAATCAATCTCTATACTTTAAAAGGGGGTGTCTAATTGAAATAATAGACAACCCGATTATTTCATTTCTCTTCTCCTTATCTATTCTATCTATCTAACTTTCTATTAAATTTATAACACGTTATCACCACAAATGTTTTTTTTTTATTTAAAATTATTCTCCCAAAGACCACAACTTATTATTAAAGCTTATATTTTTTTAATAAATCAATTCATGTTCCTAAAATAGCACAATCTTATAAATTTATTTTGATGCCTTTAAAGTGGTACCACACGATTTTATATTTTCACAAATTAATAATTATTTATAATTACAACAATTACTTGGACAATGAAATAAGATATGATTCTATACTTGTTTGTTGTTCTTGAAATTTACTTCCGATGTTTAAATTCTATTCTTATAGTTTACACTTTACAAGGTCAAATCTATCTGATTAATCGTCGAAATGAATATTGTTTAATTATTTAAACAACGTATAAGTATGATCGAACATTCGCCGATTTATAAAAAAATTATGACTAATGGTAATAGTATAACTTTGATTTTTTTTAATAAGTCTAAAACGGTTCGATCATATTTCTAGTTGGACCAATTATTGCGCCATGATTTTGTAAATATGTACAATAAATTTTAAATTTTTACATTAATTCAAGGAATATGATATAGACAATGGTAAAGACAATATATTTTTATGTAATTAAATTTATGCTCACTTGATCAAAAAAATACTCTTTAAAATAATAAAATATTAATTTATCGATTAATTAAAACCTCTCCAAATTAATAAGTTTGTATGGTCCCAACATTATTAATTTATAGATGGTTTATTATACTATTATTACTATAATTTTGTGAGTAAATGTGAACAATTTATATTTATACTTTATTTTTTAATAACGGATTATTTTAGAATTTTTTTAACTATTTGAAACATTCTCGTGTTGAATGTAATACTCGTTTTTTAGTCTAATTATATAGATTTCTAAAAAATATATACCCCACAATAAAAATAATAATATTGCAGAAGAACTTTAAGTGGTTGAATGGCTCACATCGCCCAATTAATTGAAAATTTTGGCTTTCTTGTTTCTTGTAATTGTTATATAATTTATTTTAAATTAATAGTTTCTAATTTTTTAAATATTTCATTGGGCTAATTTAAGAATTTTCAGAATATATCTTTAATTTACATAAGAAATAAATACTATTATTACTATAATTTTGTGAGTAAATGTGAAAACACTATATTTATTTTTTTAAATATCTTATTAATTAATTATTTTGGGAAAAAATTTGTTAGGATCAGAAAATGTTTTTCAAATGCGAACATGGTCGGATTTGACTAGTGACGATACACATCGAATATTAAACAATATTTTAACCCAACGACTACATAAAAAATAAGACAAAGATATAAAAATGAAAATACGTTGATTTATATAACTTTTTATAAAAATATACTTTGATTAGGACTTATCATTGTCTAAATCAAGATTCTTAGTATCACCACAATAACAGTACAAATATCCAACTGTCTACAAAACTCTTCATTCAAATAGTCAAAACTTCTAAAAAGTAGCTTGAGCGGCTAGAGACTAGAGTTAGAAAGGTAGTACGGATTTATCCTTGATAATCTGATATAAGAATGAGTGTATGCTAAAATGAGCGACTTGATATTGAAAGATGTAGAGTGCTCAAGCTCAAAATCTGACATATAGTTGTTGCTTTGATAAACCAGTTAAATTGGTTCTTTGTCTCTTTCTTCAATCATTAATCTGCCTATATATAACGAAATTCCTTCAACAATAAAAAGATCACCAACGATCGTATGTACTAGCACCTGACATAGAAGCAAACTGTCTTTTGTCCCTTTTTTCTTTATAGTATGCATATTGGCAATTATCAAAATATAATAACTAACTACTTCTAAAAAGTTGATTGAGTAGTGAGAAATAACATGCATCATATCCTTGTCTTTTTAAGAGACATTCTTGCCAACTAAAGATTTCGGGTAATTTACATTGATTGGTCAAATATACTTTATAAAATTGAGCTAATATGCAGACAAATAGACTTGATTGCGTGAACATTACCAGCTAAAAACCAATCTATAATTTGAACTTGTGCTAGAGTCTTGAATACAGCTCGACTTGACTTCATAATGTCCAGCTTGACTTCATAGTGTCCAGCTATAAATCTGTAAACACATACAAATAGCAGCTAAACTCTAAAGTAAATCGATGTTTTTTTTATAATCACCAAAACTTAAAACGTTATCGAACTAACAAAATTTTACCAAAAAAATTCCTAGCTCCGTTCCTGTTTCTCTATCATAATCATAAATTAATAATTAATTAATTATATAGTTTCCTACAAAAATATACCATACATTAAAAATTAATATTGCATAACTTTAAAGTTGGGTGGTTGAATGACTCATATCGCCTAATTTTTGTGCTTTGACGTTGAAGTCTTTAACCCTGATTGAGTGTACTGTAAATAATGGTGCACTTCTGCAACTAAATTGAATAAGAAAGAGAAAATAAAAAGGAAAAATAAGAAAAGAAATAATGGACGCGTGTTAAGTGTACAATAAATAATTGTGCACGTATTTTAATTTAAAAATGAAAGATAAAATATTAAATTAATTTATGATTTCATTTTTAAAAATAAATTAAGGCCCCGGTATATTTTCATTTTGGACCATACCTATTTTGACAAATTAAAATCAATTTTTTAATACATATTTTATCAAAGATGTTTGCCCAAAATTCCCCCCCTTCACCTATTCCTATCATCGATCGATTTAAATAATAGACATTAATTAGACAAAATGAAACCAACTTTCAAAATAAAGTTTCCACATTCTTTCTTCCACTACCAAAATGCTTCTTTTGGTTCAGCGATCCATCTCGTAACCTTTGCGCTCCAAGGGAAATTCTGAAATTTTTGCTCGTGTCGAATCGAGATATAATTAATAATTTTATGTAAAGAACCCCAAAAATAAAAATTTCATTTAAATAAAATTAGATAATTTCAGTTTAAAAAATCACTATTATTTAACGGATCACACACTTTCGAGGAACTTCTTAATTTGAGCAAATAATTTTAAATTATACTATGTATAATAATATATCACAAATATTACTTTGTGAGGCAGATCTCCTATTTAGGCCACTCATGAAATAATATTATTTTTATGTTAAAATTATTATTTATTATTGTAAATATGAACATGATTGACTCGATTTACGAATCACAAATAAATATCCGTGAGACCGTCTTACCAGAGACCTACTATTAATATATCATGTTTCTTTTGTTTGATATTAGCAAAAGGATTGGGCGATGACTTGTTTTTTACAACAATTAAAATAGAAAGACCTATACGGCACTTGGTGCTGTATGATGATGAAAAGGATGAATATTTCTTTATTAATTAATTATTGTTTTTTATGTTAATTGTATCTAGACATGAAACAATTGAAGTGTGATGCAGATTTTTTATCCAAATCACAACAATTATTTGGGATGTTTGAGCGGTGACTGACTATTAATTTGAATGGTAAATAAGTAAAAATTAGGAGTTTTTTTGGCTATAAAATTTATTTTAATTATTATTCCATCACGCATCAATCATATAAATTTGCTTGTTTTTCCACATCAAATAAAAACATCATTAGAATGCAAATTTAACACATTACACATTTATCCAAGAAATTGGTAATAGATGTATGTCAATTTTTTTTAAAAAAAACAAGACAAATACTACTAGATATAGAAATTGGATTGTATGTTTGGTTATTTTTGTATGATGATGAAATTCACAGTCGCTACTATTAAATCATCAGAGTAACACAGTAGCCTGCAAATCAAGTTAATCGGATAAATCATGTTGGACAAATCCTATACGACAGCTTAGAAAGTGTTGGCAAGAAATCAAACTTCTGATAATAATCGCTCACTTACTCCTACCACTAGACTATATATTCAGTTGTTGTACAAAGTTGTGGAGAGTTTCGTTCCTTGTTGTAGACATAAATATGTCATTCAGTTGGTGCCATGTTTACTCCATTATGGGCACTCCATACTGGCGATAAAATGACGTGAACCCACTGGCAAGCTTTTAGCACAGAAGCAGCATATCAACCTACAACCCAATAATTTCCCCTCTCACAAAATTTAATGGATTCGAAGAAAAGGTATATATTTTTCATATTAGCTATCAAGTAGAAAATAATCTTGCAATTATATGTATAATCTTGGGTTTTTTGCATTCGTTTGTGCAGTTCAAATGCAGAGATTATCACCGTTGATGTGCATGCAGCAAAAAATCTTCTAAATTCAGGCTACCTCTATCTTGATGTCAGGTGATCAAATATTGAATTTAATTACGTTTTCCGGTATATATTTGTTTACGAAATTACGATAATTTTTTGATTTTATCAAGGCTGTGATCTAAATTCCAAGCATTCAACATGCAATTCATTTTGTGGGTTTTTTTTTTCTTGTTTTAAGAATTAAAAATTTTAACAGGACCGAAGAAGAATTCCAAAATGGTCACGTGGAGAAGGCCTTCAATGTTCCATACATGTTTAGTACCCCAGATGGTTGTATTATATAATCTATTTTCTTTATTCTTTTTTCAGTTTATTTATATATATATTCATACCATGATATTTAAAATTCAGGAAGGGTGAAAAATCCGAATTTTATGGATCAAGTTTTGTCCACACATGCCAGGGAAGATCATCTTGTTGTGGTAATTAATTAAATATTCATATATATGGAGAAAATTATTGATATTAAAGAATTAGATGTAAAATGCTTAAAAAGACTGTTTATCTATGGATGTTTATTACATTAGAGTGAAATCTAATGTCAAGAAATTAAAATTCCAGGGTTGCCAAAGTGGGGTGAGGTCTGTGTATGCCGCCACTGATCTTCTTGATGCTGTAAGGACCTAGTTTTAGCAATAATTTTTTATATACATATTTTATGTTGATATATATGTGTGTGTGTGTGTGTGTGTGTGGTTAATGAATATATTGTCGACTATATTATAAAATGTGTAATCTATTTATATGATTGAAATTGTTGTCAAAATTATGATCCTTTCGAAATAAATCGGTGGTTTTCTATTGGTAGGGATTCAAACATGCATATAACATGGGAGGGGGATATATTGCGTGGGTGAAGAGCAGTTTTGAGGTTAAGAAGCCGAATTTAAACTCACCTTCTATTCCGAAACAGCAACCCGTCAAGAAGCTAACTATGAGCCCTCCCATGGTTCCGAATAGCGCTGCAAACGAGTCGATCGGGCAATCTGCTTCGACCGTGGAGCTCTGATTACTACCAAAAAAAAAATCGACCCAAATGTTGTTCTATCTTGTGTGAAAGATATATGTAATAATTTGTGCATGTCTGCAACATATTTTTAGAACTAATGTAACAGGAAATCGTCCTTCTATCTCAGACACAACGTGTAATATTATTTTGAGGTGAAGCTTTGAAGTGTTAGTTTCAAGAATTGATTCTTGTAGTAGATTTAATTCGAGTATGTCAATCAAGATTAATTGGTCATGCAAAACCAAATGACAAATCTAAATGCTCAAGTAACGAACTTTGTTTTCAAGGAAAAACGTGAAAAAAGCCCAGAGACCGAAAATTTATAATGCAAGCAATCATGCAAACAAAAGATTTTACATCTTAGAGAAATTGTGTAACCCATTTCAAATCAAAAGTTTTTGAAGTTGATTTTGTGGTTATTCAGTATGCAAAGTCGAAACTTGTACCGTGCCCAAAAACTAAGTCACAATGCTAAAAGAATGTGCTGCTGCGAGAAAATCACAAACTCAATACATCATGTAAATTTAACCTCAGTCAAATCGCTAAATAAAAACAGAAGCTTGTATCCACACAATATCATGTAGTTCAAAATTAAAAATAAAGTCAGCATAAAGAGAATACCACGACGAAAATATCATAGTTTAAATATTACTCCAGTTCCAAGAACAGCTAGGTAAAATAAACTGAGTCGCTCTTCCAAAATGCCCCAGGTTTTCGAAAGAAACCATTTCATGGCTTCATGTTTACAACGCCCGAGAACGAGTCAATTAACTGTCCAGCCAAGCAGCGTGGATCATCACCCATAGTTCGCATGAAGGTACGCACGACATCACGTTCTTTGGCCGTGGCCTTCAAGCCTAAAAAAGAGAGGAATTTCATTCTGAAAATCCCCGAGATATAGCCCTCAATTTCCAGTGTACGGACAACCTGCACTGCCTCTAGGAGGTCATTAGCGATGAACGAAGGCCCATCTTGATCAACGTCTTTAATTGACACGAGTTCAGAAGGGGCAGCTTCATTCAGGTCAGGCAAAGTAGAGTTGAGGTCGAGCTTATATGCAGCCTTGAGGGACTTCTCTTTCGGTGAAATTTCAACACTGGGACCATTACAACTTCCACTGCCGTTGTCAGCATCCACACCAGAAGCACCGGCCACAAATTCTTGCTCTTGATTAGTAGCTAATTTATTGTTGAAAAAATTCTGACCGATGGATTTAAAGTCTCGAAATGTGTAAGGTTTGGAAACCGCTAACCTCATAGCTGGAAGCATCTGGACAGGGTAGTCCTCTCTTTTTTGTTGTTTGCGTACGTTCTTATCCCTTGTACCTGAAGATGGCCTCTTGAACACCTCATTCTTGAACGATCCCTTGCTGGACTTTGGAATTTCAGCCATTTGACACTCTTACAATTCTGGCACATAAAGAAATAATTATGCACACAACGCAACAAAAATAAAAGTTCGAATAAATTAGCTCGCATCAACTAAACGCATTTCTGCTTCCACAACCCGTTATTCCACAAAAAAAACTTGGTGTCTACTTGGGGGGTTTACAAGAACTTGGTTTTTATTTCAGATTCTCTATACCAGTAATTTTCATCAAACCACTATCCTGTTTTCATAAAACCTTTGAACTTCACGAGAATATTAGGCAGCAAACAACAGTTTTATCATCACTTTCCAGTTCCTAACACACGCCCATAAATTGCGGAAAGCAGCCGCCAGTTAGTATATTATCCAGAATGTCAATCGATGTCACCCGGCCTACACTACATGCATGATAGCATACTATCGTTGGCCAATATTCACTAATCCAATTTCATACAGCAACATTGAACTTACCAATAGCGAAAATTTTTTTGCTAGATAAATTCCTATATTGATCATCACACTGAAAAAAAAAATTATGCGCCACAAAAGTAAAATGTTATTAGTACATGGTAACACGTTCATGCAACAAAAAAGACACAAGGACAGTAATGGAGTCCGATTCTTTCTCTACAAGTCAACATGGCTATTTTTCCAGTAATCCATTCATTTCTTGGACAGCTTATCAAAATACATCATAGACCAATATTCAGGAATGTCACAACGGCAAAGGCATGACTCCTGAAACTATATGTAAGCAGCTTTGTCGATATTAAATATATTGAGGATACGTAATTGTCACATAATTGGTTCATTTAGTAAATTTTGAGGTGAACACGAAAAGAACCTTAGATCATCATTCATCATTGAATGCGATTGAAACAAGAGAAATTATTTTTAAAGGAAAAGGAATGTTCACATCCAAAGCCTTAGTCATTTAACTAGATTTGTTTCACCATTACCGAAAGCAACTACGCATTAATAAAATCACAATAACAATTATTTTTAATGGAAGAGGGATGTTCACATCCAATGCCCTGCCCTAGTCATTTAACTAGATTTGTTTCATCATTACCAAAAAGCAACTAGGCATTAATAAAAACACAATAACATTGGCAAGCACGTCAACCCAAACACTTGAAGGAAAAAGATCCGACAACTGACACGCGACTGACCACTTTTCTCAATACATGTAATAAGTTAATTCAATGAGTTTTCTCCAAAATGGGATGGAATCGAGATACTCTACCTTTCTCACATGTCACTTATAGAAGCGAATTTCACTCAATTGGCTTCAATTTTCCGAAAAAATAGCATATAAAACCTAAAAAAAATTAGTTCTCAATTCAAATAAATTTTTCTTATGGTGGACTATAGATCATATCAATTTACTAATATAAAGAATACATCACGCGCGCGCGCGCACACACACATAAAAAAATTACGATTCCCAACAAAACCAAACCATACATTGGAATATAAGAAATCGAATTCAAGTTTAACCTCTTACAGGTACGAACAAACAATAAATTTTATACAAGAAATACCCGGTATGCCTTACCCCTAAAAAGGATGGTTTGGATCACAAATCCCTTCTCTTTGTTTTGAATGAAAAAGAAATGGAGATATGCGAACCAGAGAACAGAATAAATAAATATAAAAAATAGCTTTTAAAACGTTATAATACGACGTTGACAAAATCTGGTTAAGATTACACAAATTTAGCCCATTAGACTGGATCCCACTCATATATGTTTTTGGTTCCAAAAAATAATTAATGTGATGTTTATCTTAAATTGATTTCACACTCACTGGCACGAAGGGGGTGTTCCCATTAAAGGTGGCCTTCACTAACACAAGGAACATATCCGCAGAAAATTATAAATATCGTTTTATTAACTTTGTCAGTCTTAATCTTTTTATTGTGTTCCAAAACACATAGAATAAAACAAAATGGTCTCATCGCTTTTCTTTCCACAAACTAGTAATCTAATGCACTGGATCTACTCCAAAATTCAATCTATAAAGTCTGGGTCAATATCATTTTGTTTATCTTTATTTTGACTTTCAATATTTTCAACATAAAAATCCGCTAGAAGTTGGGGTCCTTTATTCGGAAATATGCATAATAATTGGCATGATATAGCACGGCAATCGTAAGTGGCTTTATTTATTGAAACCATCATAATCAACAATGATGTTTCATTTGCACATGACCAATCAGGAGTTCTTGCTAGTGGCGCATGTGTTTTTAATGTAATATAGAAAGCAATTGATCTAGCCATTATCATCAACTTTACATACCTCCATGGAATGTCAATTGAAATAGCATGAAAAGAAAGCCGAGTTCCGAAGGACAAACTCTCACATCTGCGTGAACAGTGATAACGGAAATCACATTTCGAAGTGAAGTAGGCATCAACAATTCTCTCCATCCTTAAATGATGGACTATCCACTACAGTTGAGGAAAGCGAAATAGTGATAAACAAGAGAATCTAAAATAAGAAAACAATAGAAAGAAATGTACAAGATGCGCATTACATTCCCATCTCTGATTGATCCAATACAGACTTGATAACACCAAAAGAAGCCATGGAACACCATAGATATCACCCTGTTCATAAAAAGTTCGTATCTCATGCTCGGATAATATTTGCAGACCAAAATAACATAAATATGAAATGCGTCTAGTTCAACTCTTCGCACAGATGTGCATCGCCTTTGCATTCAATGAAAAATAGATGAACACGTGTTATTGTGCATGAAAAGGCAAGCAAAACCCATTCAGAAAAATAAACTGCCAAAACATCAGTTGTTGAAACATATACCGAAATTGACTCACAAGTTACCCAGTTCTGAGTGACCGGTGACGCGGACTTCGATGAGACCTGTGACAAAAATCAGCCACTGGATATCATGAGAACCCCGTAGCTGACTCCCTCTTTCACTTTAAAATGCAATTGCTTTTTCATTTTCTTTCTATAAAACCCGAGTTTCAGCAATCATCTTGTCATAGATTTCCTTGCATTAATAACCCCTTCCCCTGATTAGCATATTTACCACATAGAAATCTTCTGGCTCCGAGCACTTTGATTCCAGGGTGCCTACGAGTTTAGAGCTGTAATTCCTATCACGTTACCAATGGAAAATGAAGAAGTGCAATCAGGAACAACGTTCCGCTTAGCCTCCAAATATACATCATATTAATTAAACCTTTGGATGTTGACCAAGGGAAGCTGAGCACGAGTGTTGATTTTTGTGAGTCCATGAAATTTATCCCAGCCAGAATGTGGAGGATGGCTGCGAGGAAATGCCATACAACTGGAAATGATATTCAAGGAATCTTAGTGAACTTCAAAGATACAAAACTTCTTTTTATGAACACCATGAATGTGTGGTAAATGCTCAGTTTCGCCGGATAAAATTTGATATTCAAAGTTATAGAAGCATCGAGTGAAAAAAAAAGGAATCACTTTATAGTTGCTTGATCATACAAAATCAATTATAGTTCCTTAAATAAATAATTCAACACATAAATTCTCCAAAAGGTCGATATCTCAAAATGAAGAAAAAGTCAGGGTACATTCCAAGGACCAATTATAAGGACTAAGCACATTCCAATGAAACAGAGTGTTGAGGGGTCATAGTTAGGAATTGTAGAAGTGACGAAGTAAGACTCGAGTTCCTTCACAATTTTCACAAGTAATACACGGAAGATAAGGAATAAAGGCAGTGGTCACGATTAACCTAATCCGCGTAAAATAAAAGAGAGTGGTGATACAAAAATGGTCCACTTAAACAAGGAGAACATAAAAAAACCAGAAAATTGTCATGGATTAAAACCCAAAGGATAAATGGCATTTATTTGAACCAATTAAATGAGAAACGGGAACCACAAATTAGCATATCCAAAAGCAACTCAGGGCAAATAAGATACTAAGATGTGCAATAGAATATTCCATTTACTCCGTTTTATTTGTATCCCATTATAGCAAATTTTCAAGACATGAAAAATCGAAAACAGAACTAAACACTGATTAATTCGATACATCTTAATTTCACCTATAGTGGCAAATTATCCCATCGGTCAACAAAAAAGCAAATCTAGGAAATTATTCCAGTTTAGACTTTAGAGTGCCTTATGCTGCACATAAATGATAATATACTTATGGAGATTGCAGCGTACTGCAGGTAGATGAAAACAGATAGGATAAATTAATAGTATGCATATCTAGCTATTCACAGTTGATGCTCATCTTTTATAGAGAAAAATAATAACAACCCCAGGTACATTGAAGCAGTGCACATTCATTGCAAAGATATATCCAGCTACATAAAAGCCCCAAGTTTCATTGATGCTGCATGTAAAAAAATTAATTTATTTTCAGCTTAGATAAAGCCTATTGAACTCCCAAAAAATTAAAACTAGCATCTACAATCTTTATTGCTCTATCCTACTGTTCTCTTTCTACCACATACTGCTCTTCTTGTAAAATTATCACCTGTCCGCTTTTACTGAAACTTTGCATAAAAGGAAACATATTCATTGTGCTGCCAAATGAATGGTCATACATGGGGTAAATCTACTGGAGATTCACACATTCCCTGGAGAAGATCTTAGGTTCAGCTGCCACCCGACGATAACAGAAAGTGTGGATTAAAAGGATTGAGGCAAGTTTAGTCCCCTCCGTTGAGGATGATGATACCGTTTGAATTTTAATTTAAAATTTTGACATTCTCATCTTGGATTATGACATATGCAGTGTAAGCTACCATTTTTTTCTTCGCGGAAATTTTTGTGGTAAACAAGACAGAAAATCGAGTGATACAACCAACAAACACTTCCATGGAGGTACTGACAAAATAAACTATGCAAATCAAACAAAAAAAACAAACATAATTACGAAAACAAAAAATGAAAAGCATGAACACACATGTAGCAACATGTGTATAGGGATGGTGTAGCAACATGTGTATAGGGATGGTGTAGCAAAATGTGTATAGGGATGGATTGAGTCCGTGAAAGCTAAAAAAGAGCAACGCTCTACCACAGCCATTGTAAATTTCATTCTTTTGTCCTTCGTACCGCCACCAACTAGTTGCTGGTGCTTGGGAAAGGCGGACAAAGCTGTGTATAATAATTTTACTTCTATGTTTTTTAATAAATTTTATATAATAAACAATTAATATATATATATATATGTATATATATATATATTGGAATCCATTTTATTACAAATTCAATCCGTTATCATGTTACATATGTGTACATTGTATCCAAATTTTCTAATAATTATCATATCTTGTATCCATGTATTTGTGTTCAAATATCCATAATTGTGCATCATTAATCTTTGATCAAAATATATGCATTTTATATCTATACTAATATTAAGATGACCAATATCTGTCAAGTATATGATTCATCATAATTTAAACAAATAAACGAAATAAAGATTTGAGTATTGAAGCAGCCAGTTAAATCGTGCAGTTTCTACATTGGTTTCCACCTTGTTCTTTTTTGGTGGTCTTTCTGGAGGGAGCAACAATATACTGATTTAGATGTAGGTAAACTTCTAACATATTTCATATCTATTTTGGTGTTCCATAAAATTATAACCCAAATAAATATATCTCGAAGTAAACATCAATCGGCAGCAAACCATTTGCAGTGCAAGAAAGTATGGGAACTACAACCTCATGCACAATAGTGAATAGGTATGAAGTGCTGATAGTAAATAATCATTTCATTACTATCCCACACGGAATATTGTCCAAACATCACCAATAATAGTCTAAACATGGAAAAGCACCTTAAAAACTCGTAAAATGATACACTAATAAAAGATTTTAGCCATCTCTAAAATATAGCGGATAAAGCAACAAACACTCAAGGATGCAACACAAACTAAAGCAAAGTATTCCTAGAATCTAGATGTGTGAAGAAATTATTCCACGTAGAATACGATATGTATTTGTCAATCTATGATGCAATAAATAAAACAAAAACTATTGGTCTAAAAGTAGATGATAACTCACACATCACACATTATCTTATATTCAAAACTCATAAATTTAAGTGTGGAAAAGGGGCAGCCTTGGCTAGCACAAACAAGTAACAGACAAAGAGGTCGGTGACATGTACATGTATGAGACATCGGTAACCACTATATATTGGAAAATTTTCAAGTTTTCTTTCCTAAAATATCGAAGGAATTCAAATGGGGATATGTCACAGAATACCCGAGGGAATGGATCTTTTTTTAAGATCGTGACAATGTAGATTTGAGGTGACGGGAACAAATCAAGTGGGTATGGAGTATATCAATTGAATTATGTCATATAAAAAAATCACAGAGCTTAAAAGTTGATGAAAAATGGTATCAGTCGTCAACCCTATTCCTAAATAATCTTACAGCGCCAACTTCATAGAAATAATTACACACTGATACTATCATATACAAGTCCATAAAAAGTAAACATGATCGATAATAACATAGTAAAGATTCATATCCAAGTAAAGCATCGCCTCAAATAGCAATTTTCAGTCAGTCAAACTGAGAACAAACTATCTGCAGGCAGCTTAAAATCAACATCAAGATAATTGGTTCAATCAGTTTATCAGACCACAACCACCAAGTAAAAATAATCCCTCGAGGGCATCAATAAAACAGAGTCTAAAACCATGAGAACGTAGATTATAGGGTACTCCAACCATATACACGCGCAGAATGGTAAGATGACAAGAGAAAGAAGTAAATACAATGACAACCAAGAAAGAAAAATATTTCCAATTGTATACCAACCAATTCAAAGAAATTCCCTTCGTCAATCAGTTGATAGCATGCCAACCAAAATTAACCAAACATCACTCTATAAGGCTATAAGTATAACCCAGGATGTTAAATATTTGAAAGAAAATAACAAAACAGGAGCCAAAAAGAAGAAAGAAAAGTCACAACAGATCATCTGCGAGGTGGTTGCGTGCATTCCCTAGCAAAATGTCCAGACTCCCCGCAGTTGAAGCACTTCCCTCCGCAGACCCCGCTGCCTCGGCCTCCAAACCTCCCAAAACCACCACCTCCACGATTGCTTCCACCACCCTTACAGTCCCTCGCCATATGCCCCGGCTCACCACAGGCAAAACAAGCTCCACTATTTCCACCTCCGCGACGGCTAGCACTTGGACACTCCCTCGCCAGATGGCCATTCCCCCCGCAGTTATAACAACTGCTATCATTCCCGCCACCGATTCGGCCGATGCAATCCCGAGCCATATGCCCAAACTCACCGCAATTATAACATTCACCTCCGCCGCCTCCACCATTCCTCCGATCACTAAACCCGTATCCACCGCCATCTCCGTCACAATTATAACCGTCACTTCCCCGCCGTAGAGGGCCACCTCCGGGTGCGGTGACGTCAACGGCCTTAGTCTTGTCGCCCTCCAGAATGATTGTGAACTCGACGATTTGGCCCTCGCGAAGAATACGAAACCCGTCAGATTTCACGGCGGTTTGATGGACGAAAAGATCTTCGACACCCTCGTCGGGTTGAATGAAGCCATACCCTTTCTGATCGTTAAAGTTCGTCACCACCCCTTTCGATCTAGTAACCTTCTCCTCTTCCATGATTGGTGAAGATCACAAAAACTCCAGCAAATACAGGAATTTGGAATTTCACGGGGAGATGAAACAAGTCAATTGATCAGTGAAGATTTGCAAATGGACGTACGTATTACAACTGGGCCTGTTCAATCCAGACCCAATATACACATTGTTTATTTTTCTATTACATTTTTTAATTCATATATCAAAATTATATTATATTATCTTGTCATTTTTTATAATTATATTTTAATCTTTATTTAAATATAAATAAAATAAATTATAAAAATATTATACAAATACACAACGCGTGAGTCGGTGTACTAGTTATTATTATTCATTGTTATCATATATGAAATAATTGAAGCAGTGCAATAGTCGCCAGATTTAGTTAGATTCTAGATTTTAACCTTTTTCTACATACTTGGTTGGTTTATATAGGTTGTATAATACTATAAATAAAGCACACACGTTGTCTTGTGAAAGCTACAAGACATAATTGGAAGAAAAAATAAAGAACATGAGGAGCTGCACTTGGCTGGCCTTCCGTCGTGGTTGTTTTATGTTTTAAGGAGTGAGTCTCATGTGAGACCGTCTCACGGGTCATAATATGTGAGACGGGTCAACCCTACCCATATTCACAATAAAAAGTAATACTCTTAGCATAAAAAGTAATACTTTTTCATAGGTGACCCAAAAAAGAGATCCGTCTCACAAATATGACCCGTGAGACCGTCTCACACAAGTTTTTGCCGTTTTTAAGATGTGCTAAATAAATTATTTTTAATTAATAGAGAAAAGTGAAACAAAATATTACAATTTTAAGATTAAACTTATAAAAAGAAGTGGAAGAAATTAATTATTAATTTTTTACCCTTCTTATACCGTTTTTTAAATATTAATTAATAAAATTTAGGAGCATTATAGAATATGCACTTAAAACATCAAAGTAGTTTTTATGAAACCCTGATCCATTATAATATAGTGATAGAAACAATAGATGTCTGGAACCATAAATGGGAAAATAAAAAATCAAATTCAAGTTTTAACCTCTTATTCGGCAATGAACAGATAATAAATTTTATACAAGGAGAAATTGCAGTGGTCAACTTCTTTTCTTATATTATATTATTTAGAGAGTTTCGTTTTACAAAATGAAATTTTTGACCGATGCTATAGATATCATAAGGAGGGATAAATTTGATGTTTCCAAAAAATTTCGATTTTTTTTTTCCAACAATCCATTTCCCTATTTTCAGTCCCCCTCTAGCTAGGAAATTTGGTAATAAATTTTTTTTAACGGTATCCCCTAGATGCTCTGGATTGATACAGCTCCAACTTTCTGATGGCCTCAGCTAACAATTTCGCAACTTCATCATCCTGCACCAAATAAGCTTGTTTCGACGCCCATTCCAGCACCGTGAGCACTTGTGCTCCTGAAAGTTCTTCACTTTCTGGTACATGCATCGCGATGTAACAAAGCAGAACCAATGCACATGTCTGCAAGTTCTGCTCTCCAAAATACACAAGCTGGACTAGATGCTTAGCCCCATCAGCACCGATGATAGCCTTAGAATGGTCAAGATGGAGATAGTTATCTGAACATGCAAATTTGGTAAGAGCGGCACACGTCTCCCTAGAAACCTCGATTTCACGCTCATCGAGTAACTTCACCAAAGGGCTTATCATTCTCGTCTCGGTCGCCCTGAAGGTTCGAGCTAAATTCCCTACTGCCTTAATACATGGAACAAGAAGTTCCGAATCGCCTTTTTCAAGTACACTAAATAGTTGGTCGATGACAGCTTTGCAAGCCGGTGAATTGGGCTTGAACGCCGATCTTCTCAAGTCAGCATCTTCCTCTGCTACTGCTGCAATCTCCATTAATGCCATAGCTGAACTGTAACGAACTTCTTTGGGCCCTTTCTCCAAGAGAACCGCGAAGCACAGTAACGCTCTTGACTCTGTGATGCTTCGACAGACTGGGGAGTTCCCTTTTGCTAGTTTCCAAAGAGCTCTTGCTGCCATTTCTTTAACATAAGCTTTGGTGGCAGGATCCTCCATTTCCCTAACTTTATTACTCGAAGCATATACCGAAAGACTCTGCAGATCATGCACCGATTTAGCCTTCTCGCCATTAGCAAGATTGTTTCTTTGCCTTGCAAGGTTTATCATGATAGTGTTACTAACCACATCATGCATCTGATTAGTAGGATGCTTCTTGTCTAAAGGATGGGAAATCAAACTCTTTTCACCGTCCAAATTATTCTCATTATCAGCAGCATTATTACCACTCGCAAGAACAACAGCTGCGTGCATGGATGTTGCCTTGCTAACAATGGCGTACTTGCTGTGTTCTTGCACCGTTTCAAAGGCCAGATGGCTGACCAGCAATCGAATAATGTTGTGTTGTGCGAAGAGATCTTGACATTTGGGGTAATGGGAGGCGAGTTCCGACAAGGCCCAGGCAACAACTGCCTGAACTTTCATGGGACCTTCTTTGAGGACTTTTGCAAACACTTGGCAGACACCGGCGTGGATCATATGTTCGACACTTTGCGGATCTTTACCAAGGAGCCCAATGGCAGTTGCAGCATGCTCCTGTCCTTCTAATTTCCCTTCTCTGAGTAATTTTAACAAGGGACCAATTCCTCCTTCTTCAATTATCAACTTCCCGTAGCGATCATTGTCCCGGGCCAAAGAAACCAGCGAAGCAGCGGCGTCGGAGCGGTCGTCGGCGGAACCCGTGTACAAAATGGCGATCTGCTCCCATATAAGGCAGAGGATAGGCTCGTTCGCCGCTATGGGTGGTAGACCGAGATACTCGTCGCCTCGATCACTAGCAGGGGCCGAAACACGGAGGAGCCAAGACATGTCTCCTACGGAATTTTCCAGTAGGGAAGACATCTTCCGGAAGGCGGCGGCGGGAATGATGGTGAACATGCGCTTCACGAGACCGTTACCACGGCATTTGAGGACGAGGGAAAGTGCCCTGTCGAGGACCCGTTCCATGTCATCGATGATGCGGCGCGTGGGACGCTCGTAGAGGTCGTTGCTGGCACGAGCCGCCTGACGGAGGAGCCCAGTGAGTTTCTCCGTCTTAGACTTGAGTTCCGAGCATTCTTGCTTGAAAGACGCGGCCTCATCCACCGCTTTGATAACTTGATCCGACAGTTGGATGGGTCTCGCAAGAATCTGCTTCACGAACTCACCCATCAATCCAACACCAAATCCAAATCAAAGAACAGCACACCCAGAACTTGATCCAGTTTTTTAAACAAGAAAATGTTGTACAGAGATGAAATTGTCCAACACCAAATCCAAATCAAAGAACAGCACACCCAGAACTTGATCCACTTTTTTAAACAAGAAAATGTTGTACAGAGATGAAATTGTTGATTATCAAAAGGTAATTTCAAGAAAATATTTCAACGTAATAATTTCCGGCGCAACAAATTAGCGGTGATTGATTCGGAGGTTGACTTGAAAGTTCATTTTGACAGTTTTCGGTTTCTATGTATGGAAAAATGCAAGTAAAAAAGTGCGTTATTGGAGATTAGAGATGGAGAAAGTGGATGCTGATTGGAGCTTAGACAAATATGAAAATTACGGATTAAATATATATTTAATTTTGTGTAATCTTATTTTGTACAGCTATGCTAAATATTTAGTGAGCAACTACTTTGAACGGTACTGTCTGTTTCTCATTTTGGCCCCATTGACAAAAATACACACTTATCTTTTTCCCCCTCCTTTCCGACCGAGAATCAACCTTTTTGCAACAAATTTCGGCACCATTGCAGGATTTTAAAAACTTTGTCCAATTAAGTACATCTTCGGTCAATGTTATATTTGTTTATCTCGATGATCTATTGAACAAATGTTACTCAAAGTGGTGTAGATTTGACCTTGAACATATTGTTTTTTTTTGTATCGACTTACTCGAAAAGTATTTGAATTCGTAATAGAAACTCAAATATTTTCGAATTCAAGTTCAAATTATATTGTTTGATAGTTTTCTAGCCACTTGTAAATCTTGATATTTTATTAATATAATATAAATATATAATAAATTAATAGATTTTGAGTTTTTCGAGTATTTATTTTCGAGCAATGGTTCGAATAGTTTACAGAAAATTTATGATTTCGAATCGATCTCATGTTCGAATATATCTATTTCGATAAAATTTTCATCATATTAAGTGGTTCGTTTAAAACCCTAAGGTATTGTCCCATATCCTGGTTGGAAAGCTATTTGTATACTTCAATATTTTATCCATTTACTCAGCCATCAAGCTTTGTAATAAATACTCGGTCGAATATTTTTGAATTCAAGCCAAAATCAGAGAATCTTAACAACCAATTATATGTAAATAGAAGGAGTGGGTCTTATGTGAGACCATTTCACGGATCTTAATATGTGAGACGGGTTAACCCTACCCATATTCACAATAAAAAGTAATACTTTATCATGGATGACCTAAATAAGAGATCCGTCTCATAAATAAGACCCGTGAGACCGTCTCACACAAATTTTTGACAAATAGAAGATCAGAACGCACAAAACGCATCAAAACACCAAATAATTTAGCGAGTGCTAAGCTTGTTTTTCAAATCTACATGTGATTTAGATTAAAGAAACATGATTGATTATTCTCTAGTAAAAAAAAAATGAATTATTTTAGAATACTTTGTTTCGAAACAAGCCACTCGACCAATTGAAATCTGTTTCCCTATAATTCTTTTTGTCCTCTTTTTTGACAATATTGATACGGATAGGTCATGGCCATCATTATCGTACATAAATATTCCAGAATGTTTAAGTTTTGTACTTTTCTGGACATTCTCCTAATCAATGGAAATATCTTATTAGCCCTGTGAGTAAATGAAAGGGGAGATGTTTCTGAGTGTAATGTACGTTCTTTAAAGTAGTTCTGTCTCCATACATGGGCAATTAAGAGTAACATGCAGATACATGATGAGTTCTGAATATGGTGTCGTTTTCGTTTATTAATATGCTCATTTCTACATATGAACCCAGCTTCATATATAATAAGACAATGAGAATATTCCGAGCAAGATCAGTTTCACCATCCATACGAAAACCTTGATATATCGGTGCGGGTGCTATCTATGACTGATGATGATGGTGTAACTCGATTGCATGGTTGAATCAATTATTAGGCAAAATGAATAAGTAACAAGGCAACTCTGAACTCCATAGAACATCGGAAACAAGTGTTAGTAGGGCTGTGAAACTCTGTTTAGTTAATTTTTGCACTACCTCTTCATGTTGGTTTGGCAAATGGCACTTTCACCGTCTAGTCTTCTAGCTTAGTAAATTTATCATGCTATTGTTATCTTTCTTATCACAGATCATTGGGTCGAATTGTAATATGAAATTATTGAAAAAAAGAAGAGCAGCAATAATGCATCAAACTCTTACAAAATGATACTTAAAGGAATTTATTTCAAAATTAAATCGTCTGACAGAATAATTCATGTCGATGATAAAAAAAAAATTTAAAAATAAATCAATAATAGTCTTGTATGCTTACCCCCAACACTAATAGTAAATTGATAAATCATGCCCATCAAAGGGTGTCCAATTTTAGCAGATAAAATAAGTGAGCGCTTGTTCAATCGTCATGACTTCGATTCCTTCTGCCAATATTTTTTCGGGCAAGTCTTTCGCACCCGATTTGCTCAGTGCGGTTTATTTAACTAGCATGATTTACACGTTGTTGTGTTAACATGAAGGTTTATGACGTGCGCACCGAAAAGTGATGGTTGGAGGTTCTATCATCATAAATAAAAGTCAATAAATCATTAATTGGTTGTACGTGTGCCAAGGAGGTAGAAGAGCTGGTCCTGTTGTCCTAATGTCTTGAGGAGAAGTAACAATAATGTAGGACACATATCAAGAGAGAAATGAACCTGTAACATCTGAACTCCTACACTACACATGTATTTGTTCTCCCACCACTTTCTCTCACGCGCACACGAATAAATATAAATATACATACAAAGTACTTGTCCCCCCACATTCACAAATATATCCTTAATCTCAACAGATTAAGCCATTTTTCTTCTTATTATTCTTTGGTGCTGAGTAACCAAGTGATGGGACTTCGGAAAACAAACAAGTCCTGCCCTCAAAATCCAGCACAACTCAAGCAAATTGTCAAAAACTGTTCCAATTTTGGCAAGAGATGTGACGTTCCTAAAGGTCATTTCGTGGTCTACGTGGGCGAAAACAGGGCACGGTACATAGTTCCCATCACGTTTTTGGGGTGCCCCGAGTTTCAAAATCTGCTTCTCCGGGCGGAAGAAGAGTTCGGATTCGAACACCGTGCTGGACTTACCATCCCTTGTGATGAACAAGAGTTTTGCTCTTTGATTTCCATGATAAGATGAGTGACGTTTTGAATTGGAAGTGCTGTAATTTATTGAAACTATATGTATGCTCGAGTGTCACCTTAATTGCATTATCTTTTACTATTGATTTTTCAATTGTATAACAAACCGGTATTTTCTTGTATCTATCCTGAACCAATTTGAATTTTGAAGGATTTATGTATCGCAAACCAAATATTTGTAAAATTCGTTACGTTTAGCTTATGATCATGATGGTAAAGCAACGGACAAGAAATATTTGTACTTATTTCAAGAAAATAATCGTATCTCATCTTTTGACGATCATCATTTTTCATATATAGTGTTGCGTACAAAACTCCACATTGGCGAATTTCAGATATGGTAACAGTGGGCCGAGACAAGACGACGGGTCGATACACAAAAAATTTAATTTTTGTGTTTGATCCAGACTCCCCGACCCATTGCTTATAAATCAGTCGAACATATTAATACAAGGCAAACTGATATAAAATATATAGAAAAAACATTAAAACACTATAGAGCAGAGTCATGGATTATATCAAATAATATATGTTTATTTGTGTTAAACAAAATGTATATGCACAAACAGAAAGGAACACGAGAATAATGTACTATTATTGCGAACAAAAGAAGTAGCACAATGCTTAAAGGAACGTGCGAAACAAGCGAAGCAGTATGATAAACAAAACAGCAGGACAGTGCAAAAATTAAATCAAACCGAGGCCTGTATGAAAATACAGTGTCTTTAAAACAGATTCGTCCCCTCCGGTGTGTGCTGCGAGGATGAACGCGGACGTCTGTTTCCCAGGATACAACGGAAAACCAGTAGTACAGTAGCACAAGGCACCACCACGGCGAACTGAAAAAGTACCTGAACTTTATCACGAGAATAGAACAACAACAGGGAGCAGCAACTGGTGAAGCAGCAGCAGCCGAGACAGTTGGAAGTAAAGCTACGAAAATCAGAAAGCAGGGGAGTGTATTGGATAATCTGAATGACTTGAGGCTGCACCTATATATAGGCACTCATACGGACAGTTACGGCTGGCCATTCGAAAGGCCAAAGATCAGCAGCTGGAGCACCAAAGGTCGTTTCAGTTTCGAGTCAGCTGAAGCACCAAAGGTCGTTTCAGTTTCGAGTTAGCTGAAACACCAAAGGTCTTTAATTTTCGAAAAAAATAGCAAAAGCCAGGTGAACCTCGGTGGGAAATTTTGCCTTGATCGGTCCGACATTCGACGCGCCCAAGTCGCGCACGTACGCTTGCACACAAGTCAAGCCTTTTTTCCACTGCAAATCGGGCCCATGATTTGCACCTCCCCTGCGCCGGCGGGCGCGAGAGAGAGCCTCTTGACCAATCTTACTTATACCTCTATAAAGTGTAAATCAATATAAGTTCACCAATGCCATCTACTTTTTTCTATGTGGGACAATTCCCACTTACCATCCACTAAATTGTCCAATTTCTCATTCAAATGGACCAAGCCCAATACCCATAAGTCCAACAATCCCCCACATGAATGGAAATTGAAAGATATTCAAAGGTTTTCGTGATAAAGTTCAACAGTTGAATCTTGCATAGGATAGGTAGGTATTACCCTTTGAACATTCCCTTGTGAAAGCATAATAATTCACTGGTTGACAGTAGACATGATGTCTTTGAACTGTACAGCCGTTTGTGTGAGTTAAGATATACTCCACACAAGATTCTTCCTAATACTATTCAGTTCTCATGATTGTGTTCGTTTTGGCCATGAACACACTCCTGGTTCTGTAAGAGGGTCTAGAATTGAGCCCTGCAATTCCTTCGAAGCGGCCCCACTTCTCTCTCACATAGGTGATTCTATATAGCTTCTCATCAGAATCATTAAAAGCCGTAAGCTTATCCTCAACATTCACTGTTTCATGATAGGAATGGATTAGGGATAACCCCCACAGTGATTCTCCAAATTAGTGCGATTAGGTTCTCCCATTGAACCTAGTTCTTGGGATCTCCAGTCAGCGTAGGTTGGGTTTTCCTTCACACCAATTTATTCTATAGGCTTGAGCTCCATTCCCCTTGACATTTTCGCAACTAACTCTCTGTTTAACCCTTTGGTTAGCGGATCTGCTATATTATCCTTTGACTTTACATAGACAACAGAGATAACTCCAGTTGAGAGTAGTTGTCTAATGGTATTATGTCTACGATGTATATGCCTAGACTTACCATTATACATATTATTTTGTGCCCTACCAATCGCAGATTGGCTATCACAATGTATGCATATAGCCGGCACTGGTTTTTCCCATCCTGGAACATCTTCTAAAAAGTGACGCAGCCATTCAGCCTCTTCACCACACTTGTCAAGAGCTATAAACTCAGATTCCATTGTGGATCTGGCTATTACAGTTTGTTTAGAAGATTTCCACGCAATTGCTGCACCTCCTAAAGTGAATACGAATCCACTTGTAGATTTTGAATCTTTCATATCAGATATCCAATTAGCATCACTGTATCCTTCAATAACAGCAGGATATCTTGTATAGTGCAGCCCATGATCACAAGTGTACCTTAAGTATCTTAGCAATCTGATAATTACTTTCCAATGTTCAACTCCTGGATTACTCGTGAATCTACTCAATTTGCTTACTGCATAGGCTATGTCTGGTCTTGTACAACTCATTAGGTACATCAGACTTCCAATGACTCGAGAGTACTCTAATTGAGACATACTCTCACCTCGATTCTTTGATAGATGCTGACTGGTATCTATCGGAGTTCTAGCCAATGTAGAGTCATCGTTATTGAATTTCTCAAGTATTTTGTCAACATAATGTGACTGACTTAGGACTAGCCCTTCTGATGTTCTATGGATTTTAATTCCAAGGATTACATCGACTAAGCCCAAATCTTTCATGTCAAATCTTGAATTCAATAACTTCTTGGTGGATTTGATCATCTTATCATTACTACCAATGATAAGTATGTCATCTACGTAAAGACATAAGATGACATATCCAAATTCAGTGTTCTTTATGTATACACATTTGTCACATTCACTGAATTTAAATCAACTTTCTATCATGGCTTTATCAAATTTTCGTGACATTGCTTTGGTGCTTGTTTTAAGCCATACAGAGACTTCACCAATTTACATACTTTATTTTCTTGCCCATTCGCAGAAAATCCCTCAGGTTGTTCCATGTAAATTTCCTCTTCTAAATCTCCATTTAGAAAAGCAGTCTTTACGTCCATTTGGTGTACTTCAAGATTCCGCAATGCGCAATCGCAAGTATCACACGAATAGAGGTTATTCTCGATACAGGAGAATATGTGTCAAAGTAATCAAGCCCTTCACGTTGATGGTAACCTTTAATTACCAATCTGGCTTTATACTTATCTATTGTTCCATCTGATTTCATTTTCCTTTTGAAAACCCATTTACAGCCTAGTGGTTTACTTCCCGGAAGAAGATAAAATTGATTCCATTTCAGAATTGATAGCCTCTTTCCATAGAGGTCCCTCAGATGAACTAATTGTTTCCTTGAAGCTTTGAGGTTCACTTTCCATCATGAAAGTGATGAAATCCGGACCAAAGGATTTCTCAGTCCTAGCTCTCTTGCTACGTCTATGTTCAATGTCTTGATCAAGCTCTTGTTCTTCATCAACTGTTTCATGCAATCTTTTGGATGAACTTGGTTCTTCCTTAGATTTACATGGAAACATGTGTTCAAAGAACGAAGCATTTCTTGATTCCATTATCGTATTCTTGTGAATATCAAGTATTTGAGATTCATGTACAAGAAAACGATACGCACTACTGTTTTGAGCATATCCAATGAAAATGCAATCCACAGTTTTTGGTCCTATCTTTACTTTCTTTGGAGTGGGTACTGCTACCTTGGCAAGACACCCCCACACTCGCAAGTATTGTTAGGAAGGACTTCTACCTTTCCATAACTCATATGGACTTTTATCTTGCTTCTTTCGGGGCACCTTATTTAAAAGGTAATTTGCTGTTAGAACAGCTTCCCCCCACAAGTTCTGTGGTAAACCAGAACTTAATAGCAACGCATTCATCATTTCTTTCAAAGTGCGATTCTTTCTCTCTGCAATGCCATTTTGCTGAGGAGAATAAGGTGCAGTTCTTTCGTGTTTGATACCATGTTGAGCACAAAACTCAGCAAACGGTGATTCATATTCACCTCCACGATCACTTCTTAGCACCTTAATTTTCTTGCTAAGTTGATTTTCAACTTACTCTTATATTGGATAAATTTGTCAATAGATTCATCCTTACTTTTGAGGAGATACACATAACAAAATTTTGTGCTATCGTCAACAAAAGTAATGAAGTATTTATTTCCACCACGAGTTTGTACACTTTTTAAATCACATACATCACTGTGAATTATATCAAGTGGTTCACTATTTCTTTCAATAGTTCGAAAAGATGATCTCGTTAGTTTTGCCTCAACACAAGTTTCACATTTGTGTTGTTTATCAATTTGGAATGCATGAATGCTTTTCATGTTTATTAATCTACGAATTGTATCGTAATTAACGTGTCCAAGTCTACCATGACATAAACAAGAAGACTCAAGCAAGTAAGCAAAAGTATTAACTTTATTGATCACGGGCTTAATAGCCATTACATTTAGTTTGAACAAACCATTACAAACATAACCTTTGCCAACAAACATTCCACTCTTAGACAAAACAACCTTATCTGACTCGAAGACAATGCGGAAACTATGCTTGTTAAGAAGCGATCCGGACACCAAGTTCTTAAGGATGTCAGGAACATACAGCACATTGTTCAACGTCAGTTCTTTTCCCGATGTCATCTTTAGGACAACTTTTCCTTGACCCTTGATTTCAGAAGTGGCAGAATTTCCCATGAACAGTTTTTCCCCATTTTCAGATTCCTCAAGAGTTGCAAACATCTCCTTATCCGAGCAAACATGGCGAGTGGCACCCGTGTCGATCCACCACTCCCTTGGATTCGAACCCACCAGATTAACCTCTGATATTACAGCACAAAGATTCATATTCGAAACCTCTTGAGATATGTTCTCTACCACATTTGCCACTCGGTTTCTCTTCGGCTTTTTACAATCAGATGCCTTGTGACCCATGCCATCACAATTATAGCATTTTCCCGAGAACTTCTTCTTTGACACGCCTCCTTTGGGTCCCATGTTCAACCTTTTGCTGGAGGAAGAAAATGTTCTCTTTTCCGAGCTTTGGCCATGCTCGACAACATTTGCCTTAGCGGCAACAGGAGAAAATAATCGTCTTTCCGAACTCTTGTTGTCTTTCTCGATGCGAAGTCGAACAATGAGCTCTTCAACATTCATCTCCTTTCGTTTGTGCTTCAAGTAATTCTTGAAATCCTTCCAAGATGGTGGTAGCTTCTCAACAATAGCAGCCACTTGGAATGATTCGCTCAAAGTCATCCCCTCACCGTGAATCTCGTGAAGAATCACTTGGAGTTCTTGAACTTGGCTGATAACCGGCTTTGAATCCACCATTTTAAAGTCCAGAAAGCGACCAACAAGAAACTTCTTGGCCCCGGCATCCTCGATTTTGTACTTTCTGTCGAGGGATTCCCACAGCTCTTTAGCCGTTTTTCTTTTCGCAAAACACGTTGTAGAGCGAATCTGCCAATCCGTTTAGTACATAGTTTCGGCACAAGAAATCAGAATGATTCCATGCCTCAACCGCACTAACGGATTCAACATCTCCCTCACCCTCGTTGAGTTTGGGAGCATCCTCCGTGAGGAATTTAGCCAGGTTCAGCATCGTCAAGTAAAACAACATCTTCTGCTGCCACCTTTTGAAGTCCACACCAGTAAACTTCTCGGGTTTTTCGCCGTGACTTGCTGGAACAGCAACCACAGCAGCACGTGGGGTACCGTGAGGGACAACTCGAGGAGGGACAACATGAACAGTTTCCCTTTGCACACTGGATTCAGTAGCCATATCTGAAACAGCACGTAATGAGTAATCTGTTTTAAGATTGTTAAACAAAATGTATATGCACAAACAGAAAGGAACACGATAACAATGTACTATTATTGCGAACAAAAGAAGTAGCACAATGCTTAAAGGAACGTGCGGAACAAGCGAAGCAGTATGATAAACAAAACAGCAGGACAGTGCAAAAATTAAATCAAACCGAGGCCTGTATTAAAATACAGTGTCCTTAAAATAGATTCGTCCCCTCCGGTGTGTGCTGCGAGGATGAACGCGGACGTCTGTTTCCCAGGATACAACGGAAAACCAGTAGTACCGTAGCACAAGGCACCACCACGGCGAACTGAAAAAGTACCTGAACTTTATCACGAGAATAGAACAACAACAGGGAGCAGCAACTGGTGAAGCAGCAGCAGCCGAGACAGTTGGAAGTAAAGCTACGAAAATCAGAAAGCAGGGGAGTGTATTGGATAATCTGAATGACTTGAGGCTGCACCTATATATAGGCACTCATATGGACAGTTACAGCTGGCCATTCGAAAGGCCAAAGATCAGCGAATTTTTTCGGGTTTGAGCTCGGGTTCGAGGATTTTTTAAAATCTCCGATGTAATTCGAGACGGGTATTAAATTACTATTTCTATCCCCGAAATCCCGGAACCTGCCTCGAAAATAATATCAATAATAAAATAATAGTATTATTAATATTAATAATATAATAATAATATTATTTTTTAAAATATTAAGAGGCTTATTATTATTATTATTGATATTGATATTAATATTAATATTATCTCTAATGATAATAGATAATAATAATTTTTTGTTTGAGAAAATCTCCGAATTCGTTATCGTTTTGTCGTATTAATATTTTGAAACGGGGATGAGGACGGGGATGTGGAGTTGATCCCAGAAATTTCGGATTTGAGGATTCCCCGAACCCGAAAAAGCAGGGATCAGGGCGGGGATGTGGTGAGGATGGAATTCGGGGATGGGGATGATAATGGCAAACCCGCCCCCACCCCCGCCCCGGCCCATTGTCATCTCTATTCGTGAGATCGTCTCACCAGAGAGCTACTCCTCATAAATTTATATTTTTTAGACGAGTTGAATCGATCCATATTTACAACACAAAAAAATATTTTTAACGTAATATTATTCATAAACTGGATCGAATTGAAAATTCGTATCTCAAAGTTAATCTGTAATATTAATTTGTGTTTTTTTGAAACAATATTAATTTGTTTAAAACATACCATAGTTGAAATATCTCAAAAATTTTTGTGAGATTGAAATATTATTTTTTATATCAAAAATATTATTTTCAAAATAATAATTATAATCGAATCATTTTGTTCACACATAAAATTTCGTGACGTTGGGGTATATCTCCGAAAATATTAATATTTGAGGGATTAGTTGAAATTTTGTTCGGCTCCTTTCTTCAGTTTCGTTCACTGCTCGATTTCTCATTCGATGATTGGGGCAAGAATGAATCTTGTGTCGGTTCACCTTTTGGCCATAATCCTATTGTCGATAAGCTCAGTTCTGAGCATCAGGTTTCCGGATCGGGTACCTGCAAACCCGACTGAAGGATCGGATCTGCCACTTAGGACAGCGGTTTTCGCACTCGGAAGCTTCTGGAGGTCCGAAGCGTCGTTCGGATGCTTGCATGGCGTCGTGCACACCGCCGCTGGTTACTGCGGCGGATCCAAATCCAACCCGGAATACCGGAGCTTGGGAGATCACGCCGAGTGTGTGCAGGTTAATTTTCCTCGATCCGTTGTCGATTCAAATATTGCCTGCGAGCTTTGTTGTCAGCTGGAATCGTTCGAATGAAGTAGTATATTTGCTCGTTGATTAGAATGTATATATGTCTTACTAGTTTAGTTTGTGGAAATTGATGAGATAGAAAACCGAGAGCTAGAAGAAGAGTTGCCATTGATTTTTTGAATTATCTGTTAGTAAAAATATGCTAGACTTATCATTGGATCATGCTAAAATGATTTGGTTTGGTGCTAAGAGGCATTATCAGAAAATATGAGGAGGTGCATTTAGAATTTTGAATGACTGTGAGATGGCTTGGCTCTCACTGAAAGGGACATAAGAGAAATTATTGATTTCAGGGGATTTTTCAGTGGGTGGGATTTTGAATGTTATCAAGAATACAACCAACATGGGATTTTCATTGGCAAGCGAAGCACTCAAACTGAAAATGCTTGCTGTGCATGTTAGTTTCTTTAAAATATGGATTTTTTAGTTTCTTTAAAATATTGATTTTTCCTTGATGCGTCCCTGGTTTGAGATTTCCACTCTCTCCGGATGCTCAAGATTCAAGACGCGGCTTTTATCCTCGTCAAAATTTACTTGTGCGGAATGTTTGATGTTTGCCCATTTTTCTTGAATTGCCTTGATGCCTTTGGTAGCGGTCAACTGGCAAATATTTTACAGCCTGTGGGTATGTATTGAATTATTTAAATCTTTAATTGGTGCTGAAGCTGCATTCTTTGTTGAGAGAGTACGCCAATGTGAATCTGTGATCTCAATGAGGTGCGGGGCTTCTCGTGGACATTTAACGAACGTCCTCATGTTTCATATTTGTTGTGATTCTGAAGCACTCTGTATTTAGGTTTTCATGCTACAACTTTGTAACTAAGCTTAGTTATTGTAATAGTTACTCTTCCATCCGTACTGTGCAGATAGAATACGATCAAAGAGTTATAACTTTCAGACAATTACTAGAGGTCTTCTGGGCGAGTCATGATTCTAGGCAAGTATTTGGTCAAGGTCCTGATGTTGGAAATCAATACAGGTATTAGTTTACTTTCCTTTAGCCTTTGTCGTGTATAATTCTCAACTCGAGGCCTGAGCTCTTACATTCCCAAGCATCTTACCTGAGCAGGTCTATAATCTTTGCAAATGGAACTGAAGAATCCAGGCTTGCTGCTTTCAGCAAAGAAAAGGAGCAAACAAGGTCAAAAAATAGTGTTGTTACCACCCAAATTCAACAACTAGGAACATTTTATCGTGCAGAAGCTGAACATCAGGTTTTTTATTGTTTATTTTCTGTTTAATCTTTAAGTTTGAAGAATTCTCGATGATAACCTCAATGGTCATTTATATTCTCGTAACCATGAAAAGAAATACTGCTGGGCTTAGTATGGTAAAAGGGATTGTGTACAAATCTGAAATTCATGCTGCTGCGATCGTGCATTTACTTGCTATATTCTCTGTTATTCAAGTTGTAGTGCTTGTTTGGTTCTTCCCTAGCATTCAGCGCTCTATTAGATCAGGGGCTAACGACTAGCTCTTAACATTCCTATCTGCAGAAATTTGAGCTCAAATTAAATCCATTTCTTCTTCAATTGATTGGGAACTTACCGGAAGAAGAGCTTGAGATGTCTGTCCTGGCGACGAAGCTTAATGGATATGCAGCTGAACTTTGTCCACCCAGGATACAAAAACAGATAGATTCAAAGATCAGCGAAATTGTGCGAAGAGGGTGGCCCATTCTTAGGGAAATTTAGTTACAAAGTCTGTGTTCTTTTTGACACAAGATACTGTTGGGAGATCATTCGCGGACTTATTCGTTTCTTGAGGAGCTGACATAGCTGGGAATGATTTATTTTCTCGAGCTTTGTGGTTGAAAACAACACATATTTGTACTGGACTACAGGTACTCGTACTGGCAACTGGAATATCTTCTTTTCTACTGGACCATTGATAATTCATTTGTAATTTGTGAACTTGGATTGGTTACTGGCCTAACCACCGAAGTCTCAATTCGTAAATATACAGTTACGTCTATTGCTTGTTAAATTTCGCAGTTTTAACGGACTTTTTAACATTAAGGGGAAAACAGAGTCATAAATATCCTTTGATGAATTATTTATTAACGGACTCTTCTTTTTGTAGAATATTTTGATATTCGAGGTATGAAGAAAAAAAATGTCCTTGATGAATTTTCATTTGCCTCGTAGTCAAGACCTAAATGGATATTTTTTGAAAGAGTCGCATACTAAAATGAAGAGCCCTTTAAAAAAAAATTGGTAAAAAATGAAGGCCCAAACCAAAAAATTACAGAAATGTTACGAGAAAATAAGTTATATATTTGGATTTTTTATTTTTTGAAATAGAGTTGCTGTACTCAGATGTTGAATAATATATTTTGGTTTAATATAATATAAATAATAAAAAAAAAATTTTCATGAGAAAAAGTTGAACGGAAAGCAAATAGTTATGCTGAAGACAAAAAACAAAAGGAATTGCATCCACACTTTCTATAAAAAAAATAATCAAAAACATCATATGGAAAATTAATAATATTTTAAACTTTGTGTTTTTAAAAATCAGGCATAAAATCTCATACCAGAAACGTAGATGAGTCTGGGTTTTTATAACATAAAAGTTAAATATGTTTATTTTTTAATAAAAAGTGTATTAGCATATTAATATATTTTTAGAGAATTTTATGTTTAGTTTTTTAACGGGAGATGCACCAGAAAAAAAGATGTAAAAAATGTATTTGTATTTTTCTTTTAAAAAAAAATTTATTTGTATTTGGAAATTGGATATGGTTGGAACAAAAATCTCGCACATAAAAAGGGTCAGCACACAAACGGACTGAACAAATGAATGAAACGGACACAACAGATTCTGATCCTCGGAAGAGGAAGAAACCAGGCGACCAAACCGACCATCGCCACCACAAGCACGGCGCAAATAGCAGTAAGAAGACCAAACTGCCCTCATCGGAGAAAGTGAAGGCATCGCACATACTCATAAAGCACCAGGGTTCCCGCCGCAAGGCCTCCTGGAAGGACCCCGATGGCACTCTCATCTCCGCCACCACCCGAGACGATGCCGTTTCGCAGCTACAGGACCTCCGTCGAGACATCCTCTCCGGTGATGCTTCCTTCCGGGACCTCGCTTCGCGTCACTCTCACTGCAGCTCCGCCAAGCGCGGAGGAGATCTCGGTCCGTCCCCATCATCCAAATCTGCTGTTTTTTACAACTTTAATTTATACCGATTTCATGATTTTGATTAATTTAGTTATACTTCTCAAGAAGGAACTTCAGCTGTAGAAATATCTCGAGACTGCTGTTTGATTTTTTTTTTTAGAGATCGTACTTGATATGAAACTCTTTAGACCCAAATCGTGGTTTTGTAATTTTAGAGCTTAAATTTCATTCAATCAAAGTGATAATGAACATGAAAGTGATGGCCTTTCGTGAAAGTAATAGAAATAATCGCTGGAAATTGAGAATGATATGATATAAGTGTGAATGGTTGGGGTAGGATATAATGCCTCTGCAGGTACGGCATTCAAAAGTGTTTCTGTTTGAATCCTGCACATCATAACTAGTTGATGTACATGTTTCCATTCCGATCAAACTTTCCACTTTCCTGCAGAGTCAGTTTGAAACAATTTCTTTTATGTTCATTTCAATTCTCACTACATTTCAAACTCTTGCCGGAAAAAGATAATAGAAATCTTACCGAGTTAGACAAGTGGATCTAAATGTGTGTTTGTCTGTTGTTCAAGGATCATTAGAAGTCAAAAATGATTGTTTCAGATCATATTGGCCTGCCCACAACGATGGTCTCTGATCCAATAAGCTGAGGGAATACCACAATTGTTTACCCTCTTTGGAATGCTTAGAAATTCTTTGAGAACTATTTCTACATTGTCTTGTGACTTTTGTTCTGAAGGATGGATTTGGGAATGGTGGATTTCAAAACATTGATAGAAATCAACTCAAGTTGCTTTAATAATTTCCAGATTCTGGATTTCAAAATTTTAAGTTATAAAGTAATCTAGGGCTCAAATTAAATCCTATAATCCAAAATGCTAGCTTAGAGTACAAGGAGCATGCTAGTTCATGCAAACGCACAAACATTGACAAGTAAGCACAATGAGAAATAATCTGAAGCCTCGGCTAACTAACAAAAAATATTTAGCAGTGATTTTGGTGGTTATAGTTCTGGATGGGCATTGAGAGTTTGGTGGTCTAAATTATTGTTCAACTGTAGATTGGTGGGAGGGTGGGAGAATTCGGATAAGAATAATTTAAACTATACTGCATGTTTGAAGCTGAAGCATTGCAAACAGCACCATCTACTGTAGAGACATGCTGTGGGCTATTATTTAACGTGTGAGTTCAGCTCACTGCGTTCTCCTCCGTCGATGTTTTAAAACTTAGTACTGTTTTTGGCCATGATCAAACCAAAGTTTCATTAATTGATGAAAACCGTGAATTCTTAGGAGACCCTAGAGCTTTATTTGGATTGTGGAATATGAACTTCATGAATTTAAAATTTATCGTCCAAATTCAACATATATGCTTGGCTATATGGAAAGAACATTGAGAATTTGAAATATATTACTTAAATTCAATACATTTATGAGCCAACTTTTGGACCATCTGGAATTCCTAGAAGAAGTCATTTATTAAAACCCTTGACCTTCATTCCAAATCCGTCGTCAAATCAAAAGCAGTCTAAATGATTTGAAATTGATTGGTGAGATTTTTTTCGATAAGTTTTTTTTCTGAATCTTACATGGACTAAACCTGTGACTTAATCAGGTTGAAGAAGCGTGAATGGTGTTTTTTAACTGATTTCTTGAAATATGTTATCAATCGCAGGACCTTTTGGAAGGGGTCAAATGCAGAAGCCTTTTGAAGAAGCAACATTTGCTCTAAAAATTGGTGAGATAAGTGACATTATAGACACTGACAGTGGAGTTCATATCATAAAGAGAACGGGTTGATTCGCGACCCTACCCCCTTCTGATCATCGGATCTCCTTATTCGAAATCACCAGTGATCCATCGTTAATATGATTGCATATAGCCGTATATTCGGAGTTACAATTATTTGCTTAATCGCTAAACATGTGTCATTATTTTTCTCATTTGTAAAATGAATGCAGCTGATAAGGATCATATAAGTTGGTGTTTTCAAAAGTCTCAGAAGAATTGTACCATGCAGTTTATTTATGAAGATTGTTCTACTGCTTTGTTGGATCTGTATGTATTGTATGCTTTGTTAGATTTAGATTTAGTGCATGCTTCTTATAACGCAAAACACTTCTTTAATATTTATTTAGTAAATTTTTTACCTAAGATCAGTGGAGTTGCAAAATATAAGTTTAACTTTATGATTCATTCTGGAACTCTTGTTTCAACTATTTGTCTAAATAGTTTAGAATTACATCCTTGTATCTCATCTAAATGATTGACGGCGTTGTTTTACGGATGTAGACACTCTTGATTTTGTTTTATTTTTAGAGGAAAATTCAATATCATTTAAATGGAAAGGATAACAGAGAGTACATTTTCTGACAGAAGAAGAGGGATAGCATCCTGAAAATCTATATTCTTCCTACTTTGATGAGTTAATATATGTGCAACTTGGTTTGCTGTCCTTGAGACATGACAAAATGTGTGAACGTTTGTAATAACCAATAGTCGTACGACTCGTCCTGCCGATATTTTTGTGCGTGTACAATCTAAATTTATTTGACAGGTGTTTTGGTAATTTAGGGAAAAAAACAAAAGAAAAGAAGAGATTTGGAAGTGTAACTTTTGAAAAAAAATATGGAACAAGAAGATGAAAACATACGGAAGAATCGTTTAAAAAGTTAACCTAATTAGAAAGTTTTTTTTTATTTATATAACCTTATTTGATTTTAGGGGATGGATCATCCTTCTCATTGAAACATCAGAATATTTTTTTGACTTGGGAGTTGGGTGTGGGGGGATTGTGAGTTGTGGGCATAGAACCCATGACGTCTCCCGTATTTAGGACAAGTGATGCCACTTGACCTAGAGGTCGGTGACGAAACATCAGAATATTGGATCCATGATGTTTTGAGTCAAATTGCATTATCGTGGATCATTAAACCAACCATGCAAGCCGAGGGACAAAATAGTCATTGTGAGGATTGAAAGTGAAACAAGAGACAATGCATGTATGTCAGATTCATATTTATGAATATATATGTCAATTTTTATTCAAAATAAAAAAAAAAAACATGACAATTTACTGATTAATTTTAAATAAGCATCTCTCTTTTTTCGCCCCATTTTCTGTTTTTAAATGAAAGGATTGCAGATAAAATATTCCACATATTTCCGAAATCCATTCTCTAAATTGTTATAGATATTAATAATTGTATTTACTGAGATTTACTCTCGACACTAGAATTTTGGCTAGTTGGATAAAGGTTGAAAAACTGAGCGTCCAATCCGCCGCAGAAGCACTAGATATCATCTTCCTATGCCAATATGGATTCATCCAAATACCCAAGTTCAAACGAAGTACCACCAAAAGAAAATTTGCTACCACCATAGAGTTATGAAGAAACGTTGGAGGGTAAACTGTTTTAGCTTCAGAAGAAGCCTTTTTTAAAATCTCTGTTTCTGACTTAAGTTCATCTTGTTAGCGACCGGACCATCCTCGACTCCATTAGCCATCCACCGTCTAGACATTGCGTGCGTATATTGGCAACTGGAACCTTTACGACACCCATTAGGACTATTGAAGAATATGCAAGGCTTCTGAAAAGTAGGATTTATTTGTAATGGATTTCTGTGTTGTGCCAATTCTAGTTCATGCAAATGATTAGATGGTTGCCCATATTTTGGGAAATTGTCCTCGTTTCTGACATGGTTTTCTCCATGCTGTTTAATTAGTGATTTGCAGTAGTTGATATCCTGCAATGGAGAGGGTAATCTATTCATACATGGAAAAGGGCAAGCATGAAATGTACCGCTTGAAGTGAAATTCGACTGCAAGGGAGAAGGCATGGAAGGGTTTAATCCCAGGCAGGGATTTAACCCAGCATGATCAAGGGCTCGATATCCATCAGTCGTACAGTGCTCATATGGTCTCCAGGTGGAAGAAAATGGAGGTGGAGAAGATACCGGCTTTATCCCAGCGAAAAAAGGGGGTAGATGTTGTTTAACCATTGGGTTATTTGCTGCTTCCAAATTCCGTTTCGAGAATGAAGGATAAAGAGGCGGAGCAGCATTAGCTACTCCGTATTGGTTAATCAATCTCGGATATTGATTCGGAGCAGCATTAGATACTCCGTATTGGTTAATCAGTCTCGCATGTTGATTCTCATTATAACTCAGGATTGGAGCAGTTAGAGGTCTGGGTTCGTTTGTACCTGTAGCACTGCGGGTTCTCGAATGAACAATCGCAGGCTCTCTGGCTTCATTCGTCCAGTCCTGAATCAGGAGAGAATGAGAATCGGATCTTAGTGGTGCGGGACTCCAATTCTTCACGATATTGGAGAGCATATATGCGCACATTTTGCCGGAGTCACACCAGGGTCACTGGCTGATTCTTTCATGGGAATAGGCTGATTCATTGCCATTGGCACGAAGATGTTGACACCTGGATCAGGTGTTGAGTTTGATGAGAGGGGATACCTAGCAGATTTCGGTCCAGATGGACATCTGGATTCAGTATCGCCTCCAATCCTGGTTTCATTTATCAGTATCTTCATCATTTCTGGGTCAGTAAGATATTTGATCAACAGTTCAGTGTCAAGCTCGTGTTTACTTTCCATTAATGCAGAAACAATAACGGCAGCACCGGCAGCAACTGCCAGATCATTACCTTCTAAACCATGCAATACGTTAAGAAGAGGCTTTTTACCAGTTGGCGGGTTCGGAGAAACAGAAGAGTCGCACCGAGAAAGGGTGAGGCTTTCAGAAGTTGAATGACAATTGAAAGTCTTCACAGGTGCTGATGTATTGAATGGCATTTCTATTGCTCCTGCTTCTTCAATAGGAACTATTGGGATTAGCGGAATTTGACTGTCGTCGTCGTCATCATGCTTACCTTCCATGCCCGGAGAGACCAAAGGGCTAGATGTAGATTCAGACAAATGGCAGAAACTTGTAAAATTGGGAAAAAAAACTAAAAAAGTATAAGAATATATATTCAGATATATATTGAAATATTTTACCTGGGAGGTATGGCCGAGAGATGAGGATAAACTGCTTCAGTCACTGATGTCTCCCTACACTTTTGAGCGTCTATCTCAAAACTTTCTTCACCACAGGCCACGTGCCATCCAGGATCCAAAACTAGCTGCTCACAGGACAGAATTACAAGTAGGATGTGATAGAATTGAATTCAGAAACAGGAAAGACCAGAATAGCATTTCCAACTCCACCTGTCATACCTTGGGAGGGCATTTCCATTTAATCTGAAAATTGCCTGAAAGCATCTTTTCTGAAGGATTTGCTTTAAATGCAACATACCAGGCAAGATGATTCTTTGAGCGTAAAGCATTAGAACTTGTCTTCTTTGATTTTACACCAAATTTTAAACGAAAATCTTCCTGCACACACTTCACCCGGTTAATGATAGAAATGGCTCTTTTTTAGCAGTTAAATAGAACACGTGAAAGTCAAGAAAGATCATGAAATCTGAAATGCTTAAATAGACCACAAACTGTGTTAAATTTCTCAAAACCCATTTGATGGATATGCTATCTTCAACTAAACAAGATCCCAACAGTAATATGATCCAGCAGCAAAAGGACATCCATTATCTGCCATTAATAAGCATATATTAAGAATCTAGCCTTGTAGAAAGGCTATATCCTTTGCCAGATTAATGATTTGGACCATTTACCTATGATTTTTTCTCATGGGAACCCATACTAGAACTTAGACTAATCTCCCAAGGGCAATCAAGTTTACTAGAATGTGTACACAATTACTCGAGCATTCTCCCCAAGTTCTAATCCCAGAAAATATATCTAATCAGTCAACCATATCAAGAGAGAGTGCAAAATTCTTAGGATGTACTGCACATGTTAGTTGTAAACTCGACAATCATGCAAAGTAAAACAACCCAGAATGTCTTTACAAAAATGGGAGCGAATTCGCAATTGTAGTCGCAATCCCCCATCTGGAATTGTTCATTGCCAGACTATATGATTAACCTTGGGGAGTTGGCTTTTACCTACCATTGTATGATACGATCACATTTAGCACAAAGACATTCAGTCAAAACTGGTAACATATTCACATGTATGAATCACGAGCAAAACATCTAATTAGGGAGCTTACCAACCTCCGTTCAGCATATAAGATACGAAAAAAACAACTACTCAACGACATTTCCTCAAAATTGGAGAAGTTCACACAAAGCCAGAGTGATCCAACACTCATGTTTATTATGTCAACTTATTTTACGACATATTTATCTCCAATCCTAGGTAGAAATTCCTAGTTGACACTGGACACATCCGCAAAAAAAAAAAAAAAAAAATCGTTATGAATCATAAATCTTATGCTTACTTCATCTTTACTTAGCTTTTAACACGTGTTTCTCGCTTTCTGGTTTCACATCCCTCTCGGTCTTCTATAAATACTCCACCAGACAGGTCCATGAAATTAATACAATACATTTTTCCCAAATCGTGCACGCGCGTCTTTTTTAGTATCACATCTTTCGATTGCGTCATCTTACAGTTACCTTCGTATGATCTTTACATTCAAAGCACCATTTATCGTTTTCCCACCCCTGCTACCTTATATTAAACAACTAGAACTCAGAGGACATCACCTCTTTTTTTTAAGTGACACCATCTTTCCTAAGTATGCATTGAATAATGAAGGACAAAAAACACAAAATTCTCTGGTCTTCTTTTCGTATAACTTAAACTACTCAATCAAGTAACCATCATATTTTTTTATTTTTAAAGAATCAACGCACTTATCACTCAACTACAAAAACAGTACAGATCAAATTTACACCAAAACATGCCACATACAATAAGAAAAAGAATCCATCTGAACAAAATCAGACAGCATAACTCAAAGTAAAACTGCATTCGCATGCTAGGGAAAAAAAACGCAGCCAGCCGACCATACCTTGCGGAGATTGGCCGCCGCCGAAGCACGTGAAACATCACCCTTCATTGATCAATACAAAGAACCATTCATCAAACTCTAAACAAAATCAGGAAAAAAATCAACAAATACATATTCGGAAAACCCTATGAATGAAATAGAAACGATGCCACGTTTCGAAAGAATGTGTGTGCGTTTTCAGTTGGTTCTCACTACTCTGCAACAGCTCAGCATTTCCATACTCTCTTCATTAAACGACGTGGTCTTATCGATTTGAGTGTGGGCCATCCCAATTCTTACGTGGCGTCCAACAGACAATATCTTTCAAAAAAGTAAATGTGATACGCTGGACATGAAAAATTTTCAAACATAAAGTCTTCAATTTCTTTTTGATACGTCTCAAATATACATAGTATAGTTTCCAAACTTAATATCATTTTTTTTACCGATTAATTCTTTATCATATTAAAACCTTCGTTACGTTAAGTAAAGTTGAAACGGAAATTTCTTTCTAAGATTTACTTTCTTAATAATTTTTAAAATTTGTGTGAAAATATGTATAAGCTTACATATGAGATGGAGAGAGTACTACATATTTGAAAATGTTAATTTCATTTCTCCTACATTTCAAGTATTTGGAATTCACATCCATTGACGTATTATAATTTCACGGTTGATAAGAATAATAAATGTAAAATACATAAAATACAGAGGAAATGAAATTTAAAACACATGTGAAATAAAGTAAATTCTATACTGCTATCTACGTTAGGATTAAGCGTACTATGGAAGAAGCCATGAAAAATAAATGGTCTCACATTTAGAGATAAGGATTTTTTTGGGTTCGATGATTTTTTAAAATTCTCGAAATATTTCAGAACGAATATGAGATTACTATCTCATCCCGAAAGTAATATCATTAATATAATAATAATATTATTAGCATTAATAATATTATTATAATTTTTTTAAAAAATATTAATATTAATATTATCACTAATGATAATACATTTTGGTTTGAGAAAATCCTTAAATCTGCCCTCGTCTTGCGACATTTATATTTTTGAAACACAGATGAGGGCGAAGATGAAAAGTTAATTCTCACGATTTTGGGTTCGAGGGAGATCGAAACGGGTATGGAGTGAGAGTGGGAATACGAGGACGGAAATGGAGATAGCAAACTCGCCCCCACCTCTATCCGCCCCATTACCATCCATATTTAGAGAACTATCGTTGAGAGAATATCAAAAAAAGCTAACATGTTCGCATGTGCGAAAGAAAAAGAGAGAAGTTTCAAAAGATTAAAGAATTATATTTTTTGGGTAGATAACACACACACACACACACATATATATATATATATAGTGAGTAGAGAAGACTCGAACTTTGAGTCAATACGAAGAAAATAAGGTTAGACCATTGAGCCAAACCGTCGGTCTCGGGTAGATAATATTCGTAGATCAAAAGAGCTTAATACAAAGTACAATGAGGATTTTATTATAATCATTAGTCAATGAATTGAAAGTTAGTTAAATATATGTGTGTGTGTATATTATATTATAATAGAAAACACTTTAAAATAACTATTATGATCGCTTCGAATTTGTAATTATAATATTTAATTCACTAATTATTTATTTGACGGCTAACAAAAGTAAGTAGAGAATATATTTATATAATTAACTAAATAAGTATTTTTAGATAACTATCTCAAATAAAATGAAAAAAAAATTAAAAAATCTTATAGCCTTGTAGAATAATAAACAGTAAAAATAAAAATATACATGAAAAAGATTATGTCAAATTTCAGATTCTTAACAAAAAAATATTATACATGAAATATATTATATAAAAACGTAACGCTTATAAATGATAACTAGTATATATAAAAAACCTAGATTAAATAAATTATAAATTCGACTTCGACTGAAATCATTCTTCATCTGCTATCTAAGAACTATCTTCTTAGAAATTCTTGTTCTATTCTCTCTCCCTAAAGTTCTTAGGAGCTTGAGCATCGAAGAACTAATAAAAGCCGGCGAACTCAAACACGGAGATGGCAAACCGGGTCCCAAATTAAACCCTCTCCGTTATAGGCGAGTTATCAGTTAGGGCCTGTGAAGTCAGTTGGACCCGGTTCAATGGGTCTATAATTGGATTCGGGCGGATCATGATATTTAGTGAGCCAGCTCCGAATTCGTCACGCTTATATATATATATATATATATATATATATATATATATATATATATATATATACACACGGATACATATATTTAATTAACAATCTAGCTACATTTTTTTTTATTATTTTGAATAATAAATATTTTAATTATTAATTTTAATTCATTATATTTTAGACTTGAAATAATTGTATTATATCATGATGCATATGATATGAAAATGTATAATTATAAAAAAATTGTTATGAATTGAATAAACTATTTTAATTTATGATAGTATCTTTTTTAAAAAATTATTAACATAAAGAAGAAAGTAATTTTGAGAATTTATTAAAATTCAAACATTTTATTGTGTAGTGAATGCTATTAAAAAATTAAAATTTTCACCAATTAAAAATTTAGCGGGTCCAATCATCAGATTACAGGTCAGATCTCGAGTTTGGCCAAATTCATCATACCGGCCCAGTTGTTGACGACTGACACTAGTTGAATCAAATCGACCGCAGAACACAAAACCAATCCCATATTACATTAAAACAACATCTAATACAATTTCGTGTTCTCGAGAGTTTTCCAAAAAAAAGTTTTGTTCACTATCCAATTTGACACGTGCTCACTCCAATGGCGCTGAAGGGCAGTTAATGGCGGCATCTCCACTGCCATTACCTTCTTCAACTTCTTCATAGTTGTCTCGGTCTTGGTCTTGGTCTGGTTCATATTCTCCCAAAGATTGCTGTCCTCCTATCATTTGCATCAGAATTTGCTCGGGTCTCATGTTAAAATCACCACTGTACGATTTGTATTCCCCGTCCTTGGATTTCTCTGCGTAAAGGGTATCGAGCATGCCGAAATACGGGCAAGTTCTCGAATACCCGGGCCTCTTCTTGTCACCGTATTTTACTCTTTTGTAATATTTATTTATGTTCTCCCATTTTTCTTTACACCTTTTGGGATTTCTACTATAACCAAGCTTCTTCATGCATGTTGAGATATCCTCCCACAGCGTCCCTTTCAATCCGTTATCTTGGTACTTTGAGTCGAGATCGGTTTTTAGCATGATCAGAGCTTCAACTTCTGCTTTAGGCCATCGAGAAGAACTCATCTGAGTAGAAGTCTCGGTGGTGCCATTAACTAGTAAATCGACCGGTTCTTTCAATACAATCCCCTGTTTCTCGAAAGCTTGCTCAAACATTTTATCAAGATTCTCCGGAACCTGCACTGGCAGTTTCATATGGCGCGATAACTTTTGCAAAAAAGCAAGAATGGCAACATCCTTTGCAGCAGAGATAGCCTTTTCTTTGGCCAAGAATTCCCTTTCCCTCTTCATTCTAGCCGCTTCTTGAACCTTCCACGCTTCTTCTCTCGCTGCACGATCCCTTTCGATTTTTTCAATGACCTCCAAAAACTTTTTCTGCAAATCTTCTTGCCTTTGCAAAACTTCCCTCATCAAGCTCTGGAAATAGTCGGCTAACTTCCGCTTTTTCTTGACACTCCTCTCTGAATCTTTTCCTGAAGATGACGTGGTCGATGTGGAAACAGACACGAACTCCGTGGAGCATGGCATGCTAAAATCTTGACAAGAACTCACTGGCTTCACCGATATTTTTGCGTGAGTCGAACTTGCATCTTTCTCCATCGGTGTAAAGTGTAATTGCTCCGAGGGAGTAGACGGAACTGAGCTTCCAGCCTGGAAAGACTCTAGCTGCTCATAGAACCGATAGTTCTTTCTTTTCCCACTATGTCGACTAGCTCTCCCTGCCTTGGTTCTCTTGTGATACTTATAGATGTTTTCAAATTTCTCTTTGCATTTCTTAGCATTTCGATTGTATCCAAGCTCACCTAATTTCCTGTCGTGATGACTACCAATTCACATTAAGCTTGTCCTAATTTAGATTCAGATTCATCATTTAAAACGATCAGATTGGTAGAGGACAAGATTTCATAGACAAGAAAGCAACAACTACGAGGACTTCATTTTATTTCATTATAAATTATAAACCAATAACATAGGACAAACTCATTAAAACAAACATAAAAATTTCCCCATTTTCACATCTACTAAATTTAACAAAATTATTTCGTACTATACAGAAGCCAATCTCCATCACGAAATTTAGCATTCTTCCAAAATATTCAAATATAAACGCAAACATTCGTTATATTCTCCAATATTATTTCCAAAAATTTTATCTTCATCTTATTTTTATATGTTCAAACATACTCATTGTTTTTAATTAAAATTATTTCATAAAATTATTAATCATATTCTAAAAAACACGAATGCATCAGAATTCTTGTACAATTTCTTCAACCACTTTTCCCAAACATTTTGCTCAAATACTACCAAATGTATTAAACTTTTCAGATTGCGAGGATAATATTATTGTTTCAGGAAAAATTAGCATTTCACAAGCTTCATGGAACCCAGAATCAACATATTAAATCGAAATATACCTGGAAACTTCATCCCACAGAGGAGCTTTGAAAGCGGAGTCGCGAAATGCTTGATCCATATCGGACCTTATCTTTAACAAAGCCACAGTTTCCTCACGTGGCCACCGCTTGCTGCCTGAGCTCCGGCCACCCTCTTCCTCAGCACCACGCCCGCCGTCAAGTTCATCTCCAAACTCCACCGCCACCCTATTGAAGGCTGACCATCGACCACGACCGCCGCTGCTGCCGTCTGAATCTTCCAACAAAACTGTACTATCCAGCATCACTTTAACCACTGTTCTTGACTTTTTTTTTTTTTTTTTTTTCACTTTTTACCGCCTTAAACAAAATTGGGAATGGATCCGCTGCTGTGGGTGTAAAACGATATCCTTTTATGTTTCATTCTTACTCATTTTCAAACGTTTGATTTGTCCGCTTTTATTTACTTTTCTTTCATTAATTTTTACTTAGACGGGAAAACCAATTGGTTCCCCACTATTTATTTATTCGAAAAATTATATGAAACTTTAAACTAGTGTCGATATTTATGGTAATATTCTAAATTTATAATATATAAAATACCTTAAAAATCATATTTTATATTATTTTATTAATATCATATATCTTTTAATAATTATAATCAGTATCACTCATGTACGTTGTGTGTTTGTATAGTCGATTTTTATATAAATGTTCAAATCAAATTTAAAATTTTATGATTTTGTCATAAGTTTTTTAATTTTTTTATATGCTAAAAAAACAAAGAAATAGAAGGTATTTAGAGACACTGATTTGTCTTTCCATAGGTAATAAAAAAATCTATAACTTTACTGTGTGTTGGTTGAATGGATTACATAAGGATAGATTAATAGTCAAATATTTATCGTTAAAATTTTAAGTTGTTTTAATAATCATTTCGACTCGGTAATTTTATTAATCAAATAGTTATCCATAAAATTAGATCTTAAACCGGGTCAAAATTATTATTAAAACAACTTAAAATTTTAAAGATTAAATATTTGATTATTAATCTATCCTTATTTAATCCACTCAACCAAACTGATATTTTAAAATTAAGATAAGATGATTATTACTCGCGTCGAGCGGGAAAATCGATTCACAAATTTTCAAGATTATAAGGAATACCCGCCACACCCAACATCATTCACACCCCACGCTCACACACTCCCGAGACTGATTATATCATCGTTTCTCCGATCAAAAACCCTAAAAAAATGCGTCCAAAAGATGCGGCGGCAAGTAACCAGCAGCAGCTCCAGGCGGCGAAGAACGCTTACAAGAGCGCGGTGGCCGAGGGCAACCACCAGGAGGAGGCCCGTTGGGCAAACGTGATCGGGGACATACTGAAGAACCGCGGCGAGTACGTTGAGGCTCTCCGGTGGCTGCGAAAAGACTATGAGGTCTCCCTCAAGCACTTGACGCAAAAGCAGCTGCTACCCACGTGTCAGTCCCTCGGCGAACTCTACCTCCGCCTCCATCACTACAACGATGCCCTTGTGTATCAGGTATGTCAAGGGGATTTCCCATTTTCATGTTAATCCTTGTGTTTGTATGCATTTTCATGCTGTTTTGCTTCGTTGGATTGAAGATATGCGCAAATCTTATGGATTCTTGATGGACTGATATGGTCTGCTTAAGCTGGGATTTTGTTTTTTGGATTCTGCCTTTCCTTCACTCACGATCTCTCGTGGGATTTAAGTTCATACTACAAACTGGGTTACAGTGCATACCCAAATACTGATAGATGTGCGAAAGCTGTTAATGTAGGCTGGTGATCTATAAAGCATGCACACACGTCCGATTCTTAAAGTTTTGTGTCGAGTACCAGCAAGCCTTTTACCAATTGCGACACTTTTTCATTGTACGCATTCTTCTACTTTGCTTTAGCTCCGAACTTCCAAAACCGTTTTTTTTTCACTTACAGGACACCCAAACAGTCTACAGTTGTTCCTGAGCTCTACTTTTCCTGCTAACTTTATTCTGTTAATACTTAATACATGGCAGAAAAAACATTTAGAACTTGCCAATGATGCAAACGACCTTATCGAGCAGCAAAGAGCTAGCACCCAGCTTGGGCGAACATACCATGAAATGTTTTTAAAGTCAGAGGATGACCATTACTCAGTTCGTAGTGCCAAAAAGTATTTCAAATCTGCTATGAAACTTGCCAGAACTCTTAAGGAGAATCCGCCTACTGAGAGATTTTCTTTCATAAAGGAATATATTGATGCCCATAATAACCTCGGAATGCTTGAGTTAGATCTTGAGAACTTGGGTGAAGCAGAGAAGATTCTTTCAAGAGGATTAGAAATATGCGACGAAGAAGAGGTGGTTGAAGATGATGATACACGCAGTAGGCTCCATCATAACCTGGGAAATGTTTACTTGGAGCTGAGGAGATGGCAAAGAGCCCTAGAGCACATAAAAAAGGACGTGATGATATGTAGGCAAATTGGGCACCGTCAAGGGGAGGCTAAAGGCTATATTAATCTTGGCGAGCTGCATTATAGAAATCAAAAATACGATGAAGCTATTTCTTTTTATCAAAAAGCACTTGACCTTGCCAAATCACTGGAAGATGAAGATGCACTAGTTGATCAAATTGATGGAAATATTGAGATTGTAAGAGAGGCAGTAAAAGTGATCGATGACTTAAAGAAAGAAGAGCAGACTCTCAAAAAATTCGAAAGATACACTAGAATGTCTAGAGGCACAGAAGATGAAAGGAAGTGGTTGCTGAAACAGAATTCGTCTATTGATATCCTTGTTGAGAAAGCAAGGATGATCATTTCATGGCCAAAGGTATATATTTCCTATTATAGTTCTGACTTTATTTTCTTTCCTTGGCAACTGATTTTTTCTTTGACAGAAAAGTGATTTTACCATGTCACACTTGACCAAGAATCTATTTGGATGACACTTTTGTTTCTAGCACATGAAGAATTGATTGGAGGCAACAAAAATATTTATTAGCTCGTGTTAATCAGGATGTCAACGTGTGTAATTTTTTTCAAAATTAAGTTTAGGGGATGATCTATTTGATCTTTTGCCCTCTCTATCCAGTTATTGTCATTTCAATTGTTATAATTCATGTTTTTTTAACTTAGCTTCGTGAATATGGGAAAAAGAAGAAGCAAATAGCAAGTGAACTTTGTGACACAGAGAAGCTCAGTGATTCATTTTCAGTCATTGGAGAGTCATACCAGCTCCTTCGGAAACACAACAAAGCGCTTAAATGGTTCAGAAAAGGTTGGGATGCCTATAGGTCGATTGGCAACTTAGAGGTAATTTATTTTATCACCCGTCCTGAATTTTACAATCGTTTCGGAGGGAAATTTTCCAAAGCATGATTATCATGTTAATTTTCTCAGAATCATGTACTTGTCACTGAATGATATACTGATTTCCATGGTTGAAATGTTATCAGTGTCTCAAAAACAGAATCTTTTGATTGCGAAATTATCGTAATTCTCCATTGTCAGTCTTATGGATTCTTATGTTATTACCAAAGTGATTTCAGGGGCAAGCGATGACCAAGATTAACATGGGAAATACTTTGGATTCCAATGCTGATTGGGCAGGTGCTCTTGATGCTTTTAAGGAGGGATACAGGCAAGTATCACTATAATCTTCCTCATGCTCAATACTCAAGCGCATCACCTATTGGGACTTATTTAATAATATATTGATTCAGAAGACATTTACTTTTATTTTGATAATTGTGGTTTTTAATTGGTTTTCTGGTTTCTTTGTAGTCTCAAATACTAGGTACTTGTGTACCTATATTCTTCTTATATCCCAACTCTCCCTCTCTTCCACTTCGATCACTCCCATTCTCTATTTACCCTTTTATGTTGTCATAATTATGGATTTTCTTTCCAGACATTCTGCCTCTGAGCCTCTGCAATCTTGCATGCTTATCTCTTTTCATGGTGCTAATGAAAAAGAGATTTATTTCATTTCACATCATATATCAATCAATCACATGCCTTTATCCCACTAGACGGGGTCGTAGATCCTCTTTAATGGGTCCAAGCATAAAAAATTTCCAAGGTTTTATGCTGGCTGATAACCTAACGCAAGCACCCTCTTCCTTTACCCGGGCCTGGGACCGGCCATGGCGGAGTTATTTTATTTCTTTTCACTTGGACAAAGAATAGTTAAATGTTTTTACTTGCCACTATTCATTATAAATTTTTTTGTTGTTATAGACAAGTTGCTGGAGATTTCTTTGGTTCTTTCTTTTTTCTTTTCAAAACAAATTTATATTTGCTGACAATAGTTCTTGACTGCAGGATCGCTGTTGATGCAAAATTGTCTTCCTTGCAGCTGTATGCTCTACAAAATATGCATTATATCTACATGATTCGCTTAGATGATACAGAAGAAGCAAGGTAAATCACATTTTTACTTAATCCATAATTGGCTCACTCTGTGACATCTCACAAATCCATGATCCATACCAGGTGCGGAAAAATTGAGTGTTTTATTAGTGGGGTGCAGTGTACTTGTCTTAGAATATTGGAGGACCATTTGTGCAAAGGAAGGATTTTTGCTATGAATCTGTAACCTTCATTAGCGGATTCGCCGGAGAAACTTTCTAGTTATGAATCGGGTATAGAACCACTGGGCGACGCCTGGTTACAATTTAAAATCTGTTATCATATGTTTGCTCTAGTTTATGCATGGCGAAAGGGGGCATTGGAATGGTCTTAGCTCCTGACTATTCAGACAATAAAAAAGAGAAGGGCAAAAAAGATTGCAAAAGTTATGAATTCCATTGAGTTTCATTTACTTGATCGAACAGCCGAAAATTCAGTTATTTGCTGGCAAAATCCATTGCGTTGAGTTTGCTCGCTGCTCCCTTTCTTCCTTTCCTTGTAGCATTACAGTTTTGAACATTTGGCTTGGAAATAAATCATTGCTGGAAAAAGAAGTTGAGGATAACCATTTAGATGATTCCAAATATCCTCTATGAATTTTTTTGGCTTTGATGAGTAATAAATCTTTCTTTTAAATTACTAAAATTTGTGCATTCAATAGCTTCAAATAACTTTTCAGGAGGACCAAATTGTTGATTGATGAATTAAAGCAACCAACTAATGCAGAACTTGATGATGAAGATTTGCTAGGAAACCATTGTTCTGAAACTAAAACCGAGATGGATAATCTATCAACAGACGATAAGTCTGATGGTAGCTTTTCTCCAAACCTAAGCTCAAGGAATTCCTCTAAATCGAAAGCTAACAACTCTGCTGATGAGGTGATCGAGGACATAACTTTGAGATCCCTACTTCAATCTCGTAAAAAGTTACACAAGAAAAAAACTGCTTGTGGAGTGGCACCTAACGCTCCACAAGGCTCCACAACACGCAGCATATCCAAATCCACTGGTAGTCCAACAGTTAGTCGTAAACGTGTCCGTGTAATCATTTCTGATGATGAACATGTAGATGACGAGGTCAGTCGTCCTGAAAAATTATTTAACAAGGGTCCTGCTGAAAGAATTGCGACTTCTGATGAATGTAAGCTACCAATGGGTTTTTCATTTTTCTCAATGTTTTTTAACGAGGAAACAAAATTGAAACAATTTTATACTGTTGCAGATATGAAAAGAATTGCCAGCAGTCCTGTTTACGAAGTTCAGGTAATAGCACTTTGTAACCTTGTTCATCATGTTTATTTTCCATGCCAATCAAAGCTAACTTTCTAGTTTTGCTGTTTTGTAGAATGTTTCACCCGTTGTCTCAAGATGTACTCTCGGTGCTTGTCCTCTTGACCTTGAGACAAGTACTTGTTCCTCCAAATCTAGGAGTTCTACATTAGGTGTACAGGATGGCAAGGATTTTGGACTTGCAGGAGCACGTGCAGCTATTGGCTCCTGTAACTTTCTCCACAATGAAATTTCCACTGCCAATGTGCATTCTTGCTGTGATGAAACTTGTGTGAGTAAATTTTAAAAGAAAAAAAACTTTGCGACTATGATCCATTTGTCAATCTTTCTGCTGTAAATATGTAGTTACAGCTCACATACACTCTTGTGCCACTTTAAATGATAGAAGTCCATACACCTGAATTGAAGTGGAAATGCACATAGTCAAATAATAGATATAATCACTTTTTCCTTGAAAGAACAGTTTCTAATAATTTGTCAAGACCATGAGGCAGTGCATTACCTGAATGACGGAGAACTTTGTCTTTCCTTGTTATCAGTTGATGGTTGGTCTCCTTGGATAAGTTTTGTATTATAGTTGGGTTTCATTTGTTTTCATGAACATACTATTTACAAATCATGGTACTGAACTTCTTTATTGCAGCAACATATCGTGTTCAAAATCGAAGATGAATTGCTACGTATGGACCGAGATTTGTGGAATTTTGGTGGTAAGCTCAGCATGGAACAACTGAAGGTTGAATTGGCATGCTTGTACTATTTACAACTCTCCAAAGAGAGAAGGTCAACAGGTAAACTGTGATCCTCAGTCATTCTTTAGGTAACTTAATTTTGTGATTATTTAATGAGGTGGTGATTAGGCTGACAGTCAGATGTTCGTGTTATCCCGAAGATCAGTTTTGTGGTACAGCGGAATCCACTGGTCATGAAGTATTTTATTACCCACTATGTGTCTTTCCCATTGCTTGAAAATGGTTTAAGAATGTCTAAATGGTTAATTAATATTGTTACAGGTTTCATGACATTAGTGGCTACTTTTTTGCCATTCGTAAATTTGAATAATTGTCTACCAGCTAAATTTAGAGGCAAACTTCAACGTGTTTAAGTTCTGAATTTTTTTGGTATTTTTACTTATAGCCTCGCTTACACATTATCTGATTGACCAAGAGCTTGCTTGAACTTGAAATGAAAATCACGATTTCTTATGCACATGATTTTCATAGTCTTTAAACAAACCCCTCTTTTCATCTCGTACTTCGAAGCATCTAATGTTGATTTCCCACTTGATTATGGTCGTCGAATGCTTCTTCCGATGATCTTTGAGTTGTTAACTTAATATGTCATGAAGGTTGAGGTACAATCAAAAGCACTTTATAAAATCTTTTATCAGCGGAAAACTCTTAATATTCGAAGTGCACAATGTTTTGCTTTTAACCATGGCAGTAGGGTTTGAGATTTTTGTTGGGTGTTGGTATTTTTGCTTGTTATCCAATAATATTTTATGAAATCCATCCAATGATGAGGTTTTTGGATCATTTTTTTTATATTAATGATAATGGTCAAGAAACTCAAGATATTATACTATTTAAGAGTTAAGACCCACCTTATAGGTCTAGGTGCAAAAACAAAGAAGGCTCATGTCTATTTTCCAACTATTTTCAGCAGTGTTCCACTAACCTTTTCCAGTCAGGGTGCAGAAACATGACTTCGACTGCTGAATCTGTTGGAACTCATTTTAGGCTAAAAGCATGGATTATTGACCGGTAATAATTGTTGCTGCATGTCCACAGGATTAGTGCCAGTCATTCAGCATGTTGAGTACAAGGGGAGAATTCTTGAATCTGTGGAAACGCTTCTTACTTTAAGAGACAATGCATCAGGAAATGGCTTGATGGAGGTTTCTGTTGCTGGTATAGTTTTTGGCCTGTTTATTCTCGCACACTATTTGTTCAATTTTGTTGTTTGAAGTTGGGTTAAGGCCAATGCATATTGGATACGGACACAAACTACAGAAATGCGACATTGGAAAAAGAATTGTGGCTGATACCACATCAGCTTAAATCCATCCTGCATGATGGTTATTCAAAAATGCTGCATACAATTTAAGATAGGTTTGGGGGAATGTATACATTTGCTTTAGTGATGGATAGTTCAATAAAATTACAATGGTAGTGATGGATAGTTCAATAAAATTACAATGGTAAGTATATTATGATAAAGTCGTTTTTTTGAAAGCCACTGACAATTTTGTCATTTGTAGGAAGATTTAAAATTATGGACATTCAGAGATGATTTTATTTTCCTTTAACAGTGATGGTGCCTAAGCGTGTGATGAAACTGTATGTAGACTGCTGTGATGAACTATCTGTGCCACCAAATTTAAAAGTCGTCAAAAAACTGTACAACTTACAGGCAAGTTTTAAAATTCGACGTCGGTCACAGACTGCTATTTGAAATGATTTCCTCAGATTTTGTGATCTTAAAAGCTAAAGGGTCAAGGAATAACCTTTTATTTTCTCGACGAACTTTCGCAGGCGTCAGACGACGTGATTGTTGTGTCTGATTGTGAATTGCAAGATGTGTCAGTAGCACCATTAATAAATGCCTTGCAACTACACAAAACCTTCGCCGTCTTGGACCTTTCTCACAATCTATTAGGTAATTTTTGTGCTGTAGTTTGTTTTGTCGTGTTTCTCTTGTTACAAACTTTTTCAGGTGTATTTTTGCAGCGTTCCATACTTGTTGAATAAGTGATTCTTCACTTTTTTCACTTTTAACAAAAAATATTCCTTTCATTTTTTAATTGCTCAGGAAATGGAACAGCTGAGAAACTTAAGCAAGTATTTATGTCATCGGGACAAAGTTACGGTGGTCTGGTTCTAAATTTGCACTGTAATCAACTTGGGCCAACTGCTTTATTCCAGGTTTGGTTATTGTTGGTTTTAAATTTTCATTTTTTTAGTTGTTCAATTTGCTTCTACAAGTGTTGTATCTTGATGAGTTTGACTACACGTGGATGCATGGGCCTATAATGGTTCTTCTATATTCTTCTCTTTCTTTCTGTTATGGCTCTGATGGTGGAAATACACTGTACGTGTAGAAATAGTGATATGAGCGTTATTAATTTGAATATCCTTCCATTATTGATTATTTCATATCCTGAAACACAAAATATGTTATTTGTATCCAATTTTAGACCCTGTCAAAATTAAAACAAATGATCCATATTTTAAAATAAATGAGATGTAGCTATGTTCAATCTATGTTGCGATTGAAGCCTGTCACGAGGTTGTGCACTAATATTAACTCTTGTGTTTGTAACTGTGATTGATCATTCTTTGTCCGAGTTTTTATTTTCATTATTTTTTCAAATTATTACTGGTGGAAGATTAGCATTATTAAATTTTGCTATAATAAAATAGGCGTTGATTTCTAATTTAAAATTTCTTGTAGACCTAAAAGTATCTTATCGACAAAAAAGAATAAGAATCAACAAAAGAAACGGCAAAAAACAAATGAGAGCTGTTTCCTTTTTTTTTAAAGTTCTAAGAATCTGAACTTTTAAACAGATATTTACTGCATTGTAAGAAAGAAATGCCAAATGAGGGACATTTGGAAAGGTTGCACTAACCATGACTCAGGAACTGAAGTCCCAGTCCAAAAAAGGCAGAACCATAATTGTATGTTCTATAGATTGGTCGGTTTGTGTTTCCGTTTCGTTTCCTAACGGTTCATTTGGTTCTGATTTGAACCAATACCTTAAGTAACATCATGTTCATTAGTAGATGTTGAACTTAGTGCCGTTACGATTTTTCCTCGTCACAACTTCGCAACTGTGCCAGATGGGCATAATATATCTGGATGTTTAGCTAACATTTTCTGCTCCCCTTCACAGATTTGTGAATGCCCTGTTCTATTTACTCGATTGGAAGTTCTCAATCTCTCGGGAAACTGTTTGACTGATTCATGTGCCTCTTACCTTTCAACCATCCTTAAAAACTGCAAAGGTAAAAAACCTTGTAAAAAGTTGGTTTCTTTCAGTCGCTTGGTTAAGACCTCATACGGAGTTTGAATGGGTTGTCTGTTGAACTGGACATCATCAACAAAAGGAAGCTCCACAAGTTTGTGTGGTAAGACTCTTGACTAGCTCTTTGTTTCGCAGCTCTGTATAGTCTGGATATAGAGAACTGTTCTATCACATCGCTCACCATTCAAAGGCTTGCTGATTCATTGGATACTGGATCAATGCTTGCACAACTTTGTTTAGGTATATCTGTCTTGAGAAAGTAGAAAATATCATCTTTATGATCCTTTTCGTCTGGGTAACAAATTCACTTGCCCTTTTTGTTTAACAGGATACAATCGCCCTGTTTCTAGAAATGCAATAAGTTGTCTCTTGCTCAAGCTTGCCACTTTAGAAAGGTCTATTATTGTTTAGTTTTCTTCCTACTTTTCCATTACTCATCAATTGTTTGATATGAAAAATATTGTTGGATTAAAAATTGTTGTATTATTTGTAACAGATTTCACGAGCTCAATCTGAATGGTATAAAGCTAAGCAAGCCTATGGTAGACAGCCTTTGTCAATTTGCCAAGAAACGTTGTTTGTCAGGATTGATGCTGGGACATACTAATATTGGAACCGTAAGTTATCTATTTGCTCATAATGGCTATCGATTGATCACATATTTATGCCTTACTAGCCAAACTTAGTTAAAAATTTCTATTATTAGTGTTTTTATTGTGCTAAATCAACCGAAACTTGATCTCTTGGGAAAATTATGCCTTCATCGATCTTGTGTATATCCAATTTTAATGTCTGAAGCTTTTTTTACATGCAAATGACCTTTTGGATTAATCTCACCATATGCAAGGATGGCTTTCAGGATGCCACAAAACGGTTGATTGAGTCACTACCTAAAGACACCCAGGAATTGGTCAGGCTTGACATTTCATTTTGCGAACTTACATGCAGCAGTATCATTGATCTCTGCAATGAAGTATCTTTGATTTGTAGTATCCTGGAGCTGAATATCAGTGGAAATCCAATCAAGAAAGAGGTTTGTTTTTTCTTTTAAGTGTGTTCCCTTGTAGAGCCATTTCTTTAAAATTTATGCTGTTGGAGAATTTCTTCGTAACTTCTCTGTTAACATAGCTTAAAATTTTGAGAGTTGTGTTCTGAATGTAAACCTTGAGGTTAGACTCGTGCAATTCTTGAAATTTCAAGTTAAAAGTTACTTCTTAGATATTTGAGGTGCTCTACAATAAGGGATCCTTTTGATAACCTAATTTGTGATGATGCAAATCCAGGAAAGTTTTATAATCATTAGGTGAGATGACAATTTTTTATCCAAATTGTACTGTAGTTTTTGTTAGTCATATGGGTTATATCACACTTCTAAGATATTCGTTTTCATGAAGCTAAATCAAAGAATAAATGCAGGGTGGTGATGCATTGGCTTCTTTCCTTAGCAACCCACAATGTTGTTTAAGAGTTTTGGCAATCAGCAACTGTGAACTCAGCTTATTTGGTCTCCTTCACATACTACAAGCTCTGTCAGAGAATTGCTCCCTTGAAGAGCTCAACCTGACCAAAAATGTTAGCACACGGGAAATCCATTCTCTAACAGACTTCATTGAACCAACAAAAGTATCAGCACACCCTCCTGCACCTGAAAAAATCGAGGTCTTACCCCAAGAAACATGTGTCCTAGACACAATAGATAACCAGCTTGAAGTCGCTGACAGTGAAGATGATGAGCAAGTAGGAATAGAAACTACATTACCTGGTGTGGATGAAAGTCATGCATGCTTGTCCCAAGATAGAGCTCGCCTTTCGGGAAACCAGCTCTTCCAAAAACTTGGGGCTTCTATTAAGATGGCTTCTAGTTTGCAACTGTTAGATCTTAGTCGCAATGGGTTCTCTCAAGAAGTCACAGATATGCTATTTTTGGCATGGTCATCAGGTGCTAGAACTAGTGTTGCTCAAAGACATATTGAAGATGATATTGTTCATTTTTCAGTGCAGGGAATTGACTGCTGTATCATTAAGCCTTGCTGCAGAAGAACTTGAGCCCTTAGATTTTTCAGGTTAATAATTTTGAAAGATATATACACTGGGATAAGAATAATAATTGTTTTAACATTCGTCATTTAATTGTAATTTGACACTTCGATTATAGCCAAAGAATCTTAGGATGTTAGGCTAGATATTGTGTTATTTTCAATTAAAACTTTTTTGGAGCACCTATTGCAAAGGTTTTGTAAAAGCATTTCGTCGAAGTACTTCAAATTTCTTCACCCATATATATATATATATATATATATATATATATATATATATATATATATATATATATATATATATATATATAAATATATATATATATATATAACGCGGACACATAATTTTAGAATCATGCAAATTAAACAAAAATGATCGATATATATATTTATAACCACCATGAGTTGAGCAACCACAGGACACATAATTGTTTTTGATCATGCTAATTAAACATTAATATATTAGTAGTTTATATATTATTATTTATATATATATCGTTATATACTATATTATATATGTGTTCTCTATATCGTTCAGGAATCGTTTTGTGAACGGTCCCCTCATGCCTAATTATCTTCCTAGTGAATCATGCTAAATTAAACAAAATGATCGATATGGTGTGTATTGGTGCAGTCCGATAATAAAAAAACTAGCCGATAGTGTTGCAGTCTTGCAGAATCTTCCATAATTTTATTATTTATTTTTAAAAAAAGAATGTCTATCGTACATATAAATATACGACTTCTAATTGTAAATTTTCTAATATACCATTGTTCATTTAAATTTGAAAATTAAATCAATAAATTTTTTAATTTTTTTATAATTTATTATTCATCTTAAATGACTTTGGACATTAATGTATATTGAATTTATCAATTATCAATATTTTTTTCTACTAAAATCGGTTACTAAAATGAGTGGATTTATTCATGGTTGCTAATGAATATTTAATATTTCTACCTTATATTTTCTTTTATTTTACATATAAATACATAGTTTTTATAACAAGTTGATTTTTAAATATGAACTAATAAGCATCATACATGTTATTGATATTGAAATATGTTACAAATTATTTGTAAGAATATTTTTTTAACGTAAAATTATTCCGTGATTGTGGTTTTGCGTTAATTTCCTCATATTAATTTTTTAATAAATTCTTTTTAATTGTTGTTTTGTTACTTGTATCTCCCATTGAGCGGGGTGGAAAACCTGGTGGTACCATAACAGATGTAAGTTCCTTTAATTTTTAAAATATAACTCATAAAATTCAATAACAAATATTATTTCAGTGCTTATCTATCATTTTAAACAACCATATGATTTTCGAATTTTTCATTATCTTTTTCATCTTTTTATTTTATTTTCCTGCTTTTTTCTTCAATAAATTCAACAATCATATCATCATATCTAATTTTCATGTTTCTTTTTCGTGTTTGGAAGAGTTTTTATTAAATCTATTTGATGTATGCATGATTTTTCTTATGATTTTTATTTTATAACGTATTTAAGTTCATCACCAACGTGCAACGTACATGCGCTACCAGTCTTTTTAAACATATAGGTCTCCATTTTAAACATATAGGTCTCCATTTTCGTTTTTTTTTCTGCAACATACATTTTATAGGATAACGATTTTTGATGAAGTAGGAAAGTTTTAGTGGGCTCATAAAAAAAATATGATAACAATAAAAATTAAATTTTTTTTTTTTATTGAAAATAAAGAAGACGGCTATAATACATAAGTTACAGAAACCTACTGGCAATTAAATGACAAAATTAATTTTGAGTTTCCATCAATCTTTTTTGTCTTTATATTTTTCATGAACCTCCGTTTCATCCAAGATATTCAACTAGCCTTTGTTATCAGGGGGCAAAAAAACCAAAACTGAAGTAGAAAAACACAAAAGGCGGCAGAAAAGCAATCACAGTCCACAGATAGCTGAAGAATTGAAATCAGGGTTACTCTTTTCTTGTGTTCTGAATAATGGCTCTTTCAAACTCCTTTTGCCGTCCCATTACCTCTTCGGCGCCACTCTGTTTTTCGAGGCCTAAGGCCCCAGTGTTTGTGGGATTTCAGAGCTCTTGCTATCATACAGTTATCAAATGCTGCTCTTCTGAAAAGAGTCCCAACTCAGACCCTGTGAATTTCAGGTATTCTCGTCCTTCATTGCTGTATCTTTTCTAGCTAATATTTCTCTCTCGTGTTTGCTTTTGTTGGTGAATTAGTGTACTCAATTGCGAGTGGTTTGGTGGGTTGTTTGTAAATTGTTGAATGGTGCTTGGGTGTTTCTTGGAATTGTGTTTCTGTATCGCAGGTGCTGAGTCTTCGTGATAGTGAGTTGTTATATATGTTAGAATGCTTTGTTCCCCAAACAATTGAATAGTTGTATGTTATTGGAGAAGCAAACCGAATTCTGATCGTGAAGAAACATTCCCCACATACTTTTAAAAATATCTGACTTGGGAACTCTCAATCATTAATTTTTTTCTCAGTATAAAATATTTTTTTCGATTATGTCTTTAAAATTGTTGTTCAGAATAAAATATATTGTGGGACATTGAATTTGAATGGCTTGCTTTGCACTCTGAGAAGAGGGACCTTAGCTAGTGGAAGCAATGTATATGTTGTGGAATAGCTCGTGTCCCCTACCAAGTCATGTCTCACCCGATTTCAGTTCAATGTGCTGTTTTCACGACAATGTACCTTACTTTACCGTCATGTAAAATAATTCTTGAAAATGGCGCTCTGTTTTTTGTTTACATTCTAAATTAAAGAGGCAGATGGTCCCCTCCAGAATGTCTCATGTCTAACATATGGTGTATGACTACGTCCAGCCATTTACAAAATGACAGATACACCAATGTTTCATTCTTATTTTGCTTTAGCGATGGTTCTTAAAGTGAAAGTCAAATCGACTCGAGGTTTCATGATTTGTGTGACAGGACATTCCCTTGGCCTTGGGCAATGCCCTTTCCCTCGATCATTCGTTGTCAGATATGACATGCATATTTATTCTGGAAATTTTTAGTCATATTTCAAATTTTATGTACGGATAATTTCTTCTATTATGTTTTTTTTTTGGGTATTGGCTCTCTTCAGTTTGTTCATTATCACAATGTAGGTATATAAATGAAAATTATTTTCCTTCCGATTTGTTCACATCCTTCTTTTTTCACAGGCAAAAACAATTATCTTCAATGTCTATGCCTCCTTTTGGTGTAACGATGGATGATAGTAGCTCATCCAAACCATTATACAAATGGCAACGGGTGTTGCTTAAAGTAAGCGGGGAGGCACTTGCAGGCGATCAAACACAAACTATAGATCCAAAGGTTGGAATACTGTTGCAGATATAATTTAGCGTTTATTAGTGTACATCCTCTATGCTTGTAAAAAAATATACTTTTACAGATCACTATGGCCATTGCAAAGGAAGTTGCATCTGTTACTCGGCTTGGGATTGAGGTATCTTTTATCATTACACTCTCTGAAAGGGAAGAAAAATTTTTTTGTGACATAGCTGCTAGATAATGCAGCTAGAAATGCTTTCCTTATTGTCATTTAAGGCTAATTTTGCATTTGTCAGTTCTCTTCACGCAATGAACTATATAGGTAACTGCAACGTGGTTTGAGTACGTTGCAGTTACCATCATATTCTAGCTAAGACATGGGTTTAAATTGCTCCTTTTCCGCACAGTACTGACTTGTATACAGAAATTCTTCAGGTGGCAATTGTGGTTGGCGGAGGAAATATCTTCCGGGGAGCCTCTTGGGCAGGGAGCAGTGGTCTTGATCGCTCATCTGCAGATTATATTGGGTAATTTCTTGTTGTTACGTTGCTACATTTTGAACAAAATTTAATGTGATAGTTTTGATTGTGCAATACATTATGCTTTTCAGAAGTATTCACTTTTACCCATCTCAATTAATGTGTCCTCTAGTTTCTTGTTCACACGTTAAAATTTAGTTTGATAATAGTTATTAATATTCGATCTTTGAAATACTTCGTAACATTTAATGTTTTTTAGAACTCATCAAAAACCTAAATTACTATCATGGGTTAGCCAACTCAAAGAAAAAAGGTTCCAAATTTAGCTATACAAATTGGCGTGTAGCTGAACTTTTTAGTTGTGTATCTTATCGAACTGGTCTTTACAGATTAGGATGGTTTATTGTAACAATTATGTTTTAGCTTTACAGATTAGGATGGTTTATTGTAATATGATGGTTTAGCATTTCTTGTTTTGATGTTTAGGATGTTAGCAACTGTCATGAACGCGATCTTTTTGCAATCAACGATGGAGAGCATGGGCATCCCAACAAGAGTTCAGACTGCATTTCGCATGTCAGAAGTCGCTGAGCCATACATTAGAAGAAGAGCTGTTCGCCATTTAGAGAAAGGAAGAGTTGTAATTTTTGCAGCTGGAACTGGGAATCCCTTCTTCACAACCGATACTGCTGCAGCACTTCGGTGTGCAGAGAGTGAGTCCATTTCTTTGACTTAGATTCTTATACTAATATGCTATTTATCACATGTTACAAAACCATAAATCCCTCTTAGTATTCCTTCGCGTTGTGTAAATATTCAAGTGCCATCAATTTTCTTTGTATAGTTAATAATTCGTTTCTTCCTTGTATAAAATTTCATAGTATAAATGGGACATCGGAAACTAATGTTGAATTTCTGAATAATATGTGTAGTTAATGCGGAAGTGGTGCTGAAAGCTACCAATGTGGATGGAGTTTATGACGATGATCCGAGGTGTAATCAAAATGCACGACTACTTGATAACTTAACCTACCAAGATGTAACTTCAAAGGAACTGTCTGTAATGGACATGACTGCCATTACTTTGTGCCAAGAAAACAACATTCCTGGTAAGCCTTGAACCTCTCATGAACATCATATGTGGATTCAATTGTTTTAACTCCACTCCCTACATTCCCCGAAACAGTAAAGGAAAGTAATATTGTGCTATTGCCTTTGATACTCTGTGTGTGTATATATATATATATATTATTAGTAGGCAAACCATGTCATTTTCTTGATTCTTTGTACTTTCTTAGAAAATGGTTTTTGGTCTCTCTGATGCAGTTGTAGTGTTTAACCTCAACAAATCGGGCAACATATCGAAAGCCATTAGGGGAGAGAAGGTGGGCACATTCATTGGAGGGACTCAGAGTACAACACCAGCGAGGACTTGAAAGCATCAATTCTTGTATTCTAGGGTTTCTTTTTAATAGTTTACATTGGAGGATAAAACTTCAATCTTCTCATATAAATAGTAGCTGGGTTGCATAGTGTTTTCTTTTCTTATGCTTTTTTTTTTTTAAGTCGAGGAGTTGTGAGGTTTTGGGATTCTCATGGATTACATTTTGTACCAGGGTCTTCATTGTAGATATTATTACAAATTCAAATGCTGTGCACCTACCGATCGTATTTCGACATTATACGATAAAATAACTTTTATTCCAACAATATAGAGCACAGTACAAAATTTGGCAACCGACAAAGTTGCAGACAAATACTTTTCTAATAAAACTCCTGGCACTGAAAGCCTGGGTAGTGTTCTATGTACTTGCAATTAAATTCTTGACAGCTGTGAGCTGAGGCCCTGAATAAATCTTTGTCAACTCTCCCTCATTTCTGATGGTAACCCATCTGATAATACATCTTGATAACTTCTAAAGCTTCTGCATATAAAGCATTTTGTTCTCAATCTACTTTCAAAACAAGTAAAACGGGCTGCAATTTACTGTCCAGCAACTTTTTTCTTCTACCGGCTAGCAAATGTCAAAGTCAAATCTCAAATATGCAGTTTATGGTAATTGTAGACAATTGTGAAATTCCTCACCTGAAAGGAAACATTGGATACTTATCTGCGTGCAAGGTGATGTTCCAAATGAATCAACACAATCACCTGGGGGTGGTGGTGGCTTTTTTAAGCTGGCCAAAGTCGGAGAAAAAGGCTTTGTATTTCAGTTATCAAGGAATCCATTCACCTTCGAAGTTCTTCCCACCCAAAAACATTCTTCGTTTCATTATCTGCACAGATAAGGTAAGATGGGCTTTAGAGTCGAATCTCAGAAAAAATGGCTAACCGGAAATGCTCCATTTCACAGCACATTGGTGCATTGCTGTCTAGGCAGTTCAAAAGCCTTTGATCCATCATCCGTGTGCGCTCTCTCGAACCACGAAGGAGGACGAGAAACTCTTTGGGATTTTAAGTAGCATTATCAGCTAGTTGCATTAATCTGTATACGTAAAATCTCCAGCTTTGTGGCCCAAATACATGCAACTCCCCTCCCATCTGATGTCAAATCTGTGAAAAGAATAGCCGCAGTTTCAAACAATTATAAAGCAAAAATCTAATTCCAAATAATACAATAGCTAGCCACAACTGCATAACTAGGGCCTGCAAACGAACCGAACATGTTCGCGAGTTTTTCGAGCCGGCTCGATAAATATTCGATTCGTATTCGAACTTATCGAATTTGAGCCGAACTCGAAAACATTCGAACTTTTTTTCGAGTCGAACTCGAGCCCAAATTATTTTGTTCGATAGCTCGCGAATAGTTCGCGAGCCTTAATATTTTATTAATATAATATAATATATATATATATATATATATATACATTTCGAATATTTCGAGCATTTCGAGCTTTCAAACCTTAATATCCGAGCAATAATTCGAATAGTTCACGAATATATTCGAATATTTCGAGCCGAACTCGAACTCGAACTCGAACTTCATTTCGAGCCGAGCTCGAGCCCAAATATTTGAAATTATCGAACTTCGAATCGAGCTCGAACTCGAATATACCTATTTCGAGCCGAATTCGAGCCTGACTTTTTTACTATTATTCGGCTCGATTCGGTTCGTTTGCACCCCTATGCATAACGATGCTGAGTATTCTACCAGAGAGCGAGGCAGATTCAATGTCGGAACTGTACTTTCTTCACTCATACAATACCATTATACAACGTTGACATGGTACGACTATCTGGCTCTGCTACCTTGGATGACATCTCATGTAACAGGGTTAAGGCCTTGCCCATACGCCCCTGCTTATAATACCTAGATAAGAGGGCCGTGTATGTGACAGTACCAGGTTGTAAACCATGTTCAATCATCTCATTGAACAGGGAAAGAGCACGCTGAAGGTTGTCAGATTTGCATCCACTGTCGATTAAAGCTGTGTAGCAAATGACATCGGGCTTCAATACCATCTCCTTCATTTCAGACCAGAAGGTTGAAGCTGTCAGTTTCTTGTTATTGATTCCTTCATTTTCTGCTTGAGACCAAACCCTTTTCAAATTTACTTTCGAATGTCTGTCAAACATGACAGTATAAGTGATTGTGTCAGGGCTATTGCCCCTTCCCTTCATATCATTGAAGAGATCAAGGGCTTCTCGTAGGTAATTCACCTGACAATATCCATTCAACATTATGGTGTACATTATTATACATCGGGAGACAATCCTTTTCTGGCCATATAATCAAATGCCCATCTATTTTCATATTTCCAGCACAGCATAGAGAAGATCTGAGAGTTCTATACATTTTCTTGCTAGGACCATCGACAGAAGAAATATTATCTCAAACAGCTTGATAGCTCGGTCACATTCTCCATCCAAACAGAGGCTGCTAAGAAGTTTTAAACAAGAACTCTTTTTTTCCAGAAATCCTCGCATGATCAATCTGGAAAAAAACTTCGAAAGCTGTTGTCGCCATGCTCGATTCACAGTACCCATTGATCATATAAGTATAATGTTTGAGACTCTTTTCTAAATTACTGAAGTACTTTTCAGCTTCCTTGACTTTTCCTCCAATGCACAAGCCTTCAATTATCATGTTATGCATCACAGTGCTTGGAGTCAAACCTAGTCCTTTCATGGTATCCAAAAGGAAATGCACCTCTTTCGATAGACCCTTTCGAGACAATCCACATGCAAGAACATCATAAGTATAAAATCGGGTTTCAATCCAGTTTGTTCATTTCCTCTAATAAGCTTATCGCAACAAAATCATTCCACAGAGACAATAGCCAATTACCAAGGAAATGCACAAAGATGTAATGCACTACATCTGGAATTAACTTCTTTCTTTTCATCTCATCAAACAATTCCATCGCCTCCTCTATTTTACCTATCTCGCAACACTGTGTCAAGAAAAATACCCGATCTCATGAAGTTAAAGAACTGGTCTACCGCCTCATGCGACGTACCCTCAGGCACAAACACTGAAGAATCGAAGCAACTATGAAATGATTAGTTTTGGCACCCTTTGTCACCATCTCATTATGTAAAGTTAAAGCAGTAACTATGTTACCTGAAGGACAAAACCACTGGATCAACGGACTATAACTAAACTCTTTAGGAACTAGCCCTTGTTCTTCCATGTCAACTAAGAGAATCTCTGCATCTCCGAGCTTCTTTTCTTTAACAAACCCTCGAATCACAGAAATATAAGCGTGTTCATCAATTTAAAAACATTTAGCTCTCCAAGAACGTAAGATCGCATAGCCCCACTCAGACATCCCATGCATACAAAGCCCTTCAATATAAGTTGCATAAATAAAGCATCAGGTGCTACTCCCTCCATCTCCACAAATATATCAACGGCTTCTTCAAGACCACCCTTTCGACAATATGCCTTGATGACAATCCCATATATATACACATTCGACCTCAGCTCAAGTGTCTTCAACTGCTTAAACAGAGCAATGGCTATATCCACCTTCCCACGCTTTATCATCCCATTCATCAAATTATTATACAAACACAAACGTGGCTCGACACCGCTTCTTTTCATTTCACAAATGGTATCAATGGCCTCGTCGAACATGCCTAAATTAACATAACCCTTAACTAAGGCATCGAAAGCGCGAACAAGTGAACATGGACCCTCGGCCTGAATCACCCCCACTATTGCCTCCATCAACTCCGACACCTTGAAATCACCATGCATCTTTTCAAATTTTATTGCTTCTAACATCAAAGAATTCAACTTCCTATCCAAGCCCCCAAAAACAGAGAATATCAATAACTGCCAAGTAAGTTTCAACAGTGTGCTGAAACCCCACTTCCTTGAGTTGCTTAAGAAAAGATAACGCAGAAATGGGTTTCCTTCGCATCCCTTAAGAATCTCAACGACCTTAAACAGATTCAACTGCCCGGAATGGTTACCACTTGCCGACGCTATCACTGATTACAACAGCACCATTCGTCAAGATGGAATTCAGATCCTCTGAACCAGAGTCCGAAACGTAAGGAGTGAAATGTGGAAGCGATGGAACAGATTGGAGTCCCATGAATTGGACGCTGCCAAAGACCTTTATGCGGATAAGAGCAGACCTGATCACAGAAACAAACATTGAAAAAATCACTCAAACATCTATGAATTTCTTGAGAACTTTTTAGCATCCCTGCATCCTTTCTCCATTCCCGCCACCCAGCTCCGGCGGATAGTAGGTTTGAAGTGGCGAGCTACACACAGTATGCAGCTTCAGCAATCTTTTATTCCCATGCCTAATTATGGGTATAATTTATTTATATACCCTTGCAAATTGGATTTACTGGAGGAAATAGAAAATAAAAAAATTGCAGTCAGAAATTCATTATTCCACCAAGATTTTTTTTAGAAGTATCCCATAATCTAAAATTATATCGACAATTTTTAATTATATTTTTCTGCTAAAAATGTAAATAAATACAATAAGGCAAAAATTTGTGTGAGACGGTTTCACGGGTCGAATTTGTGAGACGGATCTCTTATTGGATCATCCATGAAAAAGTATAAATTTTTATGCTAAGAGTATTAATTTTTATTGTGAATATGGGTAGGGTTGACCCGTCTCACAGATTAATATCCGTGAGACGGTCTCACGTAAGACTCACTCATACAATAAATAATCTCTTTCAGTACATATAATTTTGTATACAAGTTATTTCATCAAAATTATTTTTTCCCCAAAAAATAATTTGTGGAAATTTGATTTTTAGTGGGATAATGTTTCTTGAAAGAAATTAATAAAAATCTTTTTTTTTAGGAATTTCTTGAACTTATGTTAGTTAATCATTAACAAATATTGGCGTATTATTTTTTTAAAAAATAATTTAGGATTGAATTGATAAAATAAAAATAAATCATTAATATATTAATATAACTTTGGTGGCGCAAAATGGTATGACGAGTAAAGTAAAAGGTTAGAATCAAGAAACTTTCAATAGTTCAAGGGGTAATTAAAGCAAAACGTAGGCTAAGTGCCGGGATCCACGTAATGCTCGGCAATACCGGAACCATTGTTGTTTGTTCAAACATCGTTCCAACTCCCTCGATCTCAACTGTTCCATCTCGCCTTCCCATTACTTATTATTCATTTTTTGGCATAAGATTCTATCCGGGCTTTTTTGTTGCTGGATTGAGTCGAAATTCGTGGAAAAAGCTTATTTTTTAAGAATTCTTGGATGCCCGTTTCATTTTGTGTATTTCTGTATGAAGGTGTCATCCAGTGAGGTTCAGGGTTCGATTTATAGGGACTTTTATGGACAAAGTTGATAAAGATGTAATGAACTTTTTATCATTTTAGTTTGGTGTACAGCTAAATTAGGTGTGATTGTGACTGAATGGTAGGTGTACTGATTGGTTGTCTGGTTTATTTCTGGTTTGGGTGCTTTATTAGAGATGGTTCTTTTTGTTTAAAGAGATAATTTTTGTTCATTTGGTTTCCTGTTTTAGAAGATCTTGTTTTTAAAGTGCGGAGGTGCAGTTTGTTATCAATGGAAAGAATGAGTAGTTTTAATAGAAGTGTTTCCTTTAAACAAAGGACTGCTAATATTGGAAGTCCAAGATTTAGTAGAAAGAGTCGGATGTCACCTCTATTTCATGCTCTGATTATAATGGGATGGTTGGTTTCCTTCTTCTTGGCTGTGGGCTGTGGATACATGTATGTTCTGCCAAATCTTACGCATTCATTTCATGTTCCGGAGGATAGATTTATGAATTTCAGTGGTTCCGATAATACGTGTGATGTATTTGATGGAAATTGGGTTCTGGATCATGGTTACCCATTGTACAATGCTTCAGAATGTCCTTTTGTAGAGCAAGGATTCAATTGTCTAGCTAATGGTCGGATGGATGAAGATTATCTGAAATGGAGGTGGAAACCAAAGAATTGTGATATTCCAAGAGTTAATGTGCAGGTTATTTTGGAAAAGCTACGAAATAAAAGAGTTGTTTTTGTTGGTGATTCAATGAGTAGAACACAGTGGGAATCTTTGATATGTTTTTTAATGACCGGCTTGGAAGATAAGGAGAGTGCTTATGAAGTTAACGGGAGCAAAATAACAAAGCAAATTAGATTCTTGGGTGTAAGGTTCAGTTCCTTTAATTTCACCGTTGAGTTTTACAGATCGGTTTTCCTTGTACAACATAACTGGGCGCCTAAACATGCACCAAAGAGAGTTAGATCAACCCTTAAGTTGGACAAGTTGGATAGTATCAGTAAGGAATGGATTGATTCAGATGTTCTGATTTTCAATTCGGGTCAGTGGTGGGTCCCGGGAAAGCTTGTTGGGACGTAAGTTACCTCCTCGATCATAAATAAATTTTAGATTTATTTGTCTATTCATTTCATTGAGCCTTTATAAGATATATCAGCTGTGTCGTGATTGAACTAATGTGCACGATCTGAGTGCAAGTAGGCAATCATTTTTCCAACTATTTGACGATTTATGTTTGATATCTTCTATGTCATGCATATGATTTTTGAACAATTAACTAATCATGTAATCCAGAACCACCACTATTGGTTCCTCTGTTCTCTTAATGTATATTAAGTCTTGAATTCTGTATTTACAGGGGTTGCTATTTCCAGTTTGGTAAGACTTTAAAGCTTGGAATGCCAATTGTTGGTGCTTACAAAACTGCCTTGCAAACTTGGGCATCTTGGGTTGATAAAATGATTAATCCAAAAAGAACCCGAGTTTTCTTTCGAACATTTGAGCCATCTCACTGGAGGTACCTATTGCTAAACAATTCTTATATTGGTTTTCCATGTTGGGCCGATTTATCTTATCAAATGGCAGTCTGTTTCTGCTTCAGGAATGTGACTTTGCGGCTATGCAATGTGACTAAGTTGCCGCTTTTAGAAGTCACGAAAGACAGTGCAAATCCATTTTCAAGTATGGTACTTGAAGTGGTGAAAAATATGGCCGTTCCTGTTACTGTTATTCACGTAACTCCAATGTCATCTTTTCGAAGCGATGCACATGTTGGGAATTGGGGTGACATGCCTTCTTTATCTGACTGTAGCCACTGGTGTCTACCTGGAGTACCTGATATGTGGAACGAGATAGTCCTTTCCTATTTGCTCGGTATCTTTGAACAAGATTTTGAGTGCGAGAATTCGGTAAGTTAATGGCCTTGACGCTTTTGTAGAAACTTGGAGTAATGACTTTATATTGTGCTTTTTCATGCTTGACTGCTTAATGACCAAAAAGACGAGTACCGATAAAAAAAGACGAGGGAGTGGACCACCTTTAACAATTTGAAAGTTTATGAGTAATTTTTCTAGAACTATAAAATTTGCCCCCTCAAAATCCATCTAGTTATCCGTGTTGCTTTCCTCTCCCAGATTTATGCAAGACCCTTTTATGCTATTGGATCCATTGATTACAGTTTGATAAGGTCGATTACACGTTGGTGCATTGAGCCATTGATTACATATCTATCGTGTAGGTCACACATGGTCCTACATCGCATCTATCGCATGTAATTCTGCAAGTCACGCATGGTTTTGTGTAGGTGTATACTACGTGTTGGAGAATATGAAAAACAGATTATACCTTGATTCTATTCGTGAAACAAGTCTTTATAATGCGATGTTTTTGAGCCCATGGAAATGGCCCTAGTTTCTTTGATGTACTGATGATATCTATAACTGAAGGCGTTATCATTAAGCTTGCATTCTTTGTTTGCAGCTTCAGAACTGTGGGTAAATTCCTTGGTCATCAATTCCTTATAACCGACTACAGGAACTAGTTCGCTAAGTTAGCGAGCAAAGTTGGAACATGTACACGAGTTACTAAACACAAGGTAAACCATAGAATAGCTTGTCAAAGAAGTTTGGTACTTAATTTTTTCATTCTTTGTACCAGAAACACACCCAAAAAACAGAGAGATCGCGCATCAATTTTTGTCGTTCCCACGTCATTTTTTCATTGCTGTTGTGATATTTGTATGCAAAAGTCTGAATAATTTTTTCCATTCTCGAGTCCATCAATTTACGAAGCGTCATTCCTTTATTCTTTGGAAAGGGTCACGTATCACTATACCCTTGACACCAATGAGATTCAAGACTCAAGTTCTTTATAATCTTTTAGTTGTCGTTTGTTTGACTGTCATTTGTAACACATTGGTCCGAATAATCTGTGCTGTATCGAAGAAAGTACTTCCTATACAACAAATACTGTTGGATGGATCAAAGCAATCATGGGTTTCACATAAAATACATGCGCGACTCCTATATAGAATGCTGCTTGTTGACATAGACTACTAGTCTGGTATGTGATTGCGAATGGCGTACATTACAACGAAAAATTATTTCATAAAAATAAATCACAGCGCATCAACGCATTATGGTTACAACAACTTACTAGCTTTATTTCACAACTAATAACTAGAAAGAATTATACGATGAACATGATAGTTCACAAGTTAGAATGAACCCAAAATACGATGAACATGATAGTTCACAAGTTAGAATGAACCCAAAATCACAGTGCTAAAATTTTTGAAAAGGCCGAAAAACAAATTTTGGAATAGCTGATGCTCATTTTGATCACCCATTTTTACTTTTTCTTGATGAAGAGGGTACAACTTTTGCATTTCACCTGCCTGCATCTTCTGAGTTACATATGCATTCAGGGAGCGGGTTTTGGTAGAAGGATTCCTCCAGCCTGAGTCGTGCTCGGCCCTTGATTCCTGGAGGAGCTCCTTCTCTTCTTCTAGGTGCGCCGTACCTGAAAGTCCATAATTGTAAAAGTTCGTAGTATAGTTAATCTATGTGGCATAATTATAAATCAGCTTGCCAAGGTAGAGGTGCAAGCGCTTCAACCTGCTCGTTGAAAGCGCGGTTCCTTCCTCTGACTCGAGTATTCATTATTATATTTTTATATATATTTTTCTTTTCAATTAATTTAAATTGCTCTTTTGCTCTTCACTCTGGAAAAAAAATTGGCCATTTGACAACTAATGTTGTGAAGACCAGAGGCCAATGCAGCAGTTTCATTAGCCGACCTCTTGAATTATTTCTATCGCAACAACTCCATCGACACTTGAAAAAGCTTTCAGCTTGTAGAGAGTGAGTAACCTTATTTCCTACAAGTAAGAGATCGACTTCAAAAGGCTACTTCAGCGAGATTGAGCTCAAGTAGAACACCACTTGAGCTTGCCTACACTTGTTTACAACCCAGTAAGTGGTGATCAGTAAACGAACCTAATTTGAACCTAAAAGTCAATCTTTCAGAATTACTTTTTTCCCCCTAAAGATGCTGTGTAGGATCACAATCGGGTTCAAATGTACCCCGCAACATTTCTTACATCTTTTCGGAAGAAACCTAATTCAACATAATAGGGGCAAAACATCTGAGAAGAATAGGATTGAGATGAACGTAATCCACCAACGCAGGAAAAGAAGCTAAGTATGCGCTGAAATATATCTGCCAATGAGGTGAACAAGAAATATAAAGTTGCGTATACATCTCTTACCTATTCTGATGAAGTTTCTTCACAAGACGGGACAAAGACGATAATCCGAGCTTTCCATCTTCTAGTTTATCAAATAATTCAACTAGACCTTTCCTGCACATAATGTACAGAGTATCATAGGACATAATAAAGAAACTCAGAAAAGTTTTATGCACTATTGTACTTGTAACAATAATGGACCATATTAAAAATATCGAATATCATAATGTACAAACGAATGATAAGATTTCATTTGGATGCCTAAAAATCTAAATTATAAGGTAAAAGAAATATAGATATTCTTCTAATAGCAATCCTAGCAGTAGGCTTTGTCATGGTAAATTATGGGTTTGAGAATATTGACTTTCTACATTTGGAGTATAATCACCAATATTACATTACTAGACATCTGTTTCTGTTTGCTTCTTTAAGGTTAGTGGAACTATTTAGTAACATTATATAAAAATTATTTACCTGAAAATATAAACAAGATATTGTTGCTGCTAGTACTTTATACCTGTCTGGAGTGATTGTTTTTCTATGCCCTATGTATCGACGATGACCTTCAACAGTTCTCGCCATGTTACCCGAATGAGATGGAATAAAAACATCACTTTCTATACTAATGATGTAATCAAGTGCTGCACTTTGTGAGGCGTGATTAGAAAATGTTTTCAGTTCTTCCTGGGTTGCAAGCATTTCCTGTCATGATTGAGAAATTTAGCCAGATAGCTTCTGAGAACTATATTTTGAAAGAGGAAAAAAAAGCATATATTTCCCGGTCAAATACAAAATTCCCAACAAAAGCAACCTTGAATACTATGTTTGGAAATAGAGATTTGAGCTCTGAAAGGTGAGCGTCGCCACCATAAACTTCACCAGCAGCAATATATATCAATGTAGATGGAGGGTAACCAAGAGCTTGAAGAAATACGCCAACCTCCTTGGGAGTTAAAGGGCAGAAACCACCAATTCTCTGTTCGGTTGAGTTAATATTCTTAATCTTCCAATGATTCATATTTTCCCTAACAAGACCAAAAATTAGAGAATGTAAGATGAGGAAAATACACGAGGTTAACGGTGTTTAGTAGGCAAATATGTATAGAAGAGACAGCTCACCAAATGCCCTCATTGTAAATCACGAATTTGTTTACTCAGTTTTAGCAATAAAACCAAGTAATTAACTAAACAGGAGGATTCAAATACTTATAGCTGTGTAACCTTAAGATTAAGCATGTTCTAAACAGTATGTCATGGAACAATTATCTCCCCATTCAAATAAATTATTCAATATCAAACAACTATTTTAATTGAACATGTTTGAAATGAAACAAAACCAATTTACAGAGAATCAAAACCAAGAAAAGCCCTCTTAATAGGATAGCTTGTACTTCCAGAATAATTTTCTTATTTTTTTGATCATTCACAAGAATATATTTCTTAACCTAAACCATATTTAGGTTATGATGATTTCCAAATTGCTCCAGTACATCATCAGTCAACCCAGCACAGGGACCCGTGGATCGTCACCAGTCAGAACACCAAAAAAGAGAACTCCAATCCGCAGATACCAACAACAGTGATAATGAAGTTGGCTACGAGATTTTAGACAAACCTAAGTCATTCAAAATTCATATGGGCACATCAACACGTAAAAAACATAGAAAGCTTTTCACCTCATCACTCTGAGCTCCTTGGATTCTGTATCAGTAAGACCATAAGTACAGCCAGTAAAAGATAGCATATCTTTCTCATATCTCAGATGCAGCGCAATGTATCTTTTTGCACGGAATCTCAGCCGCTCCACTAGCTTCTGTGGTGTCACCGTCATTTAAGCTCAGAACCTAATATAACATGAATCCCCATAGGATACTTCTTAAATATATCACCAAAAACACGTGAATTCATGGATATCGTACTCGTAATTCTACTTACGAACCCATTTTTTAGGTATTTGAATTTCTCAAGAACCTCGAGAAATTTTGACAACCTCGGAGTGATTCTAGTGTGAAATATCAAAATAGTAATTCAGACAAGGGAATGGAAACTAGAATCATGGTTCTGACCTTTCCAAGTCTCTCAATGGAAGGAGCAAAACGGAGAGCATGATATAGAGCGCGACATCTCAATCTCTGAATGTCTAGAGGCAGGTCGTTGTTTGCAAGCCTAGAGTCTGATTTTGCCACATGAATTATCTACAAATAAGACTGAAAAAGTCAATCCAGAATGAAATTTGAATTTCACACGCAAATGATTATAGCACATCCATCCACATCTATTAATGGCATTCCAGATATTTTAATCTTGAGTAATTGATTCCTCAAAATTTTTTTAACAATGCACATGAAAGAAACAATACCTAACAGCTGTAATATGAGATAACTATTTGTGCTTCTATTTTGTGTGAATATTTTGGAGGTCAAGTAACAAACGGATGATGAAAAACTTGCCTGATAGTCCTTCCAGAGTTGTCTCATTTCCTCATAGTAACTCCCACCAGACCATGAAGTGAAGTGCTTCCTAGCTCGAGGAACTGATTCTAATTCCTTAGGAAGTTCCTTCACAATCACCACATCTTGTTGTAATGTATTGACAAAATGGAGTTCATCAAATACATCAGAGAATGTACTGCACACAAATGCATCCCATTTAGTGTCAGAGACATACAAACTCATATAATATTGTTGTATAAACAGTATTTCAACAAAAATCCCCGAAGTTAAAAACTTACGCCAACAATGAAGAGACCTTTACAAATTTATTACAATATTAATGCAAAGACGACTTGATATGCAGCAGAAGCATTGCAGTAAAATAATGTACCTTGAATCCTGCCAGAATGAACGCTTGTCTAATTGAGGAATCACAAGTGTAGCATTCATTATGCGTGCCACAGCCACCATATCAGCTATCTACATGTAAAACATCCATGGAACAAATTATAAGAAAATGGGCATTTATCAAATTGTTGATCATAATAACAGTATCAGTTCTAAAGAATAAATGAAATTACATCATCTTTAGTCTTTTCTTTTAATCGGACAAAGGAATAGATTTAAAATGGCTAGAGTTGCATGTTTTTTTTTGCTTTTGTCACTTTTGTTTCCGCATTGTAGTATTTACCAAAATAATATAACTAAATGATTCAAAATGATGTACCCTCAACACTAGCAGAATATCTGGATATACTACATAGAAATCCAGGCAACAGAACCAATTTGAAATATGCCTTTTGCTAAATACATAGCATGTTCAAAAGTGAGAATTAACTTTAACTTTAAAACAAATCAATCTATCCACACAAACAACAGAATAGTGGATGGAAAAAAATGCTTACCCCAGTGCGCATTTGATTTAGCCCGCCATTGCTCCTCACTGTTATATAGTGATTCCCAACTGAGGTTGCTGTGGGGGACCGGGCATTCAAGACAAAATAAATGAATTTGGAATAAATGGAAGTACAGATAACATTAATCATAGGACTTCGAGGAACATAAATATGTTAGATAAGAGGACAGAACCTTTATATTTACTGGTAGGTTTAGAACATGGTCTTAAACGGTGATTACGAGGAGCTTCCCATAGTTTATCATCTTTCTGCTGCAGAGTAAATCAAAATAACCTCGTCACTAAGAATTAGAACAGTTTTAAGGCATTGTGGTTGGCCCTCTAGATTAAAAAAAAAATCGTTTTTGAACAATCAAAGTGCTTGCTACTTAACATTTACGAAATATGTTCATAATGTAAAAGTTCAATACTTCGGTTGATTCCATCCTACATGTAGGGGCACTACCCCATGATAGAATCAAGGGCTCAAATTTAGCCACACATACATGGGGTCCACTAATTTTTTTTAAATCACATATGTGTTTAAATCTTGTTCATTCGAACCATGTGGGGCAGTGCATCGAACCTACCCAATACTTCCACAGGCCTTCGATAATGTTCCACTTAATTTACTTTTTACCTGTTCAGTTATTAGTTTCTAGCCCTATGATAAGAGTGATAATCAAATCACAGAACGAGCTAGAAAGTGAGATCTGCCTCAATGGGCAATGGGAAATAATTAGTCCAAATATTCATTCATAGAAAAAATAAAAAATGTGGCCGTAGAACCGAGCGAGAACATGGACATTTTTATGAAAATCAACACAAGACTATTTTAGTAACCATGATGCCATTAACAATGAAAACACCTGCAGAAATCGTATGTTTTGTTATGGGGTGTTTTGTAACCTTAACTACATGGTGATAATTTAAGCAGCATATAATTTTTGATAATTAGCCTTGGAGCCCGCCTTCGGTCCTCTGTAATTCCCCCCATAAATTTGTGCAGTTTTCTTGCTAATATGTATAAAAAGATTCACCCACGACAGAATTATGAACTGCAGCTACGTTCAAGCTTTCTCTGACAAATTTCCGATCTTTGAAGTTTCATACCCACAACCATGGCAGAACACGATTTTCAGACAGAAAATTAGTCCGACAACACTCTCCCGGTTACTATTACCCGTTGAACACCAGCAACTGAATCTATGAACTCAGTAATAATGTGGACGATATACTATAGTTGGTGAAAAAAAAGTTCTCCATTGTAGATACCGATAACTTTTAAATCATATATAACGCCAAGTCAAAAGTTCCCAAATTCACTTATTCAACCAAGAAAACAAGCAACATCCCAAATTTACATATTTATCGAAAACAAGCAAAAATTTAATCATCATACGAATAAAAGCACCAAAACCAAACCTGCCCGGATTTGGACTTCTCAACTCTAAGAAGGGGAATACTCTTTTCATCTTCTTCCAGTATATCTTTGCTGTATATGATGAAAATGGAGATGGAAAGAACAAATAAAAGCATCACGTACAACACAACTGATAAAAACGATGAATTTCTGTTTCTTGATGAAAATAGGTTCCTCTGATATGATCCTCTATTGTTAACCATCTTTTCACTAATCGCGGATCTGCTGCAATTGCGATTCTTGAAAGCTCATGTGGGGGAGGCGAAGGGGAAATTCTCAATTTAACTCCCACAAGTTCACATAATTTCATTAAGTCCCTCTGGTTTTGCATATTTATCAATTGATTTCCTTGCTATTTTGATTATCAAGTTTTTTAGGATTAATTACATCTTGATTAACAAAAAATACTCAACTATATTTAAATATTATATACGTCTCCCTATTTCTGAAAAATAACAAATAAATTTTATACCTTTTAATATTATATACATCCTTCGTATTTGTATTTTTCTTACTTCCAACCCCTAAAAATATAAGTTAAATACAAAATTAATAGGGTGTTTGTAATTTCAAAAGTTATTAGATTTATTATTTCATTTTGACAAACCATGTAACATTTAAATGTATTTGAATTTTGTTATGATTACGATAGGAGTATGTCTCTTGTGAGACGGTGTCACGAATCTTTATCTGTGAGACGGGTCAACTCTACCAATATTCAAAATAAAAAGTAATATTTTTAGCATAAAAAAGTAATATTTTTTCATGGATGACCCAAATAAGATATTCGTCTCACAAAATACGATTCATGAGACCGTCTTACATAAGTTTTTGCCTTATAGAGAAACTTCAGAAAAGTGGATGTAATCATCCCATTTTTTTATCCTAATCTTTACAATGTAAAATAAATTAGATAAATTTATGTAAAAAATCAAATATTATCAGTCATGTCCGTGAAAAAATTAACACAACCATACAAACTAATGTCTTCGTGAATCTGTTGTATGCTTGTATAATTTTTTTTTTTGTTTTATAATTATTTTTTATTTTTGCTAAAAAATATTTTACTCTGATTATAATAATTGATGAAGGGGCATTGGACATTTGACAGGACCAAAGGGTTAATTTACTCCAGAATGTCAAGCATTTGGGGAATTAAGTATTCTACACTTTTTCACATCTCAACTATATACATTTACCCATTTATTATAAAATATATCAAATAACTAAAGAAAGTTTTTCATATCTAGATTATACAATTATACTAATCGAGAGACCCTTTTAGTAACCGAATTTGGTAACACTTAATTAATTAGAATATAATAATAAGCGAATAAAATACCGATATATATATATATAAAGATGGAAAAATATGATATTATTTAAAAATAGCCGTCAACATCAGTGCAACTTCAGTGTAACTTAAATTCAACAGGTTTTGAATATTCTTGTCTTTCTTAGGTGAAGTGAATTAATGGGTTTTTGGTAGGGTTCCCAAATGCTCGACATTGTCGACTGAATGGACCCTTTGGACCTCAACTAATTATGCATGCCCTCTCATCTTGTATAACATGTTACCAGTTGTTCTATCAAAAGACTTTTGGATCATCTACCGTGTTGAAAACACGACGTCAAATGTTGTGAACTGATCATCTCGTTTAACTTGACAATTTTTTAAATTGATGTCCATAAGATGATCACGTGATCATCTCGTGTAAAATATGCACAATATCACATGCTGTTTTTTCAGATGATCCAAATCCAGCGAGTAACTGTGGAAAATTGAAAGCTGTTGTTTTTGTAAAATCAAACACAACGCATAAAGGCATACGAATGCCCATCAACATCCGATCCTTGAATACTGATAGTCCCTTTTCAGTGTTGACTAATTAAATGCAACCCAGATAATGAAACACAAACAGTAACTTCATTTTAAGAACCAAATGAACCTTCTGAACATTAGCCTCAAATTAACCTCACCAATCCCTTTAAAAACATGGCCTTTTCCTATAAGCGCACGCACCCTTTTCAGAGACAAAAGAAGAATTATAAATGTATATATATATATATGTATGTGCTCAAGTCATCCTCCTTGTGAATTGAACCTGCATTCCAAGTTTAATAACACAATGGCAGATAATGGACAGAGAACAGCTTCTCTTCCTGCAGCCAGAACAAGCTTCTCCCCTCATATTTTCTCTGTATTTCTCAACAGAGTGTGCTATAGAATATTATTCTTGCGTATCGAAGGTGAGACCACGTCCTTATGTGAACTCTACTTCTCTTCTATATCCACTCTCGTAGAATTTCTGATACTGAAATGCCAAGGCACCAACAAGACTCCGTTCGATACCCACCCGAAAACCATTTGTTCTGCACTCATTTCTATACTGTTTCTTGTGTATTTCTGTCGGCTAAAGTATGAGTTGAGGTCCAGTTATAATGTTTTGAATCGTTGTATGTTTGTTTGTTGGCTATTTACCTGTGTTTCATTAGTATCGCTTGTGTTCCAAGACTCCATTAGGCCGGTTCTGTATGTTCTCTGTTTTCTGGTCTCCAGTTTTGAGTTGATGTGTCCTCTGCATTGGACAATTTTGAGGGAACTCGGTGAATGGTTCAATCATCAACGAGTTCGAATCTTCGGATTCGTGATCAATATGAGGGACTATATACACTACAGAGAGCAGAGGCACAGGCGGATGGTGATGATTCTTCCAGTTTAGCAGGCAAAAAGAAGTTTTGATTCCATATTGAACTTGTGTTTACACCAAAATTTGAAATAAATTTATTACTTGTAATACACATCACTCTCGTGTAATTGAAAATAGCTCTCACTTTTGTTTACCTTTTATTATTGTCTATATATACTGTTCATAAATGCTGCTTCTAATATGCAAGTCTTGTGATTTGTAATTATCCCACCATAAAATTATGAAGTAATTGAGAGGCGATCTTTGACAAGTTCATATTCTGCTAAATTATTATTGCTATTCTGAAAGTGGTAATAATTTAAAAACAATAATGGCTTTAAATAGATTTGCTAAGGTAGATTAGGAAGAAAAAAACAGATATGTCAAACGATAAAGTTGAAGCAACAAATAAATTGTTTAATATTAGTAAATAAAATAACTTAATCCATGTACCGTATCAAAAAAATAAACTAATTAATATCAGTAAATAAAATAACTCAATCCATGTATCATATTAAAAAAATAAACATTGTACGAAAAGTTCTTATTTAAAATAAAACAGAGACTCTAAAAAGATTGCTTCTGCTTGTTGTTCCTGACTACTACCCTCGTTAAATTTTTTTTTGGACACCTCTTTTTTTTTTTTTGACTCGAGTAACATCTTCAGACTCGATAAAAAATAAAATTTTAAGTCCTAATTAGAACCATTCTACGATATCCTTTGTTCCTGACTGCTACCAAAAATTTCTTTTTTTTTTTTGGCTACGCATTAAGTTTTTTTTGTTTTTTTTTTTGTTTTTGGACTCAATTAACATCTTCATACTCAAAAGAAAAAAAATCTAAGTCTTAATTGGTTCTAAGATGATCCATGTTGTTGCGGCTCTAGTTGTTCTTGAATCACTCGACATTCTTGAAATTCATGGCCAAGCGCAAATCAGTATCATGTTCTCTATATACCCATAGTTCGACCAAACGTCCTGCCTCCAAATTGTTTTCCAAAACCACTTTTTTCCAGTCTCTCCCGTTCAGGACAACCATGTTCAAGCTGTGCCACTTTTTCAAACGCAACTCGTAGCTTGCCCCCGTTTGATCGGTGGCCAAGACATCCAACCATATCTTATTATCGTCAACTTCGACTCGTCGCTTCTCCTCATCTCTCAAAAAACCCATTAGTTTTCGGCTTTGGGTGATGAAAAGCCTGTTGAGATTCGACGAGAGGTCGGATTTCGTCAGATTTTTCTGGTACAACAAGACGGGCATGACACCAAACTGAGCCTCTATATTTTGCAGAATTCTTGAAAAGTCGTAAAGGGGTTGTGGTTCTGGTTCTGGTTCAGCATTCTCCACATGGCCCCCGCGTTGGTCGAGAGGATCGTGGGATTGCACGGGGATGAACTGTGCGGCGTTCGTATTGAAACAACGCAGAGGCTTCGGTTTGTGGACTATGGTATACACGGATTCTGTGGAGGCATGAATATCCACTCCAAATAACTTGATGACCTCCGTTTTCTTGACTTTCTTGATTATGATCGGCTTCATCTTGAGGCATTCTAATATATATTCCTTCCCATCACCGGAAATATCAGGAGTTTCCATCACCGGAAATATCTTCAAGGAATTGTTTTTTTGTGTGTTCTTCAGATGTTATATGTAATATATATAGATTCAAATTAAATACTTCAAAAAGCTTCCTTATTTAATGCAATTAGGATTTGGAGTTTGCCAATAAGGATTAAAATTTGATTTTGTTCGTGCTTGTAGATTCTTATAAAATAGGCTAAAATCTGTATATAGAAAAACAAGATAAAGTTTCCTTTTGAAAACTAATTGGTTGATATCTGCTACCTCTATTTCATATTATCTTTATTCGTTTGAAAATAATCTCACGAAATTTTAATTATATTATCCAATAAAACTCAAATACATATTACTAATGGTTATAGCTATGTCTCAAAAGTTGTTGGTTTAAACCGTTAAAAAAAAATTAGTTGGTTTAAAATTTACGCAATATATTATAAATTATAGAGATTCAAAATTTATTCGAATTTCGCTTTTTTTTTTTAAATTTTACAAATTATAGATATTCAAAAATTATTTGAACTTTCCTTTTTTAATTTAATAAATCATAGATATTCAAAAAATTATTGGAACTTTCCTTTTAACTCTAATTTATTATTATTTCATAACTAGTATTTAACCCGTTCGATGTACGGGATGATATTATTAAAAATTAGTGAAAAATGAATAGACATTTAAATTGAAAAAATAATATAATTATAAAAACTATTTTTTCGCTAATTTTTTAAAACTTTATTAAATATAACGCATGTCGATTAATTTTTTTGGCTAATAATCATTATCATATATCCAAATTTTAGATTGTGTTAGCCTTTGTCAATGACATGATGCTCATCGTGTTTAGTGTATTGATGTCGATCATCAACATTAATACATATTTAATTCTTTAATTTTTGAGAAGCTATATATTATTATTTTTTAACATGTGATAATTTTTTTTTAAATCAAATTCAATAAAATTAATGAGAAATACTTTTTTTAAAAAAAAAGCAATTATTTCATCTAAATCCACATGCACAAACAATTTTATGACACGACACGTGTTTGTCACATTTGAATAATAATAATAATAATAATAATAATAATAATAATAATAATAATAATAATAATAATAATAATTGTTTCATCGATATCTTTATCCAAATGAGTTGTGATTTTATCTACAAAATATCTTCATAATACACACAACAACATATTATTCTTAAAGAAAAATGAAATATACGATTGTATTTTAAATTTATTTATACAGTTTTTAATTAAATTGATTCATATAATCAATGCAAAAATTTTAATATAGTTTATGTTTTCAATAGAGTTTAGTTTCACTTTGAATAAAAAAATAAAAAACATATAATACATAAATTATATTTGAATTGATATAAAAATTAATTAAATTAAAATTTGAATTAAATGAATTGATATAATCAATAATTGAAGTGATTATTTATTGGAGTACACATTCCAATATTAATGATATATCTTTCTTTCTTAGAAATGATATTTTGACCGAATATATATTGCATCACAATCATTTGTATTTAATTTTTTTTTTATAAAGTTTGTAATAAAAATTAAATATATCATAATAACACAAAATCATATCACAAATTAAATTGATTGATATAATGTTTAACATGTAGGGGCGATGTGTGTCATTCGATGTTGAATAACGTACGTATACTAACTTGGTTGTGTAATATTTATCCATTTGGGCGATGTGATTAATTAAAGAACATTTGGGCGATGTGTTGCTCTCCTCAGCAGCGCTATAAATTTTAACATCGAATGACAAGAAAGAAAGAAATAAAATAAAGAAAAGTGAAAAAAAAAAACCAGATTAGTGAAAAAAACCAGATTAGTGAAAAATGTTCTTTAATTTATCCTATGAGTCATTCAAATGTTCGTAGGGGGGTTATCCATTTGTTCTATAAAAAAAAGGCCATCTTCTTTATTAATTTATCCACATTCATATGTAATTAAACCATGATCACCAAGGTTTGCATTGATTAACCAAAATAAATTTAACTATAAGCATAAAACAAAGCTCTGAGCATGCAAGGAATTTGGGTATGCTACAGCAGTTACTAAACACCTCTTTTTGAAAAGCGAAGTCATGAGAAAAGTACAATCGTAGCATATTAACAAGGAAAATACCAACTCTTTTATCGAAGCAAACAAATAAACGTCAGTGGATAACACAAATGAAAAAAAAAAAAAAAAATCTCCAAAACTGAAGAAACAAGAGCTCGATTCGTCACTTCCCCAATCCCAAACGCATACGCACGGAGCAATGAAACAACAGTTCCGAAAAGCTCAAGAAATTATGCAGCAACCAAACTCAACGAGACAAAAAAAACAAGTCGAATATCTGCAGACGATTAATTAGAGTACTAGCAATATTAAAATAAAAAAAAATGCACACGCACTGATTTTCAACCATCGGAAGAACACAATAAGCTTAAAACGACCATTCCAAATCAATCAGCATCTCACAGACACGCGTGGATACGGTACGAAACTCAACTGAAAGACAAGAAAAAGCCTCAAGAATTCCGGTGGGATACTTGTAAAGGAACCTCTGCGAACAGTTGATGAAGCAAATCGACCGGAGGATTGTTCGACGGATAACGAGTACCTGGGTTGGGGTTATTTTGCAAATATTATTAATTCCTTCTTGCATGTGCCAACATTAAACTACATAATTGGATGAGATGTACTTTTTTTTTTTTTTATAATTAGAAGTATATATATATATATATATATATATATATATGTGCATGGTGTGTTAATGAGCACTAAAATTAATAAACAGTTGCAAAATAATTATTTTATGTTTCTGAAGTTTAGCATGGTTTTTTTCTCCCTAAAATAGGTTTTCTTTTTTGAGAGAAGGTGTTATTAATTTGGAGACAAAACATATACAAAATTAAAAATAATTGCATATTATTTACATAAATTGGAATTCAAATTAAATTCTTACATATTCAGAGCGTATGAAAATTGAGGCTTTTGTGGATTTTTTCCTAAGTTTTTTTTAAAACAAGTGTTTTTGTGGAATGTAGAATTAATCACGGATAATTTTTTTCTTTAACTTATTTTAAGGCAAAAACTTGTGTAAGATGGTCTCACGGATCGTATTTATGAGACAGATCTATTATTTGGGTTATCTATTAACTATGAAAAATTATTATTTTTATGCTAAAAATATTATTTTGAATATAGGTAGGGTTAACCCGTGACTCACTTATTATTGAAATTAGAAAAATCGCAAGTTGATACTTTTAAATTACGAATTAATTAATATCATCGTAAATAATTAATGCAAACAAATAGTAAATATTTTTTAACCCACCAAATTAAAAAATACTAATACTTTAATTTGTTTAGATAAAAACATTATAATTAATCGAGCATAAACTTGGCTGTCAAGCAGTTAAAAGGCCCAAAGGCATTCAGCTGGAATCGTCATCGGTTCCTTCCCCTCTTCGCGAACCTGCGCCGCCTTCGCATGATACATGGTAACAAGCTCACAGGGGACACTCACAATTGCACTTGCGGTGTGAAGAATCTTCGGGAAAGCAAGTTTTTGGTTTTGTAGTTTCGCGCGCGCTCTCTCTCTCTCTCTCTCTGTTGAAAAAGAGATGAAGTAATTGGGAAGGAAGTCAATTTAGCAGCCTCAGAAGTTACGGAAAAAAGGTTGGATTTTTTCTTATTTTTATTACTATATCCATCTGGGTTCCTTTTCTTTTTTTCCCACTGGGTCTGGTTTGTCACTGGTTGCAGTTTATTCTTTCTGAATATTGAGTTGTTTGTGTGAAGGCAAGATTTCAGTCAAAGGGGTTGACGTTGAAGGAAATGGACGCAATTGAATCCATCAATGATCTTACAGTGCAAGATCCACCTGGGGAAGACTTCTATTCAGCTGATTTGATTTGGAAGAAGCTTGGAAATGGAGAGCCATACGATGATGTTGCTCTGATTCCTTATGAGCGAGTTGATGCTTTTATTATTGGAGAATGCTTGAATGTTGAGTGCCCGACTAGGTTCCACATTGAAAGAGGGCGAAAACGAGATAGTGGGAGCTTAAAGGAATTCAAAGATGATGAGTATCTGGAGTATAGGATGTGAGTTAATTTTCTTTCCCCATTTTTTGTTTCTTGAACTTCGACTTTACTTTGTTACTCTCTTTCACAGTATTCACTGTTAGGAATATGTATGCGCGTCTGGGAACTTTAAATATGTGTTATCTGATTTCATGGCTGCAAACCGTATGTATCAAAAGTACTTGTCCCAAAAGTTTGAGCTTATTGGAAACAACTTTATCAATAATCCATGTTCTAATACACCGCCGCACTTGTATCCCGGAGACAGCAGAGTATTTGCCCAGAATTAAGATATGAATTACAAGTGCAAGTTGGTCTAACATGGAGCAACAAAAGCTGGTCGTGACCAACTTAATGAAATATTTTGGATTTACAAATTACCATGATTTGGCCCAAAAGCGATAGCTAATACGTGGTGCCACATCAATAGTCTTATATTTTCATAGTCATCAACTTCTTTAATGTTGATACTTTTTGGCAAAGTCAAATGTAAGTTACCGACACAACCTGTTTATTGATAATATAATTATGAATCTTCAACATTCTTGTTTGCTCTCTGAACAAACCTATACCACCGTGATGTTGTATGTTCAAAAGTTGCTCTATAACTTAAAGAAATTTTGTACAAGTAAATAGCTCATTTCCGGTGATATGGATTGTGGAGTATTTTAATTTAGGGAAGTTGCGAATGGTAATGAGTTTTCATGTTAATTCAGCTCTTAAACCCTCCCTTGCCTTTGGAGAGAAATCGAAGGAAGCTATATCATAGGAATGAAGGCATTTATAATCATTTTAACAACATTTGACTCTCCACATTGCATCTCTTAATGTCCTTTACACAAACTGAAGCAACCAAGAGTTAGATATTCTCTTTCCATGTAAAGGTTTTATAATATTCTCGTGTCATTAAATTTTCTTAATCCTCCCTTTACCATAATTGACATTTTCTTCTCTCATGAAGGTATTGGTGTTCATTTGGGCCTGAGAACTATGGAGAAGGAGGAGATATATTACCGAGTAGAAGATATCGCTTGAACACTCGAAATCGTGCTGCTAGACCTCAATCTATGCGAGGTTGTACATGCCATTTCATTGTGAAGCGTCTTTATGCTCGCCCGTCTCTTGCACTTCTTATTTATAACGAGAGGCGTCATGTAAATAAATCTGGTTTTGTGTGCCACGGGCCTTTAGATAGAGATGCAATAGGTCCTGGAGCCAAGAAAATTCCATATGTTTGCAGCGAGATTCAACAACAAACCATGTCAATGATCTACCTTGGTATACCTGAGGAAAATGTGTTGGAGAAACACATTGAGGGGATTCAACGTTACTGTGGTCCTGACGAAAAAGTCAAAAGCCTGGCTTCTCAATATGTGCAGAAACTTGGGATGATTATCAAGCGTTCCACGCATGAGTTGGATCTAGATGATCAAGCCAGCATTCGATTATGGGTAGAACGCAACAAGAAGTCTACTTTCTATTATCGAGATATGCCAGATTCAGACCCATTTGTTTTGGGAATACAAACAGAATGGCAGTTGCAGCAAATGATTCGTTTTGGCCATCAAAATTTTATAGCTGTTGATTCAACATTTGGAATAAAGAGGCTGAAGGTCAAATAAGGGTTATTTTGTGAAAAATTTCAACATAAACATTTAAGCATATCTCTCAACTATGATCTACTGTTATTGCAGTACCCTTTGTGCACTATTCTTGTGTTTGACTCGAGGCAACATGCACTTCCTGTTGCTTGGGTCATTACCCGCAGTATTGCTAAGCCAGATGTGACTAAATGGGTGAAAGCACTAGTCGACCGAGTTCATTCAGTTGACCCTGGGTGGAAGGCCAATGGGTTCTTGATCGATGATGCTGCAGCAGAAATTGACCCCATAAGGCAGAATCTCTTACTTTCGTTTCTCCTTGTTTGAGTCAGATTTGTTCTGTTTTTTCTTGCTCATTGATTTGGATTAACTGTTTTTTAGGGAGATATTTTCTTGCCCAATACTATTTTCCCTTTGGCGTGTTCGTAGATCGTGGCTAAGGCATATTGTTAAGAAATGTTCCAACATTGAAGTTCAGAGGGAGATATTTAAACGCCTCGGGCAAATAGTGTACAGCATCTGGGGTGGAATGGATCTTACTGCAGCTTTAGATGATTTTTGTCTGGACTTTGTCGATCAGGTTTCCTTTGTTCAATACTTCAAGGCATCTTGGATTCCTAAAATCGGTCAGATGATTATCTTTTGTATTTTGCATTTTCAACCTGCTAATTTATCTTCACCCTCGTTAGTATACTGTTCCGACTCATTATTTCTCGTTTCTCTGTATGCTGCAGAAATGTGGCTTTCATCAATGAAGACATTTCCTATTGCAAGTCAGGAAGCATCTGGTGCCATCGAAGCATATCATGTGAAATTGAAAACTAAACTATACGATGATTCACATCTTGGTTTCCTCCAGAGGGTCGATTGGCTAGTTCATAAATTGACAACTGAGCTACACTCGAGCTACTGGCTTGACCGTTTTGCCGATGAAAGTGATTCTTTTCAAAATGTGAAGGATGAATATATTGCTTCCACTTCTTGGCATCGTGCTCTTCAAATCCCAGACTCTTCCGTTACTTTAGATGATAAGGATTGTCTTTTTGCCAAGGTTTTGAGTATGAAAGACTGCAACCTCACACGGGTGGTTTGGAATCCTGGGTCTGAATTTGCACATTGTGATTGCGAGTGGTCATCACTAGGAAATCTCTGCAAGCATGTTATCAAAGTTAATATGATCTGTGAAAATATGCAGAGCTATCAATCTTCCATGTCGTTGCAGTCGTATAAGAATATCCTAACAGATATTTGGGAAAAACCGATGGATGATTCTGTTGATTTGGACATTTCTACTGCCTGGACATGCCAAATGCTCGATCAAATTCAAAAGCTTGTTGAATTGAATAATTCAGCTGATATTGGCGATTTAGTGAACAATATGCCATTGAAATGGCTTGCTAAAAAAGCCAGAACAGCGTGTAGCAGGCCACCCTCAACTCTTGCTTTACACGTAAGCTCCAAGAGTCACACAAGCAATGCTGCAGCTCGTAAAAAGAGTAGAAAACGGAAGAGATTGTCTCGTTTGAGGTGATGATATTTTTTATGCTCGTAACTGGAACTTCTAATCCCTAGTCCGGGTGCGCACGTCTGAAATCGAAACCGTCTGCATTCCTGATGGGTGTTGAGTGATTGATGAAGGCTGAAGTGGAAGCATACCCTCGTTTATGAAGATTGATATTTAGTCTGTGCTCCGTCAACCTTTCGACTTTAGTTATGAGCCTTGATATCAACTTACATGTGATGTATCAGCATAAATTGTTGGAACAAAAGTTCATCGGATAGGAGATAGGGATAATAGAAGCCACCCAACTGTTATTCTTGATTTTTATTTGACTGGCTTCTTAGGTCCTTTAAAATGCTTTGTCTATAGATTCTTCAGGGTAATACGCATCTCCTGGAGTTATCATGCAGTACCAAAACTGTTCACAATTTTGTTTGATGAAAAGAAAAGGATTTCATTTTATCTTTCACTTGATTAATTGGTTTTCTGAATGGGTCACTCTGATAACCGATGGAGTTGGCTTAGCCAAACGAATGAACCCATGTCCGTTTTATTTTCTTAAAAACAAATTGGATGTTAAAGCATATCCTTGGCTTATATTTCTAAATGGGACCCAAAGCTCGAGTCCACCACAGAATTCGACTCAAACACAGCATAATTTTGCCAACTGGAGTGAGGAAATCTCACCCTATCCACGTTCCAACCACACCCCTTCATCCAACCATCTTCATCACTTGCCCAGATACCAAAATCTCTTTACAAATTTTCAAATTCTTAAAGCCTCAGTTCCATCGAGCTGTTCGGAATTTCTGCAGAAATGGCCACCATGAACTCCAACATTCTGGCCTGCAACTTTGCCATTTCAGGGCCGGAGATCAACTCCAAGATCAATTTGTCTCCCTGCTTGGCCACCCCGGCTCGAAAAATGCCCGTGATCAAAGCCCAACAGGTTGACAGTAGCGACTCAGGTCGAAGAGCTGCCCTTCTTGGCCTAGGCGCCGCCATTTTCACCGCTGCTGTCTCCACTTGCTCCGCCAATGCAGGCGTAATCGATGATTATTTGGAGAAGAGCAAGGCCAACAAGGTTAGTTTACAGCTACAACACTCATAGTAGAAACTTATCCCAATAGAATATTATGGGATGTTTTAACAAGGGGCAGGTGCAAGTCGAGAGGTGGCTAATTTAGTGAATATTATGCATGTAAACTTTGGTCATAGGAACTGAACGACAAGAAGAGACTGGCAACTAGCGGGGCGAACTTTGCTCGAGCGTACACAGTTCAGTTTGGAACATGCAAGTTCCCGGATAACTTCACTGGCTGCCAAGATCTTGCCAAGCAAAAGGTTTGTCTGATTTGAAGACGAACCACTATCTACAAATCAAAATAGTAGATGTGAAGCAGTAATTTACTTGATTTATTTGATGCAGAAAGTACCATTTCTTAGCGATGATTTGGAGTTGGAATGTGAAGGGAAAGACAAATACAAGTGTGGTTCCAATGTGTTCTGGAAATGGTGATCAGATGTTAACATGACTGGAGTATATATACTTTTTCCTGCATAATGTTCTTCTTGTGATTTCAAGAAATTCTACTTTTGATTCATTAACTTTGATTTCATGTTGTAATCTTTTGCTTTCTCTTTCCCTTGGTACTTATTGATAATGTAATAATAAGTTTCATTCCGGTACCTCAAACTCGCTTTCTGTGGGCAAATACAAATTTCATTTATGCATGCACTTGTCCATATGCTTAGTAATTTGGTAAAGTGGACTAATTAATTTTAGTGAGATAAATTCAATAAAGAAACACCGACGATATGGACACATTAAGATTATTTTTCTAAAAAATAAAATAATTAAATCATCAGAATTTTGAAAGAGGTCGTGTAACAAGCCAAAAAATTTGCGCATACAAACACATGTATATAATATGTACACACATGACCCAAACATACCTAATTAGTAGGAGTGTAGTTAAAGTTAAAGGGATTTGAATAATTGATCATATATGACCCATTTGTCAATGAGTAGGTCTATTGTGAGACGGTTTCACGAATGTTTATCTATGAGACGGATCAACACTACCGATATTCACGATAAAAAGTAATACTCTTAGCATTAAAAATAATAATTTTTCATGGATGATCCAAATAAGACATTTGTCTTACAAATACGACCCATGAGACCGTCTCATACAAATTTTTGCCTTTGTCAATTTATACGATCAATTGCCATAATCAAGACGGAGATGATATTTTTCCTTCGTCTAATGGAATGTGGTGGCAAAGAAAACTGCCATATGGTAGTTTTCGGCAGTATTAAGTGCTAAAAATACGAGAAGAAATATTCTCTGATATTTTTGTATAATAATTTGTGTACCACGGATAAAAAGTTATCACATATGTTGATAATGAAAATGTAGAAAAGTTATACACATTAATTAAGAAAGTTCAAGTGGCACATAGAATGTTGTAGAATATTTTTGCTTAAAAATACAATATTAGGTTACACTGAGCCATATATTTTCAACAATAAATATACATTATCCTTAAAAAATTGAACAATATATTCAATTTTGGGTGCTCATATTTTAGATCCACAAAAGCAAATTGGGACGTGGAGCATATTTTCTACTTGTCCTAATTGAGTGGACGGCTAAGAGTTAGAATATTCTCACTTTGAATGAATTATATATCATTATGGACCTAGTCTTCCCACCCTAACATATTTTCTCACTTTCAACATATGGAATAACTTTTTCTGTTTGTTTAAAAAATGGCAATCACAAGTGATTTCAGGTTCTGGGAAGACAGAGCATCGATTCATCGACAAAGTTCTGGCTTTTCGAGTGGCGACTATGTCGAATTTCGGGTTCAAAATCACCATGATCAAGACCAATTCAGTGCCATAAATTCTCCACCATTATGGACAAAAGTTCCCAAGAATATTTCAACTCTTGATCAAGCTAAATCTCCATTCCTGCCTCACGACCACCACTACAGCAGCTGTTTATCGCCGACTTCCCGTTTGCGAGCAATCTTGGATGGTAAAAGAGAGCTCATGGAGATGATCAAAGACTTGCCAGAATCGTCCTTCGAGCTCTCGTTGAAAGATATCATTGAAGATCATGGAGAAGTGAAGGAAGTGGTATTGGTAGAGGAGAAGAAAACAGATCATTATAAAATCGGAAAAAGAATCATCCAACGGAATGATAATAAGAAGAAGAACAAAAGCAGTAAAATGTACAGAGCCGAGAGCATGGAGAGTGGGGGTTTCTTGCTGAAAATGTTCCTGCCTGCATCTTTGACCAGTTCCAAGAAGAGATCAGATTCAAGAAAATGGTCCATCAATAATGGCCCGCAGCCGGCTCCCGAGGGATCTGATAAATCACAAATTAGTACAAAATGGTGGAAGATTATGTTTATATTCCTACGAGATTACAAGAAGAGAAGAAATATCCGCAGAAACTCTAGTGAGATGGGTAGCTTTAAAGACAGGTTTGTAGTCGCTTGCTGTCATCTCATAGTGTGTTAAAAATTCCTTCAACATCAACTGTGGTTGCTAGGATTGAGCAGCAGATCAAAAATCGATTCCATTTAGTACTTAGACGGTGCTTTCAACCTCTAAGTACCAGTAATTTTCCAGCTTCCATGCGTAAATTTTATATATGAAAGTTGAAAAATCATGACTTTTTATTAGTGGTTGCTGCCACTCTTGGACTTGACCTAAATCATAATCCCATGAGCTGAGCTAGTCGGATCGGAGAGAGTTCAGCCTCAGCCCACTTGCCCCAACAAAATTGGTCTTCACATATAAACTGGCCGCTTGAATTTACACATATTTAGTTCGTCTGAAACTCAGCCCAATGTACTAAGTATTCTGGAGACCAAGAAAGAACAGATTTTCAATCATTAAAATGAAATCTTATATTTATCTTGGAAGAACAATCCAAACTCAAACCCGACAGTATAGTGAACAAAACTCTCCTTGTACTGCAGATTGGTTGGTGGTACCGACATGTCTTGCCAATGGTTGTCGTGCACTCATATGAAACGCAGATCAAGCGGACAAAGAGTCTATCTATTCTGAATCAAATTTTGCTTCTCTTTTATCATGTTAACCATGTATATATATATATGGTTCTACACTTCTACGTAACATTTTTTTGCCATTTACATTGTTATTTGAATACAATTTAATATGTATTTTTTGTTTAACAATTAATTATCTTATTGTATAATTAAAATTGAGACTAACTAACTTCATTGATTTAGGGATTTTTTTTATATTTAAAATCAGAATTAGACTCTAATTACATAATAAAACCACACACGATGTTTCCGCATGCGGTCAAGCGGGTGGGCCTCGCATGAATACCTTTATGTGGTGTGGGATTTTTTATTTTTTTAAAAAACAATAGAGGACCTTATTTTTCTAGCCATTGCAAATCGAACGGTTAATTTTAATAAAAAAATTAACGAAAAATATCCAAAAAATAAATAAAATTTATTATTATAATTATATGTTTTTTTTTGTTTTTTTTAATTAGCTTCAAAAGAATTTGTTCGGACATATTTGGAGTTTATACGTGAAAAGACAATAAAATTTGGCTTTTTTTAATCATGTATAATTTTTGTATTTTTTTTAATTGTGTATAATTTTTAATTGTTTTCTAAAATTTAACTATATGTAGTATTTTTTTAATCGTGTATGCTTTTAAATTTAATTTTTTTAAAAAAATTTAAACTTCAACGTCACCGATAGACGAACATGCGGACATGCTCTTCAAATATTTGAACAAAAAATAGTACATTATTGCGGATTTGCCGTAGTTGTTAATCTTAAAAACAACCTGAAAAATGGATTATTTGACGGAGAAATAGAAATGGAGCACGTTCGTACATCTTTCTCGGCCAGAAAAGTTGAGTGTCCCCAGAACTTCAACTCGAATTGAGCTGAATCACCACGTTTACTGTGTCTCGAAGCTATTGAATTTTCCGGTGAACCCCATTAAGCTCTAGGTGCTGCAACTTTAGTATTAAATGTTTACTATTTATTTGTATCCCGGATATGCTGTAATTTTTGATGTGGTATAATTGTTCTCTTTGACGTTGATTTTAGTCGTGGGTGTTTTTTGGGAGATATTCGTGGATGGGTTTGTGTAAAAATGTGTAATTTGCAATTGCTGAGAAGAATTTGTGGGAGTAATTGCAGTCAAAGTTGGACAATTCATGGGACTTACTAGATCTTCTTGATAGGTGGTCCAATGTTAAAAAATTGTAATGTAGTAAGATTTACTGCCGAATTGGTTCCTTTTGTTTATGCATTAGATTTTATGATGCATTCAGCTGGATTTGAGGGCTTATTGTCCTTTTGAGAGTGTAATAACTGGTATTAGACAGAACTCTGGGCTCTGAAAGTCCTTTGGGGCGCTTACTGGAGCAGCACCACTATTTCTGTATTGTGGGGGAAATTGTGTCTTCTGTCTTGCTGTAATGAGGCTGTAGCATTATGAATGTTAAGATACGGCTGGCTACTTGGGATGGAATTCATGCTCATACACATGTAAGGTTGAAGCCAATGGAAATGCTAATAAAACAAGAAAGAGCAAGAGCTTGCATCAGCTAGTATGTGGAAGGAGGATACAAATTTGAACTTTTGATTCATGTGGAAAATGATGTATTACCAAAATTATGCAACATTGTGGCAAATATATAGGTTAGGAAGTTTATGGTGGCTTAGAGTTGAGACTTGATTTAACTTGTTTCACATGAAGCCAACATGGCATTATTTTCCTCAATGTTCTCTTTACTTTCTCATTTTAGGTAGAGTTCCCCAGCACTCTTGATTTGTTTGTTTTCTTGGAAAGTGAATGTAAAAACTACCTATTTGCATTGGCATTCATCAAATTTCCTAACGAAGTTTCGCCTTACCAAGTATTTGTATATATGTTCAACAATGTCCTCAGATTCTTTCTTTGTGGAAAATATTCTAGAATCACCCTACTTGGAAACTGTTACTCTTCTTTGGATCAAACGAATTGTATATGGGTCATTTCAGCTATTTGAAATACTGGTGCCACACAGCACATTTCATGCACTTTCAATTTTGAAGTCCTCAAAATTGTTTACTCAATCCAATTTTTTTAGTTACTCCCTCTGTTTTTTCCTATTGAACTTACCATCCGATTTTTTGTATGCCCCTAAATAATTATCTGCTTTCTGATGTCAGATTACTTCTGAATTTCTTTTTACCCTGCTCAGCTTTAATTTTGAGGGTATGAAAGTTAGTGTACCCAAACTTTTCACTTTCAAGTCAAAATAACATATCAATTAACGATGGAAATGTTTTTGTTATGTTTTTGCGTGTTGGGATAAACTTTGTTAGTTATAGAAGTAGATGATTATTTTTTATGCACTTGTTGTCAAGCTAGGTGCAATATTTTGTTTCTCTAAAGATCAATGCAATGTTTTAGTTTTAATTTTTATGGTTTGGGAAAATATTTCGAGAGATGGGTTTGGGAGACTAAAAACATAAACCATGTAAAATTTGTTTAGCACGTTGTATTATGTTTGAATTGATATATTTGTGTGGATGATATAGGGTGAGACTTTTTATATTTTAACATATAGTATTTCTTTACTCAGTTTTATAAATTAATATAGTATTTTGGAGAATTGAAGATTTTAATTTACAATTCCCATTTTATTATCATATCCATCTTCAACGTCAATGCATCAAAGTGTGTGACGTATATTGTCGTGAGTATATTCAATTCACTGCACTACATTTATGCTAGTATTGTAATTCAATAATCATCTATTCTACATGAAGTGATCCACAAAATGAGTACGATTCCACTATTCTTCATTGACGTGGTGTTTTTATGCCAACAGGAACAAGCTCGGAAGGAGATCAGGGAAGAGCTTGATAAGATGCTGGAAGAGAATCGTAGAAGAGGCTCAAACGAGGGATGCTCTAGAACTGCAGCAAAAAGAGGGAGAAAGACCGAGGGAGTTGGAGTTGGAGTTGATTCAAAGACAAAAGGAAGAGGCTGCTCGAAGGCAGAAGATTGAAGAGGAGGAAGAACATTTGAATCAGACTACATTATTGGGTAAGAACAAGTCTCGAGCTAAACTGATAGGTCTATAAACTGGCGTCGCTCTTAATTTTGGTCTTCTAAATTTAAACGGGTATAAAAAAAAAGAGCATGGCCTACTTCACAAAGACTATGCAGGTTTTTAGTTTTAGTAGTTTTTTCGGGACAAGCTTAGAAGTTAGAACTTTGAGACTCACTGCAAGGGATTGGTTTAAGGTTCAAGCAAAAGGAGGTTCCTTGCACGTACTTAGGACGGATGTGCTAAGGCTAGTCACTCAACATAAAGCGAAATAAGCCATGACATTTTATGAATAATGGCTCAAACGCAAGTTAGTCCTCGAAATTCATATTTTAGTGCCTTGCGTATGTATAATAGAAACACGATTTCTTCACCTTTTTTTTTACTCATCTCTTTTTAATCCATTCCCATACACTTGTATTATCTATGAGGTTCACGATAGTAACACTTTCTTCTTCACGCTTGAACCAAACGTGACGCTGCTTAAATTTTTATTTTTATTTTTATTTTTTTAAAAAACGTAATAATTATGAGGCTCTGATCAAAGTGATGGTAACTAATTCAACAATCAATTTTTATTTTTATTTTTATTTTTTTAAAAAAGTATACATATATTGATTTTCAATATTTTTTTTTTTGACAAAAATTTGTGTGAGACGGTCTCACAGATCGTCTCTATTCTTTTGTGCAGAGCGGGACAATCGTCGAATCTTTCCCTTTTGGCTGGACCCATATTTTATCTGACAGCATGATCCCGTAGACTAGAAATTACAAGTCTTACAGCAACTGATATCTTTTTTCTTTCTCGCCTACCTGTGTGACATTATTCCAAGGAAACTCAAAACGACATCCTCTAAAAAGAAGCCTTTTTATTCCCTTTGAGAGTCAAATTAAATTTCGAAGGTTAACTTAGAATAAAAATATTTTTGTCATGCATCAATCTGATCATGATAGAAATGTATGACTATATTTTTGAAAAGTAATCTAATTTTTAGGATCGAAACTTTATATAATTTAAAAAGAAGTGTAACATAGCAAGTAAATGTTTTTAAAATTAAAATAATTTATGGGCAAAATTTATCCCTTGAAAAATAAAGGAATATTAATTAATACAGCTAATTTCAAGTACGCAGGCGTAGGATTTCACGAGTGACGTGCAAAAAGAGAGAAGATCGGAAGCAAACAAACACATAAGATTCACTAATCTGGTCTTTTTTTTTTTTTTTTTTACAATTCCGAAGTATCATTTTTATTATCAAATCTTCGTCAGCCACTTACCAGACAAAATACACTAACTCTACATGTGACAAATCTTGTCCCCACTAGAATCCATCCATCCATCAGACGCCTTAAGAATACATCTGAAAATGTCATTTATCGGGTTTAGATCCATACAAACACGACTCCACGAAGAATTTTTTTTATATTAACTACTTCGTATTTATTCTCGTTTCGTGAAAATTGTTGAGTCAAGTTGCTACAAGGATACATAATGAAAATTTGTTAACCAAATCAACCATTCCTCACTAATTAAGTTAAATTTTAAATGGCAATTTAAATATTTTATTATCGATGTTTTAAGTCCAATGTACTCATATATATATATATATATATATATATATATATATATATATATATATATATATATATATATATATATATATATATATATATATACATCATACATACAGACCAATATCAGATATCACACCACAGTACATATATATAGGCTATAGCTTTCCCCTGGCTATAAACTAGAATAGATATAATTAGCTTGATAATCGATCCAAACCAATTAGAACCCTTAATTCTCTCTTGTTGATTAATTTATCTTCTTTACAATCAAGTAAAATATATAGATGGTTCAAGAAAGGAAGGTGAAGATGAAGAAAGGATGGGTTGCAGTGGAAGTAGGTCTAGAGGATATTGAAGAAGATGGTGGATCATTCCAAAGATTTTCAGTGCCAATTTCATATCTCTACAATCCTCTGTTCCGAAATCTTCTTGATAAAGCTCGCGAAATCTATGGCTACCATGCAGTCGGCCCGCTTAGGCTCCCGTGCTCCGCGGAGGATTTCCTGCATCTCCGGTGGAGGATTGAGAAAGAAACCGCCTACAACGACGGCCGCCGCTGCCAACTTCAGACGTCTTCTTCCTTTTCCTTTTCTTTTCTCTCGTGTTAATGAACTATTTTTCGTAAGTGTTGTACACTCAATCTTGATTCTTGAGAATATATAGGCGCCTGATCATACGCACGCAAGTGCTTTTCGAATTATTTTTAAAAGATTTGGCAAATATATAGTTCGTCCTTAGATTTTATTCTATTTTTCCCTCGAAGATTTCTAATATTACTATTTTGTTGGATTAAAACGTAGGTGGATATTGTAGTAGGAAGTGACAACGGACAAGATCCATGATTGCTGAAATCTTGAACAATTTTAACATTAATGTTTGAAAAATATTTTTTTTGAAGAAATATATAATCATGCTTGAACAATTTTAACATTAGTGTTTGAAAAATATTTTTTTGAAGAAACATATAATCATGTTTTTATTAATTATAATATGTTCGTGAATATTTTTGATCTCTTGAAAACGTTAAAAATACCACTCTCATAAGTTATATAATACCTTCATTTGGATCCTAAGGATGGTAATCAATGAACACGCTGGTGTCCTTCCAGCTTAGGACAAATAAAAATATTTCCAAACCAAAGAACGAATGTTTTTCATGTGATAGCATTGCCAATTTAGAAATTTCGAAAATTTTAATTTCGAATAAAAACAAAAGACAATGACAGTAAGATTAAGAATGAAAGAAGAAGAAGAAGAAGAAGAAGAAGAAGAAGAAGAAGAGAGAAGCAAAATTGGAAACAAGTATTAGGATGTTTTGCCGCCACAAGTTTCATCAATCTTGATTATTATAATTTGTCTTTTGTTTGATTAAAATATTCTTCTATTTTTCAAAATATAAATCAAGAAATCGATATTTTTGGATAATAACGAAGTCAAGCTCAAAAGAAAAAGACTAAAGGAAAGATGACAAATTTACGTAGTCATAGTTTGTGACACCATCTATATATCTATCAAAATATGGATAAAAAGTATTATTTTTCATTTATAAATGGACGAAAATATATAGACTCATGTATTCATTTTTATATGTATGTCATGTAACACGATAAGATTATTTTTGTGAAGTTGTTTATTTGTTAGGCATAAATGATGCAAAACCAAATTGTTAGCTCGACCCACCAAATTTATAGCATATGTATGTGACTTCCAAATTCAAATATGCCTCAATATTTCAATTCAAATCAATTATATGATCATTTCTAATTTCTTATTTCTTTCAAAGACTCGTCTTCTATGCATCAAAACAAGTCAGTTTTGTTGAAATAAATATTCATTATCGGGTAACAACTCTTCAATTGCTCAAGAAAAACAAAGAATTTTGTGGATAAAAGACGATGTTTTTCAATTATGAATCGGAAAAACTAGCCTTACATCCTCACTTTGATGTGTATAATATAATATATCACATGAATATTTTGGTCAATCTATTTATATGTTAGGGACATATATGGAAAAAAAATTTGTAATTCAATTGAGAAATTATTTGCACCTTAATTTATTGTTATTAATCATCCTTTAATCACAACTTAATATTCATCTTAAAAAATATGACTGTTTCGGTAGAGTAGATGCTACCTGTGGGGGCAGTGCCTTCACAGGATCTCAGCCATTGATTTTATATGGTGATTAAATCTGGGCCTTTGATCACTTCATGGGGTGTATGTGTGTTTAAATCTGGGCTTTTGATCACCTCATGGAGGCAGTGCCTCACAAGGTAGGGTGAAATAAACCGACTGTTTCTCTATGGTGCATTTAGTATTGGAAGAGATTCGATTCTTTCATTTAAATTGGTGAGTGACCGTTTAATAACTAATTAGAACATCTTGATTTTTTTTAATTAGTTCATTATTATCAATGATTTTAAAAGAGTTTTGATATTCTTTCTAATTAAACTTCTAGAAGAGTTTAAAATAAACATCTAATTGTGAATTTAATACAAACAAATAATCAAAAGTAAGCTCGAATAGTAAAATAAGTCAATATCATTAATTTTTATTTAATATTGATCAATTTTTTATGACATGAATGTTATTCATATATCTTAATATATTATTTTGCATTTTGATTCTCTAAGTTAGTGTTAATTGATTTCAATGGATTTATTATTATAATAAGAATGCTGATAATAATTATGAGATGTTAAAGTCGTCTTAACTTCGGAGAGCCTTTAAACGGGTTTTTTTCTTGCCTAATCCAAGCTTCACGTGTGCTTTCTCGGGAAATTTCGCCCTTCTGTGTTGCAGCAGTTTCCACCACCTTGATTTCTTTAACGCCTTCTTCCGGCCTCTCTGGTTTTTAGCTAATTTTCCACTGGTTCCTTCTGCCAATTTTGATTTCTTCGCGTGCCAAATGTGCCTCGAGAAAGCTTCCACAAGGCCATGGAAATGACCCTTTTGATGTTTGTCATGTATCAGAGATTTCCTCATTTTTTCAACAGCCATTTCACCATAAGCCTCATCTTCTTGTTTGGAACGTATAATTTTCCCTTCACGCTTCTTAAAAAGTGAGCCGACGTTTATCTTTTTCCAATGACTTGCATGACGATGATTATCATGGCTATCATGGTGATGGTGGTGGTCGTGATGGTGATGATGAAAGATAATTGCCAATCTGTCTTTCAAACTCTTCCACGTTTTACTTGGTTTCTTATGATTTATAACACTAGCTGATTTGCTGATCCTTCCAGGAACCTTCTTCCTTGACGAGGACTGCATCGACGAGTATGTAGATCCTGCATGATGGTTCATTGGCTGATAGTATGATGAATATCCTTCACTTTTGCCACTGCTGGAAGTTACTTCAGGAGTTCCATCACCACTCGTGGACGAGTATAGATCGTCCTCAATCTTGCTTGTACAACTGTCATAGTCTCTCATAGTTCCATGTGATTGAGGAGAAGCTCCGCTTTCACTGTTTGTACTTGAAGTAATATGGTGGCTTCCAGTCTGATCTGAGAACGAATAATCTTCACCAACACTGCCATAACTGCTAGCTTGCTGACTTTCCGTGTTTGGCGAGTACAAACTAGAAGCCGTATCTTCCAATTCTTTATGATTTAAAGACGACCTTGATGAAGTCATAGAAATTCTGCTTGTTACAACTCCATTCTTGTGTTGTCGTTCTGATTGATGTGAACGTTTTTGAAGTGTTGCAGTGGTGTTAGGCTGATGCTTTTTGACACGTGTTCCCCATTTCGAAGTAATGTTGCGGCTAGAATCAATGGATTCAAGTTTTTTACTAAAAGTTTGGTGCCCAAAAGTGTTTGCCGGCTTCGATAGTTGACATACTCCATATCTAGTACTCCTCTCATTTTTCATAGCTAAACGAGTTTGATGTGGACTTTCCATTTTAGGCACAGACGAAAAGGTGGAAGGCCAATTAAATGTTTCCTGATCAGCCGCAACAGCAACATTCCAGGCGTTAGGCCCAAAATCATTACGAGTCGCTCTCCAGTTTCCTGACTCAATTTTGTCCATACCATGAATATGCATCTTAGGCTCTACATTTGATTCTCTCATTTCGTAGGTCCCTCCACTCCTGGAAAAATGACCGTTTGATTGGCAGAACATGCTATTTGTTGGCTGCACCTTCGCCAACGGCTGATTTATCACTTCTGTTGACACACCGTAGACCTGATGCGATGGGTAGTTTAGAGGGCTCTGAGCACTTTGACTTGTAAGTTTATATACTATGTCGTTGCTATCCATATTTTCATGTTGACCAGAAAATTGCCCAAACAGGTGCACATTATCTGATCCTATTTTCAAATTTGAGATGCATGACTCAAGCTGCTCAATTGCTTCAGAAGCCTCTTTGGATATAGAGTCAGCTTCCTCACGCTTGTGTATGGCTTTAAAGTTAGAATTACATACTGTAGTTATGTCTGGTACCACTGTGTCTGATGAAAATCCCGTGGATCCAACACCGCTCAGGTTACTCACAAAAGGTCCTATCTGTCTTCTCTTGTCTCCAGTCTTCGACTCAGTTGTCTTATAACGCAATACAGATCCAGTTTCTTGCTCAATGTTCGAAGGAACATACTCAAAGTGATTGTTCACCTCATGCTGTGGATATGCTGATTTGTCTGGATATTTAGCAGCAGCATCATTAGTTACCATTTGCTTTATGGTGCTTCGCTGACAAACCCTGCAACGTTTCTTCCCAAATTCAGCTCCATTTACATCAGCACTAGGTGTTGATTGCTCTTTGGATTCTACTTGGCTCCTTTGTCGAATACATATTTGGTCGTTCCACGATTTGAAATCTAAACCATCCACTTTTCGTTCTTTGTCAAATCCCCGGTCATTTCTAAAACTCTGTTCCACTTCTCTAGTCATATGGAGTCGAGAAGCTTGTTCCTTAACGGCGTTATTTGTTTGCTGCTCATCTGCAGCACATGGTGTCTGTGATACTCCCGCTTGACCAGCAAGTATCTATGACATTGAATCAAACTAAGAGTCAGAGGACGAGTAATCAGCACAGATTAATTATGGATCCAATTCCATGGAAAGACTGCCTTAAAAATCCGAGCAAAAGAAAAGCACAAAAATTACATTGAGTGAAAGAAATACAGGACATTACCTCGTAACACACTTTGAGGGCCCTTTGAGTTGCTGAATCCAACAAATACTTTAGAATAACTCGTGCATGCTTATCCACCTCCTGTTCAAAAAATAATAATAACAATAATACGAAAGGATCTTATGAATTAAACAAAAGCCCTGGCAATTGTAATATCTATAATATGTTGGAACAAGCCTGGAGTCTAAGATGAAGGCAGAAAAAAGAATTTATGGAAGCATACCATATTGGAGGCTGGATTTGTCATACCGTCTCCATCGCTTTTAAGAATACCATACAATCTCTGTAGAGCTAGAAGATCTGATTTCATATCCCTGGCATCCATTACCTAATAAACAACAAAGTTATGAAATGCATGTCACCAAAAAAATGTAAACGTATTAGCAAACAAAGTTAGGTTACTTTAAATGACGATGAAACATAATAATCACTAGCAATCGAGGCCCTCAACGAAAGTAGGCTGTAAAGATAGTTTATGAAAGAGCAAAAAAACAATAATATTGAAATGGAGAAAAACCAAAAATAAATTCACTGCAAAATAACAATTATACTGAATTAAAGAATACCAACCACTGAATTTCAGTAACTGCTCCGAGAACAAAAAAGAAATCAAAAATCACGCACATAGAAGCCATCACAAACGAAATCAAACAGGTATAGCCGATTCTTACCTAGATTGTTTGCCTTCCGGATTAGCAATTCGGTCGATTGTGAGTTCGATTGAGCCGTATGTTATCTCGATAAAGGAGTTGGGAGCAAAAGCCGTAGGTTTTGGTTCTGTTCAAAACCAATATGAAATCCAACATGGTATGCAAGCAGTCATCAAACTGAAATTCCGTTTGAAGAAAAGCCAACAATGCAAGATGAAAACTGAAAATAACGTAACTTCTTTCCATGGATCGTTCTGACGATGCAACTACCTTTTGTATTTTTGATTGATTGAACCTCGTCTCAAAGGGCCGCCTGTTTTGAAATATCAATCAATTTAGGCCCAATTATTTCCTAAAAGTTCAGTAAATAAAAGTTTTTCATATTTTGATTATTTATAATTATAATAATTAATTAATATCTATATGCACTGGAACATAACGGCCTTGTTTTTATATCAAGCCATCGTGCCCGCCGTTGGTAACTCCGTCCTCCGTAAACTACATTCAATTTAAAATTGTCATTTTATGTATGAAAACACGTTTTTAACTTTAACAAGCTTCGAAAATTAAGCCCATTTCTCCCCCTCTTGCCAGTTAAATAAAAAAGATATTCACGAGTATAGCACTCGGGCAGGTATAAACTCAAAGATAAGATTGGTTCCATGGACTGATCTGTTTATTTGCACCAACTCGATACGTATATATTGAATATCTTCCTTGGTACAAGTAGATATATACAAAATCATCTTTAAATTTTCCTTCAAGGCGTATTGCTCATGTATATATATTTAATAAAACATGAGATGAAGCATCTCGAATGCACCCATACGCAGCAGCCAATACATAGACCAGAACACCTGGACTTTTAATGGTATTTCTTACGTATGTAAGAACACAAAAACGATCGCTTGTAAGTTGTTCCTTTTTACCATTTCCGCCCTCTCTTTTGCCCTTCTCTTGACACCCTGCCGTGTAAGTTGTAACTAAAACCTTCACAAATAATACTAAATTTGCGTAATCCATCGTATAGTTCCATATAATGGCTTTGCATATCATCCCCTACGACTGAGTCATCCCTTCCATGACATCATATCTTAGTACGTTTCAGGTAGACCAAAACCCCTATGCAAGATAAAACCACTGCCCCTGCAAATATCCCAGTGCGGAGAGGGATCAATCTACCTCTCCGTGCAGTTTCTGATTCAGATGACAGCTTGCTCGTTACTTGACTGGCATCACAGTAATCCAAATGTAATCTCAAAACCTGGTTGACAAAAAAAGACGCGAGATATAAACGCTGACATAAATACAGCCAAAATTATCAGAAATTAATATAAGCCCACTGGAAGCTAGGAAACATAATAACAATGAATACAGGTGCAATTTGCCAAGCTTTACCAGCCGCTAGCAGGCGAAGCAAGTGCAACATACAAAAATGTGGTCAATTATAAGCCTTCAGTATATATGCCACTGACCACATTCTAAGCTCCTTATCTTTTTATATCAGATTGTGTTTATCATACATCATAAACTATATAAACTAAAATGAGTATGATTCAGAAGAAGAAGCATGCTTCTTGGATGCAAAATTATATAATTGTGCATTTTATGATGCTAAGAAGTAGATATCAAAAGCACATGATAGATAAAAAGTGATTCATGAAAAACTTGGACATCACAATAATTTTGTTGATGACCATTTATACTTGCGTTGATTTGTAGAATATAGAAGATAAGAAAGCTATTTCTTCTCAAGAAAGTGGATTATAACTTAAGAATCAGACTTTGAACAAATAATTTGAGGCCACAAGAGATTCGGTTATAAGAATGAGGTTGCTGCATACTCTGAGATCTAAATGTGTCAGCATTGGAAGAATGAAAAGACAGATTTTTTTTAGTGCCGTGGCTCTGTTAAAGATTCTAAAACCACCATCAGAAGTAGCAGGGACGTGTAGTGGCTGTGTAGAACAGACTGGCATTAGAACCACCAAAAGCTACAAGATTCTTACTATGCAGATGTTCTAAATCTTTTCCTCCATCAAGAAGAGAGAGTGAATGTCCTTGTAAGATGTGGTTCGTAAAAAAATCATTCTCACACCTTTAGTCCCACTGATCTTGCATGGCTAACAGCACTGACAAGATCCGAGTCTGTCGTGAGCAGGACTTTATCTCCTTCATCATCTTCATACTAAAACAGAATTAGGAAAAGAAGTTAAAAGGTTTTAAATAGTTTGATGGCAAAATTTACCAAAATTATTCTATGTTCTTTTTACTCACCAAAAGTTGAAGGCAAATCTGATCGTTTGATGCACCCACCCTTTGCATAACAGCAGAAACAAGCTCAGATAAATTCTCAAAGCCTGAATGGGAGGAATCGGAACATGGAACATCAAAAGGGATGACTATGGTCATTAAGCTTGATAACAAAAAGACTTGAGTCAACCAAAAATTCGAGCTCACTGACTAATACAACTAAAAATTGGCAACAGCCATGCATATAAACCCCATCAACATTCTCATAGAGCACAATGTGAGTTCTTGTTGCACAGATACTTTGACATGTTATATATATTTTTCTTCATTTTCTTCTTCATTAGTTTCACAAAACCAAAAACTAAATGCCCAACCAACGCTTGATGCTGCTGCTTAAAAACTGATTTTGAAAAACAATTTTGTGTTTATACAGGAAATGGGCAACAATAAATACAATACCAAATAAAAGATATACAATCATATGTCAGAGTAAGAATCAAGAGGTGTTCAGTTTCATCTAACGCCTGCCACCAATAAAGTCTGAACTCACCAAAATTAAATCGATGCACGCGTCGTTCATGGTCCTCAAATTTGAAAGAAAATGAATTCCCAAGACCCAGAGGTGGGTATGTAGACTTTGTATTTTCTGTTCCTTCTGATGGCATATATTGGGACATTGACATCTCACTGTACAGCAAAGCATGCAAGGACAGCTGTCATATCTATAGATCATTTAGTTAAATAGTTATGTTCTGAATAGAAAAGGTGAAGGAAAACCTATGAGTGTCATAATCATCTGGAGGTTCTAGATTTAGTGCTGAATCCCAGAACTTTTGCATCACTGTATTTGCTACATCATTGGCGACATCAGAGCTACTTTCAACCTTCAAAGAATATTTAACCTTCTCAATTCTCTAAACTTTCCGAGGAAAATCATCACTACCATGTTCACTTTAATTCCATTTCGTTCCCATTTTATTAAATGTTGATTCTTGTTCATATAAATAAATGCATATTTCAAAAACTTTTGACCCGTCAGAAATGCCTCAGTAAAAGAATATGCACTCACATTCACAAAAAATCTCTACTTCTACATCATAATTACTCTTTAAAGCAAAAGGCAGAGTAAATAAATACAAGATCCTGTAAAAAGTTAGATATAAGCAAAAGAAATTGGTAAGAGAGCTGACTAAAGTTATTTTATGCAAGATCAGACAGTCTTACGTAAAAAAAAATTGCCATTAATATTCAAAGAACTAAAAACAAGGTAATAATATCATCAACTCTTTATACTTGTGATAGATAACATGGCCATCAACTTCCACACCTGGAAGAATTCACTCAAGTTACCAAAACTCGAAAAAAGATGGTATCCCTTGAAAAAAAAATAAAGATCGCATGTAAGAAATAGAAGACACGAAGTTGGGAACATTAGGCAATAAAAAATTTAAATTGTTCTAACTAAACATAATGAACACTGTTAAATTCCACAAATATACCAAACATGAAGGTGAAAACTCGGAATTTTGGTGACAAGAAAAAAATGTCAAAAGGTAATAATCAATACATTATGCACCGGCCTGAAAACAACACTCAAAGGGCAAAAGAATTTTACCATAGAAATTGCTGCCTGAGTTATCTGCAAAACATCCATGCAGGCAGCAATACCTCCGTCTGCTCTCCCAAATAATATAAAATGTATTAAAAACTTAAAGCCTGAAATCAAATCTTTTTGCTTAAAATACAGAAGGATGGAAATACACTCACCTTTTTCCAGAACAGGTAAATGTAAAAATTTCCCATCATGCATTATATGCAATGCTTCAAGGATTGTTGTCTCCAGTGTTACACATTCAGGATTCTGTGTCATTACCTTGACAAAGAGAAGTAGCATTGGAAAAAGATAAAGCAACATCTTCATCCAAACAACCGTGGAGTAAAATTTCGGTAACGCAGTCCACTAGGTCATTCAATTTTTAGTTTATACATTACATAAGTGTTTTTCACCACAAAATACAGCACAGCCAAAAGCCTAAAACAAAAAAATCAACTGGCTGAAGTCTGATCTATGGTCAACAACCAGATCAAGCAGAAAGGGATGCAACAATTCTCTCAGAAAAAAGATTGTTTATCACGTGCCTGGGGGCTGGGAAACTATTGAGAAAGGACATTTCAAAGTTCAAACAAGAACAAAAGATGGTGGAAAAGGTCATAAAGGCAGCAAACAAGACACCTAGCAAAAAATGGGAAAACTTGTGAGAACACTTGCAGAAATTTGAGTTTACTACGTCAATACTATCATAACAACTAGGGAGCAAAAAGGATCTCATGATAACTGTCTTTACAAGACATGATAATCTGATCATATCATGTAAGTCACGTGATTGATGATGCAATAAGAGAACACAACACTATTATGAAACTGGAACAAGAAAGAAGCAGCTCCAAACCTTTTCCACTAAAGTCAGCTCGGGAGAGAGATTTTGGGCCACAACTCGCATGAGTATATCCTTTGAACTGCAACAATATCAAAATAATAACCATGAGCAAGGATAAAAAGCACAGATCAATTCAGACTCCGCTACATGAATATATAACAAAGTAAAAGAAAGATATTCTGGACAAAAGTCATACGTTAATATCCCCTGAATCTTATTTCCTGTCATGACAACCACCGAATTGACTCGTAATTCACGCATCTTTTTAGCAGCAACATAAACAGGATCTGAAGGAGATATTACTGCAACCCTGAATTTGTGATAAATTACAGAGTAAGTTTAAATGCAGAGCCAATAAGACAATTTCCATCTAAAGGAATAGGCTAGCAAGTTCCGTTTTACCTAGAATTATCGGAAATGATAGCTGATAAAGAAGGTTTGAAAATGCGTTCCCTGAGAGTTTCTACAAAAGCTGATGGTGCTGCAATACAGAAGAAAACCAAATTAAACAAAAAAACAACTATAGTGGAATTTGAATTAGCTGACAAACAAGCCTTTTATAAATTTTTATAGAAAATATTCCTTGTCGAGAACCATTATTTTACAAACAATAGCCACAGAAATACCAACTGACCCGAGAAATTGCTCCTGAACTGACGTTCAACTCCTTCAACTGCTGCTGCCATGGCACTTCCCTGCTCTGCGGCCTTCTCCATTCTCGATATGGCATCATAAAGACATTTTGTGATATCTAAAAGAGCTATAACTTCTCCATTCTCAACAACAGGGAGGTGCCGGAATTTACCTATTGTAGGTAAAAGGAAAGCAGGAAAAGTTGACACTGTACTCATAAGTAAAATGTGCATGTTTCAAAACAGATTGGTGGAGCAACTTAACTGAAACATAAAACCTAAGCTGATGAATTATTAGGCTAAGAGTAATTTTTTAGGCATATCTTGTTGGAAAAAAATGGAAGCAGAGTGGTAGCATAATATATACTTAGAATTGACATTTCAAAGAAAATTATAACCTAGGTAATTAAAATATTTAAAAAATGATGACACAGGTATCAGCAACGTTTGAGGTCATAAAGCAAGGCAACCACCCAAGTTCAAGGAGCAGAACCATTGCCACATGTTTAAAAAGCTTGTTTTTTATCTGGTGATCAATCTACATGTATATTATTTCAAATTCACTTTCTTACAATCAACCAAATTCAAAAGGCTTGTGCAGTAAGCATTGCGATAAGGAAAAAACGACTCAGAAGAAGCAACCTTGAACCATCTTCTGAAGAGCCTCAATAGCCAATGAATCTGAATTCACAAATATTGGATTTCTTGTCATCACTTTCGAAATTATTGTTTGCTCTGGCCTCAACTCCTCAGCTATTACTCTGGTTGCAATGTCCTATTCATACAAGACCATAGTTAGTATAAAAAAATCCTAGACGATAAAGTTATGTGTTAGATCTTAATAGAATTGGAGATCATTAGTTCCATGACAGATAAGGTGATCACTGCAATATGCCTATTCAGAAACATTGCCTTATAATGCACCTTCTTCCATCTCCTTCAGGAAAAAATAATTTAAATATTCAAAAACAACACAAGCAAACCAAACACATTCACTGTAATCATGGATCGATTGCTAGTTACACACCTACATGAATACCTTATCAGTTACAATTCCAGAAAGCAGAGCATTAGCATCAGTTAGCAAGACAGCATCAACACGCCGGGCTGCCATCCTCCTACAGGCATCTGACACAGTGGTCCCTTCAGGAATTGTAAGTGCCTTTGATAGCCTTAGTTTCTTCACCGTCCTTTCCCCAACAACAGAGCTACATATACAATCAACAGATATGATGCCAGCACAGTGCATAGACAGGGAGTGGTACAAAAGATGGAGTCAAAATATACATTCAAACATACAAGTAAAAGACGGGGGGTGGTTGGGGGGAAGCGGGAAACAACTTTATATTTAAACCTAAATTGTCTCCCTTGATACACTGCACTGGGAAAAAATGCACCAATACCATGTTAAAAATATAATAAGATGGCCACTGGCTGGTTAAAACTTTTCACTTACAGATGATACATGGATGACAATTTAATGCAACAAAATACTAAAAAAAACCAGATGAGAAACTGAAACAATCTACATAGATAATGACAGAATATGAGTGCAAGGAGCAAGCCTAACCCCCGACAACTACCATTATAGGTGAGATCTCTTCATGCTTATTAGTCATTCCACAATTGTTGTAGAGCCAAAACGGGACACGTAACATTATCGACACTCACCTGGTCCCCCTTTCCACTATATTGACTCTCTTGACAAGAGCACCGATATTGGGATTTAGGCCATAAGTCTAAAAGAAAGTCCAAACCCAAAAAGCCAGCCTTTTAGGTGGAACTGTGGAAGAAAAGAACCCCTCAAACCTAATAGGCACTCCACATTTTACAGTGAAGGAAATGTAGACACGGACAATACTACAAACAGTTGCACAAAGGTAGTCTTTTCACAGGTTGCCGAGCCTTCTGCTAAGTCAACTTTCTGAATGAGTGTAATAATGTTAGGACTTAAGGCCATAAGCCAAAGAGAGAGCCCAAATCGAAAAACATTGCTCTCTACATTGGGGATATTGTCAAAATCAAACTTATTAGTCACTTCATAACTCATATGAGGCCATGGTGGGACATGGAACATCGTAAATATATCAATACTAGCTATTTACCAAAAGACCATGTTAATTTCCATATATATCACTCTCAATACACATCTGACCGATCCCAGATTATCTATATCATAAATTCCAAACCCACATGTGCATTTAAATTTTCTGCCTCTAAGGATCCACGTAACAAGCTAAATTCCTCTTAACACCGCGGACGCTAGCAGTCCCACAAGTGATAGAGGTTGTTCGAGTTCCGGACTCAGAATATTTCAGCTTCAAGATTTAATCTTTTTCTCCCAAGCCCCATCATTCCAAAGTTGAGCTTAATTCTTAAATACGATACAAAAAAAATTATTTAATAACAAGAAATTTTACACGATAAAATAAATCAGGGAAGCTTACGATTGAGTAGGGGAAGTAGGCTTGGCGTGAAACCCATTAGCGGCGGCGGCGGCGCCGTTATCGGAAGTTGAAGCCGACGACTTCCTCACGGTGGATGAATTGCGTCTTTGAATCGTACTGCTGCGTCTGGGTGGCGGAGGACCCATTTGACCACTCATTTCTCCCCGTTATATCTCGTTTCAATCACCCTGTCATCTTCGATGACAAAAATGTACGGGGAATTAGGGCAGTTATTCAGGGTATGCCCCAAACCTCTCCCCTCCAGAAGAGCCGCAGCATAAATTTTAATGGAAGCTTGCTTTATATATATTTATTTATTTAAATGGTTGAAATCAAGTGTCTCTTCATGTTGGTATATTTCAGTTCTTACGTTAATGAGTGGCTCTCGCTGTACTCCAACCAAATCCAGCATTGGCAAACACCGACTTTTATAGTTGCTAACGACTTTTCAGGTCCACAAAAATTATGAATCTGTGAACAGCAAGGGTAGGTTACTTTAAGTGACGATGAAACATACTTGTCATTTTTGTAACCATACATTAACATATGTATTTATGTTTTAAAACACAAAGATTATTGAATTTATTACAATATCTTTAAGTTAAAAAATTAAAACTGATCATTGTGTTGCCCTAGATAAACCAAAGTTTCTGGGAATTTGTTTCAGTATGGTATCAAAATCACAAGGGTCCAACGTTCAAGACCTTTAAAATAAGGAATCCCATTTATTTCATTATGTTGGTCCCGAGTGATGTTTATTATCTAACACAACAATTTTGATAAGACGCTATCAATAATTAATTTTGTGAGATATGTCTTTTATTTGTCTAAAAAATATTACTATTTATACCAAAAATATTACTTATTATTAAAAATATAAACATAATTAACTCGTGTCACGGATAAAAATATGTTGAACTCCTTTGCAAGAGACTTATCATATCTAATATTTGACCAACTCCGATATTTTAGATACCAATTTAGTATACATTTTCCCATTATCTAAGAAGAAAGTGCTAGGCTCGAGCTTACAGAACAAGATTTCAGTAGAGGTAATAAATAAACTTCCGTCTGGTTGAGAAACGAGGACACGACTGCTTCATAAAAAAACCGTGAGTTGCCACATATGTTTGACATATAATTTCTAGGCAAAAACTTATGTGAACCAGTTTCACGGGTCGTATTTTGTGAGCCGGATCTTTATTTGGGTAATCCATGAAAAAATATTACTTTTTATACTAAGAGTATTACTTTTTATGGTGAATATTAGTAGAGTTGACCCGTCTCACAGATTAAGATCCATAAAACGATCTCACATAAGACTCACTCTAATCTCTAACACGCAAGATCCTTAACTCCAAGCCCCACCGCAGGCCGTCCAGAAAATTGGAAGCCTGAGTAATTTTATAGGGAATATTTTATATATATTTTTTATTAAATATAAAAATGTTGTATACGAACTGATAATTAAATATACATGAATTAACCCTGTAGGTCTGCTCACGAGTAACAGATGAAGCTATGTATAATAGAAACACATAAAAATCATCAAAACAATGAAGCGCAAATAATTGATTTTTGTGACAAAATACATATAACAAAACAAATAAAAATTATAATTTAAATACTAATACATGAAAAAAATTATTATAATCGAATTGTGTAAAATATCAATCCAAGAGCTAAATAAACATTTTACAAGATTATAGAATCTTGGAGACCAAAATCCAAATCAACTAAAAATAAAACACCAACCGCAATACACGAAGGGATAAGAGAAAATGCATTCAATAGAAAACAACACAATATATAAATGGCTCAATTTGATAAACATAACTCACCTGAGTGGATAATTTAACAAAGAAAGAGAGAGACGTTTTTTAAGAATAAAGAAGGTTTTTTTTACGCGAAGAAATGTGTAGCAATAGTATAAAAATTTGACCACCAATTTAAATTTTCTGCAAAAGATTTGAGATGCTCACTAAGATATTGAGTGACAAATAAAAATAAAAATTGAGCACCCACCGAAGGGAGGCCCTAGGCTGCCTACCATTGGAGCCGGCCCTGCCCGACCAGCTCGAGCCATATACAGCTAATTGCAAAAGAAATCTAACAGAGATAAAACATAAGTTAATCGAAAGGATAAATGTACCACAAAAATCGTCTTGATCTTAATATGTCCGGTATACAGTAACTGTATTTCATGTGAATTAAGGCATGACTACCCTAAACATTCTATTTTCATATATATAAACAGTGGTAAACACAAATTAAGCAGTGCCCGGCATATTTGCCTTGCTCGATTGAATAAAATCACGGTTAAAGAATGATATAACGGATCTGATAATGATTCACCATAGAAACACCGTAATGATATACACTGTTTCCCCCATCGAGCTAGAGTTGAGGGATGCTAAGAGATCCAACTGAAAGTAATCTGGGCAATATCTGCAGTGCACCATTGCTTGATTTAGACAAGCAGAAAATTCTATAATATAGTTACTGTCAGCAAGAGGATTTAAACGAACTATACCTCGCCCAGGCGCGTACTAATTTTTAAAGGAACAAAATCATCAGCTCTAGTCACGCCAACATTTACAATTGCCGTAGAAGCACCAGCCTCGTGAGCAGCCCTGTACAAGAGTACATAAAAGTACTGAGTGTATTTCGTATCTGATGGAAATTATAAATTCATGACGGCCCAAAGCTCTATATAAAATCTTAGAAGTGTGATAACTGCCCAATCTACAGTGCCCTTGGCGTATAAGCTAACAATATCAAAGGTAAATTTTTTTATTTATTATCAAGAGTACATTCATTTTTAATTATATGTAAGTGGTAATCTTCCATAACTATAGAGATATTCTATTTCACATCTTAAGCTGTCGCTTATGAGAAGTGTAATGCACAACCTTTTCTTTTACCCATTTCAGGATTTCAAAACGTGTGGAAAATTTCAATATTGTTGGGCAAATATTTGTATTTTTCACTGAATATAATATTTATGTTCTTCTCTATAATATCCTAATAGAATAAACAGTGGGTAAAAATTAGTATGGAATATACTTGATCAGCCGGAAAGCAGACATGGTCATCAAAGATGAACCGAGTGCAAGGAAAGCATCACATTCCTGTGCAGCTTCCATTGCTCTATCTGCTCTACCCTTGGGGACATTGTCGCCAAAAAATACAACCTGGCAGTGTCATACTGCATGTTACAAAATAATAAACAAAAATTTCTGTAGAACATTAAACAAACTAAAATAGTATAATGAATTACCATCGATTGTCTATTTTTAGTGGCACATACACAGATAAATGGATACATATATTAGCTATGTAAGTAACAATGCTTAATCACACCATTCAAAACTTGGTGCCAGGTTTTCTGGGATCGCTAAAACCACGTGAAAAAGCAAATTGCTTACATCAGGTTTCAGTATTCCATTGCATTTATGGCAACTAGGAATATGATATTCCTCCTCCCAGAACTTCTCATCTATTTCAATATCTCCATCAGGCCTCTGTTTCATTCCAAAGCTCTTATCCGAGCGGCTGTCATAATCTAGACTCTCAATTGCTTCTGCCCACTGTAATCATATTAAGTTTTTTGCTTCAATTTCTATAGAAACAAACACGACATGATGGCTAAAAAGATTACCTTCGATCTTTTCTGTAACACAAAGGAAGGAGCCAACTAATATGGAATGGAATTTCTAGTTCTTGTGATTCTCAAGTTTGTAAATTAATAGCTTGCATGAGTGGTGACCATGAATCAAGTCTTTATTGTTAAGAAAAATGAAGCCTTCAGAATTTAATGATACATCATAAAAGAGAGAAAAAAATATGATCGAGTGTAGTGTTTTGATGGTGCAAAGCCATGCTTTAAAAAAAATTAACAAGACTGACAAAAATATATCAACTTCTATGTGTTTCCAAGTAGAATATAGCTCAAAGAGAGAATAAAATATTATCACTAGAGAAAAACAAAATATATCACTAGCGAACATTTATCAGTTCATATAGTCATTTGAGGACCTGCTAAGCAAACATTCGTACCTCAGAATCGCAATAAAGGGGTCACTGTCATCCTAAAGAAAACTATTAAATGTAAGAAGGAGAAATCTAGGAAAGATGGTTGAATTACAGACAACGTAAAAGAAAGTAAGAGCTGATCGGGACTAAGACTGATACTGTCCAACATGCTGCCAGTAGGATCATAGCAGAAGCAGATACATCAGAGTCAAACATATAAAAATAATATCTTCAATAGAACCTCATAAAAATCAAGAATTTGATTGAAACCTTAGATTTGACATGTCACAGATAAGTTTGTCCCGACAAGATTTCTTCTTTCATTCATTTCTTTTCTTTTGTTTTTTTGAGAAATCTTGTCATAAGATTTAATGAGAAGTAGCCTTTCACATGCTGCATGATGTATTTAAAGAAAGTGATTTATTTTCAAAATAAAAATAGAAAGTTCCTCAATTATACTAATCCGAACGAATAATAACTGAAGAGTAAATTCTTGGATAAACTACAGTCGAGAACAGAACTCCAATTCAGATATAATCATTTATACCAAAGGACAAACCTTTGGATTAAGAGCCTTCACTTGATCTTGAAATGAATCTCGGGATATAGAAAAACCACATTCTGTACAAGAAACAATATATACAGTCCCGTGTAATTCAAGAGGGTTGTTACCAGCACGATGGTGCAACCTGAGAAAAGAAGGGATATGCTGTCATTGTAGGAAATCTAAAAGAGAAGAGGTGCAACCTGAGAAAAGAAGGGATATGCTGTCATTGTAGGAAATCTAAAAGAGAAAACCTCACATGACAAACCATACCGATCTACATTTTGAGTCATCATAAAACTTATACGACCAGCTTTCTCGAGAGATGCCAACGCAACATGCGCTGGCCCTGGTTGTGCAGCAGTAAATCTTCTCCATCCAGCAAAGCTCCTTGCCCAGTACCGCCTCCGGGAGCGAAGGGAACGGAGAAATTCCTGCTCATTGAGATAGTACGAGTCTAGAACTTAAATACCCATACAACACAAAATATGGACAAACACACAGCACATACAATAAAGCATCGGTTTAAAAGTGTCGTAAGCAAACAAATCAAAACTAACAAGAACTATAGAAGACAAATCTTTTACGCCTTAAAGCATTGAGTTTAAGCAGTCGAGATGCCAGTGTTGCATTGATGCCCATGATGTACATGTATTAAGTTTAACTATTAAGTTGAACAGGAAGCAGTCCTGTCCAGAATTGATTGATAAAGTAAATATTGACATGACAAGCACCGACATCCTTTAACTTCAAAATTAAGTAAATATAAGCTACTTTTCCTATGCATTTAACTGGATTTCCCAAAGCTATTGCTAATTTATGCATGACTAGATTTTTAGTCATCCTGGTTTGAATTTGATAAAATTGCTGTGAGTCAGTCCAACACTTGTATTCAGTACTGGTGAGTGAAATTTAAAATCCTCTAGCACGAAATTTATGAGCAAAGCAAACTTTTTGAAATGATCACAATTGCATCGGATTCACACCTCCATTTTAAATTATGCAGCACACACCCAGACTATAGAACTGGGGCAAAAATCTCAAATGAAATCTAATATAACACAGAGAAGATATAAAAAGGCAGCAAATGCTTTCTAATCACCTGATGAGTTATTGGCCGAAATCCAGTACTGTAAGCTCCATTTGGACTGCAAAATGGTAAATACCAGAGCTTGAAAATAGGTATTTAAGTAGATAAAGTGATTGACTGATTAAGTTTTAGAAGCTGAAACAAAGTCAGCAGTGACAATCATTAAAAAATAAAGATACAGAGCCAATATTGTAGTTTGCAAATTCAATACCGAGCTGTAAATTTCGTTTCTGGTTAGAATTTTCAAGCTAGATTGCCATGTTCAGATATCAGGGAAATCTTCAAGTCAACATGGAAAAGTTGTAATTTTTAGCAGCCAGGAAACTTCATTAGTAATATTGAGTCCAGCAACAGATGATCAGATAATGAGTCTGTAGTCCGGATACTTAACATTATTACAGAAAATAAAGAAGGTCATGACCACAAAACCTATTAGCATGTCACCGCATAACCAGGTAAACACTTCCATAGGAGGTCAAAAACAACCTTCTATAATCAGGAATTCCACTCTCCGTGCTTATCCCAGCTCCAGTCAAGACAACAAGCTTCGAACTGCAAAAAACAGCACAAAATAAGTATAGTTCAATTTGCATAGAGATAGCTGAAGGTATGGTCCAGCTTTGTATGATCAGATAAACATTCATTGGCAGGTCATATTTCAAATAAAATGGTTGGTGCAGGAGCAGCAGGACATAAACCCAGGAGCACTTTTGACAAAACTTTGGGGATTGAAGATTCAACTGTTTGGTCAGGGTGTAGTGACGCACATGCAGGTACAAAGTCCAAGAGAAACAAGATCCTCAGCAGATTAGTAACATGTAATATCCGCAGACAATCTGATTTCATCTATAACCAATATTATGAATTCATTGAGCCTATGATGGTCAATTTCAGCTAAAAGAAAAAACCACGCATCTCTAAGAAAGCAATCATTGCCATTTTAATGACTTTTTTTAGCTCTTTGGTCCTTTGCAGGACACCATGCATACCTTCTGTTGAAAAATTGACACAAGAGATCTATATCTTGATCTCTAGGTGGATCTGAATAAGGGACCATCTTTTTGTCTCTCAGAAAATTTGAAGGTATTTCTTTATTTTCCATCTGGGCCCCAGAAGGTAATATATGATAAGATGTCTGCACAAGTTTGACAGATGCTCGAGAAGATATGAATCTGATAGACCTCCACGATGTTTTCCCATCTTTTATCAATCCGACAGTATCTGACACATAGGAAGAACATATAGTGGACAATCAGCTAATTACAACAATAACAGGTCAAAGACAAGGGGAAAAAATGGAACTTACCCGAATTTCGTCCAGAAGAGTTTCCAGTAAACAATGTTCCCAGCAACTCTCTCGCGCCTTTAATTGTCTGCATGTCCAGTTAGCTTTGACTATTCGAGTTGTTTCAGAATACAAAAGACCAAGCATTTATTGGAATTTTCACACATAAAAGCGTGAACACCAAGAGGACCTGTGTTCGTAGAATCATACAGAAAGAGAGGCCAATAAAGAAAAAAAACATTTTTCAACCCTTCCCTTCAGAGTTCAGACTGCACTAACTCAAATCACTACATAATACATCTTAAAATGTGATTAATTTAGCATTTATACTCACATGGCATGAGTACTAGTCTACAAGTGGAAGCTACGTGAATAACCACCAGGAAGAGCAAGTGACATGAAAAAATGAAAGTAAAAGGTCTTAGAAACCATCTGATTCTTTGGAATGATCAAATACATATCCCAATTTAACATTCCAGCCTTCACAAGAGCAAGAATAGACATTAATTTACACCAAAACTCCGTTTCAAATTCTTTCTTCAGGGAATTCAAAGGTATCTGCGCTACACGAACCCATTAAAACAAAAGATACACAACATATCTAGCAAGAGACTGCATTGAAACTTGGATAGAATTAGCATCCACAAAAATTGTAGGTTAAAAGCGTAGACACCCAATAACGAAGAAAGATAAAGCCTGCAGTGAAAAATGTAAAAGCGGGCAGAAAAGAGACCTACAGAAATGAATGGTCGAAGAGGCGAACGCAGAGCCATAGCCATCTTCAGAATCTTGGACTGTTCAGGCTTGCTGCTGTTAATTTATTTGGCGGCATTAAAAAATGAATCTTGATCGGTACCATACCCAAGGCATCGGAGAAATCGCTAATTTATTTGACTTTTCGATACTAGAAAACATTTCATTTGTTAATTAAAAATCATTTTTGTAACAAATAAAAACAAGAACTATTGTACTAAAATTAATTGTAGCTTACTTCAGACAAATAATAATAATAATAATAATAATAATAATAATAATAATAATAATAATAATAATAATAATAATAATAATAATAATAATCTAATATAAATTTTTAAAGTCTTGCTATTTAGTAAGGAATATAAGATTTTGAATAATATTACGAGTAATATACTAATGGTCTGAAGATGATAATGAAAATGAAATTTTCAAATATTTCTCAAAAAAAAAATTTTGAAGTTACATAATTAAATAGATTTAAAATTCGATCTATCGATCAAAAGAATTCATCAATTCTCTTCCCTCAATTGATATTCGATCCACACAATATACAAGCTAATTAATTCATCTGTTTTAAGAACGGTGTTTGTAGTATTTTATCAGGGAATTAAATGATGAAGCTTACTGTTCGTCTTCTCTACGGTAATCAGTGTCTTTTTCATTCTTTCAAGGAAGCAAACTATTTGTTCATTGTCATTTGTTGATTGGTCGGTCGTTGTGTGTTTCCAGGGTCAATCTGGAGAAACCAGAAATGGATAGTAAGCAAAATTCCATTCGCTTCCCCCTTTTACATGTGTGGACTATTTCACCATCTACGTTTTGTATTGAAAGCAATTTTTGACTGGATTTGGATAAGGAATAGAAAGACAGATTGATGGCACAAACTGTTGATAATCTAAAGAATAAAACACAGTAATTTTTCGTGGTCCAGGCTTAAAGAATTGCCCTGTATCCACTTTGATATTGAGATCAATTCCACTATATCCAAGATGAAGAATATCCTACTCAAGTGCAAGAGTTTTTCACTCAATGCCTTTCTACAGCAGTGACACTTTCACACAGACTTGCTTCTAGTTTGATCAATCCTTTTCCTTGGATACACCAGAATTAATTCCTCGTACTCACAATCTTCTATGTTGCACTGTCCTTATTTATACTAAAGACTAAGCCAAGAGTTTTCTGGTATGGCAGTTACTTGGTGCTCCCTTTGAATCTTGATTCTATGTGGCAATGTTCTTTTTCCCACCCTGAACCATCTGGCTCATAACATCCCATGCTAGATAGTGGTTCATGTATTGAGCATAAGTGAACCAAATCCCTTCAAATCTGCACCTTGGTTAACTCATGACCTCAAGATCGGTTCCTCTGTTACCGCAGAGCTTCTTTCATCTTTCCATCACTGACCAAGTCTAAAAGATGTTGGAATTTTGCACTAGTGACTAGCTTATTTAACATATCAGCAGGTTTATCCTTTGTTGAGATCTTTTCCATTTCATCCTCTCCCTGTTCCACCAGGCTTCAAATGAAATGCATCCTTGCATTGATATTTCGGTCCTGCATTGGATTTCGAGTTAGCTGCAAAACACTTTGGCTGTCACTAAAAACGCCACTATTGGTACCAAACTAGTAACGACGCGACCCACACAAGCTAAATCTCTTGAAAAGTAATTAGTCCAAAGATGAAGGGAAGTTGTTCTTTTTGTCTATCCTAATGTCGACCTAACATTTTCATATTTTAAAGTTTGTACTTGTTTTTTATTTTTGTAATGTTACTCTTAAACAATATCTTTTACCTATTTCAGCATCTAGATTATGTTTCGTGATTACCTTCTTAGGCGTGGGTTCCTATAGGTATATGGTGTTTCAAATTTTTTGGTGGTTTAGTATTATTATTTCCAAATTGTTCTCATTACTACCTTACATTTAAAATATCACCCGATTCTTGCAATATATTTACTTAATAAAACCTAACAAGGGCCTCTTTTTCACAGAGGCAATCGCGAAGTCGGACCCGCCACAATGACATTTTTTAGGCTTGTGTCTTTACCTTTTGACAATGCTTTACTTTTCTTATTAGGATTTCTTAGTAGCATTGTCTTAGGGTTTTTTGTATTATTAATTGTTAAAAAAATAATTTCAAAAATTGTGTGGGGGTGGCGTTTTGCAGTATTACTGCAAAACGATGCGTCTGCTGCAGCTTTTTCAGCACCTACAATGTTCGTTATAGGTGTAAGTGGACGCTGCAGGTTCAATAATTTCACCAGAAAACTGATCAATTCTTTCATATAAATAAAATCATCATATAAGTAGTAAAATAATCAAACGAAAAAAGAAGAACAACTATTTTTCCATTTGAAAAATAAATATTTAATTTTTTATTTTGTACATACATTAAGTTATTATATTATTTTTTAATAACTTTTTAAGTTTTATTTTTAATTTATATTATCATCTGATTCTTACAAAATATATAGTTAATAAAATCTAACAAGGGCCTCTTTTCCATAGAGGCAATCGCGAAGTCGAACTCGTCACGATGAGATTTATGAGGTTTGTGGCATTAACATTGCTTGTTCTTTAACTTTTGATAATGCTTTACTTTTCTTATTAGGATTTCTTAGCAGTTTTAATAACAGTATAATGTATTAGGACTTCAACTCTAATTATTTGGGATCTTGTAAAGGTAGACTTAGTTTGGTAACACTAATAATGGCGTCTGATTATTTATTTTCAAGGATATGTAGAGCTAAGATGATAGTCGAGGTATGATGAACAGCCATGCTCTTGGCCAGCCTTTTTGCATTATGCCAGATGATCTATTGAGAAAGAATGCCATGTTTTGCTAAAGTCACGACATCATTCAGTTTGTTTTTACTTAATTTTTTTTCCTTCTTGGTTTTAGCTTACTCAATCTTATAAAAAAGGGGTCATTTTTCCAATTAAGAGAACGGGGAGTTGCATCATTTGAGACACAGTCGTAAAAGGTGCGCGCCTGGTTGCTCCTAGGCGTTGGGATGCCCCGTAGGTGCGGCCTTGATGGGTGTTCCTTTTTCTGGGTGCAAGTTCCGATTGAGCGCGCCTGGCTGGAATTTTGTTTCCTTGTTTTTCTAGCAATAGTGCAATTGCATGACTTTTTTTTTTCTCTCTGCTAGTCAATATTTCAAATCCAATGATATAATTGAAAAAGACGAAGAAGATGTTAAATGAGGGAGATGTAAGAAAAATATGATACATATCAGAAAGGAAGACCTACCGTGTAGGAGTTGGCAACGGCCAAGAAGCCTACATATTTTGACAAACGTGCTCACTTTAGAAAAATGAAATGCGTACATGTTTCTCCTTCTGAATCTCGGCTCCCGATACATTCATCGATGGTATGAAAAAAAACGTCTATAAATAGAGCGATTGAGGTCTCTAAGCACATACACCTCATAAAGAAATACACACCTCATAAAGAAATATACACCATCTATTGAGAGGGTGGAGTGCTTAGAAGACTTCAACCGAGAAGAAAAGCAGTGAAATCAAAACTTTCAATGGCCGGAGGTAATACTCGATTTAAACTTCCACATATAGTTTTTCATGTTTTGTGTCGGTTAACAATTTCAAATGTCTTATGTGTGGGACCCTCCCGTATTTTTTTTTATTTTTAAAATAATAATAATAAATAAATATAAAAATTAATTATGCGGGATCTTATGCTGGGAATAATTCGTTTATTATTATTATTTTTTTTTAATAATAATAATAATAAAAATAAATAAATAAATAATGATTAATGTGTTATTAAGTTATATGTAAAATTCGGTATACATATAGCATTTGGTCAAATCATTTGTACACATTAAAAATAATTTCAAGTTCGACGTAATTTTCAATACATGTTTAGAAATTATTTTTGCATGTTAGATAATGTCAAATATTACGGATAAATGTTTGATTTGTACATGCAAATTTAATAGTGTGTTTGCATTTATTCTAGAATTTTAAAATGCAAATTGTATTGAAAAATATTTTGAAAATCAATATTCACATTATGTTCATATTAAATTATATTGAGATGAACATATCAAGTAAGATGTGAATACAATATAATAAAATATTTCAGATATTCACAAATGAACAAATAATCCTCACTTTATCACTACTCTGATAAAAGAGAAAAACTGATGAGGAGCCTACATTTTTATGTAAATATGATCCTCACTTTATCACTACTCTGATTGAAGAGAAAAACTAATGGGGAATGTAATTGTTCATATTAAGTAAAAATGTGAATATAAAGTTATTTAAATTTTGGCTTATAAAGATTCACATAAATGTGGATAATTAAGTTGAATAATAATTATAAGGTGACGTAAGAAAACATGATCTGAGGGAGTTCTTCATAGACCGGTTTAAACTGTCTTGACTAGCCACTGGTCTCCCTGATGAACATTGCTCTGTCTAGGAGTTGGGTATTTAAAGGGCCTTAGCACTACCTATCTTTCCTGGGAGCACTCTTGGAAAGTGTTGATTGCGAAATAATTATTATATAAAGCATTAAGTAAAGCCAAAATTTTGTACGGTGAACCGTATAATTTTAAATAATTGATGAATAGCCACATCATCCTTAATTATGAAAAATTATGCATTAAGTGGGTTTGGATCACATAATGGACATCAATTGTAATTAATTATATAAAAATAATAAAAGTTACCCCACATGGATTTTTATTATATTTATATAACTAATTAGGTTAAAATATCAAATTATATTTTTCTTAATTTACCCACAGGATTTAAGAAAAATATATTTTGATAGTTTTATCATAAAGTTACAGAAAAATCTTATTGAATTAAAATTTTAGCCCACAGGCAAATTTTATGTCTCTAGATTTTTAAAACATGAATTACATTGGTAAAACATGATATTGTCTCAAAATTTTAAGCATATGATATTTTGTGCAGTTATGCAACCTGCGACTTTTTCTGATATGAAATGTGACATTCCCGATCTAAAGGGCGATAATTATAAAATTTGGAAAGAAAGAATTCTTCTTCAATTGGGGTGGATGGATATTGATTATGCTATACGGAAAGACGAACCATTAGCTATTACTGAAACCAGCATTCCTGACGACGTTGATCTTTATGAAAAATGGGAGCGATCTAATCGACTCTGCGTAATGTTCATAAAGACCAAAATCTCTGCTGGTATGCGTGGTTCTGTCGATCAGCATAATAATGTCAGAGAGAGTTACTGAAGGCTATTGATGAACAGTTTCAATCTTCAGATAAGGCACTTGCAAGCACCCTAATTATGTAATTCTCTTCATTAAGGCTCACCAGTGTGAGAGGTGTGCGAGAGCACATCATGAAAATGCGGGACATAGCGGCTCGGCTAAAGACACTTGAAGTGGAAATGTCTGAAACTTTTCTTGTGCAATACATTTTATGCACTCTTACACAACAATATGGAGCTTTCAAAATTTCCTATAACACACATAAGGATAAATGGTCAATTAATGAATTAATGACCATGTGTGTTCAAGAGGAAGGAAGGTTGTTAATGGAAACGAGTGAAAATGTTTTTATGACTACACAAGGAAAGTATAAGAAGCAAGCCAAAGTCAAGGGAAAAGGGAAAGGAATAATTCCACCCCAACCTGACATCAAGAAAGAATCCAAGTGTTTCTTCTGTAAAAAAACGGGACACATTAAGATGGATTGCAATAAATTTAAGGACTGGCTTGAAAAGAAATGTATTCCTACTTCATTTGTATGTTATGAATCTAATATGGTTAAGATGATTTATAACACATGGTGGATTGATTATGGTTCTACAATCCATGTTACAAATACCTTGCAGGGTATGCAAAACATAAGGAAGCCAATAGAAAATGAGCGAAGCATCTATTCAGGAAACAAGATGTCTTCGCATGTGGAGGCTATTGGGACTTGCTGCCTAGTGTTGAATAATGGTTATATTTTAAAATTAGAAAAGACCTTTTATGTTCCTAGTTTTTCTAGGAATTTAATTTCAGTTTCAAAACTTGTACCTCTTAGTTATTCATTTCAGTTTTTGAATAAATCAATAAATTTGTTTTATAAATCAAATCTTATTGGAAATGGTACAATGATTGATGGTCTTTTCTCTATTTCTTTACAAAATAATAACACCACTATGCATGTTCAGGGAGGTATTAAAAGATGTGTTATAAATGAAGATTCCTCTATATTGTGGCACAGGAGATTGGAACACATCTCCATAGAGAGAATTAAAAGATTAGTAAATGATGGAGTACTTAGTACTTTAGATTTTACTAATTTTGAGACTTGTGTGGACTGCATTAAGGGAAAGCAGACCAATAAATCTAAAAAATGTGCCAGAGGAGTACAGAAATATTAGAAATCATACATTCAGATATTTGTTGTCCAGATATGGACATGCAAAGTCCGAAATACTTTATCTCTTTCATTGATGATTACTCACGATACATGTATATCTACATGCTTCATAACAAAAACGAAGCACTAGAAGCCTTTAAGGGTTTTAAGGCTGAAGTGGAGAAGCAATGTGGAAAACATATTAAGATCGTGAGAACTGATAGAGGTGGAGAATATTATGGTAGATACACTGAGAATGGACAAGCACCTGGTCCGTTTGCTAAGTTTCTCCAGGAACATGGGATTGTTGCCCAATATACTATACCTGGTTCTCCGGACCAAAATGGCGTAGCTGAGAGGAGAAACCGAACATTATTGGACATGGTGAGGAGCATGTTTAGTATCTCTAAACTTCCTAAATCCTTGTGGACTGAAGCTCTTAAGACAGCTGTGTATATATTAAACCGAGTTCCAACTAAGGCTGTTCCAAAGACGCCATTTGAGTTATTAAAAGGTTGGAAACCGAGTTTGCAACATATACGCGTTTGGGGTTGTCCTTCTGAAATAAGAGTTTACAACCCACATGAAAAGAAACTGGACCCAAAAACTATAAGTGGATATTTCATTGGGTATGCCGAAAAATCCAAAAGGTACAGATTCTATTGTCCATCTCACAACACTAGAATTGTGGAATCAAGAAATGCAAAATTTCTTGAAAATGATTTGATTAGTGGGAGTGATCATTCAAATGACATAATTCTTGATAATGATCACATTAATGCACAACCCTCTTATTCAAATGACAGATTGGTCGTTATCCACACCCCTCAAGACCAAATGGGTGTTAGACAACCAGTTATTGAAGTTCCACAAATTGCTGATGAAAATCCAGTAGATCAAGTTGTTAATGAAGAACAACAAGAAATTGTTGATCAACCAAACAACCTTAGGAGATCTACTAGAATTAGAAGATCAGCTATATCTAGTGATTATGTTGTGTATTTACAAGAATCGGATTTTAACATCGGAGCCGAAAATGATCCTGAAACGTTTTCACAAGCCATGAGTTGTAATGAGTCAAAACTATGGTTTAATGCTGTGAAAGAAGAGATGAATTCTATGGCAGTTAATGGAGTCTGGGATCTTGTTCAGTTGCCTGATGGTGTAAGAGCCATTGGATGTAAATGGGTCTTCAAAACAAAGAAAGACTCATTAGGCAACATTGAAAGGTATAAAGCAAGACTTGTTGCTAAAGGATTCACTCAGCATGAAGGAATCGACTACAAGGAGACTTTTTCTCCTGTATCTAAGAAATATTCTCTTCGTATCATTCTAGCATTAGTTGCACATTTTGACTTAGATTTGCAACAAATGGATGTGAAAACAGCTTTTCTCAATGGAGAACTAGAGGGAGAGGTTTATATGAAACAACCTGAAGGATTCTTCTCTAGTAATGGTGAGCAATTGGTTTGTAAGCTTAAGAAATCTATATATGGATTGAAACAAGCTTCCCGTCAATGGTATTTAAAATTTCATGAAGTTATCTCTTCATTTGGATTCGTTGAGAACCTCATGGATCAATGTATATACCAGAAGGTCAGTGGGAGCAAGATTTGTTTTCTAATTCTATATGTGGATGATATATTACTTGCAACCAATGATAAGGGTTTGTTATATGAGGTGAAACAATTTCTCTCTAAAAACTTTGATATGAAGGATATGGGTGAGGCATCTTATGTCATTGGCATTAAGATACACAGAGACAGAATTCGAGGTATTATAGGTCTGTCTCAAGAAATCTATATAAACAAAGTTTTAGAGAGATATCGGATGAAAGATTGTTCACCAAGTATAGCTCCCATTGTGAAAGGCGATAAATTCAATTTAAGCCAATGCCCAAAGAATGATCTAGAGCGGGAACAAATGAAAAACATTCCTTATGCTTCTGCTGTCGGAAGCTTGATGTATGCTCAAGTTTGCACTAGACCTGACATTGCATTTATTGTTGGGATGTTGGGAAGATATCAGAGTAATCCAGGTTTAGAACATTGGAAAGCTGCAAAGAAAGTAATGAGGTTCCTTCAAGGGACCAAAGATTATATGCTTATGTTCAGACGAACTGAGAATTTGGAAGTAATTGGCTACTCTGATTCAGACTACGCTGGCTGCATTGATTCAAGAAAATCCACTTCAGGATATATTTTCATGCTAGCTGGTGGAGCTGTATCTTGGAGAAGTGCAAAGCAGACATTGACTGCTACTTCCACTATGGAAGCTGAGTTCGTAGCTTGTTTTGAGGCAACCTCACATGGTGTATGGTTGAAGAGTTTCATTTCAGGGCTTAGAATTATGGATTCTATATCTAGGCCATTAAGAATATATTGTGACAATTCAGCTGCTGTTTTTATGGCTAAAAATAACAAAAGTGGTAGTCGAAACAAACACATCGACATTAAGTATTTAGCCATAAGAGAATGTGTTAAAGATAAGAAGTTACTTATCGAGCACATTAGTACTGAATTGATGATTGCGGATCCTTTAACTAAGGGCATGCCACCATTAAAATTTAAGGATCATACTAGAAAAAATGGGACTTGGTTCCTTTATGTAATATTTGTTGTAAGAACAAATTAATGAAACTATGATGTGATATATTCTCATATATGTTGTGCACACATTCAGTTATTCGAGAAATATCAATAAAGTCGGACCTCGAATAAACATTGGGTTTATTCATTAAGTTATACAGATTTGAGAGACATAATGCATTGTAATACATGGAAGATAATATTCGTTTTAAGATGACATATCGCCATGATTCATGTATTTTGTTTTCTCCTATGGTACATGAGATATATGTGTCAAGTGGGAGAATGTAAGAAAAATATGACACATATCAGAAAGGAAGACGTACCGTATAGGAGTTGGCGACGGCCAAGAAGCCTACATATTTTGACAAACGTGCTCACTTTAGAAAAATGAGATGCGTACACGTTTCTTCTTCTGAATCTCGGCTCCCGATACATTCATCGATGGTATGAAAAAAACGCCTATAAATAAAGCGATTGAGGTCCCTAAGCACACACACCTCATAAAGAAATACACACCTCATAAAGAAATATACACCATCTATTGAGAGGGTGGAGTGCTTAGAAGACTTCAACCGAGAAGAAAAGCAGTGAAATCAAAACTTTCAATGGCCGGAGGTAATACTCGATTTAAGCTTCCGCATATAGTTTTTCATGTATACGAAACATGATTTTAAGAAAAATCTCTAACAGGAGATAGCTGAAGTTTTTCTTCATTATTCCATTTTTTTTATTAATTAATGAACTTTTGATGTACATTATTATTTGATATTTGTTTTATTTATTTATTTATTTTTTGCAATCTATTTGTAATTGTGATTAAGTTTATAATAATTGATAAGTTGATAAAGATTCGTTCTGCACAATTCAATGTGATTTTGTTTTCCTTTTTGTGTTTTAGGAATGCAATGCCATACTGTGAAGGTGTGTCCTATTCTCACAATGTTTCCCCTGACAATTTTAAGCGATGGTTTTTCAATTGATTTCAACAATGGAAGATTTTTTTTGGAAGCTTGAATATTAATTTGCGAAAATAAGGTTTTTTTCATTAAAAAAAACACAGTTATTGCCATCATATTTGTTCCTGGAAACTACAAGCCTGATATGCATTTAGTTGATGTAAATACATTCAAAAATGATTGATAAACGATGAAGAATGTTGACATCACAAACACCGACACTCTTTATTTCCAAAAGTAAATAAAAATTTAGCTACTTTTACTGCTCTGTTAACTGAATTTTCCCAAAGTTAATGCTACGAGCCTGATATGTTGTAAGTTTTTTTCAACGAGCTTGTTTTAGACATAAATAGATTATGTGCATGTACATTATTATTATTATTATTATTATTATTATTATTATCTCATTGATCTTATTATATTTTTCACATATATAATAAAAGAAAAAAGAGAAAAAAAAAGAAAAATATATATTTATATATATATATCAGTGTTCTAAAAAGTGGTAGGTGGGTGGTCACCCACTATATATCGCCTAGGTACATAGACAACACTAAGAAGAAAAGTTTATAGTTTTATCACTCTAGCTGGGCAAAGAAATCAACTTCTCCGGAAATCAAAGACGCAGTCGTGATTACGGACAAAGAAAAGGAAAAAGTGAGAGGCAGTAACAGTGGTGTTCGTTGTCATTCACTATATGATGGTAAAATCATAACAGAAAGAGACTTGAATGATTTTACAAACGTTGGAGTTTCTGCATTGGACAGTCGAAGAATGTTATTTAGATTTTAAGTTTGCTCTTATCAGGCGCTTTGCCAGTTTTTACTGAACATTTAGCCATTTATTGTCACTAGCATGAAAGCATATGAGAATATCTATATTATGTAAAACCAAAAATTAAATTAATAAAAAAAATAATTTTTACTCCCTGCATAACATGCTCCAATCCATCAGACAACATTTTGTTCGGATAAATATGGATCCAAACAAATGGTAAGAATTAAAAATAATGATTCTAAGTATTAAATTGAGCTAACAGAACCACTGTTCTCCAAACCGGACCGGACCGGTCGGTCGGACCGGTTCAACCGCGAACCGGCCTCCAGACCGGTCCGGAGATAAGTAAAAATCCGGAAAACCGATTAAACCGAAAAAAACCGGTTAAAACCCGGTTAAATCGGAAAAAACCGGAAAAATCGGAAACCGGAAACCGGTTAAAACCCGGAAAAACCGGAAAAGTGATGTTTATTTGGATATTTGTTCTAATTTTCATCTTAAAAATTAAGTAAAAACTATAAAAACATAAATAATCAATATTTTACTATTTTATTTATTATATAAAATAAATAAAATATTAATTTTATTGATCCGGTTCGATCGTTCGGTAGAAGTGGTTGAACCATTTTTTAAGGCTTGACCGTTTCGATTAACGGTCCGGTTATAAAAACACTGAACAGAACAATACAAATCCAATGATATAAATAGATTTTGAATAGATTAAGTAATATAAGAGTGTAAAAAAAACAATATATGATGTTGATATTTTCTACTTATTATATCATTTAATTGATACATATGCTCATCAAATTAAAACAATTACATCTTGAAGATCTAAAATATTACTTAATTATAATTCTTTGAATAGCTAAGAACATATGACGACAATTGTTCATAATATGTTATGCTCTAAACTATAACCACATGAATATCTTAAATTCGAAATTTTTCAAAAACATGCATTTTGTTAGTCAACGAGTTATATAAAAATAATAAAATATTATATTACCTAAAGAAAGCCAATGAACATGAATTATATTTTGAGGGAGAGAACGATAATATATTTAGACATAAGAATTAAAAATAAACTAAAAATATTCCATTTACCCTTTTTATACCCAAGATATATTTGTTTTTAAAGTAGTGAACTAAGAACTTTTCATTTCCTACAATTTTATTAAACAGAGATTCATTTCCTTAAATTAATAATTAAAATCAACCAACAATTTATGCAAGTTAATTGAGTTGAATGAGAGGGAGATTTCTTAAAGAACCCATAAATCTACATTGTGAGGTATCATTGAGTTAAAATGATATTACTGTATATAGTAATTTGTATGTATAAGTGATAGTGAATAGCACATTGAAATATATAAACATTGGGGCCTAATCTCAACTTTTGTTTTCTAATGGAGATTTAATATTTGAGCTTTGGTAAGCCATCTTGCTGCCATGCGGCGCATTTTAGGTATGTATTTTGATTGGGAAAAAACAAAACCATAATTTCAATAATTGTATTATATGGTTAATACTAATTTCATTTATTTACTCCCTAATATTTAGTCTTAAAACGAGAGCAAACCACTAGCAAACTTCTGCATTTGATCTCCTATTTTCAACAGCTAGCTTGGCTTCAATGTATTAGCCAAGAGGCAAAAATTTGTGTGAGACGGTCTCACGGATCGTATTCATGAGACGGATCTCTTATTTAGGTTATCCATGAAAAAAATATTATTTTTTATGCTAAGAGTGTTACTTTTTATTGTGAATATGAGTAGGATTGACCCGTCTCACAGATTAAGATCCGTGAGACGGTCTCACATGAGACTCACTCTTAGCAAGATTCTTTAGACATTTGTGGGTCTTTTGTATTTTATTGTTCTTTAATAGGATATTGTCGTGTTAGGATAAAATAGACACCAATTTTCTAATATTATTAATTTTATGTGGAATTGAATGCTAGATTAATATATAATTACTCTAGCCACACGTCACGATGCACATATATATATCACCCACAATTGCATAGTTACGGAGATTTGTGTGTCCTGCCCTTACTCCTTCCATAGTTTTAGGTAACTTAACCTAATATTTTCTAGCTAGGATAAACATATACTAGAGAGGGCCTTTGGAACTAAGGATAAATGTCTTGAAGCATAGAGAATTGGTTATTATACTGCATCGGGGAGCCAAAAGGGTCATCATCTTGAAAACCACCCAAGTAAATGTGTTGTAAATCAACGGAATTTTGGCTTTGAACCTCTTTCTCATACGTAAACTCCGGTGACGACTCATGCTCTAAGCTGCTCGAATACGTCTGAACCTTAGGTAAATACTCGTTCATCTTTTGTAATGGCAAGGACATAGGCGCCTGCATCTGGTTATAAATTGTTGCATCAATGTTTGGCTTCCGATCTTCAATGTCAGCAAAATTCATTGCCATGTGATCCATTTTGTAATGCTTTTCAAGAACTCCTCTTTTGTTGTATATTCGACATAATACCCAATCATCAAGCTGCATCAAGAGCACACATCACAAGATAATTATGAAATCAAGTTTGCAGATCAACATTAAAGGTGCACGAGTTAGCTATAATACCCTCAAGTTGTTTTTCTTGCCAGCAGATCTGTCCACGTTAGCTAGACGATATTCATGCATAATCCAATTAGTCTTGATACCCTTTGGAGCTTTTCCGGCATAAAACACCAAAGCCTTCTTTATCCCAAGTGTCTTAGGCTTCCCGACCGGCTTATCAGCTCCAGTTGCCTTCCAGTAACCGGAACCGGCCGTCCGGTTGGGCCGTGAACCGTTCGGGTACTTTCGATCTCTTGGAGAAAAGAAGTACCATTCTTTTTCACCATACAGTGCCATACCTGACATAAATAATTGAATTTAAGCATTCTTTTCCGACATATTAGTTAGATTTTACAGGTAGCTAGCAAAATAAGATATACTACCAAAACAACCGAACCAAATTTTAAAAACTTGAATAAATTAAAAGAGCATTATTGAACACAAAAGCAATCTATACGAGCCATGACAGTAACCAAACATCAGGAAAAAATTCTGTTCCAAGTTCCATCCATAATTTTCAAAGAACAATACTAAAAAACCGAACTTAGTTACCTGATATTTCTAAAACTCAATAACCAAACTAGTTTGGTTCTATTGGTTGGTTTTGGTCGTATCAAAATTTAACTCCCCATTAGCCACAGATGCAAGAAAATGAACATATCACGGCCAACTTTCAAATACAGATCAATTTTCGAATCCCATCTAAATTTACGTCAAATAAATCACATTGGACTCAATCTGGAATTAACAAATAATAAAAATGGAGCATTCAAGATAACCATTCAACATTTTCGTGAATTACTCGAAGAAACAGTCCAGTCTCTAAAAAACTAGGGGGAAAAAGTGAACTAGCTACCAGGAAGGTCCCATGGATCGAACTTATACAGATCAATCTCCGCTATGATGGGAACAGCAATTTGTTGGCCAGAGCACTTGCGGCAGAGGTAATGCACCACCAGCTCCTCGTCAGTCGGATGGAACCTGAATCCCGCCGGCAGATTCAACTTCTGATCACCACCCTTCATTCACACTAGGGAATTCTTCAAAAAAAAATTTAGATTTTTCTTCACATTTGCTCCGCGCAGTTTGTTTGAAAGGAAAGAAAGAGGAACAATCGCGTTGGTTGTATATATATAAGCCAACTTCACACAACAGCTGGCTTTCGAGGTGGGCGGGGCTGCAGCTTATTGTTAGTCTTGGTGCCCGTGGGGCATTGCATCTGTTCCATTATAATATTAAAATTAATTAATTAATGGTATTTATTTACTACCTATAATTATAACTAAATGATCAAACATTTTAAATTTTCTAGTTCTTGTTGTAATAAATTTATCAATACACTATTATTAAAAAAATTAATAATATAATTTTTATTTTAATTAATTTTAAATTTTTACAATTTTTTTGGGTTGTGTATGAATATTAATGGATAAATAAATAAATTAGCACCCCAAGCTGTAATGAAATTAATACGGTTGACCGCAGACAAGAAGTAGAAGTTGACTCTCTAATCATAGGATTCCACGTGGATGGGAAATCTCACGTGTGGTCACCCTCACCGAACTCTTGTGAAAAGAGCAAGTTAATTTAATGCAACTTTCTCCACGCTTGCTATTTGGATCTCGATCCGATCATAAATTTGTTCGGATAGCTTGTTATACTTGTTGACAATTTTATCAAAAACAGCTCTGAGCTTAATAATATTCGGCTCAAGATCAACTAGTTTGTTTTGTCTTATAATTGTAAATTTGAGTGTAAAGAAATGTTTGAAATGCTACAAATGAAAAGTCTACCTCTTAAAGTATCAAATCTTAGTTTAAATTTTGACCAAAAATGCTCAAAGAACTAAAAAACGAGCTCGAAAATGAGTCAGCTTAATGAGCCGATCTCGATCAAACTCATTAAACAAGCGGACCTTGAGCTATTAGCGAGCTTTATAATTTTAAAACAATCCGAGCTCAAGTTTCATGACAAAAAGGTGGAATCGAGCTCGAGCCTATATATACTTTGATCGAATCGAGTTCGAACTTGATATTATTCAACTTTACATCCTTACGTTCTAAGCTCCCTTAAAAACGACCAATTTAGTTTAAATTATCTTTCATAGTAGAGATCATTCTAATCCCATTAAATTTTAATGTATAAACCATTTAATCAGAACAATCCTAAAGTAAACAACAATAAAACAAACTAGAATCATAATTAAAACATTCTTATACGTAATATTTGTGCTTTCCCCGACAGTTAAAATAGTTCGTCTAGATAAAATAACATTTTTAAGAGTTATGAGTTAGAGATAACATGATACACTAATGTTAGCGGAAATTAACGAGATATCTATCCGTAATAAAATATATGAAATTTCATTTCTCAAAATATATATAAACTAAATAAATAAATACATTTTTTATGTGCATGTATGTGTTTAATGGTAGACGGGGATAAACAGATGGGGGGTTGAACCAAGACTATGGGGGGTTGAACCAAGACTGAAAGTAGAAAATTCATCTTCTCCGAACAAGAAAAACAACATTGACTGTTCAATGTTCAACAAAATGTTTTGTCTTAAATTGTTCCATAATTTACTAACTAAATTTAACGAATAAAATTAAATTAATCCAACTTATAATATGTTCGAAAATTGAATCTAATTATAATTTATTTGCACAAAAACTGAATTTAATTAACGCATGCAAAATAATTTTATGTCCCACTTGAAAGATTAACAAATTGAATCAGATTTATATACGCTTTAAAAAAAAGTAATTGATATATGGAAATAACCAACCAAACCACAATAATCATTATATAAGAAGAAAAAAAACGTTGAAGTTGTGGTGTTAATACTTCTCTAGTAGCTCAATTGGTACCAAGACTCTTGATATCAATGTACTTATCATATAGATCATGGGATCGAGTCCTGGGGAGGCAAAAGAAACCTCTTGGTAGGGAGGGGGAGATCCTATGAGTACCCGTACGACGCCTATGGAAAGCCTGTGAGAGAGCCCAAAATCGGGATAGCCTTAGGTCGATCGGGGCAGTGGGCCGTATGGACGGTCCACTCGAGTGAAAATTAAATAAAAAACTAAAAATTCAGTATTTTTAAATTGGAAGTTGAAACCCATGTGAAATATTAAGAGGTAAAAATTTCATGATGTTTAAATTAGTAGCTAAGAATGGTTACATAAAAAAAATTATTAACTCGAATGCCCCTATTTTATACAATTTGTAGTTAAATCTTTGTGACAAATGAACCACTTAGGCATAGTTTGGTACACAGGATAATGGAGGGATTGATAAATAATCCTCTTTATCACATGTTTGGTGCTTTTTTAGAAAGCTCATAATAATATCACGAGCCCTTGATAAATAACTTTATATAAGGAAAAAAAAATCTCTTCTATTACGTGTGATACTTTTAATTTAGTGAGAAAATACACTACAAATGACTTAATTACCCCAATTTATAAAAATCATAAACCCTAGCTATCTTCTCTCATTTCTCTTGTGCTTCCATCGATCCTTCACAATCGGTTTGGTTGTTTGATATCTATTTATTTAAATTTTTTTAAATGCATTTAAATTTTTTTATATATTATATAATATATAAAATTAGGTAAAAATAAATAAATAATGCAAGCACTGTCGGCACATAACCAAATAAGAAATATGAACTCAAGCAACAATTTTGAAATTATAAAATTTATTGTGATAATGTTAATTTTGTCATTACAATCTAATATATAAATTTAATCACTCTTATTAAAATCATACCAAACATTAAATATAATATCATATATCTTAATTATCCTTAACTTATCTTATAACTTATCCAACTATGCCTTATAGTTCAAACTAACTTGTACTCGGTGTGGATCATCTTTACTTTCACTTTCCAATATCATATCAGTTCACAGAAAGTCTCTTAGATGGTATGCAGGGGCCTTCTCCTATCCCCTGTACACTTGGAAAACTTTTCCACATGCAGGCGCCCCCACAATCCAATGGTTGACAACATATCGGGGGAAGTTCTTCCGTGTAGCATTGAATTAATGGAGAACAAGCTGCTTGCCCCTGGTGATGATCATGAAATAAGCTGCAGCAAATTATTATAATGTTTCAATACTATGTTACTTAATAAAAGACTTGCAATTATTGGATCCCAGCATGTAAAAGTTGATATAAAAACACTTTAAATTCAAGTTGATTTATTTAGGACCTGAGACTTGTTGCAATCAACATGATAGGTCAACTTTCGAGACGCCTTACCAACAGGTTAGGATTAGGAATATTCGGTGGTTTGTGTGACCTTAACTCATTCTGCTCATTGGGGTCATATCTCCTCAGAAAGCTCAGACACTCCATCCTTGGCAACCACATGAGCCATCGAAGGCCTCGAGTACATTGGTTCTTCATGCAGGCAGCACAGAGCCACTCTCACCAATTTCTCGGCCTCCTCTATTGCAACCTGCCCCATAAGCCTTGGATCCACCAGCTCCAGGTACCGTCTTTGGGTGTGCATTTCCAATGCATATAGAGGAAAGTAGACCAGCCTATGTCCCGTCTTACCTGATGAAATCGAAGACCGTGATTGAAATGAATTTCTCTTCCCTCTGATTATTTCCAGCAGTACCGTCCCATAACTGTACACGTCTGTCTTGTCTGAAATGGCCGAATCAATCAGCCATTCCGGTGCTATGTACCCCTCGAGTTCCTCTCAGAGTTGTAAAGAAGCCAGATTCCTTTGGGTCGAGCAGCTTCGAGAGCCCAAAATCTGATATCTTCACCTGTGATTTGTCGTGTAGGAGGATGTTCTCTGGCTTGGTATCACAGTGGAATATTGAGACTTTGTTACATGTATTCTATTACGTTCAACTCAAATATTTTAACAATCAGGTTTACTTTGAACAAGTAACAAGTCAATGCGAGTCCATAGAGTACTGAAATTCCAGCAAAACAATCATGTTAGTCAGTATACCTGGAATTTCAAGAAATGGAGGAAAAATTAGCAGTTTTGTAAATTAAAACTTGGGAAAAACTAGATTGTAAAATTTCAATATTTTTAGCCTTGAGGCATGCAGTTGGAAGGGGATTTCGAAATTTCTCCAACCCGCAAATGATTTAAGCCAGAAAAAGTCAAGAAAATGAGGTTCGATATTTTGTATTTATATATATTCATTCCTCTTAATGACAACTTGCGGAGGCCTCTGTTAGGACACTAGGGATTTGACGAGCTCTCGCAGGACCAGAAAGATTCTACTTCACTTTATAAATAAAAATTTAAAGATATAATATGTACACAATTAATTATTTAATTTAAACTAAACTGTGATATATATATATATATATATATATATATATATATCACAGTTTAGTATATATATATATATTGTTGGATTAAATGTAATGGGTTTGTGAGGTTTATGGGCTTTCTATGTGAGTGAATAAAAATTTGAAAAGGTGAGTTTGTCCCACATCGGAAAAATAAAGTGATATAGATACGTTTATATTGTGTTACACTTTATGGAAGTATAACAATGATTGGTCAAGAGGCTTTCTCTCGTGCACGTCCGTGCAGGGGTACTAAAATCATGAGATCGATTTGAATTGGAAAAGGCTTGAGCTTGATTTGATTAAGTTGTCGAGCTCAAAATCGAGCTTGAGCTTGGTTTGATATGATTAACAAACGAACTCAAACAAACTTTTTATCGAGCCGAGCTCCGAATAGCTCGCGAACGGTTTGGTTTGTTTACATCCATACACATGTCCTTGAGACCTTTCACATGTCCCGACTTTTGGTGCTTCGTCTGTCCAACCGTTGGTGCTTCGTGTGATGTCATCTTGACTGACTTGTATACAAACGTACGAGCGCGACCTAGGTGCGTCGAATGTCGGATCGATCAAAGCAAAATTCGCCTAGCTAGAGACTATGCCATTTTTTGTTAAAAAAAAAATCGGTTTAGACCTTTCACATGTCTAGGGATGTAAATGATTCAAACCAAGCCGAACAGTATCAGGCTTGAACTTGGCTCGTTTAAGATTAATTCAAGCTCGAGCTCGAGCTTGATTCGAGCTTTTATCATCTGGCTTGAGTTTGGCTCGTTTAAGATTGATAGAGCTCGAGCTTTTATCATGAGGCTAGAATTCGACTTGTCTTGAAATTACTAAGTTTGTGAAAAGCTCGAGTTCGACTCGTTAAAAGCTCGTTTATCATGTTAATCAAGCCGGGTTCGAGCTTGGTTTATTAATAGCTCGTTTATCATATTTAACAAGCCTGACTTAAGCTCGGCTCGTTTTCGAGCTCGTAAAACATATAATTGAGCTCGAATTTGAGCTTGTTAAAATTAAATATATCTATGAACTAATTTTATATTAGACATAAAAGTTTAACTTTTATTAGTACTAATATTTTTATTTGCCAACTCAACAAATGAGTCAAGCTCAAGCTTACGAGCCACCTAAACGAGCCGAGTTCGAACTCGCGAGCTTATTAACGAACATGTTTGCGAGCTCACGAGCCGAATACGCTGAGGCTTGAGCTTGATTTGATTAAGTTGTCGAGCTCAAAATCGAGCTTGAGCTTGGTTTGATATGATTAACAAACGAACTCAAACAAACTTTTTATCGAGCCGAGCTCCGAATAGCTCGCGAACGGTTTGGTTTGTTTACATCCATACACATGTCCTTGAGACCTTTCACATGTCCCGACTTTTGGTGCTTCGTCTGTCCAACCGTTGGTGCTTCGTGTGATGTCATCTTTTGTTAATTTTATGTTAGGTTGAGATCTTTCTAATGCCTTTGAGACCTTTCACATGCCCTGACTTTTGGTGATTCGTCCGCCCAACCGTTGGTGCTTTGTGTGCCTTCTTTATGACAACATTTGGCCTTTCGTATGACTGGTATTGAGATGTATAAGTAGGGGATGCGCCAAGACAGAAAAGACATACCGAAATCCACTTTCTTTCACTACTATGCGTTATGCTTCTGCTCGTTTTGCTGCATTTCTACTCATTCTTCTGCGCTTCTGCTCCTTCTCCGTCCACTGATAAAGTTCAGGTATTGTTTAGTTCGTTAGCATAGTGATTTGTGCGACATCATTGCTGGTTTGCCCGTTGTATCCTGGGAAACAGACGTCTGCTGAAACCTCGAAGCACATATCGAGGGGGCGAATCTGTTTTAAGGAAACTGTACATGCTACATGCCTCAGTTTGGTTTTGATTTTCTTTGCACGATATTCTTATTGTAAACATCACACTTGTTTCGCCTACTACTTTATCTTTACAAGTTCGTTTCTACGCTACTGATATTAGAATTTTTCAACAAGTGCGTGAAAGTAGAAGCATATGAAAGCAGCAATGCTCTTCTCTGATCATTCAAAAAACTCTAATCACAGCTCATCCGATTTACGTGAAAAATGTAACTCTTGACAAATAAAAGAACATGTACATAGGAGAAAATTCATTAAAATCCAAATATAGTTGTCTCAACTTTATATTTTAACCATTCTTAAAAAAAAAATTTGGAATTTGTTGCTAAAAACTAAGAATTCAATTCAACACGAACTGATGAAAATTGTTTTCTTTCAAAAAAAGTTACAAAAAACATATACCTATTGTTGAGTTACGGGACTTAAAAATTTCAAGAAGAAAAATCACTTTAAAAAAGCCCAACTTCATAAAACGTCAAAACAAAAGCCCGTGAAATAAAGTTGTCTAAAATACTCATTCTGTTAAATTTTCATATTAAAAAATTCATCTAGACAGTATAATTATTTTCCCCCTAACTTTACATTTATTGTTATTTTTACAAAATTATGGTTTTGTACTAAAAGTGTCAATTTTGATTTTAAAAAAATCGAATACAAGCTAAATAAAGGTTCCTAAGATTTTTTTTTAAAAAAAGAGTGGGTCTCATGTGAGATCGTCTCATGGATCATAATATGTGAAACGGGTCAATTCTACTCATATTCACAATAAAAGGTAATACTCTTAACATAAAAGTAATATTTTTTCATGGGTGACCCAAATAAGAGATCCGTCTCAAAACTACGACCTGTGAGACCGTCTCACACAAGTTTTTGCTAAAAAAATAAAAACATTTTAAATGAAATATAAATTGTCCCATACTTTTATCTTTTTGGAAAAACAAAATTTGTGTTATAATTAAATAAGAATAAATTTATGAATATAAATTGAAGATTTTTTTTGAAATATTATACAGTAATTAAATCAGCAAATATAATTCAGTAACAATTTTAAATTTTTATGTTATCTGAGTTTTTAAATATGTTTTATAATGCTACAAGCAACAACTTGGTCACCAACATTTCTTTTGCTTGTAAAATTGTCCTTCCTTCAGATCATTTTGCAATTTGCGCAAGAAATGTCTCCACCACTGATTTAAACCTCCATAATTTATTTTTTGGCTGAAAAATAAAAGATATGACAAAGTGAAATATAATAAAATTGTAAATAAAAACAGAAACAGAGTTAAGTGGACATGTGGGCACCATGATGGTAAAGTCGATCTTGGGTGTGGGGGCACTGCCCCCACACCCAATCAAGGGTCAAGATTCGATCATGAGGGGTGAAATTATTTTAAAAAAATAAAATAAAATGGGCCAAAAATTTTCTGGCCCTTGGATCTGCACGGGCAGCATCGAATTTTCCCACCATGATGAACTTCTCTTGGACTTGGAGTTTTTAGAGATTGGCTACCTTTTCAAACTCAATTCCACATTGGTAGGCTGTAAATTTGTCATGTTTTCAAGACTCTGGTGAAGCAGTGAACCCCACAAAGGAAACAATTCCAAAATTATTAAGATTCCAACAGACCCCATCTCAATTTTTTTTCTCTCAACTTTGTTGTTCACCAACAGATCATATGATTGTCCCTTGGCAAGGCTGAACAAATTATGTTCATTTATTATTTTGGTGGACGATTTCTGGTTTCACGGGTGTAATTGGTCTTCTTATTTCATGTATTTGTGAATCAAAGCATATCTTGGATTCAACGATTTCGTTGAATTCCTGCTACATCTTTGTTCAGATGAAAGCCCATTTAAAACCCAGGTAGATTATGTTTGCTTGATTTTCCAATATGAATGTAAAATCTTTGGTTTAACAGATTTGCCTAAAGAGACTTAGATTTGTGTTCAAAGATCGAATTTTTTGCTTTGGAGTGTTCAAGTTCTATTATGTTGCCTGATCCCTGTGGATCAAGCTTGTTTTTGTCTTTGCCTGATGATATATTTGAAATAATCACGAGGTCCCTCTCTTCGAGGGATGTGTGCAGTCTCGGTCTCAGCTGTCGAGACCTCCGTGTTATTGTGGCCACTGACAAGGTGTGGTTTGCCCAATGTGATATATTGGAAGTTGTTTCTTGTAAAACCTTGATCGAGTGGAGAAAAGGAGTTCGCTCTTATAAGGCCCTTTGCCAGTTTTTAGCGAACATTCAGCCATTGGTTGGCATTTGGGTTCACCAAAATCCTGAGCTTGGTAATGTAGTGTATGTTATGCCTGGTTTTTTATCAGTTGTTGGATGCCGGATAATCCCCCAAGAAGTAGGTCCTTTAGGTCTCGAGGATGGTCCTCTTCTATGGGCGCCTGTATTTGAAATTCTTTGCAATTATGAGGGATCCCCTGCGTTATTTTTACATGGGAGGGAGAGAGGAGCAGATTATGTTTATCCTGGTTTGCTAAAATCGGTTGATAGGACTTGCAATGTGCTTTTGCTTGAGGTCGAGCCCCAGCATCTGAAGAATGGAGGCAAACCGGTTCATTGTAAAGCCGATGGAGAAGATGAGGGGGTATCACACAGGTTTTCTAGATCAGATAGTGACATTTTTAAGCCTCACAGGATTGTTGAGCAGAAAGGAATGGTTGTACCTTTTAGCCGGTTGGGATTCGGTGATAGGAGAAGGCTGCTTGATTTCATTACCGGCCAAGATCGTCTAAATGTTCCGGATACATCAAATATGCTGTTATTTCCTTGCTGGAGAAATGATGATGTTGAAATGCAACGGGATTTGACAGTTCTACATGAAAGAAGATTGTTACTTTTGCAAATGTATAATTGTGGTGGCAGACTCCATGATCTGAAGTCTTACACAGAATTGAGATCAAATCCTTCCGTGTTAGGATCAAGCGAGGTCAAAAAGAGTCTCGAATCTTCAAATTGTTTACATATGTTACAGGCAGGAGATGTGACTCAGGCTCATTCCTCCAAAGGTAAGACACTTTCTGGATTTCTGAAAAATAGTCTCAAACAGATACTTGGGAAATCAAGCTCAACAAACTGTTACCATGAATTTCAGAGGAAGAATATCTCTAGCTCTGAAAGTAAGCATGTACCACTTCATGTATTTCTACGATCAGGAGATTCCATAGGCCTAAGTTTACGTGCTACAACAATGAAGTTATCTTCTTATAGGGCATGGCCAAATATGCATGATAGTCGATTTGCTCTCTATAAGTTGCCAGTACGGGCTCCAATGGACGGCCATGAATTTGCTGGTTTGTGGGGAGGGACTTTCGGTTGGCCACCAGGGCGGCCGTCTGAAGACAAACCCGGGAAGGCGCTATTCTTTATTTTAATCTCTTATGAAGAGTCAGATGGGCAACAACTACTAATTGCTACAAAGATATTGGAAGGTACATCCTATGTTTTGCATCCTAATGGGTCAGCTATGTTCATAGTGAACATTACTCAGCCATCGATGGATACTTTCCCATGGGATACCGATGGAGACTCTAATCCTATTTACGTTAAGCAGTCTTTTGTGGGAGAAGGTATTGCAAATGGGTATGGATTCAGATACCCTGGTTCTAAACCTGGTTCTCTTTTCGTACTTCAAAATGGATTGCTCGGATTCATATGGAGAGAGTCTAGGGCTGTGTTGACCCTAAAGAGGCTCAACCTGCCAGAACTTTTGAGGAAAGGTGAAAGGGTACCTCCATTGTCACCAGTTTCCAACTTTGCATATCTCACCAAGACATATTCAAATGTGTTTTCTGGATTCTCAAATTCCTCAAATGGACTCACTTTACCAAGGTGTGCATATCTCTGAGGCTATGTTTCTAATGTCATTTGCATGCATATGCATAATATAGAATTCAGAATGATGGGTTCACCATGAAGATAACTTGCTAGGACTGCCTCTTGTTACTTGTATATATTTTTGGAATTCATGTGAATAAATTATATGTTGAAGAATGCTACACAATTTTTTTCCGTTTGCTCGTGAATATAAAGCTTGAGAAACCTGGATAGATATTAGTAGCTATATCTCAAATATATTTTTCATCTGATATTGTGATTGTCCCCGGCTAAAAATGTAAAACATAGAAACACGATAATGACGAAAAAAACGCAATTGCAAAGCAAAAGGATGGCGTTGTCTTCTTGTGCTCCATTACATTTCACGTACAGGGGAAGCTAGGATACAAGTATTTGATAGAATAATTTTGATGAAGTTATAAGTTCCTTTCAATTATAGGCTAGGGGAAAAGAAGAAAAGAAAGAGCTTTAGTGCTATGGATTTATCCTTGGATCATGCAACGAATGCTATGTTTGACATTATGGTAAGGTGACAGCTTCAGTGGGTTCTTTATGTGACGGGTAATTTATGGAATCAGGTATAGAAGAAGAAAATAACATAGATTTTTAAATACAATCATGTTTAAAAGATTCAACTTTTCAACAACTGAATACTGAATAGTCATATTTTTCTTTTCTCAGCTGTACAAATTAAAATTTGGACTAGTTTTGATATTCCACAAAATGAAAATTGTACAGAGGCAACTCCAACAAGTGGTTGGAGTATATGACCTTCATCCCTAGTCCCTGTAAGCTGACGCTCGTTTATCATTTCATACAATTGCTCTAAAACATGTGTACATCCGATGCAGTAGGTAGTGGTTTAGGGAGCTGCTGTAAACTTTCTCATAAGTTGAAACCACTGCCAGAAATTATAGTTTTAGGCGGATTCATTCATAAGCCTTTTGAGTTCATCACAAATTACTCACTGCTCCGCATTGTGTTTAAAGTGGACACTGATGGTTAAATCCATGTTCTCTTACAGGCAGAACTATTGATACATCATGTGCCAGTTTTATAGAAGCGTGACATCAGTACAATGTTGGCTCAATATGTCATTTTATTCAGAGATTGGGTTTGCACAACGAAAATCATGGAATTTCGTTACTCGTTATCATCTTAAATGATGCGATTTTTATTTTTTTTCCTGCTGCTACAATCCATGAAAGTCTCTCCTATCCAAGAGGTCTGATCTATTTTTTAAAATTTATGAGTAGTTCATTGGAAGTAGACATCGAATCACTCAGGCATTTTAAATTTGTTATTGTGTTTGGAAATGTAGAGCTTGAAGTATATTTATCAACAAGAGAAGAACTATTCGATCAAATCTCAATTAATTTCGTCATATCAATACGTTCATCAATTTGCTTTCTTCTGTTATCTTCCCTGGGCTACATGTAGGTTTGTTTGTGCATTTAAACGGTCACAGACACATCTTATTAGCATTCTTGGCTGGAAATTAAATTGATAACGACAACTCTGAGTTTGTGTGAAAGTGATGAACTCTGAGAACTGTCTTGGGTAAAAGAACACGTCGCTAGCCTAGGGATATTATTCATGTAACTACTAATTACAATGCCTCGATCTTTTTTCTTGTATCCTTATATTTCTCTTACAGTCTGGAAACTATATATCAAGATCGACTCTGGTGCTTATCCTCAAGATTATGCATGCACCCGAGAATTTTGCTCATAGTTCTACTAAGTTAATGCCTTTGTGAATGCAGCTAGCACCATGAAGAACATTGTTGTGGCAGCTGGAATTCATTCATGATTATCTCTTAAGGCGAGTTGACGGGCGAGGAGCCCTTCGAACCTAGTGTTCCTACAGTATAGCTTGAAATGAACTGCGATCCAGGTCATCCAATGTCTAGTAGGAAATGATTTTTCGAGTTACAAAATGACTCCTCTTGGAAATCAAGGTCAATACATAATGGTTTTCTTCTTGTGGTGAGATCGATGTCCGAATTGCATTTAAGAAGACAGAATGGAGTTCGACTGTAAAGCACCTCATGTTCATTGTCTTGTAAACAAATTATCATATCAAATGTCTAAAACTTCCAAGTGGTAGTTGACAACGGTTGGACGCATAAGCTTATTCTCGCAACAGAATACAAATTTTTTTTCCTCTGAGTTTCTTAATATGTTTCAACTGTGATTCATTATTACACAGATGATATTAAATTTAACCATAATTTTTCACTTTTAAACATATTAATCACATAGGTTATCGATATACTCTTGTATTAATTTTACATTGTATATAATCAATATCATGTTATTACTTTACACACGCAAGCAACACATGTGTGTCGACAGCTGACCAAATTTGTGATGCACTTTTACTTACAACAAAGTCATGGTAGATAGATAAATATTATAATTACATGTTTTTTCAAAAAAACTATCTCTTTTATTTATCACGTGGATTTTAATATTAATTTCAAATAACGTTATTTTATACTATTTTATAAAAAAAATTATTTTTTTGTGCTGTAATTTGAATATTTTTAATTTTTTTGTCTTGTTATCGGTCAATTTACAACGTTAGTCCAATAACTTGTATTTTTTTCGACTTTAATCATTTTTCATCGTAATGCTGACATGACATCGAAAAATGATTATGTGTCACTGAAAATTGCTGATGTAACAACATGCATCACTTGTTTGATGTCACGTTAACACTTAAATGAAAAAAATTAAAATTGAAAAAATAATATGAAAGTTAATGAATTAAGACACTGAATTGATTGATAATAAGATTGAGTTTTAAAAAATATATATACAAGACGGGACCAAACATATATTTTCTTCTAATTTAGAATTAATATCGCAACTATACATATTACTATTTTACAAATGGAAATGGATTTACTGAGTTGAAATTTTCTCATAAAAATTTGGGATTGAATAAATGAAAGTTTAACACCGTATCTACTATCTATTATTTTCTGAAAATCAAATTGTATGTAGATGCAACTTTTTTTCTTATTATTATTTCATTAACTTATATTTACACCAATATCGTGACCACCTATAAATTCTTGGCGAAAACTTGTGTGAGACGGTCTCACGGGTCATATTTGTGAGACGGATCTCTTATTTGGGTCACCCATGAAAAAGTATTACTTTTTATGCTAAGAGTATTACTTTTTATTCTGAATATGGGTTGGGTTGACCCGTCTCACGGATTATGATCCGTGAGACGGTCTCACATGAGACTCACTCTAAATTCTTAGTGTTAAAGTATCAATAATTTGAAATTTATTCGGCTCGTGGAGTGTTGCAGATATTTGGCGAAATTTCTGACTAAATTCACTCATCAAAGATCAATACGATCCACACTTGAATAAGTTAAGCTAACAGTTGAAATATTTATAAAAGTATGTGTTCATTAGATATTAGAGTAATTTCTTTATTATAAGATTGAATATTTTTATTCATGAGACAGATTTACCCGATTAATAATTAACATGAAAATTAATATTTTTTCATGAGTTGTATCGAGTCGAAGACACGTCTCACGAAATTGATTCATTTGACAATCTCACAAAAATTTTGTGTAGACTATTGTGTTGATATTAATAAAAAAAATTAATTTAATACACTAGCTAATAGCAATATGATAATTTTTTACAAAAAGAATCATAAAGTGTATAATAAAATAATTTATTATAAAGTAATCGGTCAAACAACACATTTTTTTGGTGTTTTATAATCGATTTTTGCTCGAACTAAATTTATATATTAAATAGATAATTTCTATGTATCCAAGTAAAATTTAGTCGATTAAAATCTAAAATTATCTACTGAAAGTCTAAAATTATCTACTGAAAGTTTTAGATTAATTTCATTTTTCGTTGCTCTTTTTTTATATAAAAATTTAAAATAAATTTATTGTGCAAGAAATTTCTCAACCCTGTTCTATCTTCACAATAAAACCCATAACCCTGGATCTAACGCACCGTTTGGTTGGACGGATTAGATGTGATGTATTATTTTATCACACATAATCCTTCGTTTGGTACCATTTTTATTTAACTAGCTCAATCCTTCTTATGAGTGACTAGGTGGTATTACGTGTGATAAAATAATACTTCATTTTTCTGTAAGATAATTAATCCCTCCTTTATTCCTACTCTCTTTCCAATTTTACCCTTCTTCCTTCATCGCTATTGAACCACCTCGGCTGCCAGACCGCCGCCGCCCTCGTCGAACCGCCGCCAGCATCGGACATACACCGGATCGTACCGCACAACCGTCGTCGGACCTTCGCCGGAACGCCATCGCCGACGTCGGACCGCTGACTCACCGTCGTCGTCGGACCGACGCCGCCACCGCCACGTCGGCTGTCGGATCCACCGTCGGACTGTCGGACCGTCGCCGCCGAAATAGAAGAAGAAAAAAAAAAGAAAAGACAATTTTCTCATTTCATCAAAAATTTCAAAATTATCTTACCCTTAAAAATCTTATCAAATATACTACCATATATTATATATCTACAATAATCATTTTATTTTTCATTTAATTACTAATGGTTAGTTTATTCCGAGCTTCAAACGCACCCAAAGCAAAAAGATCAAAAGCGGAACGCAGTTGGTGTCCACAATCCCTCTTCCCCTGGTTCTTATATGTGTTCGTTCATTCCCCGCTTGAAATCCATGTTACAGCGTAAGATTCTTAGTAAAACCCTTTATTCATGAGCTTTTTTGCCATTTCAGTCGCTATCCCGAGTTTCCATTTTGTTGGGTTATGATAGTTGAAAGTTTTATCTTTTTTTTTGCATTTTTCTTGCTGCTTTTTTGTGTGGCGGCGGGGTGGTGGTTGGGGGCGGGGTGCTTCTGAGCTATCGCAGACACCTCTTAAATGCATCGAAGTGTGACGGTGTTTTGCCGCAGAACACTCGGAAGTAGAACCACAGTCTTATCTCCAAATCCCCACCACCTTGTGTTACTTCATTCTCGATTGACAAATGGAGTCGATCTAAGAAATAACCCTGGGTGTGTTCTATCAAGATCACTTAGCACTTCTACTTATTATAGGTGAGTGCCTGACCCGAATGACTCAGCCTCCTTGATGAAGGAGGACAGTATAGCAGTTTGTTCTCAGCTGTGGATTGAAAACTTCAGAGAACCCGGGAAAACTGTTAACAATTTGACCAATTATTTGAGGAGATTTGAATTGTGGGTTTTGGCATACCAAAAGGTTTGTGCTGATGAGATGGACGCGTACATGCCACAAAGCTCCGTTACACGCTCTGCGCTGGAGGATTTTTTATCTCTACGTAATGCAGTTCTTGATAGTAGATTCAAATGGGGAGCTAGGTTAGAGTTTTTCATTAAGTCGCCAAAGGATAAGACAGAATACGAGTCTTTGTCGAAGAGGAAGATCAAGGCAATCTTGACAACTACCCAGCCAGCTGCTTTTCAAGATAGGATTGTCCAAGAGTGTTATTCATGATTTTGGAGCCAGTTTATGAGTCTAGGTTCTCGCAAAAGTCATTCGCATTTCGGCCAGGGAGGAATGCCCATACAGTGCTGAGGGTGATTAGGCGGAACTTTGCAGGGTACTTGTGGTATATAAAGGGATATTTGAGTTCAGTGTTGGATGGATTGAAAATCGGGATGGTCATTAGTGCTTTGATGAGGGACGTTAGGGATAAGAAAGTGGTTGATTTGATAAAGGCGGCACTGACCACGCCTGTTATCACTAGTAAGGCTGATGACGGGGAGAAGAAAAAGAAGATTAAAAGAAAGTATAAAAAAAAGAGAGTTCTGGCAGAAGATGAGCCGAAGCCTGATCCTTATTGATTGGTAACCTTTTTCGGGTTTGCACCAGAGGAGGCTGAGATACTTCCTTAATTGGGCCATTGTGGAAAGTCCTCTTTTAGCTAACATATGCCTCGATGAATTGGACCGTTGGATGGAAGGCAAAATTAAAGAATTTTATCGACCATCTACAAAAGATGTCATATGGAACTCTCCTGATGTGGATGCAGAACAAGGAAATAAGTCTTGGCCGGAATTTGTTCCAACAAGTGGCCCAGATAAGACTAGGAAGATTGACTATATCCGCTATGGTGGTCACATTTTGATTGGAGTTAGGGGACCCAGGGCCGATGCAGCAACTCTTAGAAAGCAGTTGATAGAATTCTGTGACCAGAAGTATATGCTGAAACTTGACAACGAAAGCCTACCAATTGAGCACATTACTAAAGGCATCATCTTTCTTGACCACGTATTATGCCGAAGGGTGGTCTACCCTGCTCTAAGATATACGGCTACTGGTGGAAAAATAATCAGCGAGAAGGGTGTCGGGACTCTGTTGTCAGTCACTGCAAGCTTGAAGCAGTGTATCAAACAGTTTAGGAAGCTGAACTTTCTGAAGGGAGATAGGGATCCAGATCCACAACCTTGCTTTAGAATGTTTCATGCTACCCAGGCTCACACGAACGCTCAGATGAAGAAGTTCTTGACCACAATAGCTGAGTGGTATAGATATGCGGTCAACAGGAAGAAAATCGTCAATTTCTGCTCTTACATCCTTAGAGGTTCACTTGCAAAGCTCTATGCTGCAAAGTACAAGCTAAGGTCGCGAGCAAAGGTTTACAAGATTGGTTCTCGTAATTTGAGTCGTCCTTTAAAGGAAAAGAAAGGGCAGTCGCCCGAGTACCATAATTTACTGAGAATGGGTCTCGTGGAATCAATTGATGGGCTTCAATACACCCGAATGTCTCTTGTACCAGAGACTGACTATACCCCATTTCCAGCTAACTGGAGACCAGATCACGAGAAAGCATTGCTCGAATATATTGGGCTTGATGACTCTCAAACCCTTGACGAGAGCCTAGACTGCCTTAAAGAACAAGGTCGGATTTCACCTCAATATTACATTTCAATGCTAGTATGGAATTATAAAAGGAATGCCATTTCTGTGGACCATCTTTCCTCTACTCGAATTAGTGAGAATGAATTAAACAAAGAAGAACCTTTATTGTCGGATTCAAATGATGAATCAAATGAAAGAACTGCCAATGAAGAAGAAAAGGTAGAAAGGATTCATGTTGCACAAATGTAAGGTAGTTAAGTCAAAGGATTCATGTTGCACAAATGTAAGGTAGTTAAGTCAGTTTTTTCTCGTTCGGGGGTCATTATTCTTTGTTGTTTTTATGCACTGCTTAATAGTTTGTAACAGAATTATATAACTCAAACAAAATTCATACTTCATTCATGAAATATTCAGTTACTACTGCTTCATTATCACGGGCCTTAGTTCTATGCATAATGCATATGCATAAAAACTGCCACCGTCCTGAACATTTAATAGAAGAATGGCTTGATGAAAGTTTTCTCTCGATATAATATAATATGTTCAATAATAATGCAATTTTGCATGTATTTGATTAACTTGGATCCAGAAATTGTCATAGTTTTGAGATTGTCACGCCGTAAAATGTGGTTGCCTATGCTGGTTGTAGAAGAGAAACCAAGCATTAGTGTTCTCACCCCAGATAAATTTTTTCTATGGTACTCTGCGTTCATGAAATAAAGGTTATTATACTAGTATTGAAATCGAAATTTTGTATTGTCCAAACTTTCACGTTTATAGACATAAGTGCAATATTTGATGTTATTTCATATATGTTCATTAAGTTGTGTTTGGATTGATGGATTTAGGATGATAAATTTCGAATCATTTGACTCGTTTGGATGAACAAAATTGGAGATAAATGATTATATTATTTCAATGATGATTGTTGTGAATTTCAAATACATCCCATCATTTGAAATTCATCTTTAAAATGCTTCTTCATATCAAATATCTTCCTCCAATCAAATCCTCAATCCAAGACAAGAACATCCTTAGAAATTAGGTGGTTCATCTATGAACCTCTCGGTTTCAACCAGCCATATATTTTCCATAACATTTCACTCGAGATGGTTGAATTTAATTTGATTGCAAGTATTGGAAAAACAAAAAAATGAGATTTGTTGCCTGAATTTTGAAATACTTAGTCATCGTTGACTACCTAATTATGAATGGAGTTGTCACCTGTGATCTCCTCATCTTCTTCTTCTAATTTTTTTTTCAATACGGTCCGTGTGATGCAGGTCCACGAATAATGGCATTGGATCAACCACTAGGGCCGACCTTAAAGTACAATAAATGTCGCCACGGCCCTGAACTCTCACCCAGTGATCCAGTCCAGGTAAGAAGTGATTACTTTTTTTACCAATAAAATGAGACGTGCCAGGTTTATTCACAAATTTAGTTGCAAAATAAATGAAATGAACTGTTGAACTGTTCAAAAGATATAGGACCAACATCTGTCCTTTTATTTTATTCAAGTTTACCACAAGCCATCAAAAAATGCCGAAATTTCCTACCTGAAACGGTATAAAGCTATGCTAATCCCTGAAACTATGCCCAAGAGCCAATTATTCTATATATAGTCGTTAATTTGCATGCAAAATTTTACGTTAACTTTGGTAGATGAAGGGGAAATTAGGGGAGTTGGTCAAGGGAGAAGAAGAAGAGGATAATTCTTCGCCTTTTTTTTTGCCTTCATTAAGTTGAGTCGAAACAATGACAGACAGAAGCAATTTGCCATTGCCAAAGTTTGGAGAATGGAACTTGAAAAATGGGGGAACAGGCCAATATTCCATGATCTTTGAGAAGGCCCGGAATACGAAACGAGCTGGAGGAGATGAACAGGATCTTCGTAACTCGCCAAGGAGCCGGGAGACGGTGCCATTGACCAAACAGGAAGCGCGATCGCCAAAGCCCTCAACCCACAAGAGGTGGCTGTGTTGCTCGAACCCAAAGGAAACGGAACATTGATCATAAGAAATCCCAGGATCAATTCTGCAGAAATCTTTTGGAAAATTTTATGTTTCCAAAAAAATATAGACAGCATCATCTGTTGTGTTTTTCTTTTTCTTTTTTCTTTTTAATAGAAAAAAGAGGACGATCCATCTCTAGTTTGATGTGCTGAAATAATTTAATTTATATGCTGAAATAATATATTGATGTCATATCATTTATTTAGTCAAACATATAAGATTAAAAGAATGACATAAAATAAAGTCTGATTAGGAGAACATACTTTTTGTAAACAAAATCAGATAATGAAAATAAGGAAAATGGGCATTGTAATAATTTATCAAATCCTAAAATTAATATTATAAAAAATGTTTGTGAATTTAATTACTATATGTAATATATTTTACTATTTTTTTGAGTGTTTATGAAAAGATTGGACAACGAAAAAATACATAATAGAGTAATATATTGGGGCTAAATGCGTACATAGTAAATATTGTAATTGACAAACAACTCTCTCAATTATTTTAAGAGTAGCTCTCTTGTGAGATAGTCTCACGAATCTTTATCTGTGAGACGGGTCAACTCTACCGATATTCACAATAAAAAATAATACTCTTAGCATAAAAAATAATACGTTTTCATGGATAACCTAAATAAGATATTCATCTCACAAAATATGTTCCGTGATACTATCTCACACAAGTTATTGTCTTATTTTAATAGGTGAGAGGGTCCTGCATTATTGAATTATTAGCCACATTCTTCACCCAAAATTTTAAAAGGTTTTTAACATTTATGTATTTATGAAATTACATAAATACCCTGAACACAAGCGAATAAATTGTAGAATTTTTTTGGTGCATTAATCGGTAGCAGTCCGGCTCCATATTTCTCATTACTTCTGTCTCACAACACTAGTGAGTGCGCTTTAATGGAAGAGGAATCAAGAAATGAGGTGCTCAAATCCAGCGACCAAACGAATTCCTTTGCAAAATCAAATCTCCACCAATTAACCCACCACAGAAACTGGTCCCATCATTCTTCTACAAAACTGTAATGATTAAAACTTCATTGACGGAAAAGGCAGATTTGGAGGATCAAGATTTTGCCTGAAGAAAAAGATCAATATGCTTCGAATAACGGTAAGTTGTTATGTCACTCTCTTTATCCTCTTGAAAACTTGGGGAAACGGGTGATATTGTCATCAATTCATGAACCGAGAGGACGCTCAGAAAAGATGTCATCTTTCACTGAGTATCTAAGAGAATTCTTCGAAGTTCTGATATGATGGTTCCTGTTGAGGATCAGATTAATAATTTTTGTAAGAAGTTGAAATTTCTCAAAACCATTCTTTGGGATAAACCGATGCAATGTGCTAGAACCAAGAATCAGCTCTTGAAATTAATGAGGTAGCTAACCACGCAGGAAGTTTCTTATGCTTATTCTTTTTCACCGTATATAGATTTAGGGAGAGCAGAATTGATCTGGTTCTTGCTGCTGTGTTCCGATAATTCAAGTTTTTGAAAACAAAGATCATAGATCATTGTGTCACGGTCTCAACCCTGTTAAGTAGTATGACTGCTGCTCCGCTGCTAGTTGTTATTTCACCATGTGCGCTTCATTTTCTTCTTGAGGATTTGGAAGAACAAACGAATAGAGATGATGATGTGATTGATGAATTGAGAACCCTTATGAGGAATTAGTAGATTTGCAAGTCTTATTAGGTGATATGGAGGCAGAGCAGAAGGGAGTGATTCAGGAACTGGAAAGGGTTGTGATAACTATCAGGGATTTCACATATGAAGCTAGATATATTATCGAATTGTTCATGGTTGATCACGTGCCAATTTGCTACTTCACGGTGAGGGTATCTCTGTAAGTGACAGGATTCAAAGTATAAAGATGGACTTGCAGAAATAAGGAAGGGTTATTAATATTCACACCACACCCTTTAATTGATGATTATGTTGTTGGATTTGAAGACGAGGCGAATAAAACTGTAGAACAACTTGTTGGAGGATCAGAAAAGCTACAAATTCTTTCCATATGTGGGATGCTTGGACTTTTTTAGACAACTTTAGCTAAGAAACTGTATGATGATCCTCATGTTATTTATAGATTTGAAGTTCGATCCTAGGCTGTTGTGTCTCAAACTTACAGTTGAAGAAATCTATTGGTTAAAATTCTGATTGATTTAACTTATTGATTTAACCAGGGAACTCGAGAAGGATTCAATGGACGAACAGATTTACAAAAGTTTGATATGAAGAAGATACCTACTTGTGATGGACGATGTATGGAATTACGATGTAGAATGATTTGAGAAGATATCTCCCAGATGATAGCAACGAAAGCAGGATATTGTTCGCCAGTCGGAGTAAAGACGTGGTTCCATCTGAGAGTATTATTCAACTGCTTCCTCTTCTCTTGCATGATCAATGTTGGGTTTTATTACAGCGGAAGGTGTTTCAAAAAGAAGCTTGTCCTCTTGAATTGTTGGACATCTGTATGCAAATCGCAGAATATTGTCAAGGATTACCAGTTTACCACTTTCAGTTGTTGTAATAGCTCCAGTGCTTGCTAATCTAGACAAGAAAGAACCTTTGTGACAAGAAGTTGCTAAAAGTATAAAATCATATGTTTATTCATATGTTTCTGATAATTTGAATCAGTGCCGAAACATACTAGATCTTAGTTACGAGCATTGCCACAGCAATCGAAACTATGTTTTCTATACTTTGGAGAGTTTCATGAAGATGAGGAAATCGTAGTAAAGAAGTTGATATCAATGTGGATTGCCAAAGGGTTCGTCCATGAAAAAGATCAGAAAAGCCCTGACGATGTAGGGAAAGACTATTTGATGGACCTGATTCCCAAAGAACGTCCACTGGTGGTGTAAAAGCTTGTCGTTTTCATGATCTATTGTGTGATTTGTGTTTAAGAGTTGTTAGAGAAGAAGGCTTTCTGAACTCGATCGAATTGTAAGTCCATCTGTCTCCCTTCCTTCCTCCTATACATTGTAGTATCATTTATCTATAGCTTGTATCTAAGCTCTAGTTAAAAGTAAAGAATATAAAATATTCCTGCTATAAATCACTTCCTTAGAATCGGGTACTTTCAAGAAAAGGTAAAGTAACCGATGCCATGATCTTTAGCATGAAGCCAGCGCAAGATGGCCCTCTAGCTGATTAACAAATTTATTCTTGCAGTAATGAGATCCCACGTTTTTGTAGGGAATTCGATGTCATTGAACAAGATTATCCCTGGGGTTTTTCTGGTTTACCGAGTTCTGTCTCCAGACCTTTCAGCCTTCATGTCGGTTCTTTGTTGGGCTTCTATCTCTCCAGTAATAATCACACGTTTCAAAGCTTTAAACTTCTCAGGGTACTAGAGGTTTCCATGTACGAAGCTCTTGTTTACTTGAGGTACTTGGCCACTGAACACTTGCTCCCATCTATAGGCCACCTCGTGAGCCAAGAAATACTTATAGTGCGTCACGCATCAAAGGTTTCCGATGCCTTTCTAGAGGTGTTGATGAAATTGGTTAAGCTGAAACGCCTCCGTTTCAAGAGTCGTGTTCAATTCGGGGTTTCTTGCCATCTTCTAGCCAATCTAAAGGCTAAAAGCTTTCAAACGAAGAATCTACAAGCCATTTCCTTTTTGCATTTTTATCGTGGTAGGGATGATGAGATATTGAGTTTTTTCCCTGTTTTGTCAGATTGAAATCCTCGTTTATTGTTGATCAACATTAATCTCAAACGTATCCTGTGATAGACTTCCTTACACAGCTTGAATAACTCACTCTGTATCTTGAAGGTAAGTTGGATTGGTTCCAAGACATGCTCGGTTTCCCACTTGCTCTCAGAAAACTAGTTCTACGTAAGTTCGAAGTTTCTTGGAAAAAAGTTCAATAATAGGGAGATTGCCGCATCTTGAGTTCTTGAAACAGCTAGTTAATGTTACCTTACAAGGAAGAAAATGGGATACCAGTTTCAACAGCTCAAGTTCTTATGTGCAAATTAAAACATTTTGAGTTGCAACCTTACTATCAAGTATCCCTCTATCGCGCATAGCAATGGTCGAAAGGAAAACGCAATCCCTGCCTTCGTAAGTACGACCGACTGGTCTCTCCACCCTCGGGGAGGAAATTTACATCTTCTGCTAAAAAAGAAAAAAAAAATTACGCTGATTTATATGAATATATAAAAACTCGATTCAACTCCTGAAAAGGGAGAACTCCACAATTCCACAAAAACACTTGTAGCCTTTTTGCTGTCAAAATTCTTGACTTATGTGCATGCTTTCATTGTTAACGGTACAAAGCTAACAACGAGAAATCAAGTTTCTTGGAACCTGAATATGTGAACTTTTGGCCTGGCCAGGAACATTTATATTTCGATTTACATCCTAGGAAAAATCTATCGAGGTAGATTTTTTCGAAATTTATTTGTTGTCTACCCAATGGTTCCTTGGTGGTAAGGATATAAATATTAGAGAATCAAAATACTAAAATTCAATATGTTAATTTGTATTTCATAAAAGAAAACATAAGCATGTTAATTCTTTTTCTTGGTTTTTGGCGTAATATTTTTATAAAAATATTTCCATGTGTGTTGTAAATTGAGAAAGGAGAGAAACATATATAATAATGTTTGGCAAAACTTGTTTGAGACGGTCTCACGGGCCGTATTTTGTGAGACGGATCTTTATTTGGGTCATTCATGAAAAAATATTATTTTTTATTGTGAATATTGATAGGGTTGACGCGTCTCGCAGATAAAAATTCATGAGATCGTCTCACAAAAGACTTACTCATAATGTTTTCCTATGTATTTGAATTGATAATGTTTACTTTAGTAAATAAAATTTTGAAATAATTTTATGCATGTATTTTTATATTTATAAAAAAAAGTACTCGGGTGCTAGAAAAAATTATGGACGCGAAAGATTCAACTATGGACAAAAATTATGATATTTTTAATTACCTCATTAATTTCTTCTCATTTATATATGAGTGAGTCTCATGTGAGACCGTCTCACGGGTCATAATCCGTGAGACGGGTCAACCCTACCCATATTCACAATAAAAAGTAATACTCTTAGTATAAAAAGTAATACTTTTTCATGGGTGATCCAAATAAGAGATCCGTCTCACAAATACGACCCGTGAGACCGTCTCACACAAGTTTTTGCCTTTATATATTTTACCTCTTTAAAATAATAGAGAGCTCCACGTAATTTTCCCAGAATTAATCCTCTGGTACAGGCATTGACAATAACAAGAATACGATGTTCTGTTTTGCTGCGCCGACTTGATTTAGATGAAGGAATTTGATTTTTTTGAGAGATTTGAAAAATAAATTTTAAATAATGTCAATATTAAGTGTAATTAAAATCCTTTATAATAACATATGGAAACTATCTTAATTTCCAAATTTCCAAATAACTAAAATATATCCAAAATGTGTGATTAGAATTTAGAAATAACATATTCCAAATATATTACAGATTATATAAACCCAAAATTATATGAAATTAACCACAATTTAAATATTTTTATAGCCAAATGCATCATTCTCATTAGTTAGTGGAGCGTATTAAAAACAAAGATCAAATAAGCAGAAAACAAAACGAAAAATAGGCACGAGGGTGAATGAAGTAGACCCGTTGTTCATTTAAAATATTTAAAATTTTCACATATAATTCTCCATAACTTTAGAGACAAAAGTTTTTTAAAATCTGGTCTGAAATTATTGCTTATTCAGCTAAAAGCTTATTTGAAAAAGTACTTAATCTCTAATTAAATCGAATTTAACATTATATTAAACAATTGGAAAATTATATTTTAAAACTAGAATTTACACTTCTTTTTTTACTTTTTGCCCTGTTGTCAATCAATTTATTGTCTTAATACACATCATTGCACTTTTTTCAATGAGCCAAAAAATGACTGTGTGTAACACCACAAAGTGCTAATATAGTGTCGTGTTGATGTCACGTCAACGCTTCGATTAAAAATGATTAAAATTGATATGGGGAAATAATTATTACTCATGCATGATCGAAAAACCATGAAAATAGCACAAATTCATGATCTGGAGAGGCGGAGAGGAGTAGAGATTACAGAGATGCATATATATATATATATATATATATATATATATATCCTCAATAACATTATAATCCCCAACTTAATATGTTTTCTCAGAGTGATATAAAGTACCTACACTTGCCAAATTCATGGCCAAGTTAAACTTTACGTAATTAGCTAGCCCACAAGTGTAACCTATACATTCATATTTCATCACCAAAATTTAAGTAGATGATTTAGTTTTCATCAACTTTTAACATGGAACATGAATAATCAGCACGTAAATTATACTTCTGGCAACATTGGCATGATTAATATCATTTGAAAGAAATTAATTTTTTGTGCTCTCGACATTGAATTAAGATTGGTTAAACAGAAAAGTCTAAGATAATAATGGTAAATTCCAAATATATTATCTTAAATGACAGTTGCTTGTCTTATTTAACTAATAGAGTTAACATAATTAAGTGGTATATTGGCTGTGAATCCTGATTAATGAGTCGTCTCCTAATTTATCAGTTTTCCCCCTACAATGGCTAAAGATACATGACAAGCTAGAAAGTAAAGTTCATCGATATATTAATCAACAAAAAATGGGATAATGGGAGTCAAAATCTTGCCTTAGATTTGTTTCTTCTTCATGGCTTGTTTTTTATTGTGCATCCATACCTTGAACACTTGTCTCTTCACTCCGAATTCATTGCAAAACTGCTGCACTTGTTCATCGTCTTGCCTCTGAATCCTCCAACCCAGCTTATCAGCAAATTCATGCATCTTATCCTTCTGTTCTTGATTGAATTTCGTTCGGAATCTCTTCTTGGAGCCTCCCGTAGATGATGCAAAGGCATGTCCGCCGGCACTGGATTGGAACATGCTGAAATCTTCGCTGGATGACTCCGCAGTGGCCCCAGCACTGTTTCCGCCGAAGTTCATCATTATGGGATGCGTATGGGAGGCAGGAAAGGGTTTATGGTGATGATAAGTCTCTATTGCAGGTGGGTTTCGCCTGCTGTGAGATAACTGAGGGTGGTGGGGGTCAACTTCGGCATCCACTCGCCGATGGAAACTCCGGTGGCAGTTACAGGCTGCACATCTCATAGATTCGAACGTGCCCTCTTGTCCACCAGGCATGAATTCTCCGCATCCATCGACAACATAATTACCCATGCTTGCAGCATGATTCTTGAGGCATTCTATGTACTTAGTTGACAAATCAGCACTTGAGGAAGTCGCCGTCGGCACTGCTTGTGGTCGTCTTGGAACAGGTGTATTAGGATTTGACGCGCCACCGGCTTTCATGGTGGCTGGATCTGGATCTGGGGTGGGGTACTTATGTGCAAACAGCAGCTGCGGAGGCTGATCTAGGGTTTGAGTGGGGCTGAAAATAGCACTCCCCCGGCGGGAAGAAACCGCCGCATTTCCTCTTCTCTCAAGGGGAGCTGAAACTATAGGAGCAAGAGGCAGCTTCAATGTCGATTCTTTGTTGATCTCTGGTGCATTGAAGCTTATGGAATTTGGCATCCCCCTGTGTTCCATGAAATCCAACTTTTTAAGTAATAAATCTCCTGTTAATCACTCCTAGTAGACCTTATAATAACGAAAATCTTGGGTTTTCCTCTCTTCTTCTATGTAATTCTACCTCAAGAAATCAACTCAATCAGCTTAATATTATGAACAAAATCGAAAACCAGCTGAGTTATCCGTGTATTGGGTAGTTTGACGTGTAATATTCCTGTGCATAAATGCGAGTATTAATTGTCAGTACACCACCAAATACATGAAACCTAAGGGTACAAAACCTACAGTCTTTCGCACGGATTCAAGGAATTATTAAGGTAGGCTATTAAAGAAATAGAAAGAATTAGTTAGAAAATGCGCAAAAAAATCGTAGAGTTTTAAGCTAGTGAGTAGGGGGCTGGCTGTCTCAAAATTTATAATAAAAGGGCAACATTGATTCAGAAAACAAGAGTCATTAAATTTAAGAAAGTGAACCAAAATCTTGGATGGCCCCTACTCGCTAGCTAGCCATGGTCCAAGAACATTCTGACCATTAAGTTCACATGTAGTAGTACATTACACATGATAACGTAACAGGACAGAATCACAACCATAGATTGAATGATTGATTATACAACCACATAAAAATATCATTAGAATTCTATATATGTTTTTCCCATAAATTGACTTCTCTCTTGTCCTAATTAAAACAAGATTCCTAGCTTCGCCGCTATTCATTTATTCTAGTAAAAATCTTTGTTTTTATACAGTAATCTTGAGTTGAGATCTAAATCAAGATCTTGTAAGATCGATCCAATAACAATGCTCTAAAAGCTCAAATGATCATCGATCGAGAGAGAGCCAAAAATTTATAAATTTATTTTAAATATTTAATTTTTACCATGTGGGACAAGAGATCTCATTATCATCCATATTTCAGAACGCGACGTCCTCGTCGCGGCATGACCCCCTATGCTGAGAATCTAGAGGTGGCTCTTGTCATGTAGCACTTTGCCCCGTAGGTTCAAGAGGTGACTCTCAGGCACGTAGTACACTCTCATGCACGTAGTACTTTGCGTCGCATAGCTCTTATTTCCATGTGTTCCTTGCCGGTGACCGGCTCTGATATCATTTTGTCACACCCCGAGCCCGGACCTACATGACTGCACAATGGTCTCCTATAGCAACTACTTCGTATCTGTCATCGCTTTACGAAAATGATTAATCGAAGTTGTTATAGAAGTCCATTGTAGTCTATTTTAAACTCATTATAAATATTTAATTTTTACTTTGTGGACAAGAGATATCACATCAGATATGACATTTTAAATTCTTAATGTATCGAATTAACAATATTAATCATATAACTATGATCCACAGCTCGATTTTAATCGTTCTTCACATAAATACTATTGTATAGCAAAAATCGGTGAGAACAACTAAAAAATTGAATAACTAACACTATTATTAAAATAAAAATTAATAACCATATCGATCTTATGTTAAAATGTTACGTTCAGAAATTTAATACGATCGAAAGAAAATTGAGATGTTAATGTATACATAGATATTTAATAAATAACTAAAAACGTCATTAGTTTTATAATTATTACATGAGTAAATATTACATCTAAACTTAATTATTATTGACAATGAAATGACCCGTGCTTTTCTCTCGATTCCCACCCACGACACAACATTTTGAAAGTATAAGCAGTATACCTACTTTAGAAGTAAATTGGAGTCATACACGAACTCGAGGATATATATTTTTTTATTACAAGAAATTGAGTTTTGAGAGGTAAAAATTCCATGACAGTTACTCACAGTACTTCCTCGTTTACACAGACGAGGACATACAGTGCATTCGACCCGATTCGCACCGCCTTTTATTTTCAATAATTTTATATGCATCGAAGCACTAAAAATATCATAATTATGCACATTGAAACAATATATTAATTATCTATTAAAAAAAATTTAATCGAAGACGTTGTGTTCATATATTTTATATATCAATCATGTTATTATAAATTAAGAATACTTCTTTTGTCATACGGTCTCACGAATCTTTATGTGTGAAACAGATCAACCCTACCGATATTCACAATAAAAAAGCAATACTCTTAATCAGCATAAAAAGTAATATTTTTTCAAGAATGACCAAAATAAAAAATCCGTTTTACAAAATACGACCCGTGAGACTGTTTCATACAAGTTTTTGTCATAAATTAATTGGAGTTCGAGACTTCGAGTTACAACTGTCTATGATCAAATTAAAATTATAATTCGCCTTTTATATGTGATAATATATATATATATATATATATATATATATATATATATATAAACTAGTTGATTAAATTTGTGAAAAATTATAAATCAGTTTCTATATTTACATATACATAAAAATTATAGCTTTGTTATCTTTGACCAATATTCTACTGCTGATTTAGGTTATATACAATGATCCAACGTTTTCAACGATATTAGTTAATTAATTAATGTAACATGAGAGCTGGATTTGGCAGGCCATTGGTCCCGATGTAAAGTATGATTTTCACACGCTAGATTTGTTCTATAAGGTTAAAATATGTTATAAGAGACCTCGAGGACTACGAAGGGGGTGGTTTTGAGCTATGGATTTTTTTTTGACCAAATTGGAATTTTTTTCACTAACAAATAATTAGGTAATTATCGTACTAAATTTATATTTTGGAGACGTACTCGTTTGCTCTCTTGAGTCTCGTGCCTAAATTTTAGGCTTTACGTACTGTCTTGAAACAATCCATTCTGATATTAAATGTTAGTGAATTTTATAAGAGAGATCAAATGACAAACATATAATTTGTAGATTCATATATGATAAATTAATATACGCACTCAGTATTGTAGCAAAATCATGAAGAGTAGTAGTATTTTTGCCAAACAAAGTGTAGAGAGTCACTTTAATCAACTGTTAGGATTATTATTTATTTCTTAGATGAAACTCGAATTCTAGACTCGTCTCAAACTGGAGATATTTGTGTCAGATATGACTAATCATTTGGCTATAGAAAGTGAATTGCTTGAGGTCTTAAGACTAGCAATCCAGCTCCGAAACCGCAATTGACACGGAAAGGGATTGTTGTTCATAAACGTATAGGAAATTAAAGTATTATAATGTGTGTATCAGAAGTTAGTGTTGTGCTCTGGTGTTGTCGACTACGAGGGCACAACATGCAGCTGAAATTAATATCTAGCACACACGTAAGCGTTTTATAAACTGACACCAGTTATTTAAATTATGCACAAGTACGAAAACTTGTGCATGCCTAATGGCAAAAATTTACTAGAAAAGTTACGTAAATTATTTACATCAAAACAATACTAGTGAGAATAAACAAGCTTAAATTCCTTGGCACTCAAGGACAACAAAATACATCAGGGTAACTAATATTAAAGTTAGATGCTTAATAACAAAGAAAACGCGTGCTCAAAACCAAACACAATCACTCTTCGATCGACACTCTGTGACAGTGTTGTTCTCCGAGTGTTGGCAACACCAATCAGCAACACTGTTGTGACATCAGTCAATCGCTCACAAGCAACTTCAATGCTGATATTTTCAATCCAAAATTCCTGCAGCACGCCCTTTATTTCTCTTCAGAAGCACTTTTATATAGATCTTTTTTCACCTTTCTCAATCTCATTTCATAGATACTAGAGATCCTATAAATAAGGAAAATAAAGAGTTTATATGGAATTGAACTCTATTTAAGGCTAAGATGTTATATCTTATAGATATGTCCTAAATTTAAATACATAGAATAAATCTTATCATATAATCACTTTAAATTAATCTAGAGATGCAAAATTATAATATTTCATTAAAATGAATATTGATTAAATAAGAATAAAATATTCCTTTCAGACACAAACTAATTAGAGCTGAGATGAGTTTAATCCATTATTTAAAAAGACAAACGTTGAATTATAAATATAGGAATGTGAGTTTTGTTTAAGGGAAAATTTAGTTTCTTATCCGTTCGTTCAAGCCCACAAGCTCGCAGTTGAGTTTAGGATTTGCAAAACCAGTTTCTTTCGATGGATACGAGTGTTGGAAATTTGAATGAAAATTATGTTTATATGAATGTAAGAGTGATTTTTGATTTTTCATATTTTTGAGTTAATTGTTGTTCATGATCGTGGGAGTATTTTTTAGCTTTCCATATAGTTTTAGTTTATTAGAGACTTTTGACTCTTTGTATTATTGAGTTAATTGCAAGCTTAATTGTCTTTATTTTCAAGCTTATAAATAATGCGTTCATTTCTTCAATCCATATATATGTTTTTTACAAATACAATCAATATATCATTCAAACATTCTGATCTTTCATTTTACATTGTTAACTTTCATTTGGCCCCTGGATGTACGATTTGAGTTCGTCGGAGTAGCGAATTTGTACTTAATTTACTATGATTCAACCATTATATTATGAGAAACAAATGTTCGAAGTGTCGATCCTCAAGCACCTCATGGAGGGAAAAAATACGTTTTAAAAAAAATGTACTTATTACATTGTCTCAGTTAGTTTGTTTCATTATTTCATTACAAACTTATTTTGTTAGTTTATGTTTATGTTGCTAGTGGAATGTTATTCTATTTTACATTGCAACAATGATTGTTGGTCTTTTGTTTGCATAAATTTTGGTCCAGTAGGTTTGACATACAAATTCTGTTTAGAATGTGATGTTGTCAATTCGAGAGAAACTTATTTAACTTATTATCGGTTTACTGTGTTTTATTTTGATATTCACCATATTGTGCCTAATGTTGTTGAGTATGTTATAATGTTATAAAATTGTTTTTGTATTTGTTTCTTGATCGGATCCCAACAATGAGAAATCAAGGAATTTACCTTTTTAGAACAATTATTGGCTGTATAAAATTGGTTCAAGTTAAAACATCTATCGAAATTTCTATCTTTGATTTCTTGTATCCTAAATGAAAATCAGGATTACAAAGTTAAAATATAAAAAAATAGAGCAAGAAAAGTAGTCTTGCAAGAAAAGTAGCTTTCATGTCGAGATTTTTTTGACCTTTACAGCTAATTAGAAAGTCGAAAACATTTAATAATCCTATACTATTTTTTTTATTTGATTACTAATATTCTTTTCTAGTCAAAACCAATTTTCTAGGGCTAAACTCTGTAAGAGAGATCTAGGGAAGAACTGTGGTTCAACCCCAATTTATATAATACTTAATTCTAAATTGTAATATATAAAAAATTTAATCATAGTATTTAATTTTATATTACAAGCCAATAGAGGCAAAAAAGGTATTTTGTTTGCTTATGATTTATAATCTACGTGGTTAAAGCTCAACCATATCTCTCCACTATCCCAAGATTATTATTTTTTTGGGCATGAAATCTTTTATTTCAACATCAAATATTTTTTTTGAGAGCAACGTTTGTTATATTTTTGTTGTTCAAGTGTTTGTGTAATATTTTCTACAGCAAGAACATGTAATACCAAATGATCATGTGTGTAGATTAAGACAATGACTTAAAATTAAAATCCATGATACAAGAATATTTGATAATGATAATGCAAATAAAATTAGTCGCCGATTTATAAATTATTAATGACATGATTAAAATAGTGTTGAACATAAAATGATGTAAATTTGGTGGGCAAGAATCTTTTATTTGTTTTTTTTTTATTATTTATTGATTATAATGTAGTTAATATGTTTGGGGATCATAAATTATTGTTAGTGCCACACGCTTAAGACTAAAAATGTGCATGAATCGTAGTGTGAATCAAATGACTCAGTAGATTCATTGCATGCAGGCAACATTCTGGTCATGAATCCAATAATTTTTTAATATAGTTAAATCATACAAGTACCATTCATGTGTGACATTTATTTTCTTAAGTTTTGAAATCGCAATTTACAAGGAAACCACTCAATCTAGGTTTGAAAGTTTTGGGAATCGAGGAAAAAAAAAAGGTCTTTTGTGATATATTTTGATGAGAAACGAGTTGATCATGTTCATTATATGAAGTGAAAAGTAATATTTTTAATATAAAAAATAATCTTTTTTCATAAGTTTGATCGAGTTGGAGATCTGTATCACAAAATTAATGTAGCGATTGTTATGCTCATTTTTAGTATACGATACGATAATAATCTTGGGATAAATAATATTTTTTTTATATAATTATCTATGTACGTTATAACTAATTCAGTACTCATTTTATTAGTCGTAATCTCTTCACATCTACGAGGTGCGTCTATTTTTATAAATGGTCGAATATAATTCATTGCACTTCATCAATTTATTTTTTAAAAAAATTAATCAATTTTTAAGATATTATTAAATTAATTAATTTTTATTTAGTTTTATATATTTAATTGTCAAATGTATCAAGAATCATTTAATTTGATGAAGAAAAAAAAAAAACTAACTACTATCTTACTTGTGTCCTTTTCAATAATTAAAACAGTAAAAAATATTATTTGACTATTTCCTATATAGCCATTTATTTCTGTTTCTAATCAGTTTTTTGTTTAAAATTTTTCAATAAGCATCTTTTTATTTATTTCAAAAAATAAAATAATATCAACTAATAATAATAATAATAATAATAATAATAATAATAATAATAATAATAATAATAATAATAATAATAATAATAATAATAATAATAATAATAATAATAATAATAATAATAATCGTGTGTGTGTTACAAACGGGGTGCAGAATCTTAAAAATTCAACAGGCAACAATTCACGGCCCATTAATTCACCCCACTAACTTTGAGTTCCATGGTTTTACAAATTTACGGCCCATTAGGGAATGGCCCGCCAAAAAATTTAAGTGGGCGGGGCATTAATTTGACAGATTGTTTTTCAATAGATTAGATCGAGGTAGAAGTTCAACTTTGGGTGTAGAATATTAATTAATTTTTCTCGTCGAAGAAAATTTAAACCCCGTAATCTGCATCGAAGCAGATAAGGCGTCGCATTACTCTACCCCCTGAATCAATTATCCCAGGTTCACTTTTCTTCTTTGCGATTTTTCTTCATGAGTAATCCAGTTCATGCGGTCCTTCCGAGCTTCTGGTTTTTCTTGTTTATTCCGCTTTAATTGCTTGTGTTTGATTTAGACACGAAGAATTGTTATTCTTATGTACCCCTTTTGGATAATATTTCAGGTGACCGAGCTAAGGTTGATTTACTGAAGGGTATATTTGAGCTGCAATGATATTTGCAGTCTACTTTTTATGTGTCTCTGGATGGAGGAATTGATTGAGTTTGATTGAGTTTTTAATATAACAATGCCATCTGGGTTTGTTTCCAATTTGAATGTTGCTTTTGGCTTTGGCTTCCAAACGGCTGTTAAAGTGAATCAAGTTCAATCCCTTAATTTGATAGAATCTTGCTTATCTCGAAAATTTTCTGGTACTGGTTTGACTCGTGAAGTGTTCAAATATTCTAGCAGTCGGTGCCACAGAAAAGTGATGGCAGCTTCTGGCTCTTTGGCTGCCTCAGGTGATCTTGCGGTCGACAATTTATCATCTTGTTGTGGAAATTTCTCAAGTTTTGTGAAGCCTATTGGCGTTTATTTTGATGATAAAAGTTATAGAAATTGTCGAAAAGCTAGGGTGAGTTTGAGGACTGTAGAGGCAGAATGTTATCGGGGTGTTCAGGGACGTGTTGTATATGATTTTAAGCAGGGGTCTCGAGACTCCAAACCTCCTTTCTTGACAGGGTCAAGCAATGGTCGAGCTTTCTCATCATCTTGTTACTCTGATGGAGTAGTGCCAGATGTATCGGCCATGGAATCTTTCACTGCCGAGCATCTTTCAAGTCTTGCACTTTCAGCTGAACCGTACGTCTAAATTTGCCCTTGTTTGGTATTATTGTGCTGAAAATGTAAATTGAATCTGAAATTCTATTACAAAATGGTGGCGGCGCTGCCAACATTTGTGTTTTCCCTATTATCTGAAACCACTATTATCATTGTTTTCTTACTTTTTGCATGCGTCTAGGTTAATTATGTACTTTTGTAACTGTATCTTGGTATGAGGTTATTGTTTAAGCGTGACATTTGCATAATGATATTATGCGGAGGAATCTTTCAAATTTGGATAAGTTGTCATAACATCGGCTACAAGTGTTTAGTTCTCATGTAGAGATCATGTTAGTGATAAATTGCCATATTCACTGCATGTATCATTTGAATGTTACCGTTTTCTTTGGAGAAATATTATACCATTCACACTAAATTTGATGCAGGATTATATTTACGAGATTTATAATTTTCCTTGGTAAATGAATATGGATTATATGATACATGTGGCATTGTTTTCTCATTTTTCTCTGTAGAAGTACCCCATGTCATGGTGTTCTGAAGCTTCTTTCGGGAGCATGTTACCTACCCCATCCAGCTAAAGAGGAAACTGGTGGAGAAGATGCTCATTTTATTTGCGATGAAGAGCAGGCAATAGGCGTTGCTGATGGAGTTGGTGGATGGGCAGATGTTGGTGTTAATGCAGGATTGTATGCCCGTGAACTCATGTCTTATTCAGTCCAAGCAATTCAAAAAACTCCCAATGGCAGCATTGATCCGTTGTTGGTTTTGGAAAAAGCACATGCAGCGACTAAAGCCATGGGTTCATCCACAGCATGCATTATTTCTCTCAAAAACCAGGTTTCATCAAATGCCTTTTGTTATGTTGATCTTGTGTTAGCTTCCACCATGAAAATTAAAGAGCAGGAGAAAATGTGAGAAAATAAATGCAAGATGACAATTATAATTGTAGGAATAACTTGATTTAAGGGTTGGGTTGCCAACTTGAAAAATAGTGTGAGATAAATAGTGTCATCCGAGGAGCCAGCTCCAAATAATTCTCGTTCCTTATCCCTCCGTCTTCTACATGATTATTTTTATTATTACCTCACTTTTTTTATTATTACCTCACTTAACGACTGTTTGGTGCTAATTTTTAGCTTCTTCCAGTTATTTGAAAAAAGATTTGTTATTTATCTTTAAAGTAATTTCCTTCTTTTGAACAGGGTCTTCATGCCATTAACCTTGGAGACAGTGGGTTTATTGTGATTAGAGATGGTTGCACAATATTTGAATCGCCTATACAGCAACACGGCTTCAATTTCACGTATCAACTCGATAGTGACAGCAGAGGTGACCTACCAAGTTCTGGACAGGTCAGTTGAAAGAAATTATACACTCTTTATGCTGCACCCAGTGAAATTTCCTTAGTGCATTGATACCGTTAGATATCTAGGAGCTACATGGGACCAATTGGAGATCATGTGATCCAATTATCATATATGCATCCGATATGTATGACCAATTATGGTGTAGAAAAATCATTGAAAATAGCAGATCAAGTGCCGGCATTTGCATTTCCCTTGTATTATTGCAAGTTAACAAATTTAGCCTTCTAGAAGGACCTAGGAATTGAGTTGGGGAGCAACACTGCATCAGGTGGGTAGATTAAATTTGTATAGAAATTAATACTTTTAGAAAACTTCAATAAATTTATTGTTATTATTTTTGTCTATTCTTTGGCCTCCTGTTGGATCCTCTCAGCGGCCCCAGATCTTTTATATTTTGAACGGTAGCACTGTCACCATTTTTTATTCTTTATCCTTCTATAACTATCTTCAGATAATTATTATAATATATGTTTAACCTCAACAAATGCTAGCCATATTCTCACTGCCACAACTTATTGATCTGCGAATACTACATGACAGGTTTTTGAGATCCCGGTTGTACCTGGAGACGTGGTTGTAGCAGGCAGCGATGGTTTATTTGACAACTTGTATACCAAAGAGATAGCAGGTGGTTGTGGCAGATGCCATCAAAGAAGGGCTTAGCCCGGATGCATCAGCCAAGAAGCTCGCTTCATTTGCACGTGTTCGAGCTTTAGACAAGAAACAGCAGACTCCATTTTCTACAGCAGCTCAAGAAGCCGGATTTGCTTATTATGGTGGTAAACTTGATGACATAACTGTTATTGTCTCTTATGTCTCTTAATTATTGAACTAATGCTTGCTGAATCAGCCCCTAATTTCAACCGTCTATTATGAACAAGTTTCACCATCTCGTTATTCAAATTTTGTTAAAGATTCCCTCTTCACTAGTCTCTGTTTTATATTCGAATGTCTCACGCCAAACATTAAAACAAATAAAGAGTATTCTATAAACTCAAGAATGTTATATCATCTAATAAAGTCTTTTGACATGGTACTCCTATTGGGTTTATAACTTAACAGTCGCTTTTTCTTCTTGTCGTAAATGATGACTTCAACATATCACTGGCAAAATAATTCATCATTAACATATTTTTCACGAAAATAAGAAAGCGATTAAGCGACCATAGTACCAGTGAGATAGCCACTTATGTCCTTCATAATTAATTACCACCTCAGCTAACGGCGACAAGATTGTACATTCCATGGCTACTATATATAATGAAGATGATCCCATTCAATCCCCTCAAAAGTACTCGAAATGCGGCATGTAAAACATGTGTTCTAATCCTTCCATTCCCAATCCACCAAGAAAAGGTTGTTTCATGGCTTCCATCCACAAAAACGAACTTGGACCACTACTCCCAAATCCGTCGTCCCAACGCTCCGACAACCTTCTTATCTCCTCCTCCGCTTCATTGAGTTGTTCTTGAAGCTTCGAGAGCTGCACATTAATTGAGACATTTCGTGAAAAATACTAATAAAAGTGTTGATTATATGGTGTAGTATTCAAAATGTTAATTTTTCTATCTCGATGCTAACGGCAATAAGAATTTTCATTAATTTGTACAATAGAAAAGCTGGACTTTCTACGTGCTTTTAGCATGCTTGAGATGCCCGTAAGCGAAAGTCTGTATTCACGGATTATAAGAGTAAAGTGCTTTTTAAGTTTAATCGATTACACGTAACAGTTGAAACTTTGATAAATATCAAAATTAACGTAATAGCTTGCAAACTACATATACGAGCAGATAATCTACACTGGAAATATCATAAGCCGCTGGCTCATCTGAAACCCCCTCAGAGGAAATTTGAAACTTTTTACTTGAAAAAGACCTTATCCCTTATCTCCATCCAAGAAGACTCTTGGGCCATGGTAGAGGACTATTGGAAACTTACTTTGGAAGACAAATTTTTTAACATTACTTTTAGCTATTACTCCCGTTCGTACAAAAACTATGACTAAAATCTCACGCGGAGAAATCAAGCAAATTCATTTCATGCTTTCCCTGATCACCACGTAACATCTCGCTACGAATATAAGTTCTTCTATATGTAGCTAAGTAAAAATCCGAGTTTCCTCCTTAATTTGTTCTTCAAATTTCAGTAATTGGAAGATCTTAAGATTTGTTCGGAGACCGAGTCATATATCATACAAAAAACAAACATGTAATAAGAAATCTAACATGGGAGAGGCACCATAAAATATAAAATATCTAGCTGTGGAAAATTAATACCTCATTTTGAAGACGGCATTTCTCGAGAAGGGCTGTGTCATGTTCAGCCCTGAGCTTAGAGCACTCCTCCTCAAGCTGCTTGCTCTTCCAGCGAGCCCTCTTATTCTGAAACCACACCGCTACCTGGCGCGGTTCCAGCCCTAGCTCCGCCGCCAGTCTGTCCTTCTTCCCCGCCTCCAACTTTTGCTCACTCCCGAAATTCTGCTCCAACATGTTCACTTGATTTTCGTTCAGCTTCCTCTTCCTCTTCCTCGTGACCACCAACCCCCCGCCACCGCCCTCCTTTGTCTTCTGACGCCTCCGCCGCGGTTTCATGTTCTCATTCCCTATATGCAGATATGTTTATAGAAAGAAAAATAAAAAAAATTGCCGATTCTCCTACAAATATCACACAAATTTTTGGTTTAATACAAATTTTAAAGAACATAAATGGCATCCTAAATAATATATATATATTATTTTAAGCTGCATGCATATGTAAATATATAGTGGATTCATATTCACCTTGTCCGATAAGATGGTCGAACGAATAGAACTGAGAAGAGAGAGCCATACTTACTTGGACTTTTGGAACTCAGTAACTATGATCACTTTCAGTCATAAACAAACATAAATGCTTTGAATGAGTCTTGGTGTTTTTGAAATTTTCAAGAATGCCACTATAGATATGAGGGATTTTAAAACAAAACATAATTTTTGAATTATACTCCACCACAATAATAAAAATAATAATTTGTAATGTAAATATATGAGTTAAGCTATAAATAAAAAAGTAATTAAATGTGAAAATTGTTAGAGATTTTCTCTAACAATCATGTTTTTACACGTATATAAACATGATAAACAAAAATACAGAAACTAAATCGAGCGTTAACTCCAGCCATTAAATCATCTTTTAAGTCTTCTGAGATTGTGTGTTTAGAGACCTCAATCACCTTTATTTATAGACGTTTCTCATACCATCAACGAGAAAAGTCGGGAGCCGAGAATAAAAAGAATCGTGTACGCATCTAAATTTTCTTGGTCGTCGCCAATATCAATTTGTACACGCTACTTCTTTTAATATGTGTCACGTTTTTCTTACAAAAATGACAGAGGTCTTTTTTTTTTTTTTTTGCTGTGAAGTAAAACAAAAAACCAAAAAAGCATGTGATTAGGGTTTGTCAAATAGAGAAACAATATCGGAGCACGGCATTGGAAATGGACCTTTGCATATGTTTTTTTTTTTTAAATTCATTATGTGGTTAAATGTGATTCAATTGATAATGGGTTTTTTGTGTGTGATCCAAACTATTATTTTTTTGCAAAAAGTAAATTATGATATGAAAAACAAATAGATGCCGTAGATAGAATTTTTTGGATTTTAAATATTTCTTACAAAATATTATAATGTAATTTATAACATATTATGTGTCGGGACAAATATATGTACGATGAAATGAGGGTCGCCAGCTAGCTTTAGTTTTTATCTTGGAATCATGCATGTGATGCTTTTTAGCGATTATGACATTCCATGTACGAACAATTTGGATAAGTTCTATGTGTAATTATTACTAATTGGTTCCAATCATCTAATAAATAAAATTATGGATTTTCTAATATTAAATAAATTATAATATTTTTTAAATAAACAATACATTATTCATTTGCTAACTAAATAAAATATAATAAGGTTAATATTAACTTTGTTATTGTACAAAAGTACAATTCAAATAATAAAAACCAAAAAATGAACTATGTATAAAAGTATTTTTAGTGCATGTTCAAATTTTCTTAAAAAAATATAAAAAATCAAAATAATTAACACAGATTTTAAAAATCAGTAATCAGTGTATCAAATTAAACAAACCAAAATTCAAATTAAAATGGCTTATCAACTATCGAGATTACATCAACTTTATATTTTGTGTTTGAAACTATATTAATGAAAAATAGGACAAAACTTTTGGTTATTATAATCGTTATATAGTGCAAAAGTATGATTAAATCTTAAAATATAATTATTAAATAGTTAATTTAACTTATTTGTTAAACATATACTAATTGCTTTGACTCAGCCCATTATTTCTTTGGGCCGGTCCAAGTAGAAATAATGAAAAACCATAGGCCCCGGCCCACTTTAATAAATTTTATTTTAGCAGCCGGGATCGGGTACCTCGGCTCTCTCTTTTTAATTTTTTGCTTAAAAATAAATAATAAAGCATAAAAGAAACGACCTCGCTTTCCCAGTCAATTGGCTGTTCCCCAATTGGCTGAGCCTCCACACCTGAGCGAAGCTTCCCACGCTGACACTGAACACCATATCCACTTCACTCTCGCCACCACCATCTCTCAATCTTCACTCACATTTACCAATATTTTTTGATTCTCTGAATAATTCATGGGAAAGGGTGGAGGCTGTGTTCCCAGCAAGAAAAAACTTTCAAAATCCACAACCGTCGCCGCCTCCGATGATGATAGCCTCCCGGAATCCACGCAGCCTCCCGCCACCAACCATGTCGTCAGCAACGAATCCATAACCTCCACCATTTCAGATCCCATACGGAATCTCAAGCTTTTCATAGTTTTCTACTCCATGTATGGCCACGTGGAGGGTCTTGCCCGGCGGATGAAACGAGGGGTTGAGATGACTCCGGGGGTAGATGCTGTGCTCTATCGTGTGCCCGAGACGCTTCCCGAAGATGTACTTCGTAAAATGCAGGCTCCGCCGAAAGACGATTCCATCCACGTGATCGGGTCTCCCGATGAATTGGCGGCAGCTGATGGGTTCTTATTCGGCTTTCCCACGAGCTACGGGTGCATGGCTGCGCAAATGAAGGCTTTTTTTGATTCTACGGGACAGTTGTGGAGAGAGCAGAAGCTCGCTGGCAAGCCTGCTGGCTTCTTCGTCAGCACCGGAACACAAGGTGGAGGTCAAGAGACTACTGCGTAAGAATCACCGAACGAATTTGGTAGATGACAATTTCATATTTAAAGAAATTTGATTCATTTTCAGCAACTGTTGGTCGACCCCTCATTGTTGATCTTCGGCAATGTTGAAAATATGAATGAAATATGCACTCTAGAATTAACTTAGCATGTTTTACCTTTTTGTGTTATGGTTTCTTGTGATTGCCTTTGCCGAGAATCTTTGGTCACGAATATCACTGAATATATCCAGTGAATTCATAAATGTTAGATATCCCAGGTCGGTTTAGATTAAGTTCTTGGAGATGTATATATAGACTTAGATAATTCTTCGAAGCTAACTTTTGGGATGAAATTAGACTCAAATCCTAATCTTAACATGGTATACAAGTTTAGATCAAGCTCGTCGTAATGTGTTAGACCACCCGATAATGTCTTGTAAACTTCAAACTCTAGTTGTTTATTCATGGACATTATAAGAGTGTGATAGATATATCTCACATCAATTTGATTATGTTATTGGGAGTTGTATATAATATATATGGACTTATACAATCTTCTTCCCACCCCTTGAGCTAGTTGTTTGAGTGGATTCAAGCCCAAGTCCTAATATTAACAATAAGTTGTCTATTTGTCATTTTGTCGTCAAATTCTATATTCTTAATCTCTCCATGTCCATGTTCATGAGATTTAGACAAGGAATAAGCAAGTTTCTTGCAAAAACTTATCTTATAGGTATGGAATGGTATGAAAAGTGGTGATACTTATCTTATAGGTAGGAATGGTATGGAAAGTTTTGATTTGCTCTTATCTGCGAACGCACGTATGTGTGGTTGTATTTCCATGCGTGTGGGAAAGAGAGGCTGATCTAGGGGTTGATGAGTACTGTGAAAAAAATGCCACATATTTCTTTTGCTGCCTTATCTGGTAATCTAGGTGAAGCGAAAAGTCTTACTAATGTAACCTTAGTCTGTTGATTATTTTAAGATATTAAGTATCATTATACAGCAAGATAATATAACTTGTAGGCTCTGGGTAAGATAAAGCACATTTTTGTTTCCCTCCATGAGGCCCTTTACACCTTCTTCTATGCAGTTCGAGCCTCCTCTAAGAGAAGCCTGTGGATTATTCGAGATTGTTGCTGCCACCCTCTAGGCAGGGTTCATATTGATTGAACGGATAAGTTTCGTAGCAAGGCAGCAAAAGAACTCGATGATGAAATCAGTTCATAGGGTGTTGATTCCAAACTATAGGATCACTGTGCTTAAAAGTCGTGCTTTACTTCCTTTCATTGGTACTTTGTTTTGGGACATGAGATACACGTATATCATGGTGCTGCTGCAATTTGTAGAATCAAGTGTTTTTTTTTTTCAGTTTGCAATAACTCTGAATTATCATCGCCTGATATAGTATCACCCTTTGTCATCTGAATTACTGTGCATCAGAAATTTTGTATAATTAATGAGGATAATAATTTGCAAGGCTCTTGAATGTAATTTATTTGAAATATATCTTCTGAACCTCCTATTAAAAAACTTTCCTCGGCAATTGTCGTATTTGTATATTCCGTTGCTCAAACTTGACATTTCTTGTTTGAACATAATTTTCACTGTCCACATATTTAAACTGCTGCAGGTGGACAGCAATTACACAATTAGCTCATCATGGGATGCTGTTCATTCCCATCGGCTACACTTTCGGTGGTGGTATGTTCAAAATGGATTCCATCAAAGGAGGTTCTCCATATGGTGCTGGAGTCTATGCAGGTGATGGCACGAGGGAACCAAGTCAAACAGAATTGGCCATTGCAGAACATCAAGGCAAATACATGGCTGATTTTGTTAAGCGGCTTGCTCAGAGTTAACGGCACGTCTTTTGGTGAATATGCCCTGTAGAGTGATTTGATCTTTGTTTATTGAGTATATGGCATTCCTTTGCATGTCCCCACTGGCAATAGGCGTTGAAGGTTAATCTCTTGCTTACACTTCCGGGGATCTTGCACAATTTTCTTGTTTCTTTGATTTCAACTTTGGTTTCCCTCTACATATTCGCTGTTCTGATTTATTTAAAAGTTGTAAATGTGTAGGTTGAGTGGAGGATAATAAGGTTTGAATTCATGTATTCTGTTTCTATAAAGTATAAGTTTCATTTTATTTGTATTACATTTTTTATGATGCAAATTTTTTTGGTGTTCGTGGATTCTATGTTGCGGTGGTGATGATAATGACCTTCCTTTCCCATCCATTTGCAAGCATACCTTAACTTTTCATTTTGTATAGACATTTCCCCATCAAAGCTGCCCATTGAAAATAATCAGACACCGATGCCAACTTATCTCCAAATTTGTCACTTATGGCCATTAACCACATCTTCTTTAGTTCACGAGATAATGCACTGGTGCTTCTTTTGTTTTATTCTTGGTTTTAAACTTGGGTATATTTATTTTTGAATGAAATTATTTACGTTTCTTTTAGCAACATAAATTTATATTTGGGTCCAAGTATCGCACTATCCATTGACGAGATGCATGTCACCTCGAATACTACACGGAATCTTTTGCTCAATTGTTCCAAACCTTGTCATATTTTGTTTCAACGAGTTTCGTTTGAACGAATTATTAAAAATTAAATGTATCAAACATTGTATTTTAAAAAAAATTACAATAAATTATAGACAAACGTTCAGTTTGTTTCTTTTTATTGGAAAATCAACAATAAATTTTCCAACAATAAATTTTTTATCTTGTTTAGCTATTATTTTTTAAAAAGAAATGAATTGAATGTTTCGTTGGTGATTTATTATATTTTTTTTATACTTGGTGTTTGTTGTATTTAATTTTATACGATGGGGTGGAGATTATTTTTTATTTAACATGAAGATTGAACTCACGTCTCACCCACACAAGAGAGAGGTTTCTGCCCAGCCATCTAGAGATGGTTGGCGAAATTTGAAAAGTTTTAAGCGCACATCCACGGATTATTCTATCCTACCCCTGTAGTTGCAGGAGTACATCCAAGAGCCAGAATTTTCACATCCAGATATCGAAAATCTGACCCACACACATATAAACTGGCATTTAGAAAAATAAAATAAAATAATTTTCGAACCAGACAAACTCAATTTGAATCAACCCACTCTAGCCCGGGCGTGACATTTGCAAACAAAAAGAGCTGAAAATAGGACAAAAAAGTGACCACATGGAAGACAATCATATCATTCTAAATTATTAATTTTATATGTACAGAATTCTGTGTACATATTTTTTTTTTTTTTTTATTAAAGAAAAACATATCCATTACTTCATAATATCTTGATTTACAATACTAAGTAACCAATCTGGTATATCACCAGATCTCCAAACAACAAAAGAAGCAACATCAATTCTGTGTACATAGTTATCATACTATATTATATAAACTATACTATATGTTTATATCAATGAAATTACCTGTATTATTATTATTATTATTATTATTTTGTACGTCAATATATTACAAAAAACATAAAAAAAATAAAGGCTCAACGAGATTGAGCTTCCTTTCACGCTAATGTTTCATTATTTGGCAGGGGGACTGGAAAATCTAGTCCACCAATCGATCAAACTCCGAGATCCCTTCGGACCAAACAGTGAATTTCATTCCCAAAATCAAGAAAATGCAACAACAAAAAAGCAATGCTCTGTAATGAATACCTTCAGTCCTCGTACAGATACTTTTTCTTAGCTACAAGCTAACATTGTATTCACCGTAAAAGGAATATGATTCCTGTAAAAATCTTTCTGTCGCAGGCAAATTATCCTAGATTTATCTGATTCCCTCTCAGGAGTACACGCCAAATGGAATATGACCCTGTACCCAAAAAAACAAGTTAATAATCATTGAAAGATTAGATTTATGAATTTTGAATTGCTTGGTCCAGTTTAAATTATTTTTAAAAAAAAAAAGTTATTCACCAGAAATCAGTGTCTTGTTTAGATTTTTGAATCTGGTTGTTAATTTCTCGGCCACTATTTAACAATAAACATATAATATTTAACGAGTTTATACTATATGATATTATAATCATATTACTTTTATTATTATTTTTTTACTAGAGACATACGAAAGAATTCGGAAAGATGGCCTATCGAATCCTTTTCTTCAAATTCTTGGATCTTAATAAACACAAAAATTATTATGTGATCGTCACACGAGTTAATTTTAAAAGAAAGATTTCTAACCCAACGAAATATTATTTTTTACTATAAACATAGATTTAATTGATCGGTCTCATAAATATAGATTTATTTGAGTTTCTCTTCGGTAAAATATGAAAATACTATTGTCATAGGCTCGTATATCTCATTAGCTCGAATTTAGTGAAATATGGATTCTGACAAGATACCGTATTCATTTTTCGAAAGCTTAAAACCCTTCACGTGCAATATATGTCATCTATGTTTCATGATATAATCAGTGCTACTTTTTAGATTCTTATTGCTCAAATTGTGATCAATTTTATGTGTACGTTCTATTTTTAATTTAGCGTAAATTATATGAGATATACATTAAATTAGAAATGGTTATTCAGCATTCAGCTAATCAAATCGAGCTTTTAATTAGTAAGTGGCCTCAATTATGTATGTTTCTTGATTAGAGCCATATCTTGGCCATTGTCACAGGGCGAATATGAGACAAAATACTATGTTATATTTGTTATTCTAAATTTCAAAGTGTACTACACTTTGGTCACACAAACATTGTTCAAACAAATTATTAAAAATAAACGTATTAAACATCATGGATGAACAAAATACACTTAATCATTAATAAAACATTCGATTCATCTATTTTTTAAAATAAATCAACGTCTCAAGCACGATAAACGATCTAAACAATATATTGATGGTTTTTCTAAAAATAGATTAATAAAATGTTTTACCAATGATTAATTATATTTTGTTCTTTCGTGGTGTTTAGCAAATTTAATTTTTAATAATTTGTATAAACGAAATTTGTTTCAGCAAATTTTAGCATGGTTTAGAATATCAAATACATCAGAATATTTCATCCCGCCAATTATTGTCATGCTCTGGTGGCATCACTTGATTTCATATATATATATATATATATATATATATATATATATATATATATATATATATATATATATATATATACTATTATATTAAGTTTGAGCACATGATAGTAACTACTTAAGAGGACACCAACTTTTCCTTCCTATTTTACCCTTATATAATACTAATATTACATTTTTGTTTTTTGTTGTTTTGTTTTCTTTTTTAAATTTCAACACACATTTTTATTTTATTTTTTTATTTCAACAATTCAAATATCAATTTAGTCACTCCATAAATTGTTAAATTACACTTTAGTTTATCGATAATGATAAAAAAATATTTGTACACACGCATCGCGTGTGCATAATAACTAGTATATATATATATATATATATTACTATCTATTAAGGGTGAGGCACTTTTAGTAACTAACTTTGGTGTCATGGTCTGTTTTATTAATTATATATATTAATAAAATGTTAAAATTTTTATGTAAGTTATATGTAGTTCAGCTGTTAGAGTCTTTGTTCTTAATGGTTTAGGTTCAATGTTCAATTCCCATTGAGATCATTTTTTTATTTATTTTTTTTTCATTTATTTTTTAATTTATGTATCAAAATTACAGTTTAGTCTCTCACTATTTCTTATAGTTATATTATGATCCTCATTTAAATATGAATCAAATGAATTATAAAAAAATATTATACAAGCACGCAACGCGTGCGTCGATGCACTAGTATATATATATTCACACACATCAAATTGGGTACCTCATTCTCTCATTCACTCTTGATAAGAACAAATCTACATTAATGTCAAAAACCATGGAAAAATCTCCTTACGGTTCACGACGACGTTACGAGGTCGATTTGGACCTGAAAGAATGGGGCCTCAAGGATCGAATCAGCCGCGAAAACATGAATTCGAGAAGATTTTCGGCATCAAATCTTACAAGTTTCAGAGAAGATGCAACATCTTTCAGATCAAACGTAACCATTTCTAGCACTCTCTCTTCTCCAGGATACACAGCACGAGGTCCGTCACATTTCCTACAAGAAATCAGCATTGTCTTTAAATGATTAAAAATAATCCAATTTTCTCGATCATCCTTACAAATTTGTTACCCTCTTTTATGCAGAAGAAATTGACCCTTCGACTTATTCATTCACCACTGCCTTAAAAGGTGAAAATTCAACGAGAAAATACTCTTGAAAATTTTAAAAGGTTTCCTTTTTTATACATAGAAACTTTGAATGTCTTGGTCTATTATCTTTGCAGCACTACAGGCAAAAACGATTTACACATGGGGATGCCTTTCACCAGATGAAGGATACACTCTCAACTCCAAATGGAGTGAAGCTGAGAAATACATTTCCAACCCTTTATCCGGAAGAGTTCCATTGGAATGTTTATCTGCAAAAACATTGAGTGGAAGGTCGTCTCGTAGCTTAACGAGCCGAATCACCATGTCTGCTCCATTGATATATCCTTCCATGAGTTTGCAGCAACCTCGCCCCAGCTCCTTTGTGAATGAGCACGAAAAAAAAATTATTGTCCAAGGTTAATTTCTTGATGTAATATATCTGTCATACTTTAAGGAGCATTATATATTGCTAAAAATTGTGTTTTTTTTTCGTTTCAGAAAGATTGAAGACAATAACGACTAGAGACATCGGGACGCAAAGCACGCCGGTTGATGTTAGTTCGAGAAGCCCGAGTCCGATTCACACTCCTTCCATTGAAGAAAGATCGATAAAGAAGAGTGAAAATGAGGGCGGAGACTCGTCTGTTTCCAGTGGGAAAATATTTACATCAGACAAGGAGGTAATAAAATAATTTAATTAGTTAATGACTTAATGCTAAAATATTTTTATTTTAAATTATGGTAAGCAATCTCAATCCTTCACTTTAAATATATCGAACGTATCAGTCCCCCAAATAAAAATATTTTAAATTAAGCTAAGTTTCGTTATGCCGATTCGATGAAATTTTTGTTTAAAATATATCGAGTCGATAGATTCGTCAACATTCTAGAATCTTGATCATCGAAAGTGTAGGATCGAATAAATCGTAGATGGTGCCCACTGCCATGTTACCTCTCTTGTCGGCAACCACAAAACTTTTCATATCGTACGTACGTGAATTTTGGTGGTGGTTCTAAGATTTAGTAAATGGAGGCTAATTAATTATATATATATATTTTTATAATAAAGTTAATTATTAATGTGAAATTGTAACAATTAAAACTGGTCTGGTTATTCTTCACTAGTAAAGAATTATAGAATTGAGATAGTCTGATCTGCAAGCTATCCCCACAGTGCTGCTGTATTGTGTGGGGAGCTCCTATGATTTTGAATCACAGAATGGTCCCCTCGTGCATGTGCCAAAGTACGTGTTACATAACTAGTCACATTTCTGGATTTCCTTGTGCATACTTCACAGATAATCTTGTCTTTTATTTTGAAATCGAATAAAATATTATTTACCTTACAAGGTAATAATCAAAATATTAAAATTCAGGGATAACATGCAAGTTAAAGGATGAATAAAATTAATTAAAATTCTAGCATAAAAATAAATTCGAATGTAGCTCGATCGATATATTCATTTGCAATCATATCCCATCATCCCAAAAACCCATTAGTAATTCAAAATCTACTTAATTCTATGGATGTGTGTGTGTGTGTGTGTGTGTGTGTGAAATGAATTGTTATATATTTCCCACAGGTGGAAGTGCAAAAACCGAAGGAGGATGAAGAATTCACACAAAGAAAAGAAGGAGACGAAGATAGGAGTAAAGCAAGAAAGAAAGCAAGTACGTGCAGTTGTCTCTCTTTAATTACGAGAAAGAGAAGAAGAGCAAATAGAAGCAATCCCACACAAAATACCACCCATTAAAGCTTGCTAGATATATATTAAATACAGTTTGTGGTATGTACTATTTCTTTTTGTTTTTGTACCATTTTTTTCTTTATTTCTTTAACAATATATATGTATGCTGCAGATATTTTAAACAAATGTGAACCTCAATCTTTGATAAAAAGAACGTAGAGTTAAAACTTCATTGTTTTGGATATCGAGATATGCATGATTTGTTTAAAAAGAAAATATTTAATCAAGAACAAAATTTAGTTTTGAGTGAAATTAAACTTCGTTGTTTTGCATATCAATTTTTAAAAGAGAAAAAAAAAGTAGAAGATGATGGTGATAACTATATACGATTCAGTCAAGTTGGATGCTCAATTCTTACAAAAGAAAACAACTACGTGGATCGTCATCATTCCAATTATTACCACGGACTCATCCCGACTTTCACCAAGTTTCGTCCCATTAAAACCAGAGGAACTAACGAATTCGTGGGTTGAGATTAATTTGAAGATCGATGGCGGTCGGAAATGGCGGAAGAAGGTTGATGGAGCCTCTGCTGACAGTGAATTTTGTGGTGTATTTGATTGTTGTGGGGCTGGTTGGTTGGGCTCTAGACAAACATATCGATGGAGAACAGAATCATCCCCGTAAATGCTATACCCTCCCTCCCAGTTTATATCTCGAAACTCCCTGCAGCTCAAACTGGGCTAATTGTGCAGACGTGGGTGGGAATCCTTCGACGATGATATTTGCGTTGCTCGCTGGTACGACGGGGCTATACTTGGTGTTTCAGGGATACATGCAAACTCGTGTCTGGAACAGTGTTGGACTTGCAAGTGCTGCAACATCCGCTATTATCTCATGGGGGATTACTGCTCTTGCTTTTGGGTATGCATCACATATGTTAATCTTCAATCTCCACCATATAAAATCTGTTTATTAATGTTGTCAAAAGATAGTCTAAAATATCATGCATAACAATTGCTTCGTGCCTACATCATATCATGCCTGCCCCAAGCTTGTTTGTGTTTTAAACATACAATATGCTCTTTGCTAATTGACAGTCTGGTTTGCAAACAAATCATAGTGGGAGGACACAGGGTAAACGCTTGGTAAGGTGTCTAAATTAACATAGAATATCCATTGCATCCATCACCGGTTCTTGATTTTAAGCTTGCAAATCACAGCAAACACTGAAAGCGTTTGTTGCGATATCGGGTCTTAGCCAACTAGTCTACCTGCTTCTTCTGCATGCTGGCGTGTTTAAGAGCAGATACGGGTGACTTACCAAGGTTGAGGGATCCCCAGAAAATAGTACCATGATTTCCAAGTTCACTATCATTCGGGTTTCAACAAGGTTAACGTTCGTGCAAGTCTGAACCGAGTGATTATTATGCGGTGAATATCAGAATTTTGGCATTTCTGAGTTTAAGAAGTGGAAAATTGCAAGATTTTTGATAACTAGAGATGTTTCGTTGCTTCAAAGAAAAAAATATTTATTTATTCTAGTAAAGCTTCGTGATACTGCTGTTACAGATCGGTGACGGAACAGAAATCTTCCGTAACATTTTGTAATACATTGTAGTTCTTTAAACCTCGTAAGTATTTATGGCGATTAGAACAATATTTCAGGGTACACTGTAGTTCCCCAAACCTCCGATGGTATTTATGGCAATTAGATCGATTCTGAAGGCGTTTCCATGCAATTTACCAAAAAGCGAATTAGTAGGATATTTTTTTCTCCACCAAGAAAACTAATCGTGTAAAACAAATATTAGAGTTTGTAAGTTACATTGCAGATGGAAAAGAGTACAAGACGCATATCCAAGGTATCTCAGAGTACCCCATATCTCTTATACCAGCTTTTTTTCTACAAAATAACAAACTAGGCCATTTCTCGTAGACCCATTACCTTTTTAGCGCTTCAGAGTACGTGATCCGCCTCAGAAGAGTGCCATTCGGCTATCGCCAGAGTATGACGGCCACCACAAGCAACTAGTTTAGCACACCACCGGCCTTCAGCTGCACTGCTGCTGATGCCTTTAGGAGGTGGAATTGTTATGGGAACTTTAGCTGGATTCCCTGTTGTCACCTTTCGTCCATATCCCAAACGTCCATGGTCCCCTCGTCCAAACTGCAAGCATCAAGATAAGTCAGATGTGTTTTGCATGACTGCCTTGAAAACCACTTGGATTCAAGTTAAACGTGAATTGGTAATAGAAAGTTTTTGCCCATCTTGGGTTCCTGATTGAGTTTCAACACTTAGAAAAATATACAGCAGAGAGAAAACAAAGCATTTATTGAGTGTTACAGAGATGCATTAAATAAATACCTTGTAATAACCACAGGAGCTGATGTTCCGAAACAGAAAAACAGAACTTTCCAATTTCAACTGAATGAAGTCGATTTGGTGAATTTTGTTGGTCAATTTTTATTCAAGACTATGTACATAAAACCTATATCAAATGGTCAGTGGTAGAAAATATATAACATCACACAGGAGTTGATGTTCCAAACATTTTTATTTTGTCTGCAGCTATCAACATTGTTTTTTATATTCCTGAAGGGCATATATTGATTGTTTATTTTTCTGAAGAGCATATGCCGTTGGTGGGCTGATAGTATGTCCATTTGATGCATAAAAAAGATGCATATATTGCTTGTTTATTTTTCTGAAGAGCATATACCTCTTGATGGGTTGATGGTATGTCCATTTTTTCATAAAAAAGATTAAAATATGTGTAAAGCACTTACTGAATACATGCAGCCATCCCTCGTTAATGCAACGGAGTGAGTACCTCCACAAGAAACCTGCAAAAAAACAAAAGTTTTTATATTTGGTTTTCCAAAGAAGCATGCTATAAATAACAAAACAAGATGTTCACATCATAAAATTGCTTTATTACTCAAAGGGACAAACCACAAAACGAAGAAAAGAAGCCCTTAACAGATGTATTAAATTCGTACAAGCATAGATATGTCAACACGGTCTTAAAGAGCAAAAGCTAGAATTTGGCTTAGTCTATACCCAAATTCATGCTACTATAAGAATGTGAGTAAAGGTGTTTTTAGTACCATGACACACATGCAAGTCACACAAAACTGTTGGTTCTGAACTGATGTTACTCAATTATTATGAAAGCGACGAAATGAATGGAAGGCTGAAGGAGCATTTCGTTTGTTGCATTTTTATTCAAGTCATTACAAATTTTTAATATAAGAATCACAAGGATGCTGATACATGTAAGAACCTGAACAATGTCCTCGCCCACTAAAAGTTGAACCCTTTGAGGAACCATTTTACTGCTCTTGTCATCTCCAAATCCAAGTCTTCCGTGCTCCCCTCTGCCCCATCCATACACCTAAAGAAAAACATCGAACCAGGTAGAAGCACCGACATGTGTTCAAATGCACGAATTTTTAGCTGAATGAAGAGACATAATATATACCTCTCCATCATCAGTCAACGCGGTAGAATGCCATCCTCCAGCAGCAATATCAACCTGGACAACAAAGTAGATAATCGCTTAAGTCCAACCATAAGTAAAATCAAAGATGTTCTTTTCTCAAAATTAATTATGACCGTAAGTTCTAGACTATACTCTTTTCCATAGAACTCCAAATTGTTATTGCCATATGATATCAGTAATTTCATAACGTATAACCTTCAAAATTCCATCTCCATTCACTGTCTTTTGTTCAGATAATATTCATTTAAACTTCTTAATCACAAAAGTATCAAATTCTTAGCTTTTTATAAATCCCCCATTATCGTCTCTTTTATAGTAGAAATTTAGCCTCTTCCAAATGAAACATCACACTTTTCTCGCAACGGCCTAAAGATTCACACAAAACAATTATCAAAGGTCATGTCTCATAAGAAATTATCATTACCATAAAAATCAACCACAGCAGTTAGTTGAAGTTGATATAATGAAACAATCACTGACTGGTGGCAAAAATAAAATGCTCACAAGATTTTATGCAATGGAAAAAGGAAACTAATGGCCAACAGAGAATATATAGAGGATGGTAACACAAACCAAAGTAAGATCAGAGAGGCCCTGGACAGGAATAGGTTGTGATCTTGGCTGGGTATCACCAGTTCCAAGCTGACCATACTCGTTATTACCCCAAGCCATCAAAGTTCCATCGTCAAGAAGAGCTAAATTGTGAAATGCACCTACTGCAATTAACCTAACACTATCAAGACCTTGCACTCGAACTGGGGTCGAAATTTGCTTTCTGTAGATTGATTGACGTTAAACAAGTGTAAGCAACTAACTAAGCTACTCAATCCAATGTATTCCAGTAACAGATATGAAAAAATCGGAAAAGAAATAATATATTTATCACAGACTTCAGTAAACCAAACATACATGTCTCCAGGAGGCCATGGTTGACCCCATGTCCATACATGTCCTTCTCGAGTAAGAACAACAGAGTTCCACCAGCAGCTACCTATGAGGTGAGAAAGTTAGGACTGTCACTGGTGAATCTGATAGTGGCTTGGCGCATGCGTATTGCATATACATTAGAAAATCAAACACATGGCAAAAACAGTCAAATGCTGCTTCTTGGGCTGATAAAAAAAATTCTAAGTCTTTGGGGTTTGCAAACATGAAAAAATGTTGATGGAAATCAGAGATCATCTAGAAGAATACTTATCAGCTATGCTTGATATTGAAAATGTTTTATTCAGTACAAGTTCTCTGCTACAAATTTTTTGATATTAATTAACCCAATCATCCGAGGGGAATGAAGTATTAAAATGATTATTTTCCATGCTTAAAACTGAGATACCGAAGTTTAACCACCTGACGAACAGAAAGTCTTGGCACACATCGCTGTGGAATGATTATATCTCTTCTGACAGGTTTGCCCATGTCTTCTTTCCGTTCAGGTTCTTCACCACACTGTCCATACTCATTCCCACCTGCACCGAAGATGGTTCACCCTTCAGAAATAAAAGGAGCTAACTCTACTTTTTAGTCCACATTTGAATCACAAAACGATCCGAGCACGAGATCAAAATTTCCACTTATCAACCACAAATAACTTTGAAGCTGAAACTTCAACATTTTCCACTCTCACTTGGCCTCTGTAAAATGTAAACACATTAAAAAAAAGGAACTGAGCAAAAACAGTAGACGTACCCCATGCATAAGCTCGACCTTGTTCATCAACGGCCAAGCAATGCCAGCCACCAATAGCAGCCTATGATCAAAACCAGAACACTTTACTTTAAAAGAATGACAAAGTCTACACCATTGTCAAAAAAAACAAATAAATAAGAAGTCACAGAAAAGAAACCATGAAACACCTGAATAATTTTGACATTGGCAAGTGCCTTAACTTGGCTGGGAACATTCTCATTTTTGGTTTCCTGTGGATGGCCCAGTGTTCCCCTTTGATTCCAGCCCCATGTAAATAACTAAATCATCACAAGCATCAAGCAAACAAGCACACTATCAAACACAGTATAGACATATCATCAAATACAGTAAAACAAACATAAAGGAGTTCAAAATTAGAACCTTTCCTTCATCACATATAGCAAGGGAGTTACGGCTGCCGGCCACTACAGAGCAAACGTTGCTAGCACTCAGAGCAGAAATGGCACAAACCCATTCTTTCTCCTCACTGTTTCCAATTCCCAACTGTCCATCTTCTCCAGAACCCCTAAAAAACCATTGAAACCTAGATAAGAGTGAAAATTGAGAAAGAGCAAGTAGGGTAGACTGTAGTTTGATGAGGTAATGGGGAAGACCATGCAATAACAACAGTTTTGGAGGCCATAATTAGTGGGATGCCACTGCACCGGCGGGCTATTACGACAAGTTCTCAAAGAATGTGTCTTTCGATGAAGGCTGTGCCTGTGGCTGCGCAGCTACAAATTTTGGGTATGTTTCAGCAGTACTTTTAAGTTGAATTGAAGTGCGTATCTGACTCGGAAACCATCTTTCAATGGAATGGATGATACTTCCAGAAACAAATTCCAAATATATTTTAGGAGTTTCGATCAATTTTATTATTATAACAAATATAATTGAAACATAAATATTTAATTTAAAATTTTAAACCTAATAAATATTTAATTTAAAATTTTAAACATAATAATTGTATTTTTGAGTAAATCTCTTGTGAGATGGTATCACGAATCTTTATCTGTGAGACGAATCAATCCTACCGATATTCACAATAAAAAATAATACTCTTAGCATAAAAAGTAATATTTTTTCATGATGGCCCAAATAAGATATATGTCTCACAAAATATGACTCGTAAGACCATCTCACACAAGTTTTTGTCGCTAAAAAGTTCTTTATTTTTTAGGAGAAAAAACCTATCAAATTAATATATTTATATTATGATTTATGCGTATGAAATATAATATAGAGACATATTTCGTATATATAATTGAATCATGCATCTTTATTCATTGATATTCTCAAAAACATAAAAGGTGAGTTATAGTTTTTAAATAATAATAAACCTAATAATTTTATTTTAAAAAATTCTATTGGAATTTTTTGCAATATAATGATTAATAAATAAGGTAATATAGGAAGAAAATATGGGACTTTGACTTGGTGAGATTTTTATATTAAACAGAAAAATATTTATTTTATTAATTTTCACACGTTGAATTTTGTATAGTAAATGTTTTGAAAGTTTTCAAAAAAAATTATTTTAAACACAATACGCTACAAAAAAACGGAGCCTATAGCGACGGTTTTAATTTAACCGTCGCTAATACAGCGACTGTTTATCGTCAACCGTCGCTATATAGCGACGGCGTCAAAAACAACCGTCGCGATACAAGTTAAGCGACGGTCAAATAAAAACCATCGCTCAAAAAGCGACGGCGAAAGATAAACCGTCGCTAAAAATGCAACAGTTTTTCATTAACCGTCGCTATTATTGCAACTGTTACAAAATGGCGACGGGTGTATTGCGACAGGTAATATAAAAACTCTCGCCACTATAGCGACGGTTTGATTATCACCGTCGCTATAATAGCGATGGTTTTAGTAAACCGTGGCGTAATTTGTTAAGCGACGGGTTTACTAAATCCCGTCGCTATTATAGCGACCGTTTAAAACTAACCGTGGCCATTATAGCGACAGATATATTAATACCGTCGCTTATAGATCGGCGACAGTTCAGGTAATACCGTCTCTACATTAGCGACGGTTTTTAATAACCGTCGCCGATCTAACTCGGCGACGGCATTTGCCAAACCGTCGCTCATTTAACAACGGTTTTTCTTAAACCGTCGCTATATAGCGACCATTGCACTAAAATCCGTCGCTATTATTCTATATAAACCGAGGTTCACCGAACATTTTCATAATCGATTCTTACTTTCTCTCTGGTAGTAGTTACTCTCTCAATTATTTCGATTTTTCGATTTTTTTATTTTGTACTAACATTTTTTTGTATTTATTTTGTAGATTTAATAGTCGGTGTGATCTTCCAGTTACATATCTTCGTACAAATAAGGTTTGAATTTTTTTTTCACCGAAAATTTACTACATAATTTTAATAATTTTTGTGTTGTAGTTTTTTTTTATTGATTTTAGGGTTACAAACCGTCGCTTTTAAGCGGCGGTTTTTTTAAAAAACCGTCAATTAATATAGCGACGGATGTTGTAAACACCGTCGCTTATTATAGCGACGGTGTTCTTAAAAAACCGTCTCTTAATTTAGCGACGGTCTTTTTAATATTAGACGTCGCTACTGTAGCGACGGTTTGTACAAGCCGTCGCTAATTGAATCGACGGTCTTCATCGATTAAACCGTCGCAATATAGCGACGCGAGATGAAAAACCGTGGCTTTTAAAAGGCGACGCAGCCTATAGTCACGGTTAGTCGAACCGTCGTTAAAACGGTCGCCTTACCATTTAGCGACGGTTTTGACCGTCGCAAACGCCGTTTTTTTTTGTAGTGATAAAACAATTATCAATAAGTTGAAATATCTTAAATTTTGTTATAAAAAAAAGATCTTAATTTTTTTAATTATATGCAATATTTTGAAATAATTTCGAAATTTTATTTCAATATTTTTTTATGACATATTAATGTAGATTGATGAATGATTAAATTATTTAGAACTGTAAAAAAATAGCATAATAATTCTTTTGAAAAGAGAATTATAAAACTGATACATTATTGAGCCAAGCGAACCATCTCAAAACTGCTTGCGACCCCCGCTCTTTGAGTTGGCTCACAGTATGCTATAATCCAGTGCAAAGAATTGAACTTTATATGGCTACGGAGTTTTTTGCTAAATCCTGCTCCTGATTCTTTCTGGCACTTTCATTTATTGGTAAATGGGCATTTTGCAATTTAATTTTGGATCGCTATGTGTTTGTTGGAATTCCCCTTTCAAAAGTCGTGGTAAACTTGTTTCTTGTTGAATAATGGCTTTTTATTACGATTCTCTAGGATTTTTTGTGGCTATAGGCTTTGGTTGTTTAGTTAGAGAAGCATTACAGTTTATGATGGTTTTGAATCCATCAAATAAGAAGTTCATGTATTGTATTAACTTTTTATTCGCGATGTGGAATAAGAGTCTTTGAAGTTTTACAGGTATGATCAAACTCATTTCGTGGGCTTGTCTATGTTTTTTCCATTTCATATTTTTGCAAAATGCTAGGAATCTGCGAGGGAAAGGGAATCCTTAAGTTTCTTATGATTTCATTTAGCTCAGTGCCAATTAAATTTTAAAAAAACTGATTTTGTATGTAATGATAATCTAGTTAATAGCACCATTTTGAATTGGTTACCAAATCTGGTTGTTAGAATAAGGTTATGAGAAACTTTTTTGATTCTTAGGTTAATATGGGCTGCACAATTGGGTGCCTAAGAATTGACATTTAGAAATGGAAAAGAGTTCTTCAGTCAGAAAGTATTGATATGTTGAATGTCTTATCTTATTATTTACTTTTCTTCATGGGTGTATTCAGCAGTTTTGCTGTACCTCACTGACCTTTGTCTGCGATTTACTCAATGATGTACGTGTTGAATTTCGTATTTTGTTTTTATTTGGATCATTGACGATTATGAGAAGCAGGTATTTTGGCTAGTTATTCTAGTAATGTTACAACGATCGGATCCTGTGCCTAAAAGATCTGATGACGCAAAAACAGATTGGCACAATGGACGAGAAATTAAATACGCATCTGCTGATATTGTATGCTTCAGAAACAGGAAATGCCATAGATGCTGCTGAGCAGGTTGGTCGTGAGGCAGAGCGCCGCGGTTGCCCTTCTGTCTCCGTCCTCTCTATGGATGAGTTTCATCCGGTATACTTCTACTCGTTATTTCAGAACATACCAACTTTCAGTTTTTTTAAATGTTTTGTCGGCTGATTTTATTGGTTGCTTGGCCAGAGTGACTTACCAAAAAAAGAGACAGTGATTTTTGTGGTGTCAACCATAGGACAAGGAGATGCCCCTGATTCTATGAAGGTTTTATTTATATTTAATGATAATAAATTCTTTGTTTTTGTGCTTAGCTTTAATCCGTCATAATCAAAGATTATTTGGCAGGGGTTTTGGAAATTTTTGCTGCAAAAAAATTTGTCACATGGGTGGCTTAATGGAGTCTGTTATGCCGTTTTTGGATTGGGTGATTCAAGTTACCAAAAATATAATGTAAAGTGTTTATTTTTACTTTATTAAATCATCTTGTGCACTTATTTCTAGATCAACACCTTATTACAATGCATGAACTTATTTATAAAGGAAGGTATTCCTTCTTCCACACTGTAAACATGCATTTTTTTGTTGAACATTCTAAATATAATGATGAAAAAAAAAAAGTGATCTTCTTGATATAATTGGCCTGATCTTATTTTTTTTCAATTGCCATAAATAGAGGAAATTTTTGCTTCTCCTGTTTTCAGATTACCAGGGTGTATTGTTTTTGGATAGATAGCATATGTTTGTTTTAAATTCTATTAATGGAATGTTCCATCATAAATGTTTTAACAGATCGCATCTTCAAAAAGTTTTTTCCATAATCTTTCCTTGCTTATTAATTCCACGACTTAAATGGATTTTCTGGTCGTAGTTTGTAGCGAAGAAGCTCGATAAACGACTGTTAGATCTTGGTGCATTGGCAATTATTGAAAGAGGTCTGGGAGATGATCAGCATCCTTCAGGGTACAATATGTCATTATTATATTTTATTCACATGATTTTAGATAATTGACCATTAGCTCTTATGAAATTTACAATATGGAATTTACTGTCTTTCCCTGTTTAACTCAATAAAACATGAGAAATGAAAGCACTTTCATGTTGTTTGGATTACAGTGAGATGCAAATTCAAAGTCCAATGGTGTTAGCGTGCAATCAATTTACAGGGAAAGGAAGGGAGAAACGTGTCAGTTTGCAATAGGACATTTTCGTTGCATTATAAACATTTTATGGATATCATAGCAATTATAGAGTGTGCATCTAACATTAGGAATTTCACTCCTCCTACCTAATTATTTTCCTCTTATATAAGAAGTCAAGTTTAGTGTGCTCGAATAACCTTCTAGTTTTGTGTTGTCCATATATGTGTAGAAAACGAAATTTTAGTCTTGATGGTGTATTTTAATGGCTGTGTCATTTGGTAATAATTTTCACTTGACAAAATGCATGTAGTATGATGCTAATTGTTCATCTGGCTATTCCTATGACAATGGCTCTCAGATGATTTGTGTTATGTTGTTTCCTGCATATTTTAAGATATTCTACTTTTTAATTTTCATTTACTCAAATTAATATGAATATTTTAAATTAGTCATTCTCATAAAAGGTTTATGATTGGCATTTGATTCATAGGTATGAAGGGGCTTTGGATCCCTGGATGTCCTCATTGTGGAATATATTATATCAAATGAATCCCAAATTACTTCCAAATGGTCCAGTTTTTGTAAATCCAGATGCAGCTTTAATTGATCTACCTAGAGTACAAATTATATATCATGACACCAATGAAGGGTTACCACCAACAGGTTACTTGTTTCTTAGATATTTGGTGAACATGAAAGTCCAACAAGTCTTCCATATTTCATTGTTTCATTATTCCTCGATATAATAATGCATTGATGATATCCGAAGTTTTTATTTTATTAAAAATATGTCTATGTTTCTGCCATTATAAGATCGTATTGAAGTGAAACTCTGTACAGGTTTGAAGTATCTTGAGATGCAGGTTGAGAGGACCCGTTCAATGACTCCTGCAGTACCTTCTGGGAAAAACAGGCCTGAGTGCTTCCTGAAAATGGTATTATCATCATATTTTTTCTTTAGCAGTAAAATAGTTGTCGTAATGTTCTGTTTACCTGTCAGTTGTGCTTTCTTCATCTACAAGTGTTTTGAGTCTTTCAAAACTATTCCGTCAAATTTCAGCAGTATAGCATATCTTTCTTCCTAGGGATAAATCCTTGACTTGAGAATATTTGAAAGTGAGTTTTTCTGACAGAAATAGAAAAGGTTTCCTATCCACAGGAAGCCTTTTTTGACTATAATTTACCCACAACCTACTGACAAGAACACTGATTGTAAATTTGTAATGATGTATATATAGATACTAAAGTTTTTATGAGGCCACACGTGCTTCCAAAAGCAACTTCTTTTGGTTCATTAATTTGATCGGTTACAATATAATGACAAAGCACTTGATCAAACAACTCTTGTCTGTTTGTTCTTGCTGAAAACATTCAAATGCCTTTTGTTGTTGGTTGGTTGAGGGGCTGATGGAAGTGTGTTTTAGCTACAGGTTGATCTCGAAACCTTTGACTTGCATTTTGTTTCGTGTGCACTGAGTTTTTCCCAGCTAGTTAATTTGCTTAAGAAATGCTTGGGTACCAGAGGGATGAGTCGATTTGTTTTTTTCAGTTCATCTGTCTATTTGAAACTCATGTGCAAGGTATACAAGTATCCATAGGTTGCACATGCTCCTACTGGTAAACATGAGTATTTAGTTGTTTGAAAATATGATAAATATGAACAGTTATCATGTATATCGAATTTGCACCCTAGTGATCAAGTTTGTTTGTTTTTATAGACCAAGAATCTTCGATTAAGTAGAGAGGGCAGTGGGAAGGATGTGCGCCACTTTGAGTTCGATGCTGTTTCATCTGTAAGTCACTCTAAACATTCTCAAATAGGCAGTTGTCCATTTTCTTTTATGGTCAAAACCATACATATGTTCTTTTCTATTAATGTGTTGTGTTCATGTCTGCAGTCAATAGAATATGAAGTGGGCGATGTTCTTGAGATTCTTCCAGGTCAAAGTTCTGCTGCAGTAGATGCTTTCATACAGCGATGTAATTTGAACCCTGAGTCTTACATAACTGTATGTAGTTCTCCATTTGAATTTCTTTATCGGTACTTTTCTTGAAGATTTTTTCAGTGTTTTCGTGTGTCAATATCACAAATGTAATACTATCCCCTCTTGATAGTTCCTTTTATACTTTTTTCTATGTCTTGTTTAATCATCAGTTGTCCATACATGTTATACGCGGACCACTGGACTCTTGGATTGGTTACCATGATAAATTACTGATTGGTGCTTTATCTAAGTGGATTTGGTTTGTTTAACTAGTTCTCCAATTTTATTTCCATTACAATACTTGTCTTTAGATTCAGCCGCGAGATAAAGGAATAAAGCTGGGATAAATACCTCTCATGTTCCCTGTGAAACTAAAAACTTTTGTTGAGCTAAATATGGATGTGGCCTCAGCTTCTCCTAGACGTTACTTCTTTGAGGTAAGCTTGTATCAATTGATTTGTATCTTTTGCTTTGTCGATTTATTCTGAATTTAAGACATGATTGATTGGTGTATCCTGTGTCGCAATATCTTAATCTTGCACATCTGCTTTATTATCAAGACAATTGTTTCTGATTGTTCTCCATAGCACATTCAGTTGTACTGTTTCTAATCTATGGGCTTCTTTAGGTCATGAGTTTTTTTGCCAGTGCTGAACATGAGAAGGAAAGGCTTCAATATTTTGCCTCGCCAGAAGGAAGAGATGATCTGTACCAATACAACCAGAAGGAGCGAAGGACTGTTTTAGAGGTGACAAGATATTGTTAATTTTCTACAAGTAATATTTTGCATTCATTTATCCTTTAGATTTTCTTATTTCTTATGCAACCTTTTTCAACGTCTTTTTACGTGTAAAATGCACTATGCGATCAATAAAATGCACTGTGCGATCAATCTTGGAAAGACGTTTGTCTGATATTCTCCTTTGATGTTTCATCTTGTCCCGGGAAAACGGTATTGTCCTTGGTTTGCAACTTTTATTTCTGACCTGTTATATTTCGGAAAATATACCACTAAACCATTTGCATCAAGGAATTAATTTTGTTTTGTACGCATAAATTGTGATTTCTTTCTATTGATGAATAAAGGAAAAATAAGAGCATCGTTGTGACGTCCCACATCTTAAAAATGAAAGATTTAAAATGAATTTATAAAGGCTTACAATGGACTTCTATAGCAACTTGGGTTAATCATTTTCGTAAAAGTGAAGACGAATACGAAGTAGTTGCTATAGGGGTCCATTATGCAGTCACGCAGCCGCTGGCCCGGGCTTGGAGCGTGACAATCGTCTTTAAGTATTGTTTCATATCAGAGATATAATAGGTAATCTTTTTTATGTTTTCAGACAACATACTCTTTGATAGGTTTAAGTGCTTCATATTTATGTTAGAAGGACGAGGAAATTTTATTAACTCTTTTCTACTCTGAATTCTTACTCATTTTTCACCGGAGCTGTAATGTGATGTAGGTATTGGAGGATTTCCCTTCTGTGCAAATGCCCTTCGAATGGTTGGTACAGTTGGTTCCTCCATTAAAAACAAGGGCCTTCTCCATCTCTTCTTGTCATTCAGCTCATCCAAATCAAGTGCACTTAACGGTAAGTGTGGTGACGTGGAAGACCCCATACAAGAGGAAGCGTTCAGGTCTTTGCTCGTCATGGCTAGCCAGTCTTGATCCTCAGCAGAGTGAGTCTGTTATCATATTTTGACTTCTATCTATTATACCAAGAAAATCTTAGTTTCCTGTTATATACTTTCACAAATTGTAATTAATCTTCATCAGATGTACTAGTAGCAGTGTGGTTTAAGAAAGGTTCGCTTCCTCCTCCACCGCCATCCCTTCCTCTTATCCTCGTTGGTCCTGGAACAGGATGTGCACCTTTTCGTGGATTTGTGGAAGAAAGAGCACTTCAAAATGAATCTGACCCAACTGCTCCGATGATTTTTTTCTTCGGATGCAGAAACAAAGGCAATGACTTTCTCTATCAAGATTTTTGGATGAAACATTCACAGAACGGAGGGGTACTATCCGAAGACAAGGGTGGAGGATTCTATGCTGCGTTTTCAAGGGACCAGCCACAGAAAGTGTATGTGCAACACAAAATTAAGGAGCAAAGCACTAAGATATGGAGTTTGCTTAGTCAAGGTGCTTCTGTGTACATTGCTGGATCGTCAAATAAGATGCCTTCAGATGTATTATCAGCTTTTGAAGATATAGTTTCTGCTGAAAGTGGGGTTTCAAAAGAGGTTGCTTCGAGATGGATTCGAGCACTGGAGAAGGCCGGCAAGTATTATGTCGAAGCCTGGTCTTGAAAATTGTTGATTTTCTCTTCTAGTTTTTTTTAATAGAGTTGATTCTCTCATTTAAATACAAGAAAATGGTTGGAAAAGAGATGATGAACATTATTGGTCTGAGAAATTGATTCTTGCGATATTCTATGTAACATTGATATTTTGGAATTACATTTATATATGCATTATTATTTTTCGGTATTTGAAATGTTGAAGGAAAAAGATGTATATATAATACATTCGTGATCAATTTATCACAATCAGAGATACGAAACATCGTGGATATGAAGGAAAATACAGTTGGTCTTAAAATATTGTAAAAAAATTTCTCAATAATGATCTGTCTATAAATTATGAAGGAAAAAAAATAAAACTGTATTTTTGTAAAAGTTAAAAAATGAAAATTATTATTTATTAAGAATACGAGCGCAGTTGAACAAGCGCAGTCCCCAAAGCCATTTTCTTCTCAGAATTCTTCTCCCTCGCATAATTCTGCCAGCGAAGGACAAGATGTTCACGCCGGTGTGCTCTCAACCCTACAACGAGAATCCACTCAGACCTTTTTCTCAAATCTAAAATCCCCGAAGATCCAATATTTTTTACCTTGAAGACTCCACCTTTTTCTTGTCATCAACCCCAACCCAGCAAAATCAAACTCGAACCCTTCAAAATCCGTGCTTCATCTCTCTCTATCACGCATGAATCATCGATCTTGGTTAATAAGAATCATGATCTTGGCAATAATAAAAAGTAAAGAAGAAACTGGGAGTTGTGGTGATGCCAACGGAGAGACCGAGGCTGGTTTTGAAATTCGTTTGGATGGAAAAGAACATAGGGATAGCTTTAGATCAAGTGATTGCGGGAGGTTATGGGACTGTTCCTTTGAGCCCATATTATTTTTGGCCGAGGAAAGATGCGTGGGAAGAGCTTAAAATTTTGCTGGAGAGTAAGCCTTGGATTTCCCAGAAACAGATGGTTGTTCTGCTCAATCAAGCTACTGATATCATTAATTTGTGGCAGCAGAGTGGAGGGAACTTATCTTAGTAAGATTTTCTGAATTATTGTTCCCCTTTTTGGTATGATCCAGGCTGACCCTCTTAACTGGACGAAGAGACTTTTAAATTTCCTTGCGTCTTTTAGAAATTTTTTGGGTTTGCCTCTTGTATCATCGTTCAAGTTTTGTGGGAGATGGTGGTTCAAGTTTTTTTTTTTGCTCTGTTTCTTGAATTGCTTGTGTTATTAATTATTATCAGTGCGATGTTTGGACTAGTACTTTTTAGGATGTTTTCATGCTTAAGTTAAACAGGTATGAATTCGAAAGAAGAGAATTGATAACTCCGCCACAAAAAGGAAAATTAGGAAGTTAAAAATAGACGTGGTGATAATTGCATAGTACTTTGTCATATTGAACGATTGGGAATAGTTATAAAAACAGAAAGCCCGTAAATTGTGGAGAAAAATAATTGATTTCATAATATGAATATATTGGCTTGTAATGTTCCTTTGTTAGATTGAAAATTTATCCATTAAATCCTCAAGGCATTCGGATCCAATTTGCATGGTTTATTTGAATCCATTTTGACCAACTTCACCTGATAATATTTACTCCATAACATGCCCCTTCAAGATCAATGGGGGTTTTGAAACCACACTGAGCTTGTCTCGAAGTCGATTGAAAGAGTATGCAAATGATGACTTGGTGAGAACATCTGCAGTTTGATCATAGGGTGGAATGTACTGCACACTGACTAATTTGAACAACACTTCTCACAGATCGAGCTCAAGATGTTTGGTCCTTGAGTGTAGAACTGGGTTGGCGCTAAGAGCAATTATCCTCGTGTTGTCACGTCATAAAACTAGAATAGCGTGATGTTTAAGATGAAACTAGAGATTGAATTCACATCAAATCAGAAGAAGCATTTGTTAAGCTCGTATATTCTGCCTCTCTGTTAGAATTTGAAAACAAATTGTTTCTTAGAGCTCCAAAAAACCAAGAAAATCCTGAAGTTGAGCGTCGATCCGATCACCGGGATCACTTCTCCAATCGGCATAACAATCCCCACATAACATACTAAGAACAATTAAATTGTGACGAATTGAATACAATTTGTTATGTTGTAACAATATAACATGAGCAATATTCCCTTCGTTCCATCGAAAATATATCCACTAAATCCTCAGAGCAATCAGATCCAAATTTTATGGTTTATTTGAATCCATTTTGACCAACTTGACCCGATAATATTTACTCCATAACAAGAACTAAGGGAAACGAAAAATATACGTAATGGAATACAAAAAATTGAAGTTTAAAAATATGGTTTGGTATTGCAGTAAAATAAAAGACAATTATTTTGAATTATATATACTTTTTAAAAAAATATTTAAATTTTTAAAAAGTTTAATTGGAAACAAATATATAAAGGGTGGACTATTTTCGTGCCTTTAATTTCAACCATTAAAATTATCAACATTGAATTTCATTTTTTTTACATAATAGAAATAGCGAGTGAGTTGTAAACTTGTTGGATGATTTAACATATCTTTATTACAAGGGTTTTTATGTCTGTAATATATATTCTTTTTTAATGCTTCAAAAACTACATTGCGAAGTTTTTTATTATAGATACTATATTCTCTGTCCCAAAAAAAAGTGACATAATTTGTTTCATGTCTCGATATGTTTCTTCGTGGATGAAAATGCTGCAAAATGGTATTATATTGACATGCAAATTAGGACTTTCAGATTAACTTTCAAGAAAAAAAATTCCATGCATTGGGAAAAATTGGAATTTCATGATTGTAGTTTTGCTTTTTTTTTTTTTGACGAATTAATTAAATTAAAGTTTTATTCGATTAAAGCATTATGGAGCAATAACAATGCAATTATTTCATTTTTTTTTTATTTTCTGTAGCTTCGTAATTGTAACATAGCACAACTCAAATAATCGTTACATTCTTTATACATTCAGTGTTACTAAATTCCCTAGTAAACAAGAGTTTTATGTTATAATTAATCAAGGAATTAGCACGAAAGGAATGAAATTAAGATCGGGATAAATGACCCGATAAAATAAATAACAAAAATTTAATTTATATTTAGAAATGTAAGTTTTTAATTTTTTTTGTCATTGAAACAAGTATTGGGTCCGGAACTCTATCTTATCACATAAGTAATTAGTATGAAACATTTAACAACATTAATTTAGAGTTTTGGACAAAGTATGGTTCCTTCACAGTTCCACAAACCACACATTGGAAATATGGGAAGAATTATTAAATGTTACTCAAGTCATCATTGATTGAATGACTTGAGATCATAAAACAAAATTTCCAAAACAAAATTTAATGATTCCAGTTGTATATGTATATGACATAAATATTTCAAGATATATATATATATTTGATTAAATGTCTCAATCTTATAAATATATGTGTGATATAAATATCTCAAGTTAGTCTTTATTATAACAAAAACTTGTGTGAAACGGTCTCACGGGTCGTATTTTGTGATATTGGTCTCTTATTTTGGTTATCCATGAAAAATTATTATTTTTCATGCTAAGAGTATTACTTTTTATTGTGAATATCGTTAGGACGTTGACTCGTCTTACGGATAAAAATTCGTAAGAACGTCTTGCCAGAGACGTATTCCTTGATTATATGGTTACTTGAAGAAGATTTTACAGAGTATTTTAGTAATAGTTGGGGAGGTATGAATGTGAAGACAGTATGCCATGCAAGCTCTCTCATTGCCGCGGAGACTTGAAAGCTTGGGCAGGTGAATGTTTTAATCAGCTGGGAAAAAAATTAAAACACTGAGCAAGGAATTAAATAGATTGATGCTACCAAAAAATGGAAGGGACAGGTATTTAAGTATCCAATAGTTGGAAAGTGAAACCAAGAATCTCTCAGAGCAAGAAGAAATTCATTGGAAGCAAAAAACTAGAGTTAATTGGTTGAATCAACGGGACCGTAATACAAAAATTTTTCACTTGTCAGCATCTTCTCGACCACAGAACAATTTCATTAAAGGGCTCTTTAACTCCAAAGCAGTGTTTGGTATGCACCCTTTGAAAGCCCTGGGTCCGGATAGGTTCACAACTTTCTTTTACCAGAAACTCTGGCCGATGATTGGTTCCGATATCACTTCCGAATGGGCTCCGCCACGATCCTTCTCTCCAACAAACGCCGGGACAGCCGACGTGCAAAGTACAAGCTCGTCCACGTCGTACGCACCCACAAAGGTTCTGACGATAAAGCTTACAAATGCGTGTTCGAGCAAGAGGATCCAAAAGGGAAAGTGGGTATAAATCTCTCCAAAGAATTAATGGTTACTGCCGGAGAAGCCCTGAAATCAAACATCACCACCATCGGTCCGCTGGTTCTCCCAGCTTCAGAACAATTCCACTTTCTCTTCACACTAATCGGCCGGAAAATCTTTAACCCCAAGTGGAAGCCGTACATCCCAGACTTCAAACAAGCATTTGAACACTTCTGCATACACGCCGGCGGCCGGGCTGTGATCGACGAGCTGCAGAAGAACCTCCAGCTGTCGGCGGAGCACGTGGAGGCTTCAAGAATGACCATCCACCGCTTCGGAAACACGTCTTCTTCTTCACTGTGGTATGAAATTAGTTACATTGAAGCTAAAGGGAGGATGAAGAAAGGTGACAGGGTGTGGCAGATTGCCTTCGGAAGCGGATTCAAGTGCAACAGTGCTGTGTGGAAGTGCAACCGGACCATTAAGACTCCGGCGGAGGGGCCATGGAACGACTGCATTGTTAGGTATCCAGTGCACATTCCAGAAATCGTCAAGATCTGAGAAACAATTATATTTAGAGATTTGTGTTTGATCGACAATTCATATGTTTTTTTTTATAAAAAAATCATATTTTTGTTGTTAGTGATTTAGCTGAAGATTTCGTTCAATTTTTATTTATTTTACCTTTATTATTCGTTTGCCTATAAATCTGCATCGATTAAAGCCACAGGTTTGGGGCACATTTTATATATCGTTTAATTTATTATTTTTGGAAACATTTGAGATGTACTTGATCCATCCATCAGTCAATATCTACGCACCAATTTGTCAATGCCTATAAATCATGAATAAATTATATATTGCATGTTAATGTAGCGATTGTACTACAATCGGGCAAATTCAGTTACTACGATTAGGGCGTAGATAGATTAGGCGGAATTTTACCTAATTTCAAAAGATATTTATATTTAACTGAGACAAATTTGGTTTACAAAAATTATTAAAAATTAAAATACTAAATATCATGAATAACAAAATAAAATTTTTAAATTAAAATTCATCAGTATATTGTTTCAATTATTCACCTTGCTTGGGACATGGATTGTTTTTTTTATGAATAGATTAATCGAATATTTATCAATGAGTAATTGTATTTGGTTCATCAATGATATATAATATGTTTAATTTTTAATAGTTGTGTAAAATAAAATTGTTTGAATAAAGTGTGATACGATTTATGATATAAAGTGTAGTGGAAGATTTAGTTAGGAGAGACACTACTTTATCATCTATATATATATATATATATATATATATATATATATATATATATATATATATATATATATATATATATATATATATATATATATAAAGGATAGTTTTTGCCAAAAATAATAATTTCTCGCCAAAATGTCATTTCTAAAAAAGGAAATATATATCATGAATATTGAAATATGTATACTGCAATAAATGATAACTTCAATTATTGCTCCAAAAGGTGAAATCGCTCACCTTAGGCGCCCCTCACCCCCGGCCCGACAGGATTGTGAGAGGAGATAAATCATGATGACTCAGTCAACCAGCAGCAGCTAGACTTATGCTACGCCGCGCACAAGGAGCTCCCCCACATTGGAGGGAATTTAACTCCCACACTGCCGCTTGCGAGACTCGATCCCTGTCATTACTCCAAGATTCACTGCTGCTGACCAACTGAGCTAAGCTCATGCGGGCTATGATAACTTCAATTATTGCTTGCATTGATTATATCAATTCATTTAGGGCCGGTTTGGTAGGCAGTATTAAGTTTGGATTGACTATTAATAGTTTGTTTGCTTTCACTTTTATATTTCAGATTGATTACTTCATTGATAGTTTCACTGTTCTTGTTGGACACTAAATCCATGAATTTAAGCCCGATTAAAACAATCCTGGTACACCAAAAAATTTTAATGACAAAAATACCCCTGAATTTACATTCCCAACTTGCAAGTGGGTTTTCTTCTCGTCATTCTCCCACTTTCTTTCGCAGACTAGTGCCCTTGACCACTGTTGAAGACGTTCGAACTCTGCAGGGGACAATCAAATCCCCATTTCAAACGTAGATCTGAATTAATTCGAAGGTAATTGGAAGGTAAATGATGAAGAAATTGTATCTTCGTATTTACGGTTGATCGTTGATTTTCGTAGGTGCGGCGTCACGCCTTTTCCCGTGGATTTGCCAAAAATTTATTGTTGTCTGTTTTTCTTTTTGTTCTTCAAATGCATTGTCGAAACGTGGATTGCAAATTTTTTCCTTTGTTGTGTGTGTTTTTTTATTTTGCTGGTAATAAACTTTTTGAAAGCAACTACAAAAAACAAGGAACTCCTCTTACAGTGTAGTAGACAAACATATGTTTGTATATTTGTGATGTTGTGCAACCAAAAATGGTTATCGTAACTTCTTCGATTTTTTGTAATCTTACATGCTCCAGCTTTCTGTTCACTCGTAGTTTGAGATCGTTCGCGGATGTGAAGACAACTGCCAATCCTCACGGACGACCGAGAAGATTGAGTTTCCAATTGGGTTGTGCTCTGCCGAAGAGAAGAACGTAGGTTTGGGAAGGGGAAAAGATATTGGGAAAGAATAAAGTATACGATGGAGGGTATTTGGGTCATTAGTATGTCTATCATGAATTTATCAACCTTGTTAATTTCACACCACACATGCTATTACATATCTCTCAAATTTAATATCTTATCCTATCAAACATTTATCAATCAAATTATTAATCATTCACTTATCACATCGTACCAACCAAGCGAACCATTAGTTTAAATTTGAATTTATTTATTTTTATATATAAATTCAAATAGAATTTATTAATTACATGTTTTTTAATTTAAATCGAAATTAATCTCTATTGAAAACATAAACTATATTAAATATTTTGCATTGATTATATCAATAAATTTAATTTATTTTGTGTTACTATGATATATTTAATTTTTATTACAAACTATATAAATAGATTTTAATATATATATATATATATATATATATATATATATATATATATATATATATATATATACACTAAGTTTTTGTAAAAATAATAATTTTCAGTCAAAATGTCATTTTTTTTAAAAAGAAAAATATATCATGAACATTGACATATGTATACTGCAATAAATGATGACTTCAATTATTGCTTGTATTGATTATATCAATTCATTTAATTAAATTTTTATATTAATTCAAATGTAATTTATGTTTTTTATTTTTTTATTCAAACTGAAACTAAACTCTGTTGAAAACATAAACTATATTAAAATTTTGTATTGATTATATCAATCAATTTAATTAAAAACTGTAGTAAATAAATTTAAAATATAAATGATTGCAATATTCAGTATCACTCATGAGGTAAATCATTCAAAAAAACATTTTGTTATTTTAAGTCATTTCTGTTCAAATTACTTACTAAAAAAAATACAATATTTAATTAGTTAATTTAATTTTTCTAAAAATAAAATTAGTTGAGTATTAAAAGTTTTCACTACAATAAGGTTTTTCAATGGACATTAAAATACCATCTAATAATAGGTTGTTGTGCATATCATGAAGAGATTTTGTATATAAAATCATAACCTATTTGGATAAGGATTTTGATGAAACAATTACTGTTATCATTCAAATGTGTCAAACACGTGTCATGTCACAAATTTGTTTGTGAATGTGGATTTAGACGAAATTACTGAATTTTTTAAAAAAGTATTTCTCATTAATTTTATTGAATGTGATTTGAAAATATTTTTTTATCACATGTTAAAAAATAATAATATATAGTTTCTCGAAAATTAAAGAATTAAATATATATTACGGTTAATGACCGACATCAATACAATGAACACGATAAGCATCATGTCATTGCCTTAGGCTAACACAATCTAAAATTTTGAGATATGATAGTTATTATTAGCCAAAAAAATTAATCGACATGCATTGTATTTAAGAAAGTTTTTTACAATTAGCGAAAAATAGTTTTTATTTTTATTTCTTATAATTATATTATTTTTTTAAAATTTAGCTATCTATTCATTTTCACTAATTTTTAATAATATCATCCCATGCATTGCACGGGTTAAATATTAGTAATTTACAAAATGACAGTTTTCAACTAATTATTTTGCCAAAATGTTTAAATTTACTTTTATTGAGGAGTGAAATATATAAACCGCAAAGAGATATTTATGATGGTGTTGTGAATGATAGTTTAGTCATGTTTATCGTGATCAAGTTAAGTCACACCATGTTTCTAATTTTTTTTTAAATGATAAAATATATTACAGTCAGCAAGATGACATTTTACACGTCGCCATACATTGAAAAACTTTCGTGATCAATTTAAGTCATATCATATTTCAAATTTTAATTTAAGTCATATCATATGATCACGAAAGTTTTTCAATGTATGCCGACGTGTAAAATGTCATCTTGCTAACTGTAAATTATTTAAAAAAATTAGAAAAAAATTTATTAAATAAATGCCAGGAATATTATTTGTATATTTATCATAGTGTATATAGCTGTAAGAGATTGGAGAATTTAAGAGATGGTGCAATTGGACCATGAACTTTGGTTCGTACCCACAAAAAAAAAAATGGAGAAAATAAGTTTGAGAGATGAAGACATTCACCAAAACTTTTCTCAAGGGCCACATTAATTATATGAAATCGTGTTGCTTTCACAATTCATGATGGAAAAGTAGGGTTTTGCGGTTCCTGCCTCTTACCATATGTATATTGATACCATCACTTAGGGATATAAACGATTTAAACCAAATCAAATAGTATCAGGCTTGAGCTTGGTTTGTTTAAAACTGTTTGAGGCTCGAGCTCGAGCTCGAGCTCGATTCGAGCTTCTATTATCAGGCTCGAGCTTGGTTTGTTTTGAAATTACTGAGCTCGTTAAAGGCTCGAGCTCGGCTCGTTAAAAGCTCGTTTAACATGTTAATCAAGCCAAGGCTCGAGCTCGGCTCGTTAAAAGCTCGTTTAGCATGTTAATCAAGCCAAGCTCGAGCTTGATTCATTAATAGCTCGTTTAACATGTTTAACAAGTCTGGCTTGAGCTCGTCTCGTTTTCGAGCTCGATAAGCATAGAATTGAGCTCGAGTTTGAGTTTGAATCGAGCTTGTTAAAAATTAAATATATCTATAAACTAATTTTGAATCAGACATAAAAATGTAAATTCATTCATAAATAACCAAAACGACACAAATAAGAGCAAAAAAACATAAATAAGTATATTATTGAACATTCCAAAATCATGTTTGCGAGCCACCTAAACGAGCCGAGCTCAAGCTCGCGAGCATATTATCAAACATGTTTGCGAGCTCACGAGCTGAATATCCTTAGACTTGAGCTTGGTTTGATTAAATTTTCGAGCTCAAAATCGAACTTGGGCTTGGTTTGATATGATTAACAAACAAACTCAAACGAGCTTCGAATAGCTCGCAAACCGTTTGGTTCATTTACATCCCTATCATCACCCAACTCATTGATAAGTAATCTCATTCTCATGATGAATGTATATTTAATTATTTCATATATCTACGTCATGTTTTTCTGTATTTGTCATCGATTTACGAAAATGATTCACTCAAGTTAATATATATAAGAATGCATTGCAATCATTTCTGAACTAAAAAATTAGAGTTGTACTGTTATCATATTCAACTATATTTTTTTAATAAAACGATAAACATTTAATCATACATTATGTATTTATACGTAGATCGTGAAGCCATTGTGATAGCTATCTCCATATGCCCGGATGAATTGTGTTTTTCAAAAGGAATAAAGTTGGCCAACTTAATCAATACTATAAATAGATCACTAGGCAGAATGCAGACAAATTCAGCTTCACAAAAGGTTTCATTGGTTAATTTTTCTTAACGTAGAAAAATAATATTTTATTTATATAATTTTGCATTTTGAACATAGGATTAGAAAAAGTTAGACGTCTCCTTTCAAAGACAGAACTCAATTACAATATGAATTTTGGCTTCTCAATTAAATGATTTTCTGATTTAATTTTATGATCAATTGTATCAAAATAAATATAAATTTGTATAATTACCCTTGCATCCGACTGTTTCGGCACATTTTCAATTTGGACCGAACGAACTTAATATTCAAGTGGACATATTTTGTGGTATTCTGAGCCAGCCCGAATGAGACTCGTTCATTGTTAGATGGGCCCAACCCAGCAAAGCTGGTCCAGCCTGCCCTTTTTTTTCACTGACAAAATAAATTATTTTTGTTTTTTAAAACTATACTTAAAAAATCTTAATTATATTTATTAGAGATTATCAAAAGATGAAATGATTGTTTTTCTTTCAATAATAAATTTTAAAGTTTAAAAAAATAATGTGTAGAAACAACTGAACAAGGAACTATCTTATAAATTTAACCAAAAGTTCGATATGACTAAAATGTCCGTTGTCGTCCCCTCCGGCTACTCATGTACAGTACAGTTTCTACTTTCTACATCAGACTTCTCAAGGGCATTAAGGTAAAAAAAACACGAATGGAAAAACAAAGACGGTAAAAAAGAACAAACAAAGGAGTTGATCTCAGCCGTCAAAATTGACTTCATCTCTAAACAAGACCCATCTCCATTTTACAGACCCCACTTGCATCCTCAGCCGAGCCAATGGAAAACCGGCGCTTCGACTCCGTCGACTTAAACGGCTCCAAACCAAGAGTCAGATCCAGCTTAATTTCACCTTCGGCGACTCTCAGGCCGCCACCTTCACCGGAATACTTCGTCGTCTCGGCTTCGGTTATATGATCAGCCTCGGTAGTCTCAGCCGAAGCCAAGCTCCCCCTCTCCACATTCGCCTCCGCAGCCTGAGACTGGTGGCTAAGAGACGACTCATGGCTCGGAGACCTGTTCGCCGACTCGTCTACGGTCACAACCGACACACGGCTCTTCTTCCCCTTCCCAACTCTCTTGAACCTGCCACGGGCCCGGACCCGGTGCAGCTCACCGAACCCGGACATACTGTTTTCCTCCTTGTTCACGTGCCTGATGTCGTACAGCTGGAGAGGCGGCCCGCTTTTCGTCTCGGCAGCGTCCGTAGCCATTCGGGTAATCGGAGCCCCGTTCAGAACCGCTGCAACCGCGTTCTCACACAGCTGCCAGCTCCCAGACCAGATCAACCCAACCGATCCGTAAATCGGATTCACAATCCTCCCACATGCTTCGTAAAGCAAGGACTTGAATATAGCTGCACAACGAATATTAACCCGTCAACATTTCCATCGAACAGAAAAGCAAGCTAAAAAAAAAATTGAACGAATGAAGGAAAAATGGATACCGGGGCGGAGGTGTTGGGGGCCGGCATTAATGAGGTTCATGAGTCCGGCACGGCCGTAGAACTTGGCGAGGAAGACGGTGGCGTGTGCTTGTGAGTCTGAAGTTTTGATCCACTCAAGGCAAGGCCTTATGCTGCAGTTATCGCTGCAGCCTTTGCGCAGTACTCGACATCCATTACAACTCAGCCGCATTGTTCCGTTCCTGTGTTATACGATTTAGCACAAAATCTTGGTTATGAGAAATGGATATTTGGGACAGGGTCGAAAATGGATGGGTTTATATATATGTGCAAGGAGCTTGCAGAAGTTGAAATTTCAAACCAATTAAAGAAAGAAGAAAGAAACAAGGGGTGGCATGCAGTAGTTTAGAGTTTAGTGGTGTTTAAAATATAATAATTCCACATTCATGGAATTGGGGGCTGCATTTCATTTCCATTCTATTATTTATTCATCAAAATCTCACCACTAACGCGTGAAACCAATCGCTGTGATTGGATCAATTATATGGCGATTATTCTTCTCCGGAAGGAACCGTCAGATTAATTAATTAATTAATTAGGATCGAGTATAACTAAGCTTGGTGAAGAACTTTAATTTTTTTTTATATATTTTAAATAATTTAGCTTTGCTTCTAAATAACTCGTGTAGTATTGGTTGAAGGATTAGGAGCAAACTGTGAGTCGTGGATTTCTTTATCTACTAATATTTTGTCCTTTATGCTTTTCCCAATTCGAAAAATTTATTCTTATCAACAAGATTAGGTCTAGAAGCAGTCCACTTTCCCCGTCTGATACTTTTCTAACTATTTTAATTCATACGAAAACAACAACGTTATTTTTAATGATTCCTAATTATTGACTTTTACAATTGTAACTTTGTATTTTGTTCATAACAGAACAATTACCACAAAATAATCTATAGTAGTTGCCTCTTACTGACTTTTACAATTAATTTTATGTTATAAATATTTAAAATTAACAAAAATTAACTTATTAAGATTAAATCTTACAGCCTTTTGTTTCATAAGCTATCCTTAATTATGTATTTAAATTTGGAGAATAGACATTTATACCATTTTAGTTATATATTAAAATGTATAAATTTCCTACATTTTTATTGGTTATATCGATAATGTCATTGTCATCGTCCACTTACTACATGATGAATCACGATTACTCATTAATATATATTATTGTTGTATGAATTATCATAATTTACAATTAAGCACACAAATCATGTAATGAATAGGTAATCTATATGAATACCATGAATAAAACCGGAAAGAAGGGAGCTGCATGGCTACGATGTGTCAAGCATAGGGGCGCCGCTGGCACGTGAGAGGGCACGGGGGCAACGTGGGCGGCGCGTGAGCTTCATGTGAGAGTGTCAGGGCTGCGGTCGAATCGCCACATATCTAGGAGGTGGGGTGGGCCCCGCCCCCGTTTCTCCTGGTTTTCTGGAAGTCGCGTGTTCCATCCACCAAACACCGCTTTTTTTGTAAAACAGGCAATTGGTTTCCGGTATGGTATTTTGGTCTGTGGGCGAAAATGGGTCCAACAAACCCGCTTCTCACGTCACTCGTCCTTATCCCACAACATTGGACTCCAATATTCAATCTTCGCTTTTATTATTATTATTTTTTCAAAACAAGTAAATATAAATTTTCCTGTGTGCCCAATTTTCTGCTATACAAATATGTACAAATACATCAACCTGGTAAACTTGTCATCAGACAATTACCACACTCGGGTACATAAGCTCAATCGCACAACACAGAAAGACTGCGTCAATTGATCATAGACCATGTCCACCAATAATCAAGGGATGTGTTTGTTGGATTATTTTGTGGTTTCACATAATTTAATTAATTTACATTTGTAATCTATATAATAAAAGATTCAATAAGGTGATCTAATTAGTAATGAGTTTCTAAAGTATTACATAAATTTGTATGGTTCACCTTATGTGTAAAACTCAAGCCAATTAAGTCTTCTATGGATCGAAGACTGCTAAGGCTATACGAGATTATGGTACTCAAGACACAAAAAATAACACAAATTATATACGACGTACATACTCTTGATCTCTTTCATTCTCCCATCTGAAGTAAGAATAAAGTGACTGATTATCTGCTGTCTTGGAACATTCGTAACTCTAATGCTAAAGCAATCAATATATTATAATACTGTGTTTACTTTTATTTATATTTTCTGATAGTTCGACATAAATTCATAGTATGTTGTGATATATATGAATTTAATTATATGATTTTTAGAATTTATTAAATCTACAATAAGTTGTATCAAAGCTAGTTTAGGATGAATTATGAGAAATTTTGTTTATTGATTAATAGTTGAAATTTGAATTATTTGAGATGTGAAAAAGTTAATTTATTGTCATCATGAATAATTCAAATCCAAGTTTTGGTTTAATATTGTTATAATTGATAGACCAGATTGTTAAGGAATATTTTGGTTTAGATAGCAAGAGTTTTTTTCATGTATAATATTCGGATAACTTATGTGAATCAAGTGGGAGATTGTTGGAATTATTTTGTAAACTCACATAATTTAATTAATTGCGTAATGAAAAACTATCTAATAAATGACCTAATCAAGTGATCTAATTAATTATGAATTTCAAAAATATTAAATAAGTTGGTATGATCTACTTTATGTGTTCAAACACAACCTAATTAAGTCTTATATGATGAGTCGAACATTGTTAATATTATATAAGGTTATGATATCCAAGACACAGAGAATAACACATAATACATGTGTCTTGGAAGATACATAACTCTAATGCTAGATCAATCAATGAATTCTTATACATGTTTACTGTTATTTATATTTTTTGATAATTCGACATGAATTCATGGCCTGTTGTGATATATGTAGATTCAATCGCATGATTTATAGATTTAGTTTTATTAAATCTCCGACAATGTTTTCATCCACTTCTCACATAATGTTGAAGTCAAGACATGAGACAAATCTTCACGCGGAGGCAAAATAAAGGAGTTCACTCTTTTCGTTGGCAATAGAACTCTCTATGAATTTACTTAGACACACTTTCTTTCTTTTGTGTGTATATTTGACTGACTTGTGTTGGTGTTGCCACGTCGGAAACTCTTTCGGCACGCACTAATGTTTTCTCAAGTAAACAGTCTATCCAGATCGAGTTCGTTTTTCTCGATCATCAACACGTACAGAGAAAAAACATATCTCTTCTCTGTAAATTGTCCATCTAACTTATCTAATTTCTCCGAGCGACACCATATACAAATAATCTAAGTAAATCAAAAGGTTATATTTCTATTTTGGGTTATTTCTACATATTGTTTTTTACAAGCTAAACATCTTTTTTTCATTTTATGATTTACATGTAGGATTACACCGTTTTTCTTTATTATTTCTTATTTATTTTCTTTAATTTTATGTATCTTTATTATTTTAATCAATTTTCCTCTCAAAATTATTTTTGTCATTTTCGTATAACGTGTTGCACACATTTTTATCCATTTGAACATTTACTATTGTTCTCATTTCATCGTATTTTATGCATTTTAAGTAACATTTGTGTTACTTATTGAATTTATCATGATTAATTTCATCGACTTTTAAAGGTACTATGAGCAAAGACTAAAGTACTACTGTACTTTAGCATATATATTTTCAAGGGAGACTTTGTATTCAGTCCCTATTGAAACTTATCTTTCTTCCAACTCCCTCTTTCCCCAAAATACCCTTCATTCTTCTTTTTAAATAATTGATTTTTCTTTTTAAATTATGGTCCATCATGCTTCCGTAAAATAAATTAAATTTTATACCTTTTCGACCGGAGTACCACCGGGTTATATCCACCGTATTTTACGAACTGCTCCTCACAGTCCAACCACACGATCGCAACCGATGGTTACTGACGCAGATTCCTTCAGCAGCACTTGGCACAACTCTAATTCGTTTCCTACCTTAGAGTGTACAGTATAAAATAAAATTTTGAAAATAATACATGAGAGGGACTAAGAGCAAAGATCTCTTTTATTCAAACACAAACATTTATTTATTACATAGTAACCTCCTGTAGAGGAGGAGAAACTTGTTGAGCTACTAATAGTAGCTGAACTCACTGCACACATAAACTTGAAAGAAAATATTACAAATAGATTTGAAGAAAATGAAGAGGTTGATCGATGCCTTCATCTTCCTTCTGCATCCTTATTTATAGAAGGCTCCTTCGGATTTGAAACTCGGACTTCAAATCTTCATAAGCCTTTACAGCTTGCTTGGGGACCATATAGTGGTTGAGTGGTCCCTTCATGACCTGTCGTTTTCTAGATTATTAATCTAGACATCAGTTTCTCATCTTCTTTTATCTCTTGAAGATACCATTGGCGATGAGTTTGGAAAATATCAGCTGAGATCTCTTTTTCTTCTTCTTGGTACATTTGGATTAGATTTCAGAGCTTCAGCTTGTTTCCTCTTGTGTGTTAAACTCCTTTTCAAAACTTTCAAATATGCACGATACATTTTCAAGTTTTGATTCTGGTTTTTTAACTGGTTCCAATTCGTCCTTTATTTATATTTGTAATTTGGGTCCAGTTGTCCTGTTTTTCTTTATTGGATTCCTTTTTAATTTGGTATCCAATGCTCTTGTGTCTTTTTCCACCGATTATTGGTGGTCCTTGTTTTCTTTCCACCGATTATTGGTGGTCCTGTCCTTCCACTCACATGATTCTTCACATGGTGGTCCTTCTTTTGGTTAGTGGGTGAGTCACATGTCCACTATCAAATTTGTCGAGGAATCTTAGGCTTTTTGTTTCCTCGAGGAAAATGTGCATGTGTTCCTTCCCCACTTGTCCTTGCTTCGGTAAAATGTTTCCGATCAGATCTCGGTTTGAAACCTTTACCGAACTCTGGTTCTTTCTGAATTTGGCATTCAGGGCAGATGTTCTCCGACCATCTTCCTATGTGTGCCATATTACAGAACTTCCGGCGAGTCTCTTTGCTTGCCGGCAGCTTGCTATTCCACAAAAGATTTCTCTTTTTCTCGAATAAATCTTCTGCAAAACTTGTTGTTTTTCCTGTCATGGTATTTAACAGGAATGATCCGTTCACCGAATGGTTATAAAATTTGAACGGAAACTTAACTTTGTCCATCTCAGTGAGACAGACCCATAGACCCCAGGCTCTTCTGGTAGACATATCATCTTCAGAAATTGAAGCAACCAGGGGTGTTTCTTCTGTTGGAGGATACTTGATAAATTTTTGAACATTTACATCTGGCCTCCTTAACTTGATGAAATGAAAGGCTTCGTGAGAACCTTTCCCTGCTGGTTCTGGTGCTGCACTAAAGAAGTATAGCTCCAACACATCTCCTCTGGACAAATAATCATTGTTTGCCCAAGTCTCGTGAACAGCTTCCTGAATCCACTTTGGTAGACCTGATATTTCTGGAAAGCTGGGTGATGTAGTATAAACTGAGGCAAGAGCCCCGAATTCATACCATGCTTTAACCTCCTTTGGATATGAATTTTGTTTCATCCATACCCATGGATATTTCCCTGAAACATCAACCCTATTGGTAGCTGGGTTAATGCCAATTCTTGTTTTTAATTTCTCCCAATTCTGTTGGTAAACCTGAAATGGAGAAATTACACCTTCGTTATTACCAACCTTAGCTTTGCCTTTGTCAATACGAGGCCTAAGGTTGATCTCTCCCTCTTCAATCCCCGAGGTGAAGGGTTGACTTGATGACTCAAGATAAGGATCAGGAGTCTCAATTTTTGTTTCAGCCGACTCATCTGGTGATGATCCCGACTTAACACTTGTGCAAGGGGTATTTGAATCCCCCGCTACAGGTATAGAGTCCTGTACTCAAAAACTCTCCATTTGGGAAACCAGTGGTTTCTCAATGCCTTGGAGGATAGGCCTTTGCATTACAGACCATAACTGGGTATATGCCTGTAAACAACCTGTAATTCGATCAGAGACAATTCTCTTTTCAGCTTGTTGTAGCCTTCCCGCAACTTCTGCGTTAACGGCCAACTTGTTGAACTCGGTTTGAAGCATTTCAAGGTGTTCCCTCAAATGCCTCTGCATCTTGATAATAGCATCAATGTCAATGCTGTCCAACTCTTGTTAAAAAATCTGCAAGAATATTTTCATGAGATTTAATTATCACAATATCAAAAATATAATTTTGACATAAGGCTTGCCATCGTAATAATCTAGCCTTCTCAGGTTTAGACTCAATTCTATTCCTTAAAAAAGCTTTAACTTGTGTGTTATCAACTTTCAAAGTGAATTTCTTTGCAAGTAGAAATAATGGCCATTTTTCAAAAGCCCTCTTTACTGCATAAAATTCCTTTTCGTTGATATGCCATCTTATGGCTTCTGCATCTGAGAATAATCCACTACAATATCTGCATGGTTGTTCTCCATCTGGGGTGAGCTTAGTAAGAACTGCTGCCCACCAATGATCACTGGCATCAGTATATAATACCAGATCATCTTCATCTTGAGGAATAGCCATTTTCGGAAGATTCTTGCAAACCTTCTTTAGATGGATAAGTCCTTTTGTGTGTTCGTCTGTCCATATAAATCTAGCATCTTTTTTCAATAATGGACTGAACACCTTCCTGTGTTTTGCTAGGTTTTTGATAAACATCCCAGCAAAATTAACAACTCCTAAGAAACTTTGAAATTGTTTCTTGTCTTTGAGCTTTTCTGGAAAATTCTGCACCTTTTCCACTATATGTTCTTGCAGAATTATCCATGCCTCATCGATTTCAATTCCGATGAATTCAATCTTCCTTGTAGCAATGACTGCTTTCTTTTCAGATAAGACCAGTCCTTCTTTCTTGCAAACATTAGAGAAAATCTCCAAATGTTTAACATGTTCATTCATATCTCTAGATGCTATTAAAACATCGTCGATGTAAACAAACATAAACTTGAAATAATCTTTGAAAAGATTATCCATTTTTCTTTGAAATATCTGTGGTGAATTAGCCAATCCCATTGGTAATACTTCCCAGATATAATGTCCTTGAGGTGTAGAGAAAGCTGTGAATTCCTTGCTTTCTTCCTGCATCCGAATCTGATAGAATCCGGACTTGCAATCAAATTTAGAGAATATCTTGGCATTGCGAATGCAACTTATCAAGTGTTCTCTACTAGGTATAAAATACCCGTCAAATTCCAGAATTTTATTAATTTCTTGATAATTAATAACCAATCTGGGTTTTCCTCGTTTTATTTCACCATGGTTTCTTACCAGAAAACCTGGACTGCTATATGGTGACATACCTGCTTTGATCAAACCAAGGTCCAAATGTTCCTTGATTATAATCTGCATATCCCTTTGATCAATGATGTTCATTGGGATGGGTTTACAACGGACAAATTCATACTCTTTGCCTTCCTTGATCTTAAGGCAAGCCCTGAGTTGATTTCTGTCCCACCATGCCAAGGGATCTTCGTTATAATTTTCTTTGATCCTCTTCTTGACATCCTCCAGTGATACCTTGGATTCAAACTCTACTTCATTTGTCTGTAGAGTTATCTTAAGGCATTCTATATCTTCTGGTTGGAGTTCCTTATTTGCTCTTAACTAGAGCATTGTTTCTCCAAACCGTCTAGAATACTTCATTTTTGGGTTCAGAAGTTTTCCTGAATCACAACGCTTGTTGCAAAACTGGATTGGCAATTTTCTGTAAAATGCCTCCCTAAGTCTCTGGACTATGATTTTGTGAGCACATGGTGTTGTGAACACTAATCTTCTGGTCTCATTTTCTTGTGTATAGGATTTGAACATTTGTAGGAAATTATTTCCTAACAATATGTCAGCTCCTGTATCATGAAAATAAATTGGTGGTGTCTTTACCTTGTACCAGGGTGTTTGTCCCGCACCGCCAATCATAATTTCAGTCATCTTAATCCCTTTACATAAGATTAAGATTCTTCTGGAAAAATCTCTACCAGCAATTTTTGGTAATTCTTCTTCCAAATTATTTGGAAAGATTCCTCTTTTTGCTGTGCAGATTCCAGCCCCTGAATCAATATAAGCAGCAAAGTATTCTGCCTTATATTGTTCATATAACATTCCTATTGGAATGTAGATGGAGAATGGACTTGTGGTCATTGGATTTTCCACATTTTATCTTTTGCCATAAACTCCATTCCATACTCTAGACGTTTCCAAGGTTTGTGTTCCTCGAGAAACTCTAGTCCAAGAATCAGTCGATCTGATTCTTTACCTGGAATCCCTTGAATATGAACCTCCAATTCTCCGATATTAATCAGTCCTTGGTAAGTTCCTATCGTAGGTTGTTCCAAATAGTATATTGAATTACAAGGAAATTGATTCCTTTGTTTTGTAATGTCAAATACTATTTCTACCTCCTTCCAACCTTCTGGGCATCTGAGCTTTCCTATTGTAGAAAAACTTTTCAACTCCTGTTGGGTTTCTATGACAGGCTTTTTATCCCATCTGTAACTTGTAATTCTATCTTCTTGAAAAGATAGTCTTCTTGATTCCAATCTAAGACTTTGATTCCTCTGTAGAATCGGTTTGTCTTGGATTTGGATATCTGTTTCCTGTATTAAAGGAAACTCGACTCTTTCTGGATAAATTGCCTGCGCAACTTTTCCGAATATCTCAGGGATTTCAATAAACTCATTTCTAATAAACAATTCAGAATTATGTGTATTAGATAGAGCATATGAAATTTGATAAGTAATAGAGTAGGGTCTATTACCTTCTTTCATCAACCTTTTTTCCTTGAAGTTCTGATGCAATGTCAAGGCTCGGCTGAAATCCCGATCTGCCAGGTTGTAGGCTATCCTTGGATAGATTACTCCTACAATCTTTCCTGCACAGAGGTTTCCTGAGATGGTTCCCAGTACTGAATCTTGTAGATTCCCCATTCTTTTATCGCATATAGCAATATCGATTGGTGAATCTATCCCTTCTTTGAAAGTAGCCTTTATCATAATTTGGATTGCTCCGATATGAATCCAGGACATGGTCCTTGCTACTTCTATCTTGAGTTTTTGTAATTCCTCCTTGATTTCTTCGGAAGGAATTAACTGCATCTCCATTCTATTTCCTGTAAGTTCCATCGGGATTGCCATTTCCCTTCGAGAAACTTTATAGATTAGATGATGCTTTCTGTTTCTTAGGCCAAGACTTCCTAAGAACTTTTCTACCTGTCCTGCAGAGAAACCTTGATATCTCTGTAGACTTGGATTTTCTCTCATGATTCTTTGAACTATGTTTTGAGATATAGTTGTCTGGCTGAAAAATCCAGACAAATCTTCATGTGTTTCGTGTCGAAACACCTCGTCTTCAGTCAGATTCCGATTCTGTTCCATCAGATTCTTCCTGACTTAAGACTTCCTCTTCTTCATATATACTTTCATCTGAGGCAATGTCCTCAAATATGTATACTTGAATAAGATCTGGGTAATAAACTGCTTCTTCAATATCCGGAGTAGGATCGAAGCGTTTAATACCTCTTTTTTTCATTTTCTGGACAATTGGTCGAGATATGACCTCTTGCTCCACATGTCCAGCAATTACAGTCTTTGAAACTTTCATTAGCCCGAGTATGAGCTCTTCTGAAAGTTTTCTTTGTAGGTGTTCTTCATGTGCTTCGAGATGTACTCGATGCTTGGGATGATATCCTACTCCTCGATGGTCCGCTTCTTTGTCCAGATTTATAAGATCTGGCTTTCTGTCTAGACCATACAGTTCTTGGTTTCCAAGAACTTCTTACACTTCTTGCATAAGGATGAGTCCTGAAACTCTTCTTCTTATGCTTCTGTGTTCTACTTCCAATAATTGTTGGAAGATCATTTTCTTTACAACATAAAGGAGTTCTTTTGTTGATACCCCTTAAGCGTTTGTAATTCTTTTGTAATGCTGCCATATGGCACCATTCTGCCAATTTTCCTTTAAGGAAAGAGGCTCTTCTTGCCAACGTATCTGGATTACCAGGTACGTATTCCCTTATGAGCATTTCTCTCCAAGGGCTTGGCATTTTTGCGAAGAAAAGCTGCACAGCTATATCTTCTTCGACTCCTGAACTCCATCTATATTTAGTGAATAACATAATGTATTCATCCACCAAACATATGTCATTTAGTTCAAGACTATACAGAGCTTGAGTGTATTTCTTCTTCTTCTCTGTATCTTGACTGTTGAAATAGTCTACCCCTATAAAATGTGCTTTAAATAGGGTAGCCATTTTTCCAGCGATCTCACTAAGAGATTCACCTGTTAAGACTGACTCCTTCATGTCTAATGAAGTCATTTCCCAAGCAATTTTCACTGATCCCATGAGACTCATTTCTAACAGTTTAATGAATCCTTCTTTGTTGAGATCGAGTGTCCCTGCTGCAATTCTCATAGCAGATGTCCAATCATCTATGAGATCTTCTCTGTTTTTGAAATCTAATACATCAAGGTTAAGCATAACCCCGTAAGGATGTATAGGATCTAAAACAGTTTTCCCATAGGGTGTTTGGTGCAAAGGAATTTGATTTCTCCTTGCTCTTGTCCCGGCTGGGTGTGATCCTCCACCAGTATGGAAATCAGATTGAGATTCTCTCATATTGACATAAGATCCCACACTTTTCCTGGGTGGTTCTTGAGAGGATGACCATGTTATAGCAGGTGGTGTTTCACCTACCGCTGAGTTCATCTTTAGATCTAATACTTTGAGATTTGCGAAAGATTCCGCAAGCTCTTGTAGATCCTCTAAACCAATCCTTTCTAAAGTTGTCATCAGATAAATTTCTTTTCTGAGACAGACTTGATTAGATTGATCATCTTTTCTTCTTCAGTTAAAGGTTTTGATACCACTCTGGCCTTCCCTTGTTGATGTAACAAAGGTTCAGTACCAAAAGATGGTGGTAACCAACCTCCTGAAGTTCGTCTGCTGGAACTGGGTTGTTGTTCCAATTTCTGAATTCTTGTTTGAATATCCTTTAATATTCCAAGAATTTCTTCTTGGGTTGCAAGGATTTTCTCAACTCTTTGTGGTACAAAATATAGCATATTGCCATAATTTTGTACTGTCTTCTGAATTTCCCTAAGATCTGAAGAGAGCTTAGAAGAATCTGGAACTATCTCCAGAAACTTATTATTTTGAATCATAAGTTTACCTGAGATTTTACCTGAGGATGCAGTAGCTTCTCTTTCTGTTTCTGATATCTAACAATAGTTAGATGTACTTGTTTATATTCCAAAATATTGGAATATTCCTTGTAAATTATTTTCCTTGAACCGAAGTTCGGATTCATAATTTTTTCAAAATTCTCCTTCTCATACAATTAGTTACTAGTAATAATAAAATTTGTGTTTGAAATAAATTAACCTTTCGCTCTGATACCATTTTTGGAAAGCGCGGGATCAATATACTTTAAAATAAAATTAAAGGGTATGTGTGGGGACCCGGGCTCTAACTCAATTCTTTTGGGATTTATTGGATCTTTGCTCGAAAATGTGGGTCAAATTTTTGCTTTTAACATGAATTCAAATGTATAATTAAAGCATAACATGTCTCTATATTAATTAGACAACATAATGTACATACAAGTCTGTCTAGTACATTCATACGCTAGTGTTTAAATACCAACTACAAATATCAGTAGTACAAGTCTAATAAGCAAACACTAGAAATCTTCAACGCCCGAGATCTCCACGCTATCATCAATCTCTCATCTAGCTCGAGACCCAGATCCTGCCCCACCTGTTGCCATGCACACATACAGACACGACAACAGCCGGATAACTCCGGTGAGAACAAATCCCAGTATAAAACATGGTAAGCATGTACAGAAACAATCTAAATCATAAAACATGCTATCATGAACATATTCAAAAGTAATAGATTTCACAATCTATGAAATCAAATCAAAATAAGCATGCAACCCAATTCAGATACACATGCAATTTAAATCAAGTCATATAAACATGCTGTCATGACTGAAAGCAATAAACATAGGTTTCATAGTCTATGAAACCACATTCCTAACCACATGCAGTTCTAGTCAAATCATGTCTAGACTCGACTCAACTATATCTCTAGGGATCTCGGGGTGAATAAGACGTCACTGTCTGTCACCTACCCTCCCAATCGGGGTGACGTACGTCTTACTCCTAGACTTCGGTCATATCTGTATCGAATAATCTACAATAGGGTCTGCTTATGTAACGATACACCGAACGTCTAGAAGTCTGACTATCTGTCAAACTTTCCTATCTCAAATGCAATGTATAACAATCTGTAAACAAAGCATGTTCATTTCAAAAGATTTGAATATAAAGTCTATAAACAAATCACAATTATATCAAAAGATAAACAATAATCAAGTATGTGATTTTATTGGGAAACTCAAATGAGATCTGATTTGAGTTATATTTTCCCAGATATCACATGAATTATACCTTTGTCGTCCCGGTCTGACGAAGACGAAGTCTCGAAGTCAAATCTGTCCATATCCAATCTGAAAGACAATATCGAATACATAGTATCAATGACTAACTCAATTCACAATCTGTTCTAATCAATACTCAATTCAGTGCATAATCTGATCAATATCTGAACACTATACAATCTGACTCATATCAATGATATCACAATATAATCGAATTCATATCTGAATCTGAACAATCTAATTTAACTGATGTTTCGACGGCATAACAATACTGTCTCGATAACCCCGTCAGTCTAAATATCACAGATATAATATCAGACTTCGTAATCAATAACAATATCAGTCATAATCTCAATAACAATACAAATCTGACATGAAATCTCAGTCAAATCAACTCTGAAATTCATAACAAATACAGAAACAATCTGTTCTTCAATCTGACTTCGATTATACAATATTTACGGTAGCAGAAACGTCATATCTGATTCATATTCAATTCTGACAACATCATAATTACAAAACATCTCAAAACGTAATAAAACTTACGTCCTTGTGTAGCTCGAGTCGAGAGGAGTTCGATACTGCGTTTGGATTCGAATTCTGATGCACGGATTCTTCGAAATCACAATCTAAAAGGCGTAAGGATTTTTCCTCTCCAACCTTCGACCCTTTTCTGAAATTCTGAGAGAAACCACGTGTAACTATCATATATATACTGCATGCAACCGAATAAAACGTGGCATAGTTTTTCTTGTTGCACGTAAGACCGCGGGTGCGGTCTTCATCTTACCGCGGGTGCGGTGTGTGCACCGCGGGTGCGGTCTGACTAGCACCGCGGGTGCGGTGCTGCTACGGAATTTCTTGCCAACTTACTGTCCATGCACCGCGGGTGCGGTGATGTCTGGCACCGCAGGTGCGGTGATGCTTCGACCTTTCTTGCAAAAATCCACAATTGCATGACCGTGGGTGCACTCCTGTTCTGGGCGCAGGTGCGGTCTTGCAAAGTCCAATTCCTCATGTCTTTTCTTCCCTCATTGCCTGTCATGCATTCTCATATCTTCCGAGTCTCACGTTAACGAAGATTAATACTCTTGGTTTATCAATTCTATAATTCTTGGGCATTACAGTATGGTTGGTATTTTTGAATAGAATTTCTCTCACCAGGGATGTAAGAACAAAATTGTTTTGAATTGGGGACTGACCACCAATTCTCCCTATTTTCAATCAGTTCATTCAGACTTAGGGTTTACCTATATTTTTTTTTCAGACAGGCATCCACTAATTATCTTTCTAATAAAAGATAATTAAACTTCCAATCAGAAGCAATTAATACACTTGAGCTACTTGAAGGGTTAATCTAGCAGAGAAAGAAACAGTAGTTGACCTCGATAAAAAATAATTACGAGAAGACATATCTATATTTACGATTTTAAATTTTATCTCCGAAAAGTTTAATTTTATGTTATCACTCCGAACTTTGTGTGCTGTAGCATATCATATATTTTTATCACAATTTTGTATCATTGACAAAATTACTCATTTCATAATTTGTTACGATCACAGATGTCGGATCTTGACCAAATTTGTATACATTTCAAGTTTTTTCTAACCTCATTAAATTTTGTAATAAATCCAGTTAAGAAAGAACCCCCAAACGCATGTTTGACCCAAAATTAGTGACAAATCCCTTCACTTTCAAAAAATTGGTCTCATGTGAGACCGTCTCACGGATACTAATCTGTGAGACGAGTCAACCCTACCCATATTCACAATAAAAAAAGTAATACTCTAATCATAAAAAATAATATTTTTTTATGGATGACCCAAATAAGATATCCGTCTCACAAATTCGACCCGTGAGATTTTCTCTCACAAGTTTTTGCCAAACAATTATAAAGTTTAATCCCCAAAAAAAGGAATAGCCAAGTGTCGATCAAGATTTAAGCCCGAGAAATAAAATAAAAATAATCAGACCCACCAAACTCGTGGGCTGCCACATGGAATTTGGATATATATATAGCCATGCGTAAAAAAATACGTTACAACTTCTTTTAAAATTATTAAAAATAAAATTCACATTTTGCATGAGTATACTATCGGTAGATATTTATACCGTAATTTTTTTTAAAAAAAAAAATTATGTCGATTGCGATGAAAATATATAAACACAATTGGAAAAAAAAAACTTATTTTGAAATAAATGTTTGTCGAATTCACGCAACACGAAAAATAAATCATATGATAGATGAAGGAGCGCATTACATTCCACCAACTGCACTACATTTAACTATAAGCTAAGAGGGTATCACATTTCATCAAACTCAATATGTTTTGCTTCAGCGTCGACTTTACTATCTTGCATCACGCTTAGCCAACAATATGAGCTAGAAATTATAAACGAGATAGCCACAATGAATGGATCAAAGAGCGTAAATCCACGCAACTATTTCAGCACATATGTCTTGGTTTTGAGTAAGACATGCACATATGTGAATTTGATCTGCTTAAATCAATGTAAGCAATAGATTGAACAATCTCGATCTAAAATAATTCCCAGACAACAACCATTCTGGCCATATCTACTGCTAAGGAGAGAGTAAAACATCCAGAAGACAAACAGATTGATTGCAGGCAATTTAAAAGGAGAGCAGAATACACATTATCAGAACTTTTATTTAAAAACAATGCTTGAACAGATTGTGAGTTGTGACTCTTTATGATGATCTCATTTGCAGTATCATCACTAGGAGAAACCGAACTCCGATAGCTAAAACAGAAAAAGGGGTATCTATCTATGTACACCACTAACTATGATTTCCTCAACACTCTCCATCAAAATTTTCAAGATCTTAGTCTTGAGGTCTCATTCCATACTTCCTCTCTTTTTTCCTTTTTTGTAGTATTTGGAGACTATCAATTTCTTTTGTTTATGCATTTATTAACTGAGCATATCATGCCATAGTAACATGAGAAGTTTGCCAATCAAAGCCTTCCACTCTTACAGTTGTTCGTTTCGTCCCAAACTCTGCTCTGGTATGAGCTGATGATGGCAAAGCTGAATTTGATTGGGAAGAACATTTGGGGATTAGGTTTTCAAGAGCAAAATGGGAATCTTGCACTAAAGGATTTGGGGCTCTGCATGGCGGAGATCCAAAGAAAAATGGTGGTGATGATGCTAAAGTTGTACATTGTTCTGTCTCATGATCCTCCTGTAAAAGCAAGAGACCGATACATTAGATAAAAAAATTCAAGTTAGATGTATGTTGACTCTCACTCCACCTCTTTCGTTGACACACCACACCCTATTTCTCAGAACTACGATAGTAGTTGTGTTAGTAATCAAAAGGTGGATTGTTTTCCACTAGAAACAGAAACCAAATCAGCTCTTATTGAAACCGAATTTCGCAGTCCTAGTAAAAAACAGTCCACTGGCAAGTTTCTCAAATTTTTGGCTTTAATTTGGGAAAATATCGCTACCAAAATTAAATGGTAGATGTTACAAGCAAGTATAAAAACAGTAGGGATTGATGGAAAGAACATCAATCACCGAAACTTATCATAAACTAAAGTCCAGGCTAACTTAAAATGACGAGAGAAAGATAAGTTATATTAAAAAGATATCCAGCTAGTTAGTGACTCGTACAATTCCGAAAGAGTGACTCTCATGTGAGACCGTCTCACGGGTCATAATCCGTGAGACGGGTCAACCCTACCCATATTCACAAAAAAAGTAATACTCTTAGCATAAAAAGTAATACTTTTTCATGGGTGATCCAAATAAGAGATCCGTCTCACAAATACGACCCGTGAGACCGTCTCACACAAGTTTTTGCCATTCCGAAAAAAAAAAAAAAAAACCAAATCAATCCATGCTAAACGCTATGAGGATCAAATTCTACATGACAGTCAAATTGCAAAATTACCACTCTCAGTATTGTGAATCGACAGATAACATAATCACACTATTTCAATCTACTTCAGATATCAATAAGTTAATCATGAATTCGATAACATCCGATCAGATAGATTTACAAATTACAAATGAAATTTATTCACGCAATAAATAGCACTAATTAGCAAATAAAACATGAAACCAGGAAATTACCTTATAAAAGATTAGGCCCGTCGATTCAGCTCCTTGTTTCGTATCAAACGCAGCAATATCATTACTGTTCCATTAAAAGGGTACAGAACTCAACAACCTAAACACAAAAATCGAACCGAAAAAATCTCTTGCAAAAAAGGAACATCGTAAAACGTCACCGTATGAGAAATCTCAACGGCATTATCAGGCGGCTGTCGGCATCGAAAGGTCCGATCCTACGGGGCGTGGGACAAACAACCCGACCCATTGCCATACGGCTTCCGCAACAGTTCATGTCCGTATATAGTTTTTCACATCCGATGAGCTGAAAATTTTGAAGAATTTGTATGTTTCGAGGAGAAAATTACGGCCAGTCGTCTGATTTCTGGAAAAGAGAAATGTAAATTTCTGGAAATAAATACAACTAAGAGGCAATATGTAAGAAAAATACGAAAATGTATTGCTATTTTTAGATAACCCCTAATTTTCGGGGCATGCACATGCATCGTTAAAATTTTATTTATTGATTGATTCTGTCGTTTTAAATTTTTTGTTGAATTTTACTCTTATCCTTTAGATATTTAAAATATTATTATAAATTAGTTGAAAATTTTTATTTGGTCTTGATCTCTCCCCAATTAGAACTCTAAACGATTTGCGAATTTTTCAATTTGGTTCAAAAATATCTTATTCGTTTTTAAATTTATCGAACTAAAGTCTGTTCAAAAAATTATCAAATAAATTCAAACCAAATTATATTTTTCTATAGTTCGTTAGTGTTGATATTTTATTTATATAATAGAAATATATATCAATTAATAGATTTCGAGTCATTTGGACCAGTTGTGTTACATCCCAAGGTCAGGCCCATGCTTGGGCTTCAACATGATATACCATTAAAGAAATTACTTTCATCATTTTTCTTTAAATCAAGTTGATACATGAGTCTAATGTAACTCTTTATAAAAAATTATAAACTTTCATTTTCAACAAATATGGGATAAGTTTGTCACAATACCTATTGTACAGTCGCGCATGCACGGTTCTAGGCCTCGAGACGTTATAGAATGGTATTAGAGAGAGTCACTAATAGGAACACTGAGAAGAAAGTGTCATGCTATTAAGCAAAGTGCTACATGGGTGCATGAGAGTCACATTTGAAAACTGCGTAACAAAATGCTATATCACGAGAGTCACTTATGGAATTGTGTAGACCTAGGTACGGGGAGTGAAAAATGAACAACTTCATAATCATGAGACGATATGTGAGTCGTTACAGAAAAGATTAAACATGTTGTAGATTTGTTTTTTTTTTAATTAACTTAATGTGGTTTGTAATTTTTATTTTCATGAAATGTGTTATAATATCTATGTGCTTTGTAATTTATATTTTCATGGCATGTGTTTTAGTATATGTATAATCCACTTTTCTAGTACTAATGTTATTTATGTTGTATTTCAATTTTGTGTATTTTGAGTAATTTTTACAAATTAGTTGTAGACAAGCTGTTTTGATATATCCGTTATGAATTTTTCTAATTATTTCTAATTTAATTGTTGAATAAAATTATAATATTAAATTACGTATGAAATTGAAATTAATTAAAGTATTGAAAAATTTATTAGAAAATTATAAATCATTTTATTATATGAAAAAATAAAAAAGATATTTAATCGTGAATGTGAATATATATGATATACTTGAGGAGTGGACGGTTTTGATCAATAAATATTTGGACGTTGGCAAAGAATCTTTTGTGAACCAATGGATAAATCCCACTTGCAAAACGCCCTGCATGTGCGCCACATGTAAAACTCAATGAATTCAAATAACCCAAAAAGCTAAATGCAAGCTTTTTCATCCCATTGCCATTTGGCTGTCTCCTCCTATTTGGCTAACCTCCATTAGTTGGGTCCTAATTATGACACCATTCATTGCGCTAAATTACACTAACTTTCATGCATCAATGTTTTAAAATAATATTGCTTTTCAACGTCAAGACCTACCTTTCTCGACTCCACCTGAACTTCCATTCTCTTCAAAAGTCATGTTTTTTATTATAAAAATTTGAACCTTCTACTTGTGTCAACTGGTTATTGGTTGCACTTTCTATATAAAACGCAGGATGGAACTGTTTCTTGGACGTGGGAATCGAACAGATTTTGATTGTTTTCACTCAGTAATTTTTTCGGGCTTTTGAAAAGTTTTCCTACTGTATTCTCAACATGGTTTTGTCTCCATGCTTCTTTAGCTCTCAAATCTGCGTTTCATTTAAGGTACATGCGGTTTCAGTGATTTGGTGCTTATGTGGTTTATGTATCAATGAAATGTCCCTCTGAAGATTTTTTTTGCTTTCTAGTTAGTTCTTAGTCAGGGAATTGTTGATTCTCTTCCATGTATATTTTATCTGTCAAACCATGGAAGGTATTTCGCAGTTTCACTAGCGTGTTAATTTCTTGAGACCTATAACAGCGATATGCTAAATTGCTCGTCTATTCGAAATTTTCGAGCCCATAACGATACCGGAACCATGTTATTTCATGAGCTTATGTTTAATATTTGAAACTTCGGAACATAAATTTGTAGGCCGACCGCCCAAGATTGCCTTCAAGAATCTCGAGTCGAAAGAGAATTGGCCGGAGTAGAAATTCTGCTCCTGAAGAAATGGTTAGTGTTCTGTTTGGCCAAAAAGTGATGGGTAAGGAAGTGAAGACATGTATCTGTATCGGCTGGAGTTTTCTTGGAGGATCAAAAACCGTCAGAAGACCAAATCATGGAAGGATCACTTATCCAGAGAGGAAGAGCTTGGCCGTAAACGCTGCATGTAAATCTTTCATTTCTGAACCATTTTGATTCATTTACATAGTTTTGGAGTACGTACATATTCGCCTAATTTATCTGGAACCAGCTTCTCAACTTTAAAGAACTTGCACATGTAACCATTGATTTTTTTATTTGTGTCATGAGTCAATGAGATTGTCATTTGCTACACTTGATATTAAATATTTGTTTAGTTTATGATTAAAAACATGGGAAAATACTACCGGTATGGCAACAACAGTTAGACGGTATGGTTTTGGGATGACTCAACCCAAAACAGGCGGGATCGACATCATCTAATGATTAAAGTTAAATGAGAGAAAAACTCCAGCGTAGTATAGTATATCCGATGGATAATAGTCCAATGACACTTACCATGTCTATGGAAACATTTAATTTCCAAGCTTGTCATTTATACAATGCAGCAAAGATTTAAAACTTGTGGAACTTAAATTAAAAAGCTTTCTCCATCTTTTCCATTCGCAGGGCTACTAAGTTCTGAGGTTGTTGCTGATGTGGCTTTTACAATGGGTACAGTAGCTGTCCTTCCATTTTATGCTTGTATGGTTGTAGCACCTCGAGCAGAGATTGTAAGCACACTAACCTTTTAACCGACTTTCCTAACTTTTCAGCATTTGATAATTGAACTCAATTAACGAGCACGACAATCATTTCGACATTCGTTACAAAGTGATGATGCTCCAGAAAAAAAAAACTTGAATCGTTTTGTGTGAAGTGAAGCCTTAGATTCTTTCTGTATTATGTTATGCAGACTAAGAAACTAGTGGCAAGCAACATACCGTATATGGTTCTTGGAACATTATACACTTATCTCCTGTATCTGTCATGGACGCCAGAGACGATTCGATTGATATTTGGTAGCAAATACTGGTTACCAGAGGTGCGGTTTTACTAGTAATGTCTATTCTATTACATTATATTCTTTGGGTTTCACTCTAAATGTTTTTTAGAAGAAAAACAGTAATCAACTTGGGACTGAAATTCTTATGATTTGTTGTTCAGTTGCCTGGTGTAGCTAAGATGTTCTCCAGTGAGATGACATTGGTTTCTGCTTGGATCCATTTATTGAATGTAGATCTTTATGCAGCAAGGTTCTATCTTCCAAACATCAATAAATTACATCAATGCAATCTTATTTCAAATCTCATGCTATCCCTTTCTCGCTCTGATTGGACGTTGATTCATTTTTTGAAAGAACACTTGTTGGCATATGGTAAATGTCTTGAAATGTGGCAGAGACGGAGCAAGGATCCCAATATCGAAAATTCCATTAGCATCAAAATTCAAAAATTTAACGGCCTGTATTCCCCAGGCTACGCGACTCCGCCACTGTTACATGTCAAACATTCATACAGAAGGCATCGATGTAATTTACCAATTTGTGTCTTCTGTTTGTGATGAGAGGGTTTTGACGAGTATGTTTTTCATTAAACAGGCAGGTTTATCACGATGGACTGCTGAACGACGTAGAGACGAGGCACTCTGTCGCTCTTTGCCTGCTGTTTTGCCCAATTGGAATCCTAGTACATTTTATCACCAAAGCACTAAGCAGACAAAACAGAAAACATGGAAATACAGTGACCAAGTAACAGAATTTTCATTAATCATGTGCAGCAGTTTTCATGTAATGAAACAAAAGATTTCAATGGTTATTTACCTTTACTATCTTTACTAGGATTGGAGGTTTTACAATATAAATTACTGTAAAATTTCTTTATATAAGTAAGGATCTGCGCGGATAGAGGCAGCGAGCAGCCTCGAGAAAACAAATATAATGAACAGGTATGCCAAGAGAACAATAAGTAACGGTATACGAGCCATACAGAGACATCAACTTTGTGATCTCGGATCCATTTAACCTGTATCTGATGATTTTTCCAATCTCAGCAGCATAAACTATATCCTAGAGCATGGCCTCGTGAATATCATCAGTAAGTGTACTGGTACATGACCTCCAAACCGCAGAACCTTCCATCAGTAGACCCACAACCCTTATCATAGTAATCAGAACTTCATATAAAAGTCCATCCTCTTTGTCATATGTCCAAATCGTCATCTGGATCCTCGTCTGAATCTGGCATCTCATCATCCGAGTCACGGAAATAGATAATCTCGCCTTTTGAAGGATCAGTTGCCTGCACTCTCTCAGAAGCATTTTTCAACCCTTCTTCACCAGCATCGAGTGGTTTCCGACCATCATATATTTGAATATTTTTACCGTTTCCTTGATGTTTATGTAAAGGTTAACGATAAAACTCAGGGTAAACAGAAAAAATGAATAATTTAGATTCGATAAAACAAGGAAACATAGTATTTACACTTCAAGATGTATACACACCCTGGTGCTCAAACGGAAGGACAACTTTTGCCCGATCATTTCGCTCCTTCTCAGACAACTGTAAATTGAACTGGACCTGCCAAGGACAAAGAATAGCTGTGAACCATTTGGATATTTTTTTCTCGTTTACGTGATTGTCAGAATTATATGGTGGTATCTCCCTACATAAGGTGTACTGTTGTTTGGTTTATTGCACAATTAGCCGGTGAAGTTAGGAACTTTATGGTTAGACACTAATATATTAACCAAGTTTCAACAAAGATTAAATGTCCACTGACCTTAGGCACGATACTTTGAGAAATTAAATCATCTTCAAACGAAACAGGTGAAAATTTGATGCCAGATTTCTCAACACGAAGCTCTTCATGCTAAAACAAAATATCAATAAAATAAAATGATCAGTTAGTTTCAGATCACAAAATAACTAAACTGAATAGACAGAGGTACGTATAAATATCAACTTCTTTGGGCCGCATTGGGGGAGGTTATACCATCACTCTGACACGTCCATTTCTGCGTTTCAATCGCACACAGAACTTTCCTCTCCTTAAATTTTGTTCCATCCAAGAAATATTCTCAGAATTTCTCCTCTGTTCATCGACAAGGCGAGCCATTGGTTCTATACTTGCCTGCATAGACGACATGTACTCCAGAGCAGCAGTAATCCCATTGTCGTGCAGGTCTGAATGTAATAACCAAAACAAGCAAGATACATTGTCTGCAATCAGAAATAAAATATCTTATATGTCAGATTTTACAAGATCGATATAAAGGGAAACATTTCTATCAAGATTAAGAACCAACGCCTTAATTTTATTTAGAGTTGGTAGAAAAAATTCTTGTTTGTTTGCTGCTTTTGAATTTTCTAATTTATAGTTTATGTAAGTAAATTAAAAATTCACGTGGAACTTTGTTGTCATCATTTTTTACCGATTCCTACAAAAATCTGCATAGATTCCTATAAAAATCTGCGTACCATGGCTCCGAAGGTTGCTTAAAATCACAGCAACGGATGTGAGAGAGGTAAGTCTTAGCATCTCACTAACCTGGAATAAAAATGGAAGCTCATGGAGTTGCACGCCAGCAAGCAAAAATGAGTGTGGAAACAAATGGTCAAATGTCCCAAAAGGATAAACTTCAAATTTTATTTATTCAAACTCCTTAAATATATTACTAGTGATCCCGATTCACAATTTAAAAAATGAATTTACGTTCATGTAGGAGAGTAAAGTTCAATAAAAAGACTCAAGAATTCAATTGTCAACCCCCATTTTTAAATCTCAATACTGTGAATACAAGTCAACAAAAAACAGATGCAATTCACTTTGAAACAATTTGAAATAATCTTCTGACAGAAAATCCAAATTACCGAATCTATGGCAACCATAAAACGTCCTTTTCCATCTCCAATCATTTCTGCAATCACAAATTCACCACATTACATGGAATTTTTCTTTATAATAAACCAATTATTCAAACACTGGACAGTGATGGAGCAGAGTATTCAAGTTCTAACCTTTCCCCAGTTCGACAATGTACGAGGATAATTTCTCCAAGTCCTCAACATTTTCACACAGTTTAACTGTAATTGAAGATCCACCAGTAAGGTTTTTGACAATCCCGTTCTCTACGAGCTTTCTTTTCCAACCAAATGGATCTGAGTAGCAGTCCACAACCTTAATCCTGTTAAAATTTCAAAATAGAACCAATAATCTCAACCTAATTTATCAAACAATCTTCATAAAGTTGGAAAACAAAAAGCACAGACTTCAGACCATGTACTGGAAGAGGCAACATCATATCCTTGGCTCTTCAATAACTCTTCATAGTATATTGGACTACGGGACAATGCAACCAACACAATGCCTCTGCAAACAAAGAAAACAATGGAATTAAAACTATAATTTATTCAGAACTTAAAGATTACAATTTGAACAACCATCCTGACTTAGATTGACATCTATGGGACAGAACGAAGGAGCAGACTTGGCAGAGGATATGATCTAAGACAAAGAGTCCTAGGGGACAACGAATCGTATCCTTTATAGTGAGTGCTGGTGCATGCTCTCCTTCCAAACCACCGTCTCGAAGCGTTCTGCAAATTGATTCTGCCATTTTCTTTTTTCTGATGCCGCACTTTTAGCCGCAAAATTAATCACAGGTCTCGGGGTTCAGCGTCATGCTACTGTTAGCAGTCACCGTTCTAGATATGATGTAGAAGAAGGATTACAGGCCGATTATTTGTTATAAAAAAATGTAAACTAAAAATTTCATGACAAATATTATCGACGGTAAAAGAAAATTGCACTTTTCAATATGATGAAAATTATTTTCAACCCCCGAAGCTGTTTTCCGTAAACCAAAAACCATCATAATCTCCAATATAATCACACCAAACTTCATGAATACAAAAATTGTTCTCGAGGGTTCTAAAATAAAAATTTAACCCAGCAATGAATAGCAAACGAATTTAATCCAAACAATAACACCCTCTTAATATTTGGACTGGATTGACCTGAGAGACGGGAGAAAATCTTTAAATCGAATAGCGAGAGAGGGTGCCCGTTTAGAACCTCGTGTAGTTGAAGCGGCCGGAACCGGAGAATGAAGCAAAACAGAGCCATTAGCTTCGTAGGTCTAATGGGCTTTCCATGAGGTAAATCTAAAATTGGTTCATGGGCCTTGATTTGGCACCTAAGTGTACTCTAAAGTCTAATCTGATCACATAAAGACTCGAGTTTTAGCCGATTTTCGGTTTTTTTTTTTTAAAAAAAAAAATATTATTATTAGATTTCGTTACGAATCCTCTATCACATCAGTTGTTCTTGCTGCCTGCGCCTCTAGTGGAAATCCGTGTACACTGCTCTTCTGTATACCGTAGTTCTATTTCTACTCCCCACTCAATTTGGATTATAAAACAAGGTAGATGTGTGCTGCTTAATTTGTTCTTTAGAAAAATTATGTGAGAATCCACCCTCTTCACCTGCCCGTGTGTTGTTTTTGTTTGGGTGAATTCTCGAGCATGCGATTTTTCCTAATTTTATTTTTTGACCTTTCGAACTATTGTCAAAGTTCGTGTATTTTTCTCCCGTTTTGCTCGTGTTCATTGGTTTATATCCTTTATGCGTTAGATTAGTTGATTTTCTGCCCGTTCGGCGTGTGAAACTATTTGCCGCTAATCTGGCATGATAGCAAATTTTTATTTTCAGGTTGATCTATGCTTTCTGCTGTCTTTTCCCCAAATAATTCTTCGAGTTACATATCTAATTCGAGGATCGAAATTCCCCCGTTTTTTCGAAAACATGCAACTTCAAGTAGACTTTGGGTCTCTGCTTCATTGCCAGAGATGAAAGAAGTAAAGACCGAGTATACTCCATGGCTGATTGCTGGATTGGGGAACCCTGGAAACAAGTATCACGGAACCCGGCATAATGTATTTCTTCTGCTCATTAACTTGCATATTTCTTGGCTTTTGGATCATGTTGGTTTCCTTCTTCTTCTTTGTTTTTCCTTTTTTTGAGTTTCATTTTGGTTTCCTTCTTCTTCTTTGTTTTTCCTTTTTTTTGAGTTTCATTTTGGTTTTAATTGATTTATATTTGATGTTTATTCTCAGACTCTGTGGAAATAGATTGGATTTGGAATGATTGATTGCATCTCTCAAGCCGAAGGAATTTTGATGAACACCATACAGTCCAAGGCATTGGTTGGAATAGGTGATTGTTTAGCCATTTTTTGTGTTTTTATAATTTTTACCTCCTCCAGAACATAGAGCAAATAAAGTTGAAGTGATATTATGTAGATCTTGTTCTGTCATTGCAATTTTTATTGATTAAATTTCGTCTTATAGAAAATTTGGTGCAGGTTCCATTGGAGAGGTTCCTATTTTATTGGTCAAGCCTCAGACATATATGAATTTCAGTGGTGAGTCGGTATGTGACTATTTTCTTACTGGTTTCTTTCTTTTGATGAATTGTGTATTTCTTAGTTATTTAGTCAGATTCAATTTTAAAAAGGGGATATTAGGAGGGAAAAGTAATTCTGTATAGATGTGGTCAAAACTCAAAACCTCAGTTTCAATCTGTCTTTTATTTTTGTAAAATTCTTTAATATTAACTAGCTTCTTTAACAATACCAGTAAAAAGCCTCTTTGCTTCCTAGTAACTTTGAAGGAGAATGTCATTATCAGTTTGCTTGAGAATGCCATATTGATTATGATCCCAATGCATGGGTTCTCAGTGGCTCGAAAATTTCATTGGGTCAATCAAGTTACAAGTTTGATTCTGTACACCATATTTCTGGTAGTTTCAGATGTTAATTGTCTATTTGAGGTGGTTAGCAAATTACCATGGCAGAGCCTTGGTTACCATCCGTTATTATTTGGATATCAAATAGCAGAATATATGGCATGCATACTCCCATTTTCTTTATGTGGATTAGCATGGAGTTTTGATTACAAAGCCATTACATGATGTAACATTTTCTTTCTCGTGCTATCAGGTTGGGCCACTCGCTGCTTATTATCAAGTTCCTTTGCGACACATCCTACTGGTCAACAATTCTTATAATTTGTTATAGTAGAATTATTCTTTTATATCATATTTTCTCTTTACTTGTGGCTACGTTTTGAACAATTCCTGTAGGTTTATGATGAAATGACCTTACCAAATGGAGTTTTGAGGCTGCAGCCCAAAGGAGGACATGTTCATCATAACGGGTATATTCCAGCTTTTTACATGTGAATAACATTGTTGCAGCAAATGCCCTCACAATCGATGAGATTTGATTATTTTGGAATATCACTCCTGTTTTTGTGTATGAAAGCATTTCGAACAAAAAACCATACCTATATAGAGTATGGGATTGTTTTTAGCCTAGCAACTATTTTTCGGTGACCAATTTGAGTCATTGATACTTCTGAAGTGTTCTTTCACAAATATAAATGAATTTGTATCATTTCTAGCTGTCACGAGTCAGATTTTTGAATTCTTATCTTCTCTGCATTTTGTAAACTAAAATAAACTGTGTCCTTTATTTGCTATACAGTGTAAAGAGTGTTATGCAGCATTTAGATGGTCGCCGTGAATTTCCTCGGTTTTGCATAGGTTTGTCTCTTAACACCCGTTCTTGGTTCTAGTTCTACCATGATGAAATTCAATTTCACTTGCAAAGCTTGAGCGAAATGTGATTATATACACTGCAGGTGTCGGTAATCCGCCAGGTACCATGGACATGAGGGCTTATCTTCTTCAGAAATTCAGCCCCTTAGACAGAAGGCAGGTACGTAAAAATTGTCGAGGTGACTTCAACATGGTACATTATGTTATTGCTATTGTAGGCCTTAGCAATGAACACATCTTTTCTCTATTTTGCTCAGAGTACCTAGTGAACACGGTGATTGATTGATGATTATCATTGAATTGTTATGTGGGTTCAATGCTGGTCTCAAAATGTTTGCACATAATGCATTAATAATCGATCAGGGAGCAGCTCGTCACAGGAATATAAGAGTTGAACTCGGGCGTGGATGTTTCAATCTTGAGTTCGAGTGCTTGTCGAGCTACTCTAGTTCTAGCCACACATGTTTAGTTTTTTCTCAATGTTATTTAATGACAGGTCTTCGAGTTATTTCGATTTTTTTAAGAAGTTTCAAAATTTTGGATTTTGTTTAGCAAACTATAAACTTGTGAATGCCGAAGTCAACTAGTTAGATTTTTGATTGAATCAAATGGAATTTGAGCTTAGTGAAACACTCTATTTTCTGTTAAAATAGGTTGATGCTGCTCTTGAACAAGGGGCCGAGGCTGTGAGGACGCTAGTGTTGGAAGGCTTCAGCAATCGAATTACCAGATTCAATCTGGATCAGAAATACAAGTACAACAAAGTTTGACTCGGATTATGATAATGCAAAATAGGACAAGATGTACAATTTTTCTATCATCAATGTCCAAATTTCTACCATTTTCAATTCTCTAGTTCAAATTTCTGTTTCACTTTATTTGTAGGATTAATCAAAGTTTGTAAGTTGATGAAATAGATTACCAAATTTAACTAGGTATCTGGGGTAAAATCAGAATCCAGATACATTTTATAATCGATCTTTTTATAAAAAAATAATCTGAGCAGATACGAATATATGATACTAACCCATTTGTATGAATTTGTTTATTCTCATTTAAAGGATAAAATTATGCGCGGTTTCTTCAAGATGTGAAATGATATCGGAACAGTTTTGTAAACCCAATCACCGAAAAAAAAAGATCCAATCACGAAAACCCTTTGGTTAATAGACATATTGTAAAATTTTATTTGTTTTTATTTTTTGTAGATAATATATTATTGTTTTTAAGTTAAATTTAATTTTTTAAAATATATATAAAATCATGATATGTGACTCAAGAGTGTCATGTCATAGTTAAGTACGAAAGTGGGCAAAATTGGTGGACGGAATATCAAAATTATGTATTTTTGTTCAAAGCCATTTCACATTTTGCCAAATTGTGAATGACTCTTGGCTGTCTAGCTGCACAGCTTCCACAAAAATATCAACTCCTACAACAAGAAAATCTTTCCACAGATAAGTCTACGATTCTTCCACCATTCGAGTATCCCATCCCATGTCTCCTCCTCTCCCCTTTTCTGCTTCTAACAGAGTCGCTTCTTGTCCCCATAATTCCACACTTGTTTTACATTCGTTTCTCTTGTTTAATCCAGCTAAATCTCCGGGAATCACCTTTTCTGGCCCTCGGATTAATGCCAGTAGCAGCACAAAAGTGGAAAGCAGAAGCGCTGAATGTGGAAGCCAAAAATTTTATCCAAAATCTTCAGAACCCATCTCGGATTCAGGTTCACCTATGAAAACGCACACTGCGCCATGGATGAATGGACCTCTCCTTGTTAAACCCGAGGAGATTTTGCGATTTAGAAGGCCAAAAAGTAATAAAGATCACACCTTGGACAGATTTGGGGATCATCCTGACATAGCTTTGACCGGAAAAGTGGGTGGTGGGAGAGGCAAGGTGGCAATGAAGAGAATCTATAAAGGGATTGAGAAGCTCCAAGAATCGCAAGAGGTAGAGGAAATCCAAAAGGAACCAGAAAATGTTAAGTATATATTTCCACCAAATGAATTCTGGGGGGATGGGGGTTATGAAAATGATGCTGAAGTAGGGAGAACTTTCGAGGTGGTTCAGGAACCATTCAAAACTGTTGAATTTGGCATTCCACTGGAAGAGGTTGAGAAGGGAGAAAAATCGAAAAAATTACCTTGGGAGAGAGAGGAAAGAATGGTAACTACGAGGGTAAAGAAGGAGAAAGTGGCGACAGCTGCTGAATCGACCCTTGATGGAGAGTTGCTAAGAAGGTTGAGAAGTGAGGCAGCGATAATGAAAACATGGGTGAAGGTTAAAAAGGCAGGGGTTACTGAGGCTGTTGTTAATCAAGTTATTCTTATTTGGAGAAGTGATGAGCTTGCTTTGCTTAAATTTGATCTTCCTTTGTGTCGAAACTTGGATAGAGCTCGAGAAATAGTCGAGGTCAGCTTCATATTAAGTGCAAAGTTCCTTTATTATAAGAAATGTATATGCTATTGTTTGTTGAATTTGGTTGTTTTGCCTTCATTATATGCAAGTGTTGACAAAATATATGATGCCCCCAGGGTTTGGGACATTTTTCGTGTACATTTATTCATAACAGTTTAGTATTCAACCATTACTAGTTTTAGGATGGGTTTGCAATTTACGCATTACTTTCGTATTAACTTCTCATATCAGTATATTACAAGTATCATTGGGAGAGTGTCCTTTCCGAAAGTGCCATATTTTTCAATATCATTCTACTTTGAAATGCTGATGTATATTCTTAATAATGCTGAGCAGCTGAAGACTGGAGGTGTTGTAGTATGGAGTAAAAAAGACTTTCTTGCGGTTTATAGAGGTTGCAACTATGTCTCAAGGTCGAGGCATCATCCGAAGATTTATCAAAACCCTACTTGTGATCGGAAACGTTCTTCCTCGTCTATGAATTATGAAAAGAGCACAACCATTGATCAATTAAATTTTGTAGATAGTAGTCCGGGCGAAATGAGCCACGGAAAAGATGGTAAATGGGAAATTCCATGTATCGCACCACTTTATGAAAGAGAATCCGACAGGTTATTGGATGAGTTAGGACCCCGGTTTGTCGATTGGTGGATGCCAAAGCCTTTACCAGTGGATGCAGATTTGCTTCCGGAACATAGTCCTGGATTTAAGACGCCGTTTAGGCTTTGTCCTCCTCATACTAGATCACAGCTGACTGACTCTGAACTTACGTATTTGCGGAAGATTGCTCGCCCTTTACCAACTCATTTTGTTCTTGGTACGCATGTTTCCTCTGTACTGTTGTACACTTTGAATTCCATCACTTTTTGGTCAGATTTCATCGTTAAACTGCACCACAAACTCGGTTTTTTCAGTTGAAAGTTCCATTTCAGTCTTTAGAGTTTTAGTTTCACAGTAGGACGGACATCAGGAAAACTGTGTTTGGAAACAATTATGCGAATAGTTCTTGGGGTGTAGTAATAACTGTCCTCTTGTTCAATGTAGCTGCCTATATGGCACAACGATGAAAACATGGTGTTTGAACTGCTCTGTGGTTTTAAAGGAGTGTAATAATAGTTGTCCTGTTGTTCAGTGTAGCTGTCTATATGGCACAACAATGAAAGCTTGATATTGAACTGTTCTATAGTTTTAATAGTTTGAGTTTCATCATCATTATCACTTACAGCTTTTAGTATGTCACATTATATACGCGCAGTCCTACAGTTTTGACTGAATTTCTGTTTTGAGTTTTTAGGAAGAAATAGGAAGCTGCACGGACTAGCTACAGCCATTCTTAAATTGTGGGAAAAATGCCATATAGCAAAGATTGCTCTAAAGTGGGGGATTCCAAACACCGACAACGAGCAAATGGCACATGAGCTCAAGGCAAGTGCGTCATGTTCATGATTTGTAACTTGTATCTTTCAGAATCCAAAATAATATTGGCATTTATGATCATGTTGACACTGATACAGATTCTCACTGGAGGAACTCTTTTATTGCGAAATAAGTTCTTAATAATTTTTTATAGAGGGAAGGATTTTCTTCCCTCAAAAGTTGCAAACCTTGTTGCTGAGCGAGAAACGGAGCTCACGAGTTGCCATGTTCATGAAGAAACTGCAAGGCTAAAAGCAAGTGAAACCTTTTCTATCACCCATGAACATGCAATTGATTCTGGCATCATTGGCACTTTATCAGAGTTCCATAATATTCAATCAGGAGGCAGGAACCTGCCAAAGGGGAAGAGTGAAATTGAAGTTCAACTGGAAGCAGAACAAGAGGCCCTGGAAAGGGAAATCAGATATCAGCAGCGGAGGCATTTTATTGTAAACTTATATTGTTTTTTTCTACAGTGTTTGTCTAATAAAAGGCCGGCATTTATATGTTGACTGCTATATGTCAGCTTAAGAAGAAGATAGAGAGATCAGCTTACACATTAGATAAACTAAACCATGCATGGAGACGCTCCGAGAAAGATCCAGACCAAGAAATTATATCCCAAGAGGAGCGAGAATGCCTGTGTATGATGGGATTGAAATTGGATAGCAGTTTAGTCCTAGGTAAACACAAAATAAGTACTTATGTTTGAATTTCTACTTTGGTGTGGTTTTTTTGTAGTCGAGTACATATTTATTTAATTAGTCATTATGGTATATTGTCAGACTAAGAGCTTGTCGCACCAAAAGATAAAGCTGGTAGAAAGACAATTTTATAACTGAGGGTAACAAAGTAAATGAAATTTGGAACCGTATGGTGATATAAGTATAATGTGCAAGTTGTTATACCATGTAGGTAAACACTTAGGACACAAGGGTAGTTGTTATCGCCAAGAATGTTCCTTCCAATAGTTTTTACCAATTTGTAATTAATGTGAATCAAACACGAGATCTTGACTTTGATATAATTGTAAGATTGAGCTTTATATGTTACACTAAAAACTATAGTGATGGTACTGGTGCAATTCATCTTACACTCACATATGCTTTCAAGAATTGATGTATTAATTTTTTTGGTTTCAGGAAGACGCGGAGTTTTTGATGGCGTCATAGAAGGCATGCATCAACACTGGAAGCATAAAGAAATTGTGAAAGTGATTACGATGCAGAAAAAGTTTTCACAGGTCATTGATACCGCAAAATTCCTCGAAACAGAGAGTGGAGGAATCCTGGTCTCCGTAGTCAAAATTAAAATAGGGCATGCAATAATAGTTTATCGTGGGAAAAACTATAAACGTCCAAGATCCATGCCTCAAAATTTGCTGACCAATCGTGACGCATATTCAAGATCACTTGAAATGCAAAGGATTGGAGTAAGTGTACTTGGTCAATTTCCTATTTAAGTTGAAATATACGTACTTTTACTGTTGTGCTTGTGTCCAAATTTTTAATCTTCGTTTTTTTTGCTGCAACAGTCGCTGAAGTTCTTTGCCAAGCAAAGAGAGCAGAAGATTTGTGATCTAGAACTCCAACTGGTAAATAATATTGTCTATTGGATGAAACTTGTAGTTTTGCAACTGTGGCATAAATTTCTTGAATTCCTTCTGATGAAGCTTGTTTCCATTATCATTGTTTGATTGGGGATTAAAATGAACCTTCAAACATCGCAGGATGAATTGCAGAAGAGAATTCGATTACATGAGCAAATAGATGGTTCAATGTGATGTCATGCAGAACATGGCAAGGTCTGACCGTATTTATCTATAAACATAATCTGTGAACACACTTAGGGTGTGTTTGGTTGAGTGGAATAAATAAGGATAGATTAATAGTCAAATATTTATCGTTAAAATTTTAAGATGTTTTAATAATCATTTTGACCCGGTTTAAGATCCAATTTTATTAATCAAATAGTTATCCATAAAATTGGATCTTAAACCGGGTCAAAATGATTATTAAAACAACTTAAAATTTTAACGATAAATATTTGACTATTAATCTATCTTTATTTAATCCACTCAACCAAACACACCCTTAGGGTTCAAACCGGCACTTTTCTAAAAACTTTCCATTTTATTTAGAGGCATATTTAGGTATTTTAAAACTCCCAAAACGCTATATTCTTCATCCATCAAAATATGATCTCATGCTCACCAGCTACTTGCTTCATATCTTTTAGCCAAGATATGGAAATGGCATGAACCCAATCTATGACCACTTCTCTGGTACTACCAAGCAGGTTCGCTTTAAGGTACGAAGACATGCTATGTCCAGATTCTTTGTCAAATGGTTCGCTAGAAAGCGTCTGGCCTTTTTGAACTGATCATACAAGATGCCCTTCAGGTATCTACGCAGGGACGGAGCCAATGGGTGGTGCAGCAGCCCCCCTCAATTTTTTAATTTTATTGACTAGTTATCTGAAAATAATTATATATTTTTTTTTTCACTTTTCTTCCTAATATTTGTTCTTACACCTGTAAAATTTAAAAAACAAAAATTTGCCCTCCAACCTAAAGTTATTAAAGAAACACTTCCGAGATGACAGTGGAGCTTTTTTAGGATAATGGGACACCGCGGCCCTCATGTACGAGCTTGAAGCCTTGATATTCACTCAAAACAGGGCGATTCACTTCCAGGAAGGGATAGAGTGATGAATGACTAATCAGTAGCTTGAGCAATTCAAGACCATCTAAATAAAGCAAGCGAGATATATATATATATATATATATATATATATATATATATATATATATATATATATATATATATATATATATATATATATTCTCTAATTTTCTACTTTCCATCTTGGATAGGAGTTTATCTAAATTATTTTTTTAGAACAAGTGAGTCATAAGTTCTATTTGTTCTGTTCATGATGATCGCCTTGCTCGTTTATATAATAATAATAATAATAATAATAATTTTTTTATATATTCATAATAGTTAAAGATATTCTGAAGAAAAGAGTTACTTTTGCCAAGTTATGTAGATAATGATATCAATTTTTTTTAAATATTATTAATCATGTTAAGTTCTTTTGTATATTTAAATCGAATACGATATCACTGGATCGTATGTTGTACGTTATGTGTTTGTTTAACTAAGTAAAATGTAGTGAATTTGATATTAATTTATAGAATTGGTTAGTTACTGCACATATAGTTTTGAGTTTGAGCTTTGTGGACTCGTTTTCATTGAAAATATTGTAGTTTCCTCTTTGTATTAATTATTTTTATTTTTACAATTTTTTGTTTTTTTGAAGTTATTAGTTATTGTAAAGTTTTCTCTTTGTATTATTGATTTTTTTTTTACACTTTTTTGTTTTTCTTTTATTAAATTATTAGTTATGTGACGTCAATGTTAAATCGTCCGTTTTTAATTGTTATCATCATTAATAAATGAAGTGAATATATATATATATATAATATCTATTAAATAAATAATATACAACAACAAAATTCAATTATGTAATTTAGAAAATAAAACAATACACGTAAAACGAAAGCAATTATATATTTAGCATCACTTCGCTCATAACTCAACTTTCATATCTAAACAAAGACCCGTCTCTTTCATTTCGATTTCCTCTTCCTCTTTGATAAATGAGATTTAAGGGACTCCAAGCTGAAGCCTGCACCGAACCCCTGCCCAAACCCCAGCCCCACGCCCAAGCCGCATCCCATTCCAATCCCAAACACCGCACTCGGTTGGTTCCAACCCGAACCACCTAACCCTGCTCCGCCAACTACTCCCAGGCCGAGACCGACTCCAGCGCCGACTCCGGGACCCAATATGACGTCGTTGAGCTTCCTCCCTCTTTCGCTGAAGAATTCAATCATCGTTGATAGCTTGATTTCGAGCTCTCTGCTGGAGATCGATGGCCTTCCACTTCCAGAGAATGGGTTGCTGAATCCGTCTTGTTGATGTATATTGGGTTCTGGTTTCATTTCACTGGGTTGGTAGAGTCACGGCTCCGGATCGGATTGAGAGAATGGAGGTGTAGTGTATTAGAGATTGGAGAGCGTTTTGGGCTTGGAAGTGGCTATTCGGAAGCCCAAATAGTGTTTGGCCTGTAATAATATTTTATTTTTTATAATTTATGAACTATACGATCATTAAAATTAAAATAAGATTTAGATAGTTTTCTATATTTCCTTCAATATTTTAAAAAATAACATAAATGTAAATGTATATTTGGTATTCAAATTAATTAGTATCAATATAGTACTAGTTAACTTTGGCACATCATGGGTGAGTGTAGATTAAAATTTGATTAATATAACATATAACTGTTTGATAAAAACTTTGCATGAGATGGTCTCATGGATCGTATTTTTTGAGACGAATTTTTTATTTTTGGTCATTCATTAAAAAATTATTACTTTTTATGCTAAGATTTTACTTTTTATTGTGAATATCGGTAGAGTTGACATGTCTTATAGATAAAGATATGTGAGACTGTCTCACAAGAGACCTATCTTACTGTCTATGCAATGAAATCTTGTGTGAAATATCATATATAATGATTTTAGAGTAATTTTTGGGTATAATTAATGTTTGCGTTTCATAGGAAATGATGGGTACCGAGGGATAGGAAATTTTATATATATATCATTCCCATCTAAAAAAATAATATTCAAAACATGCATAAAACAAAACATAATTACGAAATTAGTCAGTTTTGGTTTTAGAACTGTAACTTAATAATGTTTGGTTTTAACTAATAAATTGGATTATATTTTTTTTAGTATTTTTTTTGTCAAAAATTAGTAACTTCATTGAATATTATATATTTGGCCCTAATGTTTTCCTTCTTAATCTCTGTAATAAAATTACATTACACATTAAAATAAATATAAAAAAAAGAGAAAATTAAATCAAAATGATACCCAATATTTCAAAATAAGATTAAAGAAAACTTGTTAATTTTTTATTTTTGCTTAGTTAAATTTTATGTACATAATATAAGTTTTATTCTCATGATATGTCATATACAAGAGTAGCATGACAAATACGTGATATTTAATAGATTTAGTGATTTCCGGCAATAAAAAAAACATAACAAAAAAAAATTCTAAGTTAGTGGGTGTAAATCAAACAATAACAAGTTACATGACTAAAACTCAAAACGTGCCAACCTCATAACTAAAATTGTAATTTTTTCACATTATTATATGATCATTTTCTTTTAAATATTTTATTCCCTCGTAGTTATAAAATATTTTTATTTTGAATTTTTTTATTTGTAGGTGTCTAAAACAAATAGATTTTGATTTTTTTAAGCTTTAAACCAGCTTTAGTTTTACGTCATAAATTTGAAGTTTTAAAGTAAGAGGGGGAATGAATTTTAATGAGAGAGATATGAGGACTATTCGCGTCATATTTGTCACACAAGAGAGAATAAGTGTCAAATAAACTATTTTCGATGGACTCGGTGATTTCAGAAAAAGAAAAAAAAGGACAGAAACCAAAATTAAATTCAAATTACTGTATGAAAACTAAATTTTAACAAGTTACATAATTATAACCCAAAAAAAACCAACTTATCGACTAAAATTAAAATTTTAAAAGGCATTTCAAATTTTAAAGTAAAGTTATGAGAAGTCCAATGGAAATTCATGATTAATGTCGGTAGATGAAAAATCTGATGATAACATAAATATATATATATATATATATATATATATATATATATATATATATATATATATATATATATATATCTGATTCATAGCAGACTAGATGCAATGTAAAGATTCTAATTTGCAATCTCGTAAAGATTCTAAACTTAGCTAAAAAGAAAAAAGTTGGATAAAAATGTGAAGCCATAGGGTGATGACAAGTGGAGGACAGATGCCACACCGCCCCAATTTGTGTGGGTCTGATCGATTGTGGATAAAAACAATACCCAAAAAGAGAGAGCCATATCCATGAACATGATAAGGAATTCTTCGTCTGCATATATGCTTCCACACCACTTGCATTTTAATCCACTTTATGCATGCATCCACCTTACTAACTATCAATTACTAATTCCTCCTAATCACAACTATGGTTTGTATACAAGGCTTGGAAATGAGTCAAATGACATGGGAGTCCGGTCACAAAAAAGTGGTACTCGGAATCGACTCAGAGATAGTTGCAAAGTGACTTTATAGCATAAGGACATCATATTCGTCATCGTCCAATTTGATATGCAAATGTTAGAAATTAATCGCTAAACAATGGGAAGTCAGTGTGCATCATATATATATATCAAAATAGAGCAGCATATTTTTTGACATCGGTAGCCTTTGATTATGATAGAGGTTGGACTACAATCGAGGTTCACCCTGCAAGACTAAAAGATATTATGGGAGAAGTCATATATACTAGGAATGAGCTTAAGCAAAAGGGTTTTAATAAGATAGACGTTTTATAATTGGTGTACCCACCCGTAGATCAAAAAAATAATTAACTAATTCTTCCTTCTCTTCCAAATATTTTGTCTGGATCCGATACTACTTATTGTTGATATCTGAAAAGTCATCAATTTTCGATGGTAACATTAATATTTTTCGTTGTCACGTCAGAAATTGAACTACAATAGTAGAAAATTTAAAATTAGTATATATTCTAATATCAAATTTGAAAACTTAATCGACCAAAACCTAAAATTCGACAAATTAAGGAAACAAAAAAACTATTTTCACCTTTCGTTATTATATCTAGAGACACATATGAAACGTCGTGTTTAATTTCGATCTCTACACTAATAGAGCTAGGTATATATTATCCCCTCCTACTTTCTTATTTATCAGATATTCTATCACGCATGCTTTGAAATAGATATTATTCATTGTAGATTCGAAAACCACGACTTTATCTCTCCAATGTGCAAATGATCAAAGACGAAGATATTTTCGTAATACCAATCATTTTCTTGCCAAAATCTGAATGTCCCACCATTTATATTAGTCACTTCGCTGACCTTTCCAAAAATAACAATCCAATATATACACACACAAATAAAAACTTCCAGTACTTATTGTTTCCAAACATTTATTTGTACCGCTTGAGAACTTGGCTGCGTATATATTAACTCATGCATTGAGAATTTGAGATGCTAATGATCGGACAAGAGTGTGTAGTTTTTTCACCTACTGTAACAATTTCTTTAATTAGTTCGATAGCGACCACAAGTCACCGTTGAAGAAAATGGACTAATGGATCATTGATGAGAATACACAAATTGGAGAAATTATATATATAGTTCGATAGCCAACGTAAGTCACAGTTGAAGAAAATGGATTAATGGTTGTAGCAGAAGCGCATTCATTCATACAAAATGTCAAAAAATCTAGAAAATAATGAAAACATTAAGATAGTCTATTAGTCTTGTTGATTCACGCTGAATAACCACGAAAATCTAAAAAATATTGTAAAATGCTCACAATAAATTTATTTATTGATATATGTATTTATAGCTCCAAAAGGTGAAATCAAGTTAGAATCGAATCCTGACTTTCTAACTTATGTATTGCCTAAACAAAATGATATAAAAACGGAAAGAAAAGAAAGAAAAGAAAAACCCAAAATCCTGCCAATTTGAAATATTTGGCTTTGGGGCAATCCGATGTGCCAAAATGGCATCTTGCACTGCATCATATGGTCAAACTTCTATATTAAGGTTTTTTTTTAATACATAAAATTCGATTTAAAAGAGAAAAGAAAGAAAAGGGCAGCTGTTCGTCGTCATTGCTGACCTAGCTCGCATTTCTCTTCACTAGATTAAGCTGATAACATGAGTATTTACATGACAAATTACATTTCTTTGGACCGCTGAAATATGTGGTCATAAGTCAGTTGTGCTCAATTACGAGCTTACAGCACCACAAGGATATAGATTCTTTCGGGCACAAATAACTTGTCGTATTCTTATATTCTTGATTCTGTTTGATTAAACTGCTGCCTGGAATTTTAAACTTTACCTGCTTGCAAATACGAATTTTTCCAGTTATCCCTATATTGTTCTGGTTCCCGCAATAGGCTTTTTAGTAAGATTAAGCATAAATAATGGATTTTCTAAATGCTACAAACATTCCTTATTCAGCTTTTGTTTCCAGTAATATGTTGACCGCAGTAAGTACAGTTTTGCCCTATAAAAATACATACTAGGGTCACCTTCATACCATACTAACATACTATACCCTCAAATCTTTCTACTCACCTTCTTCCCCTTCTCTCCCATGAACCCATGTTCTCCCTTGCTCATCAACCAGGACGGCGAAGTTACGGTAGCTGACAAAGGTAGTCGTCCTTGTTCCCCCGACCGTCATAGAAATAGTAAATATTTTGGGTGAAAAATAGATATATCTGTCGCTTTATAAAAAAATTTCAGGTCACATGAAGTGTGTGTAAATTTGATTGTCAAAGCTTGTACCTTCGAGGGCTGATAGGGTGAGGTGGAATTGGTGATGAGTTGACAGAAGATAGAGAGCACAGATGAGGAGAATACAAAGATCAGTTTGTATCTCATCCTTTGTGCTCTCTATACTTCTGTCACCACCCTCTTCTAGCTCTTCACCCAATGATTCCCTGTCGAATTCAAGTTTTCAGCATCTCCTTATATGGTTTGAAATTTGAATTCAAGAATTTAGTTGAGAGAGGGTACTTTGAAGGGAAAACCCTATATTTACTTGAGAGCACTAGCTATCTAGGAGCTAGAGGATCACTTGATCGGATCCTGCCTTGCGGGTTAAAATTCTACATGAGAAAAACAAGAGTCCACCCTCTAAATTTTTATTTTTTGCTACACCGCTAGCGAAATTTAATCTCTTGTTTCTATTTACTCATCCCTAATCCATCCACTTCCTCATTAAACAATTTATTTGTTGTAGCTTAAACATATGAAGAGAATGGCAACCTTTACTTTAGGAGAGGGAATAGTAGTGTTGTTGACAGAAGATAGGGAGCACAAATAATGAAAGTGCATCAACTTTGCACCTCACTCCTTTGTGCTCTCTATTCTTCTGTCATCACCCTTTAAGTTCCCCTTCCACAAGTTCATTTGTTTATATTTTATATAGAAAAATAACCAAATCTGCTTACAAGCGACTCAAACGCTTGATTTACTATCGTATCCACGGGTCGCTCTTGGGATGTCTTCACTCTTCACGTTTAACTATCTTCATAGGCATATATGATTGATGCATGATTCCTATCCTACCTGAGGTATGTAGCACATTTTGCATGATTTATGTCATTATTAATTACCATCAATCGAACTTCATGATTTCTTAAGTATGTTATTTGATGGTTGTTCCACTGAAAAATGATTCATGATTTAATTTGTGTCATTCTCATTCACCGAACTAAATATTTATGGGATAAATCCGGAAAAAGGATATGTGTGAAGTTATAGAGTAAAAATGGAATATGGCAAGATGTATACACCGTAGGAACATTTATGTTGTCCTAAGATTGGGTTGTAGGATTATACTTGTCAGTCTTGAATTTAGTTAGTGTCCAATGCCACTCCAGGTTTGGACCATGTGACGTGCAAGAAAGCAATTGAAACATCAAAAGTATGATTTTATAAACCATCATCTCTGGTCATATAGGATCGATTAAATTATTATCTCCTAGGGATGTAGCGTCAATTATTAACTGATTTTGTTAGTCGTACAAGATATTCTTGAATACCTCGATGGAAAATATCAATCGTAGTTTTTTTTTTTTGAAACAAAATCAATCGTAGTTAGAGTTTACCTTTTGTGTTTTGTTTCTTAATCAAAAGAAAAGAATCACACCGCCTTAAAAAACGAACACGTTTCACTCGAGTTGACGGCAAGCAATTTGCTGATTTGATACGTATCATATACACCGAACTCCATTACGCCTTATTAGTAGTCATTTCGCATATTAAAATTCGCTAAAAATTTACAAATATGGGTTTCCGAAGAAATCCACCGCCTCCCCCGCCACAACTTCCGGATTCGTTAGCAGCATGGGTTCAAGCCCCATCAGCTCCACCCCTCTATCCACCACCACCTAATTATTACGCGGCTCCGCCACCATCACCATCACCACCACCACCTCCTCCTCCGACTCCACTCCCGTTACCGCCGGGACCGCCGCCTTACAGAACCCCTGTGTGGCGTCCAGGACCGCCGCCTCTAGTTTACACTGATCGTCCAGCATCAGCTGATCATCACCACCATGATCCCCACCAGCTTCCTCCTCCGTGGCTCCGCCCTCCACCTCCTTACTAAAGCTTCTCCTTAACGCATCTCATATTAAAGAGTCGAATTCTCGTTATTTATTTACAGTTTATATATATATAACAGGGTTGTATATCTTCGGACATGGCCTGTATATGTGTTCGATTTCCATTTTCTTTTTAGGGTTGGTCGTAAGTTGTCTGGAAACTCTGTAAATTTATGTCAATAATGTTATTAATATTTTTTTATGTAATATTAATATAATTATATATTAGCTATATTTTATCAAGGTAAAAACTTGTATGAGACGATCTCACGAGTCGTATCTATGAGACAGATCTCTTATTTGGGTCACATATGAAAAAACATTAAGTTAGTGGCAGCAGGAAACGATAAGTATTCATTTTTAAGTGGGGGTTTGTATTGGCGAATCCAAACATGCAGTGGAATTATGGGTCTTGATTATGCATGGAACCTAAACCTTTTAAATTTTTTGCAACAAATTATATGTATACTTGATATACTGTTCCTAATTCAAATTATTGGTTTAATTTAGAACATTATTTTTCCTGAAAAGGGCTATTCAATTAAATCTTGCAATTGAGTTCTTGTCGGAAAAAAATGTGTGCATTTTTTGAAAATGTGTGCATTTTTTGATTCACAGAAAATATTTCTGTACTATCTAGCTCATATTTTTTTATCATATGAAATTGAGTGCAAAATATTTAAAACGTGAATATTAATATATAATGTATGAGTATTAACTATTTTAGATATAATATTAAAAAATAATATATAAGTATCCAATCTAAAATAATTAATATTCAAAAATCAAATATACTATTATCATATTATTTTTTTTCTCATCCTGCGAAATTAAGCATCATTCGTTCATATCATCTTTCATCAAAAGTCTTCAATCGGCACGTCTAAAAAAATAGGCCAATTGGGTGGTATTATCATATGTTTAATGTTTTGTTGCGATTTTTATCTGAAATTATAAATATATTATTAATATCAATATTTGTAATACATGATTTAAAATAATTGATACTCAAATATTATATATTAATATTTCTTGCCCATTTTGAGAAAAATATTTGAGTTAAGAGATTGTAAAAATATTTTTGTGGGAAAAGAGATAGCAAACATATAATTTTTTTGAAAAATATTGAATACAAATTTAAATTTGGGTGGAGAGATTTAAAACAAATCCACACTTGAAACCGTTCATAATTAACTCATTAGGTTCCATAAATATTTCATCCATCGAGTGAAAATAACTTTTTAATTTATTTAGAGCTATATATAACTTCCGCTCCCAAATTCCCAAATATCAACACCAAAAATTTGTTATACATAGAAACGTTTCCCTTACTATATTCCTCGTCCTCTTGAATGATCAAAATCATACTTAGTTATGAACTGAACTGAGTTCAATAGTTAGATCAACGATCCCGGGTGGGTTGTCCCAACGAGAGTATGAGCTTGCATCTATGCGCGTATCCAAGAATCCATAATCTTTCAAATCAAGCGTAGATCAAGATGATGAATCTGAGTTCGCTAATCTTTCCTCTGCATCGACTGTTCTACCATCACGAGCCGGTATCTTCCCCTCGAATATCCTCTGTCTTGCTGTCATTGCCTACAATATCGACAAAGTCCGCAATGTTTCAGATTATTGGTATACTAAACCTTACGAGACAGAGCAATAACCAAGTGTTTCTAATAACTTTACTGGCATACCTGTTTCCTCCAATCACTGCGGAATGTAATCAAGACCAGCAGAGAGGCTTGTACAGTTGATCCTGCTATCAATCCGCTCCATAATCCCTTTCCTCTAAAGTGGCAAACGAATCCTAGTAAAAGTGAAACAGGAATTCCAACAAGATAATAGGCCCCGAGATTAACATAGGCTCCTATGTGTTGCCATCCGCTGCCTCTAGCTACTCCTGCAACGAAACAAAACAAGCAACAGCCGTTGATTTCAAACCTTCCGCTAAACTTGGTGTTTAATGCTCTGCAACAATATCCGGTCGTTCATCATTGAACATATTAGTACAATGACAGACATAATGAACATCTACACAGTTACACAGTATGTAGGAGAGGACATAGGCCAAACTGTCGTATAAGGAACCATTGAATCACATTTCGAATCTTGTGGAACACTTGGTATGTGGTACAGTGTTTAAATGTTCTACAAATAAATGCTTATCAGAAAGTGTAATGTAGTTAGACGTGTAGAAAACATCCAAATATTCTAATCGGGAATATAGCACCAAGTGAAGCAGAAGATAACAATTGACAGGCCGGATGTTAAGTTCAGAAAATCACCTGAAAGGACTGCTTGTATGCTGTCCATCACAATGGAGACACAGAGAAAAGGGGTCATATCTTTAACATAATTGACAACATCCTTCTCACTACTAAACAAATATCCCAAGATATAACGACAAAGGAAGAGGGTGATGCTCGCAACAACGAATTCTACTATTGACAGGACCAGAACAGCAGAGACGGCTAGTTGAGCTGTCTCTGATTCCCCAGCTCCAAGTTCGTTAGAAACCCGAGTGCTACAAGAAAATAATGGTCACGCTTTACATTGAGCTCAAAACTATAAATTAAGTAGTTGAGTACAAAAAGATTAAGCCCAGACCTCACAGCAGCACCAAAAGAATATTGTACAAGATAGTGCAAAGAAGTAATTGTCAAGCTGATCCAAAGACAAGTCATCACTAAGTTAGATTTACGCAAAAAGTTATTTTTTCACCATATAAACTCATAAATAGTAAGAGTTACCATATGGATAACACGGATGTCTCTAGCTTCGGATTCGACAAAAGTCCACCTAGCAATATTACTATCTCAAATGTCCACCACTCCAAGCTACAAACATTAATTTACTGTGGATAAGATTCATACCACAAATACCAGTTAACTATATATGCAAATAATGAAAGTGCAAGTTGAAAGCAAATCGGTAAATTACCAAACCATAACAGAAGACGGAATGGCAAATTGAAAGAACTCGCCAATTGTTTGAAACACGTCCTTCGAGAAAGAAGATCGAGTTTTTTCACAGGCTGAAGAATAATATATATAAAGTCCAAGAAAGATCACATTCAACCAATACGATATACCAATACAAAGTGCGGCCCCGGCATTTCCATACTCTAGCTTGAAGATAACAGCCCAAGAAAGAGGCAAATGAATACATAGTGTTGCGAGCGAACCAAAGACCATAGGAAAAATTATACTCTGAATCTGCAGAAAACGAACCAAAGACTGGAGAATAGCATAGGGGAATAGTGTAGGGATGAGCCAAATCGAAAAGTTGCCAGCTTCTAGAGACATTTCAGGGTCTTGGCCAAGTAATATCAAAAGCTTGTCGGTATAAACCCATAAAACACAAATGGGTAAACATGCCAAGCAGAGCCATATTATCGCACCATAACAATAAGTTCCAACTTTTTTATAGTTCTCTGCACCATAAGCTTGTCCACAGAGTGTCTCCAATGCGCAAGCCATTCCATGCTGTTACGAGATAAATAATTAAATATTATGATGTTGTGACCGGTTTCTTCACCAATTCCACATGATACTACTCTCTAATGATTAATTGATCTTGCATCATCCCATGTAAAGAACGAACTGACTCATTATGTAACCTATTTGGAAATTAGTGCCTATATCCTTGACTTGTTAAGATATATGTGTAATTGCTTGACTTATCACTTACACGATTTATACATAGCAGTACAATCAGCAATGAAAATCTAACAAAAGGACGTCGTTTGTATTTGATTTATCGAAACTATAATAAAATCAATCTTTATCCCATCTCTATTAGAATTCATAATAGTTTAGTTCATTATAAACTATGTATCCAGATTTTTTCGTGGCAACTCAATATCATTTACTCGTGGTGGTTAAATAAGTCACAAGAACATCAACTCAGAACCTCTCACTACAGGTAACAGACAAAAGAAATAGATGAATAAGTGATATTCGACAGCCAAATGAGGTTAGCCCTCGATTTTTTTGTCTAATTCTTCTCAAACTAGTCAAACAGCATCAAACTTCAGAGCATATCGATTTGAATGGAGAACAACCACAAGTCACAACCTCCCTTTTATACAATAACCAAGAATCTGAAAAATAAAAAAGAACACAAGAAACAGAGCTTACAATGACACTGAATCCAGTAACGTTAGTGAGAGAGGTAGCAATGGAGGCGCTGGAAAGAGCAAGATCGCCGAGATGCCCCAGCATCATCATCGATACAGCCCGCAACATGTACTGTGATACAGACACTACCACCATTGGAAATGCTATCCAACACATCCTTTTCAGTTCTCTATCGAACTTCTCCCTTGCCGTAAAGTAGGCTTTTCCATCCCCGTTTTCAGATACGAGCAGAGGCTCTTCCTCTTCCGCCATCGCCATTAATTTCTCAAGTTATTCTTGGGTGCAGAGGAAGTGCCACGGGGAATTTCCAGATGACAAAATGCCAATTAATCGTACTTTTATATAGACATCGTATAGCTTCTCTTTGCGTGAGGATGAAATCTATTTGGTCTTTTTAATCACACAAAAATGAGTCTGACAAATTTTTATCATTTATTATATATAAATCAATTTTGTTTTGATTACTAAAAATATATAATATTATATTTCCTTTTTTGTGATAAATATTTAATTTATTATATTCAAATCGATTACTTGGGGAATGAGGAATGTGCTTGTAGAACACCATTATTGGTTGACTGAGGTTGAGTCAAAACTTGAGGACTGTCGTTTTTAATACAATGGAGTTGGAGGGTTTTATTCAAATATATTCCACTGATAAATATTCATAAAATCGGACCTACTCATAACTCGATATAAATTTTAAGCTTTTATTATTTTTTAAAAAAAAAAAATTGGAAGGGGCATATAACAGATTTAACCAATTCAGCCTAAATAAATATTTATACAAGACGCTGGGAAAAATAGGGAAAAGAAAATAACAAATTGAACACTCGGAAAGAGACCAGAAAAAAGGCAAGCACCCATTGAATAGACTTTTTGCAATCATCATTACATTACAATCCAATGTTTCCAAAATCGCATTGTACCAATCGATTTGATTGACAACCAATAGCCGATCTTAATCATATTTAAGACTCGTTTTAATGGTCAAAATCGGTCGAACTAGTCATTTTTATTAGAATTTTTTGGTAAGAATTTTTTTAACAAACTGAATTATTTCTTGTATAAAACATATCTTAAAATTTATTTTTGATTTTATATATAAAATTATTTTAATTTTGAACTTTATTTGTTAAAAATGTTATCTTAGTAGTGTTACAGTTTATTTTGTTTGCAATTTTTTGTTTAAAATATATATATAATTACATTTGATATTTTATTTATATGTATGTTGTTTATATTTTAAATTTTGATAAATATACTTTATTATTGTTTTTTTACAAATTTAAGATTATTAGAATCTAAAATATATTATTTATTATATTGTACTATCATTTTATGTAATATAATATTGTTCCGATCTGACCGTCTGGTTGAACAATTAACTTAAGGTAGATCAGTAAATTGATTACAACACATATATATAATTCGGGATAAATTTAAAATCATTTACTATATTTTATAAAATTTTCTAAATTAATTTATAAAATTTACATATTTGATCATTTAATTTGTAATTTTTCTACTTTTGATCTTGTTAACAAAAAATTAGTATTTTTAGTCTGGTAACTTGCATTTTTTTTTCCAATAATATTCTAAAACAATCATGCCATATTTCCATATATCCAAATTTCTTTTAAAAAAAATTCATATCAACGTTGATGTCCTAAAAAAAATTTTACAGATACAGAACTAAAAACACACTTTCACCGTGAACAAACAACAAATGAAAAAAAAAAACATGTAAGTTACATGACGAAAAATACAAATACATCGTTAACATGATTAAAAAAAATACAAATTACATGAATTAGAATACAAAATCCTCGTGAACATGACCAAAATTGGTAAAAGTACAAAATTTCATGATAAAAATTTATAATTATCTGAATTAATTTGACCAAAGTTTTTATTTATAATTATTATTTTGATTGACTAATGGGTTTTGTCGATCTGAAACACATCACGTCTCTAAAATTTAGAATAGAAGACGAGACAAGGGCTTTATTACTTTCTCCAACTTAATGAGACAAGAATTTTGTCAATATTATGCTGTGATAATCGCAACCATACAAATATGTCCATTCATGTTTGACCGAGTGGATCACTCACCCTTCCCAATACGATTCTCTTTGCCGCTGTCGAATCACAGCAATATTAAAATTAGGAGTTGTTTGTTCTTCAAAAATAAAAAATAAAGGACTAGTTTCGTTCACAAATTGTTCACATCCACTGAATTCTCCAATTATAAATTTCTTCCTATATCGTCTCCAAGTACACATGATCACCACCTAGGCGAGTTCTGTTATATTTGATTCGATTTTAGATAAAAATTCGAATCAATAAATCTTTTATAACCAAACTAGATCATAAATTTCAGTTTAGTTCGATTGTTCTAGTTCAAGTGACCACTTTTAAGTTTTATGTTTCATGATGAATTAGTGCATTAGATATTATATTTTAGAAAAAAAAAATCAATTGACAGTTTTTGGAATTCGAGTGAACGGTTTATTTATTCGTGGACTAAAATGATTATAAGTAAAAATAATATATTTAAATAATTACGCATGTTACATAATTTTGAAACTTATGTAAAAACATAAAATTTTAGGATTGAAGTTATGCTAAGTTATGATGAAATAATTAATAAATAAATTATTGATGTAATTGAACTATTTCAAAGCTAACTAATAATATAATTATATATTTATTTAACATGACGACTTTTTTCCCCCGATGAGTGGGCACTATTAATAGTTCCAAGCCGCGAAATCATAAAACCAATAACATAAGGGGACCACAAGTGGTAATGAAAGAGACGAAGTAAAAAAAAAAATTTTAACACAATTTTTTCCCACCTGCCACATTTTTGTATTTGACATTCACGTTCTTTTAATAATGTCGTGTTGATTTTAGACATTGCTCAAATGATTTACACGTTAATATTTTGATGATATTAGAATTTGATACCCAAGAGATACGCGTGGCTCACTCTCAAAAATTCAAAAAGATATTCAGAAAGTCTCGGAACATCGTTTTTATGACAGAGTTCGTCAGGAGATCACCTTATTCACACAAAGCTGGTGGGAGATCATCTAGACCAACCTCCCAAACTCCCGTCATCTCGTCAATCAGAAAGAGGTGGCCGACTCCCATCGTGAACCGAGCCGACCTCCCAGATTATGGTAACGTGTTGATTGGAAATGTCTCGGCCGAGCTCTCACAGGGTCCAGACTATAGACGGGCTTCTACTCAGACATTAACGGGTAGCCCACAAAAATAAAGCTCACAAAGGTTTAATCTAACTTTGTTTGAGATTCTGAGAATTTAGACATGCCAAATCAGGATCTTATTTTTCTCTTATAAATACCATGTTTCATTCATTATTTATTTATTGATATACTCACTCATTCTACACACACATTATTCTCTTTATTTTCTATTCTCTGACTTGAACGTCGGAGGGGCTACGCTGGAACAACCTTCTAGTCCTCTTCTAACGTTTTTGTTTGTGCTTCCGGATTTTGAAGTTGCGATCCAAGCTCTTCAAGTGTTCGATCGCCCAGCTACCATCCCGGATTTCAGCAACATCATAATTAAATCTTTATGACAAAAAATGAACTCTAAAAATTATCAAATAATATTAAATCGAAATGTGCCGAAACACTGGACTAAATAATATTGTGATCTCTTCAAAAATAATTCATTCAGGCATAGTTTAATATATATGATAGGATAAACATATGATATATAATATAAGGATGAGTTAATGATAAATAAGATGTATGATATTATATTTAATGTTTGGTATGATTTTAATAAGAATGATTAAATTTATATATTAGATTGTAATGACAAAATTAATTTTATCATAATAAATTTTATAATTTCAAAGTTGTTTCTTGAGTTTATAATTATCTGTTCATAATAAATTTTACAATTTCAAATCGGCGTTACAATTTAAATATAATTTAAAAAAATTTATTTGACAATTTAAATATCATTTTTCTTATAAATTTATGGCAAAAAAGAAAGAAAAATAAAAAAAAATAATCATGTACTTTATTACATTTAGAACTACATGTGACACTTATATAAAACACACAAAGTACTCAAAAAATTTGAAAAACAATAAACTAATATTGGTTATTTTCTAAAAAACCAAAATTACTACAATTAACAAATTAAAAATCCAATGTGTTTCAAACCGGGTTTCCATATCAAACGATAGGGTTTAGGATTTTATAATTTGAGAGTAATTAAGTTATTTGTGGTGTATTTTATTATAAAATTAAAATTATCACATATAATAGAAGAGACATTTTATCTTTCTAAAAAATTATTTATCAAGAGCCCATGATATTATCATAGACTTTTTAAAAAGATACCAAACGTGAGATAAAGATGATTATTTATCGATCCATCGCTTATGACATGTACCAAACTATGCACAAAGATATAACAAGATCCACGCCCTAACATTTTCTAGAGAACAACGACAAGTCCAGACTTCTTTAAACATTTACGTACTACATCACATCAGCAAGTGAAAAAATCAACGATATATTGGCATATAAAATTGGGAAGTTGTCTTAAACACTTCATAGACTAAATTACAAAAGCCAAATAATAACAATATAGTATACGAGCACTACGCTGTCATTTCATATTGATTAGAAGAAAGACGACAAAATTTCAAATCAAGTGAACTGAGAATGTTTAGAAAATGAATAACCATCAATTCTAAATTAATATAATTAATGTAAAACAACTATCATTAAATTTAATAATGACTTCTCAGATTATATTTCGTTGAAATATAAATTTAATTTTATTTTCTAATATATTTAACAATAAATGTGAAATCCAAAGAAAAATAACCCCACATATATTAATAAAAAATATAAACCCTTAAATAGATTTTGGGAATTTCCTAGGTATAGCATCTCATCAGCCCAAAAATAAGGATTTAAACGAACCGAGCTGGTTTAAGAGCTTTTTGAGCCGGTTCAAAACATATGTGATTAGTATTCAAGCTTATCGAATTCAAATATGTTCGAACTTTTTTCGAGTCGATATCGAACTCAAATTATTTTGTTCTATAGTTCGTGAGCTTCTCACGAGTTTTATTATTTTATTAATATAATATAATTATATATTAAATAAATAAATTTTGAACTTTATATTGCTTATTTTCGAACAAAAATTCAAATAGTTCGCGAACATGTTCGGATCCGTGGAGTCGAACTCGAAAGATAATTCAAACCAAAATTTTTCAAATTTTCGAACTTCGAATCGAACTCAAACTCAAATATAACAAATTAGATCCTTCAAATTTTTGTCATATTCAATTCGATTTGGTTCGTTTAAGCTCCTACCCGAAAATGTTACTGTCATTCATGAGTGTCTTGGAAAAATCCGAGCTTCCTCCACTAGTATCACAATCCACAATTCTAGATCGACCTACTGGATGGGTTAAAATAACTGTCCAGTTCTATATAGATATTGGCCTTCTCTTGTGGACGCTTTGGCATTTTACATTGCCTTGTATTTTTGGGCCAAAACATTGATCAATTAGCGTCTTTCTGGACTGGACTGGGTCGCTCACAGGTCAAACTCCTTAGATAATTTTCTTCTTTGACCGCGGTTGAGGTATTTGAAACAGTGGATTTCGGATTCATTCGATTGCGTCGACGAATTTATACTAATTATAAGTAATAATAATGTATTGAACTATGATTCCACTGAAGATATATACAAGAATTTCATACAGATTAAATGAGCTTTTTTGAGTTTTAGCTAAACGAGGCAATTGGAAGTCCACGATTTCAAGAGGATAAGAAAACTAATTTATCACCAGCTAGACAGAGAGATTTATAATTTGTACCAATATTATGCTGCTCTTTTGTCCATTTTCTTGGTGTGTTTAGTCCAAACTAATTGGGGGTTCAATAATTTGCACACGTGGTTGTGTCTTTTGACCGCAACTTTTGGAGTTTAGTTTAACCTTTTACACTGCAACAAAAATGCTAGATATTGCAATTTTCAATTATATTATCTGAACAAAAAAGAGGGGATTTTGATAATATTTTAAAATCATAATGGGTTTTAGATACGCCGATCTGTATTCTGTTCTATGTGTTTTTTTTTTTTTTTGAGTATTTTACCATTTAACATTTAATTGGAAGGCAAAATTCATTTTACTCTATGGTGATGAGTCTCCAATGATTTTCTTCGTTCAAAACATATGAATTCATTATTCGTATATCTAATATTTTATTCGATCAAAACATATATTCGTTTATCCAACGTTTTATACCATGGAGTGTATAAATGTAGCTTATTGTAACCAAACCAAGTTAAACAGAAGCCAAATTTTAGCAGGAGTTATTATTTCGAAGATGAGCTTGAAAGAAGATATGGAAGGCAAGAAATGGAGCATGACGTGGGGCGTTTTCGTCCGAGAAACTAAGAAATCTGGTCGTATAGCAGCACCAATGGCGATGGTCACAATTTTGCAGTATTTGTTGCAAGTTGTGTCGATAATGATGGTGGGACGACTCGGCCAGCTTGAGTTATCTAGCGTTGCCATTGCCACTTCAGTAGCCAATGTCACGGGATTCAGTCTTCTGGTGAATACCCTTCTGCTGACGAGCATTTTCTTGAAAATATGTTACTCGAATAGAAATTAACACAGCCATTTTACTTATTTTTGTTGAAATTTTGTACGTACTGTTAGTCGGGATTGGTTGGCGGTCTAGAGACTCTTTGTGGGCAGGCTTATGGAGCAAAGCAATACCACAAGCTCGGTAGATATACTTACGCTGCAATTTTTTCGCTGATTCTTGTTTGTGCACCGATCTGTCTTCTGTGGACTTTCACGGATAAAATACTTGTGTTTATGAGACAAGATCCTACTATCTCTTTGGAAGCACGAAAATACGCTATTTGGCTCATTCCTGGGTTGATCGGAGCTGCGATTTCTAAGCCTCTCGTGAGATATTTGCAGACCCAGAGCTTGATTTTTCCGATGGTCGTAAGTTCCTTTGCTGTTTTATGTTCCCACGTGCCTGCGAGTTGGGTTTTCATATATAAGTTTCACCTAGGAAGCATTGGTGCAGCTATGGCCTTCTCCGTTTCAAATTGGTTATATGTGCTTATGCTTGCAATATACATCAAATTTTCCCGTTCATGCAAAAACACGCGTTTGACATTCACCACTGATGCTTTTTTTGTTATGGGAGAGTTCTTTCGTTTGGCGATCCCTTCCGCAGTGATGGTTTGGTATTCTCATCTTGTCTGATATCCTCTTATTTATATAATTTCACAGAGTTTCGAAATTTTTATTATCAATTGTGGACTGTGGTTTTATATTTTTGTAGCTTGAAATGGTGGTTAATGGAAGTGCTTGTTTTGCTGTCTGGTCTGTTACCGAATCCGACACTTGAAACATCAGTATTATCAATATGGTATGCACTATGGATAAAAAACTGTTAATTCGACCGATAACAAGTAATATGATCTTGAAGTTTATTTGTTTTTATCAGCCTGACAATTTCAACGTTGCACTTCACCGTTCCATATGGATTTGGAGTTGCAGCGAGGTCTGCTTCGATCCTATCTCTGTATATATTCTATATATAACTTCAAATAAATACCAAGATAATACACGTCTTGTCATATTTTATAGCACTCGGGTTTCAAACGAATTGGGTGCTGGAAATCCACAGAAGGCTCGAGTTGCAGTTTGGGCCGTCATGTTTCTTGTTGCCACAGAAACGATAGCCGTAACAATAGCTCTCTTCTGCAGCCGGCACATCCTGGGCCGAGCTTTTAGCAAAGAGAAACAAGTAGTGCATTACATATCTGTCATGACTCCTTTGATTTGTCTCTCTATTGTCACAGATAGCTTACAAGCAGTCATCTCGGGTTCGTCTAGTTGGTTTTTGTAAGCTTTTTTGGCTACATTTCCCACCTAGTCATTCAGATCTTCAAGAGATGAAAAAGTATCCAGAAAGAATAAATTTTGGCCTAAAAGAAGTTCATTTTTTGTGCATCAGGAATTGCTAGAGGGAGTGGGTGGCAACATATCGGTGCTTATGTGAACTTGGGGGCATTCTATCTAGTCGGAATTCCATCGGTAGTGGTTTTGGGTTTTGTTGTTCATTTAAAAGCGAAGGGACTTTGGATCGGAATGGTGATTGCTTCTGTGCTACAATCCACCATTCTATCCCTTGTCACAGCTTTCACCAATTGGCAAAAACAGGTTTGGCTCGACATTCCTTCATCAATTCTATTCAAATAAATTTCAGATTCCAGATTTTTAAATTTACTGAGAAAAATATAAAATCACGTTCTTAGAGGTTGCAGATACTTTTCCGACCATTTATATTATATTTGCATTGGTTATCTGTCCAGGCCACAAAAGCCGAGGAAAGGGTACGTCCAGAGGGAGAGAACATCCAAAATAGCAATTGAAAAATGGTAGATGCATGTATGTGTATGTATACCTTCGATTTTTTTTTTAATATTAATATTTGTATATTTTATATTGACCAAATATAATAAGAAATAATTGACCAATTGAAATATGATGTAAGATTTAAAGTTTGTATCTTTGTAGCATTCCAAAGACTTTGTTTTAAATCATTCTAAGACCTTGTGTTTTCATGTGCTTTTATCGATCCCGTTCGCCAACTATCAATATTCATTTTAAGCTTTATAAAAGGATTTCGCTATTTATCAGTGTTTCGTAAATTCAATTTAATGGAATATCGCACCATTAAATTTTGGTTGCTCAATATTTGACTCAACAAGTTAATCTAGACTATACTTTTACGTAACGAAAATTCAAACAGTTGCGTGAGATATAAGTTAATAAGGTAAATCTCTCCTTCCATTGTATGAAATTTAGTCCGAAACAATTACTCGTTGAAAGGGAATTTTTATTATTCCTCTTTAAAATTTATTCGCTAAAATAATTGATTTTCCAAAATATTTATTTCCTAGTCATAAAGCTCATTTGCTAGTAAACATGTTTGAAAGCAATTGGTATTTGGTGATGTAGTAAGGCTTGAACTATGCTGAAAACCTGTTTTGCTTGTTCATAGTCAAGATTTGACTAATCAAATTCCAATATGTATTATTATTATTATCATCATCATCAAATATCTATTAAATAAGCAATATTGAGTATTTCAATAACTTAAAACTCATAAAACTTCTTATTTTATCAATATATACCTTTCAAAGTCGAAATTCGATTTTTTTTAAAGAAAAAAAAATTCAAACTTGGCTTTCCTTTGCTTTGTTGGAATAATAATAGAGCAGATCTTTTGTGAGACGGTTTTACGAATATTTATCTGTGAGATGAGTCAACACTATCGATATTTACAATAAAAAGTAATATTCTTAGCATAAATAAGTAATAATTTTTCATGGATGACCCAAATAAGATACCTGTCTCACAAAATACGACTAATGAGCCCGTCTCACACAAATTTTTATAATTATAATAATATACCATTACTAAAAAATGTAAAAGATAAGAATCATTGTTTTTTTTTAATTAAATAACATAAATGATAAAAAAAATTTAATTTAACAAAATTCTCAAACATTTGTAGTAAGAATCACGGCCGTGAAAATTCCCTCCTTTTTATTTTAAAATTTTTAACTTACTTTTTTAAAATTATTAACAAAATATAGAAAATTTATTCATAATTTTAATTATGTGATTTCTGTACTATTTCTATTAATTAATAATTTTATTTATTTTAAAAATAAAGTTTCATATATTTTACTAATAATTAATTAAAAATATATATTTAAGAACATTTGAGAAAAACAGAAATAAAATTAAAAGAGGGGCCCGGGTTTGAAAGCATATCCTTGCCCTTAAGCCGTTAGCCGACATCAGCAAGAAAAGCACATCTGCTGTTTCCAAGTCCAAACCTTGCGCTTAAGCGATCTCACTCGGCCGACCCTCCTGTTATCCTCCGTGTAACTTTGGGTTGTTCTGCAATCGGGTATAGCTCCTTCGGTAACCCACTGTTCGTTTCCTTTAAGTTTGTGCTGCTTTTGACTTATTTTTCTATGTGGCTGGAAAGAATTTTTGTTTACTAGATTGCTGTTTTCGTTTAATGAATTTTCATCATTGTCCATTTGTCTCATCTCGTAGCTAATGTTGTGTTTTTATTGCCTTTGGTTTGTGGTTTTTGGGTTTTAAATTCTGTTAGTTTCTATATCTGTCTTGTTCTGTGGTTTATTTCGAAAGAGTTTTGGAAGCTAATGCTTTGTTGAGTTTACGTGAGATTTCTATTTGGCTACGAATCCGTTTTTTTTAAAATTTGTGGTTTTCGTGTTTTCAGGTTCGTTTGCCCTCTGTAGATTATCAGTTTAAACTTTGTTCAAGTTGCAGCCTCTTTTATGTCCGAACAGGCAGTTCTCTGTTTCGGAACAGTCGGGCTGCTTGGAGAATATTGCCCTTCACCAAGAAGAAAGAACCCCCCCTCATTTTCAAAGAAGTTGACTGTATGCATCTCGGCTCGACCCTGGAATACACTGGATTGTTGGGTTGTAGCAGACCGCAACCTTACTTCTTCCCAAACAATCAGTCTTTTCGTTCTGAAAAGTCTTTGGATGATGTTTATCTACTGAATCCAGACACTTTTTATTTGTAGCATAAGAACCTTTATTTCTGATTATTTGTGCTGGCGCAAAAATGGCTTTGCAAAACATAGGTGCAAGCAACAGTGATGATGCCTTTTACAGGTACAAGATGCCCAAAATGATTACCAAGATAGAGGGTCGTGGTAATGGCATCAAAACTAACATGGTGAACATGGTTGACATTGCAAAGGCTTTAGCAAGGCCGGCTTCCTACACTACAAAACATTTTGGTTGTGAACTTGGAGCTCAATCTAAGTTTGATGAGAAAACTGGAACTGCCCTTGTGAATGGAGCCCATGATACTGCCAAGCTTGCTAGTCTTCTTGAAACTTTTATTAAGAAGTATGTCCAGTGCTATGGTTGTGGGAACCCTGAAACCGAGATCTTGATAACAAAAAACCAGATGATTCAAATGAAATGTGCCGCCTGTGGTTTCATTTCAAATGTGGACATGCGGGACAAGGCTCGCGACATTTATAATCAAGAACCCTCCTGAACCAAAGAAGGGCTCCAAGGAAAAAAAATTTTAAGGAGAGCTGAGGAGGAGCGGCTCAAGGAGGCGAGGCTGCAGATGAGGAGCAGAATAAGCTCAAGAAAGATGTTAAGAAGAAAGGGTCTTCCAAGGAAGGACTTGCAAAAATAAGCTCTAGCAAAAAGAAAGGCGGAGGCTCTGATGAGGAGCACAAATCACCCAGAAACCAAACAGATGACAGAGAAGAGAATGATGAGCGTGAGGATGATATTCAGTGGCAAACTGATACTTCATTGGAAGCTGCTCACCAACACGTTCATGAGCAATTGAATTCTGTTACAGCTGGCATGGTGATGCTTTCTACTGACGAGAAAGACAAAGTTTCCAATGCAACTGCTTCATCTGCAGTTGATGAATCTGTAGGTCAATGATGTTGAGTCGATTCACGAGAAGCTTGTGGAGGAGATGAAAGCAAGGCTTGACAAGGGAATTAGTGTCAACGAATTTCAATCCCTTTTAAGATCATTTTTGAGCTCTTCCCTGGAGGTGATGATTGCTCTTTATGAAGCACTTTTTGCAGGAATTGACAAAGGCTTTGCAAAGGTCGTTGCAAAGAAGAAGAATTATCTTGCTGCTGCTGTTGGTCAGAGTGTGGGTTCACAGCTGCTTCTGCTTCGAGCTATCGAGGAGTTCTGTCAGAAGCCGAACCCATCAGCTGTGAAGGAAGTGGCTCTTGTTTTGAAAGCTCTGTATGATGGTGATGTATTGGAGGAAGAAAGTATCATGCAGTGGTATGAGGAAGGAGCGGTTGGAAGCAACAAGGACTCGCCTATCCGGAAGAATGCTAAACCCTTTGTTGATTGGCTCCAAAGTGCCGAGACGGAAAGCGATGAATGAATAATTGCGTGAATTTTGAGAAAATTTACCAAATTTCCACTCCTTGTTTGGAGAAGCTTTGTGTATTTTTGTTCTACTTAGATTACAGACTCTATGCTGATATCTAAACTGGACGGCCAACTATGAATAAATCATGTTTGTCATTTTGTGTTATCTCTTCTATTGTGTTCTATTTGTGTGTTATATATTTTAATGAATAGATCTTATCGCAACTTCGAATATGAAACTCAAATGGATCAAATAGGAAAGGATACTATGAATCATAGAACTATAATGAAATATACGATCAACCAACTTTTATCGAATTTGAAAAATATTCAGAAGAAATGGTTCGATCTTCTTATCTCGATTTCTCGAACCGAGAGATCAATGTTCTCTTTTGTGTTGTATTTGGTGTAATATATTATTGACCCCAAAAAAGTTCAGAGGTAAATTGGATTTGATCCATATAGAAAAATAACTTGGTAGATTCAGCCTAAAATTTTCCCTTTCCAGCTCTGCGGCAATTTGTCTTTCTCATCCTCATCTTCTCCGTCACCAAGCCTACGTTTTTTGGCTGGTGTCGTGCTGGTCAACTGTTATTTTGTCGCCTTGCTTTTGATTCTCAAGAAAGTAAAACTTCGAAGGTTCGTAGGTTGAAGTCTGGTTGTTCTTTTCTTAGAAGTATTTCCGCTTCTAGTTATTTGATCTTAAGCGTAAGTAGTAACTTCAGAGGTGGTGTTTTGCTCTATATAGATTGGCTTGGGATGTAATTAAGTAGAGTCTCAAGCTTGAATAGGGATCCTAAATCGATCTAAATTCATATGAAAAAAGCTCGTTCCCGTCACGGTTCACAATTAAAAGATTAATAAAGGCAACTATTAAACACGAGCTTAGCAGGCAAAGTCCACGCCTTGTTCATCCCATTAAATACTATAGCATACACAGACACAAGTTATTGTAGTAGAAAACAGAGCTCAAGCATAAGGAAGCAGCATTTTAAAATAAACTATGGCACACATTGCCAGTGAGAAAACAGCGAAGACATGTTGCCAAAAGAGTAGGGCCGAAGCTTCTTTTACAGCATAACCCCTCAAGCTAGCCACTGCTCCCAACAAGATGGCACTCGGTGTCGAATACTGCAAAAGAATCACGAATCGATACATCATATCCCCATGGATCAAAAAATTTAGTCTATCTGCCAAAGAAACAACCCCTACGCCTACTAAGGGGAGAACCAAGAGTCTCGCAACAATAATGCCGACTGTAGTTCTCATTCCAAGTTTTGATTCGTTGGGACCCTCAGCAAGCATCCCTCCAAGAATGAGCATTACCAAAGGCACCATCGCTCCAGCTAATATTTCTAAACTATCCGTGATGAATGCAAGTGGAGCATTATCACCATAGACAACAGATTTGATAGGCGGAATCATACCAATCAGAAAAGCCAACAATGTGGCAAATGTCGGGGGCCGAAGAATGTGAGAGATTGGAGTTTTCTCAGCAACAATTCTTATTTTTCTAGCCATTCGTGGCTCAGCTAAGCATCTGAGTGATTTTGGACTCCCAGGACGTGAACAGACTCCATCTGATGAATCAGGATCCTGAATAGAAATTTGAGAAATGATCGATGCATTCCCAAATACTCTGGCTATTAATGGAGTTTTACAGTGCTCAGTTTCTCTATCTTCCATTCCGGGCCATTCAGCTTCTACAAAGAGTGGTCGGCTACGATCACTCGTTAATAAATGTTCCTGAATTTCAAGATCATCCTCAACAAGCTCGTAATATTCCAATGGCGGCTCCATCATGTGGTAAACCAGAGTATAGACAAGAAGAACAGCAACCCATTGAGCAAAAGATACATAAGCTATCCCATTTGTGTGACATTCTGGACCAAATAGATTATCGGAGCTACGGCAAATGGACCCGACAATAGCAAGAGGGAGGTTTCCCGTGTTTCCAAATGCCGTCATAATAACTGTAAATCTTACAAATTCTGGAGGAGGGCGGCATATCTTTGCCACTATGAAGCCCAGAACACAGCCTATAGCAGTACTAAGAATCACATTAACGGGTATAAACCACCATCGGACAAAATTCTTCAGAGTTATAGCTTCCCCGAGATGAGTGAAGATCACACAAGGCAAGAACAATGCAAACACGAGCTTGCTAAGAAGCTTGAAAGTGGCCTTTGGAACCAATTGCGTTGTTGGGTGAGCGAGAATTAACCCAAAAACAGTTAGACAGATGAGTTTCAGTAACGGAAGAATGGAGTGTATAAGATCGTCCCTTGTGGAGTGCATACTATTCTTATTTTGAGCAAAAATGGATTCCATCCCAAACTCCAAAAACCAAACTTTTAGAAAAAGAAACAAACCCCACAAAATCTCCCACAATATTTATTTCAGAAACTCAAACCCTAATCGACAACGGAAATTCAGAAAACAGATTTTGAGACTTCCATATGGGGCAATAAGAAGATTCAGCAGAAACAAACCCTGAGGCAAATTCGAAACAAAACACCGTAACCAAACTCCTGAAACATCAACAATCAAAATAACATCCAAAACAGCAATAAATTTAAATCACTGAATCTGAAAACAAAACTCAAAAAACTGAAAACAAGGATTTCTTCAAAGGACGCAGATCTTTCGTGTTCGGTAGGGAATTTGGAAGTACTCCGCGAGTTGGGCTGCGATCAGCGAGAAGCCAATTGTTTCTCCACCCTTTAGCTAACAATGAGACATCATTTCAATTATATTTTAACTATAATCAAATTATATATCCGCGCGTGGACATATATTTTTTTAAAAAAAAACTACGAATATCAATTATTAACCTGATATTTAAATCATATAATTAATAATTATATGTTTTCGGAATTTTAAAATTATACTAAATTATTTTTGTACTGAAATAATGTCAAAGCATGTTATGTATTTTCTCTAAAATCTACTTAAAACTTTATATTGTGTTTTAATGAATGAAAATTCTTAAGTTATAATATATATTCAAATTGACGTATATGTTTTTTCAATGCTATATTATTATTAGTTAAATATTATAATATGATGTGGTATTTTTTTAAAACCACGATTAAACTCGCAAACAATTCTAGTATCTAAAAATACTTGAAGTCGTTATTGAAGATTGAATTGAACTACCAGTATCACATATGTAGATAGGAAAAGTGAAGGATATCTAATATGAGTGATAAATAGATGATAAATAATTAGTGTGATATTTTATAATATGTTTGGTTTGTATGACTATGAAATAATATATATATATATATATATATATATATATATATATATATATATATATATATATATATATATATATATATCACTTAGGGCTTAGAGATCTCTTGCTGCCAACTGACCTTTTAATCACAAGCCCAAATAATGAATTGGGCCGGTATAAAGTGATAAAAAAAATTGTGAGAATCACCTCTTATCCGTTAAACGAAACGTGTCCTAGGTAAAAAGAACATTATCCTCATCCATGATCTTGTATCTTCTTCAATCCAATCCCCTCTTCAAACCCTAGACGATAAGGCTGTTGTGGATTTGGGGCAGTACTCGCAAGAAAAATGGCAGGGATCAACAACAGTAATGAGCCCAGTACTGCGCCGCAAGCCGATCGATGGTACAATCTGACACTGGGCTCCTCCTTGAAGGATCCTCATCATTCCTCAAAGTTCTGCACTCTTCGCTGTATGTGTTTACTGGCTTGATTCAACCATTTATTAATGTTTTCCCTTTACGCAAGTTTCATTTTTTAAGTTACATTGTTCTTTTGCTGAGATGTTGGTGAGATGAAAATTATTCCCTACTGGTTCTGATGTTGTATTGAGGTTCCTTGCTGAATACTGAGTTTTCTGTTTTTTTTAAATATTATGTATCTCAGATGAATTCAAGCCAGCTTCAATTGATAAAAACCAGCGTGGCACGTTGCATAAGAGCAAGGATAACAAGGTTACAGTTGAGTTTCAGAATAATCAACCTGGGAAACCCAAGGTGACATTTGAGGGTATAAGCGAGGATTACAAGGAAAATGATGCCGTTCTTTTCTTTGATGGTAAATCCTTCAGATTGGAACGGTTGCACAGGGCCGTTAAGCGTTTGAGGCATAACCGGATGCAAGGTGAATCCACAGCCACTTTAGCTGCATCAGCTGGACTTTCTGATGCAAGTCCACCACCTGTTGGGAAAGGGGTGAAGCATCAACCCACGTTTAAAGATGCCATTCATGCAATGCCGGTGCGTGCTCTCTTGTAACTCTTCTGTTGATTGTTTTGTCATATGAATATTATGGTTTAGTTTTGAGATTTGAAATGGCTATAGTGCACTGTCTTCTCACTAGGAAAACTTTACTTTAAATATCCCAGTTGGATGGTTCCTTTATTATCTATAAAAGTGGTTTTAAAAAGAAGGTTTGTATTTTGATTCTGAACAATGTGTTGCGATGACTGAAAATGTTTGTTAATGTTGAACTCGACTGAAACTTTTTATTTATATAATTGTGCAGGTTGAAGTGGAACGAATTGACATTGGGGACTTCAAGAACTCAGGCATGTTTTTGTTACTCCAGAATTTGTGGACAGAGTATGGTCGTGATTCCCGCCTATCACTAACCTATCACTAACCAACGGGAAAAGTCATGTGGTTGATTGATCCTATAGTTGAGGAGCGCATAAAAATATGCTTTATGTTCGAATGATAAAATTATCCTTCTAGAATTAATAAAAATATATATGCTTTTCCTAATTTTTAAGGAAATTCACATGACTTCGCTCACAAAATATGAAAAACAGCAAATATTTACGTCTCCCACCTTACATGGATGAGATGCACTATGTTTGTATATATTATTTCGAGAGATGTTTAGGTGTGGCAAACGTGATTTTTTCATTGCTTGGCTATGATTTGCTCTTTAATATTATTTCTGCAACTTTATTATGTGATAATCAGTCGTTATGAGTCTACAATTGTACTCTTTTGAGGAAGCTTAAGATTATAATTTCATGAAAGTAGCACTATATTTCCTTTTTATGAGGTTAGACAATCCTCTTTTGTTTTTCCAAATTGTGTTTTATTAATGTGAAATCCAATCGGCATGTGTGGGGATGATCTTCGTAAATTGGTGAAGTTGAGGATATTCATCATCTGGTGGTGATGTATTTTGCTCTTGTTGAACCAGATACAAAACCAAGACAAGAAAAGCCTGTTGATTATCCTGCATCCCTAGCAAAGCCTCCAAATCCATCACCGGACCATGAGAATGAGGATGACCTGGAGCAGCAGTTGGATATAATGAATGCCGACGAGGACGATGATGATAATGCAGCAGCTGATCGTGGCGCTATTGGTGTAAAAGAGTATAACACTGGTATTGATATCAATATACCGATTGATACAGATGATGAGATTGCCGATGTTGATGTCAGTGACGATGAAGCGGATAAGGGTCCGAATGCTGCTGAAGCACTGAGAGCACAGGTCAATGCAGAAGAAAGAAAAAGCCAGACTTCTAGCTCAAGTGGCAGTAGCGGAAGTGAGAGCAGTGGCAGTGGGAGTGGTAGTGGAAGTGGAAGCGGGAGCGGGAGCGGAAGCAGTAGTAGCGACAGTGAAAGTAGTGACGGTGATTCTGTAACTTCCATTTGAAAGCTTGAGTTGGTCGGGAACGAGGCAAAGACTAAAATATTGAGAGCAATCTTGCTATATTGTGGTTGTTTTAAGCTGCTTCCGATTCTGATGGGGTAAATATTTATTGACTTGATTTTATGGAGCCCTTTCCTTTTGTCACTCCTACACAAAGGTGCATGTAAACTACACTCCATTCAAAATGAACTTGTATTGCGTATACTATTAAATTTTTTATACGCATTCTTTTGTACTACGTACTCTCTACCGCGACATAATCACCAGAGCGATTAGTGTGCAAATAATTATTTATGTCCAACATGTCAATGCATTTGAATTATTATAATTCAATTCATTATAAAATACTCGGAAAGATATTTTGTTTAAACTTATTCTAATTTTCATCATATACGTGAGTATGACTTGGGAAATATGTGAAGCGTCAGATTCGATAAATATCTTCGTTGTATCAACACATCTTTTCAGTGTGGTTATGTCAATAGTTGATAATATACATTTTCATTGAATATCCAATAGTTGGTAATGCACTAAACAACCGCGAATTAACAAAGAGAATATGGAAAGTATGTTTTAAAAGTTAAATAAGACTTGTATACTATTTGCTTGCACCTACAAATTTGGACGCAATCGTGGATGAAGTAAAATATCGTAGTATTGGTCTGTGGTACATTAATTGTGTTAGAGAAGCGATGGATGGCCGTAGCTTGTAATTAAACCTCATAAAGATTTGGTAGACAGTTGGGGTTTGTACATGCCAGTTCCACCCAACCAAGACTTATTCTTTGTATATATGTCACCGTTAACTTATAATTTCTAAAATGCTAATATTTTAGAAACTAATTTCATCGTTCAAGACAAAAATTCACGTGAGACGATCTCATGAGTCAATTTTAAAATACTAATATTTTATTTGAGCCGTTAATGAAAAAATATTATTTGTTATACAAAAATAAATATTTTTTATTGTAAATATGGACATAGTTGATCTGTTTACTAATAAAGATCAAACTTACTCATTTATTTCCAATTCTGTTTGTATACAAATTGGTAGCTCTTGCAACTTACTTGCCTTGCCTATGATATATATATTAGACACACACACATGGTGGAGTCAAGTCTTGTATTGACAAAGTCACAAGGGAGGTTGACTGTAATTTAGAAACTCGTTGCCCACTTGACCCGTTAATTGACTCGGGTCGTCTGCTCTATAAGCTTCCGAGTCCACTTGCATTTTTTTTTTCTTTTTCCTTTTTCATTTGTTTTGTTTTGTTTTGTTTTATAGTATGATTATTGCTATCATCTTGCACGAAACTTCTTTTAAAAATATGCATTCAAATTTCGTTTTTTTAATCATTTGTGGGTGACGACTTACAGGGCAAAACGCAAGGACCTCTCATAATCTAATTTTATGGGCATATATTTTTATGCCAATAGAATAAATATTCAAGGCTTGTCAAAACCCTTTTTTTTAAATTAATTAAACCCATGCAATGTTCATAGCACAGTAAAAATTATCAATAATAATAATAATAATGATAAAACAAATTAATTTGGAAGAAGATTTCCATTAGAATCATACAAAATCTTTCCCGAGAAATCCAGAGGACGACACTTTTCTCCTTTGATGATGGTCTTCTTCCAAACGACGTCATCTCCGTCGTCTCCCTCAAAATCCTGATCATGGCCATAGCTGGGGTCTTCTTCTTCTTCCTCACCTTGATCGTCCTGCACTTTTCTCCAAGAAACCATTTTCGCCATCAGCAGAGCTTTGCTGCTTAATCCGCTGTGTAGCTTTCGAATCACAGGCTTCTTTTCACCTCCCAATCTCACAGTTTTCTTCTCTTTTCCGTGAGAGCCACACAGAAAAGTTACAACGGAAAACACAGAAAGAACTGCTGCTAAGAATATCAAGAAAGTGACTGATCCTGGTAATAATAAATGGGTTTTCTGTGCTAGTAGAAGTGGCAAAGGTCTTGCCATGATTAGAGATGGGCAGATCACAGAAGAAGAGTCGTCGGCCGTGGCGGTGGAGGATGAAGCAAAGTGATTAAGGTTGTGTTGAGAGAAATTGTGAAGTTAAATATATAGTTGGAGCACTTAGTAAAGTAAAGGCAGCCAACTATTAAAATAACATTGAATGGGTTATAGCGGACCCTTAAATTAGTGAAATATCATGCATTATCATTTCGATAATTTTATTTATGATTTTTTTTTTTCTAACTTTCAAAATTCATATTCTAACATATCATTTCAGTTATCCATGTTTAATATATTCCGATTACTTTTTAAAAATATTAAGAAAAGTGAGTAAATATTCTTCACATTTTTTAGGGAATTTGTCAATATTGAGAAAGTGATCGTATGTGTATCATGTTATCATGCGTAACATGAAAAAGAAGCAAATCTCCCTGATCAGTCTATCTTTTTAACTAATATCTTATGACAAAAATATGTATGAGACGATCTCACGAATCGTATTTTGTGAAACATATCTTTATTTAGGTCATCCATGAAAAAATATTATTTTTTATTCGTGAGACCGTTCACAAAAGACCTACTCATATCTTATTGACCACCAAAAAATAATATGAGGAAAATATATTTAAGCTTAACTACTAGCGAAGTTAATTTATTTCGTATAAATAATTAATTTCGTTGGATTGAATTCTACACAAAGTTTGATCGACCCAAAATAATTTTTATTTTATCTGTTATTTTAAAAATATGTGGTTCCTATTTTTGACGCGCATTAACTAAACCCAAAAGATAAAAAAAAATTGATACTTGAAGGCGCTTAGTCTTCTACGTGTTAAAATACAAAATTAGTTCACAAGAATTCAAGAATGCTACCATCATCTATAGCTGGTACGTACCTAGAATGATATGGGGAAAAAAAATCTAATAAAATTTAAAAAATATATATTTAGTCTTCATATTGCATCACCTTTTTCGGATTATCTCGTCTTTCGCTTTCATTTTTTTTTGTCTGCTCCTAATTTATCATGAATTGGCGTTTATTATGCTTAATTTATAAATGTATTTGGAATACATGCCCCAATGTTTCATTTTTTAAAAAAAAAAAATGAATTTTTGACTAGACCAGATTATCGTGTTTTACCGGTTATCAAAAGTGGAGTCGATGGATTGACTTAAAGTCAACTATAAAAGCCGAATTGGAAGTATGGAAGTTGTTAAGTGGTCTACACGCCTAACTGTTGAAGGCGATCTTGGAAGGGACGAAAGGAGAATTATAGTATTATTTCCTTTTAATATAAATATATCGTACTTTTTAAAATATTAATGTGTTTAAATTAAATATAAATATCACCATATATGTATGTATATAATATATATTGAAAATCACATTCGAACAATAGTATATAAACTTGTCTTGACGTTTTTCTCGGTAATCTCATTACGATTCCAACCGAAAGACAAGGGGCCACCTACTTAGTACGAATACAAATACGTAATACCACGGATACGAGATACAATAATTTTCGAAAATTAAAATATGTTGCAAGAATGATAAAGTTGTCACGCATTTATATATAATATAACGAATTTGCAATTTTAAATATATATATATATCATATTATTAATGAATTGAAATGCAATATTTAGATATATCACTTTACTATATTCATATTTTATATTTTTAGTTAATGTCTTCGGTGAAAATAAATGGATAAGTTTCAGGATACAATATTAATGTCTTCTGTATTTAATTTTATGAATTGAGTATTTTAATAAAAGTCGATAATATGTGTTAATATGTAACCATGCGATTCATATGGGTACTTGAGAAATATATGGTAATATGTAACCATGCGTCAAAAAGTACATTATTATTACAAATAAATATCCATACCACACATATAGGGGTGAAACTCACAAGAGGGGCATACTGCATATATCGTGTTATTTCTCGACATGGTCACAGTTGAAAAGTTCGCCCAATTAGTGTTACTTTCTCTTTTATAGTTTTTCCCAACAAGCAAAATAAATAAACATGACAACATTTACCAGTCACCCGGCATCCATAACGAATGCCCGGACTAGCATCTGTGCTATTACAAAGCAAATTATTTGTTTTCCCTTTTGAGAGAAAGGGCAATAATCCATGCTCACTCACACCTGATGGAATTTCAATCAAGAGGAGTGCAAACCATCGAGGCCCTTCGTTGTAAATGTCTCAAGCTCTGCTCCATACTAACTTGCACCATCTCAGCAAGCATCTGTTTCGCCTTTTCTGATTGATCCTCCTCACTTATCTGAGATATGATGTTGCCCACTATATTCTCTAGTGTATCCGGTTCAAGATTAGATCTTGGATAAGGGTTCTCTCTCAGCAGTCGCAAAAGAATCTGGGCTTTTGATTGAGATTTTGGCGTCCCTTGAACAGTGAGCTCAAGAAGTCCTGGTATCGCACCCTCCTTCAGAATCGGCTCTCGGTACTTTGACCTATCGCTTTCGCACATTGTCAGAAGCGCACCAACTGCATGCTCTCGGCTTTGAGGTAACCCGCTCTCGAGCACTTCAACTACTGCAAGTATTCCACCTTCTTCGCATGTTAAAGCCCTTCTTCCCTCGTCAAAACTCACCAAGGATTCGATCAGAGCGGTGCACTTCTCCGCTGTTTTGGAAGATTCCTTGCAAGTTTTGAGCACTTCAACTAAGGAAGGAATCGGTTGTTCTTCAAGAATCAGACTTAGATTTTGTTGATGAGTTGATAGATTGTAAAGCACCATTATAGCATCGGATCTAACTTGTGGACTGCCTTCTCTTATGGTTTCCACGAGATGAGGGATGGCACCGGAAGAGCTGATTACTGGCTTGTTTACAGATGAGGCAGAAAGAGTAATCAAAGCAGCAGCTGCATGTTCCTGCAAAGTCAGATTCTCCGAGTGAAGGAAGCAGATAATTGGTTCTAAGGCCCCGGCATTAATTATACTCATCTTGTTCCTGTAAATAGGAAGAAACGCAATTACGCGGTAAGTTAGACTTGAAAAGATCAGCCTCCACAATTTCTGTTCTATAAAAATATAGGAGCAGTTATTTCTTCGAAACAAACTTTTGGTTAACACGACAGCTATGATTCATGAATCTTCTTCAATGAACATGGCAAGGAAACAGAAGAATATAACAGGACACTGGTTGTGACTGTCTGGGCGGTGGAAAAAATTTCGACTTTGGTTGCATACATTTTGTAAGTTAACAACTCGCACTTTCACCCAAAGTGAACTTTTTCTAAAATTTGATAAACACTGAAAATGAAATTTTGGTCATTGGTAGAAGGGCATAAAAACAAAAAGAGAAAAACTAAATTTAAAATGTTGTCCTCGTAAATCTAGAAGAAAAACCACAGCGTGTTCTGTGTGGTCTGTTTCCAACATGACACGAAACGGCTTGTTGATCATTTGTACGGGAAATATCCGTACATTTGGACCAGAACAATTGTTAAAGAAAGATCCCTTTGAGGAATATCACATTATAATATTGTTTAGCCTTCAATCGAATTTTTTTTAGTTATTAATTTTTTGCCAGCACTGATCAAAGAGAACAATAAAATATCTTCTCCGGGAACAGGGTACCAAATAAAGTGTGAACTAAAGGTAGCAATTGAGCCCTTCTGAGAAGTCTTCATATTGCTTAATCTTCAATCAGTATTAAATATTTGGCAGAACCAGTCACAGAGAACAATAAAAGATCTTTTAAAATAAAACATTAACCGATCAACAAGATCAAACTCCAGGAACAAGATGACAATCTACTGACAGAGTACCAAAGAAGAGCGAAATTTAAGATTATCAAAGAAAATAGAGGGGTCCGTTGAACAGATTCCTAATTCCGAACATAAGAAAGCTAGGAATATGGAACAATTAATCGAATTCAAAATCTTGATATCAACTACATTCCAAAAAACAATCTTGATATCGACTTCAATTTCAAAATCGGAGCAGCCAAAGGCAGCACACTTCACGATCAATTACAATACGCAGCATATATTTGCTCTTACATTTCATCTTTGACGGCGAGGTTAAGCAGTGCGGCGAGGGCTGCCTCTTTAAATTCAGCTGAGTCACAGCTGAGCATGTCGACAAGCGGCTCCACTGCACCAGATAAAAAACGGCGGCACCGCTGCGATGTCTTCGTCAATCTTCGAATCTCCTTCGCCGCCTGCAGCCGGAACTCCGGGTCGTCGGATTGAACTAGGAGAAGCGCCTGATTGACGGGCGATGACGATAAAGAAGACAACGGCGAATTCGCAGTTTCAGAATCAGCCTCTGATCTCATGTTTGCTTTCTTTCTAGCTGTGGGTTTTGGAGAGGGAAAGAGTTCGAAGAAGATTTGGAGACGAGAGAAGCGTAGGCGTTGAGAAAAGGCGCGGAGGCGTTAAGCAACGGTTACAGGGGTGGTAGGGTTGGTTTTGGTTAGATTAGGGTGGAGGCTTTTTCAACGGCTTCTTCTGTGGTCTGGGCCAGTTTAGGTTGGTAGTTAAGTTCGGTTACTTTAACGTCAAATTCTTTGAGATTGCGTTTGATGTAATTAGGATTTCAAATACATAAATTTTAATTGAGTAGATCTCTTGTGAGACGGTCTCACGAATCTTTATCTGTGAGACGAGTCAATCCTACCAATATTCACAATAAAAAGTAATATTCTTAATATAAAAAGTAATACTTTTTCATTGATAACCCAAATAAGATATATGTCTCACAAAATACGATCTGTGAGACCGTCTCACACTAGTTTTTGTCATTTTAATTATATTTTTGTTATTCAGAGAAATAATATTATAGAATAAAACTATAATCGAAATTCATGAATTTTGTTCATTAGAATGAATTTCAAATTCACTCAATGATAATTTTATTTGAAATTCATTATATTTTGTATAACTAGTATATAAATACGTAAGATATACATTTAAAATTTGATCAACTGTTTCATTATTAAGAATAAAACTATAATCGAAATCCATGAATTTCGAATTCATCTCCACAAAGTGCACCTTAAATTAGTTGTTGATTCATCCGGAGTGATTTTCTCGAAATTAAAATATCATTAGAATATAAGAGTCATTCATATATTAATGTTGACGTCGTGTGATCTAAAAAGGGAGTAAACACTCTGATTCTTACAACAAATTTTTTGCCAATTTATTTGTTTTGAATTATGATGTATAAATTTAGAATTCGTTAATTAGATGTATTATAAGTTATTTATATAATTAGTCATGTTACCGGCAGCTATTATATCGGGCAGAAATAATGTAAGTCAAGTTGTAAATACTCTGCCCAATCCAATTTCACTTGCATCATACTCACAAATGTCAAAGAGATTCAACTTCAAGTCTGCCATGCCTTGATTTAAAAGAAAGTTGTAAATACCACATTTCATGTTATCATTAGAAAATAATCCAGATTCCCACTAAAACAATATGGGTGAAAGATCAACAACTTTCGGATTATGGTTAGATTGATGGATTCTATTTATTTATTTATTTATTTGAATCGAAAAATGCAAGTAAAATTTTAATTCATTTTATATCAAGTTAAATAGTTTTCGTAAGACTAAATTGAAAAGTAATAATTTTAATATAACCATGATATTTTTTTATGAATTAGATCGAAAATCTATCTCACAAAATTGATTTGTGATACTGTTTTACTATTGTTTTTGCGTTATTTCATGTGTTGAAACTAAAATTCTTAACCAATTTTGAGGACTTGTGGAGATTTTTTTTAAAAAATAAAGCATTCGGATAGCTGAAAAAATAATTTGATATTTACAATATATTCTAATTTAACAACATAGTTACGAATAATTGATAACGATAAATAATAATAATTGAATAAAGTAGAATTAATTGTTAGTTATTATTTTGAAAGTAGGACAAAAACGTGAGCGGCAGGATTCGAACCTGCGCGGGCAGAGCCCACATGATTTCTAGTCATGCCCGATAACCACTCCGGCACGCCCACGATGCTTGCAATATATAAAAAATATTTATATGTACAAATATTTTATTCATATCAAACTAGGCGAATTATTATAAAAATTAAAAGCACAGATTAAAAAAGTTAAATCATGTAGCTGAAAACTTTATTTTGCATAGTTTATAACCGATATCCGATACTTAACACAGTCAAATCGAGTCAATTATCGTCAAATACAAATTGGATTATTTTATTTCGGAAAAAATAACCTTGAATTCTAGTATTTTCATGATCAATAAAACAAATATTCCACAAAGAAAACATAGAATAACCTAAACAAATAATACTTATTTCTGCCTCAAGTCAAAAAATATTAGTATCTTTAACAAGGATTTAAATTAAGGCAGAGCTTCAATTGGATCGACACAATTTAACTTTGTCCGTGATAATTTTGTCATTTTCTTTGTAAAAAAGATTAGGTTTTATAGATTTAACAGACATATTTTCTTCTCAACATTTTATAATTTTTTTTATGTATAATATGTATACAAGTTAGTGTAAAGAATCATACACGCCATATATTTTACCTATAGCGAAACTTACCAACATCGAATGGATGAAAAAATTTATATTATACAATATCATATATATCTTAATTAACGACAATAACTAAACATGAATTTCGAGACATTAACTGATTTCCAAACGCTAGTTATTCCCGTGATCATTTTTAGTGAAACGACAAGGACTAGAATAACTTTGCTACATCTTTGACAAGTCCCCTATTCGCCCTGGCAAATTCTGTGAATTCATCAAAAGAAATGAAGCCATCTCCGTCGGTGTCGATTTCGGACATCATGCGCAGGATTTCCTCATTAGTTACAGATCCAAGGGTTTTCAGGACGTCTCCAAGCTCGGAGGATGAGACTTTGCCATCACCATTGGCGTCGAAACCCTTAAAAATTCGTTCGCGATCAGCAATGTCTTGTGGATCATCTGCCATTTTTGAGTTACGTATTGTTTCCTGGAAATATGTTGGTTGAAAAGTTGAAATGAAATAATGAGTTAGATTTGGAATATAATGTGAAGGATATATATGGTTCTGCTTTTAACTCGGTAAAAATGTGGTCTCTCTCGGCGATCCTTATATTTCTTCCAAGAAGTGGAAAACTATATGTGGATATAATTAAACTGGTTGAATTTGAGATGTTTGAATGTCTACTTATTTCCTTCATATAAAGATTGAATTCTCTTCCGGCATGTAAGATAAAACATATGATATATATATATATATATATATATATATATATATATATATATATATCTATCTATCTATCCCTCATATATCACCAAAAATATCTTGAGAAAACATTAAAGAACTATTCATTTTGATTACAAATGCTCTTCAAGAAGTTTAAATTTTTTATGAGAAAGGTTCTTGGCAAAAAATTGTATGAGACGGTCTCACATGTCGTATTTTATGAGACATATATCTTATTTGGGTCATCCATGAAAAAATATTATTTTTTATGCTAAAAGTATTATTTTTTATTATGAATATCGGTAAGATTGATCCGTCTCACAGATAAAGATCCGTGAGATCATTTGACCTAACAAGGCTTAAAAATCAAGATTAAGAAGCTCATATACGTGATTTATGAGTTTATGGTATAGTTTCAAAAAAATAAATAAAGGGATTTCTTTTGACTATCATTTACAAATACTAAAATTAACTAAAAAAAACAAAAAGAATGTCTAGATTCATAAAATATTTATTATATCTATCATTTCTTTATGCCAACTCGCTCTACTTCTTAATGGGGAATCAAGGAGTATGCAAAAACTTGTCCTGTGTATGTCGAGTAAAAAAATATACACTTGGACATATATACAAAATAACATTATTATAATGGTCGCCGGGGGATTAATTGGTTCTTAAGTGTTAGATATAGCTAGCTACACACGTACATCTAATATGATTTCACTTTAAATAAAATTTAATTTTGTGAATCACTATAATTTATATGGAATTAAATAATATTATAATGGGACAGCTGTGTTAGTCTTCTTTTCCATTTAACCGAAATACCTAAATTAAAATTTACATTCATTTCATTCTCCACGCGTATTCAAGCCACGTAACCCCCCACCCTCTGCTCTATAAATACCCAAAAGCACTATGGAAAGCCACGGCTCAAGGAAAATAAGAAAGCAATGGAGAAAGCAAAACCACTTACCCACCAACAACTACTGCAAATTTTCAACAAATACGACGCCAACGGCGACGGGAAAATCTCCCTACAGGAACTCACTGCCATACTCACCAGCCTCGGCTCCACCACCACCGCCGCGGACGAGGCGGCACGTGCGATGTCCGAGCTAGACTCCGACGGCGATGGATTCATCGACTTCAACGAGTTTAAAGCGTTCCATTGCCGCGGAGGGGACAGAAACAAGGAACTGGAAGAGGCGTTTGAATTGTACGACAAGGATAAGAATGGGAAGATCTCGGCGAGTGAGCTGCACGACGTGCTCGGCCGACTAGGGGACAAGTGCTCGCTCAAGGATTGCCGGAGGATGATTGGCTCCGTGGATGTGGACGGTGATGGGTGCGTTAACTTCGACGAGTTCAAAAGGATGATGGGAAGATCTTCGTGATTACTGACAGTTCAGTTTCTTGTTTTAACTTTCATGCATACATGTAAATTATAGTAACCAACACACACACACACACACATATATATATATATATATATATATACAAGTCTCAGACTTTCGTTAGGGTTTACTGCTTTTTCACTCAATAAACCATATATATCCACCTTATTCACTACCCTCGTACGTACATACGTAATTTCAAAACATATATAATTACAACACATATTCACGATATAATCATCCAGAGTTAATATATTTCGAGAACGGATAGATCAATTTTGATACAAAAAATATGTTTTTATATCCACATATTATAAGATTGTTTGCAACATCTAACAAAATGGATTATTAGATGGGCTTGGCAAATGGCTGAATGGCCCGTGAAGATGATAAAAATATCTACGAAAGTTGGATTTGGGAATCTTGAGTGGCATTCAGTCACTTGCCAAGACCATAAAATATTAATAATAATTATGAGATAAAGATGGGGGTTTGTCAAAGATTCATGAGTGGGTCTCATGTGAGACCGTCTCACGGTTTTTAATCTGTGAGACGGATCAACCCTACCCATATTCACAATAAAAAGTTATACTCTTAGCATAAAAAATAATATTTTTTCATGGATAACCCAAATAAGAGATCCGTCTCACGAATACGACCCGTGAGACCGTCTCACACAAGTTTTTGCCAAGATTCATATATCTTTTGACCACGTATCTTCATTAAGGATTAATGTTTAATATTGTAAAAAGGAATTTGATGAGTTGAGAAACTTTTCTATATTATGGATCCATCCAGTTTGGCATCCTCCTAACAATAAAATTCAGGCAATCTCGACTATCACAGATCATTTAAAAAAATGACTTGTCTTTCCTTGTAGCAGTTTGATCAAATAACCCAAAGAGTAGCACCAATATCCGAAACTGGGGCTCTAAACAAATATAAACGATTTTTAAAACGCATACAAGAGAACACATATTTAAAGAATCTGTCTTCCAAGTAGCAGGCTGGTATATGCATGCCATCAAATTAACACAAGAATAAAGGCAATCAACTTAAAGCAGAGAGTCAGAGACAGCTAAATGGGCAGGGCATTCACTTTTTTGAAACAAAAAAATAACGAATTTAATTTCTACTAGTTTCTTTATCAGAACCATTTCATTAATTGCCTGTGTCTGTCAACCGGCGATGCAATCAGCATCAGACAAAAGAAAATATTTATAAGAAAAGCATTCGTTTCCCAATTCATAAAATCTTTAACAAGCCACTCAAGCCACAGATCAAACACGGGAGCAGAAGAACAAAAGAACGAGAATAACAACTACGATTTAGCAAGCCAAGCAGAGAATTTAAGAGATTCAGTGCAGGACAAGGCAATCTTGAGGAAGACACGAAATAACTTTTGGTGAAGTAGAGTCAAAGTCACCCTCCTGTTGTATGGAGGCAGGTTCTTCTTGGGACAGCCGGCTGGTTACCTCAATAATATGCTCCTTCGCCTCAAGAAATTGGTCATCTGGTAGAGAAACCTCAGAGAGTAGTTTGCAAGCGTATTCTTCAGATGCTTCAACAAAATCCTTTCTCCGCTTCAGCACAATATGCCCACTCATTTCCCAAACGGCTGGGTTAACTTGAGTATCTAAAAGTTTGTGGTTTACTTCTCCACGTGCTTGCTTCTGGGCGTAACACTGGATATTCATAGAAGAGAAGAATATTCACTTTTTACACTTAGCACATAATAATGGTCATTAAGAAAGTCAAAAGTTAGCCTGAACTTCTTTAAGATGGTATCTTTAACATATATATGTTTAGGGGTGAGTATTCGGTTAATTCGGTTAAAAATCGAACCGAATTAACCGAAAATTTTTAGACTAACCGAACCGAACCGAATTTTCACAAAAACCGAATTAACCGAACCGAATTAAAATCGGTTATTTCGGTCGGTAACCGAATTAACCGATTTTTTTTTAAAAAAATTTAAATTTTAAAAATTATATATAAAATTAATAATTAATATTCTAAAAAAATTAAAATTTTAAAAATTATACATAAAATTAATAATTAATATTCTATTTTAATCATAATAAAACACTTTATTCGTAAAAAATTTAATTATAATATACAATATTAAATATAAAAATATTATAAATTATATTTAAAACATAATAAAATAAAATCAAAATTATTTATTTAATAATTCGGTTAATTCGGTTAAACCGATATTTTTTTACAAAAACCGAAACCGAACCGAATTAACCGAATTAACCGATTTTTGAAAATTTCGAAACCGAATTAACCGAATTAACCGAACCGAATTTCCGAATTAATTCGGTTCGGTCGGTTAAATCGGTTTAACCGAATTTTTGCTCACCCCTATATATGTTTGATATGTATCTTTCTGATCAACATGAAAATTGAAAACGATTTAGTGAGAAAAATCACCTGAGGTAGCAAAAATACCCTGTGGCCAAAATTGGAAATCAGTATATTGAAAGGAATGTTGTTATTCTGCAGGTAAAAGCAACAACTCGCAACGGCGTCAGATAACATACGCAATTTACATCCAGCTTCAAAAACAAAACCTCGCACAGGATAATCCAGTAGCTCGGAAACCATCACTCCAACTTCATTCAATCCCTTGCCGTTCATTATCGTGCAAGTCGGTGCTCTTTCTAATGGGAAAGGTACTGATAAGTAATATGCCTACAAACAATAGATGTTGAAATGATCATTAAGTGGCTAAAACTTAAGAGTTATATTACACGTAATCCCCAACAAAAACACAATGCTGCTCAATCACCTGAAAGTGAAGGTGATTGATAGTGGCAAATGCACCCAAACTGTTATAACCCACTCTAAAAAAGGGGTCTGATGCTTCTCTAGCTAAGCAAAGAGCAAGCAGGAGGCTGTTTGGGTCAATCTTCTGTTGCATGTAATTAAGAACATGGGGTATCAGAAGCACATGCCCGTACTCTATCGGGCTCACCTGAAAAACAAGTGCAGAATTATTTAGGTATCAGAAGCACATGCCCGTACTCTATCGGGCTCACCTGAAAAACAAGTGCGCAAATTATTTAAATCAAAGCATGTGGCATCGATGTTTACCAATTTCAGTCATATGGTAAAACAACTCACATTTATCGTAACCACTGTGGGTGAACTTTCCCGGGTGGATGCGGAGGCACTGGCACAGTAGTAAGATTTGTTTCCGGTGCCTGGCTCAAACCTAAAGAGCACTTCCTCTTGCCCCACTTTAGTGAAGTCAAAATTTGCTATCATCGAAGGGTTGGATGACCTTGTCAATACGAAATTCTGTTGGACGTTTCTTGAGATAGCGCCCCTCGTTCAGCTGTGCAATAAAACCATACTTCCCTGGAATGATCTTTGTCTCACAGGATGTTACGTCGTACCTAAAAAGTCCTCTACTCATGCGATCCTCCCACTGTCCAAACAAAAAATTGTTTAAAAAGGACATCTGAGAAATTCCTCCATCACTAAATTCACATTTATCTTCCGCAACTATGGAATGATCAGGATTCTTGAACTTGTAAACGGGTAACTTAGAAACTGGAAAAGGAAAAAAAAGAAAAAAAAAAGAAAATAAGTAATCTAAGTATAACTCAGACTTATCAAGAGGTTTCCTCACTGTTTGCTACTTCCTCGTAAACAAGAAATAAAAAGAGGCTAGATACAGTCCTAATAAAACATTTGACTTTATTTTTTTCCCAATAACCCTAGCAACCTTTCAGCGAAGCACATCAGCAAATCATCATACAACTTGAGTAATATAGGCTCGTGATTTTCTTTAGCTGAACTCCCAATACAATTAATTTAGCTCAACAAAAAATCTAGAAATTATCATCAAATAATGTCATAAATGCAGTGATATTTAATCCAAGAATATACCCGGCAAGCAGCAGCTTCCGAGGCAATTGCGGCCGCAGCTCAGCGTCACGCTTTTGTGGTCCTCCAATGGAGGATTCTCTTGATAGTTTGAAACCACAGTCGGCACCCTCTTTATAGTCAACATTTCTATCTATATGCCGAGAGAAAATTAAAATCAAGAATAGCAAACGAACATTCACTGCTTTATAATTAGTTTAAACGGGGTGTCGACTAAAGGAACGCAGCCTCCGCCGGCGAGGAAGAGAAGATCAGAGGGGCAGCCGCCTTCGGAGGGCAGAGCACCCCGGCCTCCGTGAGGAGATGGGTTCCTGTGCTTGTCGTCCAATGCACAATTAAAAGCCACCGCTTCCTGATATCGTTCAACCGTTGAAGCTTCAAAGTGGCAACCGATGAATCTAAATAGAGCCGTGATTGAAAATTTCCCCACCGAAAATTCTATCAAATTATTGCAAAATGGGGATGAACACAGGAAGATTTGAGTGTTTGTCCTAATTATGGGTTTGTATATTGAATGGAGGATATGGGGGCCGATCGGGACTCCGCTGGTTTCTCTCGTCACCACTCTTTAGAAGGCGACTATTTAGCGTGGCACTAAAAAAATTAAATTGAATAATTTTAAAAAAAATCAAATAAAGTTGAAGATTCGTTATTGGATTTGGATTCAAGATTTTGATTAGATCCATTAAAATCTTGGGCTAGTTCTGTTCAATAAAGAATCTTATTTATCAGAAATCCACATTTTGTAATTATGGGCTTAGTTGAGGGGATTGTGGGCCGGCCCACTTTAAACCACCGTTCTGCCGTTGTTACTTTAGCCTATTATTATTCTTGACATATGCGATGTCTAATGTGCATATAGTCTGTCCAAAAAATAAAAAAAAAAAAAAAAAAAAAATTGGAGAATGAATTTTTTTTTTAAAAAAATAAAGAGTAAAAAAATAATTTGGTATATAAGCTATTGAATATAGCTAGATAAATTAGTACAGTAAGTTATTCAATTACTACATGATTCAATTATGAAGTCAATTTTATTCTAAAAACAAATTGTTTTTATAAGTAGAATTACTCATACTAAATTCAATTAGATACATTTTTTCGGTCCTTTTAAATAGTATATTCATTTAAAAATTATATTATTATAAATGAGTATTATGCTTTTGTATTAAACTATAATTATTGTTCAACCCAAATATATCACAATAGAACGTATACTCTCATATGTAATATATTTTAAAAATGTTTTTAAACATGTAGTAAAATAATATTATTTTTTTATCTATATTATAATTATATATTAATAAAATTATCATATATATTTTAATATATAGATAAAAATATGATTGAATGCATTTCGGTGATGGAGCTATGAGGTTATATGTTCGGAAGACTAAAGCAAGCCTAATAAATATTTTATTTTTTCGAGATTTGAAAATGATCCGTTGAGAATTCGAAAAGGTTGTTCAACATAAAGTTTGTAGATCATGAAAAAACAAATCTTTTGAAAAAATAAAAAACTGTGTGTGTCTTACGGTTGAACCTACGATATGACGGCGTGCGAAAATTCTTACTTATTATCTCGATTTGCATGATCTGGTGTCCGGAATTTTTTAGATTATAAAAAAATTAACCAACATAGAAAAAAGAAATACTTTAGGAGATTTGATTTTAATTAATAATGTAGATAAATACTAAATGAATTAGATGATGCTCACAAGTATGTACGAAAAAATAATCGTGACCATATTACAATCTTGGATTAAGACTTGGGGTAGTATTCATGCGTAGCATCGACCAACCTATGTTGGACATAGAGTATGCATATTATTATATATTTAATAAATATACAGTAAATATTTTAATAATATTGAAGTCCAAGGTTTAAATCTGGCAAAGCTCTGTCCACGAGACAACACATTTATCATATCCACGATTATGAAATGTTCTAAATTTAAAGTGTGGTCTTTCTTGAATTCCTAAATGTAATTAAGTCATATAATTTTACAATTTTGCACAAATAAACCCATAGAACGGTTGTGAATTCAAAATTAGATGCTAAAAAATGAGCAAGGAATTGTAATTAATTAATTAAATCGTGTTTAATCTTTATTATCATGTTATAACTGTGTATAGCATACAAAAGATATTGTCTATTAAATACAATCAAGAACTTTTTAATTATGTCGAAATCACTGATGGTTTGATGAATTAAAAAAAAAAAGTGTCGACATCTCCATTCTTGGGAAGATTAGGTTGTCGGGATTAAGTCTAATATTTCGAAATAGCATTGGTTAAAGTAGATGAGGCCAATAAGAAACTAATATATTCTAGTTATTAGTTTAAACCATGCTTCGCTACCGTATTTTTTTAAAAATCTCGTGATTAACTTTTACTAAATAATTATAAAAAAATAATACAAAACAACCAAAAAAATGACTTCTAGTATCTTTTTTTTTCCTCATCTCTAGATTTAGCAAAATTGTGGTTAGATAAAAATTTTACACCTCAATAATTTTACATTTTTTTGTGAAAAAATTAAGCAACACAGTACAAGCTCTATAAAATCCATTGACACAAATAGTTCATCCTAGGATTCCGTCTGTTTTCTGGGTTTGGAAAAGATCAAGCTTTATAAATCAATACTCGATAAATTAATAAATTCTTTAAGATTATCTTTTTTTGGTCCTGACTTGGGTCAGCTTACTAATTAATTATAATTTTGATAAATTAATAAGATAATAATATTTTGGAAGACCCTGATATAAATCTATATTCCTCTCAATATAATAAATTAATAATAATTTTTGAAAATTATAAACATAGTATGACAATATAGTAAACCGTGATTATAATGTTGTTGTTTTTTTAATTAAAATTTAAATCTAGTTAGATTCATATCTAAATTTTTCTCATTACATCCAAAAACTCTAATATTACATTTTCAAATTGCAACAAAAAACTGTGAATAGTTGTTGTTGATATGAGTACTTCATCCCCATGATTGGTTCAAGAGATACTTGTACTCACATTCAACGATGAATTTTATTTGATTAAGAATATAATAGAATATCATTTTATTTATTAAAAATAATAAATTATAAAATTATAAGTGAGATTAAAATGAATTGTATTTAAAACAATTAGTTACCATGCAAAAGAATTGTATTTAAATTTTTGGAGAAATTGAAATTATACCATAAGGAAAGTTATATATAATGGCAATATTGTAAAAACGAGATTAAAATGATGAGATGGAGTGTTACTCATGACTCTTCTTAGAATGTAACTAAATTTTGACACTTAAAATTAACCAAGATGAATGATTGATAATAGTTGTTGGGGGTGCAAATTGCTTGTAGCTGCTATGAGAGCAATTAAAACATAACGTTTGAATTATTTTAAAATTTTAAATATTTGAGTTGTATTATTACTATTAACTATAACTTTCGATAAAATGATAGACGTTATCTTATTAAATTAGAGAAACATGAATTATTAAATTCTCTCTAAATTTGTCTTGAAAACACATTACTTACTTAAATGCATAAAACAAATTATTGTAAAAATATTATCAATTGGGACGGCCAATTCTATCCTACACCAGGTGAGGTACTATCATTTACTTTTTTTTTCTTACGCCTGTCTTTTTTTATTATTATTATTACATTTCACACTACTTTAACAAAAATCAACCAAACTAATTATTAAACTAATTTCGTTTAATGTATATAACATGTGTTATATCATTATATTATTATTATTATTATTCTCAAAATTTAAAACTTAATATTTTATATTTACGTGAATTTTTTTTTGATAGTAAAACTTTTACTTTTGAGGTTTGATATTTTCATTTCTATTATTCTTATTTTTGTGGTAGAATCATATGAAATGCAAAAAATCAATATTTTAAAATTTAATTATTATAAGAAATTCTATGTTCTACCCATTTATAAATGCTAATAAAATTATTGTAGATTTTTTTAAATGCTATACATGTATATATTATTTAGTGACATGGAGTAAATCTCCCGGATTAACTTGACCCTACCCCTGCGGGCACTGCCCGCAGAGGTCGATCTTACGGTTCTGATTTTTTCGAGTCAATTTTTTTATTTTTTTTTAACATGGAGGTGGGCCCGGATCACTCATGTGGAATGATCTGGGCCGTTCATTACCCGTGCAGGCAATGCCTGCACGGTAGGGTGAAACAAACCGTTCAAGTGGGACAATATGGATAATATATATTTGGAAAGTGGAATGATGTATATCTGTTGGTCTTGGTCCTTCAAATTTTTATGAAAATTGATATTTATATCGATAATCTTAAAATTAATATTTGACTAAGAAAAAAATATTCTAAATATAGCATAAAATAATCTTTCGTTACTAAAGATTCTTACTGGTTTAACAAATTTTAATTACGTTGGGTTCAGCCAATAGAAATTCGTCTTTACAGCCAATTAGGAGAAATACTATGATTGTGTAATATAAGGGGGTGTATTCAATCTAAACTTTTAATGACTTTTATGGAATTTTAAAATCTAGAGGTATTCAATTTAAACTTTTAATGACTCTATATATGTTTAGTGGTATTCAACATGGATTTTGGTAGAGTTTTAAAAAGTCATGTGGTATTCAAACTTGACTTTTTAAAACTCTACAAAAGTCAAGAGGTATCCAAAAAATCCATAGATTTTCATGGATTCTTATTTTATTATTCATGTACAAACCTTGAAGCCTTATGTACAATTGCAGAAAATATAAAATATTCTTCCACCTATACGATGGACTTTCTTTTTTGAAAAATACGCTATCTCTCTTCAATCTCAAGCCATCTCTAGGGTTCTTCTCTCTCTCAAAAAAATTTCTTCTATTCAAAGGTATTATTGGTAAATCTTGAATTTATTATATTGTCAATATTTATGTGTAAAAATAGATGAATTGTTGTTTTTTTCTTGAATCATTATGATTATTGTATTTCATAAATTGTTCATTTTAATAAAATTTTATTATGAACTTATAAAAATATTGTTCATTAATATGTTGAATTGACATAAAGAATTGAAATTTTGATTTCAATAAATTGGATAGTTCATTTGTCGTTTTTCACAAATTAAATTTATTTAACCTTTAAATAAGTAAAATTTATTTACATTTTCATAAATAAAAAAAAATTATAATTTAATAGGTTATACATGTCCAATAATTATTTAAAAGAAATTAATAAAAAAATAAATCACAATTATAAAAGTTTCCAAAAGTTTACAAAAGTCTACAAAAATCTTGAAAAAAAGTCTATAAAATATGTTTTACAATTCCATCAGATTCTATAAAAGTCGATCAAAATCCATCAACTCCACAAAAGTCCACCTTTTAAAAAAAATCATTAAAAGTCATTAAAAGTTTAGATTGAATACACCCCCCTAAAAGAAACATTATTTTATGGACTTTCCCTTTTTATAATGGACATCGTTTTCGTGTGCCCCTATATTTAACGACTCCACAAACTTTTAAAAAGAATAAACAAATAAATTATATAACGCAGATCTTAAAAACACAAGTTTGAGTATCAAACATCTGACGATCAAACGTTAAAGAATTTTCTTATTTCATGGTCTCAATTATTGTTACTTTTTTTAGTGATAACTGATAAGGTTGGTTTGGTACGGCCAGGGAGATAATATTATTTTGTAAATGTTTTGATAAATTATATCATTGATTAATATGTGCACAAGATCATGGAAGATATGAACGATAATAAATTCGTTATCGATTCAAGAAATGTTTTTAATGGATGGAAAGATTATTAATTACTTTCCTAATTTTAAATGAAAAAAACTTAAATATTTTTTTCAAAAATATTTAGACAGACATAATTTTTATTTTAATAATTGACAATACATTGGGAGAAGTTCAAGCGATATAACATATAATCTATCTTCTTTCTTATTTTTATGATGTGAGCTAAGATTTATACATTTGTTACTCTTCGTTTTGTACTTGATAAACCCTCGGGGAAACGTAATAGCCTGCAAGCCATGAAACAATGTTGGACAAGTTCTGTGCAACATACTTGGCCTAGAAGGTATTGATATGAGGAATCGAACCTATGACCACTGGTCAAATATTCACTTATTCCATGAAACATCTTTCGGTGATCCTAATATTGGTTGCTGAAAGCACAAATATAATACTCCCTATAAAGGCGCAGCTGAACTTTGTTCACGTGAAAGTCCTAAAAATCAGCCAAAAACTCACTGTACTGTGGTTGTCATTTTTAAGGTTCGTAAATTTACTTAAATGGGAATAAAGTTTTTCCCTTTATAGAAATATTAAGGAAAGACTAAGATTCCCACGTGTCAATATTTTATAAGCTACGGCGCCATTGATCCTAGAGTGGCTAACAATTATAATATACACAATACCCCACTTTTTAAGGACAATTTTTGGTAAAAAAAAGAAGAAAAAATCGATATGTTTTTGTAAAGGGCTTGACTTTGATTCGAAGCTCTATGATAACAAAGTTCTTTTAATTACCTTATTTCATTGCGTAGCCTTCGTTTCTAAGCTCAAAAAAGATCAAAATTATGTTGAAAAGTTTACTCTTAATAATTGGATATAAGAGCTAATTGTGTTTAGATCTAACTTCATTCTCAGAGAAGCCTGCAACCCTAGTTGGGGATCTTGATATTGGAAGATGGGGAGAGGAAAAATCGCAATAAAAAGAATCGATAATTCTACGAGTAGGCAAGTGACATTCTCCAAGAGAAGGAGCGGGTTGCTAAAGAAGGCCAAGGAGCTAGCAATCCTTTGCGATGCAGAAGTTGGAGTCATCATATTTTCAAGCACTGGAAAATTGAATGAATTTTCAAACTCCAGGTTAGAAACTGGTTCTGAAATGTTTTGAGATTGTTATTATTGCGCTTTGTTTCATGTTATGATTATTTAAATTACTCTGTCGACAAAGATATGTGTGTGCTAGCTTTTCTATTTAAAGCTTGTACGAATTTTATTCAGAGTGGACAAATTAGTACAACATTCAAAATATATATGTTTGATAATCATATTTAAGATTATCAAACATATATATGACGATTTCATGTCTCGATTAGGAATAAACAGCAGTAGGAGCAGATTCAAAATTTGATTTCATACTGAAAATGTGCACATATATAGATTGAAAAAAAAAAATCAAATTTACAAATTTTTTTTCCTTGATTTTGATTTCTGAATTTTATCAGCATGAAATCGATAATTGAACGATACAATGGAACGAAAGAGGAACACTATCATCTGCTTAATCCAGGTTCCGAGATCGAGGTATGTTTACTTAAGGCTCACATCTATTGTTAATCAGAGGCATTTTTATTTAAATTCAATTTGAATCTAATTTTATGACGACCAATTATTGCGATCCATTAAGGGTTCGATGATATCCGATTAGAAGCGATTGAAACTAAATGAATACGAGGCTAGACCATTTTACGTTCGATCCTATTCCAAAATAGTGAAATTTTTAAAGAAGTCATAGTGTATGGTTAACATTCCTAGATTAGATTAAATTTAGCTAAACAAACAATAGGAGTAAACCAACTAGATTTGTTCTAGTAATCAATTCAAAACTAATCCAGATAAATTTAAATCGAATATTTAGCCTCTTTTACTAGTGAGATACATATCAATACTACGCAGCACCTTGTTGTGTACAACACCATATCCATTTCAAATTTTTAGGACGTGAAAGAATATTATTTTGAACCTGGCCGTGAGGCCAAATCTATATATCTATAAATATATGAGTTTCATTTGCGAGCTTGCTATTATGACATCGTGTTTTGCATTTTAACATAGTTGATGGTGTTGTTTTAGTCATTGTCACTGTTAAGGTTAATATGATTTAATTCATTTAGTAGTTATCATTCAATTGTATTCATGTTGGTAGAAATTGATATCTTGTGGTATTATTTTTGGTTCATGCCTTTATTATATTCTTGTGACCTTTAGTATTACCTTTTGTGTGCTTCATTTAAGTACATCGTTGTTTGGGCTTTGGTAAAATCTATTATGCTATTAATTTATATTTATTATTTTTATTTTATGAATGATATTTGGATGAAAAAAATCTTTTATGATTTGACAGAGTTGTTATTATGTCATAATCAGGTTGATTGAAAAGTTTGTCATATGAACAAGTGGGCATATATGTTAATTTATGATCATGATGCTATTTTATTAATTGTGTTTTGATCGGTTTAGATCGACAAATACTCTTAAACATGATGTTATTCAAACGATTTTAAACAATATCTAAATTTCGTAATTATGTTTTGATCGTTAGTCAACCACGAGTAACACACGTGCACTTTTCTAGTTCTCTATATATACCAGTTATAAACCTTCAGTTATGGTTATAATCTCGCATTCAACGTTTTGATGAATAATTCCTATCATTATGAACTCGTTCAACTAAATTCGTTAAGTTGGGTGATCGATTGGCTAGTTTTCTTTCAACTTAATCTAGTGTATGTTATGGATAATGTAAGAAGTTGTAATGTAAAAATTTTCGCTTGGACTTACGAAGAAAATGGGAAAGAAATTAAGTGTAAAATTTAATTACATTCCCTAGCTAATTACAAGTCTGTTGAATTCATTTCATTTTTCCAACTTTATTTGAAATATCATACAGAAAAACGACATGAAAATCAATTTTTTTAAAAAATATTGCTCTTTCTATCAACTTACTGCTGAAAAATCTTGATGTACATTCCAGCACTATAAGTTGCCAATTATACTATTATCACCAAGTTACATTACATTGATTTTCCAAGTAGATATTGTAATTCGAAATAATTATCAATTAAAAATTTGTAATCGGTTAACTGAAAATTATATGAAATAAACGTAATTCAAGTCTATATTTACGCATTCATATGCAATCAAGTTACATGATAACTGTTGTTTTTAATTACGTTTATTATTTTGTCTTCCTTTTTTTTTCGAGTCTGATTTGTAATTGTAGAATGATACAAATTTCCACCGTACATGCTTATGGATTAACAAGTGCAAGTGCAACTGTGGTTGTTAGTTTTGGCAAAGGGAGACTGCAGTTCTAAGGCAACAATTACAGGATTTGAGAGATAATCATCGGTAAATTCCTGCTTCCAACAATATAATAGTAATTATGAAATCATTTTACGTACTATAATGTACTTTTCGTTATATTTATTTACCATGGAAATGACAGGAGATTGATGGGAGAAGAACTTCATGGCTTGAATGTGGAAGAACTACAGAGATTAGAAAACCAACTGGAAATGAGTTTGAAGGCCGTGCGCGTTAAAAAAGTCGAATTTCAAACCCTTGGATTTTAATTGAAAGGACTTGAGTTGTATATATGTGTGTGTGTGTGTGTGTGTGTGATTAATTTTAAAAAGAATATAGAGCTTATACAATATTGATAATGTATTGTGGTTTGCATATGCAGGAGCAGATGTTGACAGAAGAAATTCATGAGCTACGTAGAAAGGTAAATTTTAAATATATCCCGCATTTAGCATTACAAATTTACTCTGGTTATCTTTAAGCTATAGTAAGATAGAATTCAGCATTAATTAGGTGAAGACGATTTAATATTACAATTATGTACAAAATTTTGAAATCGAAAAAAGTGATTATCCAATCAACGCATAACTTTGTTTGTTTTGGATTAATTTCAGGGAACTCTCATACATCAAGAAAATGTGGAGCTCTATAAGAAGGTAAATCTTGCTAAACTAATTACAAGTATATATCCATGCAAAGTGAAACGTATAATTGTGCTATCAATACATGCATGAAGATATCTCCATCTCTAAAAATCAAAACACGTCGCGCCGTCTTTCTCTCTAAAATCTTGGGCGGCCCATGAGAACTTGATCGATCAATTTTTCTGCAACTCTTACATGTATCAGGCATATGGAGGGAATTTATGTGCAGCAAATGGAATTCCTGGAATTGTTCCCCACAATTTCACCATGAATAAGGAATTGGATGGATTGGTGGAGCTGCAACTGAGCCAGCCTAGCCCTGCAACACAGAGTTCGGGAGTAGCATTAAGAACATCAAGAGAATCAAGGTAAAGTTCGAGTATGAAACTTCATATAATCATGTCCTATTTATGGGAAATAATGCGACTGTCGATACATGTATGTAAAATGATTCCATGGATTTGCCAAGTTGAATAAAAAAAAAACCCTCTTTAGCTAGTAATGAAAACACATTGGATATCGTTGCTTATGGTTGAGCTAATTAATCTGGTATAATACGAGCTTCTTAAATTTTTGTATTTTACACATGGCTGGTGTTGATTAAAAATATGATTTCGTTAAAATAGACAATAATCTTTTGAGTAGGTCTCTTGTGAGACGGTCTCACGAGATCTTTATCTGTGAGACAGGTCAACCTTACATATATTCACAATAAAAAGTAATATTCTAAGTATAAAAAATAATATTTTTTTATGGATGATCAAAATAAGATATTCGTCTCACAAAATACGACTCGTGAGACTGTCTCACACAAGTTTTTACCTAATCTTTTTGCTTTTGGTTTTGTACTCCAAGCATCGCCAAAAGTATGTAAGTAAAGATTTGCGATATGTTGAACAAAAAACTTTAACTTAGTGTAACAAGATTAGCTAGCCAAACCGGTGTGATGGGTCTCCTCTTGAATGTTTCAATATTTATATATTTTTTGTCTATATTATATTATAAATATTTTTTCTATTGCTTTACTAATATACTGCTATTTAATTTGATGCCTTATAATTAACTAACTATTGAAAATATAACAATCCATTTATATATACACTAATTAAATAAGAGTAAAATTGAAAAGTTGTTCGTATAATTGCTATTTCTAGTGAATTTCTTAAATCTTTATTAAAAAAAACACGTCTATATAATTAGGTCGGATGCAGTACAAACAACTTAACTATTATTATTATTACAAAACTAGATAATAAAGACAAATTTGAAGTCTGCCTTTTTTGTTTTGTTTTTGTTTTTATTTTATCATTTCAAATTACACAATCATGACTTTATTAATATATATTAAATTAAAAAAAATCAGAACGTTGGTACACTATTAACTAATAAAAGCATGCCAATAAACCGTATATAAATTAACGTGATTTTTTTTTCCATTGTTATTATTATTATTAATATTTTCTACTTTCTTGTGCGAATTTTCCGATGGACTCGAAAGATGACGAAATTAAATACTGATAACTCTAAGACACAGTAGACTATATATCAATATACTGTTGTCGTGACTAAAGCAAAATTTGGACTATTATATTTTTGGACTTTGTAAATAGAATATATTTGTATAAAATCATGGTATTAATAGGTTTGTCGGGTGCTACTTCAACTAAAATCAGATATAACAGCTTTTACTTTCTGCAGAAAAAAGTTCAGATCAAGATTCAATGGTACTTCTCAAAAGGCCAGTATATGATAAATTTAGCACCTCCGTCAATGATTTTATACTGATAGTTCACCCACCTTGCTATTCATGAGTCTGTCACTATTTTGATTGTGATTAAACATGTTTAAATTATTTATTTTTAATAGATGATTGATATTTTATTGATAAATCGTGTCAAAACTTTTTAAACCAAATCCAGTTAGAATTGGAAGAACGGAATTAACAATCGGATCTTGAAACTTATGCGGGCTCTTGTTGAAATCTGTTTTCATTGAACAAAGCTGTCCTACTGCTTATTTTCAATTTCAAGAAAAAAACCAACTTCTAACACTCAATCCGAGTTGCATGGATCGGACTGTATATGTGTTTTATGTTAATCAAACAAGAGTAATTTTGATCTGTTTCGTTCATATAAAATTTGGAGAATAAGCGTCACATTATAAATCCGAGTATATGTGGTTATAATCTGTAACCCTCTTGAAAAAGCAGTGGATCTAAGTACTGATCCAAATATTTCGAAGCGAGAGTTTAATACCAATCACCACGTATATAATACACAAGGAGCGGCGGAGGCACCGCCTAAAATCTTGACATGCTCGTCGACAGCGCGTACACCTCCTCATCTCTGTGGCAGCCATCGTCGAAATTCTGGGAGTAACTTAAGGCGTCGTACTGGAAATTGAGGGGCTTGTGCTGCCCAATAATGCTGATCTTGCTTTCGTTCACGATCTTACGGAGGAGTTTCCGCAGGCGACGGTTTCGGAGGCCGCCGCCGACCTTGTCCAGGCTTGGGGTGATGTGGGAATAGTCTTCGTGCACGGGGACACACGACGGTGACATACAGCTGGCGAGGTAGGAAGGCCGCCGGTAGAGTACATCGCCGCCTCCCATTGTGGAGGAGAGAGTGCGATGGTGGTTTGGCGAGTTTGTTAACGTAGGTAAGAATTTGCGTGTTGTGGGGAGGGAACGTAGCATCCGATTTGGGGGATATATGTTTATCCTCGCTTGGTGCTTTCGGCATCCAGTTTTTAATATTTTTATATTTTTTTATTTGATTGATAATTTTAGATGCTATTTTTTTAAAATAATGTCAAAGACAGAGATATATTGAGATTTTGTTATTATATCGTAAAATTTTGTATTGAATTTATCATGAAATTTTGATAAATAAAATTTTTGTATTGAATCTTTTATGATTTAAAAATTGTTGTATTAATTTAATTGTACATGTAAGATTACTTTTCTTATTACAATTTTCACATGGTGTTTTGCATGACATATTTAGTTAATTACCATTTCACGTTTGTTTTGTTTAGACTTTCTCATAAAGAAGTGTCAAATCCTTACACAGGCACGTATGCATTATCCAATATCTGAAATATGTGTGAATATTAAATTAAATATAACAGTGTATACTATACTACACATTTTTTATTGGAAGAAAATATATTTGTCATGTTTTCTATTTATCATGTTGTTGGTAAATTCACATTTCATATTTGTAGTTCACTCATTTGCACTAATTTAAAAATTTAGTCATTTTCATAGAATATATTGGTGTGAAACTGAAAATAAAAAATATATAAATTAGTTCAAATATAGTTGACAAGATGGAAAGTAACAGTGTCAAAACGGACTAGCGAGATTGATTGACCCATAACCCACCTCAACCCACCATTAGGGGGCAGGGCGGTTAGCCCGTCTTTTAGATGGTTGGGAAAACATCAATCCAACCTATATATTTTTGGCAGCGAGCGGGCTTATTTGCAATTTGGCTGGTTAGAGCGGACTGACCCACAACCCATCATTAGGAGGGTCGAGCCGTCATTTGGTGGATTGAAAAATGTCAACTCAACTCATCTATTTTATATGATGAGACAAAACAAACCAACGAATCTAGCTCATTTTGACAATTCCAGTGAAAAGTAACAAAAGTGATTTTGGTATTCGTATATTTCTGGTATGTTTGATATATTTATTGTTATGTTTTCATGACATTCCTCTATCTAGTACTTAGTCTAAAAGTTAAATCTTTAATTAATGAGTATATCTTTTGAAATCATTTATTTACTTTCTAAAGTATTTGTTATCTTATATTTGCTAGTAAAGTAATACATCAAATTTTAACATTAATATTTGACATAGCCCAACACAAGACTGCTTCCAGATCCTTGTTCATTGACGAAAGTGTCGCGCCATTAATTGATGATTAATTTAGGCTTGAAATTAGCTAGACTTTACACAGCTGCATTTATAGCAAATAATAAATGCGCATAATTGGGTATTTCTCGTCAAAAAATGGGGGAAAAATTGGTTAAATAAATATATAATGATTTTAAAATACGTTGAATTATGTATCTTTTTCACCCAATCATAGATGTTTATTTTTGAAGAGGTGTAGGGACTCGTTGCTGAAACCTCACAAGGCAGTATTTATTACTAGTTGGTACTTGGTTGATTAATGCATGAGCTAGCATAAATTTTGTTAATTGTAATTTAAAGATCAAAGTTTATTTAAATACATGAGTTATTGATAATGTACATTTCATTTACAAATTTCTTTAAATAATGAAATTGGTACTTATACAAAAATTGATTATTTTAGCCTGACCTAAAATAATTTTGTTCCCGTCAAACAATTATTGCCGTTATTCTCCCAAATTTATATATTATTTTTATTCAAGCTCAAAATTAAATACTATATATTTACCCGACATAAAATTTAGAGTTTTCCATTTTCTAGGAATTTGTCAACTATTTTTTTGTTCTACGAGATGTGGACACCAGTTACATAAAACAATTTCTAAACACTCTTCCGTGTCTATTTATTCCTAAGTTGCCTTCATCGATAATCTTCCTCAGCCTTAAGCAAAAGGTAACAGCGATGAGTGATTTACATATGTATGTAGGAGTGACTTTCATGAGTTTCTTGACTGATTGGAATTTCAAATAAATTTTACTACAATTTTTTCAATTTGCGTATAAGACAATGATGTATGACACTAATATTTTACAAAACTTGAATCAAATATTGAATAAAATAATAATAATAATAATAATCAATCATTAATGTCTTATTATTTACGTGAGCGGAGTTATTCTGATATAGTTAATCTTCGACCATTTTTCTTTGTAAACAAGAATAACTACAAAATAATAATTTTTTTATTATATAGTAGGGGGATGGGGTCGGACAAGTTATGTAGGAAGCATGTGATCATTGGAGTACAAAGAAGGGTATTGCCAGCGCTGTATCCTGTCCGGTGGGGGACCTCCATTATTCTCTCAATTTTACATATTCCAATATAGACATCGATTACCGGTTGGACCAAAGGATTCTTTGCAATATAAAATATTTTCATGAATCTATCCGAACATAGAATGTACCCAAACCCTGCAAAGGATCTTCTAGCTTTTCGGGGATATTCTCCCCTTTTGTTGCGGAACTTCTAGCGGTTCGAGAGGCCATTTTGATAGCAATGCATAATCACTGATCCAATGTCATCATTGAAACCGATGCACTTAACGTGAGATATATTGTCTGCTTCAAGCCGTCCCAGTTTGCAGCGGAAGCACCGATTATTTCATGTATCATCAACCAATGCACACAGGCTTCAAATTGGGAAATCCGTTTCTGCCGATCGAACATTCCACACTCATTGGCTACTCATGCTTATTATCTTAATGCATGCTACCAAAGAATTCAGGGATTGTCGCCCTTTATTTTTAAGCTCTTTTGCAAACCATGATTTCAGATTATATGAATGAAATACATATTTAGTCTAAAAAAATAATAGATGCGAGTTATATCCATGGGATCAACCACCTAATACATTAGCCCGATATTTATTCAATGTACATCGAAAAATAAAAGGCGCGTCTTAAAAAAAGTGAGATCGATCACTCCTTAAATTTGTTTAATTTTTTTTGTTTTTTCAACTTCTTTAAATTATTAGCCCTGTATTTGTCAGTGGGCCAAACCAGCCCCGAGATTATGATGCCCTGGCCTGGTAAAGCTACAACTCGCGACTAATGTCAACTATCTGGGACCTCATTGGAATTTCAATTTGATATTATTTAGATGAGCTGGACCGACTTTGGGGCCAGATTGTAGCGTTTACTACCTAGCCAAGCCCAACAGACTCGATCTGATTATTGAAATTTAGCGTTAGTTACTCCCTATCCAATGCTATCCTAAGAAACTAAATCAACTGACAAAAAAAAACTTAATAATATAGTTATGTTAATGTAATATAACCAACACCATTATTGTTTGATTGAATAAAAAAAATTATGTGTGCAGTAGATGCACGTCTCGTTAAAATAGTTGTCCAATTTCTTGTCATACCAATCTTGCTGTTTGTTATCTTACCGACTAATTGTATCTCGGTAGATGAGATCTTATTTATGTAAGGACTACCCCCACTTTATTTCAACCGATAAGATTTTACCATACATATAATTTAAGAAAAAAAAGATCTTATATATACATACATAATATGGACAAATCTTGATCAGAACAATATCCACTTAGTTAAGATGAAATTAACCAATATCTCGATCAATCCAGCCCATTTGTTTCCTAAAACCCAATTCCCAATTTCCCTTCTCTCAAATCCCGTCCTTGTTCCCTTTGGTCCTCTTCCTTTTCCTTCTCCCTCTGCCTTCTCCCATCACGCTCCAACGTTCTTCCCAAGTCAACCACTTTTAAGCCTCGCACCGGTTCATTTCCCCCGGTTCGATCGTTCCCCGGCTCCGCTTCATCAATGGTGTCTCGCTCGAGTGACGCGATTATGGATTCGGAGTCCGGAAGTAATCCGCTCTTGGAGGAGTTTTACTTCCCGCCCTTCGATTCGATTCTACCCAAGCATGTCCGTCCCGGCATCCGCGCGTTGCTCAAACAGCTTGTAAGTTATTGACAAATGATTTGTTGGTGTTTGAGCTACATTATGTAAACGGTGATATGTGAATGAAGACGTGCTAAAAATGATGTGCTCTTTTTGTGAGTTATACTTGCGGTGTCTTTAATTGAATTTTGGAATTGTAGGAATTAGAGCTAGAGGAACTGGAGAGAACAGTGGAACCTACATGGCCTAAACTGGTGGAACCACTGGAGAGGATAGTTGACAGGATGGCTGTGGTGTGGGGTGCGGTCTCGCATCTCAAGGCAGTTAAAGATAATGCGGACCTTCGTGCTGCCATTGAGGAAGTCCAGGTGCATATTGTTGCTTTTGTTTTTGTGATTTAATTGTGTATGGCTAGTTTTAGACAATATTTTTGTCGCTAAATGTTTTTCTTTTCTTTTCTTTTCTTTTCTTTGTTACTCTCTAGCCGGACAAAGTAGCGTTTGAGCTTAAGTTAGGTCAGAGTAAGCCTATTTACCATGCGTTCAAAGCTATTAGAGAATCGTCTGAATGGGATACCTTGAGTGATGCTCGAAAAAGGATTGTTGAGTGTAAGTATTTGCAACCATTCTATTTTAGTATTTCAATAGTTATGATCTTCATGTGGAGGTTTTGATTTGGGTTGGTGTGGACTGAATTGCTTTCTCGTGGTTGGATTACTTTACTGTTCCATGTTAACATTAGAGGTTTGATTTTGAATGTTGATCTTAATACTTCTCACTGACCTGCTTTCGCAGCACATTTAAAGGATGCGGTTTTGAGCGGTATTGCCCTTGGAGATGATGAAAGAGAGGAATTCAACAAGATTGAACAGGTATATTTCATTTTCTGAGGATGCTGGAGGCCATTTGATGGATGGAACTATTGTATTTTATGCTACTTAACTGTAAATGTCAAATTAACTCTGGAATAATATTGGTAGCTTATGAAAGGGAACATTTTTTATAAGTTTATGAACCCGCCTGTTCCATATTGTAAGAGCCCACAATCATTGTGGATTTGTTATTGTTGTACTGGCGTAAATTGTGAAATGACGCCGATCTACTTTTTGTTCACTTTTTCACTTTTTCAAGGTTACTCTATGCTTTTAGTTCAATTTCCCATATTTTAAAGTATTATCTATTATCTATTTTAAGGATCATTAATCTTGTCTCTCCAAATGACTGTGAAGGAATTGGCAAAACTATCTCAAAAATTTGGAGAGAATGTTTTGGATGCGACGAAGAAGTTTGAAAAATTGATAATAGAGAAGAAAGACATCGAAGGGTTGCCAGCTACAGCTCTCGGGTTGGCTGCACAAACAGCAGTGTCCAAGGTATTTATATAATTATGTCAATGAGTTAAGTAATAGCTCTAATTTGTGAATTGGAATATTGGATATAATGTCATCTAGTGATTACATTATGTGTTTCACCTATTGATTACAGGGACATGAAAATGCTACTGCAGAGAGTGGGCCATGGATAATAACATTGGATGCCCCAAGCTTTATGGCAGTTATGCAGCATGCTAAAAATCGAACACTGCGTGAGGAAGTATATAAAGCCTATGTAGCCCGTGCTTCTAGTGGAGATATGGATAACACATCAATTATTGACCAAATTTTGAAGCTTAGATTGGAAAAGGCTAAGCTTCTCGGGTACAATAACTATGCAGAGGTATGACTTGTTATTTTATTTATCAGTCTGTTGGATATGTGTGATTTTGTAGCTTTATCAGGTAAGTATGGAGACCAAGATGGCAACTGTTGAAAAGGCAGGAGAGCTCCTCGAAAAACTACGTAGTGCATCTTGGGATCCTGCTGTTCAAGGTACAGCCTTTCTGAACCATGCAAGTGTGCTTTTTTTTTTTCTCCTTATTTTCTTCCGGGAATTTTGTTAGCATTTTTGGTATAAGTAAAATAAATGAGAGACAGAGGGAAGGCATCTGGTGATATACTGAGTTACACACACGCTACATGCCCAACTTCCCATCTTCAACATTAATTTAACAACCCCTCACTGTGTTTCGTGAAAATAGAAAAATGAATTGTTCTTTGTTTTCTTAAACATCGAAAGAATGATGATGCTTTGCAACATTTATCAAAATCTGAGTAGCGAACAATAGTTGAAAAAACTAGTTCTTAAATATGAGATTAATCTATGCAAGTTTTTGGAAAATGAGCATTTTCCATCTTGTTAATGTTTTCGGTAGCTCTAGCTCTTTTTTCCATTGTTTTTTGTTATTTGTAAAGCAAAATATTGTTCTCTGATCACCATTTACTGGATAATTTGTTTTTCCTTTCATAATCTTTTCAGATATGGAGGATCTCAAAATTTTTTCAAGGAACCAAGGAGCACCAGAAGCTGATAACTTGAACCATTGGGATATTAGCTTCTGGAGTGAGAGACTTCGTGAATCTAAATACGAAATAAATGAGGTGTTGTGCTCCTTTGGTTTAATATCGAGTTATGTTTATGTAGCTTCCTTATCGAAACATTTTTTGTAATATTCCAAAGCAAATTTTTATCTTTTAAATCTCCTTTTTTCCTTCCTAGGGAATCAATGATATTATTTATCATCTTATTTTATTTAATACAGTTATATTCTGCCAGCAGAGGGAACAGGTCTTAGTGTTACACATTTATTTTTTTGTAGAATTGTAGTCCTAAATTGTATGGACGAAGTTGCTGTGTGTTCATGGTATTTATTTGGTATTGGAAGGGCCTCACTATTTCCTTGTTTAGGTCTCTTTGTAGTATTTTTCCTTTATATCGATGTCCTACATTTTGAAATTTCCAATTTATAGACAGTTGTTGGAATGTTCCCTTTAAATATTAGTTTTTGAAGGTGCATTTTCTATTGAACAGAGTCCTTGGTTACTTTGGGTTTTGGCTTCTCCTTTAATTTTTTACACCACCGTCTCTTGTTTTTAGTGCCATTTGCCTTTCTCAAATAATAAGCTTTTTAGGTGGGTTGCCTTTTCTAATATCAACAGGAAGAATTGCGTCCTTACTTTTCATTGCCTAAAGTTATGGATGGTCTTTTCAGTCTAGCAAAACACCTGTTTGGGATCAATATTGAACAGGCAGATGGTACAGCTCCGGTATGACTTTCCATCTTCTTTACATTTTGTTTTCTTCCAGGGAGAGTTTTTAGCTGGTGGTGCATTTTTTCCATCTGAATAGCCATGATTATAATCAATAGGTATGGAACAGCGACGTTCGGTTTTACCGCGTTAATGACTCTTTTGGCACCCCACTTGCGTTCTTCTATTTTGATCCATATTCTCGTCCGTCTGAGAAACGAGGAGGAGCATGGATGGATGAAGTGGTAGGTCGAAGTCGTGTCATGTCGCGAGATGGTTGTACTGCTAGATTGCCTGTTGCTCATATGGTTTGCAACCAAATGCCACCAGTAGGGGACAAGCCAAGCCTTATGACGTTTCGTGAGGTAGAAGCGCTCATATTTGCTCATAGATCTAAACTCTGGTTCTTAAAATGACTTGACCGTGAAATCATACTAGTTTACGGGCCGACTAGGCTGGCCCTGCTCCACCAATTTGAACATAATGCTTAAAGCGAGGCCTATTTTTGTGCCTATATGATGGATGAAATATTATTCAATCATTGATATAGGTTCTATCCTTGTTAAAACTGGCCTGTCAGCCTCCTATTTGATTACTGAATTTAAAGTTAGCTTTTTATCTGATTATTGACACCTTAAATCATTCTTATTTGTTCTAACATATCCAATTATGCTCCAGAATATATTCTACCTCATATATGCAGGCATCATTTGAAACAAGAAGCTTACCTCTTGATTATGATGCACTAGGATATGATTTGTTTTTCTCTAACTTTATATGTTTAAATGAGTAATTTTGTTTTTTATAATTTAATGTTAGGTTGAGACTGTCTTCCATGAATTTGGTCATGCCCTTCAGCATATGCTAACGAGGCAGGATGAAGGTTTGGTTGCTGGTATAAAGAATGTAGAGTGGGATGCTGTGGAATTGCCTTCCCAATTTATGGAAAATTGGTGCTACCATAAGTAGGGATTTTGTCTTGCAACTGTCCACCATGGGCTTTAATTAATTTTCAATTTACATTTCCTCTTATTGAATGCGTGCTAGTGCAAGTTCTCTGAGAAAATCATCTGGTTGTTTTTCTTCTCTCACAAGAGCAGCTGTAATCTGGTTTGCACTGCGAGTGGACGGGAATGGGCATTGCCATGTTAAAGTTCCAAGCTAAAATGGATGTATAACTACAACGCCATTTTTTCAGCTGTCGCGTAACGGAACGGCGATTTCGTGGCTGTTGCAAAACGTTTTTTTACAATTTTTTCAACCTTTTCCTTTTTTAAAAAAATCCATTAAAAATATATCAAAATTTCCAAACCATCTTAGTAATTCTGTTTTTATTTTTTAAAAAACCACCACAATAACCATGACCGTTCTGCGAAATGTAACTGGAACTGGAACACCAACCTCCGCGACCGCGAAGGCAAACCATGGCTGTAATTGCATCATTTCTTCCATCAAAGTGAAATTACAAGTTTTTCTTCATCGTTGCCTAAATTGTGCTATGTGGTACACGACCAATTTCAATGATATTATGCTAGAATTCACTTGGATACATTTGGTTTTGGGCGACTCTGAAGCCACTGTTGCGGGTTAATATCAGAGTCCTCGTCTTACTGTTTTTTTTGTGCATTAACATGATGTCTCCAAAAGTCTGTCACCATTGGTTATATTCCCAGAGTTGAAGTCTATTATTTGGAGCACTTCACATTGTTACGACTCTAAAAAGTGTCAATGATCATGACCCCCAATTTGATATTGTGATGGATGCTTTTGTTGCTGATACTTATTGCAGAGATACCTTGATGAGTATTGGCAAGCATTATGAGACCGGAGAAGCTATTCCAGAAGACATTTACAAAAAGCTTCTTGCTGCCAGGACATTCCGTGCTGGTTCTATGAGTCTTAGACAGGTATGGCCTCTTAGTTTTCTTTATCGGCACTCCTCAAGTGTATGGTATTCAAAATTGTTTTCCGACTTTTATTCTGTCTGACAACTCTATTGATATTTCTTTTTCTTTTTTTGTTAATTAAGTTTGATCTATCCTTGTTTTCGGAACCTCTGGAAATCTTTTCATGGTAAATGTGTTTTAAATCTGCACATGGGAGTTTTTTCTTCTACGATGATGACTCACAATTTCCATCAATAGAGATAATATTTATTGGACATTCTTCCTCATCTAACTTCACGATTAAGTTCTGCCTCCCTTAGTGATGGTGTAGCCTTCTGATAGACAGCCACGTATTTGTCGTCTCTTGTGTGCTGCAGCTAAGATTTGCAACTCTTGATCTTGAATTGCACACAAAGTATGCACCTAGTGGTTCAGAGTCAATCTACGAAGTTGACAGAAGGGTCTCTCAAAGAACACAAGTGCTCCCTCCACTTCCTGAAGATAGGTTCCTTTGCAGTTTTAGTCATATTTTTGCTGGTGGATATGCAGCTGGATACTACAGTTACAAGGTGAAATATTTTTTGCCTTCTGTTTGTTGAATGACAAATGATATCCAACGGCCATGTTTTCATGCTGAGACCCTCCTTCTCGGCTTCCATTTCTAACGGTAATTGATGTTAAAACTGTGCAGTGGGCTGAAGTTTTATCCGCTGATGCTTTCTCAGCATTTGAGGATGCTGGGTTGAACAATGATGAGGTATGCCTGCAAAATCTGTGAATGTTCTTTTAAAAAGCTGTAGTTTTTAATATCCCGGTGTCTTTTGTCTATATGCAAAGATTAAATTCACCTAGCTAAATACATAGACATCAAAATTTTCCATATTTAATTACCACATCTATCCAACTGATCACTGATGTTTACAACAGGCTGTAAAAGAAACAGGCCATAGATTCCGAGAGACAGTTCTTGCTCTTGGAGGCGGTAAGCCACCCCTAGAGGTATGATACTGATTCAACATTTTAACCTGCCTTTAAAAAAAAATCAATTCTGACTGTGCTGGAATGCTTGTTTTCTTTCAGGTGTTTGTGGAATTCAGAGGGCGTGAGCCCTCACCAGAGGCACTGCTTAGGCACAACGGATTATTGCAAGTTTCATGAGATTCTAGCAGGTTGTGATTTAGGCTTGGCATAGTCACTTAAAGATATAAGGGAACACAGAATTTCTGGTATTGCCGGGCTTAGTGAGAAAAATCACTGTTTAAAATGGCATGAATAATTAGGCATAGTCAAGATTCAAATGTTTCTGATTCTCTGACTGTCGTATTTATAGACATCTGATTGCCCCTTCTCTACATTTAGTCAGAATTTTCCTTTTGTTTTTCGCTGAGACTACTTGTTTATTACTATGCGAATGTGACTATATTGTGCGGATGTTGCGATTTTAGTCACTAGAGTATGATTTCCTTTTTTAGTGAATTTATGGGAATTGAAAATCTTTTGAGGTTCATATGGATTAAAGATTTTGAAACCAATTCCGTGATTTTAAAATAGTTTGATTTGATTTATGGTGACGAATTCAATGACTTGTATGTGTAATGATAATGAATTTCAAATATGTTCAAGATATAATTTGAAATATATATTATCAAAGCAATAACCTCGTCTAAATTAAAATTAATTCATCCAAACTGATTGGGTGGTCATCTAGAGAAGCGTGTTAATGGGTTGGATTTATCAAATCCTATATTAGCTTGGGAATATGATTTTATAGGTGACGGGATATACACATAAAATTAAAAAATCAAAAAAAAAAATATGAGATCATCTCAATAAATCTGTCTCGATCTAAATCATGAAAAAGTAAGAATTTTTATGTCAAAACTATTAATTAATTTTCATGATAGACATAAAATGGATAGACTTTCTTCACGGATATAGATTCGTGAAACCAACTCAAAAGATACTAATTTCAAATAAATGAGTGTCAAGATTCAAGAATTTGTGTTATTTTGGGTTAGAAAAATGATACTTTGAAAGTAATTCCTTCGAAGAACTTCTCATACTTGGTTAATCATATTGGGTGTAGTATGACTCTAGTTAAAATTTCGTTGATCATTGATTTTTTTCCTAGAATATGTATATGAATTTAGGTCGTCTTTGAAGCATACACATAAACATAAGATATTTGGCAAAAAATTTGTGTAAGACGGTCTCATGTGTTGTATTTTGTGAGACGATTCTCTTATTTGGGTCATCCATGAAAAAATATTACTTTTTATGCTATGAGTATTACTTTTTATTGTGAATATCGGTGAGGTTGACATGTCTCATAGATAAAGATTCGTGAGACAGTTTCACGAGGACCTACTCAAGATATTTTATTGATTTTTAAACTCGTTAACTTTATATTCTGATTTAATAAAATTAAAAGATAAAATAAAATTTGTTTGATAATTCGATTATATTTTAAATATTTATTTAGACATGAAGCCCTGACGACAAAAACGATTAAGCAAACAAAATTTCAGGATAGGACAGAGGAGCTAGACCATGGCAGCTAAACCCTCAATCTTCAGAGCTGCCATGGCTTCCTTTCCTGCCGAATTACCCTCCATTTCGTCTAAATTACCCGCTATATCTACTTCCCCTCTCATGCTATCATACAGTAAATCCCACCACTCCACTCCCCACAAACCAAAGAGAAATATTCGTGAGTTGTTAATTTGTTTTTCTATGCTTTGATTCTTTCCGATTTTTCGTTACAATCTTGTATAATGTTCAGTTTTCCTTTTTTATTTTGGTGTTAAATAAGGGTTCTTGGCCATTCCTGTTACCGAGGCAGGAGCAGATGTTGAGACTGATATTGAAGTAGTAGAAGGATGCACAATGACCCAATTTTGTGACAAGATGATTGATGTGTTCTTAAATGAGAAACCTAAGTCTAAAGATTGGAAGAGATTGTTGATTTTCAGAGATGAGTGGAAAAAATACCGGGAAAGGTTTTATACTCGGTGTAAAGTGAGGGCTGATGCTGAAAATGATGCTCAAATGAAGCAAAGATTGATTGAATTGTCAAGAAAAGTTAGAAAGGTATTGTTAGTGAATGGCTTTTCTTTTATTTTCGTTTTTGATAGAAATTACGATTTCTTATTTGGGATGCCTTTATACTCTACCAGATCCCTTCTTGTGAATTTGTGTAAATATAATTTGAATGATTTCATTCCAAGATTGAATTTTTGGCCTCATAGTTCACTCCACATTGTTAGAACTTTATCAAATGCTGGTTTGTGGTGGTGGAAGTACGGGGTCGAAAGCAAAAAAAAAAAAAAAGGTCAGATTTTGTGCTCAGTCATTGAAAAATTGCAAGTTCTGAGAATTGATGGGATGATTTTTGGGCTTTGGATGTGCATTGCTTTAGAAAAAGAGTGTTTGTTGCTAGGTCTTGTTCAAGAATGCATGTGTGTTTGCAGATTGACGATGAAATGGAAGAGCATACTCAACTTCTTAAGGAGGTACAAGATAGTCCTCTTGACGTAAACGCGATTGTAGCAAAGCGACGAAAGGATTTCACAGGAGACTTCTTTCGGCATCTCACTTTGCTTGCGGAAACCTATGATGGGTTGGAGGACCAAGATAGTAATATGCCTTGCCATTTGACACCCCACCCCACAGCAGATTACATTTTTCTTGTGTTACTTTTATTTATTTGATTGAGTAATGGTATTCTGTATTTTGGAGAAACATTTTATGAGGGTGTGCTATAAGAATAATAGTTGCTTCATATGAATAAAGTTTAGTTAAATTTGTTTAATTAGATAGAATATTTGATTCATATCATGAGGTAGCTTAGGTCCTTGGCAAAATGCTTATGTCACCTACTCAAAGATTCCGTATGATTATTTTATTATTATTATTATTACAAAAGCTTCAGTATGATTCTACTTGGCTGACAATGGCTAAAGAGTATTGCATGTGTTCCTATGATTTGGCAGCGATTGCCCGACTCGGTGCTAGATGCTTAGCAGCGGTTAGTGCTTTTGATAACACTTTGGAGATTGTGGGCACTTTAGACACCGCCCAGGAAAAATTTGATGACATCTTGAATTCTCCTTCAATCGATGTGGCTTGCGAAAAGATCAAAAGCCTTGCTAAGGCGAAAGAACTTGACTCATCCTTGATTCTACTGATTAATGGTGCTTGGGCATCTGCAAAGGAGTCTGCAAGCATGAAAAATGAGGTAGTATGGTTTTAACCGTGTTTGGCTTCAAAATGCCATTCTTTGTGCTACTGTATTCTCATTTACTCGAGAATATGCTTAGTGTTGTATGAATAAGTACTGCAAGTCAAAAATAACAGGTGAAAGAAATAATGTACCGTTTGTACAAGACGACACAAAGTAGTTTAAGGAGTATTGTACCCAAAGAAATCAAGCTGCTCAAGTATTTGCTGAACATAGTTGATCCTGAAGAGCGATTTTCAGCGCTAGCCACAGCCTTCTCTCCTGGTGATGAACGTGATGTCAAAGAACAAAATACCATATACACGTAAATCGCATACCCTGTTCAAATCTTGATAAATATTTCAAGTATTTCCTTTCATTATTTAACATGTTTCAATATGATAGAACACCTAAGGAACTGCACAAATGGGTTAAGATCATGCTCGACGCATACCACCTGAACAAAGAAGAAACCGAAATTCGGGAAGCCAAGAAAATGAATCAACCTGTGGTGATCCAGAGACTTTTCATATTGCAAGAAACTATCGAAGAAGAGTACTTGGAGCGGAATAATACAATCGAAAAAGATGCAAACTCAGAGGAGTTGTGAACAACTACTTCCTGGCTTGTTGCTGCTAAGCATGGTGCTTCAATAGCCGGAGCTTGGATTCTATCGCAACATGCGACCAGTCCCATATGTTTAGGGTGTGGCAAGTAGGGTAAGATCGATACCTGTTTTGTGCTGATGAATATTAAAGATGCTTGCAAGATTTTGCCAGAAAAGCTCACAAGGGCTAGGCGTGCCCATGAGGATCATCTTTTACTCTGATCAAATGAGAAAATTTAACTTTGTATTTTAGAAAAAAATATTGTTTTATCACCTGAGTCACCCCTCTAGAAAATATGTCATCCTCTAGACCGAAATACAGTACATCCAATTAAGAATCTTTAATGTTTGTTCGGGGTTTATCTCGTGCATACCAAAACCCTCGTGCATTACGAAAAGTAATAGTGGTGGGTTTTACGGCCATAAATAAACAAGGAAAATCTTTAATTCCGTCTGTTACTTTTACTAAGGGGTTGTGGGTTCAACGTAGGAGATTTATTGATTTTTAATGACTTTTGTAGATTTTAAAAGTCTATATGTATTCAATAAAGACTTTTATATAGTATATAGAAGTCTATTGATATTCAAAATAGACTTTCATAGAGTTTTAAGAAGTCAAGTGATATTGAACATTGACTTTTAAAAACTCTATAAAAGTCGAGAGATTTTCAAATTTTCAATAGAATTTTATAAATTGTCAAAAATTATATTTGGTTCAATTGAAAGATTGGATGGATTTTTAAAAGTTTTAACTCATACACAAACCATTTATTTCTTTCTCCATCGTTTCACATTATCTTTCTTTTTATCTTCTCTCATCTATCTCTATCACTCTCTCAAATTTTCGAATTATATATATATATATATATATATATATATATATATATATATATTAATCTTTTTTTTTCAAATTTTTTATTTTTTGACTGATTGTTTATTTAATAATTTTTTATTTTAATATTATAAGAAATTTTGAATTTTTGGATTGATTTTGTGATTTTTAATTTTTGATTTATATTAATTAATGTAATATTCAATAATAACAAAAGATGATCCAAAAAATGTCGTTTAATTCTTAATAACTGAATAGGCTCGCAACAACCATGATTTTTAAAAATTTTTTTAGTATTTTCAATTAATATGTAAGTTATGATATTTTTATACAAAATCATATCCACACAATGTTAAATAATATTATTTTCACATGTATATTATCGATTCAAAAAATGAGGTTACAGATAAAATAATTGATGTATTTTAAAAATTTACAAACATGCATACAAACTCACATATATACACATGTAAAGATTAAATGATTTAACTTTTAAATAAATAAATTTATTTATTAATATAAATATTGAAAAAAAAATTTCAAGCTGAATATGTTATGCATATCAATTAATATTAGTTTAAAAAAATTAATAAAAATAATATGTTATAATTAAGTACAAATTTTATAAAATTCTATATAAAAAAAATTAACAAATATCTATAAAAATCTTACAAAAATTGTCTACATGAATCCACATAAATTTGTTTATAAATCTATAAGATTTTGTAAAAGTCAATAAAACTCTATCATTTGAAAAAATAATTAAAAATTATCAAAACTTTGAAGGCAAAAACTTGTGTGAGACGGTCTCACGGGTCGTATTTGTGATACGGATATCTTATTTGGGTCACCCATACAAAAGTATTATTTTTATGCAAAAAATATTACTTTTTATTGTGAATATGAGTAGGGTTGACCCGTCTCACAGATTATGATCCGTGAGACTATCTCACATAAGACCTATTCAACTTTTAATTGAATACACTCTATTAAATTTTGGAAGGGGAAATCAAATTAAAATATTACATTGATTTATCAAAGTTATCTTTGAATGGAACAACTCAACCAATCTTTGGGTGTATCTTTTTCTTGGAATGTGTAGCCTTTAAATCGCGTGTTGGATGGTGCACAATACGAGTGACTCCAAACGATCTTCCGTGAGCAAAACAGCAATTCACGTTTCTTTCGTGTCGTCGAGCCAGTCTGATGTATAAATTCATAAATACATTATTTAACTAATATTAAATTTTTAAAATTTATTTTTGATTTGATGGGACGATATCTTGATGCCTCAAAATCGATTTTTTCAGAACCATGTTAGAAAATTGACAAAAATTTGTGTGAGAATCTCACGGGTCGTATTTTGTGATACGGATATCTTATTTGACTTATCTACGAAAAAATATTAATCTTTTTGCTAAGATTATTATTTTTTATTGTGAATACCAGGATAGTTGACTCATCTCACAGATAAAAATTCGTGAAACCGTCTCACAAGAGAACTATTCAAAAAAAATTACATTTTCCACCTCCTCTCCTTTTTTTTTTAAATTTTTTGAATTTGTATCTCATGAATGCATCTTAAAACAATTGCCAAGATTTACTACATAAAAAAGTCAAACCCAATTCGGAATAAGAACTAATTTAAACAAAATACATAATTTTAAAATTAAAAATGATTAAAAAAATTTTGCTGACGCGTGAAAAATTATTTTGTTATAGTACATAATCGTCTCTCGAAACAACCCCCAACCAGATGATCTACCGACTTTGCCCTCGCAAGTCTACATCATTTGGGAACTATATAATTCACATCACACGCATGTATATATTATATGAGTAGGTGTCATGTGAGACCGTCTCACGGATCTTAATCCGTGAGACGGGTCAACCCTACTCATATTCACAATAAAAAGTAATACTTTTAGCATAAAAAGTAATACTTTTGCATGGATGACCCAAATAAGAGATCCGTCTCACAAATATGACCCGTGAGACCGTCTCACACAAGTTTTTGCCATATTATATACTAGTTATTATGCACACGCGTTGCGTGTGTTTACATTCTTTTTTATTATTATCGAAGTACTAAAGTGAAATTTGACAAATTTTGGAGGGACTAAATTTAAATTTAATAGTTGAAATAAAAAAATAAAAATAAAAGTGTGTGTTGAAATTAAAAACAAAAACAAAAAACAAAAGTGTAATATTAGTATCATATAAGGGTAAAAGTGGAAAAAAAAAGTTGGTGTCCTCTCTAGATAATTACTATAAAGTCCTCACATTTAATAATATAGTATAGATAGTATAGATATACATGAAATCATAAAGTTTGCGTGAAGTATTGGTAATGATTTGCTAAGGGTAGTTTCGGCCTTCAAATTCCTAGTTGTACTTCATCGGTTTGGATATCGTACTCGTTGAGTGCTTACGAAAGAGTTTATAAACATATCCATATATTGTCCATTTCTCCTTCATATTCAAAGCGAACTCCTTCTTCGGCAAATTGCGATCAACTAGTTTTCTAGTTAAGTGAGTGTTCTATGCATCTTCTTTAATGCTTCCCGATTAATTCTTTAGTTTTTCTTTCTGCTGATCATGATCATGTTCGCGTGATCATCACTATTGCTCTTGCCATTTTAGTGATTTTAAGTTATGCTCATGAATATTTTTGGTTATTTTGGCCTTTGAATATCGATTGATTGAAAAAATCTGTCCTGATACGCGTCTGTTTTCGGGCTGGTGAGTTCTTATTTGATTCCACTTAGTTCATTTGGCTTTCTGGAGGATCTCTGTGTTTTTGTGTAGTTTCTTGGTTATTTGATTGTTACAATTTTTTTCGATTAATATAGAGTATATTTATATTTGTAAACGGTCTGTTAAGTAAAGAGCTGCAAATAGGTGCACCGTGTTTCATTAAGAGCTGAATTTTGTGGGTGAAATGTTAAGGAATGGACATGGAGTGGAAAAAAGCGCAGAGCATTGAAATAAGCGTAGACCTTGTATCCGCGGCAAAAAGGCAGCTCCAGTTTCTTGCGGCTGTGGATAGAAAGCGTTGGCTTTATGAAGGGCGGGGTCTAGAAAGGGCCATTACCAGGCAAGATTTTCGTTCCAAAACTGCTGGCATTGAAAATTTATATTTTCTGGATTCTTTAACTGTTCAAAACCAGATGTTTCATAGATTGACGAATGGTTTGTGCTTTATAAATGCTGTGGAACAAAATCTTAGGCCATGAAGAGCCGACACGAAATACTGACCTTATTCCTTATTCACTTGTCAATACCTCCTCCATAGCTTGTGGAGCTGATGTGGACGTGATATTATCCACCTCAGAACTCAATCCTTGCAACATTTGATATATGCATCTTAATCCAAACTATCGTATGAAAACGAACCACGATATCGACGCCAATATAATAGTTCACCTTTTCTGTGTTACCATCAACTTTAAATGAGAGCACAATACGAGACGATGGCCCAACCAGCCTTCGAGGTCGGAGAGTCTTCCGAGCTTATTAGTCAATCCATGATTGATTGAGCATTCAACATTAATGGCGTAATGATTGTGATATTGGTTTGTGCGTATTCTTGATGCCTTAAACCTAGATTCTACAATATTCAGTTTACTCAAAGGTGCCGGAGTTGTACCAAGGACATTGATTGTTGTTGTACTTGCGATTTACTTTGTCTAATTGTAACCCTTCAGGTATAATACTTGTTGGCTTCCTTTGCTGGCAAAACATTCTGAATCCCCACTGTGTGAAGGCCCATTGGTGGTTCCATTTGACTGTGAATGGATCTGGCATTGTCACAGGCTAAATCCAGTATGCTTTTGTACTTCCATTTTGCAGCTTTCCTTTATTTTATTGACTCTACAGTAGAACTGATGTATAGAAAATTTATCTGTGATCTCATATTCCAGGTCGTGTACAAATCTGACTGCGAGGAGTTCTATGGGAGAATTCTGGACAATTCCAATGTTGTTTCTACTGTGGGAGGAACTTTGATGAAGTCATCTGAAAAAATTTGGAAGAATTTATACCCTGATGAGCCCTATGAACTTGATTTAGCTGACGCTCTGAATGACAATTCAAATGTAAAGCAACTTGGAGGCGAAAAGTGCACCATGTATGATCTAGTGTCAGCTGTTCAGAGGCAAAGTCCATTCTTTTACCAGGTGACATCATATTTTAATTGGTTTTCACTTTGTAATCCCGTAGCTTATCATATGCGCAATATAACATTATTTTGGAGAAGATGAAGTTAAGAATGACTCAAATGCGCGCGCACACACACATATACATACATGTAATTGTTACTTAATTAAGGTTTATGTGCATCATAGGTGTCCAGGCTCCATATGAACAATGAAAACTATCTTGAGGGAGCTGTGGTTAGGTACAAAGGATTTTTGCACCTTATTAAGAGGAATAAGGAGAGATTCATCAAAAGCTTCTCAGTTCCAACTTATGATATAGACCTCATTTGGCACACTCACCAGTTGCATCCAGTTTCATATTGCAAAGAACTCGTAGCAGTAATGGGAAAAGTATTAGAACATGATGACTCTGATTCAGACAGAACTAAAGGGCAGAAACTGGATGTTGGATTTTCAGGGACTACAAAGAACTGGGAGGAACTGTATGGTTCTAGATATTGGAGAGCAGGAGCAATGTACAAAGGTAGCAACCCTTTGCCAGTCAGAACTACTCCTTATTCTGGCTTCTTGACTGAGGAAATGGCCACATCCGATGGAAGTCAAAGCATTACACTTCCTGAGATGAAAGTAGTGGAGGTATTTTATAAAGACCTTCATAGCAGTCTGTAAGGCTTTTAATATTCCATAAATTTAATTGCTCGTACTCAAGCATATACAAACAGAAATACAGGTAGGATTAAATTTAAGAACTTTGATTCTTACCATGTTTGGAGAGTGTGGGAAGCGAGACTGGAACCATGAAAAGCAGTTGATTTTGAAAACTTTTTATAGGTTCACCTTTGGTGTTAATGTGCTCCTGAAAATTTCAGGTAATGCTAGAGTGTGTGGATGTAAGAAATCTGCCGGAGGGGCACAAAGGAAGTCTTTTGGTGTTCTTCAATAAAACTCAACCTGATGCAATCTTCAATGCAAAGCGGAGCCTTACAATTTTAACTGAATCTGGAGACAAACAGGTGGCTTCCTTCAATTGTGAACCAAGTGGGCATCTGATACTTGAACTTATGTCATGCATGCCTTCCAGCTTACCAGTATCAAAGTCATACAAAACTATGGGCAGCTGTTCCATACATTTAGAACATTTATTGGCCTCAGGTTCTTGCCCTATAGTGGAGAAATGGGTGGAATTGGTGCCGAGTTCAAATATGACAGAATCCAAACCAATTGGCCTACGAGTGGCCATCTCAGTTACTACGCCAACTCCGATACCACATGTTCTTCATATGATTCGTACTCAGCCGTTCATGAAAAGATCTTGCCTTTTCCCACGACCAGGAAGGAACCAATTGGCTAAAAGTTGGACTAGAGTTGTCAATGAGGCTGGAGATTCTATCATCAGTTTAAAGATAAGGTAAAATAAATTTCACGTTTTTCTTCTGTTATGTGAGCTCCAGTGGTCTAGGTCTTTTATATGTGTAGCAGATTTATGGTATACTTATTTTCTGTAAGTTACCTATTATGTTGCAACTTGATTATTATGGATCATTACTGAGGGCAAATTTTTCATGGTCAAGTAGAAGATATGGAATTTCGTGAAGAAAACATTCATATTACATTGTTTGAAATTTGTGTTTATCTACTCGAGTCACGAGGATTTTTTTCTTGATCCTTTTCAGATTTAGGATTTTCTAATCACTTACGTTTTATGGACTCATTGCAGAGGTTTCAAGAAGTTTAAGGGTAAGAAAACCATAGTTAGAAGAAAGTTGGTGGGCATCATGCAATCAGGTGAAACATGCTTGCTGGCTGAGTTTGCCGACTCGAAGTGGGCATTTGTAAATTCTCCATGGTCCCTTAAGTTTCCAAATTCAAACGAAGATGATGGCCACCTCTTGGAGCTGTTTGGCCCTCAGAATGTACGTGTTTTCCTTTTTTAGATTTCACAAACCCCGAAAAATTAATGCAAAATGGTGGAATAACGGGGCCATGTAATTCAGATTCATGAAGTGTTGATCCTTGAATCATTTTTCTATGAATCATAGATTTGTCATTTGTTTTTTATGGTCACTATCGATATGTGTATATCTACTGTGCAGGTTAGACTTTTCAGTGGTGGTAGGCTTGATTATGAATCAACAGACTGCTTGAAACATAAACACAAAAATGAGCTTGAAAGCCACCTGATGACAGCAGTAGAATTCTCTGCTGAACACCCCTATGGCAGGGCGGTGGCGTTACTTGACATGAAATCTGGCACTGTTAAGGTAAACTTATTTGCTTAAAAGAAGTAATCATATCTCCCCTGTTTCTCTGAGATGGTTCCTTTGAAAGTGTCAGGTCAAAGATGAGTGGTTCCTTCTTCCCGCCATTATACTCAGCTTTATGCTTGGCAACGTATTGATCAAGGAGATGCATGCTAATGTTAGAGTACATACGAAGGAGGCACGACACTCAATCAAAGAAATTAACCTAAAAGGTATGGATGGAAGAACTACTACAGACTCTGGAGGCTGCGGTGGATGTGGTGGGGGTGGATGCGGAAACATGGCAAGTTGCGGTGGTTGTGGCGGGGGTTGTGGCGGGGGGTGTGGAGGCATGGCGAAGAATGGCGGCTGCGGAGGTTGTGGCGGTGGGTGTGGAGGCATGGCGAAGAATGGCGGCTGCGGAGGTTGTGGCGGGGGGTGTGGAGGCCTGGCAAAGAATGGTGGCTGCGGCGGTTGTGGCAGCGGAGGTTGTGGGGGTAGCTGTGGAAACAACTTAGCGGATGCTGATGGACAAGCAAATCGAAGTATAATCCAAGGAAATGAGATATTAGTGGCGTGAGGTCCGAGTCCCAAGTACAGTAAACTTGGAATCCTTTATGCATGTTCCCATGTCCGATGTTGGTGATGTCCAAAGCCGGAATGTGAATGTCTCTTTGTCTGATTGCCTGATTAAAAGTTTGTGTTGTATCTGTGCACGTTGACAGCATGCAACTTGGTTGAATAAAATAAAGCTTTCCATTTAAATTATTTTGTTATCGCTCCGTCACCCCCAATATTATCTTTGACCTTATGCCATAAACTGGTGCTACGTATAAAGAAATTATATTTGCTAAATTTGATAAATTAACCTCTACTGACAGTAGTAAGTCAGCTTGAATCAATGGGTGATGGGAATATGATCGTGTGTATTGGTATAAAAAACCATCTCTTAGTCACTATCATATAGGGGTGAGATCAGGCAGGGATCCGTCCCGTAACTCTCGTACCCAATCCATATCCCGATAAAAATTGGGAGTCTTTTTTTCTTCCGATCCCGTATCCGACAAGTTTTGGGACCCGAATGTTCGGGATCCCTTAAAGTAGGGATATGATATCCCGAAAAAAAACTTTAAATCCTTAAAAGCTACAATTCAATAGTCAGATAAATAAATATAAGAAAATAACACTACAACTCAACAAAATGGCAAGTAACAGAGGTAGATGGGGGAAGATGGTGGTGCGGAGAAGATGGAAGGTGTTTGTTGAGGATGGAGGCGGCAGAGAAGAGATGTGAAGGAAAAGGGAAACAAATAGGTTTAGATAAAATAAACGTAAATTTGTTTATTTTTTAAAAAAATTAAAAATTAAACAACATCATAAAATGTTTTCTTATAACTTATAAGACGTGATCACACCTTATTAAGAGACATCTTCTGCAAGTAGGGCCAAAATATTTAAAAAAAAAAACAGAAGATGTTTTCATACAAGACGTGAAGCCGTGAAGGTAAAGTGAAAGACAAAAATGGAGAAGATTTCTAAGAACCTAGTCTTCTGCTTTTCTTCGGTCTTCTCTCAGTTTAATAATAATATACAATTTTAATAATATTTTTTCGGATCAGGACGAGAATCCCGTCGGGAAGAGATCACATGCCCGACCCTTATCCTGAAATTAATCGGGACGGGCAAAAATCCCAAACAATCGTGTCGGCAATTTTTCGGGGCAGGAATGGATGGGATTCGGCTTGGGTCGGGATTTTCGGGTTTTTTGCCACCCAGACTATCATATGCAATAACAAACTATGCTGCAGACGTTACAAAATTATTGTTTTCCAAGCTTCATCAACATTTTATCAAAACGCATGTCCATATATGAGAGACAATACCAAAGAGCAAAAGGCATATTCGTATAATGATCATGTTAAGTAGGTCTATGAAATAAATTAAGCCGGTTTACAAAAATGAGTAATTGAAAGGTATTTTGCTTAATAATTTCTCTTACTAATTAAGCAAAAAGACCGTCCAAAACAAAAACATAATTATAACATTATCCACAATAAGCTTTAGTCAAATATAACGTACTACGTGTACACAATGATTAAGTGAAACCTAGTGACATTAACCAACACCGTATGATTAATCTGATTTTATGTACAAGAAATTGATTAAAATAAATATTTATATATATTGTAAATTGCAACTAATTAAATCAACCGGAAAACAGTCCGCAGGGGCTTAGGCGGCGGAGGTGGCGGCACATCCACTATGATTTTCTCCAGTCTCGGACAAGGCAGTGCTATGAATTTGGGAACATTATCCCCAGGCATGACTACAACTGGGAGGCCATTATTTTTTGGCAGCTTCAAATTCTGAAGAACAAAAAATTAAGAATGTCGGTGTCTCTGTTGTAAGTATTTTTATATATTCTATATCTAAAGTAATACTTCCCTCAATCTTATAATGGTTGGTTATATATCAGAAGAAGTTCGTCTCGCATAAAATTTAATCTAGTTCGCCTCAAGATATTTAAATAATGACTCTCGAGATCATGATTTGGGCTAAATAGAAACCACGCAGCATGAAATATGTTTCATGTAGATGAAATAATTGGATAATTATATGATATACAAAGTGATCTTACGTCGGACTCGTACGTGTAATTCATAAATAATCCAAATTTTTTTACGGTACATAAAATCATGCATTTCACGTTAGGTAGCATGGGGAGTAAAATTAATTGTATAATTAAATTTTGTGTCCCTACAATGTTAGGACTCTTGAGTGCAAGTTGGAACAATATTTGGACTTTTTTCCCTGAATTGAGAGAAGGGATTGTGTGACAATTGAGTCTGAAATTTGTCTCAAACTCGAGACCTTGAACTAGATAGCTCAGTTGAGCTACAAATGAGAGTAGAATAAGCAAGGAAACGTATATTTGAAATTGTACCATATGTAGTGCTTGAGGTTTGCAATGACCAACATCAAGAGCACCGGCCTCGACACGGGCTGTACGGCGGGATGTAATGTGGCGGCGCTTCTCCCAATGGTAACAGAATGATAATATGCCGCTGAGGCCGAAGATAACCAACAATAATAGGACTGTGCCGATTGGAAACGCAATCGTAGGCCGTGAACTTGAGCCGTGTGGAAACGGAGCATCTCCGTGATTCAGGCTCTCCATTGATGAATTTCGAAATCTATAATCACTTGGTGATATTGGCTACCCTCTCCAGCAAGCAAACAATATGAGTTCTTTGGAGCTATATTCAAGTAACGTGGACTGGGAAGATATTTTGGTATGAAGTACTATTGCAACTTGGGGATCGGAAGGTGAGGAATTTATAAGGTCGAGGGAATTTGTATGCTTTTGTTGAATAGACGACTTTTAAAAAGTTGACTTGATAAAACTAATAATTTACATATATTAAATTTGAAGTAGGATATATTGAGAATATTTTCTTAAAATAATTGGTTATCATAATGTTCATAGGGTTTCTAAAATAATAATATGTTGAAACAAATAAATAGATAATATATGAAAAAATGAGTAATGTAAAAGTGTATTTTATATTTAAAACATTAATGAGTTTTTTGCATGTTTTTATTTATTAGGACTACGAAGAAATGAACTTTTTTTTTCTTGAAATGTGAAAGCAAATTGGTAATTGGACAATTTTTGGCTTTGCCTAGGCTGCTTCCCTTGCGTCTCCACAAGGGAGGAATTTAATGAAGGGCAGAAAGTAATAGTGGGGTTGATAAATTTTTTTATATGTTTTAGAAATCGTGTGCATTCTTTCTTTCTTTTTTAACGACGGCGGTCACCTTATGTACCAAAATGAATCAGCCACCGTATACAATTAAATTAAAAAGAAAGAAAATGTTCCTTTCATCTTAAAAAAAAAAAAAAAAAAAAAAAAAAGCCTCCCTTGCAGGCTGCAGCCTTCAGTTTTCGGGATATATACATTTATCATTATGTAAAGAGAGCTGCTAAACGCATGCGTGAAATCAAATAGGAGTTTCTGAATGAGAGATTGTAGGACGGGTTGAACTTATTCTATATAGTTTGATTTGAGTCGTGAGTTAGAATAACGAAAAATATATTATATAAGAATGATAAATCAATAACGATGGTTAATGTCGTTCATTTGTTATGTTGATTCAATCTCGTTAAGCAAAATACGTGCATCATTTTGAGTTTGTATTAGCGACTTTTTGCACGCAACATGTGATGTTTTTTGTGTTAATTTTTTTTGTTATTTTTAAATTATTGTTTTTTAAATAAATTTTTATATTAGAAATGATAAAATCATTTGAAAAATTAAAATTTTGGATAAAGATTTAAAAAATATATTTAAGTAGTTTATATTTTTTGGAAATTAGATATGAATTAATGATCCAAATGATATGAAGATAACATGATTCAAATCATTTGTTGGTGTCTCTTCTTTGCGTTTCTGAAACTTGGGTCTTGAATCACAAACAAAATAGCAGCGAAAAGATCAAGTCGAGGCAAGGATTCTCCTTTGTTCGCAAGACGAAATTGTCCGTATCAAAGTGTTATACGTTAGAAGCAATCGTCTCCAAGATACAACGACTTCAATCAAGAATTTGCAGCACTACAAACTCTTGAATACCACGAACAAAATTACGCAGAGCTTTTAAGTGTTTTTCGAAAATTGGTGCAGCAATATGACAAGAGGAGAGACCACAAAAATTCAGCAGCCTTTGAATATGGTTTGAGGGATTATTTATAGATGATCATTGGTTATGTTGAGGAGACACGTTTCTCCAGATCGGATGCGTAGAAGAGACACATTTCCAGGCAAAAGACACATGGTTTGGCCAAAAGCAGCCCAGAGGAGACACTTTTAATTCCAATGGACACGCACTTTTCCAGAAACAGTGCTGCGCGCAGCCGCGCGACAACACGCGCGGTCGCGCGCAGCAAGGCACGCGCGCCCGCGCGCCTTGTTCTCCTTCGGCACACAGTAGGGCGCGCGCCCGCATGCGGATGTGGCGCCCCTGCGCGCGTACCTCTGTCCAAGCATATCAATTTGCGACTGAAAAATTTATTCTCCAAAAAGACTAATACTTGTCAAAGACTGCGCCGACCCGAGACGAGCGCGCGCACGTGTATTTCACCGAGACGCAGCCTATTTGCGTCTTCCCTCTTCTAAAAGCTTCTGGTACCCCTTAGGGCCCAAACCTTTGTCTCAACTTGGGGCTTATTAAGGAAACTTCACTTAGTTGATTTCTCAATGTGGGACAAATCACATTAAGACATCTCACTTCCCTTTTCAACTGCTCATTCTTTATTATTCATTTATCCAACATCATTTAAATTATTTAGTCCGTATAAATTAAGTTTAAACTCTACTTTTATCTTCTACTTTTAGTAAAATAGTTAAATTTAATTTTTTAGATTCCGACAATTTAATTAGGTTTTACCACTATTATATACATATATATATATTTTGATAATCGATTATGTCAATAAGATACTGTTAGAATGTGTTTTCTTTTTAAATAAAATAATAATGATGATGACGACGATGATGATAATAAATAGAAAAGAGTGGCAATGCAATTTCACAAGGAACTTGGCTGCCTAAGAATGCAACTTTGAAACGTTTTCATTGGCCCAATGCACCTTGTCTGTCTTCTTCGATGTAGCTCTAGATTTTTATGATTTAAAATATCAGAAAAAAATTGTTTTTTTAGTGAAAACTGAATTAGGCCAAACAATTGACCTATCCAATTTGACTTTTTCTCACTTTGCCAGAACCTCAACATCTCCCCACTTGTGTTGCTCATTGGTCATCATCAACCACTAGTGCATCGACACTCGTTCAATGTTTGTACAATATTTGAATTTTTAAAAAGTTTATTTTGTAGTTTAAATTCTACAAAAAATTCATGTGTATTTGGCAATTTTTGAAATTGTCATTAAAAAATAGCAAAAACTTATGTGGGACAGTATCACAGGTCGTATTTTGTGAGACAGATCTCTTATTTAGATCATTCATGAAAAAATATTACTTTTTATTGTGAATATTTATATGGTTGTCCCGTCTCACAGATAAAGAATCGTGTCTCAAAAATTATCTTGAAAATTAATTATATTGATCTATGTACGCCAAAACTACATAAGGTAATTAACTACCAGTCAAATATATTTGATATATTGATGAATTTATTGTGCTAATTAAGTCAAGATACTTGTTCTCAATGTAATAAATGATTTCGGATGATATTTTGGTGGTCACAATTAATAGACCGATGTTGATGATCTTGCTTTGACCAAACACCAAGCCATTACTACATTCTTATCACATCGAGTCCGTATATGGTAAATTCATTAGCTGGCGTGATGGCTACATCGAACTAAACCACTTGTATTCAACTATTAAATATTTTCTATATATGATTTGACTGTCTTAGTTTGCTCCAATCACAAAATACGTAGTTCGACTCGACCTAAATTTGAACTCTATTTATACAATTAAATTATATATATATATATATATATATATATATATATATATATATATATATATATATATATATATACCTCTCGTAAGTTTTTGTTTTTTTTCCAAGTTTGAGATATAATTTCACACTTGGCGTCCACTGCTGTCAGGAACATGGAAGTTCTAATGAGCCATGGTACATTAAGCCCAAGAATGAATAACAAAATTTTGAATGGACTCCATTTTCATTTGATTTTCATAATTTTCTCCATCGAATTACAACGACAACTTCTTTCGCTCATTTCGGATTTGTGAAACTCGTATATATTTTGTAAAATTCCATTGTTAGTCTTAAATATTATAATTACCGTGTGATTTGATTCTCAAATGTTGTCAATTTTTGGTATTAATCATATATTGTCGTCAATTTTAGTTTTTGTTATCATCGGGAGGAATGTGTGACACTACATTCGTCGGTTTTATGTTGGTTTCACATCAATATCATGTCGAAAATGGCTAAAATTTTAAAAGAAAATAATAATAATATTTTAAGACTAAAATCTGACAACATAGACGATAGAAACAAGAAAAAAATAAATATGTAAAACAAAAAAAATGTAGATAAATCTAGACGTTTTTTTTTCATCTTTACAGTTTAAATGCCGTATATATATATATATAAGGATCCCATTGAATTTGGATTTGGATTTAGATTTTCACAGTACTATTTAATCGTGTTTGGTCCCCATTGACTTTCCTAACTCGATGGTAATTATCTGGAAAAGATTTATTAGATTCTGGATAAACCAAATAAAAATAACTTTTTTAAATTTGTTACATCTTTCACGTGGCTTGTATTTGAACCACTTAATTTAAATAGAATCCTGCATAATACAAGATTGTAGGGTTAGAAGACATGATAAATTCTGATAATCAATATGTACATGTCGTCTACGTATGAATTGAATTTATAAAATTTTATTAATCGAAATCATTCTTTAAATATATTAATTATAATTTTTTTAGATTATATTTGATGTTTTTATTTTGTAATTACATCATAACACTGATGTGGTCAATGAACAGTTAATATTCCTCACCTATTATATTAATATTATTATAACATATCTCTTTTTTTTATTTTAGAAAAATAAAGATTTTATGGTTTATATGGCATATTAATCTCGTTCTTGAAAGCATTTAAGATTATTTATACATATTTAGCTATGCATAAAAAATATTAATCCAAAAATACCACACAAAAAAAAAAAAGTTGACTTGGAGGGTCAACAATTCAATTCAAGTTCAATTGCCAGTTTATTGTTCCCCGAAATAGTTGCTATTCCCACTCCCTGTTTTCCTGCCCCCTCCTTTCCTGCCCAATCTTTCATTTCTAATATCCTTTACGTAAATTTTAAGATTACCCAAAATAAATTGTGCAATGTGGACATGCACGATATTGCCATCACTATATAAGTATCTGTCATTTTGAACTCACTTAATTATTTGGGAAAATATATTTCTTTTTATTGATTTGTTGGATTTTGAGTTTGGTTCAATAAGTTTTCAAATCTAAATTTAAAATTATAATATATTAGCTAATATATTAAAGGTTCGCTTGATTTTTAGGATGTGATAATTGAATGACTGATAATTTGATTGATAAATGTTTGATAGGATAATATATGTAATTTGAGAAATATATAATATCATGTGTGGTGTGGATTTAAGAAGAGTGATAAAATCATGACAAACTTATTTATTTCCAAAATACCATTTAATCTTTTATTTTAAATTATTTCTCATAACTGTATACTTTTTCCCCAACCTACTCCTTGTTTGTCAAAAATCAAACGCTCTCCATGTTTTTCTGATAATTTTTTTTTACAGATGATCTCAGAATTTATATCTACAAGCGTCGTTCATTTTTTTTTATATGTTTACATTCATTTAATTTTTTAGTTTTATTTCCTGTTAATTTCTTGTCTCAGTCATGTTTTACGCATCGATTTTTTTGTATTTCAATGCTATTATGAAAATAGATAAAAGATTGTGTCTCAAATTCGAAATTTTTCCTACTATGGTCATGAAATCAATTTATTCTTCAAACATAATTTATTCACAATTTTTTTGTACAGTGAATAAATCTTCCAATGTAAGTCCAATGTAAGTATCATTCTTCAGAAGAAATAGGGATGATGGCGTGTGTACAAGACCCATTTGCAATTTTTTAATTCACATTAAGGGCTATTTTGGTCATTATTCTTTTTTAGTGTAGCCGGATAAATATTATCTATCTTGAATGCATGGATTCATTCTCTAAGGCAAACAGTAAAAATTATCCTACACATAGTCAATGTCAAATTTATAAATGAAAGCAAACATAAGATTACTAAATAATCCAACCTTAATAATACCTACCAAACCGGGCCTAATATCACAGCTAATATATCTAATTACATTATCATGTTAAATGTAAATTTAAATTAATATACTAATCATACCAAAGTATAAGTGTAAAAAGGTGCAAACTGATTGTATAGGGGGAGATTTTGGTTAAAATAAACTGGATGGACTCACACATAATTCATTTTAAATAAATAAATATAAATAAAAAGAATTTCACAATGGTACAGGGGAACCAAAAAAAATTTGCATGATAATTTGCATGATAAATTTAACCATTTTTTTATTTGAACATGTACTGATTGAGTTGATTTTCTAACAATAAATCTTTCATCAATATATTCTTTTCACATGCATGTTTTTTTTTGGGTTGAAATTTTAAGTCTTCAAGTTTGTGTAAAACTCGCCTACCTATGATATCATAATGCTTTTTAGATTCATCGACGATTAATGAATGTGTGCATTAAGAACCCGAATATCTATGATCTTTATCCGCTTCAATACTGTTTATCAGGTCTGTAAGATCAAATTAGAAACGAAGATAGGCAGAAAAGGAGGGAGGGGACAGAGGAAAACATGGAGTGGGAATAGCAACTTTTTTTTTTTGGGGAACAATAAAGCCCCGCAATGGAACTTGATTTGCCGGGTGTTGACTACAGTTGACCCCCAAGTTTATTTTTTGGATTAATATTTTTCTTTTTTTCTATTTATAAATTATCTTAAATGCTTTTAAGAAGGAGTTTGATAGCCATTTAAAATATAAAATCTTTATTTTTCTAAAACTGTAACGAGTTTGAAAACAAAATATTTATTCCATGTATCGTTGAAATTTTATTAACTCTAATCATCTTCCATTTATTGGAATTTATCCCATATATTCACTTTTTTTTTTAGGAGAAATCAGATATTATGCATTAATTAAATCCACAGTAGCTACATCTATCCACCACAGCAGGTAAAAACCGTCCATCCAACATGAACTTGAAGGATGAGATAAAGCAAAATGCGCTAAAACCCATATATTCACTTGTATTACCAGAGTTTGAGTAAAATTATAAAACCACTATTTTCTACCATTGCCGGTGTAATCTGAAAAGTCGTTTAGATTTAAAAATATAATACAAAATTTAAACTATGCTCCAAATTGTTAAATTTCTCTATACTTGGTTGGAATTATGAGAGAAGAGAATTGGAATCATTTAGAAATTTCAACTTTGTATAAAATGTACTCATTTTCCAGCAAGTAATAAATTTTAATTTCAAGTAAATTAATATATTTTCCTCATTAAAAATTTGATGATTTGATTATTCTGATTATATTTCAAAAAATTTTAAATATCTACATTCCCATATACGCATGAGTTTAAAAGAAGCTGTCACCATTTACAACCTGCAAAAATTACACGGGTAATAATTTTTCTCTGACCGACTTCAACGGCCACGATTCCCTCCCTTTAACCAATCTCAGCCGTTAATCAAAAAGTACTCCTGTTTCCCATTTTACCCCCGGACACAGAGCCTCTAACCACGCTCTTGTTCTTGCTTTAGAGCTTTGTTTGCCAATAAAAATTCCCTCTAGTTTGTGTTTCCTGCTCTTAGTGCGGTTACTTCGAACTTCTTAATCTTCATAATCATTTCTCTGTTATGTTGTTGCTGTGCGCCATTCAATTCTTCAGGTGTGTTATTTTGGTTTCTGCAAATGTAATAGATATGTTCTCTTGCTTTGATTTAAGCTTAATATGTTAAAATATTTCGGGGAAGTTTATGTTTTGTTCCCTCGATGACCGCTGAAATTGAATTTAGTTGGCTAAAAAATTTATGCTTTTGTGTTTTTGTTTTGTTTTATTTTATATCCTTGTCGATGTTTTTTTTATTCTGTGTGGTTGAATTCATTGATGATTACTTTGCCAGGTTCTAGGGGGGACTACTCTTCTTTTTTTGTCGATCGAGCCGCTCTCCCTCATTCCACCTGTCCAGCCCTCTTCACGAACTTGTACAATCGACGCCACAAAGATAGCCAACTTACAGTGAAGTACGGAATTCCGTTTGTATTTTTGTTATATCGTCAAAAATTCCATGCAAGAACAAAAGAAGCTGTTCTTTTTTTAAAACAAATTCTTCTTTTACCACTTCTTTCTCGATGTATCGATCCGCCTCTTATCCGTGATGTTGCTGAGTTGAAATTTCTCACGTTAGAGGCTGTGTAAACTACCAATTTTTTGTTTCTTTCGGTTTTAGTGCTCACTTGGACTCATATGCACAATTTAATCGAGCAGCTTGTTTTTTAGCTGATTATTATTTTTTACATGTAATAAGATGTTCTAATAAACACTATGAGCCAACGGTTGGGAAATCAGGCATATTCAAGTCAGTTAGGAGCATCCTTCCCACGGTGTCATGGTAGAATATTTAATTTGCTCTTTTGTTTAGTTTCAAATAAGCATGTCAAAATTTTCAACTTGGAAAGATCTTGTAAAATTTGTCTACAATGTGACATGAATGTGATACCGTCTTTGATTATCCGAAATGATGATTAGTTCATTTACACTCCTGTTACTAAATGTTCTTTGGATTATGTTAAAGTCACAAACCGGGATTTCGAAATTAAGCTGTTGATTTCTTTGGAGTTCTGCAGCTTGGGAACAGTTATTCCCTCACACTGCCATATTGTTGATGACTTGTGATCATAGATTTTAAATTAATATAGTATGTTATCTTGCAAACTTATACAACGCTAAAGTTTCAAGATTGATGTCTTCGGTGTTGCAGGGTGTTGAAGGGCAAAGCCAGTGTAATACTTCCTCGATGGATTCCTCAGCTTCTTTAGAATATGTTTCTCAGAATGGCTCACGGTTGAAAGAGCACAATTACTTTGGGCTTTGTGAATTTTCCTTGGTTGACAGCTCTACAGTCTCCTCTATGTCTCAGGAAGATGACAAAAACTTAAATCTGAAAGCCACAGATTTGAGGCTTGTTCTTCCTGGATCACATTCCCCTGGACGTGATTCAGACATTACTCCGATAAGCACCATAAATCTTGATGAGAATCCATTGTTTCCCTTGGTTCCTTCCATTTACAGAATCCGCTCATCGTCACAGAAGATTGTTGTTTCTGGAAGCAAAAGAGGATTCTCAGACACAAAATCAAAAGGTGGCTTGTTTAGTGAAGAAAATTGGATGTTTAATGCAAGAGGATCTGATTCTACACAGGAAAACTTGGCTGATAATTCTGAGATAAATGTTATGCTCTCCAAAAGGCCGCCTGTGTCTCAGTCTTCCATTAAAACAGAAGTACCTGTAAAAACATCAAAATCATGCCATAACAATGTTAATGTTTCTAACACCAACATTGTACCTGCTGCTAAGTGAGTACTGAAGTTGATGAGGATAAGTGAGCCTGTATTTTAGATAACTATGGTCAAATGATTTTTTCTTTTTAATATTCTGAGGTTTGCCTCTATTGTTTTATATGTTTTGTTGCAGGACACAGATTGTTGGTTGGCCTCCTATCAGATCTTTTAGGAAGAATTCTCTGACATCAAGATCAAAGAACAATGATGAAGTTGATGGCAAACCAGGTCCTGGTGGTACTTTTGTAAAGGTCAGCTTAGCCGCTGCTCCTTATTTGCGAAAGGTTGATCTTAGAACATATTCCTCCTATGAAGAACTTTCTTTTGCTCTTGAGAAAATGTTCAGCTGTTTTACCATTGGTAAGCTGTTTTTTTTATAATTTATATGTTTCTTTTATGTTTTAGTGTTACATGAGAGTATTCTGGTTTCAGGACAATGTGGACCTCCAGGAGCTCAAAGTAGAGAAATCCTGAGTGAGGGTAAGCTCAGGGATCGTCTGTATGGATCTGAATACGTGTTGACGTATGAGGACAAAGATGGTGACTGGATGCTTGTTGGAGATGTCCCATGGGAGTAAGCGTTCTCCCCCACCTGCTTTTATTTGTGAAGTAATTAATTTGCTTTCTGTAATTTTCTTTTTGGTGGGAATTGAGTTAGACAATTGGATGCTTCTATCCCTCGACTGCACAAAATTTGTAAGAATCTTTGAAGGAGGAATTATACTTTTGGCATTTAACCTTTCTGAGTTTTTAAACAATCATAAGTAAAAAAAGTATTAACGACACACTATTATTAAGTTTTTTAAAATCAAGCCAACTGACGATGCCATGCGGGATGGTCACTTCAATAGGTATTTTGGAAACATTGTTTTGGCACTTTTAATTGGATGCCAAGGTTCCAGTTGTTATCCAAGAGGTGAATAGAGGCACCTCCTGAGTTATATAGTTATTATTTGAAAATTGAAATTCAGTTTAAGAGCCGCTAGTGGTGTCTCTTGCATTACAATTGGAGTCTTCGCATCGCGTTAAAGGTGCACCGACACCTGTTGAGTTATTTCTAGTCCGTTTGAACGTAAATCAAAAGGCACCCATGTTTTAGCTCAATTCTCTATTGGAGTGACACCAAATCCCAAATTTAAAAGGAGTCGTCTCTCGGCGTTGTGTTCATTTGACAAAGAAGAACTTCTAATATTTTGATATTTTCCTTAGTAGTAGTATATATTTATAACATCTCAAACCTTTTTCACTGTTGTATCGCTTACTTGATACATTTTACATCACCGTTGGGTTTCCTACGTTCGTCCCCAGTTGTTTCATGTTTTTGGGCTTTTTGTGCTGCTTTTAGGATGTTCATCACTTCATGCAAGAAGCTCAAAATAATGAAAGGATCTGATGCTATCGGATTAGGTGAGAGATCTTGGTTTATCGTCGTATCCCCTTGTAGTTGTTGTCATTCCTTTCTATTGTCTGTAGTGCTGATAGATAGTAAATAAAAAGGGTAAGATCTCGCATTCCTGGGAACTCTTCTGCAGGTCCAGTAAAATGGTTTGCTCATATTTCTTTATGCACTAGAGTACAATTGGTTCACATTATTGATGCTTGCATTAGACAATTGAGAACTAGAGTCTACGAAGTCTTGATCATTAACTTGTCAAATTGTTTAAACTTTTCGTGGGCTCTAATGTTTCGTGATTCAAGATCGTAGACTTCACGTTTTATTTCGTTTGCTGCTTCACAGCTCCCGGGGCCGTGGGAAAATGTAAATCCCCAAACTAGCTCTGGCCTCTCTCGAGAGTCGAGTCAGTAGTGGAATGTTCCAGAGGTTAAACCGAACAAAATCCGTTAAAGCTTCAGAGGTTAACTGGTCTGAGTTACTTCCATTGCTTCGTGTTCCTCGATTGCATTGAGGATTTTCCAACTCCACGATGTATCTAGAGTTTTCGAATTTCCCTTTGTGTTATATTATCGTTTGAATCAATATTTGTTGGATTTTTAATTTCGTGTACCGCTGTCACGATAATTTTATGGATCTAAAATTGTGGATTGCCTCGGTTTTTCATTCTTATGATTCACATTCTAATATCATTTCCTAGTGAACTCGAACAATATTATTTCGTTACGTCTTGTTTGCGATAAAATTAATAACCAGTGAATTTTGACATATAATTAATTATTCGGGCATGTGTCTCCATTCTTAAATTAATTAATTTATCCTCCGACTGTGATACGGGAAAATTTATATTTTCTTCTACATCGCCAAATCTGTATCTGATTTCAAATCTAGAGTTGTCGATCCATTTATTGAGAGGGATTCCTTTGACTTTATGCCATCTGGGTGCCACGATTTAAGACAGTAGATGTTTAATATATATATATATATATATATATATATATATATATATATAGCTGCTGTATTTAGAAAGCGGGGACAATTTTATAATTTTTTCTCCAAACTAAACTTGAAGAAATAAACTTAAATAAGTAGGAAAAATGATTTTAATCTGAGGAACATGATAAATATTTTTCATATTTTTACTAATCAAAATTTTACCCCAACTTTAGATGGTCTAATTCTACACTACATATATAGTTGAAATATTGTTAGAAAATAACAATACATGTAAGATAGATCAAATCAACATTGCGTCTATTGATTAAGACAAGTAATACTACTCAGACTTTTGAATTTTTTCATTAAAAGTGCTTCCTGTTGACTAATTTGCCATTTAATCATTTTTCGGATTTATTGCAATGCGTAATTATCAAACCAACCCCATTTCAAATAATTGAATACAATATATGTGACGAGAGAGTTTCCCTTTTACCTTGGATTTCTGCAGAGTTGGTGTTCCGTGAATTCAGTTAAGTAAATTTTTAGTGGGATTAAGTAGAATCAATCACTTATCTAAGTTATCTTAAAAGAACATATCTTTGACGAAATATGGAAAGATAAGGTTTGACTTTACAGCATTATTTTCTCCACGTTATAATTTAAAGAAGGAATGGTAAAATAATTTTCCGATATCTACATATTGATTCAGATCTGAACGCGAAATTAGGAATGCGTGCTTGGCGAAATTTTGATTGCTATGGACACTTAAGTTCCATTATAAGAAATTAAGAGTTTAATGATCAATAGGTTGATTACGATAAACGCGAATACTGTCGTTCAAAAATTCGGTAAGCTTGATCGTCTCAAATATATATTGTTGAATTAGACTGTATATATGGATTTGGACAATCATCTTATTGAGCTAAATTTTGAGGTGAAATTAGGTTAAATCAAGTAATCTCAACATGACATCAAAGCTCAATATTATGTTATGTGTTATTCTTCCTTTACTAGCCACCTGTTAATGTCTTATAATCTTTACGATCCACTTGTTAATTCTTGAATGTGGTATGAATGTATTAGATGTCTCACATCGGCTAGATTGAGTTTTTGGGTGTTATGTATATGAACTTGAACAATCATATCTTTTGATATAATTTTTGGGATGAAGTTATACTCGAGTTCATGATCTTAACACGTAATAATAATAATAATAATAGAAGGTGTGTAGACAATCATAGGTATCAATTATCATCAGTGACTTCAAATTCTTCGTCCTAAGCATATTGACTTCAAGAAAATTCAGTGCATCTTCTTGAAGACTCTTTTAAGTTTTAAATATGTATTATAGTAACCGCTAGCCACCACTTCTTCACCCTAGCTACCAGACAAACAGTCTCAACATATGTATGTACCTTGAGCTGCTCAAACAACCATTATTGCATATCAATAAAACCTTTCATTTTCTTTGTGTGTTTTTCGTTCTGAATGTAAAATTTGTTAAATGTCCCACATCGGTTAGATAATTAACCTTTGAGTGGTATATATGGAATTGGACAATCCTCCCCCTTGAGCTAGTTTTTGGGATTGAGTTAGGTCCAAGTTCCAATCTTAACTAAATTTGGGCCTTTTCATTCACAAAACGACGCCAAGTATCGGGTACAATGATAGATTCGAAAATTTTGTCGGACGGGTCATTTATCAAGTTAGTTACCATGTGAAATCTATAATGTATTAAATTTAGGAAACCACCAATTTGATTGAAAATTAATTATAACTAACTGATCACTTATAGGCCGAGTAATATTTATTCGAATAATTAGGCTGTTAATTATAAGATTAGTCAAATTAATAATCAGATTCTCCAACTCCAATAATGTCCATTGTCGTTCATGCCATGTTTTTTTATTACATATTGTAAAAACATTTCGGCTAATGAAATTATTTTCTAGATTCTACTTATTAAGTAGTAGAACTAATTATAACTTTAATATTTTACTACAAGTAAAGGCGAAGCAATAGGATCTGCTGATTGAATTTCTTTATATTTAAATTTGAGTAGTAAAACGATAGAGCTTTCTTTGCTCTTTGAAATTCGAAAAAGACAACAATGGCTCGCTCTTGGGCATAATAAATTTGGTCAATAATGTATAAACTCTCTATTATTAATAATAGTTACACGAATATCGCATTTATTTGTCTTAAATAAAACCAAATGGTCCGCTGTACTAATTGTACATAGTACAATGTATGGTATGAATTTCAGCTGGAAGATAATAATATTTGGAAAAATGTGTGGTGCAAATTGTACTTGCCTTATTTCTTTTTTTTTGTAAACGGTAAAACTTATTCTGAATAAATAAAAATGGTACTTTTGTGGTAGTTAAAAGATTTACCGTCCCTGGTGAATGCTTCCTCGGTACTCACGACGTCGTTCTGACTAGCATTTAGTGCTCTGATCCCCTGCATCCATTCCCATATGCTCCGCACCCCATACCCAATCACGTTCATTAATTATTATATTTCATATTTCAAAAACACAATTAAACCGCGAGAAGATAGACACTTTTTTTTATATACTGGTTACTATGCACACGCGTTGCGTGTGTTTACAATCTTTTTTATTATTATCGATGTACTAAAGTGAAATTTGACAGATTTTGGAGGGATTAAATTTAAATTTAATGGTTGAAATAAAAAATAAAAAATAAAAAATAAAAGTGTGTGTTGAAATTAAAAAAAAAAACAAAAAACAAAAGTGTAATATTAGTATCATATAAGGATAAAAGTGAAAAAAAAAATTGGTATCTTCTCTAAGTAGTTACTATAAGATCCTCACACTTAATAATATAATAATAATAATATAGAAGTATAGATAGTATAGAAATATAGAAGTATAGATATATTTCTAGATCATTTATTTGTTTGCTAGAAAGTCAAAATTATTTGAATTTTTAACTGACGTTCCTTCCTAGGGGGATTTATTTGACAAAAGAAAATCAACCCATTTGCATCGATAATAGGTCCATTTTTTAAAAAAAAATCATAAAAGAAAAGGTTATGCAAGGAAGAGAAATTAAAATTGGAATAGTTGGAGGGTGAAACGGTAGTTTAAATAATTGATCAAATTATATGGTACTAATGACCCTTTTAACTGTTTTACCAAGCGATGGGACTCGGTTTCCCGTACGCATTAAAATTCCAAAAGAGGACAGAGTAGGGCAGGACAGACTAGATTAGTTTAGGGTTGCAGAGGGGGTCATTTTCGGAATTCCCGAGGACTGATGAATTTAACAGAATGGTCACGGCGTTGAGGACGGCGGAGAACGTGAGTGAACACGTACACTTACTGTTAGTGGTCAAATCAAGAGAGCAGAAGAAACGTACTGCTCTGTGTTGTTTTGTTCCTTTCTGATCAAATTTATTTTGGTTTTTCTTATTATTTGAAATAAGTGATGCATAAAATAATAATAATAATAATAAAAGTTATGTATATTTCTAAAAATTTGTACTTTACAAGAACTGTTTGTAATTACAGAAATTAATTGAATCTTCATAATTTTTATGACAAAATTTAATGTGGTATTTGCAGACAATACATGGGGAAGATGAGCTATACGTAGTCTGGAACTGGCACACGATGGAGACTAATAAGGGCTGGAAGATTCCCAAATATTATTCACGACCATTTTACTCTCTGATTTTTCTAACTTTAGTTTTCTAAACATAAGTTATGGATTCAAATGTAGTCTATAATTTTTTTAATTATTTACCAATCATACGCGATTTTCAATTATTACTTTTTAAAAAATAGATATTATTTTTTCATCTGTTAATATTTAAAAGAATGGTGACTTATAAAACAATTTAAAATTGTTTTATAATATTTTTTTTGCAAATAAAAAAAACTCAATTAGTTATTTTATTTAATAATTCCCATTTTCAAGTCGATACAATCCATTCATTCGTCGGTCAATAGTTTTTTTTTTTTTTTATGTTCCAACATAATTAGATCATGTTGAACTCTCACATGTTAATATGAATTAGCATCATATATAGATGATTAAAAAACTAAAATTTTGTATCATTATAAAAAAAACTTCAATAGAAAAATACATATTATTTTAGAGAAGTTAAAAGTATATATACTTTTAAATAAAAATGGGTTCGAGGGGAGATGTACCAAAAAGTCACATTTATGAAGTAATGTGGGGTGCACCTACCTAGTGTGGGAATGCACCTAACCCTGCTCACTTTTTATTTTATAATTATATTGTATGATTTATAGGTATAATAATTATTAGCAGATATTCATTGACTGATAAGATTATTTATTGTTAAAATATTAATTGGTACAACTGTATAATTAATTATTGGTCATCATGATGGTACTAATCATATTACTCTGCCAACGCATCCCATTAATACGCTAATCAAAAGTCAATACTGTACAAACAGGTTAATGAGATCCTACCCATGTGGGCATTGTCTCCATGAGAGGATGGATGACCAAGATCTTGTCAAACATACAATTTCAAAAAAAAAAGTGGGTCATACATATGCATGGACAAATCTTGACCATCCATCCTATTATGGAGACAATGCCCGCATAAGTAAGATGAAATAAACCGAACCCATCCCAATTATTAGCTAAACTTCCTGTGTATTTTTACGGCTTGTTAAAATCTTGACTACTACTTCTCATAATAAATAAGACCTTTATTTTTTTTTTAAAGCTTTATGGTCTTGAATTGATCGTGTCTAATGAATTTTTATTTATAAGATGAGTCTATTATGTTTATATTTACAATAAAAAATAATATTTTTGACATAAAACATAATATTTTTCATGGGTGATCTAAGTAGAATATTAGTCTCAATAATTGACATATGTTTCACATAAAGTTTTGTGAAAAATCTTATATGAATTGAAGAGTATGTATCATATGAATTTTCTCACGGATTTATATTAATGAGATATGTATTCATATAATAAAAAATATTATTTTTTATTAAAATGAATATATATTATACAATATTTTTTCAACTATATGTTTTTTTAAAAAAAATAGATAAGAAGACATTTAAATTGCTAAAATTTATGTACTAACAAAAATTTATGTCTAATTTATTTAGCATTATAGGTCTAATGTACAACCTCTAACACTGTCAGAAAACCATGTGAATTTGGCAAATATATAAAATAAAGTTGGATTTAATCACATAAATAAAATAGAATGAGATATGAAAAATTCAGAAAAAGGGTTTCCAAAAAGAAGTACAAAGTTGGGGATAGCGAAGGTTAAGGCGAAAGGGGGATCAAAGGTTGCGATTTTAAGGCTTACTTTGTATGTCAGGTGCCCCTCGTTGACTTCAAACTTTTTTTAACCTTCGTTCGCCAGTCACTTTTTAAATTATTACTCAAAACCCACCTTACATAATATGTCTTTCCTAGAAAAACAAATGTTATATTCAAATAAGAAAGTAAACTTCATAAAAAAAAGAAGTAAAAGTCAGCAACTCAGCTTATTTATAACACAATTATTTGTCTTTATGTAAATTTTTTGATTTTGTGATGTATATTTTTTACATGGATTCACATCGTCGACATGGATAATCTAATTAAATCCGAAGCGACTTTCTCAACAACAGGTGACAAAATAACATGTTTAGGTGAGTGCATGGGATTTCACAATTGTTAAAGTGATAAAATAACCTGCTACATATTATTTTTCATAAAAATACCAAAAACTAATGGCCAAACCAATTGACTTGAAAGCTTAAAAATTGCAAATCCCGATATAATGGAAAACCAAATGATGCATATTTTGGAAAAAGGAACCGCGGATTCCTACATATGATTAAATAGATTTCGAATAAATAAATGAAGAAAAGAGACCCTTCTTCGTGTATTCAGATCATATATATATATATATATAATGTTATTTTGGAGCTTTTGCTGTGATCTTTTTGGGTTTGAGTCAAATTATGCCTGAAATTCTGAAAGAGAAGTTAGAGAAATATAAATATATATATATATATATAAAAGAGTGGATTTGTTTTTCTTTTTGTTCTTATCTCTGTTAGGTCTCTGTTTCTTCTTCACTCTTCCCCTTTGTCTTCTCTGTTACCAAATCCACTTTTAGCTCTCCTCCATCGTCTTCTTCCTCAACTTTTCCAACAAAAAATCCAAAATCCCAGTTCAAATCAGAGGTATTAGATTGTGAAACTACTACAAGATTTTAGGAAGTTGAAGCCTTTACTCCTTTTGGTAAATTGACACAATGGTTTTGGGATGGAGAAGAGCATTTTGCACCTCGATTCCAAAAGATAGAGAAAGGGATTCTCCGATTATCAAAGAGAAATCTGAAACCAATCCAAGTCCGACCATTGGCTCAAGATTTGGTGGGTTCTTCTCGAATCCTTCGACCCCTCGGATGCAGTCTCAGCCTGTGTCTAGCCCCACTCTTCGGTGTCGAACCACCGTGAATACACCTTCGGCACGGCCGAATGCTGCGGTTCAGGCGAGTTCTGCTCCGCAAAGTCCGAAACTCCGTTGCAAAACGAGAATTGCTCCAAGATTCTTCACTCGTTCCACACCTTCTTCTCCTCGCTCCCCCAACACTTTTTCTCTGCTCAAATCAAGCCTCCGACTATCTAAGGTAGATAATTTTATTGAATTATTTATATTTATTAATGATAAGAGATTTTAAAGTTGAGGAATCTTTCTTTAGTTGTTTGCACATATTAGCTCCTCATAATTTAGTAATGATTCTGTTTTTTTATGTTTTCTTGTCATTGTACTTTTTGCAGAGTAGGTGCGAAATTTGCTTGGAGGCACTGAAGACCGGGCAGGGAACCGCCATATTCACGGCAGAGTGCCGCCACAGCTTTCATTTCCCGTGCATCGCCGCCCAAGTAAGGAAGCAGTGTTCGCTTACATGCCCGGTTTGCAATTCCACGTGGAAGGAAATTCATCTTTCGCCGTCAACTCCCTCCCCAACTCAAAATCGCGCCCAAGATTTTGAACAGAAGAGAGATGTAAAAAAACCAATCTTGAAGGTCTACAACGATGACGAGCCATTGTCATCTCCAACATCTGGTGCAAGATTTAACCCGATACCCGAATCCGATGAATACGAGGATATAAATGACGACTTCCCAGGTTTTTTCGCTGCCAATAATGTGGTTTTGAAGGAAGTGAAAATGCAGAAAGTGGAGTTTGGTCTGCTGTCCGAAACGGCCGTGGTGTCTGTTGGTAAAAGCAGTGAAACTTATGCAGTTGTTTTGAAAATCAGAGCTCCGGAGGCGAGTACGAAGCACGCCCGCAGAGCTCCTATTGATTTGGTGACCGTGGTGAATGTTGGCAGGAGCATGAATTTAGAAAAGATTCATTTGATGAAGAAAGCAATGAGAACGGTGGTTTCTTCCCTCACCGCCGCAGACCGCTTCTCAATCGTCGCATTCTCCTCAACTTCAAAGCGTTTATTGCCTCTACGGAGAATGACAACCGCCGGAAAGAAGTCTGCACGTCGAATAATCGACGCCATCATCCCCTTGGACGACAGCGCCACGAGCGCTATGGATTCGCTTAAAAAGGCTGCAAAAGTCATGGAGGACCGTCGGGAGAAAAACCCGGCCGCTGCCATCATGCTATTTTCCGACAGCCACCGAGGTGGATCCCCGGTGTCACACACACTATTCTCAGAAATCCCACTACATTCCGTGAACCTAAACGTGAGTATTAATGAGCTGCCGGATGAAACTCTCGCAAAATGTATCACAAACTCACTAAGCATCGTCGTCCAAGATTTAAAATTTCAGCTGGGTTTCACGACCGATTCGGCTCCCAGCGAGGTCTCGGCGATTTACTCCTCACACGGAGGTCAACCCATTTTTATCGGATCCGGGTCAAGCTGGTGTATAATAGGTGACTTGTGTTCCAACGAAGAGAGAGAAGTGTTGATCGAATTGAAAGTCCCATCTTCATTCGCCGTAGGGGCCACCGTGTCCCACCGGAGATTGTCCGTCCGATGCCAGTACAAAGACCCGTCCACTCAAGAGCTGATGATACACGACAAGGAAGGAGCAATTCTAATCCCGTGTCCACGCGTGATCGGGTCCTCATCCAGTCGCGAATCCCAACGTCTGAGATGCCTCTTTGTCACCACTCGCGCCTTAGCCGAGAGTAGGAGAATGACCGATAGGAACGACATTGCCGGAGCTTACCACATGTTAACTTCAGCCCGGGCTCTCATTATGCAATCGGGTTCGGGTGAGGAATTTGTTCGCGGGTTGGAATCTGAGCTGGCGGATTTGAGTTGGAGGAGACAGGATCAGGCGCTGCAAAGAAGGAACAACCTTAACCACAGCCACGAAAGGGAAGCTGAGCAGCTTACGCCCACTTCCGCCTGGAGAGCTGCGGAACGGCTTGCCAAATTAGCCATCATGAAGAAATCGCTAAATAGAGTTAGCGACTTACATGGATTTGAAAATGCGAGATTTTAGTTCTTTCGAAAGATTGCATGTATAAATTAATTAAAATTAAATTAAATTAAATATATATTTATGAAATAATAAGTAGGAAAAATGTTGTGCCGTAGTGGTGTGGCAATAGTAAGACGCGAGTGGTGGTAGACTATTTGGCGCTTTCTTCATATAGTACCCCCAGAGAGTATGATTGATAGAAGCAGTCAGTGTGGGGTAGGTGGTGGCTCTTTTAGCTTTTTGTATTTATTTTTCTCTGTTTTTTATTAAATTATTATTCATCTATTTTTACTAGTGTTGTTTGTATCTTTATTTATTAGACTATTAATTGGTTTTTTGGAATGGACCTGGTGAATTAAATAGGAATGACCAATATCTAATTTGTTTCCTTGATCTATTTAATTTCTTTTTCACATCATGTTTTTTCCTAATTAAGAATACAAGATATCTAAAAAGCGTAATTCCAATTTTGAGAAAAATAGATATAATGAATATGATATAAGGATTTTCTCGAATCATTCCGTCCAAATGCAACTTAAATGCATTATCATAAACTTGTATTATTGGTTCTTATTCAGTTTTACATAGAAAAAAACTTGAGTGAGACGATCTCACGGGTCGTATTTTGTGAGACATATCTTTTATTTGGGTCATTCACGAAAAAATATTATTTTTTATGCTAAAAGTATTACTTCTTATTGTGAATATCGATAGGGTTGACCAATCTCACAGATAAAGATTCGTGAGACCGTCTCATAAGAGACCTACTCTTTTGCATATGAGGTCCACGGGAAAATAGAAAAACTCAGAATATAAAATGTAGATTGTTTTAAACACACTTAGAGCAATACCATAAATGTGTAGAACTTAACAATTCTTCCAATAGTTTCCCATTGTTTGCGTTAACTAATTTTTAGAGCAAAAGGTAAAAAGAACACATTGAATGAATTTTTACTTATTAACTTTTTCTAAAAAAAATGGTATGTGAATTCTAATATGACGACATCATACAACCCAATCACTTTTTCAAACACAAGAAACAAGTAGACCTCGTCATGATTCGGGTTGGGGTCGAACCAAGATAATCAACAGGTTAGCCAGGTCAATGAGTTTGGATAGAGCTATCGTAAGTCGTAACCAAACTTAGATTGTTGATTACGATTTTATCATTTCAAAATTGTCAATATGACGGGTCGACCCTCAAGTTGGCATTATTATTATTATTTAAAATATATGGCCAGTCGGCCGCGAAAATCCTCAAATTTCAATCAGGAACTTGTAGTATGAGAAGATATATATTAGATGAGAAATATTATAACTTAAGACCGGAAAATTTGGAGCTCAATGCTTGCTCGATATTTGGTTAAAAGCCACTACCTAAACATAAGATATTAAGAGTGATGAAGTAGACAAAAAAAAAACTGAGAAAACATCCAGAACGACAGAAGAAAATGTGAGTTGTTGAACAATGTCACTCATAAATGTAAGCAAACTACATGATCTTGGATTTCTCTGCATTAAAAGAGAATATATAGATAACTTACATAGTTATAATTACGTAAGTATACTCCACTTTTTATTTATTATTTTTAAAATTATAAAATATTTATTAACAAATAATAAATGTTTGAAAAAAATAGATCGAACTGAACCGACAGTAAATAAAATTTTGACTTGATCCGCTAGGTTCACAACCCAAATAGTAACTGTCTAAGGTCGGGATCTATACTATCCTAATCTACCAGGTCTTATCCAACCCGGAATGGACCGTTGGTCAGGTCTAGAAACAATTGTGTTACACTAGAAACTCCATAACCAACACTCTGAATGAAGTTGGGTGAAAGGGATACCCTTTTTCATGCTTTGAAAAAATTACCCTTTTTCACATTCAATAACAAGAATTTTGCATTGATTTAGGCACTGAAATGATGGTGACATGATGAGATCGGGCCTACACTCATAAGGACAAGACGTTTGTTTGAATGAGGGACCCTTTTTCTTACGGAATATAGGGACCTTCATGATTTGGAAATTACGAGAGACATTTTTTTCACCAACCATTGCCTCCAATTGTACACTCGTCACATCTAAACAAAATCTCACTTCTCCTTAACTTCGTCTTCTACCAAAAAATACACAATTGTACCTATTTATTATAAGGGTAAATTTGTGAAAAATACATCTGCACATCTTTGATCATATCTTCAAATAATTGGATATGAGTATTTAGGGAGTAAAATCATGTATTTGTTAGACTCTAATTAGATACTCTCTGCACCAACATAGGTATCACATTTTAACTTCACAAATGACGTCATCAAAAGTCACTTAATATTATTTGAACTCAAGTATTTTCTTACACATTTGAAGTATTCAAATAGCCAAATCAAATATCTGTAGCCCCAAAATAAGTACTTTATCGGTCAAAATAGGTATTTTTCCTAATTCAATTATTAGTGAGAAACTGTGTTTTTTTCAAAAATTAGATGACATGAATAAGTCAACCCAACACAATTTCAATGAAAATACTAACAATTACAAAATTTATGGTGATTGATCAAAGATCCAATATTTTCTTACACATTTGGAGTATTCAAAGAGCCAAATTAAGCATTTATAACTCTAAAATAGGTATTTGTAAGTTAAAATAAATATCTAATCTTATTTTAAAATGAGTGGTGAATTATGTTTTTTTTTTTTATATAAATAAAATGACATGAATAAATTATCATAATTGATTTTTCATGAAAAGACCAACAATAACCAAATTTGTGGCGATTACTCGAAAATATAGTATTTTCTTATATATTTTGAATATTCAAAAAGCGAAATCAAGTATCCAAAACCACGTAATAGGTACTTTGTATGTCAAAATAAGTATTTACTCTAATTCCATGATAATTGAAAAACAAATTTTTTTTAAAATTATATTTTAGATGAAAAAAGATGTGTAATTTTTGTGGATAAGATTATATATTTTTTAAATAATAAAAGGGCAAAATTGTAACTTTGGGTGTGTAGGTAGTTGAAACTAAAATTAAATCACTGTCAGGTACTAAATATTAAAAAAATATGGTGAGGTACTGAATTTTAATTCAAAGATGTGCAGATGAATTTTTCACAAACTTACCCTTATTATAACGATCACATTATTGCGGATCGGTATATGCAATGTGGTATTAGGTATCTTTCTATATTTTTTTATAAGTTTTAATTTAATTCTTTGATTAGTAAATAAATATATATAGTCGAATCATGATCTGTCATAATATACTAGAGTATTTTTCTTTTTATTTTAGTGGTCTAGGGAACGGGTCCAAAAGTTAGATGTAGCCAACTTGTATTGTATATTATATACGACATGTGAAGATAATATCATGTTCGGGTGTATAACTCAAACATTCAATACATTATTTTTTAATAGCACCTTTAGCTGTTCTCCTCATATCATCAGTCTCTGATTTGAGTGTCGGAGGAGCTACGTCGGGGCATCCTCCCGACCCCCTTCTAACGGTATTCTTCGTGATTTCAGGCTCAGGAAAAATTCGAAGACTGCATATGTACTCGTAACACTTGCTGGAATCGGACATTAAATCTCCCGTGAGTACCAATACCTATTACGTCCATTGGAACAATGCCACCGTAACGTTTTAGTCATAACCTAAATGTTATTACGAATTGTAAAAATATGCTTATGCTTGGATATATATATATATATATATATATATATATATATATATATATATATATATATATATATATATATATATATATAAATATCATGCTTACTCGCACGATTTTCAAAAGTTAAATTTTTCTTAGTTTTTTTTTTTTTTTGTGGATTCCTGAAATTACGCATCTCAAAAGCTATAAGGAGGGAGAGTGGGAGTTGGTGAGGAACCAAATTTCTTTCCAATTTTAATCTGTCTTAGATAAAGAATAAGGCTCAAAAAGTAGAATATATTACGGGTCAATGGTGGATACATTAAACGCAGATGACACCGACTTCCATAACATGTACAAAACCCAACCCAATATCTAAAACAAAATAATTGTCGTCCAAAACACACGTATTTTTCACGTAAATCAATGTTTTTTTTAGTTGTTTGAATTAGAAAATCAATACATATATATATATATATATAGCAAGGAATATACCTCATTTTTTCTTGCACACCATCCGTATAAAATTGTTTCTAACTGGATGCGTAGACCAAGCCTACAGTTTTGTTGTACAAGTTTCATTTTAAGCTTGCCTGTGTCATCTTATATGATATTTTGGTTGAATACTAAAAATACTGACGTCTCTTTATCTCTTTTGTACCCAAAAAAATTCATGCATACTTTTTATATAAAAAAAACTCGTATAGTTCCCCAAAACACACTGCTATATCACACACTAATTCAACTCGCCTCACCCCCGGCTTCCTCATCTATACCATTTTATTAAGGGTGAGGCACTTAGAGTAACTAACTTTGGTGTCATGGTCTGTTTTATTAATTATATATATTAATAAAATGTTAAAATTTGAATGTAAGTTATATGTACTTCAGCGGTTAGAGTCTTTGTTCTTAAGAGTATAGGTTAACGGTTCAATTTCTATAGAGAGCATTTTTTCATTTTTTTAATTTATTTTTTAATTTATATATCAAAATTACAGTTTAGTCCCTCACTATTTATTATAATTATATATTTATCCTCATTTAAATATAAATCAAATAAATTATAAAAAATATTATAGAAGCACGCAGCGCGTGCGTCGGTACACTAGTTTTTATGATCCATGCCTATCTTAGAAGGCATCATTCAATTTAAATAATAAAAAAATTCTACATTTCATGGACACATCCTTGCGGTCATCCCATTATCAACAATTTATTCGAATAGTAAATGTTGGGAAATTCTTGCAAAAAATTTAGTCGGTGTTGAAGTAATTAGCAAATTTATTTGGTAAAGTTGCTAGTAAAATGGTAAAGAAAGAGACCAAAGCTATTGTAGTGGGTGGCTTTACCTCTTTGATCACACCATGAGTAAGTGGAAAGAAATACAAATATAGATTGAAATAAAATGAGTGTGTCACAAACATAAAGGAATACAGCTATTAAGCATGATTTAAGTAAAGAAAATCAATGAGATTCAAATTCAAAACACATGATAATCAGAAAGAAAGATAACCGCAAATAACACCAAGAAGTTTGGAATTAAAATTTGAATAAAGGTCATCAAACAATAGACCATCATTAAGTTGCACAACAACTAAGCAGAAATATAATCATGATAAACCTACTCTGAACAACACTAAGTTCATAATTACGTGAATATAGTTCATCCGAGAAGCAAACATGTTTGTTTTTTATATGTAATGAGCTTGAGTTCGGAAGATCGTGTAAATAAGCAAATTAAGGATCTTGAACAATCATTACACGCTATTTAACATTGTCAGAGATGCAACTGCCTACACTGACCTGCTTCGACTTCGGCGGGACAATAAGGACATTTAAACGGCCTTGTGCTGTTATTTTTCGACAACTTGGTGATAGATTGTTTGCATAGTACATGTCCACATGACAACAGCATAGGAGGATTCTCATCACTTGCTTGATCTCGACTCACTGGGCATACAAATGTCGAATGATACTGAAACTCTCTATCCAAATCAAGAGGTACCGGTAACTGTTTCATAGACTGCCATTCCTGCTTCTTGCCTGTCATCACGTTCATAAGCTTCAGAAGGGTAGGCAGCCCCTGAGCACCAGCTGCAATTGTCACTCCCAATGGACTCTCATTTGATTGTCCCATGAGATGACAAAACTGTTCTGTGATTTCCTCGGCTAGTTTTTCCCAGTGTATGGAGGAAAGTAGTTCAGCGTACGGTGATGAATCGAGCCTTTCAGCCCACAATAAACAAGCCATGAGCTTTTGGATTTCAGCCATATGATTGGATGCGAAAGGGGTCAAAAAGGCTCTAGCATACTTTAAAGCCTCGTCTCTGCCCCTTTTCTGCAAGATTTCCACGAACTGAAGGCGATAAAGTTTAAATTCTATATCAGATCCTTTTTGTTGAAGGAGCTCGTGATTATTTGTCGCCCATTTCAGAGCAGGCTCCAGATTCCGAAATTTCATGGCCTCCAGTAATTGATACATTTCTAGAAAAGGAGATTTCTTCGCAGCAGCATCAGGTTCCTTCGACTCATTTACGAATAAATCACCAATATCAAATTGGCCTTCCTGATAGAAGTGGCTGGCGATAATTTGATTAACAGTGTGGAAATCAAAATCAACATGACGATAAGCCTTTGAGATGTCAGGATTGAAGGACTTCTCAAGAAGCTTGGGATACTTGCTCAAAGCAATATTCAGTTCTTTTTGTGTGCCTTCCAAATGGCTGAGTGAACCTCTTTCCTTTAACCTCGTTTTTAATTCATCGAGGACTGACTTATAGTCAGTTGGAGTTGTAGAATCCTGAGCTGATTGTATTCTAGATAAAGCATGTTCTATTTCTTGTCCGATCTGTTCAATTATTTCTTGAGATTTTGAAAATGACAGTTTCTGTTTCTTCGTAACACGATCAAAAGCATCTTTTATGGGATTCAATTCCATTTCTGACGATTCAAATACTAAGAGTAACAACCGATGCTTTAAATTTGATTGACACCTACAAGAAAAACGGATGAATCGGCAGATAACAAAAGAAGTCCTGGAAATATTGACAAGAACAAAACACGGAGATTGCCTGGAGATGGGACGAGAAGGTGACACCAAACAGAATAAATAGAACTACTGAAAGATGTGCAAATGATAAAACAACATAGCAGCTCGTTTGAATTGTGAAGCCTAGGCCAGTGACTACACCACAAATATTAATCATCTTATTGAAGGGAAATGCCGCAGGAACTTAAGAGTAAGCCACTACATGTCATGATCATCAAACACTACGAACATAAAACTCCCAACTCGTGTTTAGTTTCTGAGAGTTTAGTTTCAGGAAACTTCATTATTCATACAAGGAGTGATACAGTCCAGAGTATAACTGTTACATAGCTCGAAAATAAGCCTTTAGTTTGCAATTCAGAACTTTAAGTTGATTGGCATTTTCAAAGACGTCCATCTATACAAAGGGACTTACATATTCGCTAGTCTAAATAGGAACATTTTCCATAAACAATAGGCTTGCTTTTGCGGAAATCATACATAATGAGCTCAAATCGCGCTTACCGAATCTAGAACTAATTGGAAGAAAAAAGATTGGGTCATCTAAAAAGGATAATTCTCCATAAAAAAAAAAATGATTCAGCGTCGTCGGGGCAACCTCGTCTAATTCATCAAAACATCCTGAGCTACGCTCAAATAGATTCGATGCAAAAGCATCAACGATGTAGAAAGTAAAGCAACAAATGAGCAAAGATTATCCAACATAAACCCAACGGAGAATCATAAATAGCTATTTTTTAGTAATATTTATAGTAAACAGTGGTTTAAATTTCAGAGCTTATGATAATCGTAAATGAACTCAAATCATTAAAAAAAAAAATCAATTATTCAACACATGCCATTGAAGACTAAGCTACGACGAATCATAAATTTAAATTAACCAACCAAAAAAAGCACAATCAATAAAAATAAATTAGTGAAATAGACAAAAAAATGTACAGATCGAAAGATTAGTTACTTAAAAATGATGCAAATAATTGAAGAAATTTCGCAAATTGCGAAGCCGATAGGAGGAGTAATTTCACCGGAATGCAGAAGCGTGCGGGACACTTGCGATGATTTTTAATGGAGGGGTATTTTGGCAATAATTAAAATGGTGAGAGGAGATTCTTTTTCGGATTTCGCATTCAAATTGGAAACTGTCTCGTTATTGGCATGTCTACCCCTATATTTGATTGTCTACAAAAATATGGCCCAAAAGACTCCCATAATGACACATGTAGTATAAGGCGTCGAGCTTATCACTTTTTTTTTTTTTTTTTAAAAAAAAATCTCAATTTTTAAATTTGTATTATATTTTTATTATGATATTGTGTTAGTAATTTGTAATAAAATTTACGAGCTAAATTAATATTTAAAATATGAAACACGATAGTTAATATGTTTTTTTTGGTTGGGGCATGATTTTATCTCACATATTCTTCTTTTCTGCTCCCACGGATTGAATTGGGCTGGGCCGCAAGCCATGATTTTTATATGATAAAATACGAAGCCTTATAAATTTTCAAGCAGTTTTATTGCAAAATTTGATTTTATGAAAGTAAATCGAACTCGTGAATGGCCGGGCCTGTCAACCAGCCATTTAAGAGTTCATGTTCAAGAAGGCACAGTTTGTAGATATGATAACAATAGAGTGAAACCACATAGAAGAAAATATGATTATATGATAATTATGTTGTAAATAATTGATATGGAATTTGAAATAATTATTTCAATTGAAACTTTGAAAAGAATTTTTGAGTGACTTTTTTTTTTATAAAAACGAAAAAGGTTAAAGATCATGAATCGAGCCTCACTCCAACTCCACTACAAAATCTATCTCAACAATGTGATGATTGTTCAAGTCATATATATAACTCACAAGAACTTAATTCATTCGATGTGAGATATCTAACACACACTCACGTTATCCAAAAATGAAAAATTGGAGCGCGAAGCTTACAAGACATTAATGGATGGTCCTTAAAGACAATCCAACACATAACAATACTCTTATACCATTATAAGATTGGACCTTAGGTCTAGCTAACTCCTTGTAATTCAGTTTTTTAATAAGTTCCCAATTTATTGCGACTTAAAACACACTGTAATGGGTGAAAAAAACATTGAATATAAACATAAATAAAATGGTGTGAATTTGAATAACAATGTAGATTATTAGTATTAGAGGAAGAAATATAAATTCAAATTCAACGTCTAATAAAAATGTGAAAAAAGCAATCCCATTTGATATTGAGTTGGTGTTGATAGCATAGAGCCGCTAATAAATAAATAAGTACATACAAGTAAGTGAAGTAGCCTCCACGAAGCTTGGAAATTGGGAAGATAGGCTTGGCTTTCCAAATTAAAGCCAATAATTCCCATTTATTGTTTGAAGGCAATAACCGCACCAGAACGGCCCTCCCCCAAATCGGACAAATCTCAGCCATCCCTTTTCCACCCCATTTCGACTCCCCTCTCCCATTCTCATGCCCCATTCCCCACTTTAATTTTATTTATTATAACTTCCCACTTATTTCGTATCTTTATTTTCGATTAAAGAGATACATTCAATTGTGCTATACAGAAAAATGTATGTCTGTTATTGTTATGAATGACGTACATAACGCAATCAAGGCCAGAACCAGAAAATAAAAGTTAAAAGAAAAAAATTTACAGAGATAAAAGTAAATATAAAAAAAATTGAAAAAAATATAATTATTTTTAGCCCTCTAACCAATAAAATTAAAAAAATTGAGTAAGGACAGTCGCACGCACCCACCCGGCACTAATTGGCTCTGTTACTGAATGCAATATCACATTAAATTAACGAGTCCGGATCTTTTTACTGTGTACATCACTGTATCCATAATCCATGTACGAAAATTGTTGGGACACTGTTTTCTCACACCCAACGAAAATTTTAAATTTTTTGTTTCGACATTTGAATGTGTCCTTGTACGTCATATATTTATTTAACATTTATATAGTGTTTAGCTTTTATACTTTTGCGTATATAATGATGGACACAAACCAATCTAAGGTTAGCATAGATGATCATTCTTGTATATCCCTACGAACGGAGCTTCTTCTTCTTGATCGTCAAATCTGGCCCACCATAAGAGACTGTGTTCTTCGTTTGGATCGCACTAGAGACTCAAAACGATTTGTGCGTTGAGACTCGATTATCCGAATTTTAAAATCTGGAGTCAGTGCAGCGACAAGGGCATAGATGTGGAAGAAGACAATTGGCCGAAATTTTCATCAAATGTCTTCAAGGTGGCCGAGAGTTTGGCGTGGAATTGGGGTAGAGATTTTTGTGAATTTTAGGTGCGTAAACTCGAGGGCATGCTTTATATCCCTCTTGATATATTTATAAAGTACAATTCATGATCTTATCAGAGTTTTTAATCTTTGTCTCACCAAAACTCTTAATTTTTATTAAATAAAATTCTATTATTATTATTATTATTATTATTATTATATAATGTATTTATCAGTTTTTGATGATGAATGGTATATTAATATATATATCTACACATGTACATTTAACACATGCATAAACATATTAGTTAAACTAAATGATGCCCCCAAGGAAGCCCGGGCCAGGGTAAAACCCCTGACCCAGAAGGTTCTGGAGTTCTGCGAGATAGGAACACGAAAGAGATACCAAGTTATGGTCAAATTCAGGGAGCTGGTGTGAAAGAATGATCACGGATCTTCGGACATCCGGCAGGTTGTGCACTCAGTTATTAGAAGAATTCCCCAATGAACAACTTGACACACCATCACCCAGGAAGTAACCGGTCAGGATCCGGGATAAAAGCTTCACGGGCCCAGCACTATCTCAAAACTACCCGGGTGGGAAATACCCGGGAAAGAAACTCAGTCTCTCCCTGATCACCACGTCCTCCGGAAATCTTGGACTCGTTCTCCCACGTAGGTATTCCAGGAGGGGGTCCTCTCTTCTTTTTCTTCTCACTAGCACTCAAAGAACCTTTCTTATTTTTCTTTCCAAGTCTTTCATTTGCATGCATTTCTGACTTGAGCGTCGGAGTGGATATGCCGGAATAACTTCTGGCGTCCCCTAACGTTCTGTGATTTCAGGATTATTACCCAGATCATCCCGGACGTTATCTCTCAGGCGACAGGGAACTCAATCGTCCCGGACTACTAGTACGAGCAGTAAAAGACACTCACCCGTGCTTATACCCGAACACCCGACTCGGCAAGTTGCCCACCCGGCTACTACCCAATTTGCCCGGTCGACATCACTAAATAACTATTTTTTAATTTAAATAATTAACTCATTAGTTAATTAATTCGAGACCCATCTATAATATTTTATGATAATTTGTACAAATTACTAGTCATAACTACTAATACTATAATTTAATTAGTAAATTATAAATTCATTAAATAAATGATTCCGAACTCATTTTAACCTTAATCGACGATATGACATCATCGATATTTCAAAGATATAAGTCTTGCTCATATAATGAAAATCGAAAATTTTGAATTTTCACTTATCATATTGGATAGCTGTCATTTTAATGAACTCCTTCACCAAAATAAACAATTTCACTCTCCTAGTCTCTTTCATCAATTAACAATCAAGTTAACTTCAATTTCTTCTATCTTATGAGATCAACTTCTAAAATCATTTTATAAGCATCTTGTTTGATCTCATCAAACCATAGTCGTCAAATTCAACTATTTGAACTTTGACTTTCTCAACAGGAACACGGAATCCGATAATTGTGTGACCTTCAATGGTTCAGAGATACAACTAGATGTGAGTTCACATCTCCATGCGATTCAAAATAACATTTATTTTTATTTGAGTTTATCCTAATTAGTCTCATTCTTTTCATCAAGTCTTTGGTCAAAAATGTCAGAACTCATTTCTGATTGCATCCATCGGATCATGGTAAGAGCGTTTAGTAGCATCGTCTCATGATCTCCTATGTATCGCTGATATTGTATGCAAGAACCTTAAGTCGTGGTTAGCATACAGTACGATACTTTCAACACATATATCCCTATTGAATTTGCAACCATTAGTATATCGAGATGATATGAATTTAATAATGATATGATTTATCTTTGAGTACTAATAATAGCATGATATGTTCAACTTGGAAAATATATTTTCCTAAAGCACGTTTTTTCTTTAGTCAGAGACTCCTTACACTATAAACTTATCAGATCACGTAGGTTATCTTCGCCTATAGACAAGCGCTGAATCCCTGACTACAATGTATTCGCTCCTACGTATTTCGAAACTACACACAATCTCGTAACCTAATGACTCTTAATGGAGTTGGTATACAGATCAAAATGCATGTCAGTACGTAGAGTCCCTACATTGTCTTTGGTCAAAGAACTAATGGTATACGGTATACAACCATAATCACGGAGTATTCCACTCGATAATTGATAACCACTTGAACAGTTCGACGAAGGGTTGTTCAGTACATCATTATATGATCACTTATCTGTATGAATGAACATCTTCATTATCTTACTAATAAAACATGACGTTTACATTACATATACTAGTCTCATGATCAATCTACATTTTTACTTATTTTAGGCGACTGATTCAACTAGAAATATGTTTAGAGTATATTATACATTTCCTAATAAGTTTCAAGGTCTTACATTGGGAGACGGACATCATGATACCTATTGTATATTCAAAGATTTGTTTACTTATGCAGCTTGCATGAGTATACAGATAAAAACATAATGTCATAATTGGATAAAATCGTAAAAATTATTAAAATAAGTTTTATAGTAGAGTCGATAAAAGCTCAAACCACGAGTTGGTTTGCTGAGCACCTACTATAACAAAAATAACTTCATAAAATATATACATAGATCACATTCTGAATATCTTGCACACACGATCTTCTAACCATCCGAAAATTGCAAGTTTAGTAGAAGTGATATTATGGATAAATTCATAATTCGTAGTAACATACGTTATTTTCTTGAAATTGAAATTTCAAGTAGTGGTTCAGTGTAAGATTTTTGATTGACGGCATAAATTTTGAACGGACACATAATTAATTATGTGATATGAAATATGAGTCGATGGATAATTTAGTATGTGAAATTAATCTGAAGTTGTTTGCTGTCGATCGTATTGGACTTTGAATTAAATAATAATATTTATTGGGAACTCTTGTTTTAAAAATTTACATAAAACCAACAATAAACGGTGGGTATGAAGGTCTTTTCAAACTTACTTTTTAAAATATATTTTGAGTGTTTTTAAATACACAGTGATTGTGGTTTATTTTATTTTTTTAAAATGTATAATCGAAATTATTTCGCTACAGAAACATTTATTATTCACCATGATTTTGTGCACTAATTTGTCAAAAGTGGGGGCTATTCAAAAACTATACGTCCCATCGTATCTATTCTACTTTCAATCAATTACCAATATAGTCGAGAATTAGGTAGCTTTGATTAGTGATTACACATGATCACGACTATTTCACGTGAAAATCATACCCCTTTAATTATGACGATTCGCTTGGCAAAGGCAATATGCATTTTAAATCTTCAGAAAACTGTCTTGCAAATTTTCATACCTGCAAAAAAAAAATTAGGTAGAAAATCTTATTATCTTTTCCCCAAATTAATCTCCTCATTTAATTAGGTAACTAAAATTATTGGATGGCAAAAAAAAAAACGGCAGGAAAAACCATTATCAAATTACGAATTTTAAGCCTTAAGCTAAACATTTTTAAATGGAATTCGATTTATCACAAAAACTCCTCTGAAATCATCTTTAATCCTATTTATCCATAAAAATATTATTACTTTTGTACAAACTATTATTTTTAACTGCAAAAGTATATATTTTTTAGTTATACTATGAAAAATAATGTGTGATTTATGTTAATTAAAATAAAATATATATTATTTTATGTCAAAAATATTATTTTTATTGTATTTATGGATCATATGTGTCTCACAAATAAACATATTAGTGCATTACACATGAGACCTGCTGTCTATTTATATGTTTTCACCAAAAAAATAAAATAAATATCACGTATGTAAATAGACATATTATATAAAAAAAACTTACCAAAAAACTCTAGATAATTTCATATCTGAGAAATATGAGTTGTCAATTCAGGTATCTCGGGTGAGTTCGGGTCGGGTTAACACAATATACTATTTAAAATCCGCTCAACCCGAACTCCACTCAACCGGTTTTTAATTTTTTAATAATAATTAAAAATTATTTAAAAAACATTATTTGAATTTAAACATATAATAACAGAACCTCCAATATTTTAATTTGAAAATTTAATTGAAGAAAATTAAAATTATATATTAGATTTCATACATACAATACATAAAAATATAGACAATATTTATTAATTATATATTTTAAAAAAAGATTTCATACATACAATACATAAAAATATAGTACCAGTAATGTTATAAATATATTCTTGTTGTAAATGATTACTTTATTTAGTTAGATTTGAATTTGAAATATTTGTCATCAAGATAAATATGAAAACATAATATATGTAAAGATTTATATGTTGTAATATTCTCTTATAAATAAGGTAATCGTGTTAAATGAAAATTGCAACTGAGTATCGACTAATTTTCTCTTTCTTCATGAATTCTCTCTACTCAGTCTCTATTTCTTTTATGATTTATAAGACGTTATTAGCACGATACTGTAAACAAATGAGGATGAACATTATAGAATCGAGCGCTTGTCGCTTTACCAAAAGCTATAGCTAGTAGTAATTATGCAACTCAAGTCTTTTAAACCGTACAACAGCTCAATCACAACGGTTTGATCGTTCTACCTAACATGGACAATTATTGCACCCAACAATCTTCCTCTCAATAATTGCACTCCTTGCAATCAATAGGAATCAAACTCGTGACCTTGGCTTTGATATTAATTGTAGGACCGAGCGCTTGCGCTTTACCAAAAGCTATAGCTAGTCAAATCTTTAAAGCGCACATCAGCTTAAGCACTACTATTCGATCGCTCTACCTAACATGGACAATTATTGCACCCAACAAACATATTTCTCGCTTTCTTGATAGTATTGGAATAGCACAACGTGTTGTCGATACTCAATTTTATGATATATTTGTTAGTGCTCTAGAAGTAGCACAATATAATTATTGATATATTGATGCCCATTAAATATCATGATGGTGATGGCTATAAAGTAGTACAACACGATTTTATATTGAGAGAAATTCATGATTAAGATATGATATAAGATTAAATATTGAGAATCCAAAGAGATTCATGATTGAGATCTGATAACAGATCCAAGATCTAATAAATAATATCTAAGATTTATAAATAGGGTTATTGTGTTCAATGAAAATTACACATGAGTATAGACTCATTCTCTACTTTCTTTATGAATTTTCTCTACTCATCTTCATTTCTTTTATAGTTTATAACAAGGAGTGAGTCTTATGTGAGACCACCTCACGGATCATAATCTGTGAGACGGGTCAACCATACTTATATTCACAATAAAATGTAATACTCTTAGCATAAAAAGTAATATTTTTCCATAGGTGATCCAAATAAAAATCCGTCTCACAAATACGACCCGTAAGATCGTCCCACACGAATTTTTTCCTATAACAAGATGCTAAATATGAAAGATTTCTATGTTTTTCTCCGATCTCCTAGGATTTGGCAACCTTCTTCCCCTATAGTTATCACCCACGAGTTTTCCCCACATAAAACTTCCATCTTTATTTTTATCGCACTCACCAAAAGTTCACTTTCCCACGTCTTTTGACCAAAAGTAAGTCCAAAAATCAAATATATCATTGCAAATGTAGTCAAAATTTCTCCTTTTACCTTTTCTCATATTACAGCATATTTTAATGTAAATATTTATTGAGAGATCTGTATTTTTATTGGATTTACAATAATATATTCGAGTGTAGGAACTATAATTCAAACTTGTTAGTTAATGATTGGTTAGTCTGAAACGGATTTCGTCAATATTATTAAATTATAGAAGACACTGGATCAATATATCCCAATACAAATTGCAAATTTCAATTAACCCGACTGCAAAATCTTCAACGATATTTAGTAGTCTTATATGCATAATTTTTTTTTTGATCAATCTTATATGCATAATTTACATCCACGATTTTGATATATTGTCAACAAATTATGTTTACCTCTATGCCTATAGTTGATATGACACTCACCTATTTGATACGATGACAAATATCAAAAAATTGTTCATTCACTGAGTGAGTTTCACGTAAGTGATGGACGAAGAAGTGAGTAAGGTTGGTGAACAAAATATCAAAATTATAAATACACACACACACACACATATATATATATATATATATATATATATATAAATCAAATAAATATATATATAAAATCAAAATATTGTTTATTTTATGAAGATACGTTTAAAAACAATATTATTATTTATGAAATTAAATGGTAAGATATCAATTTTAATTTTTTTATGATAAATTATTTTGGAAAAAAAAAAATCACCCCTCACAAAAATGTGTAGCACCGTCCCTGACCCAAATTCAATTAAAAAAAAGAGCGTTCATTTCAAATTGCTGAGACTTAATTCCAACCATAAACATAGTTGACCAGAAATAAATAAAACACCGTTAATCATGTTGACAAATAATTTTATCTTTGTTTTTTTGGTATCTTGAAGATTCAGATCCAGGTTGTCCGTACGTAGCGTACTTCGATTCGTCCTCTGTTTTATTTGAAATAGATAGAATTAATGTTTACTTCCTCTTAATTTGCTTGGATAATCCTTCCAATAATTAATTATTTCTCTTGTTTTATATCACTAGATTTGTTTAGATATTGTTTATTAATAGTTTTTATTTCTATTTGATGTAATAACTGTATCTAATAGAAGAGTGGTAGAACCATGATATTTGAGATGTTATACGGTTTAAAAGATTGAGTTGCACTCTTATCACCATCTTTAATTTTTTGTAAAGTGACATACGTTCGCTCCTATATTTCATTATTCACATAAATTTTTAGGTGAGTAATACACATACTCTATTGGATTTTTCGGAAATCTTTCTCCGGATTTTTTCAGGAGAGTAATACAGATACATGCTTTTATTGTTTATTTTTACAAAAATTGCTATGAAAATTCACAATTTTTCGAAAAAACACCAGATCTAAATTTTCATTTTACTTAATACTAAAAGAAGTAATATCTTCAGTTCAGGGGTAACAAAGGCATGCATTTTCCTAACACGGCATATCATGCTATCCTTGCCCGAATGGAATGTGCAAATTATTTAATTATTTAGATTTAAATCTTGTATATATAATAGGTTCAATGATATAAAATAAATTGATTATCGGAAAAGGAAAAATAATTTGAAAACTTTTTTGCTAAAAAATCATTTTCAAATTTATTGTCGAGGAAGGTTTTTTCATTCACAAAAAGTCGTGAAACTGTAAATGCAAGAATCAATTTTTTTCTTGGTTCGGGGAGAAAGAAGAAGATGAAGAAGAAACGTTTTTTCTACCTTATTTCATTGTTGAATTACTTAGCTTTAAATGAGAGAATGATATTCGATCGAAATTCAAAGAACGGTCCACCTAATTAATCGAGGTTGCGTATATTAGAATTTCGTAAATTAGTTTAAAGTGAAAGTCTAGACTCTAGGTAAGAGCAAAAACTGCTGACTTTTATCACCATTTTTATATATAATAATATTCACTATGTAATATTATACTCCATTTATTTATGAGAAACGAAATTATTTAAGTTTGACATTAATCTATACGTATGTATATTTAAATGGTCTGTTCTTAAAATAATTGGATTAAATAAATTTAGAAGCAAAAGGGCTCAATAAATCTATGTGAGGGAGACATGTCTTACTGGAAAAATCTTGTAGAAGATAAATATAAAAAAAACGAGGTAAAATAAGTAATATCTGCTTAAATGTTGACTTTTTTTAAAAAAAAAGTCTTGTAAATTCATAAACATCTCGAGCTGATTTATAAAATAACCAAATACTTAATCGGAGAAAAAATTATTTTAAGGTAGTACAAAAATGTTTCGTTTGTCAAACAATTAACTATTCAAAACTCCAACGAGGCGGTTCGTATAATTCTCAACCCAGATTTGGACACATGTTCTTGTGGTGCTTTGGCTCCTGAAGTTAACTTTATGTTCCTTAGTGAATCATTTTGTGTCGATCAAACATATGCATTGTTCGACCAATACCGTGATACATTTCTTGCTCATAGATCATTCAATAACTTTTTAAATTTATTTTGGCTAGATGAAAATATTTTATCTTGACTTTCTTGTATTGTAACTCAAGATTTACCGATTTGATGTTATGAATGTTTAATTTTAAAAAAAATTTATTTAGCTACAGGGTTATTTGTCATGTGGACATAACCAAGGTAACTTGCTTGGTATGGGGCATGAAAGTGAGCAATATAAACAGTTTCACGGAAATATATGTGAGATGATTTTACGAATTAATTTTGAGATATTGAAATTCTACTTGATTAATCAATGAGAAAATATTATTTTTTATTATAAATATGATAAAATTAATCTATATCACGAATAAAAATCGTAATATAATTGAACTGCTCAAAAATTTTATGTAGGGCATTTAATGTGGAAAATAATATTAAAAATCTTTGCTCACTGAAAAAGAAAAAAATAGAAATGTTTTCGAGATTGGAATTGTTAAAAGTTGTCCTTGTACATTTGAAAGGATAACGATGCTTAAACATCGGAAGAATCGAGCTGAGAAGAAGTGACGTGGCACTCTATTTCGGCGCAATTTTCCCTTGTATACGCTCGAACAATAAGCGGAAGTGGACCTTATCCACAAAATATCAAAATCGTAACATTTTTATCCAAAAAAGTTTATAATAATAATTATACTCTTTCTTCCAAAAATTAATTATTTTTAAAAACATAATAATAATAATAATAATAATAATAATAATAATAATAATAATAATAATGTTAATTGTCCCACATAGTTAGATAAATAACTTGAGAATTGTATATATTGGCTTGGACAATCCTCCCCCTTGAGCTAGCTTTTGGGGTTGAGTTACGTCCAAGTTCCAATCTTAACATGGTATCAGAGCCTAGGGTTCCACTGTTATGTGTTGGGACTGCCTATAATTAGGCCACCTGAGTCATTTGTAAACTCCACGCTCCAGATGTTCATTCCTGGACGTGAGAGAGGTGTGTTAATTGTCCCACATCGGTTAGACAAATAACTTGAGAATTGTATATATTGGCTTGGACAATCCTCCTCCCTTGAGCTAGCTTTTGGGGTTGAGTTAGCCCCAAGTTCCAATCTTAACAAATAATAATAATAGTGATGAAGATGAATAAACAAATTATTTTTATTTGCTATATATGCTTAACGAACACATCTTGCATTTAACTTTTAATAAAATGCACAAATGATAAATACAGCATAATATTCAATTATAATGAGCTTTAATTATTTAAAAAATCTTTGATTATTATTTATATATAAATAAATTTTAATATGAGATTTTTGGAATGACTATATATAATGTACTCAACTATTCAATACCTTTAAATTTAAATACATTTGTTTTGGATACTTTTTTGTTATCCTATGTACATATAATTAACTTTTTTTAACCTTATCAACATAATTAAATATAAATAATAGCATAAATTTATTTTTATAAGCTTGATTTAAGTAAATTAAAATTTAATGTAATAATTTCCCATTAAGATTTCTTAAGTTAAAGTTATTAATTTTTTTAGGATTTCTGTTACAATTTTTTTTTATAAATCTTATTTAAATTCAGATATTTTTGGTAAAAGTCGTGATCTCCACGAAGGAAATGGTGGATAATGAATTTTGTGCATGGAAATGATGGCGCGTGGTTTTTAAAGTACAAAATGTTGTCATGCGAAACAAAATATGTAAACCAAAAAGTTCAGGGCATCTCCAACCTTTGCCCTAATATCATTTTGGTGTAAAGATTAGCTCTAAATTGAGGCTATCTTATTTTGGTCAAAATAGCACAGCCTCCACCTCTATATCAAATTTGGCGCAAGAGATATCCATTTATAAATAATATAATTTAATATAAATACAAAAATTTATATAACAATACAATTCATGAATCATAACTAAATCGAAACACATAATTGAAATATAAATGCAACTTGAAACACATAATTTATTAAATAAAATATAATAATTAATATATGAAAATTAAAAGTAATATTTCGATGATATCTTTTTGTCGTAAGATTTGAAGAAAATGAGTTGGAGATTGATGTTGTATTTGGTGTAGAAATCGCACTATTTTAGTGTAAAATTTAACATCAAAATAAATTTTGTTGTTGGAGATGGTCTTATGAGTATAATTACATAACTTTTGCTTGTATTATCTAAATTTTTTAATTTCAACGAAAATGAAAAGTTTACTTTAAATATAATTTTTATGACATAGAAAACAGCCCTATTTAAATGCTATATTCTAAAATTATCTCTAACTTTCCCTGGTAAACTAATATATGAAATAAAATAATTTCATTCTCAGAATCTCTCGTCATGAAAACATCGGGATCCAGGACCCTGGAGCGGCGGGGCACCCTATTTTGGTGGCAACTTGACGCTGATTTGCGTTCCAGCTTTTGAGTCCATTCTCACTCATGAAGTTGAAAGAATGTACATATGGTCTGCTCATATGTAATAGAATAATAAATATTCTTTAAATTCAATTGTTAATAATTATTTCACACGAGCGAGGCATGCAAGTATATTTTTTTATAGAAAAATATAGTTATTTTCAACAATTTGAATGATATTTTATTAATACTATATATATAGTTATTTTCAACAATTTGACAGATATAATATAATGTTATTTTAAATTATGTGTATATCTATATATATGTGTATATAAAATTGAGTAATTTACACAGAAAGTAATATGAATGTTGTTAAGATCAAGTGTTTATCATTATATCAGAATATATAGCTGATAGTCAGGCTAACAAGGCGTATTTTATTTCTTTGCAACACAAAATGTACTTACTTGGTGTTAATAGGTGGGACTGTTAGACTCGTTAGTCTGAAAAATTGTGTGTCTATCTGCTGATGTTGCCTCGTATCTCTTATATATAAGCTTTACCTTTTCTCTCCTGTCGACTTTGTCCCAATCAGATATATTATTATCCGTTAAGTTGTGATATTACTCTTTTTTACGACCCATATGGTCATATAATGTACATGTGATCTGAACATATATAATAGAATAATAAATATACTTTAAATTCAATTGTTCATTAATTATTTCACACGAGTGAGGCATATTTTTTTGGAAAAATAACTCATAAATATACTTTAAATTCAATTGTTCATTAATTATTTCACACGAGTGAGGCATATTTTTTTGGAAAAATAGAGTTATTTTTCAACCATTTGAATAATATAATGATATTTTATTATTACTATATATGTAGTTATTTTCAACAATTTTAATGATATAATACAATTTTGTTTTTAAATTACATATACACACACATAATTGAATAATTTACATAGTAAGTGAATATGAATGTTGTTAAGATCAAGTGATTATCACTATATCGAAGATATAGTTGATACCAAGGGCGTAACTTTTTTTTTTTTTATATTCATGACAACACAAATCGTGCTTACTTTGGTACTAACGGGTCGGGTAGTTAGGGCCCATTAGTCTGGGGAATTTTGTATATATTTGTTGGTGTTGTCTTGTATCTTTATAGATAAGCTATACTTTTTCTCTGCCGTCGACTTTGTCCCAATCAGAGACATTAGTAATAGTACCCATTAAGTTCTTACATTATTCTTTTATAACTCATCTAGCCAACCAAATCAAAAGGTATAACATCAGCTACTTAACACACGATAACTTCCCTATATATCGTTAATCCCATTAACTCATGCATGCTTAACCAACAAATATCTTATTTTGTTATCATCTAATAATGATTAAAAATGGATTGTTTAATTATACATAAAAAAATCAAATCGAAACTCTATAAATAATATTTACAATTTATATTAGCATTTAACACGATTTAATTAAAATCTTGTTTTAATATTCCATACATATACACGCATTATGTGCAACAGATATTCACCAATTTGATTGTCACCTTTCACTACTAAAGATATATTATATATTATCCTTATTATACTATATTATAAAGATTTGAATATTAATATTTGGTCATATAAAATTTTCTTTCCCAAACGATTTTATCTCATAATACCATTATTTTATTAAAAGAAAATTTGAATGATGATTTTATATATTATTATCGGTGAGATATGTCAACATATCCATATTTTATACTAACAAGTAAAATTTTTGACATACAAATTAATAATTTTTGAACATGTCTCATAAAATTGATTCGTAAGACGGACTCAAATAAGTTTTTGATTATTTTTATATGTTGAATTATTTTTTAAAAAAATCTCACATGACGTTGCTGGTGGATTTGAGAGAGTATTCAAACAAATGATTTGAAATGACTCTATATAAAAATGAATTTAAAAACTATCACAATTAACTCAAAATTTAACTTGATATTTTAATTTATTATGATTTAATTTCCAAACAAATCAATGTATTTATTTTCAAAGCAGGTGTCTTGTGAGACCGTTTAACATGTCTATATCCATGAAACGGGTCGATATGACCATATCTATAATAAAAAATAAATTTTTTACATAAAAATAATATTTTTTCATTAGTTGGGTAGAATTACAGAGTCGTCTCACTAAATTAATTCGTGAAACGATCTCACGAGAATTTTTGTCACAAAAAAATTTGAGTAGGTCTCTTGTGAGATGGTCTCACGAATCTTTATCTGTGAGACGGGTTAACCCTACCAATATTACAATAAAAAGTAATAATTTTAGCATAAAAAATAATACTGTTTCATAGATGACTCAAATAAGATATTCGTCTCACAAAATACGACTTTAGAGACTAACTCACACAATTTTTTGCCAGAAGGATTTTGTGTTGTTTTTGTATGAACATTTGCTTTCAAATATATCAACCTAAATACAACAAAACTCTATACTTATTGTTTATTTCTCATCGACTTAAAACTTATCTACATATTATTTAAATTTTATAGGTTACATTTAAATTAGTTATATTTATTAAATAATAAAGTACTAATTTTGTACATAAAATAATATTTAAAACATTGAATATATTCACATAATCTCACACGAATTGGATTTACATGATTTCTTAGTTCCTACACTCGGTGCCCTGAACTTCTCCCCATTAAGATATATATATATATATATATATATCAAAGTCTAGACTCTAGACCAATTAATTAATACGAATGGTTATAACTTGACCAGATAGGGTTGGATCTAACCATGGTTAGTCTCTCGCGGTTTAACTTCGAGGTTATAAATTGGACCCATTGGCACGCCCACTTTCCTCATCACCTTCTGCTTCATTTCTTCACCTACACTTACATCTGTAATGCTCGAGCAATCAATTTCGTATTCCTTTTCTCATTAGCTTCCAAATCCAGTTTCTTCGAAACCCCGCACTTTAAAGGTGTGTTGATCTCTTTTTAACATGTTTTTGTTTTTTCAAAATTATTGTTTCACATCTGATATGCTTACTGCTACTTTTGTAACTATATGTAGCGAGAAGTAATGGCTGCGACCGGTTCTGGACGCGTGACTTTGAACAAGGGCGGCCCCGGCCGGAACGGGCTGCCGAAGATTCACACGGAGAAGAGAGCCGAGGGAATATGCCATGACGACAGTACGACGCCGGTGAAGGCTCAGACGATAGACGAACTTCATTCTCTTCAGAGAAAGAAATCTGCTCCGACCACTCCAATCAATGTTGGGGATCAAGCACCATTTGCCCCGTCGGAAGAGGAACGTAGCAAGCAGCAACTCCAGTCGATAAGGTACAACCGATTTGACGAAATTTTATGACTTTTCGTTTTTTCTTAATTTGGGAATTAATCTATTGATATTTTCCTTCCTCGTGATATTCCTTGGAGGTGACGGAATTTTTTGGGACTTTTAAATTTAAATGAAAACAAATAGTAGTGTTGCCAAAATTTTGAAACGATCACTTGGTATGGAGGAGATTATTTGGGTTAATATTAATTTAAAAGTTTGTAGGTATTCAATCAAGATTTTTATGTTATTTCTATCAATTATGTTATATCTTTTCATATGAACGCTTTACCTACGTTGCCTGATACGAATTTCGATTGGAAGAAAACTATTAGAGCGCCGGTGAATAATGTACAAATGATAGAAACAACGTATAGGATGCAATAATTTGTCAAATGTTAAACTGCTAATATTTAGGAAAATTGGAAAATTGTGTAAATATGTGTTGGCTTCCCATAAAATTCAATGGAAGACACTTTCCAACGAGGTTTATAATAACAAATTAAAAACAGAACGTGTCTACGAGTGGAGTTGCCAGTTGCCATGCCGCTAGTGGATAGCTTGCAGTTGTTCAACTCCACTGCTATATTCACATTATGAGAAAAATATTTAACTGTAAAAGAAGGAGATAGGAGCTGCAAATTAGAAAAGTCAACATCTTTTTTAAATTTAAGTTATAACTTGAGAAGGTCAGCATCTTTGTTTTAACAATTTTAGACGTAGTTTCAAGGTAATATTTTATTTTGACGTCCATCTTTTGCGTGTTTCTCTTAAATTTTTCATTTTGACAACGATATCTAAGTCAACAAAATCAGGAAATAACTTGATTGTTGGTATATTGTAAACAGTGCTTCATTAGCATCTCTGACCAGAGAGACAGGACCAAAGGTTGTGAGAGGAGACCCTGCTAGGCAGTCGGAGACCCCACGCGTTTCTCATGTGAGCCACCCCCATTTTACCCCCACCATTGATGTCAGTGACAGCGCTCTGAAATTCACTCATGTCCTCTACAACCTTTCTCCTGGAGGTAATATTACTTAAAATCATTACGGGGGCATTTGGTCTTGTTTTCAATTGCTTGCGAGTTGAAAGATTTGTGAAGTAGTTTTTGAAAGGATTTTCAAAAGTTTGTCGCATAACATTTTGGAAGTTTTGTTTTAGTTTTGAAATAGAGTATTGAAATGCTAAAAATTGAAAATGAGTTTGTAAGCGTGGAATTCGATCAAGTTTTAGAAAACCGAGGTTTAACATACCTCATAGGTAATGGAGTATCCAAAATTTGATTAATTTACGTTTTGAAATTCGTGTGATTAACCTTGTTGCTTGTTTAAACGCAGAGCTATATGAACAAGCCATAAAATATGAGAAGGGGTCTTTCATCACATCTAGCGGTGCATTGGCAACCCTTTCCGGTGCCAAGACCGGCCGCTCTCCCAAGGACAAACGTGTCGTCAGGGACGAGACTACTGAGGATGTTCTTTGGTGGGGAAAGTACGTACCTCTCGCATTTAATCAGAAAATTACGTGGTTTTTTCCCAGTTAATGTTTTGCTATTGCTGATCACGATATCTGCTTTGTGTTCAGAGGATCGCCGAACATGGAAATGGATGAGCACACATTCATGGTTAACAGAGAAAGAGCTGTAGATTACTTGAATTCTCTGGAAAAGGTGAAATTATGCTGCTCGTGTCTGGTCTTAGTTTTGTTATTGTATTCTGCTACTAGTGTATTGTCAGTGCGCCATTTCTTGTTGACATGTTTCTAACGTAGATAAGCTCTCCAAGGATATTGGTCAAAATGATATTTTCTCAACTTTACAAAGCTTTAAACAAACCGTGGAAGAGAATAATATTTTCTCAACCATAACGAATCGTAACAATTCCCCCTCTACCCCCTCAATGAAATAAATATTGAAAAATAGTACTTTTTCTATTCAAATTAATTGCATATACAATGAAGCGAAAAGCTTTAAACTAACCGTGGAAGAGAATGATGCCATTTTCTTGTTATATTAAACTTCTTAGGAATCATTGGTGACGAACATTGGATAATCATTGATTTTCAGGTTTTCATCAATGATCAATTCCTAAATTGGGATCCCCAAAACCGTATCAAAGTCAGGATAGTTTCAGCCAGGGCTTATCATTCCTTGTTCATGCATAACATGTAAGTAAATACAATTTGATGCTTAACAGTTTAGGTGCGGTTCTTGTTTGCAGTTCTTTGTGCCAGTAATCCCTACCAGATAAGTTATTTTTGTTGTTGGCAAATATGGTTCGTAAATTTGATGGTGTAGTCCTTGATAATGTAAATTGGAAGAACTAATATAGTTGCATAGGACTTGGAGCTGTATAAAGGTGCCACAATAAAAATGGTGTATTAGTTATTTGTACGTGTGGATAACTGGGTGGGTGACAGGTGTATCCGACCCACTCCTGAAGAGCTGGAGAATTTCGGTACTCCGGACTTCACTATTTACAATGCCGGACAGTTCCCTTGTAATCGTTATACACACTACATGACATCTTCTACTAGCATAGATTTAAACCTTCATAGAAGGGAAATGGTCATCCTCGGCACCCAGTACGCCGGGGAGATGAAGAAAGGTCTATTCAGTGTGATGCATTATCTCATGCCTATGCGTCAAATCCTCTCCCTACATTCTGGCTGCAATATGGGCAAAGATGGAGATGTTGCCCTCTTCTTTGGCTTGTCAGGTAAAGTATCACCAGATCACCATTCCGATGAGGGGCCATCCCCCGACAATCGATATGTGCCCTCTCACCTTACTCCATGCTTTAGTGTTTCTAACATGAAATTGATGGATATGTTTTGCTTTAGAATTCATCAGCATTTATTGACTCCCAACTTCTTCCCTTTTTCTTTCCCCTTTGGGATATAATAGGCACTGGAAAAACTACGCTGTCAACTGATCACAATCGATACCTAATTGGAGACGATGAACACTGCTGGAGTGATAACGGGGTATCAAATATTGAAGGTGGCTGCTATGCGAAGTGTATTGATCTGTCAAAGGAGAAGGAACCTGATATTTGGAATGCAATCAGATTTGGAACTGGTACTATTCTATTTCTTCCACATTAAACATTTACCATTCAAAAATTTGGAACGATACAGCATTGAACAGAAACACCTTGTTTTCTAAATCATTTCTTGTAAATTGCAGTGTTGGAGAATGTGGTTTTTGATGAGCATACGAGGGAAGTGGATTATAGTGAAAAATCTGTGACAGGTTGGTCATTCATTGGTTTTTTGATGCATTCACAGAATGGTCTCTCTTATAATGGATATTTGTGTAACCATTTTTCCCTTTCCTTGCCACAGAAAATACTCGGGCAGCGTATCCAATTGAATATATTCCAAATGCCAAAATCCCATGTGTTGCCTCACATCCTAAGAACGTCATTCTCCTGGCATGCGATGCATTTGGCGTGCTTCCACCAGTGAGCAAGCTAAGTCTTGCACAAACGATGTACCATTTCATCAGTGGATACACTGCGCTGGTACAATGTCCATCATCAAACTAATTCGTTCGTTATTATTTAGTGAACTAAGTTTAATATAAATAGAAGATCAAATTTGAACGCAGGTTGCTGGGACAGAAGAGGGAGTTAAGGAGCCACAAGCCACATTCTCAGCTTGCTTCGGGGCTGCATTCATCATGCTGCATCCCACCAAATATGCAGCCATGCTTGCTTCAAAGATGCAGAAGCATGGTGCAACAGGGTGGCTTGTTAATACTGGCTGGTCCGGTGGACGGTAAGAAAACTCCTAGCACTGGATTCTTTTTGCCGAAATTGACAAGAGTATCACGATTGGAATTTCAACTAATGAATTCTATCCTTCTTTGTTTAGTTATGGATCTGGGAGTCGCATCAAGTTAGCGTACACTCGAAAAATCATTGATGCCATACACTCCGGCAGCCTGTTGAATGCAAATTACAAGAAGACGGAAGTGTTTGGGCTAGAGACCCCAACTGAAATCGAGGGAGTGCCTTCGGAAATCTTGGAACCGATGAATACTGTATGTTTCAATCATTGATTTATTTCCGTCCTGCCTTTGCATCTGTAATTCTGCACATGACGTAGGACCAGTAGTTTGCATAGATGTAGTTTTACAACTGCAATATATTTTGTGGATGCAGTGGCCAGATAAGAAGGCTTACAAGGAAACACTGCTCAAGTTGGGCGGCCTATTCAAGAACAACTTTGAAGTGTTTGTGAATCACAAGATTGGAAAAGATGATAAACTGACTGATGAGATTATTGCTGCTGGCCCTGTATTCTGATCATATCTGCAAGAAACGGAACCACATGTGTTTGATCATCAGCTTTATAATTTATATTCTCTGTATTTTTCTTTAAGCGAACCTCTTTTTATATATTGAAATCAGTGCAAATTGTGTCCTGGGTTTTACAAGTAATTGATCAAGTTTCCGCAACAGAGTTGCCAGTGTGATTTTAGTTTTTGGGGTTGAAGTGGTTCAATATTCACTCTGAGTCAAGAGTTTTGGGCAAGTGTCAACTCATACATTTATATTTTTAGACACGAGCTTGGATTTTTTCAAGGAACTATAAATTTAGAAAGTTCCCTAATTTGGTGTCGAGGTTCGGTCGATTCAGGATTTAAGTTGGTAGTGATATGACAAAGCTTCATATTTGGAGTTTTGTGGAGCAAATCTCGAAATTGGATTTCGAGTGGAAAGCTTCTTAATTTCTTCAAAAACATTAACGATTGTATTAATGTTAACATGCAACTTTGTATAATTTTATTGTGATCAATTTTAAAGATTTTCAAACTCGATATGTTTTGTTCTTTTGAAAATATACCAGAAGAGCCTCGAGTTCGATCCTGTGTTAAAACTAAAAAAAAACCCCATCCCAATAAATATATGTAAAAAAATAATTTTAATAATAATATATAACACTACATTAAAGTTAAACGAAACTAAATCAATCTTATACGAGAAAAAGTAGTTAAGAATAATTTTTGTACATAAAACTTTATATTATGATGCAATAATTTTTATACCGAATATGTTAGAATAAATTAGAAAAAGGGGATTTTTTTTGATATTTTGTAAAAAAGATTTTTAGATAAAAATTTTATTTGATTGAACTTTTAATTGTTAAATCCTGTTATTCTAGTTGTTTTCCTTCTATCTTTTCCTCTCGATACATAGATATGTTTATAAGCTTCAATTTTTGTTTTAAAAATCTCCCTCCAAACCGTTAAAGAACGCTCTGAACATCAATGGCGGCGAACCCTCCACAAACTTTCAAACCGTACCGCTCCATACTTGCAATCTCCCACCACGACCATGACAAAGCATCCATTGTCAAATTTTCCCCCGACGGCCTACTCTTCGCCGTCGGTTCCGACCCTAACCCTCGCACCTACGGCATCTCCCCTCCCAAACTCACCTTCCTCAGAAAATTCACTGGCCACGCAGGTCGTGTCACCGACCTTTCCTTCTCCTCCGACAGCCGCTTCCTTGCCACCTCTTCCGACGATACCACCATTCACCTCTGGGACGTCTCCACGGGGTCCCTCGTCAGAAAATTGAGCGGCCACAACGGTCTTGTGTCCTGCGTAAATTTTAATCGGGAATCCAACATGATCGCCTCTGGATCCATTGATGAAACCGTCCGAATTTGGAATGTGGACTCTGGAGCATGCGTGACGGTTATTCCCGTATTCTCGGGCCACATAACCGGCGTTGATTTCGATCCATCCGGATCGATGATCGCAGCATGTAGCCTAGACGGGGTCTGTAGGATTTGGGATCCGGTTACTGGCAATAGGATGACCACGATCAAGGAACCGGAGGCTCCGCCGGTTGGTTCTCTCAAGTTTTCTTCCGACGGGAAGTTTCTTCTTATCGGAAATATGAACAACACTCTGGTGAGTGGATTTAATTTATTCTCGTACAAAATGGCTAGCTAGATTCGAGCTACTAGTGTAGGGACATCTCCATACTCTTACCCTCCATTCTTCCAACAATTTTGACATTTCTATCTTCAAGATTAAACATGGCAATAGTGGAATTCATAATCCTCCACAACAGGAATTTTTCTTTTTTGGATCAATTTGCGTATCTTTAAAACTCCCTTGAAATTTTCTCTCTCAAACATAAATTAATCATGATCAAATTCTATTTTTAGGTTTTGTAAACTGTTTTCATAAAAAGGTGTTTGAATATCGAAACTCTTAATGAGATGTTTAAAAGACATTTTTATAAAATATAGAAAATACATCTTAATCGTATATATAGTTTCTAAAAAAGCCATTGATACGGTAGCTCAGAAAAAATATCACATATTTTATGAATAACTTTTTACCCGCAGGGGCTTTGGAATATGGAATGTCGCAGGTTACATAGGATATACCGCGGACATTCGAACACGACTCATCCGATCTCGTCGACGTTTTCAGGCCTAGCTGACAGGTACATCGTGAGCGGGTCCGAAGATAAATGCTTGTGCATTTGGGATGTCCTTACTGGAAGACTGGTTGAAAAATTTGAAGCCCATGAGGGACCTGTGGTATCTGTATCTTGCCACCCAACCCGGAATATGATCGCATCCGCGGCTCTCAAAGACCCCAACACCGTCAAGATTTGGACGCGGGATTACTAGCCTACGATTCATTTGTTTCTAATCTTGAATCTCAAGAAATGAACACAAATCTAATGCAGTGAAAAGTACAATTGAGACTTGAACGTTTTTAGAAATACACCCGTAGAAATCATTTGATTGGGCAATTTTAATTTTCTTGATGGTCTTTCCCACGCGTAGTACACATTTAAAAGGTTTGTCAATTGAACAGTTGAGTGCATCGCTTTACCTTGCGTTATTGTAGGGACTAAGTATTCCTTCTAGTAGGAGTGGGCAGTCTGGTCGGGTCCTAACAAGTATCTCATTTTCTATATTACTCCGATTAAAGTCAAATCATCTAAGTACCTAACTTCTAATATAGGGCCCGCCCCATTAACCCAATCCAAGTGAGCTGGGTTACTAAAATCTTGAGACCCAATTTCTTTAAATAATTACAATCCTACTAAGCCCAGTACTAAAAAGATCAAACCCTGTTAAGTAGTTTAAATCAGAGGGATTATCAGAAATTACCCTATAAAATAACATAATCTATTCGGCCTTGATTTAAGTTAACTAATCAATTTAGCTTTTTGATTATGTTAAATTCCACGCATATCCTTTATTCTAAATATGTTAATTAAAATTTTACCTAGTTTACATTGTTTTGCACGAACATAAATAATTAAGCTACGTTTTCATGGTTTTTTTGACAAAAAAGCAACTTTCTCGGCAAACCTGATAGTGGTGTGCTGCAGGGGATTCGGCACCACAAGTCACAACAAATGTTAAGTTAGCTGATTTCAAACCTATAATTTTTCGAATCACTTTATTGAGTATGAAAATGTAATGTATAGTAGACTTACCAAATATATATTTCAGTCGTAGCATTTTTCTCCATTTTTAGGAGTATTTATCATCAAATTTATTTAGATTTTGAGTTAAATTTCAAGTGCTAAATCTACTCTTCGACCGGAAAATCATTCATTTATCCATGATTTTCTTTTTATAGCTTTTATACCAAAGTGATGATTTTCTTTTAAATTTTTATATCGACCTAGCTATATATTTTTATAAGAACAAAATATGCTTCTCTTCTACTTCAAAATTTTCATCTTTAGGGTTAGTTTTGGATATGCACTTGGCTGGTTTTTAATATAAAATAGTAAGACATATGTGTGTGTGTGTGTGTTTAATTTATTATGAACATTTATAAGATTTTTGTTTGGAAAAACCAACTACCCAAAGAGTTGGTTAATTTCCGTCCATGCCGGCCATTAAAGAACGCTCTGTTTTCAAACAGTACCTATTCTTACAGACTCGAACGCTTCCGTCACAGAGCATGCAGAGTCAAACTTTCCCCGACGGCCGCCTCCTCGCCGTTGATTTCTACCTGAATTTTTGCACCTACAGCCTCTCTCCTCCCCAACCCTCCCTCCACGGAAAATTCAGAGGTCATGAAGGCCTTGTCACCGATTACTTTATGTTACCATTTACTTTTTCTCTTATTCTCACCCTATAGTTTTAATTAGAAAATTATAACTATTGTTAAAAAAAAAAATTAAAAACTAATTTTTTTGGGATCACACATATCGTGTGCTACGACCCTTTAGTATTGATTTCAATTAATCCCTATACAAAAAACTATTACGTATTAGACGTATAGATCATGTAAAGGACTAAATCAAAGGCAAAAAAAAAAAAAAAAAAAAAAAAATCAAAGCTAGCAATTTGAGACAAATTTTGAACATAAATTACTAAAATTATTGAAAAATAAACATTAAAAACAAAAATTACAATTTTTTATTGGTCCTATACTTTGATGAAATATATAGGCCCGCCCCATTAACCCAATCCAACAAAAAAGGTAGTGAGCTAGCTGGGTCACTAAAATTTGGTGACCCGATTTATATAATAATTACAATCGGACTAATGTTTCTAAACCCAGCCATAATAAGATCAAACCGTGTAGGTCCATTTCCTAAATAAAAATAATTAAATATTTTATTTCGTTACGATATGAATACATGGTTTTGAATATTTGCGGCCATGTGTCACACACACATACGTAGATATATACACTAGTGGGTCGTGGACATGCAATGCACGTGATTCGTAAAAAATAAGTACGAAATTGTTTTTTTTTAAATTTTAAAATTGAAATTATAAGATATAAGATGGAAATATATTTGTAAATATGTAATTTATGGTTAAATGTTATTTTTATAATTATGAAAAAAATTCACCAACATACCAAAAGTTGGTTAATAACTAATTATAGAGGGTTTAACTTTAAATAATAGCTGGTATTTTTTAAACAATATGTCTAATATTTTTAGTATAATAAAAGGTTATATCATATTTCATTGATTACATTAATATTAATTGAATCGTGAATTTAATTACTCTGTGGACAAAATAATAATAAATAAGTTATCAGTTCATTCTTATTTTTAGCTGATATATTTATATAACATCAGCATTATTATTTTCCAAAGATTATGACGTAACAAACTTATAAAATTGGACGGCAGTCAAATAGGCCAAAATCCAAATCTAAAGACTAAATCCCAAGTGTTCCAACATTTCGCTCATTTTCTTGCTTGAAATTAGCATATGAATTTGACAAGAAAAAATATTCGAAAAAATGTGCTTTGTTTTTACGATATTTTTCGTATAAAAGATTTGAAATATGTAATATTAATTCCTAAATTAATAATAGCTTCGATAAATAAATATGCGAGTGTGAGACATGGGATATTAAATTGATATTACAGCGGAATTTATTATGCATAAATTTCACAATAAAATCAGCTGGCAGTGTCTGATTCATGAGTAAGTGATGCCGGCATGGATGATAACAAAATATTAAATAAAGTAACAAATATTATTGGAACAATGGCGGCAATCGGAATTCTTTCATTCAAATTCATAACTGCAATATTGAATGGTAATTCAAAACTCAGTTTTTTTTTTGTGGCATATATACAATTATTTGGGGTGAACAAGATACATATTTCATTAGGTAAATTTAAATGAAATTGTATAAAATTTAAGGGTACAATATTGAAACTTTTAATATTTTAAGAATGCAATTGGCAAGTTAATAAACTAGTTATAAAATTTGATTTTCAAAATTTATATTTTGAAGGGAAGAGACTGTTTTTATTTGCATTTGTTGTCTATATAGGACTTATCGATTTATTCAAGATTTAAAATTAAATAGTTGCTCCAAACTCTTGACAATTTTATGAGTGAGAGTGCAAATAATTGCAACCATTATGAACTTAAATGCTTATGGTTGAAATTGTAAATTTATAGAAATTTTAATATATATATGTGTATATATATATATATATATATATATATATATATATATATATATATTAAATATATATATATATATTATATGTAAGCATAGTTATTCTAGAGATCGAGTATTTAAGAAAAAAATACAATTTTTTCCAAAATAAAAAGTAATTTTCATCAAAATATTATTAATGACGATGTCGATAACAAATAATTTCGTGCACAACTTTTATTTATTTGAATGAAAAATAAGGGGAAAAAATATGGCTTGCATTAATTACGCATTTTCTTGTGGATTAATAAGATTTAATGAGCATAATCAAATAACCTAATCACACTAACTTTAATATATCAACGTGACATCAATGTTTATTTACAATTTATACTGTATTAATATATGTTAACTAATTTTCGGTTATGTGAGTTTATTAATAATTTTTATACATTTTTATTTTTTTATTTTTTTTTATCTTTAATTTATTTAAAATTTCAAACTATTTCGAAAAAGTTGAAGTGAACATTAATTTATAAAAATTGTTTTTTTAATAAAATAATATGATGTGTGACACATAACACTATTATATAAAGTTCGAAGAGACCAATTCAAAGCAGTCATTTTCTTCCGCCAAGAATTCTTCGTTCAATTCAGATGCAAGACTCTTCCGTCAAACACGCTGCAGATATATCACTCTTTAACGGATTATCTATACATATTTTCCTCACTCCTGCAAATGCACGTCGTTCTCTGTAAACGCAATCCATGATTTCTTGATCAATGTTCAATGGCCGCAAGCTTCGTCGAGCCACTCAAATCCCACTCCGTTGCCGACGCCGCCGTGAACTTTGCCGATTCTAAACCTTTAAAAGTCTGCTTTTCGTATGCAGCTTACGCCAAGAACTTGATACACCGTCTTCTCTCGTCGAATATTCCTGTGGAGGTTGGCCTTTCGGATGCCGAATTCTCTGCCGTGGAGGCATCATTTCATGTTACATTTCCGCCGGACCTCCGGTCCATCCTCCGAGAAGGATTACCCGTTGGCCAAGGGTTCCCTAACTGGAGATCTTCATCCAAACAACAGCTTGATATTCTTACAAATCTCCCCATATTGGAAATCTGCAGGGAAGTTTCAAGAAATGAATTTTGGCTTGAGTCTTGGGGAGATAAGCCTGATGATGGTGATGAATGTGTGAATTTGGCTAAAGGGTTCTTGAAAAAGGCTCCGGCTCTAGTTCCGATTTACCGGCATTTTTACATTCCGGGGACGCCGTGTATGGCGGGGAATCCGGTGTTTTACGTGCATAGAGGGGATGTTAAATTATGGAGTTTTGATATTGCTGGATTTTTTCAACAGATCGAATTCAGAATGAGTGGAAATAGCGATAGAGTTTTAAGGCGTCCGAGGTTGTCTGATTTGCTCACTGCGCCAGCATGGGCCGCTACGGAAGCGAAGAGGATCGAGCTGTGGTCGCAGCTGGCAGAAACAGCGGGGAATGTGGCGGCGCGTGATGAAGCGGGCGGGTGGTGGAGTGGGGAGTTGGGAGGATGTTTGGAGGACGTGTGTTCGAGATTGAGGGAAGGAGGGTGGAAAGAAGAGGATGTGAGGGAGATGATGATGGTGGACGGCGGTGATGTTCAGACGAATTTTAATGATCATGGTGAGAGTTTAGAAGAATACTGTGGAAGTATGCGGCGGCGCGTGACGGTGCTGTCGAGAAGATTGTTACGTGGCGGGTGGAGCATGGAGGATGTGGCGGAGTCGCTTGGATCTCCGGAGGATTACTATCGAAATAGGATCGTGGAAGGCGGCGAATCTTGCTTTGATTTTGCGATGCATGAGGATACGAGTTCGTAGGGGATTGAAGATTTTATAATTAAAAAAAATTCTAGAAAAATAATGTTTTATTTTTTTTTAATATCCTTCATCACTGAAATTTGATACTAATTTAGGCTTTTGTTCGAATACTTGTAAGTAATTCTTCTAGTTAATTTTTTTTAGATATTTAACTAAATTTATTTCAAACTTATAAGTTTATAATTAAGAGTTAATCATTATTATAGTACTAATAGTAGTATGATGATAATAATAAAAATAAAATGATAATTATTAATTACAATGACATTTATATAACCATAAAATAATTTTTGTCAATAACAATTGAAATAGAAACGATAATATTACTAAACGTATTAATAATAATAGTTATTATTTAAGTATTTATATCTAAATTATTAATATTGACTTTTTACTTTAATGAGGAAAATATTTATAATATAATAATAAAACTAATAATTGACTATTAATCAATTTATATATTTTGTTATACGAAAGTTTGTTTGAGATTATAACTATACGATGATAATTTAGTTTTTAAAAGATATTTGAGTAACTTTTTGGTCAGATATATATTTAGTGTCACTCACTCATTGGATGCGTAATTTTTCTATATTTCATCACATCCAATGAGTGAGTGACATCTCATCGGTGCTCACAAAAGTGTGCACGGTAGGTGTGCAAGATATCAAAACTAATATATATATATATATATATTGTGTGTGTGAGAAATGTTAATATGGTACAATGAAAATTAATATTTTTAGCATAAAAAATGTTACTTTTTCATGGATCGAGTCGAGTGATAGATCCGTTTGACAAAATTAACTTGTGTGATAAAATAATTTCTTTTTTGTAAAATTTTAAAAAATAAGTTGAGGGTACCATAATTTTTTTAAAACAATTTATTTTGAAATCTTATAAGCCATTTTTTTAGAAGGAATTGACATGTAATATTTTTCCTTTATTCTCAGAAGGACATGTGAAACAAAATTTGATTGCCCTTTAACGTACGCAAAAAGAAAGAGAGTGATTATGATTGTACCAAGTGGTCTTATTAAATTTTTATAATTATGATGCTCATGGGATGATTACGATTTTTAAAACAATTGATACGTATGATTTTGTGATTATATAAAATTATTATTATTTTATCAAAATGTATAACATGATGTAGATCAGTTGAGTATTTTGAAGGGAAAAATTGAATAAACACTATGCACAAATTATATTTCTATTTGCTTAATTTAGTTGGATTGGTAACTAAATTATATATTTTCGAAATTAATGTCAATTAAATAACAAATAAATATGGAAAGAAACTAAACTGACATATTAGAACAAATCACATATGGACTAATCTGAGTCAACTGAAAGGTAAATTGAAAGTGAAAAATATGAATGTTTGTTTTTGAATGTTCAAAGAACTCAAGCTTCTACGTCATCTATTCTTTCCTTTGAGAAAGATTCACTATAAGACTTTGGATAGTATATGCACTTTGCAAAATTCTAGTTCAGTTTGAACTTAAACATTATCAAACTGAAATTACTATTATCTCAACTGATAATAGACATTATAAAATTGCTATTTAAATACAATGATTTATAATACTATTATATACTAATATTGAATTATTCTTGTTGATCAGACACACTTCTTTGTAAAGTGTGATCCACTGATTTAATTCTTCGGTTCAAATATGTAGAAGTTGAATGTTTGATTCTCAGTAAAAGTCGTAGCGTTACTAAACTGAATCATTTATATATAGATGTTTTAAAATAGATGTGTTCCAAACAAAAGTATTTGTTGGCTTGTTTTTAATCCATGTCAATATTCTTCGCGATCAATTTATTACGAATAATTTATTTTGAGCTTCTGTTGTAAACTGATTTTGTTGCAAATCGTTTCTTTGAAACTGAGCGAGAAAAAATAAAAAACAGATAATCCGAGTCAGTTTAGTTCGATTAGACCAATTTATCTTAAGTGATATTTCAGTTTTGGGTACTGAGTGTAGATCAGTTTAGTTAAAGTCAGTTTTGCATTCATTATTTGTTAACATTTGAACATAAAATTAATCTTGATCCAACACGTGACATTGAATTAATAATTAAAGGTAATTAATCATTTTAGTCATCTAACTTTACATGTTTTCGTTTTAGTCCAATAACTAATCAAATTTGGATACCGGTCCACTTACTTTTAATTTTTAACTATTGTGATCCGATTTCCAATCACCCAATCTTACATCTTTTCAAAAGAATCAATTAAAAATAACGCAGTGTACCATTTAGTCGGAAACTACTGATTAGATTGTAAAATTCGATATTTTTAAATTTGGAGGGAAATAAATCAATAATCATAGTAAATTGTTACCTTAATTCCAACACATCATCCCAAAATGGCAAAATTACAAAATATTATATTGCAAGGGTTGACATGAGAACAAATTGCACCTGAGAGAATAAACAGTGAATTTAAAAATAGAGGGAATTTTAGGGAGACAAGTCTTTCTTTCTTTCCTTTGAAAACAGAAGATCCGGATTTAGTTTTTCCAGCAATTTGATCAATAAGAATTCGATATCTGAATGTCGTAAGAAATAGGTTTGTATATTTGATGTAAATTTGATTTGCTGTGCAGCCATAACAATACTTGCATGTCCGGAGCAAGGAGTGTCCGTGGGGTAAGTTTTCTGTGATCTTACTTCGGTTTTATTGTTTGATTATTGTTTTTTCTTATGAATTTAATTTGATACATGTTTCTACGCGCTGCATAATGTTTAGTTGTTCATCAGTCCATGTTTACGTACGATGATTATATTACACTTTAATTTGATCAGTTATCTTGAGCTCGAGGTTTTGCCGCCTCGTTAAAACAGATATGACCAAATCGCTTATGTTCGATCTGATTTTTTTTTTTTAAATTGGTTTTCCACCAATCTTCAAAAGGGAATTCAAAGTTTTTTGAATTTGTGGCGGCAAGAGTGTTAATTTTGTCAATGCCAATTTATAACATTTGACCACATGTTCGAATTCTTCTGGCATTTGAATTTGATGAATTCTGGTAGATTCTCCGTGCCAGTCGTGGGGGATTTTGATCAGATTTTATGACAGAACTCTTCTTGCTTTTATGTGAAGGGCATTTGCAGTGTATTCCAAAACAAAACCAAAGAAAAGTCGCAAACGTTATTAGCTAGAAGAGAAATTAAACTTAAATTTTCGTTCTTTTTGCCCTGTGTGATGGGGCTAGTTAGTTTGCCTGCTGGGTAATGGTTCTTAAAATTCCATGTTCACTCCTCTTGGAAATTCTCCAATTACCTTCCTGGAAAACATGTTGGCAGTGTTCTGCTATATTTCCTGTGTTTTTTTTTGGAAGTAAATTTTTGGAAAATTGACGTAAAAATGTAATATATTCTTATTTTATTTTCTGAACGAAATATTTAGTCCTGTAGATGATATAAGATGATAGGAATGTGTTGAGCTCATTATTTTTATTTATCATTTTTATTCTTTTAAAATATGATATATTACATTACAATATAATATAGTGAAAAAAAACTTAAAATTATATAAAATTGCCTGTAAAATATATGAATCATATCCGGTATTGTATGCTTCCTAGGGAGGACTGGTGTCTCCCCTAATTGTGATACTGGATACATACCTCGAACTTGGTGCAATTTTGTCCTCTCACTAAAGAGATGGTGAAATTTCAACACTGAAAAACATTGGCATAAATAAATTAAAGAGGCTTTGGGAATCAAAATCCATTTCCCATTTGGGCTTCTCCTCCTCAGCTTGTCTGCCTTCCAACTATGATTCAAATACTTTATACTCTTTGATGGATAATCGAAATTCGTTTGCCTCGTTCCACATGTGAATACCGTTCCATGTTCCAAGCATTGTTTGTTGTGTCAACATGATTCAAACAATTTTCAATTTTCGGTTTTGGTTCTAAATTTTCAATGTTTCGTTTTGATATTCAAAATTATTTGAAAACTTACACAAGTTAGTAGACTAAAAAAAACATTTATCCTTAATTCAATGTCTAGAGCATCGACAATGAATATAATATCGTCGACATGTAATTGGATATGATGTAGAATGATTGAAAGATATTATATTTGTTCATAAAACATCAATTTCGGTCAATAATTAATCAAATTGAGTGGCTAAACTTAGTTGTGTGTCAACATTTATTGCGAAAGGCCTTAAATATATGGTGGAACCACACCATAGTGTGGAACTAACTCCCCTCGTTTGGTACATCTAAACTCGGTTCTGTGGCTAAGGCACATTAAATGTCACATTGAATTCTCAAATCATATAAATCCAAACCAATCATAGAGACATGAAACCAGTGACATTTCGTTTTCTTTTCGTGATCGGTTAGTGTCAATATGATTCAAGATAATTCGAAATACTATTTGCTTCGTGCCCACCATAAAGTTTCCGATTTTTCTATGCCACAGAGAAGAATAAGATGCGATTCTACTCTACTGTATAGTTTAAATTCATATAAAAATATTTAAAATTTACAAAATAAAATAAAATACATAATATCACAAGCCACAACGTAACTTGGCTAGTTAAATGACAGCCGCCTACTTTTAAGTCTGAACGAGGAAGCAAGATCCACTAAGATTTCTTGCAAACGAAGCAAAAAGAACAAGAAAAGCAGTTAATTACCTGTGAATTTAAGGTAAGAATCATAGCTAAAAGATGAAGAGTGGCTGCGCCTCTGTAATGTTACCAAAAAACAATAATGAGATTCATTATTTGCGTGTCCATAGTGTCAAATATTTTGCAGAATAAAAGGACAGAAAGACGTTGCTTTTTACAGTTAAACCAAATCTTAGATCAATAACTTAACACTGCAACCTTTGTTAATCTGCAAGATATATAATTTAATGCACATAGTAAATTACTGTTCCTCCTGGAGTTATAGGCCCTCCCTATCCCCACGCTGCTGGAATAGGGACCTATTAAAAACATTTAATATTATTACTGCAACAGAATGGAATCATTTTTTGACTCGATTTTAAAGTTTTAATCTTTTCTACATGTAAGTTTTCGCTTTGGTCTTGACATTAACTCTACATGCATAGATAAGATTTAGCTAAAGCAACCCAATTTTACTGTCGCAAACTATCAGACGTATCGTTGAAATATGAATTCGTCTAGAATCTAGAAAATACACGCGACATGCTGAATCATAATCTGGTGACTAAATAATATAGACATGCACAATACAATTTGAACCACTATATAAGATTAATATGCCAACGTGCCTACTAGACTATTGAAATGATGCTGAAAAAATATATAAGAGTGACATTTTAGCTCAACATGTGAAATAAAGTTCCTTATCCCTATTTCTTTCGGTGACCTTCATTTACTGTGAATACTGCTGCATATGTACATATCGGAATCTCTGCTATAAATTCATGAAAGCTAGTGCTTCAGATCTGTATACATATGATTTGCCTTAATGTACATCCATAAATAATCAAAACAGTTCCATAAAGATTTTACACGCCATACAACACTTGGAGAAGTAAAAAAATATGCTTTTCTGCAACAACGAATCTTAGAATTTAGGAATTTTTGATGGACTCGACGAATGGGTTTTTCGAGACAAATTTTGAGGACCAAAACATTTGCGAATAATAGAAGGATTCCAAGTTATATACAGGGAATTATGGGTTAAAAAGGAGGTTCCCACATTTACATTTCCAGCTCATTGGCTTGTAGTTAGAATGGTAGTCGTCTCTTGCGAAAGCAGTGGCTAAAACTTCGGCGGAGTTCTTGATTTTGTTTCTTGACTGGGGATTCGTAGGCACTTGAATGGCTACACAATGACCACAAGAACTGCATCTCCCCTCGCATCGCGGTGGCCTCGACCCGATTTGCGGTCTTAGGGCACTTAACTTGTCTTCATTCACAATCTAAACCACAAAAAACTGTGACAAATTAAGATCACATCATTTTCGAAGAATCCAGATTTGTACAGGTCAAGAATTTAGTCGAGGAAAAGATTTCTTCTTTCTTTTTCCCCTTACCTTCTTGTTGTCAGCATTTGGTGACAGAATCCTGCCTGGAATATGAAAAACATCATTAAAAACAACAACAAATAAACAAACTGTTTTCTTAAAAACACGCATTTAGAATCAGATAGAGACATACCTTCCAAGCTTGAAATCAGGAGAATGAGAAAAGATACTGCCAGAAAATGGCGGAATTTATAGCGGCATATGGGAATTTGACTGTGACCCATAACTTCAAATTTTAAATAGAAAAAGGCTTGCTATTTCTAAATGTACAATACATTTGGAGACATATGGCTACAGCCAGCAAGTCATAATATTTCTCAGTTCTTCCGTTAAAGTTATGGTTTCTTGGGGGTTGAGAAGATGGAACCGAAGGAACAACCGTGTAAAAATAACAAATTCTAAAGAAAAAACAGAGGAAAAGAAAAGGGTAATTGGATTGGAATTTCTTAGAAGTTATTTTGCAAAGAAATCCCCACTTGCAAAGACGATTGATAAATGGTAGAAGAAATTAAGAGGAAGGAGGCGAAAGGAACGAAGGAATGAATGTGTTGGGATTTGGGAAGGAGAGAATACTAATTTGAAATGATGAGCTCAAGGAAATGCCACACAAGGTACATTAATGGAGATCTCAATATATATATACACACACATTCATCAGTCAATTTGAAAAGAGATCCAAAAAGTTTTATATGCATTGCATATACATATATGTATATATTAATTTTTTTTTTATGCCAAATGGAATTAGAGTAAGACGAAATCTACTCTATGTACTCACAAAAATATTGAAATTTTAATATTCTTTTCAGAAATCTAGGTACATTCCCAAACTTCACCTTTCCATATTTTTCTCTCCGTTGGGGTAAAGATCACAATTGTTGGGAGCCATGAGTAGTACACAAAAGTGGTCTTGACTCATTGTATCTATTCATCTCATGAAAACCCTGCCAAGAGTCACCTGTCATGTCAATTAAAATATTATAAGGTTAAATATATTTGACTTCCTTTATCGAAACTCCGCTCACATTATTTTTCGTGATATTGGCGGTTTTTTTAAGTATAAAACACGTGCCAAATAAATCATGATAAAGAAAGTCCATATTTTACAATTTTTTTACGCATAATTAAAATAATGGCAATAGTATATGCTATTAACTAACTTAGGTTTGCACATTAAACTTTTAATTTTTTTAAGTTGCATTCGGATCTAATGATTTGAGTTGATTTGTTTTTAAATCCACATCTCAAATCCTTGTATACATTTGACTCAAAAATTAAAATAAAAGATTTGAAATCTCTTGTATTGTTTAATTTTTTTTCTTTTTGCTTCAAATCAAATTAATTCTCCAACCCAGTCATTTTAAAATTTTTCGTAAATCCAAATCTTTCGATTCGAACACAACCTTGGGTTTTATAGCGTCTCCATCAAAATTAGATCTGATATTTCTACTTAAGTTCAGTCCCATCCGAAAAAAAGTATCATATGGGCTTTCTTTTTTCTGAAACCTGAAAAGTAAAGTTACATCAGATGGCCTGCAACGACATGGGCCGAAAAAATAGATATGTGGTCTATTAGTAAATGGCTAAACGCCAATACCAAACCATAGGATACACAGGCTAATATTATTGGGCTCTAGCGCATTAGTGTGATGACACAAGAATAGTAGTGGTTAATGAACGTTTACGAAAGCTCAATTAGAGATGGACTTGGGGCACGGTTTGGTCCGAACCATGAATCGAAAACAAAATCGTTTTTTGAGTATGGGCTGAAACGTTTGGGCTCTTGTTGATTAAAGCATTGATTCAATAAAACACATCAATATTTGGAAAAATAAATCACGAAAAATATATAATTTTAGTACATATTATAATAAGATATAAAATAATTTACATACTATCTGTATAATTTTTAAAAACTTTTTATTTGGTAAATTAAATTGGGGGCGCGTGAAACATGAAAAAGAAATAATCAAAATGACATAAGATTGTATTTAGAAGGGTGAATGTTAATAAAATCCATCAATTTCAAATTTCTTGATTTGCTTGTATAGAAAAAAATCAGTTTAGATCAAGTTATTCAATGATATTTGCAGAAAGATCGCACGAAGGATGACCAGTTAGATAACTTAATTCGTGTAAACTATGTTTCAATTACAGTATTTTTTCCTCTCGTTATTCTACAATTATAAATAACTGGAATTTATTAGGATTTGCCAGATATAAATACAAAATATATACGATTGAAGTTGAGTAATTAATTTTAGCCAAGAGTTGAGCCCCACCTTGATTGATGTTTTTTCATAATTTAATGAAGGAGGTCTGACAATAGCTTTAGCTTCGTTGTATGGTCAGAATCGATTCTTGGTAAAATAATATCGTAGCTAGCATTAATGTAAAATCCAGATTAATTTCTCTCTATGCGTTGTAACCATGTCCAAGTCCATCCCCTTCTCTATTCATTGATGTTGACACCTTAACTATCTTCTTTTCTCCTTTCAAAATACATAATTTTAAAATAAAATCATTTATTATGCAGCGAATTTGATTTTGATTTTATAAAAAAAATAAAAATTAAGAATTGCCGGTATCCACTCCTGTTCCTCATGTTAATTAAGACTAGAAATAATAGCAATTGGCCTTCACTGGGCCTAATTAACGTATCTAATCAGCGGATGCTGTGTAATCTTTGATAAGTGCCACATAAGAATAAATAAATAATAATAATAATAAATATAAAAGTATGTATTGAGAAGGTCTTCAAAATATAAATATGTGACACACACACACACAAATTTTTACTTCCCACGAACAAATTTTTACTTCCCACGTTTTTAGCCACAATTTTCGTTCCACATATAATATTTAAATTTCATTTTCAATATTTAAATGAAATAATAAGGCTGATAGAAACTAAATAATCATTCAAATAATGTTGTTTTTGTTGGAAATAAGAGTTGAAATTATTGAAGTTTGAAAATAAGAGTTCTAAATATTGAAAATCAACGTGTGATGATGTATGCAATGATATATTTATTTTTGGATTATTTTCCAAGAAATTATATAAATAGGTTTCTAAATTTGTAAAGAAAACACACCATTGAGTAGACACAATTTTATAAAGTGTGTAATTTAATATATTTTGTGAGTTTGCGATTTTTATTTTTAACACGTTATCAGCACGATACTCGACGGTTCGGTTCTCCATATTTTTCCAAACTCCGAAACACAACAAAAAGGCAACAATATTCAAAAATAAGAATATTTATTTTACTGTTATTTATTTTTATTGTGTATATGTTTAATATATATTATCATGCATGTTATTATATAAAAGGGGTGTATAACGCATCTTTATAATAACATGATGTGCTTATATTATTACACTGCTTATATATTTTATAGTGTTACTATTTATTTATTGTATATATATTTGAATAATATCATGTTATTATATAAAAGGAGTCTATGACACCTCATTATATTAACGTGATGTGATTATTTCAATGCTTATATATTTTTATTGTTGTAATGCCCGGAAATTTAATCCTAGTAATCTGTAATTATTGATTTATAAATTGATATGATTACGAAAGGATTAATCGGGACACGAAATAAGATTATGCATGAAGGGCGAAATTGTTGGACAGAACTGGTGGCGCCCGAGCGGTAAGAAATGACCGCCCGAGCGCCAAAGTTCAATAGGAAAACATCTTGGACAGAAGATGTGGCGCCCGAGCGGTAGGATATGACCGCCCGATCGCCAGTGCATGACTAGCCGAGTACTTGGACAGAGTGTTCGGCGCCCGAGCGGTAGTTTTTGACCGCTCGAGCGCCGCCTGAATTGTACGAAAACAAGCCACGTTTCTTCAACATGCAAACGTGATATATATATATATATATATATATATATATATATATATATATATATATATATATATATATATATATATATATCGTTGCATTATCCTTCAGAACAAAGGAGAAAGAGTCGAGATAAGTTCCTGTTTATGTGTTGAAAATCCTTACGCCTTTTCTGAGAAATCCGTCCGTCTGAATTGTAATCCGACTTCGGTACCGAGTTCCTAGCAACGTAGGCTACAACTTGACGTAAGTTTTGTTACGTTTTGACATGCTTTGAAATTATGCTATTGTCAGAATTGAATGGAATTCATATATGATGTTCTTAATATGTTAGACATCGTAAAATCGAAGTCAGATTGAGAAACGGACTGATTATGGAATTGTTATGAATTTTAGGGTATATTGATTTATACCAGACAGATTTGAATTGTGATTGGATTACGGATTGTATTGGATATGGGTTATGGATTGTAACTGTTATCTGGTGATATGGTATTGACGGGGATACTGAGTTTGTACCGTTATGCCAATGATTTTGAATTAAATCCAGATTGATCAGATTGTTATTGATTTGAATGGTATATTAACATGAGATTGTTGATATTGTCATTGCCAGACAGGCTGTGAATTCAGGACTTCGACTGAGCCAGAAACCGACGAAGAAAAGTATAAGTTAATGTGATATTGGGAGATCGACTTGAGTCGGATTAGACTTGAGTTTCCCTAAATCACATACTTTACTTTATTGCATTGATATTTGCATTGATTTGACTGATGTACTTGTTCTCTGGAACTATAGATAGCAGGTATCAGATGAGTTATCTTGTGACAGAAGTTCCTGATAGTTTTGGAATCGCCACGGGAACATTGCACGATGTCTCAAGATAATGATATTAGCGATAGAGCTACAGTCCATGACGGATAGGTCAGGACACCAGATGCTTGGTTATATCGAGTAATAGGAATTGGAATTCTTCTATTACGGAATTCGATATAGGAACACCATATTTGGTTATATCGAGTAATAGGAACGGAGTTCCTTCTATTACGGAATTCGATATAAGAATACCACATTTGGAAACCGGGATCCCTAGACTAGGATTGAGTCTAGTCTGAATTGTAGAATTGTAATTATGTTTCAGATTTTGATACATATTACTGTTACCTGATTACATGCTTTATATTTGTTTATATGATTGCATGTTTCGTTGATTTATACTGGGATTTATTCTCACCGGAGTTATCCGGCTGTTGTCTTGTCTGTATGTGTACATGACAACAGGTGGGACAGGATCAGGGTCCAGGAGATGAGGAGATATCGTGATTAGAGTGGAGGCTCCGGACTTGGATATATATAGGGTTTTGACACTTGATATTTAGATGTTGAACTTTAGTTTTACTGATTTGTAGACGGTACAGGACTTGTACTTTCTTTTATACTGAGTTGTATATTAGTTTGATTTCACTACGTTTCGCATTTTAAAAAAAAAATTTAGACCCTGTTTTATAATTGATTAATTAGTCCCAATGATGATTAAGAACTTGATTAGCGTCCGGATCCCCACAATTGTGCTATATATATTATATATGTATAGGAGTCTCTGACACATCGTTATAATAATGTGATGTGATATACATAATTTATTTAAACATGATTAACATTATATACATCATATTATTACCATAAATTTTACATATACATACGTTTATTTTTTAAAATTTTTTCAATGATTATAAACGACTAGTTTTTACCTTATAAATATGATTTTACAAACACATTTAATAACTCCAAACTTACTCTTCCTCCCTAAAAATTTTCTTCATCAAAATTTTCGAAGAAGAATAAGGTTCTTTTTTATAATTATTTTAGTTATTATACTCAATAGTCTTGTATTTATTGGAGAATATCCACCTCGCGTTTTTCTTTATTTTTAAGAATGTTTGTACTTATAATTTATTCGTTACTTTAAATTGTCATATTAATAGATTTAGAACTTAACTAATAAAATACATTGTTATTTTTATAGTACCATCAATTTGCCAAAACTCAAATTTGTTGCGCTCGACATTATGGGAAAAAATTATATATAACGAACCCTCGATGTAGAAATGATATTGATTCATTGAGTCTAAATGAGACTATTAAAAAAATGGTATCTTATCATCATAAGAAAAAACAAACGCTATGATATTTTTGCGTCGACATATTGATGAAGGATTAAAATATAAATATCTTATTGAAAAAGATCTCAGGGTTTTATGGAAATGATTAAAAGAAATATTTGAATATATAGGGGAAGTTATGCTTCCGACTGTCAATGATGAATGAAATACGTTAAGATTCCAAGATTTTAAGAAAGTAAGTGATTACAACTCAACGATGTATCGAATAATCTCACAATTAAAATTTTGTGGACATGAGATTACGGAGTCGGAAATGCTTGAAAAAATATTTTCCACTTTTCACGCATCAAATATAATTCTACAACAAAATATAGAGTGTATGGATTTGCGAAATATTCTGAACTTATTGCACGTATTCTTATGGCGAAAAAGATTAATGAGCTGCTAATGAGAAATCACCAGTCCCGACCCACTGGATCAACAGAATTTCCCGAACTAAATGTTGTAAGTAAAAATGAATTTAAACCTGAAAACCAAAATCAAAACAAATACAAGGTTTTGGTCGAAGTCGAAATCGAAGTCATGGACATGGTCGTGTTCGTAGCCGTGGTTTTCAAAACAATCGAGATAGTTACTTTTATAACTCATATCTTCCAATTGTAGGAGCTAATATTTCTCAAAAAAAAAAAAAAAAAAATTCTCCACTTAAATTATGGGTCATATTTTAATGTTAAGATTGTTACCAAGACTTGATAAAAATTGAGATTATTAACTAACTCAACTCCGAAAACTAGCTTAAGAAAAATAATTTTTCAAGTCTACATATACAACTCCAAAAACTCTATTCAACCGATTACAAACATCTTAACATAGCCTCACACACCAATGAATGGACAAATAGAGCTTCTAGACATTAAAGGGTGACCAAAATATGAACAGTCCAACATTTGTTCATTTATGAGTGTGAAAGTTGTGTTAACCAAAAATTCAAATTCTTTCGTATTATTATTTGTTACATATCTCATTCAACATTAATTAGCATAATGCATATCTCATTTAAAATATCGGACATCTAAGCTTTTCAATTAATTAATGTTGCCTGTCAGATTTGGATTGGATTTGTCAAAACTCGTCAACCAGAATTTTATTAAATACGTGATCCGTCACTTCAACCAAATATCATTAGGCAGACATGTGCACTGCCCGAACGCAATAAATTTCGATTAATCAGTTTTTAAAGAAAATTACTGTCAAGTTAAACTCGAGATCATAAAGATGAAAAATTACATTCAAATCTTTGTTTTTCATTTTTAAGAGAGAAATTATTGTTGATTGAATTTTGTGATTTGTGTTTGAAAACATAATGGAAATAAATATAAACATAACCAAAATATATCAACACAAAAGATTGAAAAAAAATTGGATCGATGGGGATTCATCCTCATACGACGACGTCCTAAAAATCACGATTGTTTCACTACGTACATGATTTAGCGGCTTATCATGATTCTTAAATAAAACTCAATGATTCGTAGCAAAGTCCCTTATTGTGTGCTTGTATATAGAGTTATCGTTTAGTTCGTGCGATATGATAAGTAAATGATATATAATAATAGTGATTATAAAATGAAAAGTAATGATAAATAACATATTGTGATAAATTATATGATATTTGATATGATTTTAAATTGCTTGATTATTGTTGTTATATATATTATGACTACTAAAATACCTTCATCATATATTAATTAATAATATATTCTTAAAATGATTGAATAGATAAATTTTTTAGAATTAATTTATTTAAAAAATTATAAATAAAATTAAAATATTATACTAATTATTAAATTTTCAAACAAAAAAAAAATCGATTAATGTCATAGAATAATTAAAAATTGATGATAACATAAATATACAATTATTGTGATAATTAAAATAGTAATACAAATTTGACTATTAAATAATGGTTAGTAACAAATTACAATATTACAGTTAAAAATAATTTTATAATAATTAAATTATGTATAATATTAATCGAATTAAAATTATATTTAAATGTTATTAAATTTGTTGAATTTATAATTATTTTAAATTTTAGGATATTAAAAGAAAATTTATTAACCAAACAACATCTCTTTCTCCCCCAAATGATTTTATAACCACCAACAAGATGATAATAATATATAGTGCAGGTCGGGTGCAGGCCGATTAGACTTACCACAATCCTACACATCAAACACATGACAAGTGAAAGATTAAAAATCAATCATCTTTTATCATACACACCAAATGATACAAGAGAGATTAATATAAATCATTAGTCATGTTGGCAAAACAAATATATTGTAAAGAAAATTTTAAAAGGTTTTGAAATGAATAAGAAAGCTCGTTACAAAGTATCTCAATTGCTTTTAGTCTCACACACATGTCCAGAATATATATGAAGAAATATGACAGTTTAATGACCCAAATTAATTATATATTGCATGAAACCATAAATCCCATAATAATAATTAGGTCTTAAAACTAATAATAAATGTATAACAATCATAATAATTATATTGTAAAATATGAGACATAAATTATATTATAGGAATTTCAAAGCTTAATATATATATATATATATATATATATATATATATATATATATATATATATAGTATAAAATTATATATAAAATATGGACAGTCTAGCTTCGCCGACAAAAATTATCAAATTGGGATGGATGACAGAAAAGCCAATTATCAATAAAATACGAAATTTAATACTTAGTTTTATTAATAAAAATAGAATATGAAAACCCAAAAGTGAAATCTAAACCTTTTTCCCGTAAAAATTTGACATATATATATATATTAATAAAGTATACGATGGATATTAAGTTTTTATACGTGCTGGTCCAATCACAACGTCATAACATTATGCTCCATGTACAAACGAGAAGATATATGTGGCCAAGCCAGTTGGGCCCCCAACATTCAGGCCCACATTTTGTGAACCACCTCCTCTGCCCTCTGAACTGCTATAATTACTAGAATAGTTTGTAAATGCAACACATCATTCATTAATATTGGCTGTACTATTTCGCATATCATACAATATATACATTCAAGAATATTCTGAATATATATATATATATATAGATATATATATATATCATATCTTTACATTTGAGGCACCGACAAACAGAGAAACTCAACATGGCGAAGAGGGGTTCGGTCGATCTTACCCCTGCATGCAGTGTTCGCAGGGGTCGATCCAACGGCTCGAATTTTTCCGAGTCAATTTTTTTTTTACAGAGAGGTGGGCCCGGATCACTCATGTGGAGTGATCCGGGCCGTTCATTGCCGCCTGCACGGACAGGGTGAAACAATCCCGGAGAGGAAAGATGATGATTGTATTCAGATCCACACACACACAGAGATAGATATATATATCTGTGTGTGTGTCTATATATATATATATATATATATATATATATATATATATAAACAGCCTCTCTAGATCTTTTGAAGGTTTACTTGGCTGCACATCATCGGGTTTTACTAATGGCACATATCCAATAACATTGGCACTAACAAGTGGTGGATTACATTATATCCCATCTAATTCTTTCGAGTCACGATCTTACTTATTTCAAGTAAAAAATAAATAAAAAATTGTTAAAGCAATTTAATTGTGTTAAATAAACTAGTTAAATCGGGTGGGGTTGTGCTACTACTTTCTTATGAAATTACAAAAAATAAATTATTTTATTGTTTTGTTTAGATTGTCCCATTTTGACAGGGAACCATGGATACTGTTGTCCCGTGGGAGGTCCTGTGGATGAAAATCTGGATAAGATCCAGATACGAATGTGGCTAGAAATATCACATATCATGATGTGGTGCCAAATATTCTTCAAGATTTCTGGCTTCATTATACCAAACAGTTCTTAACTTTTAAGGCTGTTTTCAATATTATTTGTACAAGGAGAAAGTAATATTAAATGTTAGTGCTTATGGAAATAATTATTACATAAATATGAGGTGTTTACTTAGTACTTGAGTTACATTAAATACCTTTTAATTCCGACAAGTTTGACATTTATTTAATTAATTAAGTTAGTATTCGTAACATATAATCATAAATAATCTACATTTTATAAATATATATTTTATAAAAAATAAAATATTTACTTATGTTGTTTATCGTGATTACAACAGTTCAAAAACTTTTTATCATATTAAAATTGACGATTTCTTTTCTCTTCTCCATTAACAAATGTGAGAAAAAAACATTTATAAGATAACCAAATTATACAGGTGCCATCTTTTTAAAAAAAAAAAATTAATCGTGTAATCTATATAGAGAAAAGGGAACTTTACATTAAATTGGTTAAACAGGTTTTTTCTGGGTTACCGAATATGGCTAAAAGAACATATTATGAAGACATGTAAAAAATGCGCATGCAATAAAGGGAGAGTGAACCAGTAATTGTAAGTTCTGGATGAAACTTAATAAAATCGTACTAATTAAAACCAAAGACATGACCACCCCCCTCAGTACTGTCGGCAGTGGCATTTAAAACACACACACACAAACAACCAATTGGTAAGGATAACATTACTCCTGACCTCATCTGTAACAAAAGGTATTGCAAGAAAACAAAACCCAGACAGGTTAAATAATTGGCGGGAACACCTCAACTATACACATAATGTAATATCACATGTTTATATATTATATAATATTTTCAATAATAGGGTTGGGTAGAGAGGGAATGCACGGCGGGTCCAGTGACGGCTTTTCATTAGCTGTATGGAAAGCTAATTCTCTGCGATGCCCCTTTCTTCGGATTCAATACAGCAATCCCTTTCTCTTATGTATAAATAAGCCCCACATTTTATGTTATATTTCATCAAACTTTGCATCCTGAACTGATGATATAACAAGTGAATTTTCTCATATTGTTGTATATACGCGCATAGCATTTTTTATTAAAATATGGTCACATTAAGGTTAGTGTTATGCTTGATTATGGCTGTACTTTCGTGTGGCGTGGTTAAGGGTCGACCCGCCACGTTTCAGCAGGATTTTCGGGTTACTTGGACGGAATCTCACATTCGCCAGATTGATGGAGGGAAGACAATTCAGCTAGTTCTTGATCAAAATTCAGGTTTCATATATCTTAACTTTTAATGTCTTGGGAAAAGATTATGGGGCGGGCGCATTTTGGGATATTTGTTTGTATATATATATATATTTTACTATGGTAGATAATGGTAGATTTTGTTTGATGAAAATGAGAAAACTGTACGTATTTGTTTGATCTCTGGGCAATGACACAAATCTTGTGCAACAAAATCGAACGAATATATGATGCTCGTAGAATGAAAATATTTGAAATGTAGGAAGCGGGTTTGCTTCCAAGTACCAATATCTGTTTGGACGTGTTAGCATGAAGATTAAGCTCGTACCCGGTGACTCTGCTGGAACAGTCGCTGCTTTCTACGTAAGTGGGTTAATTTAACGCATTCTCGAGGGTTTGCTTCTACTTGGACGTGTAATTATTTGTGTGCGTGTGTGTGTGTAGATGATCTCTGAAATATTTGGGAAACGAGACGAGCTGGATTTCGAATTCCTGGGTAATCGAAGTGGGCAGCCCTACACTGTCCAAACAAACGTGTACGCTAACGGAAAAGGTGACAGGGAACAAAGAGTCAACCTTTGGTTTGATCCTTCAATTGGTTTTCACGATTATGCCATACAATGGAATCATCAACGTATTGTGTAAGCTGGAAGGAATCGATACTTTCATGGGAGAGTTATTTTGATTCAATATTCCCCCGTCCCACGTATTTACTTAAGCTGAATTTCCTTTTCATTCGTATCATTTATATAGTTTTGTTTTCCATATTTTATATTATTTTCATACTTTTACCAATCCATACCGATTTCAATAACTGCTTCCAATAATTTTGTTAACACGTGTGAAAACATAAGTCGACCCAAATATTTGGGACATTGAGAATTTTATATTTAAAGAATTAGTAAATTAAATGTATTATTCGCCCTCTTTAGAGCACTTGTCATCGTCATGTATGCACATAATTCACATTTTGTCGGTATTGTTAATATAACATGTGATTAATATTTAGTTAATTAGTGGTATGATAGTGGATGATAAAACTAAATAAATGTGATTTAAACTGCTGTTCCCTATATATCTCTAAAATAAGACGTGATTAATGTACTTTGATTTGGTAAATTTGTAGTTTTTCGGTGGATGGAGTGCCGATCAGGGTTTTCAAAAACAACGAGGCAAGGGGAGTTTCGTACCCGAAGTTACAGCCTATGGGAATTTACTCCACGCTATGGGAAGCCGATGACTGGGCAACAAGGGGAGGTCTCGAGAAGATAGATTGGAGCAAAGCCCCATTTTATGCATATTACACTGACTTCGACATCGAAGGGTGCAAGGTTCCAGGACCCGCGGATTGTGCCTCGAATCCTAACAATTGGTGGGAGGGTGCAGCATACAAAGAGTTGAGCCCTGAGGCGGCCAGGCGATACCGATGGGTGCGAATGAATCATATGATCTACGACTACTGTACCGACAAGGCCCGTTACCCGGTTCCCCCACCTGAATGTCATGCGGGAATTTGATCATCATTTCGTTGAACAAATCGCATTCCTTTGTTTTCCTTGGTTAAAATGCTTATCTTGCTGTATTAAAAATCAAGGGGTTGAGAAGGGAATTTGCATTGTAATATGAGACGTCGTACCGTCAAAATCTAATAAAATTATATCCTTGTACCACGTGATTCTCCAGAAAGTGGGCCCGTGACATTTACGTCATTTTCTATTTTTAAAAATTGTTACAGGGAAGAGGAATGAAACATAATTCGAACTCATTTTCTATTCGCACAAGTCCGAGTCTGTATGATGTTCAGTAATAAGAGAATTTTGACTAAACATGGGTACAATAATCTATAACAAAATGAGAACGCCCCTACATTACACCCTAGGGACAAAAAATTTAATCATTAATGAAACAAAATTGACTCTAGATATAAATTTCAACCTCTGTATAAGTTCGATCGAGGATTTAGATTTTAGACAAATCGTTTTCTCCAGCGTTAGCGGCCATCGTTCCCATCTTCTATTTTCTTCTTCGTCGCAGTTTTATGGGCTCGTTTTGGTACCTGAATCGAGATTAGATTTGTTATACATGATCAGGTGAAGCCATGTGGCTGACCTAAAATTTATGACGTAGCGAAACTTGCATTTTTAGTACTGCAGATTCTACAGCACTGCAATGCATATATATCCAGTTTACGGCTCGTCTCTATAGGAAACTGAAAATTAAATCATACTAGGGACAAGAGTGCTGGACTATGGTGATTACCTTAGCAGAGAATGTTTTCAGAGGATCCCTGCTTCTTTTAAATTTCCCTTTAAACCCTTTTCGATGAGTAGTTTTTGTGTTTCCCATGGCAGCCCTAGCGAGCTTTACAATTTTGCTGGCTTCTTGAGTTGTCGGATCCAATAGGTACTCTGGCACACAGCGTAGGTGGGGAGCTGGCATTTTCTTGCTCAGAAGTTTGTCGTGTTTTAACAGATCTGCTCGAAGATTAACAGTTTATGCAACTAATATTCGAATTTTCAGTAGCATTATACAAATTATTGATATCTAGCCAAGATTAATCTTTTACCCAAGTCCCTCGGGTTATCTTGAAAATGGGCCTTCAACCTGAAAACAACGGGAAAATAATCGACCAAGGGGATATCAACAATGTTGGATAAAAAATGACAAGACGCACAATGCAGCTCAAACAGAACGATATGATGAAAATAAACTCACTTTTCAGAATTGAGAATCTCATTTCTTAGATCTTGTGCACGTGATTCCCTCACTGCAACTTTTGTTATGCTCCTTGCAACATCCTTTTACACAGTCAACATTATGCACTTTTTAATTTCAATAAAAAATAAATGATAGCCAGAGAGAATGACAGATGATAGTCACTTTTGAATACAACTCTTATTCCTCCTCGCATAGACATTAGATTGTTGTTTGCAGTATTGCAGGAGCCTAAAGCGGACTTAAAGAGTTCATAATATTTGCTTTCTTGATAAAAATAATACTACAAAGATAACAGATAACAAATCTCATCCCAAAAAAGAATCCACAAATCAGTTCCCATTTCAAATAACCTATCGGAAACTTGTACTAAATTCGTCTAATTATGAACTGCACCCACAAGTTTTTCTTGAAGGTAAACATGACAATTTCACATTTACCTCAGCTCTATATCTCAAAGATTCCACTGCATTCATGGTAAGCAAAGGGAAAGGAGCAATGAACTTCGAATCTTCTATTTCCTTTTCACCTAAAATGGATTTGATCTCTTCAAAAATTTCCATTTCCTCCGGAGAGACCTATTCCAAGGAAAAGATGCCAATAAGTGCATTAGCAAAGACGAGTATGAATCAAAATTCTAGAAATGTCAAAAATTACTACATCCATAATTAATACAGTTCCAACTAAAAACTCATAAGCATCAGTATCAATAGTGGGGCTCAAGTTCCAAGAATTTTACAAGAGAGACAGATGCACCGGCATTATATGCTCTTCCAGTTCGCCCAATTCGATGCACATAACCAGCAGCAATTTGTGGCATCTCAAAGTTTACTACCTATCAGCAAAAATCAATCATATACTCAGTGTGCGAGAGAGAATATACCGAAGTGATCAATGTGATGATGAAAGACACCAAGACAAAAATCTGTAAAGTTATCAAGACTCTGTGAACAAGACAACAGAAGACACAAATAAATCTACAGATGTAAAGCGCATCAGCTCACACAACAGAAGACAAATAAATATACAGATTTAAAGAGCATCAGCTCACCGTGTGCACATTTTTGAAGTCTACTCCTCTCACTACACTGAATTCTGCATCTAACTTTCTCTTGGAATTTTTTCTAGATTTTTTCCCTCCAAGACTTTTCTTATCATTCTGTACCTGTTCTAACGATTTTTGACTGTCATCAGTTGCGATCAGGTAATCAAATAGACCAGCATTGAATTCCTGGGAAAACTAAAAAGGTTAAGCCACAAACATCATATAAAAGTTAAGGAGCAAACAATTAGATGCATAAATAAAAGCTATAATTTTATAAAATCCACAAATTGTAAAACCTAAGTAGATACCTCAAGGATATGTAGACGAGAATTCTGAGGCAGTTCAGCATTCAACACTGCAGATTTGATCCCAAACTGCAAGATGTAACTCTTGATTATCTCCATGGTTCATAAACTAGTCATTAAACTTTAACCACAAAGTTATGACCCTGGTTTGATCTGATATTTTGCCACTAGAAATCGATTAGCAACACTCTTCCATTGCCCATATCGAAATGAATGTCTAAACTCAAAAGACTCGAAGAATATAAAATTTTCAACACATTACCATTTATAGACAATACTAACACAGAGTCTATTTTTAGCATTTAACCAGTTCGCCTAAATTTTTACCAACACGTGGCAGCAGCTTATAAGCTGACAATAACTCGACAAAATGTATAGTTGTAACGTTTGGCCGTCTCCCTTAAATATAAACATCTGGAAGAATTTCAGAGTCCAATGGACAAATATGTCTAAACATATAAATAGCATCTTCATGACATGTCCGACAGATTAGAACATTACTGCATGATCATACAAGAGATCAAATGACCATACAGAAACACAAGGTGAATCAATCTACCTGTTCAAAGAACAGCTTCAATCTAAAACTCATGTCAATTGAATTAGTAAAAATCAGCACTTTCTTTTGAACCAGCTCCAACTTCAAGAGTGCAAGAACATGCACAAGTTTATCACGAGCACTGCATGAAATCTGATAAGTAAAAACATCAAGGGAAAAACGAGAGAAAACTCCACCGTAATAAATATGGTGAGGCAATGTTTACCTTGGAAACAAAATACATTTATTCAGACTAGAAAATTCGCAATTAACACTAGATGAGAAATTGACAATTGCTTACATAAAACTGCTGGACATTCTTGGGGACAATATCATCCTTTACATTCCCGACTTCAGGCAGAGTCAAGATGTAGGGATTGTGTAGGATAAGCTTTTTTAACTTTTCAACATCATCACTGCAAATATTCATACAAAAAAGAAGTCAGATTTTGCTTACTTCTTAGTTTGTGGAAACAGATAAAGAATCTATCCAAAAAAAAAAGATTTAATTTCAAACAACCTTACTAAATTAAAATGCAAGAGAAGGAGAAAGATTTGTAATAGAAGGGAAAAAACAACCAAAAAAAATCTACAATTGTCCATTAGCCTCAATACAATACTCACAGAAGACATTCAAAATAAACAAGAATTTTATAACAAAATATACACAATAAGCACTTTATCTAGGCATACACCCAGGAAACCACCCTATTCCCGGGCACATATGTGGGAATACATAATCCGGGCAACGTTCTGGCCTTTTCAAAGAAGAAAAAATTCAGAATACATAAATTCCAGTTATTCATTGATGACATGGCTATGTTGAACAACTTCAAGACAATTTAAAGTTTATATTAATAACCTAGACAGTGCGGCAGAATTTCAGGTAACTGACCTTGAAGTAGCAGACATGAGAAGGCATTGGCAACGTTTGGGCACATGAACTGTTAGTGCTTTCAGATCATCCTCATATCCATATGACAATAGAAGATCTGCCTGGTTTGAAAAATGACAGCGCATATTACTAGGTAGCAAATTATATTGATTCATTCGACTCACTCATACACAAGTGTTATCACATAATTATCTACAATGTGCATACCAACAATCAAAAAACTCAAAACCCACACACATTCTGTGATTGATGCCAAAATCTTGAACAATTGACAGTCATAACTATATACACAAAGAATACTACTCTTTTAAAATGACTTGGCAACTTCTTTATCTCATATCAACACAGTTTTGTCATCATTTGCAAAATTACAATTCATGAGACATGAAACTGTCAAATGTTAGTATTTTGTTTATTATGCAGGACCATTTACATCTTATAATAAATTTAAATTGCTTTTAAAGAATTTAGACAGGCTCAAAATAAAGCAAGGATGAATATTTTCCATTTTTAGTGTAGATGATTCCTGTTGTCTCATATTTGGGTTACATTTGTACATTTCTTAATCTATATTTTCATGTTCACATAATTTTAGGCTTAAAGAAAATATGCAAATGAACCCAATTTATCCAGAGATGTGAATAATTAACTATCTTCATATTTCATACGATCCTAGACATTGTAATAATGTAAAAATTACACTTATATTTACCAAGTATCAGAGTTTTCGTAGCTGAATGTTATTGATTGTGTCTACAAGAGCTAGAAAGTTCAACAAAAACTTGTAGCATGATTAGTCAAAGCAGGATAAAAGAGACTGCAGACCTCATCGAGAATGAGCACTGAAAGTGATTCTTGAAGATCAGTAGCTTTAAGTGTCCCATTCATCAAGCAATTTTTCACACATGCAGGAGTCGACACAAGAATATCAGGGAGCCCTGTCAAAGCCGTTCTCTACAGCGAAGTACCATATCACTTCATAATAAATATTAAAAATGGAATAAAACAGCTATCCTGATTTCCAGAATAAATACCCTAAAAACTGATGTCAATACGATAAAGACAAAGAAACCAACCGTTTCACTGGCAGACATGTTTCTGGCCAATTGAACGGCTCGTAACTGCATTTTGCATAATTCAATGAATGACATAACTTCAGAGTAAACCTGAGAAAAGCACAGAGTACAAGATATTAAAGAAGTCACCCAGAAAAACCCAAAAAAATCAACCATGAATCAAGACTCGTAACAAAATATACTTGTTGGCACAATTCCCGTGTTGGCACGAGAATAATCGCGACAGGCGCAAGGTTAACTTTTGAGGTAGAATTCGTGAAAAGCTTCTGAAGCAGTGGAAGCAAATAAGCAAAGGTTTTCCCAGAGCCGGTTTTCGCACGGGCCACCACATCTTTCCCTTCCTGCATACATGGCGTCAAACAAAAGCAAATTAAACTAAAATTCACCAGCCGAAATCTATTGCTGAGTTTGAAAAGCATATAAGGTCGAATAATCCAAATAACAGAAATCCAACTAGTAAAATATACAAGGATAAGTGGGATGGCGACGCGCTGGATAGGAGTGGGATTCTCGATCGATTTTTTGGATAGAGCTCGGATTAGGCGAGGATCCAGGCCTAACTCTTCGAAGCTCGGGTCTTTTTCGAGCTCTTCAAGCTCTTCTTGACCTTCTGATACCGGTTTATCATCTTCCTTTTCTTGTATATCATCTTTCACCATGTCGTCGTTTCGCCTCCGCTTCACCATTGATGAGAAGAATATGCCTTGGAAAAATACGAAGACGATGAAAATAGCGCGAATGGGGAGTTAGGGTTCAAGTTTCAGGTGGATACGGGTTATGAATAAGAAAGATTGTGATGTGGATTAACGTTGGGCCACAAATAGTCAAGCCCAATACGGTAAAAGGAAAGTTTTAGAATTTAATACACTGAAGAGGTTTTTTGGGTAAAATACTAGTTATTATTATTAAATTAAAATACATAAATTGCATGATATAAAAGAAATTTTATATTTATATATTAATAATACTTTTTAAAATTATCCCTAGACCTTTCAGAGAGTTTGGGATTAGTTTTATTTATTTTATTTCTTTTGTTCAACTGCTACAAGTTTGAGCTTTAGTTATTAAGAAAACGTGTATAAATAAATTTGATTCTTCTACTTTCATACCGCTTTCAATTAGTTTTTACTATTCTATGACTACAACTATTGATGATTTGGTTAAAGATGTAATATCCACCTCCGATTATCAATTCAAACATTTTACCCCCTTAAACTACACAAACTGTCAGCTTAACATTCATTTATCATTAGTCAAGTCATTTTATTTTTTCAAGAAAAAATTAATATACCAATGATAACGATATAAGCGTTTCAAAAAATATTATTATACCAATGATAAACTGGGGCTGGATTTGAAGCTAGATCTAGACAATAAACGTGTTACCGTTGCATCATAACTATACAAATCCATCACAAGATAGATGGAATCAAGAATTCAGCCTTCAGTTGCTTTGCCGCATATATCAAAGATGTGATCCAACGAAGCATGGTAACCTGTCCCTACATCCTTCCTCGCGTAAAGCAATCACTTACTTTAAACACAAACATTCCTCCCTAATAATCGAACCAACATTGCTGAATCATATTATGGATCTAGTTTTCGTACAACTGTTTAGAACGAAAAAGTAGACAACAAAACAATACTTCTGTCATCCGAGGTGGCCTTGATCGTGTAATTCTTCATATCATAGCTTTTTTCAGTTCCCCAATTCTTGAAAACACCTTAGTCTGTACAAAGCAAATGCAATCTAAAATGAGTCCCAAAAAAATGGAAAGGGGAAAGTAAGAAAGATTTAGTATGAATACATACAATGGACAAGGGGGAAGTAAGAAACATATGCTAGCTGGGTTGAAAAATGTACGACCAAGACCATAATACAACCCCAAAACATCATAAGCATACCAGAAAATGTACAATAAAAACTTAGAACAGACCACTTGGAAATCGGACAAATTGAAATCTAAGCAATAGATGTTTACCTTACGATCAGGATCAGCGTAAAGGATATCCACTGGGAAGGGTAACTGCAGGAGGTTGAATACTTATCAGAATACTATGGTAATAAATGTGTGCTCCAAGTATAAACATTCCGAAGTCTCTCCTATATAAGTAGAGTAACAGATTCTTAAGCAAAAAAGAATAAGCAAAATAATTTACCCTTTCAGCAAGTAGACGAGCTTTGTCAGGAGTACCAACACCAACAGCAATTAGCTTCACACCAGCTGAGTTGAAAAGCTCTTTTGATTCTTTGAGTGCTGAGGCAAGTTCCCAGCTAAAACATGCAACAAAAAGAAGCGCATCTATAAGCCCAGGTTTGGAATTCCCAAAGTTATTTTTCAAAATGAAATGTGTGGAACATGTAGTTATTTAGTATTTACCAACAAAAACATCTGAAATGTCTCAAAAGTGCAAGAACAGCTATTCCCTGGAAATGGAGAATTACACCCAGATTCCCAAATATGATAAATTATGTCAAATTTTAATAAACCTCAGACTTTAGCAGTAAAGGTCTGAGAGCTAGATTTTTAACACATAATGAGTCTAACAATTAGAATCTACACGCAATTAAAGATCAAGAAGAGCATATAAGTTTAAAACAGATTCATCAGAGTCCACATTGAACAAAACTCAGACGCCTAAAACACCAAATTAAGATTTCCGAGACGTTCGATTACGTATTTGCAGTATAGTTTGAGTAAGATATGTAACTACAGAAAAGGAGTTTCACCATCGCAAAGATTAGAATGAGCTCACTGGGAAGATCAAATCCATATGCCATCTGCTCCAAAAGGTTGAGTGGAGTCAGATTTATGATACAGTATTACAGAACTTGAATATACTATTGTTATTTGTTAGAAACCATTTCTCCCAAAATTTCAAGCTTGTTAGTTGGCAGTACAACTGGATAAATAATTTGGCTTAATAAACTCCAACACTATCAATCACATGAGATAAAAACCATAACATCACCAAAAACAATCCCCATGAGGCCATGAACTACATTACAAAAACTTCCAAGGATCAAACAACTAAACGGTTAACAGTAAACTTGAGAACACCTCCTGCTGATCCCAGAGGTCCCTGAATTTGACGGGTTCCCCGGATGCCGTAAGTATCCCAACTTCCCCGAGCACATCAGCGATGTCATCCGACACGACGGCGGAGGAGGCGGTAGCCATGAGTGACGTCCCAGGACGGGTGTTTCCTGAATAGATGCGAGCTTTCCAGACGGGTTAGCTGAAATTGAAGGATAATTCGAAGGGAACAGTGATGATCCAATATGGGTTAACGGGCAAAAAGGTGTATCTGGCTGGAGAGGAGGCCAGGAGTAGTGGAGATGTTACTCTCGCCATAGGAAACCTGGAAGAAATGTCCAGCAAACTCTCAGGTATTAATCAGTGGAACAAAAAATGGGTCTTAATTAAAATTGTAATAATATTTTAGTTAAATATGGATTATTTTGATTAAAAAGTAAGGTGCTAATGATTTTTTAGATTAACTCTTTGTAATTATTTCAGTTTCAATTGAGTCTGAATTTTTTATGGTTTTAAAAAATTTATTATTTATTTATGGTTTTAAAATATCTATGATGGGTTGGTGATTCAGCCCATTATATTGGGCCTGATCTCTAAGATTTTCACCACATTATATATAAATATGTTATATTATTTCATCATCCAAATCAGGAAAGCTTAATGGGACGGTTTAACCCGAAATCATCTCGGTAAATCAGTATAAGACAGACATGGCATTGTAAATTGTTCAGATTGTGACTTAATTTGATATAGCATTTGTTTGAAGTCGATTTATGAATTTTTATAAGAGAGTCATTAAGCATTCAAAATCTTAACCAACCATTCAGTAACCAAATCGACTTAAAGGAAATCGATTCACTCCATCTTTGCTTTGGATGTTTCGCTATAGTCAGAAATATCAAAATGAGTTAAATTTTTCTGTCCGATTCATCTCACTACATAAATTTAAAAAAGTACATATCAACTTTCTCCGCTAGTTCACCCTAACATGTCTACTCGTTGTATCAAGAGCAATTGAGCTATCTGGACCATAACCCAACAATACAGTACGTCGGTGGGAATTTGGAAATTATGAGCCAACTACCTTGGTAACTGGGGGTCAAGGCTATACTTACATTTGGAGTAAAGTCAAATTCCCGTATGCACACTTTAATGTGCATTTAGTCTTGGTTGGATTGATTGGATGGAACACAACCTAAGCTGATACGCTTTGGATATTGTTCCCCCAAAATGGGAACATTGTTCTGCAGTAATAATTGGTTCCACAAAAAATCAAAATGCCAGCTTCTATCATTGTTAAACGTCTCGCTGCCGTCTCATTTCTTTTCCCAATAATTTTTAATGATTTTGTTATTTTTTGACATGAACTTTTTAAAGTTATCGATGCATTTTTTTAATTTTATTTTTGTATGTATATAATAAATATCAAACTCCACACTTTTATTGTTTTAGTAGTACATAAAATTATGTCTCGCCTCTCCGAATATTTTTAATTTTATCATATTTTTTTAATGAATGCTAAATATATGATTCAAATAGTTGGAACTAGATAGCAACTATACGAACACCACCTTTGAATCTTTTTCCATTAAGATCATTTATAGCTCTCCAAATCTACGTGGTGTCGACTTGACGTTGATGTGTGTAATATCACATCGATATTTCAAATACAAAAGAATTAATTGTTAAAAAATAAAATATATGTAATCAATACTGAATTCTGAAAGCATAAAAATCAAAAACGTTAAAAAAAATATTCAACTACAAATACAATTTCTTGATACCATATTAATGAATTAGAAAATATTGAACGAGAATAGCTGGCTTATGTCAGGGAAACTGAAAACAAAAATGTCTTTGTTTATTTTTTTGCTCTTAGCTTTTATTTTCCAGGAATGTTTTCATATTTTACGCAATAATGCAACTGACATAATAATGTATCACAGTGGGATTCTATAAAATCCTCACCAATTCAAGTCAAATTATCAAGAGTTTTTTTTTTTTTTTTTGGCAAAAACTTGTGTGAGACGGTCTCACCGACCGTATTTGTGAGATGGATCTCTTATTTGGGTCATCCATGAAAAAGTACTATTTTTTATGCTAAGAGTATTACTTTCTATTGTGAATATGAGTAAGGTTGACCTGTCTCACAGATTATGATCCGTGAGACGGTCTCACATGAGACCCACTATTTTTTTTTTTTTTTTTTTCGTGAATCACTCCAAATCAACCATATGCATATCTATATCATTATATTATTTAATTTGAGTGTGTCGTGGTTTGGTTTACTATTTAACAACAAATGTAACTTTATTTTTTGTTATTATCACGGAAAAATTATATCATTGTAAATTCATCAACATTTAATTATTTCAATCTTAATATAATATTATTCAAGTTTAAATGATCATATAATTTCTTATTTAAAATTAATACAAAACACCACAATTTTTTTAAAAAATCTTATAAAATAAATTTAAACTGTTTAACTTTATATTATAGTCTCTAAAATCGGAGTACCATGCAATATTATAATAGCAACAGGTATATTTAAGAAAATATGTTTGATAATTCATGTTTTATATAGATATTTTTTAAGTCGTCAGTATGATAAATTTTCTTTTTTTAAACGCTTATAATTCTTTCTTGATCCCACAAAGTTAAAATTTTCACCTTGTTTCGTGCTCATCATTCTATCTTCAAAGTCAAATAAATTAATCCTAATATTATTTGTTAGGATTTCAATATTACCAGAAAACATTAATCTAAAGGTCTCTATTTAAATTATTTATATCCAATTTAATTTTTTCTGTTCGAACATCGACACTTTTCAATCATCTCATATCACGTATGTGATATACATATACAAGCACACGGGGATTTTTTATGCAATATTCTTTTGGAAAACCGCGATTGCAAACTCATTAATGACATAACTGGTCATAATTCATAAATTCGAATATTCATGGTAAAATAGAATTAAAATTTCCCAGAAACTATATAATTAACCTAGCCTAAATCATATTCACAAATCACAAGTTGAGTATTTCAAGTTTGAACCCAAACACGTCCTTGACGTCGTAGAACGCATTTGTCCTCTCTCCCCGCCACACACACACAAGCAGGCAAATACACACAGAGTTTCCCCCTTTTCTTTTCAAAGAATCGATCTTGCTTCACACACAAATATCCATCACCAATAATGTTTTTTTAACCTGCAGCTCATCCTTGAGCTGTACCCCATCAATTTTGGAGATATTTATCTTTTCAATCGAGCTGCTTGAAATGAACTCATGCTCTTCCCTGGGGTTCTTTCTCCCAAGAAATGGATTCAGCAGTGGTCGGCCAGCGGCAAACCTCTCCTAATCCAGGCGGGCGGGTGCTACCGAACCCAGAAATGAAAAATGTCGTGGATCCGCGAATCTGAAGCAAGAAATATTCATTCTTGCTGAGAATAGCCGCTGGATATCACCAAAAATGCCTAAGCATGGTGAAGTTGGTATACCTTTTACCGCTGTTGGAAGATCTAATGATGGGAGAAAAGTTATTTCGTTTTCTTGTTCCGATACGCCATACAGTGGGGGGATGAGCGGCGGTGGTTCCAGTAATAATATAGCATTTTCAATTTACCGGGATGAAAATCAGAGCATAACTGGGGGTATATGTATGTATTTATGAATCTATGCATGTATTTATGTATGTACGTGTGCTTATAAATGCATTTTGTTTTGATTTACTCTGTTATCTTGCTTCTTTTTCCTCTGTTGGAGTTTCTTCCCCACTGGATTATGATTTTTCTAGTGTCTGATATGCAGAAATTAAAAATATTTGGTGAAGTGTTTTTGTTTTCTTTATATTTTATGGGAAAGAGCTTACTTTCAGTTCTTAATATTTCCGCCGCCACACATGCATACATTAGTTAGCTAACAAATGGGCTAAGGAGATAATGATCGTATTTTGGCAAAAACTTTAATCTTTTTAAAAATTGTCTAGAAATCCGAATTCTTCTCGACATACGAATTGAACTTCTGGTTGAAGGAGATAAACTTAACTGGCCTTGCTTCTCTTCGCTGCAGGGGGCGGGCCTTTTTCTAGGCTAAAAGGGCCATTTACTCCTTCCCAATGGCTGGAGCTGGAACATCAAGCTTTGATCTACAAGCACATTGTGGCAAATGTCCCTGTTCCTTCGAATTTACTAGTGCCACTCAAGAGAACCCTATACCCTTTTGGATCACATGGATCTTATGCCTCTACGTATTGTAAGCTTCATCTTTTTTTATATCTAGCCCAATCTGGATTACCAGGAGCAGACATACCTTAGGGAAAGAAAAGCAGTTTATCAAAAAATACCTTTGCATGTAAATTAAAAAAATCGAAGTCATGCGTGTGCTCTAAGTCTCCCTCTCAACTATCACCCTGATAGTAAAATAATATGGACTTGTTAGTTAGTTTCTTCCAACGCTCGAGTAGAAAAAGTGAATGATAGAATATGGAAATGTGTTTTGTTGTGTGTAAATTGAGATGTATCTTTTGAAGTTCACGTGTCTCTACTAATGGCAGTAGATTTTAAGTATTGATTTACGAGACTCCGAAGCCTAGGCCAAGAATAGTTGGATAGATTTTTCTATTTAAAATAGGAAGTAAGTTGGCTGTTAATTCTTATACATCAATTTCTGAAGATCCAGGCTTTATTATTATTCACAATTTTTGTTTTCTATGTATGATATTTTGTTGGGTTTTTTCAAATGTAGTACCAATCAGAAATTTTCCACTATCTTGATTCTCATTAGCTTTACAATGTTTTCATCTAGAACTGAAAATAACATATATGTTGAATTACTTGTCTAGTTGAATGTTAAATGGCACATTTCCAAGGCATCTGACAGGTTCTTTTTGTTCCCTCTCTTTGTACATTCAGTGGGATGGGGTCCTTTCCCTCTCGGCTTCTCTGGCAGGAATGATCCCGAACCAGGGAGGTGTAGGAGAACCGATGGAAAGAAGTGGCGGTGCTCGAGAGATGCTGTTCCGGATCAGAAATACTGTGAAAGGCACATCAACAGAGGCCGCCACCGTTCAAGAAAGCCTGTGGAAGGCCAGACTGGCCATACTGTCTCTGGATCCACTACTTCAAAACTGGCATCAACTGCTTCTCCCTCATCAGCATCGGTGATATCCAGATACAGCAACCTTGGTGCTGTGCAGCGGCAGTTTAATTACTTGCAGCCCAAAAATGGTATTTCTTCTGCTGACAATCTTGTTAAGAGGTGCGTTTATCTGATGCAGATCTCGGCGTCCTTTAATCTTTTGGGCTTATTGACTGTTTCATAAGTTGTCTAACCCGAAATGTAATCAACAGATCCCAAGAACTTCAAGACCTGTCCTTGATAGCTCGTGTTAAAGTTCTAAAGTCTAAACACGCATCAGTTTCTGTACAAGAGGAAGGTGTACCATTTGAAGAAACCTCCGAGTCGAAGTTTGGACATGTTACCTCGGATTCCCTCATTAACCCTTCCGTTAAAATCTCGTTAACTAAATCAAGAAACCCTGAATCTTTTTCAGGGTTCCATGAACAAGAAGCAAACGAACAGAACTCCATCCAACATTTCATCGATGATTGGCCAAAGGATAACTCAAATCGCTCCTATGTTTCCTGGCCTGAAGAACTAAACTACGACTGGACCCAGCTTTCCATGTCTATCCCCATGGCTCCTCCGGATTTTTCATCATCCTCCAGTTCTCCAAAACAAGAGAAGTCTACTATGTCATCTCCAGGGCTACCTTGGGAACATAATCCAATCCAAATGAGCTTAGGTACGAGTATCGATCTTGGTGAACCAATTCAGAAGCAGTTTTCTTGGGGAAATTCGATGGGGGGACCTTTAGGCGAGGCCTTGACCAGCACCACTACGAGTATAGGAACACTTAAGAACTTTTCGTTACAACAAACTTTCGATAGTATGCCTAAATTGGGATCTTCTCCCACAGCTTTCGTGAATCAGTCCACCTTTTGACAGCAGTTGTGGAAGCAGTGAACCAAGGTATATCCTCGTTAATCAACATACTGGGCATGTAGGGGTGGTCGGATTCACCTCTAAATCATTTGAGCTGCACAATTGATTGTTATTCATATATTGATCAGCGCGTGACGTGTTTAATTTTTTGATGTGTTGGGATTGATATTAATTTAGTTCCATATCTCTATTATGTTCTTAATGTTGAGTAAGGCACGGATTATGGAAACAGAAACACAAAATTTCAAGTAAATCTTTCTGTACATGTTCATGTCGTTGGAGCATCACCAATTTATTTCTTTGTTTAGAATCTGTGCAACATGTTGAACGTGATGGCGTTACATGCTCATATCTAAGAAGGTCGCCGACTATGTATTTTTACTTCTTCTGGTCGTGCCATTTTTTTGGTCAATCTAAACTCCAATAATATTATATTTGATGATTTATCTATCAACTTCGTGCCTGTTTAGGCTTTGATTGCCACGCATAGATGTTTCACGAGGTCCATGTGCACATTACTTCATCATCAAGTGTAACATTTGTAATGCAACAGTCGTTTGCTGTCCGCCTAAATGTTGATTCTCAATATACATAAAATTTGTTAAAAATAAAAATTTATGATAAAAAATAAAAATCTCAAATTCATAAAATATATTAAACTGTATATTTTATTAAAAAAAATCTACTCAATTGTCTGTTTTTTTCCACACATTGAAAGAACTATTTGTAGAATTTTTGGGAAATAATCCGAAAATAAATATTTCAGTACTTATATCATTATATTTAATATTTACCAATCTTATTTTCAACTTTCAATAATTTCAATTCTTATATTCAATTTCAAATTGATATTTTTATAAAATTAAATATTTTTAAATGGAAATAAATTAGTTCCCCAAAACTCGTCGTCAAGGGCGGATGCAAGAGGTGGCAGGCCTCAGCTGTAGCCACTACCTCACCTCTATCGAAAATTATGCATTTTATATATCTTATGAATTTTGTTCATATATTGATTTTTCGAAAAAAAATTGGTCCTGAATGTGAAACGTATGGAGTCACCTCCTCACTAATTGATAGTTTATTTTTTATTCTTTATAAACTTCTTACTAGCGAATATGTAGTCGGACAAGTGTGCGGGTGATCAATATCAAACTGTCAATCGCTGTCCTACGTTAATTATTAATTATTAAAAGAGCTTGATTATATACATATATAGAATAATATGCGTAATTTACATGATTGAATTAAAGATTAAGATGGTGTTTGGTTCAAAATTTGCTTGAATCGTAGGAGGATTAGAAAAGTAAACAATTTCAAGTCTTAGGACATTGACCGTGGAGGACGAATTTACCCCGACATTTTTCACCGCGTGCTTCCAAATCACCAGATGAATTGACAACGTGTTAGCTGCCGAGAGCCCGAGGCGCCGCACCTGGCATCGGACCCATTCGCCACGTCACCACGTGGCATGTTCACGGCCATGCTTTGAGTCCATTTTTACAAAACATTCTGCAAATCGGGCTCTTCCGATCAATCCCCCAACCTATACATGCGCATATGCATTCAATGTTACGACATACTTCCATGTTTCTCTTTTTCTCTCGAGAAATCTTCATAAACTACAACTCGATCTCTCTCTTCCAAGGTGCATGCATGATCAATTGATGAACAAAAACCATTATCTTTGTCCCTTTTGTTCCGTGATTCTTGATCGGAAATTCTACGTTCTTACTTCTCAACATATATTTTCCAAGAATCAAAGTTGGTTTTCTTCAAATCCTAGAACTATCAACTAAAATTCGTAAATAAACTTGAAAACCAGGAGAACAGACGTACATTTCTATCGATTCATATCTGCAGTTTAGAATCAAAAGAATCCAGCTCCAGAATAAATGGATATAACTTACAAGCCATACATTGACCCGGAATTCGAATCACTCATTGAAAGAATCAATCCCCCGAGGTTTGCCTATAACATTAAATTTTCATAACTCATAACCGAAATGCATAAGATTTTGATGTTCATACTGCTTTGGTTTTTCAGGGTCTGTATTGACAACGACACGTTTCCGGATTGCACGCTTGTAAAGGTTCGTAAATAGTCTAAATTTTTAGGATCGGAATACATATTTGCAGATAATTTCGGTCATTTTTATATCCATGTTTGTCATGATTGGAGAATTGGGTTTCTTGATTTGATTCAACTTATTCTGGTACGAATCACCAGAGTATGATGTTATGTTATAAAACTTGAATTTTCAGATATTTGCATTTGGGATGTGAAATTTTATTTCAATCCAATTGTCCTATCATCTAATGTTCATGAACTTGCAAAAATTTGGATTACCTCTACCAGTTTGCTGTAGTATTTTAGGAACGTATCCTAATATTTTTCAAACCGAAATATGGATTGCAGGTGGATAGTGCTAACAAGCAGGGGATGTTGTTGGACATGGTCCAAGTTCTAACAGATCTCGACCTCATCATTTCAAAATCTTACATTTCCTCTGATGGTGGTTGGTTAATGGATGGTGAGTAAATAGTAGCATTCTTTTACACTTCAGTCTCAAACTAGTTGGTGTCGAGTCACGAGTGAGTACCTATTCTGTTGGGTTTCGGTTTGAAATTTTCAGTTAACTGAGGAAGCAATTCATGTAGTAAGTTGTGTTTGTTTTCACTCGGGGTTATTTTGGTTATGGATTCCAGTCTTCCACGTGATTGATCAACAAGGAAACAAAGTTACTGAACAAAGCCTCCTATGTTACATCCAAGAGGTAGGGTTGTTATTACTAAAGACATTGTTCTTTTTATATATGTTTTTATATAGATGATGGAGAAAAGAAGGATTTTACAGGGGATATGCACAAGTAGGAGGGATTCTAAAGGAGTTAAACAAAACACCGGGTTAGAAGAAGCAAGCCAAGAAGCGTTGACAGGAAGAATGGTACTTGAGATGACAGGAATAGATAGGCCAGGTTTAATGTCTGAGATGTCGGCCGTATTAGCTGGGCTGGGATGCCACATCTCTAATGCTGTGGCATGGACCCACAATAGACGAGTGGCATGCATCATCTATGTGGACGATAGCTCAGACCACGGGCCAATAACAGACCCTTGTCGAGTTGCCCATGTCCAGGCTCAACTTGAAAATGTGGTGGAAGCCCACCATTACAAGGACGAGCCTCGAAGCCTGAGGTTATGTCCCCCGGCAGCCAGCCAGACACACAGGGAGAGGCGCCTGCACCAAATAATGGCCGCTGAGGGTGATTACGAGGAATCATGTTCGTGTTGCGGTGGCACTAATGATGACATTTATGGGTACGAAAAGTGGCGAGAAGGGAAGAGTAAGAGATGCAACCGTACACATGTTCAGATTGAAAATTGTAGAAAGATGGGATATTCTTTGGTTTCAGTGAGGAGTAAAGATAGACCAAAGTTATTGTTCGATACGTTATGTGCTTTGATGGACCTGCAGTATGTTGTTTCTCACGCTGCAATTAGCTCCGAAGGATCGTTTGCTATCCAGGTAAATGGCTTGTCAATTGTTTTTTGTTGCTTATACTTGGTTGTGAATTTCCCCGACTCTATATTCCATGTATCTTGAAAATGATCGCAGGAGTACTATCTACGGCACAAAAATGGAGGCACTCTGGATTCTGAAGGTGAGAAGCGTATGGTCATCCGGTGTTTGATTGCTGCAACGGAGAGAAGAGCATCTGATGTATGTAACCGTTTTCATCCTCATTTTTGAAAAAACAGAATGAATTCCAACATTATATCTACTCATATACGTGCAGGGATTGAGACTAGAAATCCGTACCAAAAACAGGACAGGGCTGTTATCAGATGTCAGTCGAATTTTCAGAGAGAACGGTTTATCCATAACGAGGGCAGAGATTGGGATTCGTGGTGAAAAAGCAATCGGAACTTTTTATGTTAAAGATGTATACGATGACGATGTGAGTCCTCGCACACTCGAGATTGTGAGACGAGAAATAGGAGGTACAATCATTGTGGGGAACAACTCTCCATCGGGTGCATCTCCAGGGGCAAGTTTTTCGGGAATGAGAGGAAGCAGCACCAGCAGCAGCGGTGGGATTGAAGAGGGTCCGAGGCTTTCGTTCGGGAGCTTACTGTGGGCGCAGCTGGAGCGTCTTTCCAATAATTTCAGACCCATAAAGTCTTGAAAACTTCGTAGGAATGCCCTGTTTTCGTCTATCAACACAACTTGGCACTTTCAAATATCCCTAGTTTTCGGCTGTACGTAGACAAAGTTAAGTTTTGAGGCAACCTCGCAAATGAAGGATGAAATATGGAATTCTCGAATATTTGCACTTCAACGACACGACAAAAAGATCATACTGGACCTGAATGCGAGTATCTTATAATTTTCATATGCATCACATCACGCTAAGATATTATAATTTCCAAAGAGCTCGATGTGTAGGCATTTTTCAGAAAAGGATTTTTATACAAAACAACGTTTTTTTTTAAAAAAAATACTTCAAATAATCATATGACGACGATAAAAAGTTCTCTCCGAACAAATAATCAAACGTGTTATATTTGACGGAGATCTTTGATGCGGCCATATTTCTTGAGCTGTAGGATGTGTTTCTAATTTGTTCAAGAAACGAAGAAAAACGAATGAGCTTTCGCTTAGTTGAAATCGATCTGTTGAATCTTTGATCACTAGTGTGATTAGATTGTCTAAAGTTGCATGCTCGTGCCCTTGATTTTCTTCAAGATTTCTGAATATGTTTTTCGTTTCTTGTTTCTCTACTCTCACTGTCGAAATGGATTCGTAAAAACCGCGGACTTCGTTCGGAACAAGTGGAAGAGTATTTCCAAGAAAATGAAGCAAGAGGAAAAGCAACAGAAGTTCCATGAAGCGCTTCTCAAAATGCTTTATCCTCCTCCACCATCCCCTCCTCCCCAAGTGATGACCTTTTCTTCCTCATCTCTCACTGTAATTTTGTCCCCATTTGATTTTAATCAATGGATTTTATTATATTTGTACAGGCAGAGGGGGATGAAGAGGGGAAACTAAAGAATTCAACAGATTCGTCGTATTACCTTCCAGGTGTTTGTCAAAAATATCTAAGAACACGCGGTTATTACCTAACACAAACATCATCTTTTTTTTATTGTATAGACGCAGGAGAGCTAGAGGATAATAATAGTAACTCGTCTTCATCGAGCAGTGATGATGACAATGGCGAAAACGGAGGCTCTGAAAAGCTGACGAGGTCGCAGAGGAAAAGGCTTCGTAAGAGGAAATTCAAGGAAGCAGCTTCACGACGAAGGGAGATTATTGGGCCACTTTTACCGAACACAACGGATAACGGAAATGATGGTGGCGCTGATAGTGTGGATGTAACTCCGCAAAGTGTTCGACAAAATACCGCTTCGGGATCAAGTACTGTAACTAACAATTCAGGTGAATGAATTTCTTCCATGTTCTTTTACATCCCTCGCTTTTGATTTAGGATCAAGACTGATGCTTGATCGAAATTGCATTGTTTAGGAGCGTCTTCTTTTAGCACAAAGAAGAACAAGATCAAGCGGAGGAGGAAGGCTAAGATATTGTAATGTTAAAACCTTGAATTTATCGAACATCGAAAAACATGACTAGTTGTACTAGAAAACATCATTGTCGAATGTTACAACTTACAAGTTCTTCGTAAATCTCGACATATTTCGTATTTAATGGAATATTCTATTTATATTTCTCCTGAAATAAATTATTGACGGGCATATGTTTCTATGAATGGCAACTTGTTCGATTTTCTTATTTAAGACTTCGATTCTAAGTTTTTTTGAATGAGAAGATCAACTTGGTCTGGCCGTTACTTAGACATAAAATAACCCAAAGATAATATTCAACCGTAGGTGTTTGAAAACGATTTTTTAAAGGAAACGAAGCAAAACATTGCCTCAAAATATTTATAAGTATTATATAAAATGTTTGTCACGTTCGTCCAAGCAAGCTCTCGTAGCTCAGTTGGTTAGAGCACCCGTTTAGTAAGCGGGAGGTCTTGAGTTCGACTCTCAACGAGAGCATTATTTTTAATAATTAATCATCACTTACCTTCTGCGGTGTAAGACGATGTTTTGCTAATCCAACTAGGGATAAAAAAATATCGATATATTATATCAAAAAAAATATCGAATTACCAAAAAATTGAGATACCTGTACCGAAATTTTCGGTATCGGTACAGACTATTTTTTACGGTATTTCGGTATAATTTTTTATTTTTATTTTTTTTAAATTTAAGTTCGGTATACCGAAATTTGCGGTGTACCGAATTTCCGATATCGGTATGAAAAAATTCCATATATATATTTTCGGTACGATATACGGTACTATAGTTCGGTACGGTATACCACCCCTAAACCCAACCATTCGGTCCATTCCTATAGAAAATGTTCCTATTGAATGATTAAGATTATTGAACCAAATTCTCGTTGATATTTATAAATTAAGAAATTTTTTTCTATATTTACCAAGAAATATATGTTGGTTTACATTGTGTGTTTCAGATTTGTTTGCCACCCCGATTCCAAGGTCACTACTATATCATGAAACTTCGGCGGACAAATCAATTACCTTGTTCTGTATAAGTTTCTAACTTTTTGTTTTTTCAATTTTATTTATTTATAGAACCGAGCGACATGAAGCTTTCGTGTCATTCATGTAATATAGATAGGTCTTGTCCAGGGATTTCCTACACACAGAATGCATTCTTGAACCACAAATCTCATGAGTTGGTTTGAAAATGATGCATAAAAAACAATGACAGATGTCAGGGTATTTATTGATAATCCACAACACAATATATATATATATATATATATATATATATATAAATGAAATCATGACGTACACAGGTTTATTCACCAACTAATTCCGAAAATCCCAAGTTGGGAATACATTGTCCATGGAAGGAAATTCCATTATGCATATTGAACAGGAAACGATAAAATATCGTGCAAGATTTTGATCACCCAAAAAAGCACAAAAGATGAACATTGGGGGAAATTAATTTAGTTCACATCTGTCGTCGGAGGGCCCTTCCATTTGAAATTGTCAGCATAAGTTTTCACCTGCAAGCAGATTATTCAATGATAAAAGCAGAGATAAGTCGAGGATGCTGCTTAAGTTCATGCCACAAGCTATAAATTTTGAAAGTCAAAAGTTGCAAAGGGTGTCATGCCACAAGCTATAAATTTTGAAAGTCAAAAGCTATAACCGGAACATAAATTTTGAAACAAGAATCTCACACCTTCAATAGTGGTGTCTGGCGCTTCTTAACCTGAAAGTCAAAAGTTGCAAAGGGCTCAAATTTTCAATCAAAAAGCAAGTAGAAAAAACACAAGCTTTAAAAATGATGAATAAGTCTAATTAAAAAAAAAAGCTAGAACCATCCATGTAAAATCAACTAGAAAAATTGAACTGCCTTATCATGACCTGCCCGCTATCGTGTAGCAACTGTAACAAGTGCAAGATGTCCTTTCCTCCAAATTCCTTTTATTTTTTAATAAAAGAATTTTGAACATGTGGAACATTATTGGACAGATATAAGCTCCAATAAAATGCCAATACACCAAATTGAATCTAACAAGGCATCCACACTAACACCACTCAGCCCAAGTCAAACATAACACGGATAATCATGTGAAGTTTAATACTTATTTATATTAAATTTCTGTAGTTCCATCAAAAGCAAGTGATAAACAGTTATTAAGAATGTTACCAACCCATTTGTCACAGGAATCTTCTCCGATTTTTCCACACTCAAACCAATACATGACAACAATTCCGAAGTAGCAATATGTTGAAGAAATAACTCTCTTCCTTAAATAATACAATTCAAGATCGATAGTATGTCAAAAGAGGGAGGGGAAAAACAAAAGGCTCTAAAAGAGCCACAAAGGCAGCAAAAGTTTGTTCTGAAGGGTAAACTGAGAAACAAGTCATACCGTGTATTCCCAACCATGCCTCTCGGCAAAGGATATTGCTGCTTCTTGACTGTCAAAACTTAATGCAGAATCACCAACATGTGAGTATGGATCACCCGTGGATGTCCAACCCATCAATGGATTTTCCCATCTGAATGCCACAAATACCACAATCTTACTGAATGATCATAAAATATAAGAGGAAAAGTTGACCATTGAGAGAAACATGTGATTAAACAACTAAAAATGTACTGAGGGACAATAAGAGAGAGTAGTGGGTTACTTTGCTTTTACTCTCAACCCAACTTTTTGCAAAGAGCGAGGAAATAGAAAAATACAGGGGGTACTGACAGCTGGGTAGCAAGGGGAGGAATCATTAAAGGAACATTTTCTTTTCCTTCCCCCATATTTAAGTCAAACGAACTTCCTGACCAATATACGTCACAAAATTAGCACATAACTTTTGGTCAATCAAATATTTTCTCATCCCAACAAGATTTACTTCCTTAGCACTGAATTTTGTTCCAAAGTCGGACATGAGGTATTAACCATGTCATACAAGTTATTTATAATGAACCTCAGCACATCTAACTATGATAGCTTCAATTTGTTCAAATGTAAACAAGCCGGTCCTTGTAAAGAAAAATGGAATCCACTATCACGCATTTTCTTCTGCCAACACAAGTCACAGAAAGAAGAATGAGCTACGATCAAGACAACTCAGCAGGTCTAAACTAGACGGTAAAGGACATATAAAGGAAGGGAACCAGAACATTAATAGAAGAAAATTGCATACTTCTGAGTGGACAAAAAATTAATCTTCCACCTCCCAAGTTTTCCAGAACCTTGTTGTGTAGCAGTTCGAGCAGGTGAGAAAATCAGAACCTGTCAAAACTTTAATTAAACTAAAAGTAGCATTTGACATGTACATGTTAAAAGTCCTTAATTAAGTAATTGAGAGTTGATATAGTTGTTACAATTACAAGAGCAAGACGAAACAAACAATAAAATAATACAAATTCCGACAAATTTGATATTGATTATGTCGAAACCCTAGCTCACTGGTCCAACAATTGATCTAACAAATTAATACACCATCAATTTGGGAAAAAATGAACTTCATGCCAGAAAAAACAAATGAAAAAAAATCTGAAAGTAAAGATGATTATTGTACCTTACGACGGAGGTGCTCTTCAGGAATACCAGAGACGACACCAATCTCTCCAGGTTTGATTTCAACCAACGAATCATCCGTGGAGAAAGCCCTCGAAAATGGAGAAATCACCAGCCGATTTGAATTCACAAAAAATGAATGCCGCATTCGTTGCAGCGAGTTCGCCATTTGCTCCCGATTTGGTCCAGAAAATATGGGTTAATTCTCTGTTCTGTATTTCTGCAGACTACTTTGGGGAAATGAAAATATTGTAAATTTTGGGGCGAACATGAAATTATGATTTGTGTTGGGCCACGTGTCTTTTACAATATGTTTATTATTACAATTAATTTATTTCACGTGAATTATATTTTATTTCTTTTATCGATACTATTAAGTTGTTTTGTTGTATCCAACTTTAAACAATATAAAAATAATTATATTTATCAAAATATTTTTTTTTAAAAAAAATTATAATAAAATTAAGGAGTCGAGGCCCGGTCCCTGGACTAATTTGGTAAAAATATATTTATTTTTGGCGTGAATCAAAAAAACAGTTGAAACAAATATTAAAATTATTCGTTTAAATTTACTAATAAATTGTCAACATAATTGAGAATCGGCACTGATTCTTCGAGAACAAGTCACCACACAGACTGAGCAAGGCTCAGCTCTCTCGTTTAGCCCATCAACAATTTTGTATCTCAAGTTTCAATCTTTTGGAAGTAAAATGAGGTTCCAAATTGAATGAGGCTGGTTTTTCTTTTCCTGATTTAATCTCCGGTTTTGTTCAGGTATGGTTTTCGAAATTCTGAAATCGCTTGCAATCACATCTTTTTTTTTCCCTTTTTTTATTTTATTTTCTCGATGGGTTTTTGATTTAGTTTGACGGAAGTAACAAAATTTTTGTGTGATAATACGAGATCCTTTTCAGACCTTTTGTGTTGGTGTGTGTGTGTGTGTGTGTTTTTTTTTTTTACTTCAATTGTGCTGGGAAACGAAATTTTAGGTCGTGGGATTTGTGCAGGGATGAAGATTACTCCTATTTATGATAAATGCTCGAAGTGACATTTTAGACGCTAATTTGGAAGATGAGAAAGATAAAATATTGCTGCGTGTAAACTTAACGAGTAGAGCTTTGAATATTTGGCTTTAATTTTCAATGTACATTTAGAAATTGAGTTGTCTTTTAGCTTGTTGAGAACAAGTTGTCTGATGGTTAATATTTAACCGGCTTCGTTTAGACATTGTAATTAGTCAGTTTTTTTGGTTTTAGATATTTTCATTATGAATATGCATGGTTTTACTGAATCATTTCGTTCTGGTAAAGTATTTGAATGGAATAGTTGTGCAATAAGATTTATCTTTCATTCTGAGTCGATTTATGTTACCCAGTGCTTTTAGTGCTAGCTTTTGAAGTTCTACGTGGTGTAATTGTTTTGTAAAAATTGTTATAGAATAGTCAATTATTAAGTGTCGAGAGGTTGTAAATAGGTTGGATTATCTATTGTAAATTTTCCCTAGAAGGTGATTATTGCGGCATTTGGATCTGATTTCCCGAAATTCAGACACTTATCTTTGAAGTTGACCAGCTTTACAAATATGTGACGTTTCATCTTGCGTATGTAAATACCACCAATCTACGTTATTCCAAAATGCGGCGCAAAAAACACAAGGATAGAGATAGTTTGGTTTGAAAGGCATTTCTTTCTCATGTTTTATTTTCCGATGTTTATGGTATGCATTTATTTCTCATGCATATAATTCTTATGCTAATTTGGTGGTTTTAATGTTTTTCTTGTTGTAGCAATAGGGAGTAGAACTCCGGAAATCACTTGTCGTGACTACTGGAAATGGGTGCTCCTAAACAGAGGTGGACATCAGAAGAAGAAGCTGCTCTTAAAGCTGGCATTAAAAAGTATGGAGTGGGAAAATGGAGTACCATACTTAAAGACCAAGATTTCAGCTCAGCCCTGAGGTCACGTTCGAATGTGGACCTTAAGGTATGAAATGTAGAGGTTTCTCGTTTACTTTTAAGGATTATTGATATCCTAGAGGGGATTTCTTTATTGTGATTAGGCAAAAAATTTAATTTGGTACATACAGAAATAATGTAACATACGAATTTGTTTGGGGGAGCTAAAGTATTTAAGATCAATGAACAGGATAAATGGAGAAACTTAAATTGCATGGCAAATGGTATGGGTTCACGGCATAGGGTTAAGGTTTCACATAAAAGTATACAGGCCACCAACAAGCATGGTGGAGATGCTGCAGTTCATGAAATGGTAGTTGAGAAGGATTCAGAAGAAGTTGATTTAACACCAGTTGCAGAATCTATTCAAACTTCCTATGATGCTGGCTCGGAAAGACAAGATTCAAGGTTGAAAGAAATAATATCGCGGTGTCGCTGTTAATTAATTTACCTTTAATTTATATTTATGGCTGTTACTGCTCGATTTTCCCTTCAAAGCCGCGAACTAGTGCCCCACATGCTACTGTTTTTGTTATATTGGATTTTGAACCTTCGATCTTTAAAAAACTCAAATGTCTAATATCAAAAGGGCATACACATTCGAGTTTTAGTTATGACATCTATTGTCTTTTGTTTACCTATCAGTATGTGGATAAGTTTAATCTAGCTGCTTATTATGTAGACAGTCTAAACATTTTTTGTCTTGGCTTTCATTTGAAACGGAATGTTATGTTCTATGTACTGCTTGATGACATTTGTTTGGTACTATCCATGAATGAAGGTTGAATGATCTTATATTGGAGGCTGTAACAAAGTTAAAGGAACCTCGAGGATCTAGTCAGCATGCAATCGCTCGATACATAGAGGTAATTTGAATTAATAGTGAAAACATAACAGAAATACTATCTCAACAATGTGGTTATAAATTACAATGAAATGGCTGATGATTCTTTTCCACGTTCCTTGGAATTTTGGGATAAAGTTTTTTCATTCTAATTACAGTAATAATATTCGGTTACCTAATACTTGATTTGAGGATGGGGACATCAATGAAATTAATGGGGGTTATTTTCTCTGGGTTTTCTTGCGGATTTATCTGATACGATTTTGATTCTCAGATTCTCACTTTATTTGCTTGGATACTGTAGTTGCGTCATGCTGCACCTCCGGATTCGGAACGGACTTTGGCCACAAATTTGAAGCTTTTGACTGAAAAAGGACATTTAATTAAGGTGTATATCTGCAACGGCCTTCACTTTATCATGTTAGCTTATTATTTTGGGGTGGAAATGGCTTTAAAAAAAAAATTGGTGTAAGAAGTTAGCTAAATCCTGAATGTATAAAACACAAAAGTCCTTTGATGGATCAGGGCGTATGTTGTATACATGAGAGTAAAATCATGATGCATAACATATTCGATATCACAGCTTTCACCTGTGACTTAAAGTCACTTGGTTTCATGTTATTTCTTTTTTCCAAATTTTATTTTTCCCCTTCCCCAAACCACACCGAGTTGGCAAAAATGGAAAGGCCGTCAAAAATTTAATGTACTGGACTATTAAAAATGTACGATGATTTTTTTGTAGAATTAGAAACCAGCATAAAAAGGATGGGTTATAGCTACTGACAGGCTTGAATGGGTTTTATAACTATCTGTAATATGGTTCGATTGACAGGTGAAGAATCAGTATAGAATTACACCAAAATCAACATATTCTGAAGTGGGGAATGACACCTTCCACGCTATGCTACCTAATGGAACAAAGAACAGTCTTTCGGAAGCAGAGAATAGTGGTGTGATTATTCTGACCAAAGCCCGGATCGATGCCGAGTTAGAGCAGATGAAGAGCATGACTGCAGAAGAAGCTGCTGTGGCCGCTGCAAGAGCAGTTGCAGAGGCTGAAGCTGCAATTGCTGAAGCTGAGGCGGCAGCAAGGGAAGCTGAGGAGGCCGAGGCTGAAGCAGAGGCAGCGCGTTGTTTTGCTGATGCGGCGGTGAAGACTCTGAACTGTAAAACCATACGAGTCTGGTAGCATCATTTTCTCGATTTCGAATAACTGCAAAAGTACTGTAAATGGCATCACAAACTCGAACTTGAACTCCTCAAATTATTCCCCTTACTTGGATGACAAATGATATTTGATTCTTGGAGTTGATCTAACCCAAAAATGACCTTTTTCGAGTTCTACTTTTCTGGTGTTAGATATGCCTGAACTATACATTTCGCGTGTAAACATTTCTAATTTTCCTTTGCGAGGCATCTTGTGCAACCACTGCTCTTATCATTTTTTATTCTTGGTGTCTAGTTAGTAGCAAATTTTGTCTATCTTGAATTCACCTGATGCCATTTTCATGAATATGCAGAATCTCAGGGGTCCGTCTCCAATTGGAGTGATTCATTGTTGGTTAAGGAATTTCATGGCTCTTATGATCCCTTGTAAGCTGTATAATATACGCGACGATAATCACCCAAGCATGTATCATGTATTTAACTGTAGGAGTATGAAATGCTTTGTACATACAAGGTGGTAAACATTGCATTCCATCTGTGCTCTTTGCACATTGTTGATGTCTGACAGATGTGAAGGACATAGCGTTTGCGCGTTTGAGAATTCTTTCTTATTTCTGTGCTATAACGTATAGCTTGGCTAAAGAATACTTTTTGTTGATTTTTATACTTTCACAACGTAATTCAACTTTTAGTTTTTATGTAATATATCCTTGCTTGTGCGTATGATGTGGTAATTTTAACGAATGAGAACATGGCTTTGTCCTGCCGTTTTATCTCCCTTTTGGTCGAATGGGAAAATCTAAGATGAACAGTCACATATTTGGTTGAGGAATTTTTAAATTAGATGTGGTTTTTTTTTTCAAATACGAAGTGTACATTCTGAACATAGGTAAAATTAATTTTCAAACATAATAAATGCAAACCACATTACATCGTTACGATTTACAAAGTAAAAGAACTAAGCATTGTAATATCCCTTTAAAACATCCAGCACTCGGTTTGCCACTTCTTGCCCAAACAACCTAGGAAAACTCGATCCCAAATCAATCTCGATAGTTTTATTCTTGATTATACCATCCCTTTCAGCTAAATACACCTTCGCCAACTCTCCCACACTTTTCTGCAAACAAGCACATGTATCCAACCAAAACTCCAACAACTCTTTCGCAATTGGACTGATGTGATCCTGAATTATCCCTTCAATGCTCGCCGATTCACTCGTCCCCGCGTCTATGGAAACCATGATAGCAGTTGGGGAAACAACAGCTCGAATATATAGAGACGGGGAGAAGTAAGGGCTTACCTCGGGAAGAATTTGGAGACGCTGTCTGTGTTTGTCTAACTGAGGATCTTCGTAGTATGTTTTGAGGTAGTCTGGATACGCGATCAGGTCTTTTCTTGGAGTGAGATCAATAATGAGCACAAGGGACGTAGGACTGTTTTGGATGAGTTCCATCAAGAAGTGAGGCGCATCGGTCGTGGGTCTTAGATAGGCCGAGAGGCTGGTTATGTTCAAGGCTCCACCAGATGGTAACTTGCAGTGAATCCAAGACCCCAACATGAAGTCGATCTGGGACATGTTTGGATCCCGTAAGAATCGAGAATTTTAAATAACATACATTCCCCAACATTATGCGACTAAAACAGAGAATTGGGAAATCAACAGAATTACCACAGGATAAATTTAAAGGTTGCTTTTCATATGCGATTTTGAAATACAAGAAGATCAAACAATGCGTAATATCCCATAGCTTTAGGACATAAAACTTGAATTTCAAGACAAATTAATCTTGAATTTTCTGGTTTGTTCAATCGTGTTTAGATTCATCTGCCAAAGCTTCCGCAAATGTTTAATTAGAGGATCCACTTCACGCGGTGGTGTAGCTAGGATTCATCTACCATCCTAACATTCAAATTTTTCTATAATCAGTTATAACTTGTAGATAAACAAAAATATTTACTGTTAGTTGCCCTAATAACACGAATTTGTTACTCTGCCCTCTTAACATTTCTCCCAGAGCTGAAGTCAATTGAAAAGTAAAATGACTCGAATGAAACGCAAAAATTGAGGTAAATAAACTATACCTGGGACGAAAAGACACCGGATCTGATGTGGAGAGAAGCCTGGGCAGTGGAAGTTGGATTCCGAAAATGTTGAACTTCGGGCGGGAGAGTACAAGGTTGGAGCAAGGATCCGACCCGGTTCTCAACAGACGATACCAACTCCACCATCAGGTCTCTGTGCGGGCCAGAAACGTAAGGGAACTCCATGAACTTCGCTCTGAGCTCATTGCCGGAACTCATGGATGCGGCGGAACAGGAAACTAGGGATCTCGCGGGATATGATCGAGAAGTTGAAGTTGAACAAGGTTGAGTGAATTGGCAACAAGAGTTTAAGATTGTAGCCATATGAGCTATCGGGTTCTTCGTTAGTGACATTTATTGTTAGAAACCTGTAGATATTTTATTAAAGAAGGATTATGTGGCAATGTTAATATACTAACTAGAACACTTAAATAGTTGATAAATATGTGAAGAATCCCTTGATCCAATAACAAGGATAAAGTTTCAATATTCATATGATTTTGAGTTCAGATATAGATTTCTTGGGCAACAGTTAGATTCGATAGTAAATTCATCAATCATCGTATTATCAAAACTCAGTTGTGAAATATCATCAGCTTGATGAAAAACATAATTATGGGAGGAAGTTGTTGTGATTAACTTGATAACTATGATTATGTGAGGATGAGATTATATTGCATAGATGATGTTGGATATTTTTTTTAAATAGAGTATTTAAAAAAAATTAAATCGAGTATTTAAACATAGAAAAAATTGCATATAATTAAACATTTTAAAACTACACATAATTAAATTTAAATTTTACACATAATTTAAAATATATAATTAAAATTAATACAGATAATTAAAAAATAATACAAATAAATATAAAAACACATAGAAAACACATAATTAATTATACATTTCCATATAAATGTTTTATAATTGATTTTAATTTTAAAATTTTTATTATTAGTTTAAGTAATTTAAAACTATGGCAATTGGATTTGGTAGATTTTTTTAAAAAATGTTTCAAGCGGACTTTATAATTTAATTATTTAATGTTTACTCAAAAATTTGTATCTATTTTTAGGGATGTAAATAAACAAAACTGTATGTGAGCTGTTCGAAACTCGGTTCAATAAAAAGTTCATTTGAGTTCGTTTGTTAATCATATCAAGCTAAGCTCAAGTTCGATTTTAAGCTCAAAATTTAATTAAACCAAGCTTAAGCATAAAGATATTCGGCTCGTGAGCTCGCAAACATGTTCGATGATAGGCTCGCGAGCTCGAGTTCGAGCTCGGATCGTTTATGTGGCTTGTAAGCTCGAGCTTGACTCATTTGTTGAGTTGACAAATAAAAATATTAGTACTAATGTCAATGAAATGAATTGAGCAAAGAACAAAGACAAATAAAAATATTAGCATGTAATGTTATTATGGACTTTGCAGGATAGTTGACTAGTTGTTATTGAAGATGATTTTGTAATTCTTGATTTTAATAGATTCTCTAATGTCCTCCTTACTTTCTCACCAGACTTAGTAGAAGTATTAAATGAGTGAAATTATTTCATTGTTATTTATATGGTGATATCAGTGTATGATGAATATTTTAGATGTATTATTTTGGAATGTTCAATAATATATTAATTTATGATTTTTAGCTCTTATTTGTGTTATTTTGGTTATTTATAAATGAATTTACATTTGTATGTCTAATTTAAAATTAGCTATAGATATATTTAATTTTTAACAAGCTTGAATCAACCTCAAATTCGAGCTCAATTCTATGCTTTACGAGTTCGAAAACAAGCCGAGCTCAAGCCAAACTTGTTAAACATGCTAAACGAGCTATTAATGAATCAAGCTCGAGCCCGGCTTGATTAACATGCTAAACGAACTTTTAACGCGCCGAGCTCGAGCTTTCCCGGGTTTGGTAATTTCAAGACAAACCGAGCTTGAGCCTGATAATAAAAGCTCGAATCGAGCTCGAGCCTCAAACAATCTTAAACGAGCCAAGCTCAATCCTTATACTATTTGGGATAAAAACTTGTGTGAAACAGTCTCACAGGTCATATTTGTGAGACGGTCTCACATGTCATATTTGTGAGACGGATATCTTATTTTGGTCATCCATGAAAAAGTATTACTTTTTATTGTGGATATGGATATGGTTGATCAGTCTCACAAATAAAGATTCGTGAGACGTTCTCACATGAGACCCATTCTACTATTTGGTTTGGATTGTTCATATTTACTTTATATTCGGCATGATATAACAAATTTGGTTTCATAGGATGTATAGAAAAAATTATCTCATTCTATCAAACGTTAATTGTAATTATAATGTATCCATATATTATTTATTTATTAATAATCAATCAAATCATTACATTTAAATTACAATATGACCCATAATATAAATTGTTTATTTATATTAAATATAAATTGTCTATTTATATTAATTATTATTTATTAAAAGAATAATATTATAATTTATCATCGCATCACAAATAACTTAAATATTATTATTTATCAATTACTATGTCATATACAACTTAAACATTTTAATAATCACAAATTTTTTATCGCATTAAATCTCATTCACCTAAGTAATCGAACCCTCCTTGTGTTGGTTCAGATGACATGATTATTGAATTATTAATAAATAGACGATAAAAAATGATAGATAAAGATTTATAATATGTGGTGATAAATATATGTTATGTTGGTTTGATTTTTTGAATAAGATTAAGAAGGTTTATCACCATTGAAGCCTTGATGTAAAAATACCCATTGTTAACTGCGATTAATAGTTTGTTAAATCCAGGAAAAAAAATCACGTATTGTTTTAAAAAATTCTCTTTCAAAGCCTATTTATATTAATAAAAATCGTTTGAGAATAATATCTTATTCTTAAATTCAGTTTTATGCAATAATGAAGATGACATAAGCTAAGCAATTTTGTAAACATATTTTTATTATCATATTAAACATGTGATATATATTTTGTAAACATATTTTTATTATGAATTTCCTAGAAATCTGTTTATTAATATCAAGCCAAAGAAATAGGTAATAATATTTTTATTATTGTGAAGCCAAGCAAATGGCATTTTGGGAACCTCGGTCCTTCATGTGCATGGTAAAATGAGCTTAGTAAAAATTCGGAAAATGTTAATAGGATTTGAGTAAGTAATCCTGTTATCCGTGCTTTATCGGACTAATTCCAGGAGTAGACATCTTTCCTATGAATATAGACAAAACCTTATGTGATACGGTCTCATGGATCGTATTTTGTGAGACAAATTTCTTATTTGGGTCATTCATCAAAAAATATTACTTTTTTTTCTAAGATATTATTACTTTTTATTGTGAATATAGATAAGGTTGACCCGTCGCACAGATAAAAATTCGTAAGATTGTTTCACAAGAGACCTACTCATGAATATACAGTGAACCTGATAATCTCGAAAGTGTAATTTTCTAATTTTTCGTTAAGCAACTTGGACTGATTAGCGTTGGACCATAACAGTGATGCCGAAATTTTCATCAAAGGCTAGGCCCGTTAGCCCGTATTAATTTTTTCCCCCATTTCCTTTCGTTTGCCTCCGAAAAAACCTATATTTACGAAATTGTCCCTCTTTTTTTTTCACGACGACCCCAAACAACTTCACACAATTTTCATTTTCGTCACCATCACAATTTGAATATCCACTTCCGCAGCCGCTAGCCTCTACTACCATCGGCGCTCACAGAGATTCAGAATACGACTGATCTGATCCGGTTCCAGCTGCATGCTCTGAGTCAAAAAAGAAATAAAATCACTGCGCTGCCTCTTGGTTTGTACTAATTCCAAGTTCAGCATTTGATTATCTTTCCTCAGCTTTTCGTTGTCGTCGGCTAAATCGGTGATTCGAGCTGACGCCTGAGTGTCTAGGAAACTTGTGGAGCTCGAGGCCAAGTCATCAGCCGAGTATGGAGATGAAGTCAGATAACCGGGATTCCTGCCAGGCGGAGGTTGTGGGGCGCATTTTCCTGCGGTGGATTTCAGTGAGGAGCTCTTGTTGTCCTTGTTTGAAGTTTTCGTTGGCGAATTCCAATTTGTTTTGGGCAATCTTTTGAAAACCCTAAAAATAACCAGCCGGTAAGTTTTAGAATATTATACGCACAGGTATATTGATATTAACCCTCGTTGACTTCGTTCCATGCATTGACTTTACATATTGAATCTTCATATAATTATGGTGAGACAAAACTGAAAAGAATTTTTGGTGTCACGCTGTACCAAAATAGTTATTCCGATGACATCAAGTATTAGAATGTAATATAGGTAGTATAAATATATATAGTAAATAATATGTCAATGAAAAAAATTAGAAATTAATAAAATTATGAATTATATATCAATGTTTTACTAATAGTAATTTATATATGATTTTAATTCATAAAAAATTACGGTGTGCTTGTCTTTTCAGAAAGTTTAAGCTTGACTTTTTGAAATAACTATAACGAATAGTGACAGAACAACAAGATAGACTTACACAGGTATTGAGCTGACGGACAAAGCTGGAGAAATTGTTGTGCTTGAAGTAATTAGGCAACAAAAATTCCGCCGTCTTCCACACCACAAATGTTGTTCCATTGTCATTCCATGAGATCACATCGTTACTACTCGGATCGTCCACCATGCTGTAAGTTTTGGTAATAAATGGCGCCGGAACCCATTCTGTGCCATATTTATTTTAACTCTTCCCTAATCGACCAGAAAGGCCGTTTGAAAGTGATGAATTCTCCAAGGGATGATTAATCAGAATCTAAATATCAAAAGGGAAGTTCAGGGATAGAATTTTAGAACATGTCAAATCATCCTCATGAATCGAGAGGATCGAGTTTTAAAGAACTAGCTGGCAACTTCCATATTGATATTTTTTCGTATAGAATAATACAGAATAATACAGAATAATATAATGCGGTGGTCAAACGAAATCAAGAAAGTGATATTATGTTTCTTGAAATATTTAGAAAAAAATATAGCCCAATTTACTTTACTTCAAAGCACAGCCCATTCATTTATCGGTGATATTTCGGTCCATTCATATAGAAATTGCATACGAAGTTCGTTCCAAAATATTTTAATTCACGTATCGTTTTTATGTTCCCTCTTCTTACTACTTTTATATACATAATTAACATCATTTATTAACGTGTGTACGTATAGAGAATAAGGTCATGACATGAGTATAATCTTACAGAGAAAAATAAATATTAATCATAGGAATTGAAATGGAAAGGAAATAGAATGTCTTAACAATATCGCCAATATTATTATCCAGTATACACCACTTAATGTGAATGATAAGACATTGATTGTTTCATCTTTGCTTAATTTGTTCAATGTATGGTTCAGATTCTACAAAAAATTAATATTCATACATCATTATCTTATTAAAATATATTAATTTATCATTTTTATATTATACGTCTTTAATTCATCGATGTCATACATTATGTTTTGATAGAAATACAACTGTCGGTAAGGCTTAGTGTATATATATCCACATTTTTATGGTAGTAAGCTTTAATTCCATAAGCATAGGTTTGTGCTTATGGGTCCCTATCATCATGCTTGGGAAATAGGAAGGCTGTCGGTCCTCCAAACCAACAGAAAGATGAAGAAAATATGTTACAGTTGACCCAAATCAAACAAATAGATCGATGTCATAGTAGATAAGGTTAATTAATTAATTGCTCAAAGTCATGTGATCTTTTTATTGTTATTATTATCATTACAACTTTGGGTGAGGTGGGGTGGAATTCTTCTTTAGAACGCACGCCTTTCTTTATGGGAAGATGTTTATGTCAAACCAGCTTATAACAAGTTGTTAACAGCAGAGTTTTTTGATAATAAGATATATAAAACCATCCATCCAATCACTTTTGATGTTCTGAAATGGAATAACACTGGAATAACGACCTCGGCTGAGGTGGGGTGAAATGGAATATACCAAACTAGAGAATTGAACTTCATTCCGAGGAAGATACAAGAAAAGCCATCTCTGTTAATCTCGGATTTGTTTGGAGTACAACGTAATTTATGCGCAGATATAAAATCTAAGCAGTATCTTATGGATATTTGAATAACATGTGAAAAGTTTCGAAAGTCAAAACTAAAATTTTAAAATTTTCATTATATCTTGGGTGTGAGAAATTGGTAAACCAACACTTCCACCGTCAAAATACGAAATCTTTCAGAAATATCAAAAGAAAAATGTGATAAAATATCAGTCCAAATAAAACAAAAGAGATTATATATTATCATATTTCTTATTGATTACAAACAACAGAAAAAATAAAAACTAAAAATCTTGGTCTCAATCAAATCGTGTGGGTTTAATTAAATCCGTACTCAGCAAACTCCAACCCTGCGAAAGTTGGATTCATATATTACATTTACCCTTAAACCTTGGATTGGTAGCAAGCCACATATTAATATTATTTTCAAAATATCAACTTTTTTTTCTTATCAATCTTCTTATCTTTATAATTATGTTATTTATATATTTTTCTTACTATTTATATATAATAATAATCGACATTGGACATGTCTAAATATTTTATAACTGGTTTCTAAATAAAAATTTATTGTCACAAATTGACATTTCCTTTCAAAGCTTTTATCCTTCCCAGGCCCCATCTTTTGTGGTGCAGGCATTGTCTCATTGACGCACCAGACAACATCTGCCAACCCAACTTGTCTTTATTTCTTTCCTCCTTCCTTTGACAATTCATGTATTGCAATTTTCTCCTTCGATTATCAAGAATTTTATTTTTGGTCCTTGCCTATGCCACTAATTTTAATCAAAATTGCCAACGGAGGGATGCCTCGCTAGATGGTCACTTGGCTGCCTTAATTTCACCCCTTTTTTTCATCTATAAAATTTCAATTTCCTTTTGAAAAAATGTAAATAAACGTAGTATTTCATCTCTCTGAGATCTAATTTGAAGTTTTGAACCCCTGATCCTTGGGTCTCTGCGCCAACCTTGCTAGACGAACACATTGAGATTTCTGTCAAAATGAACTGCTCGAATTGATAGGAAATGAATTAATAATCAAAAGTATTCAAACTGATATTTTACTAAGAAGGTAAATTAAGTAAATTAAATTTCATTATAATCGAAATTATCAAACTGAAGTAGCTAAACTAATAAAAAAGATAGGTCGTATTGAACTGGTTGGTTGGTAGTGATCGGATTTTTACAATCCATCTTGTTTTCAATGTTTTGTTATGTTATCAGCTAATTCACGATTTTAATTTTGTAACTTGTATTTTTTTTTTAAAATTTTAGTCATTTTTTTACCGAAATGACGTAGAGATAGAAAATAATAATACAATATCGAAAATGCTAACATAACACCTGTTAGAATATGCCTTGAACCTGTCTAGCCCCTACTGCGACGCTTAACGGGATACATAAATACTGCTTATTCTGTAACCTAGATACATACTCTGTAATTTCTGAATACCAAAAGCAATAAGCATCCTCTTCTCTGTCTGTGGACGTAGTTAACACATTGTTATTGAACCACGTAATTCTGTGTGTTGATTTTTACGTTAATTTTTTTTGCATTTGTTTTAACAACACCAGACATGAGTGACTTGTATATTTCATGCCAACGTTTCGGTGAAAAAGACTAAATTTGAAAAAAAATTATAAGTTATATGACTAAAATTATTAATTGATGGACATGACAAAAAATAAGAAAATATCCATAATATAAGACAAAAGCATAATTTTCTCATTTACTAAATTTACAAACTGTAGAATGCAGGACTAGATTTGCAAATTTTCAAACTCAATTTTATTTTTTTAATAATAATAAGAGTATTAAAATTTTTTTTATAAAAAAAATAGTAGGACAAAATAATCTCAGATTAAGTCTCCTTGGTTCTTGCAACAAAAGCGGCAGTATTTCGTCGGAACAACAGTTTATTTTTTCTTATCATATTCAACTCTGTGCTTTCACAAGCCAGCAGTAGCACGCACAGTCTTCCATTAATTAAAATATTCTGTTTCAAATTTCAAAGATTAATATTTTATTCCTCCGTACCAGTGAGTGAACCCTGTTGTCCATTTCTCTGTCTCTCTCCAACTGTTTGGCCCATCCCGCAAAGGTTTGAACAAGAGTCAAGAAGTCGTCGAAAAGTTAAAGGAGCAAAAAAGTGCGGAAGCGTGCCTTTGCTGGATTTTCTTGCTGCATTTTCCGAGTTCGGACCCAATTAAAGGCAAGGATTATGAAAGCCCTTTCTTTTTACTGCCTTTTTTTTTTCATTTTCTGGTCCCATGAGTGTGTGTCGTGTGTGCGAAGCAGGAAAAGTAAACCATGTTACGAGGGACAATAATCTAGCTATTTTTGACAACGAAAGGCAGATTTTTTTTAATATTTTTATGTTGTGTTCTTGTTAAAAGAATTTCAATTTCATTGAATGATGTTGATGCGATCCACCTTGCAGCTGGCTCTATCTGTACGTCACAACTCTATCTGCGGTCCTCTGGCTCAAAACCCATGAACTATTGGACCCGAAGAAATTGACCATATTGAAATGTTTTACAAATATATTGCGATAGATGTCCGTGCCCCCGCTATCCAGTTACATATCCTATAAAAATCTTTTGTGTGTGGTGACGAGAAGATAGAGTCGATATAGTATAAAAGTAAGTCAAAATTAGGTCGTTTTATTGATGATTTTTGCTAGTTGTCTATAGATAGATAGATGGTATTTTCCGTAATTAGTCTTGGAGAGTTTAATTCTCGAAGCATTTAGGTGATGCCTTCTAACTGCTTGTGAAATTTAGTATTAGGATATGTTTGCTTGAAATTGGGAAGATTTTGAAGCGATGTGGACTACATTTGATCTCAGCTGAAAGTCATGAAGAATCCGAAGTCATTTAGGAACTCAGGTGCCTATACAAGCCCTGGAACGCCGGAATATGGTGATAGTAATGTGGGAGGAACCCCTAAAAGCTGGCATTCAGAGCGAGTACCATTGCCAACAAACGGTAACAGGAGTCATATTAGTGCTGCGGCTTTGATGCCCTTTAATAGTGGGCGTGCTTTGCCTTCAAAATGGGATGACGCTGAGAGATGGATTACTAGCCCAATTTCTGGTAATGCTGCTTGGAAAACCGCATATGCGCAGCCTCAAAGGAGACAAAAATCGAAGAGTGGACCTCAGGATCTTGGCTACTTCTCGAACTATTCTCCCATTGTGCCTGTGCTTGAAGGTGGGAGTGTGAGGAATTATACAGCGAATTCGCCACTTTCAACTGGAGTGCTGATCCCAGATGGGTTGCATGTTCATTATGATGGTGGGATTTTCGAAAAATCAAATTCTTTGTACGCAGAAAATAGTGGGACTTGGAGTAGTAGCGTGCCTGGCTTGTCAGATTTGATTAGTGAAACTTCAGTACCAAGCTCTCAAGGTATATATGGAGTTGTTCTTTCCATTAGTTGTGCGACTTCTTTGTGTAGCGTACTGCTCATGCATTAACTCAATTGCTACGTCATTTGATCATTACTCAGGCTTGCTGCCTATCAATTGCCAGTTTCGAAGTTCAAGGTTTCTCCATTATTTAAAAACCAGGGATAGGTTCTCTACTCTAGATGAATATATTGAGCTCCGTTCTTTTGAGTTTGTTGGCTCAGAATGAATCAAATCTCCCCAAATTGGATTTGAACCTGTAACTATCCTTGATAGCCAGACCTACCATTTAACATCCGTGTAGTGTGTGGAATGGATTAGTTGATTTTTCTTCCCCAGCACTTAAGGTTGGGTGATACTTAATAGTAACCAATTCTTTTGTTGAATCAAACGACAGATTATAAACTTGACAGCACCAAGGGCGAAGAATCGTCGGTTTCACGGACTGTTTCACGGAGGGATATGGCAACTCAAATGAGCCCGGAGGGAAGTTCTCATTCATCTTCCAAGGGGCGGTTGTCTTTCTCTGTCTTGACTTCTGGAGTTTCTACTTTCTTGATTCCGGATAGGAGTACTCCTGCAGCTAAAGATGAAATCCGGGATGTTCAGGTGGACAGAGGCACGACCATGTCAAGGCACTCAAAAAAACAAGGAATGAGAAAAATGAAGGACTCAATCAATGCTGATGACTTGCCTTTGTCTTGGAGTATTGCGGAGGCGTCAAGAAACACATCAAGGTATACTTGTGCTTATTCGTGAATAAAATGAAGGTAAAAAACATTATTCGCCAATGTTGGTCAGCGATAGTTGGTCTTGTTGTCATGTGTGGTTGTCTTTGTGACAATTATCAAAATTTGATGCTTGGGTTGTTATGTGGATGGTAAATTTGAGTTGTAGCTGCCGAGAGCTTAAGAATCGTGAAAAATCGTGGCTATCCTCGATGGAAGTATTAGGTTAAATTTTAATAGAATATATAATGAAAAGCATATACAATGAAATATTTGAATTTATTTCTATCACAAGGACCTCCCTAAGTTGAAAATTGTTGATTATTGTTCACTTCATGGTTGCTCACGGCTTCTTTTGATGTTTCACATACTCAACAATTAGTAGTATATATGAAAGCTGGTTACGAAAGTGCATCACTTCCTACAAAATTCGTAATGATTTATTATTTGTGGTGTTTATGCAGATTGCAAAGAGAGGAAGCCAAGATCACAGCTTGGGAGAACTTGCAGAAGGCAAAAGCAGAGGCTGCTATTCACAAACTCGAGGTATAGTGTAACCACCTGGTTATTATCCAAACACAATTTCTTGTTTGTACTACGGCATCACAAAAATGGTGAATTTACCAGTAATGCAAGTATGCAACCTGTATCAACTTACGTATTAACAGTTACGTCGTACCATAACATTCGTGATGACTTGGTCATATTGTGTTGCATTCATCACTTGTGGTATACGTAACCTATCTATCCAGAGCGGAAAATTAAATGGGGCCATTTTTGGAAATATTGACTCCATTTTCCTTTCCTCTTCTTTTTCAGATGAATCTTGAAAAGAAGAGATCAAAATCGTTGGACAAAATCTTGAACAAACTCAGAGCTGCACAGATGAAAGCTCAAGCTATGAGAAATTTGCCCTCGGAAAATCATGTGACAAGAACTCACTCGTCTAGTATATGGATTTCCTTCATTAAATATTTTGAGACATGCTCTTTTTGCCATCACTGAGTCTGCCGTAGAAGCTGGTTTCTTGCGTTATCTATTGATGTTTCAAGTGAAAGATGATGCTCTTGTTGCCAGCATGACAGTTTGTAAATTTTGTCGTTGCTTCAATTTTATCTTAAATTTGCTGAAGTAGTTTGCAAGTGAAGCAATCTTGACAAAATGGGTACAAACTTCACCTGAGGTTTCTTTTTTCGAGTGTTGATGGGCTAAAACCTAAGATGGATGTGAATTATGTGACGTGTAAGTAGGTTGAGTATAATCGAGTTCGAGCTTTATTCGAAGCTCGAATTTATTTATTTTTTTGTTCGATTTCGGCGAAAAAAGAAGTTTGAATTTAAGTCTGATTCGAAATCTTCGAATATATTCGCAAGCTATTCGAACTATTGTTCTGATGTTAAGATTCAACAACAAAGGTTTGAAAGTCCAAAAAATCCGAAAACTCGAAATGTATATATATTTAATATGTAATTAAATTAATAAAATATTAAGGCTCGCGATCAATTCACGATATATTGAAAAAAATAATTTTAGCTCGAGAGAAAAAAAATTCGAACACGTTCGAGTTTGGTTTGAGATCGATAAATTCGAATATAAATCAAATATTTATCAAATCGACACGAAAAGTTCGCGATCGGCTCGATTCATTTGCAGCTCAACATATAAATATGAATTCATCGCTAATTTTACAGCAAATTTAGAGTTTAATAAAATTAAACAATATTTAAGATTCCACAACATATAAAATTGCAATATTTGAATTCATTATTTGTTTCCATTTTTATACAAGTTCTGTTATTATTTTCAAGAAAAACTCTGTAATTTTGAACACAAAAATTGGCTTGAACTAAACTGCCAAGATGCAATTATTGATTCTTCACACGTTGCATAAATTTGATAACCGAAAATGCCTGATATGTTATCTATATTTTTATTAGTAAATAATTGAATTGAACTTCGTGTGATTTTCTTAAAATATGCATATGCATGAATCAAAAAACGAAAGGTTCTTTTTTCCATTTGATATGTCGAATTGGCATCTTTTTTTAAAAAAAAAATAATTACATTATCTAGTTGGATTTAACATCAATTGAATCGAGTTCGAGCTCAAATTTAAGTAGATCATTCCCAAGACAAACAATAACTACTATATACTTCATTAATTAACTACATTAATTAAAATATATGACATTTTGAAATTGTATAGGTTTACTGGATCCGATATAAGTTAACTCAGCCGCCTCAGCTCGACGTTGTAAGGAGAGGTCAAATGAAAAATTAACGTCGAGTTGTTTTACCAAATTGTTGAATTCTCACATTTAGAATTCAATTATTTGAAATAACGTAAGATTTTATTTTATTTTTTTTAAAAAAAAACATCCCATAATTTGCCCAGGTTCAAGTAGGGATGACAACTTTCCTCACGAGTTTGGAGTCCTGCGGGGAAAACCCGAAACAAGGATGGGATCCCCGATTTTTTCGGGTTTAGGTTCGAGTTCAAAAAATCATTGATGTAATTCGAGGTGGATATGAGATTACTATCCCCATCTTCGAAATCTCCGAACTCGCCTCGAAAAAATATCGATAATAAAGTAATAGTATTATTAATTTATTAATATTGATATTAATATTAATATTATCTCTAATAATAATAGATAATAATAAGTTTTGGTTTTAGAAATTATCTGAATTTGTCATCGTCTTGCCATATTAATATTTTTGAAACGGGGATGGCGCGAGGATGGGAAGTTGATCCTCGCTTTTTCGGGTTCGGAGATCGTCTTGCCATATTAATATTTTTGAAACGAGGATGAGGACGAAGATGAGAAGTTAATTCCCGTAACTTCGAGTTTGGGGATCCCGAACCCGAAAAAACGGAGATTGAAATAGATATAGGGGTAAAGATTAAATTTGAAAATGAAGAAAAAAATGAAGATAACAAATCCGTCTTCGTCACGGCCCATTACCATTTCCTAGGTTCAAGCTACCAAAGAAACCCGTAAGATCGATCGTAAGCTTTCTTTTATTGGGTCCCACTTTTAATCAATTCGATTAAATTGTAGTGTGACAAATTGCGGATAAAGGGAGATAAATCCAAGGAAATGGCGGCGGCGCAGTAGTCTGTTTGGTATATGTTATTTATCAAGCATCATTTATTAACCCACTGATTATTTTACTTTTCCTATCCTTCTTTCTTTCTCTTAGCATAGTTTGATATACATGATAGGATAAATGTGTGATATATAATATAAGGATAAGTTAAGGATAAATAAGATGTAGGATATTATATTTAATGTTTGGTATGATTTTAATAAGAGTGATTAAATTTATATATTAGATTGTAATGACAAAATTAACCTTATCATAATAAATTTTATAATTTCAAAGTTGTTGCTTGAGTTAATATTTTTTATCTGTTCATGTGCCGATAGTACTTTCATGATTTATTTAATTTTACTTAATTTTATATATTATATAATATGATAATTGAGACCTTGATTTTGTGAGTCAAGTCAAATATCAATTTTTAAGGTTAATCGAGTGATACTAATAATTTTATTGAGATTTATAAAAATTATTTATATAATTACCATAATATATAATATATAAAAATAAATAAAATATTTATTTGATTTTAATTTATACCTACTAGCATAGATTTATAAAAAATCATTTATAAAATTAAGGGTAATTAAGTCATTTGTAGTGCATTTTATCATTAAATTAAAATTATCACACCTTCTATTAGGGATATTTTATCCTTCTAAAAAATTATTTATCAAGGGCCCATGATATTATCATGAGCTTTTTAAAAATGTACCAAACATGGGATAAAGAGGATTATTTATCAATACCTCTCTTATCCCATGTACCAAACTATGCCTTAAGGCCCAGTTTGATAGGTTTGATTAAGGTTGGATTGTTAATTAATCTCACGTTTGGTTCCATTTATAAATCTGACATTGATTAATTGTAGGACAACTTCTACTGTTTAACTTGGAAAAGGAATCCATGCATTCTAGGTGGATTATTTTTATCCGGGTAGACTAGAAATAAAAATGACCATAATAGCCCTTACTCTGAATTAAAATAATAGCCCTTACCGTGAATAAAAAAATTGCAAGTGGGGCTAAAGAAAATCGCTTAGCGACGGTTTGTAAAACTCCGTCGTCGACGATTTTTTTATAAACTGTCGCTAAATTTCAAATTAGCGACGGTTTCTCAAAAAAGATCGGCGCCGGTTTCACAAAACAAGATCGGCGACGGTTTCTCACGATCGGCGACGGTTTCATGAACTAATAAACCGTCGCTAAATGTCAAAGTAGCGACGGTTTTACAAGATCCGCGACGGTTTCTCAAAAACCGTCGCTATTAGCGACGGGTTTTTAGAAGCCGTCGATAATTTTCCGGTAGGAAGGAGACCGTTTCCGACCGGCCGCCTACCGGCGCCGCCACTATCGCCGTCGCGAAGGGGAAGGGCAATTTCGTCTCTTCATCAAAAAATTCAAAATTATCCTACACTTAAAAATCGTACCAAACTTAATATTATTTTACACCATATATTACAATCCTACCACAATCATTTTCTTTATCATTTACGTATTAATCATTAGTTTATCCTATCCCCTAACCAAACGTAGCCTAATTTTATAAATTAATCTTTATCATATATAATCTATGTGATACCTCGTCCAAAAATAAACTGGATTTCAAAATTGTACATATATAAGACTGTATAATTTAAAAAATTTGATATTATTATGATATGAGTGACCGACCCTCTAAGACACGCAGTGTTCTAAAAAGCTTGTTTAAACGCGCTTAAGTATGAATCTCGACAAAAACGCCCCACTTCAGAGAAAAACGGAAAAAAGTGGTCAAACTATTGTTTGATCAAATTAAGCGTGATTGAGGTGTTTAATTAAGTGTGCTTAAGCACAATCAATCGCATTTGTTTATTTTTAAATTTTTTATTTTTGAAGGTATGTCTTTTTATTTTAAAATAATAAATTAGATTTATAATTTACATGTTTATTTTTTAATTTTTATTATGATTAAGCGTGTCTGATAATGATTAAAATAAAATTAACATTTTTAATGTGGTCTAGCTGTAAAAACAAATAAATATTGTAATTTTGAGATTTTTTATACTTTTATAAATATGAAAATTAATGCATCAAATTTAAATTTATCATATTTATGTATTATTTTATCTGTTAATTGTTTTGAGATAATTACAATTACACTAAAGATAAAAAATGGTTTTCACGCTTAAGCTTGTGCTAATCTTGTTAAGCTTCTTAAGCTTGAAAACTTAGAACTCTACATCCTCGCTTCGGGATGCTTCACGCTTTTTAGAACTTTGCTGAGAAGTTTCTTTACGGTTTCTTTGGGTATATGTGATTGATAACATAAACACGCTGAAAGACATATTTTGATACAGTATGGACTATCATCGAATCTGAAACATTATAATTATAATGTATAAAATATGTCGAGGTCTAACTCACTAGTAATATTATCCCTTCAAATATGTAGGCCTCAATAGTTTAAAACCTAATACTAGTGTAGGTCATTGGAGAAGAAGCCCTTGAACAAATCTTACATCACAAACCAATGGAAGAAATATTGAACATTTAAGTGTGTATATGTCCATCTCTAATAATGTATTTCTAATAGACTAGGAGGGGACAAAATGATATTTTAAATGTCAATATCTTTTAAGTGAAGAAATACATCGACAAATCACGTTTGTTCGCTGATTAATTAGCATCTCAAACGTTTAAAAATTGCAGAGTTTCGACCGACCCTTTATGGTTTTGTCACGTCTAAAACATTAATTTAGAACATGTGAATGCATACAAAATGTGAATGGTTTTGATTGGCGTACAAAATTTATCTCTATATGTCTTGGGCCAGTTGATTGACCCATTCTAACTTAAATTGCAGCCACTCCTTCTAATTTATGATCCCCCATTCAAGTATAAATTTTACTATAAATGGATATTGCGACTTGCATAGATTACTAAAATTTTTAATATTTTAATCAAATGCACACCAAGGAACTCGAATGTCACTTATCTAATTCAATTTTATACGAATGAATTTTTAATTAACGACATGAAGGAGTTGAGTTTATCAAGTTGCTCCCTAAACTTCATAGGGTAGCATGTTGTGAACAAAGTGAGACATTTATTGATGTCTTAAATTTTACAAAATCAGATAGTCCCCAAGACATGGATTGGTTTCCCGTGTGGTGCGTTCTTTGTTGGTGTAACATGTTGTCCGTTATGCTTCAGATAATGTTTGTCGATTAGTAAAATATATTTCTTGGATAAATCAGGGGGGAAATATTTATTAATTTTATAATTGCCTCACAAGGGCATTTTGGGGGATGGCCACATGGAGTGTTACTTATTTTTTTTTAAATACACACACACACACATACGCAATATATATATATATATATATATATATATATATATATATATATATATATATATATATATATATATATATATATATATATATATTTTCCGTCCCAAATATAAAAAGCTATATATATTTATTATATATAATAAATATATATAGACAATTTTCAATATTTAATATTATTTTATCTATTATAAAATAGAAAATATTATCGTAAAATTTACTTTTTAAATAATTTCTTAATCAGTGTGAAAAACGCATAAACTTAAATATATGAGGTGGAGAAAGTATAATTTTCATAAATAATTTCAGTAACTTTTATGTTGTATAGAAACAAAAATTCCAGTTGTTAAATACAGCAAAATTTCTGAAATGGCATGGTCATGTTCATGTGATACGTCTCGAGATGCATGTTTCATTTTGTCTCTGCCAATGACTGTTGATTTGTTAGGAAAGAGATGTACGTAGAATGACCGAGTAAAGTAAACAACTACATCCATTGTATACCTAATTTGTTGGAAATTGCATTTCATCCTTTTTATACTAAATTCCATAAAGTCCCCGCATTTATTTTACACAGAAATTAGGTTTGCTTTACCAAGAATTTCCAAGGACGCGGTGGTATAAAAATTGACTTCACTTGAAATCAGTTACAAAATTAAAGAAATATCTTTACAAATTACTCAAATTTTCAAAAAAAAAAAAAAAAAAAAACTTCAGAGAAGATTTTCACCTATGAACAGTTTCCAGTCAGACATGCTTCAAATTCCCCTCTAGTGTAGTGTGAACTGTGAAATAAAAATAATATAAATAATTAATATAATAAGTAGATGTAAAACGAAGATTTAGAGGTCCACGTTTCCAGAACGTGGACTGGTAATTAGCCTCCGCAGTCAAAGGTCAATGGTGATTTTCCAAATATGAACCAGATAGCTTCGCAAACAGATCCTCATAATTTGGACCATATTTCGAAAATAAGGATGTGTGAAGGAATCACACGTGTCAACTTGCGTGTACTCATGGTTGACTACTAATTTTCTGCATGCAAGCTATGGACGAGGGACAGTTACGTACGAAGATTCCTCCACTGGCGATTAATCATTCAAATTCATCACGTTTAAATAATTATTTTAAGGGTAAATTAGAGAAAAATACATCTGTGCATGATTTGTTTAAGATTCAGTACCCAACAGAATTTTTTTGTATTTTAGTACCTGAAAAAAGACCACCTTAGTTTTTACTACATGTTTAATGTATTTTGACATTTTTACCCTTTTAATTAATAAAAAATATATAAATACTTATTTTTGTTGGACAATTTCTCTTTCCACTCATCAATCCCGATGCATTTGGATGACATGTATATTTAATTTAAATATTTTTTTATTAAAAAAACAAATTCACAACTAATTGAATTTTTTGAAATACTTAGTTTTGCTTGTAAAATACTTAATTTCAATTTTAAAATACTTGATTCAGTAAATGAAATACTCAGAATGTTTATTAAAAACTGGATATTCGAATATGCATTTAAAAAAAAAAAACAAATTCGCAACTAATTGAATTTTTTGAAATACTTAGTTTTACTTGTGAAATACTTAATTTCAATTTTAAAATACTTGATTTAGTAAATGAAATACTCAGAATGTGTATTAAAAAACTGGATATTCGAGTATGCATTTAAAAAAAAAAACAAGTTCGCAACTAATTGATTTTTTTGAAATACTTAGTTTTACTTCTGAAATACTTGATTTAAATATTAAAATACTTGATTTAGTAAATGAAATACTCGGAATGTGTATTAAAAAGCTGGATATTCGAACATGCATTTAAAAAAAAACAAATTCGCAACTAATTGAATTTTTTGAAATACTTAGTTTAACTTGTGAAATACTTAATTTCAATTTTAAAATACTTGATTTAGTAAATGAAATACTCAGAATGTGTATTAAAAAACTGGATATTCGAGTATGCATATAAAAAAAACAAGTTCGCAACTAATTGAATTTTTTGAAATACTTAGTTTTACCTCAGAATGTGTATTAAAAAGCTGGATATTCGAATATGTATTTTTAAAAAAAAAAACAAATTCGTAACTAATTGAATTTTTTGAAATACTTAGTTTTACTTATGAAATACTTACTTTTAATTTTAAAATATTTGATTTAGTAAATGAAATACTCAGAATGTGTATTAAAAACTGGATATTCGAGTATGCATTTAAAAAAAAAACAAGTTCGCAACTAATTGATTTTTTTGAAATATTTAGTTTTACTTCTGAAATACTTGATTTAAATATTAAAATACTTGATTTAGTAAATGAAATACTCAGAATGTGTATTAAAAAAAAAAACTGGATATTCGAGTATGCATTTAAAAAAAAACAAGTTCGCAACTAATTGAATTTTTTGAAATACTTAGTTTTACCTCAGAATGTGCATTAAAAACTGGATATTCGAATATGCATTTAAAAAAAACAAATTCGCAACTAATTGAATTTTTTGAAATACTTACTTTTAATTTTAAAATACTTGATTTAGTAAATGAAATACTCAGAATGTGTATTAAAAACTGTATATTCGAATATTCATTTTTAAAAAAAAAACAAATTCGCAACTAATTGAATTTTTTGAAATACTTAGTTTTACTTGTGAAATAATTACTTTTAATTTTAAAATACTTGATTTAGTAAATGAAATACTCAGAATGTGTATTAAAAAACTGGATATTCGAATATGCATTTAAAAAAAATCGCAACTAATTGAATTTTTTGAAATACTTAGTTTTACTTATGAAATACTTAATTTTAATTTTAAAATACTTGATTTAGTAAATGAAATAATCAAAATGTGTATTAAAAAACTAGATATTCGAATATGCATTAAAAAAAATCCCAACTAATTGACTTTTTTGAAATACTTAGTTTTTCTTATGAAATACTTAATTTTAATTTTAAAATACTTGATTTAGTAAATGAAATACTCAGAATGTGTATTAAAAAACTGGATATTGGAACATCCAACGCAAGTTCTCCAAATGTTCGCATTTCCATCCAAGATCCATTTGTATGACATGTTCATTTCATTTAATTATTTTTTTTAATGTTTAAAAAACAAATTCGTAACTAAGCATTGAACTTTTTCAAGTACTTAGTTTTACTTGCGAAATACCTAATTTCGATTTTAAAATAGTTGATTTGGTAAATGAGATACTCAGAATGGGTATTAAAATACTGGAAATTCGAATATGCAACGTAAGTTCACCAAATGCTCGCATTCTATCCAAGATGCATTTGGATGACATGTTCATTTTATTTAGAAATTTTCTTTATTTTTTTTGAAAAAAATCGCAACTAAGCAATGAACATTTTGAAATACTTACTTTTATTTGCGAAATACCTAATTTCAATTTTAAATACTTGATTTGGTAATTGAGATACTAATAAAAGTTAATAAAATACTGGATATTCTAGTAGGCAATGTAAGTTCACCAAGGGCTCATTTCTATCCAAGATGCATTTAGATTACATGTACATTTCATTTAAATAAATTTTTTTAATTTTTAAAAGAATAACAAATTCGCAACCAAGCATTGAACTTTTTGAAGCACTTAGTTTTACGTGCCAAATACTTAATTTCAATTTTAAAATACTTGATTTGGTAAAGGAAATACTTAGAATGTTGTATTAAAATACTGGATATCGAATATGTAACGTAAGTTCACCAAATGCTCGCATTTCCTTCCAAGATGCATTTGGATGACATGTTCATTTTATTTTAAAATACTTGATTTGGTAAACAAGATACTGAGAATATGTGTTAAAATACTGGATATTCTAGTAGGCAATGTAAGTTCACCAAGTACTCGCATTTCCATCCAAGATCCATTTGGATGACATGTACATTTCATTTAAATATTTTTTTATTTTTTTGAAAAAAACAAATTCGCAACTAAGCATTGAACTTTTTCAAGTACTTAGTTTTACTTGCGAAATAATTAATTTCAGTTTTAAAATACTTGATTTGGTAAATGAGATACTGATAATGAGTATTAAAATACTGGATATTCGAATATGTAACGTAAGTTCACCAAGTACTCACGTTTCCATCCAAGATGCATTTGGATGACATCTTCAAGGACTTTTCAGCAGCCAAAAAGCTTTGAAAAAGAAAAAAGGCTTAGAGCGAAGATTTAAAGATTTCCGGACAATGTTCTTCGAGAGAATATCTCGTGATAGGAACGAGTAACTTAATCCTTGGATTTACAATTTATAGAGAAATATGAAGTCGGATATACGTCGATAGTCATAGTTCAGTAGGTCGAAAGCTAGTGGATTTAATAAAACGACATATTAAAGAGATTTAATTACTTCACTGAGTTGAATTAGTTTGGCATAGCTTGAGAGGGCGTGTTCAATTGGATATGAAATCTCGTCGAAAGCATAGATCATTGTCGAACGAATTAAGTAGATTAGCGAGAGGTATGTGAACCGAGATTCTCAATAAATTCATTTCTCAATTGAACTTTAATCAATCATTCTAGCTTATTTATTTCATCATTTAATCCTTGAACCATTTCATTGAGTTTTTATTTAATAATCGTAGTAGTAAACAATCATCTGAAGTATCGCTGCTAAAAATTGAATAACTGAGAATAATAATTGAGAAATACAGTCCTTAGAGGAACGATAATCGTACTCTTTTACGCTATATTATTACTTGACATCGTACACTTATGATTAATTCGAGCTTGAATATTATTAATTTTTACTAAGAATTTTACAATGAAAGTTTTGCTCGATCACTAAGCATGGAACATTTTGAAGTACTTACTTTTACTTGCGAAATACCTAATTTTAATTTTAAAATACTTGATTTGGTAAATGAGATACTCATAATATGTGATAGAATATTGGATATTCGAATATGCAACGTAAATTTAGTCATGATTGGTTTTTTCAACTAAGATTCATTAGAATACTTATTAATGTCATTTAAAGAAATGAAACAGTTCATTACTGATCGTGGAGTAAGAGTAAGTTGTTTGTAGATCAAAATAAGCACTTACTTTTAACAAAATATAGTAGCATACTTGTCTCGGAGTAAAACTAAGTTCTTTATTTGTATACTGAAATAAATTGTTATTTTTATTTCATGAGAAGTGATGAGCAATGTATTTGTTAAAATTTCATTTGCATTGAAATTGCATCATAATGCATATTCGAATATCCAGTATTTTATTATCTATTTTAAGTATCTCATTTATAAAATCAAGTATTTTGAAACTAAAATTAGGTACTTATCAAGTAAACTAAGTATTTTAAAAGTTTCATGCTTAGTTGGGAATTTGATATTTTTTTTTTTTACAAAATAGATATCACATGAGAAGAATATGTCATCCAAATGTATCTACTGAGGAAAGACTAACACTTGGTGAACTTACGTCGCATATTCGAATATCCAGTATTTTAATACTCATTCTGAGTATCTTATTTACCAAATCAAGTATTTTAAAATTGAAATTAGATATTTCGAAAGTAAAACTAAGTACTTCAAAAAGTTCAATGCTTAGTTACAAATTATTTTTTTAACAATAAAAAAATAATTAAATGAAATGAACATGTCATCCAAATGCATCTTGGATGGAAATGCGAGCATTTGGTGAACTTACATTGCATATTCGAATATCCAGTATTTTAATACAACATTCTGAGTATTTCATTTACCAAATCAAGTATTTTAAATTGAAATGAACATGTCATCCAAATGCATTTTGGATGGAAATGCGAGAATTTGGTGAACTTACGTTACATATTCGAATATTCAGTATTTTAATACAGCATTCTAAATATTTCATTTACCAAATCAAGTATTTTAAAATTGAAATTAAGTATTTGGCAAGTAAAATTAAGTACTTCAAAAAATTCAATGCTTAGTTGCGAATTTCTTTTTCTTTTAAAAAATAAAATATATATATTTAAATGAAAAGTACATGTAATCTAAATACATCTTGGATAGAAATGCGAGCACTTGGTGAACTTACATTGCCTACTAGAATATCCATTATTTTATTAACTTTTATGAGTATCTCAATTAGCAAATCAAGTATTTAAAATTGAAATTTGGTATTTCGCAAATAAAAGTAAGTACTTCAAAATGTTCAATGCTTGGTTGCGATTTTTTTTTAAAAAAATAAAGAAAAAATCTAAATAAAATGAACATGTCATCCAAATGCATCTTGGATAGAATGCGAGCATTTGGTGAACTTACGTTGCATATTCGAATTTCCAGTATTTTAATACCCATTCTGAGTATCTTATTTACCAAATCAACTATTTTAAAATCGAAATTAGGTATTTCGCAAGTAAAACTAAGTACTTGAAAAAGTTCAATGCTTAGTTGCGAATTTGTTTTTTAAACAATAAAAAAAATAATTAAATGAAATGAACATGTCATATAAAAGGATCTTGGATGGAAATGCGAGCATTTGGAGAACTTGCGTTGGATATTCCAATATCCAGTTTTTTAATACACATTCTGAGTATTTCATTTACTAAATCAAGTATTTTAAAATTAAAATTAAGTATTTCATAAGAAAAACTAAGTATTTCAAAAAAGTCAATTAGTTGGGATTTTTTTTTAATGCATATTCGAATATCTAGTTTTTTAATACACATTTTGATTATTTCATTTACTAAATCAAGTATTTTAAAATTAAAATTAAGTATTTCATAAGTAAAACTAAGTATTTCAAAAAATTCAATTAGTTGCGATTTTTTTTAAATGCATATTCGAATATCCAGTTTTTTAATACACATTCTGAGTATTTCATTTACTAAATCAAGTATTTTAAAATTAAAAGTAATTATTTCACAAGTAAAACTAAGTATTTCAAAAAATTCAATTAGTTGCGAATTTGTTTTTTTTTTAAATGAATATTCGAATATACAGTTTTTAATACACATTCTGAGTATTTCATTTACTAAATCAAGTATTTTAAAATTAAAAGTAAGTATTTCAAAAAATTCAATTAGTTGCGAATTTGTTTTTTTAAATGCATATTCGAATATTCAGTTTTTAATACACATTCTGAGGTAAAACTAAGTATTTCAAAAAATTCAATTAGTTGCGAACTTGTTTTTTTTAAATGCATACTCGAATGTCCAGTTTTTTAATACACATTCTGAGTATTTCATTTACTAAATCAAGTATTTTAATATTTAAATCAAGTATTTCAGAAGTAAAACTAAATATTTCAAAAAAATCAATTAGTTGCGAACTTGGTTTTTTTTTAAATGCATACTCGAATATCCAGTTTTTTAATACACATTCTGAGTATTTTATTTACTAAATCAAGTATTTTAATATTTAAATTAAGTATTTCATAAGTAAAACTAAGTATTTCAAAAAATTCAATTAGTTGCGAACTTGTTTTTTTTAAATGCATACTCGAATATCCAGTTTTTTAATACACATTCTGAGTATTTCATTTACTAAATCAAGTATTTTAAAATTGAAATTAAGTATTTCACAAGTAAAACTAAGTATTTCAAAAAATTCAATTAGTTCCGAATTTGTTTTTTTTTTAAATGCATATTCAAATATCCAGTTTTTAATAAACATTCTGAGTATTTCATTTACTGAATCAAGTATTTTAAAATTGAAACTAAGTATTTCACAAGCTAAACTAAGTATTTCAAAAAATTCAATTAGTTGTGAATTTGTTTTTTTAATAAAAAAATATTTAAAATTAAATATACATGTCATCAAAATGCATCGGGATTGATGAGTGGAAAGAGAAAATGTCCAACAAAAATAAGTATTTATATATTTTTTATTAATTAAAAGGGTAAAAATGTAAAAATACATTAAACATGTAGTAAAAACTAAGGTGGTCTTTTGTCAGGTACTAAAATACAAAAAAATTCTGTTGGGTACTGAATCTTAAACAAATCATGCACAGATGTATTTTTCTCTAATTTACCGTTATTTTAATTGTATAAACATGCGGTTTGTGGATGAACTCGCGATCTTAAAGAAAATCATATAAAATTAAATATGATGTCGAAGGGAAATATTTTTTTATTTAATTGATATAATTTTTTATCTTAAATAATTTTTCTAATATTATTTTTCTTTGATTTGATTGTATATAATATTTAGGCATAGTTTGGTACATGGGATAAGAGAGGGATTGATAAATAATCCTCCTTATCCCATGTTTGGTACGTTTTTAAAAAGCTCATGATAATATCATGGGCCCTTGATAAATAATTTTTTAGAATGATAAAATATCCCTAATAGAATGTGTGATAATTTTAATCAAATTATAAAATACACTACAAATGACTTAATTACCCTCAATTTAATGATTTTTTATAAAACTATGCTAGTAGGTAGAAATTAAAATCAAATAAATATTTTATTTATTTTTATATATTATATAATATGATAATTATATAAATGATTTCGAGATAATTATATAAATAATTTTTATAAATCTCAATAAAATTATTATTATCATTCGATTAACCTTAAAAATTGATATTTGACTTGACTCAAAAAATCAAGGGCTTAATTATCATATTATATAATATATAAAATTAGGTAAAATAAATAAATCATGCAAGTACTATCGGCACATGTACAGATAAAAAATATGAACTCAAGCAACAACTTTGAAATTATAAAATTTATTATGATAAGGTTAATTTTGTCATTACAATCTAATATATAAATTTAATCACTCTTATTAAAATCATACCAAACATTAAATATAATATCCTACATCTTATTTATCCTCAACTTATCCTTATATTATATATCACATGTTTATCCTATCATGTGTACCAAACTATGCCTTAATGAAATTTTGTCTTTCTAGATAATGAGATAAGTATGCAAGTCTTATCATGATATGGTATCAATGTTTAAAAGAGGAGTTTGTTTTCTAATCAAATGGTTACCTTCCTTATCTTATAGATTTGATAGTGAGGAATTTGATAAATAAGAGAAGCAACGTGATGAATTTGATAAATAAGAGAAGCGAGGATATATATGGACTGACACACTATCGATCAATCATATACTCACGCTCGTGCTTTGTGGAATTTCAGAGGAAAACATTCTTCAACAGACGTGTAGCTTTGAAGTGTGCAGATACCGCGTGTTGCATTGAATGTTGGAAACATCTATAGACAACATCCATGATGACGTTGGCTGAAGATTGTGTTTGTTGCTCTTGTTTTGACATCACGTTTTTGTTTGCTTTAATTTCTTGACTACATTTATTATAGTTATTTGTTTCAGAAAGCTATTTATTTTCTCAACGAATTGAGAAGATTGATTTTATTCATAATCACCAGCGATTGGATTTTCGTAAACGATTTAGTTTTCTAGTGATTAAGTTTTTCCCTAAGACATCGTACAAATATTTATACTTGTGCATATTTAATCTTGTCCAACTATTTATTTAAAGTTGATCTGTGTTAGAAATTTAATATTCCGCTACATGTTTCTTTAAATGTTGTAACATTTGACACAACACTTAATTATAATATAACACAAATTCAAACACTCTGATACCACTTGTTAGGAAATTTGTATTTGTCAAGCAATATTCTTATGAGATGAATTTTAGAAAGTACATCCACTTGAAAAGAAGAACCCCATCCGCTTATGTTCCCAAACCTAATCCTTAGTATGGAAAGATATATATGAAATCTACAAGTCATTCTATTTGATTTCCCTTCATCGTATAATATTTGTTCCTATCCAAATTCAAATTTGCCATTATTACGAAGTGATCGAGATATACACGATCTGAAATAATTTAAAGAAAAATCTTGGGAAGACTCGATTTGACCAAATCCATTCAAATCATTATAAGTCAAGTTTTAATGATATCATCGCTTTCAAATGTGAACTAACATCACAGCAAATATGAATCCACAACGGTGATGATTTTGACTTTTAATTAGATGGTGGATTTTGCGATCTTCAAATCACTATATTGATAAGATAAATCGGTTAAATATAGCCCAAAAATATACTATTTTTCCTAATGTGCATTTAATTGATAAATCTAGGTGGAGCAAAAGGAAGTTTTCACTGATACAAGTAACATAATTCCTTAATTAACACGAGGAGAGTTTATTTATTCTTCATAAAAAACTTCCTTTCTTAAAAAACAAATCTTTTAAAGATTCTTGACAATAATCAAAATATCAACCACGTTTCCTAAACCTTGGGTAGGCTATTTAAGGTTCCCGCGAATTATCCTTAACGACCACGTGCTTCTTATTTTTAAAGTTTCCTTGTACATACAATGCATACAAATCAACTCCAAAATCCTCTTTATAAGTACAACAGCAGTCATAGATTTCTCGAACTCGGTTCGATTTCTCTTGCTTCTCTCCTTTTGTTTTCCCCATAGTTTGAAGAAAATCAAGTTATTGATCGAGAATTGATAAATGGACATGGATTGGGTTCGCGGTGAGAAATTGGGTCATGGAAGCTTCGCCACGGTGAATTTAGGAGTGCCCACAAGCCAGAGTTCTCAGTTTCCTCCGCTGATGGCGGTGAAATCATGTGGGATTTCGCATTCTTGTTCACTGATGAACGAGAAGTTGATTTTGGATGATCTTAAAGATTGCCCACAAATTATCAGATGCTTCGGAGGCAGTTTTTCTTGTGAAAATGGCGAGAGATTGTACAATCTGTTGTTGGAGTACGCTCCGGGCGGCACGCTTGCTGATAAAGTGAAGAACACCGATGATCAGAGGCTGCCGGAATCCGAAGTTCGGGGATACACGAAAGCTTTGTTGAGAGGTCTTCACTATATTCACAAGTTTGGTTATGTTCACTGTGATTTAAAGCTTCAAAACATTCTCTTGTTCCCGAACGGCGGGGTAAAGATTGCGGATTTCGGTCTATCGAAGAGGACCGGGAAAGGGATCTCTCCTGGATGCGAATTCAGAGGTACCCCAATGTACATGTCGCCGGAGACTGTCACAGGCGGAGAACAGGGGGCTCCTGCGGATGTGTGGGCACTGGGGTGTGTCGTAGCGGAGATGGTGACCGGGAATCCGGTGTGGCGGTGTTCCAATTTGGCGGCGGTGCTTATGAGAATCGGCGTCGGCGAAGAGGTGCCGGAGATTCCAGGAATATTATCGGAAGAAGGAAAAGATTTTCTTCGAAAATGCTTCGTGAAGGATCCGAGCTATAGATGGACGGCTGAGATGCTCCTTAATCACCCTTTCGTCTGCGATGTTGAATACTTTGATGACGTGGCAGATTCGCTGAAAGCCAGGCAAGAAAGTAAAACTACCGTATCACCTTCTCCAAGATGCCCATTCGATTTCCCTGATTGGGAATCACCTGCGGCGTGTTCAATTACATCTTTACCCACACCGGAATATTCTCCACAGCCGGCCCTTTACTTCTCCAATTTGACACCACCTACCCCGTTGGAGTGGCTGGGGGAGCTAATGACACAACAAAGTCCCGATTGGTCTGTCTCAGATGATTGGATCACCATCAGGTGATGCGAACGCAAAACGTTTCAATTTAGACCTCCATAGAAAATGCTGTAAAGATTTATCTAACATTCATTTTAATTCAATTCACCGTTCTTGTTGTTTACGTTATCCGTATGTCGATCCTAAGGATTAGAAATAAGTACTTACTAATTTGGTACTTTTTGATATTCTTGCTAACATTTTATACTAGACTAGATACTTATTTTTTTTAAAAAAAAAACTAAAACTAACCGGGGATCTTTAATTACAATTGATAGGATAAAAATTTTAACCATGTGTTTCATGAATTTGAAACTTGTGTGTGATTTGTAAATTCGCAAATTTTTCAATGCACGTTGTGATACATGACTAATCGAAATGTTTTGGTCATGTGGACCTCACGTAGGAATACATGTTTTCTTTGGGAATACGAGAGTGGTGGCGCTGGATGTGTTAGGCAACATGGCGCCATTAGGCACAACCTACTTTTGTGATTTGCCGAGAATCTGGGTTTTCTGCTGCAATGTCTCAACCTTGCAAGTGGCAACAACCATTAAATTCAGGATCAAGGTCGCGCGTAGCCAAGTGAAATAAAACATAAATAATTAAATCAACCTCGAACATTGTTGCCATATAATTATATCTAAAGGAAAATAACCCATTTTCCCATTCGGGTTACAAAATGCAAATCCAAAGTACAACTCATAAAACACTAATACGTTGGACTAGTCTAGCTACTCGAACTAATGTTTTTTAATCAAATAATATAAAATTCGCAATCCAAGATGGGGACAATGATATTATAACATAATCAGTATAACGATCGGAATTTCAATTTAATTGCACCAAAAAAAGAATATATTTATAAAATAGTAAAGCAGAAACCAACCACATGTTGCAAGTTGTGGTAGGGATGAATGTTACGCAAGTTAATATATGCCACTAAGCTAGGACTTGCAATTGGGAACATAAATCTCTAACAATATGGTCGGGACATGCATATACCTCCCTGGATCGGATATATTTTTTTTATATAATTTATTTATTTTCTCCGTCGATTTGGTGTGGTTTGTTAAATTACTAAGATGAAAAGTAGAAAATTATGTTTTTATCTCTGCAAGGTACATTTTATATCATAAAGAGCACACTAATTTCAATTATTCACACAATATAATCGATTATACCCGATTGCACAAATCAATATACAATTACATAAAAATTCGATCAATTTTGTGAGACATGTCTTTTATTTTTGTCACACATAAAAAAATATAACTTTTATGCAAAAAATATTACTTTCTATTTGAGTTCAAGCTATAGATTAAAATCAATTCAAATGTTTATTAAATATAAAAAAAAAAATCAAACTACGGCCACATCCCATTGATATCCAATTTAACATATTTTATGCAAGTTAATTGCACAGAAATGAGTATAAATCGGCATGCTAAATTAATTTTGTAGAAAGCAAGCGTGTTCTTTTTTTCTCTTTCCATTTTGTAGAAATGGACAGCCGAACCATATAATAATAAATAACGGACAAACCTGTCAACATCTTTTGGCAAAAACTTGTGTGACACGGTCTCACATGTCATATTTTATGAGACATATAACTTATTTGGTTATCCATAAAAAAATATTACTTTTTATGCTAAAAGTATTACTTTTTATTTTGAATATCGGTAGGATTGACACGTCTCACAGATAAAGATTCGTGAGACCGTCTCACAAGAGACCTACTCACATCTTTTTGTTACAAAATGTTATTATTCTTGATTTTTTGCATGTAGACAAACGTACCAATTTTCTTAAAAAGAATCGGTATAATATATATTTCCCTCAACTACAAATATAAAATTAATGAATGATAGTTTTTAAATATTTTTAAGTTTCAGCTTCTATAATTATTACTAGTTTGTTTTCTTTTTTAAAAAATAATTCGTTCACTTGACATTGTTCTATAAATAATACATAAATTAAAAGAGAACCCCTTAAAATATAGAAATGCTCATTCACAGACACCGTCACTTTCTCCTAAACTTTTCCGTTATTCCGCCAAACTCAACCAGGCCATTTCCAACGGCCCAATATGCTCTGATATTTCCTCCAGCCCATGCCCGAATATAAATAAATACAAACATAATTTGGGCTTAATCGAACGTACATGAGTTCTTCAAAGGAATGGCCACATTCATTTTATTTTGGTCTAAAACTACGGAACAATGGACTATTTTGTGGAACTTGGGCTTAACCAGTCGGCCCAATACATAAGCCCTTGCCCGTACCGTGAAATTCAGTGCTAGTGTAACTGGTGCCGCCGGTCTGCCTTCTTTACTACTCAAATTAGAACCTCCGCCGTACAAGGGAATGTGATTCCCCATTAAAATCACCGCTATTGTTCTTTGGCTCTTCCTTGATTGATAAAATCCATTAATCTGCAATAATAATGTAATGCCCACCAATATCAAATCGATGCCTACACATACATTGTTAACATATAATTGAATTTGTGCTAAGGGGCTATGATCTATATGATCGAGCGAAATCTGAAAATAAATTATTCTCGATATACTTGTGAGGTCCACGTGATCAAACGACTCTACATCGTTGCATCTCTAAACAGTAAACATAATGGTTACTGATGGATCACGTTATCTAAATTCTTGAGCTCTTCTATAAAGAAATTGCGCAACGTTGTCACAAAATATAGAAAAGAAGTTACAAGAAATTCGCTGAACCTGAATCTTACCGCCCCACTCGCCAGCGAGAGTTCGGAAAAGAAAAGATCCAATGGCGTGGGTGACACATGAACGCCGAAGAATGTACCAGTGTTTCGAAATATCAACTTTAACGTAGAATTCATGGTCACCATTTCAGTTCCGACGACGGCGGAATCCGAGCCGGCATGGATCATGAAGTCATCAAAAAGTATGCTCTGCACCAAATGTAAAACAAATACAAGATCATTCACATTTATAATAAACTGACTTTCAATTATTATTTTATTATATTTATGTGTCTTAAATTTTTGTTACGCTTGCTTACCTTCATAGTAACGACAGGTTTCTGATTCCTGCTGGCACCCCACAAGATCAAAGCAAAGAAAGAAAACAGCACAAAAAACCCGACAACGAATGCCACCATATAGCACCGTCGTGACACTCCTCCTCTACGGCCGCCTTCCTCATCCAGCAAACCCTCCTCTTCGATCGCGTCAAAATCCCTCTCCGGCTTGCGGCGGTGGTTCCATCGTGATCCGTTACTAGATTTCTGTGAGCCTGGTTTAAGCGAACCAGAGTACCGAGTCGACGACGAGTCCCGGGAGTGGCGACCCGGAGATCCCATCGGGCTGAGGATCGGCGTTGAGTGGAATGAGTTGGTCGTCTTCTCTCCATCGTGGGAGTCCCTCGATGGGCTCTGCACGTAGTACACAGCCAGATTCGGCGAGGATGCGGCGAGGCTGGTTACCTCGGAATCAGTTTTCCCATGCATTGACATTGATTTTTCTGGACTGTGATTTTTGGTGGAGGAGGAAACAGGAAGCCGAAATGGGAATCTGATGATCAATGGTTGGATTCGATTGAGGTTCGTGTTTCTGAATCTTAATTTCTTGGCGGAGTGTATAAAGTCCAACCTGCACGTTGTGTGTGTGCGTTTAATGTTATATGTTTCCACTCGATCGTACTCATGCGGTGACAAATGAGCAACCGGATTTAGGGTTGGACTTGGCACAGGTCGAGTTATTCGGGTTGGAGTTTTTAGTTGTATTTTTATATCCGAACCTAACCCGAAATAATGGTTCAGGTATTACCAGATTTTTATAATTTTTATTAAATTACATTTATAGTTTTTAGTTAATTAAATTATTCTTAAAATAAAAAAAATTACAGAAATATCATGGTATTGTTTCATCAACTAAAATAACAATTTTTTCAATTAAGTTTATAATATTATCTATAAATTAAGATTTTAAAAATAATCGGATACCGAATTTTCTAATTGGGTATAAATTCATTACTCGATGATCAAACATGGTATTTTTGGTTTTTTTTTTTTTTTTAAAAAAGCAACTTGTGTTTGTATGCATTATAAGAAATTTGGGTATTTTTAACGAAGTTATCAGACTTGATTTGACTGAACGAGGATATGGAAGTTCAAAAAATTTATTCGATTTGGATTGAATGGAGCTCAATTTGTATTAATAAAGTTCTAATTCTCGAACAAAAAAAAATTCTCTATTTACATTTTGATACCTTTCAAAGATAAAAATAATAATTAATTTCACTCATTCAACATTTGCAATATCTCTAATGAAAGTTAACATCATTTTAGTACTCATCTCATTCAATTTCTTATTTCCATATTATACGTTTATACCATTAATTAAGCGAGAGACCCTAATCGAACCGTGGTGTTTGAGCTGTTGTGCGATTTAAAAGATTTGAATTGCACCATTATCACTAGCTATAGCTTTTGGTAAAGCGACAAACACTCGGTCCTACACTTATATTTTATTTATTAAATTATTATTTATTTTGTAGACCAAACGCTTCTCGCATTACTAAAAATTATAGTTTGTTATAATTATGCAACTCAAATCATTTTATTCATACAACAATCCAAAATTCACGTTTCGATTGATCTACTCAGCATGGACAATTATAGCACCAACAATTTCCTTCCCAATATCGTACTTTTTGCAATTAATGAGAATCGAACATGTTACATTGGCACTACGATATCAATTATAAAACCGAACGTTTATCGTTTTACAAAAAATTATAGCTGATGACAATGGTGCAACAAATATTTAAAACTGTACAACAACTTAAGCTTCACGTTTCGATTGTTTTACCCAACAAAAATAATTATCGCGCCCAATATGTTTATTTTTTATTTAAAATTATAAAGTATTGTTAAATATTTTATTTCATAATTATAGAAAATTAATCTTCTAAAATATCATGTCATATTTAATTATATAAATATCATAATTAAATTTGAGAAACAACATACATGCAACATATTATATTTAAAATATGATCAACACATGATATTTATGTGTTATAATATACACAGAAGATGGAGCTAGCTAACAGTATCGCCCAACTCACCATGCGATTAGCATGCTCAACAATCCATCGAGAAATTCTACACGTAAAATAAGCCGTGGGAACGTTGGGGAGTAGAGTATTCGAGGATATATAATACACAGAGCGAGCAAGAAACCAAACCCTCTTCATCTTTGGAATCAAATTATACAAATGGATTCGAGAATAGTAGGGTATCCCATTTCACTGACAGTGAGATTTTGCCAGAAGTTGTGGACGATTATGCAGTTAATGATCCTAAAATGGGAGCTTCAAGGGATTGATCTTCAGTATGTTTCTCTGTTCTCACAGTGACTTTAATTTGTTGTTTCTGAGTTCAATTAACAAACTAAATATATATTTATAAAACAAATTAAATTAAATGAATCTTCCTTTCATATTCTGTATTATACATGCATTGAAGTATATATAATTTGTGGTGTATATATATATATATTTGCCAATTTAACGTTCCAGCTTTTGAACATGAAATATTTAGCAAAAACTCAAAACTGGTATCCACTGATCGATTAACGTAGCTGCTGCTTGGAGAAGTTCTTGCATGGTATGTACAAACAGACTCATCCCAGGCAAGGCAACGACATTTCTATTAATTAGCTACAACTAATGTTATTAGCTAAATTTCTAGGTTCAGTATTACCCAAATGGATAAGCAATTTCATTACAGACAATGCTTCCATGTCTGTGTCTTGGTTAATTTCAAATATATCAATCCAAACATAATCGTCGATTTTAAAATTTTATATATTGATTATATAATTCATGATGTTTATGTTCTGGTTAAAACACAATTTAGAGTTTTCTATAACCAGGGATTGCATGTGACATCTGCTAGTAATAACAATCTGAAAGTTTGGTATCAAGGGAAAGAAAAAGAACCCTTACATTAATTTAACAAGAATATAAATCCAAGTGATCAGGATTTTCTGTCTTGTTCACGTAGTCGCGAACTGGTGTATTTCGGTTTGACATGCAATTAACCGTCGACGACAAATCCTTCCCCATTTACTGCAACTCTCCAACTGGTGCTTCATTGAGCCACAAGGAATGAATGTAGTCATATAACTTTGCACTTACACTAACCTGCTCACCACAAAATGCTATAAACCAGTGAGAAGCCCGAAAAATCATGAAAGAGAAGCTCGGAAATCATGAAACAGAAACGATGAAATGTAATTTTCCAAGGAAAGCAATATATGTCATTCAAGGTTGTTGCCTTGTAAGGTGTCGGATTCAATCTTCGCATGTGGTCTGGTCGCATCTGTTCCAGTTGTTTCATACACTGTTCTCTAATCTGTTTAAGTGGCAGCAACTCTTCTCTATCTTTTCCTGCATATTTGTTTTCACACAGAAACTGAACATATAATATATATCATGAAAAATGAACAAATGAGTAAGCGATCCCAAACACCATGGCAAAGAAGGACTGAGAAGAGACACACTGTAAGGCATCGATTTTCTGGTGTCCTGTTTTCCGGCCAATACTCTTATCTATACATTATGTCTCCTTTATAGTGGGCGGCACTATGAATTGAAAAGCAGATATAAAATTATGAAGGGATCTCTATTTCTAGTCAATCTTGTGCCTAGGCCCGTAAATAAATGCAACTTCAAAAAGGCCATGAATGATTCGCGACTAGGGCCATATCGGGTCTAGTATTAGCGTCAACGAGAGAAGCATGCCAAAAATATCTCTCCAAGTCTCTGTTCCCCTTCCCCTGTCATTCTTTTTTTCCTGGAGCTCACCCAAGCTCGAATTTGGAAAATTATGTGATACAACTTAGCGGAAAATATCACCCAACGAAAGCAAAGAATTTTCAACTTCACCAATGGTTAATTCCCTTGGAATTGGTTTTTTTGATAGGTTCTTGGGCAACATAAATTAGAATTATCGATGTTCATGAATTTATTACTCAAATATCACTAGGCCATCTGGTGTTAACACATGCATCCAGGAATACTTCTTGAACTATGAAAAGAAAGTGTCGATGCTGGCACGAAATTCCAAGCACATGCAAAAGCAGAGGCAACTCCATTGAGATGTTAGTGTTGTAGCAGATGTAACACAAGAAACTAGAAAATCTTACCTGAATCTGCCCGGCCAAAAGCACTTCATTAGCTCCTCTACGCGCTGTGGAACAACATATGCTCTCTTGGATTCACTAAATGGATGGCGACATAAAATTTGTTCACCCAGCTGCATATTGAAAAGAATAAATCCATAGATTAGAGTAGATAAGCGACATTGGTGCTATCTAAAATCCAACTCCTTTCTGGCAAACTGACACGACTCTTAACAGATTTTTCTATTCTATTAATCAAACTGCTTTTTACAACAACAGTAAGCAGCACGAATGTTACTAATATTGACAAGAAATATATTGAGTAACCGTAATTTTTTAAAAGAAAAGATGGAAATTTTGAAGAACACACCTTTGGAGGTGGTTCGTTTTCCCTCGTCATAATGTCAACAAGAGGGTAACCTTCTTTCCCATACAATCTGTAGATTTGTTTTTTGCATGGGATGGAGACCTGAAACCAAAGGATATATGAAAAATTGTCCACGATAAAACAATCACAAATTATCAGACGAACCAATCAAACCTTTGAAATGTCTTCCGAAAGTTTGATGCGAGGCTGGTTGTTTATTTCAACCATCTTGAAAACAACACCAAGAGCAGGTTGAGCAATGCAAGTAACCAAATGAGTGCCAATTCCAAATAAATCTACTTCGTGACCCTGGGGAAAAAAGAAATATTGGAAAGCAATATATATAAAATCTATGAAATTTATTGTCGGTAGTCTTCACCTGTTTGTTTAAAGCATCTATAGTTTCTTCATTAAGATCATTACTGGCTGTGATGGCAATTTTTCCAAAATTTGGCACGTTGAATTCCTTCTCGATGGCCTGAAAGATCTTTCGAGATTCACAAGAAAGGTAGGCAAGATCACCAGAATCCAATCGGATACCTAGTGCCTTGTATCTAAAAAATACATTGAAAAATGAAGGTGTTAAAATGAAAACAAATCCATGACCCGATAAGCCTGGTAATATTAACTTGCATGATAACAAAATATTATCATTTAGACGTCCTTAACGGTCTGTCATCAAGGTGCACCCAAATGGAGACACTAAATCCTAGTTCATCATACATGACTGTTGTCACAGAGATAAAGTACAGGAAAAAAAGGATAAGACTTTTGGACGTACCCCAAATCATTTAGAGCTAGAGCAACTGCACAAAAATTAGGAATACCACTTTTCATTACCTGTTCAAAACATCGAATTGCTCAAAGAAAACCTCAATATATTTGCAACGCAGAGAGAAACAAGTGACCAAATGGAAATGGAAATTGTGTGTTCCAACTTCCAATAATGAGATCCAAACTTTACATGATAAGATAAAAACCTCCACGAGAAAATACTAAAATAAGGCGGATATCAGAGGAATTCCAAGAAAAACTGATTTGAAAATTTGAATTCTCAAGTCTCTTTTATCTCATGATGTTCAATTTGGATAAAAAAAGTTAACCACTAAATATACAGCAGAGGCCACAGGATGAAATCATTGGGTTGCCTTGAGTTAATGTCAAGTCACATACAGCAGAGTGACCATCTTATGAACTTCTGTAAAAGTTGTATAATAGTTTCAATTCTTGCAACTTATTCATACGATATAATTATAATTTTTATGAAATTAATACATAAAACAAACATTCAACGAGAATTGAGTGGTTCTGGCAAAAGCCGCAAAACGCAGTCTCCTAAAACAAAAATTAGTTTAACAGGTTTTGTTGGGTAAATAGCCTGAATGGTTGTGGAGATACTTACATCATATGTGTCAACAAGGGCCTGAAAGTTTTTGGGGAAGGCAAGCGCATATGTGGTGAAAGCAGCAACCTCGCTTTGATTTGTTTTGAAAGAATTTCCACCTAATATATGTGACCGCTGTACAAAGCAAACATCAAATCAGCCAACATAATAACTCAGCCTATAATGGATCTTCCACAGCTTGAGTAGCTACTAAATTGATTGAATTGAGTAACGACAGAGTGTAATGGCCCCTGTGATACATTAAAGCGTGATGGATTTAACAGTAAAAGCTTGGAGGATGCCTAAATCAAAATCCTGATTTCATCCCCAAGTTTATGATTCCATCCCATCTAACCGCTCAATTCTCGCGTGTCAAAACTCGTAGATCCACTGACCTTGTAACAACATTTCGAGACCAATTCTTCAGGATGTTATATTAAGAGTCAAAGAGTCATTTTCGGCACGTTCTTTATGAGCTTATTTGCACAGAGGATATAATGATGTAAAAAAAATCTTGGTGAAAAATGGAACAAGGTCGGTGGATCTACGAGTTTTTTGCATATTATAAACATGCAGAGAGGCAAAAACATTGATATGGATGCAGATTTTATATTGAGTATATAAAATATATTGCAAAGAAGTAATGAGAAATCCAGTGCACCTTTAGTTTACTTAGCCACGCTTGCACTAAACTAACGAAATCCTGACATATATTTGAGCCATCATAGCTATGGAGTGATTTCTCCGAGATCTGATCAAGACTCTGCAAATTACTTGATTCAGTTAGATGATAGATGAAATTGTGCTAGGAGCATATTGACACATAAGGAGGAGTTTGAACTAAGATTTACACCACCAGTGGATCATGTATGTAGAACAGGAGTGAATACAGAGCCAAAGCCAGTTTTTATTGCCATAACAGATTTGCTACCAATCTTTGAGGTGTAGATTAGAGTTCACAAAAAATGCATTTACATGACAAGGTCTTTTTAAAAAATGGTTTAAAAAGCATTTTTTTTTTCAAGTCAAAAAATGTAAGTAACGGGCTCCCAGTTTGAAGTTTGAACCTTCTATCAAAAAAAAAGGAAAAAATATTCTCTATTATATTCAAATATCAAAACAGTTTCTATTTTTATCATAAAAGAAATTAAGGAATGGTTTCTTTATCGAAACTGATTCTAAATGCAAATGGCTCAGAGAAGAGTGAGCCTGCTCTGCCAAATAATGATTATGATGCTTAATATATTGCACAACCAAAGGAAAATTTTTTCCCCGTATGATAATTAATCTGGAGTTAACTGTTTCCAACCAAAACATGATTATATAAGATGCGTATTTATGCAGGATTACCAAAAAGGAGCTGACGAAGGCATGGGAAAGTGTTCCTCTGAGTGGGATTCCATATAATTTTCCAGCAGTAACGTTGCTGTTAGAATGCAACAGCAAAAGAAGATTAGCATGAATAATGAGTTCCAAACTTTTTTTAAAGGCTAAAAGGAGATGTGTCATAACTACTGCGTTTCTGTCTTAGGTTGACTATAAGGGATACTTACATACTCAACATTTACACACTGAGTTTTGAATAGTTGGCCATTGTAGCCTATTGAGTAGTAAATGATTCAAACTCAATCGTTATGATTATGTGGTGCGTTATTATTTGACATATTCACTAGTTTTATCTCGAGTCGAAGATCAAGATGAAAACTTTTTCCATAGCGTGAACGACGGATTTAACCAAATATTTTTGACAAAAAAAAATAATAAACAAGAACAAATCACTAGATACCTACAGATGTTCTGGTTGATTTAGTTTGAGCCAAAGACAGCAAGTAAAACTCAGTGCCTCTGTGCAAGTTTCATCATTAGGTATAGAACGGCACCACTAGATGCAATGGATAACCTTGACAACATGATCAATTGACACGTATGAATGTCAATAACGGAAATATGAATTCGAAATTTTCGTAAAAATCACCTTGTGGCATCAAATCCGCCCATGTAGCAATATTTTGATGCTCCTACACCACCATCAGGGCCCTGCATGAATGTGAGAACCACTAGCATTCCACACTATGAAAAATGCGCACTCTGAAATGAAACAATTTCGAGAATTTATGAAACCTGTGCCCGTCGCAGCCCGTATTCAATGAGAAGTTTGGATTTCCCGACAACAAAACGATGCCTTGCAGCATTTGTAGCAACTAGAGATGCATAGTTTATAAGATTTACAAGCGGGGTTTCGAGTAGTTGAACCACCTAAAAAGGTGAAGATAATTCGATTGGTCAGAAAAATCTCATCTTGACAAAAGATGCTGATTAAAGTGGTACTAGGAACAAATCACGATGTAAATAGATTTTCGCTAAATTGCAAAAATAATTGCCTAAAACTTACAGCAACGGGCCCTTCAATCCTCACCAATGGTATTTTCGGAAATACAACGAATCCTTCAGTGATAGCGTATATTTCCACGTCGGAACAATCTGTGTGTCGAAGGTAGTCAAAGAAGCCAACCTAAAGCAAAACAATTAATGTCCAACACATATAAACGTCACAGATCATCAAGAAACGTGAGCTTGAATGATAAAACATTATTTCCTAACTAAAGGTCAGAGTTTTAAAGAAAATAAACAGTGATGGAACAGAAGATTTGTTTCAATTAAAATTATATGATGCTATGGAAAAAGAAACTTTATGCTATATAATCAAATATAACATCAATGTTACCAAATGGTTAAATTCCGAGATAAACTCAAGAAAATCGTATACCTCACACGATGGAGGCAAGGATGATCGGATAAAAGAAATGTCATCCTCTGTAAATCTAAAGTTAGCAATTAACTTTATGCACTCTTCAAGGCCAGCAAAGACTGTATATTCACCGCCGAAAGGGTTTCTTCGGAAATACAGGTCAAACCTGAAGATTAAGCATAGATACGAATCATAACTATTTTGAACACAGGACAGAGCTAAATTTGGAATTTTTCTCTCTCGTTGATCTTGCAAACTCTTCCTCAAGAGGTGTTCTCGTGACAAAATTACGAGATTCTAAATTCAAGATGACAAAAACGTATCTACGATCAACCATCACCTTTGCATTAACTAAAAATAACTCAAATCTACTGATTCTTGCCAGTCAAATTTCGTACTAAGTTCTTAGAAGAAATTGTTTGGTCAAAAGAAGGAGAAGAGTATTACACAGCACGTTCCTGGTGCTTGCCGGCTTTCCAGTAAGCGTAGGCCATGGTGAACTGATAGAGATCCGTCAACAGAGGCGTCACCATTGGATTGGACGGCCGGTCCACCGCGCCTGCGAGCTTGTTTTCCTTCTTCGGCCCATTCGCCACAGGCACAGCCGCCGCCATTTGTTGTTACTATTAAAGAAAATCCAATGCAATTCAGTATATATGCTTTAGATCGTTAAAATTAAGGGTTGCTGAATAACTGAATGAAAATACATTCAGAACATATTTATATATAGATTATAGATAGATAGTTAGAGATACGAGGAACGAGGCTGTCCATGATGAACACCAACCGTGCACGTAATACGTATATATACAATTGTTTATAAACAAGTAATGTGACACGGTCCAAGTGTAACCCACCTGGACAATCCATTCTCCATTTTATAAAAATCTTTTCAATTTTATATACATCTATAATATATGTGTGAATCTCGGGAACATATAAATCCTTTTAATAACCAATTAGGTCTTCCCACCACCATTCTTCCTCCTTTAGCCCTTGTAATTATTTATATCAAGATGGTTCAGATGAACGCTGGCGGAACATACGTAAGTTGGATGGAAAATGATTATGAAATATATATATACGAATCGTTTCTGAATTATAACTAGAAGACCCTCCTCTTTTCTGGATGAGCTTCACGTACTCAACTTTTTTATGTAAAAGGATAGACTTACCTCATTTTGACTTCTATAATCATTTAGTAGCTAAATGTAAATATTCATTTTAATAATATTTTGTTTTATTGATTATAAATTATCAATCTAATAAACAAGAATCATAAAGTTTATTTTAAAAAACTTTGTCTACAACACCTTGAATGTGTAGAAATGTCACTCTCGGTGTATTTTATACAAGATGTTTGGATAAACATCAGAATTCATAACAAAAAATTATTTATAGATCACGCGTATTTCGTTTGAATTCATATATTCGAACGAACATATTTATAACAATGTAAAGGGGGTATTACTTTTAGCATAATTTGGTACGTGGGATAAGGGAAGAGTTCCTTAACCCATGTTTGATACCTTTTTAAAAAGCTCATGATAATATCATGAGCCATTGATAACTAATTTTTTAGAAGGATAAAATGTTCCTTCTATTAAGTATGATAATTTTAATTTAATGATAAAATACATTACAAATGACTTAATTACTCTCAATTTATAAATGTATTTTATAAATCTATGCTAGTAAGTAGAAATTAAAATCAAATAAATATTTTTATTTATTTTTATATATTATATAATATGATAATTATATAAATAAATTCGATATAATTATATAAATAATTTTTATAAATCTCTATAAATTTATTAGTATCACTCGATTAACCTTAAAAATTGATATTTGACTTGACTCACAAAATCAAGTGCTCAATTATCATATTATATAATACATAAATTTAAGTAAAAATAAATAAATCATGCAAGCACTATCGGTGCATGAATAGATAAAAAATATGAACTGAAATTATAAAATTTATTATGATAAGGTTAATTTTGTCATTACAATCTAATATATAAATTCAATCACTCTTATTAAAATCATACCATACATTAAATATAATATCCTACATCTTATTTATCCTTAACTTATACTTATATTATATATCACATGTTTATCCTATCATGTACACCAAACTATGTCTTAGTGTAGCCTAGAAAAAGCCATTTCAAGGATGGGCAAAAACTTGTGTGAGACGGTCTCACGGGTCGAATTTGTGAAACGAATCTCTTATTTGAGTCATTCACGAAAAAATATAATTTTTTATGCTAAGAGTATTACTTTTTATTGTGAATATGGGTAGGATTGACCCGTCTCACATATTAATATTCGTGAGACGGTCTCACATGAGACGCACTCTCAATATACTAAGGCATAGTTTGGTACACATGATAGGATAAACATGTGATATATAATATAATGATAAGTTAAGGATAAATAAGATGTAGGATATTATATTTAATGTTTGGTATGATTTTAATAAGAGTGATTAAATTTATATATTAGATTGTAATGACAAAATTAACCTTATCATAATAAATTTTATAATTTCAAAGTTGTTGCTTGAGTTCATATTTTTTATCTGTACATGTGCCGATAGTACTTGCATGATTTATTTATTTTTACCTAATTTTATATATTATATAATATGATAATTGAGCCCTTGATTTTTTGAATCAAGTCAAATATCAAATTTTAAAGTTAATCGAGTGATAATAATTTTATTGAGATTTATAAAAATTATTTATATAATTATCTCGAAATCATTTATATAATTATCATATTATATGCAAACCAACATCGGTGATTTCGAAACGACTTTGATCTGTTTAATATCGTCATTAATAGAATAATAAGGATGAGATGAATAATAATAATTATTACTAAACATTTGATTGGATAAGATGAAAAGTTGATGAGATGCTAATAATAAGCATGTATTCAAACGTCTATATCTCAACATTTAGATAATATTAATGTTAACAGTGCAAATGTCCCAAAAAATTTGTCGTGAGATCTACTATTTTTTAATTTGGTTATAATATTATCATAAAAACAATGAGTACACCTTAAAAGAAAAAAAAAAATCATACTCTAGGATCATTTTTTAATTCATGTTTTTACAATTTTTAAATGAGCTATATTTTTTCATTTATATAATTTTTAAAATAAAAGTTATTAAAGTAATTTTTGGCTGCTTGAAAATTGAATTAGTTCAAAATGATTATTTATCACGCTTTTCATTTGTAATAGATTATTAAAAATTTAATTTTAAATTAGATAAATATGGAATGAGTTTAGGAGTAATTTAAAAACCAATAAACACATGATGAACATGATTATAAGTATAATCACATTTTTAAATTATTAATCATTTACTTATCTTATCACACGTATCAAACGGAGCCTTAGAAAAGCTTGTCAAAATGAGTTACTCTATCTCATTAAGCGAATATCTAAACAGACCTAAAAAGGGACAAAAATTATTCAATTAAATGAGTACCTAATTCTGGCAAAAAGTATGACTAACTGAATTTGGCTGAGAGTAGGTATCTTGTTAGACGGTTTCACGAATCTTTATCTGTGATACGAGTCAATCATACTGATATTCACAATAAAAGATAATACTTTTCATGGATGACCCAAATAAGAGATCTGTCACACAAAATACGATCTCTGAGAACGTCTCACACAAGTTTTTGACTTTGAGAGTGTATGTTTAAGCCCCAAAAATATATCTTAAAGTCAAATTTTAAAGTAACAAAATTATAAAATATTACGAAAAAAATAAAATAACTGTTACTATAATTCGGAAATTAATGAGGAATGGAAGATTGATTAGAACAAAAACGAATAAAAAAAAAAATTAATCTATTTATATTTTAAATAAATATTCACCAAATAATAGTTGTGTTACCAAGGTGGGTTGGGTTATTAAGAGTTGTGCAGAGTAAATAAATAAAAGTTGGCTGAACTCACGAAGATCATATTTGCAAGATTCCCCATTTGGACTATTCTTTCCTTTCAACTGTCATTTTAGCTGTTGAAAGTCTCCGTCTGATTAATTCCATTTCTTTTATTTATCTAAATCAAGGTATTGGTCGATTTTTATATTAATAAAAGATATATATATATATATATATATATATATATATATATATATATATATATATATATATATATATATATATATATATATATATATATATATAGGGCCGTGCTTATTAAGAGGCAAATGAGTCCAACGACTTAGGCCCATCGCTTTTTTAGGGCCCAAAATTTTTTAAAAAAAATTATTATTTATAATACTAGTTACTAAATAGCTCAAAACCAAGTGGAACTTGCTTAGCCTGTTATCGGTTTATTTCATAATCTTCCCAAATATTCATCTGCAGACAAGTCTTAATCGACTCCAGTCGGTGCATCTTCTCTAGGTTTGATTGAAAGACCCGTGAGGAGCTGTAAGTCTATTTTTTTGTATTTGCTTTGTTCGGACTTCTAATTTTTTATTGTAGTTTTTTATTTTCTTCGGGGTTTTATGTGGTATCTATAATCTATGATTTTTCACCGAAATTTTGGTGGATGTAATGCTTATCCGGCTTTCAAATGCTCATATTGCATATAAAATCTTGTTGACTGTCCCGGGTACAATAGCAAGTGCAGAGCGAAGTTTCTCAAATATAAAGATCATCAAAACTTTTCTCCGATCAATCATGTCACGAGAAAGATTGGTTATGTTATCGATTGAGAAAGAAATTACCGAAACTTGATTAGTATTTTTAGCTCTAAAACTGTTATGCGTGTTGTTTTTTAGTGATCATTTTGGACATATTTGATATTTTTATTCTTTTTGTTTTTTATATTGTCTTTGACGTATTAATTTAATTTGAAAAATTGATATGAAACTAAAAAAAATATGAACACACGTTATGATTCAGAGGCCTCCTTTTAAAAGTTAGACTCAGGCCCAAATATGCAACTCATTCACGTACTTGAAAGTTGCAATGAGATTCAGTTTCACGTATTTCCAAACATGGAAAGTCTTGGAAACATACGTATGGTGGAGGAAATAATATCATGTACGTAAATGGAAAATATTTTGACCCACCCACTACTCTGTCCACTCCATTTTCACGAAACTGAGTTTATGCAATTTCACTCTCAATAATCTAGGACCATTCCAAAATATTGAATCCTTAACTACTTTGTTTCGGTTTAAAGATGCGTGGGTAAATTCGATTTTTAATGCCATGCAATGTCGGAAAGTGGTAAAAAAATCAACGGAGACAAAAATATACACACAAATTAAATAGTATGTGTAAATCTCAAGCAATATGTATATAATCAAGTTGTTAAGCGATCCGTGAATCGAATAACTCGTCTCATAGCTAAAATATTATTTAATTTTTATCAAACTTTTGAATTTTTAAATGATAATATCATTCTTAATATAAAATATTATTATTAAAAAATTAAATTAAAAATACAAAAATATCACATATATTTGATGTGTGCAAAGGGTCGTAGTACTATGTAAAATAATGCAGCTGTAACTGTGAATAAATAATAATGACCCAATGGAAATAATGCAAATGCAATTGTTAGATTTTGGTCAATAAGTTACTGCAGCCTTTCATTTCTGCAATATAAATGTTTGGAATCAATGAATTATTGTCCTTTTCCTCTCGCTTCTTTTAAGACAATTTTTTTATATAAAAAATATTATTTGATAAGATCGCTCACGCTTTCCTTTTAAAATTTTATGTTATATATATATATATATATATATATATATATATATATATATATATATATATATATATATATATATATATATATATATATATATATATATATATATATAAGAGTAGGTCTCTTAACAGACGATCTCACGAATATTTATCTGTTGTTAGACGAGTCAACTCTATCGATATTCACAATAAAAGTAATAATACTCTTAGCATAAAAAGTAATACTTTTTCATGGATAACCGAAATAAGAGATTCGTCTCACAATACGACACGTTAGACCATCTCACACAAGTTTTTGTTTATTTTAAAAAAAATATAAAAATCTCACCAAGCAAGCAAATCGAATTTTTAATTAGGAATTGATCTCGTTTTAGTAAAAAATCAATTAATTTCTAAATAAATTTAAATCTCAAGAACCCGAGATTAAATTAAACAATCAAAATTATTCGATAGGATGCCCACACAACAAATGAAAAAAGTGCTCTAAATTTTTTATTTGTATAATGTATATCGTGGTCGGGAAAAGATGAACTATTAGAAAAAGTTAAATTCATTTATAATCTCTTGTTATAAAACGTGGCTGAATAATGTATGAAAGTGATGTATTTCTAACAGTGCCAACCACCACACAAAAATTCAAAACCCCAGCTCAGTTCAATCCCAATCTGACTTTAAAATATCGTCGATTAATGTGATTAATACAAATATATAAAAATAATAATGAAAGTCAATCAAACTGAACAAACAAAAGAATTATTAAAAAATTCGAATTACTTAATAGATTCAATAAAATTTTTTAAAAAAAATAAAACTAGAGAATCCATAGATTGACGATTGTCGATGTTCACGTGCAATTTCTTTTCTCCGCCACATATTTTTCATTCAAAATACTTGAAAAAAAATATTAATTTTTTTGTGTATAAATTTGGGGGGAGAGGCATTCCTCGTGAATGTGGAGTTGCGTGTCCTAAAAAAACCAGAGACGAAAAAGGAAAAAAAAAATAAAGAAAAAGGGGCTGGTCCGAACTCCGAACCAAATATTGTCACCACAAGAAAAAACCTCCATTTTGGCTTATATTTAATTTTCTTTTTGAACCCACCGTACGTACAAACATGATTACATGATAATTTATTACATTAATAATTCGTAATATATATTATAATCCTCACTACGTACGAAATATCGAAGGCATGCAGCATGCTAATTGCTAGCTTGAATAATGTAAGAATAATTTATGTTGACGTCACAGATGATGTGCGCTATGGCTAGTATTTTAATTAATAACATTGGTCCCAACATAAATAATTTGAAAATAGGTTCAAAGATTCACTATTTAATTAGGAGATTTAGATTTTTTTTTTCAAAAAAATAATATATAATAGTACTCACAATTAAAAAATCTCAAATTTCCCAAGTTTTAATCTATTACATAACTATTAAACTTAAATAATTTAATATAGGAAATAGTTTTTAGAGATAGAAATATTCAGTCTCACACTTTATGATTTTATTTTTTTATTTATTAATAGTTTTTTTGAAGCAAACTATAATGAATTTATCCCTTGAAACTTTAGTAGGTCAATTCTCTTATATAATAACAGCCGTCTGTGTCTCTTTACTTTTCCTGCTCGCCGAAAAACTGTTGCACAGGACGATCAAGACGGTGACAATTCAAGCACCATTTATTCATATTTCATAATGAATATGCAGATTTTATTTTAATTTTAATTTTGTTAGTTTACTTGTTTTAATAATAAGTTACATAGTTACTCTTTATTTTTGCACGTCTTACCCTCTTTAATTAATTTATAGAACATGCAAAATTAACCACAGCACAATAAATAAAAATTTTAAAAAATTGAAGTATCAACTATTTTGTTAAATTAACATAAATCTCTGAGTCTTTTTAAATGATGCAAAAAGGCGATTACTTTTCTGATTTTCACCACTACTTTGAACTCAAACTTTTTTATATATTTATTTTTTAAAAAGAAAAACTATTATTTTTTTGTTTTTCTTCTTATATATATAATCATAAGAAAGAAGCAGTTGAAATCATGAATCCAACCTTCCCACTTAAAGGAAAAATACAGATTGATTTTCCTTCTTGCATTCAGCATATATCGAAGCAAAAATGGCACATAAAGGAACGGTACTGAATATTGAAAACTTTTAGTCAATTGGGTCTCATGAAAGGATGGATTCCGTTAATCTGAAGCCAGTTTTGAGGTCTAATTTGTACCATATTCTGCGACTGTGGGAATCCTGATGATGCTGCAGCACCAGCAAATAAATTATTATTCATTTGCCATTGCTGATCATTTCTTGAAGCCGCAAATTCTCCTCCTGTTCTTCCGCCATGGATGCTGATTCCCGAAGGGAACTGATTAATCTGTTAAATGTGTTTCTTTTAGAAAAAGATATGGGAACCTAGAGGCTAGAAATAATCTAAAATTTCCTTTCTTTCACGAGAGGATTGGAGTTGGAAAACTTACGAGATTCTGAGACATGTATGGAGTAGAAAACGTTTCGAATTGTTGCCCGAATTTATTGTCTTGCATGGTTTGCGCCACCAAGTAGTATCCATTTCTTCTTCCAGGATCGTTTGGATTTGTCATATGGGGCTGAAAATGAAGCTGTTGCTTCGCCATGAAAATGATACCACGGTGAATGCGGGATTAAAATATGTAGTTGCTTTAAAAAGTTCGAGAAAAATCAACTCTCCGCCCCTTTTGAGCTTAGGTAAGTTAGACTAAACCTCGCTTCAGTTCGCTCATATGATCAAGAACGGATCCAAGGATTTCACGGAGATGGATCGATGACGAATTCTTGGTAAAAGTATAACATATACCTCAGGATTTGATACGTGGCGTCTCCGAGCAAAATCAAATTGCAAGGAAGGGGGAAGCTGATGATCTCTGGCCCTACATGGTTCCCGATTGCTTGGCTTTAAAGCTGATGAATTTCCTAAGCTCAGGTCAAGATTATGGTCTGCTGTGTTAATGCTTGAAGACTCTGATTAATACACGCATGCAACGTAACTTTCATCAGATTTTAAACTTTATTGAAATATATACTTTTCAATCATATAATAAAATTCGATCCGTTTATTATTTACTTCGTACCTGCTGCTTTAAGTTCATTATCATAAATGCTGGGATCAAAGTTGGTAACAGCTTCCTTTCCATTGCACTTGATGGCAGCTTTATCATATGCCCTACAATAAGTCGCAACAAATTAATTAATATTAATACAATGTTATTGACATAATTATAAGATAATTTAGTGTGTGTGTGTGTGTATAATACAAATTAAACCAACCTGGCTGCTTCAATTTCTGTGTCAAAAAGACCCAAATAAACATACCTGTATACTTGCATTAAAATTAAATTTAATTGAGATTGTTTTAATGATGCATACAAATGAATAATTAATTAAGGTTATATAAATTACGTAGAGTGGTTACTTTTTGCCTAAAAATTGGCCCATTCTGGCTTCCCATCGTCCACATTTGTGCAAAGTAACACCTCTATACTTGGAACTTCCTCTTGGGAAACCAGTGCTTTGTCTTCTCAACACATGCACAAATTCCTCCTTTGTTAGGTTGCTCATCTGAAATATGTAACATGGAATATAATATAATTTTCCATTTCATTCAACAAATAATAAATCGTCACCTTTAGCGATGCCCCATGATATATCTCTCTCTGTGTGTGTGTGTGTATTACGTAAATTCATATATATTCTTGATAACAAAATCACGAAGATACAGATATATATATGTTTCAAATCTTTCATTTAGTGTTGGATCTTACTGAAAAATTGAATCAAGAATAAAATAAAATTTTAACCCGTTTAAAACATTCTATGTACTTGTATCTGAATTTTGTGGGTCGCCACTTATTAGAACACAACTGTTCGAGATAAGGAAATACACTGTGCGAGATAAGATGAAGATCGAAACACAACAACAAACTCTCTCTGTTTCTCTTACAAATGACTTGCCTGTTTTAAGTCTTCTTCATAATCATCAATACTAAAGTTTATGTCTGCTTCCACTCCCCGGAACTTAATGGCTGCCCTATCATATGCGCTGCAACACAAATTATATTTATTATTTGGATTTGGAATTATATCCATTTCTTGGAAAGGAGAATAATTCGATTTCAAGAATTAGCAACAAATTTATAAAGATTAAAGTTGGATTCTTGGAGCTTACCGGGCTGCAGCATGAGCCGTGTCAAAACCACCTGTTTTAGTGAAATATAAATTAGGTACTCGAATACTTGTGAATCAAGAATCTCATGAGAAACAATCCGAAGTAAATACACATGAAATTGATTTTCGATCATGTGGCAAGTTTAGGAAAGAAAGGAACAGACCTAAATAAACTTGCTTCCCACAGTCCCTGAATTAGACAGACAAGCAGATAAAGAATTATGGATGTGAGTATATATATATATTTAAAAAAATAAAGGGAAAATTAATTTTGATTATTTAATGGATAACCATATATGTGACTCCCAGCGGCCAGTTCTCCGATAAAACGTGACGCCGCGATATTGAGAGCTCCGGGACCTGGGCCCGCGCCGGCTTTTCCTGAGAGGTTGCGCAGCCTCCGCCACCGATTTTCCTGATATAGCTCCACTTCCTCCTCCGCTCTCTCCGCCCTGGGGATCAGAATGGCAGAACTGAACTCCCACCCAATGAGAACTCGGAAATTTTGGAGCTGATACACTCCCCATCTCCGACTCATCCACCGGAAAAAACTGCCGAGTCACGGGAAGTTCACTCTCCGACGAGCACGGCCACGTTTCATCATCCACAAAAAAACCAAATATTTTGCTGCTTTTCTTCCTGATTCCACCTCTTCTTCCTGCAGCTGCTTCTTCTTCCTCTGACCCGTCCTCCATTACCACCGCCGATGAACTTGAATTCGAGGCGGATCCGAGGCGTTTGCCCTTCTCGTCCGAACACTCGTCTAATTCATTATCCCTTCTTTGATCCGGTGAATCGTTGAGATCCCACATTGAAAAAACCTCAAAAACAAAAAATTAGAAGACAACCGGACAAGATTCCAAGCCTCAACTCAATTCCTCACTTCAAGAAACTTTTAAAAAAACAAGCTCTCAAATTAAGAACCAAAATATATTTTTTAAAGAAATCTCGAATCAGCAGAAAACTAAAGATACTGCTCCCCGATCATCCGATCAATTATCCCACATGTATAAATATATATTACAAAACTGCGAGTTTTTATCTCACATGGAAAACCCACGATCATCGTCACAAAAATATGGATGAATAGTAGTTCTACAAGGTAGATCTCCTTCTTCTCCTCTCCATAAATTTACCTATCTAGTTAGCAGCTCCCCTCCCTCGCCTAGCTAGCCAGCCTCTTTATTTAGTTTTCTTGAATGGGATCATATATGTGCAGGCTGTCGTCTCTTTTTTGGGTTCAAAATTAAATGGATCGAATGGCCTAAATATGATACAGAGACTCTAAACCGGTAAAGTCGATCCTGGGTGTGGGGGCAGTGCCCCACACCCAATCAAGGGTCAAGATTCAATCATGGGGGGTGAAATTTTTTTAAAAAAATAAAATAAAATGGGCCAGAAATTTTCTGGCCCTTGGATCTGCCCGTGCAGGCAGTGCCTGCACGGGCAGCATCGAATTTTCCCTCTAAACCTAGTGGGGGAATCCTCTTTTATCATTCAATCAAGTCATAAATACTTGAGGCATTGTTTTCTAAAATCTTTCCATATTTATATATGTCTGCAGCTGTTATTTCATTTAACCATTCTCTTTTTCTCTATGGGTTATTTGCATATAAAGGTGTGCCTGTTTTTTTACTCCCCTTCAAATTTATTTATTACTCGCGTGATAAATTTTAACTATTTAACATAGCTATTGTTTAATTTGAATTATTATTGTAAAAATTGAGTCATGTGATGAAAGAAGAGTAGGTCATTTGTGAGACGGTCCTCACGGATTTTTATTTGTGGACGGATCAATACTACTGATATTTATAATAAAAGTAATAATCTTAACATAAAAAATAATACTTTTTCATGGACACAAATAAGATATATGTCTCACAAATACGACCCGTCTCACACAAGTTTTGTCGATAAAGAATTAGCATATATAATTCTTAAGTATGCTTAAAATCACTATTTTTAATGTATTATAAGAATATATATCCTAATTTAATTTTATTAGTTTGGAATATAAAAAAAAAAAGAGAAAGAAAGAAAGAAAGAAGCATCTTTTTCTCACGCAACTTTCCGACGTTAACCAAATCGAAAAGCCAACCCCCACTTCTCTCTCTTTTCGTCCTACATTAACCAATAATGGAAGTATACATCACCGACACAGGTTTGATAAATTGTTACTCCATTGCCATTTTAGCAACTTTTAATTATCCACACATCCCGTCACCAAATTCCCATTGGCGAATGATCAAATAATCAATAAATCATTATTTCAATAATTAAATATATGTCGATTCTTTTTATGCAGCAGTTGACGCATCCAAAAAAAATTCTGCAATTCCTATGCTCGTACATGTTATTTCGGATGAAATTTAATATAAAATATTGAAAATTTAGACCAAATATGATATATTTGGTAGCTAAATATTTAGATCTAATATTAATGTATGATTTTTTTAGACAGAAATTTATGTGAGACAGTCTCACGGGTCGTATTTGTGAGACAAATATCTTATTTGGGTCATCCATCAAAAAATATTACTTTTTATGCTAAGAGTATTACTTTTTATTGTGAATATGGGTAGGATTGACGGTCTCACAGATTAAAATCTGTAAGACGGTCTCACATGAGACCTACTCTTTTTTTATTATATAAATATATATAAAATATTTGATATTAATAGCACGTCTTTTCGGATTAAAATTCTGTACAAAACCTTGAATATATGTTATTGATATATGTTATTTGAGTACTAAATATTTCAGATTTGGTACTAATATATGATTTTTGAGTATCCAAACATGACTAACAAATTTTGGTATCAACGACACTTGTTTTTTTCTGGATGAAACTTGATACAAAATATTAAATACACGGTACTGATATAAGACATTTCAGTATAGAGTCTTTTAGATCGGATACTGATATATGATATTTGAGTACACAAACAACTACAATAAGTATTGATATTAATATAACTGTTCAAATTTTATACTCAAATTTTTTTTTTTTTAATCAGATATGAAATAATCTGTTTTGCAGATTTTCAAAATTTTGTACAGGATTTTATATGAAAAATAATCACGGGTTGAAGGAGTATAAAAAAAATTTTTTTAATCAAAGATTGGAGAAAAAGTCTCGGTAGGAGAAAAATGAACACACATTACATTTAACAATAATTATTAAAAAAAATATCCCTTATTGAAATTAATCAATTAATTGTTGATTCGTTTTTAGGAAAACCCAACCTCAATCCAAAATGTATAAGAATTGGGTCTAAAATTTCAAATGTTTTTGAACAGGGAAGGGCATTTGTGGAAGAACTGGGGGCGTCAGGTGAAAGGGCTAGGTTTCAGAAATGGAAATGGGAATAATGGGCAAAATTGGAAAAAGATTCCACAAAAGTCCAATCCCACTGTACGGGAAACAGCCCACCCATCTCCCCTTACTGTTCTTATACTGACCCCATGTACCTCGTATTTATCAATCTCATGCTTCCCACACCCGCACCTCTCAGCGCGTGTCAATCACGTGCACTTTTTATGGGAATTATATTTTTTGGAAATTTATTTAATAAGCTATACTAGATTCAGATCACGTGTTTATTATAATTTACTATTTTATATATTTATTTAATTATGTCGATAGGAAATGAATTTCGTTTGGACGATGTGCTAGAAATGAAATATATATATTTTTTGAGTAGATTTTGTGAAACGGTCTCACAAATCATTATCTGTGAGTCGAGTCAATCCTACCAATATTCACAATAAAAAGTAATATTCTTAGCATAAAAGATAATATTTTTCATGGATGATCCAAATAAGATATATGTCTCATAAAATACGACTCATGAGACCGTCTCACATAACTTTTTGTCATATTCTTTATGTTTTTTTGATTGCTTTCATACGATGATCACATATAATATTTAGGTAGTTTGAAAATGATATTTTAAAATAAATATTGTTCGTCATTGAATAAGATCTTGAAAAATTAAACATTGAAGTCTTGCTGTCGGCATGAAATTTAAAAAAGGTACTCTTCAACCAAATACTTTTCATAAACAGTGATACAAGATATTTTTCAAATCAAAGTAATTAAGGCCGAAAATTTGGTAAAAAGGTGATGTTTTTAAGGGGTTGAAGTAACGCAAAATGAAGAAAAAAATTGGAACAGTTTAATGATAATTCATGTTTATGGAAAATTTCGGGTGTATATAAAATTGAAGATGTCTTTCCATAAGCACAAGGCATCGACAATGACAAAATAAAAATTTAAGTGATCGATGGGAGACTATGATTGGAGCATTTCAACAGAGTTTGTACAAAACATTACTTTACCCGAATAATAGGTTTTTCGTTAGATCTCTCACATATCTATATTTATTAAACAAGTTGATTCGACTTATATCTATTATGAAAGATAATATTTTTGACATAAATTTGTATTGTAAAATCGATTTATAAAATGATCTCATGAGAATTTTCGTGTTATCGAAAATGAAATTAAATAATTTAACAACCTTGGTACAAAGTTGCTTCAATGTCTCCTAAATAATTTTTCCATGCTAGCTCGCTCATGTGCCATAGGTGTGCCGCCTCTACAACAGTAATGTAATAGATTAGGAGACATTTATAGTGGCACCACATTCGATGGAGCAAATTCATCTAATCTAATAATTCAAATTTCTGTCGAGTGGATATAAATTACTTCGTGTAGGTCTCATGTTAAATCAGTCTCACGGATCGTAATACTGTGAGACGGGTCAACCCTACCTATATTCACAATAAAAAGTAATACTTTTAGCATAAAAAGTAATATTTTTTCATGGATGACCCAAATAAGAGATTCGTCTCACAAATACGACCCGTGAGACCGTCTCACACAAAGTTTTTGTCAATTACTTCACTTCGAATAACAATTATTTATTTAATTATTTTTAAGAAAAATATATGAAAGATTCGAAAAAAAAGTATAATAATTTGAATGTAAATATTTTTCTGTCCTATACAAATTTCCATAGACATGATATATTTTACTACGTTTATTATTATTATTATTATTATTATTTCCCTCGGAAACAAGTTAAATAATTTAATTAAGTGAGTAAATTTTTTCAACCTCCTAAATTATTCTGTCCTTTTGTCATATTGGGAACGGTCGTGTAATAGATTCAAAACATCGATAATGGTACCAAATTTGGTCGACCGAGTAAACATAGGATCGTATGCCTTCACCAAATTTCAGTACTTTTATGTAATATAATAAAATCGGTATATTCATATTTTATATTTCTCCTACATAAATAATTAAAATATTACACAATATATACACACACACATCTTAAGCATGCTTATAAGAGCTGGAAAAAATTAGCTAATTCGATATTTCGATTTCGATATGTTTCTGCTTAGCCAAACTCGATATAATTTATATTCTTCTTATAAAGAAATTATTATAATGTTTCATTATTATAAAGATATATTGCTCGCATTATATGTGAAATTATAGACGTAGCCACTATATTATGTCCCGCCGATGCTTTTAAAGTCCCTCGCTCCTATTGATAGAGCAAGCACGAAAATCTGGTTGTTGAATTCTTTATGACAACGAGCTATAAGGTTGTTAGGTTTGGTCCGAGCTTCTTATAACTCTTATGCCAATAAAATGTAAGTCACGATAAAAAAATAAAAAAAATAACCAACATCGGAAAATTAAGATGGCAAGAATATAGATGTATAATTCTTGAAAAGTATACATTTAATTTGATAATTTTTAATTCGAAAAATAGGTTACTACTTCTCTAGGTCAGATGTAGGAATTCTACTTAACTGTTTGTCATTCATCACGAATGTGGAAATCTGCTGGATAAAATATCTTCTCTCTTTTTGTTAAAAAAAATTCAAAAAATAAATATGAAAAAATGATCTATTTGTAAGGATAGTTTTTATCATAGAGCTTGATTTGGAATGTGCCTCTCCGTTTAACATGTTCGACATTGCCATGTCTACAAAACCATTTTTAACATAAAAATTTCAAGTTAAAATCAATTACCGTTATTATTATTATTATAATATATTTTCATGTTTTTCTAAACCCCAAAATGTGAATATAGTATTTAAAATAATTAATAAATTTATATATATACAAAGACTTGAACATGCAAGTAAAATATACCTTAACCCGGCAAGTCTCCGTGGACCCTTTACGAATAGGAGATGGTCCCAAAATCTATAATGGTACATTTTACCTTTCTTGGACTCCATACCCCTTGATGACACACAAATCACTCATGTTTGGGCTTTTTTGATGAAAAGATGTACAAATTTTAGAAATTAATCAAGGAATTGGATTTTTCCAAAGACCTAATAAACATCGAGTTAACAACCTCATTTCACAAAAGAGAAAGTGACAGAGATGTAACATAAATGTTTTCAAATCCCTCTCTTTTTTTGTCAAACTTTTAAAAGTTGTCATTGGGGACCATCAACCAGGCATCATATCCAACACACACACAAAACACATAGTCATGGATTGAATATATAGAGATTGATATATGCAATACTGACAGTACTACTCTCTTTGTATTTTTTATAAAGATGCTAATGTGATCTTCATATTTTTTGTTTTGGATTCAAATGATCACGCGAATATCTTGAACAAAAGTACGCATGGAGTGATAGCATATATGAAGCATGTTTGTATATAATGGAAATGAAAATATCAAATTTTGCTAACTTCTTGAGTATTTTTTTGGTATTTCAAATTAATTTTTTCCTGTCTACTGTAGTTTTAGTCTAGACCTTAGGTAGTGGATTAGTTGGTTTGTCATATCACATATCCCAAAATAATATCTCAGAATATCTATTAATATTTTTGCAAGATTTGGCAATTTACGTTTTTACTCGAGTTTTATGCAATTAATCATATTTTTTGTGCTAAAACTGATAATTAAATTTTGCGAGGGGATGGATATGAGCTACACTACTGTAACCTAACGATGGACTAAATATTTGGTTGCGTAATTTATCACTTGAAATACAAAGATTAAACATTAGATTTATGATAAATCATTAAAAAGGTTTTTCCTATTTCTTTTAAAAGAAAATATATTTGATTCGACGGTCTCGATTGTTCGATTTATTTCATCAAATCATATCCGTTTGAACATCAACGGAGATGGATTTTTTTTTTTTACTAAAAGTGTTGCAATTATTTCTGCGTAATATTTCTCATGATCAGCCGCATGTACAATTAATAACCATAATTAAATTATATTAAAAGCAACAACAAATCAATCAAAAGACAACATCAACATTAATTATTGCTTGGATTGAACAACTTTTTACTTTAGCATGTATTATTTTTTTAGAGTAAAATAATAATATTGTCTCATATTACAAAGATATAATATAATTTTCTGTATTATTGACGAGATTTAAGCATGAACCCGAGATTTATTTATATCGGGAAAAAAAATTACAAAGAACAATTAAGTCTACTCAAATAAATTAGAAAAAATATCCATAATCAGCGAGACTCGAACTTGAAATCAACAAATATAAGACGTTAACTCTCAGAATCCGGGACAGAATAACATGGATTCTCAGTCGGCGACGGTTTAACCAAAACCGTCGCTAATAGCGACGGTATACCAAAAACCGTCGCATCTTGCGACGGTTTTAACAACCGTCGCTATGGCAAGGATTTTCATCCTTTACCCAATTTCATGAAATCGCACGAGTATTTGGCGAATTCATCCCATCCTTAAGCTCAACTTTTCAGTTACGGCACTCTTCTTGAACAGTTTTTTTTCTTCAGTCCGTGTCTTTTTTTTTTTTATTATTTATAAAAATTCAGTGATTCTCTTTCTGTCGCATATCAATTTATCTCATCCTTCAGCTCAAAATATATTTTAATTTCTCAAAAAATAAAATAACGTTATTTCACATATAAATTTAATTCCATAACAATAATATATTAAATTTGAAAAAAATAATGTGACCTCTTAGGATTTACTTGTATGAAATAACCTGTCAAAGTTAATCTTTATTACAAAAACAAAAATTATAAAACAACATTAATTCAATAAAAATAAAATTGATGAATCAAAAAATTATATTCAATCACAATCACAAAGTTATAATTTATTTCACATAATAATATATTATAAAGATATTGGCCGTACACATATTTAATCAAAATTACAAAATTTATGTGTACGGCCAATATTAATTTTGTTTTTGTAATAAAGCTTAACTTTGACAGGTTATTTCATACAAGTAAATCTTAAGAGGTAACATTACTTTTTTTAAATTTAATATATTATTGTTATGAAATTAAATTTATATGTGAAATAACGTTATTTTATTTTTTGAGAAATTAAAATATATTTTGAGCTGAAGATGAGATAAATTGATATGCGACAGAAAGAGAATCACTGAATTTTTATATATAAAAAAAAAGACACGGACCGAAGAAAAAAAACTGCTCAAGAAGAGTGCCGAAACTGAAAAGTTGAGCTGAAGGATATGATGAATTCGCCAAATACTCGGTGCGATTTATAAGCATGAAATTGAGTAAAGGATGAAAATCCTTGCCATAGCGACGGTTGTTGTTAAAACCGTCGCAAGTGGCGACGGTTTTTGGAATACTGTCGCTATTAGCGACGGTTTTGGTTAAACCGTCGCCGACTGAGCGTATTCTGAATCCGCGAGTTCAAACTCCGGATTGTCATATTTTTGTAAAGTTTTAAAATCTGTTATATTTTAATAAATTAGTTTTAAAAATATAATATTTTTAAAAAAAAACCCTAACAATTGAGCGAATACATCACGGACACTTATATTAAGTTTTTCGAAACTACATAAATTGGCTACCAGTTTTTGTTATGGACATAATTCCGCCACGGAGTTTAAACTTTCCCACAATTTAAAAAGAATATTATAAAATCGGAAAAAACATACTGACCACGCGAGATACGGTCGGCAGGTTTTTGAGCAGCTCCCATTTGAAATAAATTACATTTCGTGGGCGATTCATTGAAAAAACATTACGACGGCGACAAATTAACTAAAATAATCTTGGAATACTCCAAAAATATTATATAAAAGAAAAACAATATGACTCATATATAAATATTACGTGTCATTAATTTCGAATAATTGGTTTAGTTGTATTCTTCACGGGAAATTGACCTTCAGTCTCCAGTAATCGATTTTTTTTTGTGTTTCATCATTGTGTACTTTTTTAGTATCACATTTTCATATGAAATGTACCACATTTTGTATGACACAGTACTACAATTTTGTGGGTAGGAAGTGAACTTAAAGAAATGTTTCGATTGGGATTTTTCACCAATTTCCCTTATTTTTTACAAAATAAAAATAAAATATTTGATTTAGTCATGTTTATGGATAAAACAAAATAAAAAGTATTGTGCCCTGTCTGTAAGAATTAATTGAAATAAAAGGGAGGGAAAGTAATTGGTTGGAGATGTTGAAATTATTTATTGGCAAAAATTTATGTGAGATGATTTCACGAGTCGTATTTTGTGAGACAGATCTCTTATTCGAGTCATCCATGAAAAAATATTATTTTTTATGCTAAGAGTGTTACTCTTTATTGTGAAAATCGGTAGGGTTGACCCGTCTCATTGATAAAGATTGTGAGATTGTCTCACAAGAGACTTACTCTTATTTATTAGTACAGATAATGAAATAAACCAAAATGTGAATTCTAATCAAATATGAGAGCATAATTGTTTATCTATACTATTGTATTAAAAATATTATCATCATATTCACTAACAACAAAATATTTAATTTCATAATTATCGTTCTTATCTCACTAAAAATCTTTTCAAGTCACTTCATATTTTACATAGAAAAAATATAAACAAAAACGTCTCGTTTAAAGCGAACAACTCTTCTAAATTGAAAATAATTTTGTATTAATTGTTTAGTATTATTTGATCAAATTAAAAATAATAATAATAATACATACAATGCACATGCATATTTTACTAATTATTATTAAGGGCTTGCCTTACAATAGAATATATGTACGTAAAACGCTTTTGAAATGCAGGAAAGATACATGACATTTTTTTTGTTAGAAATTAATTTGCATGTAAAATAACCGATATCATCATAAAATAAATTAACCAGAAGCAAAACAACTTTGAATGGCCGTCTAAGTGAATATTTACAGTCCGTAGACTTTGAAATAATAGCATTTAATTTATAGTTACTTTGACTTGAATTTTAGTTTATTGCCTGCTATTTCCCAATTCCAATTAAATTGTAAAAATATTACACAAATACTTATGTTATTCATCGTTTTCACAGGGCGACAAAAAATAACCCAAAATTTTGTTGGGCGTGGACCAAGAAATGCATTATCCGCTTTCGTTTCATCTCGGCCCATTTTAGCCATTACACGACGTCCAAATTTGTCAAGAATTGCTTTATTTCTAATTTTCACAATTTAGCCACTATGATTAATGTTAATTTATTAGAGGAGCCAAGCCCAAGTTTTGAAAAAATAAAAAAAAAAGATAGATTTTGACCTGGTTGGTTTTTGATATAAACTTTCAAGAAATTGATACTAGATTGGATAAATTTGTCTTCAACGGAAACTTTCTTTGAATATGTAAAAAGAAAGCAGGTCTTTTGTGAGACGATCTCACGAATCTTTATCTATGAGATGAGTCATACCTATCGATATTCACAATAAAAAGTAATACTCTTAGCATAAAAAATAATAATTTTTCATGAATGACCCAAATAAGTTATCTGTCTCACAAAATACGACCCGTGATACCGTCACACACAAGTTTTTGCCAAAAAGTATATAGAAATTTTATTTTTTGAATTTTTTGGATATGAAATTTCTAATAATATTGCTTTTTATTATTGAACTCAGCCCTTGAACATAAGCATAATTTTTATGAATTTTCGTATTAAATTTATAATTTTATGATAGACGATGATCAAAGAGCTGTCACCCCAAGAAAACATCAGTAACAATAAAATGCCGGTTAATCAAGTTCAACAAAAGGCCAACATTGGAACAAAATCCATTACATTTGTCAACTTCTTTGCCCCAAAGTAATCACATATACAATAATTCCCTTTTTAGTTCATACATCACAAGTACCCGTTCTGCAAATCCCTTGAACCATCATCCATAATCTCCTTTATATTTGTGATCATCTTCAACACTTGCCACATGGTTGGCCTCTGCTCGGCAGACGTCAAGCTACATATACTCGCAACCTCAACCAACATTCTAAGACGCGTATCATCTTCAGCGTCATCTTCTCTCATTGCTCGAACCCAATCCGGCATGTCTGGGGGTGCAAGAAACGGATGTTGGGAAGGAGGTTTTCCGGTCAAGAGCTCTAACAAGAGGGTGCCAAAGGCATAGACGTCAGCTTTGGCCGTGGATTGTCGAGCTGATTTACGAGTTTCAGGGGCTTTGTACCCTGCATTGTCCACGTCGTCATCAGATGGAGCGTCGGCAAGGGTTGCTAGGCAGTAGTCTGTGACACAGGCCTCAAAATCAGAGCCCAACAAGACATTGGAAGATTTGAGATTGCCGTGGATGAACTTGGATGCTTGGTGGATGTAGGCTAGGCCTTGTGCAACATCTTCTGCAATTTTCAGACATGATGTCCAGTGAAGTGGTTTGGCTCGGGACGATCTGGAACCTGCTGACCACAAGATGAAGGAGATCGTGGAAACAATAAACAGAACCGAACAACCATCGAGAATTCTTATAAATCACCTAGGATCACACTTTTACGACCGTATAACTCAAATATTTTAAACTTAGCAAGATAAACACAACTTTTCTCTAGCTGCGCCATCTGTGATACGGATACCCAACACAAATATAATTGATGCATTAATTAAAGCGAGTAATTCCAAAACATCTACTCCAACTTGCGTATGCAAGAATGATGCAATGCTTGCTCCGTTAAAAAAAATCACATAATAAATGCGGCAGACAAAACTAATAAGCTATGATAATCCAAGTGTCTAAGAATTTTGCAATACTGAACCTTATATAACAATTCATGATTGGACCCCACAAAAAAAGTCACTTCCATAGGTGATGAAATATTTGACTGGCCATAGTTTTCAAATTATCCTAAATATATGGTTAATATTTAAACAATTAAACTTCACCTAGTTAAGAATTAAATCACAAAGTTATATTTTTTGACTTCATATAGTTAAGAGCTCTTTTTGCGAACTGTCGGTATGGATAAAGACAGTGGGGTGCCTATTTAGCTATTTCCAACAGAGTCTGTGCAGCACTGATTGATCATATATAATCTATCCATTGGACTACGTACAGCCACTCCATCCACATTCTTACGCAGAAAAATAAAAGTTATTTCAGACACCATCACTGTCACAACTTGCCCACCATATCCCTCCAACTCATCATAACTACGTAAAATAGAAGAAAGCAAAACCCATTATTTTGTCAGTCCTTGCCCTGAGATAATTTCCTGGTTAGAATTACTGAAAGATTAGCATAAAAGTTGTTTACTTGTTACGATTTCGCCTCCATTATACTGGTAATCCTGCAATGACTAATAATTTTAGGAGCTTCACTAGGAATATATATGAGCTCTCCCCCTTGAGATATGATCGAATATAAAGTGGGCTGCGTGGCGCTAGTCTAGATCAAATTCTAATCACTAAGCTAACCAATTATAATGAATCTTTGAATCATTTACTATTTCAAATCTTGCTTTAACTTAGTGTAAATACAAAGAACAAGAGTCGGAGAAGTTACCGTGAATAAGATTGAAGAGACTGCCGTTAGGTTGATAATCATAAATAATTAACCTTTCTTGTTTAGCCTGAAAATAAGCCCTCACAGGAACCAAATTCGGATGCCTCAGCATACCAACAGCTTCCATATGCTGCTCAAATGTATCACCACTTGTAATGGCGGTTTTGCATGCATCCAATCTCTTTACAGACACGATCAACTGGCTAGCCATCACAGCTTTATATGTCGTACCAAGAGTACCCCTACCCAGTAGCTCAGCTGAAGCTCTCATTAACTGATCCATTGAGTACAATTCTTCATCCCCCGAACAGAATAGCAGTTTCCCACTTTTTATCACCTTTTTCTGCTCGTCAGATTTTAGTTTCTTGGCTTCTCGATTCCCAGCATTTGTGTTTTGATCTGTTCCGAGTGACACTAAAGCCGTGTCCCTTTGAGTTTTGGTGAGTATGGTTTCCTCAGAGAATTGGTTTTCCTCGATCGCTTCAATCTGATCTCTGTTTTCTCTTCTTTTCCTTATCAACGCCAAAATACTTAAACCAGCTGCCGTTAGAATCAGGACCCCAACCACAAAACCCAGAATTAAGCCTACGTTTTTATGACGTTTATGCTGATTAAGAGGTGAAACGATGCTTAATCCTTGCTGGGACTGTGCGTTCTGCAGAAGCGGCGATGGAGGTGAGGCCAGGGTGGAGCTGCCGGAGGACGAGTTAAAGAAAGGGGAACCTTGACAAGGTTTGTTGATAATTTCACCGCAGAGGTTGGGATTATGCTGAAAGGAAGAAACTTTGAACTTTTTGAGAGTTGGGGTGACAGGTACAGGACCGGTGAGGTTATTATTAGAAACATTGAACATTCCCAATAATGTCTGATTCAATGGAGGAATGGGCCCACTGAACCGGTTTGAATCCAGTCGGAGGTATCCCAACCGGTCTAAAACCATCAAATTTTCCGGCAAGAGGCCGGTAAAGTTGTTCTGAGACAAATCAAGAATCAAGAGACGGTGGAGGGACAAAATGGAGAGAGGAAAAGCTCCTGGAGAAGTAGTTGTGGTCTAAAAAGAGAGTTTTAAGGTTTATGAGAAGGGAGAAATCAGGGAGAGGACCGAAAAGCGAGTTGTTTTTCAGGCTCAAGACTCGAAGCTGGTCGAGGTTGGTGAGCGCGGCGGCGGAAACAGTTCCCCGGAGGCCGAAACCCTGGACAATGTATCGCACGACGCGGCCTTGCGCGCATTTCACTCCTTGCCATCGGCAGTAATCGAACCGTTCGTTAGTGGTGTAAAGAAGTTTCCCGTCGAGGTCCGCCGCTGACTTGAATGCAAGAAGTGAGACAGCATCGGCGGGAAGAGAAGCGACTGAGCCGGCATTTACGCCGACACCTCCGCTCCCTGTACGGGTAGCTGGAAGGCAGAGTCCGAAACGCAGAAATGCTAAAGAAAAGAACAGTTGCACAATGACAATGTTGAGCTTCATTTCGAGAATGGACGATGTATGGTTTTAGCTGGAAGTTGGCCGGAGTTGGAGGCCGAGAACGAAATACGTTGACAGTTAAGAGATGGATGTGACGGCCGCGGCTGAGGTGGTGGTGGGATGTGTGCGGAGCAGCTGGCGGAGCACTGAACGTGAAACAGAGGGGGGTCAAAGTGCACGTGAAAGAAAAGAAAATAATTTGAAAAAATTGACTACTTTCTTCTCCTGGTTTCGAAGATCGTGCACTCAATTTAATAGGACCCTGATTCCTGCCTTCATCAAAGCGACCATTAACATTAAATTTAATAAATTTGAGTGTTTTAATCATTATTTATTTAAAATTAGTGATATAATAAATAATATGTATAAATATTATACATATTTTTATATCATTTGAGATCATACTAAAAATAAAAATAATAATATTTTATAATCAAAATTAATATTTATTATCATATTAAATATATTGATAGAATGAAATTGTTAATAATAAAAAATAAAAAATATATTAAAAAAGTATATATTACTTGTTAATAAAAAATTTTTAAAAAAATATTTTAAAAATTTAAAAAATCATTTATTAATAAATAAATTTTGATTAAAATTTTAGTTATTTTTTGAATAATTTTAAAATTACTTAAACTAAATTTCTAATATAATAATAATATCGATACATAGATAATCATATACTGTCTCAAAAAAAGATAATCACATACTAAAAACTCACGTTTATATTATTCAATAAATAATTGAAAAGTGTAATATTATATGAATTTTTTATAGTTTATTTAATATTTTAAAGAATATGAAAAATTAAATATATAAAGTTAATAAAAAAACTCAAAACCATTAATAAAAATAAATGAAATGATAGATCAATGAAAATATTCAAGTGAGTGTTATTTACGCTCAAAATTTGTTATAAATACACTTCATACATTTATTTTACTTTTAGAGTAAAATACCTAATATGTTTTTAAATAATTATTTAAAATATTGATATAAACATACAATGTCGTTTATATATATATATATATATATATATATATATATATATATATATATATATATATATATATATATATATATAACCATCTTAAGAATCAATTTGTGAGACGAATCTTTATTTTACTTTACTCGTGAAAAATATAGTTTTTCACTCAAAATATGAATCTAATCGATTCGTCTAATGAATAGATATGTGTAACCGTCTTACCTGAGACTTACTCAATTTAATTTAGCTTTAAAAAAAAATTTACATTGAGTAATTTTTTGTAACTATGTTGACAAATAATTTAATTATTTAATTAGACTATTAATTTTTAACATATCATAACATATTATTAAAAATAATAATGCTTTTAGCATATATTTTTTAAAAAATAAATATTATAACGAATTTTAAGATAATTGTTTTCTTTTTTATTTTTATTTATAATATTTATTTATTTAATATAACGAATTACAAAAAAAATTGTAAATATTTGTATAATTCATAATTATGATATGTTTCATGATAGATTTAAGTTTCTCGAATAATTTTGTTTTTAGCGAATTCATAAATATTTGTAGCTGTATCTTTTGATGTAAATTATTACTTTAATCACATATATTAATATTCTTTTGTTTAATTTTTTTTAAAATCAATATATTTAAATAAATATATGAGGAATAACGAGGAATATTATTATTTAAAAAAATAAATAAACCGATACTATTAAAAATTAATTTAGGTTCCACAACATAATATATATTGATTACTGAAATAGAATAAATCAATCCCCCCTTTATATACTTTTTTTATGATATACTATTATCGTGTCTGTTAAACCTTAAATTCGACCAACTATAAAATTTCAACAAAGAGTTTGTATTTGACTTAGAAATTCATGAACTTGGATGTAAACTGAAAACTCTTTAATTCTCAAGTCGTTTACCTCTAAGGAAAGGACCCCCACACTTTTCATATATATATATATATATATATATATATATATATATATATATATATATATATATATATATATATGAAATTCTATAAATATTTATATCAATTTGTGAAGAAAAACACAATCAAGTGGAGAAAATTTTATATAAATATTTAGTTTAATATATTTTGTGAGTTTGAAATTTTTATTTTTATCATAAATTTTTATTTTTAACATAAATGAAATACATATCTCATTTGTCATTTTCCATCGTATTCATAATGATTGCATTTTTTGTATGATGATAATTAATTTTGGTCATATATAATTATTTTTTCTTTGATTTTATTGTCAAAGTTTAGTTATATATATATATATATATATATATATATATATATATATATATATATATATATATTTATATATATATATTTGAGATTGTATATATGTTCGACCTAGCTATGATACCGAAATTGTGATGACGTGAAGCTAAAGTGATGCATCGATACTTTTATTGAAAAATGTCAAAAATTTTATGAAGTATGGTGTTTACATTGAAAAATGTCAAAATATATTTGACTTTTTACATTCTTGAATTAATTAGAGATTTTTTGATGCAAAATATTCTTAAGTTAATTCTAAAATTAATTGAGTTGACTAATCTTGAATAACTTTTGGTTTGCATTTTAGAGTTTATAAATAGCGTGTTCATTGCATTTCATATTGTTAATTTTCATTTGGTTGTCGTTAAATTTTGGTGATAAAGAAAATGTACGTTTCAGTTCGTCGATGTAGTTATTTTATGCTAAATTACTATATTATTTTGTCGTTACATCATATGAAACAGTTGTTCATCTTGATCTTCGAAACACCTTCGGAGGGGACAAATACGTTTTAAGAAAACTGTATTTCATACATACAACAGATTGATTTACTGGTTTCCTATTGTTTTACATATTTGATATTTATATTTCCAGTTTTGTACTACTTTTGTTTAGTGCTCCGTCTACGTCTATACGATCCTACTTTGATTTGCTGCTCTGTAATTGGTGTGTTCATATTTCAAATGATAGCATTTTGGCTAACAATGCACAAACACTTTCCGGGCCACCGCCGTTGCCACCGTCACTAAAACTCACTTACAAAAATTATTCCACGTGGCGCTTACAGTTTCATTTTCCCATATTTGGATATGATTTGTTTGGCTTCGTTGATGGTGTTCGCCTTCCGAAATCACCAGCAACAACGTTACTATGCCCGACGCCGAGTACTCGTTCTGGATTCTTCGGGACCAACTCTTGCTCAATGCTATCATTTGTGCACTCTCGCCTACTCTCGTCACATTTATGGCCATATCCAAAACTTCCTATGAGGCATGTACTATGCTTACCAAAACTTATGTCGCTCTCAGCCGAGGTCGCGTTATGCAACTCAAGGCTCAATTATCTCAACCGATGAAGGTACAAAATTCATCACCGAGTTTCTCCACGGCATCAAAGCCAACATTGATGTCCTTGCTCTCATGAATGTCCGGTTGATGCTGAATATCTCATACTCAAAATTCTTAGTGGTCTCGATGAGAACTACAAAGAACTTTCTCATGTCATTCAAGAATGTGACTCCTCTATCGTGTTTCCTGCCTCACGTTGCACCAAACCTGTGCTCTATGGCCCTCACCCGGGCTCTTCGCGCACCACTATTCAGCCACGTCCACATAACTCTCGTCATACTGGCTCATGGTACCCCCGGCCATCCCCTCTTGTCGCTTCTTATGCGCCTAAACCATACTTAGGCCGCTTCGAGGGACGGAGCAGGATAGGTTAGCTGAAAGGTGGTTATCCGTTCAGTCATGCGGTACATTTGATCACATGGCCAAGAGGTTCCCGATTTCTATTTTATTCCCCTGATCCCTCTCGTGTAGCCTATGCAGCGCCTTAAGCACACACAGTCTCCCACTTGACCTCCGTTCCCATTCCCACACCCACTGAATGGCTTCTTGATTCTGGCGCCTCCCACCTTGTGACTACCGATCTTTCCAACCTCTCTCTCCATTCCCCATATGGTGGTTCTGACTCCATCATAGTTGGCAATGGCAACGAGTTGTCTATTTCGCATATTGACACTCTTGTTTTCCCCACTCCATCCCGTGATATCACGGTCATTAATGTCATGTATGTCCCCTCTATGATTAAAAATTTAATATCACTGGCTCAATTTTGTCGTACTAACAATGTGTCTGTATTTTTTTTCCCCTCTTGCTTTCAAGTGGATGATCTCAGCACCGAGGATATTCTGCGCTGCCACCTCCATCGCCCTCTGCTTATCTCTCCAGCTCTGAGTCCATCTCGCTATGGCATGCTCGTCTGGATCTCCTCTCATCTGAAGTTGTGCGTCACTTAGTGTCCTCTTGAGTCCTACCAGCATCTGTCAGTTTAAACTCCCGTTTCTATTTGAAGTCTTGCAATATTAATAAAAATCACAAACTTCCATTTTTTAGTTCTTCCCTCACTTCATCTTCCCCTCTAGAGCCTTCTCTCCTTGCAGATGCGACCCCGTCATTCTCCATTACTCCTCCTCCATGGGTCTCGTAGCTCACCCCGCCTGCTGAGTCTTCACCTCTCCCTTCTCCACCGGCCAGGTCCATGGACCAACCAAACACATCAGATGTTTCACTTTCATTCAAACATATATCTTAACAAAAAATATATAATAATAATATCAAAATGAATTTGGGTACTAATCATCAATTGCTTCTAATATACATCAAATATCGCAAATTTATTGATTAAAAAGCACTTGCAGAGCAGTAGATTGGTTCTTGAATCAATGAAACATAGAACAAGTTTATTTTGCGACTCTTAAACAAAGAAGTACGTAATTGGTCACGTACTATGAAATATAAAGAATTTTTAAAGAAAATATGTTTTGAGTGGTTAGAATTTGTCCGAACACTCGGGTCTCTGGATTTGAAGTCATTTTCAAGAATCAAGAAAGTTAGAGCCCAACCTGCCTAGATGCCTTTGCAGTACTTACACCAGCTTTCAGTGTGTGTCAGTAATAAAAACAAATCAATAAAAATCATAAAAACAAGAACAAGTCAGTAAAGGTTGTGCGTGAAAATATTTGAATAATGGATCTACCTATAAAAACTTTTGCGATTTTTTTTTGTTTGATAAAAACCTCATTTACATATTTTTATAAAATTTATTCTTAAATAACACTAGAAAATAGAATTGGCAAAAAGTAATCGTTATTATTCTAGATTTTATTCAAGCAAAGACCAGCCAAATGCGAGCGACAAGTCCTTTAATGAGAAATCGTATTATTACAGAATTTCTACCTTATGTTAAAACCTAAAAAGGTCCACACTTCGTAGCTATTAATAATTATTGTTTTAAAAAAAACGCTATCAATAATTATTTAAACTTCAAAATTGCGAATATAAAATGCTATTTCGTTCGAAAAGCTTAGATAACGATGAAAGTTGAAAGATTTACACACCACTTTTTTGGGATCTTTAAAGTTGCATTTCGTTGACAAAAAGAGCCCAAAGAATTAAGAGTGGGTCTCATATGAAATCGTATCACGGATCATAATCTCTGAGACGGGTTAACCCTACTCATATTCATAATAAAAAGTAATACTCTTAGCATAAAAAGTAATACTTTTTCATGGTGACCTAAATAAGAGATCTGTCTCACAAATACGACCTGTGAGACCGTCTCACACAAATTTTTGCCAATAATTAATTTTCACAGTGAGATATTGAGTTTGTATCTCATTTTATGTGGGATCATGTTCAATTAACAGTTGATTATATTTATTTGTAATTAATCATTTAATGATATTATTTGTGGTAGATTATAGAGCGTAAATACAATTGTTAAGAGCGTCCATACTGATGAGTGTTATACCTTCTCAAAAAATGTAGAGTTCACGTATCACATATATATTATATTAACATTTTCATTCTCTCACAACGTCAGAATTCATTATTTGTGATCTTACAATTCAATCATCTATATTTGTTATTATTTAAATAAATATATTTTCAATTTTATTTATATTGTTTCAATGATTAAATAATAATATTATTATTAATTTTAAAAAATTAATCACTTACGATTATTTCATATTATTTTAAGAGTACAATTATTTATAATTAAAATTTTATTATTAATTTGAAATGAAAAAGAACAACATAAAAAATCCACAATTATATATAATTAAAAACAATATATACATTAAACATTATGAAATATATTTTTTTGAACATAACATTATGAAATATTTAAAATACATCACCCACCCTCATTCATATTAACACCAACGTGGATGCCATAAGCTTTCAACTGTTGAACAAAGCATGTGTGAAAAAAGTCAAAATCCAGCCGCATAATACGTCAATAAAACGAATTGGCAGTGACTCATTATCACGCGATATTTGTGCCTTCGAATACGGAACCACTATGTTGTAAGTTATAACTGATAAATTATCACAATTCAAGCTTCTGGTTATCATGATATTTTAAAAAATTTAAAAGATCAAGAATCCATTACCCACATGGAAATAGCACGATTAGTGCATATTCTAGAATCAACAAGTAAAATCACATAAATTTCTATATAATCTAACAACAACCCAACAATTTATAGTGAACTACCATTTCCAGACAATTTAAGAGGCATCTGAACACCGAGTTCCCTGAGTCGGTTCACAATGTCATAAAGAAACTCAAACGTAAGCTTGTACTGTGAATTAAGATCGTCTCTTACATTTGGATGAAGTCTGAACCAGTCTCCCAACATCTTGTGCACGTGTGAACGAACCATTCGCCATGGAACCGGATATTCCTCGCAGAACTTCAAATATTCCACCAACAGATCACCTTGGTCCAGCTTCCCATCTTGAGTGTTTTCTTCATTCTCGTGTACCCATTCAGCAGTTCGATATCCACCAAACAGAGCAGGATTCTCGAGAAGGGACTCCGCTGAAAGTACCCCTTCAACGCCAGTCTCTTCTATACACTGCCAGGCGTCATCCACGTGCCGTATATTTCCATTGGCAAGGACAGGAATTCTAACCGCATTTCTAACCGCTCTGATGGCATTCCAGTTAGCCCGGAATTTCTTTCCATCCTTTTCATCTCTTGTTCTTCCATGTACAGCCAAAAGAGAACAACCAGCATCCTCCAGCATTTTGGCATAGTTGATGGTATCTTGCAAATCTGGAAATATTCGAATTTTGCATGACACCGGAACGTTAAGGTTTTTAGACAATTTTTCAACTAGGGACCTAACAAGAGGAAGATTATCCATGAGGAAAGCGCCATAATACCCTCGTCTTGCAATACGTTGGGGACAACTGCATAACAAGGATATATAGAACAAATTAAGATTAACTCAACTCCAGATAAGAATGCCAAGAAGCAGTTCAATAATGTACACCAACAAAGTGATTCACTCAAGGTGTTCTTTAATATGTACACCGAGTAGTATATATAAAACAAATTGAGGTGTCCCCTGCTCCAGATAAGAACGCTAAAGAAGCAGTGCAATCACGTACACCACAAAAAGAATCACTTGAGATTTCATAAATGTCCCAAATAACTTAGCTGGAAGTCGTGAATACAGCAAATTCAAGAAAAGGTTAAAAATTCCAGGAACCCTTTTCCTGTGAGCAGAAAACCGCACAAAAGAGTTGGGCAAAAACTCGAAATTTAAAAGAGAAACAAATACGTGAGGGCAAAGATAATTGAAACACAAACGAGAGGACAGGTTAAATCTTGCATCACAGAAAAACGTTATAAAGTGTTGGTGAAGGATGTTAAATCAAATCTTGATATTTAAAGTCTGGCAGCATTTGAGTTGATAAGTTCAAGCAAGTCTATCCACCGTCTGGTTTCGGATCCATTATAACTCCAAGTGACTGAAATATCATTTGATTTCACGGAGAGGAAACTTCAGTCATACTTTTATGCAGTATTTACAAGAGTGAGGGTTTCACAACTTTTATATAAACAAATAACACGAAACTGAAAGTACTATTTGGCCATCCAAATTAAGGATATTATAAATCTAGTCCTCCGTGTTCATGTTAAATAATAGTAATATTGATCTCAAAACAAAAATAAAACCAAGAAGCTTGATAACGTTGTTTTTTCATACCGCGAACTCAAAACAAAGGAATTTAAACTGAGCTAATATATTCAGATACTAATAAACATTCAATACAAAAGATTAAAAAAAAGGTTATATCTTGAAGCAAGTGAAATTTTGAGATAGAACAAATACCCAAAATTGATGTCAACATAATCACAGTAAGGCTCCACTCTCCGTGCTGCCTCCAGCAGAATATCCGGATCATTAGCGCAGAATTGCACAAACAACGGCCTATCCTCCTGCCATTTCACAAAATATCAAGTCAACACAAACATTAGATAATTTGTTGCCCATTTCCACTTAGGGGAGACCAAGAAATTGCTTCAATGATTATGTTAACGGAAATTTATACTTAAAAAGTATTATTTGATTTTTCTTCAATTGGCCGGCTAGTATCCTTATTCGTGCTCTGCTGAATCGGCCTGTTTCTGGAATAGCCCAGCAGCGAGCTTGGATCAAATGAACAAATTTTCGTGTTACACAGGCTAATTTCTATCTACAAGCTGAAGGATTCGAAAATTAAAACTGGAACTCAACATACCTTACAGGTGGTAAATTCTTCTGCCCGATACTTTTGGTTTTGACCGAAAATTCTAGAGTGAAGCATTGGAGTGTAAGCCGCTTGAGCGCCGTACTTGCGGCAGAGAAGACGAAAGGGAAGCTCCGAGTTGTCCACCATGGGGGCCACAACGAGCTTGGGACTGCCCAATCTCTTCCAATGAGACCAGGCCCTCTCGATGCGGGCCTCCCCGGTCAAGTACCCCTTCGGATGACCCAAAGGAGAGAATTCTATCTCGGTGGGAAGAACGGAAGCTTCTGATGAGCAGATAGTATCGTCTTCTTCAATGGTGGGGAAGGATTGTGCGGAGAGGGGTTGAGATTGTGCAGCCATGAACGGGTTGAGAAGATTCAGTTTCGGGTCAGGGTTGAAGTGGAGCTGGATCAGACTCCCAAGTTCGATTCTGACGGGAAGAGGGCGGACGCGGCGGTGGAAGGTGATGGATCCATCGCCGCCGCGGGTTCTGGGAGGTGCTTCAAATAATATTGGCCTTGGAAAATAGGGCAATGCAGGGTTTTTGGTTATCAACCCCACCCGCTTCCTACATTACGTTTGATCGTGAGTCGGGTATTTTTTTTTTTTTTTAAATACAAATTACGAAATTACCATAATATCATAAAAAAAAGCTATTATAATAAGGCGAGATGGAAGACTAGTAGAAAGTGCTATCAAAACTTTAAGGGGTCTTTTTTTTCTTTTCTTTTCTTTTAAAAAAGAAAGAAATTAAAGCCAATTCGATTAAAAAAATTCACTTGGAAATGTTTCATCAAAAACATGGAAGCAAAACAGACTGAAAACTGAGTAACATTTGACAATTCCAACAATTTGTTTTTTCAAAATATAATAAATTGTATAAACTAAAACCATAATCAAGTCAAAAAACTTTTTCGTTTGATATAATTTAATCTGTGGAGTACTTAGTAGGAAATACTTTTCGCTTGAAATCAATTAGTCAAAATAAATACTTTTTTTCTTTTATATAGTGAAGGTTCATACGCATAGCCTTTTGCTTGTATCATATAAAAACGTGTAGGAAAAAAGTTCATACAAGTTTCCATCATTGGATTGCCCTACTGGTTTAGGTATAGTTCAGCATCCAGTTTCTATTCTAATAATAGTTTTCAAATTTAAAATCCAAAAGACTTTAGTCTAAAGATAAGGGCATCATTCAAACCCAAAAAAATATCAATAAATCAGCTTCATTCTTACACACAACAGATCTCGTACCAGAATCCAAAAAAATGGTGGCTGTATTCAACAAAGAGCTTCTTAGTTGGTACTTGATAACCCTCAAGCTGAATCAAACAGTAGAAACTGGGATTCATAATGCACAAAGCCACACCGTTTCAGGATCCGTTGAGTTCCCTCGAGAAATCAATGGTCAGATCAGACAGGAAAGTCAGGGCTCGAATTCCATTGAAGTTTCAATCAAAGAAGATGAGAGCGACCGAGTTGAGATCAAGTATCCCGAGTCTGATTGGGTGATCAGTATAAAAGAGAAGCTTGATCAACCTCAAAACGACGATGCTGCGAGCTCATGGGCAAAACTATGTATTTATAGGATACCTCATTGTTTAAGAGATGGTGACGATAAGGCCTATATTCCTCAGATTGTGTCCCTCGGCCCTCGTCATCACGGCAAGAAGCGTTTACGAAACATGGACCAGCACAAGTGGCGAGCTGCTCATCGGATTCTCAAGTGAACGAATCAAGATATAATAATACATTTGGACGCTGTTAAAGAGCTTGAAGAAAAAACTCGAGCTTGTTATGAAGGGACTATCTGTTTAAGTAGCAATGAGTTTGTGGAGATGATGGTGCTGGACTCCTGTTTCATCTCGAGCTCCTTTCTGGTGCGACCGGAGGGTTTACACAATTGGGGTACTCAAGGAATGACCGCGTTTTTGCGATGCGGGGTTCTATGTATTCAATTCAACGGGACATGATAATGCTGGAGAATCAGATTCCTCTCTTTGTATGGGATATGCTTTTAGGCCTTCAGTCTGGAAATCCTGACCAGAAAGGTGTCGAGGCACGACTGGCGCTTCGGTTTTTTGACCCATTGATGCCTAAGATGAAGCATTAACTAAGAGCGATAGGAAAAAGGTCGAGTCATCAATAGGAACTGAGAGCACTTTCCATCCATTAACCGAGCAGGGTGGACTCCACAGTCTTGAAGTCTTCAGGAGGAGCCTTTTAGCCATCCGAGTCGGCCCAAAACCGACTCCTCGAATATGGATCAAACGGTGGTCGCACACAAACCGGGTGGTGGATAAAAGACGGCATCAACTCATTCACTGTGTCACAGAATTAAAAGATGCAGGGATCGAATTTAAGAGAAGGAAAACAGACAGATTCTGAGATATAAAATTCAAGAATGGAGTACTCAAGATTCCCAGACTCTTGATCCACGATGGCACAAAATCGCTCTTCCTTAACCTCATTGCGTATGAACAATGCCACTTAGACTGTTCAAACGACATAACATCGTACGTGATCTTCATGGACAACCTGATTGACTCGGCAGCCGATGTGAGCTACCTGCATTATTGTGGGATTATTGAGCATTGGCTGGGGAACGACGCGGAGGTTGCCGAACTATTCAATCGTCTCTGTCAAGAGTGGTTTTTGACATAAATGACAGCAATTTATCGAGGTTGTCTGAACAAGTGAATTATTATTATGATCATAGATGGAATGCTTGGAGGGCTTCTTTGAAATCAAAGTATTTCAGTAATCCATGGGCTATTATCTCCCTTGTTGCAGCAGTTGTGTTGCTGCCGTTAATTTATTCACAAACATTTTACGATATCTATGGTTATTATAAGCCAACTAACGCATAACGCCTGCTTGCTGATTTGCACATACTTTTGCTGAAGTTGCGAACTTTTTCTATTAGGGTGAGAGAAAACAGAGATCAGATTGAAGCGATCGAGGAAAATCAATTCTCTGAGGAAACCATACTCACCAAAACTCAAAGGGACACGACTTTAGTGTCACTCGGAACAGATCAAAACACAAATGCTGGGAATCGAGAAGCCAAGAAACTAAAATCTGACTAGCAGAAAAAGGTGATATGCACATACTTTTGCTGCAGTTGCGAACTAAAATCTTAACAATAATTTTTGAGCGCTTTAGTTCGAAAGCAATGTATTTTAGGAGGTAGTAGTTGAAAAATTATATATATTTGATCTTACTCTGCAACTTTAGTTTACCCCATTATATAAATATATATATGACGACACATTTTAGAATTTGAGAACACAAAGTATCTGAAATAGGAGGATGACAAAATTTGATGAAAAAACTATTACACTGATTTTTTAAGAGACATGAAAATGAGATGAAAATATGCAAGTCTCCTTCAGTTTTTTTTTTTTAAAAAAAAAACGAGGAGAAATACAGATTCTCAAACCGTGACGTCGCAGAAACAACAAAAAACAAGTAGAATGAATATGATTCCACATTGAAACATTTTTATAAAATTCAAATTATGGTATAACAGAGTTCATATTTTTGTGAATAATTCTCACTTCTAACTCATAAGATCAGTGATCCACTCATTGATGCTTTACTTCTGTACAAAGATATTCTATGGTCAGTTAAGACACAAAGCAGGAAACACGATAACCTTCAAACTTGGCTGCATAAATGTGAATGACACAGCTGCTAAGATCCTCAGATAAAATTGAGGAAACAGAGAAGTTCTCGGAGGCTATACCTTATATGCGAGTACTAGACTACGGGGGGTAAGCTTTTGGGCTCAGTTGAAGCTGCTCTTTTTCCATCATACCGCTGAAAAGTACATAAGATTATCTTAGAGTTGACAATAGCACAGTTTCAAGTAAGAGGGAACTTACACAAAAGATTAAAATATGACGTGTGTTAACACATACCTGCTTCCCGAAGGAAAATGGAACATACTTATATTTGATCATATGCTCTATCTGTCGCCTCAGAGTTAGCATGCACAGAATAATCCAGTAGAAAAGGAGGATTGGCCAAAAAACAGGTACATCAAATATGCTGATGAATGTCAAGATGAAAGCAATGCAGAATGCCCTGGTGATCGAGTACCTTAACATGATATCACAATGACAAACCAATCACAGAACAGCAAAGATAAATGAATAAAATGATGCTTTATTTGAAACGCCATTTACAGGGCTCCCAGATATTAAATACCAACATCGTGAAGTAAAGCACATTTCACGATGTTGCTTCAAAAAAAGTTCATTCTGCTTGGAAGCAAAGAAAAATCTCTCTGAAAACTTATAAAATCCAGTAAAAAGAAAACTACAAGGCAAGCTGAGAATCATGATACAAGAGTACGCACTACACAGACAAATCAAACCCATCTGCTTACAAGTGTAAGCTCCAGACACCAATAAATGGATTTCTTTTGTAGTTGCAAAAATTGTGAGAACTCATGCAGCTCTCTGGCACCATGGCTGGAAGAACTTTTGCCAACTGACAATTTAAGGATGTAATATGAGCTCTTACTTTAATATAGCTTTCACCAAATGTTTCCTCTGTATTTTTACCCACCGATCGCAGCACAAATAAAACATAAAATTGTAAGCTAGTTGAAGTTTCATAAATATGCACTCGTCCCTTCTGAAATTGCGGGCTCACCCCTTGATAACAAAGACAACCATATCCATAATCATCATCAATACAACCGCACAACTAATTCCACTCCCTCATTCAACCATAATATCAATGCTTCGCCACTCGTACAACCCAACGCCATCGATCTAAAAAAACAAACTTTATCCAAAACAAATCACCAAGTAAAAAGAAAAGAAGAAAACTTTTATGATAATGCAAAATTCACTTACTTGTAGTCTTGAAATAAAGCGAATTAAAAAACAAAAGAGATATTTATACAAAATTCACTCTCAAAGTGAAATTTATAATACATACACAGCGATCAAAGAAAACAAGGGTAGAATTGATCTGCGAAGTTGTTTCCAATTTTACACAGATTTGTAGCAGTCCAACTACGGTATCTCAGGAAATTCTCTTTTAAAAAGTTGCTTGTATCCAGAAAAGGAAAAAGAAAACAAACGAAATTATTCAGGGTCAGCGCAACTGAAACAAGAGAAATCAAAACCAGTATTTCTTAACATGATAGAATCATTCCCTGAGTTTCAATTGGGTCGTTGACTTTAGTTTAACGCAAGCCAATATTCTTTATTTTTTGGGACAATGGCAGAAATGGACGCACCAGAATTTAAATTCGGGGAGGCGGCGGACGAAAGGGCGAAACTCGTCGGAGCCGCGAGTTGGAAGGGTGGGCCCATCGGAAAATTCCGGGTCCACCTGAGGCGAAAGAAATCCTATGAGAAGGTTGAGTATATAGATACCGAGAGCGTAGGACACCACGTAGAATCCCTCTACAAGGTAAACCCGCACCACGTACAAGGCTGCGATGCACAGAAATGCGATCCACCGGTTCAGAACATGCGGCGTCGTTTTGTCCAACAAGTGCTGGTATCGTTGGGAAATTGTGAAGATCCACCGTGAAATAGAGGCTTTAGACACAGGTGAATCTCGATTTTCGGCCGCCGCCGCAGACTCGGTGGCGGGTTTTTCAGTAGGATGTCAAGGAACCACCTGGAGTCGAGTCCATTGGGATCAGAGTTAGGAGGTGCTGCAGGTGCTGACGGAGGAGGGAAAGACGGGTTTATATCATTTAGTCCCTTTCCTTTCTAATTTCTCACATTGACCCTACCAAAAATTACAAATGTCGATTTCATCCAAAATTATAAGACTAGTGAATAATGATAATTGGTCATAATACGTAAATATAAATTAAATTTTGATAACAATATAATTTAATTTTAAACAAATTTATATAATAGTGACTCATGATGTGTATAATATAATATTTTTTTATTTTTATTATAGTGTTGAAGTCAAATAAATGTTAAATAAATATATGACAGTTTAAATATTTGACTAGAAAATATGGTTTACGTATCACATTAATTATCTTCTCAACTTATACAAATGTAAGGTGTGCATTAGTTATATATATCTGCTTACTTTTTAAATGACTGACTCGTTGATAGATTTCTACTGACTTTTACAAAATTTCATAGAATTTTAAAAAAAATTCATAGAATTTTGTAGATTTTTTTTTCAAGACTTTTATAGACATTTATAAATTTTTTCATTGAAATCTTTATAAATTTGTAATTTATGATTGTTGTTTTTTTTTTCTAAACTAGTAATTGAACGTGAATAACTTTTATTTATTTTAAATATTTTAATTTATTGATATAAATATTTTTAAAATTATAATTTGATTTACGAAAAATGATATATACGTTAATACTAAATTTATTGCAATTAAACTTTAATTGTTCAAGTCAATTCAACATTTTTAGTTAATTAATTAATATATTTTAACTATGTAATAGCTAATATTAATAAATAATAAAACTTAAAATAAATATATTCATTTTTAAGTAATGTTTGTATGAAAAAATTATTAATCTTATTTTTTAAAATATTTCTAACAACAAAATAAATTAAACAATTATTTGTATATGAAATATAGAATAAGTAACTGAAAAATGTAAAATTAGTGTAATTTTATAAAATTTTAATATATTTAATTTTATATAATTATTCTTATATAGGCGTGTTTTCATGAATTTTTAAAAATATGTTAATATATCAATCAATCACACACATTTTTTTGTAATATATTTGCATATGTTCAAATCATATCATATGTATGAATTTTGAGTTATAATCAAAAGTAAGATACATGTTAACTACAATTATGAAAATAATTAAAACTGAAATTGTATATAATATTTAATAATAAACTAAAATTTACTTATTAACATAATTTCTTATTTTCAAATTATAAACCAATAAAATATTATAATTTTTTATATAGTATAATAATTTTTTGTTAAAATTTGAATAAAAATGAATGATGCTAATAATTTTGATTTTAAAATAAGTTTTAAAAAAATCCAAAAAAGAAAAATGAGTTTTGAGTTTGAAATATTTGATAGTTAAATATAGACAATTTTTCATATTTTATAGATGTACTTTAAATTTTAATTTTTGTATTTAATAAAATTTCACGAGTAATTAAAAATCTATTGATATTTTGAATCTCTATATACTGTTGTAAAATATTTAAACGTCAAGTTTAAATACCACATGATTTTTTAAAACTCTACAAAATATCACTAAACTTTTATATAATATATAAAAATCTAGATTGAATACCTCTAAACTTTTTAACTCAACAAAAATCATTAAAAGTTTAGCACTAATACGTCTTTAATTTTTTTATTCTGAATAATATTTTATTTAGCTTATTTTTATACATTAAAAATAAAAAAAATTACATAAGATCCATTTAGATAAACAGGTTTTCATAGCTAGCAAGTAGTGTACATTCATATCGACAAAGGAAAATACTTATTTAAATCTATATTTGGCATCACAATATTATATTATATTTATATCATGTATACAAAGAGTTTTTCTAATGTTTAGCTTCACCTAATATATATATATATACATATATATATATGCGTATGTATAGGTTCAGTATTATTGATTTATTATTATAATATAACAAGTTCCTCACCATTTTGTACTTGGTAGTTGGTTCGACCGTTCAAACCTGACCAAATTTTTTGGGCCCGGGCTTAATATAATATAATATGTTATATATGGAAGCCCATGCAGTTCTTGTGGGCTAGGTTCAGCCTGCACGGCCCGACACAAGGAATTATTATTTTAAGGCCGAATTTTGCTCGGCATCAAATAAAAATAAAATAATTAAAAAAAAAAGTAAAAAGAACAGGCGTGAATTGGTCTGTTCACGTATAAAAGTATAAAACCCCTCGGACGCTCGTCTTTAGCCTCCTCGCTCTCCTCTCCTTTTCAGTATCAGAAGGAGAAAGGGTACAAAGGGCGAAAAAGGAGTGAAAACAGACGCAAAGGTGTGAAAATGAGCCAAAGATTCAATATTTCGAGTTTTATCTTCTTGTCCTGAGGATAATGAGCGTAGGTTCCAATGTCTTCTTCCAAGAAGAAGATGGTTTTCCATTTCCAAGAACAAAACCTCCTCATCCAAAGTTAAATTCTTGACCATCTTTACTGTGAGGAAGAGCGTTTTGATGAAGATTGGGGTTGTGGGTTTGGTTTGGATATTAATGAAATTCGTGAAAAGCCCTTCTCTTTTATAAATGAGAGTGATTTTTCCTGGGAGGATGATGAGCTTGTCACCCTTCTGATTAAGGAAAAAGATCAGGCGGAAATGAGATGTACTGAAATTAGTTCTAATGGGTTTTTGGAAACGGGGAGAAATGAGGCTATTACATGGATATTGAAGGTTATTGCACGCTACGGGTTCACTGCCATGACTGGTTTTTTAGCTGTGTATTACTATGACAGATTTGTGTCAAGCCCTTGTTTTCAGAAAGATAAGCCATGGATGAGTCAACTGGCTGCTGTGGCTTGTGTTTCTATAGCTGCAAAAGTGGAGGAAACTCGAGTGCCTCTTCTGTTAGACCTTCAAGTATGTTTCTTGATGGGCATTTGACTTTTTAGTGTTCGCAACGTATATGCTTGTGGACAATTAATCCATTTGTTTGTCCCAAATTTGATAATGCCTAGAGATATGGACAATCTAGAGTGGTTTCTTCCGTTATTTGATATCTTAAGATTTAAGATTTGTCGCAGTTATATTGTATATCGTTTTGTGGCTTTAAATGCAATTGTTAACAGATGTATACGGTATACATTTAAAATCAAATCGTGTATGTCTGTGCATTACTTTGTCAAACTCATCAATTATTCAAATCATATTTGTCTAATTCCTCGTTGTGCTGAATTTGTGGTGATATTGACTTGATTTTTATTTGGATGGCTTTTAGGTGGACGAATCCAAGTATGTTTTCGAGGCAAAGACGATACAGAGAGGGGAGCTATTGGTGCTCTCGACGCTTCAATGGAAGGTGAATCTTGTGACACCACTCTCATTCTTTGACCACATTGTGAGGAGATTTGGATTGATCACCAATCTACAAACCGAGTTCTTGAGGAGGTGTGAGAGTCTTGTACTCACTATTGTTACCGGTACGGCAGTACTCTATTTTTACTTCAGTGGAATGGATATATTGGTCTGTGAATTAATATTTAAGGCCATGATTCTACGCCTAATTTTCCAAGAGTTTCTGTCCACTGAGTTCTAATTGTTGTCAATTCCATGTGTAATTTCAGATTGTAGGTTTGTGCATTTTCTTCCTTCTGTTATTGCTGCTGCAACAATGAAGTATGTTATAAGAGAGATTCAGCCTTCTGTTGCCCTGGAATACGAAAACCAACTGTTGACCGTGCTAAGAACTAGCAAGGTCTGTTTGATCTCTTTGCTTTTTGTTCATCTTCTGAATTCTGATCCCATCTATTAGCATCTCCTCGGTTACTGAAACCAGATTTGGAGTTTCGCTGATTATTGATTACTGACAACACATATTCTTGATTGCCAAATCGGAACTGTTACAGGACAAGGCCGACGCTTGCCATGAACTTATCGTGGAGCTAATGGATGACCATAATCGCAGGCTTTTCCACAAGAGGAAACACGACTCCATACCAAGTAGCCCGAGTGGTGTAATTGATTCATATTTCAGCTCCGATAGTTCGAATGATTCATGGGCTCATGTGTTGTCTGGTTCATCCTTTCTGGAGCCATTATTTAAGAGAAGCAGAATTCTGGATCAGCACACGATGGTAGCTTCATTAAGCAGTAATTTACCTGTTGGTGTTAACGACTGTCTTCACTGAGCACTCATGTTCTCGTTTTTGCTATGTTTCGATCATATTATAACGCGATCATACGATTTTCGATTAAATTTCCATGTATTCAATGCCTATCCCGTTAAAGCTCAACTCTTATCAGCTTATGAGATTGGAAAGACATGATTCTTGGGCTCATGTGTTGGTATTGCTACTGAATGTGAATTCGAGACATGAGTTTATATATGTCACAGATAATGAGATAAACAATAGTATGCATAGGTTTGATAAAGATTCAGAGACAGGGATGGATGTTGTCTTTGGTTGTTTCTCAAAAGGAGGTATCAATGAATTAAGTAAGCTTTTCAATGTAGAGACAGGGTGGCATGGACTATGCGCTGTTTAACTCTTTTTCTGAAAAAATAAAATAAATTCAAATGAACCGACAAAACAAGTTGTGTATTTTATTTCATTTGAAGAAGTTTCATATATTTTTTAAAACAAAATAACCATTTTTTTTACTTTTTAAGAGAAATGTTATTTCTTGGTTCTGCACCTCATTGGCTAATAAATTCTTTTTCTTAATCTGTATATAAGATATATCCATACCATTTTGCTAAGGAAGCGGATAAATTTAATTTAAATATATTTATATGAAATTTTAAAGTCCACATCTAAATGAAAATTATATGAAACTCGCAACTTCTGACGACTTTCACTAAAATCTAAAGTAGTGTACTGGTCATCAAATAAATCTAAAAAATTCTGTGAAAATATTCAGAAATTTTTGTAATTCTACAAAAATTAGTAGAAATTTATCAACTTAAAAAAAATATGTCATTTTGAAAAAAATCATCAAATCTCTAGAATGAATATACCAAAAATATTGTTTCTATTGCTCACAACTTAATTCCAAGGGATTATCTCAATATATTTATATTTTCTAGATGAATGTTATTATTAATTGTATGGTTATCTACATGAATATTTTCGTATCAAATGGTCAGTAAAATTTTTTTGTGATTTGTCACATATATAGAGTTGTCAAACTATGACGCATCACCCCACCGAAAGAGAGAGAAATGAAAATTTAAATAATTTATATGGGTTACAATGGATTTATTTTTTAAAAAAATTGAGTTGTGACATGCACCTCTTTAACCTGTGAGAGGAAAAATACTACATAATCAGAGCGGCTTCTTAAAATTGTAGAAGCCACCTCAAGATTTTTGACATTGGTGGAATAAGGTTCAGGACTCGATGAAGACGTTGTATTCTAAAAAAAGAGTGATTGTGATATTCCATCACATATGAGAAATAAAAAGAAAGTTTAAAATTGTTTATAATATCAAGCACCAAAAACATATCCTACGACACCACACCAAAACTTATTGAGTTTGTTTAATACGTCAATTTTGTGAGATGAATTTTTGATTCGACACGATACATTAAAAATATCGTTTTTATGTTTAAAGTATTAATTTTTTTTGTAAAAACATTATTTTTCATAATATCTACTATATGTTGATATGTATTCAAAATATTACTTTTCATTATAAATACGAACTATATATCTCTGAAATATTTGTACAAAGGAATTACTCATGAGATAAAAAAATTGATAAATATAGAGTAACAAAATAATCTTCAAACACTTGGATTAGTTTTATAAAACGAAATAAAATTGGCAAGATTAAAAAGTGGAATGAGATATTTGTGGTATATGATTCAGTGGGTGGGCAGTGGAGTTATTTGACTGCACATAGCATGTGGGTATTAGGTCAGCTAGTTATTTTGCAGCGCAAACATCAAAAAATGTAGTACAAAATTGGACCATGGGATGGGTAGGAGTGTAGGACTTAGGAGCATTAAGGTCAACTCTTCGCCCAAATTTTGCCACGAGTCGAGCTTGTGAATTCTTTAGATTTGAATTTATATCAAGAAGTTAAAAATGCTAAAAAAATTGCTAAAAGTTAAAAGATCGGGTACTAAAAAATTTACTGCACCATTCTATTTATTATATTATATACTATTAAACATGTGAAGGCAAAGTTTGGAGCATTTAGATTTGAACTTAGATTCAATTAGTCAAAAACTTCAAACCCATCATTAAGGTCGAATTGAAATCAATAATATTCTACAAGCACTGCCAGCACGGACAATGAACGGCCCGGATCACTCCTGTAATGAACGGCCCGGATCACTCCACATGAGTGATCCGGACCCACCTCCATGTAAAATAAAAAAATTGACTCAGAAAAATCCGAGCCGTTGGATCGACCTTTGCGGACAGTGCCCGCAGAGGTAGGTCGAGTTAACCATGGTTCACCACGATTCACGTTGAATATTTTTGAAAAGTCCGATAAAAAAATGTAAAACTTGAGTTCCCGCCAAGGTGTTTTTTTTTTTGGGTTTTGTGTGAGTATCGAATTTACAAGCCGGTCTTAAACTTGAGATATTGAATTAGATCTCAAACTTTTTTTCATGCTCAGAATTGGTTTTCTTTAGAATTGTGACACTTTTTTGTAGACATTTTTAATTAAATGTTGTTACAAATACTTAGTAATGATACTTGTAAAAAATTAATAATGTGTAAAATAAAAAAACATATTAGATTAGTTATATCAACATTTTTTCATGCTCAGAATTGGTTTTCTCGATGCATCAATATCGTTTTGTCTTTGACTATAACTGCATTGAATGTTTTGTGTCATTTGTTCCGAGGGCTATATTTTTAATATTCATTAATCAGTTTTGGCCAGATTAACCTTGGTTGTGAATCGATGTATGTCCTTATTGATATCTGATTTATCAATTTTTTGTTTATATCAAACCTTATTATTTTATTAAAGCTTGTGTTATCTTGAGAATTAAAAGAGATGGTTCCCATTTCATATAGATGTTTGAGTAACAAGGATGAAACATTCAGTACTCATTGGTACGTTTTTTGAATGCTCATATTACCTGGGAACACCGGAGTACGGGCATGCCTTTGCAGGCAGTGAAAATATTTTGTACTGAGTGTTGCTTTTTTCGTGTACATTTTCATGTTGAAACTTGCTCGGGGTACAATCGGGAGCCCGATTTGTTGTTTATTTACAATGAGGGAAGGGAAGGCTCCAATACGAGCTGATGACATCCATGACCATGGTGGCAGTGGCGGAGTCACATACTCGGGTGGCCCCATTTTTTTAAAATTTATATGTAAAATTTTTGAATAATATGCTATTAATCCGGGTAGATCAATTTAAAATATTAAAAGAATTTAGAGTTTAAAATTCTTGTCCGGACAGAGTCATATTTCTGGCTCCGCCACTGTATGGTGCCTATGAAAGTTAATCTCGTGAGACTTTTTTGAGTTATCCTTTGGGAATTGCTGTGGTTAAAAAAAACATTGTGTGAAGTAAAATTTCACAACTACCAATCATGAAAAGAACAAAAACATTGATGAAAGTATGAACATTTGGACCTCCATTTATTAAATACACAGGCGCTTGGATTTTGTTAAAATGGTGTAACTATTTATTTGAAAAGGACGGATTCAAAGGTCAAAAATGAATTAAATCCAAATGCTATTTTCTGATGAAAGGTGTCAGCAAGAACTAATGCACGTGTTTAATGAGGTTCTGTTCGATCAGCTCATTGGCTTCAATATGCCCACCAAATATATATATTTCCCAAGTTGAAATTTATGTCATTTAATTTGAACTAATCTTCAATATGCAACAGATATTTTTGGTTGACTAAGAATTTCATATGCATGAATCATCAATGTACGAGTAATATTATAAATAAACGACATTTATTTCATCTCTGGTCTGATTTCAAGTTTAAATATCATGTCTGGATTATAAATCTGGAAATTCGTTTATAAACATCTTTCGTGTCGAACTAGTGCTGATTGAAATTTTCATGTATCTACTCGATATCAAGTGCAAAGATAGTTGTTACTTATTCTTGCTACTCGATAACAAGTACACACCGCCATTGAGGCTTAAGTAGCACCAAGTGTTTCAAATACTGACATAGGTCTCGTGTTCAAGACCCCAGCCACGGCCAGCAATTATAATTAAAGAAAAATTAATATTAGTATCACAATCCTTTCTAAAAAAAAAAAAAAATGCACACCAAATGTTGTTTCTTGTACTTACAACACAATTTTCATTACATAATAAAAATTATAAAACAAATATTTTTCTTTAGAATTAAAGATCATCAACTTATTTATTCTGAACAAATTACCCGATCAGCCACTGTATGGCCTTCACTTCACTTGTCATTTATACCTAATGAGCTTCGCATGATAAAAGTTCCAACCCAAGAGTATATATACATGATTCGTTACGCAGCTGAAGGGATAAAAATATGTTATCATTATTATTATACTAGTAGTGGTTCAAGAATATTAAGGTGATCCCATGGTCCGTGTGGTCTTTTGATGGAATTTTTTGCCGTGCCCCAAATATGAAAATTGTAATATCTTTATTGAGGAAAAAATCGGTGATATTGATAGTGGAAACAAGATAAGATAGAAGAAATTGATGAGAACATTACTCGAGCTAGAATTTTAAACTCTAGAACCTTTTAATATTTTAAATTGATATACTCGGACTAATAACATATTATTCCAAAATTTACATATAATTTTTTTTAAAAAAAATTAGACCACCCGAGCTTATATATGTATCTGGCTCTGCTGCTGGATGAGAAATGTTGGTTGAAAAAGATATATCCGAGAAGTCGCAAACTCGTTAAGAGAGGAAGCGAATGAAATGAGACGAATGGTGAAATTTAAAAGAAAAATGTTCATTTAGAAAATAATATGAATAAAAAATTATATACAGGATACAAAAATCAAATAATTTTAGAGTTTTGAATAATCTCAAAGTTCAGATCTTCCAACCAAATATTTGAGTCAGTTTCATTCACGAATCGTTGGTTAAATTGATATCCTACAATCAGCCCATATGAAGCAGTCAAAGGTCTCGTACCATTCACATCATCACATACCTCACCTGACAAATTATCCCAAGAAGCCATTACTTGTTACAATTTCCCATTTTTTTACCACAGGGCTTTTCTTTATCCGTGGAACTAGCTAATCTGTTCTTACGAATCTAGCACGCTAGTGTATAGAAGCAATAAACTAAACTGCAAATACTACACAACGTCCTGTAATGGCATGCAAGAAAACCATAATCTATTATCCTAGTTGCCTAGTTCTTGCTCTATAGGAAGAATGATGAGACACACTGTTCTTATACTTTTTAAACAAAGACAATGAGGGTGAAAGTCCTTCAGACATCGTCAGAGGTGTGCTTCGGCGCAGCTGCTGAACTTCTAGATGAAGGCTGTAACGGTGCAGATTTCTTGCTCTCTTCTTTCCAAAGGATTGTAAACTGGAAAATTGAGTTAACAACAGTTAAATTGAAGTATTTGTGGCTCCACATTACCTATATCAAACACACAACGAGCTTTAATCATCAATACTCGCAAGATAGTTCTTGGGACTACGTCTGCGGTCAAAACAAGTTGTATGTTTGATAGATGTTAATGAAAGTAGCTAAAATAAAAGTAAAATCGATAAGAACACACTTTCTACACGCCAAATAGAACATAATAGAAGATTATATGCCATCTGTTTCATGAATTCAGAAACATAAAGATGACAACAATATTTAAGTACGAAGAGTAGCACACTGTTCACATAGAACTTTTTTATACCCACATTTATCAACGCAGGAAACTCGACCAAATGTAGCAATTAGAAAAGCAAAAGAAGTTTTGGCACAAAAAGATTCACTTGTTCATTAGCCCTCCATTTAACGCAATGGCAGTAATATCGCTTCATCCATTGCATGAAGTCCAGGTTGTCCAGCGGCCTCGATCCCTTTGATTAATTTGTTGACCTCAATATGCTGTACACATATCCATACAAACACAAAAGGCAAGGGATGCACTCATTAGACTTCCCCAATAACGAGCAAACGAGAACTAGGAAGAAATCAATAGAAAAAATTTCACAGGAACGAAAAATAGTAAGTATAGATCAGTCAATGAATGATGAAGACACGGAAACTTGTCGGCACCTTAGTGATTTTGAGTTTGTTGAAAACGTCTTGAAGGACGTTATAATTCTGGATCTTCTCGTATTAGTTCTTTACGTCGAAATTGACTTTGTTCATAGGAACCATCCCTGGGTGTGCAGCGTCCATCAGATGACAGCCAATGGCATCTGCGCAAGCCTTATAGAGTTAATCCAAGCAGAATCCATAATTCCAATATTCGTCGCCATTTTTTCTTCCAAGTTTCGACAGTTCGATTTGGTTTGAAAATTTAGAATGGTTAGCGTTTATGTCTGTTTTTGAAATGCAATTGTGCAAGTTGAGCTGGTATTCCTTTTGTCATTCAAAATTATGGGGCCGGATGAATAATTACGGGACTTGGGCTGGGCTCAAAGAATAAATTATATACAATTATCACACAAATCACTGATTTATTCGTAAAATTAAAAACAAATTAGTCAAACATGCAAGCCATTTCCAACATTTGGATCCAAATAATCGTCATAGTGATCTTAATAGTACGATGAAGATGAAATCTTTTCAAGTGCATTAAGGATCTCTTTCATGGATGGCCTCTTTTGTGGGACAGGAGCCACACAATTATACCCTAATTTAAATAATGCCAACAAGGCCTCTTCCTTGCCCTCCAACTCTGCTCGAACCGCCGCGTCAGCCATTTTCAACACTTTTCCCTTGTCTTCCTCTGCTGATGTGGAAGCTCCGATGATTAAACCAGGCCCCATTTCATCGGTTGTCAGGACAACTTTTCCGGTAAGTAATTCTAGCAACACCACACCAAAGGCGAAAACATCCCATTTTGCATTGGGCTTTAGGCTTCGTAGAGATTCAGGCGCTTGATAAGGGGATACACATATGGCACTCGGGCTTGGGCTCGGGGTGGCACCGGAGGCAAAGTCTTGGAAGCTGTCGCGAGAGGCCGTGGATCTTCGGCTACCAAAGTTTCGGGTCGAGCCCCCATTCTTGGAACTATTTTCACCTGACACAAGCCTTTCGAGCCCGAAATCTCCAATCTTGGGCTCCATGTCAGGGCCGAATAGTATATTAGAAGGCTTTAAATTGCCATGGACATGCTTCTTCTCGTGGATGTAGCAAAGCCCACGGGCCACTCCCTTTGCTATCTTAAGACGTGTTTCCCAAGGTAAATGGCTCGGTGAAGAGCCAGCTTTCCCTGAAAATCACAAAACAAAAGTGCACTCTCAAATTAAATTAATTCATAATTATGATAATATTACAGCACCAAAAAAGCCGTTTTCTCATTTACAAATGTTTATGACAAAGCCTCATCAAGTTCAAAATAGGCAATGGAAAATCAACCAAGCATCATCTTAAGCCGAGCCACACTTGGATATCATTGTAGTAGTAAATGGTGGTGGAAGTCCGGCCCCTTTCCATGCAGATGACTGTGACTAATGGACAATTGGCTTTGCAAATGATGGCCGTGGCCCGAGACATACATCGCTTTCGTGCCAAAATGGTCCAAATTGCAAGAGATAAAATACGGTCGAAATGCATTGGTTGGTGACACAGACAACTGAGCCATGAGCATTTAAAACAATGTTCAAGTTTCAACAAACTTTACCGTTCAAATTGCCAGCTTTAATGTTGAGAAAAAATTACGTCCCTTTCCATTCTCACACGTGGATTCATCCATCATTTCTTCTAAATCTCAAACTTTTTTTCTTCTAAAAATAGACAAAATTCAGAGCATGATAGTCGAGGGCACACACTGGCCAAGGCCAGTTTGGGTATCATAGGTCGAGAGAGGGACCGAAACGGGTACTTAGGTCTTTATTTTTTGCCAAACGTGTATACTTACTTTCTTTCCTATTTAATTTAGGTCAAACCCAAATTACTAGCTAGCTATCTTAACAAAATTCTATCGAGCATGCAATCGTGAAACTTAGTTTCATAGGACCACTAGTTGTCTAGTTCTAGCCTGAGTACCTAAATCTCATTATTATATATTATAGTCCAGAATTTATGAGAGAATTAGCTCGAATAATTCTTTAGAGTTACTTTTTAAATATTAATTTATCTTTGCTTTTATCTTTAAAAAGTTAAATAATAGGTCTATTAATCAAGCATTCAAGAAATTAAAGGGATTAAAAAACTTACTGAAACGAGCATTAGCGAGGCTGCCATTGGGGACAAATTCATAGATAACGAGCTTCTCCTCAGCGCCCCAGTAGAACCCTCGAATCCGGACCAAATTCGGGTGCACCAGTTTTGCAATCACCCGAACCTGATTCTGGAAATCTCTGAAACGTTCTACGCCACTCTCGCCGATCCGGCGAACAGCCAATGCGGTGCCGTCTTCGAGGATCGCTTTGTACATTATGCTCGAACCCGACGCCCCCAAAATGTAAGCTGACGCCTTGAGCAAGCTCTCCATTTCCAGTTCTTGATTCCCGTCAAACGTTACCAGCTCCCCTTTTTTCTTCTCTTGGGTTGCATGCATTTCATGATTCTTGTTCAAGTTCGATGCGTGGGAGGAGTCGGAGGATGTTTCCTCGTTTTCCTCGGTGGCGGAGTTTTGTTGTTTCTTCAGACATGGCCATGTTTTCAGCCAGTTGTGTCCTTCCGTGGACGATGCCGAGGATGCCCAGTCGAAGTCCTTTCCCTCTTTTGCCTCATTGTTAGTAGTTTTTGGTTTCTTCAGATGATAGACGTGCAGAAAAACCGCTGCCACGACGCAGATACCCACGACATCTCCGACAACTATTCCCAGAATTGTTGCGATTTTGAGCTTGTTTTCTTTTCTTTGAGGCTGGTTTCCAGCAGCTGCACCTTCACCAACTGAAGGGATGGAGTCAATAAATTGGGGTATGACGGCAATAGCAGGAGGAGATTCAGGTATAGAAGCATTGGGCTGAGTTGCGATGGAAGATGGAAAGGTGCAGGGATTTGATAGTGGCTTACCGCATAATTCTGGGTTACCGGAATATGATTTTGTTTCCTGGTTAAAGAAAAGAAATGATTCAGGAATCGGGCCTGTCAGGTTGTTGAACGAAAAATCAATGGTGGCATTTCCAGGGATTCTGCTAGCAAATTCCGGCGGAATTTCGCCGGAAATTCTGTTAAAAGAAATGTTGAAGTATGCAAGATCACTGCCTCCAAATTCCGGCGGCAAGGACCCGTTGATCAAATTGGAGGACAGATCTAAAGCCTGGACTGAATCAAACCCACCAAGTAGTGAACCAGATAAGTAGTTGTTCTGCAAAAAAACACTAGTCAAATTCTGTAGACTCGTTAAATTCCTTGGCAGGTTCCCTGATAGAGCATTGTCTGAAAGATCAAGAACCCGGAGATTTTTCAGGTTCCCCACAAGCTCTGGCAGCTCACCGGAGACCAAGTTGTTAGAAATATCAAAAATTTGAAGCTCGGTTGCTCGGAAGAGAGTTGAAGGGATGGAACCATTGATTGAATTTCTTGAAAGATTAAGGAATCTAAGGTGCTCTATCCTGCCAAGAGTCGCCGGAATGGAACCCAGGAGCCCGCAACCCGCCAACGACAGGCCCGTAACCCGAAAATAAGCATCCCCCGATCCCGAAGTTCCGCAGGTGACACCATTCCAGGAACATGGCGTGGCATCGTGGTGGTTCCAGTTCTTCATAACACCCAACGGATCATTCAGAATACCGTACTTGAAAGAAAGCAAGAACAGCCCGTCTATGTTGAGCCCATAAGACTGAGCCCGAAGTAGAAATATACATGCTAGAATTCTCCACCGCCATGAATGGAACAAACCGTAGCTTTGGTAGTTCATGATTCTAAACAGTGATCCCACATTTTCGCTGGTTCGGGACAGAAGTTAAGGGGGAGAGAAAGATAGGAAATATAGTAAAAAAAGATTAACTGAGATTTAAGACAGAAAGGGACCATGTGAGGTAAAATTCGATGTCAAAAAAGTACATGTATTAAAGACAACACAAACAGCTCACCAACAACCAAATCTACTTACCAAATATACTCTCCTTGGAATCTTATCATAGAATACATTGAATTTAATTAGCAAGTCTTGCTATGATTTTTTTTAAAAAAAATCACTGGCGGAGTCTCTTTTGGTTCCAATAAAAATCGGAATTATTTTGTAACTTGATGCGATCCAGGCGAAATAGATGAGCAGGGTCGGGTGCTCCACCGGATCGAATCAAGTATTTGTAGTGTTGTTTAGGAAAATGAACAAGGTATATGGCTTCAGTCTTGACCTGCAAACAAGAAGATGAACTCGTGAATGGGCGCCGGAGGGGTGTCCGACGTGACCACTCCGATGCTTAAATCAGCAGGCAAAGAAGAAATTAAGCAATATATATGCGAATATATGTGAACAATACTTTTTAGTTCAAAGAGTCTCTCTCTCTTAAATGAATTTAATACCGGCTATTTATAGGGGAGGAATGGGTAGTTACCTCGATTTCCGTGACATCTACTAAGTCGGTTTACCATCCTAGCTTCTGATGACTTCTCGGACACTCCAAGCCCAAGTTGCTCTGGCAGATTAGATGGCATGTAATGATTATACTCAAGTGTGGCTCACTTGTCGAGGTAACGCTATTTTCGAGGTTGCCAAAGTGGATATGCAACTGGGAAACACTACCCGGTCAGGGGAGAAGCACCCGACCAACTCTATGAGGGCCCGGGTAAATAATAAAGAATTGCGTACAACACCAATCCATCCGGGAAGAGGAGTTATACCATCCGGGAAGAGGAGTTATACCCGGATACTCCTGAAATCGACCCTGACTATGACCCGGATCCTACTAGGGGTATCACCACCCATCCCTAAAATAGTCGGGCTAGAGCTTGACTCGCTGTCCCGATTTGATCCTTTCTGCACTCTTTGCAATTGTGAACAAATATTTAAACAAGGGAACTTTTGGAGTGTCTCGTATTCCATATCCTTGACTCCTCGATGTCTGATAATCACTATTCTCGAGAGAATCGATCGAATACATTAATGAGGATGCTACTGAAAATTGCTCGTTTTTCAAGGTAATGATGAGTCTATACTCTCAATAACTGCACACGTCTCTTCACTTGTACGCACGATTTCCTAAGCGTCCTGCGATCGTCCGATTAAATTTGAATCGAAGGTAGAGATGAACGCTCTACCCTATAAATAGAGACCTGGCTTATCCTTCCATCTTATCAATGCAATGGCAAGCTCAAGCAATTCGAAAGCTCCTGATATGGCGGGGGAATTTATGCGTGCGGCCACAGAGAGACGGAAGACGGATTTGGAAGACGAAGTTTTCCACAAAATACTCCTATTTTGGGAAAAATTGTACGAGCTGGAATCTTCTCAGTACGCAGAAGGGGCTCCTGCTCCTGAGAACGTGGCTCGTATGCAGAAGTATCGTGAACGTCTTTGTGTTGCGGAGTATGTGGACATATTTACTCACCATGGTGTCTACGCACTAATGCTAGAAAAGGAGTTGAAGATCCTGGAAGACATAGCCGGGTCAGATAGCTTTGGCAAGACCGCTACCGGAGATCTCAGCGGTTGGCTGCACAAATGGAGGGTTGTTGTAGAGGATGAACATCTCCGTGTAATTCGTGCTCATTTTTAATAATGAAATGTCCTTTTGTTTTCGTTCTAGCATTTATCAGTTTGTTATGTTGAGATCTCGAGTTTGTAGTTCGAGAGAAAGAATAAACAGGGACCAAGAATCCCCCGGTCTGCTGACGTGGTGCCATAATAATATGAGATTTATTGAAATCCTGCCAAACAAAAACGTTCCGTATTTCGAGGCACCTCCGATTTGACGTTTTGATAACTGTTCAGATCCTTTCGTCTGCTCCGCGCACTTTACGAGGGACATCCTGACCATACACCTGTCCAAATCTGATGGCTATGATCAACTCTTGCCTTTGAATAATAAAGGAGACGCTTCGCATGGCTGAGACTCTTGGATTTCCCCCACATTTAAGGACGTTTGCCTATAAGTAAGAGGGTGAACACAAAAAACAATTTCCCATTTTACCATGTCGAGTTCAGGCGGTTCCAGTGCTTGCAGCAGCACACACGTCTTGGTGACCCCGGCAATGCGTCCTCATCTAGAGGAGCTAAAGAGAGGCATCGAGGAGAGCGTGTGGAGGAAAGTTATGACCGTACGAGATAAGGCCCACGATCTGGATTTTTCCTACCGCAACAGTCTCGTTCTTACTCGAGCACAAAGAGCAAGAGCGAGGAAGTATATCCGAGAATTTGCAGTGGCCCGGATTACAGACCTGGTTAATGACCAGGTTCTACTACACATGATGCTGCGGAAAGAATGGCATGCGCTAACCAAGATAATGCACAATGAAACCTTTGTCAATCTTCGAATCCACGAGCTGACTAACTGGATAACAGAATGGCGAGATTCTGTGTCTGTTGTAATGGATGACATAATTGCTCGCCGCTTCTTTATGTAATGAGAAATTTATTGCTTTTTATTGCTTTATTGCCTCTTTTCCAGAAAATCTATATAAATTTACGTGCGTCGCAACAATAGATGCTCAATCAATCGTAATAATTCGAATTATAAAACTGAAAACGTCTCCGCGATATACCTGTCTGGGAATCTATTCCGGGGTGCGATATCCTTCTTCCTGGACTAAAAACACAATCCCGGGTAATTAAATTTCCGGGCTATCGAACAAGTTGTCGGGGGCCTCGCCTTTTACTTCGCGCATTTTGCTTGTGTACTTCCCTCAAATTTACGTGTTTCCAAGTAAAAACCGGGATTTAAAATCTCCCCGGTTTAACATAACATATAACATATCGAGGCCTCAAACCTCCCGATTTATAAAATAACATGCCGGGGCCTTAAACCTCCCGGGCTCCCAAATAACATGCCGGGGCCTTAAACCCCCCGGGCTACCAAAAACTGGGTAATTCAAAAGGTACCGTGATAGTACGTACCTTTCTTGCTTCAACGGTTATCAACGTTTCGAATTTCGAGGCGTTGATAAGTCTGACACCATAATGATTACGCGTGTCCTTACCGATTCCCAAGGATCATCTCGTCCATCCGATCAGATGCAAATCAAGGGTAGAGATCGAGTCCTTCTCCTTATAAGTAGCGCCTAAATTATTTTGAAAATATCACTTTCAAATTCGAATCTCCGGCGAAGCCCTGCTTAAATTGCTCCTCGAAGCTCTTCCGTGCAAAAAATCACCCACTTCCGAAGCTCCTCTTCAAAACCTGTAAGTTCTCTATTTTTATCATGTCAAACTCTACTTCTTCAACGTCGGGAGCCAATGCGCGAGGCTCTCCTAGCGACGAATCTGCTGCGTTACGCTCCGATGCTTCTCAATCTCCCCCACCCCAACGCTCTGTCACCCAACCTGCTAAGAGACCAGTAGCCTCTTTAATTAAACCATCTTCTTCTAAACCCTCCATTCCTAATTCCTCCCGAACTCTTGCCCAAAGGAAAGGTAAGGGCAAAACTCGGGCCGTGAGCCCTCCTCCTGTCGAGGCCCCTGGATTTCCCTGGTTCTCCTCTTTGAGTAGCACCCTGCGCCCAGGGGCGGATGAAGAACTTAGGACCTGGGGTAGTATTCCTTCCAATCTTTCTATTTTAATACCCGAGTCCTCTGATAGGGCAAAAAACCCCCCTCAAGGGTACACTACTTTTTTCCGGGACCAAATTAAGAATGGTCTTAGATTTCCGATTCACCCCTTTTTCATTGCAGTTGCCAAATTTTTTGGCGTACCCATTAACCAATTTCACCCTAATTCTTTTAGGATAATGGCTGCCACTTATGTCCTCTTTAACATGAATAATTTTCTTATTAACCCCCTCATTCTTCACTATTACTTTTCTTGCCGGTTTGGGGATAATGCCTTTTCCCTGACTGCCCGGCATAACGCTCGCTTCCTTGATGATATTCCCTCTTCTCAAAAAGGGTGGAAAGGAAGATACTTTTTTATTCGACTTCCGGGAGATCTTCCCTGCTTGTCTGGCTTTCTCTCTTCTCTGCCTACACAACCTTCGCTTCCCGGCACCTATAAATTTGAATAACCCTTCATCGTGAGCCAGGATTTGGTGGAAGGGCGCAAATACTCATCTTCCACATTAATTTCTGATGATAATTTGATCACATATGGGTTGAGTCCCCGGGGTGAGGATCCCGAAGATCGCATGATTGATGAGGTGGCGGGCTCGGGCCCTCAACCCGGTAATTCACCCTTCTTTCTTGCCACCCCCTCCCTTGTTCTTTCCTTGATTTACTCAACACTTACTTCTCCTCTGTCCAGATAACTCCGAGATGCAAGCAGCTTTCGCTAAAAGACGGGCAGTCGAAAAGGCGGCCCGGGAAAAGGAACTCGCAACAAACCGGGCAATGGCCGAAGCAGAAAAACAACGTGCTATGGAGGAAACGCCCCGGGGAATCGAAATTACTCGAGAGAATCCTTCCCGGGATGATACTCCTCGGGTAGTGGTTGAGACCTCACAGGAGGCCGAAGATCTGGTTCCTTTTAGTAAAAGGCAAAGGATCTTGGCTGTCGAGCCCGAACTGATTATCTTGGATAATCCTCCTGCAGGTGATCAGGGTCCTTCTGGTTCCCACGAATCCCTTCCTCCTCCGCAGTTCAAGGAAGCCTCCAGCTCCGAATTTCCTTCGACTAACATTTTTTTCGAAGGGCCTACTTCTAGTGGCGCGAAACGCTTTAAGCAGATGCTCAGTCTTTCTGAGGCGGCCTTTCTAAAAAGTGTTCCGGCCTGCAATAGATTTCTGGAAGGATCGAATCGCCTCTATTCCGTAAGTTTTTCTCCTTATTACACTTATATTTTGACACATTCTTTATGACTTTTGCTCTTTGTTTTTGCTCAGGCTGCTCAAATGATAATGTCTGCTTTTGAGGAGGTGGCTGCAGTAGCCACCAAGACAAATAGGCAAGCCCGGGCGGCTCAAGAAATTCATGATCAACTTCGAGAAGATATAGCCCGGGCTACCAAGCTGCATGAGGAGAAAGTCACCGGTCTCCTGGCCTCCCTGGAAATGGCCAACCAGCATTTGGCTTCCGCTCAGCGTGCTCGGGATGAAAGTTTAATCCGAGAAGAGGCCTCTCAAAGGCAGATTGCTTTCTTGGAATCCCGGACCCGCTACCTTGAGGAAGAAGCTACTTGCCAACAACATCGAGTCGTGGCTGCTGAGGATAAGCTTAAATCCTTACAGCTTACTCAAGAGGAATGGAAGACTATTTTCCTTCAATCCTCAGATTTCCAAGCGGCTGTTGAAGATAGATCATACAACTACTTCAAAGTCGGTTTTGAGAAATGCCGGGAACAGTTTGAAGAGGAAAACTTAATCCCGGCTAACAAAGAAGGCTTCCCGGATATTGACAAAGCCATTAACTCCCTTCCTAAAGATGGTGATGCTGACCAAGAGGCTGGGGAGTCCGGGGATCAAACTGCACCTTTAGAGTAGGATTGTTTACCTTCTCTCTTTTTTCTTTGTAATTTCCGGCCTTCGAGCCCTTTAATGAAGAACTTTCTTTTCTTCCTTGTGACTAAATGATATGTGAAATACATATGTATTCCCAGACCCGGTCCTCATGGTCATTTGGGCTTTTTAAGAGCCAAAGTGCGGAGCTTTGGGCCGGGGAGCATGTCCCGGGACTTGGAATGGTCGAGGTGTGTAGCCCCGAGCCAGGGTGTAGTGCCCTGGGCTTTTAAGAACCAAGGTGCGGAGCCTTGGGCCGGGGAGCATGTCCCGGGACTTGGAATGGTCGAGGTGTGTAGCCCCGAGCCAGGGTGTAGTGCCCTGGGCTTTTAAGAACCAAGGTGCGGAGCCTTGGGCCGGGGAGCATGTCCCGGGACTTGGAATGGTCGAGGTGTGTAGCCCCGAGCCAGGGTGTAGTGCCCTGGGCTTTTAAGAACCAAGGTGCGGAGCCTTGGGCCGGGGAGCATGTCCCGGGACTTGGAATGGTCGAGGTGTGTAGCCCCGAGCCAGGGTGTAGTGCCCTGGGCTTTTAAGAACCAAGGTGCGGAGCCTTGGGCCGGGGAGCATGTCCCGGGACTTGGAATGGTCGAGGTGTGTAGCCCCGAGCCAGGGTGTAGTGCCCTGGGCTTTTAAGAACCAAGGTGCGGAGCCTTGGGCCGGGGAGCATGTCCCGGGACTTGGAATGGTCGAGGTGTGTAGCCCCGAGCCAGGGTGTAGTGCCCTGGGCTTTTAAGAACCAAGGTGCGGAGCCTTGGGCCGGGGAGCATGTCCCGGGACTTGGAATGGTCGAGGTGTGTAGCCCCGAGCCAGGGTGTAGTGCCCTGGGCTTTTAAGAACCAAGGTGCGGAGCCTTGGGCCGGGGAGCATGTCCCGGGACTTGGAATGGTCGAGGTGTTTAGCCCCGAGCCAGGGTGTAGTGCCCTGGGCTTTTAAGAACCAAGGTGCGGAGCCTTGGGCCGGGGAGCATGTCCCGGGACTTGGAATGGTCGAGGTGTTTAGCCCCGAGCCAGGGTGTAGTGCCCTGGGCTTTTAAGATTAGTACTCGTCGAACTTAAGATGCAAGAAATAATAGAACACTTCTGAGAAAAATATATCTTCCATTATATCTTCAATCAATACACCCATTTAAGCATAATACTGTTTTAAATTAAATACATTTCAAGGTCTCTTGAGGGAACGCCCTTGTGCATCTTCTAAATAGAAAGATCCCGAACTGACTTTTCGAGTAATCTTGTAAGGTCCTTCCCACCTGGCTTCTAACTTTCCGACTTCCCCAGCAGGATTGGCCTTTTTCATGACGAGATCTCCTATTTGGAAATTTCGGATCCGGACCCTTTTGTTATATGATTTCATAATCCGATTCTTATATGCTTCCATTCGGATGCATGCTCGATCTCTCTTTTCTTCTATCAGATCCAATTCCATAGCCCTGGCCTGATCATTGCTGCTTGGGTAAGCTTCTACCCGAGAAGAAGTCATTCCGATCTCTACGGGAAGGACTGCCTCAGAACCATACACTAAGCCGAAAGGAGTTTCTTGAGTAGGTGCCCGGGGAGTAGTCCGATAAGCCCAGAGAACACTAGGCAATTCTTCCACCCAATCTTTTCCTTTACCTTGTAATCTGGTCTTTAGTGCTTGCACAATGATTCTATTGACAACCTCTGTTTGACCGTTAGCTTGTGGATATGCAACAGAGGTAAAAGATTGAATAATCTTCATTTCCTGGCACCACAACATAATTTCTTTGCCCTGGAATTGTCTGCCATTGTCCGAGATTAGTCTTCTGGGCACCCCAAATCGGCATACAATATTCTTCCACAGAAATTTCAACACTTCCTGCTCGGTAATTCGGGCTAAGGGCTCGGCTTCAACCCACTTGGAAAAGTAATCCACTGCTACTAATAAAAATTTCTTCTGAGCCCGAGCATTTGGGAAGGGACCCACAATATCCATACCCCATTGATCGAAAGGGCAAGATGCCCAGATGGGCTTCATGAGAGTGGCCGGGCTGTGCTTAAAATTTGCGTGATGTTGACAGCTCTGACAAGCTTGAACTATCCGGGTGGCATCTCGGTTAAGAGTTGGCCACCAAAACCCGGCAAGCATGGTTTTTCGAGCTAGAGACATTCCTCCAAGGTGCTCTGCGCAGCATCCTTCATGAATCTCCCGGAGTACATAATCTACCTCCTCTTCAGGTAAGCATTTTAAGAAAGGCCCCTGGAATGATCTTTTATACAAGATTGAGTTTAAGAAAACAAACCTGGAAGCCTGTCTCTTAATCTTCTGGGCTTGACCTCTGTCCTCGGGTAGTGCACCCTTTTCAATAAATCTGATTAAGGGCGTCATCCAAGAGTTTTCTGGATCGGGGGCTCTTCCTTCGTCGGTCGAGAGGATCAAACGGGAGACGTGCAACACTTCTCGGGTACTTACTTCACTTAGGGAGGCAGCCATTTTTGCCAGAATATCCGCCTCGCTGTTCTCCTCTCGGGGTATCTGTTCGATACTCCAATCCGAAAAGCCCTCCGCTCGTGTTTTGATAAGCTGTAAATATTTCAGCATCCTGTCATCTTTGGCTTCGTAGACACCCCTTATCTGCTGAGTGACAAGCTGAGAATCAGAATATATAATTATTCGGGAAGCCCCGACTTCCCGAGCAGCTCGAATTCCAGCTAGCACAGCCTCGTACTCGGCCTCATTATTAGTTACTCGGGAATCAATCCTTATTGCCAATTTGATTTTTTCTCCCGGGGGAGATATCATCACGACTCCTACTCCGCACCCTGCCAGGCTAGACGCCCCATCTACAAAAACTCTCCACACTTCCTCTTCACTGGGCTGGATCATCTCAGACAAGAAGTCTGACAAAGCTTGTGCCTTGATAGCCACTCGTGGTTTATATTCGATATCGTACTCCCCCAATTCCACAGTCCACTTAATCATTCGCCCAGATACCTCAGCATGAGTCATGATTTTACCAAGAGGGCTGTTGGTAAGAACTACTATTTGATGTGATAAGAAGTACGGTCTTAGCTTCCGGGAAGTTACGATTAAAGCCAATGCAATCTTCTCTACCTCTGTATACCGGAGTTCGGGCCCTCTTAGAGCGTGGCTGACGTAATAAATAGGCTTCTGATTAGAGCCTTCCTCTTTGATCAACACTGAACTGACAGCATGCTCTGTAGAGGATAAATATAGGAATAATTTTTCCCCGGGCTCGGGCTTTACTAATACCGGGAGCTCTGCAAGATGGGCTTTCAAGTCCTGGAAGGCTTGTTCACATTTATCGTTCCACCCGAATTGCTGGGCCTTTCTCAAGATTTGAAAGAAAGGATAACTTCGGTGTGCTGATCGGGATATAAATCGAGAAAGGGAAGCAATCCTTCCTGTCAGTTTTTGTACTTCTTTTACAGATTGGGGGGAAGGCATACATAAGACAGACTTCACCTTCTCTGGATTTACCTCAATTCCCCGATCTGTGACCATGAATCCCAAGAATTTGCCACTCTTTACGCCAAAAATACATTTGGCCGGGTTAAGCTTGATCCCATATTGCATGAGGGTGGCAAAAGTTTCCTCCAGATCATCAATAAAAGTAGTGACCTCCCGGGTCTTGCTTAAGATATCATCCACATAGACCTCTACGTTCCGCCCCAGCTGCTTCTCGAATACTTTATCCATAAGACGCTGATAGGTGGCCCCTGCATTTTTCAACCCGAAAGGCATTACAACATAACAAAATGTACCTCCCGAGGTGACGAAACTGGCCTTATCTTGATCTTTTTTGGCCAGGGGAATTTGATGATACCCCTGGTACGCATCCATAAAGCTCAGCAGCTCATAACCAGAAGTGGAATCTACCAGCTGGTCAATCCGGGGCAGTGGATAATGATCTTTGGGGCATGCTTTGTTTAGATCACGAAAATCTACGCACATGCGCCATTTGCCAGTGGATTTAGGTACTAAAACCACATTGGAAAGCCACGTAGGGAATTGAATCTCCCGAATGTGCCCTGCCTTCAGGAGCTCCTTTATTTGTTCGGATATGACCCTGTCCTTTTCAGGACCAAAATGCCTCTTTTTTTGCTTCACGGGTTGAGATCCCGGGATGATGTTCAAATGATGCTCCGATATAAGGGGAGAAATCCCCGTAAGCTCCTGCTGGGACCAGGCAAATACATGAATGTTAGTTTTTAAACACTTAATTAAACTTACCCGGGTGGTCATGCTGAGATCCCGAGCCACCCGGATTTGCTGTCCCGGCCCCACTTCCACCGCCTCCTGCTCTTCTTCTGCCACAAAGTGGATCTCCCCTTCCTCCACTATTCTTTCTCCTGTCCTAACTCTCTTCCCCTCCCTCTTAAATCTGCTCCGATCCGCCCGGACCGCTTCTACATAACACTTTCGAGAAGAGGGTTGATCTCCCCGAACTTCTCCTACCCTTGCTCCCACAGGAAATTTTATTTTCTGGTGGTAGGTAGACGCTACAGCCCTTAACTCATTCATAGCCGGCCTCCCCAGGATAATGTTATATGATGACGGGGAGTTCACCACAGTGAAAGAAGTCATCACTGTTTTCTTTAGATCGTGAGAGCCCAGAGTCAGCGGCAAAATAATCTCCCCCTCTGGATAAACCATGTGTCCGGCGAAACCAAAAAGAGCAGTTTCCACTGTTTCCAGGTGATAGCCCTGTAAATCCATCTGCTCAAAAGCATCTTGGAAAATTACATTCACAGAACTGCCTGAATCTACGAAAACCCGCAGAATGTCATAATTCGCCACCCGGGCTTGGATCACCAAGGCATCGTTGTGGGGTAGATTCACCCCTTTCAGGTCTTCCGGGCCGAAACTGATGACTGCCTCATTGCCCCTCATTCCTTCCACCTCCAAGCACTCTTTCCTACTTCTTGACTTCCTTGCCCGATTGGAGTCTCCGTCAGTAGAGCCTCCGGATATCATTTTAATTGTCCCTACAACGGGAGGTGACTTCTTTCTCTGCTCAGGTTCAGGCCCCCTTCTTCTTCCGGGCTCGGTTCTAGAGTTGTTTCTCACACCTCCTCTCTGAGAACTAGATCCGGGCTGTCGGGATGCCCACGGCGGCACCCTAGACATCTGAGTATTGATAGTGGGCTTTGGGAAGGAAGGCGCAACATAATTTCCCTTTAGAACTTTGCAATCCTCAGTATTATGATAGCCTAATTTGTGAAGCGCACAAAATCCTGTCTTCTCTGGCCGAGCCAGTTGATGATCCGGAGCTAAATCCCTACTACACTCCTGCACCTCCCTCTCTCGGGCAATCTTCAGAGGCACATGATGAGAGAAATGCCCTGGATTGCCCCTCTTCTGTCCCCTCTCCTCGGGTTTGGATACCCGGTCTCCCCTTTCTTTCCTCACTGCTTCCCTCTTCTGTTTCTGGGCTTCCTCCATATTTATGTACTTCTCTGCCCGGGATAACAGGTCCTCAAAATCCCCGGGCACTTTTTTGGTTAGCGATTTAAAGAATTCACCCTCTCTCAGACCCTGGGTGAAGGCAGTAGTCTTGGTCTCGGTGGCACAAGATGGGACGTCTAGAGCCACTCTGTTGAACCTTTTGATGTAAGCCCGCAAACTCTCCTCGGGACTCTGCTTCACCTCAAAAAGACTAAAAGCAGTCTTTTTGTACTTCTTGCTGCTACTGAAATGGTGTAAAAACACCCTCTGGAAATCCTGAAAGGAGTTAATACTCTGGGATGCCAGGCCTTCGAACCACCTCTGAGCTGAATCCACCAACTTCGTTAGGAATACTTTACACTTAATTCGGTCAGTGTAGCAATGCAACATGGCCGTATTTTCAAATCTGGCCAAGTGTTCCTCTGGGTCAGCGTTGCCATCATAATCTTTTACTTTGGCGGACTTGAAATTCCCGGGAAGAGGTTCCCGGACTATGATGTCTGCGAACGGACATCCTCTCAAGATTGTTCGGGCAACGCTTCGTTCTTCCAACTGTCCTTCGAGGACCTTCATCTTCTGCCGTAAATTTGACAATTCCTCTGCCATGGTAGGAGATTTGGATCCGGCGCTGGACTCCTCATCTTCCCCTGTTACTTCTTTTTCCCTCCTCTCCTGTTCTTGCTCCTCTTCATGTCCTTGTTTATCACCCTGTTTATCACCGGGTGGTGTAACAGGTCGAGAGACCTCCTTTCCAGCTGCATATAACGCGACGGCATCAGCCATCATTCTTTTTAACTCCTCAGGGGTCAGGGTAATGTTTGGCCCAGTATTATTGACATTGGCTTGTCTCGAAGTCTGTCCCCCATCCCCCTGGGCATGAGGATCACCCTGATCGGTTCTTCTTGTACGAGCCATATTAACGTCTTGAATTCAGTATATTTCCCACAGACGGCGCCAATGATGCGATCCAGGCGAAATAGATGAGCAGGGTCGGGTGCTCCACCGGATCGAATCAAGTATTTGTAGTGTTGTTTAGGAAAATGAACAAGGTATATGGCTTCAGTCTTGACCTGCAAACAAGAAGATGAACTCGTGAATGGGCGCCGGAGGGGTGTCCGACGTGACCACTCCGATGCTTAAATCAGCAGGCAAAGAAGAAATTAAGCAATATATATGCGAATATATGTGAACAATACTTTTTAGTTCAAAGAGTCTCTCTCCCTTAAATGAATTTAATACCGGCTATTTATAGGGGAGGAATGGGTAGTTACCTCGATTTCCGTGACATCTACTAAGTCGGTTTACCATCCTAGCTTCTGATGACTTCTCGGACACTCCAAGCCCAAGTTGCTCTGGCAGATTAGATGGCATGTAATGATTATACTCAAGTGTGGCTCACTTGTCGAGGTAACGCTATTTTCGAGGTTGCCAAAGTGGATATGCAACTGGGAAACACTACCCGGTCAGGGGAGAAGCACCCGACCAACTCTATGAGGGCCCGGGTAAATAATAAAGAATTGCGTACAACACCAATCCATCCGGGAAGAGGAGTTATACCATCCGGGAAGAGGAGTTATACCCGGATACTCCTGAAATCGACCCTGACTATGACCCGGATCCTACTAAGGGTATCATAACTATTTGATGCATAAATGTTTGAGTTGTACTACAAAATTGCATACCCAAAAGATGGCTGCATATATAGTAATTCATAATTAAGAAGCTCATACATAATAAATATTGGGAGAATAGCATCTTTTCCCAGTAATAGGAGAACTCGAAAACTTGACCCTTGCAGTCTTTGGATATTTTGGGTGTACCGACCCAACAAAAGGGCCCTCATAATGATTATGTTTCATAAAACATCATGTGTCACACAGTACATAAAGATGGATGAGATTGAATTTTGGGATTTGAAAATGATGTAAAATAGTTCAAGAATCAACACTGCAATGTCACAATTTTTGATCGATTCACTGTGACTGAATGTATCTCGTGTACACAATTAAGCTAAGAAATAGCTGGGGTTTTATACTTTGGACCACCGGAAGGTGACCTCTAGTGAAGTTGGATTGGACTTGGAAGCATTTAGTCCTTCACAAACAAGCCACGCGTTTCACCAAATTTGGCTCTTTTTTTTTTCTCTACTATTCTTGAACCCACCACGCCACTCGAAGGAATGGGAGAGACAGAGAGATAAATAATCTGTAGATATTTTTCTAATTCTATGATATTTGCAAATTTTAGTTTGCGTTCGAAAATTTTTAAATTTCGACATTAATTATAGTAGTAAAATTTAGTTATCATCAAAAGTCAGACATCCAATCGCGAGAGTAGATAACATTATATCATGATATCATCAATTACAGTACTAGATAACCAAGAAGGTAAAGTTGAATTATCATTCCAAAACATTGGCAGAGATGTAGATAATCCAAACTTGACCAACTTATGAGCCACCAAATTCGCCTTGCAACTCAAGTGATGAAAACCATCAAATATATTGTCCTGCATCAAGCTTTTGATTAATTAAAACACCTTTCGGACTGAAAATTTCTGTTGGTGCATTCACTTCTCGGACTGCTCCAAACGAATCCGAACACACCAATACATGAGAAAGATCATATTGCTTGCATGATAATACTCCATGCAGCACTGCCGTGAGTTCCCCTCCAAGTTAAGGATGGAACCAGGATTCGGATTCGGAATATTACAACATGTTGCAGCAACAATATGACCAAAGTGATCTCGAATGATAGCGCCTATAGAATATATTCTTTTACTCATTAAAACCCGCATTCACGTCCACTCTAAATTGTTCAATTCTTGTTAACTCCCACCTGGACTGTGTGACATTACCAAAGCTAGCATCCGACAATACAAAAGCATCTTGGGCACTGGAAAATTTAGTGATAAAAGAAGATATCCAATTTATTCGAAAAAACTGATACAAAAAATCTGTTTCATAACACTGAAGAAGTGTTTCAGAATTTTCAGACCTAAAATGCTGCCAACAAGACCTTCATCCAATGTTAAAGCAAATCCTTAAATGGGTTTTTGGAATCATTGGAGTTCAAGAAAGGGTTCCCCACTATTTTAATTTGGTCCACCTTTTTGGATGGACTTTTATGGTAGCTTTATCCACTTTTACGACTATAATAAGATTGATTCCGAAATTAGTTCACCGTCTACATTAAATTAGTCATTAATCGGATCTCGTGCTTATTTATTGTGATTGAAAGAGAAAAACAAGCTATGGTACAATAATTTTCTGTCCTTTTTGAAACTACGCAGGTAATTTTTTGTCCAAATTTACAAAAGTAATTATTATGAACTTTACACACAATTTCAAAAAATAAAGAGTATCTTTAAGATACAAAGTAGCAACTCGCGTTTGGGGTAGCTTCGATGCTATATATGGAGGCAGTGCTTCCACATGGTTTGGATGGACAAATTCATACATATATGTGATTTTAAAAAAATTAGTGGAACTTATGTATGTATAACTAAATTTGAGCATTTGATTCTATCATGTGGGTAGTGCTCCTAAATCAACCCGTTTGAGGCAACAGATCTTACATTGCAGTAAATTATGAGTATCCTTAACAAACTTCAGATCTACTATTCAAAATATGTGACGTGAGGTAGCTGGAAAGGACTCTATTCAAAGGAGATTTATTGCTACCCTCATTCAATGCCAGGACTCGGGAGTAAATGCTATTTCGCCCAACTACTGACGCCATTGGGAGCTGGATCGCGGTTAATAAATAATAAATACATATATATATTTGGGGCACGATTCATTAATTTGTATTAGATTTATTTTTAGTATGAAATGTAATAAAGTAAGTGGGGTGTATTCAATCTAGAGTAGTTATATTATAGGACACTATATCCATATTTTACTTATAAAAAAATATAAACAAAACTTTCTTCTTAAATCGAACAACTCTTCTAAATTGAAAATAATTTCGTGTTAGTTGTTTAATATTATTTGATCAAATTAAAAATAATAATAACACATGCAACGCGTGTGTATTTTTTCTAGTATATATTAAAATTCCATAAATCTGTAGCGCAAATATGCTGGTTTTAATAATGAAACTAATCCTTCCCCACGGCATTAAAATACATTATTTAGCTTACTGAAAAATGTTTAGCAAAACGAAAAGTACAAAACTATGAGGAAATATAAATGATACAAGCTCATATTGTATGCTTAAATATTGATAAATAATTATTATTTAGTAATTAAAGCAACTTATATATAACAAAAACCAAACACACGTCCTACGGTTCACAATATTAACAAGAATAGATCTCTTATAAGACGATCTCACGGATTTTTATCTGTGAGACAGGTCAACCTTACCGATATTCACAATAAAAAGTAATACTCTTAACATAAAAAAATAATATTTTTTATAAATGACCCAAATAAGAATTTCGTCTCACAAATACGACTCGTGAGAGCGTCTCACACAAATTTTTGTCTATTAACAAATATTTCATAAATCACGATGAACACCAGATTTTATGTCACTTTCTTCATACTAATATATTTCTATCAACAAATTCAAGAATTATAATTTTCTATTTCACGGTGGAAGACCCAAATCAAACAAAATCTGGAGTTACATATTCACTAACCATAAAAATTTGAAAGCTACATAAGCTTGTAGAGTGAACCAGTCGAAACGAGTGGAATGAGGGTAGACAACACTTCTTGGATGGTGTTGCCACTTGCCACCCACTCCATATTTTCCATTCCAAAATAATATTTCATCTTCTGTTCCATGTAGATGATTAAATCTGAATTTGCGTGTGAAAACTGAAGATTTAAACTGAGTAAAACAATTGCATGCATATCAAGAGGGTAAGGTAAGTAGCATAATTTGATGTTTAAAAACCTGAAATATGTCCACCAAAACTGTTGTTTGTGGTACATCTAGGCTAGAACAAACACTAAATATTGAGTAAAACAGTAAAGCAAGAGCTATTGTTACAACGCCTGGGCTATTTGGCGTCCATCTATATCAACATATAACTAGTTCAGAACCTACAAGAATGTTCCACTCAGCTAGTGATGATACACATGACAATCAAGTCGGCTGTTGATGATCAATCATCCTTCCTCTTGCTGCCACCTTCAGTGACTTTAGGGCCATCGTACGTCCCAAGGAAGAATGTGCTCTCATTCTTCTGCAGAAACCTGCATCAAATGTGCAAATCCAGGACTAGTTTTCAAGCATTTCTAACAAAAGAATATCGTGGAGTCTCAAAACAAACTATGGTCTAAACTTCCAAGCAAGTCTCGAGAAAGGATAAATTGAACCAATGTACAAAGCATTAATCCATCTTAAATGGTTGTTATGATCCATAAAATCAAGTGGAACTCAAAGCTTACAGCAAATTCAAAAAGATTACGATCTAACTGGGGACAAGAAAAACAAAATGATCTTATCATCATTCTTTATCAACCAATATTTTTAGAAGAATCAGACCAGCGGACAACATCAAAATAAGAAAATAAACAAATCTTATACCTGAGAAATTCAAGTAACTTCTGCTGCAGGCGAATCAAAGTCTCCTCCTCAATACTCATATGTGCCAACAACTCTGGCAACTTCACTGCAAATAAGAGAAGTTACCATGAACATAAAATCACATCAACCAGCACAGAAATTTCACAAGAAGATGTCTAAAAAAAATTCATATCATGAATGTGAACGAAAACTGTGGTATGATGGAATACAACCAGATAAACATACCAAAGAGGCGCAATAAATGTTCAGCACCATATATGCTTGATGGAAAGACACTTTCTGAAATTACATCTCTGTGCTGCTGGTGCTCTTTTTCATACAAAAGAATGACCGGCAACGCTTTATCAAAATAACATCGTAAACCATTAAAAATTTCTCCAACTGCATCAGTCATCCTGAATTTTATGGAAATAAACCACAGTTACAAAATACAAGGATGCAAATTGCAAATATAACAAGAAAGCACAGTGGAGTAACAGACTACTAATCTAAAATGTGAATGAAGTACTGCTCCACCCTGAGAAAACAAGCCTAAAGGTTTTATATTGCACCCCCCATCCCCCAGGATGAGAACAATTAATCATAAACCGAGTTGTTTCTGTTTATGAGAAAGTGGTATATAAGAAACTTACATCACCACCTACTGTCAAATACAAACCAATTAATCATATAACGAGTTGTTTCATTCTATGGGAAAGTGGAAAATTATAAACTTACATGCCATCCTTCTTGGACCTATATTCAAGATATTTTGTGAATACGTCATCAACACAAGGAGATCGTGGGAGTTTCACAAGCTGCCAGAGGAGTAGCACATGAATAAACATTCTTGCTTGCCATTAAACAAGCATAGAGGGTAATGTAACACTTCATAAGCCATGTCTCACCTCAATTTGAAAGGAAAATTTAGTATGCAGATCATAAAAAAATGCAACCTATTCCAATCATCTTCCTTTTCTTTCTTGGGAGGAACAGAATTATTCAGTAGATGTACCTTATCCTGCTGTGTGATAAACTCCCAATCATCAACTAATTTCTTCTTCAGAGTTGGTGGAATTTGGATCTTTATCAGTTTTTCTGCAGCTGGATTGTCCTTCTAACAACAAAAAGCCAACATTTTACCACCAATACAACAGCAGCTTCATGAAACTAACTTCACTGGCTTGGTATAATATATGTGGAATTCAATCAAGGTAAGTAAAGATAATCCAAAAGGCCAAGAATCAGTGTGTTGCCATACACTTCAACACTAACATGTTCCATGAGGGGAATATGGAAGAACTCAACTTTGATAAAGAGAGCAACCAAAATTTGCAAATAAGAATAATCTGAGGAAAAAACACCATAACTCCAGAAATCAGATGGAAAATTACAAATCCCAAACAAAATAATGTCAAGTTGCCCAAAAAAAAAGACTTGCGTGAATGGTCAGGCCTAGAGATTGCGATCATAACATTACTCTGATGCTAGAGTTCTCTAACCCTCTCTTCATCACTTATCATAATGTGACGACATAATAAGTAGTATAGCATAAGCATATGTACTCATCATAAAAAAATAAGTGCCAAAGAAACATACAGACATCTTCATATACACATACAGGCACGTAATCTTGAAAACTAAACTTGAACAATGCCAATGTTAAAATAAAAGCAAACCTCAGTTCCAGAATCAGCCTTTCGTTTCTTTCCTTTCGTAACTGCAAAATCATGGAGAAAACAGGATACTGACCTCGATCAAATGCTCACCAGAAACTAAATTCATTCACATGTCAAAAGAAATTGCACCAATTATTACATCCATTATAGAGCTAAAAATTACTGTAGCCTACTCAATATGCACCAAGTCTCTTTTGCTTTGTTACAGATTCAAAGGATAAATGAAAAAGCTTTACAGCAAGAAGAACTGCTAGATCAAGATAAGCTCGGCTGAAAACCATGATAAAAAACTGAAATTAATGCACTAAACCTCATGAGATCAAAATAATTAGTGTTTTAAAAGGATAAGAAATGTGGCAAGTGGAAATAATCAGAATTTTACAAAAGCTTTGAACAGCATACCGTTGTTCTTTACCTCCTCCTTATCCACTTTACCATCTGCATAATCCATGAAAATAGCTCACTTAGTAATAGAAGAATCATCAGCGGCCAAGAACGAAATGAAAAATATCCTAGCGAAAAAAGGATACCAATTGAACTTTTAGGTTTTGTTTGTGCTGAGCGCCCCGATTTAGTATTCTTGTCCACACCAACTTTCTTATCAAGAGCCTGTTGCTTCAAGATATTTTCTTCATTATATTTCATCAAGCGATCCATGCCTACCCATTCATCCCAACTATAAGCAATATTTGAAGATTTAGTAAGTGATGTATGTTCTGTCCATCTTTTATCATTACAGACTCTGGTGGATCAATGGAAAACATTTGAAGACTAGAGCGGTGCCAGCGTACTTACTTTTTACTCCAACCCTGCAGAAAACAAATATATGTTCATGCATGCCAAGATTGTAAATTATCTCACAAATAAGCCCAAATATAGAACGATTTTAATTGGCATAACGACTAATAAATTTTGTGACATCTGAAGCAGCAGATGCCAAGAAAATCAAATGTCCAGACAGCGGAACATGAAAAAACTGATAATCAGACTTACAAGGTAATGGACAAAATATCTCCATTCATTCTTCCGGAACTCTGCCTTTTGAACCTTCATATGACAAAGAGCAGTGAGTTAATAAAAAAAATGCAAATTCCAGTATAGAAACCCAAGAAGTGATTAAGCCATTCTAACACGCAAAACCAAATAGCAGGCAGATATGACATAACTGAGATTATGCAATATACATGTTTTTCAAAGCTTGTTTCTATCAAAGGAAACAAACTGGCAAACTGCATATACGTAAGTAAACATGAATCTTATAATTCGGGTTATTGCATTCTACACATATCTCCACACATGTATAAACGCAATTATAATCATCCAAAATCCAAATTAGTTCAAGAAAACTAAACAAGTAAAAACATTCTTCGGATTTAAAACCGTAATAAGAACAAAAAAGTTAGGGCATGACATGCCTTGGCTTCGTAGATGCGGGGACCGTGATAGGCAAGAACTTTCTCTCCTTCAGAGAAGAGGCTCTTCGAAGTGGACTCTGTCGGGTCTCCAGAGGAATTCTGGCCGCCGCTCGCCGACTCTTCCTTGGAACTGCTCACCATCTACTCCCCCCAATTTCTCCACGGTTTCTAATTACTCACCTTCACCCTGCCTATTTGAAACAAAATAAAACTCCAGACCGGGGGTTCGCTGGCCTTTCTCTAAAATAAAAAGGACCGGGGTGGTTTTAATTTCGATTATTTGTAGACAAGTATCGTTTGGTTAGTTGTACAAGATAAATAATATTTTTAATAATAAGATACATAAAAATGATATTTAATATAATATTTGATTTGATTGATTAAATTTGAGATAATATGATATTACTGTTTTGTCCTTTTGAAATTATTAATATAATATTTATAATATTATTTATTAAAGGTAATATTGTAATTTCAATTCAATAATTTGCTTGATGTCAGATAAATAATTATTGATGTAAGATAAAAGATTGATAAATGGATAAATAATACGGTGCACTAAACATGAGATTAGATTGGATAAATAATATAGCAAACCAAACGTTAGTCATCCTTAAAAAAGATCAATAACAATATATTTCTAACAATATTAATCAAGATATTGATATTACAAAAACATTGAAGTTTATTTCATGCTCTTAAACATTGTTTACAGTGAAATGTAAAAGTTTATTTCGTAATTTAAAGACAAATTGTGGTATTAGATACTTTTAAAACAATTATTATTAAATAAATTTGTAATAAAAATCTCTATATATAAAAACATAGTTTTTGCCATATTTAAAAAGTTTTCATCAAAAAAAATTTGCTTTTTACTCTATTCATTTATGTTTTATTTTTTGGCGATTTTCGTCTGATTTTGTCCGGAAAATCCAAACTAGCAAGAATCTCATGATTTGAAATTCGAGTTCATCTATGTGGCAAAAAAATTTAGGAGGACTTTTTTCACCTATTCGTCTCAGGTTTCAATTCATCAAACAACACAAAATTAAGAGAGAAAAAATAAATATTAAAATAAAATAAAAACAATTTATCTGTTACTTAGGTATTTAAAAAGACAAGCCTAATTCTGTCTATCGCAAGCCAATACTTACTGAAAACCCTAATCCTACATAAACATTGTAATATTGAGGAAAATTGTAAGACCAGGTTCATGTGAAGGAAATGGTGGTGAAATGCAGATTCAGCTGGCACATAACATCAATTTGGCACCACCTAAGTACGGTATGTCCTATTCCATGTGTGTCTGTCGTTTCCTATCTGTGGCTAAGTTTTTTTTTTTCTTTGTAAAGTGAATAATTTGGTGGTCCCTGAAAAGGTTGAATAATGGCAGTCCATTTCCAATGTTTGAGCTCCATTATTTTTGCATATTTGACTTGGTTAAGAAGGGAACAAAAGAAAAACAAAATTTCTGGAGTTGCATTTGTTTTTTACAATTGTGAAAAGAGGCTGCGCAGTGGAGAACTTGTTGGACAATTTGACTTGGCTGAGAAGGGGACAAAAGAAAAACAAAATTCTCTGGGTTGCGTTTGTCCAAGAAGTTCTCAATTGCGCGCCCTCTTTTCACAATTGCAAAAAACGAATGCAACTCAGAAACAGAAAACATCGTGGTGGGTGCAGATTTTCTAACATAATAAATGCAAAAACAAAGGTAGTTTTCTACTGCACATCTCCATCACGCATCTTCGATCTTTCTTGGAGGATATGAAAATTACGTTTTTGGAGAGATAGGTCTTCTTTAAACTTTTTTTTTGATCGAGGATGTATTCTTTAATTAATTATAGTAGTTGGATGGAATGATATACAATTTCCCTTAAGTTTTGGCAATGGTGTGGAAGCACAAGAATACCTAAGATAAAAAGGTGGAAAATAGTTTTAAACCAATAATATCTATCAATTTTTGTTGTCAGACGAACTTGGATTTTCTGGCCAAAATAGGACGTAAATCTCAAAAAATTAAGCATAAAATTATAAGAACTAAGAATGAAATTTGACTATATATAAGATTAAATTAAGAGAATGACAAATATAACGGATTTAAAAAAAAATTCTGGATAAAATATTTATTAGTATTAATGTATTCATTTACCAAATAAAATATTTAAACAAGTAAGAACTAAATGTTTAATTAAATGTGAAGTTTTTAAATTTTTTTTTTTAATTCAAATTTGATTTGATACCATTCGAAAATTTTATTTAATTATTTACGTTAATTATATCATTTCACTTAGTTTTTGTTACGATATTAGTTTTTACGCTACTTTTATATATATTTAGTTATCATTATTTTATGTTATATTAAATAAAATATAATTTTTTATATAATAGTATGTTTTTTAACTTTTTAAAATAGCGTCGCCAAGAATCTTGATATATTAATTATTCGTAAATTGTTAATATTATTATTACGGTGATCCTTTTTTAGTGAACATCTTTCACCTCATGTCGTTAAGCAAATTAATCACCTTCGACGTTTCAAAATTATTATAAAAAATCTCGATATTCGATAACCACGCCTTTTTTTTCCTTTTCTGTAGAAAGTACATCAATTGCATGAACCAAAATTTTGTTAGTCATCTCTTGTAACATTATGGAACCATACCCAGTTTTATCGATGTTACAAGCTAAAGAATATTAGTTTGTTGGAGTTGATAATATAATTGTCAAAAATTTCACCAGGATTGTGCTTTGTCAACTTTTGATACCCATCCATGTCCATGCCACACATTCCTACCTCGGACGAGCCAAATAATCATTCGGATGTGCAGTTCACCGATGAATTCGCTGGTGGAGTCAGGACTCAGACTTGTTGGTTATGCACGAGGAAGAAGAAAAAAGTGGAATACGAAACAGACGGTCTTTTCTGGGCTCGTTCGATCGAGGAGCTTATTAAGAAATTAGGGCAGACCTTGATATTTAAGTTTGAAGGGATTGAAGCTACGTTATAACCCAGTTGGAAGTCAGTTGCTACTTCCAACGAAAAGAAGGTGAAGACAAGAAACCTTTAGCTGGCTTCGCGCAGAAAGAAGACAGAAATGTTTCACCAAAAATATCCAACGCATAAATTACTCGACAGTTGGAATCCACAAACTTTAGCACAATATTTCCTTTACTCCAGTGACACAATATATAAAAGTTTCTCTATGATACATTAGCTAAAGTGTTCAACTGATAACAATTTATTGCCGCAATAATAAGTAATAAATCATCCATAAATTTCCCATTTTAATACGACGACGCCATTGAAGAGAAGGTAACTTTACATTGAATTTAATTTACAGATGGGTGGCTGCAGCAACTAAAATTTCACTGTTTTTTTCTTTGAAAATTTTTGGGTGATGCATGATATTCTGAATTAGAATCCCCTATCTACAATCGAGAAATGAATAATGAATACAACGGCCAATAAATATTATATATATTATAATAATATTATTATTATTATACAGGAACAAAACAAGCAGTAAAAAAGTCTGGATAAATGAAACTCTCCAAAGAATTGAGAAAAGAACAAACCCAAATCAAAGCCCGTGAACTAGAACTAGAACAAGAACAAGATGCAAGCGCAACCAATCAATACGGCCAACAACTTCTTCATGCTCCACATTTTCTCGGCCCCGCTCTGCATTTCACATTCACGTTACACGTTATTGTACTATCTAGCTAGCTAATATATTGTCCGACCATCGAGTTTCTTGGTAAAATGTTTTAGGCCCACTGTGACTATTCTAATTTTATACTTTCTCCAATATCCCTAAATTCTCAAATGTGATTATGATTAAGTTAATCTATTTTTTTTTCATATAATTAATTCATCAATAAACCAAACCTATCATAGTACTAGAAACGTTTCACAATGTACTTTTAACTGTAACATTAAATAAGTAGACTAAGTTTTGGTGCGAATAATATAGATCCGGGGTTAATAATTAGAGCCTAACTGCATGAGAAACAAAGATTAATTTATTCCCAAAAATTAATTTTTCGACCTTATAGTTTCGAATTACTGAAGATTAAAGTAAATCATTTAAGGTTATCTCTGCAGGGAGCACAAGTTTGTGTGAAGTACTCCGCTACAGGCTACAGTACTACAAGATTATTACTGGAATCGAGTAAACTTATGGGAATAATGTGGCCCATAGTTCCAGATCTGGATGCGTTACGCGTGTGCAAAACTGATTTACAAGCTTGAGTGAAACATGGACAAGGAATTCACAATGACACGTACCTGATCTTTAACAGTAGAAGGAGCAGGGGCAGTTGCCTCGAAGCTAGGTTCGGGAGCTCCGGTTGGTGGCGCAGGTGGGCTGAGCAGCTCAGGAGCGGGAGCAGGGCGCTGTAGTTGGAGTCTGGCTAGGCGGTGCGGAAGCCGGTGCGGGTGAAGGTCCAAGCTCGGGTGCAGGAGATGGAGGCGACTGAACAGGAGCGGCTGTCGGTGGTGAACTCACCGGCTCGAGAGCTGGCGGAAAAGTTGAGACCGTCGGTGGAGAACTTACGGGAGCTACTGCCGGAGGAACTGAAATAGAAGGAGCGACTGGAGCTGCAGTCGGAGTTGGAATGGCAGTTGCGGCTGGTGAAATAGTTGGCGCAGCCGAGGGTGACTGGCCGCCGACGGTAGCCGCTACAACGCAAATGAACGCGAGGAGGAATCCGGTTTTCCGATCCATGGGTTCTTCCTTTGAGAGAGGAGAGAGCAGTGGAGAATCGAAAATGCTGATTATGAATAATTAAATAAATAATATAATAGTGGAAAAGTGAGTGACCGAGTGATATAAATAGAGCAGAATTTTATTTTATTTAATTTTTTATTTTTATTTTTATTTTTTTGGGAACAGGGGCAGAATGTTTTCCAACAATTTTTCCATTTCAAAATTCCATTTTGGTTACTTTAGCATTGGGAAAAAATACCTCAGCTATCATATCAAAAATAGGTTACGAAATTTCATAAATTTTATTATATTGATAGAAGCAATATTTATAAGTTTAAAGTAAAAGAATACTTTTAAATAATGAAATTATGAATAAAGTAAGAAAACGAAGGTAAAAAACTCAAAATGACCAATTTTAAAATATAATCGGATCTATCTAAAGATTATGTAACAATATTGACTTTATTTTTTATTTCTTGCAACAAACATGATATTTTTTCGGGTTTGAACATTATAATAATGACACATATCAAAATATCGATATATATATTAAATTAATAAAAAATATGTGTGAGATGGTTTCACATGTCGTATTTTGTGAGACTGATATCTTATTTGGGTCATCCATGAAAAAATGTTACTTTTATGCTATTAATATTACTTCTTATTGTGAATATCTGTATGGTAGATCTATCTCACATATAAGATTCATGAAACCGTCTCATATACTTACTCTAGCAAATTTTCAGTATAATTGATATGTTCTCAATATATTGATATGGTCCAAATATAATTTTTCTATACCAAAAAATTTGGTTTATATGGTATGACGGGATAATTTTGGTACCGAACCACCTTTAATTTAAACTCGATTAAAATAATAGAGATAACAAAATAAATTTAGAGAGATTCACTATATAAATATAAGAGAAAATTCATCTTAAAAACTATTTTAAGAATTCCAAATAGATGTAAAAAAAATTATCCCAAAACCCAGAGGGATTTCAAATTTTATATGAAACAAATGGATTTTTAAGCATAATTTCATAATTTTTTACTCTCTGATATTTATCATCAGTGCGTAGAATTTTCCATGTAAGTGACTGATTTTTCTTCATAAATCATGTGTAAAAATTCAAATACAATCCGAGCAAAAATAATAATTTTGGAAAATATTTTCTTAATACTTTAACATAAAATAATTTGTGCTCGACTATTACGTCTTAGTTAAAGATTTTTTTTTTGTTATACAGGAAAAATGTTGCTAATTTTTTTAAAAAAATCCTTCATGTCATTTACCAAATGGAAAATATTGTATTGAAATACAATGGATCGAATTATCATTATTACTATTATTATTTATTAAATATATATTATTCGAAGTACACTTTTTATGCGTAGAAATTAATTTTGACAGCCTGAAATTATTTAATAAGAGAAGTGATTAAATGAATATTAACATTTCGCATTTAATAAAACCATAAATTCGCAACGTGAACACCATGTGAAACAAAATAATATTAATCACTAAAACATATTTCATTTGTTTACAGTGTTTCAAAATTGGGTTGGGCCCATATGTAAGAGCAGACTAAACCAGGCTGGGAATGGGCCCATTAAGCATGTGATTAGATTTTGGCCCGCCGTGTCACCCAATGGCCGACTCATGTTTTCATTTATCGTACGTACATTCGTGCCGTTGCAGCGTGCAACTTGATTTTCGAATTTCATATTTATTGTTCTTTCCCACAAATAAATTCTTTTTTTTTTTTTTCACATTCATCCAATGCCAGCTACCCATAGTGTGGAAGTTCCATTTTTTTTAAATTATATACATTTTTTTTTGCCTGAATTTGGAGGGCGTGTAGGCCATGAAGTAAATTTTTGACTGATAATAAGTTTAGGGTTATTAAACATAAAATAATTAAATTATATGTATTGTATGCAGGTATTGTCAACACATATTCACAACATGCAGTATAATATATTAATTTAATACACCAATAAACTTTAATAAGTAGAACACGACAAATTAAAATATTCACGAGTAAATTATTGTGCAATGTCACATGATAAAATAGTCACTAAAAGATTGTAAATAGTTTACAAAAACTAATATTAGTGAAACTTATGAAAACTATCTTCCTCAACAACTCAAGGAAATAAATTGTATCCAAAGTAAACCAAACCCAAAACCACGGAGATAATACTTTATCGCCTGAACCGGAGCCACAAATAACTCTTTGACCAACATTGTATACGAGTGTTATCTTTCAGTGTCTCCAACACGCACAGAAACACAGCAAGCAGTATGAGTCAATCACGCAAACTCTTCACTGAAGTAAATCGTCATTCTTTATGCGAAGATTTACTGCTCTCTGTTTTCTCTACGAAACCCCATGCACGCTTCACTGAAGTATATCGTCATTCTTTATGCGAAGATTTTCTGCTCTCTGTTTTCTCTTTGAAACCCCACGCACGCCCCAACCTTGATATCTTGTGTATATACTCTCTTTGATCTAGAGTTCATTCCACAAAAGATTTCTACATTATATGGAAACAAAATTTTATTATAATATAAACTCTTTTAACACCGTTATATAATATTTAGGGATAAATTTCAATATTAAAACAAATATTTTAGTTTCGGAAGACAAAACGATAAATTATTATATTTCAATATTATTAATGAAAAAATAAAAAATAAGATATTCTTTTAACAATTTTTTTTATTGGAAGTGGATAATCTATTTTATTGACTGAGTTCCATATTAGTAAACAACCGAATGATTTAAATCATACCGAGTATGTTTTATTCGACGTGGGTTCATACGAGACCAAATCATCTGTTATATTTGATTATAAAAATCGTACTATATTTTGCTTAAACAAACCTTATTTTCACATATTATTAAAAATTAAACACATTATTCACTATATAGGAATAAAATACAATTAAATATTGAAATCGATATCCTAAATATGATAAATGATTAAAACTATATTTTGATGATTTTTTTAATTGAAAAATCTACCAATGAAATATTTTACAATTAGTTTGGAATACAAAATACTGCAGAGGATTTTGTCACCATTTATACATGAAGTTTAGGACCTAAGACATTCGTACAGCTGGAACCCAGGGTGAGGGACCAGCAGTCAGGAATGAGACAACACTATGGAGAATCCATCATATTGAGCAAGACAACTTGATACAAGATATTTTAATTTTATATATATATATATCAATTTTGATATCATGCACATCTACCGTGCACACCTTTGTGAGCACCAATGAGGTGTCACTCACCAATTGGATGCATAATTTTTCTATATTTCATCACATCCAATGAGTGAGTGACACATCATTGGTGCTCACAAAAGTAGTGCACGGTAGGTGTGCAGGATATCAAAACTAATATATATATATATATATATATATATATATATATATATATATATATATATATATATATATATATATATATGCTTTCTACGATATTTTAATATTATTCAGTTATCTGAGTTGTGCGTGAGTAGATATATATTTGAGAATAGAACATTCTTATTTCTTATCATCTAACCAAATGTAAATTGGAAGAAACCTTTATTGCTCTACGAGCTTGTAGCCATAATTTATGCAACAAGAACACTACCTGGATTACGAATAATCAGAGCATCTGTTACTCTCGGTATCATAACCCGCATCAACGCCCAATTTGAAATGACTAAGGAGAGGTGGTTTCCATATATGATCTGCATGCTGCTGTAAGTTATGCTCTGGCATATCACTTTTCAAATTAAACTTACGAACAACAGATAATAACAAATAATTCGAAATCATCTTGATTAAACAGATCGTATTTATGAGACAGATCTTTTATTTGGGTCATCCATGAAAAAAATTACTTTTTTATGCTAAGGTTATTATTTTTTATTGTGAATATCGATAAGATTGACTCGTCTCACATATAAAGATTCGTGAGACCGTCTCACAAGAGACCTACTCAGATTACAATACGACTCACATTGATTTTTACAGTTATGATATTATCTCTGTCTATATACAAACCAGATTGATTTAAAAAATCCGTATAACATGCCACGAAATTTGTCTAATTGCATTATAAAACATCAGCTAATAGCCTAATTTTTTGAAAACATAAAAATTATCCTATGTTGCATCAAATACGTACAATGCTCGGTGGAGATGCAACAACGATACAGGCGTTGAACATGCACAATAGCATTAGCGTATATATATATATATAGAAAAATGTACTGTGATCACGGGGTAAGTTTACTTGATGGCGGCTCTGGCCATCTTTGGCTGGATTCTCATGGCATCATAAATGTAGGCTGGTCCATGCTATACATTTATTTATTGACGTACAAAATTTTGTGCTGTGTCCCCTTCCTCTATGCCTATTTGACATATTCGTTGGCCCTGTAGTTCCATATCGGTAAAATTTTCATTTTAGACAAGAAAAGGTCCATGACTTTACTTTCTCACGAAAATAACGTACTAGGGAAAAATTAGAGCTTTAGCGTTTAGGATATGAGATATATTTTTGTTTTTTTACTGAATTGTGGGATAATGATTTTAGTACCGAGAAGATTTCCTTTGGAACACTGAACACAATGGATTCTTCTATGTTATTTGAAAGTCAAATTAATCTTGATTCTGGAACCTATGTCGTTTCAGTTCCAGATCCAGTCCCCCCTTGCTCTGTCACGGATATTAAAAAAAAAGCAAAAACTTATGTGAGACAATTTTATGAGTCGTATTTTGTGAGACAGATCTTTTATTTGGGTCATCTATGAAAAAATATTATTTTTTTATACTAAAAATATTACTTTTTATTGTGAATATCAGTAGTGTTGACTCGTTTCACTGATAAAGATTCGTGAGACCGTCTCACAAGAGACCTACCCTAAAAAGAAAATACATATATACGGAGGACAACAGATCAGAGGTTACTTTTGTATCTTATTCTGGTTGATACCCGAACTTTACTAAATATCTAGCAGACTATTTATTTTAAGTATATAAATTTACAATCAATTGATAAAATAGCACTATTTTTCATGACGTTTCGGATACAAGTTCACAACACCCTGCATAAAAAGAGGTGTGTCAGTTGTAGAGATTTGTTGACTTTATTAGATAAGATACTTTTATGATAAATATGTAACCTTGGTAGAATATGACATATTTCTAAAGATTTTCACATATATTGTACATTTATTTTGCATGAATTTTATAGATATTTATAAACTTTTCATAGAACCCTATATATTTTGTAATTTATGACTGTGATTTTTTCATTAAAATTCTTTGAACTAACTGTTGAACGCGAATAAATTTTATGTATTTAAAAATATTTTTATCTGTCAATATAAATATTCAATATAAAATTTTTACTTATTGATTTAATTTATGAAATATGATAAATAAATCAATACTAAATTTATTATAATTAAACTTCAAATATTCAAATCAATTCTAATATTTATCTAATTAATTGATATTTTTTAAAAAAATAAGCAACAATATTTTTCGATAGTAATATTTAATCAAACTTTAATTTCATTCATTTAAGTAAATTTTTTTTGAAAAAATTTATCAAAATTTTTTATGACATGTCTATAAATAAAAAAATATATATTATTTATACATGAAAATTAAAAATAAGTATATTAAAATATTTGTAATTAGTTTACCTTTATAAAATTTTAATATAATCTAATTATCATTATATATTTGTGTTCTTAAATTTTTAAAAGTATATCAACGTATCAAACACATATTTCACACACACACACACACACACACAACATATATATATATATATATATATATATATATATATATATATATATATATATATATATATATATATATTCAAGTAAATAAAATGTTTTATTCACTATCATATATATAAATTATGAGCAATAATCAAAATTAAAATACAAACTAACCAAAGTTATAAAAAATATTTTTATTTATTAAAAATAATAATGAACCAAGAAAATATTATGTATTTTTTGTTATGTAGCATAATAAATTTTATTAATTCTTTAATAAATATACGTGATTACAACTCAAAAAATAAAATGAACGATATTCGATTCTAAGTTATTGATAACAATAAAACAAATATGTTTTAAAAAATCTAGAGAAAAAGAAAAACATATATGAAAAAAAAAGAACAAATTAATTAGTTTTCGTATTGATATTATTCTTGAAAAATGAAAGCATACGAGTTTATTATATTTCTCAATTAAATGTTCATCCAAATTTTCTCTTGAATCAAAAACATTTTTGTCCTTTTATAGTTGTACCTTAAATTTTAATTCTTGTACTTAAAAATCTATTGACATTTTAAAAACTTCTAGATTTTCTTAGAGTTTTTAAAGATTCCTATTAAAGAAGAGAGCATCTCAAGCCCTATCACCACCCCAAAGTTCCTGCGGAGTCTATGTGGTGCGCCAGGCCCTGCCCCGCCTTTTAATAGGTAAAGGTGGCCGCTGGCTTAGTTCGACCATTTTCACTTCTTTATTGGATGTGCACCCACCTATCTTGAGTTAATAGAGCAATCGAGCATATTGTCGACATTATCAATATCACGTCACTCCATCTCTTAAGAAGAGTACCAATGGTAGGATTCAATCTATGGACCGATTCGAAACCAAAAGAGCAACTAATTTATATAGTAAATCTATGAAACCTGACAACTACACAATTTTTTTATCGAGTCTACCTGAAACTCATAACACACATATAGTTTATATATTTAAAGCCTTGATACACAAACTTGCGACATTTTATGAAAAATCAGAATTCAAGAATTTCCAGTTCAGACACTAGATCGTCTGACTTACCTATTCAAATTGCTCAATCAGAATATGTGCTCAGTGCAGCCAGTACTGATCCTGTTGTTTCGAAAGTTGATGTCACGTCAGGGTAGCCTTTCCATGATGTGTTGACCTTGAGACAAGGATACATCCAACTCTTTACAGAAGATACAAAGTTGATAGGATCTGATTCCAGAATTGCTTCCCAATCCACCTGGACGCCAGCTGGAATACTTCCTGTGAACTCCATATTAGCAGCAAGAAACAAGCCAAGCAACACCACGAATCCGACAACGGCAGATCCTCGAGACAGTGGCGTGAAATTATACCTAAAAAAGGTAGTTCAATATCAACCGTGACAAACCGAAACCCTAAATATTCATAATTCAAATTGCAGTTCTGAGCTTACCAATAATATGTCATTCTTAGAATTGCCTCCCTTACATTCTCAAGGACATCAAAATCTGTTGACCCAAAATTTTCACCACAATACGCATCACAAAGTGCCTGCATATACAAATCCATCAATTCGGGGAAGCCGGAGACTTGATCGGAATTTAGAAGGATTCAATGAGACTAAGCTAGTTTGATGCATAAATGCTTAGCTTAAAAAACCACCTTACTTTATTAAGTTGTGTTTTTAAAAGAAGCGATTTATGTTTAAACAGAAAAAAAAAAGTATTTTGGTTCAAAAAGCTTCTTCATCCACCAAGACCATGAAAGAATATAGGATCAAACGCAACACATTGTCGCAGGCCAAAGAACATGACATACACAGATGCACAAGTATGTAACAGCATCAATGAAGTCAAGTATGATAGTGCGTGAAAAGATGTCACGGAACCTAATCGTTGAATTTGGTGAAAGCACACTGTCCCAAATCCAACCAATGTCCTAAAGGGAGAATTCAATCCGTGTATATGGTGTCGTATGATTTAAGAGAAGACTTATGAAGCAGGTGATGAAAGACTCGAGACAGTGCTTGACAAGCCCCAAGTTCGGAAGAGATACCTCCCACGAAGAAGTCATTTCCACCTCGAAATCATCCCATCTCGCAGGTGTGCAAGGCGTTTTGATGGCAAAGTCAAAACCATTATCGCCCCTGAAGGAAAGAAATAAATCAGCAAACATAACCCTTGGACATTAAGCCAGCACCAAAAAATCAATTAATAAATAAGTCAAAATATATAATCAATCAACAGTAGCCAAAAAGGAGTTGTAACATACGATTTTACTAGGGTGATTCTCGTACCTTCAAGATCCTTCCTGAAATAAGAACACTAGAAATTTAAACACGAGTACTTAAAAAAGTGGACCGCAAAACAAAGGAATACAATAATTAAGGAACATTAAAAGAAAAAGATACCCCTCTACTGCTGTACTTTTACAGCAAGTAGCCAACCAGAAGTCCCCACCCACAGTTCTATAAAGATCTGAACAGGATTCTGCTTTCAGTATCTGCGCATTGCATGTAAAGTGGTCAACGTAAGTAATTAACACATATACAACGCAAATAGTAAAAAAAATGTTCCATAATATCCACAACAATAAACTCGACTCTCCCAATAGTAATTTAGAATGATAAGTGTGATTCCAAATAGAACCATACTAAATCTAAATGTGATCAGTGATCATAAATGCGTCTAAAAAGTAAAATCGGATGGATTTCTCAGCTTCTTGGACCAAAATATTAAATCTCGGTATTGTGTTGCCCGGCTCTTCACCTTACTTAAGGAGTACAACATGCCTATCAAACAAATTTCTAAAAGCCTTAACCCTTCAAAATAAATAACTAAATCAGAAATTACTTTCTAATTTGCAAAAATCAAGAGAACGTTATAATGTCAATGAAAATCAAGAATGAAAAGAACAGTGGATGATAAGTGTCCACGCGAGAACAATATAACTCACTTCTTGCAATTTCTCATCTTCGCGAAGACTTATCATGTGGTCCTTCTTGTCTCGCACATGCTTATTGTTGTTTATCGCTTCTTTAGCAACATTTAACGCTCTGCATATCGCAAACAATGATATTTTTTTCCGGAAAAGAGTTCAATTTAGAAAAAAACAGAAAAAAAGATTATTTTTTCTCCTAAAAGAAATAAATACAAAGCACCAACTTATCAGAAAGAAAGATATATTCTTCACCTTTGAAAATTGGGAAAGTAGCGCACAACTTTGGCTTGCCCGATAGTTAGTGGAGTGTGGGAACCAAATCCAGAATTGAACTCCTCACTAAATCACAAGAATGTTCAAAAATCAGAGTCAACAGCAACCATGGTTTGCTGTGTCAATATGCATACATACACATACATATAAGCATATGTGCAAATTCATGCATATTTAACAATTTAATTTCTCATGATCAGAATTTGTCTCCTAATTAGCTATCACAGAAGCCCTTCATTCTACTCATGACGGATTGGAAAATAACAGATAAATGTGGCCCCGAGCCTGTAATTATTTCGTCTCCAGGGCAAATTAAGAATCTTCAAACCACGAATAAGTACAAACCATAAAAATCACAAGGCCGATACATACACATAGATAGAAAGGCCTTTAAAGTTTGCCATCTTTGATGTAGTAAATAAACTAAAAATTACCTCAACTTGTTAACCCATACAACTGGGTCACATGGTTCAGATATCTGCCTCCATTTGACGGCCAAAGAATAAACATTGTGCCATGACATTGAAGGATGTCCAAATGATCTATCATCAGTTGTGCTATAGGACACTGATGTTTCAGAAAAACTGCTAGTGCTACAACCAGCACCCCCTCTGTTCTGACTAGTATTGGGTTTTTCTTTTCTCCTGACTTTCTTCCCCTGCTTCGAAGTGCCTTTATTTGACTGCTTCCATTCATTTTGAAGCAAACGCCACACTTTTGAAACCTTCTGTGCAATCTCGATAGTAGCGAGTCCTGCCATTCGGTACTGGTGCATTTCATGTATAGATGAATGTTCAGTTAACACAAAGATAAAATTATAGCAGCAACACCAGGTTAAAGAAAAAGGAAATAAAATGGCAAACAGTGACTGGCTTCAATGATTGTTAAGTATGTTGTATAAGCTTGTATTTGTTACAATACCAAGTTGCTGTTGCTTCCTCTCCAAAGTAATGAAAATGCCACAAGAATCACAACCATGTAGAATGTGTGGTAGAAAAACAAAGGATCAAATCATGACTCAATCCACATCACATTGCATGGTCAAGTTCCAATTTAATTGCATTATAGATTATCTTCCCGGTAGTACCCACAGTAAAAGTATGTTGACATATTATACTTTCCCATAGACACAAAACCAGTTGCATGCTGAGCCTAGTTTTGAGTTCCAGAATATATATGTTGTATATATATATCTGTACTTATGTTTGTAGTTCATTTGACAACCCACCCCAGTTCATGAAATAATTCTTGTTAAATAAATGAGTACGCTAGATATCCCTCGTCAGATATAAAACACTAATAATTGCTAATGTGATCCTCAGTAGTCAAATGTCATTCTAGCCGAACGATTAGAAAAAACTAGAAACATGTGCATGGCTTGCGCCACCTTGCAGTGAGGGAATGAGAATCTAACTCACAGGGTATTTATTGAAGGGGAGGAAGGCATATGAGTGACGTACATAAATTGAAGGAAATCATCATGAAATAATTTTTTTCTAAATTGTGCCCAATGTCTGGAAATTTGGTCATATAAGTGAACAAAAGCTTAAGATAATGTAATTTCTCGTGAAAATAAAAATAAAAATAAAAATAAATCGGGCAGTACCATGTTGAAAAATTATATCTTTTTTCTATACCAACTCATTTGAATGTGAATCACCTGACGTCTATTGCGTAGGAATCCTCGGCAATGATACTGAATCTTCTTGCCGATAGAATCTGCACATTGTAGAAGTGTAGCCTTTTGTTTTGTGAGCGCAAATTCTTGCCTTTTCAACTTTCCCTTTCTTAAAGAATCCCGCAAAGGAGGTTGCCTGTACACTTTTTCACAAACATTCTTCGGATGCAGCCTTTTGCACCAATATTCCTGGGAAAAGTAGGGAGGACTATTAATAACGAAACGAGAATACATAACAAATTTTCTGTGCTAAATTGAATACATAACCCTTTTGCAGTCTCATTTAAGAATGAATCCTCTCTCCAGTCAAATGTTTTTAGCTAAATTGAATTGGATAAACATCATTCAACCACAATTCCATCCTCTCCAACCAGAAGCTCGTTCACAACTCACATTCAAACTAATGAACAAAACACATGATCCAACATTTACAGTAAACGAATGCATCCATTTACTAATCACACACAATTTACCACTAAGCATCTCTAACAATGCTTTGCGTGAATTATATAGCTATTTTACTTGCCATGCATATCGGTCTTCTCTTTGGTTCTATGCTAATTCAAAGTTCATTGGTGATACAAAATACTTAGGGGATCCAAGAAAAATATCATGTAAAATGATGTGACTGAAGGAAATAGATATGGAAAGAAAAGGTTATGAATCATACTTTACCTTAAATAGGGGATCTATATCACCATCAAGGTTAAACCAACTAAATTCAGTGTTGTACTTTGAAGCCGTGTATAAAGCAATTTCTTTCTGCAAAAACATAGTAGAAAAGTTGCACGAGGCAATGGTTAGCTCCAATAGTTCTGATGTCTGGATAAGATTCATATATTTCAACAAAGTAATGAAGAAAATGCTTGTCCAAGACCAGCTACCACAATTTATTAGGTCAGTGTCAACAAACTTCACATATTTAGACAATTTTCATGTGGTTATACTCTAAACTTGTAAGATAAACAGTCATAATATACCTCCAGAAACTTCTATATAGACTGAATTCACCAAGAATTCAACACCTTCTGTAAAGGTAAGGATTTGATCACCATATATGAGTACAACTCTAAGGCAGTGACATCAAACAATGTAAAGGTATAACGTCTATTAAACTAGGGCATGAAATTACTAGAGAATTTCGGTTCACTTTTCCATCTTGCCTCTGTAACCTCTGCATATCTCTCTCAGAAACCACCTATTTAATTAAATTCAGCAAAACCCATTACGGTATGAGGAACCAAGATAGGAAAGGACACAGTAAATGCATCTTTGTTTGTCATTTGCAGTAATGCTATCAAACAATTTAAAATTTATAGCTTTATTAGAACCATGGGAAACAATGGATCTTCTGAAATTTTTCAACATCACACAAGTTGCGTCTCTGTGGAACTTATTTACACAAACATTTTATCAACTAAATCTTGTAATAAAAGAAATGACCTGAAGCTTTTTCCAATGATATCACAATGAAAAATAAATCACCTGGTAGAAGGCTAAACACTGGAGCACAAATTTTTCCATTGAATCTAGTTCAATATCTAAAGCCGCATCATAGTCCTTCACCTGCACGATGAAATTCACAAGATGTGAGGCTATAAACTAAAAAAGAATATTTACATATTAACAAAACCACCGAGAAAGTTGAAGTGCAAAATGGAACAGGGAATAGAGAGAAATTCTCATACCGCCTCTTTGAATTCCCCAATGGCATGATAACAAGACGCTCTTAAATAAAGGCATTCAATATTGGAGCTCTCAATGCTCAATCCCGCCGATAATTCCTTAATTGCATTCCTGTAACCATCAATAAGAAAATAGACTTGGAGATCTGTCAAAAATATAATACATGAAAACACTCTGCAAGAGATGGTCATATCAAACCCAAGCACACTATTTAAAAGATACGTAATAATACAAAAACATAAATATATTTAAATTATTGAGATTTATTTAAAAATACGTGAGATAATTAAACACATGAAAACATAAGACATTGGATTGGAAATGAAACAGAACTGACAGGAAATGTACTCAAAGATCGAAGTTACAAAATAACTTAAACAAAAGCTTCAGAATCGCGAGAAAGCATGATCACAAAACAGATTTAATTTTACATCTCGGTTCCAAACACTCGACAGTAATTTACAACAACTGGCACTTCTAGCTTCATACAATTACTATATCAAGAACAGATGCTTCCAAATTTTTTACCTGTGCTCTCCTATCCCGTGGAGTAGTAGCCCACGTAGATGATATGCTTTGGCAAACCTACAGACAAAAATAAAATTTTCAATATGCTTCATCTACATATATGAATCAAATCTATTTATATTCAACCCCCTCAAGCTTATGAGACTCTTTTCCACTATCAAAGCTGGGAAACGTGCAACTAGGCTCGTTAAAACACTGATGAAAGATTAATTGTTGAAAGATAGTGGCCAGATGGACAGCATCTAGAAAGAAATTCAACAGAAATGCACAAATTTTATCCCAGGATAAATATTTAATTAAATACCCGTAACAGAAATCCATACGGGGAGCACTAGATGAGATAACAAAAATGGAAAAACATAGTGACAAAATTCGAAACAAGTAACATAATGGAAAGAAGTAAATTCAGAACATAATTTACCAAGTAATTGTTTTACCTCAATGCGTAGTATTCAGTCACTCAAACACCTTATCAATCATTCGGCACTCATATTGGAAAACACTAGATATAAGCATGGAAACTAAAACATTATACAAATTGTGTACCTGCCATCAATTTGAAGAATATCGTGAAGGCACTGTAGAGCCTTTTCTGAATCCGCCATGTCTTGATAAAACTGTCAAAAAATTCAAAACATCAACTAGAATTACTGTTCATCTGATTTGATCAGATAACAGGTAGGAAATCTATGTGCTCTCACAAACTTCCGTAACTAAAAGGATTAAGTGTCACAAGCAAGTTGCAATTTACACAAATTGAGATATCATTCTAACAAATATTGAAACAACAAACTGTGATGGATTGTAAATATGGATTGATTTTTCCAGAAAATCACCATGTTCCTTCATTCATAGCAAAGGAACAAGTTGAAAGGCTGTTGTGGATCATCACAGGGTGAAATAAATGGGTTATGGAAGTATGAAAGATAATTGGTGTCTGACTAGTTAGCCTATGTTAAGGAAGATGGGTTAGTCTTAGATGCTTAGAGATGTCTCTGAATGAAAATGTTTTCATTATAATTTAACAATGCTCCCACATGAGGCATGTAAAAAATTTTAGTTTACCATATGAGGCATGTAACAAATTTTAGTTTACCACATGCATTATCATTATAGTTTCCAAAATTCAGAAACACAGATGAAAAGGAAGCATTGAGTTTGTTTTCCATTATTTGCTCTCTACTACTTGCAGAAAAATTAAGATATTTATTTGGTTTCTAAGGGTATGCTGCATGCCTATAAGTTGTGAATCATTCTTTGCAGGAGAAAAAGGTAAGAACTTGTATACAACTATGCATGCACTCAATAATACCTGTGTAAGATGAGTCCAAGCCTCAAGGAAATTTTGATCGATTTGGATTGCTTTCAGGTGTGCCTCTTCAGCTCTTTTATATTCACCAAGCGAGGATAGAGACAAACCCTATAAAACAAACCAAACACAATTTACCTCTACACTTTTTGTGTAAGCCATTAACTTTGCTCAACATAAGTAACTGAAGCTTAGTTGTTGTGGACTGACCAAGTAAGTGTACGCAGATTTGTTATCTGAGTCAACATTTACACATGCAGTTAAGTCTTTAACAGCAGCTTCGTAATCCTTAAATTTAAAATTCACAATACCTGCAAGTTTTTATATTAACATGATTATTTCTGTAGTGCCTAACAAAGTAACAAGAAATTTAAAGGGGGAAAACAAAAGAAGGAAGGAGCCTTCATCTTTCATGACAAGCACAACATGCAACAAACAAGTCTAGATGCTGGAGTCCTAACGATGTTAAAGCAGACATCATCTGCTTGGCCAACATGAAATAATATCTCATATATCTGTTATTTGAATAGAATCAATAAACCACCTTTGCTCAGACTAGAAGAGATAGCCAAGAACGCGGGTTATCTTTATTTAATTTGAAATACTATGATCTTTAAGAACATGATAAAGGCTGAGGTAATATGGATCAAATCATAAAAAAACAGCATATATTATTGAGTTATCGTAAGTACCCCTTTCATGCAATATGTCCACCGAGTTTGGCTCAAATTCCAGAGCTTTCGTCAAGTCAGCAATTGCCTGACACCAAGAAATAATGGGAAGGTTAATGCCTACGAAAATAAGCGAAAAAAGACACCCACAGAATGTGCTTGCATAAGCACTAGTTTGTGATATCTCCACATGGATCCAGTGAATCATAAACTAAATATCAGTGCAACTCTCATGTAATACGCTGATATTTATGGTAACAAAATTTCAACACTGCTGGCCGGCCCCCCACCCCCAACCAATGCCTCACCACAAACCATCTCTATATCTTCAATTCAATCTCTACTGAATGGCATCCTCTGCTCTCCTTAAACTACCATGGACAACAACATTATGACAATCCAAGTTGATTGTAAAAATATAATCTTCTTAAGCAACTCGTTGTTGAAAATAACCTCACCAAGGTCAATCTCAATTATTATTTTCTAAAACCAATTTTCTAAAATATGTTTGGTTTGTTCTTTAAAACCAATTCTCATCTTTAGAAACAACGACAACGCCATTTTATTTTCATATTATTTTCTAAAAACTCATTTTCAGATCTCCCAACAAACCATTACTTTTAATTCATGTTTTCATATTTCCTAAAAAAAACAATGTTGTTATATTATATTATATGAAATTATACAATTTAGGCCTAAAAAAATCCACATACCATTAAAAGATCAGTTACCAAACAAATGTTTATATGATTTGACAACTATAAGTTTTTTGTGAAAAAAAAAATCAAAACCGAACGTACACTTCATTTCCTAATATTTTTCAAAAAATCATTTCTCAAAACAGCTAACTGGAAGCAGCGAAAACAAAGCCAAACATTAACACCCTTAATCGCTTCCTGGAGAAAGAAGCGATAAAAAAAATTGTGGACATCTACTGAGAATGACAAATTAACATACTGCTACAAATTTTATAGTTAGTTAGAGAAGTCATGACATATAACATATGTAGAAAGTCAATTATCACTATGATTAGAGTATCAAAGCATAATAGTGAAATTAATGATTGTTCAATGAAGTTATCAAATGATAAAAACAGAGGACAATGTTGAAACCTCAGGTATCCAGAATGGGGGCTGTTTGCTGCTTCTTGAATATGTAGAACATACAGTTTTTCACACAATGAATGCTGCAAATTGCTTTGATTGAAATTTTATAGAGGGTTTGACGGAGAAAGTTAAATTTGATCGAACCGGCGGTCTTTATCAATAAAGATTGGAAGGAAAGGAAAACCAGCTTTCTCAGTCACAGAAGAACACACACAACCAATTTCAGAGGAACTACATCAAAGGAAATTTAACTAACAAAAATTCCTTTCAAAAAGATGTATTCAAAATAAGAGAAAGTGATTCTACCTCAGCAGATTCTCCCAAGGCCGCTCGGGCTTGCCCTCTACGTTTCCAAGCCTCGCCAGCTAATGAGTTTGATTGTATTGCCTATTCAAAACAACCATGTTATTCCAACTTTAAAGACTAAGTTTTACCCGAATACTGGATTTGTAGAAACATACCTTTGTAAAATCAGCAATAGCAGTATGTAATTCTCGTTGAAAAGCGTAAGCTGTTCCCCTTCCAATTAGTGCCTCAGGGTAATCAGGATCTTCCTGTAGTATCTGAAACATGAAGCAAAACATGAATGCCTGAGAAACAACCATCGCGGCAAACATTATTTTTGCCTTCCAACCGCAAAACATGGAGAGACATTGAGTTTCTGAATTGTATGACAAATTTGAAAACAGGAAAGAAAGAAAAAAAATTATCGACCTTGTCAAAAATAGATATAGCATGATCATAATTTCCATCATTAACCTGCAAAAATATAGAAAACATCATAACTTACAGGGTAACAAAAAATTCACAATATCCTTCGACGAGTAGAACACAACAGCAATCTTGAAACATGCTGAATCATTTAATTAACAAAGCACCAGCTTCAAAATTGTTTGTTCCCCCAGTCTCAAATAAACCATTAGAACTCTGGCTCTAGGTGTCTTTTGAAGGTAAATGGCCCACTTATCATGACATAGATAAAGTTATTCGATTTCTTAGAAAAGTGATGATGGGCTAAAAAATCACCTAATTGATGAAACAGCAGCAGTAGGATATAACACAAAATCACATGTTCACTAATTACTTTTTGGCACATCACAACCTCAAAGACAAAAGTACCAGGATTCATGTTGTTTTTCCTTCACATAGTATGAAACATCCGAAAAGAAAATTGCATTATCCTCAAAAAAAATTTAGAACATTAATTTTCCAGTCAAAAGTAACTTCCATCAGTCACGCATATTCCGAACCCTCACTGTCATTTTATTGAATACATACAAAGTCAAATTGCACCAAAATGAAAAATGGGGCATACATGAAAGTTATGAAAGGTAAAAACAAAACGGATTATCTACTTAATAACAAGGAAAAATTAAACAAAATTAACATCAAACTAATTCTGAAACATTGAAAGCCAAAAATCGCTAATTCAAGTTACGATTACTGACCAGAAATGGCTCTATTTTACTTATCATAATACCAATAAATCGGTGGAAATTACCTGCGCAATGCCCCTTGATAATCTAAAATCTACATTTATTGACTTATTCTTTGATATCCGCGCAACACAGAACTTTTTGCTCCTTTTGTCCTCGTCAAGCAATTCATGATGTATGTCGGATATATTAATCGATGAACTGCAGCTATCAGACAAATCAATAGAATCATTAGAAAGCACTGAAGAATCAACGCATGATTCGGCTGAATCACTCAACCCAGACTGTCCTGCAAACTTGTCGTATATTCCATTACTCTTGTTAGACATCCCATTAGTCTTGTCACACATCCCATTAGTTTTTCTTTCTTGACTCTCTTGATTTTTGGTTGATGGTCTGTCAAGCACTTTAATTCCATTGACAGTAAGACCTGACTGGTTTTTCACTCTGTCATTGACCTCCCATTGATCACTTGACTTGCTGAATGGTTCAAGTTTTCCATTTGACCCGACATGGCTGTCGGATACTTCGCTTGATTCCATTGAAATAATAGATTCAGATGCCTGGAATGACGAACCAGCTGACTCCATCTCATGGTTTGAAAAGGTAGAACTAGAACTTTGTTTTGCAATTCTCACGAGATCTTCCAACTCCAAAAGTTGTTTTAGATCTGCAGACTGAGAAGCAGAATACTCATAACCTTGCTCCCACACTGAAAGAGCTTCCTCTTTCTTTCCCAGAGCAGAAAATGCGTGACCTGGAACTCAAAGAATTCAGATCAGGTTAAGGAAATGAACGCTCAATTTTCAATATAAAGTCACGTCGAACAAAACAATAAAATAAACTTTTAAATTTAATAATTGACTAATAAAATTGATCGAGTGACAGCTAAAGTTTTTTTGATTTGGAAAAATCACTAGCCCCATCATACAGTTATGGCAATCATAGGAGAGAACTTCGCCTAAAGAATGCACAACATTCATCTTTTCCATAACCTACATTTATAACTCTATACCTGTATTCAAAGAATGCAATGAGACATATAATAAAAGGAAGGTTCACCAATTTAAAATCTTTAAAAAATTGTGTTGTATCCAACAAGTACGATCTATGCTTAGTTTACATTACATTTGGCAGTGAAAATCATGTTTTATTATGTGTAATCCAATTTTAAACCAAAACCAATAAACTACAAAGACCTGCCAACATTTTGCCTCAATAATTATGCATGCTCACTTTGCAACATTTAACACAAATGATACACCTTGAAGATAACTACCCTAGCATAAATTCTTTATATTTCTGCATATCGCGCACGTATTAGCAAAAAGTTGACCAAAACTAACTCACATTTTAAGGCACTCAGTGAACCTCACCAAACACTAAGCAGAGACACTGAAAAATACCATTTCAAATTCCATGCTTGACCCTAGTATATTTTTTTAATGAAATCTGATCCCATTGTTTCCCATCAACCAAAGTGAACTCATTAAAAATGTCGATAAATGATAGAAAGATTACCTTTTAGTATATAGGCTTGGATAAGCGCAGGATCAAGCTTTAATGCCTTATCGCAATCCTTTATCGCATGCTTATGCAACTCCAATTGGCTATAGCAAAATGCTCGATTGCTGAACTCACATCATCACCACAATGAAAACATAAAAAGTATATCAAATTGAGTAGAACAATTTCCGAAGCTCCAATCAGCTAAAACCGAATGCTCAATTGCTGAATTCAACATCAGTACATCACAACAGAATTTATTTTTTATTAAAAAAAACAAGTGCTCCAGAGTTAGCACTAAAATAGCAAGTCTCCTTGGCTACAACAAAAGCGCTTGACCACTGAACTAAAAATCATTACAACAAAAGCCCAAAAATCAAATTCAACACATCATTTCACAAAACCCAACCATCCGGAGTTAGTTTAGGTAGCATGACTAATTAGCTAGAGCAAAACGCTCGATTGCCGAAAGCCACACATCATAACCAAAAACCAAAATAATAGATCACTGCACGAAATCCCATTATTTAAGAACCAACAATTAAATAGCAAAACAAATCCAAAATCAAAATTACCAGAGGTCCTGGATAACGCAGGAGTGAGCAAGGAGAGAATCGAGAACGCGGATTGCCTTTGACCAATCCTTCGAGCAGCACAGCTTAGCAAGCTCAATCCGCTCCGCCGCCGCGGCCGTCGCCATTGGCAGCAAAATCTGGATTAAATAGGAATGAATAGATCAGATGAGGTTGTATGTAATAGTTTCGTTCTTTGCTCGTGTTTGGGGAGAGACTGAGAAATGAGGGGCAGATATGGAAAACTGGAATAAGAAGTACCACGGGCTGCCGGAACAAGGAGATTTTGACAAATATCACTCATAGAAAGGAAGGACGTCATGGTAATTTCAATTAACGCGGTCAGACACTAGACTGCCCAGCCCGCACGAAAAAGCCCGTGATAAAAAGTTGTCAACAGGCCCAGTCCGATCGAAATAATTTCAAAATATAAATTAATAAATGGTAACTTATGATTAAAAAAATTCTTAAATAATGTTAATTTTGACCTTATCTCTTATTTAGGTCTACATATCACTTGACATATTAAATATGGATTTTTAAGTTATTTTAAATATGCAAAGCCACGAAAACACCACAAACACGACCTTTTGAAGTAGAACGTGGATATACATACATTTTTATTGTAACTTGTAGGATAATTGTAATGGGTGAAGTAAAACTTTGCTTTATTTGATTTTGTTGGGGATCGAGGAAGAGTTTAGAAGGGGTGGATGAACTCTTTTCAATTTCTTCTTTTCTTTCTCGGATAAAGAAGGTGTTAAATCATGTTAGGGACAGTAGATTATGGAAGTTCGAAGATAAAGTCTTCTATGTCTCCCCTTCTTCTGTTTCCAGAAGATATCACTAAAGACTTTGAATTTTACAGTACAACTCTTGTACACACCCACTTCAGTAGGGCTTATCCTTTGCCTACTGAAACTCTTAGTTACTCAACACAGTGAAAATACGATACAATAAAGTTTTGAAAAGACTATTTTCAGATTACAAACTCTTCTTGGTAAAATATGAGTGCAGTGAATAATTGTGAAGAGCGCAAGAAACAGTAGCACAAAATGATCTCAATAGATCAGATATCTGCTATGAAGAAATAAAATATGATATATTTTGGTCACAAGAAGTCCAAATTATTTGAAATTTGGATATAACATAGAAAGATAAAAAATATAGAAGTTTCATGTTTTGAGTTTTGGAAATTTGATCATTTGACTGGTCCAAATAGATATATCGATGTTAAAATGTTAAATATTTATATATTATATTATTTTATTTTATTAATATAATATAATATTAAAAAATTAATATTTTTAAAAATTTTGAGGACTTACAGAGGAAATAGAAAATAATAAGGTTTTCGATTTTAATTTTCGATCTTGCGACTTATTGATTTGTCCAATCGATAAATCAATTTCAGTTTTGGGATCGTTGATACGAGATCTTCAATTTGAGCTATAAATTTTAGTTTTGATGATTTTTGTAATTCGTCGATTTCTAGAATAAATTTGATAAATTATTAAATCATATATAAATTGAAGAATGTTGAGTTGTGTATGATTTTAACGAAGAAGAGAATATTACAGTGATGTTATTTTGAATTATTCTCAATTATTATAATTAGAGATTTAATCGTTGGATTGAAACTAGATAGTTATTTGTCAGTTGTTATTAATTATGATTATATATTCGGAGTCTACGAAGTATATGCTACATGTTGATATAAAGTTTTCGTAATTTAACGGATGTTGTAAAATAGCCTATTATTTGAAATCAATTTATTATGGTGTATTTGATGTTAGTATTGATAACTAAATATATATATTAATTGTTGAACGATGAAGATGTATAATCGAGTTTTATATTCTATTGAATAGATTATTATAGGGTCATTTGATGTTATGCATTGAGCCTGTTATGATTATGTTGATACGGTGACAATGATTTGATATTATTGTTGAATTATTTAGATACATTGCACGTTCCGGGATCAAAGAAATAGTCAGATTTTATATATACTCGATTATCAGGTACGTGTTGACGTACGATCATATGTTGTTATTGTTTAGTGTTGATAAATACTATTGTGTTGAACGATGGTAAATCACCGGAAATAGGTGATTTTATATTATATTTGTTGTTGCTTATTATTGTTGATGTTATTGGCTATCGTTTATTGGGAGACATCTCGTTGATATTGTTCGATCAACGATATTGTTGTCGCCGGAGTAGGAGTGCGGTTCGATCGTTGATATTGTTGTCATTGGAGTTAGGGTGCGAATCGCTGATGTTGTTATTACGGTAGTATGAGAGTGATGTCGTTGATGGTTTGATTGTCTTTCTGTTATGATTTCAGTTATATTTTATGTTTTTATTAATATAACTGTTATATATTACGATGATGATTGTTGTATATGTTCACCTTTTGGAGGTTGTTTATGTTGAACAGGACTATACCGTGAGACAATATTGACGTGAAAGATTAGGTGTGTCTAGTCAAACAGTCATGTAGCTGATAGTGTATAGAGACAATATAGCTTATTGTCTTATTTGAGTTATGCGTGTATTTATTAGTCATGTAGCTGATAGTGTATAGAGACAATATAGCTTATTGTCTTATTTGAGTTATGCGTGTATTTATTATACTGTTTCTGCTACATTGATGTAGATAATGTGGTGATTGCACTATTTTTTCGTATATACATTATATGATTACGTTGTTGAAAAGAAAATTTTTATGCATATGATGTCACATACGTGGAGATGTTTTGAGCGCCACAATTGTGTACGTATAATCTCATCCCTAGCATTTTCATAGCCAAGAACCTCAGGCAAAAATAAATGAATAGACGATGAAGGCCATTTAAAATGAAAATCATTTCGCTCAAAATCTAAAATATTCTTTTTATTTACCCTTAATTAATTACACATAAAAATATATATTTGACTATGAAAAGTAATAATCAAATTTGATAAAAAATTGTGTGAGACGGTCTCACGGGTCGTATTTTGTGAGGCATATATCTTATTTGAATCATCATTAAAAATATTATTTTTTATGCTAAGAGTCATACTTTTATTGTGAATATTGATAGTGTTGCCCCGTTTCACAGATAAAAATTCATAAAACCTTTCTACAAAAGATCTGCTCATCAAATTTTAACAAAATATCATTCTCTTGTCACGCACACGTAATGTGTGGTCCACTTCTTAAATTTGATAAACGTAGTAATTTATGTTGTGTAGTAATTTTATGTTGTGTATTATCATGATTTGATTAAGAAATTTGAAATTTTGAATTTACAATTTTAAATGTTTTAAGTTTATTTTTTATGCATCAAACATGAAATTCACTCTCAATAATTTACACATTTATATTATACTATATACTATTAATAAAACAAGATAATTGAATGGTAGTCACATTTGGTGTAGTCTTTTTCTTAATTCCAAAAATGTCATTTTACAATAATTAACAATAATGACTGATTTTATATTCATGTAAAATAGATAAACTCCACTCGTATTCATCCATTTAAAATACAAACTTACTATTATTTATAAATTAATTATTAATAATAAATATATATATATATATATGTGTATAACACTAGATAAAAAAGAATACAACCGAATTACATGTCCAAAACCATATGCAAACAAAACAACACACAAAAGAGTCAAAAGCCATCAAGCCGCAATGTCATATCTAATATGCCTGAGAAGCACCGGAGTGACGACATCCGGCGAGCTCAACTGCGGCAAATGACCATCGGTTGACATAACCTCGACGATCGATTTACCACCAAGGTTTTGGTGGAGGTACTCGGAAACCACTACCGGCACAGCCAAGTCATTCATGCTCTGTATCACGTGACACGGGACTACGACGTGGCCTAGATATGGTCTCATGTCGCTTTGAAATATTGTCTGTGCTACGCTTAAGGCTATGTCGGGTCTCATGTTGAACAAGGTTCGACTAAATTCTTGAACAGCGACACCTTCCATGTCTCCTCCGACGGCCAAGGGCGCGAATCCAGAACACCATGCGTTGTAGTTTGATCTCATGGCATTGAATAGTTGCTGGAGATCGTCTTCTTCGAATCCTCCATAGTAATCCACGTCGTTCAGATACCTGGGAGAGGCAGAAATGGCCACAATCTTGGAGAAAAGATGAGGATGCGTAATTGACGCGATGGCCCCAATCATCGCCGAGACAGAATGGCCAACAAATATAGACGACTGTACCTGAAGCTCCTCCAGTATCGCGATCAAATCGCGCGCGTACCCCTCCAGGCTCGAGTACCTCTCGAAATCAAAGTAATCCGGATTCGTCGTCCCGGCTCCCATGTTGTCGTAGAGCACCACGCGATAATCCTCGACGAGGTGCGGCAGGAGGTGCTTCCACACAGATTGGTCGGTGCCGAATCCGTGGCCAAGGACTATAGTCTGCAGCTCGCCGGAGCCTAGTACCCGCACGTTGTGGACTTCTTCGGCGATTCCCATTTCGAAATTCGATGGTGATCGGTGGTTGGTATATCGGGTTTGGCGTGGGAAATGCGTGGACTTGCGGGTGTTGTAGGCTGAGATTGGGACACGGGCACGAGAGTCTGGACAGTGACAGAGATGAACAGAAACCACCACATGAATTTTCGGATAAGGTTTCTGATTAAGTCATTAAATTACTGTCTCGTTTTAAAAGAGAGTTTTGGTGATAAACTAGTAACAGCGACACCAAATCTGGTTTTATTTGCAAGTAATTGTAAATTACACAAATTCGCAAAACTGAGTAACTTGATTTTATTATTCTTCCCGCATGTTCATAATTTGGATGGGTGTACGAAGTTTTATTACATAAACAGATGATATTGAAAACTAATACCATTTGCTTTAATTTGAAGAAAGCTGGGCCAAAATAAATCCAGCATTGGCAAGGAATCCTGATAATATTTTCTGGTCCTATGAGTTAAGGATTTAAGCGCCGTATTGCAACAATGCGAATTCAGGAAGTAATTCCAATCTTCATGAGATATCGCTAGCAACTCGATGATAGTTAACCAGTATGAAATCTTGATATGCAAATTTAAAAAGATTACACAAAACGAAATTTTTCTCAAACATAATATATAGATAGGAACAAGGCTGACGAAGACTCTTTCTGTGTCTTTTTTTGGTGGTAAAAACTTGGGTGAGACGGTTCGTACGAGTCATATTTGTGAGACGGATCTTTTATTTGGATCATCAATGAAAAAGTATTACTTTGCTAATTGTATTACTTTTTATTGTGAATATGATTAAGGTTGACCCGTCTCACAGATTAAGATCCGTCTAAGACGGTCTCACATGAGACACACTCTTTTTTGGTTTATCTCTCCAAATAAAATTATGTTTTAATTAAATTTTTTAAAATAAATTAATTAATCTATTGAAGTATCCATATAACTCGATTTTGATCTTACCAACATAAATCCCGACTCCCCTTACTGTTGGTGAATAATAAGCTCGATATTTGATATTTCAATATGATCTAAGGCTACACTTCTCATTTGGAATGTTTGAAGAATAAAGACTATGCATTGAGTAAATTTCGGGTCAATGCATTAAACTGCAAAACACGTTGGTAAGATAAACAAAAATTAGGCAAGGTCTACGTACACACTCATCTATAATCACTGACCAAGTATTCATCTATTCATCCACTTAAACACATGCAATAATTTTATTATATTACTTGGAGTTCATTATAAATATCAAAGAATACATACATTTAGAATTGTCAAAAAAGTCACACTTGTCGAATTTACCCATTCTGCCAAATAAGCGAGTTTTATTAGAAATTTTTAATCTGCATTAATGGCGGATCGATATTAAAAATAACAATGGCTGGATCGAAAACCAACCCCGTATCAAACTCGTCCCATCGAGATAAGTCTCGAGTTTAATCGGACCCGACTCATGCACACACATATATCATTCTTAATAATAAATTTTTATATTTAATAATAATATTTTATTCATACATTTATTTTATAATATTTTAATATGAAATAAATATATTCAATATGAAAATATACATTTACATTTTTTTATTAATTATTAACTGAATAAAAATTGATAAATTTTAAATATACTTTTTTAAATATTATTAATATAAAATTTAAAAATAACTTTAATGATTAATTATTTTTAAAACATTTTATTTTGTATTTTAAAAAAACAAAAACTTGTGTGAGATGGTCTAATGAGTCGTATTGTGAGACAGATATCTTATTTTGGTCACCTATGAAAAAGTATTACTTTATATGCTAAAAATATTACTTTTTATTGTGAATATGAGTAGAGTTGACTCGTGTCACAGATAATGAGAGACACCCACTCTTCTAAAAAATAATTTTGGTGGATTCGAGAGTTCAATTCGGATTAGAACTGTCTGGTTCATGAGTTAAAGTAGGGCCTGTCCAATGGTTTGATGGGTCGAGTCTGGGTTTGGCCAAACTCACCTGAACCCAACTCGTGGCCACTTGTCATTTCTGGCCAAGATGAATGACAGGTTGTGAGCCAGCCAACCTATCCAAACGAACCGATCGATACACCACTCCCGAATGGTGGGTCGGCCCATATTGCCCCCGTTGCCTTTTTTGACAACTCTGAATAAACACTTTCCTCGCGTTTGTGTGCATAAATTCCCAGTTTTGGCCTCAGACCAATTTACTTCTTTTTCTCTAGCTCAAGTGAAGAGAGAAGAGGAGTCTATTTCTAGGGCTTGCAATTTCTGATAATCGATTCGAAGGCGCACCAGAGCAATAGAAAAGCATGGGCGGTGGGAACGCTCAAAAATCGAAGATGGCTCGCGAGAAGAACCTGGAGAAATTGAAAGCTGCTGGAAAAGGTCTCTTCCACCCCCCCAAAAAAAAATTATGTAATAATTTTCAAATTTTCTCTTATTTATCGTGCTGAATTCCTGAATTATCCGATCTGTGTAGGGAGCCAGCTAGATTCCAACAAGAAAGCCATGACAATCCAGGTACTTTTTTTTAAACGTGTGTCTAGGTAATAGTCATCGATGTGCTTATGGTGCGGTGCGGTGCTTGTTGGAAGTTGAGTTTTGGTAGTTTATGCAGTAGATTTTCTGTGGTCGCGAAACTACTACCTGAAAAGAATCTATGTTTGTGAAGGAAATACATTTGATGAAGCTCTAAACTTCACTTGAATTCCTATATTTACGTTGTTTGAATATAATTAGTGCAATCTTGATTGATTAATGATTATTAGTGATCACGTTCACCAACACTTCATCATGGTTCCTTGGATGATGAAGACCTGATTTTTGTTGATTGGAAAAGATTTCCATTGTTTTTCTAAGTCTTCTCTGAAAAATCCTGTTTTCGGTTATGCCACTCATTTTCCCCACTTTATGGGAAACCACGGACTCCAAACAATATGCTTCTGGTTTTCCATGATACGATTCTTTTAATCATGCATCAATGAAGTAAAGACATCATTTTCTCAACCTACCCATGGCTTCACAATAGCGGATCAATCTTATTATTGGATGGATGATCTACCCTTTATAGAATATTAATCTAACAGGTCATAGCAAAAGTGAAATGAAGAGTTATAAAATGGTCGGAGTCGTTGGGAATTATTTCTCAATAGCAGGAGTGTAGGACTTTCTTGCTCATGAAGATTATGGAAAGAACTCATTTACTTTCGGAACCAAAATCCTGTTATTACATTCATAATATCTTGTACAATAGAATTTTTTATAGAATATTAATCTAACAGGTCATAGCAAAAGTGAAATGAAGAGTTATAAAATGGTCGGAGTCGTTGGGAATTATTTCTCAATAGCAGGAGTGTAGGACTTTCTTGCTCATGAAGATTATGGAAAGAACTCATTTACTTTCGGAACCAAAATCCTGTTATTACATTCATAATATCTTGTACAATAGAATTTTTTATAGAATATTAATCTAACAGGTCATAGCAAAAGTGAAATGAAGAGTTATAAAATGGTCGGAGTCGTTGGGAATTATTTCTCAATAGCAGGAGTGTAGGACTTTCTTGCTCATGAAGATTATGGAAAGAACTCATTTACTTTCGGAACTAAAATCCTGTTATTACATTCATAATATCTTGTACAATAGAATTTTTTCTATTAGATGAATTTAACATGATTATCTTGATGGATTTTTTCTTTACAAATTTTTTACTGAAGACAAGATATTTGACTATCCTTTCTAACCTTTACGACTTGTGGTGCAAATTGAAGATATTTTTGTTCATCACCGACTAAAATTGCATATTTTGATGCATGATATAGCCTGATGCTATGTGCGTACTTTGGGTGTTATTCTAGTTACTTGAAAATGCTATGTTGCAGCATTTAGTGCAATTTGTCTTTCAGCTGCGAGGCTAGGAAGACAATTGCCTTTAGGTGCTACTGTTTTCATGATGATCAATCGTAGATGTTAGTGACTGCATCGAATTTCTTTTGGTTTTGCCCGATGCAGTGCAAGGTGTGTATGCAGACATTCATGTGCACTACTTCGGAGGTGAAGTGCAAGGAACATGCAGAAGCAAAGCATCCCAAAGTTGATCTCCACTCTTGTTTCCCCCATCTGAAGCAATGATTTTACTAGAGGGCTATAAAATCTTGGAAAGGAGGCGCTGTTCTGTGTAGTTGGCACTTGTGAGCATAGGCCTGTGGAGCCGAATAATTTATTAGTTACAAAACCAAGACGATTTTGATTTGTTATATTTTCTTTGATGGACTTGCATATTACTTCGGAAGATGACTAAATTTTTTTTTAATAGTGTTGCTACTTCGTGTTGGATCTTTCTCTAAAAAACGTTCTTTAGATATGTTTATCTGATTTGATTGCGTGCAAATGGTTCAAGCATTGGTGGTTCCTGTAATAGACTTGGACCACACAGCTTTTTATTAGAAACAAAACGTAGGCAAAAACATGTTATCTGTAGGATTGCCTGGTGATGGTGGGCAGTTGCCAACCAAGTAAAATGTTATTGGAATTTGAATTGAACACGTATTTCAGGTAAATAGAGCTTTCTCGGCTGCGAACCTTAATAATTTCATTTCAGCAATTTTTTCCCTTTTCTCACGGGTTCTCAAATTATTGCTGCAGATTAGCGGGGATGTTCCTCCCCGCTATGTTTCCCTGTTTGAATTTAGTTGATTGAGCCAGCACATGAATTTTCTCTTGTTTCTTTATTTGAAAGTAAGTTGCCCAACAAAAAAAAAAGAGACTCTCTAGACTATCGTCGAGGTATGTCTCGAGTCTTGTCTTCTTGCTGGAATCAAGATATTTGGATATTCGAAAATAAATCATGCCCCTGAGTAGATATTTGGATATTCGAAAATAAATCATGCCCCTGAGTCCTGACTGATTAAACAATACATAAAATCAAATCACAAAAAATTATTTTTCCCCATATCGGACCAATCCAAAATCAACTAAATTCTTCCAAAAAAAAAAAATCAAATTAAAATAGAAGTAAAATCTTCGCCCAAGGTTGGCACAATGGAAGTCTTCAGATAATCGAATCAAAGTTAAATACATAGGTTTTAGTATAGTATCAATAAATTCAGCTCAGGCAACAAACTTCTAGATCAATAATACACGAGCATTCTTAGATTTTACCCAACCAGGATAGGTGTTGGATATTCAATACACATCTCTCCGGTGTTCAGAACGAAGGGAGCCAAACATTTTATTGGGTCCTTATCCTGCTATTTTCTGCAGCCCTGACCTGCAAGAAATATGGGTGCGCCTGCGAACAACGTCAAGAACCATCAATTTTCAAAACTGCAACCAAATATGCTGCAATAGACTAGAAGTCAAAAGCGATGAAATCTACCATTGCCTCTCTTGCAGTGAGCCTGTCCTGATGATCATAACGAAGGAGTTTGTCAAGAAAATCTATGGCCTGCATTTCATAGAACAATAAAAATCAACTCAAATTGTACTCCGATTGTCCCCATCTTTTGAGGTAAAACAAAATGCAATCAATGAAAAAGATTTGTATGCACACCTCTGGTGAAACAAGATGCTGATTATCAGCATTTATAAACTTCGACCATGGTTTCCTGCTATGTCTGCCAAATGAAAAAATGGAAAAGTTAATTATTTTATGTATAGATGCCCTATACCAAGACAGACTTCGTATTTTTATTATATAGCATCTAATAGAGCCACACTGATAGGCTGATCGCTAATAAGAGATCAATCTGGTAAGGGATGAAAACAGAAAATCTTATTTGGTATTGTGACCCACACTAGGGTTTTTCTGAGTGAAGCAGTGCCAATTTAACTTGATTGTAGTTGTGCATTAACACACCTTCCAACGAGAGCTTCGAGCTGAGGATCAAGCTCCAAACGATATTTGTGTAAATAAGCATTCAATTCATCAGTCCCAAGCACCTGAAACATCAGTTCGAAAGCAGATATCAAATTACATGAGGAAACAACTCAAATCTCATCAAAAACTGCTAGCGCCTTGTTATTGTAACCTTCTTTCGTAAAACATTACGGCTATGGTATTCAATATCCAAATCATAGGCCATTGCAACTCTACGATTCAAAACCCAAATTTATTGGATAGATGCCTGGGTATTGAGAAGGAAGGAGCTGCTTCCAGCGGAGTATGTAACTTACTAATGCAATACTCGTGAGAAAAGCCAGGTAGAAAAGCTGATGATGAAACAGTGTCGTATGCCTTAGTTCCCTTATTCTATACATTTATTTGGTGAACTTACACATCATTATCAGTTTGAAACTTGCCTTTCCCCAAAAACTTCCAGATGTTAACAAGTGGAAGGTCAACAATCTAGTTTTAAGTGGATTGCCGTCATTGAGGAGGCCGTTACTATCTTTTTTTATCACCACAAACATCTATATGTTGATCTACAAGTATTATTAGGAAAGTTTATCTTAACATGCAGCTACATTCGGTTGCGTGGAACAGACAAGGTTTAACTGAATGACTTGAAACCAAAATATACAATCATATCACTAATAAAATCAGATCAATAAACACTTCAAATTGTTATCATTTATAAATGTAATAAAAATTATATTTTGAATACTAAATTATTTCCATTAATGTTTTTTTAAAGTTTAACAATTTTTTAATTAATCTACCGTGTCAATAAACTAATATAATTACATATTAGACAGATTGGAAAAAAATGTATTGGAACAAAATCCTGAAAATGGACTGGAGATTACATGGTTGGGATTGAGTTACTCATTTCTGATCCTAATTATTTTGATCAGAAATTTTCTTAACACTTGAAAGTGTAAGATCACTGCAGAAATCAGGTTAATGATATATTTAAGCACATACGGACAGGGCAAAACTAATATAGGGAAACAGAGTCATATGCTAAAGTTCAAAAGATCTCATTGTTCGGGAATAGGACAAATTGCATTACCTTAGCAATTTTAACAAGTTGATCCTGGTTGTCATGCCCATAAAAGAAAGGTTCCTTGCGGAAAATCTACATCAAGAAAGCACATAATAAAGAGGACCACCCCAAAAGAGGACCACCCACAGTGCATCATTTAAAGTTCTCACCATTCCAGCAAACATGCAACCAAGGCTCCACATATCTAAAGAATAGTCATAGTCTTGCAAATCAACAAGTAGTTCTGGACCCTTAAAGTATCTGCGTGGAAGATAAATTTCAAGGATTCAAAAGGACTAACAACATTTTAGCTTATGAAGGTAATAAAAAAAGAAGAAGACAAAACGAAGCCATACTTGCGCAAATCACCTCACAAAGTCGATTCAAGATAGAAAAGGATAGCATTATGTGTAAAAAAACTTGCTACAACTAAATTCAACTTCCATTTCTACGAGGTGATGTTTAATATGGGTACAAGGCTTTAGCTAACAAAGTCAACGTGTTGTTATTATCAGCTAAGTCATTTTTTGGCATTGTTTTCGAAAAATAGCGTAAACTGCAAAACACCCACACCTATAGGTATGCATTTTTACTGATTCATATTTTCAGTCACAGCAGGTGGGTAGGAGTGCCAGATGAATTTTACTTCAGTGTCAAAATGAAGATGGCTAGACCTATAAGCATGAAATATCTGGAGATGTAACAGTAACAAATTCACAAATTGCAGCCAGAGAACCATCAGGAGTTGTGGGCATTTCCTCTAGTGCACAACCTAAACCTATCACTTTCACTTCTATATCGTGCATAGGATATACAAAAGAAGGAAATAGAGCACAGACGCATAGGAATAAAACTGCTTAAGGTGTTGTACACAAATAACATTTATGAGTTGATTAAAATAGGGTAAAAATTATAAAGTCCGTAGTCACAGTTTTTATTCCAGGATTGCAAGATTAGAAGTAGAAGATATCACTGCTAAAAGAAAAATTTCTCCTGTAAGTGAAACCAGGCAACCGTAAAGACAGCTAAAAATAGGAAGGGCTGATAAGAGTTGCATGTGCAGAAACTGATTTAGTGAATTCCCATCTTTTCACTGAAGTACATATTACCTTGAAGCTACACGAACATTATATTCCTTGCCAGGGTGGTAAAATTCTGCAAGGCCCCAATCTATCAAACGTAGCTTTCGCAACTCATGGTCTATCATTACATTGTGAGGTTTAACATCTCTGTGCATTATTCCCTGTGAATGACAATAATCCAATGCCTGCACGAACATAAAGAAATTTTAGTCTTCAGACTACTATCAAACATGAAGTGTCAAAAAAAAAAAGATGTGATACCATATAATCTTGATGCACAAATATGAGCAGATGAGTCACCCAACACATCTTACAGCAACTCAATTTATCAGCACTCTTCTATTGGAAAATGAAAGTTTTAACACAAGTCGGGACTGCATCGTGAACACTATTATCTCAATATCATATAAATCCTTTTCATATCTCTCTCCTTCAAAAGACTTGAAATCAGCAGAACAATATGGGGTTCCAACTGTTATCTTTTTCTCACATACACCTAAATGGGAATTCTCCATCAAATGTAATAGATGGCCCAGATCACTAAATTCTAATAGGTAGCACATTAGGATCCCATACCAGTCAAAATTGTTCAAGAAGGAAAAGTGCAGTTACAAGACAACAGAATATAAAGACTTACTTAGATAAGGTGGTGTCTAAAGTTGAGAAAAATCACAGAAATCAAAATAGGAAAAAAATAAAATTCAGTCTATCGCCAATATTTGATGCATGAAATTCTAACTAACTTCTCCAAAAGGTATAACATATGATTGAAAGCTAGAGATTCTGAAATAATAACAAAAAATTTTCCATTTCTTGCCAAGACAATAAAATGAAGACAGAAGTTTGTGGTCTCTGATATTGTCCAACATGGAATTTACTCTACTAAGGCTGTGTTTACTTAGGGTAATTAAAATGTGATAAGAGTTATTTATCCCAACTCATCGAATGGTCACTTACAAAAATGAAAATTTTCTTAAACTCAAAGACCCGTTAATAGTTGGACGTGTGAATGACTGTTAGTCCTTGATTTGAGTGTGATATGTGGTTCTATAAATGGAAAGAAAATGAAAAAACTCCTAACATGCCCTTCCTTCACAATCTTTGATCTATATAAATGGAAAGAAAAGTTCCAAATTGTGATCTTGTTTAATCAAAATTTCAATCAATCAAACTAAAATATTATTTTTTATCCATAATCGCCCTATATCCTATTCTATTATTTTAACAATCACACTATAAGTTATCCAACACAAGTCTATCTCTGAAAGTAAACACAACCAGAACGAGGTACCACACGAAGCTAAGAGAATTTTTGTAATGATTAACAAGTTATCTATCACCTACTAGCAAATAAAAAAAATCACAAAATGGACGGAAAAGAAAACTGAGTATGCAGGACTGAAATTGAATGAGGTTTCCTCTCACCTTGAGAAGCTCATAAATATAGTATCGTATGTCATAATCTGTCAATGTAGGGTACAAAACTTTGAAATCTGTACTGTTCACATATTCAAATATCAAGCTAGGAGTTTTTGAGTGGTGATCTCTGACAATGTCGAGAAGTTTGACAATATTGGGTCCCCCACACACATTCTGCAGAATCTTGATTTCTCTTTTTATCTGCAAAAAAATCAGAAAATAAACTAAGAAATTTTGCTCAGGATAAAACTGCTGCAAAGTCAACGTAATAAACCAATAGACAATAAATCCTATAAACAACTGAAACATTTGTGCTTTTTGAAAATTCTCATTCGATCGCAAATTGCAACACCTTCTGATTAACCTAAGTAGCTAATTGATAAATACAGTTGAATTTCAAAACAAATGCTATATATATTTATATTGTGCAATTCTAATATAACCACCTCAGAAATTTGTCAAGGTGGCAGATGATTACAACAAAATGCTCCTTTCAAATATACTAACCGTAATGAAATGCAAACCATATCCTCTGAAAAAGCACTTGCCAAAATATTCTGGTCTATGGAGTAATGTAAAAATACAACTTTTACCTTTTTCTTCTTAACAGGTTTCAGAATCTTGATTATGCAGCGCTCATTGCTGTTGACATTTATTCCTTCAAAAACTTCACTATATTTCCCCCTGCCAACTTTGCGGACAACTTCATAGTCGTCCTGGTCACTGCAAAAGTACCCAAAGATTGTACCGAGATATAAAGTCAACATGCCACAATCTTGCTTACAACTTCCTTGTATACCATTCTTTTATTTTTCAAACATGCATGCCTGAATATTGAAGAACTTTGCAAACCTCAAATAGCTTAAGAATAGTTGGCTACTCAATGATGGTATATATCAAGGCATTACATAAAACAAAATAATAATTATAATCAATTCTATTTAGCACTTCAAATAATAACATGAATGAAATTTGGATAACAAGAAAAACACTGAAGGGAAGTCTACAGCATTGAACATATGTCTTAAAATACCGACTTTAGGAGTTAAAAGCGCTTTTGTATTTATAACGCTTTCTGTCTTTCTTTGTGTATAAATAGAAGGTAGTTTAGGTAGGATAGTTCAGTTGGAGTTAATAAACATTTTGGAAATCAGGTGAAGTTCCTCACCACCAATTCACGTGTCTTCCTCTCTTTTGATCTTCAATCTCTTTTTCAACATGGTATCAGAGCGAGGAGAATCGATCGTAGTTCTTCTCCTCCGCACCTAATTGACACGTTCTGGAATCAGCTCCTCATTTTTTCTGATCCGATGGCTTCTTCTTCATCTTCTGCAACTGATCTGTTGGATCCACTTTATGTGAGTTCATCCGATACTATAGGGCTCAATTTGATTAATGAACAACTGATTAGGACCGAGAATTATGGTATTTGGAGTCGCGTAATGCAAATCGCGCTACGAGCTAGAAATAAGCTAGCATTCATTGATGGAAGCTGTAAGAAACCAGATCTTGGTTCAGATCGGGCAATACAGTGGGAGCGATGCAATGCGATTGTGCTATCTTGGATAATGAATGTTGTTTCGAAGGAAATCTTTGGTGGCATTGTATATTCCACTGATGCTTCAATAGTTTGGAATGATCTGAAGGAACGATTTGACAAAATCAATGGTTCGCGGATCTTTGCACTTCATCGAGAAATCGGCTGCCACACACAAGGCAACAACTCAATCTCGACATATTATTCGAAGCTCAGACAACTATGGGGTGAATATGCTTCTCTTGTAACTTTACCAATCTGCTCATGTGAATCTTCGTAGAAGTTTATTGAATATGATCAGCAACACAAACTTCTCCAATACCTCATGGGACTTAATGAGAGTTTTGCTCATATCCGAAGCCACATATTGATGATGGATCCACTTCCTACTGTAAGTAACGCTTTCGCCATCATATAACAAGAGGAATCACATCGGAGTTTATTGAATATGCCTCCGCAGCAACATGAATCCTCTGCTTTCTTCTCTGCTCAAACCAGAAGGACGAATGATGTTAGATGTGAGCACTGTAATGTGCTTGGTCATAACAAGGAAAATTGCTTCAGATTAGTTGGCTATTCTCCTGGACACAAATTTTATCAAGGACCTTGGAAGGGTGGTAATCAGAAATATAACAAAGAAGGTTATGACAAAGGAAAAATGATCGGGAAGGCTAACACCTCTGCTGCTACTCCTGGAGAGACTGAACAGCCGAGTATGACCAAAAGTGCAGGTTCCTTCTTTACTCCTGATCAATATGCTGCCATTTTGAAGCTCTTGGCCAAAGACAAAGTGGATGATGATCAAGCAGCTGCCACATCAAACATGGCAGGTACTGGAAAATCTTCTTATCTTAATATTGAATGGGTACTTGATTCTGGTGCCAATGATCACATGATTGGATATCATGGTCTGCCTCATGTTCTCAATTCCTCTGCCAATACCACGGGATCAATACACTTGCCAAATGGTAGTTCCACAAAGATTAGTAGTTTAGGCACTATCCCCGTTAACCAAACCAGTTCCCTCTCAAATGTTCTCATTGTCCCAGATTTTCATCACAATCTATTGTCCATCTCTAAGTTTACTTCGGATCATCAATGTTTTGTCACATTCTTTCCTCGGTTTTGTATATTTCAGGGCCTCTCAAATGGGATGATCATGGGGATTGGTAGAGAGTGACATGGACTTTACTATCTCATCAATTCAAGTTTGAAATTTTCTGATACTAAACCTGATTTCATTTCATCTTCCTATAGCTTACCTTTGTATAAATCCTTACTTTCAGCTTTAAATGGTGCACAAATCATTGATGTACTACCAGAAACTTTATGGCATCAACGTCTAGGACACATTTCTATGACTCGAATGAAAATGCTACCTTTCTTATCACGTGTTTTTGATTTACCTCATTGTGCTATTTGTCCTTTGTCAAAACAAACACATACGGTTTTTCCGAAGCAAAGAACATCTCATTCCACAAATGCTTTTCATCTCATTCATATGCATGTTTGGGGACCCTTACACACACCTACATATAATGGGGAACGGTACTTCCTCACCATTGTCGACGATCACACACGTATGACTTGGGTTTACTTTATATCCTCAAAACTTGATGTACTACCTACTGTTAAGAGATTCATAGCACTTATTCAGACTCAATTTTCTACTGTCATCAAGATAATTAGAACCGATAATGCAATGGAGTTTTTTCAACAAGAATGTACCACTTTGTTTCAGTCCTTGGGCATTATGCATCAAAGTTCTTGTCCCTATACACCTCAACAAAATGGTCTAGTAGAGCGTAAGCATCGTCATATCCTCAATGTTGTTAGATCTCTGAAATTTCAAGCTTCTTTACCTGATAAGTACTGGGGTGATTGTGTACTTACCTCTGCATACTTGATTAATCGGACCCCAACACTCTTTTTATCCAACAAAACACCTTTTGATGTTTTGTTTGGTTTTTCCCCTTCTTACTCACATTTACGGGTTTTGGGCTGTCTCTGTTATGCATCAATCTTGCCAAAGGGGGATAAATTTGCTCCAAGGGCTCGTGCCTGTGTGTTCCTTGGTTATTCCAACTCACAGAATGGCTATAGGGTCCAAGAATTACTCACACATAAATTCTTTGTCTCACGTGACGTTGTATTTCATGAAACAAAGTTTCCCTTCTCTCATATACCACAAAATGAACCAATATTTCCTACTCCACCTCTCGAATTGTCTGTTGATCCATTGCCTCCATCTTCCTTACCACCAGCCACTTCTGATACATATATTCCTAGGCGTTCTACTCGCACTCTTCGGCCTCCCATATGGTCACACGATTATGTATGTTCTTCTTCTTCCCTCACTTATGATCGGTTATCTCCTCGATACAATTCTTTCATTTCTCATATCTCTGCCACACGTGAACCAACCTCCTATCATGAGGCAGTGATTGATCCCCGTTGGGTATCGGCTATGGACCTTGAGATACAAGCTCTGTCTCATAACCACACCTGGAAAATTGTTGATTTGCCATCAGGAAAAGTTCCCATCGGCAGTAAATGGGTTTACAAGATTAAATATCATCCTGATGGCAGTGTGGATCGGTATAAGGCTCAACTCGTTGCTAAGGGTTATACTCAGCTGTATGGGGTGGATTTTCATGATACTTTCTCCCCCGTAGCTAAGATTACAACTGTTAGATGCCTTCTTAGTGTTGCGGCTATGTCCCAATGGCCATTGTATCAAATGGATGTTATGAATGCGTTTCTTCAAGGGGATCTTGATGAAGAGATTTATATGACTCTTCCTCAGGGACTTCGAAGCCAAGGGGAGAGTTGTGAGAGTCTTCAAAGTCAAGGGGAGATCCAAGGAACAAAAGTAGTGTAAGTTGATGAAGTCTTTATATGGTTTAAAGCAAGCATCAAGGCAATGGAATATTAAATTTGCCTCAATCATGAAAACTGCTGGATTTCTTCAATCTAAGCACGATCACTCCATGTTTGTTAAGAAAGAGGAAAAGGCTATTACTATCTTGCTGGTGTATGTAGATGATATAGTGAGGAAAAGGCTATTACTATCTTGCTGGTGTATGTAGATGATATAGTGATCACAGGCAATCATCAAGGTTCAATTGATACATTAAAGAAGCATTTACACAGCCACATCAAAATCAAGGATTTGGGAGTATTGAAATATTTCCTTGGTATAGAGGTTGCTCGATCAAAGAATGGTATATGTTTGAATCAACGAAAGTATGCTCTTGAACTAATATCGGATGCAGGCTTGGCAGATTCTAAGGCCTGTAGTACACCTATGGAGCAAAATGTCAAGTTCACTTCAAAGTCCTTTGATGACAGTGCAAAGAAAAATGATAGGGATGACCCTCTGCTGGACAATGCGGGTGAGTACAGAAGATTAATAGGTAGACTTATATATCTAACTGTCACAAGACCGGACATATGCTACGCAGTGCAAACATTGAGTCAATTCATGAATAATCCGAAAACATCACATTTGGAGGCTGCATTGAAGGTGTTGAGATATCTAAAATCCTCACCTGGGAAGGGAATTTTACTCACTGCCAAAAGGTCATCTAATCTAACTGCATATTGTGATTCAGACTGGGGAACATGCCCTATGACCAGAAGATCGATCACTGGATATTGTATTAAAATTGGATGCTCGCTGCTGTCATGGAAAACCAAGAAACAAACCACCGTATCAAGATCCTCAGCAGAAGCAGAATATAGGGCCATGGCAAATACGACGTGTGAAGTGGTCTGGATAGTAGGAGTTCTAAAAGACATGGGAATGGAATTGACACTGCCCGTGATTATCCACTGTGATAACACTGCGGCTTTGCACATTGCGGCCAATCCGATGTATCATGAAAGAACGAAACATATAGAAATTGATTGCCATCTAATACGAGAAAAAATATGTGAGAAGCTGATTAAAACGTCCTATGTTCCAACAGAAGAGCAACCAGCCGACTTGTTCACCAAAGCACTTGGAAAAGCCCAGCACCAATACCTTCTATCCAAGCTTGGAATGCTTGATATATTCCAAGCTTGAAGGGGAGTCTAAAAATACCGAGTTTAGGAGTTAAAAGCGCTTTTGTATTTATAACGCTTTCTGTCTTTCTTTGTGTATAAATAGAAGGTAGTTTAGGTAGGATAGTTCAGTTGGAGTTAATAAACATTTTGGAAATCAGGTGAAGTTCCTCACCACCAATTCACGTGTCTTCCTCTCTTTTGATCTTCAATCTCTTTTTCAACAATATGAAGTGAATGGAAGATAATATCGAAAAAAGTGCTTATTTATTTTTGGCTTCAAGAATTGTTTTACATATAAAAAAATCGTATATTGATTTCCTAATCCAGATATGATCAAAATCGGCTTTGAAACATAACATTCAAATTGCAGTTCTAGCAGCTTTGATCAAATTCCAGTGGACCGGGTAAAATGCCTAGAGAAAACCGCTGTATATAAATTCAATCAAGTAAAAAATAATAATTTGCGACTATGCATCATCCAATTATGATCATCATTCATGCAAACAGCAGTAAACCCATAATACTAAACAAGTTGAACATCATCAACTACTAAGATACAATAATCATTAAGAATCTCCTTTACAAAAATATCACAGAAAAAGAATTTTAAAACTCCAGTTCTGCCTTAATAACATAAAATCGAAAGTTAAATAGGATTAAGGAACGTTTACCTCCATTGAACGGTGAGATTTTCGTAATCCCAGTATTCCCTAGGGCGAATAACGTTGACATCCGCGTAGACCTTCGCTTTCGACATCACCGAGCTGTAGATCTGCGAGGGTAGGGCAGCGGCGGGAGTGGACAGTAAAGCAGGGAGCTGTGCAACCGGCGCACGCCAGGAGACCAAGGCGCACACGAGCGAGATGCGGAGTAAGAGTAGGGGGTGGTGCGCCAGTGGCGTAATCTACTGGCTCTCGAATGTTGGAAATTGAATGTGGGGGAAAATGTTTAATTCCTGATTTTTATACCTGTGCTTTTCTTTCTTCAAAAAACTTTTAACCAATTAATTCAGTAGACAAGTATTTTATTTAATAAATTCATTAAAAAAATATTATTTTTATGTTATAAATATTATTTTTTATTATAAATATAGATAAATTAACTCGTCTCATAAATAAAAAAAATTTTAATAAATAATGACATATAACAAATTTTGATGGGAAACTATTCTGTTTTTTTTTTTTAGTGGAGTTTTCGAAAGTACTGTAAAATTTAGCAATGGATCAATGGAATTATATGACATCCGTACCGAGAATCTTAGAATATTATACTTTTATATTTCTAGCTGGTTCTATGAATTGAACCCAAATTGTGCGTTAAATTGAATTTAGATTTGATTTATTTTGTTCAAATTTAGTAATCGAACTTATCAACCAATACATCGAGGAGTGAGTCTCATGTGAGACCATCTCACGGATCATAATCTATGAGACGGATCAACCCTATCTATATTCACAATAAAAAGTAATACTCTTAGCATAAAAAGTAATACTTTTTCATGGGTGACCCAAATAAGAGACGCGTCTCACAAATACGATCTGTGATACCGTCTCACACAAATTTTTGCCTACCTCGAGTATATTTATAAATATCAATTAAAATATTTAAAAAATTCTAACGATTCAAATCTAATAAATATAATAAAGAATATGTCTCATGAATAATTAGATTAATAGTGTAATTAATTTTTGTTTACAATTTGGATATATTTATTGATATTCCCGGGTACAATAAAAAATAATAGTTGATCATCACAATATATATATATATATATATATATATATATATATATATATATATATAAATTTTAATTCCATTTTCGCCTTTATTTTCTCTTTTGCCCTACATAATGCAACTTAGCTGTGCCATGCCAGGGCATTTTATCGTTGCCAACAAAAATATTAAATGTTTCTTCTTCTTTTTTGGTAAGGAATAAATAAATGCTTATTTCTATGTTAGATAGAATGATATATTTTTGTGGGTATTAATTATTAGATTTTGTAAATTTATGTAAAATTTTATATAGTTTTTATATCGGAATACATGAAATATAATATATATTCTTCTTCATACCAGGATCAGTAAATAATATATAAATATATATATATACCTACTAATATTTCAAGAAAAATCCAAAAACTAGGCATTCTTTCTCATCCATGTCTCCACCACACGTTCTAAACCAAATCTTAACATATCTATTAGCCCTTCATTTGCCCACATATTATCCAATATATACTACTAGTTTGAAAACATATGAAAATTAATACATTATTTATTTATTTTTCCATACGATATGTTTTAACGTTGACATACTTGATAATATCTGAAATGTAAAACGATAAATACTTCGAGAAGAGGAGAATTGTTAGCAAATAACTCAAACATATTTGCGAATTTTAAAAAAAATCGACTCAAATATTATTTAATATGTATGCGAAACAATTGGATATTTTTCATAAATTTCAAAGAATATTCGAACTCAAATTATTCGGTTTGAAATCTGTAGTTAATAGAATTCTTCGTCAAGTTGAAATCAAAGGAATTTAGCTCTTGTTCCTTCATCGAAGGCCTAAAATGGGGATTCAACATATATGTGATAAAACAGTAGATTTATGGGAAGTCATACCAAATAAACTGCAAAAAATATGGTTGTCCTGTTGATTCTCAGTCCTCTCTTCTTCTGAGTGGAGTGAGTAAGAAATTGTCAGTAAAAAGACAATAATCATCACTTATTATTACCCGTAAACGGGAATTTTCCATGAAAATCAGTCGTACATTTACCTCTTCATAGCCCCTTTAAATAGTTTTGTAGTACACTTCAATGGTGGATCTTGAGCAGGAGCAGAATACATCGGACATGTCTGCTAAGAAAAAAGAGCTTATTTCCACTGCAATGGAGAGGACTACCGAATGGTTGGCTTTCTTCCTCTTTTACTTTAATTGCCTTGTTATTTGGAGGTATCATCGAGATTCCGTACCGTATGAAACGAGACAAAACTTTGTTTAATACACGTAAAATTTGAAACTTGGGTTGTTTCCCGGATTGTTCCGGATGCTAGAATTTGATTAGCTATTCAAGAACATGAATACTCTTGTCATCATTTGTGTCATTGTGTGTGAAAATTTGAAATGAAAGTTTCGATATTTAACAGGATCTTTTCCCAAGAAATTCCCAGCGATTTAACAGTTAATGCGGGAGGAACTTCCTTTTCTTTGCATAAGGTACAGATTAAATTTTCCGTCCTTTTCATAGCATAGTTTCATTATATTGTTGTGATAGTTTGAAAGAATTAGATATGTGGAACGAGGACGAAATATGGTTCATCTCCGAATTAATTTTTTTGTTCTGTTCCGGAAATGCTACTGACTTTTGATTGATTTCTACCAATTTTAAGGGGATTGTTTTTGGAGAATTTTATTTGTTATTTCATAAGTTATTGGTTATGGAATGGAAAGGAAAAAAAGAAATGAGAGTTCATTATGTGTGAAATTGTTCGAGCCCAATAAATTTAATATACGTGTGTAATTTTTTGGATCAAATTCCAGTTTCCTTTGGTCACAAAATGTGGATACATGATGCAAAAACTCTCAGAATCCGACCATACTGATCATTCCACAGTCGAAATACCCGATATTCCTGGTGGTGGAGAAGCATTTGAACTTGCAGCAAAGTTCTGCTACGGTATAAACTTTGAAATCACCACAGAGAACATCGCCATGCTTAGATGTGCAGCCGAGTATCTTGAAATGACAGAGGAACACTCGGTTGGAAATTTGATCAGCCGAACCGAATCCTACATAAATCAAGTGGCTTTAAAGAGCCTCTCAGGCGCAATATCCATTCTACATTCTTCTGAAAACCTTCTTCCCATAGCAGAAAAGGTACGCCTTGTGAGCAGAAGCATCGATACTATTTCAACAGTGGCATGTAAGGACAGCCATTTCTGTGCACCAATCAGGTCAGATAGTGGCCTAAATGACTTGATTCCCTCGCCTGGACATAGCTCAAAACCAGTCGTCGACTGGTGGGCAGAAGATTTGGCGGTGTTACGAATCGATATGTTCCAAAGGGTCCTCATGGCTATGATGGCAAGGGGATTCAAGCAATACGCCCTCGCCCCGATACTAATGATATATGCAGAGAAATCTCTTCTAGGTTTGGTGAGGCCTTGTCCCATAAAATTTTGAGTTTTCGATTACATGAACTGCCAATATGACATGGTTTTTCTTTCCTGGTTCCAGGAAATATTTGGGAAGGGTAGGAAGAAGATCCAACCAAAACAGGAACATGAGAAAAGGGTAGTTTTAGAAACAATAGTTAGCCTTCTTCCTAGAGGAAAAAACGTGATGTCAGTTAGCTTCCTGTCGATGCTTCTTCGAGCTTCAATATGTTTGGAAACAACAGTTTCTTGCCGGCTTGATTTGGAGAAGAGAATGGCTTCTCAATTGGGACAGGCCGTGCTAGATGATCTGCTGATCCCATCTCATTTATTCACAGGTGATACATTACTCGATGTTGAGACCGTGCAACGGATCACAACATATTTTTTCGAGTTTGAAAGAGAGGTGAATAAAACGGGATACAATGCAGATGAACATACTAGTCCCCCTTCTGCAAACGATATGGAACGCGTAACACGATTGATGGAGGGCTACCTCTCTGAAGTCGCTTCTGATAGAAATTTATCAGTTTTGAAATTTGTTAGTCTTGCAGAACTTATCCCTGAACAGTTCAGGATAACAGATGATAGTATGTACCGGGCCATCGACATTTTCTTGAAGGTCGGTATATTCCTTTGTTTTTGTTTATTATAAGTCACACTAATTAACCGATTCAGTTGGCCGTGGCGTCGTCGACTTTATGACAAATATGTATGTAAAAATTTGAATTGTACATTGTAGGATTTGCATCAAAGGCTACTATTTATTAGTAGTAGAGCCACTCAAATATTTCAACAATCTAATAACCTGAATATCTGGTTTCGATTGCTATGTAACATAGACAGCCACACAAGGCGCAGCAGCTGCAAACAGTTACAGCTTTTGGTATGAAATGATCTATAGGCAACAAATATTGAATAATAGATTCTTGTATAATTTTCTGTATGTTTAGGCTCATCCTGGTTCAAGTGATATGGAGAAAAAGAAAGTGTGCAGCATAATGGACTGCCAAAAACTTTCACGCGAGGCATGTGCTCACGCCGCACAAAATGACAGGCTCCCGGTTCAGACCGTCGTCCAAGTTCTTTATTACGAGCAACAGCGGTTAAGGGAAGCAACGGATGGTTGCCAAAGTACAGAATCCCCCACCCTTTTAGCAACGTTAAACCCCTCCACCATTGACATTCACCCTGTAGGAGACCAGGCCTCGTCTCTACGTAGGGAAAATCAGGACTTAAAACAGGAGCTGGTGAAAATGAAAATGAGATTAGATGAAATGGAAAAAAGTTCAAATAGTACTACGCCAGCAGTTGTCAGTCCCGTGGTGATCAGCCGAGCCGCATCCGGTGAGAAGAAACCATCGTTCGTGGGCTCGGTTTCCAGAAAACTTGGTAGGTTCATTCGTATGGATGGGATCATACCGAGTTGGAAAGGTAGAAATCGACCGAGTAAAGATAGGAGACACTCGATATCATGACACTGTTCCATGAAGTATTAAATATGAATATGGTTTTTTAAATATGAATATGGTTTGCGGGTCAGAGTTATGCGTTTTTCTATGTGCCTGTGTGGTGTATCTATAGTGTTGAATCTGCATTTGAACACGAGATTTTATTTCTGTATATTATCTCCATACGTGAGGAATACTAGTGTGGGCTTCAAGGTCGTGTTTCTTCTTTACATTTTTTTCAATCTGTACACTTCTTTCAATTGTTTATCATTTTGACTTGGAACTAGAGTAACTAAATGTCAAAACAACTTTTGTACGTGGTGATTTGGAAGAGCAAATCAATATGAAACAACCATAAAGAATCGAGGTTCTCCATAGTATATATATTGTTGCTCCATTTTCCCGTGGATGTAGGCAAGTTATCGAACCACGTAAATTTCTTGTGTCTCATTTATTTCATTATTTGTTAGCATATATAATTTTCTACAAGATACATCACACCAAATTCAACAATTTGAAACATTATCTAAATATATATACTTCGATTGGAAGGAAACTGATGAATTTCGAGCTGGAAAATAGAAATTGGATGTATCCTCTATAAAAACAAGAAGAGTACTTGTGGTCCGGTAGCTAGGCTCTCCACTGAAATCTAATAAATAACAATTTTATCTTCAGTATAATTAATCTCTCTTAAATATAATAATATTTAAAAATATAATATTAATATACTAATTCATAATCCTAAAATCTCGTAGTAATCCTAATGAATCAGCAGAGTTGGAAAGGAACGGTACAGCTAGCTGCGATCTCATGTCAACGTCCTAAACAATGACGGGAAATAGATAATAATTTTAATTAGGTCGGATTCCTTAATTTTGTAATTTAGGCAAAACTTGATTTGTTTATTATGAAACGGAATCTCGTGTCCATTTGGTGGCAGACACATCAAAACAGTTCAAATGGACATTTTTTTGTATATATATATATATTATATATATATATATATATATATATATATATATATATATTAGTTATTTCAAGAAAGTGGAACAATATGTGTAGATCAGATTCCCCCCGTTAGGTATTTAGTAAAAATATCACCTCTCTTACTTTCTTGGATAAGAGGGATCATAACTACTATTTGATCCCTTAGTTCGAGAAAAAAATAATAATTTTTTTTTCTTCTTTAATATTTGTTAACATACCATTTTTTTTGTAATTTTAAACTACTAATTTATTACACACGCAATTAATTTGTATTTTTTAATACATAATATGTTGGATATATGAAATTTTAATTTTTTAAGATGATGTATATATAGGAATTTATTATTCGGTCACCAAGTCTTGTATTAGATGCGATGGTGGCTTCAATAATATGCAATTGGTTATTTCTTTACCATTTATTAAGAGCTTTTTTAAAAGATTTTTATGATTATACAATGAATCTTCCCAACAACTTGAATTAGCTTGGATTTTTCAAGGACTTCCAAAAAAATAAATAAGAGACTGGGAATTATTCTTATTATTATTGTTATTTTTGGTTTTGTCTGATTCTTATGTCAATCATTGTTGATAAAAATTAATGTTCCAAATCACGCATTGTCCTTTTCTGCATGTGAGTCATCTGGGACATTGCTGGCTGCTTCGGATTCCACCCATAGATATTTTTTTTAAAAAAAAAACCAGGCCTACACAATCTCGTTCAAGCAACTCATCAATTCTAAGCATGTGTAGTAAGATTATTATACATAAAATAATTCATAAAACAATGATCTTAAGTTTGCTGGGACCCGTTTTGGGATAAAGACTCGAGTTCGAGATATACATGTAAATATTCTCCCATTTCCGAATATAACAAAAAATCAACACTTTTCCATATTCATGTAATTGACTTAGCTAGTTGGATCGGCGGCTTATGATTCGTAGAGAGAGCTCTAATTCCAATGGTTGAATTAAACCAAACAGCTTTACAAAAATGGTAAGTTTTTAAATCACGGGAATAGATGTGAAGTGTTCGTATTCATATTGGATTAAGCAATTCATGAATGGAACAAGGGACGCATGGAGAAACCGTAGTATGATTAGTTACATAAAAACTAGCACGAATTAGAAGAAAAAGCCCAAGAATTTGATTAGAAGTTAAAACGCAGTAATCTTTGATCACATAATCAGTTTGGCAATGAACATTAACAATCGTCACCAGAAGAAATCTCCTATGATGTTTTTGTGTAACAATCTGTGTACCACTGATAGAAATTTACCACATGTATTGACTATAAAAAGTTAAAAGAAGTCACGACTCGTTAATTAGAAATATTGCATAAATGATACATAGAATGTTGCATAAGATAGATTTACAATTGATGTTAAAAGTTTAAAAAGCAAGGTGATTTTTCTTTTTTATCTTCTCGTGGGTTAATTTTTTTTGCCCATGTTCAAGTCATATTCAAGCTCAAAACCTGAAAAACGCAATGGGAATTATCCAATCGTTCTTGATTCTGCTGGCTCGAGAATCCTTCTTTTGTTCTCTTGAGACAGCTAGTTGACCCACTTGAAGAAGAAGTAGAAAAACCCGGCCCGAAACCTGATACATCTGTACCTAGCTCAGCAGCTTTGATCTTCCTCTGATAATAGCTTCTCGGACCTAAAGTCAGCTCAAGATCAGTACTCCGATCATCTTCATCTTCTAAAACTCTACCATCTTCACCTGCTTCCGTAAAATTATAGTCTCCTGCCCTATTCCCCGGCTCAACAAATTTCCGGGCCCTGGAATCATTATTCCAGCAGGGATGCGACGCGCCGTCTCGCTGTAATCTAGCAAGATCTTTCATCAGAATCTTTTGGGTTCGATACAGACGATGCAGTTCATTCACCTGGGGAAAAATCGGTTCTAGTTATATTCGAATTCGGATTCAAGAATTGGGGGGAAAACATAATTTACCTGTTCCCGAAATGTTTCCTCATGCCTTAACATTGCCTTTCTCATGTTCTCCTGGTCATATGGATTTAGAAGCTTCTCCATTTTAAATCAAGAGACGAAGAATATCACCAATTTCTTGCTAAATCAAGGCTTTATGTTTGGAAATTAACATGTATGGAATATGATGCTCCTATGTTTGTACTTGGGACCTCTACTTTTGACAGAAGAAAACCCAGGAAATCCACAACAATAAAGACAAGCGTAAACGTGGGGGGCGGTGTATTTATTATCTACGCCATCCTTGTTTAATATTGTATTTTTTTAACCCGACTATAAATTTCTTCATTTAATAAATAATTTAATAATGTGGCAAATTACTTGTGTGAGATGGTCTCACGGATCGTATTCGTGAGACGAATCTCTTATTTGGGTTCTCAACAAAAAAATATTATTTTTTATTATGAATATTAGTAGGATTGACCTGTCTCATATATTAAGATCCGTGAGACGGTCTCACATGAGACTCACCCTAATAATGTTATTATATAGAGAAGTATTGATGAAATAGAAAGTTGATAACCTAAAAAAACACAATATTGACGAAAATAAATTGACAATAATTTTTATTTTAGCATTTATTATTAGGGAAAATAATTTTTTGACCCATAATCTTCCTACATTCCCATTGTCGTCAATATGAATGTAAAAGAAAATAATTATTAATTGAAGCATCAAATTCCGCCGAAATTTCATCTCGAGAAAACAAAAATAGAGAAAATCAAGTAAAATGTATACCAAATAACTCGACAATCTTAATTTTTTTTTTAAAAAAAAGTTGAGAGATATCAATGTTATAATAAGGTATCCAACTTAAGACATTGTCTGAAACTGAAGATCTTATAGTCGGTCCATCTTAAATTGGTTTTGGCTCCTGTACTCTCCTTAATTTTTCAAAAATCCTTCTTTTATTTGTGAAAAATCCTTGTATTTTTCTAATGGTTCTAATTAAGTATTAGTTTTAAATATAAAATTTGAGCAAATATCAAAGCACGATTTCATCACTATTTTCTTTTGTTCTTTTTTTGAAAGAGTAGAATTGAAAGACCAGAGCTGTAGATGCGACAAGAAAAAGAGTGGAAATCACATATTTGGACAAAGCAATACATTAATTATCAGGTACAATGAATCAGTTTAGCATGCATGATTCTTTAAAAACACGCACTGCGGCCAATTTGTATTAAAAAAATAAATTAACTAAAAGGGTTCATTCATCTTTTGATTCATTGCGGGGATTTAATGATTTTTATTTGAGTTTTACACATAATTAAAAGTTGCAATGTCCATGTGAGTGAGTGGTATATATGGGGTTCATAATTTAATTATTTTCCTTGTTAATGGAACCACGTACACAATCTAGACATGGTCATAAATTTTTATGGGCGGAGTTTTCATTCGTGTCTTTTGATAATGTATTTTAGAAACAAAATAAAATTCAATCAGTGCAATAAAAATAGATGCTCGCCTACATTCTCTAAATAAATAACGTCGGCCAAATCGAATGACTTCCTAGGTTAACTTCTAAGCTTAATAAAAACGAAACAAATATAAGTTAATACATTCTACTTTATATATGACAATTGACAACGCATGCATGCATGTGCATTATTGTGTACAGCTATTAAAACTCCACCGTTTAGTTTTGATCACAAAAACTCTAGTAACATCGTTTTGTGAGAAAAATATTTTATCCGATCCGACCCATGAAAATATATTATTTTTACGTCAAAAATAATATTTTTGACCCTAAATATGGACCAGTCGACCCGTCTAACGAATATAGATATATGAGATCATTTCATAAAAAATAAGTTCAATTTTGATCATGTTTATTTGCTTTACTTATTTTTTAAATCGATCTAATAATTAAAATTGTTTGAGTGAACACGATATATATCAAGAAATTTTAAAAAATGATAAAAAGAGAAGATATCTATACAAGTATATAAATAAATATGAAAGGTTCAAATAAAATGAAATAATTAAAGTGATTTAATTATCTTAGAATAAATAAATTTAAAATGGTTAAAGTAATTGATTCAATTTTTTTAATTGAAACTATTACATATATTGTATCCGCACCTAATTGCACACACAAATTTTGTTCAGCTTAAATCTCGTAATAAAATTCAATCATACTGAAATTAATAATTTATTAAATTGTTGTGATATATTATGAGAAATGAGCATGGTTAAGATTCAACATTTAAATTTAGTGGGGTGTATTCAATTCAGAGTTTTGATAACTTTTAATGACTTTTTTAAATGATAGACTTTTATGGATTTGATAAATTTTTATTGACTTTTATGGAATCTCACATATTTATAAACAGATTTATGTGGATTTATGTAGACTTTTTTACAAGATTTTTATAGAATTTTGTAGATTTTTTTTTATAGAATTTTATAAATTTTGTACTTAATTTCTTTGAACCAATAATTAATTGACATATATAACATATTCAATTTGAAATTATTTTTAATATTTATATCAATAAATAAATGTACTTATTTAAAAGTTAAATCGTTTAATCCTTACATGTATATATATGTGGGTTTATATGCATGTTCGTAAATTTTTTAAAATACATTAATTGATTAACATGTAATCTTATTTTTAAATTGATAATATGAATGTAAAAATAATATTATTTATTATTGTATTAATATAATTTTGTATAAAAATATCATAGCTTACATATTAATTAAAAATACGAAAATGAATTTAAAAAATCATTGTTGTTACGAAACTATTCAATTATTAAGAATTAAACAACATTTTTTTGATCATCTTTTATTATTATTGAATATTACATTAATTTGTATAAATCATAAATTAAAAATCCCAAAATCAATTCTATAATTCAAAATTTCCCCGTGTTATTAAAATAAAAAATTATTAAATGAACAATCAGCCAAAAAATAAAAAATTTGAAAAAGAAAGATGAAAATATATATAGAGATACACTTCGAAAATTTGAGAGAGTGATAGAAATAGATGAGAGGAGAGAATATATGAAGATATGTGATGTGAAGCGACAGAGAGAGTTAGAAGTTTTAAAAATCCATTCAAATCTTTGGGGTGAACCAAATACAATTTTTTACAATTTGTAGTTGTACCTTAGGCTTTAATGTTTGTATGTCAATGAATTTCATGGAGTTATTAAAAGTCCATGGAAAATTTGAATACATGTAGACTTTTATAGAGTTTATAAAAATCAATGTTGAATACCACTTGACTTTTTAAAACTCCATGAAAGTCTATTTTGAATACCACAAGACTTCTATAGAGTATGCAAAAGTCTTGATTGAATACCTCTAGATTTTTAAAATCTACAAAAGTCGTTAAAAGTCAATAAATTTCCCACGTTGAATACACCCCCTTAAGGTGCATTACTGAAATGGTTTGTGTTTATGGGATGCAATTGCCGTTTGCACATATATATATATATATATATACACACACACACGCAGGTATAATGCCAACGAGATCGCATAAAAGAGCAATATCAAGTACTACAAAACTTTATGGTAAAAGAAAAAAAAAAGTAGTACAAGATTTTCAAAATATGGGAGACAAAGTCATATTTTTCCAATCTATGTTATATGATAAAAAATATGCTTCAACAGAACGTATAACAGAGACGGGGAATTGAAGAGGGGAGACCGAGCAGACATTGAATGATTCATTCCCATTTCTTATTATCGTGGAATTCGTCATCAAGATGGATCGTCGCGTATCGGCGTTACACGGTCAACGAACTCATACCAATGCTAGGACTCGTAGCACGCAAATTCAGGAATGAAATAGGTTTACTGAAAATGCTTGGTACTTGGTCTGATTAATCACACTGATAGCTTCAATGGTTCGCTTGAAATTTTGACACCGCTTACCTTCCGATGTCCCCCATTATTCACCACTAGCTAGCAGGCTAGCCCAAGAGTTTTAACAAGATATTACAAAAAAACATATATACCGCAACCCCAAACCCCCATGCAATGCATACCTAACCTGAAATATCGAGGAATCCAGGAACAAAAATAAAAAAATAAAAAATAAAAAATTTCCATCTCGATATCAAATGTTAACCACGTACCATATGCACACGGGAAAAAATGTCAGGATATTTATCAAAAGATTAAACTTTCATTGACATGAGCAAAGTATCACGTTAGCTGAAGAAGACCCCTTATCTATATGTAATGGAAGCAATCTTACACGTGTTGTCCCTATCCCTTTGCTTTATACTTTACGAGGTAAGAAATAGGACTCCAGAAACAATCAGCCCGGTGGCATATATACAATCTAACCAACTTCATCCAAAATTTTCTGTAGCTTTAGACCAACTAAGATCACATGAATGGTGTCAATGACCCTGATAGCAGAGCCTCTAGAACCACAGTAAAAAATCAACATATAAACTAACACATTATCCACCCGTTTAATCTTCTGAAGCATGCAAGGAAATCTTCTCGAGCAGCACCGGCCAGTCTTCTCCAAGACTCCGGGGATTTGATTCCATTGCAACTCGGAAGTCTGACGTCGACAAAGTAAACAATCTGTTAGACTTCTGTACATGTGTCATTGAGCTCACCCCATTCTTAATTTGATGCTGAACTTTGTCCGGGAGCTTGTATTCGGATCTTGAGGCGGCTAAATCGAGGCAAGGTTTGAGTAATCTCTTCATAAATACATCCATCCCATTATTCAATACATTGACACAGTCTGTCGATATATTCAATCCTTCCATTCTCACCTTTTGTTCCAACCTCTTCCCTAAGGAACTAAAGTCCGGAAGCGCACCATTGTTATAGCAAGTGTCAATTTCAACAAAAGGCGCTGATCCGTGGCATAACACTTTTCTCGTTCCTTTAGTGTGAAGAGAAACTCCAAATGGAGCTCTAAGAGGGCTTTTTCTATTAACTACAGGACTTCCGAAATCCTGGTCCACCTCTTCACCGTCTTCCACGGATGTAACTTCGACAGGAGGCTTACTACCTAGAGATAAAAGCTCCGTAGCACTCTGATGTTCCTGGACCTTCGGTATTGAATCTTCACATGCCACATTATCGACCTTCCCATGAGGCCCAAGTAAGGTTGGTCTATCCTTGGGTTTACGATCTCGAAGAGTGGGAGTTCTCCCCTTTCTAGGAGACTGAGGAAACACATCTCGGCAAAGAGATTGAAGAATACTTCTTTGGTACCCATTCGGAACTTTCACATTCAATGAAATATTCTCCCCTTTCCCATGCTCAGGAGGAGGATTCTTGGCAGCATAAGCGTTGCTGATAATTGCTCGAATAAGTCCATTGTGAAGAGTGACATTTTCCCTCCCCAACAATCCAATACAGAGCTTATCAAACTCTGATTTATTAAGCTTGAGGCTCAGGTACCTACTCAAAAGATTAAAATACTTCTCAGATTTTTGCCGACCGAGTCTCCTTTCGACGTGAAGTTTTAGCTCAATAGTATCAATTCGAGAGTAATGCCGATCTCCTGGCATTTCAATTGGCTCCAAAACTCATATAACCATAAAAATGAAACACAATCAATCAAATCTATAAGATATTGAAAATTCAGACCAACCCATCATCTTGATTCAGAAACCCTAATTCTTCTCTGTTTCCATCAAGTGTCGACCTCAGTGAGAACGGTCAACAGTTCTTGTTGATTAACATTCGACTTTAATTCTGCAGAACGAACAAATCCTCACGCAAATCAAACTCCCAAAAACATTACATCATTTCAATTACGCACGAAAACCCGTCCAACACAATGACTGAACGAGCCAACCCGACTACATAATTCAGTGCCACACGCTGAAAAAAGACAGACAACCAAAAAAAGTCAAAATTTAATCAATCCCAGTTCGAAATTCCAATACCGAAGTAAAAACCATCTCCAGAAACCTCAATCTATGAAGAACAAAGAACCCATAAAAGCCAATGGAGCATTTCATTTAAAGATCAAAACAAAACTGACCAGATTCAATCGAAGCAGTCACTTGCGATTCTGAGGTAAGATTAACTCGCTCTTCTTCACAACCGTTCAGAATTTAAAACTGGAAAACATAGGGCGAGGGGCGCAGTGGTGATCGAGCTTCGAGGGTGGAATTAGAGAGAGAAAAGAGGATTAGGGCACGTAAGCGTTGGCCATGGAAGCTTCTTCTCTCAAGTCATACCATGGTCAAAGGCACGTGTCCTCATTATGAGATAGAACTCACTTCAGTTTCATACGCTGTTTTTTTTTTTTTAATAATCCGATTTAAATTGAAATTTAATGTTGAAATTAAATTTTATTGTACATTATATTAAATAATAACTGTTAAACTGATTAAATTATAAATAAAAATTAAGAAATAAATTTTTGTCAGTAAATAATGTGGAAAAATAAATTATAATTCATAGATTTTACTAATTCATGTATCTACATATCAAACTCAAACATCATAAATATACGATGATTTAAGATAAATTTGAATTAAAAATTCTCTATTTTAAGAGAAATAAATGGAACCAATTCAATAGAGTTCGAACTTAACATATGATCAATTGAACTTATTATAGAGTAAAACTATATTTTCGTGTAACATAATTAAAATATTTCAAATTTAAATATCCTTTATACATTAAAATGGATTTTAGAGCACGATCAGCAAATCATGTTGTACATAAATTGACACGAATTTTTTTTGCAAATGAGGAGTAATGTGTAGTTCGGAGATGCAATCCCTTTGTTTTTGTCAAAAGATGTAAAATACGATATGACACTGTATTAATGGAAATTTATTTTTATTTTTATTTTTTTTAAAAAAAGAACTTTAAAGTATGTTGTTGAATAGTGCTCGTGTAATTTGGTCATGTAATGAATTCATCTTTTGACAGGTTTGTGTGTGGGTGAAGGTTCTGTTTGACTTCCAAATTATTATGGGTTTTTGGATGGAAAAAGATAGAAGTATAATATATTCTAAAAAGAGAAAAAAAATATTTAAAAATGGAAATTTTGAGTGGGAGTAAAAGAAAGATTAAAACAAAAAATCCAAAAATGGAAAAAATAATAATTAAAAAGTATATATAAAAACTTAAAAAAAAAAAATTTCTGGCACATCATCCCTTACTGTAGAATCCATTCTCAATAATATGTCAGTTTGTAATAAAATTTGAATAAACCCAATGTAAAATTTTCGTAAAAAAATTATATAAACACGTGATACGAACCTGATGAAGTATTTCATTGAATACAAGTTTGGGATCACCATGCAAGGAAGGCTCTCTCTTCATTTGAAATTTTGAATCATTTCTCAATTTTATCAAACGATTAATGTGACAATCATCATCAGCTAGAACGTTTAGCTTGCATTTTTGGTCAAGTATAAACTGCATATACACTAATTAATCTATTACTGCAATGGAAAAATAAACCATAAAGTAAAGAGAACCCTACAACTTAAATCAACATGCCTCTTACCAATGCTAACACTTACCATTGGGCCAAGAAAAACGCCAAAGACACATACTTACGTTAACAAATCATTCCCATGCCTGATTTCCGAACTCAGAAGGATTCAAACATCCTAAATCAACAAGCTAAGGCATTGTCTTAAAATCTCGTTTTAAGACGAGGGATGTCTCCTGTTTCTTGAAGAGGTCGATCTTCTCTATTCGACAGTCGTGGATGCAATGCTCTCCGACGTATCCTAGCTACTGTTTTCGCTTTGTCTGTCTTTGTTCGCCTAGAGTCTCGAAAATATCCTTTTCACCTTCTTGGGAGCAAGTTTTTCTGCATCTGTACCGTTACTTGGCCCACTTTCGTTCCTGGTTCCTTTAGAGCCTTGAGTTCCTTTGTCATCTGGTCACCATCCCAATCCTCGTCTGTGTTGGTTGTTGCAGATCTACTAGAGCTCTCGTATGATTCGCCAGGGAGCAAAGTCCTACTAGAGCCTGGTAAATCAGGTGTGCTGCTTCCGCCAGATGCTGCTGCTGCGGCTCTGGTTTGGTCAAAGAAAAGAACCTGCACAACTACTCGAAGAGGAAGCCTCTCATTTTGCACAGCATGCGCACACGCGTCCGCTGATAGTTTCTTGCAGTCCATTAACCTGCAAATGTTCTTTTTCTCACTTTTGCTCAACCCCGGGTGTTCCTGTAACAAGACATATCGATTAGTCACCTAAATCAAACAGAAGGACCCGTCTCATAACTATAAAAAACAAAAGTTTATTGTTTAATTTCTAAAACTGCTAGATTCGACCTCCCCAAAATCTATTTAATTTTCCGTTCTCATCCCCTCGTCAAGTCTCACTCTCATCTGAATTCTTTTATTCACGCTAGCACGAAGGAGAATCGAGAAAAACACAGAGTACAAGAGGATTGTAGCCATAAACCTTCATGAATATGTCAATAGCCCGGTATATTCCATCATGGGTTGATCTTGGAAAGCTCGAAACAATTTCAAAAAGATTGACAAATCTAGACAATGACAATGACGAATCTTTCGCAGCTTCGGCCAGATAGCCATCAACTAATCTAGCCACCTTCATCTTTGATGCATCTGAGTTACATCCGGTAAATGTCTCTGGGTACCCGTGATCACTTGTGAAATGGCTCTGCGAGCTATGTTCTAGCATTAAAAACTTTTCAACTAGCTCGTGTACTACATTTATATCGTATGTGGTCCTCTCACCACTTGGTGAACAAACTAGAAAATCAGCCACAGATGCCTCTTCAAGTTGGCATGCAATTCTTTGCATCAGCTCGCATCTTCCAGTTTCTCCACAATTTAGCTCTAAAGACATGTGTAATAACTTGAGCAAAAAACCGCAAGAGATGGAGTTTTTTTCCAAGGGAAGCAACCATATAATGGTATCAACCAAGTACCGGCACTTCAAGGCATCACCACCTTGGATAACACCCTTATTGAAACCTGGCACCCTTCTTAAAATGTAATGTTTTAGTGATTCTCCGATCCCCTCTGCAGATATTCTTCCTTTAGCTTTAATAATAGTTATAACTCGCTTATACAAATCTATATGAAGCTCACAGAGGTCTTCCACCCACCAGTCTTTCGGCACAGTTTGCTGTTTTTTCACACCATTCCAATGGAGGGTGATTTCATTTTCGGACAGGAGCTTCTTACGATTAAAATCATATGAAAAGTCGACTTTTGAAGGGTTGGTCGAAGCTCTATTAGCTATCGAATCTAAGCAGTGGTTAACAATTTTCAATTCCTCGGACCATGGAAGAAGAGATTTAGTTGTCTGAAGTACGATGATCGAGTCTTTCCAGCTTCGGAAAATGCTGGAAGTAAGAAAAACATCGATCTTGTAAACAAGATTCCCTTTTTCAACGATCTCGAACATCTCTAGATACTCTGCCGCACAGCGTGCTGATACAACGTTATATGCATTTAGTGTTACAACCATGCCATAACAAAACTTAACACAAATTTCGAACGCAGCAGGTCCGCCTGGAATATCATGGACGTCAATTTCATCATTTGTTTCATCGCTTGTACTGGATACGAGCTTCTGAAGGTGAGAACTCTTGGAAAGAAGAGGAAACTGTACAACAGAGAAGTAAAGATTTGAGATAAATACCAGAAATGCGCAGCATCAAATGCTGCGTGGAGCATATTTTCTGTACAAAGAGATTAATTATACCTTGTGGAGATGGAACTTGAAATCTCCAACACTAACGACAATATCAGTAGCCAATTCTGTAGCCACATACCTGAAAAATAGGCTACTAAGGATCATATTCAGAACAAAATTGATATACTTGCTCTTCCCAAATCATACTTTGGCATTGAAGAAATGGCTCTGTACACAGAATTGATGAAAAACAACCAAAATCAAGCACAAGAAAATAATGAACTTCCTGTCCTCTCATAAGGCATTGTCAGCTTGAAATTCTAGGGCTCCCAAGTCCCAAGTTTCACAAGAAAAACAGCAAGAGGAGAAATGGTGACCAAATATCAAATGATTCATTTAAATCTCAACGCGAAACCTAACCATACCGAATAGTGAATTTACTTTTCATTAAAAAAGAAAGAAAATAAAAGAATAGGGAACATACTGAATATTGGGAAAATAAACCAAGTTCCACAGTAAAACTAAGATTACAAGAAATTTTGAGAAACCTGATATTGTCCCCATCTGTCTGAAACTGATCAGGCTTGGATCCAAGCTTCATAAACTTCATACTGGCAGGCTAATTTCCTTTCACCTTCAAGAATCTCAGCTCCCGATTCCCAACTTTTTTCAAGAACTTAAACCTCAAAACGAAGTTGAAAAACAAAAACAGGATAGCCCCAAACCAAAACAAAAGAGGGAATACCTAAACACAACCTTGGAATATTATCTCCGAAACTATATAATCTCTATTCTGAGGACGTGATAATCTCAAGTTAATTTTTTCTAAGTCAAGGCCAAGAAACCACAATACTCGGTAAGATTTTCCTTTCACCAATGGAGTAATGGACACCTGAAAAAGCCAACATAATCTCGGTATTAGTGGAAGACCAAAATCAAAATCGCAGATTATTTGGAATGTACTGAAACATGAAAACAAACCAGCACTAAAACCAACACATTTGTTCTCTGAAATTCCAGCGTTTAAAGAAACAAAATTTCCTAAACAATTAATAATACCTAAGAATAAATCACATGATCATCAAAGTTGCAAGAAACAAGAACAAACATAAACATCGTAATTAGATAAGAATCCATTCATTCAAGAAAGTAGAAACCTACGTAGAAAATGGAATAAACTCAGTAAGGTGACATCTTTATCATAGTTTCTATCAGGAAATACCATATTCTAACTAAAACCCGAAAACCCATATGCATTCAGGTACTAGAAACCCAACACCCACGAGAAGATATTGAAAGAAAAAGTAAAGAAACAAAAAAACTCTGACCACGTTTGGTGTACTCAACGGAACTGACCTCCATACAAAGATTCCATGCCCAATGAAGCAAAACAATGCTATACAATACGAGCAAAGGAAAAGGAAAACCCACTGTCAAAAAAACCAAAGGAGAAAAAACACATGCGCTGTGTCGAAACTATGCCGGCCACCACCGTAACACCATGTTCACAAAAGGCCAAGCTAAGAATGTTCCCACAGTTTATATATCACTTACGAATCAGCACCACCGCCCCCCAGGCTCGCTCCTTTTTTCTCCCCTCGCTTTCACTTTTAACATCTAGGATCAAAATACCCATTTTCCAAGGCACACAAATATGCACATATATATATATATATATATATATATATATATATATATATATATATATATATATATATATATATATATATATATATATATATACTAGATAAATACACGTGCGTTGCACGTTAAGAAATAGATATAATTTGTATATGATTATTTTATTTAAATATGTTCAATTTTTTTTTAAATTAGAATAACTTTTAATAGATAAATAATTAATTATTTGGTTACAAATGAAATCATAACATTTTTTACTCTTTGATTTGAAGACCTCTTGAAATCTTTTTGTGCATGTCGGTTTTTATCTTTTTATCTCTTTTTTTGTACTCAGCAATTGGCTCTTCATCTGGAATCTATATTTCATCTTCGTCTTCATGGATCTTCATATTTTTGTTGATGTTTATTTCATTTGATTTTTCTACCTTTGGGGGTACACTGCTTTGTTTAGTTGGCTTGATAATCTTCTGAGATCTCCATTTCTTGATATTGACATTTGTTGTTGGATAATTTTCATGTATCTCAATAGCTTCTGCCACAATTTTTAACACTTCATCACGTTTTTCTACTGAATTATCCAACTTGAACAAGAATGTGTGGAGCTTGGAGCTTGGTTGATTTAGCGAATCTTTATATGGGTTATTTAGTAAATTCTGCATTGAAAATTTTTATTGTTAGATGCATTATTTATGTAGATATAAATCATTATTTGTTCTATCTTATACCTGGTCATGAATTTGAATGAAATCTTCAATAGAACATCCAACAAAAGACGCTGCAACTTTTCCAAATATGTTATTCTTGCCATCTCATTCTCATCTTCAATTGTGATTGTTATTTTATACCTTTAACATAAAGAAGTAAAGTAATGAATACCTTTTTTTAGTGTGATTTAAAACTTGGGTTGTGTATTGGTAATTTGTTTTATACAAAAACGATTTGAATTCATTTTTATTTCTCTTTTTCTGTCCATTTGATGTACATAAGAGTAATTATTACACATAAAATTAATTTAAACTCATTTTGATTCTTTTGAAGTGTTTTCTTATTGTATCAAATAATTATTTGTGTTTGTCATGCATAGGGTTTACAATTTGGAAAATTGACATCCACGTCAATGCAATCCTCATTATGTTCACCATTTGCTTGGTATAGAGCTTTGCACGGTAAATCACAATTATAAGAAATAAATATTGCGTCGTGGGTAACAAATATAACTTTTGAAATAAAGATTAAGCAACATTCGAACTAAAAGATAAATCTTTCATTATCATTCATTTTTGTTAGGTTAAGTGTGCAATAGTGAGGGTAGTATTGGGATGAGTGACTCATGTGAAGTTTTCGTGAGTTAAACTACTGACATTATGTCGCTTATTTAAAATTTCATTAAAGATATAATTTTAAAAAAAAAAACTGTAAATTTCATTCCCAAAAATTTTATTTCATTTTTCTTCAATTATTATAAAATTCATTAATACCTGAAAACGAACAAAAGAAGACATGTATTTATTAATATTATTTAATGAAAATAAGGACATATGTAAATTCACACAATTTTATTAGACTTTTCAAATTTATTAGTCGTGTATTATTTAAGTTATTAATGGATGTTAATTTACTCAAGTTTAAAATAAAAATTGCATAAAAATTCCTACGAGGCTGTTTCAAGGAAACATGTCTCCTATCCTACCCTAATCATGAAAAATCATTGTTTTTCACTCTGAAAATTGACCGGTTGGCCCATCTGAATAATATATCCATGAGACCGGCTCACGTAAGACCAATAAAAAATTGGAGAACTATAAAAATTCATAAATAAAAAAAAAAAAAAGAGAAGTCAAACAAAAAGAATTATTTTTAAAATAAAGATATAATTTATTCTGTGAAAATATATTATAAATTTTATTATTCTTCTATTCATTTTAAATTATATTAAAGATATATTTTTTAAAACAAATAAAGTATAAATTCCATTTCATAAAATGGTAGCTAAATTTCATTTTGTTAAATTTTATTTAGAATTAATTGATAGTTGGGAAAAAAACAAACAATATAGTATGTATTTATTATTATTATTATTTTAAATTTTATTAAAGATATTATTTTCAAAAAAACATTATGTGTGAATTTCATTCCAAAAAATAAGACTTAATTTAAATTTCATTCTAAAAACTGGTGGCTAAATTTTATCATTCTTCAATTTATTTAGAATATATTAAATAATAGATGGGAAAAACAAATAAACAAAGAGAAGTATATTAAGAAGTATATTAATTATGATTATTATTATTATTATTATTCATATATGTTAATTTATTTAAGTTAAAAAAAATTGACACAGAAACTCCTATGAAGTTGTTTCACGAGTGAATTTTGTGAAACATGTCTCATATCTGACTTGAATCGTGAAAAATAAATTATTTTTCACTCCTGAAGCAACTGGGTCAGCCCCTCTCAAGACTATATAACAATGAAATTGTTTCACAAAAATCTACTAAAAATTGGAGAACTATAATATTTTGAATAACAGTGTAAACGTCATTTTTATTCGATTTATTTTAAAATTCTTTAATTAATAAAAAAAATAGAAATCAAACAAAAATGCAAATTTCATTATTCATTTATTTAATTTAAATTTCATTAAAGATATATATATATTTACAAAAAAATAAATATTAATATTATCGTTTCGAATTTCATTAAAGATATGTTTTTTTTAATGGAGTACAAATTTCATAACAAAAAATAAGACTAAAATTCATTTATCTTCAATTTATTTTAAATTCCATTAATTAATAGATGGGAAACATGGAAAACAAAAAATAAATAAAAAATGGAGTGCAAATTTCATCACAAAAAAAGAAGGCTAAATTTTATTTTTCTTCAATTCAGTTTAGATTTCATTAATTAATAGATGAAAAAAACAAAGCGATATGTATTAATGAATATTATTTAATGCAGATAAGGACATAGATGTAAATTCACAATTCAAACTCATATATTTATAGTAGTAATATTAATAATAATATATAGATAATAGATTGAATTTCATTATAGATATAAGTTTTCAAAAAAATGGATTGCAATTTTCATCACAAAAAATGAATGCTAAATTTTATTTTTCTTCAATTTAGTTTAGATTTGATTAATTAATTGATGAAAACATGCAGAAAAAATAAGGTCCTCGGGTTAGCGTGTGCACATCCAGCCTCGCCTACTCAGTCTTCGGCACCTTCGATCTCCTGATCAATATGCTCACATACATCAATCACATCTAATGAGTCTAAAAACTCAACACCTGTAACTTAATAACGAATACATATACATAACATATCTTTAATTTATTTTAAATTTCATTAATTAATAGATGAAAAACATGGAAAACAAAAAAAATTAAAAATGGAGTGGGTAAATTCACAAAAAAAATAAACATGTATTAATGATTGTTATTAAATGAAAGTAAGGACATTTATGTCAATTCACAATTCACATTCATATATAGATATAGAAATAGATAATCGAATTCAACTCGTTAGTTACGTTGTGACTTTCGTATTAGCTATATCGTATCAGTTCTATCGTAAAATTTAAAAATAGAGTGCAAATTTCATTACAACAAAAAATAAGACTAAATGTTCTCTTCAATTTATTTTAAATTTCATTAATTAATAGATGAAAAACATGGGAAAAAAAATAAAAATAAAAATGGAGTGTGTAAATTGACAAAAAAAAAATAAAAATGTATTAATGATTATTATTAAATGAATGTAAGAACATTTCTCTTCAATTTATTTTAAATTTCATTAATTAATATGAAAAACATGGTAAAAAAATAAAAATAAAAATGTAGTATGTAAATTGACAAAAAAAAAAAACATGTATTAATGATTATTATTAAATGAATGTAAGGACATTTCTCTTCAATTTATTTTAAATTTCATTAATTAATATGAAAAACATGAAAAAATTAAAAATAAAATGTAGTGTGTAAATTCACAAAAAAATAAACATGTATTAATGATTATTATTAAATGAAAGTAAGGACATTTATGTAAATTCACAATTTATATTCATATATTTATATAGAAATAGAATAGATATAGATATATGTACAGAAAAAGTGAAAACATATTATTAAATTACAAAAATTAGCTGTCGCTTTTTCTACTCTTTTTCTTTATTATTCGCATCTGTTACAGTAAAGTGAGGTGGCTTCTTTTTCGCCTATATCCAATCAGGACCCCTCAATCTTTTCAATTCATCCGAAGCATACAGTATTGGGCACGCTATGCTGACAGTGTTGCCCCCTTCGTTATATACAAAACCTTTTCTCTTCTTTGGATTTTTATCCATTGTTCCATAGTGGAGTCGTATATTTTTTGAGCAGGAAAACGACTAATCTATCTTTTTTCCCCTCTCTCTAGCGTACTTTGATACTAACGGTGTCCAACTCTATCGAGATCTTCTTTGTGGAGAATTAGAGCCTTCTTTGTCGTAAAATCCATAGATTTCATTCATTATTTCGCTGTTCAACGAAAATTCGCTCCCGAAATCTATCAAGACTGATTAATGGGCTCAGACTTGTTTTTAAAATCAGATGCAGCCTGCAGTTCGACCGGTTCGACCCAAAAACGATCGATCACCAATTCTGGTCTGAGTCTAAAAACAATTTATGTTGGACACTTAGTCTAATGTGAGATCGTCTCACGGGTCATAATCCGTGAAACGGTCAACCATATCCATATTCACAATAAAAAGTAATACTCAAGCATAAAAAGTAATAATTTTTCATGGATGACCCAAATAAGAGATCCGTCTCACAAATACGACTCGTGAGACCGTCTCACACAAGTTGTTGCCATCATTTCAAAATGTGTCGAGAATCGGTTAAAAATCGATTTCACTATTCATCACTTTTAAAATTTTAGCAAAATTGCTTTTTTTTAATTGAATTATTTTTTATATTTATTTTAAATTTATTTTTAGTTAAATATGGTTATTTGAATTTTAAATCTGTAAAAATATTATTTCAATTTTATTAGAGTTATTTTGATTTATTTTTTATTAAAAAATATAAATATAATTATATATATATTTAAAATCTTTAAAATTCAAATATATATTTTTATTTTATATAATATAATAGTTTTTCGGTCTAACCGTCATGTTAAATGATCCGATCGATTGAAACGTTTTTATAAGATAGACCGATTCGGTAATTGATTTGATTATTGAAACATTAATTAGATATACAAGCTATAATAAGTTCAATTATTATTATTATTATTGTTGTTGTTGTTGTTGTTCAGAATGTTCGAGTTAGTAAAATGTGTAAGCATCAGATATTCGATTCGTTATACCGACACTTTTTTTTGGATATGTGTGTCGCACAAAAATTAATCGGTGTAATTTTTATGACTAAACATGATTTGAAGACTAATAAATTAACATAGGAGTTTACTTAGGGCACCCACATTGGTATGTTAATGGGTGTTATTAACACCCATTAACATTAAAGCACCAATGTGGGTGGAGGTGTTATTAATTTTTTGTGCCAAGTCAGCAGAAAAATTCATCACCGTTACTCCGAAATTTGCGACGGTTTTTCAAAAACCGTCGCAAATTCAAAAGCGTCGCATCATTCGAATTTCTTTAAAAAAAATTGCAATCGGCGACGTTTTTAAAAAACCGTCGCATAAAGCGACGGATATTTAAAAACCGTCGCTATTTGCGACGGATTCTCAAAAACCTTCGCTAATTAAAGATTCCAATTTTTTTCGTTTCTCAATAATATTTTAATGAATATTGGAATGAAGTTATTTGTAAAATAATAATAGTACTTATTTTTAGTAATAGTTGTCGTAAAATTTTAAAAATATTAGAAAGATATTGAAATAATTAAAAATAAAAAATAAATGAGTAAGTGGATAGTGGGACCCATAAATAATGAAAGTTGAAATTAAATGAATGTGGGTGTGTGTTAATAATGGGGAAGTGTTAATGTAATGAATATGTGGCTCGTGGACCCCATCATTTTTGATGAGATGGAGAGTTATTAACATGGATTAATTCCGACGGATGCGGATGCCCTTACTGCCTTTTGAAGAAGAACAACCACTTGTTTCTGCTCACAAAAATAATAATAAAGTGTCACATGACACCGCCGAATCACCTCGTCCCAGTGTCCCCAAAATTCAGTAAAATAATGATAATAATAATTTATCTATTTATTTTGCTAATGCATGTTATATTAAAAAATATTAGATTCGAATATGAAATTCTGATGTAAAATAATACCAAGAATGATTTAGAAATAAAACACTAACAATCTTTGGTTTAACGAGTATAATCGAATTCTGTCGAAAAATCCCCAGAGAACCAATTCTTTATTTTCTACTAATAATAGTTGGAGCCAGGAAATCTATACAGTATTTCCCCATTAAAATGTTCTTTTTTAATTAATTAATCGTTTGGTCACAAGACATCGACATATTTTTAATAATTTCTTACATGACACACATATAAAAACATTAAAACGGTGTCTATATTCAGGCAAAATTGACACACGAAAGTTATTGAAACAAACACCATTTACCATAAAATCTCTAAATAATTATAATTATTCGCTGAATGTTTTCTCAAATCCCATATTTTTTTTAAATCTTTACTATATACTAATCACCCAATTTATTAAAAATATTATTTCATAACAAGTGATCATCATTATCCTATTAAAGGGTGTGACATGTGCACATACGTAATGAGTGAATATTAATATTAAACCATATAGTTGAAGATCGGTTTTATATGGTTTAATATATATTTATATATATATATTATGTTTAAAATATTATTTATAATTTGTTATGAAAAATATTATATGATATATGTTGATTTGAATAAAAAATATTAATTTTTATGTAAAAAATTTTACTTCGACTGTCTATCAACAATGGAGACATTACTCTAAATTAAATACCATCAGTTCAAAACCATCCTACAAGAATACCACAAAATTCAATGTCGGTGATTCGATTAATTTAATGTACAAAAAAAAAAAACTCTATGATTTGGAGTTTTATCCTAGTATTAAAAATTAAAGCCACAAAGTCCGCCACATTCAAGCAAGTGGAGATTTAATTAATTGTACTTGTTACAAGTTAATATCTTTTTCTATATTCCTATTTCTAAATTACATTATTAAAGAGTATATAATAGTAAAATGAATTATGATATAAAAACGTGATAGTAATAGTTAATGGTTGAGGGGTGTGTCACTAATGATGATAGATTGTGTGGTAAAGCCTAATCTCAAGCTCTAATAATTTTAGTCACGTGCATTGACAAATAAGGAGCATACTAATTTTCTTCTTTTTTCCAATGGCTAGTTAATTAATTCGGTTAGTTGAATATTTGATATGATCGAATATGTATGAAATATTTTTCGAGTCTCGACAAGCTTCCGAACCGATTGGGTACGTTTATATATTTAGTCTCACGAATATAGATCTGTGATAGTTGCACAATAGATCTATTCATATAGTTGTATATATGTTCGATGTCTTGCATCAGTTGGATTAAATTTTGAGAGTTTTTTTTATGAGCTTGGATAATTCTCCTCATTTCAAGTAGCTTTGGACAGAGACTCTAACTCTCAGGACTAACTATATACAGAATATGTCTCTTATTAGACGATCTCACGAATCTTTATCTGTGAAACATGTCAACTCTACTGATATTCACAATAAAAAGTAACACTCTTAACATAAAAAGTAATATTTTTTCATGGATGACTCAAATAAGAGTATGTCTCACAAAATATGACATGTGTGCGTTCAGCATAAATATCGACACGAATCACGAGTTCACTTGAATCTCTTATCATATTTTATTTATAAACACTACAAAAAGAATATCACAAATTTTTAGTATTCAAAATTAATTTAGTTTATGGATTGGCGATAAAGAACAAAAACACGTAGTGTAGATTCTTTCTTATATTAATTAATAATTAGATATTCTTTGCAAAATTCGTTACAAGCACGATGTTCCAAAATATAAAAACAAAATCTCAAATTAAAGATTTCATACATTATAAAAATAGTTCATGATTGTTTTTTTATTTTATTTTAAAAAAATATCGAATTCCAAAATCAAATGATTGCTTTTATTAATTTAAAATAGAACTAGGCGTAAATGCTTTCCAAAGGTCCATTTGGCAATAAATTCGCTCTTTGCTATAAAGACTCTCCAAGTCTTTGGAGTGAGTTTTGAGGCCTGATTTATTAAGTGGGCCTAAACACGTGGCCCAACCCAACCGCGTAAACTATTGGGCTCCTAAATTTCAATCCATTAATTATTAATATTATATTATAAATATCCGAACTTTTGAAATTACCATTCAATTTTAACTTCATATTCAAACCTCATTATTTCCTAAATAGTGGTTGGCCATAATTTCTGCGACGAGTAGGTCTTTATCTGTGATACAAGTCAACCCTATCGATATTCACAATAAAAAATAATATTCTTAGCATAAAAAGTAATATTTTTTCATGAATGACCCAAATAAGATATCCGTATCATAAAATACGATTCGTGAGACCGTCTCACACAAGTTTTTGTCTTCTACAATCAGGGCCGTGCCTATTAGGAGGCAAATGAGTCCAATGACTCATGCCCATCTCTTTTCTGGGGCCCAAAAGTTTTTTTAAAAAATTATTATATATAATACTAGTTATTAGATAGACCAAAACCAAGTATTTATTAAAAGAAACTTGCTTAACATGTTATCGATTTATTCATCGATCTTCTCCAATATTCATCTGCAGACAAGCCTTAATCGACTTCAGTCGTTGCGTCGTCTCTAGGTTTGATTGAAAGACCCGTGATGAGCTGTAAGTCTATTTTCTTGTATTTGCTTTGTTCGGGTTTCTAATTTTTTACTTTCTTCGGGGCTTTATGTGGTATCTATAATCTACGCTTTTTGATTAAAATTTTGGTGGATGTAATGCTTATCCGGCTTTCAAATGCTCATATTGCTTATAAAATCTTGTTGACTGTCCTGATCACAGTAGCAAATGCAGAGCGAAGTTTCTCAAAGATAAATCTCATCAAAACTTTTCTCCGATCAACCATGTCACGAGAAAAATTGAACGGATTGGCTATGTTATCGATTGAGAAAGAAATTACTGAACAACTTGATAGTACAGACTTGATTAGTATTTTTAGCTCTAAAACTATTAGGAGGGTTGTTTTTTAGTGATCATTTTGGACATGTTTAATATTTTTATTTCTTTAGTTTTTTATATTGTCTTTGACGTATTGATTGAATTTAAAAAATTGCTATGGAACGAAAAAAAATATGAAACACATTATAATTCGGAGGCCTCTTTTTAAAAGTTAGACTCAGACCCAAATATTATTAAGATCGGTCCTATCTACAATTACTCTCATTATTATCTCGAAATTAATAAGTTTCCCTCGAGCTTCACCTTTTTAAATTCTTACATTTTATGCCTCATTACTTTGTAAAATAATAATAATAAAGTTTTTTAATTTTTTTTACAACTTTAATCTTTATAATTGTTTTCAATTTATTTATTACATGCTGTATCACGAAGAATGCATCTTTTACAAGTACAATTACCCGAATCTGTCATATGGAAGCAAAGGTTCAGATGCCTGACGTGCAAAATTATAATGGAATTTTGCTTATGATGGGTAAATAAAAGAGAAAAAAAAAATAAATTTTTGGATTCAAATAATATTTTATGTAATTGACACTTATTTCTCTTATCAAATGCAATAGTTAAAACATATCGATAAGAGTAATTGTCGAATAGCCGTTTGGTATCAAAAGTTTTTTGATTAAAAAAGTGCATTTTTAAGTTGGTTTTTAAAAGTGTTTTTTTAAGTAAAAGTTGTGTTAATATTGTGTTTGGATGAATAGACAAAAAGCACTTTTTAAATTAATAAATGTGTTTGGATACATATCATTAAAGTGCTTTTTTAACTCATTAATTTAGGTTATTAAAAAGCTAGTGAAAAAAGCTCTAAAATAGGGCTTTTAAAAAAGCTCTATTTTCAACTTAAATAAGTGCTTTTTTAAGCACTAGAAGTCCACCCAAACAAGTTAAAAATTAAAAAAGCACTTTTTTTAAAAAAAAAAAGCACTTTTTTTATTGTAGCTTCTTATACCAAACGGGCTCAAAATAGAAAGGAGCTTAACGGGAAAAAAAACCCGAAAAATAAACACACAAACACGATTAGAATTTGTTGTGGAAGTATTTTTTTTATTTTTTTCTCCGAATAAATAAATAAAATTTCACTCGATAATTTTACATCACACCTGTTTTTTCGAATGTTTGTTTTAGGAGCATTTATTCAAAGAATAAGTGCCGACAACCCTTTCTTCACGATTAAAGAAAATATCAATAAGTGGGCACTCTATCAAACGTGGCGACAAATAATCCGACAAGATTTACCAATAATTATTCTTAGTCTGGAAAAATTAACTTAATAAATTGATATTCGTGGATATATATGTAAATTAAATTCGTGTGAAACGAAATTAGATTTAATGTGTATTTTTTCAAGGATGACCCAAATAAGAGATCCGTCTCTTAAAATACGACACGCGAGACAGTCTCATACAAGTTTTTGTCATGATTGTTTATAACTTATTTTTGTGGTAATGATTCTAATTATATCACAAGTATTGTTTGTATCTATAGATGCTGAAGCTTAAATTAACAATATATTAGCATTATTTTTTAAGTAATTGGTATTTTACCAAAAATAATGAATTTATTTATTGCAACAAGTCAAATCGAAATTTCCACGTGGCTATAAAAGTCAACAATTTGTTTGTATCCTCAACCTTTTCATCCACAATATGACAAGGCTTGTATATTTATTTATCCATTTCAGTTTGGTGGAGGAGGAAATTAGATATTTAGACATGCAAAAGTTGTATGATTCTAATAATTTGAGGTTAATTCAATGTCATTTGAAATCCTTTGTAATTTTGGACATACATAGTACAACTTTGTTATTATCTATTTCAAAACTTGAGGTTAATAATTTGTACATGGAATAATTTAATGGAGTGATGGAAAAGGATGGTGGTGTCCCTTTTGTGATTCCAATCCCATTATGAAATGGCAAGCAAAAGAGAAAATAAATAACAAGAATTAAAGACAAAGCCTAAAAAGCAATATTCTCTTGACAAATAAAAGGTGTGTTCCTTAGAAAATAATATTTTTAGCCTAATATATTTAACTATTTATTGTTTGAGTAGGTCTCGGTCTTTTGTGAGACGGTATCACGAATCTTTATATGTGAGACGGATTAACCTTACTGATATTCACAATAAAAAATAATACTCTTAACATAAAAATAATGTTTTTTCATGGATGATCTAAATAAAAGATCTATGTCTCACAAAATACGATCCGTGAGACCGTCTCACATAAGTTTTTGCCTTTTTTTTTTTATGTTTTCAAATTTTATTCTTATCTTATAACTCTATTTTTTTGCATTTTTAATCAGCTTTCATTAATAGTGTTGATGTCATGACATTGTATACATCAACATCATATAGACATCACATCAATACCACATCAAGAAATTATTAAAATTACGGAAAATCAAATACAACATACTAATACTGGAATTTTACAATATAAATTATCAAGGCAAAAAATATAGTTTTCTTATATTACTTGATTTGCTCATAAAATTCTATATATTACCCAAATAATTTTATTTTAAATTTTTTTGGGTTCCATGACCTCTGATTTTATGCATAGATTGATGCCACTAGAATCCTTCGGTGTATGCCACTAGAATCCTAACTTCACTCCTACTTGTGGCTACTCATCGAGTGGAGATTTGAGAAAACCCTCCCGAAATATTTGATTGGAGCAATGGTCGATGTTCTTAGCTAGGGCCAAAGATACATGGTAAGAAATATTTATTGTAACGGAAAAATCGTAAAAAACCATTTCCTACTAAATGTAAATATGAATGTCACATTATAAATGAGTAATAAAATATATAAATATCATTGTTATCACGGTTTATAGTATTTGATACAACTTAAACTATGATCACACGTCGATTTTCATTAGTTATATATAGGATCAAAATAACCAAGAGAGATGTTTGAAACAAATATTACCTCATCGGTTCCAGTTTTTGGGTTGTTATATGACCTAAAAGATATGAATTGTAGTTACTGTTATCTTACAACTTGTGGAATAACTATCAGCGGTAGACATTTGGTTTTAAATTTTGCTCAAAAAATTTACTATATAATCTCATTTCTAGTATTTGTAAAACAAATTAGATTTTATTGACAAAAAAAAACATAATTATCCTAATTCGTATGAAGCTTGCAAAATATTATTTCAATCATGATACAGTTTAAAGCATATAAATCTAAATATAGTCATTACTTATCATTTTTAATATGCATACATTAGACCATCCATATTGATATTTGATGAATATAAGAGTAAAGAATGTTACTGGGGAGCTGAAAGTTTTCTGATGTGGCCACTTCAACGCTCAACTCAATAAATAATATAGAGTATATGTGGAATACTAGTGGAAAATGTTAAGTCAATTCAATGTCTTATGATCAAGCAAACCTGAGTATTTATAGAGGAGAGGTCAATGATGACATTATTTTTAGTGTCCGATTACTCCTTATGTCAAGAAGGATGCTCATGACCTGCACGTTGCACTGTTATAATTGACAACTTATAATATCTCTGGTCTTGTCACATCACCAGTACATACGCTTAATGATATGCCAAATATTTTGAAGTATGGTCATCCATACTTGTGGGTCGAGGATTGACGTCTGTTCCGAAGTGTTTGTGCAACGATCTCGATGTGAGGACATAGAAAGAATCCCTTATTCATTAAGTCTTCTTATAACGCCCCTGTTAAGTTGAGAGCTCGGACTTATTTGTGGTCAGCTTTTCTAGTTGTTTTGAACCCAGGGATAAAAGAATACTTCCATTTCTCGGGCTGGTTCTTACATGGGCTTCCTACATCAGCTCGATCTATCATCTGTCCAAATCTTAGGATGTTCTGAGCTCTTCCGGTGGTATCAATATTAATAGATGATTATGTGTAATTTCTATGATTTTTAGGGTGGCTCAATTACTATATATTGTTGATTGGTTTATAATATCTGATTTGTATCTATTATATCCAGAGTTTTAGATAGAGCTAAACATATTCTAGAGTTATCATCTTTTATATCTTATGTGAGACGACTAAATCTATATAGAATAATTTGGCATAATTTTTTTTTATAAATTGAATATGATTGAAAATCAATTTCATAAAATTGAATCATACTATATCAATAGTCGTGTTTATAAAAATGAGGAAAACTGAATAAAGTTCCTCAAATAAGTACTTTGCAGTATCAAAAGAAATATAAATACAAGAAGTAGTTTGCAGGCGTATAACTCAAGTTTATGTATAATAATAATAATAATAATGTAAAAAGAAAACTTGGAGAACACGAGGTGGAAAAGTGTTGCTATTCCCAAGTGATCGTCCCCACCGGGAGCGAGAGAAAAAGAAAGCATCAAGTTCTTGCAGCTCTGAGAAGCTTCTCCTTTACAAACTCATTCCCTCTCTCTTTCTGTCTCTAAATTTTGGCGAAAACTGAGAATTTAGAATCCAGAGCAGATATGAACAAGGGGAAACGAAGAAACATAAATGAGCTTATCAAGATAAAAGCACAATGAGAGTCTATTATATGTGCAATTTCTTGGTTTTCTCATTAGTTGTCTCTTTTATGCTCCAGTTGATCACAGGGGCAGAACCCAAGATTCAAAATTTCGTTAATGAAGAGAAAACCAGGAGAATTCTGCACCAACCATTGTTTCCTTCCAATTCAGAAACGCCGCCGCCGTCGCCGCCTCCACCACCACCGACAAGCCAGGATTCACCAGACCAAGACCAGCCATTCTTCCATGAACTCCCAACTGGTCCAACGCTGGATCAGGGCGGCAGTGCCGGCCAGAAGCCGCCATCAACTTTAGCCAACACGACGCCGGTGTCTATTCCAGTTTACGCAAAGCCAACCAATTCTGCCAAGAAAATTGGAGTAGCAGTCTCATCAGGAATTCTAACTCTGGTAATGGTATCTGCGCTCGTCTTCTATTTATTCAAGCAGCGTTCGAATCAGACTGATGACTCCCGGAAGCTTGTTAATGGGAATTCAAGATTCACCAATGAAGAATCAAGAATGCCACCATCTACTTTCCTCTACATTGGGACAGTGGAGCCATCTGCGAGAAGTTTGGTAAATGAAACCGCTAATGATGATGCGAATGGCTCACCATATCAAAAACTGAAACCCGGAAAAAGACCCGAACGGTACCGGCCTAGTCCCGAGCTTCAGCCGCTTCCACCTTTAACCAAGCCGCCGCTGCCGCCGAGTATAAATTCACCTCCACCGATGTCTTCATCAGATGATGAGAGCAACGACACCAATTTTTACACCCCACAAGGATCATCTATGAGCAACGAGTCTCCCGGTTCACGCCACAACCACCGGAATAACAATATGAGCCAATTAAACCAGACTAGACCAGAAACTCGTATTGCTAATACTTCAGTCCCCCATTCCAAGCGAACATCACCGAAATCTCGTTTATCAGCAGCATCCCCAGACACAAAGCCCGCGATGATGCAGTCAATAAAGCAATCTTTTATACCATCGGAAACTTCTTCCTTGGGGCCATCGCAGCCCAGTAAAACATTGGCATTTACTCCTAAAAGGGAAGCAGGAAAATTCTCACCACCACCTCTACCACCGGATATGGCACGGTTTCAATCAATAAGCAGTTATGAGCAAGAAACATCTAAAATACCAATTCCACCTCCGCCGCCTCCCCCTCCCCAGCCTTTCCCAGCACCAAGAAAATTCGGATCCGTGGAAACAAATGTGCCTTTACAAGTCCTCAAACTGGCCACAAGGCTACACTTGAAGAGTCCCAGTCCGAAAGCAACCCCAAGAAGTGAAAAAATAACCTCCTTTGAAGAGGGCAAAGGTTCCTGTTCATCAGAGAAACTTGGTGCCGATGAAAAAGATGAGTCGAAGCCCAAGTTAAAGCCTTTGCATTGGGACAAAATGCGAACCACCTCGAACAGAGACACCGTTTGGGACCATTTAAAGTCAAGTTCATTCCAGTAAGTGAAATGTACAATACTTCTATTGAAATTTTGGTGATGTATACACAATCTGTTAACATGATACCTTTCCTGCAGGTTGAATGAGGACGCGATGGAATCCCTTTTCGGATTTAATATTGCTAATTCAGTTCCTAAAGAGGGCAGGAAGTTGGTGATCCCTTCTTTGGATCAGGAGAACAGAGTGCTGGATCCAAAGAAATCCCAAAACATTGCCATTTTATTGCGGGCATTGAACGTGACAAGGGAAGAAGTTTGTGAAGCACTTTTAGATGGTATGTGTCGTTATCCATATGCGTAATCTGTAACAAAAAAATTAGTTGACAAGGAGGCTTTAGTAATTGATTTAAAACGTGCATAAGTGATTATGCAATTTAGAGATGAAATTTTTAATGCTTCAATTATAATTGTCACTCCGAGGATAATAATCTTTTTGTCGTAAAATGAGAAGATGACATGAAAGAAACCTCAACCTAAAACCAAGCAGGCATTAATAGTGAATCATCTATTCTTCTTTATACTAATTAATGCAGAGAAGGCTTGGAATCTCAAATTTGAACTTGTGAATTTTGATATGAGAAAAAATTTACGTCCACCAGTAAGTTTTCCGGCGGAAGAATTAACTTTGTTTCGATACAGGTAGGAAAAAGCGAGTTCAGATGCATATGAAAAAGATTTGAATTTTGTGTAAATTTACCGCTATACGACAATCAAAGGAACAAGAGTACGTAAAACGAAAGAACAGAGGTGAAAAGAGCAGAATTGACATTCTAGTTCATAGTCGAGCAATTCAAAAGCTGATATACCATACATTATGGTTTTGGAAAATTGGCATGGTGCTTAGTTATTATAATGACTCCCAACCTACAATGCTTTATTTCTTTTAATGCATAGACAGGGCTCTGAATTTATTTGGAGACATCTAGTATTGATTATCCCTCTGAATTTTTCGTGATGCTCTTATTCGAAGATTTGTATGATGCTGCAGGAAATCCAGAGGGATTGGGTCCAGAGCTTTTGGAGACATTAGTGAAGATGGCGCCAACCAAAGAGGAGGAAATAAAACTTAAAAACTACAAGGATGAAGGCTTTAAGTTAGGATCCGCAGAGAGATTCCTCAAGTCAATACTCTCTATCCCATTTGCCTTTAAAAGAGTAGAAGCCATGCTATATAGAGCAAACTTTGATGCAGAAGTTAATTACTTGCACAAATCTTTTCAAACCCTAGAGGTACAACCGATTATTGGATCGAACTTGGCTGTTTCTATAATGATGTGTTTTATGATTTAAAGTTTTTGTGCATACTGAAAGTTGAAACCATTTTTCCCAAAAGGTCGACCTCACGGGAGGGGAGCCAACAATAAAATTTGTGTTTTAGCACATTCTACATCTATAAGCCGCAGACTAGGGAATATATGTCCAAAACTTGAGAGATTGTCCAATAAAACAGAGGCCATTTATTTAAACATTGTCATTCTAGTGTAACTGAAAATCTTTATGTTTAAGGTCCATGAGTCTTCTCACAAGTGGATCATTCCACAATACAGGAGGCAAGTGAGGAATTGAAGAATAGCCGCCTATTTCTTAAGCTGCTTGAAGCTGTTTTGAGGACAGGAAACCGAATGAATGATGGCACTAATCGTGGTGATGCCCGGGCTTTTAAACTAGACACTCTATTAAAATTAGTGGACATAAAGGGAACAGACGGGAAAACAACCTTACTTCACTTTGTCGTCCAAGAGATAATCAGGTCCGAAGGAGCAGCTCCCGACACAACCAGTGAAAATCTGCCAATCGAAACCACTTTTCAAGAAGAAGAGTTCAAGAAAAAAGGATTGCATGTCGTATCCGGCTTGAGTAAAGAATTGGGAAGTGTTAAAAAGGCAGCAGGAATGGACTCGGATGTATTGAGCAGCTACGTCTCCAAACTTGAAACGGGACTTGAGAAGGTTAGATTGGTTCTTCAACACGAGAAACAGAACCTGCAAGGTAAATTCTGTGATTCCATGAAAAAGTTTCTTGATGAAGCTACTGAGGAAATACACCGGGTTAAGTCCGAAGAAAGAAAAGCCTTGTCCCTCGTGAGTGAGGTAACCGAGTATTTCCACGGAGATGCTGCGAAAGAGGCCCATCCACTAAGGATTTTCTTGATCGTACGAGATTTTCTCTCCATATTAGACAATGTATGCAAAGATGTAGGCAGAATGCAGGATAGACCTACAATGGGCGCGGGGAAATCATTCAGAATACCTGTAACTGCACCAATGCCAGTACTTAACAGATACAACATGCGACGGTACGATAGAAGTTCTGATGAAGATAGCATGTGATCGGGCAACTTTGGTATACCACACGAGGAATGATACCTTAAGCCGCAACGGATTTCCAGCTGCTACTGCGTTCGAAAAACCGATAAGATACATAAAAATTTATAGAATATAAAGGTAAAATTTCCAGAGAACAACTGAAATAAGCAGCAGGGATGCGAGATCTTGAACAATCAAGTGTACGAAGTCATGCAAGAAAAAAAAAATAGATTTTTTAATGCTAAATACAGCAGGTATAGGTAAAACGGTCTACTTCCATTTGTTTATTTTCCCTAATACTTCATTAAGTTTTTAGGAAATAATAATATTAATTATTTTGCTTTAAAAAATATTTCAACAGATTATTCGACATTTGTATTCAGATTTTTTGTACGAAGAAATGAATACCACATATGCTCCCGTTATGGATACTAGCGGATCGATCATGGCACACTCTATCCTCTATTTCCCGTATAAAAAATTAGATACTGAAGTAATTTTTTTATTTAATAAAATTAATTAATTTTAAAAATTTTAAATAGTAGGAGGAAAATAAAATATAAAGAAAATTATGATCGTTATGGATATGTGAATTTGTCAATGTTAAATTTATTATTTACCAAAATTAAAATATTCATGAATTTTTTTTTTTTGTCATCTATTAAATTCCTTCGAATTTTCAATGTAAAAAATAAAAGATGACATCGAGACGGATCTAGACAGATTTTACCAAACCAGATCCCCGCCTCACCCCTCAAACTCGACTAATCCAATTTAGGTTGGACCCACTAAAAATTATGTAATTTTTAAAATTTAGTCATTATACAATAAAAATATTTAAAAATCAATAAATCATTAAAGTTAATATAACCATTAATATTACCACAACTCTACTAATTTATATTCAGCTAATGATAAAATAAAAATTATACTTACATATTTTCATTTTAAACACATTATTATAAATTTATATCAATTCTAAAATATTATGATAGGGATTCATGTATAAATTATTCAATAAAAAAATTTAAATATTTTAAAAATAATATCAGTACATGTATATTTATAGTGGCGGGTATGGAGCATTCATCAAATCCGCCCTGGATTCGCTTGTGGATCCGCTTGATCAAGTCTAAAACTATCTCGTGGATACTAATTAATACCGAGTCGGGTTTAAACCCTGTTCATTACCATCATACCAAAAAGGTTCTCTAAACCATATGACAAATTATATGTGTGTGCCATTTAATTACGCTATCAACGATTGGTCTTAAAAAAAATACCTCATGTATATTTTTCATTCAAACAGTGTATGTACATTATTATATACTTTTCAATCCCAATATTGTTACATTAATAATAATAACAAAAAAGCAACAATTTATAGAGTGACACGTACACATACATAAAAGACAAAAACTTGTGTGAGACGGTCTCACGGGTTGTATTAGTGAGACGGATCTCTTATTTAGGTTATCCATGAAAAAGTATTATTTTCTATGCTAAGAGTATCACTTTTTATTATGAATATGGGTAGGGTTGATCCGTCTCACAGATTAAAATCCGTGAGACACATGAGATCCACTCTACATAAAATATTCAAATATCTTATAACATATAACAAATGGAAAAAAATTGTGTGAGACGATCTCACGGGTCGTATTTTATGAGACGGATCTCTATTTGGGTCATCTATGAAAAAATATTACTTTTTATGCTAAGAGTATTATTTTTTATTGTGTATATCGGTACGGTTGACTCGTCTCACAGATATCGTCTCACACGAGACCTGCACTAACAAAGGAAGGAGTCGACCAATCCTCAGACAATATAAATTCTTATTTAATGATATTCCAGAAATCTAAATTTGCAAAAAAAGGTTTAATAAGTTAAACCAACATTAACTCACAATTTCTAATTAATATTTTCCCATTAGAAATGTCTTTTTTTTTTGTATTTTTCATCGTATTATTATAATTACGAGTTATACAATAATTTAAACTATATTATTTAAATTAAATCAATCATTAATATAAATAAATAAACTCATATTATCGCTAATTTTTCTTTTAAAATGTATATTTTATTCTTCATATCCCCTCCGCTAAATATGGCGGCACAAAAATCGCAACTCCACATCCCTCCTCCTACCCCCTTGTGATTCTTTCTTGAAACTAGATTCTCTCATCGTACGATCACACTTTCATATCAAATCTTCTACATAAATAAATATGTATATATATATCGTTGCTCAGTTTCCAAGTTTTGCACCAAAATAAAAATGGAGGACACTGAAATTTCAGTTTCTAGCCTTCGATGCGAAGAAGACGAGTCGTGTTTAAAGGAGCAGGGCCGTTACAAAGATGAAACCTTGGCTTTTTGTTCTGTTTCGGATACTGATTGCGAGCATATTGCAATGTTAATTCATAGAGAAACCATTTTTCAATCCCACAGCGAAGATTGTCCTGTAAAGAGTGACAGAAAATGGCTGAATTCTGCACGTTTGGATGCCATCAAATGGATTCTTGATGTCCGTGTTTCTCCCAGTATTTTTGCTCTCCAAGTGACTGTGCTAATTCTTCTTCTTCTTCTTCTTCTTCTTCTTTCTTTATGCAGGTCCATTTATGGGAATAATGTGATTTTTTATTTTTATTTTTTGGTTCTTATAGACAAGGGCTCGTTTTGGATTCCAATTCGGCACTGCTTATTTATCACTGGTTTATTTTGATCGGTTCCTGTCGAGAAAAACGATTCAGGTTTTTTTTTTTAAAAATTTACGAGTTAAACCTTTTATGATTTTCCCTTTTTGCTCCGATTTTGAAATTTGATTACACGTGATTTAGAAATTCTGCAGAAGTTTGTGATTTTTTGAAACATTTTCTTGATATTGATAGGATGGAATGTTGTGGGCAATTCGATTGCTATCACTTGTTTGCTTATCTTTGGCTGCAAAAATGGAGGAATCTAAACCACAGGCATTATCGAAATATCGTGTAAATGATTATAATTTCGAAGGAAATATGATTCAGAGAATGGAATTACTAGTCTTGACTACTTTGGAATGGAGGATGTGTTGTGTCACTCCTTTTGCTTATCTTAACTATTTCATCGTCAAGTTCTGTGGTGAACTTAGGCATAAGGAACTGGCAACTCGGGCTGCTGAATTAACCTTGCTTTTGATGGAAGGTAATCTAGATTTATGAAGACTGTGTGTACTTACGATTTCGGGAAAAAAATTGTTTTGATTTCCCGGTTGATTTGATGCAGAAATCAATGTAGCTGAACATCGACCATCCACCGTTGCAGCAGCAGCAGTTCTAGCAGCTTATGATTACGGATTAACAAGAAATATAGTTGAAATTAAGATAAATGAAGTTCCATCATTGGAAAAGGTGAGTTCTTTTCCTTATAATGGTTGCATTTTCTTGATATTAGGTGACTTGAGTCGGTTTTTAACAAGTATTTAATCGTTAATTTCCACTCATCATCTTCAATCTTTGATACTTCGACAGGATCACACGTTTTCCTGTTATAGTCTCTTGCAGAGGATTGTGGTGTTAAAATCCAAGACCCCAAAAACAGTCATTACCCCATACTCGTGGTCTACTAATTCAAGCTCTATTGATGCTCTTGATGATGATGCAAGAATGAAGTCCAAGGCTGGCATTAATAGAAGGCTAAACTATACCGATGTTGATGAGCAGAGCTCTCTTCGAAAAGCTTCTTGATCACAACGAGTAAACTTGTGAAATGCTAGATCGTGAAGATATAAGATTGAAATTATTTTATGGTTTGGAGTTTGATGGAGGGCTCCATTTCTCCAAGTATCGAGTAAAAGTCTAATCTAGTGACAACCAAGCAAATAGTGATGAAAGGAATGATTTTGCATAATTAAAGAAAAAGTAAACCTTTGGCTCACAAGTTACAAGCAAGAAGCCGAGTAAAGTGATAAGCCAGGTCGCTTGTTTTCAAGTACCTTACGCCTGTATCTAGGATAATTTTTTGGTTCTGAGTGGCATTTAGGGAGCCGGATTTGATCATCTTTTTGAGTGAAAAAGCTGACTAAAGTACAATATCCAGTGGGTGAAGAAATGTGCTCAGGCCCCCATTAAAGAGTGTGGACGGTCATTTCTACTAGTGTTTGGTTTAGTGAATGATTACTAGTGCTCCTCACTTTTCTGAAACCATTGTTTCTTCATCCTTTTGTGTTTGATGTGTTGGATATAACATACACCATTGATTTTTGTGTCCACTATTTTTTTGCTTTCTATGTATTTGAAAAGGCTAACAAAGCCATGGATGGGGATTGAAAATTTTACTCGTTTGATGTGATGTATTCATGTGACGCTTTGGTCATGAACATAGAAAGTGAAGTCGGTGGCCCGTTGCCCTGCCTGTTCAGGCAGGATTTTTGACGGCATGACCAACTAGTTAGTGACTTGCGTGTCGGAAGCGACTCGATCTATTTGTCTATTCAATGATATGCATTCCAATATTTGGAAGATTTTTTAGCTAAATGTTTTCAAGGTTATGCTCTGCTACTCAAGTTTACGATCATTAATGTACTTGATATAATACCTACAGTACATAGTTTCCGAACCACTCAATCTCTGAGCTGTATTCATCATATAGTTCACAAAAAGAATTCTTTAACATAATCTAATGTCATCGCAGTATAAATATACTTGCATTGCTTGATTAGGATGGATACTTGCATCACGGTATAAAGGCAAGATCAAAATGACATTGTTACTTGTGTTGTAGAGCTGAAATAATTTTTTAAATATGATAATTTTGTTATTTTCAAATTAATTTTTTTTTCAAGAGAAGTATTTTTTGGTATATTTTAAAAATTCATTTTTTAAAAAATTCTAAGTTATAGTTTGATCATGATTTAATATTTATAGTCAACAGACATCATTGACGCGATAATGCGACTTTAAAAAACGCGGCTTTCTTTTTAACTTGGTGTTCAGTCAGTGTTTGCTTCCCCGTCGATGCCGGATAAAACCAGAATAAAGTAGTCTTCTCCATTCTCCAGACGAGGAATCAAAATGGATTCCTCGGAATCATCTCTGTCCACCCCTCCTTCGCCACCGTCTTCTTTCAGGTACCCTTCCACAATTAATCCTTTCTCTCTTTCCTGTTATTTTTTTTGTGTGAATTATTTTTATACTTGGTGCATTTGAACGAATATGAGCAAATAATCTAAATTGATTCACCATTTCTGTTTGCTCAGCCCGCAGCGCCACTTCTACCTCGCCGTAGACAGACTTCAATTCAAGCTGGTTAGGAACCATCAAAATAGTAATTTACTTTTGACTGGTATATGAATTTAACTGTGACTTTTGTTTAAAAAATGGGAAACTTTTTGCTACAGGAAACCCTAGTGGATCTTTTGGGGATGCTTGGGCGGCGGCCTTGGCTTCCAGTGGTAGTTTGCTGCAGCACACGTGATGAACTCGACGCTGTTTGCTCCAATGTCTCTAATCTTTCGTCCTACGTCAACATTTCCTCTTTGGTATGTCTACGCCTTTTCCCATACCCTTTGCTAGTGTTTTGAGCCCGCGCTTCGTAGCAAGTGAAATCTTTTATTCATATAATTCCTTTTTCATAGTTACATTCACTAAATTATTGAAACAAAAGCTGGCTACTGTATTTTATGTGGCCATATTCTTGATGATGACGTGATTAGTAAAATGGTGACATTATGCTATTTTAGATGATCGGGATTTACTACTAAAGACCATAGATTTATATAACACCTTCTTTCAACGTGTTCAGCTATTAATAATTTAACATCATCTTAATGGTGGTCCATTCAAGTTTTTTTAAGTTGATTTAGGTCGTTGTCATTGCCTAATGTCCTACCAATATGCATGTGTGCACCTTGTTACTAGTTTCGGACACATATTCTCCAATCATTGGCGTATATGTGTGACACTATCTTTAACCATTTCCTCTCTCGAGTTTTAAAAACTTATACTAAAAATAAATGCCAAGTTAAATTATTTCTACACTTACTGATACTAAGTCTATTTGTTTTTCATGCTTAATAAGTGTCAGTATAGGCTACAAAAAAGCTCAGCTTTCCTCCATGTATGCAGTAGTACAATTAACTTTAAATATATTGCAATTGCAGTACAGTGATCTTTCTGAAGTAGAGAGGGCGCAGATTCTAGATAACTTCAGACTGACAACAGGGAGGTGGAATAGAATGGGAAAAGATGAGATTGATAGAGATGAAGGAAAGGAAGAGGAGAGAAAGTCGAATGTGATTGTTGTTACCGATGCCTGCCTTCCGCTCATTGGCTCGGGGGAGTCACCTGTTAGCGCTCGCATTCTGATCAATTATGAGCTGCCATCAAAGAAGGTAGGTTTTCTGTGTATCAATGTCTTTTTGTGTTTTAAATGTGGTTCATATTGAACAGCTGGTTCAGCTTTTCAATTTGAAAATTTCTGTGTGTATGATGGCTACTCAGAGGGAGACTTAATTCTCAGTTTAGCATTATTACTACACATGTTTACTATAAAAGAGTTGCGATAATCATTAGAGTTCATGTATTCTAAATTTTCATATGAAAGAATATCTTCGAATCCATGTTAAGAAAAGGGAATACCGGAAAATTTCTTAGTGTAAATAATATATTTTGGGTTCGCTCATTTTTTAATGCATAGCAAGAGTTGATGATGGTTTTGAACCCCTACACCTATGCAGTGTTGAATCACTCTTAAACGATACAACACCTTGAAATTTCTTGGTTAGAATCTTTTTTCTTTGATACTGGTCCGATATAAAGTTCAAGATGTGGACATATTGAAATAATTGATTTTATCAAAATTAGTCAATGTGTTGATTTTTTATGTTTGGAAAATATATCGAGAGTTAACCTGGACAGAAAGATCAACAAAATAAAGTTAATTCCAATCATTATGATTTGTCAAGAATTTGAGCTGGTAAAGATGAAATTCGATAAAATTTATAATGATACAGAAAATGATCTATTTATGCATTGATGAAGCTCATTAATTAACAAGTAAATGGTGACATGACTAAGAGATATCCCCTATTACCAACTATTGTTTGAAGTTCGGAATAATAGACATGGACCGCGCTATACGTAATGCTTTGAATGTGTTATGTTTAAATCCCCAATTGTTTTGAAATTTTGTAATGTATTAAACAGGAGACATATACTAGGCGCATGGCCACATGCTTATCATCAGGTTTGTCTTCAATTCAATTGATATTAATTTTACTTGGAAGGAAGGAAGAGTGACAATGTAGCAAATGAACGTATTGGAAAAATATCAATCGTTGTCCTTATATTTGTGTTCCTTGAATAATATATGCAAAATTAGGAAATTAAATTGAGGCCCCCCAACCCCATGTTTTGTAACTGGGTTGTGAAATTTCCTCTCATGTGTAAAATGTGAAAAAATTCATTGATAATATATTTTTCTGATTTGCAAGTAGATGGCATTGTGATCAACATGGTCGTCGGGGGAGAAGTTGTGATTCTTAAAACCATTGAAGAAACCAGTGGTCTGGTCATAGCTGAAATGCCTATACACGTATGTGATTTTATATGACATTCTACTCGACAAATTTATTATATGGCTCCGAAATCATAGACATTTTTTTGCTTAAATTCACGCGACTCGCGGTTGTGATTCAGACTTTCGTCATACGTTCCCTCTAGAATTCATAAACTCAAAAGTGTTTCTTTTGTGCAGATCTTTGAGCTGATGTGAACATGATTATCTTCTTGAAGTGTCAGAAAATATACAAGCAAGACTTTCTAAGTTTTCCTTACCTATGAATTATGAAAGTGCATTCAGGATAGTCTTACTCGTGTAAAGTAAAATATCGATTTATGTTCTTGCAGTAACTAGTGACTGTACCAAATATGCAATAAATAACACTACAATTATTTTTTTTGAAAAGTAAAATTACTAACCCATGATTTTAAGATTGGCCATAAATTCTTGACACTGTTCGAGGAGAGGGTATTCATTCTATACTTTTAAAAGTTTTTAATAAATTTTTTTAAATGATGGATTTTTATTGATTTTTATAGAATTTTATTGAATTGTAAAAGAAATTTCATTGACTTTTATAAAAAAATTCAAGATTTTTGTAGATTTTGTAAACTTTTTCAGAGAATTATGTGAATTTTGTAATTTCTATTTGTGATTTATTTTTTATTAATTTTTTTTAAATAATTATTGAACATAGATAACATCTTCAATTTTAAATTATTATTTTATTTACGAATGTAAATGAATTTTAATTACTTAAAAGTTAAATCAATTTAATATGTGAAAACAACAAATGAACTATTCAATTTATTGAAATAAAAATTTCAAATTTTTATGTCAATTTAACATGTTAATGAACAATATTTTTATAAATTCATAATGAAATATTATTAAAGGAATTATCAAAATAATAAGTACTCTTTTAATAAAAATAATAACGATAATCATTATTGATAATTTGATCAACATCGCTCCACATGCTATATTGGTTATGGTATTCTTCTATACATTAGCATTTGCTCGTTGTTGTTCTTGAGTATCAAATAATTGAAAGTTGTCACCTTCATAAACTTGTGACGACAAAGACAATTAAGATTCATTATCTGGTTCAATTTGAAATTCATCAAATCGAAACTTCGTTAGAAAAAAATTGTGTAATCTAGCACAAGTCAATACAAGCTCTGTTTCTTGCATTTTTTGAACCGTGATTTAAATAACCAAATGTCCACTCAATAGCATTCCTTGAAAAAACATGACGAAAATGGAACAACTTTTTAGTATCTTCAGGGTGATGACCTTGACATGTGAATTCGTGAAGATGATAACGTACATCTCGAAAACAAATCAAGAATTGACGTTGATTTAGATATCCATCATTCACTAAAAAATGTTTACCCATCAAATCATATTTGCATAGTTAATTAAATAATAAATAATATACATAATCTTTGAAAACTACAAAAATATAAATAATCATGTAATATACAAACAGTTTGAGTTATAATCAGAATTAAGATATAGATTAACTAAAATTATCAAAAATAATTAAATATCAAATATCAAATGTTATATAATAAAGAATAAAAAATTAAATGTTAAATATTAAAAATTATTATTATTTTTAATTTATAGATCAATAAAATATTATAACTTTTTTTCTCATGTAGTGACAGTAGTGTAATAATTTTTTAAAATTTTTAATAAATATAATTTTAAATTTTATGAGGATTTGTCATCAGAATTCCAAAAATAAAATAAACAATCTTAATAATTTTGATTTAAACTATTGTTAGTGATAAAAAAATATTTTTTTAAAAAATATAAATAAAAAGAAAAATAAATAGATGATAAAAGAATAAAATTTTAGTGTTTTTATTGAGTATGTAAGTTTGAGAGATTTGTCAATTAAATGTACATCCAAATTTTTAGGTTGAATCAAAGAGTTTTTTTTATATTTTATTGTTGTTCCTTAGTCTATAATCCTTGTAGTTCATCGAATTCAATAGAGTCATTAAAGTTTATTGATATTTTAATTACATATAGAGTTTTGTAGAGTTTTTACACGATTTTTTAAAATTCTACAAAAGTTTATATTGAATATCATTAAACTTACATAGAGTATATAAAAGTCTCAGTCTGCTGGCTGGAGCTCTCTCAAGCTCTGTTCACATTCCCAACTTGCTGACTAAATAGGTGTAAATCACTGTATAAAAAACTACCAAAAAAAAGGAGATCATGAAGAAATATTTTAAAAAGAAGTGCCAATCCAGCAAAGTTTTATTTTTTAAAAAAATTGGGCATTGTTTATTCAATAATTTTTTGTAGGAACTTTTGAGTTAGATTTTGGGTTCATGCTGATGATTATTAAGAAATTAGTTGCAAAAGAAGGCTCCATCTGCGGTTCCTTTTTAACTTTTTTGGACCATTAATGGCATCATCTCCATTAAATTTTTGTTTGTTCTTTATTTATATGTTATCAAATTGACAAATCGTTCGTTAAATGTTTAAAATCGAATATTAGGCGAGAAGTCAACATTTTTGTTTCATTTCGTCTTTGATTCAAAAGTTTTTATAATAATTTGAGTTAAATAAAATAGTTATATTATATTTATATTTTTATTTTATCATCACATCGATCATCATCTATTACCACGAGTCAAATAAATAAACACTAAACATACAAAATGTTTTACGAACCAACGTACAAACGATCTCGTCAACAACAAAAAAACCGCAAACATGTGTTAAACTAAAGTAGTTTTACATAACATCAAGACTCAAATACGAGTCGAATTTGGTTTATTCGAGTTCGATTAGAAGTTCGAAAATTTTAATTTGCATAGTAACTCACCCATGTATATTTCTTTTTCCTATCACAATTCCAAAAACCAAGAACTAAATTTAATCATTATTTTCATTATATAGATATGAAAGTCAAATCAATATATAAATAGTCAGCCTAAAAGAATTTACGCAAACAACAGAAGCCTATAACATTAATAACCATTAATGGCATACATGGACACCCACCGAATGTTTATTATCTTTGAATACAAATATTTAACGAGATTTTAGGGTCGCATTACAAGGTGTTCAGGGAGTGACAATTTATATATATATATATATATATATATATAGTTTTGGCATGTTGTTTACCTATTGATGAGCAATGTCGCAAGATGTTCGCTAAAACATATCGTGGAACATTCATTGTTACACACTGCTGTATTAAATGTTGTATGTTTCTGAAACACAAGAGAGCGTGAGGGAATGACCGGACACACTAATGTATTAAATGCTGCATAGTTCTCGATATATAAAAAAATGTTTGAAGAAATAACCAACATGACATTTCACGAGATGTTCTCGTGAACATCTTGCGACGCTCATGAGGTGCTTACTAAAAATTGACAACACATCAAAGATCTATACATTTATGATATATATTTTCATCGTCTCAAAACCTTTAAATCATATGAGTCTCTTGTGTACTAATAAAAAATGACATTGTTGTAAGAACTAAAATTTCACCACGGATAAAAATCCATTCTCCCTCCGTTTGGATTTGTTTTGGGAGGCACGTTTTTTTTAATTGGATTCGTACTTCAACGTATCTAAAGAAAGTAGAAAGTGCATTTCTCGTTGTAAATATCTTTAAAATATTATTAATTTTGTGGGTTGAAAAAAGCTACGAGAATACAAATTAGACAGCACATGGGCAGCGAGGCATTGCCATTTGCAGTTGCCTTCTTGAACCGCAATTCTCTGCAATTAAATGGCAGCCAAAAAAGAAAGTTCGATGCTACTATTCTCCCATTTTATATAGCCGCCATTTTTGAAACTAAATTTGTATCACAATAGTTATCCTGATTGTCTGGCCCGTTTTTCCTCTTTCTTCGATTTTATGACTACTTCCGCAAGAACTTATACTTGATCTTCTAGAAGTAAACGCAATTCATTTTCAAGAAAGAAAGAAAATTATTGCCACATCCCACCAAATTTATATTTTAAAACTAAATACATGGAAGGCCCTTCAATCTTGAGTTAAAAACCCTTCGATTGGGGTGCTGGTCTTTGATTCTGGTCGTTTTCTCTTGTTCTTGGAACTTCTGAGAGAGCCTATTTCTACTTCTTTTGGAATAATTTGGGCTCTCATTTTTGTGAAATTTATCGGAGGATTTTGATCTGGTTCCGAGGAGTTTCTTGTTTAGTCAGACATGCCTCGCAGCTTGAAAGATTGGGGCAAAACAGTCTTGGTGATATTTGCATTCTGTGCAGTCCTATGCTTTGGTGCCCTTAAAAGTCTGTTTTATCTTTTCTTGATGTTAAAATCCTTTTCTTTTACAAATACTTTCCTTTATTTTTGTAAGTGGTGATAATTTCTGTTCTCTTATTCGCACGCTACAGGTCTGATTGTAGGTCCGATTGCTAGTTTGATTCTGATATTGGGCAATTTAGGGGTGATTCTTGGCCTTTTTCCTGCACATGTGGCCTGGACAGTCTACGCCCTTTTGAAGTAATTATCTACATGTAACACACAAATATGATTATTTTTTCGCATGGGTTTTTGATTTCTTTAACAAATTGATGTTAACAGGACAGATAGATTTGATGCGCCACTTAAAGTTGCAGTCTTGTTAGTATTACCTGCTTTGTTTGGTATTTGGCTGGGCCTCAGCGTAGCTGTCACTAATGTGTCACCACCTGTAAGAACAGCATCATTGACCTGCCCAGCAGACACATTAACCTCTAAGGGTGCGTAAAACACAGAAGAAATTCAAAATCATGAATTTAATGGCTCCAACATTCAAGAAAAGAGTAACCCCTGATTCAGAAACGGCATCAATGTGCCTGTTGGAATTAGGCCCTAAACAAGCTTCAGACAGAAATATAACTACCAATTTTTGTGTAAACATTCTTCAAAGGACACATCAAGTTTGTCAGATTGCAACTCAACAATTTATCACAATCAAGCAAGGTATAAACCAACTGAGAAAAACCACACACACGTCATGCCCTCATCCGATGGCTGATTACATTATTAAAAACTAAGTTCTATCGCAACTAAAATCACAGCTGAGTGGAAGTTCTTGTGATTACATTAATAATACAAGTGCATTTTTAGGTAAATTTGGTACTCCATACACTTCAGTCAATATAAACCCTCAAATCCATAGAAAATCAGTCTTAATCAAAGTCAAGATCAACTGACCCAATCAACATGGGACTCAAACGTAGCAGAACAGGTGGCACCATCTCCAGCTAATGCCCATCTCTTTAATGTGCCATCACGGCTACCAGTGAAAAGATCATCACACCCATCTGCTATAGCTGACTTTGATACAGCCAAGCAGTTTATGCCAGCACAATGCTGCAAATAATTAAAAAACAACCAGACGAAATGACTTCAAAATTTTTTAAATTGATCCCTGAACACCATGCATATAATTTTTTTAAGTGATAATCATTTATGAGTATTATACATTTTAAGTTATAAATGCCCAGAACCGGTGAAAACATTTTATTCCAACAGATGTAAACCAAAACACAAAATCGTTAGTCAATGTCCATTCCTGTATAAGTCATAAAACTATTTTTCAATCTTAGCCCGGTTCAACAATAAATTTTTTTTCATATTATAATCATGTCGCGAACCAAAAATTAATAAGGCAGGTTATAATCACATTTCACTTCATAAAAAAGCATAAGCATGAAGTGTCTCCTGCTATTATATCAGACCTCTACAAACTAAAGCCAAAAGGTTATCTTCTGTCCTTTCTTTTGTATTTTATTCCTATGCAATAACAGAGGGAAATGCATCATCGACTTTAGGATGAACATGTTACATCAGTAGAGCACATGAGCATTGCATCTAATATCCACTTAAGAACTAACAGTGTGGAAGACTTGAAAACAATCTAAAAAATGAAGGACCACCTTTGTATCATCTGCGTCATTTAACACATATGACAACCTCTTTTCCTTGCGAGTACGAACTGAACTAGATGCATTCCCTGCACTGCCAACACCATGCATTGCAAAGAATCCCTACAGCACATATGGATATAATGATAATTACTGAAAAAATTAATGCGACTTGATATTGCGTCTAATAATGGTACTCCATTTCAGGAACAAAATATCATTCTGAAATGGTCATCTTGTTCTGGAAGAGGAAAACAGGGATTATCATGGAATTTACATACTCCTGGCATGGTTGTTCATCCGAATTTATCATAACCAAGCAGCAAATAATAAGATAAGGACAGGTCCAAATATGGATATTATCAAGAAACAAACAAAGAAAGATGCATTCATATGTGGCATTCCACATTTGGAAAAGCTCATTACATAAGTGATTGCTAACAGTGTACATGTAGCAAACTTGATTTCATAGATTTTGTATCTCAAAATTTCATTTGTCAAACTAGGACAAGCAACGTTTTTGGATTCTATTACAAGTTCCTATGACTACCGTCGCACCCTTATACTAAAGCAGACTCGGTTCACTTTGATTTTATGAACCCAACAAACCTAGCAAAACAAAGTAGTATGGTCCATGAACCCCCCACAAAAAAAAAACAACAACAACAAGGGAATAGATTATCAAAGCTTCTTCCTTTGATCATTAAAGCACATTACAATACAAAATGAACCACGATGAAGAAATTTACATCAAGAAAACCTAAATCTAGGAAAGAACAAAATCTGGAGAAACCCGGAGCAAACACTTCGGTGAACTTGATGACAACTGACCACTTTATATTTTTCCATATACCGATCAGACCTCACAAGATAGCGGCTTCTCTTGTGACATGAAAAACTGTCAGAATATACATCACATGATAAAGTAACCAGGCATGACCTCGACTGACCGGTGCGCTAAAGGAATAAATATTTAAGAAATAATTACACAGGATTATCACCTTCTTCGGATTATTTCACTCGAGAAATCCTTGATATAAGGGGAGTCCGTTAAGGTCGACAAGTCAGTCGTAGGCAAGAACAAATAAATTCGGTTAGTAAAGATGTGAGCAAAATTAGCGAGACAGATTCGTAGACGGGAAATCGGCGGTCACCCAGACCGGTAGGTGAGAAACAGACGGTGGCGAGACGGAGGAGCTGGTGGGACTGAATTGGAGGTGACAAGGGAAAATGAAAATGAAGAACAAGGCGAAGACTTTTTTACGAGTGAAGAACTTCGTCGTGGATACTACAGAGTACAGACCAACAAAAGTCTCGTACAAATATAACACGTCCATTTAGACAGAACCGGTTCTCGACCGGAAGCCGCCGGTTCAATCCCGGAATCGATCTACGGTTAGACCAAAAAAAATATTATGGAATTTTCTTTACTAAAACTATTTATTGAAATTAATGTTAGCAAAACATAATAGTGTAGCAGTCAATTCCGATTCTGGGTCGGCACTTTTAGTTTTAAATTCGATTAAAATTAATTTAAGTAACTTTAGTTCTCAACTTTTAAAAACTGAAAAAAAAAATAATTCAACAACTTAAAGTTCTGTATATAACTAGAAAAAATTTATGGAACAAAAATGTTATTAATTAAAGTTTAATTATAAAAATTTAATAAAACACACAAACATAGGGTTTTGAGGTTAAATTTAAGTTGTCTGTACATTCTTTTTAATTCTTAATCATGATATATCTATACTATATTTTATGAAACAAAATTTATGTGAGACGATCTCGCAAATCAATTTTGTGATACATATATTTTATTTAAGTCACTTATGGAAAAAAATATTATTTTAATGTTAAAAGTATTATTTTTTATTGTAAATATGAACACGGTTAACCTATCTAAATATTTGTGAGAACGTCTCACAAAAAAATCTAATTATTTTATAAAATATATATAATATTTGACTCATAAAGTACTCTTTAGAATCTCCAAAATACCATATATTTTTTTATGCTTCTAGTTATTTCTTTTTTCATGAGATCTTAATTTTTTTAAAAAATAAAAAAAATCAATTAAGAAAAAAAATTAAAATATAATTTCTTATTTAATGTTTTTTTTAACAAGAGTACGTAAATAATTTATTTAATTGGCGTCAAATATTCATGCTTAACAATATAGTACAAATAGTGTAAATAAATTATATGTCATGAATTATGAGGAAATGGAGAACCAATAAAGGAAAAAAAGATTTAAAGCAAAACAGTTCATTTTATTTAATAAAAAAATCATAAAAACATATTTTAGTAAATACATATCTCATCTGTATCCAACATATCTCAATAAAATACTTGTTTTTGTCTCTATCTAATGTTTTTGAATTTTAAATAATCATATAGTCTATAAACATAAAAATTTATTATATAATACATTTTTATAGTCTTTAATTTTAATATTAATATAATATCTAAAAAAATTCACAAAAATTATTTAACAAATTTTTTAATAAATATCAATGTTTCGCGTATGAAAAGAAAACGATATAAGCTAGATAAATCTATACTACTATACTAAACAATAATATATATATATATATTTTTTTTTTTTTTGAAACCAAACAATAATATATTTAAATAACCATGAATTATACAAATGATTGTAAGATTGTCTCGTAACTCAATTTTAAATATATTATTTTTATATAAAAAATGTTATTTTTATTATAAATATAGAAAATGTTACTTATCTTAAAAATAAATATCTATAAATTTGTCTCACTACCAAACTAAATTTACTTAATATAGTCATGTCCCAATCAATTTTAAAAATATTATATATACAGGACTACCATATCTATACAATTTTTTTAAAATTCAATAATTTAATATATAAAAAAATAATTATCCAGAAAAACAAAATACACAAAACATATATAATATAATGATACACGTGGTAACTGACAACAGATTTATTGGAATGTCGTGGCCATTTGGTCTTACATATCCAGTGGATAAGGAATGACTTGCGAAGAAAATAATCATATATTATATATAAAAAAAAATTAAACAATGATAAATCAATTTTGTTTATATTTAAAATAATAATTAATAATTTTTGCATAAAAGTGATATTTTTTTTATAAATAATTCAAATAGAAAATCTTCTCATAAAATTGATTAGAATTTTTTTAAAAATAAAAAATAAAGTAGCCAAAGTTGTAAAGCTTTTCCTTTATCTGTTTGAGGAACAATTTATCTTCACTTCAATAACCCGTATGGTAACCACCTGTTTCCACTTTCCAGTACCAAAGCTTTGAAGTAAAAATAATTTTTTTTTGAAGAAATGAAAATAAAATTCAGAATGAATATAAAATCTAAGTTATATATTTAAATGGAATTTTTTGATGTCAACATTTTTACATTTATAAAATAAAAAGAAATTAGATGTGAATAATCGAATGGATGGAGAGTCAATCCTACCGATATTCACAATAAAAAGTAATATTCTTAACATAAAAAGTAATATTTTTTTATGGATGACCCAAATAAAAGATCTGTCAGACAAAATACGATCCATTAGACCGTATCACACAAATTTTTGCGTAAAATAAATCTATTATATGTGAGTTCGAATTCTGTTATCCTATCGACACCTTATCCAAAAAACCTGTTGAAGCTTTTATATTAGAGTGAGTCTTATGTGAGACCGTCTCACGGATCATAATCTGTGAGACGGGTCAACCCTACCCATATTCACAATAAAAAGTAATACTCTTAGCATAAAAAGTAATACTTTTTCATGGGTGACCTAAATAAGAGATCCGTCTCACAAATATGACCTGTGACTCGTGAGATCGTCTCATACAAGTTTTTGCCTTTTATATTAAACAGTAGTGGTTGAGAAGTATAAATTGCGGAATCTCATATTTCTAATTTTTGGGATGTTTGAGTAGTGTACTTGTTGATCCATCGACAATTGCGTATAGACTATAAATATTAGCTGCTGATTTTGCTAGATAGTACGGGTGTTGCGAATATACACGATGCGTAACATGACAAGCTCAGCCTCGCCGAAAGGCATCGCGGCCATAGTAGGCGTGGGGGCCAAGCTCGGACGGTCCATCGCCCGGAAATTCGCGCATGAAGGGTACACTGTCGCCATTCTATCCCGCGACCTAGGCCAGTACACTGGATACGCATAATTACCTTCTCCATCACTTCCAGTTCCACCCTATGTGTGTGTGTGTGTGTGTGTCTGTATATATCCCCGTAAGCTGATTTAATTGTTACAGGTAGACTATCCAGATTTGCAGATGAAATAGCGAGAGAAGAGAAAGCGCGGGTATTCGCAATCCGAATCGACTGCTCGGAGTCTCGAAGCATAAAGGAGGCATTCGAGGGGGTTCTGTCTCTGGGTTTCGTGGAAGTTTTAGTATACAACGCTTACCATCCAACATCGTGGAACCCCACCAATTTCGCCGATATCAGACTCGATCACTTCCAAAAATCCCTCGCCGTCTCCACCGTCGGCGCATTCCACTGCGCCCAACAGGTCGGCGAAGTAATAGATGTACTCCGAAGTCCGAACACTTGATAAATTGTGAAATATTTTTTGAGAAATTGATCGCAGGTACTTCCGGGCATGGTGGCTAGAGGAAGAGGGACGATTCTGTTCACCGGCTGCTCCGCTTCTCTTTACGGGATTGCTGGCTTCTCCGACTTATGTAAAGTAGCTCCTTTCCAATGCCATGAATTAATTAATCAACTTTTTTTAATGTTAAAAAATAGAAGCTATGTTAGTAATTAGATTCTAAAAAGTGACATTTTCCGAATTGTATGATATCTTTTTGGTTGTTTCTAGACCCCATTCAAGCATCTTTTTGGCCAAAGAACAAAAGTAAACTTGGATTAATAAATTTAAGTTGATGTATTTAAATTTAAAACAACAGGCTGTGGGAAGTTTGCGATGAGAGGGTTAGCTCAATGCCTCGCCAGAGAATTCCAGCCTCGGGGAGTACACGTTGCTCATGTCATCATCGACGGCATAGTCGGCGCCCCGAGGTTTGTCGGCCTCTGACTGATTCATGCTGATCCATATAGAATCTTGGCACAAAATCTCACTTTATTGTTCGCGGCAGCCCACTAGAATATATACCCCATTATCAACCGTCCACCGATCCTAAAATTTAATAATGTTATGATCTTTGATCAACAAGAAAAAACCAAGTTATTTTTTAGAATCATAAATATCCGATGTCTCATGTCTGAACATTAGTCACGGTACAATTATGATGGGGATTATTTCATGCTAGCATAAGGGTAGTACCCTAATGCTAGATCCAAGGGCCCAAAATTGATTTGGATATGTGGGGTCCATAAATTTATGTAGACCCCACATGTCCAAATCAAAATTAAACCCTTAGATGTGGTGTGAGGGTACTACCCATATGCTAGCATCTCATCAACCATTATGATGGTAGTGCATCAGGATGCTTTTCCCTAGCTAATTTTTAATTTGGTGTTTGACAGGCGAAGATCCTCAACTTCTTCGGTCGGCGAGTTGCATGGAGTAGTAGAAGACAGGTCGATGGACCCAGACGCAGTTGCTCAAACATATTGGCAACTGCACGCTCAGGACCGATGTGCCTGGACCCAAGAAATCGACCTTCGACCCACCTGATCGAGGCTTCCATGATATTGCAGGCTACAATTGCGTGTCATTCTCGGATTCGATCGATTTGTTGTTTTATATATATCAATAGTGAAGACATATAATATTAAATTTTTATGTTGCTTGCAACGTAACTAGCGGGCCGTTCTCGAATAAATTTGTTGATTGATTAATTGCCGCGTGCACAACTTGGAAGTCAAATTACATATTTAATGTCATATATATTTCAAAACTTAGTGTTGCCATATTTGTCAAATTGTGGTAGACTTTTTGGCTCTTATTATTTAGACTAAACTTGAATATCAAACGAAGCCTAAGAGACAAAGGCAATCGGTACAATTCATCTCCAAACACCATTTATATCAAAATTATTAACAAAAAACACACCACACATCATGCATGGCTTTTGTTTCTTCATACAACATAAACAAAAAAAACTTGGAACAAGCAATTTACATTAAATAAAAAAAATAGGAGCTACTCCGTCTTCTGCTCCTTAATTGGTTCTTTCTGTTTCCCTGTCAACTTATTGATCATTTTCTGGAGCTTTTCCCTTAACATGAAATACAACCTCTCAGATTTTATCCTCAACTTCTCAGCATACTCATTTATCTTCTCCTCGTTTTTCACATATGTCAAAGGCAATGTCAATCCTCCCAAAATGCCTACAACATTTAAAGGAAAATTAAATCATGTAACACAATTATTAAATGCTTATATATGTTTTGCGAGGAACTTCAGAATTACCTATGTAGCAGATTGTAAGTAAATCTAAGTAGCTTCCCACCAAGGAAAGTGCATAGAAAGAAGCCACAACTCCGGCGAACAAAAACCATTCATTCGCGGCGCCCATGTGAAGTACCGTTCGAATCGCTTCATTGATCCGCTGATGGCATAAAGTGGCTGTCTCTACTGTCGTCTGCTCGCTGATTTCCAATCTTGACAAGTCTGGAGTACCCTCTCTGCGCACCAGACAAGTTAATATCAAAAGTCTAGAAACTACACCTTCGTGTAAAGGAAAAAAGAATATAAATGAATAATTTTCTAGTTGGGTACCTATTGAAGAGACGATTAAGATTCCCCCAAGCAAACAAACACACGACAATCGCCATAGCCAGCCAAGAAACCAAAGTGATAAACGTAAAGCCATATATCTCCATCGCCACCCATGTAACTGTTGCCGCCACAAGGAGTAAAATACCGGCATCCTTTCTTCTCCATAACACTATATCCCTCAGCCAATCTGCCACATAATCTAACATATTCTAAGCAAGTTTTTCAAATCAAACAACATAAAACTTCTTGAAATTCTCAAGTTATAATACAACAGAACCTGGATTTTCTTGGTGCTGGGTTATTGGTGGAGCAGGCTGAGATTCCGGTGAAGCGGCCATGATTGAAATTATCTGTACAGTTTTCTACGCCAGAAGATTGGTGATATAAGATTTGGTAGTATATGACAGGTTTAAATATATAATTAATTTGGGGTTACACGTATTTGAATGTAGTAGGAGACGTGGAAGCCATGCAGCCATCTTCCCATTTTAATTACTCATACATATTTCTGATTTGGATCAAAACGAAATATTCAACATTTCGGTGGAAGTCTCTCGTTTCTTCTTCTTCTTCTTCTTTTTTTTTTTCCAGAAAAATAAAATATATCAAATTTTATTTGTTGAAGAAAGTGACAACCTTCACATGTGGCTCTGTGAATATATATGAGATTAATTTCATTCTTGTGCGGGAGAAACTATTATAAATATAAATAAATTATTTTTACGTAACTAATCCATTTATAAAAAATACTCCTTTGGGAAACTCATTCAAACAGACAGCCCATATCTGTCGGTTGTCGGCCTACAATCAGTCTCAGTCCAAAGGTAATGGATTAGTCGAAGCCCATTTAGTTCAAAACAGAGGCCCAATATAATCTTATTCTATATAATTAATTATGTTAGCCTAAAAAAGAAAAATTATTAATGTCTTTGTATATTTCTTTGAATCCCCAAATGTAATTTTTGTAAATAAAAATTCCAAAAAAAAATTTAAATATACTATACAAGCACGCACATATGTTTGTAATTGAATAATGTATTAATGCAATGTGGCTATTAATTTCCTTGTACATATGCAATACAATAATTTTTTGAAGTCAATTAGTGTGAACTATATCTTATTTATTTAATTATTAAGATATGATTTATGTCATAAGATATACAATGATATGATCTTGTTTGGCATCTAACAGAACTTGACACCTGTTGCTGTATGTGGTCCTCACACTCATATGCATCGAAATTAAATAAATATTAAATCAGGGACTATATAATTATATATATATATATATATATCTTAATTATATGATCTAAACTAAACAGATTAATTTAATGACCTTGGGTTGCAGTTTGCCATATTGGAAGGATTCCTTCCAACTGGGAGAATCACATTTTTCGATTCTAAGTAACCTTTTCATAATAATTATAACAATGATAATCGATAAAGCTTAACAAATCAAGAATCTTTTCTACTGTTTGTCCAAAGCACGCTTAGTTCGCATTGTCTCCATAACTGCTAATTCAAATCTTTGAATGTATCAACAAGATTTTATATATATATATATATATATATATATATATATATATATATATAAAATTAATCTTGATATGATGCACACATACCATACATACTTATGTGAGCACTGATGATGTGTGTTACACAACTATTGGATGTGTAGAAGTATAGAAAATTTTTCCATTCAATTGGAGAGTGTCACATGATCTGTATTCAAATAAATATACATATTTGGACTGGACCTATTTGATATTCAAACGTAGTTAAAAAATATATGCACAAAATCTCTCGAACATTCAAGGGAGTGCTTGCAACTTTTAAAAGAGATGATTTGTATTTTTTCTTTCACAAATTTACAAAGAAAAATGTAAGAAACACTTTGTTTTAGTGGTTGAAAACACTCCCTAAATATTTATTAAAAACCTAATATATATTTGTTGAAAAAAAAATATCAGCTTTTTGTAAGGGTATCAGAGAATACTAAACTTTGATTCGTCAAATTCAGCTTAATTGAAGCATATGATTTGATATTCGGTGTATGCAATCCGCGTGACTACAAATTTTCCGCGATTGTTTTTGAAAAAATTGCGAGGAAATATATTTTTTATGATAAAATAAAAAATCTGAGCAGAAAATTAAAGTTCGTAATACGATGAAATATTATACTAAAAACATTTTAAGTGAAGTAAATTAAAGTATAAAAAAAATCCAATACAGTTATATTATTTACTTGCCTAATATTTTTAAGAAATTAATGCATGTTGGAAGAAGATATTATATTAAATTATATTTTAAGATATTGTATAGTTCAAATCTTCTTTGTGTAATGTGAATCTTCTCGCATATCAAGAAAACTATAAGATTGGTGGATTGAGTATCATGCAATAAACAAATTTAATTAAAAATTGAATGAACAATACTCGATCCCACTAATATAATTTTATAATATAATCAAATCTGCAGCATAAACCATGCACAGATAATCACTTGAACATCTAAAATTAAAATTCTTCCACACACCCAACACACCATAAATTAATTAAACACACTTAATTAACTAAAAAGGAAGAACAATGATGCTAAATTCACCCATATATGATATACCACACTCCAAATTATAAAGCAAAATAATAACCCCAAACCCTAGCTAGCTAGCTAGCTTTGTAAGTGAAACTAATGAAGTAAGTATATATATTATAGTCTGCACGAATTTGAAATTCACCGCAATTATTAATTATCGTTCGATAATAAAGTTTATAAGGATCGGGATATCCACTTATAAGCTTTAGGATCAAATGATAGTTAAGTCATGGGTGCATATTAGCGGTTCCGTGCAGTATATAATTAATTAATTGTAAATAAGGATTTTGATCGCTTAAGGGTATGCACCATTTGTAGTGGGCAGATCTGTCGGCCAATACATAGTTGAATTGCAGAAGCCGATTTCAGCTGCGGCAATGGGTGCCGATTCGAAAATGGTGGAAGAAGAAGAAGACGATGACACCATGCTTCCAAGAATTACCTGCGGTGCAATTTCAGGATAAATATTTGTTGAAGATCTGAGCTTTTGATACAGTTCTTGAATCCCATTATTTTGAACTTCACCAAGAATAAAGGTTTGGCTTGCTTGAGCTTGGTGCTGATTGTCTCTGTGGAAAGAATTTGACAGGCCGATGGATGGAACCTGGATCGGGCCTAAAGGGTCGAAGCCTAAGGCTCGAGAGTGAAACCCGCCATTGGAAACGGAACAATCTGTCCCCAAGTGTGATCCAAATAAACCAACTTCTTCTTTTCCGGGATGAGACAGCGGATTAGGATTAGAGTTTTGGTTTGCTCTGAGTAAAGAAAGTATGTGAGAATTCTGCGGGGTGGCCCATAAAATAGGGCTTTGAGTGAAAGCATCAGCGTGCTCAAATCCACTGAAAAAGGCTGCTTTCCCCATCTCCGATGAGAAAGTTTTCAACTTTCCAGCAGTTGAAGACTTCCCAACGGCCGCAGCTATGCTGGTGCTCTTGTTCTTACGGCATCCACCTCCAATCGGAACGTTTCGCAAGGCCCCACCTTTTGTCCAGTAGCGGCGGCAAGTCTTGCAGAAATGGCGTGGCTGAGTGAGATTGTAGTTGTTATAGTAACAGAATTTCGTGTTGGAGGAATCGCATCGTGGGCATCTCAGATTCTCCATCGCAGCTGCTGCTGCAGTGGCAGCTCCAGCAGAAGAAGAGGGTGACGGAGTACTGGACGGAGAAGGAGAAACTGGGCCAACAAGAAATCCTCCATTAGGGCTAGAAATATTGGATCTTTCTCCAGCTATTAAGCCAACATTGCCTCCCCCAAGAAGCTCTTGAATCATCTTTTTCTGTTCTTTTCAGATCTACAAAAATTCAAAAGAACCAAGAAAAAAAGCAGATATTTGTTACTCCTTTTTAGTGTAAAAAGATGAAGAAAGTTGCTTAGATAGCTAGGGTTTGTTGTGTTTGTAATTTTATCATTTATTCCGTGATCATTGTGAGAAAAGAGAGATAAGGAAACATGAAAATGGGAGCTTACCTTTGTTTCTTTTCAGCTGAAAATAGAGGGTTTTGATTTGTTGAGCCAAAAATTTATGGGGGAAGAAGGTAGAGGAACAGAACAAGTTAATTAAGATAGAAAATCTTATATATAGGACGTAACAAACTAAAGGGACAAGCTACTTTGTCTACTTTCGAAAACAATAACTTAGTCTTTTTGTTTTGGATTAGTAACGTACTCAGTTTTAACATTTTGTTATAATTGATATTACCTTCATTTCATATATTCTCACATTTGTCACCTATCACATGATTATATATATATATATATATTGTAATGGATCCCGATCATATGTCACAAGAAAGCTGGCGTGACATCGGAAAATGCTAACATGAAATGGGACATTGTGGACGCGTCAGGTGTCCGTCAGCATTTCAATAAAAAATGACTAAAATTGAAAAACGTACAAGTTAATGGACTAAATCGTGAATTTTTCTATAACATAACCAAAAATAAAAAAATATTCAATTTGCATGACCAACAATGTAATTTTTCCTTTTACAAACTTGGCGAGATTTAAGCATCACTCTTAATTAAATGTATCTATTTATAAATATAAAACAATGTTATAAAAATGAGTGGAAACTGCATAGGAAAATATTCTAAATTTGTCGTATAGTTGTCGAAATCAATCCAAATAGTTTCCCATGGAATTGTCGAAATACCATGTGGTGTACCCGATAACACATGCGGCACACTAATACATAAATTGTCGTATTTAAATTTCGAGATGAAGCAATTTTATTATTAAACAGTTGCTAGTACGAACAGGCTAGCTCTGTCCATCCAAGAATTAGAAACCAATAGGTTCTCGAGTTTAAAGGAACCTATGGCAGCATGGAAATACGTACAAAGAACACTAGCTACCCCACCATCCTCAATTAATAGCTAGGAACTGCACTCGATGGCCCGAAAGTTATGGCTTCAATTTGGCTTCAGTACCGAAGATTATTCGACTAAAAAAATTAGTCTAACACACGATCAACCTAGTATGATTACTAATTATACTGCCACTTTTTTTTTTTGCAACACGAGGGGGATTCATTGTGCTAGCTAGCTAGTTCTCGATCATAATTTTATTTGTTTGGAGCTTTATTTTGTTTGTGCGTGTGCTTGAATCAATCCATGTTCAATTTCATTATGATGTCAATTATGAAGTACTGCAAACTTTTCTTGGGATTAAATCAAAATACGATTTGAAATTACAGAAAACAACTTTATGGCCTTGAAAAGAAACTAATCATATACCCAATTAAGGCCTTTTTTTAACAGATTAAGGCCTAATATCATGTAAAGATTCGGACATTATATTAGCATATATTAGGATAAATAATGGGAAAGATTATATGGATTAACCAAGAATTTTTCAATCCTGGTATTTATTATTATTATGACTAGCGGTTTAAAATTTGTAATTAGGTTGAAATATTATTTTTTAATGAACAAAAATTAATATTTTATTATAATTATCGGCAGTGTTTGTTAAAAGGATAAAGTCATCCCTGATTATTTATACGCCTCATTTAAATATTTAATTTATTTATCCACTCACTCACCACCCAATTATTTTTATTCAGAGACAACTACGCAGTCAATGCATAAAAGCTGCTGGTCAAATATAGCGTATGATACCAAGATTATTTGGTGATGATGCCGAGAAAAATTACGTACAACAATGGATAATTAATATTAATTATATTATACGATAATTAAAAAAATATCTTATTTTTCAAGAATAAAATAAAAAAAAACATAAAAATTAGAAGCCATTGTTAAAATACTGCTTTCGATGCTATTAAGCATAATCATGTTGAATTGTGTACGAACTTATTTTTTAAGTAGTCAAATTTCATTCTCAATCCGTTATTTTTTTCTCTCAATTTTAGTATTTTTTCTAAAACGGTTCCGACGGGACGCTAACATGACGTCATATTTTGTTATTATTTACGATATCATGTCGGTACTCTAATTGACTCATTACATGAATAGATCGAAAAAACAAAATCCTAAATCTGTTTGAAATAAGCCTAAGTGTGCATGCAAGAGAAATGTACATGTTTGGAGAGGAATCATGTGGAAGTGTGAAACCCGAGACCTAGACTGAAACAAAGGTGTGAAAATGAAGAAAAAGCTAACAAGAAAACGACCACCATAACCAAAAAACATGCTTGTTTTTACATCCATTGTTGGTCACACTTCAATCACAAGACTTTGGTCCATAAATGGAGAGACCGACTATAATACACAGAATTATCCATTTCTTCTTTTCCTGCGCTCCATACGTTCATTTTCTTTCATTTCTTGTTCGTTAGTTCTAATCATAAAATGAAAACGAGGGGACAAAGAACATATGTTTTTTCCTTCTTCTTATGATTATGTGTAATATGTAAGTGCATATATATAAAAATAAGTAGATGGTTTTATTTTAAATGCATGCAGCCTTTGGTCAGGACTGGCGGATGCTTTATGAATGTATCCTCACAATCCAACAATTGAACAAAGAGATACTCGTCTCGTACACCTGAACTGAACTGACTGACCTGACCTGACCACGCGTGCCGTCCGGAGACCGGAAACACAACCACACCACAGCCACAACCAAAAAGATTATCAGGAAAGAAAAAAAAATCAACTTTAGGATTTGAATATATAATTTGGTACTTTATTTGAATTATTATACGTGTGGTGGTGATTGGTGGTGGTGGGACAGCAGAAAAGGACGCGAGAATGGTGGTGGCCGGGCAGATAATATTCTCTCCTATTCTCTTCTTGCATGCGCTTCGTTAATCTACACTATTCAACATTCTTGCCATGTCACTTTCATGCTCTCGAATCTCAATCAACCACATTCAATTATTAAAACCTTTAAGACTAAATAGAAAAAAATATTATTTAAAATTTAAAAATTAAATGGAATTAATTTTAATTAAAAGTGACTAAAAAATATGTCCTAAACATACAAGTTAAATTAATTATCTAATCGGTATGCATTATCTGACAGGAAAATATTTTACAAGATAACCATTAATATATTGTATGTATATATCATATTATTTTGAAGTAAATAAACCTTCAAGTTTGGTGTGATAATCTGCCTATAAAAAGAGTTAAATAATTACAAGAACGTGCATGATACATATTTATTTCGGTATGTTTGTTTTTTTATTAAATTTCAAATTATTTTGTTATATTTGTTTTTTTGCTATTCAAATTTATTTTCGACATGGCGTTGATGTGACAATATAATGTCGACGTATATAATATCACATTCAAATTATAGATAAATACATATAAAATTTTTAAAAAATATAGTTGTACCCTAAAAAACCCATTAAAAAGTAAGCATTCACGTATTATTGGAAGATATGATATTTTTAGCAATATTAAATTCAAAATAATTTCGGATTCTGTGCATATGATAGCCCATGAAAATGTATTAATATTAAATTATGAAATTAATTAAATATATTTTTTAATGAATAATAAGTCGAATGAAATGTGTAAAGCGGGGAGGACCGGAGAATGATTCGATTCAATCCAATTGAGTAAGTGGGGCCCCAGCCCGGTTGTTGTCTCCCTTTACGCGGCAAATAGTCTTTTCTTGGGTCCACAACCCGCTTCATTCACTTTTTCCCCGACTACGGTCCAATTTATGCGCTTCCCTTCCCTTCCCTTCCCTTCCACCACAATAATAATTCAGTCAATTATTCTCACGTACATGCACTGCCCAGTACTACTGCTTACGCTCTAATTTCTTTTTCTATTTATGTTTTCACCCTGTACGTCCTCAAAATATTTTGCATTTGAATTCTGATCTAATGAAACATTTTTATTTCATTTCCAAACTCCATAAAATAGCTCGTATCAAAATCTAGCTAATCAAGTCGTATTTGATCTGAGAAAAGAGATTTAAAGAACGAATTTAAAATGATACTGGTCTAAATCAATCACAAATCTTAATATGATCGTTGGATACATTGTACATGAGGTAAAATGAGACGCAAAAAGGAGAATTACAAGTATATATAAACATTGCGAGGAAAAATTTAACTTGTATATCTATATGTTTAAAAGAGCTATGAATTCCCAAAGGGACCCTGACATTAACTATTAGGTTATATATATATATATATATATATATATATATATATATATATATATATATATATATATATATATATATATATATATATGCACACAATTTTTTGGTCTTTTTTGGTTTCTTAAAAGAGGTGGTATACTGACATGTTGTCTTTTATAAATTAAATTAAACTGTAATCTTAGTATATCAATTATTAAATTTATTTAACAAAATTATCTTAGTATATCAATTATTAAATTTATTTAACAAAATTAATCATAATATGCCATTATAAATAAATAAAATAGTCCACTTTCCCCCTTTTCTCCGTAGGTTTAAGTGTAGGTCTTCATACCATATAATTTTTATTGGTAATCCACATGCAGCTACTCGTGAATATATAAGGGAGAAAAATATTATTGGTTTCCAATGATTTGTTGTAGGCAGAGACACAATTCTTGGGGTTTAGAGAACATGACCATATGATCTGCATCATGAATCATCTTCACCTCATGTGTTGGATTATTTTCAATCATCCACTCCTGGAACCCTTTCCTTAAGACATAATCCTGTTCGCAAATCACGTAAACACGTCGAACCGAACCGTAATTTTCTTCCGACAGACGAGTTTCTTTCAAGAGATCAGGCGCATCCTGATAACGTCCTATGGGTCTCACCAATGACGTTGCCAGAGTCAAATCCTATATACATGTACGGATGTACTCAACGAGAAGATTTGTATAAGAATGAAAAGACAAAGTTTGTTTGATCAGATAAAGAATACGTTTCGCATAGTATATTTTTGAATGTGGTTAAATGGGTTGTTACCTCGGGTGGAGAAAGTTGATACAAGTGAGAGGACATAAACTTTGGGCCTAAGAGGAAGGAGGTGGGAGGCTTGTCCTCTCCATTGCTAAACGATACTTGGCAGTCCAAAAAAGTCTCCACTTGCCTTTCGTACTGTGTATAGTTAATTACAATTCTTATAATATATATTATATATATATCTATAAAGATGTTGACGTACGATACCTCTTGACGAATAGTCTGGACAATTAGGTTAGGGCCGGGCATGAAGGCAGTAACAAAAACAGCAACATCAATTTTCTTGGGGTATTTTTCCATGGCAAGAGATATACTAATCCCACCCATGCTATGCCCGACAAGAACCACCCTCTCCTCCTCCGGCAAAGCCTCCATGAACTCCATCAGCGGCTGCGAATAGTCAGAGAAAGTAGTAACCTCTGCCAAAGGTTTGGTATTAGCTCCGGCAGCAGCCATGTCGAGGGCGGTCACACGGTGGCCTTGGGATCTCAGCAGTGTCGTAACTTTGTACCAACACCATGCACCATGGCATGCGCCATGAACCAGCACGACGTGTTGTTTTTGCTTCTTGATCTCTTCCATTTTTCCTTCTTTCCTTTTAATTTTTACCCCACTCTGGCACTAATTATATCTTTAATTTGATTACTCAACCCATATATGTAAGAGAATTACACATTTTACGCTTGAATTTCTTAAACACGTCTGATCTGAGTCATGCATGATACCAACCCTGTATTTAATGCATTACGCAGCCGGAGTAATAGAGAGTAGGCAGGAGCAAAATGACAAGCTTCATCCTTGGTTTGTGCGTGAAATGTGTGCAGGCCATTGTACGTATAACTAAACCCACAAAACATAAGAATTTGCATAATTGATAGCTTTGTTTCTATGTAAACATACAAATGTAATATTCCCGCATCTTTACTAAGAACCTTATTGTGATTTGGACGTGCAAAAATATTTATGCAAATTTAATTTTGTCTAATAAAAAAAATTCTCATGTAAAGTTAAACTTAATCGTCACAAAATAAAAATAGTAAACATAAAATTTATTGTCTCGAGGTACTTATATTAAAAAATAATAACATAATTACAAAATCTTTTCAATTAATATATACATATGATATATCAAATCGTTAATCCAGTAACTTCTCTATTTGATGTATAGCAAGAATGCATCAAATTAATTCACTAAATACTGTTATTAATGTTAGTCTTTAATAATCGATTAGATAAGTAATTCGTTAATTAATTATCAAGCTTTTGTTTTATATTATTAAAAAAAAAAATAGTTATGTAGTGTCTAATAGCTATGTATTATTTGCTTGAAAATTGGCGGGAGCAAAACGTCTATTTATGCCACCGTTGCCGCCGATTGAAGCTTCGTATTTGGCAACTCTACTCTTACAGAAATGCGCCGGGGCAGCCTGTCTCCGGGAAGCTCGTCAGCTCCATGCCTTACTTATTACATCGACGCACTACCACCAGGGATCACCGTTTCTGCACAACAACATTCTGTCCATGTACGCACGATGCGGGTCTTTGGAGGACTCCCAGCGCGTGTTCGACAAAATTCCTCAAAGAAATATCATATCGTACAATGCGCTGATTTCAGCCTATTCGCGTAGTCCCCAACAATCCTATCGGATATTTCGTTTGGTTCACGAATTGGAAGACGAGAACCTGGTGGCAAATGAAACAACCTTCACCAGTCTTCTACACGCATTGTCGGGACCAGGAAACGAGGTATTGGGCTCTTTGTTGCATAACCGTTGTATAAAAAGAGGATTTTGCAACCATCTCCTTGTTCAGACCTCTCTACTTGGAATGTATTCGGGTTTGGGGGATGTGGATTGTGCTAAAAAAGTGTTTTGTCTTATGAAGGACAAAGACACCACAGCTTGGAACGCTATTATTTCCGGTTGTGTGAAGAATGGAAAAATAATGGAAGGCCTCGGGCTTTTTCAGAATATGCTAAAGGATGGGATTGCTCCTACCCAATTTACATATTCATTGGTTTTGAAAGCTAGTGCCAAGTTAGGAGATCATGTGATGGGGAAACTTGCGCATGCTCAAGTTCTTGTGTCGGAAGCTTACATTGATTTGCCTTTGCAAAATGTGTTGCTTCACATGTATTGTAGCTGTGGTGACATAAATGCGTTGTTTAAGGTTTTTACGCGAATCGAGAGTCCAGATTTAGTTTCTTGGAACTCAATTATTGGCGGGTTTTCAGAGAGTGGAGATGGAGATATGGCAATGGTTATGTTTGTTCAGCTGGGGCGTGTATCACTTGTTAAACCTGATGAATATACTTTTGCAACGGTTATATCTGGTACAGGTGTATACCCTGCTGCCAGATGTGGGAAACCACTCCATGCCCAAATTGAGAAAGCCGGATTCGCAAGAAGTCTTTATATTGGGAGCGCACTCATCTCCATGTACTTCAGCAATGATGATGGCAAGACATCGCAAAAGATTTTCAGTGCTATTTCAAATAGAGATGTCGTTCTTTGGACTGATATGATTGGGGGGAACGGTAAGATCGGGGAAAGTGAGATTGCATTGAAGTTCTTCCGTGGGTTGTGCCATGAAGGTTTCAAATTAGATAACTTCGCTTTAAGTAGTGCTTTAAGTGCGTGTGCTGATTTGGCGACTCTAAGACAAGGGGAGATGATTCATTCTATGGCATTAAAAACTGGAAATGACACTGAAACATGTGTTCATGGATCCTTAGTAAATATGTATGCAAAAATTGGGGAACTTAAAGCTGCTGAATCTGTATTTTCTTGCGTGTCTGATCATGATTTGAAGTGTTGGAACTCAATGCTCGGAGGTTATGGTCACCATGGTAAAGCCAACGAAGCATTCCAAATATTTGATGAGATTCTTAAACATGGCCTTAGACCGGATCATGTGACTTTCATATCTTTACTAGCTGCTTGTGGTCATTGTGGCTTGGTGAATGAAAGTCGGTATTTCTGGAACTTCATGAAAGAAATTGGTCTGAGACCCGGACCGAAGCATTTTTCTTGCATGATAAGTTTGTTAAGTCGAGCGGGATTAACGGAAGAGGCCGAGAGGCTGATCGATGAATCACCTTTTGCCGATGAGTATCTAGAATTATGGAGAACGGTTTTGAGTTCTTGTATCGAGAACAGAAATTCGAGAGAAGGTATCCGTGCCGCGGAGCAGATTTTAGCCATAAATCCGGAAGATAGTGCTACAAACATACTGCTTACTAAGCTCTACGCTGCAGCAGGGAGATGGGACGATGTCTCGAAAATAAGGAGAAACGTGAGAGAAGTTGCATCGGATAAAGAACCTGGTCTTAGTTGGGTAGAGGTCAACAAAAATGTTCACGTGTTTTCTTCAGGGGATCAATCACACCTGCAAAATAATGAAATACAAGTTGAGCTGTGTAAACTTCTCGGGAACTTGATGCCCATTATTGAAGACCGAGTAGATAACATTGAGACCTCGTTTCAACTTCGTACACATGACAATTGACCTGCTGCTCATATGTTATTTTACCTTCGTCGTTTCTGGGAAAATACTGATTTGTCACAACATTATATCACGTGATGTAAAAAAAATTCATATGTTTCTCAAAATCTTACGTGACATCGGAAAACAGACATCAAACATATAATCATTCTGACCGAAAATGTGTAAATTATGGATGTAATTAATTTTATGTGAGATATTTAGTTTTTGGGAAAATAGATTTTTTTGTCTAATAAGTTTCTAAAGTTTGGTTTTGATACAGTAGCTTCTATTTTTTTTTACTAATTTGGTCGAATTGATGATGCGACACTGAAAAATTAGAAAATACTGATTTAACATCGAAAATTGCTTAATTTGTCAGATTACACGTTGACGAAAATTCAAAATTGACAAGTTAATAGAACAAAAAAATCATTTTCTCTTTAGTTTTCTACTTCCAAATTTTCTATTTCAATTTGAATACCGTGGATGTTTCAATAGTCATCACATTTCCATGGCCAAAGTTCGATGCTCAAATGCGTGCTTGCAACGTTTTTTGAATTATATACACTCTGTTATAATGGTCAACCTGATATTTTGATTATCAGAGATCACTTGTAAATTTGTTCTTTTTGCAAAAGTATTTGTTAAAATTTTGTGTGAATTACATTAGTTAAGAGAAAGCATCGTAATTTTAGGAGAAATGAAAGTACTGAAGGTGACATAAATTCCAAGAAACATCTAAAACCAATACATACATTCAGTGTGACTCAAACTTAAGATATATATATATTCTGGTAAATAAGTTCTCGGACAGTAGTGGCAGATGTATTTTCAACAAATCAACAAAAATATATAATCCTGATATTTGAAAATGCGACTTTACGATGAAGATTTCAACAACCCGAAAACACTTCATTTCAGTAAAGCAGCGGGTGTGGGAATGGAGAAACAATCCCCGCTTCCCACAAACCCACTCCTCCCATTCTCAGACTGCCACGTGTCTCCGGACACGCTTGACCCGCCAACTCCAGCACCTGTCGGCCCACCTTCCACCATCCCAGCAAAGGGCCACACAGATCTTCCAAGGCCGAAGCTCATATCTTCAAACCCAGGCCCAATACCAAGCCCAAATCCACCCAAAGTCAACAGCCCTTGAGTATTCAACAAAGAAGTATAACTCCCACAAGCGTTCAGGTTCAGCCCCGCCTTCGCTTCCATAAACTGTACGGCTGCGCCGTGATCGGTCGCTAGGGGCATCAGAAACTGAGAATTCATTCCTGGAAGGCGGCGGAAGTCTTGACGAGTTGATGAAAACGGGGCAACCGCGCCAGAACTGGCATCAACCACGCCGGTACGAGAGCGCTTGGCATTCTTCCTGCTGCCACCGCCGATGGGGATGTCACGGAGAGTTCCGCCGTGGGTCCAGTAGCGACGGCAGGACTTGCAGAAGTGGCGGGGCTGGGAGAAGTTGTAGTTGTTGTAGTAGCAAAACTTGGTGTTGATGGAGTCGCAGCGGGGGCAGGGAACATGTTCTGGCTCAGGTGGCTGCAAACCAACGTGAGCAGACTTGGTGGCCTTCCTTTCAGAAACCTCACTCGCCATTCTTTCTTGGGTTTTTTTTAGGAGAGGAAAGATGTGGAAGTTACTACTACAAGTGAAAATGTAGTTCGAGTTTCGGGGAAAATGAGGGAATAAATGCTTGTATTTATCGGCGGGGGGAGAGGAAGAGATTCTGTGTGGGATTTTGCTGAAACGGAGTGTATTCTCTACTGCAATGGTGGACAGCTTTTACAGCTTGGTTGTGTATATGTTCAGTCGGCGACAATCAGGCTTTGTCTGGGTCGGCTCCTAATTGGTTGACACCATTCTGGTGAAAATAATCCGATTTGCTGATTTTTAAATACGGACTTCGAAAAATAAATAAAACTTTCAATAGGATCATAAAATAATATTTTATTTAAAAATTAAAATAGCTAAAGGAGGCACTAAAAGTGTATTAATAAAAAGAAAGCAACAAAATATATAATGTATATCTCGAATTTTTATTTGAAAAAAGAAAAAGGAAAAAAAAGAAATATGAAAGAAAGTCTGATAGGGACACATGGACAGGAACAAGTTGAAGTGACAAAGGCGGGAAGAAGAAAAAGATTTGAGTGATGGCTATGTTGATTGAATTAGGACAGACAATATCATGCAATGTCGGATAAGCGTGGCGCTTATAATTGGATTGCGGGACCCATTGGCTTCCTCGTTTTTCATTTCATCAAAATATTTCTCCAAGTAATACTAATTTTTGTAATATTTGATCGAGAGGGATTGGTCAATGCCCACGTTGCTTATAGAATGATTATTAGCAGCGTTGTGACATTTTATAAGTGTTAACATCAAAGTTGGCAGTATTATTGTTTTTTTTTTAACCATTTGTTAGTTTTCAACTCCACCCCTCTGCAATGTTTGATTTTTAATTGGCATAATTAATGTAGATTTCGTCATTGCAAATTGTCTCCTAACATCATATCATTCTTGATTCATGATATTAGGTGTGTCAAAAATTTAACCAAACCCAAAACAACTCGAACAATATCTACTTTGGGGGTTTTGGATTTAGTTTCAAATTGGGTCCAACACAAAAAGTTGAGTGGTTTTTTTTTTTTTTGAGTGATGATAGGTTGGGTTCGAGTTGACCTAAATTAAGAGTTAGTTCACCTGATACACCCGACATGTTTCGAAATTTTTTTGTGTATTTGTATTGTGTTTTATATGCAGAATGTATGGTGAAAATTGCAACTCACATTACATGTATAGAAAATTATTTAGTTGAAAATAAAAAATAATGTATTAAAGTTGTATAGCTAAAAACTACATCAGGTCGGTTGGGTTGTTCAGGTTGGTTCGTGTTTGGATTCAGGTTTATAGTTTTCAGGTTATTTCGGATTCGGGTCAGATTGATAATGTTTTGTACTATCATTGCTTAACTTGATCCGAACTCATCCGACTCACTTGAGTTGACATATATAGACTTGGACAATCTTTCCCTCTTGAGTTAGTTTTTGAGGTTGAGTTATATCTAAATCCTAATCGTAACATGTATGTTCTCAACTTTTGGCTATGCTGAAATGATATTGGTGTAGGCGTGTAGCAGCTAACTTACCAAGCTGAAAGATCCGTTGCTGCGGAGCATCGTTTCTCTATACGAAAGAAATATCAAAATGCTCTTTCCAACTGCTCTAAATTTGGATGCTCAGCTCGCACGGTAGATAAAATTTTAGGATCCTAATATTTTAATTTCACCTACAAATTCATTAGCCTGGCATGCACGCAGTGCGATAGAGAATAAGTGGTTAGCTTGTTCAATATCAAGTCATTTTCCGCACCAGGCACGCTCTCTGTCTCCTCTCTACCACCCTACAGGGCCTCTCATTCATCTTTTCGGATAAATTAATAATAAAACTAAATTTGGACACAATAAAAGTAAAGGAAATGTATATGAAATATTGTAGATGATATTCATATCCTGATTTGTTTAGTACATGACACGTGTGTCGAGTGATGAAGCACGACCACTCATTCATACATGATAGTTGAACAAGTGATAATGATTTATCGATTCAACACACGTGTTATTTGTTAAATGGATAAAAACACTACCCATGTGGGTAGCATGAACAATAAATAATATGGATATGATATTTTTCATTTCAGAGAACTATAAATACATAAAACTCTATTTGGACAAATTTTTTAAAATTTTTAGTGTTTTTTTTAGTGTTTTATAAGTAAAAAAACTTAATATATATGACTGGACAAGAATTTTGCAAAAGAAATTATGAAAATATTTTTAAATTTTTTTCCAAATATACATTTTAATGAATAAGTTAGAGATATTTTTTGATGTTTTTATAATAATAGAGAAAATGGTTTGAACCATAAAAAGTTTTAAGATTAGTTGACCAAACACATATTTATTATTAAAATAAAATCTAAAATATTTTATAAAATTGTTGTAAAAAAAATAAATTTATCAAATAATTTCTAAGTTTTTTTTCTTAATTATCACATATTTTGGGTTTTTAAATAATATATATAATAAACAATTTGCGCGTAAAATTAAAAGCTATGATTATATTTGATTTAATATATGGTATTAATTGTAAACAGAAGTGCTCTACCATTTTGTATCTGGTCCTCCGTCTCTCTTTGTCGTGTTTTCCTAGGAAGAATCTATCCCCCTCTTTGTCCTCACAATGTCGATTTCTTTGCTTTAATCCAACTTACCATATGTTGTCCTCTATTTGCCTTTAATGGAATATTGTATTGTTGTGGTCAATTGAATTGTTTGACCAATCTTTGAGAGTACCTAATATCAAATATTTGACTTAATTTGTTTTTGTACAAAAAATAAATTGAAGCTAAATAAAAGTAGAAGGAAACAAAGAAAATTTGACGAATTTCACTTGAGATCTCGGAGTTGCCGGAGGTTCATGGGAGAGACATATTTGGTACCACCATCGAGTAGTTGTTTGGCGATTATAATATTCGCTGCTTCGCTTGGGTGGTAAGGGTCCCAAAACACGTGTTTGTTCCGGTCGGAACACATAGTCGAGGTCGGACCGCAAGGGATTATCCCTGCAAATTAATTGTCCTCCGTTCCCACAGCAAGCTTTACTTGCAGTTGTAAACCCTGCAAATTCTTAATTTTGTGGTTAAGCTTGCATGAGATTCGAAAATCTAGTTGTGATTAAAACAAATTCGACTCGAACGCGTACCGTATTTCGCGTAATTTGTGAGGAGTTCCATGACAAGTTCGTAGACATTGGCATGAACAAATGTGACGGTTGATTCCATCCTACATGTAAGGGCACTGCCCAGAATAGAATCAAGGGGCCCAAATTTAGCCACAAATACATGGGGTCCACTAATATGTGTGAATCTTGTCCATCCAAACTATGTGGGGCAGTGCTCTCACATGTAGTATCGAAGCTACCAAATGTGGGCTGATTACATCTTACATGTAAGGGCACTACCACATGATAGAATTAAGGGCCCAAATTTAGCCACACATACGTGGGGTCCACTAATACGTGTGTGTGAATCTTGTCCATCTAAAAAATATTGAAATTTAAATCATTAAATTCATCTCATCCCACGAGCTAAACGTTGTCTCAATATATGTATTTTCAACATATAAAACAATATGCACGTAATGCATGCAACCCAAATATTTTCTAGACTTGAAACTATGATCTCGATCAAGCCGGAAACATATATAGCAAGGCGTCGAATTTTATTTGGACTATACGTACCGTAAGTTGACCTCTTAGATGGTTGACGAGATCATCGACAAATGCATCGGGGCTTTGTGTTATTCTTGCACCCATTGATATTACGGGGAGGAGGTAATTGTTTAGGAAATCATTGGACCCTATTGTAATGGAGAAAATGGAATTCTGCAGAGTGATGTAATCTCTTGCCCTTGGATGAACCCAACAACCCATCGATTTGTTTCCTCGTTATGTTGAAGTAATCCACTTGAACATCCATCCATTGAAAGCCTATTCACCTGAGAAAATTCCAAGAGTTACGTAAACAAATCAAGTGTGTTCATGCACGAGTAATTTTCTAACATGCATGTTTTACTTACAAAAATTCTGCCTGTGGCATTCAAGATCCCTCCACCTCCTGAAGCATAGTTAACCCCGTGCAAAACAACATTACCGGTGGTGTTGGGGGCGAGAAAGGGCAACGCGAACTGTGGCTGTCCCAATTCCTCTCCTAGAACACACAATTAGGGACTGTATTTCAGGCACATTTATCGTTCACGTGTCATAATAAAGGATTGTTTAGACATATGCACTTTCGTTTGATTCAAGAAAATCAAGGATAGAAGAGTATCATCATGTAGTGAATATTATTTATATGAAATTAAGGCAATTTTGAATCTAAATAAATCTGAAATTCTTTCACTTAAGAATATATAATGTCGTTTTGAAGGAATTTTGATAAAATGATGTAAAAAAAATCATATATTGTGTTCAATTTACATTATGCTTTAGAAAATGGAAGCACTCTTATTCGCACGCGCGATGAAAGAGCCCATTCTTAGAGAATTATGTTAGACCTCTTTTAAGGATCAAGATCCTCTGTTGTTCCCAGTAATGTTTATTAAAAAAAATTAAAAAAAAATTGATATTTTTATATTTTAATTATTTCAAAATCAAAATTATATTTTTTATATTAAAATATGTGATTAATAATTCAATTTAAAGTTACAATTTTATTTTTGATTACCAATATATATTGTGGGGGTAAAATGATTATTACTTTTTCTTTTATAATTTTTTCAACTCTTTTTTTAAAAAAACATTAATAAAAATTAAATTTTTTTGTTACAAATATTTGATTCAGAACGAACAAGAAAAACGATGGTAAAGGAGAGGAGAAAGTGAATATCATATTGTTAATTCAGTGTCCAGGTAAATTAGAAATATTTTTTTCTTACTTAGAAAAGAAATTATTTTTTTCAGTTCAATTTTTTTAATTTCTCTCATTCCGTTTTAAATACAAAAAATGTCTTTTTCTTCTTAGAGATTTAAGAAAATAATTCAATTTTCAAAAAAAAAATGTAAAAAAAAAAAAAAAAAGAATGAGTGTTCGAACAAAAAAAAATTATATACAAGATAATTTTTTTTATATCGTGTCAATTTTTTGGTATTATTTTTAATTGTTGGATACGTTCAACCTATTTAAATTTTTTGTAAATTTTGTAAATTTGATTATTTCTTATATCCCTATATATATATTTATATATATATATATATATATATATATATATATATAGAGGGATATAAAAAGTTTTTTTAAAAGAACTATAATATTAAAAAAAATTACATGTACCGTTGTTTTTTCTTGTTCGTTCCGAATAACATATTTGTAACAAAAATTAAATTTTTATTAACATTCTTTTAAAAAAAGAGTTGAAAAATCATAAAATAAAAAGTAATAGTCAATATATATATCTATAATCAAATATAAAATTGTAACTTTAAATTGGATTATTAATCATATATTTTAATATAAAAAATATAATTTTGATTTTGAAAAAATTAAAATATAAAAATACTATTTTTAAAAAAAATATTTTTTTTTTAATAAACTGTACCCTCTGCTGGATCCTGATCCCTCTTTTAATGGGCTAAATTGAATTAAATTCATACTAAATAAATTTTACATTCTATAATTACCTGTCGTTCTACTTCTACCTTAACGACTCTTATATTTCCAAATATAAAATCCATTCACTGTGTTGGATTTTATACATTGTTGTATTTACAATAGATGAAACATTTTACAACCTGTATATAATTGGTTTTATTTCAACTTAAATTCGAAGAAGTTTATGTCAATAAACAAGGAATGTGTGAAAAATCGTCATTCTCGTCGTGTGTTTTGGACAAACATAGTAATCTGCAAATCACGTTGATCAAGTAAATCACAATATACAAGTTCTATGTGAAACTAGAAGACTGAGACAATGAAAAATTGAACATATGAGATATTGACATGTGTTTATTATACCCTCAAATAAGTTCCATGCATTTATATACATATATATATAATTAATATTTATTAAATAGATAATCAACTTAAAAATATATATAAATAATTATAATATATCGATATCGTATATCCCACAATTTTTTTTTTTGTTGTTGTGAAAAATGGCGATTTGATTTTTATTTTTTATTTTTGGAATGCTTTTACTCGGCCCAAGATAGTTGATATCCTTCCCAAAATTTGACCGTTAAGAGTCCCAGTTCCCCATTTCACGCTTCAATACACACAGCACTGTTGATTTATATCTCACTTCTGACGACGCAGAAGACACTAAATAATGGGCTTTACTGATCGGAGCTCACCAGTAAACCTGAACAGCTCCGAGAAACAACAACATCAGCAGGAAACTATGGATAAAGAGAATGCGGAGACGCACGAGGTTTCAAGCTATGAGCAGTTCAGAGAAGAGAGAATCAAAGAAAACCTAGAGAGGATGCAGAAGCTTGGGATTTTCGACTTGTCTCTCAATTTCAAGTACCTCAAGAAGCCCATTAAGAATCGACCCATTAATCGAAAAACCCCTCATAGCTCCTCCCCTTTGCCTTCTTCGGCCCCCGTCCGCCGCTCTTCTAGGTGTTTCTCTATGCTTCTTTTATTTATTTTTTCTTTTTTATCAACGTTATGCCTCTATTCCAAGTTTCAGATTGCTCCACATTTTGTTAGGTTTGTTAAATGAGGATTTTTTTGTGATTGTGTTTACTTATTTCCCTTATGTACGTTTTTGTTTTTAAGAAATTTTTGTTTAGCTCGCCTGAGTAATACTCTGCAGCTGAGTGTTAGTACTGAAAACAGTGGATACATTTGACTAGCATAAAATAAAATGCTATTCCGTTCTTATTAGGTTCTGTAATTCAAGCTCTTAATTGGTATTTGAAGGATTACTTTATGTGTTTGCTTGGTGGAGAAAAACTATGGGGTTTTTGTATCTTTTCAAGAACTGGCAGTGATCATATCTTTTGTCACAAATGAATGTATGGTCTATCACTTTTTATAGGCTACAGAACTCAACACCAGTTAACTACACTGAAGCACCTGTAACAAAGAAAGAAGAATCTTTGGAAGTTTATGACTTGCTGAGAGAGAAGGGGTCAAAGCCCGAGTTTTACACGGATGAAGATGAAAAATTGCTGGGTAGCACTGAAATGAGTTGGACCCTTTTTGTTGATGGATATGGAAAAGACGGGAAGCGAATTTATGATCCGGTCAGGGGAAAGACTTGTCACCAATGCAGGTCAGCTGCTCTTTCTTCAACCGTTTCGATTTCTTTGAATGATTGACTTGTTTTGAGGAACATTGTCGTGCAAATGTGTCAGTTAAGGACGTATTGAGAGTTGAGACTTCAAAGTTTTGGGATTTTCTATGCCAGCTCTTTCTTCAACCGTTTCGATTTCTTTGAATGAATGACTTGTTTTGAGGAACATTGTCGTGCAAATGTGTCAGTTAAGGACGTATTGAGAGTTGAGACTTCAAAGTTTTGGGATTTTCTATGCCACCTTGGATCCATTTTTTGTTGGCAAGTTGAATACTTGAATGTGCGGATGTGGAACCTTTGTTTATGTGTTTCCTTTTTTTCCAATATTTTTTTAAAAAAAACCGTTTCGTTTGCTTAATTCTTATTAACTGTGTGTCCCTTTTATGCATTTATCAGGTTTTTGTAGTAGATGCAACTTGCATTTGGTGACTTTATTTTGATTTGAACGTTTTCCCTCGAATTCAAGAAAAGAATCCTTAGAAGGGACATTAGTTTTAAGACAGGATCCTATAAGTTGGCTAGTTCATTTCCAAATCCGAAATAAACATCATTGTTATTGCATCAATTTCGCTTTAGGTAAAAAAATTATTTATTTGAGAGAATCTCACATCTACGCCACGGCTTTTTGGTTTCTATCCCTTGAGTTTCAAGGACGATAGTTATAAGACGAGTTAATTGTTAAAGTGCATTTTGTCTCTCTTTACTTTATGATACAAGCTTTAGACTGTTTCAGGCGCTTCTAAGAATTACAGATCACTATTTCAGGCAAAAAACCCTTGGACAGCGAACACACTGCAGCGAATGCAACATGGTTCAGGGGCAGTTTTGTGGGGATTGCTTATATATGAGGTAAATGTTACAATATGGCATATCATGAATTTTTGTATGCTTGCGTCCTTTGGGGCTCTCCCAACATTGAAGCGAATTTCCATTATTTGCTTGTGTAATAGCATTGATTTCTCAGACCTTTATCATCAATTTGACAAATTGGTTGAATGGAAAGTTCTGTTAGGATGTCTGTACGCATTCATTGATCAACAATGGAACTTTAAGTAACAAACTTTGTTTCAGATACGGAGAAAACGTGCTTGAAGCAATACAAAATCCTAACTGGATTTGCCCAGTCTGTCGTGGCATTTGCAACTGTAGTTTGTGCCGCCAAGCAAAAGGTTGGCCTCCAACTGGACCTCTTTACAGGAAGGTATGTATATCCAGAAGCAATTTCTTTTTTTCGATTCTCCTTTTACATCTTTACAAAACGCGCCAAATCTAAAAGATTTTCTTCCGTTTATCAGATTTCAAGTCTTGGATACAAGTCAGTCGCACATTTTCTCATGCAAACTCGATGTTCAAATCCAGATTCAGATAAGACCGCTGGTACGAGGGTTCCAGTTTCTGCTAAGAGATCACTTCCTTTTTCAGACTTTGATGCAACACCGCAAAAGTATGATCTTTCTCAGCTAGATAGGGAATCCTCAGGGATGATTAATCCTCAGCTGACCCTCAAGAATGATTTTCCCTGTACTGAATCCGTTAAGGATCATAAAGATTTATCAATTTCTAAGCCTGAAGCTCTCTGTAGCAGTGATGAGCAAGAGACATGCACGAACAAGAACTTTGTTGCATCTAAAACAAGTTTGAAATCCTCCAAGAAACGTGCACAACTGGAACCATCCATTGATAGCATCGGTGGAAGGTTGAGGCAAAGGCGTCGTGAGAACTTGAACAATTCTTGAACCAATTGAAAAAGGCATGTCCCGTGGGTTTCGAGCTTTTGTCAAATACAATGCATGAAAATCTACTTTGTTTTTTGTGGTATACAGATGTTTCATGAAGTTTTAAATTTAGCTTTTTTGCGTGCACAATGCAGCATAAACTATGTTGTAAGAATGCTATTAGCGTGTTTGGTTGCTCAGACTTCGAACATCGGAAGAAATTTACTGGGCTAACATAATCAAATTTCTGAGCTGTGAAACCCAAACAACATGTTACATGCTGCATCTACCGTACATCTAATGCTATATAATATATTTAGTATTTTTTCCGGTGTTTTTAAAATTTCCCCACGTTTGGATGAATTAAATTTTGATTTGAGAGTTGATTTCAATTTAATGGATTTGAAATCATCTTTTTATTAAATTCCTTGTACATAGAATTTCAAAGTGGATTTTTTAATCCATTATTAGAAATATGTTGTTTGATTAAAAAATTTGAGAATTTCATATCATAAAAAGTATATTCTATTATTCCATATATTTTGAAACTAAAACAAGTATTATGATTAAAAAATAATATTGCATTTTATTTATATTAATTTAATTACATAAAATATTAAATTTATATAAATAAAAATATTAACTTTTATATGATAAAGATATCAAGTCAATCCAAGTATCTCCATCACATTTATTTCCTTAAGTCATTTGATTAGTTAAAAGTCTCTAGTCAATTACTGTACATTTTTCTATTCCACGACACACAGTTCATTGATAATTCAGCTTGTTTCTTCCACCTATCGATAAACAAGTAGTTTACTTAAACTATAAAATTTATAAATGTCTATTAAGTTGAAATTTATTAGTATGAATCTGATGTGCTTTATTTAAAACCAATTGATTTGACAAACATAATCGAATGTATAATCTAAAAATCCAAATGCAAAATATTTGTTACCTCTAGAATTTTCTCATCTCAATGTAGCTTAGCTTCCATCGTAAAGTCATCCAGTTGATGAATAGTTGATGCTCTCTTTTTCATCTTGCTGGTTATACAAGAAATGTTTCTTTGTTATATACAAAACATAAATATTCAATAATCCATTCACTCTTAAAAAAATAAAAATTCTTACCTCATTAATAGTGAAACATTAAAGCATACAAGGGAGCATATTATTTTGCGCATTTGGAGCTGTCAATGGTTGGTAATAATGTCGGATGTCATTATGATATTTCTTTGCTGCGGCAAAATAGTCACCATAGAAAAGAATCTTGAAATAACAGGTGGTTCAGAAAATATAATGGTCTTAAAACAGGTCTAAACTTTCAAGGAAGATAATTCTCAGCAACAACAAAGAAAAAAGAATAAGAAAGAGTCTGATAAATTTTACAACTTCCATCTCTGACGAGCTGATCAAGAGCTGATCGAAGTATCCCACGTTATAGTTTCCAAAATTATGTTGTGCTGAATAAACCATCAAGAAAGTTTAAAGAATTTACAAACATATTATAATATATGGAGTGAGGGACGATGAAGCTGTTGGACGAAGTAGAAGAAAATCAAAATGTTACGAAGAACATAAACTTAATAGACAACTTGAAATGAAGATTTTAACGAGCACTGAATTCTTGACTCCCATCTCTCAAGAAGTTTGTCTGATGCATGGAATGTTGTTGGAGTAACGTTTTGTAATGCAAGAGTATCGTATAATGGTGGTTCGCTAGGTTTTTATTTACAAGCAAGGTCTTCAAATTCAAACTGCACGAATATGCCAGGTAGCATAGGCTTTCCTATAAATTAATTATATAAAAATTTAGGAAAAGCAAGCGAAAAGGACAAATATATTTTGTATTTTGCACATGAAGACAATCTGGGAAATGTGCCCCACCCTCTTTAATAATAATCTGGTTTGCCAGCAGAAAGGGACCTGAAACCGAGAGAGTCTTTTGTCATCAGTTTTGAGCCCAATCAATCGCCTTTTGACAAATCATTAAATCCTTGAGCAATTTTTTTCTCCTATGGAATAAAAGTCACCAATTTTCTCCCATATATATATATATATATAATCACCAATTATTTTTGATTTATTCACCTTTTTTCTTACTTTTTATGTATTATTATTTTCGATTGTCTAATCTAATCACTTGGCTTATTTTTACTTCACTCCCAGTCTTCCTTTCATTTATTGCCGCAAAACCCATCTTCTTCAGTCCGTCCGCTTCTCATCCAACATGTGAAAATTTGTGCTGATCTCACAGATTTTCCGATCCAAAAGCAAATGGGCTCAATATAGTTTTCACATCTATCAGTAAGTCTAATTTTTTTTCTTGAGTTTCTACTTTTCGATATTTGGGTAATATCATCTGAGCAACTGGAGATTATTTTTTTTAGCAAAAATAAAATCTTCTTTCCATGAAGATATTTTTTCTTGTTTGGAGGTCTTTGTTGCATTCTTACTGTTTTAATACCGTGTGGACAGCCGCTAGTTCGTGGAAATCATAGAACTTCACACTTTGTTTTTTCTTGTTTGGAGGTTTTTGTTGCATTCTTACTGTTTAAATACCGTGTGGGCAGCCGCTAGTTCGTGGAAATCATAGAACTTCACACTTTGTTTTTTCAAGATGAGTTCTTTTTACAAGCTATTGGTGACCCCCGACTTCGATTCTCAGCTAGTAAGAATTTTTTCCACTTTTAATTTCCACTCTTTCAATGTGGGAAGTAAAAATATTGGTGATTTATGAGTGGATCTGTGTTGCAGAGATTACCGCCGCAGTTTGTAAAAGATCATGCAGAAATTTTGCCAAAGAAGGCCACGATAAGAATCGAATCGGGGGAGTCCTGGATCGTGAAGATCGAGAGAGTCGGGCAGCACCGTTTCTTCACGGAGGGATGGGAGAAATTTTCTAGGGATGTTGATCTGGAATTCAAGCAATTTATGCTCTTCTGGTTCGACGGAGAATCGGGATTCCGCGTCTCTGTATATGGAATGAGTGGCTGCGAGAGAGAGCTTAGTGTTCTCAATACACGGGGCGGGTCAGAAAATTCAGAACATGGTGGGGTTTTTTTGCTTCTTCAACCTTGTAATTTCTTCCCTTCTGACAAATATCGATTGAAGATTACTTATTGATACCTAGTTTTTTTTTGTAAATGTTGTTTGAAAGTCGAAAACTTCTTTTGACCCGTGTTTGTTGAATATGAACATGTGCGAACAGGAGACGGGCAAGAAGATTTCACCGCGAAATCGGAAAGCGGAGACGAAGATGATGCGAACATTGATGAAGAGCGAGGTTTTCGTGCTAGAAAACAATGGCGATTCCGCGCGGAATTAAAGAAACATCACGAGACCGAACTTGTAGGTGTTTCTTGTTCATGTTACAGAAGAACTGGGAGTGGGATAAGTGCGAATATTCATATTCTTTAAAAGTGATTTGATTTGCGTGATAAAATTACTATTGTTGTTCAAACTTCAAGCGTAATACTTCTTCTTTTTATCTCTTCATGACCTTCATTATCCTTGCTAACCACATTGGGGCCTCGAAAATCTAAACAAACATGGGATTGTTTTTCCTATGCTTACACAATCATTCATAGGTGTAGACGGTGAGTTAATGTGTAGCGTAGTGTCTTCATCCTTTCTTTCGCGGCTAAAATCATTTGTGCTTTCTTGTTAACACACAGGAAGTTCCCGGAGATTTCGCAAAGGGAACCGGAATCGCGGAAAACGGAAGAATTTTCTTGCTAACTCATCCGAAATCAAAGAAATGGCCAGTTTTTGTGACGACTAGGAGACATGATAAGGATCAGAGCTTTGCTATGACTGTGGGGTGGAACGATTTCTTGGTTGGTAGTAAGATGCGTATTGGAAGCATGATTTTGTTCGAATTCTTGTCGAACAAGGACAATATCATAATTGAAGCCAAGGTGGTAAAGGATGGGAAAAAGGGATTGTTTTCTCCGAAGAAGAGGAGAGGGAGGCCCCCAAATTTTAGCAAGTTTTGATCAAAGTTCAAAGTATTGTACTAAACTAAAATTTTAATTTATATTGTTTGTGTAGCTACTTGCTTCATAACCGTAGTTAATGGTTGTTTGCTATTGAAATTATTACCAAACGTTTGATTATATGAATAACTGACAATTAACACATCTTGTATCAAACACATATTTCATCACCGACTACATATAAATTGTTTAGCGCCGGATTGGACAGACCCACAACCCCGTTTTCACGATTTAAACCGCTCCGGTATTGCTGGGTAGGAGCTGCTTCCGGGTTTGAAGTCTAGGACCAATATCTTAAAAACCGTAAACAAACCAACTGATATATCATGGAATACTGAAATGGAGACTGCTAAAGAAAATGTATATGTTTGGGTTATTTAGTTCATCCAATCAAAGTTCAAATTAAATTTGTTAAATCGGTTTAAAAGTGGAGATAAATAAACAATCGTTTAAAATTCCCATGTTTTATTTGGAAGCGAAAAGCCACTGCAAAATATTTATTGCTTCCACACCTGCACACCATGCAATAAGCTCTTCACCGTGGATCATTATTGTCTCCACCCCCGTTAGGACTCGATTTGTGAAAGTGTGCTTCTAGTTATATATTGTGCTCTCGATCAGTTCCACACCCGTTTCATTTCATCTCCAGTACCCAAAGATGACTAAGGATTACAACCCCAAAAAAGGAGACGATTCTGGTTCAAACCGGTCCAGCAGCAAGGGAAAGGCGCCAAGATTTTTCAAGATTGTACCCGACACTGGAATAGACAGACTTGTAAGTTTCATGTTTGCAGCATATGCGAATGTTCTTGTTTGTAGTTTTTGTTGTCTGGGTTTGTTACAAGATTTGAATTTTGTTGGTGATGATGGTATGTAGATTTGTATATCTAATCTTATTTTTACGATCACGTAACTTGGAAAGATCGGTCGAGAGGACTGATTCGTTTGTTTGGAGATCAAATGTGGAATTTAAAAATGATATGCATATTTTCTATTTTCAGTTACCTCCATAGTGTGTGTGAGTAGGTTATGAACATCTCCAAAAACAGTTTCTGGATGATATTCTGTGTTGAACTAAGCCACCTTCTTATCTTTTTACTTCATACTGGTTAAGATCCTTTTACTTGAGATTTGATTGCAGAGTCTCCCGACAGAATTTACGCGAAGATATGGGCACAATCTGCCAGATTGCATTTCTCTCAAGGTTCCTAGTGGTTTAGTATGGAAAGTAGGATTGGTTCACTACAATCATGAAATTTGGCTTCACCGAGGGTGGCAGCGATTTCAGGAGTATTATTCTTTACGGCGTGGGAATTTCTTATTCTTCAAATATGTTGAGAATTTTCTTTTTGAGGTTAACATATTCGATACCAGTGGTACAGAAATAGAGTATTTTCAATATGATTTCCTTAACAGTGTCGCTGGTCTGAACCATGTGGATAAAACAGAGAGAGTTGAATCAGAATCCGATGATTCTGTCTTATTCTTGGAAGAAATTCTGACAAGGAGGAATGCAGGAATCAAAGATCAAGATGTCGCTGATGACACCAACAATTCTCCTTCGAGATGGAGAAAGAAAAGAAGGATGCAAGAATCTGATGATTTGCATGCTGAACAAAAGTTGAGGAAATCATCTAGGGGAGAACAAAATACTTCATGTCCAATAAAAAGGGAGTCAAGATTCGTGGCTTCATCTCCAAACTATCGGTCTGTTATTGGTAAGTTGGGATCCATTTGAATCCGTTTCAAATCTTTGATTACATCTGGTAATTCAACTTTGAATAATCAGAATGTGTGGATCATGAAACAAAGTACAACGTGTTGGGAAACATCGGATCAATGTATCCAAGGGATATATCACCAAGATTTGATATCATTTGTTTAAACTTTATTGAAACATGATTTTAGGGGATTTTGAGCTACTAGGCAAGTTGCAAATCATGATATGCTATCTTTGGTTTATATATGTGCATAAAATGTTATATTTTTCCGGCAGATGAAGGTATTGAAGGTACAGAATTAAAATACTCACACAGAAAGCAAGTACAACACCAGGCAAGGGATGCAAAAACCAGATTCAAAGCCTATATAAGGGCATCAGCTTTCATGTCCGAGAAGGCAAACCGAAAGTACCCATTCGTCATAGTGGAGATGCATCCATCTTATGCCAGTATTCAGTGCCCCTCTTTGGTAATTCATCAAAGGATAGTTTTGAGTTATGTTAATTGTTATAATTATAGTTTTCATGAATCCATAGTTTAAGCACATTAACTGAAATTTTTCGGTTTTGTTTTCTTTGCAGAATATCCAGTAGCCTTTAACAAAGAATTAATGTTGCCTGATAGGAAAAATAGCTCGATCCTCGTTTGTGAAGGGAAGACATGGCCGGTGAATTGCATTCGCGGAAAAGAAAAAGCCACCCTCACTACCGGGTGGAGAAATTTCGTTCAGGACAATGATATTAAAGTAGGCGATGCTTGTGTGTTAGAAGTAGTTGAGAGGATCAACCTCACAATTAATGTCATCATTTTTCGTGGTTGATTAAAAAATCAAAGATATGGGTTTGTTCTACACTGAAGCATCATAGCACAAAGCAAGCAAACTGTCAAGTTTCTTTTGATTTTTTAGTTTTAAAGTTTGAATGTAGCATTTTTTGCATATTGTATTTTGATTCTATTGAGGAATTGCCATAAGTAATTTGATCATGCATGTGGTTGAGTCATATGAAGATCTTTGAGGAAGAATATCGAAATTTTATGATCTATCTGTCATTTCTAGCTTGCTGAAATATATTTAACAGTCTGAAATCTTTTATGAAGTTTACATACATTTTGGATTCTTTTTGTTCATCTGATATGAGTAAATTATGTTATATATACTAGAGTTACTCAAATAAAGTTTTAATAGTACAAAATTAATTTGTTATCATTGTACATTACAAATATCTTTTTATGCTGATATAAAACATCATTTCTTAAATATCAAATATATAAATATAGAAATTAGAATATAATACTCCATGTATATATAAAATACTCTATGTATATAAAAATATATTTATATATTTACATGTTTACTATATCTATATTATATATCATAAGTAATAATAGAGACAAAATAATATTTTGATATAATTTTTAAAATTTCCAAAATACCACTCTTGCTATTTTTAGCTCCTCTATTTTTTTTCTTATTTTCATGAAAAATTGAATATATGTAAAAAAAAATTTATAAAAAACTTATAAAAATTTTAAATTTGGATTTTATTTTTCAATTTTAATTTCAACATTTTAACAAAAAGTACTCGTTAAAAAAATTGACTGAAGATGTGCGTGTTGTATGTATGCACACAAGAGCTAGTTATTATGGATTATGGGAGTGGACATATTATTATATACTTGGCAAGGGAAAATAATTAAATTACGAAATGAAAGCTAATGGATACAGAAGATACTAAAATATTAATAAATACTCCTTGATGACACATAACAAGATCATACAGATGAAATCTCGAACTAAACTGTGGAATAAATCCAATCAAAATTAAAATTATGTTTTTTTAAATTGATTATTTACGAGAGCAATTCTAAAAGTAGCTAACAGATACTTTACCCCAACCGTCAAAGATTCATGTGCGATTCCTGACATTGCCAGACACATGTACAGATACATTCTTGTTTTTCCTGGACATGTGTCTAATCCTTACAAGTTTGTCAAAATCGATGTGGATTTTTGCAACCTTAAGCTACTGCAGAATTATTTGGTGCTAGTAGACCAGCAGTGCAGCCAGCTTTTCCCTGGCAAATATTTTCTCCACCCCCATAAATCATAATCATTATATTGTGCTCTCTCAATTTGCTGCATACCCTTTACATTTCATCTCCTAAACAACAGAGGAATGGCTGAAGATTATAGCACCGAAAAAGGAGACGGGTCTGGTTCAAATGGGTGCGGCATCTACGGGGCAAAGGTGCCAAAATTTTTCAAGATCGTATTAAACCCAGGAGAACACAGCCTTGTGAGTTTCACGTTTCTTGTTTGGATGTAAATGTTCTTTTTTGTAGTTCTTGATTTCTGGATTTAATTTGTTCCAAGATTTGATTTTTGTTTTTTTTTTTAACTTGAGATTTGATTGGTGTTGGTGAGGAGGATGGTATGTGGTATATATATCTATTTATCTATCGATGCATTGTATTCGTAGATCAAATGAATATTGAAATACCGGCTAGATAATATATATTCCATTAACAAAAGCATTGTGGGAGCTGAAAATGCTGCTGCTTGTGAGCCTGGAAAATCTTCATATTGGTTCAAAAACCACGTCAATGTCAGAAGTAGCTTAGTAGAGTAAATCTCAGGCAATATTAGATAATCATTTCCTTATAAACTATGACATTCTCCTGTAACCATCATAATTGAACTGAAACAAGAGTTTTACTGGATCCCAAAATGTTGTGAATTTTAACTTGAAAAGTTTATATTTCTCTATAGGGGATGGTCAAATGAAAATTTATAATTATTATATTCTGTGGTCTGAGATGAAAGCCTGTATGGTGATAATCACCACTTGACAATTAGAGAAAGTAATTTACAGGTTGGAAAGCTGAACATCGGTTTTATGGGCTATGTTTATTTTCTCTAAATTTAAATGGTGTCTCAGGCAACTATCTGATAAATTTGCATTCTTGATATTTGTTTACAGAGACTTCCTCCAGAATTTACGCGAAAATACGGGCACAATCTGCCAGACTGTCTCTCTCTCAAGGTTCCGAATGGTTTAGTATGGAAAGTAGAACTGATTCACTGCAGTTATCAAGCTTGGCTGCACCGAGGTTGGCGACAGTTCGAAGAGTATTATTCAATCCAGTTGGGGCACTTTTTGTTATTCAAATATGTTGGGAAAGAACATTTTGAGGTTCACATATTCGACACCACCGCTACAGAGATAGAGTATTCCTATTATGATTCCCTTGAGAGAAACGCTGGTAAGAACCAATTAGTGGCTATAACTGAGGGAGTTGAATCAGACTCCGATGATTCTGTCGTGTTCTTGGAAGAAATTTTGGCAGAAAAGAGTGTGGGAAGAGAAAATCAAGATGTCGATGATATTGGTAAGTTCGGTTTGCATTCGAATATATACATAGGGCGATTCAACCTTGAATGTTCATTAGAAATGTGTGAATCATCAGACACTTGTGTTAGATGTGTTGTGAAATATCATGTCAACGTATTGAAGGGATATATAACTGAGATTTGCTATCACATATCGACTCTTGGAGTTAAACTTTATCGAAATGTTTTTTTTTTGGGCAGATGAACACAGTGGAGGCACAGAATTGAAGCAAGTGCAACAGCGGGCAAGGGATGATAACAACAGATTCGAAGCCTATACGAGGGCATCCATTTTCATGTCTAAGAAGCTAATTAAAAACCTGTTCTCCATTGTTGTGATGCATCCATCTTATGTCAGCAATCGACGTTCAGCTTTGGTAACTCATCGACAAATATATATCTTAAGTAGTTATTATTATTGTTATTACTATTACGATCATTGCTGCTACTTTTCATGAAAATCTTAGTTTAAGCACATGAATTAAAGTCCCTTTTTAAATTTTTATTTTCGTTGCAGCATATACCACCAGCCTTTTCCAATGCGATCTTGCCTGATAAGGCAACTTGCTCGATCCTCCTTGTTTCTGAAGGGAAGACATGGCCCGTAAGGTGCATTAGTGGAGAAAGGCGAGCTTCACTCACTAGTGGATGGAAAGTATTTGCCGCAGACAATGATCTTAAAGTAGGCGACGCATGTGTGTTTGAAGTATCTAACAGGACCAACCTCACATGGGATGTTATTATTTTTCGTGCTTGATTGAAGTCAAAAGACATTTTTTGGAGGATCTAATTAAGAACAAAGCATGCAAACTTTCATTCTCTTTTGAATTTTGGTTTGATTGTATTTCGTTTGTCTAGAGGAAATGCAACCAGAAGTTTGATCAATGAGCTAAGTCAAATGAAGATCAAGGCACATTAAATGCTTTGCATGCCTCTGAATTGAATATGATTTCATTTTATTTTCTATGCCTTGAATGCAATGAAAAGAGACTCACTTGTAGCTAAAATACACTCTACATTTCGGATAATATAAGAATATGATCATAAATATTAAAATATGTCATTCTATAAATTAGAATATTGTAATATTACATACATCAACTATATTCGATTACGTAAAAAAAATATTTTACATATTAAAATATCGTAGAATAATATGTAAATAAATAAAAATAAAAACATAGCAAAAGAACTACTAATATCACCTTGTGACATCACAACAAACTAGGCCAAAATCGCAAGCTTAAGATTTCTATTTTGATTTTTGCATATAAAAATTCGAAACTATATTTGAAATGGGAATTAAATTCGCAAGATCTTAAGTTTTTCAAGATATAAAGAAACACAAACAATTATATTTAATTATTTGGGTTACTTTATTTATACAATTTAATTTAAAACTCATTTTTTATTTTATATAAGATATTTTAGTGTTATAAAATATAATAAAATTTTATAATTCAATTATCAATTATTTGAATTTAATTAATTTAATAAATATTAACATCATTACTCACACTATTATTTTTTCTCATCAGTTTTTGAATTTTCTTTCTCATAAAAATCTATTTAGCTTCTTTATATTTGTATATCAATTTCAATAATTGAATTCTGTTTGTATTATGTAGGTGGACAAAAAATATTAAGATTATTTTATGTTCATTTGTTTTGTTTTTGAATAAATATATTAACTACGAATTTGATAAAATATTCGAAAATTTTGCTAGAAGGTATATCTCTTTTTTGTTTCAACTATATAAATGTATTAAATTACCATATTAATTTCAAAACTTTTTGTTTTCCCCTTTTCCAGATTTTTCTTGGCCTTTCTCTCGTTCTAAGATGCATCCTTACCCATAAAAGGAAAATGTATATCCGAAAATGTTAAACTGCATTTATGACTATTTCCATGAAAATTTATTGAAGTGCTCGTTTTTTCTCTCACTTTGACTCCCCAAAAAATCCATTTTTTCACATGTCACTGTAATCAATCATCTTGATTATTTCATTCATCACCACCTACTGATTTCTCTCATGGCAGAGGAGCGACGATCCAAACCATCTTTTTTCAAGGTCTTGTTGAATGAAGACTTCACTCTCCAGCTTGTAAGTTTTTAAAATCACTACTTTTTTATGTACCGATTCTATTTCTGCTGTTCCATGATAAATTTCTTGTTTATTTCTTGCCTTGTGTTTTCCTCCAGCGGTTGCCGGCTGCTTTCGTGCAGAAGCATGGTAATATTTTGCATGAAAATGCCGTTCTCGGAGCCAGTTCTGGGGAATCTTGGGTCGTGAAACTGGAGCATATTGGGGAATATGAGAAATGTCACTTTACGCGTGGATGGCCGAAATTTGCCAAGGATTTGGGGCTCAAAATGGGGGAATTTCTGGTGTTCTGGTTAGTTGGAAAGTCCACATTTGATGTTTTGGTTTTTGGGATCAGCGGCTGCGAGAGGGTAATTTCGAATTTCAACTCCGAGTTTGAGAGCTCCGACTCTGATGAAGAAGTTCAAATATTGAGCAAATATTACACATTTTCCGCACGCGGCAACCATGGTTAGCTTTCTTGTTTCTTCTTAGTCCTGAAATCTTTGGTTTTCTCAGTACTTCGTATATGAAATGGCTTGTATGTGTAGCTGGTGCTAATAATATATGTGTTTGTCATGAAAATTGCGGGGCGTGTCAGACACGTGTTCATGCCAAATGTGAATGATCCGACTTCGTTTACCAAATGTTGCGAGTCCCGATTCGACCATTAGTTATAATTCTCTCCATATGGCTTCAAAGATAAACATATAAAATGAGGAAAATAAAGAAATTATAGAGATAATCCATAAACAACATCAAACTGAAATATGCTATTATGAATTTTGATCGACATTCTACAATAAATTTGAAGGAACGAGAAAATAGACTGCTTGGAAATGGAAAATGAGCGAATGATAGCATTCTGCAGAGGTTTGGTGTAGATTTTTGTTGGATCTCTTTGTTGTCCTCATTTCCTCCTTTTTGTCACATTCTGCATGTTAGTTTTGGCTCCCTCCCACGATCTTCCATGTTGGGTAATGGCTTTAACTAGCCGCAACATGCTTTTCCTGGTCCAATTGCAACTTCCCCGGGCCTTCATCCGTTGGGCTTTTGCTTATGGGCTTCTGAAATATTTTTAGGCATAACAATTGCCCCCCATAACCAATTTGGCCAGTAGGCCAATTTGGCTAGATTGGTTATTTTATAGCGTGCCCTTCTCCTCTAAGGTTCCTAAATGAGCCCAAATAACAACTCGGCTACTGGGAGGACAAATTCTACCAAGATGAGCTAATAGTTGAAATATGTCTCTTCAAAAAATAAAATTCTCTTGCACATTCCCTTAGCATTTCGATTATTCTGGTGTCCCTCGAAATGAGATTCACAAATATAATCCCTTCACAATAAAAGATCTTAGTTTATCCTCGTTTCCCTTTCAAATCTCATTCTCCACCCTCCATTCCTCGATCTCCGCACCAAGTCCCCAAAACCCCACAAACTCATTTCCTTCTCCCCTTCGATTGCCTCCTAGCAATACCCCTATGCCGGAAAACAGAAACGCTACTTCGCCTTGCCATCCCTCGTTCCTTGATTTCGCCAACCGTCTGGACGACTTTATTCGACTGCGATATCATTCGGGATACACCGTATATCGCTCACCCTTCGGCAGATTTTGCTCTTCAGATGGCGTGAGTTTCCCTTCGTTAGGTTTTGATTCTTCCACTCGCCACTCACCGGCCGCATAACTCCAGGGAATGGGTAGACTCTCGGGTTCTCACCATTAATTGGTAGATTCAATTGGATGATGATCTTTGTGTTTGTTCGAAATTTTACGTTGATATATTGGGGTATGCTTTGTGTTGCTATAGATTCTTGAGCACTCTTTGGTAACAATCCTTAATGCATTGGTGATTCCCTGTTACTTGTTACATGCGAAACTCCTATGCCACATGTTCATCTTTTTCGTCAATGCCAAAGTTTCTTCCCTAAGGGGTTTTCTGGTCTGAGATATGAAGTGGCTTGTGTGTCTTAACTTGCAGGGACAGCCAATGATCTTTTGCTTGTGAGCACACGCTCTCCTACCTGTAGAACCCAATTTCCTCCTTCTGCTACTGGATGTCTGCTCCTAGGTATTGTCATCTTCATCTGGGTCTAATTCGTTAAATCTCATTTTGCTTTATTTCGAATTTTGTACCATTTTCAGGCCTTCGACGATCATTGATGACAATTCCACCTCGGTGGAATTCTTTAATCACATCATTGATTTTTCCTCCAGTCCCATCCCCCTATCTACCGAGACCGCCAACATGTTGTTTCCCCTATCTACACTTGAGTCAGACGCTCTATTGTTGAATCGTGTCGTCGTGCCTCTCTTTGAGTTTGCTAAATTTAAGTCTTTACCTCGGGGGGACGTCAATTGGAATCCCTGGGCTGATAGATTGAAAAAATTCGATGGGAGCACTTGGCGAAAACAAGGCCTTTATCAGTTCATTCAAATGTCCACCATTGACCGTACCTTTAATCTTGATCTCCTTGAAGGTGTCATTAGGCTGTGGGCGCCGCCATGTAATTCTTTTATATTCCCGTGGCCCCATGTCTGTAACTTTTCAGGATGTTTTGCAACTTACGAGCCTTCCACTTATAGGGAATGAATATGCTGGACTAGTGGACACTTCAGGCTTGCCCCAACTATCTGACCAATATTTGAACCCGTCCTCGTATCTCCACGTTATTCGCTATTGGTGCGGGCTGAAACAAACCTCCCCCACTAGTGAGGAGCGTATAGCTTTTATGTGGGTTCTAATATGCAAATACTTTTTTTGTCCTTTCTCTGACAAACCTACCATGGAATATCTTGCTCTTGCCAGGTCTTTGAGTGTTGGGCAGGTACACGATTTACGTGTGATGTTTCTGGGGTCCCTTTATCATTGGTTGAACGTCGCTGTGAACGACATACCCTTTTTTAAGCTCAATGGGGTTATGTGTATCCTCCAGATGTGGTTGTTTTCTTATTTTCCTGAGGTAAAATCTCCACCGGGACTCCTTTCTGAGCGGTTATCATGGAAGGAGCTCATGTCCTGTCAGAGTGACTTCACCGTTGAAGGGGTTTGTTTTTTTTTTTTTTTTGCGATCTCTCCCTTTCGCTAGGGCAGTCCATCGTCTTATTTCCTCCACAATCGCGGTCGAGGATTACCCATTGATCAGACACATGGCTGCCAACAAAAAAACTGATGTGTTATCCTTTGTTAAAGATGTGCGCACTACAATCCTCCATCCTCGTTTCTTAGTATATGACGGGACCTCTCCCCGCAACCAGAGTACCCACATCTTTGAATTCTATAATCTAGCTTTGTACCCTTCTCAATTGGGTTTATGTCTTACTATCCCCTCCAATGCTTTATACCCTCCTCATCCTCTGAATGACATGATGAAAATAGAATTATCCCATAAGAAGTTCACTTCCTTGTCTCTGATAGAGCTGTCAGAACAAGCAAAATCTTTCAAGACTCCCGTTATAGCAAGCCCCATTTCAGCGTCTGACGATTATTTTTAGCGGTTGACTGTGATAACATAGAGAAAGAAGAATAGGGTTTCTTATTGAACCGTAGAAACAACCTAAAGAGTTTATATAGTTAAGGTTTACAATGAAAGTAAATAGACTAAAATATCCTTAGGCACTAATAAATATAATATTACTAATATAATATAACTAATATTCCCCCTCAAACTCACGATGATGTAGCGATAAGCATTGAGAATTTGTCAGACAAGAAACGGAAGCGCGAAGCCGAAAGTACTTTTGTAAACATATCAGCAATTTGCAGATGAGAAGAAACGAATGGCAATGTGATGGTGCCGATCTGTAGGTGGTGTCGAGTGACATGACAATCAATCTCGATATGTTTGGTTCACTCATGAAAAACTGGATTGTTTGCAATCTGAATAGCACTCTAATTATCACAATGTAACGGAGTAGGGTGACAGAGAACTACCCATATCAGCAAGCAACTGGCGTAACCAAACGATTTCACAGGTAGTCGAGGCCATAGCACGATACTCTGCTTCTGTAGAAGAGCGAGATATGACATCTTGTTTCTTGCTCTTCCACGAAATAGGCGAGTCGCCGAGGAAAATACAAAATCCACTGGTCAATTTGCGATCCGTAGGATCACCAGCCCAATCCACATCAAAATAAGCACGCAACTCTAACGAAGACGTAGAAGGGAACAAGAGACTATGAAACTGAGTGCCCCGAAGGTACCTGAGAATACAAAGAACGGCAGCCCAATGAACTGTAGTAGGAGCAGTGACAAACTGACTAACCACATGAACATCATGCGCAATGTCGGGGCGAGTCATAGTAAGATAAACCAAACTGCCTACAATGTACGATAGAGACTAGAATCTGTCAAAGGAGTGCCATCCGACGGAGAGTATCTAGCATTAGTCTCAAGGGGAGTATCAACAATTTTGTTGTCAGTGAGTCGAGTACGCTCAAACAAATAAGCTATATACTTTGATTGTGATAAGAGATAGCCTTTTGGAGAATAGGCAACCTCAATTCCCAAAAAATAACGTAGCACACCCAAATCTTTCATAGCGAAGCAACGTGCCAACTCAGACTTCAATGACTCAATACTATTATAATCATCACCAGTAATTATCATGTCATCAACATACAAGGATAATAGAATACGACCTGCCGTTGTACGCTTGACAAATAATGCAGAATCGTGGTGACTAGGAAGAAATCCAAACGAAGTGATCACTATGGAAAACTTCTCAAACCAGGCACGTGGTGCTTGTTTGAGACCATAAAGAGCTTTGCGAAGTTTGCAAACTTTACCAGGTTGATGAGCTATACCGGGAGGAGGCGTCATATAAACTTCCTCATGAAGATCGCCATTCAAAAAGGCATTCTTGACATCCATCTGAGATTTTCCATTGACAAACAGAAGCAACTGCAATCAGAGTACGAACAGTCGTCATTTTTGCAACAGGGGCAAACGTTTCTTCATAATCCATGCCATACTCCTGGGAATAGCCTTTAGCAACAACTCGGGCCTTGTATCGTTCAATAGATCCATCAGATTTGGTTTTAATCTTGTAGACCCAACAAGAACCAATGGTATGTTTTCCGGACGGCAGCGAAACCAAATCCCATGTATGAGTCTGGTGTAGAGCAGTAAGTTCCTCAGCCATAGCAGCCTGCCAAATAGGCTCTATGTTTTGGATGAGCTGCAAATATCAGATATTGCTGCTTCTAGTGTGGATTTGTCGTTTTTTCGTTTGAGTTGTTCATCTTCTGATTTTTATCTTTGGCATTCTCGTTTGGGTCATGTTTCTGCGTCTCGTTTAAAGTTTTTGTTGTCTACAGGAGTTTTAGGTCATTTATCCAGTCATGATATTTCTGATTGTCGTGGTTGTAAACTGGCTAAATTTTCAGCCTTGCCTTTTTATAAAATTATTTCTTTTTCTATTGCGCCATTTGATCTTGTGCATTCTGATGTGTGGGACCCTCTCCTGTATCCACCAAAAGGGGTTCCAGATATTATGTTTCGTTCATTGATGATTTAACTTGTTATACTTGGGTTTATCTTATGAAACACAGGTCTGATTTTCTTACCATATTCAGTAACTTTAGAGCCCTTGTGAAAACCCAACATTCCTCTGTCATTAAACGTTTTCGGTGTGATTTGGGGGGTGAATACACTTCTAACAATTTTTCTCAGTTATTTGCTTCTGATGGGATTATCCACCAAACCTCGTGTACAGACACTCCTCAACAAAATGGTGTTGCTGAAAGGAAACATCGCCATCTTGTTGAAACAGCTCGTTCGTTTTTGTTGTCAACCGAGGTTCCGAGTGAGTTTTGGGGGGAGGCAGTACTTACAGCTGCTCATGTGATCAATAGAATTCATATATCTCATAATTCTGGTTTGTCCTCTTTTGAAAAGTTATATAGTCATTCACCTGATTATTCATCGTTGCGCGTCTTCGGTTGTACTTGCTTTGTTCTCCGACCACATGTTGAGCGTAATAAATTGTCTCCTCGGTCCGCCTTATGTGTCTTTTTGGGTTATGGTGTTGGTCAAAAAGGATATCATTGTTTTGATCCAGTTAGTCAAAAACTATATGTCTCGCGTCATGTTGTGTTTTTAGAGCATATTCCCTTCTTTTCTGTTCCTGCTAGTTCTTATCACATGTCACGGTCAGATTTAGTTCGTATTGATCCCTTTCATACTGACCCCGACGAAGTTCTATCTGATACTTTGGTTCACTAGGCATCCACCTCTTATGCCCCTGCTCCTACGACCACCCAGTTGTCGGATGAGATTGCGGGTCCTGAACACAACAATTGGTTGTAGTAAAAAGAACTGAGAGACCAGAATCACACAATTGACCAACAGATGCAAGATTTAAGATTAGACTATGAATATGGTATACATCTGATAGAGATACACGAGATATGCTAACAAAGCCAATTCATACCAATGGCATTGGAGTACCATCGGCGGTCATGACAGACAAAGAGGGAGCAGAAGTAACAGACGTAAAAGAATCAATATCAGGAGACATATGATGAGAAGCGCCTGAATCTAAGATCCATAAGAGAGACGTTTTACCAGAATTAGCAGACAAAGACAAACCTTTAGGAAAGGATGCTGACATGGAATGAGACTGTGAAGTAAGGAACTGCTGAAACTGCTCAAACATAATGGATCCAAAGACGGGGCAGCAACTGCATTGTTGGACTGAGGTGGGCGATACGACCATGGAGCAGTCTGCGGCAGACGTTGTTGTTGCGGTGGTCGTTGTTGCTACAGTTGCTTGCCTTTACTCAGCAATTTCGGACACTGAGCCTTCCAATGACCTTTCCCCTTGCAGAAAGCACATTCATCCGGAGAGACCTTAGGATCTGATCTGTTTTGGTTGCTAGGTGGAGAATGTTGAGGAGCAACAAAGACGGATGGAGTCGTATTTGTGACAGAGACCTTATCTACTTTAGACTTAAGCCGAATCTCCTCTGCTAACAGTTCATTAACCACTGAATCAACAAATGGAAGAGGAGAACGATGTAGAATTGTCCTACGCAATCCCTCGACATCATTCCGAAGGGCCATCAAAAACTGTACCAGACGTTGTGCTTCTCTACGAGAAATATACGGTTCAAATGCTCGCAGCTCTGCAGACTCAGTGAGAGCCAACTGATCCCAGAGATTAGTCATGGCAGAATAAAACTCTTGAATACGCATATCATTCTGCTGAAATGCGCGAATATCTGACTCCAATTGATACTGTTTGGGGAAATTAGATCGCATATACAATCTAGCCAGATGATCCCATATCTCTTTAGCTGTCTCATACTTAGTCAACTGAACACCAATAGAATGAGTAACAGAATTGTTAATCCACGTAATAATCTTCGAACTATCAGCCTCCCAATTGTCGACCAAGGCCGCATAATCGTTTGTCTGGTCGTCTGTAGGTTTAACCCGCACACCTGTAACATAGCTCCACATAGATTTTCCACGCAAAAAATTCTTCGTAACATAGCTCCAATATGTGTAGTTTTTACCATCCAATTGAATACTAATCGACTGAAGGGAATCATCCTTACGACTAGCCATTATGAAAGAGACACAGAGAAGAAAATCCTCAAATCTGAAATCCTTGAACCAACAGAATTGAAATCCCCAAATAACCAAATCAATAGAGTCGAAAAATCCAAAAATTGACAAAATCCAATCTAACAAAGCGAGAACAAATCAAAGTGAAAAATCGAAAATTCCGAACCCCAAATTGCAGTCTCGTTTTTCCCTAACCGAATAGTCTTAGAAAACAAAAAAACGATCTTCACCGTTCAGAATGTACCTCTATATGTCTAAACCAACTGTCAAAATTTCAAGATGATCCAACGGCTGAAACGTGAGAAATCGCAATTCTCGTCTTGCTGCTCCTGAAAATTCCAAAAATCCGAAAAATCCCCTTCTTTTTCTTTTCAAATCCGAGAAACGTAATTCGATCCCCAATAACTATAGACTGGATTAACAGTCTCTCAAAACATCAAACAAATTTATAGGGCGGCTCTGATACCATGATAACATAGAGAAAAGAAGCATAAGGTTTCTTATTGAACCGTAGAAACAACCTAAAGAGTTTATATAGTTAAGGTTTACAATGAAAGTAAATAGACTAAAATATTCTTAGACACTAATAAATATAATATTACTAATATAATATAACTAATAGACTGCACGATATGGCCGTCTTATCCATGTGACGCTAGAAATTTCAGGTATAACTTTTATCGCCTTTGATATGATTTGCTATTTGCATTGGTAAAATGTTCTATGTTTGGATTGTAGATTCTCAAAATCCTCAACAGGTCCTGGATTTATCGGTTACTCGAAACGATAAAAAAAGCAAGGAGATGAAGCAAACCTCCAACCAAATTATTTCAGTTGCTCGAGAAAAGAAGGCACTTGCATCTATCCCATTGAGGCGGCGAACCCGATTGACCACCCAACTACCTCATGTAATTCTCCCAATCGCTTCCACTCCTATGGCAGGTACCATGATAGTGGAAAATGATGACTCCTCCTCAGCCTCTGACCCTTCGGCTGGTCAAGAGATTGAGTCAGATTATTATGTCCATTTGGCCACTCCTTTGGTCTCACTTAAACGCAGGAAAGTCCTCACAGAAAGTCATTCTGATGACATGGAAGCAAATCCTCCAGCGACCGGCTCTCATTCTCAGGTAATAACCATTTTATTCCTCTTTTAGTTGTCATTTGGATCTCACTTCTGCCCTATCATTGTAGGATCTATCAGCACGACGAGCGATGGTCTCGTTGGTTGAGGAAACATTGGACTTCGATTTCAGTTTCTTGGATTCAAGACTTTTTCATGAGGCTTCTTCTTCAAGTCTCACTTCTGGCTTGGAGCTAGCCACTGCAAAAGCTTCACTGCGGCATTTCCTGAATATGAATCTTAATGCACTAGGGGCCATGGAGAAAACCATTGTTTTATCCGCAGCATCCATACTGAAAAGCAGTCCTGATTTTCCTCAAACCCCGCTATATGATATTTTAAATAATCTTCATTCTATGTTTTCAGCTTTCCAAGATTCGAGTCTCACTTGCTCGGAAACTTTGATCCAAATGGGAGACTTTAAAGCGCAAAAAGAGAAGTTGGACAGTATGCTTGCAGAGAGAAAATCTATCTTAACGAACCTTCAATAGAAAAATGCGGACTTTGATTCTAAAGCAGAGCTGATAAAGAAATTGGAGGCTGAACTTGCTCAGCACGAAGTCGACATGATGGCCCTTTTACTTGACAGTGAAGCCTTGAAAGTTTCCTCCGATAAGCTCAAAACCGACATCCAACACTTGGGTGATGATCTGGTGCAACAAAAGCATTCTTACCGGCAATGGGAGGACACCTTGAAAATAGCTGAGCAGACTCGGGCAGAGTGTCTGTCTAAGTGGGAAGAACTACGCCGCCTTGACCTTTCCTAAGTGCCCAAGCATCGCCATTAGTAATTCATTTTGGTATTTGGTTCGATGTTCGGACCATTATGTGGTAGATCTTTGATTGCTTGTACTTATTTGCCATGATTTGGCATAACTCATGTTGAATTTTGGTGTTGGATAATGCTTGGACATCGACTTTTATTATGTTATTTGTTGCTTGGGTTTGTCCACATATGTTTACACATATTTGCATTTTTTGGGATGTTAAGTTTACAAGGGAAACTTTGCCCAAATTTTGGTAAAATCAACTAAAATAACGGTTAAATAACATGTTTCTTTCAATAATGTTACGATCTTGTTATCGCTATTGTTCATTGTCACCCAAAACTTTCAAACAGTATCAAAGTGTCAAAATATGCAATAAACGTAGTCAGATTGGATCAGTTAGTTGGTTGAGTGAGATTTTAGTGATCTAGAGATAGAAGATCTTGTATGTAGAAGGAAATGTACAGCACATTGTAAAGTTGAACAATAGTATTCATTTTCCTATATTCAATAAAATTGCTCTCTCGTCTTCCTTGTTCGGGAGTTGATTTGAATCTGAGAATGTGTTGTTCCTTTATGATCGGTGCATATTCTTAAGAATTTTAACAGCTGCGAACTTGTATTTTCAGTTAAACATATGTATAATTTCAATTTTTATGCCCCCTGTGAAAATTCCATGTTTCCCTTTTCTTTATCTTTCTTTGTTTTTTGTTTTTTTGTTTTTTGTTTTTTTTTTAGTTTTGCTTGTGCAGAAGAAATACATTTATTGAAATGCAATTGATATGGCGTTGTATGCTCATTTTAGGTAACATTTATGATTGTCTTTCTGTCCTGTTTTTATGGCACATTTTACCTTCCATTGAAACTCCTTAGCACATATGAGTAACAAACGAGCAAAGACTTGCATTTTGGAGAAAGAAGCAACTAGGAGTCCGGGCAATGTTGATCGTTTGAGCCCACTCTACTTCGAAAAAGTTTTGAAGACATATCACAGATCCAGAGTGGTAAAATCTGTCCTCTGCTCTTTATATTGTTTTGAGCTAATTTTATTTTTTGGCATTAGCTACTCTAGCATGATGATTTTTTAGCATCTCAACTAGTTTTCTATTAGCTGTTCGTTTCAAATTATGAAAAAGTTCTTACGACTCATTTGGTTTCATGGGCTTTGCTTGAAACATAGTCTCTCCATATGAAATTTGCGAACATGTCTGGTTTGATCAGCCAGAAGACAGTGGTGCTGGAGTATGTGCCGAAGTAGCATTTTACTTCTGCGGTACTGCACCTGAAGCCGCGGTTATCTAGGATTGAAATGGCATGGTCGGGGTTCATAAAACAAAATGGACTGGTCTTTGGAAGAACCTACTCTTTTGAGTTCAACCCCAGAACAAATGTGATTCGGGTAGATGAGATCAAGATATAGATATCTCCTGTTTGGTAGCCATAATTGAAAAAGGAGATGTATTTGTTTATCTTCTTTAGCAAGGGCACTTGAGATTTGTGTATATGTAAGATACACAATTTTTTGGACGGTCTTTTCGTTCTAACTTCCTATGGACGTGTATCTATTTTCTATGCTATGAATGCGTGTACACATTTTGCGTTATGAACTGTACTGCTTATTCCTCTATTGTTCTTATATGTTTCTCAGTAGGTTTGATATGTTAGATCAATTGGTTCAAGATACAGCACACGATTTGTTTGATGGAATGAAGAAGTTTGGATCGAATAGATGGCACTCGATCACGAACAAACCACCACCAACAATCAACAGAAGATACCGAGCACACAATAAAAAAAGAAGAAAGATTTACTTGGTGTTCAATGTCATGGCTCAGATGTTTTCTTTATGGATTGGTTATTATCTCTCATTTTTTGGGTGTCTGGTCATATGCAACATTAGTTTTCGTCATTTTGTTTTACAAATCATTTTGAGCTTTAAAAAGGTAAATAAAAAAACGTTAGCTTTGTTTCTCTTTCATAGTTGTTCTCTATTATGAAATTGTGAATTTTTAAATAACTTCAAAACTTCAGTGTCACTTGGTGTAGTCCAACACGATTCAAATTGGATTATTCCAGAAAAAAAAAAAAAAAAAAAAAAACCCAAAAGGTGCACTAAAAGAAATTCAAGAATCCCGTTAAAATATAACAACACTCTGTTTATTATAAATTTGTCAACATTGTTTAATTTTATTAAGCAATTTTAAATTTGCCATCTTCATATTGTCTAAATGTTTTTTCGTTGGTTGATGTTTTTTTTTTCCTCGTATTGGGTTTGTTTCATGCCATATTATTTCTCAAATGCCTCCGTAGTTGAACGAGGATGTGTTGATCTCCATGTTTTGCCTCTTCTTTCTTATTGCCGTTTCTGTGGAGCCAAAAAGTTTCAGTCCGAGCCTCCATCATTTTGTTGTGACAATGATAAATTAGACTTGCTGAGTCGGTTATACTGACTAGATTAATGAATTTGTTCACGGATAATGAATCCCTGAGATCGATTGAATTTCATAGCAAGCTTCGTGTCTACAATTGCATTTTTCCTTTCACATCCTTTGGTGTAAAAGTTGATAAAGAACTTGCTTCGTCCCGTCGTGAAGTCTACACATGCAGAGTTCTGGGACAAATATTTCGTGCTTTGCCACCTCTTGTGCCTAGAGAAAGATGGTCCATGTTACTTTCAGCTATACTTTTGGGACAATGATAATGAATTGTATAATAGGATGAATATTATGGCTGATGATGATTTTGAAGAAGGTACTATGCTATTGTTGATGGACATTTTGAAGAGAAACCCTTAAGTGGAATTGTTGCGTAGAATAAATGGATTCTCTTCTATTGATGATATATTGTTGCATATTTGTAAGAGTGTTGTGTTGGATCAAAGGCGCTATAATTTGCCTACAGTTGATCATGTTGCTGTTATTTGGGTGGAGGTAAATGATCCAAATATATAGAGATATTGTTATTTATGGTCATGACTCATGATAGACGAACTCATAAGATAAAACACTACTTTGATTGTTACGATCCATTATAATATCCATTGTTTTTCCGTAATGTTGAAAATGACTGTCATCAACATATTCCTAAGCTTAAGAATAGTGAATTAATGCTCAGTCAGATACATATGTTTTGATGCATGTGGATTTATCTTCGTTGGATGATGTATTGAGTGGAGAAACCCAAAGTAAGTTTTCATAAATTTATTTCTCATTTACATGTTCGTCAGTATATTGTTATGTTCATGATCTCTGTTTTTCTCACGGCCACTCAGAATATCATGTTCAAAAACAATTTCCAAAATTTTGAAAAATTAAGAATACCCTTGAAAATTTGGAGAACTTTATATATATCATATGTGTGTCTGTGCGCGAGTGTAAAGTTGTAAGGTTAAGTCATTAAAAATGAATTATGATTACCCACGTTCTTCGACCCATCCCAACGTGCAGACAAGCCATCCATGAATGCTTAGTAATATTTTATTTTATAGAGTATTTATATTTGATACTCCCTTTCATCAATTTACGGAGAAGAAAAAAAAAAGTGACATAAAGCAATAAAATGGTGGATATCACTTTAAATATGCTCGTGTTATCTGATTTATCTAGTTAAGTCAAATACTGTATATTAATTGCATATACAAAACCAGAATAAGATATGTATAAGATATATAGAATAATGTTTTCTGGATCAAATTATATTTTTAAAATTACAATATACACCTATATGTTATTTATATTTATATTTAAAAAAAAAATCATTTTGGTCCATGGCTCACCCTACTACTACCTTGCTGCGGGAAGCTACGAGCAGAAATATTTGTCGGAGAAGGGCTGCGATTGATCTCCGGGTGAGAATGGTGCGGGGTTCCTTCCTGGCGGAGGTTGCATGGCGGCAGCCGTCGAAGCAGACACTCGCCATATCTTCACCGATTTATCAAGGCTGCCACTGTACACCACATAGTGCCTATCAAATTCGCTGGAATGTTCTCCTTTCTCCTCCTCCGCCGCCAAACATTTCACCGGACCACTGTGCCCGTTCAACACTGACAGACAAATATGGCCATCTCCTTCCTTTCTCCATACACAAATGTTCGTGTCCGCTGAACCACTGAACACCAAAGTCCCCGCAGTCGCAAGGCACAAAACTGCGAGCTTATGGCCCCTCAAAATCCCCCCGTGTGAAAGAAACTTGCCGTGTTCCCAGAAGTTGACGAGCCCGTCGGATGATCCGGAGTAGAGAACTGTAGCGGAATCGTCAACGGCTAGTGATGTTATGGCACAATCTTGCTTCAATAATGTCTGCGAAAAGACATGTTTCGTGCCGCCTTTGACTTGCATTTCCCTCCGCCAAACCTTGATGGTTCCATCGGCGGATCCCGTGAAAACCAGCCTATTGAACCCGGCAACCACTGAATTTACTGCATCGTCGTGCGCATTGATTGATTCCAGGCATTTCGAGTCGTTAATTCGCCACACCTTAAAGGTTTTATCCCACGAGCTGGAGTATAATAATGATCTGTCCTCGCTCAAGCTGAGAGATGAAATTGCATCAACGTGTTTGATCCATATCGAGTTCCGATGTCTCCTGATCTCAACGTAGTTTTTGGGGTTCAATGAGCTTTTTATCGTATCTCTTAATGTGGGCAATGTCCCGACTCGTTTGTGAATGCTCGGATCCTTTCTAGACACCATCCAGACCCGGATTTTCCCATCCTGGTGACCTGAAAATATCCTGTCCCCCGCTATGATTATTGCTTTAACCAAACCGGAATTACATTTGAACCCTGAGAATTCCTTCTGATTCTTCCACACCCTGATGTTCTTGCTGTCGGAACCCGTGTACAGCAAATCGCCGGAAGCTGCTAAAGAATAAATATGTCCTTCCTCACGCACAAGGGATCCCATCAAGCCTGTGTAAAAATAACTATTTTCAGATTGGATGTGGGAAGACCAGGGAGATTTGGACGACGGAGATAGAGGTTGGCCCCACGACGGGGTTGAATATGGCGTTGGGGATTCCCATGGGGCAATACTGTAGGTGGTGCTGATGTCGGAGGTCCGCGGTGGCGTCGGCTTATCTTGGTTTTCCGGGATGATATCCGCCGCACTGCTGAGGCGGAAGGAGTATTCTTGTGAATCTGATTGCAACATGTTGCCGAACGTTTGTCTCCTCGGGATGCTGGTTTCTGTTGCCATATCTTGTTTCCCTGTTCTTGAATTCTTCTTCATCTGCTAAAAATAATCGGGGATTGAATGTTTGAAGATCAAATATAAATGGAAAAAAAAAAAAAAAAACTAGGCAATCTAATGAAGAGAGAAGAACATATTAAAGAAAAAATATACATCCACCAACATATGTATATTTTACATGAGAAAGATATGTGAGCGAATGGATTGATATGCCACGTTGTCCTCCAACCACAATTTAATTCTATGCAAAAAAAATTACATTTTTACCGATGAATATAAACATATAATACAAATATATGATTTTGCATGATTTAACTAATCTTAACTGTTTCTAAATATCATAATGAAATGCATGAAAACCGAGGCACGAAGTTGAGATTTCATAAATTTATTGATCGCGTAATAAAAAAATTAAAGAATAATCAATATGAATTTTAGCTATATTTCCTCATTAGCACATTAATAATATCTTTGGGGGCAAAGTTCCTTTCGTGGGGACGTAAATGTTGCAAATTATGGTTTGCTACAATTTGTCAAACACAATTTGACATTTCGCAACTACCATAGAATAAAGGATTTGGTTCGTTGTTTCTGCCTCTCACAAGTTATCATGCCAAGTCAAGAATTTTTCTACTTTTAAAAAAGTATTTCGTCAGCGTGATGCATCAAAAGGTAATCGTCATTGAATTTAAAAGAAATATATAAAGTAACGAATGATATTAAATTATTTAGATTTTTGGAAACATGACAACTTTTCGTGACGAAATTAACGGAAAACATGTGGTACCCAAAGGCTATCGACTTCTATTTTTGGCACAAGCGGCTACGATGTGCATAACATATTATATATGCATCAACGTAATATATTATATATTAGTTCAAACTTCGGATAAAATCGAAAAAATCAAAAATTCAAACTGGAACTTCGGATAAAATCGAAAAATCGAAAATTCAAACTGAAAAACCGAACATCGAAACGAATCGAAAGTCGAATTTTATAATTCAGATATAAATATTAAAACCGAAGTTTATTTGGTTCGATTTTGAATTATATATGTCAAAACCGAAAAAACCGAAATTTCATTAAATTAATAATTTTTTATATTATATATTTTGATATGATATTTAGTGAATGAAAAACAATTTTTAGTTGATTGTAGGGGTGTTCATTAAACGGTTTACACCGAAAAAACCGACCAGACCATAAATTTCGGTTTTTTTGGTTCGGTTTAAACGGTTTTCCGGTCGGTTATGGTTTTGATTTTTGGTACTTTGAATTTTTCGGTTCGGTTATTGGTTTTTGAAATTTTAAAATCGGAAAAACCGATACCGACCATTTAAAATGTAATAAATAATAAAATAATTAATATAAGTAATTTAATAAATAATAAAATAATGAATATAAGTAATTTTATTATGTTTACTACTGCCTTATTAATAATATATAGTTGTAACTTGCAATCAGGTTTGTTAAGTTGATCTAATTTATATGAACTTATTCTTTTTTATAATAGGTTGATATTTTAATTTCCCCACATATGAGGATTTTTGTTGCAGGAGTTGATGGATCCAATGTTGGAATTATTCACTATTAACATATCCAAATTCCAAATTGCTTACAATTGTCATATCTATATATTTTTTATTATTTTATTTTGATGTTTGTGATATACTTAACAAATTGATTAGAAAAATTATAACTATGTCTGTTTTTTATTAATTTATTTTGATTTTTGTAATATAATCAAAACAAATTTGATTGTGGTTTTTTATTATATATTTTTTAAAATTTATAATGTACAACTTCATCTATAACTATATTTATTACACAAACTGTAATAATCGACCGTAGTAACAAAACCGTAATATAAAAAAACCAAACCAGACCGAATTAAAATGGTTTGGTTTAGGATTAAGCATTCAAAAAACCATAAACCGAAAAATCAAACCGGAGTTTATTAAAATTGAACCAAACCGACCGTTGCACACCTGTAGTTGATTGTTGTTTGTTTAATTAATTTAGACCTTCTATTTAGTAAACATATAGAAAAAGTTAACATATTATATTTTACAATATATTTATATTATTAATTTAAATAATTATACCAAAACCGAAACAACCGAACCGTTTTGGTAGAAACTGAACCGAACCGAAGAAAAATGGTTCGGATATCGGATTATATATTTCTAAAATTGAAAACCGAAAAAACCGAAATAAAAAATTCAAAACCGAACCGACCGATACACACCCCTAATTAGATGTTAAATATGGTTCGGTTAAAAGAGTTTTTTTAGATTATGATTTTTAAAGTAAAATTAAATATGTGATTTTGAACCATTTTCTTTTGTTTCGAGTTGTTCGACATTATAATGGCATTTTGCCACCATACGTATGAACTTTTACTATTTTCATGATTCAAAGTTATTATTGTGAAAATTTAGAATTTATCAAATTCCAAGTTAAACAAAAAATACGAAGTGATATATGCATGTTTTAATATTAGAAAATATATATATATATATATATATATACACACACACACACACACACATATTGTTCTATACCAATTTTTATCATTGACGAATGAAGTTGATATAAGTATTAATCGAGGACAAGTGAGGTTAATTTCAATATTAACCAATTTTTATTTACTTTTATTTTTGCACTAAAATTTCCCTACTTGAATTTTGTTACCTTAATTTATTAAAAATGTCTCAGTGTGTAAATTCCAATTAATTTTACTGAAAGTATTATAAATTTGCACTGAAAAACATATTTTATTTTGAATAGATCTATTGTGAAACTATCTCATAAATCTTTATGTCCCTGTCGATATTCTTAACCTAAAAAGTAATATTTTTTCATGAATGATCCAAATAATCGATATTCACAACAAAAAATAATATCATTTCTCTCACATATTTTTGTAATTTATTTTAATCTATTATATATTGGTACGCAAATGAAAACGGGAAATAAAAGGAATCTTCGACGCTTCCTGAAACGCTCCTCCTCTTCTACGGTTAATTTATATTATCTTCTCAAATTGAAATCTTAGCGTCAATTCTCCGTGTCCGACTTCAAAATCATGAGGGCGCAGAAACCTTGTGCAGAATAGAGGGATGTTCTTCAATGATTTGATTCAACGGAGGGTCGCGGCTCTTCTGCGGCCATGGCTTCGTGACGACCCTGAACTTGAATTCAAGCTTGGATTCCTCCGTTCAAATGGGACCCTAAATAACGTCAGTTTCAACCCTTCCACTCTTAACGATTTACTTGAAGACCCTTCTCGGATTTGTTTCAAAGAAGTACGCGTCGAACACGTGAGTATCGAACTCTCGCCATGGTCCTCGTCAGCCTTCACTCTCGTGATTCGGGGTCTCCGTTTCGTTGTTTCAATTGGGTACGCTATTTTTGTCTCGTCTAGTGTTTTGTATTTGCTTATTCGAATATGTATAGTCATGATTGAGCGAGCCTGATTCTTCTCTTTTTTAAAGAAAATGTTGGATTTATTTTACTTTTTGTCGTCATAACCTCGACACGATTACTTGTGTTTGCTTAGTTTTTGCAAGCTAGTTTTCTGTGATTATAAACATTATTGTCATGTCATACTTTTGCGCCTTTTTAAATTTTCCGACCCTGCCGTTTCTCTGTTTATTATTATTTGGCGTGTGAAGGGAAGAGGAGGATGAAAGAGGAGTGAAGTGGAGGCCGAAGGTTAAAGACATTACAATGGAGGGCAAGAACAAGGTTCTTGCGGAGATTGATCCTGAGGTATTTCTTGTCTGTACACCTTTCTCTAGGATTTTACTGTGAATGAATATTGTTGGGTTATTTGAACATTACAGAGTTAACATGTGGTTTGGCGTTATATATTTAACAAGTTTCTTTCTGCGTGGCATCATTTTAAACTGAAGCGAAATCAAGAACCCCATAGTTGCTCTTAGAAGCATTCATATGTGGTCCTGCTCGAGGACTATGTAAGGACTAACGGAGTCATTCTCTGTGAGGATGACTATAGTGGCACCAAAGTTGAGAAATATGGGGCGTGGATTGAAAGACTAGGGGGCCTCTTTCAGGGAAGACAGTGCAACCTTCATTGTTTTATGGTATTTGATGTTGAAAGGGAAGAGGATGTTGCTGGTAGGGAAAAATCAAAATGATTATTATTGCCTGTGGAAGGTGACGGTGTTAGGAGAAAAGGCACGAGAATAGGTTATTCATTTCAGTTTAAGGATAAGCAATGTCTCGTGTTGGGACTAGAAAGAGGGAGCAACAGCTAACCTAAAGACCACAATCTTTGATTGTATGCAGTCGGTGTTTAATGTGGATATATCATTACAGTTGAATCAAATATGGAGGATATCAGAGTACAAACAATATCCTTAAGATGCGAAGTTGCGAACTCATCTTGATTCAAATTTAGCACTGAGAAAATTATGAAGTTTTGGTTCGTAGCCTATTTTATTTTTAAATTCTAGCAAGAATGACTAGTTATCTGAGCTTAAAATGACACTTGATTTGTTTTTGGAAAAACTCGAATGTGAACCCATCAACACTTCTTACTTTTTTTTATAATGGATTGTTCTACATGGAAGCCAAAGAATAGGGATGAGAAAGGAAATGATCAAACCATATTAGGTCTGTAGCCCCAACTCGAGATATACGGGCTTACTCCTTACCATTACGTTTCCCACATAATTCCGTCCAAGGACTAAAAGAGAGTAGTGTAGGTAGTGTACTGCTCTTCTACAAGCAAAATGAAGATTCCTATTATTTATATGCCAGTATTTAGAACCTTATTACTAGGGATGAGCATCGGGTCATTTTGTTAGGTTGGGGTTTGTCGGGTCGGGTACCTTCTCCCAATTATGTCTAGTAATAGAATAGGATTAATTGGAATTTCGATAATTTCGGGTTCCATATATTCGGGTACATGAAATACATATCTATTTTTTTTATCCTAACATTTTAAATAAACCCTTCCATCATATAGCAAAATCATCGAACATGAGGTGGGCATAAATGAAGCTGGGGATAATCAACAACAAAAACAAGAAAGAGCCAACCACCAAAGATGCAACCACAGTCACCGAGCTCCAGATAAGTCCAAAGATTGAGGCAGAATGCACCACTTTGATTCAAAACCCCGCTCGATATGGACAATAAGCCAATGAGAGCCAGTTTGTCTAAGCGAAGATCAAAGCAAGGAAAAGGTACCCATCGTAAATTTCTCTCTTGTTTTCCTTGATGATTATTTACCAATAATTATCAAAAGCGAGCGCCTAGGCGCAACTAGGCATTCTCCTTGTGCCTGGGTATCTGCTTAGGCTCGACCCTTGAAAAAGAGGCACTTTTACTGGTTGCAAGGCGTGAGTATAGCGCGCATTGAAAAATTAAGCTCCATGTGTAGTTTTTGTTTAACAAAACACCACATGCAGCCAAATAATGATTAAATGAAGCCCAAACACACAAAACTCATAAGTAATAAAATTCTTTAATGCCCATGCAAGTATTTTTTTCTTTTTCTTCTGGTTCAATCAGAATGCACGCATAAACTTTTCTTTTTTATTTCCTCATGGTCTAGTGGTCTGTTTTTCTTCTAATTGAATTACATGGATGTCTTTTCTGTTTTGTTTTTATTCAACAATCATTAGCATCTTCAAGTTCTCTCCTTTACACTGCCGGCTAAAAGAAGTTTTATTTCACCCTCTCTTATTTTGTTTCAACACATCAATCACAATCTTTTTTCCTTCATGTTATTATTGAATTTGTCAAAAAATATTTTGTCATGTAGTATTTTAGTAAAATTTACTTTGTATATGTGACTTCTAAAATTTAAGCTTATTGCACCTTACTTAGAAAGGGTGCACACCTCGCCTTACACCTTGTGCCTTGGACTCTGTTAGACTAGCGCCGCTTGCAATTTAAATAATTACATATCTCCTGATATAAGGTTATTTATGTTGGCACTAAAGGATTTGTGTGAAGACAAGTGGTCCTTTAATTTTTTTTCAAAAAATTTATCTGTTTAATTTAAATGTTCATAATTGTCTAATTTTGGATATTTTAGGTATTACTTTATATTTTATTATTTTTCTTAATATTTAAATATGATTTAATATTTTAAATTATTAAGGACATACCAAATTTTGTGTATGGGCTTTCCACTTCGATAGTAATTTTCTAGAAATATGTGGAGTCGATAATTATAAATCAAAAGATTTGGACCAATCTCTATGATTTTCTATGAATTGTTTTTTCTTGAAAAGATTTAGTTTTTTCTTTATAAATTTTCAAATTCTCATATGCATAATTTCTGAGTTCATCAATTTTTTTAAGTTGCAAGTTGTGCAATTTATTGGCATCATCTTTTTTATTTTAAAGTTTTTATTGCCCAATAAACTTTATGTTCTAATTAAACAAGCAAATGATGATATAATTCATAGACTAACGACTAGAGAGACATGCATATTGATGTTCTAAAAGTAATTCGATATGCTCAAAGTGCATCATTAAGTTGCAAACCATAGACTAACCAATTGACCGACATGCATAATAATGTTTTTGATGTGTGTAAATTGCATTAAGCTTCAAAGACCAATTTGTTCAATTTTAATTAACAATTTTGCCTAAAATTTGTTTTATATCCGGTTTGCTAGTTCGATTTGTCCTGTTGTTTGAAGATGGAAACGAGTAATGAACTCTTCTTGAAAAATCTTATTTTCTAAAAATGGTTTTAGTCTTTGTGAACTTACATTAAAATATCCTCAATTTTAGGATTTTCAATCAACGTCCAGAATTCCATATGAGTATACATTTGTTACAATATATATGTATATATAGAGCAAAAGTTTTTGTTTGATCATAAATTATTTAATAAATTGATTTGTCCTGAAAAGATTTAGTTTTTGTTTTATAAATCTTCAAATTTTCATATGCATCATTTTTGAGTTCATCAACTTTGTTAAGTTGCAATTTGCACAATTTATTGGCTTCTTACATGTTCGATTTTAAAGTTTTTATGGCAATATAAATTTTATGTAATATTTAAACAAGAAAATGCGAATACTTTTCATAGACTAACCAGTAGAGATACATGTAACGTGCCTAGATGTTTTAAAATAGTTTATTTTCCCCGAAGTGTATCGTTAAGTCGCAAAAACAAATCTTTTCGATGTGAATTAACAGTTTTTTTCAAAATTTGTTTTATCTCTACGTTTGCTAATTCAACTCGTGCATTTGTTTTACAATGATAACGGGTTGCGGTCGAGTAATAAACTCGTATTGGAAAATCTCATTTTCTAAATACAGTTCAAGTCTTTGTCAATTTATTTTAAAAATATCACCTTTTCTGGTGTTTTCAATGATCAAAGCTCCATAGGAAGTACACATGTTTTAAAACAGACCGGCTTGTCCACCTTGATAGTATTTTTCAGGAAATATGTAAAATTTATAAATATAAATCAAAGTTTTTGATCAATCTCAAATGGTTTTCAACGAATTTTTTGTCATGAAAATATTTATTTATTTTGTAAATCTTCAAATTCTCATATGCATCATTTGTGAGTTTGTCAATTTCGTTATGTTGCCATTTGTCCAATTGATTGGCATCATCCATGTTTAATTTTAAAGTTTTTATTGTCCGAAAAGTTTTATGTTCCAATTAAACAAACAAATGTCAATGGTTTCCATAGACTAACAAATAGAAAGACATGTCTAATGATGAAATTAACTATTGACTTGACTAAAAAAAATCATGTATTTATTTGAGTTACAAATTAATTGTGTATTAAATTCTCATATATTTGATGAAAGTGACTATTTAGCAAAGATAATTTCTAAATTTAAATTTATTCAAAAACTATTATATCTTTTTAATTTATATCCACCGATAATAGATATAGTCTTTATTATGTTTTTTGTTTAAGTTAATCTCCTACTTCATTTTTCTAAACACTCCTAGTTTAATTTTGAAAATACTAAAAATGAATTGCCACTTAGTTTTTAATCACATTTTAATCTTAATATATAAATAATGCACCCTTTCAAATTTCACATTACTACTGAACAATTAATTTTCTTTCCAAAGAAAATAAATTCAATGATTAATAAGAATTTTATTTTTTTAAAAAATTAACGGTGTGCCAACCCGTCTTACCTGGATCGACCACCTCTACCCGCTTTCAAACGGGTTCCTAAAATCGTAACCTAACAATGCCATGTCAAACACAAATTGATGGCTCTAACGTCCGTGATGCAGAGGTGCCGAGTACATGCAATTGCTTCTTTTTTTCTAACACTTCAACCCCATCCCTTGATTTCACCTTTATGCCTTCCGAATCATTGATTCTCAACATTTAATCAATATTTAGAAATTCTAATCATGCAATTGCTTCTTTTTTTCTAACACTTCAACCCCATCCCTTGATTTCACCTTTTTGCAAACATCTTTTTGGGAACCTATTACGGTTAAATTAAGCCGGAAATTAGCGACCTGGAAAAAGGCTTTCTTGTCCAAGGGAGGGAGATTAACTTTGATCGCTGCGGTACTAAGTGCTTTGCCAATTTATTTCTTGTCTCTCTTCAAAGTACCAAAAGGAGTGGCAGCGGGATGGGAGAAAACAATGCGTGATTTTTTGTGGGATGGACATGAGGGCGAAACACATTGCCATATGGTTGGATGGAAGAAGGTTAGTAGACCGAAAGAGCGTGGTGGGTTAGGTGTAGGGAATATCTGTTTGAGAAACATTGCATTATTGGGAAAATGGTGGTGGAGGTTTAGTGTTGAAAATGACACGTTGTGGAGTAGAATAATCAGGAGTAAGTATGGCCTACAAGAAAATGGTTGGGACGCGGGATTGGCGAAAAATGTAACTTTCAGATGTCCGTGGAAATTCATCTCTAGAGCTTACCCGATTTATCACCGATTTGTGCGACTAGAGGTTCGAGGGGGAAATAAAATTAGATTTTGGGAAGACATTTGGTGGGGGGAATCATCTTTCCGTCACTTGTTTCCTTCATTATATCTCATCTCACAGGGTCGTAACTTAACCATATCTCATTTCGTCTCTTTTAACTCATCTACTGCTCTTTCATGGAATCTACATTTTCGTAGATCACTTCGAGATGAAGAGATCAATCAATTGTCTGTGTTCCTAGGTATTTTGGACAGGGTAATAATGGTGGAAGGGGTTGATGATTTCAGGGTATGGGAGGGGGATCCATCGGGGAAGTTTTCGGTCAAATCTTTCTTCAATTCACTCTTCAATGTTAATAATTCTACACCACAATTCAGCTTCTTCGATATCATTTGGAAAACACCTATTCCAACAAAAATTCAGATCTTCTCTTGGACGGCAATACTTGGAAAATTACCAACATCCGAGGTGATTCAAACGAGATGGCCTACTTGTGCTCTTTCTCCAAACTGGTGTGTGTTGTGTCGTAAGGATGCGGAAACACAAGATCATTTGCTTGTTCATTGCAACTTCAGTAGTGCACTATGGGCCAGGGCTTTGGAAGAATTGAGACTGGTTTGGGTTACTCCGAAAACATCAAAGGACTTGTTTGCTACAAACCTTGGACAGTTGCTTGGCAAAAAGGGAAAAATCTTTTGGAGAGTGGTGATGCACGGAATATGTTGGGCGATATGGCTAGAGAGAAATAGAAGAATCTTTCAAGAGATTGAACAAAATGAAGAAGATTGCTGGGAGAATATCAAGATCAATATAGCTAACTGGATTCGATCAGTCAAAGACTTCAACGGTTTATCGATTTCTGATTTATTAAGAGATTGGTCTTACATCTATTGTTAGACGTTGTGGTTTCTTTTCATTAGTGGTGGATTTCTAGTCCACTGACTGTAACGGACATTAACATATATTAATAATAAATATATGTTTCCTATCAAAAAAAAAAAAAAATGTTGAGAAGCAATTTGATTTTTGTCAAGCTATACCCAAAACTATATGTAAAGATTGAACTTTCCTTCCTTCACATGCTTTTCTTCTATATATATTGAACGAGAAATATAAATTATTGGGGAGAAAAAGTTAATACTAGGATACCCTGACCGCGTTAATGAGACCGGAACTGGTAGAAGGTCGGGGGACAATCCAGAAATAATGTTTTTTTAGGGGGAAAAAGTTATTCATTGAGCCAGTCACCAACAGACCAGTTGAGTTATTTATGATTTTAAAATATTTGGATTGCACTGGTATCACTAGATATAGTTTTTGGTAAAGTGATCTATACTCAATCTCACAATTTGTGCAAAAGCTAATGTTCTATGTTCAATTTGATGAGCCACTTTTTGGGAGGGAGATGATTGAGAAGCAATAATTCTCTTTTATGGGAGAATGGTCACGAAGGACCGAAGAATGGAACGTGCAAAGTCGGAACATGGGGGTTGACCTACTATATAGTTGATAAATTTGTGTTGTATTTTTACCATCATATATAAAATTTGGCAAAGTGACAAGTATTCACTCATATATCTATTTTTTGGTATTTGCAAGTGGCATGTCTGAATTGAAGTGTTCAATTTAAATTTAAAACACAAAAAATCTTAAAGAAAATGTTGCATGACGTTTTATCTGGAAACCTGGGAGACAGAGAACATACAAGAAAGGATTTGATTCCATTAGTATGCCCACATTATGATGGATAAATATCAGTAATTAGACAGGTACTTGATAAGGTCACACGCGGTTCATCCTGCTCTAGCAATCAGACATTACAACTTAAGTGTGGTTTTGTTCACCTAGTAACCGATAACTTTTATTTTATTAATGTTTATGTGAGTAGTAACTGGTCCAGCTATTTTTGTGCACCCATAGATTTTTGGATAATACACTAGACAAAACTCATATCTGAATTGCTCCGTTGATACCATATTGAAAATTTAATAGTATAAATATGGTGGATAAAAAATTGCTATGCAACACATGATTTATGTGCATCGACCATCGAGGGTGACTTCCCTGAAACAATGTCTAATGGCCTAAAATTATCTCTTTTAGTTTATATTTATGTTATAAGCACCACCTTTTTTGTATAGACGAAAATAAATTGGATAAATATGATAGACAATATCCTATGATTAAATTATTGTAAAATCGTATAAATATATATATTAATTCTAATAATGTCAATCCTGATTTGAAAAAATATTATCTTTTGAATAAAATACACAATTATACAATGTTTATCATGTCGTGGATTTGTGCGTGAGTTTATATTTTGTAAATTTGTTTTATTTTGAGGAAATTTCAAGCATAGTACTTTTGTCTTTGATGTTTCAGGGTTGTACCTTTCATGCCTCCCTTAGAAAGATTACCGACATTACCACAAGAACATGGAAAGAGTCCTTACTGAATACTTTATTTGCACACTCCCAGATTCAGTTTCATGATGTCCGTGTCTTTTTTCAATTTCCGAATTCACATAATGCATTCTCATTGTATGTGAAAAAAATTGAAGCAGGATCGCAGAACTTCGGTCATATTTGTTTTGTCAGAGGATTCATGGGTTCACTTTTTGTGCCTTCTGAAGAGAGTTCATTTGTCGTTGATATTGACAGCTTTGGGATTAGATTGAATGGTGAAAACCACTCGAGCTCTATTATGCCAGCGACAAATATGTCAGCTTTAGTTAATGTGACAAATCTTCAGTTAACAAGCATTTGTGTACGTGTTCCAAGGTTAAATTATATATTTTCTCCAGCAGATCTCTGTATCATGTTGCTGTTTTATGCACGCTTATCCAAAGAATCTAAATGCATTAGACATGGAAGGCTATTATGGAATATTGTGGCAAGCAGACTTAGTTCTCTGCTTCCATGTACTAACCTGTCAATAATGAAAGTAGTAAAATTTACATATTTATGGTTGCAATATTTAAAATCCTATCAGAACTTACTTCTCCTGGTTGGATATCCTGGGAGTGATCAAATGAAAAGATCAGCTGAGGTGATGTCTCGAGACATGACATATTCAAGATCTGTCAAGTCTAAGTGGAAACTTATTTCCAATATTGAAAATGATCTTCCACTCGAGGCAATTGCATTTGCTCGACAAATAATACGCTTCAGACTGGCATCACGTGGACCACATGACGGTTTTGAAGAGCTACTGGGTAAGAGGACCTTCTGGAAGTTGTCTCAGCTACTTGTGCTTATTTTGTGCGTAGTAGGGAATTTATTGCGTTCCATTTCAAGACTTTTTTTGTTGCACAAAGTTTTGGCCATATCTCCAAAGATTCGTCAGAAGTGTGGCACTTTTCAGGAAGATTGCCTCTTAGAAAATGGTTTCAGTTTAATTGTCCAACAAATTTCGGTATCTGTTTCTCCAAATAATTCAACAGAACATTCTACCTCTAGGAAGGCAGTCACAGTTACAGCAGTTTCGTACCAAGATTTACTTTCATTCCATATTTTGGCAGATGCATTCATCTTAAGATATACTGTAAATGTTTCTGAACAATATTTGATGTCTGGATCTGGGTGTTTGAAGATTCTTTCTTCACCTCTTGTGAAAGCTGGTGCGGATAGTAAATTAAAAGAACCGGAGAATAAGAAATTCGATGAGAAGCAGATAGTGTGGGGGGAGCCTGGTCATATTATATACTTTCCTGAAACTACTAATGTTAGTGGTGAACCTTCAGTCCCCCTTTTAGACCATATTATCAGAAGTATGTGGTTGAATTGGAAAGAATCTTATTCAAAATTTGAAGAAGTGATCCCTAATGTGCTGACTCCATGGATTCTTTGTGAGGTGAAGAGCTCTTTGACACATCACAGCCTCGATTATGGTAGTTCCTTGTTTTGGAACTGTGGCCTGACTCTCGGTAGACTGAACTTCGACCTGGACTTCAATTCTATAGCCACCATCATTGTGCTTCTTCGACAAATACAGTGTTCTCTTTCTTTGAATGACAAGATGGGGGAAAATGTTGTCATGAATACTTTAGATCAGGATCCATCAGTGAGGGATTTGAGTAGCAGGTGTAGATCATACTCAAGCAAAATTGAATCAGATATCATCAGAATTCTTCCTCGGAAGCATATTCAAATTGGGGTATTGATTGCCGGTCCTCACATTCAAATATCTTTATTAAACAATAAGTTCTATAGTGAAAACGTGGGTGACCATCTTGTTACGCACATCACATTTGACATCTGCAACATTGAGCTTGTGGTATCTCCAAAGTCGGAAAAATATCTTGGATTGCCCAGTGAAAATGCTGCAGGTTGTGATAGAGCAGCAGAATATCCTTTTCTGGAACCCCAAGAAATTGATGCCTCTAAATCCGATAATGAAGCTTACAAATGTCAAGAACAAATTTCCCTTGGTGCATATTTTAAAGTTTGTGGTTTGAAGGCCTACCTTGTTGAATCTGCTGAAAGTTACAAGTACCAAATTGTTGTATTAAGCCCTATCACTACTCGACTACAATATACGAGGTAACTGATTTTTTTCCCTTCTGTTTGACTTTGCTTCAGTTCTATAACTCTTTACGGATAGAGATTTTAATGAAGGGAAGTTCTTTGTGATGGACTGGCATCTGTTAAATGGCTTCTGAACTTTGACAGTTGAACAGTCATTTCTCAAAACAATTCACAAAATTGGGAACTATCATTGTCTGTCTGTTCAAGTAAGGTAGCAATTCGGTAATTAATTATGTTTGTTTTTGTTATTTTGTTGTTCCATCCTCCCTGGAGAGCATGTGTGGTGAATTTGGAAACGAAAATAATTTATTTCTAGTAAATTATTTTTTTAATATTTTATTCCCTATTTGTATCGATTAAGTTAGGCTAATATTTTGTACAGGACCAAGGTAAGGTAATTAAGTTTATATATATGCCAGGACTTGTAATTACCCACCCCCCCCCCCCCCCCCCCAAGATATACCGAAAAATATGAAAAACATTCTCGTCAGATCATCGATATACTGAAAAACCAGCTATAACGTAGACAGCAGAAATAAAAGGTAAAGCCATGGAAATAAACGCTTTGTTTTCCAATAGATAAATGTTTTATTTGATGTGCACCAAGTGAGCCTCCTTATTGACTGATTTAGCTATATATATATATATACATACATATGCGAGCAAAGAAATGCAATTATCAGGAAAGTATTCTTTATATAAACAGAGAGGGATTGGGTATGTGAAAACTCTTTCTTTAATGATAATACTGTTTTTCCTTTCCTTTCCTTTCAACTGCTTTGTTCTAGTTCCCCCAGTCTGTACTTTTACATATAGATTGATAGATGCGATCTTAAGTTCCATCTGAAGCGTAACATAGGGGGCATTGAGAAGAAGTTGAACAAAAAGTTGCCATGATGTGGTAGTTCTGACTATATGCTGATTACAAAAGTGTTCATCTATCAACTGGTTTGATGATCTCCTGATTTGTAATCTTCTCTTATCTATGGCAGGAAGGACCTTCATTCATATGATTCAAAAATTGTTGCTTTATCCACGACATTCTGTTGTGTGGCTGCTGGATTTACTGTGTTAGTGTTTTTGGACGAGTGGTATACCTTGACAAAGGTGATTTGTCTCCATCTTTTTTATTGATAATATTAGGTTTTATTGCTTTTCTTGTGTTTCTCCACTAAAACACACTTGATCAGAGAAACTTAAGGAGCCGTCATTAGAAGTTTGATCATTGAGAAATAACTTAAAGGAGAAGGATTACGAATTTAGTAGAGTTCTTAAAGCAACCCGAGTGTACGAAATTTTGATATCTTGGATCAGCTATTACATGGAAGAAAAATCAAAGAAGGTGTTGTGGGCAAAATAAAAATTGGAAGGATGAAGTGAATAAATGCAACAGTTTATATGACTGAAACTTATATTATTAAATAAGGTTTATGGATCGGTTATTCTGATTATTGTACAGACGCCTGAATGCTGAGTAGTGACAAATAGAAATAAGCTTTGCTACAAAATTCGGATACATTCTTTAGGAACTGATACAGTATTTACCTCTTTATCATCATTGTTTTTCAAGTTATAAGGTACAGTAAAGAGGGGAAAATGTTGGTCCTGTGAGTTTACAACTCTGTACTATTTATCTTTTTTTAGTGCTACCATATGCCTGGTGTTTTACCTCCATTTGTGTCCTTATTCTTGTGTTTGTCTTTGTGTCACTTTTACCGTGTTTTGTCCAATTCCTTGACTTGTAATTAATTATCCAATTTGGATTTACATAATCAAAAAGCATTAATTTTTTTTATCATTCCAGGGAAGACATTTGATTGATTTTTCTGTAATCACAACATAATAATGTTTTTCCCAGGTATTTTCTGGAGTCTTTTACGAGTCACTCGCCTTTGCCATGTTTGGATCAGGTGATGGCCCAAGCTATCAAGAATTACCCAGCAGAACATCAATTTATTCTGATTCTGGGAGTGGAGAAACAGGCTTGAGCATAGTCAGCCGTGAATCAGTTGTTACAAGCACTCAATTTGTTGTTCACAGCACTTGTGAGCTAAAATCATTTGACTTCGTTCTTCATAATTCAAGGGAAAGTTTCAATCTGCAGAATTTTATGAATGTAATGCCTATTGAGAGAGAAATTGGTAGAATTTCAGCCACACATGATGCTTCCGGTCTTGGAATTTACTTCTCTCTTCAACAATTGATGACGGAATTCAATATAAAAGGAGGAGATATGGACTTCATCGTTGATGTAACTGGAATTCGATCCATCATTTTCAGATATTTGGCCGATTCTGAAAGAAGGTTCGATAAATATGAGCTAAAAAATCTGTTATGCGCTCTAAATTTCTTAGCCGAGGCGGCGATTAAACATAGTAGAGTACATTTATGCTTAAGATCCGGTAAAGACTTTCCATCGATAGGGATGAACAGTACAGATGATCTATCGTGTTCTCATGGCAAAACCACGCACATGTTGGGGGATTTTCCCTTGGAGGTGAACGCGGAAGGGCTAGTGGATCATTGGTTTTCAGCAATTATCTGCATATCTGGACTTTATATGGTTGGGTGGGAAGTAAAGGATATTTTGGTTAGTGAACAAAAGTCGGAGGATTTTAGTGCAGAATTTTCCGTTGGGGGAGCATTCCAAAATTTCTCTTGGCGGTCCAAGGTGCTGTACCTCTTCATAAGATAAGACTTTTACTCGTGTTACAATACCATCCTTTCAGTTTTGCCTCTCAATTAATGAAACTCCCTAATTTGCCACTTGTTCATATGTGTAATCCATAAAATCATTGTTCGACCAATTCACCCATAGATGCATGCTTCTTTTCAATAGGGTGGTTCTTTGTTACTCGAAGCAATGGCTGCGGCATTGTTCGTTGAATGCTGTACATCATACTGTAACTGCATCTTTGAACTTTGGTCTGCTGGTCAATCATTTGAACACGTTGTATTTTCGCGTCAAGTCAAGGATACAGCTGCTCTAGACAGTCATCTTGGGATAAAACCCCAGCAAGTTCATCTTCTAGAAACTATACGGGATTGTCTGGAAGTGTTCTCTTTGTTTCTTTCACATCTATCTCTCATACTTGTGGCAAGGGATGAATATGGTAAAAAACAAATTTCTTATTGCGAATGTTCTAATGTATTGGTGAACTATGATGTGTATTTGTGATGCAGGCAGACTTCAGGAAGTCCTATTTGAGGTTGACTTTAATCTGAACCTCAAACTGTTAAATATGGCGAGAAAATTTTCAATGGGAATTCCCAAGTTTTCCATGATTTCCCGATTCATGCATGGAGGAATGGAGCATAAAGCCAAAGTCACTCAAAGCTCTCTTTTTTCTCCCATAGTTTCTGAAGATTCTTCTTCCAACTTCAATGGCAAGGATTCTTCATCCTTGCTTGGAAATAAAGAGGCTATCCTATCAGGCCATGCTGATGCAAGTGGCTCAAGTCTGCCAAGCTCTGAAAAGGGTTTTAACATCGACAGTTCCATGAGTAGCCTACGACATAAAAACTCGCACTTTAGTCAGAATTCTATAGTGAAAGATTTGAAATGTTTTTTAGCAGTTGAGGAGCCAGTAACAAGAGATCAGACTAATGATGCATTCTTTAAAGATGATATTTGGGTTGGGAATGGCTCCATTTCAGGGTTTGATATGAGTATCACTTTGTCAGAAATAAAGGCGAGCAATTTCATTGGATGAGTTAATCTTGCTAAAAATATCACCTAAATTGTACCTCATTCTTGCATTTCATGTTTATTGTAAACCTAAAAAATGTTAAAAGGTTTAAAAGATTAGTGTCTAAATGTTTATTTCTTTCCAAGACTAAGAACATTGGAAGGGAACTTTTTGAGGTGATACAATTGTTGTGAAGGTTGGTAATGTTGCCTTGTGCATATAATAATTTAGTGGAAAGAACGTGAACAAATAATGGAACCAATATCGTCTCATTTTTTTCAATCAAATCCGTTGAAGCATGTTGGGTGGTTATTGCAAGAAATGCTCAAGAAATATTAGTACGAGACTTGTAATTTTTCTAAGCTATTAACGAGTTTTTGATTCTGTTAATCTCTTGTACAGCTACATGTTACTTTTGATTTCTCTGCGAAGTTCGTTTCATTCATTTGGATTCTTTAATTCAGATGATACTTTCTGCTTATGAATCCATCTCTAAAGTTTCAAACAGAGAGAAAACTTTCAAAGTAGAATCAGACAAACAGTCAAATCACCATGAACCAGAAGGAAGTGCTGAAGAAATTATTCCTGACGGTATTTGTCTAGGTTTATCTAGGATATTCGTTTACTGAGCTATTGCTAAGGTATTCTTGAAACTTACACAGGAACAATTGTCGCCATCCAAGATACCGAACAACACATGTATATTGCAGTTGAAGGTTCAGAAAATAAATATGATATAGCCGGGACAATTCATTATTCACTTGTGGGGAAGCGGGCTCTTTTCAGAGTAAGATGCTTTAACATCAGCCTTTCTTAATTTTTGCACTTTTGTTAAGTGGTGAAGTCTTATGGAACTATATTCCATGGTCAAGTTTGATTTAGGAAACACTTTATAAGAGGATATATTTGAGATTAAAAGACTTCAGACACGCACTTTTTGCTTTTGGTATAAATAATTTTGTGTTATTGTGAACAATTGCATGATAGAATACACTCTTTCTATCAACATTAGGTAATCATCTGTTTTGTTTCTTTGTTTCTGTATTGTGTGGTTTGCTTGATTCATTTTCAAATCACATGATGCTATATGGATGTTGGTTGGATAGTTAGCTGTGCCCACTTTCCCATTTTTGGATGCGGACTTATTATGTTTAAAATTGCCAGACTGGAACTGTTATATGATTTGTCTTTAGAACTTGGAATAAATAATTTTTGAACTTTCCTTTCAGGCTTTAATTGTCATTATTTGACTTGAGTCACTTCGATGAATATTTTAAGATCCAGCTTGAGTAAAATAGTTGAAGTGCCAAATCACACTTTCTTCTGTTCTCTCACCTATTCTCTCGTTTCTTTGCTCTTTTTTAAATTTTATGGGTATTTACTGTAGCATATTTAAATGGGGCCTAACCTCATTTTAGATGTGAGGCTCCCTGATGTTTCTCACTCGAGAAAATGAAATATATATCTAACTTTACTTCTTTCCTCCTTTGCTCTTACCAAAAGATTTTTCAAGAAGTTTTTCCTCCTGTATGTCTTTCACCAGGTGTCTTACTTCCTAATTTTGCACCAAACAGTTCCATTCGCGATTATATGAATTGATTGAGACTTCTAAAACATTGTCAAACCAGAATGTCGGGGTATGCTTCCATTCATTTTTTCCTCATCCTTCTTCATTTCCAGATAAAAACTAAACATTAAGCCCCCTTTTCTCCAAAAATATATGTTATGTTCTTTTACATTTTTTGATGACATAATTGTTATCAATTAAAATTTTCGCTAATCTCTGAAAATATTTTATTATTATATTATATTCTACCACAATGAAAAAACTCTACTTCTAATTTTTTACAAATTATCTAATATATTTCTGATGTAAGTTACATCGCTAACTCTTAACATTCTTGCATGATATGGCATCTCTACAATAAGTAATATATCGTTCAAAAAATGAAAGCTAACACAATCACATTTTCCAATATATTATTCCGAAATATTTCTGGGAAACACAAAATCAAACCAAACTTAGCCTTGGAATGTATTTTCATATGATGCTACACCATCAATGTTCGAGGATGAAGGTGAACCTCATTTGGTCCCTGAGGAGAGAGTTCGAAGAAGAAAAAAAAGTTTTAGGAATTTAATATCTTCAATTTATAGTTTGTGCTCTACACCTCATTGTTAATGATCAGCAGTTTGCTTGAATCGTGCACGTCATGCACCTGGTAAAGAAAATGGGTAATTGTGTGATCTAAGTATGGGGCATGAATTTCACTTTCCATGGCCTATATCGAGTTCATAGCACGTTGAGATAATAAAGCATGGTTTTCTCTCCCATAGTGCTAATATCGGTAGTTGGTTCATTCATACAAATTACTGGCATGTCAGAAGTTATGATCCCACTAACTAATCTATTAGGTAATGTTGTCCAAAATTATAATTACATCTCTGGATCAGCCACTTACATCGTTGCCATTTGATTTTTTTTCTTACCTGGTATTTTTATGAAACCTTATTATTCATTCTCACCTAGTTAGATAACTGTTGAAAATAATGTATTGCTGACAGTATGTGATTTTACTCTATGTAATCTGTTTTGGAGTTGATTAAGAACTATTCTTCGCCCCTCTCAGCCACAATCTTTATCTTATACAAAAGAGGATTTTTTGTGCTACTTTACTATGGTTGGGTCTGTAACGCCTTAATCTTGTCTTTTTATTGTTCATTGAACATGTGTTAGGTAAAGTATCATAACCTGAGGCAGTGGAAGTCAAAAGCTCAGTACTTTTCCCTGATTTCGTTGTATGCTAAAGATGATTCTGGGAAATCACTGCGATTGAGTTCCAATCCAAGATCAAGATTTGTTGACATCTCTTGCTCTAGTGATAATGAGTCCGCACTTTGGAGAATGATTTCTTTTGAAAATGACGCCTTTGAGGATGCTGTTGAGCTAGAATTTTCCAGTCCTCTAGCTAAAAGGACATTTCACCTTCTGAATAAAAATAATGGCTGTGCAGTTGCTTTTACTGACGGAGTTCTTGAATTTGTCAGCAAGCCAGGAAATTTATTCAAGTGGAAAGTGTTTAGTGACCCTGGTCCGGGTAATAATATGTTGCCAAATATTTCATGGGATTCATCTGAGACAAATCTTCAAAGTGATTCAAATATCTCTGAATTGGGAGACTCAAAAACTAATAGAAACCTTTTAGGTATCACAATTACACTCGATAAGGTCACTCTAACCATCGTCCATGAGCTTTTAAATACAGAAGAAAAGTTCCCACTTCTCCAGGGATCTGTTGTGCCCAATCAGACAATCATACAGATATCAAAATCTAAACTCAGGGTTATGAACACGTCAGTAATTGTGCTGTATTACTTTGATGCTGAGAGAAATTCATGGTAAAAGTTTCATAGTTCAGGGTTGCATTAGATATATCATAATTATTTTCAGCTACAATTACTGTTTTTTCATAATTTTCATATAGATCCTTTGATTTTATCCAGTTATTATTTAATGTACATGTATGCAGGATGGACTTCGTTCAACAATTTGAATTCTACAGTTTCTATTGTTCCAAGTTTTATATTCAAGGTTCAGAAAATATGCATGGAGTGCGTAGTCATTTCTATGCCAAAATCAAGGAGGTCTAGTGTATTGTGTTTAATAGCTTATTCATTCAATAAGATTGTAAGCTCAATTTATTCATATAGTGATTGTTGTGGTATTGGCAGGTGAACTTCTCAGTAAGTGAGCTTTCATTGGATATCCTTCTATTTGTGATTGGGGAACTGGATATTGCCGGTCCTTATGCGGTTAAAAAACCTGTGGTTTCGACCAATTGTGGAAAGGTTCTTAATTTACTTTTCCATGCATGAGTAGATAAGATGAAGTGGCTCTTTCACTGAAACCAGAATATATCATATGGACCCGTTCAGTACATTTCAAATGCAATGCAAGTTAATTTTTCTTGTTTTCTAGTTGTTTAGATGTTTCTCTTTTTTTTCCTTCCTTTTTTATTTGATTTTTGTTTGCTTATCTTATTAAACTCGAATAAGTTAAACATCAATGACTTAGTAACTGACTTCTATAAACCATGCCTTTTGGCTAAGACGCTGCTCAGAATACTTTTGTTGTTTACAGAAGCAAAATTATGACTGCAGATGTCTGAGGTGTGGAGCCTAGTGAGAGGAAACTTGAGGCTAGTGTATAATGGATGTGATGAGTTCCAATGCAGATTTGCTTAGTTTTGTCCCTTAGCCCATGGACAGCTGAGGCAAACCAAACTGTGATCAATATAAATTTGATGCTTCCTCCAGAGAGTAAATAAAATCATTTCAATCACTTCAGTTTGGAGTGGTTATTTGTTCATGATTGGCTCATCATATGCATGCTATTTTATAATGTGGCCTATGTATGGACCATAAGAGCCTGGGTCAATTTTTTTTAATCGTTTGACTTCAATACAAATACTTGGTTAACTTTCCTCATTTTTCATTTTGTTATACGATATCGATGCACTTTTGATAGCCTCCAGAACTTAGGATGCAATATCCAACTTCCAGCATAAATTTGGTTTTTATGACTTATAAAGATGTAAAATTGGCACTCTTTAAAATTGCAGGTTGTGAACCAGTCCGGTATGACCCTTCTTTGTCAGTTTTATAATAACGAAAATTTTTTAATATCTGCAAATCAGTCCGCCACTGTGTTTTTGAGGTAATCTCTTTTTCTCATGATTTTTTTATGTATTTATAAGTGATTATCAAGTATTTATGTCATCAATTTCTTAGTAAGATATACATCTTAGGTGGTTTCTTCTCGTTAACAGTGGAAAATGGACTAACAAGAAGTTATGCAGTTGATATTTGTTCAAACCTTTTCAGCTTGAACCGGGATAACAAACTTGTTTAAAAGTTTTTTGAAAGGTCAAGATCTCTAAAAACATCTTCGTCTGTGTATGCTTACATATACTTTGGCATAAGGTATTTGTGATCAATTTATTACGAGAACCATCAGATAATGGTACTGGAATTTTGTGCATACTACACAGGTAGTAGCAGAAAAAGAAAATAATTCAGTAGTAAGCTAATTCTTTGGTAAAGGTTATGTATACCACAACCCTACTTGGTAATTCAATCATGATGTGTATATTCTAACATTCTATCATCACACGGGGATCTGTGTGTTATATTAAGTTCTCATTAAAGATTTTACTTTTGGATAGTCAAATATCAGAGGAACTTTTCTTTAAAAAAAAATCAGAGGAACTTGAACCTTTTACTGTTCTATTTTCTTCACTAGTTCTCAATTCAACATGTTTATTTCAGTGTTTTTTTTTTGCCGAAGGTCTCGAATACCTATCTTGTTTGTCCTACATTTATAATCTCTTTACTATTTCTCCTTTTGTATACAATCATATGTATTCTACTATTACTATCGTTGACGAATATTTTATTTCAGTTTACCACATGGCATTTTGTTAACTTGTCTAAAACATTGTAAAGGCACTTAGCTTTGGCAAGACCGCCAGAATCATCTTACTTTTCATTACAACTTAGAAACCAAGGATTCCTTTCAACTTCTCCAATTCATCTTTCACTTCTAGAAACTCGGAAATTTGCTTGGAGGACACGAATTATTTCATCACAAGGTAAGATAACTTCCTCTTGATTTGCAGTTTTATAGTGGTATCTAGTGGAAGAGGTGGTGGCTACTGTTCCTTGTTTGGCATATAATAAAATTGTAATGATATTTCTGGGTGACATGGTTGGTGCAAATTAGCTTTAATTTTCGCTTTGTGTTCTCAATCAGATTCTAAGTCCTTTCCTGGTCCTCTTATTGTTGTTGAAATATCTAGGGGAATTGAGGTATGTATTCATCTCTGTCATTCTTGTCTTCTAACAGTGGATACTTATTTCTTGTTTAATTGGAGCTAATGTATTCCCTTTTCCTGTGCTATTTGTAGGATGGTATATCAATTATTGTCGCTCCTATGCTTAAAATACACAATGAAACTGATTTCTCATTGGAACTGCGCTTTCAAAGGCCTCAACATAAAGAAACAGATGCTGCTTCATTGACGCTGAAAGCTGGAGATGTCATTGATGATTCTCTGACTGCCTTTAATGCTGTTGATTCGTCTGGTGGACTGAAAAAGGCTTTGACATCTCTTAGCGTTGGTGAGCCTATCTGCTTGTTTCTCCATTATCAGTACTCAGATATAGTAATTAAACTTAAATTTGAAAGTGTAAGTATGCTTGCCGCCTAATGTCAAAAGCTGTATATGAAAATTGAAACCTGAACTAACCCACAAGATGCATAGATGAATACACCAGTGAAACTTCTCTCAGTAAGTATATGAAATCTGTTGATTTTTTTGTCAACCAATTTGATAAGAGGTGGTTACAGTTTATGAGGGCAAAGCAGATATTATTTTTATTTGATAAGAACAATTTATTTTGAATCCGTTGGACCACATTCTTTTGATGAACGGTAATTTTGTTAAAAACATCTTAAACTGAATCAGTTCCCTTTTTTTAAGTTTGATACCTTTCTCTTGAAATGTTGTGGTAATTGTATAAAACAAAAATGATAAATAATTGGTATTTTACTCATCAATTAGTACAACCTTTAACAACAAAAAATACGACAAAAATATGAGAGACCTTCATTTCTCAACGAAGATATACCTTAATTTTATCAGTAGCTTATGATTTGTTTTACTGGTTTATGCATCAACATGCGAATGTTTTTTAATTTCTAAAATGCTTAAAATTGCTGTTCTAATGATCAGTTCTTTGAATACTTTAGGGTTCTTATTCTGAATACTGCAATTGTCATATTATATTGATACTAGGAATCTGTACCCTTAAAATAATATATGAGTCAACTTCAATGCATTATCATCCTTATGTATTTGTATATGCATTGTATGTCAGAATTACTTTTGTTCACACTAAAGGGCAGGAAAATCCTGGATTGGCTTGTGTTTTACCCAGGACTAATTAAATTTCAATTTGAACTGCAGGAAACTTTATTTTCTCTTTTAGGCCAAATATTGACGATAGTTTGAAAATTTTGAATCAATCACTTGTGGAGTGGTCAGATGATCTTAAAGGTGGAAAGCCTGTTCACCTATCTGGTGTATTTGATAAATTAAGTTACAAAGTGAGAAAGGCGTTTTCTGTCGATTCAGTGAAGCATTCCCTAAGAAGTGCAAATTGTGTTCTCAAATCTGAAGAAGTAGTAGTTGCTAATATTCATTTCCTGATACTAACTGTTGGAAAGGGAATGCCTGTTATAAATCCTGATACCTTTGGTCATGCCCCCGGAAATAAAAGTTCACCACTTGCAATGCAAGAGCAGAAGGAAATTTTTGTTCTTCCTACAATTCAAGTTTCAAATTTACTACACACAGAAATACGTGTTAATTTGACTGATAAAGGTGATTGAAGTAAGAAAACATTCTATATTTTCTTTAGCTTCCTAGATATTATATTCTTACTTTCACCTTGTTGCAGATCTGCAGCCTAGCACGGATGACAGAAACACGTGGAGTAATTCAACTATTCCATGTGGATCGACTGCTAACTTTTATGCTAACCCTGAAACCATTTATTTTACCGTTACTCTAACTTCTTTTGATTCGAGAAGTAAACCTGTCAACAGCAGTGACTGGGTTAGAAAATTACAAAAGCAAAAACATGATATCCCTCACTTGGACATTGAGCTGGACTTTGATGGTGGGAAATACTTTGCAACACTGAGACTGTCTCGTGGGCACAGAGGCACATTAAAGGTACTTAGCTACTAATGTAACTTTGATACAATATACTAAGCTGAAACTCATAAAATTTTATTGGGCTTGCTTGCAGGTTGTTGTTTTGACGTCGTACGCGTTGCAAAACAATACCGACGCAATGTTATTTTGCTTTGTTTCTAAACAAAAATCTTTTTCTAGGTAAGCAGTTGATTGCTTATTATGTGAACTTACATTCAACCTGGTCGTAAACAAGATACTTGTTTTTCAGCGAAGACATGAAAAGATTTGTTTCAAGCATTCCTCCAGAGTTGGGATCATATTTGCCTCCTAATTCCATCGCTTCGTGGTTTATGAAGTAAATGTCTTTGTTCTTTCTAATTTCTATCTTATTTTTATTGAAGCTAGTGTTTGGTGTTTTCGTAAAAGATGTCACTGTCTCATGATGGACATATGCGGATTAGTTTTTATGTGCATATGCTGTAATAACTTCTCATTTGGAATTGTTATTATTATTATTATTGCTGTTGTTGTTATTATAACAACTCTGACTATAAATATTGAAGGTCTTGATTTTCATCATTGACATTGTTGGGCAGGTCAAAAATCTGATCTCGGGTCAAAACAGAAAGACACAAAAGAAAATACTTTTTTTTTTCACAAAAGCATGATATTGCATATACATATGTGTTATTAATTTATTTTTGAGATGAAAAATAAGATCTCATGGGTGAGATCCTATTGTTCTTTTACTGGATAATGTAAAAATTGTTGAACCACCTAAGTAATTCATGTGCACATCAAATGCTGCCTGCAAACATTGAAAATTTGAAGTTTACTCTTCAAACAAAAAATGAAGAAAATTACATACGTACTGACATTACAGTTCTGATTTGTGGAACAAGGATTTGCAAGCATAGATTTTGGGATTCTTCCTACTTTATTTAACATTCTTTGGATTTTCTTACTGTAAACATGGCAGAACCAATTTCTCACTGTTTATTTTCTAGATTTTTCCATCTCTCTTCTGGTGGAGGTGATGCATGGTAAAGTTTGAGCTCATCTGTACATAAATAAAGATGTAGAATATCCATGCAGAGAACTGTTAAAATACTTATTTTTCATTCGTATGTGGAGATTTGTGGTGATCTTTTTGCAATTTCAGATCCCCCAAATTGCGGCTGAAATTGTTGGAGGAAAAAGCATGTGATACACAATTAGACTTGGATGCTTTATCAGGCCTTGCAGAAATAGATCTTGAAGTAGAAGATATTTCTGGATTAAAAACTATTATGAGGTTGGGGGTCTCTCTGAGGCCATCCACTGGCAAAGAGGCTCTGTCTCAGATTGTAACTTTGAGCTCACGCTATGTTGTGTGCAATGAATCGGAAGAAATTATCACTGTCCGGCAATGCTATATGGAGGTTTGATCTAACTGTTCTATTGCTGGCAACCTGTCTATTGGATTGTGTTATGTAAAAGCAATGACCTGTACTTTGATTTTATGTTTTGATTTATTGAAAAAGGGAATGGAAGAGTCTATTGCTATCAACAGCAAGCAGCGGATAGCTTTAAGGTTGAAAAAGGTAATGAAAAATAAGAGAGAATTCAACGCTATTGAGAATCTTCTCCGAAAGCATACAAAATCTCAAGACGATGTCTCTCTCTTCATTCAATTCCAACTGAATGAAAGTGGACTGAGTTGGTCAGGGCCAGTGTGTGTGGCTTCATTGGGGCGCTTTTACCTGAAATTCAGTAAATCCTCAGAATACCCTGAAAATCACCTATCAAATGAGAACAATTTTTCCCACTATGCAGTAGTTCATGTAGTAGAAGAAGGGTCTTCCATTGTTTTGCACTTTCATAGGTCGCCAGATACAAATCTGCCCTATCGAATAGAGAACCGTTTACATGATACTCCTATAGCTTACTATCAAAAGGTTCCATTTCACTGTTTATTATTCTCAAATTTAGTCAGCATGGCTGCACGGGCATGCTCATGTAACTCTTTATAATTTCCCATCAGGGTTCATCAGCACCAGAAGCTTTAGGAGCTGGAGTTAGTGTGGGTTATGTCTGGGATGATCTGACTCTTCCGCATAAATTAGTTATTCAACTTGATGGTAGTTTCTGTTCTTTGTGATTGTTAGCTTTCTTAAGATAATGATTAGCGGTTAGATTTCTGTGTAGATTGAGACTCTTTTTTCAATTTTGTGCTATCAGTACTGTTGAAGACGATGTTCCTGGAAATCCTTGATGATTACGCATTATTCTTGTAGTGACACAGATGAATGAGTACTTTTACGATATCTCGACAATGGCAGCATTGGCGGCTTAAGTTAATAGCCATTCTTTAATTTACGAAAAATTGTTGCTGCTAGTAATGATGGTTTGATTGGCTTATTCATGCTAAGGATACTTCTGCTATCCAAATTTGATATGGTTGCGTATTTAACATCTCTGATTGCTGAACTGTGAATTCGATGTAAATGTTAGAAGAAACACTAAAGTTTTCTTATGAGATGACTGCTGAACAGTGGTTTTCTTTGTTAAAGTTTTCTTATGAGATGTAGGTATAAAGCTTAACTGTTTAGATTAAACATAAAAGTCAGCGCAGAATTGAATTATTCAAACTAGATCTGAGCAGTTTGTGATCACTAAATTGATTATTTTGGGCAGTTGTTTGCACTCAAGTGATATCATGTTATAGGAGCCTTGGAGAAAATGAAAGAACTAATGTTTGCAAAACCACACGAGCTTGTAATCAATCTTGTTATGCATTGGATGTGCAGTTATATCTTTTTTTTCTTCTGGCAGATGTGCATTTGCTGCGTGAAATTAACTTGGATAAGGTTCGATCATGGAAACCATTTTATCGGAATAAGCAGACGAGAGGTCTGGGGTTTCACATACCACTTGAAAAGAAAGACCAAAAACAAACCACCTATGGTCAACAACTGCACAGAGAAACTGTAAAGGTAGGTTATGAAGTATATGCAGAAGGTGTCACTCGGATTTTGAGAATTTGTGACTTCTCTGATAGTCATAAGGTGAATGAGCCATATGGCACCCGAACAAAGATGCGGCTGAGAATCTCTTATTTGGCTGTTCACTTGCTTGAGCATGCCAAGCAGGTTAGTTTAATTTATGAATCAGTTGTGCAAACATGATATCTTTGAGTTTTGATGTAATTCAAGGCAACTCTAAGTTTAATGTATAAAGCTTGTTGCTCTGTTCTTTGAGGTATGTAGAGCTAGTCAAACGTTTGATGAGCCCTCTACATCAAAAAACTGACATTGTGCACCTGGTGTGCCCTCTGGTGGAATGAAATTTTGACTGGCTCGGAAATCTGCATGTTAACGGTTAACTAACTAGCTGATGATGAAATACCACGATTGTAAAACTTGTCATAAGAGAAAGTAGCCTTCACGTGAAGAAACCCTAGTTTTCCTTATTAACTTTATGACCTAATGCTTTACTTTTTTTTTATCTTCTGAAGGAGGTAGATAAAAGCGAACCATCCGATGATGTGCCAATATTAATCGGAAGATTTGAGAGGATTAATTGTGATTGTATGTTCACTAGCCGGCATAACTATAATCAGATCCGAATACAGGTATGTCCAGGTTTTTTGTTTTCCATTAATAATCTCTCATTCCCATCCATGTGGTGTGTTTTTGTTAAATCTGAAATATTGTGATGTACTTGATACTAGAATCCCACCATATCTAAGTGCTTACTGTGGTGAATATGACTAACACATGCAGTCATTGAGTGTCGATGAGAAGTGGGTCGGTGCTCCTTTTGCAACAATGCTTCGTAGGCATCAATCAGAAAAGTCGGATGCAAATGATTGCATACTCCGCATCATGATTATTTTACGTCCATCCAGCTCCCATGTTAAACAAGTGAAGCATCTATCCATTGTGCTGCTGGTAACTTGGATAATTTGGTGTAGCTCTATGTGTTTTATTCAGGGTCATGAAACGAGCTGATCGTTGTTCGTCGTCCTCTTTGCAGCCTCTAACCTTGAACCTTGATGAGGAAACACTAATGAAAATTGTTCCATTTTGGAGGAGCTCTCTCAGTGACTCAAGTGTTCCTCGTCAACAGTACTACTTTGATCATTTTGAAATCCACCCAATTAAGGTATGATATTTGATCTCTAAGCTGTTTTCTTTTCCTGAACAGCAATAGGCTAATTTCTAATGCTCTGTCATGTGACAGATTGTGGCAAGCTTCCTTCCGGGGGAATTGTATTACAGCTATAGTTCAACTCAAGACACTCTACGGTCTTTACTCCATAGTGTGATTAAGGTATGGAAGCGGTTGCTTTTATAAAAATTCCCCTTTTTATGATGTCAATGTCTTTTTTGGGAATTATTATGATCTTTGCATGGGACTTCTCTGACTCTACGCAGATGCCGGCCATCCAAAGTAAGACTGTTGAGCTCAATGGAGTCCTTGTTACACATGCTATGATTACCTTGCGCGAATTGACCATTAAGTGTGCGCAGCATTATTCGTGGTAATATGTTGGGTTCTGTTGTCACCTTACTTTATTCAATTAAGTTTGTCACCTTCCTTTATTCAATTAAGTTTGCTTGTCTAAATTGTGTTTATGTTTCACAGGTATTCCATGAGAGCAATTTATATGGCAAAGGGTAGCCCATTGCTTCCTCCAGCTTTTGCTTCTATATTTGATGATTCAGCTTCATCCTCATTAGATGTGTTTTTTGATCCTTCAAGTGGCATAAATCTTCCTGGCGTGACCTTAGGTATATCTTCTCTATTTATTGCATGGAAAGTAAGAGCGGATATCTGCACTGTGTTTTGTGGCTTTCTTATAGTTTACTGATCATGTAATACATAGGGTGCGTTTTGAGTTCATGGTTGCCATATTGCTTGAAATTATCATCTTTTTTTTCTCTGTGGCATTGTTTTAAATTTTATTTTATCACAAGCACAATTTGGCAGACTAATTCTATAAAGTTGGCTAATACCATATATAATTATCCGATCCTTTTCTTTTGTATGAGGTAGAACAATGTGAAAACACTGTTAGTGTTTTTGACTGATTGATAGAATGTTGTGTTAGATATTCTTTCTGTGGGCAGCTGTATATAGCATTGAATGAGGCTGGTGTGGAATGTTAGACTTTAAAAGAAAGTTAATTTTCTATGGTATAAGAATTCTCTGCTACCTCATGGTGGTCACGTTCCTCTGAAAAGCTGTGATTTCATATCTAAATAGAGTAATTGCCTTGTGCATTTGTGTAGGACCTCAAATGATTCTACGTTGCAGCATTTTCATAATAAATAGAATAGTCAAAAAATCATCATTTCTGTATAAGAATTACTTTAGAAATTGTGTTGATTATGCAAGGTTGGAAATTTATTATATGCAACTAAATTAAACAGGGTTATCATGTGACAATCCCAATTGATTAGATTTCAAGGGTTTATTAATTTGTGACTTTTAAAAAATAAAAGTTGTGTTTTGAGCCTGCTAAAATTGAAGCCTTATCAACTTATGGACACAGTATCTAGGGAGATATTTGAAGATTCCTTCTGAATGAAATGCAGTCATCTCCGAGAAACAGAACTTGCTATACTTTTTAGAAATAATATTGCTTTTACTTTTAATTGTGTTTTTTGGATATTTATAATGTAAACTGAAATAAATTTCTTGTTTCAAATTGCTGAAATGGTTTTGTTGCAATATGATTCTGGTCTGATTCCTTTTTATGTGCATAAGGGACACTCAAGCTCATAAGCAAATTCATTGATAACAAGGGTTTTTCCGGAACAAGGCGTTACTTTGGTGATCTGGGAAAAACTGTAGGTCCTTTTTCCTTACTAAGAAGACTATTTCTTCGGTGTAGTAATCACCGTGCCAAAATAATTTTAAAATCTGTCCTAACTGCAGTTGAAAACAGCTGGGTCGAATATACTATTTGCTGCAGTGACTGAAGTATCAGACTCTGTCCTCAAGGGAGCAGAAAAGAGTGGTTTTAGTGGAATGGTGTCATTCATCTGCATCTCTCTCTCTCTTTTTTTCCTTCTATTTATGTCGTATTCTAATTTTTGGATCTTTAAAACTTACTGTTCGAGTGTCTAATTTCTATCAGGTTGGTGGTTTCCACCAAGGAATTCTTAAATTAGCAATGGAACCAACAGTGTTGGGTAATGCTTTCATGGAAGGTGGCCCTGATAGGAAAATTAAGCTTGATAGAAGTCCTGGAATTGATGAGGCAAGTGGAGTTATCTGCCCTCTCCTGTTACATTATTCCATTCTTGTTTCTTTAGGAGTATATACTAGATCACCCAAGGATCCAAGATTTCAGAAGATAGGTGGTGAGGCTAGACAAAGGTGGCAGGATGAAGCGACTGAATTGATTTTGGGTGGTGAAACTCGTAGTTTATAAAATTTCACATGAGATTTTAAATATTTTTGTTCACCCTTCTCCCTTTACTGTTTCCACCTGTAGTTCCATCACTAAGATTTAACAATATAAGTAGAAAAGCACTTTTGATACTTTTTTTGTTTTGATTAATTTAAATTTGCATTTTTCTTGTCTTAAGTTCATTTTTATACGGCTGAAATGTCTTTGTACAAATTTTTTATACGAGTTATGTTGAACGATGCAGTTGTACATTGAAGGTTACCTGCAAGCAATGTTAGATACGATGTATAAACAAGAATATCTCAGGGTCAAAGTCGTCGACAATTTGGTAATATCTAGTTGGTTCCGTTTTTCCCCTCTTGTACTAAACCTATGTGTTCAAATTTAAAATCCGTCAAATTTTTTTTTGTGCTTCCTTCTCTCTCACAATGTTTATTGTTAGTGCTACCAATAATATTTTATATTTTGTTGGTCATCCAGGTTATTCTCAAGAACCTACCTCCTAGCAGTGCTCTTATAAATGAGATCATGGAATCTGTTAATGGCTTTCTTGCAAGCAAAGCCCTGTTGAAAGGGGAAACAACACCTAATTCCCTTCGATATATGCGAGGAGAAAGGGTATGCTTGTGCTCTGATTACTACTTCTCGATGCTTATTTTGGTTATTTAAGGCAAATTTGGAACTATTTTTAGTTTTTAACAGCGTGTGTAGAGTAGTTAACAATCGGTAATTGTCTATTCATTAAATTAGTACGTACATCCTTTTATAGTTACAAAGAGAAAATAACAATTAACAACACACTGATTAAAGGATAGAGAATCTCATTCTACCTAATTTAAAAATATAGTATCTTATCCAAATCAATTTATCTTATCAAATAAAGTCATGATTCAGTAAACTAATTATCATAATCTACACGTTCCCTCAAGCTTGGCTGTAAATGTTGAAGATCTCAAGTTTGCCATCAAAGAATTCACCAGTCTGTTTTGGTAGTCTTTTGGTGAGTATGTCGGTCAATTGGTGAGAAGTATGGACATATTCAACACTGAGGTTACCCCTTTTTCTTTATTATATTAAGTTCACAAACTCCACGGGCCACGTCTCTGTATTCTGTAAATGCGCTACTTTTTGCTACGACAGTTTTTTGCTATGCTAAGTAACCATATTTCCCCATACATTGGTTCAGTACGTGAATGTAGGCTTTCGATTAGATTTAGATCCAGCTCGATCTGCATCTGTGAATGTGTTTACTTATCGGTCATCATGATAGGCAAAGAGTTACCCTTTTCCAGGAGTTTTTTCCAAGTATTTCAGAATTCTATACATGGCATCGATTGTCCTTGACCTGATGATTGCATGTATTGATTACTAGACTGACTACAAAGACAATATCTGGTGAGCGTGTGAGAGGTAAATGAGTTTTCTCACAAGTTGTGATATTGTTCCATGTCCACGATTTTTCTCTCAAACATCTTCTCTTTGTTTTCTAGCTCGACGGGTATATTGCTAGGTTTGCATCTCAATATTAACGAATATACCTTCTTTACTTCTGACAATTTCCACTCCTAAAAAATATTTCAGTATTCCAAGATCTTTAACATCAAATTCTTTTGCCATCATAAGTTTTATATTTGTCATTTCTTTGTTGTCATTGTCAGTGACAATGATGTCATCAACGTACAGTATGATTCTAATTCTGAGAGTGTTTGATGAAGAGGGTATATTTGTTCGTCCCGAACATATCCAGATTTCTTAGCTACCTCGGAGAATCTGCCAAACCAAGCACGTGGGGACTGTTTCAGCCCATTAAAGGACTTCTGAGGCTTGCATGTTGTTCAAGTTCCCAATTGTTCTTTAGTCCCGGCGGTTGACTCTTTTAGACTTCCTCTTCAGATCCACCATTTAAGTAGGCATTCTTATATCGAGCTGATGTAGTGGTCAATCAAGAATTGCTGCCAATGATAGAAGAATTCAAACAGTGTTATGTTTGGCAACATGAGCAAAGGTTTCAATGTAGTCAATGCCATAGGTTTGAGTTAATCCCCTGGCTACAAGGTGAGCCTTGTATCATTCGATTAAACCATCAGTCCTATATTTCATAGTGAATATCCATTTGCATCCCACTTTGTTTTTCTCTGTGATAATTCCACCAAACTTCAGGTATTATTTTGCCTTGGTGGGTGCATTTCTTCGTGGATCGTTGTCTTCTATTCAGTGACAGTAAGAGTATCTTGAACAGTCCTGAAAATTTTTACACTAACAAATTCGAGGTGAAAGCACAAATTGATGATGATGAATTAGAAAATAGGAAACAAACTTCGAGATAGTTTTTTATTACCTGACGGAGGATCCATTATCGGTTCATCTTCTTGACTGGTTAGGATTCACAATGTTTTTTGTATCTTGAGGTTATCTTGAGTAGACTTGTAACTCTCGTTGTGTATTGATTATTCCCTTGTTTCCGAACCTGAAATATGTTCTGGAGGATTAAGTGTATGAGGATCAACTGAGATTGGATTTGTTGTCGGAAGAGTTAAATGAATAGGATCAGTTGTGTGAAGAGGTAGATTATCCTAACAAGCTTCATCCAAGTTCCCTCATGAAGTGAAGTGGAGGTGAAGTAAGGCGTGCCTTCAAGAAAAGTGACATCCCGAGAGACATGTATTTTCGGGTTTGAGGGCGGTAGCACTGATTAAGAATAACCAGTAAAGATGGTTTTGATGGCTCGTGGATCTGGTTTGCTTCGGCTGTGGCAACCAAAGGTTTTTAGTGGAAGTTAAATGGGTTATAGAAAGGCGAGGATATTTGTGAATGAGGGATAAAGGTGTTGCAAAATTTTGAGGTCGACTTGGTAAGAAATTGATGGGGTAAGGCTTGGGCAACTTCCAACAGATGACGTTTTTTTTTTTCGGATATTCCATTTTGTTGTGGGTCACACTGGATGCTATTGAAGTATACTCTACCATTATATATGCAAAGAGCTTGAATGTTTGTGTGAAAATGTGTTTTGAATCATTTTGTGGAATACTTTGAAGATTTTACTTGTCACATTTGTTGATGAGGAGGTAAACCCAAGTGATCCGTGTGTGATCAACAATAAAGATCAGAAACCATATTTCCTTGGGAGGTAGTGACTGGAGGGTGTCCCGAAATACCAAGATGTTTATTATTGAATAATGAAGGAAACGGTCACTTTAAATACCAAAAAATGGGATGGTCTAATTGATGATGTCCCTAGACCAAGAAACAGAGGCAGAAGCAGCAACACAATTATTATCAAGTGTGGATTTACTAATAGAAATGAGGTTGCATGTCAAGGAAGGAACATGAAGAACAAAATTCGGGATAATACTTTTAAAAATAGACTGACACTACCAATAGCAAACAAGGTGAGTGATCGACCCATTTGAAATTTTCACAGATGTGTGGTCAGGATAATGACTAAAAGTGCAAAATAAGCTGGGATCAGAGGTCATGTGGTTGGATGCACCGGAATCAACAGTGCTGTTCAATCTGCCCAATTTGGTCTATGGTGAATGGTGTTGAAGTGCCAGAATTTCCAGAATGATCCTGGATGGTTTGGGGCTGAAACCCATGTACATCGCCTTTCTTTCTGGGCTGCCATTTCGCGGGCTTCCCATGTATTTCCCAGCACTTATCTTTTATATGGTATGGGCGCTTACAGTGCTCACACCAAGGTCGTTTGGAAGTGCGCGGAGCAGGGGATAATGTTTTGTGTGTCACAAGTGTGGAGACATCAGCGGCAGATTGTTGGTGTGAGAAATCGTCATCATCATTTTTTTGCGCATTTCCTCAAGCCTAACCAGCAAAGGCATCTTCAGGTGAGGTAAATGGTTCACGTGCAAATCGGCCATGAACATCATCAAGGTTGCGGTTGAGGCCAGCCAAAAAATGGAAGACCCGTTCTTTCTTTAGGAACTGCAGAATTTTGGCATTGCAGGTGGCACATGGTGAAGAATCTTCAAGGAACAGGTCCAATTCTTGTCAAATGGACGCGGCTCGCATGGGAAGAAATATTTCTGCAGAAGTAGCGCCAAATGATAGTGGGCACCATTGAATTGAAGAGCCAGGCAAGAACAATGGAGTTTTCGGTTGTCCAGGTTTTGTATGAAGAGTCGGAGAGGTTTGGTGCTGGTAGTTCGCCAGTGAGATAACCAAATTTTCCATGACCTCAAGTAACGAGTAACGATCTTGGTCGATTGAGCCAACTGAAGATAATTCCGCTCTTTAATTTATGGGTGGTAATCTGCAGAGTTGAAAAGTCGCTTCCGGAGAGAGAAGCGATACTGCCAATGGATTTCTCAGCCACTGTTTCACTGGAGATCGCAGAGGTGGTGGAAGATTCCTTCGACAAAGAGCAAATCACACCCCTACTGATTGTGAGGGATGGAGAATCTCATCCTAGCTAATCTACAAATATTTGTTATCTTATCAAATCAAGTCCTAATTGAGTAAACTAATTGTCATAATCTACCGTGTGCTCCTGTTATTCAAGAATCTAGTTTTATGAAGCACTTTGTCGTATAGAAATTCAATATATATTTTAAAATAGCAGTAAAGTTTATATTTACTGTTGAATTTTTTAAGTGTTAGAATAGTAGACGAGAACATTCGATTGAACATACATTGATTGCATGGAATACAATCTTCCACCCTTTCATATAGCTGAAATAAATATGATAGAAAATCTTTCCCATAATCAAATCATAATAACATCTATCCAAGATACTTGTAATAATAATAATATCAAATCTGATTGTAGAATATATTCTTTAGTTTCTAGTTTCAATTGATGTTCGAGCAACTCTTCAATCATGATACTTGTTAGCAGGAATGGCGGATAGGACCAACAGTGCTGACTTTGTGTGAGCACCTTTTTGTGAGTTTTGCAATTCGTTTCCTTCGCAAGCAGGCTGGCAATTTTGTGAGTAGCATCAAGTTGAAGGAAAAAACAAAGGAAGATGAAGAGAAGCGCGATTGTTGAGTCCCCCAGTACTGGAAATAAACAGAAGGTGAAACTGGTGTGGAAATGGGGAATTGGCAAATTTGTGCTGTCTGGTATCGTTGCATACGTAGATGGGCGATTGTGCCGAAATATTCCTAATCCTTTAGCAAGGAGGATTGTTAGTGGATTTTTGTTGAGTTTTCTTGATACAGGTGGTGATGAATCCAAATAATCAAGAATTCTAATAGGAAAATGGAAAAGGGGCATTTATTTTATAGGGTGCTTCTTTTCTTCTTTACCTATCTTGTATTTATATATTTCTTTTTTTTAATCAACTTTTAATTTTCACGCTTTTCTTAATTTTAATTTTTTGAATTCAAATTTTAATGTTGTATTCATATAGTTTTTTTAAAAAACTAATTATTTTTTTAAATGTTTTTAGATTCAAATTTTTTAAAAAATAATAAATAAATTTTAAATGTTTTTAAAAAAATCTAAATGAATAACACTAACAAAAAAGCAGTTTGTTGAATGCACAATTAGTTGCCTCATTGAATTGAACACGAGTTTAGTAAAGGTTATTTTGAATACGAATGTGCTAACTGTGTACATGAATCAACTGTGCAAATCTTTTTCTTCTTTGTCTTCACCACTCAAAATTAAATATATAATTTTGATGACTTGTTAGATATGACAATGAATCGGGTTTGCGTAGGATTTATATCTTTCGTCATCATCTCCATCGTCTGTGTTCATGTTCACCGAGTGTTCAATTTCATCTGTATTGTCATACTCGTCGTCGAAGGTTTGAATATCAATGTTTTATTCAAATATGTTATTACTATTTATAGTTGCATTTTTTTAAAAAATATCATAAACAATTTAGTCTAACATCATTATCCTATAAAAATAACATCAACTTTATATTAATAATTTTTTTCGTTCTGTTCAATTTTTTTAGTCACATTAGGATAGATTTTTCAAGTAAATTATGATCGAAAAATTGTTTCTTTACACTTGGCCTGGGACTCGATCTGGTTTGTATTTACATCCTAAATATAAGTAGAAATCAAATTAATAGTATTACTGAAATCAATGGCTTCTAAATTACGTAGTTTTAGTAAACTTGGGGATATCAAGCATTAATATTGTGTCCACTCCAATCTATATCTATCTATCTATTCTATCTATATCTATCTATATCTATATCTATCTATCTATATCTATATCTATCTATACTAATATAAATATATGAATTGAATTGTGAATTTACATAAATATCCTTACTTTCACATAAATATCCTTACTTTCATTTAATATTAATCATTAATACACATTTTCATATTAATCATTAATACATATTTTCTTTTACATTTTCTATTTCATAAAATTAAAATTAATTAATTAAAATCTATCTATATCTATATCTATACTATACTAATCTATATCTATACTAATATAAATATATGAATTGAATTGTGAATTTACATAAATATCCTTACTTTCATTTAATATTAATCATTAATATATATTTTCATATTAATCATTAATACATATTTTTTTTTCATTTTCTATTTCATAAAATTAAAATTAATTAATTAAAATCTATCTATATCTGTATCTATACTATACTAATATAAATATATGAATTGAATACATATTTTCTTTTTCATTTTCTATTTCTAAAATTAAAATTAATTAATTAAAATTAAATTAATCTATCTATCTATACTAATCTATACTAATATCTATATATGAATGCGAATTGTGATTATATTGACATCAAATTCACACAAAATCACTTTATTTTTTTTCAAATTCACAGAAAATCACTTTATTTTTTTTATATTACAATTTGTCATATTAATGGTGTTATTTAAGTCATTTTTTATTTTAGTTTAATGAGATCATTAATAGTGTATTTAACTCAATCAAACTAACTATTATTTTAATTTACTTTAAATTTAATTTTAAATACTTAAATTTATACATTGCCAGTCAAATAATAATAGGAAGACAAAAGAGATGAGTCGGATTGAATAAAAATAAAGTATTAATAAATATTAAGGTCATACAAAATTTATTTCTCTCATTTAGAATAAAAATATTTTCAGACTCCTCATGTGTCAATAGAAATATACGATTGAGAGAAATATTTTTCTGTAATAGATTTCAAACACTGTTTTTAAGTTATTTAGTCAATTTTTTTATAAATGCTGCTAAATAATATGCTATATTTGATCATTTTTTGTTCTTGCAATGAGAGGAGTTTTTTTACCCTAGCGTTAACATGTTTGATTGTTATATGTCATTTGTATTGATCATGTAATTGTGTTTGGATTGTTTTTGTTATTTGTTTGTTTGCACAAAGAAAAGAGAAAACAAAATCAAATATCCAACATAAATGGTTATTTTTCATTTTTTTATTATTAAGATATTCTGTTATTTTTTAAACACATAATGCATGTTTTCTGTTTGCTTAGATTACTTAGTTTAAAGTGAGTTAGAAAATATTAAAAAATTGAAATATTTCTTCGTTTTTACCTTATGTCTCAGAATATCAAGGAATAATATTTTTTTATTTATTGGGACAAATATATTTCCAAACTTCTGTCTATAAATCAATATTTAAATTTTTTACGATATTATTATATTATCTAATCAATTTTTTTTTACTTAGATTGATAGAAGACATTTTAATTTGAGTTTTTATGTTCTTGTTTATATTATTTTTGTAATATTATTTATTATGAAAATAATAGGTGAACTACAAAAATTGGTAGGTCTAAGAGTCCTCAGGTAAACGACAAATATGGATAAATTATTAAAATATATAATATCCAGTAGATTTTTGGCATGCCCTTTTGTTCTAATTCAATTATTATGCATGATTCTAAATTTTCATTATATCACAAGTTAACGCATGTTTTGTTGTTGCTACATATATTTTGTCAATAGTCTAATATTTTTCTATGGTTTAAGAAAAATTGTGTGACTTTGTATTATATTTTTACAGCTGCTTTTCTAAATAGTTTTATTATGATTTCAAGGCACCATTTTTCATTTGTGTTTTTTAAAGAAGTAGAATGAATATCTATAAAACGATGACATTAATAAGACGTCTTCTTTTTATTTAAAAAAAATATTGGAAAATTTATACAAATTGTAAATAATATGGGTTAATATTTAATTGGAGAGTGATTTATGCTTTTTATTGTTCGTATATACTTCAATTTCTTTGTTATTGTACTAAATAAATTATTTTTAAACTTTGAGTTATCATTTTTTTTTTCTTATCGAGATTGTTTGTGTTATGATTTTTTTATTCGTTTTGGTTAGTATTGTTGGAGGTAATTGATTTTTCTAATATTATATGATGTGTCTTGTTGTTTATATAAAAATAAGTATGAGAGTACACCAATCAAACCACGTATTTTGGGTCTTTTGTTCTATGAAGAGAATAATAAATGATTTCTGTGAATTATATAATTTCTTGGTTTTTCATATATAGTCTACGAAATGCGTCAAATTTTGAACAAAAAAGTTTCGACAAACATAGGATGAAAAAAAAAAAGACATGTTAAATAAAAAAAATATGTTGTGTGTTACTATGTTGGGTGCGATAATTGTCCTTGTTTGGTAGAGCGGTCGAACCGTGATGCTTGAGCTGCTGTGCAGTTTAACAGATTTGAGTTGCACAATTACTACTAGCTATAGTTTTTGGTAAATCGACAAACACTCAGTCTTACAATTGGTATCAGAGCCAAGGTCACGGGTTCGATTCCCATTGATTTCAATGAGTGCAATTATAGGAGGAAGATTGTTGGGTGCAATAATTGTCCCTACTTGGTGGAGCGGCCGAACCGTGGTGCTTGAGCTGTTGCGCGGTTTAAAAGAATTGAGTTGCACCATTACTACTAGCTATAACTTTCGGTAAAACGGCAAGTGCTCAGTCCTACATACTATGTCCTAATTTCTGTATGATTTAATTCAAGCACATTTTTTTATAGATATTTGAAATTAGGTCCAACTAAGTAACATGAAACATATACATATATATTAAATCATATTTAAAGCAAAATTTTAAGATCAAGAATGATTCAGATTTAAATTTCAACGAAGCACAATGAAGAAGAAATTGAAGAATTGTATGTGTACATTAAGTGTTATATAATGATTATGTTGCTACTTCATGGTTGTGCGACATATAAATGTCAATATTTCTCAATAAAATAGTTTTTCAAAAAGAAAAAATTCTTCATTCAGAAAAAAAATACATGAAAAACAAATTGTACATAATTTTCATTCTATTTATAATGGTATGAGAACAATTCTAAAGCTTTGTTGACACAATATAATAGATGAATTCTGTGCATTTTATTGAGACATCGAGCCAGTTTCACTTTATTTCCCCTAATATTATCTCAATATATTTCGAGGTGATACGAGATTGTTTTTGTCTCTTTTTTTAGTCAAAGTGTCTAACCAGCTAATTCATAACATATATGATGTAGCATAGAAAACTCCTTGTCAAGTAAATTCACTTAGCCAAATATTGAAATTCAAATAAAATTCTACAATATTTCATCAAATTAATTTTGACTATCGTAAAATGCTCATGAAATCTAAATGGTTATATTATTAGATGAGATATTGAATAAAACAAATACTTTGACATATATTAGAATGATATCTCATATGCATATTTTAATTACATTATTCGTATCTATTCTCAAGATTTTTAAAATACAATAAATAATTTTGTATGTCGTTCTACAAAATAAAATATTATAAAACAAAATATAAACTCGCTAGAAGAAAATTTGTTTTGTTTCAATGAATAATATAATATTATGTTCTAAACGCAACAAATGAGATTGAAACTATATCATCCTCATGACATGATGCACGCAATCATTATTGCAAAGCTTCCAAAAAATGACGATCAAAGATAATTTTCTTGAATTGTGTCAAATTAAATGAGGACACAATTCTAAGATATAGTCATTTGAAGAGATTTCAAGTAATTTTTCTCACAGTGATTGAGAAATAGTTGTTGAAAATTTATTAATCTTATAGCTATAGACGATCAGATATTTGCTGAGCATATCAAAATAGTTATATGCATATTATAACAAACTACGACAAAGACAGGGGCGGATCCACTGTAGGGCCGGAGGGGGCCACGGCCCCCCTGAATTTTTTTAATTTTTTTTTTACTATGTAAGATATATTTTATTATTTAGTATATATAATATTTGACTCATCAAAATTTTAAGTATCTATAATTAGTCTAATGGTTAAAGACTTTCGAGGTTTACACGTATGGTCCATGTTTAATTCTTTTTATACGCTGTTTTTTGACATTGTTCTGCAATTTTTTTTTTGAAAACCTAAATAACGGGCTTTTACAAAGTCCCAACTTAAAACCTTTATAGTTGGTTAATACAAACACAATCAAGAAAGCCATTTGAAATAATAACCTTTTGCAAAACATCTGCTATATTGTCGACTGACGAGTGAAATATTGTGGAACGCGAGTTCGGAGACATGTCAGAAGGAAAGACAAGGATTCTTGAAATTTTTTCTACGTTCAGGAATTGAGGTAGACCGGGCCCCCCAAACATATCATTCTGGATCCGCCCCTGGACAAAGAGTTGTTGAGTTGTCGAAATCAACCAAGAAGCATATTGGAAAGTGTGTCAAGTGGATAAGATAATTTCTCTGATTCATATACCGTCTATGGTAATGATTTTTTATTTTTTATGGCTTAGTTTGTTTCATTTGATAAATGTTATTAACCATGTTTTAATTCATTTAAATATTATCAAAATTTCGTACATATATTTTCTAGCAGTTTAGGTTTTTACGTGCAACGCACGTGCATTTTTCTAGTAGATTAAAATTTAGGGTTAATTTAATGAAGAATGTGTTATAAAGTGGATTAAAAAATATTCTAGTAGGGGAAGGAAACATATATAGAATCGAAAATGCTATTAATTTTGCGGACGATGTTTTGTGCATTGATGCAATTGGCCCGACATTACGCACTGTAGTTCATTTCCGGATTTAGCATGTATGTTTCCACGTGGCGTTCAGTCCAAAAGTCAAAACTAAAAGCAGTTGGATCCACAAATCCGCACTTGCAGTCTATTTAACGACCGTTGCCCCGTAAATAGCATCAGACAAACACTATAAATACAACCTTGTATTTTCAGTCTGATTATCCCATTTATTTAGCCTTTTTTGCTCGAATCTGAATTGAAAGACCAAAACAATTAACTGAAACAAGGTGGGGGAAAATGGGGAGGATGGATTATTTGGCGATGAAGACTGATCAAGAAACGACGGAGTTGCTGAACTCGGACTTGATTGAGCTGAAAATGGCGGCCCAGAAACTCATGGATCATGCCACCAAACTGGGCGGTCTCGGCTTCGGAACTTCTTTCCTCAAATGGGTCGCCTCCTTCGCTGCAATGTTAGCTTTTTCTTCCATCCCTTGTGCGCAAAATTGACAGATAATTATGGATCAAGCACTATGTTTATACACCTTGTTTTCGGGCTGATTTTGCTTGGTTGTTGACTTGATTTCGCATGTTGAGCTGCTTGATTCTTGATTAATTGATTTCATATATAGAATTTTTTTTACTTTGTCCAAATGAGGGAGAGTCGGATATTAAATGTGGTGTAGCCTCCACGGCTCCACCGCTGGCTCAACTCAAACACACGTTTGCTAAGCATGGTTTAATTTACGTACATGCAATATCGTCTTATATTGGATTTGTTTTTCGAAAGTTTCTGAGCTTGCGAGCTTTCTTTTACTAAATATTGAATAAATATCGACTATATCCTTATTATAATATAAAAGTGATGGACTTATATAATCGTTTTGCATTTTGATATGAATTAATGTAAGCATCTCTGTAGAATCACCGAATTGGTCACTTTTTTTGTCATGTCTCTCTCCCGAGAGATGATCTCTTACTTCGTATTATATTGATAATAATGTTAGAATCCTTTTCATCAAGTTAGATATTTGTTGATCTTGGACCGAACGAACTGGAGGACGAACATGCTGACTTCTCTACTGATTCCTTACATTTTCTTCAGCTTTCCTTGGTCGATGTTCAACTTGTTAAGGTAATTTCTGTGTCTGGAAACTCTTAAATATGTTGTGAACGGAATGTTTCTGGTGGTTGTATGAAATTAAAATGGATTTGGGACTAGTTTCACCGGATTTTGCGATGCTTCCGTGATTTGGATAAGCTTGTTGACAAGTATTTGATCCGATAACTTGAATAGGGGAGAGGTTGGTAAATGGATTGCTTTCATTGCAGTTGTACTAAGGCTTTTCTTCCCCCGACATTTCCCAGGTAACGATCTAGCTAGGTCGTGTCTCGGCTTTTCTCCCTCGTTTCTGTACTAATACTATAAAACCACTATATATACTGGTCCAAATCTATAATTGTTGCAGACTGGCTGGAGATGCCTGGTTCGCTGATCCTTCTGTTGGTAGTCGCCCCGGATATCTTCGCTCATACGATGAGAGGCAACTGGATTGGAGTAGCAATATGTCTTGCTATTGGATGTTATCTGCTTCAAGAACACATACGGGCGTCCGGTGGATTTAGGAACTCGTTCACTCAAAGCCATGGGATATCGAATACGGTTGGGATCATTCTCCTGCTGGTGTTTCCTATTTGGGCTATGGTCACACATGTTGTCTGACGTGTTCAAAGGATTTTTTCTTGTCCGGAAATCAAGTTAAACACTCTTTATGTATCAGAATGACATATTGGTAGTTTTCTTTGCGTTCCTTTGGTGTTGTATGGGAAACACAAGTTTTGTAGCTTCGAATTAAGTTGTTCGTTCTTCTGACCTTTGTATTGGCTTTGTCTGAAATTTTTGGGAATTAGACCAAAAACCAAATTGAGTTGGGTAATGAATTTAAAGTAAAGTTACTCTATGAAAGTACGGCTTGAAAAATATTCATCGTTATATAAATGAAAAAACATCTAAAAATGAACATTGGATATATTTCACATAAGAGACGATATTTCATGAGATAAAACTGAAACTCTAACCATAGACTTTTAAAGGCAAAAACTTGTGTGAGACGGTCTCACGGGTCGTATTTGTAAAACGGATCTCTTATTTGGTTTATCCATGAAAAAAGTATTATTTTTTATGCTAAAAGTATTACTTTTTATTGTGAGTATGAGTAGGGTTGATCCGTCTCACAGATTATGATCTGTGAAACGGTCTCACATGAGACTCACTCGACTTTTAAATATAATTTAGTAAAAGATAACAAACGCTTAATTTTGAAATCCATTAGTATTTGAATTTATCAAAAAAAAAAAAAAAGATGATACTCTGCTCTAAATTTCTTAACTTTGTAGGAACTAATTTTGCTCCTATATTTCAATTCCTCTTAAAAAAGACAATTTAAATAAAGTAGTAAATAATTAATATAAAAAAATTTATTCGATATTTTACATAAGAATAATGTTTAAGTGCTTTGTTTATTAATTATAAGCTAATATATCGGAGCTTATAAACTGCCACAATATTTTACAGAAGTTTAAAAATCTGTAAAATAATTATTTAATATAAAAAATTAATTAAACCACTGTCGACAGTTTATAATAGAGTTGTCAAAACGGACTGACGGAACGAGCTGATCACCATTTAGGTGGGTTGAGATATCGCCAACCAAACCCATCAATTTTTAGTTATAATTTACAGATTGGGACCGGTTAGCCGTAACCCATCACACCTGATCATTCGACGGGAGAGTGGATTAAGAAATTGCAAATTCAATTAATCTGTTTGGTAGGACATATCAATCGACCTTTTAACAACCCTAGTTTGTGACGGTGGGCTTGTAAATTTTAACCGAGCCAGGCCCTTTTTTATCAGGCCTACGACGAGGGAATGAGCCCAATTTAAGTCAGTCCAATCTATCGAGCCCAAACTGACAACCCTGCCCTAACTATTCAGATTGGTTTTGTTCCACCATCTCCACTGGCGAGTACAGCTTCATCAGAGACAGATTCGACTTGAAGATTCTATTGCGGTTTCGGTATCTTGTCCTGCCGTCATTTGTCTCGGCTAGTTCGATGCGATCGACGGAATATTGTTTCAACTGTATTGAAACCAAATGAGGATTGTTTGTTAATTTATGTATTTTTGCATATTTGCTCGCCTAATTCTAAAAAAACCGCGACCTTCATATGTTTCGGTTAACACCTGTTATTTTAGCTCGCAGAGAATTAGCAGGCCTTCAAAACCCATCACTCAAATCCATCGAAAGGTTAAGAAATCTCCAAAATCATCGCTCAAGAATGAGTTTATCGAACCAATAGTGTACAAGAGTGAGGTAATCCCTAAAGTATACAGTATATTGAAGTATTCGACGTGGGATTGTGCTCAAGAACAGCTGGAGAATCTCCCGATTAAATGGGATTCATACGCTGTCAACCAAGTCCTCAAGACTCATCCTCCTATGGAGAAAGCGTGGCTCTTTTTCAATTGGGCAGCGAGGAGGAAAAATTTCAAGCACGACCAGTATACGTACACTACTATGTTGGATATTTTTGGGGAAGCAAGGCGGGTATCATCAATGAACTTTGTGTTTGAGCAAATGAAGGAGAAAGGGATCAAGATCGATGTCGTTACTTACACTTCCTTAATGCATTGGATGTCAAAAGATGGGAATGTTGATGGGGCGATTAAGGTTTGGAAGGAGATGAAGGAGAAGGGATGTGATCCAACAGTTGTTTCTTACACTGCTTACATGAAGATTTTGTTCGATCACAAGAGAGTGAATGAGGCAACTTGTGTGTACCGGGAGATGCTTCAGTCGGGGTTGTCGCCTAATGTATACACATATACGGTCCTGATGGATTATCTTGCTTGCTCTGGTGAGTTATCTCATTGTATATGGTTGCGGAGATTTGTTTTCCGAGTTTTGAACTTTTTAAGCTGTCGTTATTGAATTTCACTTCTTGAGAGAGTTTTTGTCACTTTCTTGAACGGAATTCAATGTCAAAAGAAAATTCGAAATGCAACGTGGGAAGGAGAGTGCGCAAAAAAAGTTGTTTTGACGTTATAGTTCTTACTCGCCGGGAAGGAGAGTGCGCGTTGTATTTTCTGTGCCTTTGTACACACATATTTACATTATGACAAGCATACATACACACATACATATAGGTGTGTGTAGATGTAGACACGTGAATGTTTTATTGGATTTTCTAGAGTTGTTTCATGCATTAAATAATTAAATATGATCTTTCATTGATCTAAGGCAAAGTTGAGGAGGCTTTGGAGATATTTAAAAGAATGCAAGAAGCTGGTGTGCAGCCTGAAAAAGCTACATGCAATATTTTGATTGAAATATGTAGCACGAGAGGGGAAACATGGGCAATGATGAAAATCCTCCAATACATGAAGGAAAGCTCCATTGTCCTTCGGTATCCTGTATATCAGAAAGCACTTGAAGCTTTTAAAATGGCTGGGGAAAGTGATTTTCTTCTGAGGCAAGTTCACCAACACTTGAACAATGAGTGTCCAGACAAATTTTATGCAATGCCTCCTGAGAGTGATTCCACTATCGATAATGGGATTGCATTAAATCTTTTAAATAAGCAGAATCTTGTTGCTGTTGATTCTTTGCTTACTGACACGATGAGGAAGGGTATCCCACTAGACGGTGAGGTTCTCTCGAAAATTGTCGAGGTAAACTGTATTAATAGCAGACAAAACCATGCTTTACTGGCATTTGAGTATTGTGTGGAGTTGGGAATAGCTGTCGACCGAACAGCCTTGCTTGCCTTGATAGGTTTGGCCGTGAGAACAAATTCATTTCAAAACGTGATGAAAGTTGTAGAAGAAATGGTAAAGCAAGGTCAATCTCTTGGCGCACACTTGAATTCACTTCTAATATATCGTCTTGGCTGCAACAAAGAGCTCGTTTCTGCGGTAAAAATATTTGATTTGTTACCTGATGAAGAGAAGGGCACTTCCGAATTTACGGCCTTAATAGGCGCTTATTTCTCTTGTGGGATCGTTGACAAGGCTTTGGAGCAATTCGAAATCATGAGGAGCAAAGGTGTTAAAATTGCATTAGGAACTTACTGTGTCTTGATAACTGGTCTGGAAAAATGTGGTAGAGCCCGCGAGGCGGACTGTTACCGGAAGGAAAAGAAGAGACTTAAAAGTGAAACCTGTGCTCGAGATGTTTCAATGGAGGAGACCGTATGCAACATTGTATTTGCTCGTGGGTAGGTCCAGAATTCGTATATAAAAAAAATTGATGCTGATTTTGCTAGTAATTATGTATATTTTTTTATTAGTTGAAGTTTTTTTTCTTTCAAGATTCTAATTATATTGATAAAGTTTATTTAAATATGCCATATCTTTTTTAGCACAAGGAAGAAAAACATGTTCAAATGAAGATTTCTGTAGTTTGAGTCTAGCAAGTGAAAACAAGATTGATATTGTCACTGTCATTGAGGTTAGAGTGGACATAATCTTCACTCATTGTGGGAGAGGTCAAGGATCTTGTCTTGATGAATAAAAAACACCCCGAATCACAAACTCCTGTAATAAAAATAATAAAATAAAATTGTGATCCATATAAAGCGCATAATTGTGAGTTTTAGTGGACTGAATTTGCTAAATTAGTTACAAAATTAGTTAAAGTTTTAATGGAGTTAAAGCTCCGACTAAGATAGGATGAATGATTGATGTATGTGCAACTTCCATGACATTGGTCCAAAGGGCATCCAATGAATATCTGAATTTAGTATAAAATGATTATATATTTACACATATATACACACACGCACACACTATATATATTTAATACTTGAGTTATAATAAAACCAAAATAGTCTCTTGACGTGATTTTTAGAATTCTAAAAATACTCATTTTTCTTTTTCTAACCTCTTATTTTTTCATGAAAAATCAATTTATGTGAAAAAAAAAATCTAATAACTTATTAAAATTTTCAATTTTAATTTCAGTTTTTTATAACAAGAGAGCTCGCATAATTTTATTTTTTTAAAAAAAAAAAAACAACTTGATATGCACGCAATGTGTGGACATGAAAATTGAGTGAGTCTCAGTGTGAGACCGTACTCACGGATTGTAATCTGTGAAACGGGTCAATCCTATCCATATTCACAATAAAAAGTAATACTCTTAACATAAAAAATAATATTTTTTTCATGGATGACTCAAATAAGATATACGTTTCACAAATACGACCCGTAAGACCGTCTCACACAAGTTTTTGTCACGAAAATTAATACATATAAATGTGTTGGTTTATCAGAACATGTATTTACTTTCTTCAAATTAAAGATAATGCAAAACTGAATAAAACTCAGCCAATGAAGCACAAGAATTAAGAAAAAAAAAATCAAACCATTTACAGTATATAATAATAATAATAATAATAATAATAATAATAATAATAATAATAATTGAAGTCTAATGATTATTTAGTGCATTAATATTTAAATTAGATGAGACGAGAGGTAGCTCGTGGGGTGCTTCACATTTAATAGCAAACCAAACAAGATACAAAATATAATATCGACCCGTTTATCGTTTCATTATTCAATGCATCCGCTGATCGTATTGTGAATGTAGACTATATATATTTTGTGTTATCTATATTTCTTCATATTCACGTTGAATAATAAATTGTCGATATTAAAAAAATACTCCGACTCTTTAAAAATATTATTATTGCAACTGATAAGCAACGTTTCGAAATATGTGTTGCATATATTAAGATGTGATATTTTTAATTTATTTTTTAAAATCAAATTATAGTCTTGCAATTATATTATATTATATTATATTGAATTCAAAATCGTATATATAGTATTGTATTTTTTATAAGATAAAAACTTGTGTGAAACGATCTCACGTGTCGTATTTTGTGAGACGAATCTCTTATTTGAGTTATCAATGAAAAATATTACTTTTTATATAGTGTATTAATTTTTATTGTGAATTTCGATAGGGTTGACCGTCTTACAGATAAATATTCGTGAGACGTACTTTTTATAATTAGATTGTTAAAATCACAAATGATTTATTTGCCATATAATTGTAAAAAGTTAACAATTATGTTGATAATTTAATTAGATGATTTTAATTTAAAAAACTAAAATTGATCGTTACATATCATAAAGATTAAATTATACTGAATATATATTTTCAATAAGTTAAGAAAAGAAAAATGAAAGTACTTCATCCAAGCTGTCACACACTACTTTACAGGTTGGCAACACCGCCCGCTGTTCGAAAAAATAAAGACCTTGTAATTATTTTCTGACGTGTACGACTCTTTGATTCCCCAAAATACCCTTACATGCTTGTATATCTACGCCCACGTACGTACCCCTCCATAATACTACACAGATTAGAATTAGAAGAGGTGGAGGCATAATAATATCACCATAATTATGGGCATCTGCAGTTCCTGCGAGTCGGGTTCTGCAGTGAATACGGCCAAACTGATATCATTTGATGGAAGATTGCAGGAGTTTTCTTCCCCCGTCAAGGTTTTCTACGTGTTGCAGAAGAATCCCGAGTGTTTCATCTGCGACTCCGATGAGATGAACTACGACGATGTCGTGTCGGCGGTGAGTGATGATGAGGAGCTGCAGTTGGGTAGGCTCTACTTCGCTCTTCCGTTGAGCAAGCTGCAGAGGCGGATGCGGGCGGAGGAGATGGCGGCGTTGGCGGTGAAGGCCAGCTCCGCTTTGGGTTATAAGAAATGCAGGTGTCGTGCTAATACGTCGGTGTTTACAGATGAGGCGGTGAATGTTGGGGACGCCGGAGCCGGGAGAAGTGGCCGGAGGAGGGGAAAGTTCTCGGCGAGGTTGAACGCCATTCCTGAGTAGGCAGCAAGCAGGGCTATTTTAGGAATTAGACTCTAGGAATATTCATGTTGTATACTTTTAGTTTAAGGTCAATTGAGTTTGAGAATTGAATACAACAGTTGCTCTATTTTGGAAAACAAATTTTCCATTTCTGTTCCATTCTTTTCTATCTACTTATAATCAATATATCTTTAAAAATATATATGCTAAATTATTTAACACAAAAAATCTAATAAAACTGTCTCACCGTTTAATTTTATGATGTGAATTTTCTGCTCGATCCGACTCATAAAAATATGATAATATATCAAAATTAATAAATTTTCCTCCATATATAAATTAGATCATACATATGATACTACTCGTTGTTCAAAATATGGAGTTCCAGTCACACAAAAGCCTAACTCAACATATAATCGAAAGGGACAAAACTTACATTCATAGATCAAAATGCATTGAAATTTTATTTACAAACACCAATTTTTGTCGTATGCTTGACTTTGACGGGACATAATTTGACTTAAATATTTATTAATGTCACGCATCGAAAATAATGAATAAAATATTCGAACAAGTGTTTTGTAATATTAATCGAATTCGAGATTCGAGTGTAGATTAATACAACAATTTGATGGAACAATTACTTAATTAATGATACATATGGCTGGCTCTAAGCAATTTTGACAAAATAGACTATTGATCATATCTTCATATCTACTTCTTTGCGCCCCTACTCTATAATTAAAGTTTGAAATGTATTTCAAAAACATAATCTTCCAAATATATTTAAATTTAAATAATTGTTTTAAGATGTCTCGGAATCCATGGAAAAATTCAAATAAATTTAAGATTTATTTTATATCTATATATATATATATATATATATATATATATATATATAAGTTGAACAATTTCAATATTAATTACAACAAATTCTTTTCTTGATAAGTCACGTCAAAGAATATTACGAATTGAATATATTAACGCATCCGAAATCATCTAAATTAACATAGTATGTATCTTGTGAGACGATCTCACGAATCTTTTATATGTGAGACTGATCACTCTACTGATATTTACAATAAAAAGTAATACTTTTAGCATAAAAAAATAATATTTTTTCATGGTTGACCCAAATAATATATATATCTCACAAATACGATCAATGAGACAGTCTCACACAAATTTTTGCCAAGTTAATAACTCTTCCTTGCTTGCAATTAGTTGTCATTAGAAAAGTGACCCTCTAATAATTTAATTTCGAGGTCCCTCGATCGTTTCCTACCTCGAAAATTGGTTGGTATACCTTTAATAGGGTTTCCACCTCTCCTCTCGTCATGGTTTTTAAGTGGGATCACTCAACGAATTAGGCACCATCTTGTTTAATTCATATATTTAACGATGAACATTTATCTTTACATCTTAATCTAAAATTTATTGTTTTTTTTAAAACGTTCGACGTTTAAAATAGTAACATCTTATTATCAATTCTTTAGCCATCAACAATAGTATAATTAATAATTATTAAAGATATGAGTGAGCAAAATTGAGTCAAATATATCTTATATTTCAATTTAATTTGATTGAGTCTGCTCAAAGAACGACTCATTCGAATTCACGCTCATTACACTTTATTTTATTTGAAAATATGATGTTTCATAAAATTTAATTCAAAATCGAAACTTTAATAATATATGGATTAAATTCAGAGGTTACTTTCTATTGAATAATTTTGATGCTTAATGAATGAAAAATAAGCAAATTAATCAATGTGTTTGATTGGAAAAATTCGAGATGAAGAACGAAACTTAATGAACGAATATTAATTTGGTTCTGAATTAAACTCGAAACAAGTTCATCGAATGTTGAAAGAACTTCAAATGAGTAATCGGAACATGTAAGGACAGAAACCGAATAAAAAAAATTTGGTGAACACGTCTGCCGAGAGCGCTCGGCAGCACGCACTGGGCGCTGATGCGCGCACAAAACGGGCACACAGGCGTCCCTTTGGATTTTTCTGACATTTTTTCGTTTCATTGGCATTTGTTTAATGATTGTGGTCAGTTACAATGGCTAAGGGACACCCCTATGAATGAAAGATAATGTCTTTCACATGAAAAACATTACATGCTTGTTGAGTGGGTCTCATGTGAGACCGTCTCACGGATACTAATATGTGATATGGGTCAACCCTACTCATATTCACAATAAAAATTAATACTTTTAATATAAAAATTATATTTTTTCATGGATAACCCAAATAAAAGATCCGTCCCGTCTCACACAAGTTTTTGTCATGCTTGTTTTATTGAAAATAAAAAACATATAATTTCATTTGCATATTGTTCTTCTTCAACAAAAGAGAGTTTCATTCATTTCTTTGTTATAGAACTTTGATATTTTAGTGCTCATTATCCAAGAGTTGTAGTTGTATCTTAGGAGAAGATTACTACAAACCTTTAGCATATTCTGAGGGACAAATTTGTTTTAAAGAGAAAGTGTTCAACACTTGCCTCTACAAGTTATTTTTATTGTTTCTTTTTATTTTTCCTATCAAATTTCAATCTCAAAAACAACACTTTCAAGGATAAAATTAGAAAAGGTTGGCAAAGACTGTACCACTCTTTATCCCACTCATAAACCTAAAAATTAACTCACTTAAACCAGACGATGAGTTGATAATATGGGCTAATAAATTTCAAAAGGCCCACAACCAGAAAGCTGATCCAATCCATAATTTTGGACCCTAAAGTTTACTACCTATCGAAGCTTTCAAGATTCTGTCGCCTACGGCCTATGTCAGACTCTACCCGCCTTAATTGATTGTCTCTCTCTCTCTCTCTCTCTCTCTATACAAGAGAATTGATTTTTTTTATTATTATTAAAAAAACTTAGAAATCAAATTTAAAATTTTCTGATTTTAAAAAGCTTTTTTAGTTAAATTTAATTTATCATACCAAAAAATAGGGGATATTTTGGAGATAGAAAAATTTATGACACTAGTTTGTCTCTATTAAACAAAATTTAATATATATATATATATATATATATATATATATATTTATATATTTTATTTTGACATATTATCTACTATATACCTAACTAATGGAGATATATCAATATGTAGTGTGAAATGAAGAACATTTCAAAATTATATGTATAAAAGTTACTTTTAGTTTTACTTCTGTACAATTTTTTTTTTTTTGCATAATGTGATATTATCAATTATTTATAATGAATTTTGTTCTGATATGAATAAGAATACTTCTAATCATTTTTTTTTAAAAAAAACATGAATCAAATTAGAAGATTTTTATTTGAGATGGGATGATTGATCTGCTCGCATGGTATGAACACGTAAGCAATTAAATTCCCATTCAAAAGCCAAAATCAAAGAATCGACCGAAACTCTATCCGACATGATCTCCTACACACTTTCATAAGTGATTCTAATTATATTATAATAAAAAATAATATATTTTTTTCATGAACGACTCAAAAAAATATGTGTTTAAAATTAAATCATGACACCGTTTCACATGAGTCTTTTTGTGTAGATAAAAATGATAATTTTTAACATCATTTGACTACTTAATTAATATCGCCTACAAAATTCATGGAGAAAAAAGAAGTGGAAAATATAATCTAAGTACAGTTATTTATTTATTTTCGATGGCCATAAAATTAAATGTGCGGTTGCAATAAATATAAACCATTTTTTTCATGCCTACGACGTACACCACTACATTACGTTATTTCCATACCTATTATTCGATTTCAAATAAATATTTATTTTTTCTTATGTTCACAACTTCATCACGAATATAGAAATCTAATGTATAATGAAAATATAAACTTTTTAATTTTGTTCTTATTCAATTTCAATTGTTTTTGGTTTTAAACAAACAAGCTTAAATAATTCTTTTTCTTTGAAAAGAAAGTTAATAAAAACACTTTAGCAAAAAATTGTGTGAGACGGTCTCACATGTCGTATTTTGTGAGACATATCTATTATTTGAGTCGTCCATGAAAAATTATTATTATTTATCGTGAATATCGGTAGAGTTGACCTGTGTCATAAAAAAAGATTCGTGAGTCCGTTTCACAAGAGATCTACTCAAACATCGCCGGGGTGGTGAAGAAGAAGTTTGAGAGACCCTACGAATTCATGTATTGGAAAGATACGGATCGATTTGTGAAAATTTTAAAAATCCGATTCTTGAAGCAATCGAATTGGTTCGACCTAAAGCAATTGTCCTCGCCGGAAATGTAACTTTTAGTTTTATCTATGCGGCGACACGATTGCGTTATCACGCCATACGACAACTGTTCCAGTCAACCTTTTTCGAATTATCCACAGATAAAAATAAGAAACAATCCAACAACGCCTGTACTCTTCGTTTACTGTTTTAATGTGGACCCACATATGGCAAAATTGCACTTCTGTCCAGTTTTTATTTTTATTCAATTTTAATGAATTAAACGCTCCCAAATTGCATTATTGTTTTTTAAAAATAAAGTTGGTCAAAAGAACTCTATTTGAACGACTTTCTAGTTTTCGAGTAACAATAAAAATCGATCAAAGGGAGATTGTTCTTCCTCTATTAATATTCTTTTTTAAATTAAAAACAACTCTTAGAATGTAAATACTATGTTAATAGGGATGTTGAATGCTATTTTCCAAGTAATCAGGCGGTGCAACACGTCCTGCTGTAGAGAATCATTCCTCCACATTTTTCATAGGTCTATTTATTAACAGTTTTCACGTAATCGAATCGCCGCAGCAAAAGCTTTCCCAGATCTTCGCTTTTTAATCATCCATGGCGTTTAGTAAGTCAATAACCCAACGCCTGTTCAACATTTCAAGAGTCCCAAACCCACCCCTAACAAATTTTCGCGTTTCTTCGTCATCAATGGCTGTGAAATCCGCCGCGTTTCGTCGTCAAGGAACGCCTGATAAACTAGACCACGATCCGGGGGATGACGGTGTTTTCCGGCGATGCTTCCACCTCATCTCGGCTTCTGCGGCGTCACCTGAACTTGGGTCTTTCCTCAATGGAGAAAGGCTCTTGGAGAAGTTTCGGGGGATGGACGTTGTGAAAGATCGGAGCAGGATTGGTGAAGTGTCGCCGCTGGAGGAGATGGTGACGTTGGCGGCCGCGAAAAAAATCCTCATGGTTTCGCAGATTGAGATTGTGAAATCCACGCTGAGGAAGATTGAAAAGGGTTGTGTTTCTTATACGGAGTTCTTGCAGATTTGTGTTCAAGAATGCTCGAACCATGATCAGGGGATTAAATTTGCTGAATTGCTTGATGAATCAGGGGCTGTTCTCGTTCTTGGAGATTTTGTCTTCCTCAGGCCGGAACAGGTTTTTTCCCCTTCTTTTTCCTGTAATTTATGTTAGTTAAACCACATCATGAGTTCAATTATTTTTTATGGCTTGCTTGCAATTAGGAGGAGTTGGGCTGGATAAAATTTTTGATTCTTTGTGATTTATATTTTTGAATTTTATATTTTCAAGATTCAATTTGAAGACCGTAGAACTGATTAGCTTTTTTATGATGTCTGTTGTGTTTCAGTGTTCTTCAACAGGAAAGTGAAACCATGTTTCGAACCAAGATCTCTAAATACGAGACGGTGACTTTTATTTGGGGTGGATCACTGCTCAATGCATCAGGATTTTAAACTGATGTTAATTCTTTTAAAAAAACAATTTCCTGGGCGGGTCTGCAAGGAGATGATTTCCCATGTTTGGAGCGGAAAAATTGGGAAATACTAGTAAAATTCCAAACTTTTTTGTGCTGGCCTCTTGCACGCCTTTGGCTAGGTAGCAAACATTTTTTTGACATAAAACTGCTCCTGTTGTTGCATCAAGGGTGCCCTTCAAACAAAATTTGAACTTCCTAAGTCCCCACCTGATTGAGGGTGTGTGATATATGATGAATGAGAAGGATCAATTTGTTTGGATGACTTTTTTTTATATAGTTTTTATGAGGGAAGCGAATAGAGGAGAATGAAAGAGCATCCAACTTCAATTCCTTTTTATTTCACCTTCTATCAATGGATTAACAGAACGCGTCTGTTGAAAAGTGACGGTGAATTGAGTGTAAGATCTTGCTCATCTCTAGTCCGAGATTTTTTGTCGATGCAAAAGTCCATAGGATTGATGTGGAAATTAGTATTTGGTGTCAAACATTCGCAATGATGTGATCTTGAAAACGTAGGCTAGCTCTTTCTTAGAAAAAGATTGTCGAAACACAATTTTCTGGTACGCTTTTTGGTGACAGAGAGGTTAGCTGGGAAGGGAGTAGAAGGTAGGAGTATCTAAAAATCTGTTAGCGATGAACAAGTTAGTTCATCTTGTCCTAAACTTGTTGATCATTAAAAATGATCATATCTGAAACATAGAGGTGGAGCGGATCCAAGTTTACCCAAATCTTGTGTACCTTTTCATATGATACAGGTGATGAAAACCATCCAAGACCTAATCCCTTCACCTGCAGCACACAACCCAAACGATCGAAGAATGAAGCAGCTTCAAGAAATGGAGAAGCGAAAGATAGCCATTGATGAGAAAGCAGAACATCATGTGAGACGTGAGCTCTTCTGTGGATTAGCCTGTTTGGTCATCCAGACAGCTGCGGTCATGAGACTGACGTTTTGGGAGCTTACATGGGACGTAATGGAACCGATTTGCTTCTATGGTACGTCTATATACTTCATAGGCAGATACGGCTTCTTCCTAAGGACCTCCAAAGAGCCCTCGTTCCGAGGGTTTTTCCAGAGCCGGTTTAGCACTAAGCAGAGGCAATTGATGAAGCTTCAGAATTTCGATGTCGAGAGGTATAATGAGCTCAAGAAAGCTTGCCATCCTGATCAAGTGGCACCCCATGAACATCTGGGAATGTAGAAGTTCGGATCTTTTCGATTATTTGAAAACTGAGATGGGCATACAAAATTTTTGAGAAAGAACTGAGAGTAAAGTACAGTTTTGGTTTTTGACTTAATATTTAGATAGTTGAAAGAGATGTATTTCTCGGCGACAATGTCATTACCGATGTAGTAAATTGAGGATTTTTTAGTGTTGAATTCAAATTATCTAATTCTTCTTCTGTGCTGGTATTTATGTTCGCGCATATGAACCCATCACGCTAGTTTAAATTAAAAAATGAAAAATAAAAGAGTAATATTCGAGCTTGATAATAGCAAATTTTCAGCTTAAATTGGATTCAAATTTTTTTCCAACAACTCGAGCTCCACAAACAGAGAAATTACTTAAAAGGTCCTATAAATTCTCAGTTGTTTTAAATCAATTTACGATTTTAATCTACTCATTATAATATTTTTGTAATTTTATTTTTCAACCCAAACTCGTGCTTTTAATTTTTTTTTTTTTTTTAGATTATAAGATACTGAGAATTCAAAAGTGAGGCTCATCGATTTCGCATTCACTATTCAATCTAATAATTTGAAATCCTCCTACATTATTTTTCCGCCGAAGCACAAGCTAAGATATATCCTCAAATAAAAATATCTATTTACACAATTTGAGAATATGAATTTTGTTTCATAACATGATGTCAATAGAGTAAATTTTATTACTAAAATAATATTTATTTGTTTACTTGGAATAAATCATTTGGAGTTGGCTAGATAGTATCAATGGTATCGAGTTATTCAATTTATAAATTAATCCAAATAATCATCGTCCATATTTTGAGTCTACATATGTAACTAAGATATGTTCTCTCTTAACATATATACATGAAACAAGTGCAGACGTGGAAATGAAAAAAATAATATTTTTTTATGGATTAAATCGGATATTCATTTCATAAATTTGACATGTGAGACGGTCTCATGAGATTTTTTTGTGTACATAATAATAATAATATGCAAATTGTACAAAATGACCATTTAGAAAGTAACAATCCGGTTAATTAATTTAAAATTGTAAATGATATTATATTTAGTTATTCGAGCTTAAGTAAATGATATGACAAATTAATATGAAACGATATTATTTTGTTAGCTTTTAAAATACATTATATTAATTAATACAATAGCTCAAAATCAAAAGGAAATTTTTTCAGAATTTAAGAACATATAAAAGAATATGATGAATTTTCATTATGAACTTAAAAAAAAGCTTTAATCTAAAAATTTTAAATCTAAGCTATGAGGGATTCAAAAAACGGTGATTAAAAAAAATGGACAAGTTATTAAGTACAATTACTATTAAAAATAGTGAGCTAAATATTTGTTTTATTAATTTTTCAATATTTTATCGGCAATTAATAATTATAAAAAGATATTACACTAAAATATGATTACTTGATAGAATATTATTTTTAGTACAGATCAAAACTTCGATTAAAAATAACAATTATACAAGGAGGTGTAAATGAAATAAGAATAGTTGTAGCCTTCAAGATTATGAGACAAAGAATGATGAGTAGATCCAATCAACAATGAATTTTGTTAACTATGACAACCGATTTTACATAAATAATAATAATAATAATAATAATAATAATAATAATAATAATAATAATAATAATAATAATAATAATAATAATTTTACAAGAATGTAAATCGAAACTTTTAGTTACAAAGTTTGGATCTTGATTTCCAAATCAATTTCTCCTGCTGCTTTGAGGATGACTGTAGAAATCTGAACTCAAATCTTGACTTCCAAAAGCCATCCTTTGGAACATTCTGATTTGAGCAGAATGTTCTCTAGAATCATAAATCCCACTTTGTCCCGGTTTCATTCCGTTGTTCAAATCTGCTAGTTCGTCCATCGAATCTAAAGCTCTCACCATCTGTCAGCCAAGAAGATAAAAATACAGTCTAAAAGGTGTACAGAAAGTCGAAGAAGTTAAAAAGCAAATGTTACCTGGCTCATCCGGGGTCTTTTTGCAGCTAAATGGCGCACGCAGGCTGCTGCTGCTTCAATCATCCGGAACATTTCACCAGCAACGAAGTCTGTTCCCAGCCTCGGGTCAACCAAATCTTTGAAATCTTCGGTCTCGAGTGCTTGTGTTAGCAGTGGTCGAGCCTGAAGGACAAGTGGAAAATGTTTTGAACAGTTGGTTTATATAATAAAGATAATTAGGTCGGCTGCTTCAACTTTTCTTTTGAAACTTCTTTTTCGAAAAAACTCATTTCACTACTTATCCAATCCCCAAAAAATTACACTTAAAACTACTTTGCTTACTAAAGTGGCTGTCTTTTTACACCAATTTCTCGTGAGATTGTCAAACTTTTATGGCTCATTTAGCTAACAACAAATACTCGGAAATCTACCCGTTCAAACAAATCTAACCCGAAAAGAAAACTAAATAGGGAAAATGGAACATACCCATTCAACGAGGCTTTCATCGCCCAAAGGTTGAGATGCATCAACAGGCTTACGCCCTGTGATGAGCTCCAAAAGCACCACACCAAATGAATACACGTCAGACTTCTCAGTCAATTTACCTGTTGATGCATATTCCGGAGCCAAATATCTGCATGTAATCAGATAATTCTCCATAAATGGATCGAGGGAGAATAACATATGACATATCCTATTTATCACAGGAATTCTAAGTTATGTATTGTTGGCATCTATAATTAATAAAGCCAAAGATAGAAAAACAAAGTAGCTCAATACAATGATCTATACTAACGTAATTATCATATTTGCAAAAGCCGGCCTAGTAGGACAGACTTGCAGGGTAAGTGCGATCTCTGTCTGAAAGGAAAAAGTTTCAAATCTACTATTTAAAATTTCAAAATATGCACGTTTCTCCAACTTATAAGTAACAAGAAAGCACTGAGCAACCTACCCAAATGTTCCCATGACACGAGTCGAAACATGAGTATGTATATCCAATTCGAGTGCCAACTTTGCAAGCCCAAAATCCGCAACCTGTTGACATAAAGAGAGAGTATAATTAATGATGAACTATTTCCCTCGCTTGGTAATGATCTTTTCTGTGGCACAAAATTTGAGGATATCAAATATCTTTATCAGCTACAAAATGAAGAAATAAACATACCCGAGCTTCGAAGTTACTGTCCAATAGAATGTTAGAGGACTTAATATCTCTGTGGATGATACGGGGTTGACCTAATGAACACAAAATTCGAAAGCCAATTATCGTGAGACCAAAATGCCATTGTATAAAAAATTATGACCGCCGATATCAGTGCTCAAATATTCTAAAATGTACAACAACTCCATTGTCATGTTTTGATTATGTAAGGAAATTTTTGGTCACTGACAGTTACTAAGTACTTGTGTGCTACAGAATTTGTGCACATAGAACAATATAGACATCTACGAAAAGGTAATACTCCATATTCAATGTGAAATAAAATTAACTCCGAAGATAGAGGTTTATAGATTACAGTCTTCATGAAGATAAGCAAGTCCACGAGCTGCACCAGCAGCAACTTTAACTCTGGTAGCCCAATCCATGGCTGGCTTGCCTTCAACTGAAAATGCCATCAACTTAAGTATTTGGACAGTTATCATATTATTTGGCGCCAAATGGCCAAGCTAGCTACCTAGCCAATGCAAATTCAAGAAATTGTATCTATCTAAACTCGAGTCTCACCATGAAGATGATAATATAGGGTGTCATTGGGGACATAATCATAGACAAGCAACCTCTGATGCTCGAATATACAGTAGCCAACGAGTGAAACCAAATGCCTATGGTGGATCCGGCTTATGATCTCTACTTCCGCTCTGAATTCTCGTTCTCCTTGTCCACCGCCAGCTTTGAGCTGTTTAACCGCAACATCTCTTCTATCTGCAAGAACTCCTTTATAAACACAGCCAAATCCACCTTCCCCAAGAAGATTCTTTATCGAAAACTCATTTGTTGCAGCTGATAGTTCTTCATATGTGAACCATGATCTTGAAGTGCCTAGACCACTGTCCGATGAGTGAATGTAATTATTTGCTGAAGCAGTTCCAGCTAGTTGTGCTGAATTCTGGGACCTTAGAAATGATGAATCTGGAACAAACAGAAAAGCAAAAAAGAAGTTGACCCCCATCTGTGCTGAAAGATGATTTCAATCGATTGATGCAATACTAGCTTGAAAACAGGAGTCAAATGCCAATCTCTCTACACGTGGAAAAAAATTCAATCCCCTTGCCAAGATTGTGTATTTTCAAGCATCCTACCAGACATGATTCAAACTGATGGATTTACGAATTAAAGATTACAGGTTGCTAACATAATCGACAAAAGGGAAATATCACAACAGAGCGTCCAAGAAAAACAAAGGACATGCGTATTGAGGGACAATTTCAATGCAACTGAAAGACATTAACAAACAAGTTAATAAATACAATATACAACACGACTGGAAAGGAAAATGAAGAGAACCAGTACCTGAATTTTGGGAGGATGCAAAAGGAGATGACATCGCATATCTGAGATTAAATTGGTTCTTCCTTTTCTTCTGTCTACGGGTAAACCACACGGCCAAAACCACAAGAGAGAGAGCCAAAAAACCAACGACACTGCCCACCACTGCTACACCTCCAGCTTTTCGACCCTGAGAATTCCCTGATATTGCAACCGCGGTTATATTTGGGCTAGTCTTAGTTGGCCTTGCTATCGGTTTCTCTGAGGGGAAAGGAGGTTGTGCGTTCCCAATGATAGAAGAGTTGTCTGGGGGAGGAGGCGATTTAGCGGAAGATGGAGGGCTACTAGATGTAGGTAGAGGAGGAGCACTGATTGGAGGGGGTGGAAGAGAATGTCGTGGATGAGATTTCTTTGGTGGGTGCGCAACAGATGGAGGTGGAGGAGAAGTGGTAGGAGGTGGAGGAGGAGAATTTGAAACAACTGGTGGAGGAGGTGGTGTCATGGGAGGGGCAGAGGATTCTTCGGGAGGAGAACCACCTGATGGTGGCGGAGGGGATGAAATTTGTGGTTTTGGTGGTGGCGGTGGCGGCGGCGAATTAGAAGTGGGAGGTGGGGCAGGAGGAGGAGATGGTGGTGGTGACACCGCGGGAGCCGGAGGTGACAATGCTGGGGGTAATGGTAGTGGCAAAGACGGTGCTAAAGGTGGTGGTGGTGACATTTCAAGTGGAGGCGCGGGCGGAGGGCTGGAAGGACCAGGTAGTGATGGAGAAGATTGAGGAGGTGGTGATGTGGAGTTGGATGGAGGGGCTGGAGAAGGAGGTGCATTGGTTGTCTGATTCGGATTTGATCCCTGAGAAGTAGAATTAGCAGGGGGAGATGATGGAAGTGGACTTATAGAAGATTCAGGCGATGGTGACTTCGAAGCCATCGTCTTCCAAGATTTCCACTTAACGCGTAACTACTTCAAAAATTTCAGTTTTCAGAACATCCTCTGCAATGCTGCATATTAAATTTCTACTCTTCACAATTCAAGCTAAAAGAAAAACTTCAACCAGCACAAGTTAACAAAATCCCCCAAAAAGAAACCAACACTATCAAATTCGTCTCACTGAAACTCTAAATTTTGCAGATATCAAGAAACATGAGAAAGATTTCAACTTTCAGTAGAAATCAAACAACTAATCCAAACCCAATTGGCGATTATCAAATGATCACAAAATCCAGATCTAGAACTTCAGGAAAATGACGAATCTTTAAATCACCACCAACCTGCAAAATCCTACTCCAGAACAGAGATTCAAAAGTTAACTCGAAATCCCAAATCTTTAAAAGCAAAATGCAATGCCATTGTATAAGCGGCTGATGAAGATAGATTTTACACCACTCGAACTGAAGAAAAAAGTCCCAACCTTTCAATCAACAGATTGAAAGGTTGAGATCCCACACCATCATCCCAATAAAAATGTGCAAATAAACGTGTGGGCTACTTCTTGCTAGTCTTCAATTCTTTTCTTTAAAGCAAAAATGAGGAGAGAGACATTACAACTCCAGACAACATGCGAATGACTAGTTAGTGCTTCAATTTTTGGTGGTTGTTTTAAAATAAAGAGCAAAAAATAAAATAAAATTATATATTACTTTTTAAAAATTAACACACACACACACATACATACATACATCATATATATATATACATATATAAAAGAATATTTGTAAAGCAAAATCCAAAAATGTGGATGTGAAGTGATTGGGGAATTATTCAATTGAGATTTGAGGGACAACTTTATCAAAGAATCAAAGTCAAATCAATATTATGAACGGCCATGTTCGTTCTGGATTGTGGATCCTCCATGCACCATTTTCTCCAAATTCAACATCTCTTGAATTTTTTTCGTTTTCTCACGCGATAAGACTTTATTTACAATCCATATGAACTAAAACTATTAAAGGAAATTTATCGATAAATCAATATGAGTTTAAAATAAATAAATATTCAGGTATACTTATTATTTAAAATTTTTAAATATAAATTATTGTGTTTAAAGTTATTAAAAATAATTGTTTGATAAAAGCGATATATATAAATATAATTTATTTTGTTTAAAGTTATTAAAAATAATTGTTTGATATAAAATCTATATATGGTAAATATGTATGAACAATGTTTTTATAATCGGACCAATGATCGAACCGATTTATTTTGAAAAATATTTCAATTAGTCTGATACTAAGTCTAATTAAAAAATCGTTAGGTTATATAAAATAATAATATAATATATTTTAAAATTTACATATATTAAATGTGCATATATAAATAATAGAAAGGTATATTTATGCAAGTTTAAAATATAAATAATATACATAATTTTTAAATAAAAAATTCATTTTTTAAAAAAATATTTAAACTGTGTGAATAGGCCAGACAAGTTCTTGACCGATTTTGACAGATTAGACCGGTTCTGATCGGTTTGACCATTTAAACTATTTTTTAGCACTTTTCGGACAGGATCTGTGATTGGTTCTCGGTCGAACGGATCAATCTGATTTTAAAAACTATGTATATGAGTTTGGAGTCTATAATGCATAAAGGAATTAGTCTCACGGTTAGCGTATAATGCATAATGAATATGTCTCGTATAAGGCATATCAACTTGATTCATATTCATAGTAAAAAGGTAAAAACTTGTGTGAGACGGTCTCACGGGTCGTATTTGTGAGAGGATCTCTTATTTGGGTTATCCATGAAAAAGTATTACTTTTTATGCTAAGAGTATTACTTTTAATTGTGAATATGAGTAGGGTTGACCTGTCTCACAAATTAAGATTCGTGAGACGGTCTCACATGAGAATCACTCTAATAAAAAATAATATTTTGATATAGGTCAAATCAGATAAGAGATATATATCACAATATTAATTAATATGATAAACAAACTCATAAAATTTTTGTTTTAGACACTCTAAGCACCGACAACACATCATTTATTTTATTTCAATTCTAGAAGCCGAAAAAAGAGACCCAAGCAACGACACATTTATTGACAAATTTTTATAATTTTAGCTCATCATTAACTAATGACGCAAATAATAACAAAAATAATTAAATGATGGTTTTAGGATTATATTATTAAATTTTTCATATCAATTAATGCTTAAATTAGAATGTTATATGATATAAATGAATAATTATCAATTATTAACGGATGAACGGGCCTTACTTTATATTATTATTATTATATATGTTGTACTTTTTAGATGCAATACGCGCATCCAATACAATAAATAACAAACGAGTAATAATAATAATAATAATAATAATAATAATAAACGAGTAGAGTAAATAGCATTAAATATTTTAAAATACAGCAAGTTTTAAAAAATGATCACATCCAAGGCTAGACATTTGTTAAAAAAAATTAATCTTGTGATAGAAAAATGAGCCAATAAATCATTTAAAATCTTGAAAATTACTGCGAAATAAACTAATTGCCTCAAGATATGCTATGAATTAAGTGATCTAACTCTAATATTCAGGATGATTTTCAATTTTGGATCCAGTAATTTTTTATTCTTTATTATTTAAAACTAACTCTCTTTAGTGTACTTTAGGTCTTTCTTCACCTCAAAAAAGTGTTGACTAGACCCAAAAATTAAACTGCTCCCAAAGTCATCATGGTCTATGCCATCATTTCGATTTAAATGAAAAAGAATACGGAAAGAATCATATAATATTTTGTGAATTTAATTGAAATGAAAAAAGAATAAATTAAATTCGAGCTGCATCATAACAGTTTTTTTTTTGCAACAGAAGCAAATGTTGTCTGTAATTTCATAGTAGCAAAAGACTGGATTCAAAGGTTGAACTAAATGATCCAATAAAGAACACACAATCTGTTAAAAACATACTCCAAAATAGGAAAAAAAAATAACAAAAAAAAGAACTTCACTCTTTCACTAGCACAAAGAACTCTCACAAATCAAATTCATAGCAAGTGAAACTGTACATATCAAGCAATCCAATATAAGAAGCTTCAAATAAATAATGGTACACAATGGGAATACATATTTTTTCTATGCAAGATTTTCTCCCCAAATTATAATCCCCTGATTCTATCAATTCACTCCAAAGAAATGAGCATTTCAATGACAATAGTGCCGGAACCAACAAAATTTCCATTCCTTTTCAAATCCATCTTCTTCATATTCCCTACTATGAATCCACCATAAAAGATTCGTCAATGAGTTCCCATCATCATAACCATTTAAACTTCGAATATTATCTAACGCGCCTTTTTTGTCATAGATTCCTTGAAGTGCATACAAGAATCCCTTCCAACCTTCTCCGACCCCTTCCCTTGCAAGCGCTGGAAAGGTCCATGCCACAAGCTCTTTTACGAAACGTATATCCGAGAATATAGCTTCACTGATTGGCAGTATAGGCAGAAGTTGAATGCCAAGACGGCACTCCTTCCATTCGGCTGGAGCAAACCAAAGTCCACTGTCCCTTTTGTTAGACCACAAAACACCAACTACCCTGTTGCCTTTCACAAATTCTTTCGGATACAAATTGCTCTCCTCTCTCACATGCCACCATGTCTGTGCTGCCTGTATTTCGAAAGCTGATATAGTGGATCCAACTGAAATAAGGTGGCTATCTCCATATGCTAATCCCATTAGAGCAGCCGAATAATATGCATTCACCGCCTCGCTTGTGCTTTCTTGGTTACGACCATCTGCAAATTCAGTTAAACCTCCAGCCCAAGAATGCAATTTCCACATGTCGAAACATCTCAAACGGGTATAATTCGAGTTTGCTCGCCTGCTTAAGTTCATGAAATCAGCCATGAGTGAATAAGCTTGGGGCCTATACTTCCTCCCCCAGGCAGCATCAATTTTGGCAAGCACAGCAATTCCATACACAAAATACCCAAGGTGATAGTGATGATCATTATATAGTCCAAATCCAAAATCAGCCCCGGAATCCATCGATCCTTGTTTAGTCACTAATCCACCCCATTTTGCATCATACAAGAAACCATTAGCACCAAATGTCCCATCCAACCAAGGTTCGATCGTATCCTTTAAGAACTTCCTAATAGCCGGAATCGCATCAAGATAACATATTTCTTCAGCAATCAGTGCCAATCTTGCACCTCTAGCAATCAATTTTCCATAAAAGTAAGATGAGGAAGTTGCTATGGTACCCGAATTCAAAGCATCAACATCTTTAACCAGAGCTTCAATTATTTCGGGATACGATTCTTCCTCAATCCCTTTGACAGAATGCCAAGTGACAGACACAGGATCACTTTTCAATACCCAAGAATCCCCAGCAACACCAACAAGATCGCCATCAATACTAGTGTACTTGAAATCCTCTAAAATGGTAACAGGGCAATCGGCACCCGATAGAAGGCGAAGATGGAGAGGATGTGCAAGCATCAATAAATCCCCCCAACCTCTCTTTTCCCATCTGTATTCTAAACAAAATGGCTTTGTGAAAACTGCTTCACCGCTCACAGGATAACATGAACTGAATCGATCAAGAATGGATTCAAATCTTGGCTTCGAATCAGGTAACAAAGCGATCCTAATCACACCCGAAAACATGCTAGAGGTAATCCTACTTAAGTCATGGCTTAAACTTATTGGCGAAGACGAATACAAGAGCCATGTCTGATTGTTATTCAGCTTAATGGTGTATTTAGTACAGGAACTATTAGGAGACAATTCAAGAATGGCATGAATTGTAGAAATCGAAACTGCGGCACTACTCATCACATTACACGTCAAAAAGGGACTCCCCCTAACAAGATGGAACCTAATATTGCTGGAGGGGAAGTCTAATGTGACGCTGAGGTCATCAAAGGCAGATACGATGTGGGTTGAAATTGGATTGGGGTTATTCAAGGTGGATATGATGAGATCATCAACGAAAGCCTGGTAAATGAACGCAGGATTATCGGATAGAGATGGAAAACAAAGGGACAATGAAGATTGCGATGATTTGACCAGATAAGGGTGAATGTATTCGGGCTGATCGCCATTTTTTAGGACAAAGTTCTGGAAAAAAGAGTTCGTGGGTAAGGGGGTGGAGAGGAGGTGTGAGGCGAATAACGGGGAGGGATCAGGGAGAACTGAAGAATGGGTTTTAGGGAAGAGAAATGGGTGAGAGTGTGGTGCTTTTTGGGCGGTCCGCGGCGGCGACATGGTGGGGGAAGATGGCTGCGGAGAAGAGGCGTCGGGCTGGGTATTTGGTTTATTTCCTCGCTTTTTCTTGAATGGCTTGGTGACGATGGTTTTGACTTTTCCTCTAATTTTCTTCAGCATGGTCTAAAAATTTTGCAAAACTAAATATAACAAGATAAACTATAAATTTTCCAACTATTTACGCAATTTAAAATTTAAATTTCTAATCTCTAATTATCCAATGGCGTGACATATTAGATTGAATTAAATGAAGAAATTAAACAAAGCAAAAAAATTAAATTAACTTACAACTTCTTTTCATAAACTTTAATTTTGCAAAACATATTTGATTAATATTTTTCAGAGATATATAATCGATATTGGTCGATTTTACTTACAGTTATTCGGCGGTCGGCAAATTTCAAGACTTGTACGTGACATGAACAAGGAAAGATGAACACGAAATACTTCACAATGAACGCCAAATTGGTTTAATCCATTGAGAAAAAGAAGTGAAATTGGTATAATTATGAAGTTATGTGGGTTCTCTAAGAATGCAAGCCACGTAAAGTATACTTGAATTGGGGGTTATAAGTTGTAGAAAATGGTGTATAGGAATTTTTGGTATATTATAAAACTACTTCTCATGAATTAATTATTATTATTACTAGAAAAAAATAATTGAAATTAGTAGACTCGATCAATTTAAATTCTTGCAAGATATTTTCAGGTATACTTGGTGAATTTTGAAATACCATCTTCAAATATTTATCAATGTGTGTTGTTAAGATTATTAGATTAGCTTTCGAGTAAAGTTACTTCAAGCACCTCCGATCGTTTAGCTTGTTCCGGATTAATAGTGTTCATATATGCAGATAAATAATATATTCTCTTTTTTTGAATTTTAGTGGAAGTTGATATTATGTGTTGATGTTCAAATGACTAAAATTTCATCACATTATATTTGGAAAAATTTGAAATGTTAAAAGATTATTATGATTTAACGGTAATATGTATATATGTACCCAACTAAGAGCAGGTATTTTATGAGACGGTTTTTCATGAAAAATATTGTTTTTGACATAAAAAATAATATTTTTTAACGAATTAGTTCAGAGCAAATATCATTCTCACAAATTTACATATGAACATTAATAATTTGGACCCGTTGCTTACTCCCATTTACATTGAACCCTGTGAGTATCCCTAAAAGAAAAATTAATCAACAAACCCCCATCCATTCCCCTCAGCTCAAAACTCTCCACAAACACATAGCAACCAAACCTCCTCCACTCTCTCCCACTTTCGATCTCCTTCCTCCCATGAACCCTAATTTCCTTTTCCCCATCATTGTCAAACCACCCTCTCCTCTCTTGTAAGCCCCTCAATTTCTCATATACACCCAAACTCAACCCCACACCCGCTCTCCTTAACCCACTCCTCTCCCCCACTCGAAACCATTGAAAACCCTCGAATTCTTGCCTACGGTCATCGTCCTCCTCAGCTTCCATACCTCTTACCAAACAGAACGACCTCTTGACTCTCACGTCCATAGACACAAGGTTGTTGTTTCGGCCCTGGTTCGACCCATTTTCGCACGAATATATCTCCTCCCACCACTGCTTTAAGCTCCATTCATAGATCAAGCTCTTTCTCATCTGATCACCGATACTGATCATATTGTTGTTCCCTTCATCTTCTCTCACGAAAGCAAATGGGGTGTACCAGCTTCCGATCACGGTTGTAGTCGAACGTTTCGAGTATAGTGGGAAGTTGAGTTCGGGGAGGTTCGATGAGGTGAAGCTATGGAGATGATCTCGAGTTTCTTGCAGATGGAGTTTGAATGAGCGGGACACGTAAACTTCCCACCCATTTTTTCTGAGGAAATCTGGTGGATAGCCGTCCCATTCTAGCGACTGTGCAAAGAAACCACCTCCGTGGTTGTGATGAATCTCGAATTGTTGGTACCTGTTTCTGTAATCTAAAGGTCGGGTTTTTGAATCCGTTCCAAGATTTTTGAAGCAGCACAGTGTCTCTTCTCCTTCTCTGGAGCATGTGTAAGCTTGTCTGCAAAAATTAAACAGTGAAAAGTATTACATTGATCAAAGTGATCCTAGTATAATATATAGCAACATATTAGAAATCCATACGCACCCTTTGTGTCTTCCCTTGGCTTTAAGCACATAGTATCGATTCAACGAAAGTGAGTGATCCAGAACAGGCACAAACCAAACTTTTGTGACACTCGCTTCCTCGTGTGACGACGAGTGAACCACCCGCAACATCCTGTCTTGGGGAAATGGCAGTGTTTTGATTCTGTCATTATTGCATATCCCGAAACAGGAGAAATCCATCGTGTCCGATTCCTCGTCGGAAAATATCAGGTTTCCGGAGTATGGAGCATCTGAAGGCGGCTGCGCTGTGAGAGCACCTGGGAATTTGCGGTACAGTGAACGTGGTTTTGCTGCATACATTTATTTGTATAGATGAACCAGAGGTTTTGATTAAGTTCAATAATCTTCTTGTAATGGATCAGGAAAAAAATTTGATTGTGGCAACTGCTTGCTGCTCATGTTTTGCCACTAACAACTCATGACCACAAAATCAAATGTGACGTTTAGGGAAGATAGAATAAAATAAGATAGCAAAAGTAATAAATTATATAAAATCTACAATGACATAACAAAAAATACTTACACAATGACATAACAAAAAGTACAATTGCCTTTGCTTTTTCTTTCTTTGCATTTTTTTAGAAAAGACAGTTCACCAAAGTCACTTGCTTTTGAGCAACTTTTTTTTTCAACAATATCTTTTACATATTATTATCATTAATGATAAATGCAACCTATTTAAGTTGTCTTTAAGTCTCTCTTAGATAGTGCAAAAAAGTACACCAAAGGTGTTTCCCAAGAAAATGTGATTGAAAACTGAAAATAATGCTTCAAATATACTACTGTAAAAATAATAATAATGATGATTTTATTATATGTTTTTATGATCAAACTGTCTCCTTCATGTTTGAAGCAACTCTTACGATTCCAACGATGATCAAACTGTCTCCTTCATGGTTCGAAAGAGTTTGTATAATAAATCAATATTGAAAAGTTTCGTAATAAAAAGAAGCATTCCAACGAAGTGAGTGGAAAGAGGCCAATTCTGTTTATGGCTTTTCTTTGTGAAAGAAAAAGTGTCACAAAAATGACTAGTGAGTTTATACTATACTCTTTCTATATATTTACATACTACAAGGAAATCACACCTTATTCTGAACACCCAAAGGCTTCGTATTTCGCAGTACTACTCACAGGAACAAATATGCAGAGATAAAGGAGTTATTACTGTTTTGGGACTTTGAGTTATTGTTATACAATCCATTTAGTAATTATCCTTTTGGTACATAAATTATATATTACAAAATAGTCTCATCGATGATAAACATAAAAATGTGAATAAAAATTCAAATTTAACTCAACCAGAAATACTTAAATACTCCACCTTTTCAAGAAAAATTTAGTCAATAAAAATTTCTAAAGATCAAGAAATCAGCAACAAGCAGTTAATAACACATTAAACTGACGAAAAATTAAATAAAAGATTTCCTATAAGAATATATTAATTAGTAACATCATTCATTATTTCATAAAAAGAAATCCCTCAGTCCTAATTAGTTGATGTAAATTAATTATATTATTATTCCACGAACAGTTTTTTTTTCATATGCTTCACTTGTTCATTCCAGTTGAGTCCTTGACAGCATCAACAGCTCCTTGTGCCTTAGCCTTCATCTGCTGCCCAGTCTGCATGAACAAAAATCCGAAAAAGATTGATTTAAAATAATAACGCATCGATTCGGGCCAAATAATATAAATATAAATAAAATTTAAGTTGCACAAATTTTTTATCATTATTATTTAGTATTACGATATATGTTTTTAATAACTAGGTGATTCTCTTAATTGAAAATTTCGAACCTCAGTCATTGATTCTTTTGCAGACTCAGGCTTTATTGCTGATATTGTCCATCATCTGGTTAGTCTTCTCCTGTATTTTACAGCAATGATAATAATAAACATTAATCATATTACATAAATTATACAAATATAACTATTTTTGCATTAAGAATCACACATAAATATCAAGAACTTTTACATAACGCACAGAGGTGGTTCTTTGACCAAAATTTTCTCAAGATTATATATTGCATGAAAATGATTTTTATCCCCCATGTGGTAGAGTTTTAATATTTGAACAATAACGCATGACGCCAACTTAATGTAAGAGAATCTAATGATTCTGATATATGAAGATAATTACTCTCGGTGGAGCATAGAGTCATATGCTAACTAGCGTAAAAATATGTTTTGAAGTTAAAGAAAACAAGAGATATCAAATTCACCTGAGCCTGGCCCTTGGCCTCGCCGGCATGGAAACTGGCCTTTTGGGATCGATCCATTTAAAATATTTATTACTGATAAACCAAATTTGGAAGCAAATTAATTTTTTTTATTGGTTGTGTTCTGGCTTGTAAGATGGATTCTATAGGAGTTTATATATATAACGAAGTTCAAAGATTTTGTTGCATGAATTTGTTAAGAAGTTGCTCCTACCATTGAGGATTCAAAACAATTTGTCCGGTGGACTTGGACAAATTTGGATAAAGATTATTGAACAATTCCGTTTTCTTATCATTCGAAGTTTGTTTTGTTAAGAGCTTTTAAAACTTCTTTAAATGCTTACAAAATTTATTAGAGAAAAAAATGGTGGCAATGTTTGGACATTTGGTTTTGTTTTGGGAGTGTGTCTCACGTGAAACCGTCTCACGGATCATAATCTATGAGACGGGTCAACCATAACCATGTTCACAATAAAAAGTAATACTCTTAGCATAAAAAGTAATACTTTTTCATGGGTGACCCAAATAAGAGATCTGTCTCACAAATACGACCCGTGAAACCGTCTCACACAAGTTTTTGCCATGTTTTGTTTTGGAACAAGAGTTGTAAATGTTTTGAGGAGTAAATGGTATATTTGGTTTTCTTTTTGGGAAATAAAACTACTGTCATAAATGCTAACTCGTGTAAACATGGTAGATTTGTTCAAAAATAAATTAAAATAGTATATATTTGATTAAAAAAAAAATGCCAATGGCTTTGAATATTTAATTTTGAAATAGCAAAATATCCCAAGATTTCAATTGTATGTCAGAAGTGTATGTTCATGTTATTTTCCCATTTTATTGTATATATTTAGTAATATTATACTATCAAATAAGAATTTTATTTATTTCTTGCAAAATATTTTGACTTTTTTTTTTAGTAAAGCGTTAAACACTCGATCTTACAATTGGTATCAGAGTCAATGTCACAGATTCAATTCTCATTGATAGCAAAGATTGTAACTATTAGGAGGGAGATTGTTGGGTGCAATAATTGTTTTTATTTGGTGGACCGATCGAATCGTGGTGCTTGAACTGCGGTACGGTTTAAAAAATTTGAGTTACACCATTATCACTAACTATAGCTTTTGGTAAAGCGACAAACAATCACACTAACAAGGTTAAATTGAGGGCAAAAACTTGTGTGAGACGGTCTCACGGGTCATATTTGTGAGACGGATCTCTTATTTGGGTCACCCATGAAAAAGTATTACTTTTTATACTAAGAGTATTACTTTTTATTGTGAATATGGGTAGGGTTGACACGTCTCACGGATTATGACCCGTGAGATGGTCTCACATGAGACTCACTCTAAATTGAGAACCCTCTTGGTTGTATAAGAGAACTTTTAAACAAACTATTAACAATTTGATGAATTCCTTCATTTTTTAGATAATAATAATACCATTTGATTCTTCAGGGTCGGTATCTCGTTATACTTCACACACTCGACCAGTCTCTCATACAAGTACAAGGTTGCCGCCTCCACTGGAATCAACCGTTGATTTTCAACCCATTGACAGATCCATTGAAAAGGTTTTGACTTCAGCTGATGTTGCTCTAACGCCTATTTCACACCTTTTATCAAACACAAGGGGTACAAGAACGATTGAGGAATTCGATGACCCTATTTTTCATCGGTACGCATAATCTCCTGTGAAGTGACGAATCTTTGACAAATAAGTCGCTAAAGAAGGTCTGCTGTGATTGGAAACATCTCTCATGGCAAGCGTAATTTACGCGAATTCTGAAAGCCAGTTAGTGAAATCTGTGTGCGCGGTTGTAATTAAAGGACTTTGGGACAATAATTTGAAATTAAAGGTTGGTTCTGTTGTGACTTCATCCATAATTAATCAAGCGTTTTTAGTTCTTTCTTCATACGGGCTATCAATTTCTTGGACATTTTTCAAATGGGTCGAGTCGATTCCGCACTATAAACATTCTTTGCAATGTTCTTGGACCATGATTTGCATTCTCACGAAGCAAAGACATTTCAGGGCTGCTCAAAATTTGCTTGAAAGGGCTGCTTGTAAAGATTTTCTTTCGTCACCGCCTGTTTTGAAAGCTCTTATGAGTAACTATGACGATCGTGAAGTTAACGCACATGTTTTGAGTTGGCTGGTGATATTTTATTCCAATTCTAAGATGACTTCAGATGCCATTCAAGTGTTTGAGCACATGAGGGTTTGCGGGTATCTACCGCATTTGCATGCTTGTACTGTGCTTTTGAGCTCTTTGGTGAAGGAAAGATTGACTGATACTGTGTGGAAAACTTATAGGAAGATGCTTAAAATTGGGGTTTTTCCCAATATACATGTTTATAATGTCTTGATTCACGCTTGCTGTAAGTCCGGTGATGTGGAGAAAGCGGAGGAATTATTGAGTGAAATGGAGGTAAAAAACATATTTCCTGATCTTTTCACTTATAACACCTTAATCTCATTGTATTGTAAAAGGTCTATGCATTATGAGGCTTTGTCTGTTCAAGATAGGATGGAAAGGGGAGGTGTATCTCCTGATATTGTAACTTATAATTGTCTTATTTATAGTTATTGTAGAGAAGGTAGAATGAGAGAGGCTTTGAGCTTTTTTAAGGAAATCAAAGGTGCTATTCCCAACCAAGTGACGTATACTACTTTGATTGATGGGCTTTGCCGAGTCAATGATCTTGATGAAGCTCTACGATTGCGTGGTGTAATGGAGGCCAAAGAGTTGTACCCAGGGGTAGTTACTTATAATGCAATCCTACGGAAGTTATGTGAAGAGGGCCGGATACAGGATGGAAATAAATTGCTAAATGAAATGAGTGACAGAAGAATAGTGCCCGACAATATCACATGCAACACGTTGATTAATGCTTATTGCAAGATTGGAGATATGAGTTCTGCTTTGAAAGTTAAAAATAAGATGCTCAAGGCTGGACTACGCCCAGATCATTTTACTTATAATGCATTGATTCATGGATTTTGTAAAGCTCGAGAGCTTAACAGTGCTAAAGAGATGCTATTTTGTATGCTTGGTGCTGGAGTCTCACCGAATTATACCACATATGCATGGGTTGTGGATCTGTATTGCGATCAAAATGACGAAGAAGCAGTCTTTAGATTTCTTGAGGAGTTAGTTCAAAAGGTTATCTGTGTTGACATCACTGTTTATCGGGCAATTATACGAAGATTATGCAAGAAAGAAAAGGTTGATTGTGCAGCAAAGATATTTACTATCATGCAAAGAAGGGGGATAATAGGAGATGCAGTTGTCTACACCAGTTTGGCCTATTCATACTTGAGATCTGGTGATGTTCTTAGCGCATCAACTTTGTTAGATGAGATGTACAAGAAACATCTGATGATTACTCTTAAAATCTACAAAAGCATGAATGCTTCATATTCTGATAGCAGTACCTTGGATATTTTTTGGGATTATGTGGCCCAAAGGGGCTTGATATCGAAATCTATTAACTATCAAATCCAGCAATTGAAGCTATCGTTAAAAGGATAAGATGATTAAATCAAGAAATCATATTATTAAGCTCATCATGAGTCTAAATTACGGTCAAAAGATTTGTTTCTGTCTCCTTGTTTGATTTGCTTGCTACGGTTCTTCTTTGAAATGCTTTATAAAGTGCACTGCCCTTCTAGTCATGCTTGTGCTCTGGCGCTCTGCAACCTATGCGTAAAGCTCGGTTCATTTTGCGATACTGCTGGTGTGGAAGTGGAGCTTTTCTCGAACTGTTCTTGAGCATGATTGGTATTTCAAGCTGCTATTGATCTTGAGATGGTGAGCTGGTACTTTTAAGTTATTGTGTCGTCATTTGAAAATGCCTTTATCATTCCGTAACATATACCTGCATTGTATTAGATTTTGTATCATATCTATGATATTGATATTTGTCATTTTTATTCTTGGTGTATATGACCCTAAATAAAATGAATTTATAGTTTGCTATAAAATATAAATAACCAAATAGATCAGGGGATGAAGAAAATGAATGGATTCTGAGGTCAAAAGGGGCCGATATTTTTTTGGATGATCTCACTTATAGTGCCATTTGATCTAACGGTAAATGTTGCACCGAAACCGTAAGATTTCTGAGTGCCCTCTCAATCTTTCTGCATGAAGTTGGCGTAGATGTTTTCAATGCTGTCCCTATTCTATCGCCATTAAATAGTTCTACCCCATATATAGAACCAAATACACATGGCGACCAGTGAATAGGCCTCCACAACTATAAATTTAGGTCCCCGATGCTCTGAAATTCCCTTCATAAAGTATAGTTTATTGAAATTGATTTCTCGTGTTTTCATTACTCAGGAGTTTGATTAATAGAATATGGACAATTCCCACAGCCTTAGCTACAACGCCGGCCAGGCCAAGGGACAAGCACAGGTTAATTTAGCTTCACTGTTTTATGCACTCTTCTTTTCTTGATCATTCCTTTTCACTTAATTTAACGACACTTTTTTCAGAATTGGCTAAATTTTTATTCATGTGTTGATTTTTTTTCCTCCTTTCTTTTTGTGTTGTTTTTATTGTAGGAGAAGGGTAACCAGATGACGGATAAGGCCTCAAATGCTGCGCAATCTGCCAAAGAATCCATACAACAAGTAATCTGATAAATCAGAGATCACAAAAAAAATCACAACTTTAACTATATATATATATATATATATATATATATATATATATATATATTATTTTTAATATAGATGTGTACATTTATATTGGAGTGAGTCTCATGTGAAACCGTCTCACGGATCTTAATCAGTGAGACGGATCAATCCTACCGATATTCACAATAAAAAGTAATTCTCTTAGCATAAAAAATAATACTTTTTTATGGATGATCTAAATAAGATATCGGTCTCATAAATACAACCCGTGAGACAATCTCACACAAGTTTTTGTTGAAGTACATAAGAATATGAATTTTTTATTAGTATTTATTTTATAGTAATAATGAGGAAGGAAACACGTTATAAATGTAAACAGTCTCCCTTCTTATTTATGGAATTTTTCTTTTTTTAAAGAATCACTCTTAATGGTCTGAATTCACTTCCATTGGAATTTCCAAAATTTGTTTATTGGATGTGTTTTTCAGGCAGGCCAGCAGGCGCAGGCCAAGGCACAGGGTGCAGTCGATGCGGTGAAGAATGCAACTGGCATGAACAAATGAATTTAATCTTCCTTAAATTCTATTTATTTATTTATTTTGGTTTATTTGATTTTGGAGACTCGTGTTTGATTTTACTTTGGAATTAAGAACACATTTGTGTTCGTTTTTTATTATCTGAATAATCCTTTTGTCGTCAAGTAACTCTCCACTTTTTATTTACATGCTTTTTTGAGTTCATTAAAGTTATTAGTACTGATTATATCGAGATGGGATAAATTTTTATTAATGGAATGGTAAAATGTCACTACATCATTTATAAAAACGAATACATAATGAGTGCTAACTTCCAACAAGTATTAATAGTACTAACCCGAGTTATAATATTATTACTAATTTCTGGATGATGTGAAACCATTGTTGCTATCATTCGATGTGTAATAGATACATTTTTGGGTTAACATTGTAATACCAGTAAGATAAAATGCAATGGACAAGTATTTGCAACAAAATCAACTGAAAAAATATTGATAAAGAAAATCGAATTCATGACCATTGTTCAGATGCTCACATACTTTCACAAATTGGAACATTCTTTGAGGTCAAATTATATATTATTTTAAACCTTTGATAATGGTTATATTAAATTGTGTTATTTGATAATTGTTTTGTAACTAATCTTTTGACTTTTAAACTTGTTGAAGAAACTGAATAATGCATGTATTGTCAATCATACTACTTAAAATAGTTAAATAAATCAAGGAATAAAATATGGCAATAATAAAAGGCTTTGAGATGAGTGAATCAAACCAAATTCGGACATAGATGCTACTCAAATTTGAGATTAGCATGTGAATATTTGTGAAATTTCATGAAGTAATAATCAATCAATAAAACCACAAAATAAAATAAAAAACATGTTCAAACAAATGAAGCATTTTTACGCTCAGGTCGAATATTTTTCCCACAAAAAGTCGCCAAATCTTGATACAAGGATCAAATTGCGTTTCCAAGTGGTTAAAAACTGAACTGAAACTGCGTGTTCCAAATTATCGCAAGATGACTAGCAGAAGTACAACAACAAAACATACAAAGGAAGAAACAAGTCAATCAATACATCTTCAGAATATCTTATCAATGGCCAAGTGAGGCATTCAAGATTGATGTCCCATTCTTTATTTGTTAAGAATATAACAAGCCACTCTTAATTATTAATCTTTTTCGCGATTTTAAACCACTCTGTGTGGAATGATCCAGGAATATCGGTCCTTTCATATGTATGAGCACCAAAGTAATCTCTTTGAGCTTGGACCAAATTAGCAGGCAACCTCTCCCGCCTGTAACTGTCAAAATAAGCAAGACTAGCAGACATACCAGGGGTGCAGATGCCAGCATTGATCGCCAGGCAAACAACTCGTCTCCAAGCCGACTGTCGGTCGATCATCTCTTGAGCAAACTCGGGGTCCACTAAGAGGTTGGCAAGATCCGCGTTTCTGTCGTAGGCTTTCTTGATCCGGTCCAAGAAGATTGCCCGAATAATGCAACCTCCCTTCCAAATCCTAGCAAGTTCTCCCAACTTCAGATCCCATCCTTTCTCAATGCTCTTGGCTCGGATTAGATTCATCCCTTGAGCATAACTACAAATTTTAGATGCATATAGAGCTTGCCTAACGTCATGGATCAGTTTAGCCTTGTCAACTTCTTGATCAGTCAGAATGTCGCCAAAACCGCCAGTTTTGAACACTTTCGAAGCTTCAGTTCGTTCCTCTTTCAACCCACTCAAGAATCTTGAATCGAGAGATGCTTCAATGGTTGGAGCTGCAACCGACAATTCAGCAGCCTGCTGAACAGTCCATTTCCCAGTACCCTTCATTCCGGTTTTATCCAAAACTTTGTCAACCAAATAACCATCAGCCTTGTCGTCCTTAACTCCAAATATATCAGCGGTGATTTCGATCAAGAAACTTTGAAGCTCCCCTTTGTTCCATTCAGAAAATACATTGCGTAATTCCTCGTTCGACAATTTCCCGACGGATTTCAGTACATCATATGCCTCAGCAATCAGTTGCATGTCCCCATACTCAATTCCATTGTGAATCATCTTAACAAAGTTACCAGATCCGCCTTTTCCAATATACGTCACACAGGGTCCACTGTCAGGAACTTGAGCAGCAACTTTATTGATGATGTCCTCTATATATTTGTAGGCTTTGAAGGACCCTCCGGGCATCAGAGATGGCCCGTTTCGAGCACCCTCTTCACCACCAGAAACACCCATGCCAAGATACAAAAGGCCTAACTCAGCCATAGCCTTTTCCCTTCTCTCTGTATTTTCATACCACTCGTTTCCACCATCAATGATACAATCACCCTTCTCCATGTAAGTAGAAAGAGTTTTGATGGTTTGATCGACAGGAGATCCAGCTTTGACAAGAATGATAATCACACGTGGTTTTTGGATCGAATGAACAAATGATTCGGGATCATGGAAGCCAAATACCGGAAGATTTCCCTCAAGTTTTGCTCTTTCAACAGTCTCATCAACTTTAGATGTAGTCCGATTGTAAACAGAAATGGGAAATCCTTTTTCAGCAATGTTGAGGGCTAGATTTTGCCCCATGACAGCAAGACCAGCAAGACCGATTCTAGTCGGTTTTGGGGATTGACTGGCCATGCCTTTTCCTGACAGATTTTAAACATACAACTATTCAGACTTCTTCAATCTTGATCTGGAAAACAAATAAACCTACACAAAACTCGGAAAAAGAGTACTAGTAGCCATTGCATTTCTCAAATAGCAATCATAATCATTAGTGTGCTAGTAAGATTTACAGGGGCTGTTGATTTCTTTTTCTTAGAAAAAAGAGCTGAAGTGAGTCTGTTAAAATATCACGACTCTTCCTCAAAATACAACTAATGTTAACTTCAGATAAACATTGTCCGTATCATGTTAATTTCATGATTATTCATTTGAACCAAATCACACTAACACACAAACCAAACACCGTGTTCAATTTTCAATGCAGTTGGACTTCAAGATAGAATCATATAATATGAGGACTTCAACCTTGGTCCATCTCTCAAGACATATATAGAATGAAATGCAACATTATTCATAAAACTTGGCCTTTATTTATATTCCAGATAACTATAAAAATTGCCAATGCAAGAAGTTACCGAACTTTGAATTTCATTCAGTCATATCTTCTCAAAGTATGAACTTTCTATCAAAGACAAACTAATGCTCAGCCATTCTGATTTGTACATTAAATCATGATATCACGAGCAAAGCCAGAAGACGCCTGTTAGTCAGCTAAGTTACCCCTTCGAAAAGTTTTGCTTCCACTCTTCAAGCCAGAGCTGACCCAAGAATTTTGGGTAGGGGGCTGCGAAATCTAGACTGTGGGGGCAACTGATCTGAATTTGGAGATCAGACTTGAATTGAAAAATCAGGCATAAAATTTAAATATTTTCTTGGATGAGAGGTGTTGACGGCCCCTCGCCCCCTGCTCACGACATAATGAATGAAACAGTATGACATCCAACCAAACAGTCCACAAAAGTCTCAAACTGTAATCTTTCACTTGACTATATACCTCAAACAGCAAATAAATTCAGCAAGATCGTAGCTTTATGGATAAAATATATCAAAGATTACATCACCAGCAAGTAAATGGAAAACGATAGCAGAGAGAACAAGAAATAAAATCCGCTCGTCGACTCCCAGAGAAAAGAAATGCAAATGTATAATCAACAAAGCCATAAAAACAAGAAAACAAAAACAGCCAACATGAGCAACTTACTTTACTATTCATTGCATAAATATAAATCGGAAAATAATAAGAAACCGAACCTTCAATCGGTGGCTTGGTAAATCGGCTTTACTAAGAAATCAACGGGAGCCCAATCGAGCAAAGATCTGTAAATATGCAGTGATTAAACAATGGATCAATTTCAGTAATATAAGGAAGAAAAAACCAGGAAAATATGATTTAAAAAAAAAAAGAAAAGAGAATGACAAACACGCGGAGTACCGTAAAATTGGAAACCTTGTCGTCCTCCAAACTCTGTCAAATTTGGCCCAACTCTTCCCACTGATATTTGTTCCAGGTCTAGGGGTTGTTGGCTGTGGTTGGTATATTTGGTTTCATTTCTTTAATAATAATTATTATTATTGAGAAATACTATTTATTTTGGTCAACACAATGTGAAAAGAAAGGATGCTCAACCATCCTCAAGAACATAACTATTGAATTTTTCAACAAGAATAATCAGATTCCGCTAGCTTTTTATTCTCTTGTAGCAGTTCAAAATTGAATACAATATAATTTCTTAAATCATTTCCACGAAATTAATAATATATTTAGATTTTATTATTCTTACCGAATGTCATATGTTATGGGATTTTGATGAAAGATTTTAGCATTTGTATGAAATGATTAAAACGTGTTGCAGAAGAGCCCTTTAATTAAGATTATATAAATAAATAATATTATGATTTTTAAAATATTTGAGTATGATTTTTAATAGCGTAAAAATAAAGAGAAAACTAAAATATTAAAATTTGTTGAAATAATATATTTGAATATTAAAAAGTAATAGTTGAATATTTGAATGTTGAAAATAAGAGTTGTAAAGTTAGAAATTTGTGTGTGATGATGTAGGTAATGATGTATTTTATTTTTGGATTATGTGTAATGAAACTCTATAAATAGATATCTCATTTGTGAAGAAAATCACAATTGAGTAGAGAGAAAAATATTATAAAGTGTGTAGTTTGGTAAATTTTGAGAGTTTGAGATTTTTACTATTTACCATAAATTTTTACTTTTTCACAACACGTTATCAGCACGAAGCTCTAAAAGTTCTACATACTTTTCCAAGCTCCAAACAGAAGAAAAAGGTAACAAAAGTAATTATATTTATTTTAATGTTATTTATTTATTGTGTATTTTATTTAATATACAATATAATGTTATTATGAGAAATAATAAAAATAAATTTTTCATAAACTTGTTATAAATCCTGGGAGGATGTTAAGACGACATCCCATACTCCCGGTAAGGGATTCGACAAGTATAAAAGCCTATAAGTTTTTTTAAACAAAATAAATTATGACACTCATTATAATATTATGATATGATATACATAATTATTTAAACATATCTAATATTATATATACCATATTATTATCATAAAATTATACAAATACATACCTTTATTTTTTTGTACACCAACGGTCATAAATGGTAAAAAACGGCTAGTTTTTGCCCTATAAATATGATCTCACAAACACATTCAATCACTCCAACTTTCTCTTCTTCTCTAAAAATTATTCATCATCAAATTTTTCGAAGAAAAAAGAAGATGGCTTTCTCAAAGATATTTTTAATTATTTTGGTTATCATACTCACGAGTTGTATTTATCGAAGAATATCCTCCTCGTGCGTTTTCTTTATTTTTACAAATACTTGTACTTGTTGTTTATCCGTTACTTTGTATTGCAATATTTATTAACTAATAAAATGCATCGTGATTTTTTTTAGTACCACCATGTCAAATTTAACAAAGCTCGAATTTATTGCGCTCGACATCACGGGAAAGAATTATATGACATGGACTCTAGATGTAGAAATGCATCTTAAGTCATTGGGTCTAAGCGAGACCATTAAAGAAAATGGCATATGCACGTCACAAGAAAAGGCAAGAGCCATGATATTTTTGCGTCGACATCTCGACGATAGATTGAAATGTGAATATCTGACTGAAAAAAATCCCATGGCTTTGTGGAAGGGATTAAAAGAAAGATTTGAACATATAAGAGAAGTTATACTTCCGACCGCCCGGGATGAATGAAATACACTGAGATTCCAAGATTTTAAAAAAATCAGTGATTACAATTCGGCGATGTATAGAATAATCTCGCAATTAAAATTTTGTGGACATGAGGTCACAGAATCTGAGATGCTTGAAAAAACATTTTCCACGTTTCATGCATCAAATATTACTCTACAGCAACAATATAGAGTACGTGGATTTGCGAGATATTCTGAGCTCATCGCCTGTCTTCTTGTGGCGGAAAAGAACAATGAGCTATTAATGAGAAATCATCAGTCCCGACCCACTGGATCAACAGCATTTCCCGAAGTAAATGCTGTAAGTAAAAATGAATTTAAACTTGGAAACCAAAATCAATTTCAAAGACAAGGTTTTGGTCGAGGTCGTGGACGTGGACGTGGAATTGGTCGTGGTCGTGGACGCGGCCGTGGTTTTGAAAATAATAGAGATAGTTATTTTTATAACTCATCTCAAAAGAGCGTCCCAAACCATCCACTGAAAAGGCATAATGAGAATACAAGTGTTAATGAGAATCACTCAAAAAGATATGAAGTTCTTATTATAGATGTGGTACTCTAGGACATTGGTCCAAAGTTTGTCGAGCCCCTGAGCACCTTTGTAAACTTTATAAAGAATCATTAAAGGGGAAAGAAAAGAAGACCAACTTCACTGAACGCAGTGACCGTTTGAGTGATTCAACTCATTTTGATGCTGGTGATTTTATGAATGATTTCTCTGGAAATGATCAACATGTTGGTGGGATAGAAATGAACAATTTTGATGCTACAGATTTTCTCAATGATTTATCTGAAAATGAACAATTTAATGGTAGAATATAAATGTACAATAATTTATTTTTCATGTATTCATGTAATAATGTTTTATTGTACAATTATGATATGTGTTATATTTACATATGTATTTTCAGTAATTTTATTTCATTGCATATTTTTTTGAAGTTCAAATATGGAAAATGCTATGAGCAAAGCTGAAGTTTGCATACCCGATAGTGGTACAACGCACACTATCCTCCGAGATAAAAGATATTTCTTGGAACTAAAACCAACAAAAACAACGGTGAATACAATATCAGGTCCTGTAGACTTGATTAAAGGATGTGGTAAAGCACAATTTTTGTTACCTAATGGTACAAAATTTTTGATCAATGATGCTTTATATTCACCACAATCGAAAAGAAATTTGTTGAGTTTTAATGATATATATTCCCATGGGTATGATACTCAAACAATGAATGAAGGGAATGAGAAATATATGTGCCTTATCACATATAAATCAGGAAAGAAATATGTGATTGAAAAACTACCAATGCTCCCTACTGGATTGCATTATACACATATAAGTCTCATTGAATCAAACACGGTAGTTGATAATTCTTCGATATTAACCAATTGGCATGATCGATTGGGACATCCTAGTTCAACAATGATGCGAAGAATTATAGAAAATACACATGGTCATCCACTGAAAGACCAGAAGATCTTTCAGAATAATAAGTTTCAATGTAAAGCATGTTCTCTTGGAAAACTTATTATAAGACCATCACCGGCCAAAATCCAAACTGAATCGCCAATGTTTCTTGAACGTATTCAGGGTGATATTTGTGGATCAATCCATCCACCATGTGGACCATTCAGATACTTTATGGTATTGATTGATGCCTCCAGCAGATGGTCACATGTATGTTTATTGTCAACTCGAAATGTTGCATTTGCAAGATTACTTGCTCAAATAATAAAATTGAGGAATCAGTTTCCCGATTATACAATCAAGAAAATTAGACTTGATAATGCTGGTGAATTTACTTCCCAGACTTTCAATGATTATTGTATGTCTATGGGAATTATTGTTGAGCATCCTGTTGCTCAAATACATACACAGAATGGATTGGCTGAATCATTGACTAAACGTCTGCAAATGATTGCTAGACCAATGATTATGAAAACAAAGCTCCCTATTTCTATATGGGGACATGCAATTTTACATGCTGCTTCATTAATTCGCATCAAACCAAGTGCATATCATAAATACTCCCCATTACAGCTTGCATTTGGTAAAGAACCAGACATTTCTCATCTGAGAATTTTTGGATGTATGGTGTATGTGCCTATTGCACCACCACAACGAAAGAAAATGGGACCTCAAAGAAAGGTTGGAATTTATATCGATTATGATAGTCCATCAATCATTCGATATCTTGAACATTAGACAGACGACGTGTTCACAGCACGTTTTGCTGATTGTCATTTTAATGAGGAAATCTTCCCAATGTTAGGGGGAGAACATAAACATACCGAAAAAGAAATTACATGGTATGTATCATCATTGTTACATCTGGATCCAAGAACAAAACAATGTGAAAAAGATGTACAACAAATTGTACACTTGCAAAGAATAGCAAATCAAATACCAGATGCATTTGCAGACACAAAAGGGTAACTAAATCATATATACATGCTGCAAATGCCCCTGCTCGAATTGAAATTCCAAAGAAACAAATGGAAGATACTCATGATGTCATTAAACGCCTGAAGCGTGGAAGGTCAGTCGGTTCCAAGGATAAAAATCCTCGAAAATGAACATATATAATATTGGGATGTGCAATCTACGAAATTTGTGAAGAGTTGTTCGTGTCAACATGAGGGGGAGTTTACGTGACTGCACTCTTTTTCCCTTACTATGGTTTTTATCCCAATGGGTTTTTCCTAGTAAGGTTTTTAACGAGGCAGTACAAAACACGTAATGAAGACATCATCGTATCATGATCATCATCACAAGGGGGAGTGTTGAAATAATATATTTGAATATTGAAAAAGTAATAGTTGAATATTTGAATGTTGAAAATAAGAGTTGTAAAGTTAGAAATTTGTGTGTGATGATGTAGGTAATGATGTATTTTATTTTTGGATTATGTTTAATGAAACTCTATAAATAGATCTCTCATTTGTGAAGAAAATCACAATTGAGTAGAGAGAAAAATATTATAAAATGTGTAGTTTGGTAAATTTTGAGAGTTTGAGATTTTTACTTTTTACCATAAATTTTTACTTTTTCACAACAAAATTGTATATTTTTCTCTTTTCAGATGTTGAATTTTACTTTTGGTTTGTTAACTTGTTATTTTGGAATTTTTAGTCTTTTCTCTTACTTCACATTGATGTGATACATATGTGGCAACCATGTAGCTTACATGATATCGATATTGGTTGGATTAAGCGTGCATGAGTGAGAATAATACATAGATGAGTGATCTCATGATGCATCAAGCAGCTGACATTGCGCCGTTTGATCTAGTTGATTAAGTGGACCGTAAAAAAGTAACACCAAATTTTAAAAGGTAATAATGTCTTCGCTGGCCGATAGTAAGAAAATGGTAAGACTGATCTCTAAGAGATATGAGACAGCACAAGCAGATAGCCACGTATCTCACCGGACTCATGGCCTAACGGCCCGACCCATTAACACCCGAGTATATGCACTCTGCGCTGCCATAAGTATAAATAAATAAAGTTGCGTCTTGACTAACAACTATTACTTTTGTCCTAGTAGTAAGGGCTTATTCATAATATATATAATGTCACATCCATCATTACTTCCGATGAAAAAAATAAATTTGTCAAAAAAATGAAAAGATGTATGACTAATACTGAAATTAGACTACATAAAAAACTAAAATCGGCAAAAACAAACATATGTGACAAAAATTACAATTTTTATTTTATAAAATGGTAATATGTTTGATTTGACTGATTAAATTTGTTATAAGATGATAAATTATATTTTTATATTTTTCAATAATTAATAAAAATAAATAAATAAATATGTGAAAAATAACATTATAATTTTACATTTAATTATCTTATTGATATAAGATAAATAATAACTGAATTTATTGATACTAAATAAATAATCAATTCATAAAATATAATATTTAATAATCCAGTCCATCCAACCCACCAAACATAACCTTAAAAATATCAAATATGATGATTAAAAAGTTAAAACTAATATTGTCAATAAAAAAATATTTTAATTTTTGTAATAATTTTTCTTAAAAAATATAAAATACAAATACTTTTTCGAAAGTCCAAACTCGAACTTTGTATTCTCCCGCGAAATATCTGGAGTTTTCAGGGTCTATTTGTAAATAACAGAATGCGGCAAATTAACGTGCTACGCGCGTGGCCTGCTCAAGTGACCGAGCGATCAAATGTCAGGCCTTTAGGAGCTTTTTTCGAAATTCATGGTTCGTTGTTCCCCAATTGCGCCTAATTGAAGGAGTACGGAGAGCAATTCGAGTTTGATGAGTAAAATTGGAACGAAATCCTGATGATTCTGGCTTATTTTAATGCTAAAACTGGTTGGAACTGCTGTTAAAAAGGTTTGTGTGGGCTTCAGTCATGCATTTGATTTTTTGGTGTTTATTTGTTCTTCTGGTCGTTCAATCTAAGCAAGCATGATTCTTGCCTCTAAATCTTTATTGCCTTTTCTTCTTTTTCACAATATCGGTTCTGTTTTATGTATGCGTGTGTGTGAACCCACCATAGTTTGTGTAAAACTTGATATATTTTAATGTCAAAAAAGGTAAAAAAAATAATAATAATATTGATGGCTAGAGGGCACGATTTGTCTCGAGAGGCAAGATTACATTGAGTCCGAAATTATTTCTTTTTTTATTTGGGAGACAATGGCGAAGCAAAGTCAATGAGTGGCCAGATTGTACTTAGTCACAGAGCTTTCGATTTTTTTTGTTGGAAATTTCGAATGTAATTGGATTTAAATTGGCTGCATGCTATAGGCCTTGATGGATATCCATTATCCACACTTTCGCCACATGAGGTCTTGCTTATTTAGTACCTTTTTTCACGAAGGAAAATAGTTCATCACCTTGTATAATTCAAATTTTTTGGCACCATGTCTATGATAATATCACGAGATTTTATTAAATTACTAATCTTATCCAACACTCATTACAGCGAGGCCCCCGTTGAGCCAAAGATGTTAAGGAAATACGTGAATCACGGCCACCTTGGTGTAGTTGAATACATGTAGAATTATTTTAAGGTAAATCGTTGCAAGGATCATCATGAAGCTCTTTGATCAGGCTAGAATATGGACTACTAAGCTGCATATTAGTAATCATTTGGCGAAGCTCTGAGGTTTCTTCCTTCAGCTGAATGTTTTCTTGAACCACTCGATCGTGATCATCGGAAGCATGGTTCAGTTTATCAATGAGTTGGTGATTCTCATTACGAAGCCAAACAACTTGTGACCAAAGCTCGTCCAAGTGCCTTTGTTTCCGCATACGTGATCTACGTGCAGATTCTCGGTTTGATATCATTCTTCTCTGTTTCCTCTCATTTATGATGCTAAATTGTTGCTCCTCTGCTTCATCAGAAGTCGAATTATTGCTGCTTAAACATGTAGATTGAGGATTGAGTTCTCGAACTTGTGGGTTTACGTTGAGTTGATGTAAAGGGTTGGGATATGGGTGAAAAAGGTGTGCTGGTACCATATTGTTATCATCGATCATGTAGAGATAGGGTTGGAAACAAGTCGAGTTTGGAGGAAAAAGATATTCGAGCTCGGAGAATTCGCACTGTTGCATCTCTTTAATGCTTTTGATTGGTAAATGCTTTGAAAACGGGAGTGTGGGAGATTTCAAGGGGAATAAGAGTTGATGGTTGAAGGCAAAGAGAGACTTGTGGGAACGGTGAATTTATAGGATGGAAAAGGGGGCTGTAGGCCACAATATTCAATCAATTTTGAGTACAGTAGGGTTCTTGATTTTAGATCGCTGGAACATGATGGCGATCACGTGGATAATAATAACATTGTGGCCAAACAATTAGTTGAATGGTGGGTTAATTAGTTAGATTTCAAAAAAATTGGGTCTATTGTGCTTGTGTGTAGATGTAGAAGAAATTGTTCTTAAATTGCATTTCAAGTATGCAATCATGCAAAATGACGCACAGGTCTTTGCATTACGTCCTCCATGTATACATGACTGTCATGGATTTTATGATGGATGGAACCAGTAGATTTCTTTATGGGGCAAAAAACAGTTCGATGCATAACACCATAAAATGAAAAAAATTAATGAAGTGCGATAAATTATTTATGTATGCACAAGTTTTAGTTGAGGTGCAAAATGATGCACATGTCTTTGCATTATGTCCTCCATATATACATGATTGTCATGGATTTTATGATGGATGGAACCAGTAGATTTCTTTATGGGGCAAAAAACATTTCGATGCATAACACCATAAAATGAAAAAAAAAAAACTAATCGAGTGCAAGGTAAATTTCTTGATAAATTAATTATGTACGCACAAGTTTTAGTTGAGGTGATGACTGCTTTACGCACTCCAGTTGGTTTTATCCCTGGATGTTACGCAGCCACTCCACATAAATTATTATGAAATAAAAGCTTTGTGGTGGATAATCTTATATATATATATATATATATATATATATATATATATATATATATATATTAAATGCTTACATCAGACAAAACAAAATTTAATTATTGGGGTGTAATAATTGAATTGTGGAATTGGGGTGGAGGGATGGATGGAGAAGTCAATCTAATAGTGAGCTGATACAAGGTTGTGCTACAGTAAAATGTTTATTACTATATCATCTATATTAGAGATAGATATTGTGAAATAGGAGGAAACCAAATAAGGGGTTGGGATGGGATTATTTTTCACCCTACCCGTGCAGGTACTGCCTGCAGAGGTACATCCAAGGGCCAGAATTTTTTCTGGCCCAATTTTTTATTTTTTTTTATAATTTTTTTTTCCCCATGATATGAATCTCAACCCTTGATCCTGGGTGTGGGGGGTGTGGGCACTGCCCCCACACCCAGGATCGAACCTTCCGTTGGGATGACAATTCCTTTTCCAAAAGTGGAAAAATTGTATACACGAATTGGTGACCCTAGAAACCTCTTTTATGAAATTATATAATGAGAAAACAAGCATTATAAACTCTTTTATTTTGGTCATCTTTTGTTGCTGGGACTCGAAATCCTGCATGTTAAACTGCTACATTATGGTATAATGAGAGACCTTACTTAAACATCAGATATAGAATGAATATATCGAGTTATTAATCAGTTTGTACGTGCCATTATTCGAAACAATGATGTTAGCATTTCACTGATGATTTGTATACTATAAAGCACTAACTGTTTGTTCCTGTATGTTTAGAATTCATAAATGTGAACTCGTTCCCGATGAAGCTATAACAATTGGAGCAAAGATACTCTAGCTATTCCCGATTAATCTTTTACAAAGGAATCATTATTGAATGAGTTATGCCCCAACGTGTGCACTTTAACTCCAATTTATGGAGTAGTCAATGGATGTAGTGCTCATCAAAAGCTGGCCACTTTAGTGTATAGCTTTTGTAAAGATCATAATTTTTAAAACCATACAAACTTGCATTTCTTGTACGCAGCTTGAAAAATCTTGTACTATTGTTGGTGGGGATTTGAATGGGGTCGGATCCAAAATAATTGGAAAAAATATATTCAAATTTCTTCTGTGAATTTTAGATCTCCAGTTTAAATTTATTACATTAAGATGTCTCTCAGCGACTGGTTTCCTTTCTTGGATTTGAAGGCGATCGACTATGTGGAATTGTACTTCGAAATGTAAGGAAATAGAAGTTTGTATGCATCAAGAAAAAGAGCTCTAACGGAGGGTAAGTGCTTTCTCTTGCTTATTGGTTCAAGTTGGGTACTAGCTTTAATGTTCAACCATATAATTAGACATACATTGACTCTTATTTCTTTTCTTGTCTGATTTTTTTTTTTTTTTTTTGCGTTACTTTGGGATCTACATTTACTTTTATTGATACAATTGTTTACTATAACTGAGACCGGGCTTAGCCCAGTTGGTTGGTCTCACCCTCCCCCTCCCCCTAGGTTCGAGTCCTCTTTGAAATTTTTAAAAAAATTATTTACTATAACTATAAAATGCTATATCCTGCCTATCTTATCTAACCAACTAAACAAGTGTAATTTCTGCTCGTAACCTTGATATTCGATCTGCAGTGCTCTAAGTCATGCAAGGAGTGAACATCCAATCAAGTTGAGGATGTTAAACTGAACGTACAACGGGGGATCGAAGGAGAGGTATATACTATACTTGCCGATTTTGTGCATAAAAACCTTAGAATTGTATACCATGAGAATATTCTTTGTTAAATCTTTGTGTCACCCTTTAATCAAATTTTATAATTATTCCTCGATCGTAGGAATTGTGGCTAAATATCGATAGATTTCCGTGTGTCTAATAGTTCTTTGTTGAAGGTTTTCTTTTGACCAAAGTGATGAATCTAGTTTCTTGATAGACTTTAAAGGTGTAGGCTTTAACAGCATGCTGTCATTTCAATTGCTTTTGCTTCTTGTTTTTAGTTGTGAAGGAAGCATAAATATCAAATATATGCACAATTATTGAAGCTGATCTTCATATTCTTTGACTGACCTTTTAGAAGGCATTGTTTAAATGACTACATGTAGCGTAAATTATATGAAATAGTGTAGGGACAATACAATGCATGCAATAAATACATCATGATATAACTATCAAATATACTAGTTGTGTGTGTATATATATATATATATATATATATATCATTTATTTAATTTTAAAGTAATTGGACGGAATTAACTCTTCCTAATAACTTAAATAATATTATATGTTGATGAAAATATCTTTACATTATAAGAATTATTATAATTTTATAATAGTATATCTTTTTATGTAAAAACTTAATGAGACAGTCTCACGTGTCGTATTTTGTTAAACGAATATTTTATTTGGATCATCTATGAAAAAGTATTACTTTTTATGCCAAGATTATTACTTTTTATTGTGAATATTGATAAGGTTGACTCGTCTCACAGATAAATTTCGTGAGAGCGTTTCACAAGAGATCTACTCATCTTTTTATATACATGATAAACTTCAGTAATACCTCCAAATTTCTCTTAATATAGTATATCGATATGATTTTTATTTTTTATTACTTTTATGTAGATGTATATCAATAAATTTAAGTCGTAAAAAATGTGATGAAGTTAAATATCGACCACTCTATTACATGATAAGATTAATCAATAGTAAATAGAATCATGAATTTCAACAAAATTAAATGGATGTAAGTTTCACCATAGTAATAATATATATTTTTCGAGCATGAGAAAATAAATTTATTATGATTAAATCTAGAATCGAATTTTCGTGATAACCGTGCCGAACCGACCATATCCAGCACACACATTTTCGAAAAAGAGGCTTTTGCAGACACACATGTTGGCATATATAATATTATCAAGATCTTTTCTTTTTTTCTTTTTTCTTTTTTTGAAAAAAAGAATTTCACTAAACTTTCTTGAACATACTTTTTCTGCCTCGCGTTGAATGTGGCTTTATTTATTCATTTATTTATCAACAAAAAGGAATTAAATTACCTTCTTTTATGTACGGATGACAACATTTTCATTAACAATATGTTTGATAAAATAAAATGTCATTTATACCCCATAAGAAATACTCTAAAATTTTCAAATAGAATCATACGTTTTTCGATCTACTTTTAGATGGGCAGACCAATTTTTTTTAATTAAATTTTTTTTATCCCGATTTTCAGATGGGATATATGAAATTTTAAGATTTCATATTTAAATTTTATTATTTTGTCTTATTTCCTTGCAAAGCCCTGACATGATTTGGAATATGCAAAAGAAAAAAAATGGGAGAGAGGAAAACGAAATTAAAGGAAATGTGATTGGACAAAAACCGTGCGTGTAAGAAGTGACCAATAAAATTACTTATATCACCCACTCAAGGCACATACTCCCGTCAGCATATCTTTTTTTGTTTAAAAAAAAAAACAATTCATTCTCGCACCTCATCATTTTATGCCCTTCATAAAATACATGTTTAGAAATGTACTAAATTGAGGAAATATCATTAAACAATTATTTAATTCTTTTAAAAAAATTATATGTTTTTTAATGTTTGAATAGATTAGAGCGTTTTTTTTCCTCTTTTTTCTCGACTTTTCACGTATAAGTTGGAAAAAGAGTTAATATTGTTTCCCACTCGAGATATTTATATATATATATATATATATCTGTGTGTGTGTGTGTGTGGATTGGAAGGATCGAAGTTTTTGGATTGTTAATCATGAGAAGGAGCATGCATAAATAGGGACAGGACCCTAAACCAACGGTGAGGGTATTGGATTTAACCTTTGCACTTCCCCTTTTCAAGCTTCACACAAAGCATTATTTTTTCTTGAATCAGGCGCTAGCTAGCTGTAAGGGACCTAACTCACATCACTAACATCCCCGCGCGCACGGCTAGGGTATCCCGCCCGTCCTATATTTTCAGGTCTGTCGGCGCACGATAGATCGAGCCAGATACATGACGACAATGAAGATTGTGTATTATATAACAGAGCTTTCAAGAAAATATGTTTCGAATCGATCTGGCTTGATTAATATCAGTTGTTTGCTTTAAACATGTATCACATGCATGCACCCCACTCAAGTAACCGGCTAGCTGCAGCCCACAATTTTTTTCCCTTACCCTAAGACATGATTTATAAATTTCCTCACGCACCAATTAATTTCTTTTGTTTGAGAACTCGTAAGTTAAATATAATAGCTTATTTTCCCCTGGATTACAAATTACAATATATTTTTTTTAATTGGGTCAAGAGGGATTGGTTAAGACTTGGATAAGTTTAATTCACTACTGGGCAAATGACACTTTCAATCATTCATCTCCTGACTTTTTGCTTCCACTTGAAATTAATGCAAAATATCCAACTAGCTAGGAACACAAGGAAAATAATATTAATAAAATAAACCCAATAACATTATAACGATATAAATTTAATAATAATCATCATCATCATCATCATTGTCATTTAGTTTATGAATTATTAATTAGGAAAAACTGCAAAGTTTATTTTATATATATTTGTCTTTGTTAAATTTCATCTTGGTCCGTTGTCTTTTGTATTGAAAATTTTAGTTTTTTCCGACGTTGATATGACACTTTCTTGACTCCTACATGATACTGATATATACAGTGCCATGAAAATCAATATAAGTATGTAATTTCTCCTCGGCCATGAAACTAAAAGGCATCCGAATTAAATTTAAAAAGATCTTTAAAAAGTTTAATTAATTTTTACGCTATAATTTTTTATTTTTTATTCGTCATGCATTCAAATCGCCCATTCTCATTATATTGAACTACCATTATTTTGAATTATCACCAATGTGCTTACATTAATCTTTTTATAAATTAAATGAAATTGTTGACCCACTAAGAAGGTGGATATAAAAGGTGTTTGGTTAGTCGAAGGAAATTGCCGATGCTTTTTCTACACTAAAATTGATGTTAACAAAACATTTTGGTGACATGATGTTTTTTTACTTTTGTTGTTTCCATTTTTATTGCAAAGTGTCATCATTCGATAATCAGTACTCGTCGGATACTGGTGATTTAGGTTACGTGTCATCGACTTATGGGATATATATATATATATTTATTTATTTATTTTCTTTAATTTGGTAAGCTAGATAAGTAAAAATTTGATGGTAAATACTTTTGTTTTTCTTGAATTTATTTCCTTGAAAATAGATTGATGTGATGAAATTAACTCCCTGCAGACAGCGAATGGTGGTGGTGAGCGTACCTAGTTTGTTGGTTGGTTCAGAGGTGGATGGAAATATATTCGAAAAATATGTATCCTGTTTTTTTTTTGAATTTGAGTTATATATATATATATATATATATATATATATATATATATATATATATATATATATATATATATATATATATATATATATATATTAATCATAAAAAATTTTGTTAGACGGTCTCACAAATCAATTCCGTGAAACAATATCTTATTTATTCATTCATGAAAAAATATTATTTTTATGTCAAAATTATTATTTATTATTGTAAATATGAACAAGACGAATAAATATCTGTGAGACCATCTCACAAGTTATATATACGATTTTGCTATGTTGTACACTTAATACACACATTTATATGAACATGGATAAAGTGAGACTGACTTATTGGTAATGAAACATATAAAATTTAAAAAATTGACTTTTTCTTTTCAATTTAAGATAAACATATCAAAGTTAACTTTTACTTAAAAAAAATTATTATACGGTCGTCCTATATACACATATCATCTACTATATCCTTTTCTCAAGTGGCCAAGTTGTCTAAACATGCAAAAATATTGTATTCTTTTGCGAGATCGCTGTTGATAAAAAAAAAAAAATTTAAATGACGGAAGTTGTGGGATCTGAGTGTTCTGGAGAACATGATGACCAAAATAGAAAGATGTGAATGAAGCCAAAATCACAGGAGGTGAAATTTAAGATGGATATGCACCCTCTTGCGTGAACATAGTAAATCTTGTAGTGCATTGTTTGTTTTTTTAGATCAAATCTAGATATCAAAACTTCTTAATCATTTATATTTTCAAGAATAATTAGAGCATTATAAAATTAAGTATTTTTCATAAGAACTAGCTAATAGGAAAGGAAAAGTATCGGGATTTATAATTAATAATCAAAAGAGCTCGGGATGTTAGAGGTCTGCGATTAATGTTTGAAAGTACTTACAAATTGATTTACCAAGACATTTTGGTTGTATATGTTATGCTCTACACCTATTTTATGTCACCTTCATGTTCATCATGAATTTATAATAATTTCGCCCACTATTAATTTGGAAAAAGTCAAAATGGATATATGTTTTCTTTACCATAATGATTGAAGCAATAAAAAATAATACGAGGAAAAAAATATAATTTTATGTTAGAAAAAGAATTTTGTACTCTTAAAAAAAAAACCCCCAAAAAAAGAAAAAAAAAGAAAAAGAATTGTGTACAAAGCAAAACAGGCACATCCCATTTTCACTTCATATTAGTTGGTGAGGAGATAAAGGTCACGTTTTTTTGCGCGATAACAACTAATATACATGAAAACTTGCTAAGTGATTCTCTAAAATAAATTTACCTATCCAACAAAAACACATCCAATTATTATTTTTATATGCCTCACTGTGATTAAAAAATAACTAATAATAATAAATAGGCAAGGGATTTCATATCCATAGATTTAGAAATTAATCAAACTTCTTGTGAAGATTTGTTTAAATATTTTGAAATTCTTTCTTTCCAAAGCCCTCTTCCCAAATGCAACCTGAGATTCCTACAAATTCAGAATTGTGCAACTACTTTTGACAACACAAACTTGACAGAACAATTTAAATATAGAATGTCTAACTTAATATAATAGTGAAATAAATATATACAGTTCATTCCAAGTTCCAACCAGCTGAATCTTACATTAACACAATGTGCTGGTACACGAGTAAACTACATACAAAGTTGATGGTTTTGCAAAGACTTGGTAGGAAAGAACCAACAAAAAACAACCAAATTAACACACAACTTAAAACAATACTACATCTAAGAAAAATCTTATTTACATTCACCAGCCCTCTAATTTCCGGCCCACAATCTTAAAACACATCCAGAGGCGAGAGGAATACCTATGGACTTATTGGTTTCCAATGGTGGTCACAAAAGGAACTAACCTTCTATAGTCTCTCCGTCTCCCGAGCGCACAGTTGTCTAGAATCCTGCCCAGCATCGCATGTGTATTCTGCAGCGCCAACTCTTTTGGAGATATACCGGATTCAGCAGCATTAGCTTGCCCCTGTGGTGTCAAGCCTGCCCCAAATCCCAGAGCAGTTGAAAACTGCAAAGGCCCACTTCGAGCTTTAAATGAGGTTTGAGGCACAAGTATCTTCTCATCCATCGCACCAAATCCATTCTCAAAAGAACCCGGATCTTGCGGATGGGACCCGGGCAAAGAGCTGCAGCTCTGTAAGAGTGCTTCTAGCACGCTTAGTGCCTCCCAGCATAAGGTACTCTCCACAAGTTGGGAAACAATCGCATACATTTGAGGACTCTGAGCTGCATCCACAGGAGTGTGCTGAAGTAAGGCCTTCAGCATAAGAAGTACGACACGCTGATATTCAACTGGCCCTTTCTCCAGAAGCCGCAGCAGGTGACCAAAAGCCAGAGCAGAGTGCTTGGGGAACCACCCGTTGCACAGCAATGGCGAGACGCAAGCCAGAAGATTCTCTATCCCTCTGATCTCGCCAGAGGCGTAAGCCATAAAGACAGTTGCTAACTCATCCATTGATTTTGCATGACACCATATCGCAATATTAGTTGCAACAGAACAAGCCTTTTGGTATTGCTGTTGCAGAGGCGAAGCAGGTCCTACCACTGCATCCTGGCTGAGTTGTAAGCAAAGCCATGGAAGCAAGCCTGTGATGTGCATCAAGAGGCGTGTTTCTGCATCACCAAAAATCGAATCGCAAGAGGGGACAGTGATTTGAGAGAGAACCTTAATGGAAACAACATGACTAACTGGGGACGTCAGTCCTTTAAGCACAAGTGGTTGTACTCCTTCAAATGCTGGCACTTTTCCACTTGATGGAGATGTTTCAGAGGTATTTCTAGACATAGTGTGCTGAAATTCAGAACTATCTGATGCATTTGTGTCAAACTCATCATGGGGCACACTGGAAAGCAGCACATTTTCTGTTGTAGTGTCCCGGAAAGATAGGCGGTCAATTGCTCGTGAGAAAAGTTCAAGCACCTGGCAGTACACGTGAATAAAGTCTGTGTGCATCATGGCAACACATCCCCAGAAAAGCTGGGGATAGAGTATGACCTTTTCAGGTTCCATATTTTCCACCATAACCTGCAAAGTCAATAAAATTTCCATTATAAAACCCAAAACTGATGGCACTGGATTGCCCAGGCACCTATGAAGGCAGCGAAGAAGAGATACACAAGCATCATTTGTGACACGCGGTCTGAGGGCACGATAAATTTGGTGTGATCGGCAAGCAAGGTGTCTCGAAGTACATTCCATTGCCCATTTTAGTGCCTCTGCCCCCCAAGTTTCTCTAAGATCTCCTTGGAAAAAAATTGCGTCAACCATGCTTTGCACAAGAGCAGACAAAAGTGCTGCACTTGGAAGCTCTATCCTGACAACTGTGGGGTCTTCGTTTTCCCACATCATGCTACCTCTCTTTGATTGGACATATTTAATTAGGCTCACAACTTGCTGCCTGTTTTCTCCATCACTATTCTCAACATCATACAGCTCTAAGTGCCGGCCAGCAAGGGAATAAAGCAAATTAACAAGTAGGTGTTGACAATGCTCCAACACAATATCCTCTGAACTGTCCATTGAGACAAATGTTACATGAAACAGAAGCGGCAAATGCTCCCTAAAATCTTCATCATTCTCGTATGCAATTTCAGCTAATAGAATCAATGCAATGTCGGCATGTGTCAATGAGTGTTGCTGATGGCCTTGCAAAGCTGACTGAAGTGCTTTAGCATTCACACCGTGAGTGCCAACACCAGAGTGCAATCCATCTTCCCCCGAATTTGGAGTGTCGACGAGGTAATCTCCACTGTCTCGAGATACATGGCGACTTCGCAAGCTTCCGGTCGAGCTTCGCACCCCCATTAGTGGCCCTGACATGTTAACTAATGATGGTAGTAGTTGCCCAGATCGACCAGCAGTTACAGGAACAATATTCAGCTCAGGAGGCATAGGACTCAATGGGCCAGAAGCACTTCTTCCACCAACAGCGGCAGTTCTCCAGCTCAAGCTTCCACTGGTGTTTCTCAATGGTCCATCAAGAGAACCCCGGACAAGCAAAGGTGACATGTGAGGCTGGCTGTCAACAACAGTGGTGATTTGAGCCACAGCAGGTGCCTGAGAAAATTCCAAGACAACATTTCCACCAGCATCACCCTTATTTGCTCTAGGTCGTAATGGCTCCACAGTATCCTCAAGCATTCTTTGAGCCAATTGGTAAACCAAGTGGTCAATTGTCCGTTGTGGACAGATTCGCGCTAAATATAAACTTACCCTCTTGGCTACGGAGAAGTATGTGGCAAAGGCTCCACTTATTTCTGCAGATGCATTTGAATCGCAATCCTCCATACCTTTGGTGATTAAGAAATCAAGGACTGGACTTATATTCCTCGGCTTGCTAGCTATTGTACGCCATAAATTTTCGATTTCATCAGGAAACTGATCCCCATGCCGCCAGGTCACATAATAAAGGCTTTTCAATAATCTTTCACTCCATCCTGAATCCTTAAGTTTCCAAAAATTGAGATTCTCAATCCACGGGGCCATGCAGGTTAGAACTTGATGTTGTGCAATTATATCCACTGCATCAAGTTGCCTCTGCATGATCTCTTCACAAAGAAGTTGGCTCAACTCTGGATGATCTTTACCAAGTTTGCAAGAGAGTTTGTATTGGAATTGTTGATATGAGTCGGGAAGGTTGCCAACAACGGCAGCTTGATAGCTTCCCAAGCACTCAGCACCATCCTCAGCCCATTCACGGACAGAGAGTGTCTCCAGCATTTGTAGAGCATCGTCGCGGATTTGCCTCGAAGGATCTACCACTTTGTAAAGAATTAGGCTCAATAGTCTCTGAATCTCACATTTAGGTATCTCATGACGCATGTAGACCTCAGCCAGCACACTGAAGTAGCCATCAGCTATAGCAGCATCAGAGTAGTAGCACTGCAGTAGTATCAGAGTTTCAAGCACAAAAATAATCAATACAAGAACTTGGACAAAAAGGCTGTAAAATTAATCCATATCAAAATAATGGCTATCACGGTATTATAGGAAAGCTGCAAATAGGATATGTGGACGACCAACATGAAGAAACAAAAAGAACACTCCCTTGAACCCCCCCTACCCTTACCCTTCCGCAATTAATTTGAAATTGAAACTGGCACTCGCATAGATGACGCCTTAGCCAACGTACAAACTGTCTCGGAAGAACTCCATAAGTACCTGATCAATACAAGCTGGAAATAGATCCAAATTCGTGAGTAGGAGATTCTTCAGAGCCAGTTTTGCCAGAGAAACTCGATGATATCCGCCTCTGTATTTATCACGGCCAGCTGCTCCTCGCCCACCATCTCCAGTGTATTTAGAGTAAGCGGGGGTTCTTGGATCAGCTGGTGAATAACCAAATGGTGCCCTTGGCGTTGGCTCGATAAACAGGCTGTTTATCCACGAAATCACCCGGCCACTCATCTTTCTTGCATTGTCATCAAAGCAAGTCCCATATAGGAGGGAAGCCATGGCATTCATAGAGGCCCATTGTATTGCTTCAACCTGTTCACTCAATTCTTTATCAAATGAAATTTTATCGATAGAATCTTTCGACCGTGAATGCTGACTAGACTTGTACCGTTCAACTTCACGTCGATAGTCAATAACACCATCCTGATTCCATGTACCACCTGTGTCATCTCCCCAAGAAAGGAGTAGATCAAAAAGTTTCTTTCTAGTTCTAATATCGAATTTCTCAGATTTAGAATCAACAAATTCCGGAGCCAGAGATCTTAGAACAGAAGCAAGTGCATATCGAAGAAGTTGCATCTCTTGAAAACTCTCCGCAGGTGCTGTTAATATCTGTCTAGTTGTTTCTTCAATGAACTTCAAATAATGGACGCGAAAAACCGGTTTGTTACCTAGCATGCCTGGCCATATCTTTTCTGCAACCATTCGATAGATATTTGCAATGTGGATGCGAAGCTCCTCACGGCGAGACTTTTGACTCTGCATAAGGCCCAGTGACATTTTTTCTCAGTGTACTAACACAAACAAAAATCAACTTCACCACATATCACGAGAATAAAATGATGTCTATGTAGAATTTAGTTCATAATAAGTTCGCTCTTAGTTCAGTGAAATTTGATATGATTTCTCAAATCCTGGCAGTCTGCGCACACCCTTCAAATTGACCTTCACCCCTTGAACAACATCACAGCTATGTTTTCAAAACTTTGTACTTTGTAGAACAAACTTTGAATAATGTATAAATCAATGAGTATCCGCTAATTAATAAATACTCAAGAGCTCGAAAATATTTGGACTCACTTAAATAAATGTGATTTCCTCCAGAAAAACAAAAAGTGAGGGAACCAAGGAAAGACTTGCCAAGGGACACAAAGAAAAATAAATCAACAGAAAGTGTAAACTATAAGGTGGGGAAAGCAAAAGAGGTAAAAAGAAACAAATGGGAGATAGAGAGTCTAAAAACTAATAGTACACAGCATTTCATTCCGAAGAATACCTTCCACTTTGGTTTTCCCTCAGTTTCCAGAGAAACCTCCTCTATAAAAGAAGAAAGCTCATTGAACATTACTTCGCACAATTCCAGATGAGAGTGTCCTAACGACATGGTGGCTGCATGCTGAAGAAAAAACAAGGTAAAAATGAATTGTGTATGCTAAACATATAGACCTGATTACCATATATGTTGGGTGGTTGAATCAACATATAGAGGGGGCTTACGCAATGTCATTTTAGGCACAAAAATGCAAATGTCCACGAACCACTTTCTAGAGTTCTAATACAGGTATTATAGGTCATCATAGTCATATGTTTCAAACTTTTACCAGTGGAACATCCCAAGCCAGGAAACAAAATGCCGCACGCAGTGAAATGCTCAAATTTTTCGTCCCAAAAGTGCAATATTTGTATTTTTTTCTACTCAGACTAGTTAGCTTCAGCAATCAAATGATTTATCAGGGTACTTGCACACAAGTCCACCTAATATCGGACTTCATCACCAGTGAAGAAATACTTTGATGTAACTCTAAAGTGAGTCCAATAATACACTTTTAGAGGTAAGATTTGGAATCCAATATCTTCATCTAATTTTCCTTTTAATGAATTGTATCAAATGCGACATTGGAATTGGCACATCAAGAACCAATTATAGTCAGATTTTGTCATAAAATCAAATTTCTTTTCCTGTATAATAAATTGATGGCTTTTCCTCATGGCTCATCTTAAGAACTAAGCTCTAAAAATTAGAATTAGAATTAGAATGCAACCTATCCACTTATATGCCAGCTAAGTTTGTCTAATTGGAAGTGTCCAGCAAACACTCACTACATGTGCTTCAGAAACAGATTTGAGGGAAGGAAAAATCAGATGGAACATTTCTTTTGTTGCGGCTGAACCACCATTTTCTCGATTAGCAATTGGGCATGAACATGCAAACACTGAATACATGAGCCATTGGTCCAGCTTGTTGTCCGTGTCCTGTGACTGATGAGCCTTTCCACCCAATTCAGCTGGTGTGATGTGAGCAAGGCGTTGAATAACCTCTAACCTGCATAAGAATGTTACTGAACCTCCTTGATTTTCAAGAGTTTAAATTAATGAAGTTCTAATAAAGACAGAGAATCTGAAAAATACAGACAGCAAGTTATTGACAATATTTGATTCTTCCCAAATATTATCATAATTCCAAATTCAAGTATTGCAAGTATCAGTCGAAACTCAAGTTAATCAATAGATATTGTCACCATTAGGTTTGCTGCTCCCTGGTAAAATTGATAATGTGACACCAAAATAAGAGGTAAAAGCATATGGAGATTTTTACTTTGCTTCCTGAATTGAGCTAGGACATAGTTCTACAGCATATTTGACGATCTCACTAAGACATCGAGCCCATCTATTCTTATCAGGACTCTCAAAAAGTATAGACTGAAGAGTCACATCTGGAGGTACAGCATCCGACTCTCGTCGCACATCGAAAGGACGCCCAAAATCCCAATAACAGCCCTGGACGATATCATCCTGTAAAAAATCAACTAGATATTTAAATCCTGGTATCTAAAAGCAGAGCGGATAGGCATGACATTGAAGTCAAATCAATTAAAAAATCTTAATGGAGTCAGTAAGTGTTGCCCACCCCATTCTCTTCAAGGACATCAATCATGAATATTGGTTCGGTTTCAAATTTAGTGATATGATATGGTCGTTCATACAATGAAAGCTCTCTTATATCATTCCACAATGCACGCACACATCGCAGCAACTCCAAGGCAGTGTGCCTGATTTGACTATCAACAGAACTAAGGAATACAAGACCAACTGCATCAATCTCTGAAGCACAAAACTCAATTTCCTCTTGGGACTGATGAAATGAGGACCTCTTGAATCCATCATTTCTCTGGACACGTTTTAACTCAGTAGAATCGTGATCTGACTTATCATCAGATAGACAAGCTCTCCAGAAGCGCATTAGTTCAAGTAGGCGTCCCAATGATGTTTGAATGAGGAGAGGGAACTCATCAGGAAGACGCAGGATAAAGTTTGACATCCCCCTCATAACTGCAAAGCGGCGATGGGGAAGATACCTCACAATCCGATTTAAAACCTGCACAGCTTCTTCACGAACACCAGGATCTATACTGATGCCATGTTGTGGAATGATTTCGGTGATTTTATCATTGCGGCCAACTTCTTCGATCAGATAGGGTATGCACTTTAGCACCGTCCGGAAAAGATACCCTTGCGACTTTTCTCTTGTAATGGCATCTGGAAAACTATATTTCAGTTGTGCAGAACAATAAGCAAATTATACAACATGAGGCAATAATAAACTCACACACACCCTCACACAAGCACATGTGGGTGTGAATTGTTTGTGATTTATGGTGGAAGATGTAAAATTGATTGGTAATTGGACAATTTATTGGTGCCCAGGATTGCACAGAAGCTTGGGATCAGAGTGTTCCTGAAGATTGCAGACGACATGCTTAACAATTAGATAATTGTGACTGCTAGTGGTTTTCGGTAGTCCAAGGCTCAAAATAATGTGCTTCTAAAAACCGGGTACCAAAAGTGGCCGCAGCAGTGTCGCTGACAACATAAAATGGGGACGGGTGGCGAAAGCATGAATTGTGATTGTGGAAAAAATCCGAGGAAAAAATTGTCCTCTAGGTCAGAAACAAGTGAAGTTTAGTGTTCCTAAGAAAAACTGGTTGTAACTGGTAAAATAACCATGAACGGGTTTATTTTCATGATTTCGGGAAAGCGCAAGCCACATAATTTAAGTAACATTCAGAGACAAACTTCAAAATGTGTATTCATTTGTAGAATGTAAAAAATTCGCAATTAGCAAAACATTACCGACAGTGGTCTTTGAAGAAGTAAGAAGAGCCTGACTGTAAGTTCTATTGCTAGACCTCAGAATAGCTTCGATTGACGCTTTGACTTTCGGTATGTAATGACCAACATTATGAACTGTCAACATATCGCAAATGACCAACATTATGAACTGTCAACATATTGCAAATTTGATAAACAAGAATTCTATATGTTTGAAACAAAACAGAGTTTGAGCTAGAATAAGCACGAGTACCATGAAAAATTTCCAAGCCAACATGCTGACTTGTCGGAGACACAACAATGGCAAGCAAAGCTCGAAGGCCGATAACCTTTGCTTCCGGACTATCTTGCTTGAGCAATTCTAGAATCATATGATTCATAGCAAAATCAAGATTATGTTCAGCTATAGTTACACAAAATTCCACTAGTTTGTCGTGTTGGACATCCTGACTGAGCATTCCTTTCCTGAGAATAGTTAGAAGTTGTGAGGTGACACTATCTAGGTAATCCCAAACACGATTTGGAGGTTGAGCATCACCGTGGACACTCAAGTAAAATCTCATAACACGATGTAGACAATCTAAGGCCATAAAGCGGTGGTTCTTATCCTGAAAAGGTGATCAAATTAAACCTCAGAGGGGATTTATAATCGAATGCGTGGAGGATATATTTATTGGCAGAAAATGTTAAATTATAGCATGATAAACACTAGAAAAAAGAAGCATTGAGGGATAATAGGTAACTGCACCAACTTACCCTAAGATGCTTGTATAATTGTTCCATGTGAGGACCAAAATTACTGAGAAAAATAATAGGATCGCCAAGGCACAGGAGAAGAGTCGCCAACGGATAACCAACCTAGAAAATAAAGAATTGATCGTAACATTCATATGTAAACAAAAGAATGCCAATCAGATCTTGAATCCCTTAAATATTAATATAAACGAGGCCAACATAGAAATCATAACCAGATAAATATGAAATGTTAAATTTAAGGCTTTAAATAAAATTTCTACTCACTGGATTAAAGAATCTGGAATTATAGAGCTTAATTCAAACAACTATATCAACTGCTCAAAAAGATGTTCAAGATTGTGATAAGTACTCCTATCCAATTAGAACTTTTTTTACATAGTGAGTTTTAGTTGATAAACTTAAAAGTTGGATGTCATTACATTTTTACCTTCCGAAGTAGTACTTCAGAGTTATCACCTTTCAGAACAAAAGGGAATAGGGAAAGGAATGTTGCAAACATCTAAAACGGAAAGAAGAGCATTCATTTAGAGCTAGGTGGTAAAATGCAATCAATACACAAGATTATTCAGGTAATAATATGCAAATCAGGTACCACATGATTTGCACAACAAGAACTTCTATGGAGAAAATCCACAGCTGGACTTTTCGTATTAAGAAACAAAATTTCACAATTCAAAATAGTCATCAGGCTATCGACCACTGCTTTAGTTCCTAAGCATGATATAGACCAAAGTATGCATCTCTTGACTTAAGCCAAAATACGTTGCCACTCTATTAGCATTGAAACGAAAGGTGTTCCTTAGAAATATCTATATAACTTTGTCCATGGCATCACCAAATACTTGTGTTCTCCGATTCTTAAGAAATGACAACTGGCTAAATGAATCAAAAAAGAAACTTATTGCGACAATCTGACAAACAGTAAGCAACTTTCATGCCATAGAAATATACTTAATATTTTAAGTTACATTACAAAAAAAGTGTACTAGTATCACCATATCCATCAATTATTGCAGTTTTGGGCAATTAAATAAATTCAAAAGTCTGCTGAATCCTGAAGAACTTTATTATCTTCCTGGATGTAATATGGATTTTAGGAAATGAATAGAAAAGAAGAAGTTGAGTGAAAGAAACTGCCCACCAAATATCTTTTTTTTTTTGATGAGAAACATAAATATTATTAATAATTATTGTTATTTAAACATTACAAATAGTGGACTAGCAATCCACTGTAGCCAAATGAAAGCTCTAATTTTAACAATACACATAGGACCAAATATCATCCCACTCCCAACACAAAAGAAGAACTTACAGTTATATATTTGCTTTGTTTGTCCATCCAGTGCATGAGCTGGCTCCGTATTCGTGCAACAGCTTCATACCATAAGGTGAGTGCAGGATCAACACCAGAAGGAGGCCATTGACCTTTTCCACCATCAGCAAGTGGCGCTAGAATGTTTGAAAGCATGTTGCATATAGCATGGTAAAGTTCGCTTTTTCTTTTGTGAGGAGTACGATTTAACGGATTTGCTTTAGCAACAAAGGAAGCTGATGCATTTAAACCGCCCTCCGTTTTGACCTGAAATTCACCTTCTCATCAGGGAAATGCTATCACATTAATTTACCTTAAACTGAATTTACCCTTACCCCAAGCTTAAGGTAGCGCATCCCGTTGATAATGCTAAGTGTTTCACTTCGCGAAATACTGGTATCAATTCGGCGAGTATTGAGCTCCATGAAGAAGCGCTCAGTCACAGAGCTAAATCTGTTGAGTCAAAAGGATCAGAGCATAAGATTTATTAGATCGAATTGCATGCCTCTAAAAGAATTTGCTTGTCACACAATCACAAAAACTTCAAGAGAAGCAGCTGAAGTAGGTTGACGATATTTTTATAAACATGTTTTAACTTTTGCATTCCCAAGATGTAACAAACAGTCAAGTCTTCCGAGACCCACAGATTCATTATGTCACTACATTATCTTCCAAGACTTAAAATATCTTTAAATTTTGATTTAATACTAAGTGTTTGGCTTCTGAAAAGAGATATTGATCCGATTTAGTTTTGACTCGATCAAAGAAAAGGCAGGCTTTGTTGTGCACAATAGAGCCACAAGCTGCCATACAAATACCTGATCCACGATAAAGCGCCAAGGAGTTGCGCTACTAGATCAAGAAGAAGCCCCCTTAAATCAACCAATGAAGGATATTCGACTTGGCTAACAACCCTGCAATTAAATCAGACCTACCTCAGGATATATATAATGATCAAGGTCAATAGAACAACCTGCATCACTAGTTTATTTTTGTGACTTATAATTATAGAAAGTAAAGGCATGACTAAATTTTTATTCAGGTAACTTCCCTCACATCAAACCTACATATTAAAAACACCAGAAGCTTCTCGATGAAAGATGATGTATGTTTGGTTCGTGTTTTTTGCCAATATACTGCGAAGAGTACTGATGTTAATTAAACAATCAAAATTTTCTGAATTTTTGAGTTTCTCGGATGATAAGAACTATAACCATTGTGTTACGGGCGTGATTAGAAAACCTCTTGGAGCTCTAGAAATATTTAATGGAATAATTCACTTTAATCAGGAGTTAAAATAGAGAACTCTCTCTAGAAACCATCAAAGTTAAAATATCATTTGATCTTCTTTAGAGGAAAAACACCACCTAGGCACATCACTGTCAAAATCTTTTCATGAGACGAGAAAATTTAATGACTCAATTTCTGCATGTACCACTGGAATTTCAAGTGACCCTGGGAGATGCATACAGTCCTTAATCAAGTGAATCCTCCACGATCATGACAACACTTACAAATCATTTCATCCCCACAATATTTTTATATTTTTTGTTCACACTATTCTATAAGGAATTTGTTTGGCATGCAAGTAAGATATTTCGGCAAACAGGAAAATTTTGAATTCACCGCACAAGATACTCAATTTTTCATCTCAGCCAGAGAAGACACATACATGAAGTTACAAGCAAATCACGGGGAAAACATTTGCACTTATTGCAGTTTTTCATCAGGACGTGAATTGTTACATAAATTCAGTTTTCTGATCGTTACCTGTCGGCATTGATTAGCCAGTCAAAGATAAAATTTTCAAGACCAATCCATAGTTTTTCTGCCAGTACAGAAAACAGGTTAAGAAGAAGTGGGAAGGTAACCCCAGTCAGAGAAAAGGTATGAGGCCAACTGTCCAGACAAGAAAACCAGTAAATGTGAACCAATTTCCATTACGCTGGTTAAGGGGCCAAACAGACCAAATAAAAAGCTTAAGAGCACGTATAGACCTGTAAGTCCTTCTTGAGGGCAGCATTGAACAAAGCGAATACAAGCTGAACAAAAAATACACTCCACTGCAAGCTGGACAACATAATATTGCTATGAAGTACAAGCCAAAATTATATGTTGTACGAAATATATAAGATATATCACAAAATGCTGTCAATTGATTTCCTTTATGTCTATGCCCTTTGACAAACTCATATTCATTTCCTGAAACAACTTTCCATTTTCCATTTCCTTTCGACAGTATTCTAATAAAAATAGAAAACCATAAGAATGACAGAAAACATAGGTGGAAAAAAAATGACCGCAAAGGTCTATGCCAACAGTGGAAGGGGTTATGATAAACAGAAAAATAACTCAACAAATGTAATAGTTAACACGCTCCAGGTCATGCGAAATATAGCGGCAACAACTGTGCTCAATAGTCGGTATATCTAACAATTGTAATATAAATTACACCCTTCTCCCTTGAGGTTCTTTGAAAATCATAATTATAACCACCTTTCCCTAAGTTCACAAACTTTCGTGTTTGCCTAACTGCATTTAAAGAGCTCCAAGATAGTTGCACCATGATTATTTAACCTCTACATCATATTCTTGTTAAAAATATTTGGTTAATATCATTCACCAGCATTATATTTTAAAGGATTTAAAACTGCTTATTTGCGATAAAAACCATTGGAACGTGAAATACGACTACTTTAGCAAATCAAAATATTTTTAGAATACTAAAATACTAAAAAGGTAAGTGACTCTTATTTCCTCAAATACCCTGTAAATTTATCTTCATACATAATTAGCTTTTTCTCTCTTTTCATACCAATTCACCCTTAAAAGTTAAAAAAAATCATTTCATATGTTATCCTCGTTAAATCCAAACTATTGCAATTTTAAGACTAAATAAAAAAGCATTCCTCCACCAACTCACCAACCCAAAGGTCACCAACACCGGGAGAAAATAAAAAAAACGAGTAAAATGAAATTGAAAAAAAAAAAGAAGAAAAAATAATTCCAGTTGTGAATATAGAAATGTAGTCAATAAATCAAAATTTCTGTAAGAAATTAATTTTCATAAAGAAAATTAACTCATTTCCCTTCTTAGTTTCATTTTCTTTTTTGCATCCTTTGTTCATCACAACGGTGATTTTGTAAGGGCGAGGTTATGTTCTTGTAACCACATTTTAATCAGAGTTAACTCGCATCTGATGATGTTATTCATAAAAACTTATTTGGACCTTTTTTGTACAAGGAAATGAATGCAACTAAATTGATATGGAATTGAAGCTTTGGAGAAGTTGTGATTAGCCAAAACTTAGACAGGGCGGATAAATTCTTTAACAAATTTTAAAGGATAAAGGTTAATATAGTAATGTTGCACCATTCATCATATCTTTTAATAAACAAGCAATCTTTTTAGACCTCAAGGATGTGGTGGTAATTAATTTTGAATGTGAAGTATAAAATTAGAGAAATTCAGGGGAGGAGGACGACTGGCCCTAATTCTAATATTCAACATCTAAGAAATAAATTTTAACAACTTATGTTCTCTCAGACAATGAGGAAGATGGTGGATGCTGCCACTGGTATGAGAGTCTGCAAGAGTTAATGATTCATCAGATTGAGGATTATCAAACCTTCCTCTGAAATGTGGAAGCATCATTTGCCCCTTTGGGGGATTCACTGCATAGCAAATAATTAGATGAGATGACTCGAATGATGCAAAAAAATGTATTTCAAAATTAACAAGAAAATCATCTAATCTAGCAAGAAAAAAAGATCAGAGTAAATTAAGCATCTCAATGTAATAACATGATCACAAGCTTCCTCTGTTAATCTGCAATGCATGAGATTACATACCACCACAATAATGGCACAAAAACTTGATTCTACCTAGCTCTCGTAATCTTGTGCTAAAGTGGTACGAGTACGACTGAGATTAATAATCTGCGACATCTAAATGATTTTTTTTTATCATGACAGCTGAATGAATTATGATAAAGTGTTGGTTACAGTTTCATGGCATTTCAAAGTAAATTTTGCCTCAGTAACAGTTATTAAAGAACTAAAAGAACCACAGAACTGGGAGGTCCATTAGTTTAGCAGTCATCCAGTGAGGGAAAAAAGGTATGGAGACCCCGTGAACAGAATTGACTGAAGGTACGATTGCTCCCCTTATTCATAACATATATTCAACTGTAATTACATTTACTTATAATACCATGACAAAAAATCATATGGAAATATATTGATTCTTTATCTTTAATAATATGCACCGATCAGGAAGGGAAGGCCACTTTCGTGCCTCCACAAAAAATTCAAAATATTGATTTGCATTTGGTAAGCATATAGGATAAGCCTGTGCATCTCACTTCTCAGTTTTGGTGCTTTTGATGCTCAAAAATATTTCTAGTGTCGAGTAAAATTATTAATGTTGCAGTTAATTATTTAAAATCTTCACAATCTTTCACAGTGAAAACTTAAAAGCACGTCTGAAACTCAGTCAATTAGGTAGAGCACCAGGTAGACATTACCATGCAAGAAACAAGTACTTTCCGAAGGAAGAGAGTGATTTCAAGAAAGGGACTATTGATTCTCACTGCTTTACAGATAAAGGCAAGGCGGATAATAAAGGATCAGAGGAGGAGTATTTCCCCAGAGAAAGGAAGTTTGACATAGTGTACTGCAGAAAACATAACAAACCAGACAAAAACACATTCGAATTCCAGAAGGGAGAAGCTTCCAAAATCTTTATTGAGAAGGCAGACAAAGACTTAATATATGGGAAGGTTGGACAATGGGAAGATGAATTCAATCAAGGATCGCAAGATGACTTGTCAGAAGAAGGAGGTGAATTCAGTGATGCGGATAGTCATATTTCAGATCACTCCGACAAGACGACAACGCAATCCCTTATTTTCGAAGACTTGGGCGAATTTTTTGATGAATCTCCGAGTAAGGTATGCAATCTACCAAATATTTCTCATTCTAACCAAGCTTTTTTCAATCAACTTCCCATTTCAGAAAAGGAGGGCGGGTTTGGGGGGGGGGGGGGGGAGAGCATAGGGGGGGGGAGATAATTTTGTCATCGAGTCAAAAGATGGGTACTATGGGAAATAACTTCGGGGGGTCGGGAGATGTCTGGACCAAGGTACAGAAGTGTGTGACCCAAGGGAGACAGGCAGGTAATGTACAAGATCACAATGGGTGTTTGAAACTGATGGGAATACAGAAGGTAGATTTAATTTAAAACACAGAAGCAAGGTAGGAGATTGGAAGATGTTTGAAGTCAGGTGGAGCGAAAATTATAGGGATTCAGAAGTGATTTAATGAAAATTCTAACATGGAATATTAGGGGAAGTGGTTCAGCAACTCGTCGAGGATTAATTCGAGCAATTCTTGCTAAAGAAAAACCAGACTTAATTGTTTTGCAGGAAATAAAAAGAGAGGTAGTGGATAGGAGTTTTATTGCAAGTGTTTGGAAATCAAGGTTCGTCGAGTGGATTAATATGCCGGCAGTGGGAAGGTCGGGGGGTATTCTAATTATGTGGGATCCAAGATTAATTTCTGTTAAGGATAACTTACTTGGGGAATTCTCGGTCTCAGTTCATATTCAAAAAGATGAAAATACTGATTGGTGGTTCGCTGCAGTCTATGGGCCGTGTCAACCAAGACTAAGATCGGATTTTTGGGATGAGATTGCAGGACTGCGGATAATTTGTGGAGATAGATGGTGCTTGGGGGGCGACTTCAATGTGGTAAGATCGCTGCGAGAGAAATTTAACAGCAGCTCACAAACAACGAGCATGAGCTGTTTTGATACTTTGATTCAGGAACTTGAGCTCTGTGATCCATCTTTGCTGAATGGTAAATTCACGTGGTCCAACTTAAGGAGAACACCCATTTGTTGTAGATTAGATCGCTTTTTGTTTACAGTGGGATGGACTCAATTGTACCCGATTTTCAGACAAACAATCCTGCCAAGAATTACATCCGACCATTTCCCTCTTGTGCTTGATATGACGATAAATAAGTGGGGACCAACACCGTTTCGGTTTGAGAATGTTTGGCTAAGAGAGAAAAATTTCAGAAACTTGACGAAAAAATGGTGGGATGAGAACAATTCACAAGGGTGGCAAGGATATAGATTCATGAGGAAGCTCAAGGCAGTTAAGGGTGAAATTAAGAAATGGAACGAGGAGGAGTTCGGTAGGGTGGACATGAAATCAGCAGATTTGTTGAATACCATCAGCAGAATTGATTCTTTGGAAGCAGAAGGGAGGGTTACAGAAGATTTAGCTGATGAGAGGAAGGAGGCAAAAAGGATGATAGAGGAATTATCAAAGCGATCAAACCAAATCAATTACCAAAAAGGTAAGCTTAAATGGCTAAAAGAAGGGGATCAAAACACGAGATTTTTTCACTCACTATTGAACCGACGCAAGAGCAAGTCAACCATTGATAGATTGGAAAGGAATGACGGAGGCATTACAACTTCTGGGGACGAGATTGTTTCAGAAATATTAGAATTTTTTAAGGGACTGTATGGCGTGCCGAATGCCAGTGGTTGGGGAATTGAAGGAGTGGGTTGGTACCCAATTGAAGAGGACATGAGAAGACAGTTAGAGATTAATTTCACGGAGCAAGAGATAAAGAAGGCGGTATTCATGTGCGATGGAGGGAAGAGTCCGAGGGCTGATGGTTTTACAATGCAATTTTTCCAAGAATGCTGGGAGGTAATCAAACTAGATCTTGTGGAGGTTTTCAAAGAATTCTTTCAGAACGGGATCATAAACAGGGCAACTAATGAGACATACATTTGCTTAGTTAGAAAGAAAGTGGATTCGTACAGAGTACGGGATTTCAGACCGATCAGTCTAGTGACAAGTTTGTACAAAATAATTGCAAAGGTACTAACAGAGAGATTGAAAAATGTGATATCGGAGACGGTTTCAAAATCACAAAATGCTTTCGTGGCAGGACGACAAATTCTGGACTGTAGTCTAATTGCAAATGAGCTTATTGAAGAAGGGAGGAGAAGGAAAAAAAAGGGCTGGGTCATGAAGATAGACTTTGAGAAAGCTTATGACAGTGTCAGTTGGGAGTTCTTGGACTTCGTTTTGATGAAAAAGGGCTTCGGGATGAGATGGCGATCATGGATGCGAGGGTGTGTGTCCAATGTATCATATTCTGTGATGGTTAATGGGAGGCCGAGGGGAAAGATTAAGGCCTTCAAAGGTCTTCGCCAAGGAGACCCATTATCCCCTTTCTTGTTCGTGTTGGTGGTAGATGTGTTAGCAAGATTGATAGACAAGGCAAAGGATATGGAACTCATAAAAGGAATAGAGGTAGGAAGAGACAGGACCTCGATATCGCATATCCAATTCGCGGACGACACACTTCTCTTTGGTCAGGAAGAGGACGACATAATATTCTTGGTACAAATTGTGAATTCATTTTGTGATATGTCAGGATTAAGAATTAACTGGGAGAAGAGTGCATTGCTGGGACTTATTCGAGGAGAGGCAGAGGTAGAAAGATTGGCTACGCAATTGGGCTGTGGTACAGAAAGTTGGCCTATCCAATATTTGGGAGTACCATTGGGTGGCAACCCGCTAAAGGCTTCGTTTTGGGGGAACGTGCTGGCTAAAATGTCGAAGAAACTGGCTACTTGGAAGAAAGCATTCCTGTCTAGAGGTGGAAGACTTACATTGATTTTGTCCGTATTGAATTCCATTCCGACGTATCATTTGTCTCTATTTCGGGTCCCCAAGAGTATAGCGAATTCGATGGACAAGATATTAAGAGATTTCTTATGGGATGGGGCGGATGATGACAGACATTTTCATTTGGTAGCTTGGGAGCATGTTTGCAAGCCGAAGGAAAAAGGTGGTTTGGGAATTGGCAACATTCAGAATAGAAACAAAGCCTTGTTAGGGAAGTGGTGGTGGAGATTTTTCCAAGAGGAGGACTCTTTATGGAAGCAGATTATTGTTAGTAAATATGGGGTACAAGAGGATGGGTGGGCAGCAGGGTTGGCAAGATGCGTAACGTTTAGATGCCCGTGGAAGTTTATTTCCCGTACGTACCCTATCTTTAAAGATAGTGTCTCCATTCAAGTGAGAGGAGGGAATAGGGTTAGATTTTGGGAGGATCGGTGGAGGGGGGAACTTCCTTTCAAAGTTCGATTCCCAGCTTTGTTTCAGCTTTCAACTCTCCACAATATGCCGATTTCTTTCTTTGTTCACTTTGATTCGGAGTCAGGTTCTCAATCTTGGGACTTAAACTTTCGGCGGGGAGTGAGAGATGGAGAGCTCCAGCAGCTGTCTGAGTTATTAGGAGTCCTAGATTTAGTGAAGATAGAAGAGGGGGTAGATGATTTTATTCTGTGGGGTGGGGATCCCTCGGGTATGTTCTCTGTTAGTTCATTCTACGAGTCTCTTTTACCGAATCGTTCTCAACCGCCTTCTCTAACCTTCCATGCTATTTGGAAAGTCCCTGTCCCCACCAAGATCCAAGTTTTTTCATGGATTTGTACTCTTGGAAAGCTCCCTACCTCGGAGATGATTCAAAAAAGATGCCTCGGTGTTGCCTTGTCTCCAAATTGGTGTGTGCTGTGCAGGAATGCGATCGAGACTCAGGATCATATGCTTATACATTGCCCTTTTTCAATATCATTATGGGAGAGAGCATTGCAAGAACTTCGGCTACTTTGGGTTATACCTAAAGCGGCCATCGATTTGTATGCATTAGATTTGGGTTGCCTAACAGGTAGCAGAGGAAGAAAATTTTGGCAGATTGTTGTCCACTGCATCTGTTGGACAATATGGTTAGAAAGAAACAGAAGGATTTTTGAAGACAGAGAAAGAAATGTCGACTTCTGTTGGGATACAATCAAGACTACAATCGCATTGTGGATCGGAAATGACAGAGATTTTGAGAATGTCACAGCTTCGGATCTTACTCGACATTGGGAATTTGTGTATCACTAGATTTCTCAGGAAGAAGTACTTTTAATAGGGTGACATAAATTCACTAGTGGACTCCTAGTCCACCTATGTAAAACGCGATGTAATCATTTTATCTATAATAAAATTTGGTCTCTTATCAAAAAAAAAATAATAAATCCATAAGAAAATTATTGATGTTTAGAACGATATTCATTTCAAACTATATATATTCACAGAAAGTGGATAACCTCTCTCTCCAACGTAAAAGAGCTTCCAATAAGGGTGCAGGTGTGTGCCGAGCCACCATAGCTAAAGAATCAAGTACTTGCTCATAAGCTGGATCAGATGGTCGAAGGTACTGTCCATCCTGCAGTTAGACATGCAGAAAATATTTTGATGCAGTTGACATAAAATGTATCAGGCAATACTCCATTAGCGACCAAATTATACTCTCCTAAAATGATCTTTCATTAGCTATTTTATTTTTAGTTTCTGCTCTAGCTTGCTCAATCCTTAATTTTAACTCCATATGCTTTTGTGGTTTCGCTTTTTAGAACCATCTTAACAAGGGCACCTTTAATTACCTTAGGGCAACCAAATTGTTCTAGTTTCCAATGTACAATGAAATAAAATTTATTTTCACTAAACGCACGCCCAACGGCCCAAGAGCTCACTGCATTTCAAGAGCCAACGCAAAGAGGGTAAAAAAGGGGAATCAACGGGACTTACCTGTACTTGAGCAGTTTCAATCCGACGCCTGGCAAGAGGCAGGAACCGTTGCAGCAGCGCATCAACAATCAACTTTGCGGCACTTCCGGCTTTCATGCCTCCCTCCGATCAAATTATAAACTCCCGAATTCCAAAATTCAAAATTTCATCTCAACCCTAAAATGTATTCCTCATCAGGATCCAAATTCCGAAAACTGTGAGAAAAACATCAAAAAAAAATTCTTCTTACAGTAAAATCCAATTCAACAAACGCGCAATACATCTTAACAGCAAAATCACTCGGACAGGGCTAAACACCAAATCCGTTGAAGAAAGAGAGGTCTTCGAATGTACCTTTCGAGACTAGGAGTGAAGATTTACTTCGCCCTGTTCTTAAAGTTACGGCTTGCAAATTCCGGCTTCCATTTTGGATTCTCTTGTTTTCATCCGGTTAGCTGTGCTGTTTTGGCGATCAAAGATGCGGGTCAAACAACGGTTCAGCAGCGTCTCTGGGTTTCAGTATCATAATTTTTCTTATTAATTTAAATTTTATGTGAGTTAAGAGATTGTAAATGCTTGAAATCGTGGTTTATATAATTATTTTTTCAAAGAAATTACATACACTAACATAATCTATAATTTTTTTCACCAGTTTTATTTAATCCTTAAAAAATAAATGGGAGTATTTAAAACTGTATTCTATTTATAATAATCAGAGAGCAAGCAATTTTTTTACATGTTTTTTTCATTTAAATTGCCAAAAAATAAAAAGACCAAAAATATTGAATTCTGAAATACATTAAGAGACAGGGATGAGTACTACACGAGCTCGTAAGTCAAGTACAGAATTAAAGGCAAAGCTGGAAAAATGAAATTGAATAGGCTACTTTATGTTCTAGATTAACCAAAATAATGGTTCACGACAACTTTATGACAACACCAAAATATACAGTTTTGATGAAAATTCACCTCCACAACCATTGCCGTACATTCTTAAAGTTGGTGCACTACTTCGAGCTGATCCACCTTCCTTCGGAGATTTCAGGGAGAATCTGTATCTGATGATGATACTGCTGGAGCGGCTGTTTACGGAGAACTAAAGCACCAACTGCGAATAAGGCGATAAGACATCAAAAGTTATAAGAATAAAATCCGGTAAGGACCTTGACACTAGTCTTAGCGTCACCTTGCATGTACGAATATAACCACACAGAGCGCCGGACCGAGAGATGCTTGATAAGGGCAAATAGGAGTGGTCGCCAACGACCAACAAGCAGGAAACATGATCTCTCCCATGTGTCATTTGTAAAAGAATTGCTTTTAAAACTTATTTTCAACATCATAATTATACTTTATACCTTTTATTTTGAAGTTTAAAATAACCATCGAAGGATGGAGTCTGTCGGACCCTCACCGATATATTTGAACCAAAGATTTTATAAAAGATGCGAAAACAATCAGGAAAGAGTTAGACCACACGAATGGTAATTTCTTTCACAGTTAGACCACACGAACCCTCACCGATATACTTGAACCAAAGATTTTATAAAAGACAGACTTGGTTAAATTAATGCTATAATCATTTCCCAGTTGTTCTCTTTAAATATCTTAGAATTCTGTTGACAGCTTTGAGATGCATTTCTTTTGGATTAAGCATGAACTGACTGGATATATTTACAACATAAATAATGTCGGGTCTTGTGTGAGTTAAATAAATGAACCTTCCTGCAAGTCTTTGGTAGGGATTCTTATCCAGTGCAGTTTCCCGTGGGGTTAGCCTCGATTGACATCTCAAATCTCGGTTTCTGTCAATAAATCCATGACATATTTATACTGTGATGATGTAAAGATTCCTGCTTCGAATAATCAACTTCACTTCCTAGAAAATACTTCAGCCTACCAAAATCCTTGATGTCGAATTCTTTTTTCTAAGCATTGTCTCAATCTTTTTATTTCTTTGGCATCATGCTTAGTTATTATGATAAAAAAATATATATAAAATATATAATATTTTACAACAATAAATTTATAAAAATGTAAGATTTTTTCGATATAAAACGATATGTATCTATACCTTATCAAAGTCTCGGTATACCATATAATTTCGGTATAATCATTATGTTAGTTATATATAAATGGTATACCAAAAATTTCGGTGCAATATCGATATAAAATTTATTTATACTATAATTTTTGATACGATACGGTAAGATATATCATCAGGATACAAACTCCGGTTCCTGGGTAGCCGACTACCACTGATTTGGGCCTATTGGCCCACTTCAGTTTTGCAAATTTAATTTGGTCCATGGATCGGCATTGAGCTCCCAAACGACAATTGCCCACAAAAAAAGGATTTAATTAGCCCTACTTATCTAATTATCTTCCCTTCGCAACAATCTTTTCCTTTTCATTTTTTTTTTTAAATTACTCCAACTTCCCATATTTATATTCCTATGCATATTTAAACAACTAAGCTGGTATTTTTGTAAATTAAAAAAAAAAGAAAAGAAAAGAAGCTAACCCTGTCTAATATAATAATAGACTGGGTAGGATTGTTTTCAAAAAAATAAAATAAAATTTAACCGAGATTATTTTAACTTCAATTTTTTCCTTTTTCTCATGATTCGTTAAGGCTAAATTTTGAAAACTTAAAACATTTATTTATTGCATGGTTATATTAGGTTGAAGTGGTCGAATTAAAAAAATAATAAATTGTAGCTTTCAAAGTAATTTGATATGATGGAAAAAAATGGCACATCTCTCATGCTATTTTAAAAAAAATAGTAATAAAATTAACATATACTTTATAAGTAAAATAATGTAATTAAATTTAAAATACGTTCTTTGGTACTTTATTTTTTATTATCCTGATTCCTACACATCTATATCTATTGTTTGCATTTTGCCAAAAATAGTAATTTTTGCCAAAAATAGTAATTTCCCGCCAAAAATGTCATTTCTAAAAAAAAAAGATTTAATTACTGCAATAAATGATCACTTCAATTATTGTTTGCATTGATTATATCAATTCATTTAATTCAATTTTGAATTTAATTAAATTTTATATTAATTCAAATGTAATTTATGTATTATATGTTTTTTTACTCAAATTAAAACTAAACTCTATTAAAAACATAAACTATATTAAAAATTCTGTTATGATTATATCAATCAGTTTAATTAAAAACTCTATAAATAAAATTAAAATATAAATGATTGCAATGTTCAGTATCACTCACGAGGTAAATCATTCAAAAATAAATTTGTCTATTTTAAGTAATTCTTGCCCAAATTACTTATTAAAAAAGAAATACAATATTTAATTAGTTTATTTAATTTTTCTAAAAATAAAATTAGTTGAGTGTTAAAAATTATCACTATAATAAGGTTTTCAAATTAACGTTAATTTGCTATTTAATAATCATAATTTTTTTTTATCTCAAATACATATTATTTATAAATCTATATTGATATCTATATATATATATATATATATATATATATATATATATATATATATATATATATTAATATGGTTTTCCAACGAACATTAATTTACTATTTAATAATCATAATTTTTTTTTTATCTCAAATACATATTATTTATAAATTATCTTAATTTGAAAGAATTAATTTGTTGTAGTTTTCTTCCAAAATCATATGTATATTGTATATCTTGAATTGTCTTCTTAAAAATTCAAATAAGAGTGCACAAAAAAATTAAAAGAGAAAGATTCAAAAGAGTTTCAAATGGACATTAAATTACTATCAATAAACGTGTTTTGAAAGAGTTAATGTTTTGAAAGAGTTAATGTATGATATAATTCTATCAAAAATATCCAATGTATAATTTATGTCCATTGGGATGTCTTATTTGAATTTAAAATTATAAATAATACAATATCACATATAATATTAGAAACCAATTTTATTCTATTTATCTTACTAAATTCATTTACTCCAAAATTGAATTCTGAAATGACTCCTCTTTCAGCACCATATATGAGTTGAATCTTTCCAAGATGTAATGTTCGTTTAAATTTAGATTTATTCGTTGTTATGAACTACCTACATATGAAAACAATGAGAACAACAAGACACTTTGAAACATGTCTTTCATTATCGAGAAATAAAAAATATTATTCAACTATTTGTACAAAATTTTAATTATTATGTATTACTATTGTGATATTTTCTTCTATATTACAAAGTTCACGGATATATGATAGTATAAAATTTCCAGCAATGGATATGATTAACCAATTCTAAAGAAAGTAAGCATCTTATTAGAAGACACCTTATAAAATTTATTGACATTGTTTTGGAATTCACATAAGAAATGTTAATTAAATAACTTTTATGATTTATACATCATTTACTTATGATCACATGTTTCATTTTTCTTTCGAAATAGGCTGTTGTGTATATTATGAAGATATTTTGTAAATAAAATCACAACCTATTTGGATAAAGATATTGATGAAACAATTATTGTCATCATTCAAATGTGTTAGACACGTGTAATGTCCCAAAATTTTTTGTGAATGTGGATTTAGATGAAATTATTGAATTTTTTAAAAAATAATTCTCAATAATTTTATTGAATGTGATTTAAAAATATTTTTTTATCACATGTTAAAAAATAATAATATGTAGCTTCTCGAAAATTAAAGAAATTAAATATGTATTAAGGTTGGTGGCCGACATCAATACATTAAACACGATAAGCTTCAGTTCATTGTCATAGGCTAGCACAATCTAAAATTTTGAGATATGATAGTGACTATTAGCTATAAAATTAATCGACATACGTTGTATTTAAGAATTTTTTTAAAATTAACGAAAAAATAGTTTTTATTGTTATTTTTTATAATTATATTATTTTTTCAATTTAAATATCTATTCATTTTCACTGATTTTTAATAATATCATCACGTGCATCGCACGAGTTAAATACTAGTTGGATATATAATTTTAGAGTACGTCTCTCATTAAATCTTTATTTGTGAGACGAGTCAACTCTATCGATATTCACAATAAAAAGTAATACTCTTAGCATAAAAAGTAATATTTTTTCATGGATGACTCAAATAAGATATCCGTTTCACAAGTTTTTACCATAATTTTAAGAGCAAAATTGTATTTTAAAGCTCTCTCCTGAATTATCTTAGTTGCTAACATTGTTTGTCATTTATATGGTAAATATTTTGAAAAATGCATAGGCATCCAATTTTTATTGGTATTCAATTTGAGCCAACTCATAATTATATGTATGTACACATATATATTCATGGAATTAATTTTTTTTATGAATCACATTATAATTTATTTATTTATTATGATATGGTTTCAACCTTAACAATCATTTATTTTTTGAATAAAGTTTATTTATTTATTTTTCCCTTTTTTATCATTTATTTTTAAGCTACTTAGTAAGATTAGAAAGTTTAAATCAAATTGAAAATAAAATTGTACAACGGTCAATAGATTAGGCCGCTGACCAATTATCTCGACCCAGTCCTTCTATGCTTCCAAGATTTCTCCTCTGTCCGACAGTACTCAAGAAGGTCTCCTTCCAATCAGAAAGGAAAAAACAAGAATCGATAGCGAATTCGAACTGCGTGAGAGCAAGAAACACAAACCCATTAACGGTAAATGAGTGTGGGAGTCAATGAAACGTGATAATCTTCAAAGTGGGAGCACACAGGTTGGGGTGGGAGTGTAATCATAAACTTAAGAAATTGTGTTTTGATGTCTATATAGTCAGTAGCTGGAGAAAAATTGGATATTGCGAGGTCTGAAATCGGATTTTAAATTAAATACGAGGTAACCCATCTCTCTTTAGCGGCTCTTTGTTCCGGAGTTTCGCCTGTTGGCAAAATCGTAATCTTTTTTTATATAGTTGTTATTTGAACCTCCAAATTCTTCGTTTCGTATCTGGAACATGAAATGTTCAATTTAAATTGGAACTTGTTTGTTGTATTTGTCTGCTGGTGCTTAGAATTTTTGTTGTCTAGGTAAATGGTCATTTTCATCTGATTGTTTATTTATACAGAAGGCTTGAGTTTCAAGTCCATTTACATAGTTTTCTTGGGGCGAGGGTTTGTTGCTGGTTTTGGATCGTCACTGGAACTGCAGAATCAGATTATTGGATGATAAAATGAGGCCATAAATTGATACCATCCCGTGTAAATCGTGAGACTCAATCCTCTTGGAGGCAAGGAAGGGGTCATTACAAGATTCTTCAAAAGATTCGACATTAGTTTTATTTTAAGTTATTGAGTATTTATAGAATGTTAGATATGGCTGGAGAAGCTTCTGAAGCTGGTTCGAGAGTATCAAATCCCGGATCAGTGAGAAGTGGATCTTTACGTGAGGAGGAAACTTTCCACCGGCAAGCAAGTTTTAGCGGAAGTGGATCAAGGAATACCAGCCCTCTTGGCAGGATGAGTTCGGGGAGCACGAGTCCGTCTAGGCAGAAAGTGATTAAGACCAAACCACGGGGTTTAGACGAAGAAATTATGGCCACATTTTGTAAATCTGTACAACCAGATATCCAGATGGAAGATAATATATGGGCCATGCTGCCAGAAGATTTGTTAAATGAAATATTGGCTAGAGTTCCACCATTCATGATTTTTCGGCTCCGTTCTGTTTGCAAAAGATGGAATTCAATTTTGCAAGACAATAGCTTTCTGAAGTTCCATTCACAAGTACCCTCCCATGGGCCTTGCCTTCTCACATTTTGGAAAAATTCACAGACTCCTCAATGTTCAGTTTTCAGCTTGCCTTTGAAACAGTTGTTTCGGATTCCATTTACATTTCTGCCACAGTGGGCTTTCTGGTTGGTTGGTTCATCAGGGGGCCTGGTTTGTTTCTCAGGATTGGATGGATTGACTTTCAAAACATTAGTTTGTAATCCATTAACACAAACTTGGAGGACTTTGCCAGCTATGCATTATAATCAACAAAGACAATTGATAATGGTAGTTGATCGAAAAGATCGGTCTTTTAAAATTATAGCCATCAGTGACATTTATGGTGTCAAGTCCTTGCCTACAGAAGTATATGACTCAAAGCTTTGCAAATGGTCACTTCACCAAACCATGCCTGCCGTTAATCTTTGCTCCTCAAAGATGGCATTTTGTGACTCGAGGTTGTATTTGGAGACTCTTTCACCATTAGGTTTGATGATGTATAGAATGGATACGGGCCACTGGGAACACATCCCTGCAAAATTTCCTCGGTCTTTATTGGATGGGTATCTAGTAGCTGGAACTCAGAAGCGCCTGTTTCTAGTTGGAAGAATCGGTCTTTATAGTACCCTTCAAAGCATGAGGATATGGGAGCTTGATCATTCAAATTTTGTTTGGGTTGAGGTAAGTAGGATGCCACCTAGATATTTTCGAGCTCTCTTGAGATTATCAGCAGAAAGATTTGAATGCTTTGGTCAGGATAATCTGATATGTTTCACATCGTGGAACCAAGGGAAAGGTCTTCTCTACGACGTTGATAAAAAAGTGTGGTCTTGGATTGTTGGATGTGCTCTGCAATCGTACAACAGTCAGGTTTGTTTCTATGAGCCAAGATTTGATGCTATGATCTATTGATCTTGTCTACCATCAAGAATCCAATGTCAAAATTTCCAACATTTGGATTACTTCTTATTTCACCAGTTCAACATCCCTTGTTACCACTGCGTCCTTCCTTGAAGCTAAGCCTGTTTCTGTACTCCCTTTTGCGTTCTTGGCAAATATTTGCAAGTGGTGGTAGTAGATGCTGTACTTTAGAACACCTTTTGACGTGAAAATTACTAAAAAGTGAATGATATCGTGCTCTATCATGGAGAATAATTCTAGTCTTTGATGAGTATGTGGACGTCTGGGCTGAATCCGGTCTTTCTCCACTTTAAACGACTCAGCTTTTTTTGCACTGTCATTACGGGTCATACTTCTGGTTGTGTGCATGTAATTGTATTTCTGGTATTAATATTTATCCGGCTATCCTGATGATACATGGATTTTCGTAAAAACAAATTAGGAGTACTTTTGCATTATTTCTTTCATAGATTAAAACAGAACGAGAGGCATCATCACATCTATCTTTCATCTTGATATTTGTCATTTATCAGAGTTTTGAACTTAGATGTTTCATTACTTGGTCTAAGAAGCAAGTGTTGAAAGTTATGGGTAGTTTGTCAACTGGAACTGTTGAATTATCGGGATATGAATTATTGGTCTGATTGCAATCCAGTTACAGCTAAATTGTCTGAGGCCATCGAGGCTCGAGTTTCGATTCTAACTATCGAAGCTAGGTTGCCAGCATGGAACCACCCATTCTCTTGATTCCAACTGTTTTTTTTTTTTTTTGTGCACGATCAGGGTAGGTATTCCATGGTCCATGACTTGTCTAGACTAACTATCGAAACAACAACGGTTCTGGTAAGTGACGAGCACTGTCTGAGGTAATCTTAATGGAAGATAATTTTTTATGAGAAAATAAAAATTGTATTATTTAAAGTATTGAGTATAAACAGGCTGAGCATATGCAGGTGGAAATATAATCAACAATTACAAGTTTCTTATAAAAATATCAGTATCTGTGTCTCCTATGACTAGTTCACAAGGATATAAATTATTCATGCAACAAAAACACATGATTTGATTGTTCTATCAAAATATGCGGAGATATCTTCCAACATATTTTGCATTCGCGCAACAATTTGATGGCTTTCGTTATGTGCGCGGGAGACTAATTTGTAACCTCATTTGGAAGTTTTATCTAGTTTCTGAGGCGTCTGTTTAGGATGGAATTTGAATTTTCTATTTTCCTATGCCAACTTTTTGATAAAGTGATGAATATTATATGGACTTTGTTTAATAATTTATAACCTTTTCGAAAGTATTTGATAAAATCTTAAATACGAGCTATTAGATCTTTTATGATTTTTATACATTTTTTTATAAGTCTCGTTCAAAGTGATTATCATTTTCATTTATTCGCATATATGTTTTACTCCTTATTTTCCTCTGATAAATTGATAATTGATTTACCCTTTTCCTTTCGATCTTCTTTATGTGAATTCATTTTCTTTTTCAATACATCGGGAGCTTAACTTTAAATTAAGATTTAAAATAAAAGAATACATAAACTGCTAAAAAAGTTATATCCGCTGTCAATTATAACATAAACAGGCTTTGGTTGGGAAATAACTCGAACACATGTATTCACAAATACAACTGTACGTTGATTGCCAGTATTCATGTAAAACATGTTACAACAATAAAATAAAAAATAAAAAAAAACTTGAAAAATCTTACACAACTGGAACATGAATTGGAGCCAATAGACTCTTATTACCACATTCCGTATTTCAACAACCAAAAAAATAAGCCTGAAATTTAGCTTTTACCTCCACTGATTGCAGCATACACGAAGTCCTCACATCTAGGGAAGCCACTACTCAACACATCCGACAATGCACCCATAACATCAAATGACTCTTGCAAGTCCGTAGCAGAAATAATGTCCTCAAGCCATGACAGCAACTCTTTGGAGAAACCCACAATTTCTTTCACATTCAATAATCTTTCTTTCATAAAAACCTCCCAAGCTTCCAGTTTTCCGGCATCATTTTCCCCTTCCGTGTCCTTGGAGGCTCCTCGAGTATGGATGTCCATGTTCCATGATTTCGCGCACTTGAAGTAACATTGGAGCTGCTCGATCAGGCCGGTGTACACAAGCATGGGTTGAATGGTGGAAAACAACTCCTCTGATCCACTGGTCTCTAAAGACTGGATTGCTCCATTGTCGGGACTTGAAATGTTAGGTAGATTGGGAGTCAAGGATCTGCCATGCTTCTGCATATAAGCGTGGTAGATTCCTCGCTGCAAGAAGGCACGGCGATGTTGCAACCATGACTCATATGATTCTGAGAGAAGTGAGCTAACCATCATGAATTGGACAGTCTCCTCTGTCCCATTGGAAGACTGTGTCCCAGAAGAAGAGATTTTGGATTCTGAAGTAGGAGACGACAGATAAGTTGCCACAGACTTGGCCATGTTAATGCGTTGCAAAGAATCGTGATCAAGCAATTGCCGTGCCATCTGTATCATGAAAGGTAAAAACTTGGAATTGCTTTCTTTCCCACCGCCCCTACAGTCCGCACTGAACGATGCACCAGTCGCAAACCGAGCTAGCATCTGAGCATAAATAACTACGACGTTAAAATCTACAACTTTCTTCATGAGCAAAACAATACAAATAACTAAATGGTTTTTACACACGACAATGCCATGAACAACTAACCATGAGGGGAAAGCACCAAAGTATATGCCAACACAGGGGTGAGACAAAAAATTTGTAAAAAAAAGGGAAGTATATACCAAAACAATGTCATATGTCAACAACCGCAGCCGGTTTCCATCAGCGCGTCCCAAAGCATTGAGATAATCCCAGTATTGGTCAACATATCGGACATATTGCCCTGAAGGAACAGAAGGCCCTCTCAGAGGAAATAAGTTGTTGCAGAGTGTCTCGTTGTTTCTAAGGGCAGCCCCATCCCATTCCTTTTTAGGAATCTTTAGCTCAGCATCTGCTCTTTTAGCCTCTTGATGGCACTGAAAATGTATGATGTTGAAATGGCTGACAGTAGTATAAACACAATCTCCACGGGCATTCCCTGAACTTCCAACGCCTAAGTTCACTCGTTTGCTGTACGCGTAAACACCCAGCAAATCAGTAGGTCTCAATCCGTAGCCCTCTCTGCAAACCATGCAAGCCAGCCCATCTTCCTCTTCTTCAACATCTTCTAAACCTTCCTCCAGGATAGGTTGGGCAACAACAATTCGATCCCCACCGTCCGAAGTCGATTCTTGCCGCATTCCAAGCACCTTTCAACGTTAAAATCTTAGATCAGAGACGGTTACAAGGTAAATAAAATTTCATTATCAAAACATCTGTTATATTATCTGGCAGTGAAACTTGAATCATGTTTGTTTCTAAGACCACCAAAAAGTAATGGATATTGCTATATTACAAAAAGTTGTTAATGCTAACATACATTTCAAAAAAATTCCAGCAACATTTTCAACATATATGGGAAAAACTATTGTAGCATCATGACCCCTGAAATGTGTTTTGTTTTGGGTTCCTATAAATTACATCATATCTAGAAGGCATGCAAGTGGCAAATATATGTCAGCAAGTATGGTAATCAGAAATTAAACCAACAAAAGATGAAAAGAATCACCTGAAGCAGCTGTTCTCTTTTCCTCAGTGCTCGACGCCTCATCTCATCACGTGTGGCATGTCGTAGCTGGCGAATTTTTTCTGCCAGGAATCCAGCATCATTTCCATCTTTGTCAGTAAGAGAGTCCAACAAGTTTTCAGCCCTTGCCCCAATCTCATTGTCACCCGGAACACTCTCCAAAGCATGAAGCAAAGGTAATATTCCTTCTTCGTCAATACATCTCTGAGTGGCCAAGTGACCCATTGACAGCCCCCTAAGCATAGAAAGTATAAGTGGAACAGACGGCAAGTTTAATCCAGATGCCCATTCTGCGGTTGTCCTAAAGTCAGGCGGTCCCGTGCATGAAAAAGTTTCCTTCAAATGTCTTACAGCAACTCCAGTAATCCCTTTCTCCAATATAATATCTTTAAATCTCTCACCACAAGAGCTCGTTTTAAGTGATTCTGAGACTCTCACAAAATTCTCTAGAGCAAATTTTTGTTTGGCAGCAAGCTGAGCAATTTTTTCATCCTTAATGTTATCTTCGGATTGCTTTTGTAACCAGTCAAATTCACTCCAGTCCTGTAAATATGGGTCAAAGTGCTGGATGAGAACTTCCATAGCTGCAGGTTCCCCATAAGTCAAGTATGGCAAAATTCTTGCAACCATTTCAGTGTTCCTCTGCTGTTTGCTCGACTTTTTAAGTCCTGAAGGATGAGACAATCGCTCCAGAAACATGCTTACTATTTTCTTAGCTTGTTCACTGCTGGCAGAATCTTCACTGGAGACTGTAAGAACTCCTGGTGTGACACTGATATTATCACTCTCGTTTGCTTCCAAAGTAAGACATTCCACAATTAACAGAATGCCCTCAGCTGGTTCCATAGCATCCACTGAGAAGGCACGTCTTGCAGTTTCAAGGAGTAAACCTAAGGCCCCCAATCTTAACAATGCTCTTCTGTTCTCCTTTGTTTTGCAACAAAGCATTAGAAGATTTAGCACAGAAACCAACTGCTCTTGATTCGACTTTAGATCCTCGCGCAGACGCTGTTAAATGTATTCAGGACTATTAAAGTGAAAGGTATTTTCCAGTAATAAGATATGATAAGAGGAATTCGACAAGGTAAGAATACTGGACTAAAAACAGGCGAAGTCATCTAAAATAAGTTGCATACCTGGACCATGCTCAATAGAATTTCCAGACCCCCACATTCTCTGACCGCAACAGTTATTGCAAACTCGACCTCAGGGTCTTGGGATTCCTCTCTATCATCATCTAATTCTTTGATCATAGGCTCTGTAGCTTCACCATCCAACCCCTGCAATTTGATGGACTTGTTCCATTACTAAAGCTGAAAAAGTGCATGGTGTGAGTTTAAATTGTATTATTACTAATTTGTCCTTATTTTTTCCTTCCTTTATTTTAGTCTTAAGAATAAATATCTATGGTCACGGAACCACCATGAGATCTTCCTCGGACAGAACAACCAGAAAAGCAACTAGATACAATATGTAGGAACAAATATATAAATTCAGCGGAAACCTGAAGCCGATATGTGAGTGTCATTGGAGGACAATCCCTTGTTGGCATGGCAGTATTAGCAGACAAAAAAACACTCCCAGAGGCAGTATTTGAAGATTGACTATTTGATTTCTTCCAAACTTGTTCATATACTTGAGCAATACTTAAATCGAGAGAGATGATATTTCCTGCAACCAGCAATTCCATGCCATAGTCATCTTCAAGAAGACCCAGAAGATCCAACTGATGGCAGATTTTATTTTTCACATCTCGCATCAGGGGACCAATCTCAGCACTCGAGTAAGGATTGGTCATCGACCCCCTTATAAATTCCTCCTGAGTATGTGCCTTGTTTAGTATCAAAAGATACACAGGTTCTGGTTTCGAAGGGCATATCAAATTACAGAGCTGCTCCAAGATAAACTGCACAAGTAACACAGTTTTGATTCAATTCAGAACACAACTGCATGATCACATAAATCAACTGACACAACTATCATATATTGCAAGGTTACTCGTATGAAGGGAATTTTACTGACATAATTGATGAGTGTGACTATTCTTTCCAGATACTCGTCATATTCAAACAAGAAGATATGATAAATTCTCACCCATGCATCTCAAATCATAAAGGCTAAGTCAAAGAGTAGAATTAAATACAGTAGTGCTAAATAAGTATGTATCTGAATGGTAACACTATAAAAGTACAAAGTGTATAATTGAAGTTCCCTAAACTCCGTAAATGGAAAAACAAAGAAAGAGGTTGAGAAATGAGCAGAGAACAAACCAAAGAATTACGGCCCTTTCTGTCATCCCCATGAATCTGTAAGCCACCAATGCATGCCTGGATGAACTGCCGTTTGTTTTCATTGCTCTCAAGCAGAAGACTGTCGAGAAGATCTTTCAAAAGGCGATTACAGTCACCAATCAATTTCGTCTTCTGCACAATTAAGCCCCTGATCACAATAAGGGCCTCCAGAACATCAGATAACAACTGATCCCTCATGAATCTGCAGCCAAAAAAGAACATTCAATACATTGCAACAAAGTTTGTGATGTATCAGAAAAAACGAAGCTAACCTGGATCTTATATTAGGGATCTCCAAATATTTTCCAAGTAACTCTATGAGCTTATGAAGAATAAAACCTTGAGAAATATCAATATGGAGGCTCCTCTCCAAGGATTCCACGTTATTCACTTCTGTTGTGATTAGCTTACATATGGTGGCCAAACATCCTCGTACAGTCAAGAAAATACGTGCATCCTCTGAATCTAGCATTCTAAAGAGCAATTCAAAATATTCCGCAGCATTTTCACCAGCTGAAAGAGTCGCAGGTAACAAAGACATTAGCAAATTAAGCAACCGAAACCTCCTCGACGAACTTTGGCCACAAAGTAAACTGATTAGCATGCACATCTCCGATCTTACTGACTGTGAACAAGCACTCAATATGAGTTCTTTAACCCATGATCCAAGCTCAAAAGATCTAATCTCACTCTGACCTGTTTTACAAGAACGACGCTTCCATCGGAGAGCATATTTCATGGCCAAATAATCATATCTCTGAGGCCGAGATTTCTGACCAGCTCTAACCGCCCGAGAAACTTTATACTGCCTCCTCACGAAATCAAGATACGACGCTCCTCTTTCCCATTCAGAATAGCTTAGTAATGGGATATCCTGAGTCTTCGAAGAACCATCCCAATTCCTATCTAATGATTCTGATGTATACTTGCTTCCACTCACAACTACGCTGGATTCAGATACACATGAATTAATACCATCTTTCATCTGTGATGGTAGGGCAGATTTTCCATTCGCTGGCTCTTTATCCATTGCATCAGGTTTTGGGGGAGTACACGCATGAGAAATTATTTTAAGACATGGTAGAACGACATGCTCAGATATAGCAGGATGCTTGGCCCCCAGTTTGATGGATTTAAATAACAACTGGAACACAATTCTTAATCTCGACTCCCAAAACTCATCTGCCAAGGAACAGATATCTGAAAGCAACATTAATTCTTCACGTGTTGCCAGAGCAATGTCTATTGACCGGTGATGTTCAAGACAGTACATGACCTTCTTCTGCAGCAAGCAATTTAATTCAGCAACAGCATTCGCATCAGCCTCAGAGAAGGCACAAAGTGCCGCCCGGGCTTGGACACGAGAAGTTTTTGGGCCTTGGTGTATATTATTCTCAAACAACTCATGCAAAATGCCAGAAGCAACAAGCTGCTTCTTAGAACTAGGATGTTTTGACAGCACAAGTAAAAGTTCAAGACATTGGGTCACAAATGTACTAGCACAGCCATAGCAACTATTAGGAGACCTCGATACAACAAATCTCGAGGCTGCAGCAGCATCATCAGAACGTTTCTGGTGCAGATAACTCATCAACACCTGTCTGAGGCCTTGAAGAGTCTGAACACTTTTGCTCACAGAATCAAATGCTGCTTTGCATTTCTCACCATAGAGTAAACCAAGAAGGGCAATTTTGCGATTGATTTTGAAGGAAGGGCCTGGCAACGAGACCATCATTTGCTGAACAGAATCCTTCTGCTGAGAGTCCATTTCATTCTCACCAATGCTAGAAACAATTTTCAACAAAGGTTTTTTGAATCCCAAAAGCTGTTGATATCGCCTATGAGCACTCTCTGATTCAGATTCTATTGCAGCCAATCCCCTTTTCATATCTTCATCGTTTTCCATGCTATCAAATATGAAACTTGGCTTAGCCATAAAATTGAACTCAAAACGTCCGTATTTACTGTATCCACACTCATTGCATAAAAATGAGTCCAGATTTTCATAGTTAATATTGCGGCATTGCCTGCACTGATAAGCATTCTCACGGCAGTTGTTACAGATTCCATGCTTGTCAGTGACAGGTCGAGTGCAGCGTGGACATTGAAGTGGTTCAAGGGACAGTGCTTGAAGATTTTCATAGAAAGAATCCAACTCAATCATAAAGTTACATGACGTTATAGGAATGGGGAATTCCACTTTCAACTCAGTCTGATTGCAAGAAAGATGGCATATCTTTGCTCGCTTCCACAAAGACCAGTTATTTTTCAACTCCGACAAGTCAGCCACAGGCCTATTGTTATAGTACAGATTCAGAACTTTCACCGACTTGGATTTCCGCGCATCATGAACGTTCATGGTCACGCTATGAATGGTGTAGCTACCAGTACATTTCACAATAATACGATTGTCGGTGAACTTTGTTTCAGACTTCAAATTTTCAAGCTTCACCTTGCTATATGGGACCTCAGGTGAGCTGCAAGCCACACAAGGCTCACTCTCAAGATAATAACCATCAAATTCCACCAAACCACTCAAAGTGTTGTAAATGCGTGAATTCGGATGATTTGCCAAAAGCTCATTTTGTGAGTGAAGTGCCTCAAAAATGCATTTAATCACATCAGCTGTCAAGCATTTATCTACGATTTCATTGTTTTGTTTTTTTGAGCTGTTATCTGGAAATTTCCCCAGTAAGGAGGTCACAAGTTCTGTATATTCGACGACATTCTGACCATATAAAGGCAAGCAGTACAGTTTCTGTAAGAGAGCAGTTAGCATGGATTCCTTAAATGACTGCTTACCATGGTACCAGGCACCAAGAAGAACACACTTGGCTTCTCCACGCACAGAACTTGAATTCCATTCCAACAAAAATTTGTCAATAAATTGTTTCAGGCAATCATCACTATGGTCAGTAAAGACATTTAACACCTGTTCCATATCCATGTAAGATTTCTCTGTAAGAGCTTCGCTTCCTTCTTCACCTTTCTTCTTTTTCTTAGAGTCAAGAGGTTGAGCCCCAAGCTTATTGGATGTAGAACTTATCTCTCCACCATCAGCTCTCTGTGAAAAATGACTTGCATCCTTTCCAGTATAAAGAGCCAAATTCAGAAGTTTCAAAGCTTGAACCACACATTCTTCACCAAAAAAAAAGACTCCAACCATCACAAAAGGTAAGACATCGGAATGCCTCAGGCAATACTTCTGCCAGTTACGAGGTCGCGCTGCCGCTACCTCTGCAATGGTGGATAGGCACTTCACTATTTTGACACTTCTTTCATATGAAAAGGTATTCTGAAATCCGCCAGATTTTTTTATGTGTTTGTAGAGCTTCTTAGTTTCACTAGTAAACAGCCAAGTGTCACGAACACTGTAATATTGTGTCTTACTGCCACATAGATGAAGAAACAGCCTCCTTGCATACCTCCTAATGGTCGTTGTATGTGGATTGTTGATATAACTGCAGAGAACATCCTGGTACCCATCAAGTTTTAAATCCTTACCAAAAGTAACTTTGTATTGCCTATCTTTCTCCCCAACTTTGTCATGCTTCTCAGGCCTAATTAGGCAATAAACCAATCGGAAAGTGTTTTCTAGCAACAATCTAGGGTAGTCCGCAAAAACATCACTCCGATGTGCTTTTGCATATGAATCTGCGAAAAATGGTGAGAAATTACCCGCTGGCACCTCTCTCCGGATTGATAATTGAGCACCACAGCCAGGACCAGGGTTCAAACCACAAGAAGTTTCAATACTAACAGAAGGGGACTTAAAGTCAATGACCAGTTGCTGCAGGATGTCCATGAGATAATTAATGAAAACCTGCTGCCTAAGAAGGCCACAGGCCCTATGCAGTGAAGAAGTCAAGTCACTTCTATCACGGTCATCCAATGATGAACTGGGAGTGGAGGGTGGGTTGTGGATGGTTGTTTTGTCCAGTGTATCTGCTGTCCCAGCAGCTTTTGATCCCGAAACATCACCACCTGGTTGGTTCCAGTTACGTAGCATGAGAGTGAAGTACATAAAGACAAGAATTGTGACTTCCCCAAAAGATGAACGGCTTCTAGCAATGAAAGGTTTATCAAGTTCTATCTCATCTATAAACCATTTAATCAATTTTGCCAAATTTATGCTCTCAACCTCTGTGCCATCAACAAAAGGACCACCGATAGCTGACGACAATCTGTAGATGAGCTGCATCACGGGAACAGCCCGAACACCAGAGGCAGTCTTCATAAATCCCTTCAGCTGTTCAAGGAGCTCCGAGAGAAGTAATGAATTGACAGCCCTTTTGGATTCAGATATGGTAACAGCATCAACAACTGAAGCTGAAAACTCCCCAGACTCATTAGGCTCCAAATCAAGGCCTGATGGAACTGCATTCTTCAAGTTGACATCAGCAACAGCTGGCAAAAAAATTGAATCACTTAAATCATCAGCAGAATAGTGAAGGTCACTACCATCTCCACTTAACATCTCTACTTCAATTGGAATTGCTGACATAGGATGATCTCTAGAATGCGGTAGAGGAAGTCTTTCTGCATCTAGCACTTCATAGCATGCTTCACATAAATCAAAGTCAGGGCATACAGCACAGTGCCATCTGCGTCTCAATATAGGAACAGTTGAACAGCCATCACAACAATATTGTACAGATGAAGTAGTTGAATCTTCTTCTATCGTAACAGGATTATTTCCACAAGCTGCACTTGTAGCATCAGCAGGTAATGGAACTGGTGTTGTATTCTCCAATTCATCTGTACCTAGCATAGTCTGCTTCGGAAAGGGAACCTGGAGCAGTCTTGAAGATATAGCCAAGCTGTAAAGAAGAAACAATAAGTGCATGTGTTATACGAGGAGAAAATTCTAAAACTATTTACCTGCTGGAAGTTTGAACAGCCTCGTTCGTTGATAGAAGAAGTTTCTTAAACAATGTGACAGCACGGGAAACAGATTGCCGAGCCGCAGGTTTTCCAGACAATATCAAACACTCTGCGTAACAATAAATAAGTTCTACAGATGATATGACAATGTTGTTCATAGTCTGTGTGTCTGGCTGTTCTACATCCAAGATTCCCCAAAGTACTTGCATAAGTCCATCAACAATTTCAGAACCTGCATCAATCTCAATGATTAAATTATAACCCTTGAGGAAAAATCACGAATCAATGGGACAGCTAATTAAATCTCAGAGCATCAATCACAGCCAGCTGTAAAAGTATACAACATTTTATGCCACAGCAGATAATTGGAAGTTGATCAACAAAAAAGATAAAGCTTCTGGAAGCATGTGGAGTAAAAGAAAACATAAATAAAAGACACAGAAGAGGTCAAAGAAAGTCGCCAAGGATGACTTTAAGTGATTTGGTGATAATGGAGAATTCCTTTTTAAATAAAGCACAGCACCGGGAAGAAATCCAGTAGATGTTACAATGTGCAGAGAAAATCTCTAAGAATAAATAACTTTCTACCCATGATGATGTCATAGTACACAATCATCAACCAGATTCTTTTTTTTTTTGATAGAAGACTATATATATATATATAAAGATTTGGTTACAACAGATTGCGGATAAGAAATCCACAACGCAATACGAAGCTACTACCTAACCCATCACTAGCTGATAGCAATAAACGATGGTCATTACTTATAGGACCTGTTACATCTTATCAAAACTATTACATGCACGCATATTTCCAGATTCAGAAAGCACAATGCACAAAAAATCAAGGACCGGCCACAACTGCGTCTCAAAATTCTTGCAGGTACCTAGACTATGAGTAACAAAAAGAAAACTCAGTTTATATTGAATTATGATACCGTTATTCTCAAGGAAAGTAGCCAAGTTGGAACGGCGATGCAATGCAATCTTAGAAACCGCGCGCATCTGAGCCATAAACTCCTCTATAATCCACCCTGCAGTGGGCTCACCCATTCCTAGCTTTGAAGAAAGTAACAATGTGGATTTTACCACTCCACTAAGGCGCATGGCATCTTTAACCTAAGGACAAAATGATGGATGTGACTATGACAAGCTTCTGTACATGAAATCAACAACTTAAGTTGAGAACCAAGTATGATCAAATATGAAATTGGAGAAGTGAAATTAAGAACCAACAGTAAAGTGAGACCGCTGGAATTACTTGGTAATAGATCTCTCTCCTAGGAAACACAGCCTGCAGAACGCGGCTAGCAGCAACCTGTAGCAAAGGCTCCCTGTCGCTTTCATATACACTTTCCAAAACTTGCTTGCATTTAATGTTACTCAAATCCAATTTAACTTCTTCAGCTTTCAAGAATCTGTGGGGTTTACACGAAAGATAAATCCGGGACAGGAGCTTGAGACCATCAGCCACAACCTTCTCCTGGATTGAAGCAGATTGTGCATACCGAGACTTTCTCCCAGACCCTGGAGACCATGAATTGCAACCAAGCGTGTGCGCTTCCATGTCTAGAATGGCATCCATCTTCTCTTTCCAACCAAATTCATCCTTAACTCGACCATATACTTCCAAGGAATCTATTCTGGGCAAAGCAGATCCACTGAAGGTTCTTCCAATGCTAATTGTGAATTCCTCATCAGCTAATAGTGATTCAGCCACTGTGAACGGAATATCATACCAAGATCGCATGCCTTCATCCAATTTTATCACTCTTTGGAATACGGTAATTTCTGAAGGAATATGACTTGCTGATGTATTGCCCACATGCAAGCGAAAACCAACCATGACAATATCGGGATTTGAATTGGTCACAGTTATCTGCATAAGAAATGTCCAACAAAAACACAGTGAACTTGGAGAAGTTTGGGGTTAAAAAAAGATCTCTCTTGCTTTTAAGCATGATATAGCAAAACGGCCAATCTAAAGATTACTATTGGATAACAGATTTATAAGATGAAAAAAACCTGAACCTGCAGCTGATCAGTGACTACAAACTTCAAAAGAGCACGGACTTTCATACACACGAGATGAACAATGATAAATATTTATGTGGAATCTGCTAAAAATAAAACATGGAGAAACCAAAATTGTCTGCCTAGCATCAACTTGGTTTCAGCTGAACAGATACTAACTACATACAAAACATGTCCCACAGTGCAAAATGTTGCTTAATGAATAGAGATCGACCATGACACAGCATGGGCGTCAAAGAGAGACGGAGGAAGGGGTTCAAGACAAGTAAATTTGTCAATTAACCCATGACCAGACCTAGAGAGGTGATCAATAAATGTAAATAACAAGGAGATGAAAAATGAAGTAAAATGTACGTCAGCAATACCTTGAATCCAGTAGGATTAGTTCCCTCTAAGAAGCCATCCTCAGATACCAAAGTTTGCTTAGCCCCTTCAGAATCATTATTCCTTATGGCATCGCCACTCAGTTTGACGTCTTGTGTTATGCAGACAGTTTTCTCAAAAAAGTCAAGTGGAAATTCTGGTTTTACGCCCCCGTAAGCTTTATTTTTCAGAATACCATATCCTAATTTCTTAACCTTATCGGAAATAAAATTTACACCAGTGTCCACCCCCGCGGGAATGTGTGAGTAAATCTGAAGGCTCCCATCTTCATGCAAAACAAGACAATGAATTTTGTCTTTTGACAAAGGCTTGTAAGCACTGACCCCTACCAATGCTGAAGTTGACCCAGCAGTATACCGTAAATGATGTGCAAGAATTTCATGCTCTCCCAAGGTGATGGCCAGTACACCGTTTGATTTCAGACTAGAATAGCAAACAAACAACCCACTACCACCCAGCAACTCTTTCCAACGGTGCAATCCAGCTGGCCTGAGCTTACTTTCCAGGTCATTCTCATATACGGCTGACATTTCAATCAGAGATGTTGCGTCTGGATTGAGACGGCCAATCAAGGTACTCCCGTCTTGGTAGGACAGAAACAGCAATTTATGAGTAGAAGAAAAATATAGTGACGAGCCCTTAGCTTGCTTGTTTCTTCCCTCTATTTGAATACCTTCCTTCAATGGTCTAGCACCAACATTGGCTTGCACTGACATCTCTAACCTGTACAAGCAGCCAAGCTCTGATAGAACAATGAGAAACATTCTGCCATGAGATCCATAAATAAGAGTCGCATCCACTATTGTATCATCAGGCAATGTCATATAGTGCACAGGGCTGATATTGTCCTGTGACAGATCATATATTTTCACAAATCTGTTAGTCACTACCATAAGCTGAACCTGAGAACCCGGAACCCAGTCTACGCGTCTGATATAAGCACCTTGCAGAGCAAGTTCAATAGCTAAGCGATCAATCACCTCACCTCGATGATTGATAGTAAGGACTTGGCAATCTTCATAGCCTGCTACAACAAGATAAGTCTCTACCAGTGAATTAAAGAGTAGACGTACAATCTCAAAACGAACAACATTTTTAGAAATTGGTTTCACATTTGCCTTATCGGCTGTGATCGGAGCAACCGTAGCTTGTCCAATTAGCTGATCCACATCAAATATGGCTACCTTATCACCTTCTCCAACAGCCAACCGACCTCGGGAACTTACACTGAGTAATGATTTAACGAGAGAACCACTAGTCAAATGGGATTTTAGTTCCTTTGCATTTGAATAATCTGATTTGATCTTCAAATCTAATGATCCACTTTTATAGGCCTTCTTCAATTGTAAAAGATCACTGTTATAATGGAGTACTTTGTCTTCAGCCAGATATATTTTTTTGTCCTTTAAACTATGGAACTCCCTTCTTCCAGTAATAGTTGGCAACAATGACATGCAAACTCCAAGAATCCGATCTTCAACCTCAAGCTCATTGAGTAGCATTGGCATCCTACTTTGAACCTCATTTGAAATAGAAAACCTAGTGAAATTATCAAGGTCATCTGATGCATCCTCATCAACATCTGAATCACTCTCGGGCATTTGATTCGTGCTATCCGTAAGAGGAAGAAAAGACTGTAAGTTACTGGCAACTCGATTGGTTTCAATGCTACTTCCAGTGACTTTTCGAGGTTTCAAGCACTGGCAACTGCTGCCTCGAACTCCTCCAGCGCCGCAGTCACAAAAAAAACGACTAGAGCGAGAGTATACAACGCGGTGACCACGATGACAAACTTTTGCACACACAGAGCAACAACCTTTGGAGACAGTCAGGTCACATGTGTAACAGAAATACCAGTGTTGTTCCATAAAATTGCTGCCACTGGATGTAAATGTGCAAACTTTAGACGCCAGGGCTCTCTCACTGTTGTTATCGTCTTCGTCACCCTTATCTACGCTACCAACCTCACCGTCAGATGTCCCATCGTCTTCATCATCATCATCAACTGAAGCATCATCACAATCAACTGAAGTAGGTCCTTGATTAACCGTGAGAACCAAATTCTCGACATTTTTTCTCGAACTAAACGATTTAGAAGACAAAGGCCCCAAACCAGAACCAGAGCTGGAAACAGTATTCCCTGATAACTTTCCAGAAATGCACCTAGAAGGCCCAGTATCACTCAAGGATTTTGCGAGGAATCCAAAAAGATACTTCAATCCTTGAAGCAGTCGTTCATCACCAGCCAGATTCTTTATCAACCCCACTGTCCTCAGTAGCAGTGGCTTAACTAATGCTTCCCCTTGTGAGATCTGGACAACAAAATTGAAATAACCTTTTGCTGATTCCAAATCAAACAACATGAATGCATTGTCTAGGGAAAGTAGCATGGCTTCGTGTAAATGAGACTGTAGTTCTTGCAACTGGAATTGAGAAGCTGATGCCAAAAGGCACATTAAAAAATTTGTGGTTGAGTCTCTTAAAGAGACTGAAGTTCCTATGCCAGTGACGCCATTTGGTGTTTCAATCACAGATCCCAATAACCTGATTTCCAGCCACTTAGAAAGGTAAACTGTATCCATGATGACAAATTTCTTATGTAAATTCTGTTTTACTTCAGGATATAAATCGTCAGACAAAAGATCGATGAAAAGGTTGAGAACTCTCACATTAACAGACTCAGAGTGGCAGTGATCCAGAGAACCAATCAAAACCAATATATCGCCACGAAGGGAACCAAAGTAATTCTTAATCTTCTCAGAGATATCTTCTACAGACAGGAAAAACCTGAAAATGACATTTTTTGTTGGATCATCCTTCAGGCTGTAAATGATATCAATCATTTTTGTGACTACAAATTCATGGACACTATCCATATGTTTTCCTTCATTGACACTCTGCAGGAATTCCTCCATGCGCTTCATGATAAATAAGCTGCTATAATCAGCCCCCACTTCAAAGTCCAAACTCAAGCTTTGGCATATATTTTCACATTCACCCTTGAGACTTCCAAATACCTTGTCACATTTGATTGTCAGGATAGACAGAAGTATCTCACTAATTACCTCTTCTACCTCACAGCTGATCCCTCTAGAATCTTTGACCTTCATCAATCCATCAAGAATAGTAATAATTCCATTAACATTGAGAATACAAGACGATACAATTTCACCTGGAAATTGAAGAACAAGGGGAAACCCATGCAACACAACTTTCCAAAAAGTTTTAGATCGAATCCCCAGAGCCATTTTTTCAACAATTCTGTCTTGCTTCATGGAAAGCTCGTAGAAAGATTCCAGCAAGCTAGGATTAATCCCCATTTTTCCAAAGAAATCTTCCTGCATACTGATGTCAAAATCGATATATTTAAGAAGCGACAGATGCGAAAATCTGTCAACAGACAGATGCCCATTTTTTATGGTTGAGGACAAAGCATTTCGGTAGATTCGTAAATAACTATTTAACAAAGATGACAATATCTTGATCAGCTTTGTGATTTGATCATCTTGAAAATAGTTGGAAATAAGGCTTTTGGCCAACACAGGATACCCAGCATCCTTGGCAGCATAAGCCTGGCAGCTCATACCCAAGTTTGTGGCGGGATCCTTTTCATTATGTGCCCAAATGCCTGTACAAATAAAGGACAGAGCGAAAGAAACCCAGGATCCGCTTCTGAAGAAGTCCCAACCAAGTTCCTCAACATCCTCACGCAATAGAAAACCATCAAATTGCTGAAGCAAACTCAACACACAATCTGGAATGCCAGCACACTCGCTGCTGCTGAGGTAGTTGCCAAAAATACAATGGCTAAAATAAACAAAATTCTCCACATTTAAGATATCAGGAAACCTCAGGCCACTCGAAACAACTTGCCAATTTTCTGCAAAAGATACTGAAACTGGGATATCCCAGCAAAGCAAGAACAGATACCGTTCAATAATCAAGTCATCCACCTTGGCAGATCTTTTACCTTTCCAAAATCCAAGAACCCGTGAAAAAGAGGCTTGAATCTCCCTCCAACTTAAACCAAAGAAATCAACTGAATGGTAATCTTCACATAAAGAAGACAGAATGGGTGCAATATCAACCATCTGATTAAGCAAAATTTTTCTGTAGGGGTTTTGTTTTGCCCATTCACTTGCCAAGCCCTCTAGCACAGTGGCTGGCCATGACAACAAATAGTTTGCTGAATTATGCATGCATAGATCAGGGGATTCCCTAAGTTTTGTCCTGAAGTCCTGAAGTAGAGATGAAGGGCAAGAGCGGGGATGATAAATCATGTGCCGTAGTAATAAAACCAGCCTCGAAACCAACAAGGCCCAGCATGACAATTGCTCAGTATCAAAACCTGTAGGGGGAATATAAATGGTTTGAAGCGCTGACAGTACTTTACTAGCCAACATAGACTTCTCCTCTTGGGATGAAAAATGAAACGCAACTAAGAGAATCTCAATGTGAAAGAGAGAAGGAAGAGTTTCAACAATATCCTTCAGAGCAGCACACGTTGAACTGACAGTTTTTGCTTTCTCGTGGATAAATTCTAGGAATGTCTCATAAAGTTTAGTCCTCAAGATAATACCAGCTGAACCCACTCGGCACACAAGGATACGGGCAAGCAAAGCAAGGGTCTGATCATTGTACATATAAGCACCATTTTCAATAATTAGTATGTTCTCAACAATAGATTCTTCAAGGAGTTCAGATAAAGCTCGATGCAAAAGAAGTTTCTGCAATAGTTCAAAGCAAAGTACATGAACATGTCCGAACTTCCTCTCTTCCTGCAGAGTTAGGCGATTGTCCCCATTCCTCTCTTCAAGACAACAATCCTGGGAACTAAGTATGGAAAGCAAAATATCAACATGGCTCCTACTTAGCCTTTTGCTTGCATCAATGAACAATGGAGGATGCCACTCGGGAGAAAAAACACAACTTTTAAGAAAACTAAGTAACTCAGTAGCTGCTTGCAATGGCGTATTGCTGATCCTAGAGCTGGAACTGACAGCAACATTTGATTGCTCACAACCATCCATGGATCCAACAGAGCGACTGCCTTCAGAAAAAAGATCGCCGAAAAGAGCTTCATCTTCATGACAAACAACATTGTCTGATTCAGAGATCCCTGATGCTTTTGTTACACTGGAACATGATCTCTCGAGGAGAGGCTTTAATTTAACACCCTCGGAATGAAGGAAGATAACAGGATGCATCAGGTTGTCTAGCCACTGATTGGATGGTGGGAATAGTAGTCCACATAACTGTTCAAATGTGTGCTTTTTCAAGAGAAAAAACTTCTCATTACTAACGAGACATGAAGAGGAATCAACCATGGCATGACTGTCAGTATAACCTGTCTTCGGATCATCGAACTCAAAACGAGAACATGATCCCTTTATATCTAAAATGAGTTTCAGAATACAAATGATCACCCGGGGATAGTAAGCCAAAGGGAGCTTACTGCTAGCAACAATTTTGTTATGCCTCCAAATGTCGATATCCAAATTGCTCAAGATAGAAGCTGTTATACATACTTGAATATTCCGAAAAACATAATTCTTCAGGAAATACGATTGCATTACTTGAAGAAATTCTTCCAACAAGTGAACTGCGAGGCTTTCATAACTATTTTCAACAATAATATTGTTATATGCAAAGTCGACACCAGTACGAAACAAGCTTGGTAATAAATTGATAAAAGCAGCAGCTGATTGCACCACTAGATTTTCTGAGTCAACGTATTTGGTATCTTTTGCAAGACTTGCCAGTAAGTTGAGTATTCTTACACAAAAAGACAAGATTTTACGAAAACTGTGACATACTGGTTTCTCGTCAAATGAAACCGGGAGCTCTAAAAGTTCTTTACAGTGAAAGATAAGTCGGTGAATGCATCCAAAATGAACAGTAGCCAAATGCTGAGAAAGAACAATCAACATATTAGTACTCTGGGGAAGAGACTGCTCGATAATGGGTGAATTCCTATTCTCCACTTGCATGCATTCAGAAAAAAATTCCATTAACATGCGTTCATCTGTCTCTTGCTCCTTCGAGCATTTTCCCCCTTAAAAAAAGAAAAAAGAAAAACTACCATGTTAGTTACAAAGCCAACAAAGTGAATGGGACATGATAGACAGTGATAGACCAATACCCAGTAACATGCACCCAATGTGGTCCAGCCTGTCAGCAGAATCATCTTTATCAGCCACAGGAGGCAGCAATTCCAAAAGAAAGTTCATAGAACACGACTGAGAAGGATCCAACTCCTTATCCACTCCATCAATTAGCAGTACCTCCAAAAGTTGTAACACGATGTTCTGAAAGAGGTACAAAGTCAGCTAAGGTGCAACAGAAGCATTAGTGGCACATGAACATGAAACAAAAATTAAATGATGTCTCTTCACACAAGTAATCACAAACCTGAAGACTCAAATCATCGCTTTTCCCAATCCATTTTTCCAAACTACAAAGGGCAAACTCAATCGTCTGATGAACCACTGCCACAACCACCGGCTCCACTTGCTCGACTGTCTCGTCACACCAGAAGAGACTAACACACTTAATACCATTCGCACAATGAATAGTACATAACAGTAATCCAAACATGAAACGCAACAAACCCAAAAAAAAAAAAAAACTCACCTGGTAACGATCGGAGAGCTTTAACAACGGTGAGCGAGACACAAGCCAAGGCATGAACCCGAGCTTGATCCCACACTTCCAGCCCTACTTTACTGCCAGTTTTCTCAAACACCACCGGCTTCACTGATTGTCTAAGAATAGAATAGAGCTTCCGAAATCCTGTCCTGAAAACAGACGCCGATGCATCGGAGCGGAGGCTCCGAGAGAAGTCACCGGACGAGACGGCAGTGACGAGCGCTGCGATCTCCTCCGCCATGAGACTCCGGGGAGCGTGAAATTTCGTGTTCAGCAGAAGTTCATTAGTTGATTGATCGTAGAAACGAGCGAAATCTTAGCTATCGAGTTCGGGAATGAGAAATCAATGGAGAGAGAATGGCCCGGAGAAATGGAGACTCTCAGACTGGGGTTTTGGTTTTAGAGGAAATAACTGTTTTATTTAATATTCTAGCCTAGTCTACCATTAATCAGCGTGAGATGCAAGTCACCTTTTTTTTATCAACCAATTGAAAATTTACTCTTTACTGCTTCTAATTACTTAAAAATACAAATATATATAATTTAGTGTGACGAATAATTTTAGACTTAATTTTCATTTATTTAAAAATTAATTAAATATAAAATGAATATATTGATCTATTAATAATTTTTGTTAAATGAATTAGTTATTACTTCCGATAATAAGTTTTTAGAGTCGAGATTATAGACTATGGGTTAAGAAGGAATGAGTTCAGTATTTGGGTTAAAAAACATTACATTATTTATAATTGCAATGTTATTGCCTTCCATTAGGCGCGAACCAAATACCACAAAATCAAATATCGCATAATCGTCCAGATCAATATCGATCACCTATTCCACAATCCAGCATCAATTTTCCAAGAAAAGCCTTGGAAAAGCCTTCTCAGAGCCTGCCTCATTTACAAGAATCATAGTCAAATTTTATGTTCAAGTACAATAGAGCCTTCACCGTGAGAACCATCAAATATTAAGTACATATATTTTGATAAATGAAATATGTCTTTTAACATATTAACACCACAAATGCATGAATCAGGAGAAAAAAACAGTTTGATACAGAATCTGTGTACCCCAAAAAACCCATCAATCAAATCAGAACACAGCCTTGAACGAGCCTCTGAAACCTGATCACCCTGAATTGAACTATATAATGTTACAAACAAATAAGCTCAAAAATAGCAAATAAGGAGCATAAAAAATACAGGAGAGATCCTTCCACAAATACAGAACAACCTACAAACAAAGACCACTGTGCATGGTTGCATCTAAACCTGGTACAGATATCATGAACCGTAGATTCATATCCACTTTTTCCATTCAACGCACTATGAGGTACATCGCATTAGCACTACTCGTCATTGAAGATCCCATCTAGAGTGTCCTTGCTAAAACTGGGGAGTGCAACATGATTAGAGCGATGGTAACAGGTGGAGCTGCAGATACATAATAAATTCAATAGCCAGACAAATTTTTTTTTTATCTGATTAGTTATTTATCATAAAATGCCAGAAGTTGTTTCACGTGATTCTGCCAGGCAACAACGTTTTCTCCATCTACAGCAACCCAATCTACCACAGTTGAAGCTGGTTGTTCCCACCATTCATCGAGCTATAGAAAAAATGAGAGAATAACAATTTCAAAACATTGCAATATTTTTGGGGGAGGAGAGACCGGAGAAGATTGAGAAACAAAATTGTCCACTTTGAGAGCATATCAAAGTTGAACTCTCAAATATTACCGTGAAATCTTTTAAGAATTAAATATTGATAAATACATCAGAAAAAAGGTAATTAGCAACGCAAAGTACTCACCAAGCCTCTCACATATTTGCAGTCATCAAGACACTTTTGAGCATTTAAAACTGCATTTTTTAATTCAGGTAACCATTTCTCAACAACTTCTTTCTCATGTTCAACGGCCAAGCTTAGACAGAAATTTGTTGTTCTGCAAGATAAAGTCGACAAAATTAAGAAGAGTCTCTACAAAAATAAAAATGGGATTCATAACCACATAAATTTTTCCAGTTTAAAAGACTCAATTGACAGGTGAAAACAAACACCACAATGGAAAGGAAAACTTAAACCAAATATTTGGAAACTTGACCTAATAATAGGATTTTCTCAATTCAGATCCTTACTTTATGTCTTGCATTGATGAACACATTGTCAACTATGTACGAGAAGATACAATGGGTTTCTAAGGAATATTCAAAAGTTTGAGGTTTTCATGGGAAAAAGATGGGGTGTATCGTCTATACCTGTCATATTCTTTTTGCACACGATGAGCATGATTTAACAAAGCATGACCATTTTCGACAAGATCCCTTCTCACATGAACCAAATTGATTGCCTTTGCCAAGTCTTCCAATACACAAGCCTCAGAACCACGTAGCTTTAAACAAAATTCCAATGACTCCAGGACTGATGCTAATCCAGAATCCAAACCATTCAAACCTGCGACATGTCATAGATTACTGCAATTACGTTTTGTTTCGTATAGAGGTCTTATATGGAGTCTCTTAAAATTTAGCCAAAAAAAACTTAAAGACAGCAAGCTGGTTAACTAGATTTGTGTAGAGACTAAGTAAAGTAAATGAGACAGGGGGAAACAATCAATATATAAACTAACTGAGTCCAAATCAGGCACTGCCATTATCCTGCATCCCCACACCAATTAAACTCTTAAAATAAAAACCTTAAAATGATTCAGTGAAAGTACACAGTTGCAGAGATCATATCTCATAAATTATCTGAATAGTTTAAAGAAAGAAGGCTTTAGATAATGTTTATCAGCAGGTAGCAAGAAATGCATTTAATGCAATTCATGTAAGATCTAAAGCACAACAGCTCTTTTTCTCCCCATTTTTTATTCCATGTGACCAAAACAGTTAGGGGGAAGCAAGAAACTTTTTGATAATAAGCACAGATAGAAATAATTTGTAAAAGATCTTGTAGAGGGAAAAAAAGCCAAAACGATCTTGAGGTCATTTGCCAGATATAAAACAGGAGCTTAAGTGAACTGCCAACAATATTACCTCCTGTCCAAAATTAATAGTTTAGCATGAAATGAGCAACAAAGAGGCATGTAGCTTGCAGTTTAGCTCTCAATATACAATTCATTCAGTAATCAATATGCAGTTTTCATGGCATAATTTGCAAGCCACAACGACATCAAAGTTATGGAAACATAAGCATGCCTTAAGACTCAAAGAAAAATTGTAGTGAGATTTCAGCACGAATTGTATGGCAAAGTGTGGGGACCTAGTAAAATATCTGATGAGCAACTTCATAAACAGAATCAGTACAAAATGCTGAAGAGGTCTATTAAATCCACAAATTACAATTCGAGCCAACGACTAGATAGTCCTGGAATATACGTAAGGCTCACCAGCAGGATAATGCAGGGCAGCAGATATGCGGCATATAGAAGGAACAGCGGAAGGATCTCTGGAACCAGCTCTGGCTGTCAACAACGCTGCATTTCTTTCAGCGGTAACAACGGCTTCAGGTCCGGTAGAACCATTTGCGCTCATGGACTCCAAGAAAGCCTGATCAAAAGGAAATGGGCATTCAAGATATTGAATTATATAGACACGTGTAACCACCAAACTCCTGGTTGGCTTTCTAACCTGAGGTGTTGATGGAAGCATGTAAAGGTTGTTATCAGGACTTCTATAAAAAGCTGAAACTTCATTATCAACCAGATCTTTTGCATTGTTAGATATGTCCATAACAACATTACAAGCTGGAATTATGGTGCTTGATGCATACTCCCTGGCAACTAACGGTTGCTGACTCCAGAAAGAAGCAGCATCCTACATTATCGAGGGAAATAAATAAATGATAGCTTGTTACACTACATAGATAAAGAAATACACAAACAAAGTTAATAAATCTTCGTAACATATTTGCAGACGACCCAAAAGGTCAGCAACTGAATGTTGGAGTCATGTAAACAAGTAGAATGACAAGGTAGCAAATATCATGCTCCTCTGCCAAAGGAAGAAAGTTTTCACTCCAATTCATTTTGTTCGCAGAATACACACATTTTTATAGCATTCCCAAATATATTTCTTCATGGAATTTTAATGGAAAAATAATAAATGATCATTCTGAATATGATCCTAATTTTGGTTTACTTCAGGCTTCAACTTCCGCCAGCCTCCTATAAACTATTATATGCTGTACAGCGTAATGTGCTTGTAGGAACCATATTCCTGTTATACACATAATTGAGTCCTACAAGGAATTGGTTACATTCTGGTGCACTTGGAGCATAGATCGCCTATTCAGAATGCCTTAATAATGTCATGTTTACTGTTTCCAGGATGTGCATTTACACGTGTTAACGTGTGTGTGTGTGTGTGTGAGAGAGAGAGAGAGAGAGACAGAGAGCAATCATACCATGTTTGCCCTAAGTAATGCATTGTAGATCAGTTCCAACTCAGATCTGCGATCATCAAACTCTTCAATCTTCTTCCACTTCTTCCTCAAAGAATTCTCTGCTTCCTTCCTCTCAGCACATAATTTATTCAAGCGCCGCACTTCAGACATCAACGTGCTCAAGCTAGCCCGTAATCCAGCAGTTTCTCTTTCCTTGGCCCAAACCTCTAACTGCAAGGACATATAGAAAAAACATAAAATTGATGTTCAAAGCCACAAAATGTTTTGGTATAAGGTTACAAAAGTCAAATTTAAAATGCAGAATAACCTCAACAGTTAAAAGACTGTAAAACAAATACATAAAATCATAAAATAACTCGACAAGAAGCATATTGCAGAATGCATTAAGAACAAACTATAATAATTGGGAAGCAGCAGAAGTAGTGTAAGAGGTCCATATGTCCATGGTCTACCCCTCCCCTCATCCAAATAACAAATAGACAAGCAAACCAACAAACGATTGAAATATCAGATGCACACAGGATCAGCAGCTTTGGCCACGAAAATACATGAATATGTTATTCCACAAAAAGTAAAACAATTCTTGGTTTCTTTTCCATTTCCGGTTTTTAATTAATCACGAGGGCCCATAGGCCTTGCTCTGTCCCAAGAAAATGGGCATTGGAATAATTGTGTACCTGCACTATTTGATATTGATTCTCAACTCACCGCACCTAAATTAATTTAAAATAAAATTACAACCTCAAGTTGTCGAAGACTGCTCATATTCTGTGATGGTCCTGCGATTAGCAAATGTGATGACATCGCATCACTACTTCCATGAAGGCGTTTTAGAAGTAGCTCACTCGCGTTTTTGGCTTCTGCGGCATTGTTGAGTGCATCTTCTGTGTCCAAGAATTGCCGCACATGTGCTTTCTGTAGGAATATTATATAATGAACAAGTGAATAAGAATAATAAAAGGTATTGATGTTTTTCAACAGCATGTAAGGTGCTTTAGTCATTAAAACTCAGCAAAGAATGCGGCAAACTAAAGAGATAGATAATTCCCCTATCCACGAAACAAAAGCATAATGGCAAAATGTAAATTAACCAAATCGCTTACATGAGATGAAGAAGCATTCTACAACCCAAAATAGATGAGGAAACAAATAAAATAACATATGTTGAAACACACCCAAAGATGAATGGTGAAAAACTGGGTTCGGAGAGCATATCAATGAGGAGCATACCTGTCTCTCCAGAAGCTGATTTCCAGTCCCTCTTGCAGGATCATCATCTCCTATCTTCCCATTGCCATAAAGGCGATATTGTAATGGTGAGTTTCCATCATTGGAAGAATACTCAGTTATCACATCGTTCTCATATTTGTACCTAACCGAGTGAGTGAGCGAGAAAATTTATAAACGGCTTTGCAACAGCAGAGAGGAACAACTAGGACTCTGCCTGAAATTAAAATCTAGAATATACACCAAGAATTGTAGTCCAAAAACACAAAGACAAGACACACAAAACAAAACAAAAAACAAAACTTTCAGAAGTTGAATTAGTTAGCTTCAGAGGAAGGGTGAAGCATCCATATAAGGAACGGCTAACGACGAATTTAAAAATTATATCAACAACCAAAACAATCTATTAAATGATAGTATGCAATCATTGCTTTAAGCGACTCACATAAAAAAGTTAATAACATGTGTTATAATAAGTTAGTTGAGAAAGTTAACAAAAGTGAGTATATAAATGCAGTGCGCAAACTTATACCTTACGTAAAGTTTATAAGGTTAATCCTTCACAAAAGTTGTTCATCACGTTAACGTAGCGAGCATACAAGATGCATCCTCAAAAGTTGGTGAGCAGAAGTGAGTTATATGTAAGACCAAACAAGGAAAGAAGTGACAATAAAGTGAAAGTCAATATAATATCATCGTGTAATAATAGCACTAGCCACAATCATTCATACATTTAGCATTTTTGTGGAGCAACTGATTTTCAGGACTTATATTTTGAGTTTGAGTCCGACCAAATGCGTGAAGATGAAGAAAAACATGAGTCAACACAAGAAGTTAACCTCAAATGTACAGTGAACGAGATTAATGGGAAAATAAGAAGTGAGTGACTGGAGTTATACTGAACAAGTACAATGCTTAAGTCCATATAACAATGGTTTTCCTTCATCTCAAAGATGTATATAATGGCTAAGAAAAAATATATAAAATAAGCAATAGTTCCAAACATTATGTAAGTATCCGAATACATAAAGGTACGGCAACACTGCTTTATGAAGGTATATGAACAGTAAGAAGCAATAAAAAAACACAATGGCAGAAGAAGACTTTCTAACGGAGAAGTCCGACACTTTATGCTAGTAACACGTGGATGCAATGAATGGAAAGTGAATGACCTGTCAAGAGTAATATATGGATGCATGGGAAAAATAATTGCCTAGTTGATATTTGTTTTCCTGAAGATAAGGAATCAAAGATATTAAAATACCATCATCATGCAAGTCCTTGGATACCTTAATGTTTCTGCATCAGCTCTCACATCAGTTTTCTCTATTTCTTTAATAATATGATCTTTCAGTCGCTGGGTGTATGACGTGATTGCCAACAGTAGGTGAGGAGGACTTTTAAGGCAATCTACTATGACATCTCTAATTTCAGTAGGTAGATCACCATCTGTATCACTGCCTAATTTAGAAGCTTCCAGTTGAGGATTTGTGTGAATTCCAACCCCTTCAAATGCTGGAAAAGAACCAAGGATCTTTTCATACATCTGAACAGCGAGATATTCACACACTTTTCGTATACTTCTTTCTCTTGTGGTCTCAATCAGAATCACGTCATCTGCAGATTTTGCTCCTTTAACAGTTGAATGTAGTCCTTCTTTTTCACTATCTGCATGGAATCTCGAAACCATTTCGATATGGGAATCAATGCTATATCTCTTAGTATCCCTGGCTTGGTTGACATAGTACCGAAGACGTTTATGGTATTCGGAGAATATTTTTGCTGCTTCATTACATTGTTTATCATATGCCTCCAACATTACCTTTTTGTGCCTGCAAATAGAAATACTAAAATTCTTAATTTACTTCACTCCTAAGTATTTTCACCCTGCTTAGTCAATTCAATACATAATTTACATCATTAACCGGTTAAGTTTTAAAAAAGTTTCATCTAAGCGATTATTCTTTGGGAATAGATGAGCTTATCAGTCATCAACACTTTCTTTGGGACATGCAATTGATAAATCATCAATCAAGTATTAACTGATCACATGCATAAACAATCCAATTTTTTTAGACTAGCACTTGACAAATCATCGGTCAGGTTTTAATTGATCCCGAGCATAAATAATCCAATCCCATCAAATCCAATAACCAAAATTATCTACACTAAATCATTACATTACTTCATTAATAGAATTTAAAGATTATGTGGTCCTTGGGCACTGCATAAAAGTATACTTCTATGTATTTCAAATAGATGTAACCTATAATTTGAACGCTCATCAAGCATCCGCTTGCGCTCAGCTTCCTCCCTTGAGACCTCAACCATCTTGGTCTTCAACTGCTTGCGCTGCCGCCTCACTATCTGTCTCAACCTCTCCACTTCCTTCTCTGCCAACTCCCTCTCCTGCAATTCAATTTCCCTGCTACTGCTCTCCCCCAGCCCCTCCTTCCCAACTCTCGATTCATTCTTCCTCCGCTCTTTACTCCAAACTCCATCATCATTGCCATGAACAATGATATTACGGCGTATGTTTTCCACAGTCTTCTCAGATTTCACCCTCTTCAGTAAAAAATTCCAAACAGGAATCATGTTCCCTCGAGAAATCTTCTGGAGGGAATCCGCCGTCGGCATTGCTGCCTTGGCGGATGATGCATATGGGCTCAAAGGCCGGTAGCCCATTTCCTTCTGAAGCCACTCAAGAATTGCCTCCGCCTGGCCCGACATTCTTCAAGTTCAAAAAAAAAAAAAAAAACCGTGTCACTTGAGAGAAGTACACTAACTATCTTCGTGGCAGCCAGTCATGAAACCCTAATTCCTAACAAGAGGTCAAATTGCATGGAAAGAATGGAAAAAATAGGAATCGAACATCACCCGATTAGACGCGAATCTTAACCGCGTCGAAGGTCAGTCGCACAATCGAGAATTGTGCACAATGGATCTAACTAAGACAAGGCGAGGATCGAATTCCGCATTCTGTTGAACAGTGGTGAAAGGATCTTTGTAGCGGTCAATCTTTCCACCCTAATTATAGGTGAAGTCGAAATTGGTAATAATTTGCAGAAATGGGATTGAGTTTCAGTGATTCCCAGGGGAAAGTGAAATCGAACAGTGGAAGAACTGAAATTTGAAGTGACTTTGAAAAAGAATACGTGAAAAATGGATATCCAAGCCGGCACCTGAGATTTGGACCGGTCCACAACTCGTGGATCGGGTGGTGCAAAGTTTTTTCCACAGGTTGTTTTTTCGAATAATAATAAAAGTAGTAGTTATTGTCATCAATATTTTTACAACGGACAAATTTTATCCAAAAGATAGGATCGAATATTAGTTTATTATATAGAAATATTAGTTTATTATATAGATTAAATAAAATTCAAATCACTAAAATAACATTTTTTAAAGAATTTCAAATAATCATGTATATAAATAACAAAAAAAAATTAAGATTAAATAAAAAGAAAATTAATGAACAAATTCAAACACAGCTCATAGTCGATTCGAGCGGTTCTTGACCAAGTTTGATCAATTTAACCATTTTAGCGGTGTTTGAAAATATTTCTGACAAGACTAGTGAGCGTTTCACGGTTCTATGTGAACCGGTCGGTCCAATCTGATTTTGAAAACACGGATTGTCATAAAAAAAAATCATATATATTTTATAGAGTGTTTGCGGGTAAATTCTCGGTTTAGTCCCAAACCTTAAGTGTGTTTACCGATTTAGTCCCAAATTAATTTTTCGACCCAATTTAGTTCCAAATCTTCACATTAATTTACCTCATCGGTCTTTCCGTCAATTTGGAGTTGAAAGTAACGGAAATAAGATAAGCTTTTGCCTTGAACAAAAGCCTAAATCATTTCAGTAGCTCTAATCGATATTTTCTCTTCCAAGCAAGTCAGTCGCTGCCTGTTGCGGCTATCCTCCTCCACGCACCGACATACGCTCGAGGTAATCATCTATTATTTCTTCGGTACTCGTTAAATTTCAAGTTGACTTTCCCGTCTTTAAAATCCATACTTTGTCATCCTATTGATTGAGAATTAAATGGAGTCTACTTGAGTTCCGATTCACGTTACATTTTATTACATATATCATATTGTTCTATTTTTAACGAGGTTGCACTGAAAAATTATTAAAAGTGAAAGATTTGCTTTTAGATTTAGAAAATGAGAACCACAATCATTTATTGAAGGTTGCAGGGATAGCGGAAGAGATTAAACAACTAAAACAATCTCTAGAAATTAGTGGCGTAGATTAGATATCTTTATGTATCTTTGTATCTTTAACTTGGATTTGTAGTGCTCGTTCGTTGACTCAAGATTATGCATGATTTTGGTGTATTGGTAGGGATGTAAATGAACCAAACCGTTTGTGAGCTATTCGAAGCTTGATTCGATAAAATCTCGTTTGAGCTCGTTTAATAAGGCTCGTTAAGATAAACAAACCAAACTCAAATTTTATAGTATTCGGCTCGTTAGCTCGTGAACATGTTCGTTGGTAATTCATGGGTACTCTTTTAGATGAAAAATAATAGTTTTGATATTTGATTTATTGATTTTGCATATTATTTATGAAATATAAAAAAAAAAATCTATTAAAGTTATTTATAATAAATTTACAAATTTTAATAAGAATAATATATTTTTCTTTAAATATATAATTTACTTTTCAATTGATTTAATGAAAATTTAAATGTATAATTCATATTTATTAAGCTTGTTTAGGCTTGAATAAGCTTGTGAGCCATGCATAAATTCGTTAAATAAAGCTCGAGCTCGGCTCGATTATAAACGAACCAAGCTCAAACATTCAAGAGTTCGGCTCGGCTCGATTACATCCCTATGTATTGGTATAAAAATGTGAATTTTTTTTCACACGTCTTTTTTTAATTTTATTTCAGTGTTTGTCTATTTTAAGAGGGTGATTGTTTGTCCATTTCTAATATACATGTCATGAATACTTGCAAGATAGAAAACATTATGCTCGACTTTTGTTGCATTTTTTTTTATCATTTTCTTGTTACAGTGAGGAAGAAATACTCTTAAAAATACTTGAAATGCTTGAATTTACTATACGGATTGTATATTATCTATGTAAATCTTATCAAGTAATTGTGTAACGCCAACACCGTGTATAAATTTTACATTATCTACATGAGCATTGTGCAACGCCAACACCCTGAAATCCTCCTCCCTGGATGGATCACCAGCTAACTCGTTTTTACATTCATTTTCACCATGTAAATAATAATTTACCAAAACTAATTATTGTTGAATGACAAAACAATAATTTAACAAAACTATTGACCGTAAATTAAACCATGAAGATGACAAATTCAACAAAATTAATGGCTGGTGAATGACAAAACAATAATTTAACAAAATTATTTCCTGAAGCACCGAAAAAGTAGACTTCAATTTTCATCCATGACTAAATCAAACTCCATACAATAGAAAACAACAACTTTCAATATCATTTTCCATCCATGACTAATTCAAGTCGAACAACTTTTTTGAAACACCGAAACAGTAGAAAACAAAGAAACTGGATTCATAAAAAAAATCAAATCTTCTCGACAGAATATCACATATGGAATAATAGTCAAGAATTTATCAATTGTAGGCAATTAAAAATTGAATGCAAACCACATTAAGAATTGTCCAAAATTCTCTTATAATTAAGAAAAAAACAACATTGAAAAAATCGAAGGAAGATATATCTCATTAAGTTTTACAATCTGAATACAAATGGCATTGTAGGCAATTAAAAAATTAATTTAAAGCATACTTAAGATTTCTCCAGAAATCTGCAATATCATAAATCGTGTGCGTGTGATGTGATCCATTATATCTTACATCATGACGACACACACTAAGTTTAGGAATATGTTAGGTCTCAAAATAATGATTATATATGAAAACAAAAGTGGCATTGCAGTGCATTAAAAATTGAAGGAGTATGGAAGGAAAGAACAAATGGTTACCTCGAGCGTGCAGCGGTGTGTGGAGGAGGATAGTTGTTGCAGCATCGACCGTCTCGACGTGGAGGAAGATAGTTGTTGCAGCAGGCAGCGACCGACTTGCTTGGAAGAGAAAATATCGATTAGGGCTACTGAATGGGCTTTCTTCAAGGCAGAAGCGAATCTTCTTTCTGTTACTTTCAACTTCAAATTGACGGAAATACCAATGGGGTAAATTAATGTGAAGATTTGAGACTAAATTTGGTCGAAAAATTGATTTGGGATTAAACCGAGAAATACACTTAAGATTTGGGACTAAACCGAGAATTTGCCCGAGTGTTTGCAATCATTACATCACATTGCTTGGGTGAGATTTAAAGGTTATGTATGAAACGGTACCAAAATTTATAATTATTTTTTCTTTCTTTTTGTTTCTTTCTTTTTTCTTCAGTTTTTTACTTTCTCGTTTGTTTTTAGTTCACTTTTTATAAAGACTGATTTTTCATAAAGGCTAATTCTTTTTATAATGACTATTTTTCTAACGGGTTATTTTTTATGTTTTATTTTTCTTTAACTACCTGATTGATTTATTATTCACGAAACACTTAATTATCTGATGTTTTATTTTATTAAATATTTTGTAATTCTCCATCGAAACTCTAATATTGTACACGTTCTTTATTATGTTCACAATTAATTATTATTTTATTTTTATTTTTATATAAAATAAAATAATAATATATTCATAAATATCATTTTTAAATGTTATTGATATTTTATATAGTAAATGAAATTATAAATAAAAATAATTTAAAACATGGAAAATTACAATTTTGATCTTAAAATTTACATTTTTCCAGTTTTTGTCATGTTAAAAATGAATTTGCATATGCAATCCCATAACTTGCATGTATTTTTCATTTTTAGTCTTGTTAACGGTGGATGCATTTGCATTTTTATTTCATTAACTTGCATGTTTTTTCCATTTTCTCTTATGTTAAAGGTGAATTTGGATGTTTAGTCATGTCATTTACATTTTTTTTCCATTTTTTGTTTTTTTACAAAGTCCGTCATGTTTCTTTCAAGATAATATTATAAAAAACAAGAGATATATGCAACTTTACCTCCAAAAATTAATGCAAGCGCGCATTCACATTCGTCAAACAAGCAATTTTTGATAGACACAACATAATTCGATAAAAAATAATGAAAAAAAAAAACATCCAAGTAATTAAAGGACCAAAAAAGTTAATTCATAATTAAAATGACCAAAAATAAAAAAATACAAGTTACTTGATAAAAATGTAAAAACGCCGTTAACCAAACCAAAACGAAAAAACATGCAAATTACTAGACTCGAAATACAAACTTATTTTTAACAAAACAGAAAATAGAAAAAATTGCAAATTACATTACCACAATTGTAATTTCCTTTTTAAAAACATAAGTAAAAATAGAAATTTATTTTCTTAATTCCCACCATAATAGAATCTTATTTTTCTTAATTTTTTTTAAGACAGATATTTTTAAATTTTATATTGATTACTTTGAATGAATATCAATTATTAATGTTTATTTTTTATTTTCTTAGCAATTCAAATGTTCTTAACAATTTTTTATTAAACAAATATTATTAGTTTGCAATTATTTATTTATTTTTACTTAGGCGGGTTGGGTTTTGTTGAGTTGGTTATTTAGTGGCCAGTCAAAATGGTTGGTACGTCCTGTCAGTCTTTTTTTACATCTATAATTGTTGCAAGATTTTAAATATGCTAGTGTTGGAGCTATATTTTAGACTTAGTTAAGCTAAATTAGTTGAGCTTAAGCCCAATAAAAATGAAATTTTTTATATTGTCATTCCAGAGTTTAGTATATTTCACATTTTTCAATGTTTCTCGTCAATTTTTATTATAGTTTTTATGGTTTATAATTTCTACTGATTTATGTATACATAATCATGCTGATTTTTTTTTTTCAAGTTTCATTGTCGTTTTTTTTTTTAATTTTAACGTTGTCTTTATTTAAGAAATCAAAACAAACTATCAATTAGTTTAATTTTTTTCGCTTGAAATCATAAGAGCTATATTTTTATTATTTTTATACAAATTGGTGTTTATGATCACTTGACACACCTGCAATATCTATAAAATTTGTGCAATTAGTATACAAAAATTTGGTATACAAGACAATTTTTAAAAGATTTCACATTATATTACCTCGAACAAATTTCACATCATCTATCAGAATTGACACCTTATATATATATATATATATATATATATATATATATATATATATATATATGGATAATTTTGATGCTTAATGAATGAAAATTAAGCAATGTGTTTGATTGGAAAAATTCGAAACGAAGAATGAAACTTAATGAACGAATATTAAGTTCGGTGGTACTTCTGAATTAAACTAGAAACGAATTCATTGAACGTTGAAAGAACTTCAAACGAGTAGTCGGAACATGTAAGGACATGAATCAAAAAAAAAAAATCGGTGAACAGTAGAAGGCGCGCGCAGCGCCCGAGCGGCTCCCCTTCGACGCGCCTGCGCGCACGGAGTGCCCGAGCGCCTCCCTTTGGATTTTCGTGTCCCTTCGGATTTTTCTTATATTTTTTTCATTTCCTTGGCATTGTTTGATATTTGTGGCCAGTTACAATGGCCAGCACAAAAAGCTTATAGAATCACACGCAACAATCCAGTGCATGTATGGATCTCCCAACAAAATCCAGAGTATAAAAAAGGAAAAAAAAAAAAAAGTAAATCAGATAATAAAATCTAAATATAAATGAATTGTCCTAATTAAATCCGGATTTTAGTTGGCTTTGGGAGGATTGAGTTCGTCCCAAGCTTGAATCCACGTCTCCATGGCATCCGCAAGCTTCACAAAATAGGGGTCCACTTTTCCAAGCTTCTCTTTGACCTGTTTGGAGAGTTCGATGTAACACTTCTGGACAGTGTTCGAATCCTTGGAAAGAGTGGCGGCTTGGAAGAATGGTATGATCTCTTCTTGCCAAAATATACCTTTGTACTCCTTCTTAAGGTTCACAAATGGGTTGCTCGCTTTGCTATGCCAAATATATGGGAGACCAGTTTTCACTCCCAAGTTCAGATGATCACAAATAACCTAAAAAAACATGATCAGCATAATCTTTAATCATTCTAGTCCTTCAAACAAAAGATGAAGCGAGCTGGTGAGGTTTGTTTATGTACCTTGGTACACCAGCCAGCCCACATATCATCGTAGCGTCCGATAGGCTGACCATCTCCCATAAGCCCGAAGTACATAGCAGGGCCAATAAGATCGCGATCGAATGCGAGATTCATCCCGCACATGGGAAATAATGTGCCCTTGGGGATTGTTAACACTACATCAACATACCTGAAATACAATATGCAAACGTACAATACAGCCTCGTATAGAGTGACATTCTGAGATTCTTGAAAGTAAATGATACGAAGAGATTATGTTTAATTTCACCTGGTGTTTCTCTCAAGAGGCTTGACAAGCTGTGTGGGAGCGTCGTAATCCGGGATGTTCAGCCACAAGCCATGAGAAACGGCTGTTGCCACTCCTTCCCGGAGGCTGAACGGATATCCGCGAACGAAATCTGTGCCTTCTCTAAAAGGATCATATAATGTATTGAAGAAATGTGGAGTTGATGGAGATAGCAGATTCTTGATGTGTTGTTCCAAGGCATTTATGTCTTTGCCTGTTGGGTCTTTTGCAACCTACAAAATGACATCAATATTAATTCATTACTGCTAGATCACACGAGCCAATACTTCAGCTAACCTTCATATAAATTTCGTTAATGTATCTATATTACTTTTATTTTTTGTCACAAAAATATATCATTCGAACATAATTTGATTCTTTTGGATCCTCTAGTATATATATATATTATGATCTATTTGTTGGCTAATTTAACTGAGATAATAATTTATAAAACAAACCCACCAAATTTATGCGTTTTACTTAGATTTGAAGTAGTCTTTTACTAAAATTTGTTTAGTAACTAACTCGATAATTCTTAATGGATAATTGATATTTATCCTTAATTTTTTGTTATTTGCACTTCATTTATATATGAATAAATTTGACATATATTTATACATGAAGTGGAGTGTTGGTAATACAAAATAGAACATAAATATCAACTCCGCCCTACTTTTGATTTAAGTTTTTAGTTTTTGAACAAAATTTAGTTAATTTTTCAAATTCATACGTGGAATATTATTGGAATTTAATTATCTAAACACGACATCTATATTGAAAGATGACATAAAATTATAAAAGACAAGATTTGTAACCAGTACTAATGAACCAGGCACAGTATCAAAACGCAGAAAATGAGAGTAATTAAAGCTTACGAAACAGTCATCATCGATGGTGTAGATGTACTTCTTCTTCGAAACCATGTATCCGAAGCACCGGCAAGCCGAATCCTTGAATGAAATACACGAAGCTTTTGGTCCCAGGATCTTATTAATGTCGTTTCGGTTGTACAATTCGTAATCAAATCCATCGGGGACCTTGATCACCTTCGAAGGATCACCATCCTGCACTATGATCAGATGATACGGCTGGAAGAACGGCCTCCACATCTCTAGGAAATCGAGATTCCGTATAGTCGGAATCACGATATCGAGCTCGTCTTTGAGCTGGGGTGCTGCGGCGGCCATGGGAACAGGAGGAGGAGTCGGAAGTTGTTCGGTGTTGTGGGGTTAGGGTTTGTTTGAAGTTGAGAAAAAGGTTACGTGGTTTGGTTTATATAGAGATTATGATATGCATGGTGGCACTTGCGGGACCCGTGGGATCGGCACGTGCGGCGGGAAGAGTTGTCTGAGACTATTTTTGCGTGGTCGAGGACTCGTTCAAATCAGATAATCTATCCGATTTTATGGTGAGGCCGTCTCTTATTTTTAAAATTTTTATTGGATACTGCATTCTACTTCCATATATTGGCCTTATGCGATTTTGATTTTTTTTTTTATGGTGTCGAATTTCAGTTTAAGTTGATGTTTTTGTTATTTTGAAATTTTAATATTTTTTCTGACTTGACGTTAACATGCAGCACTTGTGGTGTGGATTTAACATGACGATGATAGGTGCAATGTCACCGGCAATTTTCAATCAAAAAATGACTAAAATTGTTGAATAATGAAATATAAATGACTAAAATTGAAATTGAACAACATAATAAACTAAAATTACAAATATATATATATATATGACCAAAATTATAATTTTACTATTTAATTTCAATTAATACATTTTAGAGCAAATTATATCTATTATATTTTCGAAAATCACATATATTGTCGATTTATCAATATATATATATATATATATATATATATATATATGATTTTAATTTGATTCGCATCTTATCGGTTGTATATTTTTCTCATCAATATGCAGTGATTGGAGTTAAGTTATATAGAAAAACGTAAACAATCATGTTATTTGTAATTTTATTTTTTTATTTGTATTTATTGTTTGGATGATGTGTATCATTTTTAAAAAACTAATAAAATATTTCTATAAAAAAATTTATAAATTCTATAAATAATCTGTGAATGTTAAATTTTGTATAAATAATTTAATAGTTATTATTTAACTTGTTTTTTGGATACGGGTTTACACGAATCATTTTTGTAATATAAATGAAATGTGTAAATAATGGCGACACTGTCTTAATATAATGGGAAAATATTCTCCCCAAAAAAACTATTATAAGACATTAAATTTTTACACAATAAAATATCATTGTATGCAAATGAATTTCAATTAGTTATTAAGAATTACGTCCAATTGTTTATTTTATAAAATTTTTAAAATGTTTCAAACAAAATTTTCTTAAAACTAATGTATATATATATATATATATATATATACACACACACATATAAACACATTATTTGAGTTATAATATAGATAGATTAGTGTCGTGGTGTAATTTAAAATCCCCAAAATACTCTTCTTTCCTTTTTTGGCCATTTATTTTTTTGCATGGAAAAAATAAATTTGTGCTTTAAAAATTTCATTTTATTTTAATTTTTCAATATTTTTTTAACTATATATATATATATATATATCTATATATATATATAAAATATATCGAGTAGACATGCGCCAACCGAACCGGGCGAGAATATATAATTCTCTGGGCCGGAAAGGCTTGCGCCGCCGATTAGTTTCGACGGAGACCGAAAAGTCATATATCCAAATTGATTAGCATCTGTGTCAGCTCAAAAGGTCTAGGAGTGGATCAACCTGGCGTCCAACATGAACAATTATTGGTAAAGGAGAAAACTCAAATCTTTTACCACGGATCACGAATTTGATTTCTTTTTTACCCACGTTTGTGTTAAACCGTGTGTACCTTTTTCGCTATTGGAGCTTTGGTAATATATAACGATCACTGGGAGATTTAGTGTAATATGCCTGGCAAAACATGCGAGTTTAGAAAATACGACGCGTTGAAGTCAACTTATTTGCAGTTGGGGGCTTGGTTGCTTGTGTTGGTAGAGTAAAGTTTCAATGTATCTAGATTGCAAATCATAAATTAATACTAGAGGATATTCAGTTAATTTTCTGATGCAGGTGTTATCTGGAAAATACTTACGTCCACGAGCGTTAAACTGATCTGCTTTTTTCTATTTTTTTGTACTATGTACATATTAGTCTATAATAATGATGGTTAGTGCGCAGAAACCCGTATGTGGAAACCATTAGGCGCTTCAACCCTTGGAAATTTCATTATCTTGTTTCCACCTACTTCTTCCCATTTGTATCGTGTCACGAAGTAGTGAAGGAAAGTAGAGATTTCGGCCAGGCCGAGTTCTTTCCCGGGGCACTGCCTAGTTCCACCCCCAAAGATCAAGAAATGGTGCTGGTTCTCTAGGCCCCTTTCCTGCAATTTTTTAACACCGTTTTGTCTTAGTTTGATATAATGCTGAGTTCATTTTATCTCACTTCGGGAATTAACGAGCCCCAAGGAGTATATGTGGATGAAAACTATCGGAGACTTGTTATTACGAACCAGCCATCTCCATGGATTGAAGGATAATGGATCGGGATAAAGGCAAGGATCGTAGTTGACTTCTCTTGTGTAAACATATATCCTCCACCCTCGTGGAATCATGTATCCTGAAACAGAAATATAAAAAAGAGAATAGTTATTATACATCGCACCAGCTTGACTTGAGCCTTCGTCGACTGCATGAATGACAGTAGGAGAATTGAACCCTCCTTCTTATCCAAAAGGATGGACAAAATAACTTATTTGGACATGCCGGGTAATCAATGCAATGTCATGTTTGGGATCGGTTAGTTGCCATGTGGATCTTGAGAGGAGTAGGGTCCATAGTCCATACATAAAAATGTATCTCTTTTTTATATCAGTGCTAAGTATGCTACTGCTGTTTTTATGTGAATAATATAACGTTTATATCATCAAATAAGGCAAAGAATTTAAGGACTACTCCTTGAGCCAGTGAATTCTTATCAGTTCGTGTGCTGTAAAACATGAAAGTAACAAAAAGAGAATCCATAGAAGTAGGGAAATCATTATTATACACACCGTTTATCTCCATATCTTTGGTTGTTTTTCTCAACACTCCATTCACTATTGTAGCTAATCTTGATGTCTCGTATATGACCTGCGATGAGAATATAATTTTTCGTAAGCTTGTTGAGATCTTGTTTAGTAAACAATTCGGTTGATAGTTATTATACTCACAGCACGCGTGAAGCGCATCGATTTATAGTCGTTATAATCTATAGGGTCCTCTGGCCTTTTCCTTTCTCTAATGGCCGTATGTTCTTTCTACAAAAGTTGAAATCAACTTACGGTAAGAAGTATTTATGTAGCTGAGATAAGCATGCTTATGGCTGCATGTTTCCACTCACCCTTAGTTCTTCTAGTACTTTTGGATGATCATGAAGATATTTAATGGCCATCATTGATGTAGTTGATACCGTCTCATACCCAGAATACAAGATCGTGATGACCAAGTCAATTATGTCCTCATCACTTAGCTTGATTTTATTATGTTCATAGTTAATTAGGAGATAGAGCATGTCATTTTGGGTTTCTCCAGACGCTCTTCTCTTTACAAGCTCCCTGATCAACAAGCTTGTGATGGTTTTCCTAGCCTGTTTTGAGTTTAATATGTAAGTAATGTTAATAATTCCTTTGTTAGAATTCAGTAACTTAGTAACAAGTTACCTGAAATCCATGGTTGTAGCTTGTATTGGGAAGGTTGATAGGCAGAGAGAGAGTTCCTAGCGTTAACTTAAAGAATTCTGGCATTAATGTTTTAGATATGGAGCTGGATTCGTCGGTTGCTATTTGCATCAGTGACGATAAAAAAGCCATCTGAAAAAAATAATGGGGATGTTGTGTTAGAACAGAGGCACAATGAGTATTATTGAGTCTAGCTGATCGAAATGATTCTTGACTTAGATCAAGAGTTTCCAACGCAAACCTCCTTGGTTTTCTCTTGAATGTCAATGGATTGGTTATCCCAATTGCTGAGATGGGATCTCATGAAACCATCGATTTTTGGTAGAAGTTGACCTTTGATCATGGTGGGGCTTATGAGGGAGAGCAATGCCCCTCTCATGTACTTGTGAGCAGAGCCGTGAATAGCTGAAATGTTGCATTTGCCTAAGATGTCCAGCATCGACTGGGGATATCCAGGTACAAGTCCTTTTGCTTCATTCAATAGAATATATCTATTTAGCTCGGGATCCATTGAAACAATGGTAGGACAGCCCAGCAAGTGGGATTTGAAAAAACTCCCATACCTGTGTTGCCACAAAGACGGAAATATTAATGAAAATTATATGAAAACTCTAAATGGTCGGTCATTGATCAAGAAAATGTTATTTTATAAATATAATCTGGGCAAAATTGTCAAATTTGATCAGAGTGAATGCGCTTATATACCAAACATTTGCCCGTCATATGAGTGCGGCATGGATTACTCACTCATCTCTTTAGCTGTTTTACATGCGCACAAACGTTTCAAGCATCCATTGTGGTGGTTGTTTAATGCTTTCAAGTTTGTCATTCATCTATGTTTGTTTTAACAAATAATTTGTTTTCTGATGAAATATGATATAATTGATTGAACCTGTCATTTGCAGAAAGAATGATACGATACCTTGATCTCTTGCTTCTCATGAAGTCTGGACCTTGCTTAAGAAATTCAGTCGTCTCTCCAAAAACAGGCCATCCCATGGTACCAGGAGGCAGCTCTTTCTTCCTGTACCTGACTTCATTCCATCTCAGTAAAGCAGTACTCAGGATGCAGAGTCCCCATAACACTCCTAGAATTACAATTAAGACAGCCATTGATTCTCCTTTGAAGCTTTAACCACTTCAGGAAGGGAGAGAAGAGATCTGCAAAAGGTATGGGTGTTGCTCTATTTCTTGTTGGCAGTTCGTGAGTTCCTGTGTGCTTATATAGACTGCGGAATCCCAGTATGAATATGGTGTGAGAAATAGGATTAATCTACCAAAAACCATGCACACTATGAGGTAGGACCTAGCCTTAATGTTTGAAAAAGGATTTTTAAACTAAAGTGATATCAATACGAATACCATTAACATCAAGAGTCTTGAAAATGCTGTTCAGCATAAGATTTAGTTGGTTTCTCGTATTAAATGTGGTCTACGCTAATCCAATGAGAGTGAGCACATTTTTTTCAAAAATAAAAATAAAAATAGAATGATGATTTTGTCATAAAAATATATCAAGTTGCTCCAAACTCGATGTTTTTTCTCCGCTCTCTCTGTTCTTAAATGTGATTACATGCTTGAAGTACCTTACAGGTAAGCTTTTCTTATGATTTTTTAATACTATTAGCTGTGATTCTTAATGATTTGGTTATATTAAAGCATTCTGGTTAGAGAAATGACCTTTGACTGATGTTAGAATTACATGAGCACATGCACAAGACCTCTTCTGAAGCAAAGCACTGGGACTCCATGTTTCACATCCCTGTCAACTACATCCATCCATCAAACTACAAAAAAAAAAAAAAACTCACCCCCCTTGTCATTTTTACTAATATTACACATTCAAAATTATTTTGCTTCCAAGTTAAAATCATGAATCTTATCTTATTTTAATTTCTTATTGAATGCATTAATTCAGAAGATATTCCTTTTTTAGTGTAACGAGTCTGTGTCTGCTGGGCGGTCAAACTATCCGGGACTTGCAAGCTAGTTGCTCTTCTCGATCGAATACAAAGCCCCATCCCCGTCCCCAGTGTTGCTTAAACAGTATGCGCTACAGCTTCATATGCTTTTTTGGATTTATTTTTTTGAATGGTGCTGTTCTTCTTCTATATAAATGGCAATAGTGAGTGAAGTGAAGTGAAGTGGTAGGCTCCATGTATTTGAACTCTCGATCTTAAATAAAAATCCATTCTAGTTTTCATAATTATATCGATATAATTAAAAACTGAAAGTCTTGAGTAAAGGGTCGTTATAGTTCTTATCCTATTTTAGTAGATTGAAGCCTTGGACCAATAGTTCCTAAATAGTTTATTACAACAAATCAGTTGTGATTACATCCGAAATATCAGTAGGGGAGGGTAAACACAGTACTACTTTATCGTAAGTAGAGTGCGAGTCCCCTGATTTGCTAATCTGTTAGCAACATTAAAGTTACTCATCGCATCTGAAATTCGATTTGGTATATAGCAATGATAAATCACATCATGTTCATTGGATTGAGCCAAGATTTGTGCGATTATTCATATGCTAAGACCAGTTCTACACGTGACTGCTTGTTCATACTCGATTATTAACTTCTGCAGTCCTGAATTTACGGGCAATTCCCTGATCTGTGCATGCTACTCTTGTCAGATTCCGCTTTGACCGTGTTGGACTAAATTAAAAAAATCCCATCTGATTTGTATGTTTTTAAATATCTTAACAGTAGTCAATACTTGTATGCATGCAGTTGAAAATTGAAAAGTCTATCATAAATTATATGTATTAGCTTTTCTTTGTATTTTATTTTCTTAAATATGAAAAGGTTATTCAATGTCGCTGTTTCGTTTCTGGATGATGGATTTATTAATATGTTAAAATGATTTTTTTTTAAAAAAACATTTTACATATGTAAAAATGTATACATTTGGTGAGGATTGATCAGAGAGTGGGAAATCATAGGCAGAGAGACACATGGACTATCTGGATCATCAGTAAATGAAAACTCCAGATGTGCACGAGGACCTCCACTTTGTTCCTTTGTGCTTTTTAAGACTTCCTCATCTTTCATTACAACTATTATTATATATGTCACGCCCGGGACGGGGGTTGGTTGACACCGGCGTTGCTCTCAAATATTACATTCGAAAACAACAAGTCTCAGAAGTACAAAATCTCATAAACCAGTCTTTTATTCATAATACGAAATAAATCAATTGTCTGTTACAACTCGAATGCTGATGTTTTACAGCGGAAATGTAAAACCAAATATTACAGTATCTTAACAGATGCAGCGGAATAAAAATAAACATAAACTGAGAACAACAGTCTTCTTCACCAGCCCCAGAACTGGTTCTGCTCTTCTTCTTCTAACATCTCTTCAGTACTCTTATCTGAGATGGGTTTGGTGGGTGAGTGATATGATTGTCACTCAGTAAGCAGGGGACGGGATTAACTCCCAGTTTTCGAAATCGTTTTCAACAGAAACCGTAATACAATAGTATACAGAAACTCGTATTTCATGACAGAAATCAGAATTCAGACTTTGCAGGTTTCAGAACAGAAATCAGAATTAGTAAGCACTGAACACGTTAGTGAATTTCATGGCTAAACTGATATCAGTCCCCTATATGTTCTCTCCTCTAAGGGGTGAGGCCAGAATCATAATCAGAATTCAGAAATGTTCAGAATATATATTCCTATCATTAGTTCACTAGGGAGTTTCAGTGCTTCAAAACATATGTCAGAATTAACATACAGAAACAGACTTTAAAACAGAATTATCAAACGGATTTCAAGTTATTTATATATAAGCCCACTTACTGTAATTTGCTTAAAGTTTCGGTTGAAGTCTACTGGAATTTGGCTGTTCTCGCTACTGGATTTTGCTGCTTGACAAGGCACTCTTTCTTAACTCGAAATTTAAGTGATAATCTCAAAGCTTGTGTAACCCATTTCAGAGACTTGAGGGTGTTATTTATAGGCCACAATCTGACTGTTACGCTTCCAATTAATGGCCATAATCTGACATTAACAGACTTTATTCCCTGTTAATGCTTCAGTTACAAGTCTGAGCTGAATCAGTAACTGACTGCTGCTTCTTTCTCGCTCTTCTGCTGCTGCTGATTTTTCGTTCTTCTACTGCTGCTGCTGGAAAATACATGTCTGCTGGAAAAATACCAGCTTCTGAATATTATCTTCTGCTGGAAATTTTGCATTGCTTACTGAAATGCTTTTGCTGGAAATTCGGGTTCTCACAATATATTTTTTATACTCAAACAATCAAGGGGTTATTTAATTTTTATATTTGCCCAACTATATAATAATTCCGAGGATGGCATGAGCTGCTCGTTCGCTTGAACATGCAAGTTGTATACAAATATAACATGCATGCCCCTACATGAGTTGATTTCACGAGTGTTGGGGATGCGAGTTGAACTATTTGGCGAAGACTCGACACGATGAGGTTAGCATAACGCTTGTATTTTCTCTCAAATAAAATCAAGATGAGTTGTGAGAAAATGATGCGTTTCCCGTAACATTAACATATATATTAATCTACATCCCTGTTTGTGAAAAAATGAAAAGGAATTAGAGAAATGTAAGAAGAGAAAATAGGCTGTAGATCAAATTTAATGTCTTTTGCTTTTATCACAAGGTGACTTGAAGAAGAAAAGGAGGATGATTTTTCACTATTAGCTTGAGAGGGACATAGGAGGGGAAACACGGGCCTGAGGCCTGACTATAATGTGCACGTGTGGGGATGCACCCACGTGCACATTGTTTCTTTCATTGAAATTGATTGGTTTTCTCTCTCCATGGTCATATCTACTCGGCTAAATTTGCTTCAGATATCCACTTCCAAACCTCAATTTATATTCAGCTTTTGTCAAAATTATGTGTTTACATTTTCTTATCAGAACAAAATATATTTTCATTCTCTGAGTCCGTGTCTTTCTTTCGATCGATCGACTTTCTTTCGAAGAAAAAATATATTCAAATGTGACGTAAAGTTGCATATTCGCCCCCACAAATTTCTCCTCGCCAAAATCAACCTTATAATAATGACTTATTTTCACCCTCTTCTAATTTGCTCTCTCTCATTCCGATACATACGAATCGAGCATATTATTTAAATATTATTCAATTCAGTACAAAATTAGTTGCCCCTTGGTCAGATTCATGCATTTTGAAGAGCCACTTACAGACATATATAGAAATCATACTTTATATAATATTTCAATCTCAATGTTTAAATGGTTTTTAGTATCTGTGTGTATATAATATAATATATTATATTATAATATGCTATGTATAAAGTGGAACAAATTAGTGATTTTTTTCATAATTCATTATTATAATATATATTTTCGGGAATGGGAGGTACAACCACAATAAAATGGGTTGTACGCTTCCAAGCAACATATTGCGAAAGAATCTATATATGGTTGGGCCAGCACCACAAATTCAATCAATAATCCATTCGTACCCCACCCCCATGTGTTACGTAAGGTTCCACACCACACCGTGAGACACTTTGTATTTTGTTTCCATGTTCCAACGTTTACACTCGAAATTATACTTTTGTTTGTAAAATTTCATGCGTAATTATTTCAACTATCGAACAATTGTGGATCAAGGGCCACAACTAGCTAGAAATTTGTGTGCAAATCGAATAAAAAGGGGTGGGCACGGAAGAAAATTAAAAATTGAAAAGAATTACACGAGAAATATAGAAAAGTTCTTCGTTTACGAACACTCTTACATTCGTTGACTTAAAATGTGTTACAACAATCTCCATGTGATGTGCAACAAAAAAGGACTTGATCAAACTTTGTTACAAAAAAATCGAGAAAACTTATATTATCACATTTCTGTTTTAATCAGTTATCTATGTTGTGTTGGTAATTTTAGTGCATTTTCTAACATGACAGTAGTGTGGTGTCACATCACAATTCTCAATGAAAAATGACTATATTTGTTCAAATGGAAAATAAAAAACTAAGACTAAAATTTGATAACATACATGACTCAAAATTATGAATATTTAAATATATAAGATTAAAAATGTAGTTTTCAAGAAATTATATAAATTTTCTTTTTCTTAGTTTCAGGAGGATTTACCACCAATTACGAACTCTTTTATGATTGATTTACTAACATAGTGGTAATGCAAACTTCTCATATCCAAAATTTGGGTCACATTATGAGCTACGTGGATATAATTTTGCAAAAAGTACATAGAAATCTTGAAATCTATATTCTTTGTATATATCAACCTTAATGTAACTATTTCCCCATATAATTAATACAATTGGCATATATATATATATATATATATATATATATATATATATATATATATATATATATATATATATGCCATCACCATGTGAATGGTAGGGCAATATGTGCCATGCCCCGTGGGGCTTTCTCTCTTTATATATATGCTTCAATATAAAATTTTGATTTCCCACAAAGCTCGATTGCATGTTACCCCCTCGTGGTACGACAAATATATGGACATCTGAATACGAAGTTTCATTCCCAACAACTTTAACTTTATTCTATTTGGATTCAAGATTCAATAAAAATTCTTCAAAGAAAGAAAGAAAGAATAAATCGAATAATGTATGTGTTTTTGTAGAAAATTACGGCATGAAAGCAGCCATACACGCACATTTATTTGTCTTATTGTCACGCCCTATCTGATTTATTTTTTTTCCCAAACGAGGGGCCTGAAAATAAATTATAATCGATCATAAATAAATACACATGCAAATAATTAATGGTATGACAAGAAATATAATGTACGTAGTTACTTATATATTAATCAAATTGACATTTATAAATTAAATGTCTTATTTTATTACATCACGTGTGAATATTTAGTATTTGGTTTATGCCATAAAAAGGAAAAAACACTCAAGAAGCCTACAAACACTTGCACACTGCCATTTAGCAAGAAGATCGTCCCATTAACATTTATTTTTATTATTATATAATAATTATTGATGTTATATTTATTATTATAATAAATAACATTGATATTAATGTAAACTTTATCATTATTATTTATTTTTTCTGTTTTGTTTTTTTTATTATTATATATTTAATCATCATCATAATTAACATTAATATCTATTATATATTTAATCATCATCATAATTAACATTAATATTTTTTTAAAATTCCTTATATTCTATTTATTATTATATAACTATTTTTATTATGTAAAAAATATTATTACTATTGATGTTATTTTTATTATGATTATTATCATCGTTAGTATTTATTTAGTTCAATTAGATATTATTATATATTTGTTATGTTTTATCTTTTATTATTACATATTTAAATACTGTTATAATTACCACGATTATTTTAAATTTTTTATTTTATCTATCATTATAGCAAAGATGGTTATTCTTGAAATTGATAATATAATTAATTTTACTATGATGATTATTTATTTAAATAAAAATTATTATTAAATAATATTATGTATTACTATTTAATAATAGAAGAGGGTGCTAAAGAAACCGAATTTGGTATTTTGACGTGAACTTCCAAATACTGCCCTCATATACGTAATACGGTACATTAATAATCAGGGCTATAACGTAATTTGCTGCCCGAGTCTCAATCGCCACATGCCTAGCAATGCACATGACACGACCATTTCACTCTCAATCAGAGCCGAATCTATGTTCATGAAGTCTGAATCGAAAATTAAAAATGAGTTCTCTTGTTATAAAAAAATCGCTAAAATTCAGTTAACAGTAACTGATATAATAATAATAAATACACAAAAACAATATATTACATAAAACAACAAGTCAATAAATATTTGAAATATTTACATAAATAATTATTTTATAGCTATTTTAGAATAAAAAATATATCAAATTTGTATAATTCAGTTTAAAAATTATCTCTTTATCAATCAACAATATAGTTAGCTCATTTAGTTTTATTTGTGATATTATTGATCGAAAATAATCAGTGTTTATTAATTTCTACTTCAATAAGCTTTTATTACTATGATTAACAAAATCTTATATGCAATAGAAGTATTTTAGAGTAAATCATTCAATTTTACCAAACACTATAGCATTTTAAAAATTGTTGAAGCTCTACTTCATCAAGTTAGTTACTAACTTGTTAACTTCTCAAACTCAACAAACGTCCCAAAGTCTCTTGATATTGTTTTAATTGTTCAACCCGAACTTGAAGAAAAGACCGAATTTGATAAATTATAAACAAAAAATATTCAAACTATTCTTCTTTTTATTTAATATTGGACCAAAAAATCTTATTTCAGTAAGTAATCAATTCAAAATATATATCTTGAACCCCTAAAGGACAAAGCCCTGAAACTGTAGCCTCCTTTGCCTCATAAAAGGTCCGGCCCTGCTCTATACGTCTCCGGCAACTTTCTTTCCACTTAATTGGTCGCACAACATCTTCAAACAAATTACTATCCCGCATTCTCCGCGTCAGCTTTCTTTGATTGGTCTCCGGTCGGAAATTTCAACAATAACGTATGATATTTATTTATTATATTACACAGACAACAGGTGTGCGCGGCCACTAATTATTATGTTAAGGTTCATGTTATTAAAATAGATAGAAGAACGGTTTGGGAGCTGGATCTGAAGCGTAGCTCGTAAAGTCTCGGCCTAGGATCCAACATTTTGAGGGCCCAAAAGTTTGTTACAGTTCATTATTCTATTTGCTAGCCTCGGGTGGCCCATATTCTGGGAAAAAAATGTAACCCAGAATTTAATTCGATTTCCACACCTTCCCCTTTCCTTTCCCTAACGGCTTACGAGGTACGCCTCTCCCCCTGTATTTCCTTTTTCTCTTTTGGATTTGTTTCCTTTATCTATTTCTTTGCTATTTTGTGGTGGATGACTTGTTCTTATTGTTTAATATAAAAATATTAATTATGCAAGTAAATTATGCGGATCAACTTCGAGACCATAAGCAAAGAACTGAAGAAGAGATTTGAGGAAAAAATAATGAAACGAAATAATTATATTTTTGGCTGTTGGGGTGTCTCATGGGTACATTGTTACAGCTCTAGAGCAAAAGGCACATTCTGAATTCAATTGGCATCAATCAAGCTGTTCTTATTTTCATTACAACTCCTACTAAAAAAAAAAACTATGAACAATAAATTATATAGAGAAAAGTATTATAACAAGTCATACAGGCTACCACAAAAAGTATACGGGCAAAGAACTCTCCAAGAATTATAGCTTGGAGAAACATTTCAGGGTCACAAGTATACGTGAAACTGAAAAGATGGTGATCGATTTGTTCGTCACCAGATTCTGGTATCTGAAGGGATGACTTCTTAGTTGCGTTCAAATAGGAACGTCACAGATGCAATGAGAGTTATTATCAACATTATAAAGGGTGTGTTTTGACGTAAACTGGTGCTCGGAAGATATGGATACTCGTCCGGAGGTGGCATCACACAGTTATCACCGTTGAAGTAAACTCTTCTGGGAAAAGCCCAGCCCTTGTCGAAAGAGAAGGTGGACATATCCTTACGGAATAGAAGCTCCGACTGCGCATTTCCTAGAGGCCCCGCTTGCATGAGAAAATCGTTGTAAAACTTGATGCCCCATAACATTGCAGTATCGTCTGTCCAAAAAGGGAAACATTATATTTAGAGGGCAAGCTAAGCTTTTGGATCTGCAGAACTGAAAATTTCTCATCTTGTCAAACCACACCGTCACGCTCACATGGCACATTTTAATCGACCAATCACAATATTGAACACTTACTGTCGAACCAAAAGCTATCTCTATGGACAGATAGAGATGTAGCTCGTTATAAATCATATAATAGCACGTTTCGATCAGTCTAGCACGAGGGCCTCACAGGATAGTAAAGAACAGTTGTTGCTACCCGAACAAATTCACAGGGTAAGGGGCAAGAGTGAAAGACATGCCTCAAAACTTCTGACAAAACTTACTTATACTTTGGTACGGTGTTATTGACTTGTAGTTGAAGCTGAATATCTGTGTCAGATTGTCGAAGTTGGGATGCTGGACAACTAAGTTCCATAGAGTATAGTTCATTCGGTAATTGAAATTTGTTATTGTAACTTTGACGCGCCAATAGTCCTTGTAGTTTAGTTTTACGTGCCAGTGGATGCGAATTGGACACATGTGACTCGTGCATTGGACTAGAGGTGCATATGCGTTGGTCTTTGCACGATCTGAAACAACTGAAGCAAGGTATGGCGATTCTGGACTATGACAATCAAAGGCAAAAACCCACAAAGTCAGAAATAAAAAACAATCACGAAAAAGACAGAAGAGAAAAAAGAAGCGAAAAAGAGGCGAACTTACTCAACACAGCTCCCAGGTTGAGTGATGTTATTTTGGCATCCACAAGTACAAGTTGGGCAAGGAACAATTGTGTCGTTGTAAAAAGAAGAGAGTGAGACACAGCAAGTGGGAGTTTTTTGAGCAAGAAACTGGGAATATGTGCAAGTTACATTCCAGGTCACTGCACAAAAAGATAACCATTATCAATAATCCAAGAAAAGACAAACATTATAAGTGCATCAAATTTTAATTTTTTATAATTATAGTTCAATCCCTCTAAATTTTACGAATTCTTTGATTCAGAATCAGTTTCATTTTACAGAAAATGACTCACTCATTGCTTGTGTCACTCTTCTCCCATCTGATGTGACATACTTAGTAGGCTTCACAATTTTCGCAGGTCCACACGTGTAGCCAGGACCCGGTGCTTTCAAAGTGAAGTTTTTGGGCACCCTGACAGTTTTATTGGTGGTTCCGGCAGCACCAACACTAACTTGAAACGAGCTCGCAGCATTAGTCGGATCTTGCACCCACGAATTAATCACACCCCCTTTACAACAATTTGCTATCTGTTGATTGTAAGGTGTTCCGGGCAATAAATCGACAATCGTCGGATCTTTCTTACAGCAATGCGGAACGTTTCCTTTATACTTTGAACAATCCCCTTGCTCGGTGGCTTGACCTCCCATCATGCTCCATATCACCTCTTTTTTCGCCCAAGTCCATCCCAAAGTCCATCCCGGGGCTTGAATGTGACGATATTGTTGGAAATTGAACATTGTTACAACCGCCTGTTGAATTTTAGCACTTAGCAAATCAAACACCAGTGACAAGAAATATTATTGATGTTAGATCGCAACAAAAAGCTACAAAAAAAACAATCGATTTTCTGCGAGAATATCAAACGCGGAACACGGAAAACAAAGGGACTTTTAACTTACAACGTAGCCATCAGGCGTCCAACTGATAACATCCCACTTTATGGTGATATTTCCATTAGGATCCAGTGAATCGTAGGCTTCTGACAGGAACAAGAATAAACAAACAATTTAACTATCAAATGCAGTAAAATAGCTTGATAAACTCGTTAAAGAATCAGAATTTGAAGGCAGTAACTTATCATATTCACACTTTCCAGGATAATGACTTGCACCTTTTCAACCAACTGACTGATCACTAATGTCTACAAAATCCGCAAGATTAAAAGTTTACAAGTTCATAACATTCAAACTCTTATGAATAAATCATCATGAATCTAGGATAAAATATCACTTGAATCTCGAACTCAAGATCCACATTTTCCACCTCAATTTTTCACCCAAAGCAGGATCACTCGTTCTTGATGCAATTCGATCCAACCAAAACAACCTTCCAAACCCACAAACGAGTCAAATGATGATGCATTCAATAGCTCAAACATTCGAATTTCTTGAAAATAAGTCCAATACCAAGTTAAAACCTTAATCTTTCAACAAAACAAACAGTTAACTGAAGTCCTCGTACTAACCAGAACTCACAAAACCAATCCATTGTCAAAACCAATCATAAACAAACAAAATCATAGAAACAGATATTACCTGTGGAAGTAAAGCAGAAACAAGAGAGGACTAAGAACAGCAAAATTTTGGGGTGTCTAAGAGATCTGGGGTATAGTCCCATTTCTTCAAACTGCCGAGTTTCTTGATTCAACTCTGCCCTTCAAGATCTGCAATGGAACTGTGGGAGAGAGGAAAGCCACGCGGTGGCAGAGCTTGTTTAAGAAGAGTTTTACTAACGACGCACTTTAATAAAGTCCACCAAAATTTCGTAGAGTTCTGTCATTTGAAACGAGTTTAAACTTTATTCATAAAAATGTTCTATTATTTCCTTGTGTTGGAAAATTTATTTTTAATATATATATATATAAATATATTATCTTGAAAAATGATAGCCCAACCATGGGCATGTAAAACAACCATATGGTTAAAAAAATATATATGGAAAAAACAAATTTGAACAACATTCATTGACTTGGATAATTTTATATGCAAGATGGTGACGCTTAAACATACACATTAATCATTATTATAGAGTCATTATTGGTATCATCACATCAATTTTATAACTTTTAAGGATATTCACATCTTACTTTATATATTACAACAAAATTAAATTAATGATCAAATAATCAGTTGCCGACAATAAGTACCTCGTAAAAAAAAACAACTAAAATATAAGCTCCTAACGCTGTTTTCTTGGCCTTTTGGCTATTTGAATATATATATATGTATATATATATATATATATATATATATATATATATATATATATATATATATATAATTTTAATATTAATTAAAGCTTAACCACTGTCGGTGCTGAGAAATGTCCACCACAATAACAAAACAACTGGCATGTGTTATTTGTGGGGTCTTGCGAACAATATTATCGTAAATATTTATCTACTAAACAAGATAATATGTAAAATTTTTATTTTAATGATATTGGTCAATCTTTTTTTTAAAGAAAAAATAATATATATATATATATATATATATATGGAGACGGTAAGAATAGAGGTGTTATATCGTACCGAAAATTTCAGATTTAACTAGTATACTCATTATACCGAAATTTTAAAATATACAGAGATCGGTATCGATATATACCTTTTTATACCGAAAAAAACTTTACATTTTTAAATTTTTTTTATAAATTTATGATTTAAATATTAAAATATTTTTTCGATATTTCAGTATATACCGAAAATTTTCAAATTGCATATCGTTTACCACGTACCGAAATCTCGGTATACAGAAAATTTGTATACAATTCGGCATTTTTTTCGGTACATTAATTTTTGTATCCGAAAATTTCGGTATTTTTTCCCACTCGAGAATACAAGCCCAGTCGCTGTGATAGTAACCAACGTACGGGTCTACACCCACATTCTATTTACCTAAAATGAATATGGCAAAACTTGTGTGAGACGGTCTCACGAGTCTTATTTGTGAGACAGATCTCTTATTTGGGTCACCCATGAAAAAGTATAACTTTTTATGCTAAATTATTACTTTTATTATAAATATGGGTAGGGTTGACCTGTATCACAGATTACGATCAGTGAGACGGTCTCACATGAGACTCACTCAATGAATATATATAATGAAATCATCTTTTATTTTATTAAGTTTTGAAATAAATATCATTTGCAGAAAAACATTTAATTTTAGAGGCTAATCTCGATTTTCTAAGCAAAAAGTGTGTAAAATTTATTGCTTCTATAAATGACATCAGTCCCCAACACATTCATCTCTTCTATTTTATTACACTAGTATTTAACATGTGCGATACACAGAATGACATTATTAAAAATTAGTGAAAAATGAATAAATATTTAAATATAAAAACAACATACTTATAAAAATAAAAATAAAATTATTTTTTCGTTAATTTAAAAATTTACTTAAATATAACGCATGTTGATTAATTTTTTGGCTAATAATCACTATCATATATCAAAATTTTAGATTATGTTAGCCTAAGGCAATGACATGATGCTTATCATGTTTAGTGTATTGATGTCGACCACCAACATTAATATATATTTAATTATTTAATTTTCGAGAAGTTATATATTATTATATTTTTAACATGTGATAAAAAAATATTTTTAAATCATATTCAATAAAATTAATGAGAAATACTTTTTTAAAAATTCAGTAATTTTGTCTAAATCTACATTCACAAACAATTTTGTGACATGACATGTGTTTGACACATTTGAATGATAACAATAATTGTTTCATCAATATCTTTGTCCAGATGAGTTGTGATTTTATTTACAAAATTTCTTCATAATATACACAACAACCTATTATTTCGAATGAAAATGAAACTTGTGATAATAAGTAAATTATGTATAAATCAGAAAATTTATTTTATTAACATTTACTATGTATATTCCATAACAATGTCAATAAATTTTATAATGTCTCTTCTAATAAAATGTTTACTTTCTTTATAATTGGTTTAATCATTTCTATTATGAGACATTTTATGTTATCATATGTATTCGTGAACTTTGTAATATATAAGAAAATTATCACATTAGTAATATGTAATAATTAAAATTTTGTACAAATAGAAAAATAATATTTTTTACTTTTCGATCATGAAAGATAGATTTCAAACTTAACGTTTCGCTGTTCTCGTTGTTTCCATGTGTACGTAGTTCATAACAAAGAACAATCTAAATTTAAACGAACATTACAGCTTGAAAGGATTCAACTAATATATGGTGCTGAAAAGAGAAGTCGTTTCAGAATTCAATTTTGGAATAGATAAATTTAGTAAGATAAATAGAATAAAATTGGTTTCTAATATAATTTGCAATATTGCATTATTTATAATTTAAAATTCAAATAAGACATCACAATGGGACAAAAATTATATATTGGATGTTTCTGATAGAATTATATCATACATTAACTATTTTCAATTATGGAAATCTCGAATTGCATACATTGGATATCAAACATTTCTGATTATTGAGGGGTACTATACATAATACATGTTTATTGAGAGTAATTTAATGTCCATTTGAAATTCTTTTGAATCTATCTTTTTTTTAATTTTCTTGTGCTCTCTTATTTGAATTTTTAAGAAGACATGGTTTTGGAAGAAAACTACATTGCATTAATTCTTTCAAATTAAGGTAATTTCGAAATAATACATTAATTCTTTCCAATTAAGGTAATTTCGAAATAATATGTATTTGAGATAAAAATATTTATGATTATTGAATGAAAACTTAATCTCTATTGAAAAACTTTATTGTAGTGATAATTTTTAACACTCAACCAATTTTATTTTTATAAAAATTAAATAAACTTAATTAAAATTTTATTTTTTTAGTAAGTAATTTGGGTAGGAAATTACTTAAAATAGCAAAATGTATTTTTGAATAAATTTATCTCATGAGTGATAGCAATATTTTTTTATTTATAAAAAATAAATATAGGAATATTATTAAGAAACTTCAACATTAATACATCAGAAACGTATCACACGACAAGTAGCCCGAGTTACGATATGATCCGCTTGATTCGCTGAACGAGATAAAAAATGATATTACAATTAAGCAAATCCGAAGCCGAGAGATTTCACGATTATCTAAAAATAAACCAAATCTGAAATTTCGAAGGACATGGACCATGAGTCGAACATCAGATTCCACAGTGAATAAATAAACTCGAACATGCACGAATTCCCGACGCTTGATATCGGACTTTACTAATTTATTTGGGCCTTCAGTATGAAATAAACAATAATTTATCGAAATGGGCCCGTTTTAGCCCAAAGTCAACTGGATCAAGATATACAAACTGGGTCTAGACATAATTGCCATTAGCTCCACAAATCTGTGTCCGAAAATCAATTTTGTCAGATTTGCAAAAGACAAAAACTTGTGTGAGACAGATCTTGATTACAAGACAAAAACTTGTGTGAGACAGATCTTGATTACTTTTAAATAATATTTCAGTTCCAAATCTCGCGAGTAGATTTGTAGATGATAGATTAATAATCGTTATTTTTCGACGTGTACCGAGTAAATACGAGGACCAAGGCGTGCAAACCTGATTATTAAAACTGGATCAATTGTGGAATTAGAAGTGCCTTCTCCGCTTTGCTCCCAAATAGGGCCTGCCTTCCGCCAATTGGCTTCTACTTTTCAAAATGGTATATATAAACTAAAAATGAATTTTTCGTTGCAACTTCTCCACACACACACAAAAAAAAAACCTCTCAATTCAACTGAATCCTTCCTGTTTTTCGAATTTTTTTTCCTGAAAAACAGAAATCTGTTTCTCCAGAGGGGTCGTTCTTTTCAGGCGACTTTTGGAAATGGTGATTTTCTGTTATCGTTAGGGAATTTTTTTTATATTTGTATTTTTGAGTTTTGAATTAGGGCAACATGGATACCGCTGGAACTCATAGACAACCGTTCGTTCAAAAGGAGATAAATTGGGACAAGTAAGCTTCGTTGATCTGCTATACGTTGTTATTGTTCAATAGACGGTTGTGGGATGAAGTAATAGGCAATGGAAATGCGTTTCTAGGTACTTCGTGAATGCGTTGAATGCATATTGAAGTAAGAAAATATATTTTTGGATGAAGTTTATTAGTTGTCTTGTTTTTGCAGTAATTGTCATCGTGAAAATTAAATCAAAATGATATCTGCCATTGTCCTATCATTTGGGTGCACGCTGAGGAAACATTACACACCCCGAAACATATTTAGTCGCCCAAATCTGGAATCTTGGGTTCCACACAGTTTTGATTGTTGTTTCTGTGAATCATGTTGGAACTTGATTGTTCCAGATTTTTTAATTTTTTCTTTATGGCGAGGCTGGGATGGTGGGGAAGTTTAGTTGGCCGATTGTTTTCCATTAAATTTGCTATCCAAGTAACATGATTCTATTCGAGGTAAGGGCGAGACGTGAGCAAAATATACTGCCAGAAATGTTTGGATACTTTTTTTTTTTGTGAAAAATGGAGTGTATAATTACATTATAATGAGGAAGAATGTACCAAATACAACCTATCAAATAGTACGTGGAAGAAGAATCAAATAGTATAATATTGCTAAACAAATATCAAACTTACTGTGGTTTGGACACACCACCTCAGAAGGGGTCCATATTTGTGATGCTATAACATCGAGCTGCCTCGTTTCGTCTGCGGGTTGTTAAGAATTTTTTTTTGGAGGCATCTGTTACATGATTCATAGGTTCTTTATAGTTTGTTCATGTTCTTATTCTCCCTTCACAGACTCGACAAAACCAAGTTTTACGTATATGGAGCTGGGATTTTTACTGGAGTGTCGGTGGCACTTTATCCAATTTCAGTTGTGAAGACCAGGCTACAAGTTGTTTCCCGTGACACAGTGGAAAGAAATGCATTTTCTGTTGTTAAAGGCCTGCTAAAAACAGATGGAATTCCTGGTTTGTATAAAGGTTTTGGCACTGTCGTTACTGGAGCTATACCTACCAGAATTATATTTCTTACTGCATTAGAGACGACAAAAGTGGCTGCTTTCAAGATGGTTGAGCCATTTAAATTGCCAGAGCCTTCACAAGCAGCTATAGCAAATGGGATGGCAGGCATGATGGCATCTCTTTGTTCCCAAGCTGCATTTGTCCCAATTGATGTGGTATGTTACACACAACTTTTGCACGAAGCTTTTTCAGTCAAATTTCTCTTTATGGGTTCTTTGTGTTTTTAAAAGAATCAAAGCACATAAATGAAGCAAATGCTTATACCTTTCGAATGCCTAAATATTAGTTCTTCTTTTATAAATGAAATAGTTTTAGTGATCTTTCAAGACCAATCATCCTATATATTATTGTGTTCTGAGGTTTTGTACATCTCCTGCCACCTTTCCTTCCTCTTTTACTCTTGCAAGTTTTATTAGAAAGCTTAAAATCAATTATAGCAATCTCTTGAAAAAGGTTAGTCAAAAATTGATGGTGCAAGGATATTCTGGCAATGCAACTTACAGCGGGGGCCTGGACGTCGTTCGTAAAATTATCAAAGCTGATGGGATTCGGGGACTATACAGGGGATTTGGTTTGTCTGTTTTGACTTATTCACCATCAAGTGCAGTCTGGTGGGCAAGTTATGGAGCAAGTCAACGTGTGATCTGGAGGTATACCATTCGACTTCAGTCTGATTCGTGTTTCTGCTGGATAATATCTTAAACCAGCCTCTGACATTTATTTGGTTTAGATGTCGATGAATTAACTAAGCTTATGAGAAATATCATTCTATAAAAAGCGGAAGGATTTTGGAAATAAATGCATTTGTTTATATATGTATCAGAAAGAACTTTATGCTCAGATGATTGTTTGATATATAATGAATTCATGAAGTGCATGTGGAACACACTACTAACTGTGACAATTTTCAATCTCTGCAATGAATTCAAGACTCCACGTGGTTCACAAAGTTGAAACATCCGGCAGATTCACTTTTCTTGGATTCATATGTAGGATTTTATCCAATACTTAAAAATTGCGAGATGGAGTTAAATAGTAATGTTGATTTTTTTTCAAGGTTACGATCTCACAGACCTGATAAGTTGGCACTGAGCACAATGTACGTTCTATTATCATTTCAATATTATTCCTTCAATTCGCTGATTATATACATAAAATTTCAACCAATATCATTCCGTAAAAAGTAGTTGGAAAGAAATGCATTAATTTCAGAGGTATTAGAAAGTACATAATGCTCAGATAACTATCATTTGATAGAAAATGAACTCATGCAATAGAAGTCCAACAACACACTACCAACTGTGACGTTTTTCTTGTGCTGCAATGCATTCAAGACTCCATCATGTCTGGTCACATAGTTGAAACTTTAGGCAGCTTTACTTTTCGTGGATTTATATGGTGTGCCTTTATCCTATACTGCACAATTGTGAGGTGGTGCTAAGTATTAATTTTTTTGAAACTTGCGTACATTTCTTGTGTCTCTGGCAGACTCGTAGATAACGGCATTGGAAACGATGGTTCCAAACCAAGTGAAGGAAAAATTCTGTTAGTTCAAGCTGCTGGAGGGATTGTTGCTGGTGCTTCTGCATCATGCATCACAACCCCATTGGACACAATCAAAACTCGCTTGCAGGTATTTTGACCCTTCATTTCTATCATGTATCAGCTCTAAAATTTCACCATGTTACTTCCTGGTCATTGTTACGATTAATGCGGTTTGTTTCTTGTATCTTGTTTATGACTGATTCATTTTTGCCATTATATCAAATAGTTAATCTCCTTCGAAAAATAGAAAACTGTCAATTTCAAACTAGGCTAATTGAGACTTATACGAGTTAGAGACTTGCATAAAGGAACTGTTGTTTTCTTGCAGGAATCGATATTGTCGTCAGAATGACCAAGTAGAATATGTGTACTGTTTTAACATCACTTTTTTCTTTGATGTCTCAAATGTTGTTTGAAGCCTCATCATAGTCCGGTTTTGTTATATTTTCTGCTTCTTGCTGGCATCCTATTACTTTACTATAGTCAGAGAAGTGATAATCGATTCAGGAGCCTCTATTTTTTGTAGCTCGTTTAGACGATGCTTTTATGTACGCCAGGTTCTGGAGCATGAAAATAGACCTACTGCAAGGCAAGTGGTTAAAAAATTGATTGCCGATGATGGATGGACTGGATTCTATAGGGGATTAGGCCCAAGATTTTTCAGCATGTCTGCTTGGGGAACTTCAATGATACTGGCCTATGAATATCTGAGTAAAGTTTTCTCCTCAAACCAGCTTTATCATGTTACTCATGATATCATCTTTTATTTACATGGTCATCTGTTTCTAAAATGGTGGTGATGTAGTATAAAATCATTAAACATATTTTATTTCATTGTGTAGATATTGTTTAGGTGTTAAATGCACTGGTATCACTGTTCCATTTTTTAAATAATGTCTCAATCAATCAAGAGTAATTTTAAATCCGGCATTTTTTTGGGTCATCGTTAGAATCATCAAACAAGTTTTAACCTCAAACTGGTTGCGATCACTCAATAGTTTTTTAATTGCATATATTTACAATTTATTCATACTTATCCACATCTATTTGAATCAGCTGATTCTGGAGCTCGAACTAATGATCATGTGTACTCGTTTTTTCAACTTGTAGAGCGTTTGTGTGCCAAAGATGAATAGGCCCGTCGACAATGATGGACAGAGATTGCAGTCTTCATTAAAAATGGAAGATATTTCGTTAGACCTGTTTAGGTGGGAATATACATCACCAAAACTCAGTCGAAACTTCTCTTTTCCAGTGAACCAGGTATTCAGAGAGTATCCCTTTGTTACTACAGAAGAATTTGATGACACGCCAATGTGTTGTAAACATTGTTCCAGTGATTCTTTGTGATTGATACACGCTCTATAGTTGGTATGGTCAGAGCAATCTGAGAATGTAATGCTGTATTCTTAATCAACCTAAACGTAATTCTTTTTTTTTTTCTGTTTTTTTCAATATGAAAGTAAAAGGGATCATTTTCATTTTTCTCACACATGGTCTGTTCCCTCCATCAGACAAATCTGAGCTGTATTACTGGTGGTGCATTAAATTCTACGCCTAAAACATCTTTTCAAGTTTTTATTTTTTATTCAATTTATTGGAAATTGATACATGCAATGGAAGAATCGTAACTATTACAGTGAAAGAGGGCATAAACTGGACCTTGAAAATAATAAATCATATATTCTACTAATCGAATTATTAGCAAAAAGAATATCAATAAATAGCTCACATATACTTGAATTCAAAACCTCTCAATTTCCAGTGCTAGGAATAGGGAATTTGGATTGAAAAATGATAGAAAATCACTGGCTTTCAAACTCCTCTTACTTATAATTAGTTTGGGTTAGCCCAGATTAGTAAAATGCGTTTATATATACTCAGAGTGAGTCTTATGTGAGACCGTCTCACAGATCATAATCTGTGAGACAGGTCAACCCTACTCATATTCACTATAAAAAGTAATACTCTTAACATAAAAAGTGATACTTTTTCATGGGTGACCCAAATAAAAGATCCGTCTCACAAATAATACCCGTGAGACCGTCTCACACAAGTTTTTGCCATATACTCGTAAAGGTATATATTTCCACGATCTTTTCAATTCAAGTGTACATTAATTTTGGATAAGTAATTTTTTTTAGTTTGAAGCTATAAACCTTAATATTCCTAAATAGCAATGCTGCAACTTAACGCTTAAAAATAACATATTCTTTATTGTAGGATTTTCAACATTCTATTTTTTCCTCTCTTTTGAAGTGAAGAAATTTCAGCATTCGACAGCTGAAATAAACAGGAGATGATTAAATACCTTTTGTTATATGCAAAGTCGTAAACATTCGTCGTTCGGTGTGAGTAATGACCAATGACTTAATGGTTCAATAAAATAAAATAAAATAAAATAAAATAATATTGAATTTAATGGTCCAATTTGGTTGGCTGCATCAAAGGGTGATGACAATTCCAGAGTTGTATCATTCATGGGTATTGAATTATATGACTAAGTTTCGAACTTTTTCAATTATTTGGAATTTCATTAATTTCAAAGGATGGAAATATCAAATTTCACACACCAAATATAAAGACTTTCAAATAAACTGTGACATGCTAAAGATGTAGTTAAAAGTATCGCATTCAAGAACTAGTAAATATTATTTTTACCGTCCCAGTGGATTTTTGATCTCGGAGAAAACGTCACCGGACTTCATCAGTGAGCGATTGAAAGTATCGCATTCAAGAACTAGTACATATTATTTTTACCGTCCCAATGGATTTTTGATCTCGGAGAAAACGTCACCGGACTTCAATCGCTCACTGCTATCAGTGAACAAGTTGGTGCTTTTTGATCCTGAAACATTCTGGTCGCCGCCAGAAAATATTTCTTCTTCATCTGTCGTGTTTGCCTCTCCGTTCTTCATCAATGGATACAGCGGGCTTAACTTGAAAAACTGACCGCCGCCGCCACCTCCATCATTCTCGGCCTCCTCCTGCCGCTGTAATGCAAACTCCAAGCTCCACAACACGTCGCTCATTACCGGCCGTTCAATCCCTTTATCCATCAAGCAAATCATCGCCGTCTCGATGTATTTATTCAGACTCGCAGAAGAAATTCCACCCCGCAGATTTGGATCGATAATCTTATCAACAATCCCTTTTTTGTAGCAAGATTGAGCCCACTCGGCCAGGTTCATTTGCTCTCTAGGCAGATTCTGAAGAATTGCCGGCCGGCCGCATAGAACTTCAACCAACACGACCCCGAATGAGTACACGTCGGACTTGTCTGTTAACTGCCGCCGCTGGTAGTACTCTGGGTCGACATACCCAAAGCTGCCTTTCACCACGGTGGAAACGTGGGAGGGACCGTCGCCAGTGGGGCCCACTTTCGATAACCCGAAATCTGATACCTTTGCAACCCATTTTTCATCCAATAATATGTTGGTAGATTTCACATCGCGATGTATGATTGGGTATTTGGTGCCCGTGTGGAGATAATGCAACCCTTTTGCAGCGCCAATGCAGATTTTGAGGCGGTCGATCCATTTTAATGGTGGGTTTTCAGAATTGTAGAGATGCTCACGTAGAGTTCCATGGGACATGTAATCGTAGACTAAGATCATTTCTCCATTTTCGTCGCAATAGCCGATTAGGGATACTAAGTGCAGGTGTCTGAGTTTGGATAACATTTCGATTTCAGTTTGGAATTCCCGAGCACCTTGGTTTGATGATGGGTTCAGTCTTTTGATTGCCACCGCAGTAACCGTGGCTCCAGCGTTGGAACCGGCTGTGTCTGTGTACCCTTTGTACACGTTGCCGAATCCTCCTTTGCCAATTACATAAGTATCATCGAAGTTATTGGTGGCCGATTTGATCTCCTCGAGCAAGAAATGTCTGCATAAATCCGACGGCAGGGAGAAGCCGGAACCGGTGGTCTTTGTGGTGGATCTTGACGCGGTTGATAATGGGACCCACGATGACTTGGGAAAACTAGCGTGCACAGAGTCTTTCACTCTCCTGCGCCGCCGGAAAATCAAAAAACTTACGACGGCGGCCACAACAGTAGCTGCAATTACACTTGCAATAATAGCGTAAATCAATGGAGAACTTTTCCTCTTCTTGGTCACTGGATTCGTCTCAGCTTTTGGGGTTAACTGATCCTCCGAAGGTTCTGGATTGGCTGCTGCAAGACTCCGATACGAATCACTGATTTTGAAAATTTCCAGACCGTTTAAAACAGCACTGTAATATTCTGGTTGGGTTAACTTATCCGGAGTTAAAGAAAGCCGGAGATCTTTCATTCCACGGCGGCCATCGTCCGGAACCCATGCCACATAGTCCATGAAGATAGGAATATCATTCCCGCCAGTCCAACTAATTATGTCAGCCTGTATCTCCACCGTCTCATTGTTGATGGAAATCGTGAAAACCCTTTGATTCTGCTTCGTTACCTCCTGCTGAATCTCGCAAAAATGGAGCCTTAACAGGTAATTAAACCCGGAATCAACAGGAAAAGCCCACTCCAGACTCACGCTTGTATTGCCTGTCACTCTCGCAGTGGTGTACACATTTTCCGGCGCAGTATAAGCCGGCGTTCGGGAGTTATACTTAATCGAAGCATTGTCTTCATGAGGAGTGTAACCGTAATCTACACCAAATATATAGTTATCATCTTGATTCCAGGCACGAAACATACCCGTATCATTCTGAACTTCTATATCGCTTCCACCAACATTTAGCCTGTAAAGATTTTCCAGAGCTGTATCGCTTCTCAGATAAAATACTCGAGTAGAAGTCTTGAGCGGCTCGTCATTTCCTCGGAAATACAGCTTTTCAGGGACCGATACAATTTCAATCCCATTAACGAAAGCAAATGACTCCGGATTCGGTATGAAAGTTAAGTTAAGCCTCTGATTTGAATCAACATTAAAGATAAATTCCTTGATAAACGCAGGATTACTGGGATCAGAATTGAGAGACACACTGAAATTTGTCATTAGAACGAACCCATTCGCCGTGACCGTGAAAAAAGACTCTGAACCATTGTAACCGGAGAACATGCTAGGGTAAAAATACAAACGGAGGAATTTCGGCCCGGCCAGAAGCGGGAAAGTATATGTGAAGTTGGAGGTGAAGACACGCGCCGTCAGGTACGGTACCTGTGTCACAGATGGGTGCTGTTGCGAAGCTTTAGAGGAGATGGATATGGCGGTGGCCTCGGGTGGTTCGTATTTCGAGCGCTCGTCGCTGTCCCAGCTCCTCTCGTTTTCATCTGTTTGTTTGAACGGTGCTCCACAGTCTAGGAGTATGTAGTCGGTGGCATTATACTGAGCCGCGACGGCGGCGATGAAGTGGAGGAGGAGGAGGAGGAAGGAGATGATGGTTTTCATTGGCGAATTGTATAAAGTTCAGATTTTTTTGGGTCATTTACGGAATTTGTGAGAAGTAGAAGAGATGACGAAGGAACGAAGACTTGGAGTCAGAAAAGTCGACCGAATCAGCCAATCATAATACATGCTTTAATTTCAATAAATTTATATACTAAAAATGAAAATACCTGCTTTTTTTTTCTTTAGACTAGTAGCCAACGCGTGTGTCTGAATACATGTAGCTAATATATTAAATATTCATGATATTACAACATAATGACGTCACAACATAAAGAAGAGACTTTATTTTTCACGGTGGCTAGTTTAGAGAAGAAATAATATTATTTTTCACGTGAGCAGTTTTCTTATGACGGTGAATATAATATTATTTGTTAAAAAAATTATAATATAAAAAATGATAAAGGATAAAATAGAAAAGAAAGTTGATGTCCTCATAAAGAGATTATTATTAGTGGTTCAACTATAATAAAATAGTAAATAGTAAATAAAAAATTAAAAAAGGTAAAACAAGAAAGAAAGTTGGTGTCTTCATATAGCGGTTATTATTAAGACCTCATACTTCCGTTCAAAAAAAATTAGGGCTTCATATTTAATATAATAGTAGAGATATATAATATATAATTTTATTTAAATATTTTTAAAAAGATGGGATTAATGGGACATGTTGGAACGTCAAGTAGTTCGATTTTTAAGAACATCTTACACAGCTGGCGACTTCTCTAAATCACAATTCAATTATTAAGAAATCAATATACCGACGAAGTGTAAATGCCGCACTTGTGTTATTACGTTTTAGGTATCGTTTGATTTGCTTGATTAAGTTAGTTTATTTTTTTTAAATTCATCTAATCATTTGTTTGGTATGTTTTTTATTTAACCAAGTCAATACCTCCTATGAATGATTAGGTTATATTAGATAGGTTAAAATAATACCTCCTCATCCCTAGGATTATTTATCACACTCTTAATACATCGTATTTTTCTAATTTTACTCTTCTCCTAAATTCAAATTCACCATCACTTCCTTCCACCGACCGTCCACCGGCAACTCCCGCCAAAGGCCGACCACCGCCTCCGGTCACCCCGTCGTCCACCGCAGCCGGCGACCGCCGGCACTGTCGCCACTTCTGGCCGACAACCGCCTCGCCTCCGGCCGTCCACCGCCAGCTGCCGACCCCCCCGCCGCCGCCCACCGACAACCTCTTCCGGCCGTCCACCACCAGCCGCCGACCCGCCGTCGCCAACGTCGATCGCCGCCGACCGCCGCCGCCGGAGTTGAAGGAAAAAAAAGAAAAGGACAATTTTGTCCTTTAATCAAAAAATTCAAAATTATCTCACACTTAAAAATCTTACCAAACAAAATACTATTTTACACCATATATTACATTTTTATTACAATCATTTTCTTTATCATTTACATACTAATCATTAGTTTATTTTATTCTTCAAAACAAACGCTGCCTAAGAATATTGGTTTTCTATTCTATAGATAATTAGGAAATTTTTTTTTTCAGCAACCGTAATGTTTACGGTTGGAATCAAGGTATGGAGTAGGATCGAAATTTCGTGCGACAATAATTTTAAATAAGAAACCTTTTTTATAACAAAAAAATGAAAAAAAAAAAAGTAGTGGATAAAAATTCAAATTGTAAGGATGAAATAAATTGGACAAGTTTAAGCCGAACGGATGATGAGTTTTGATGGCAGTTTAGTTCAATCCATATTTCGGCATTATGTTCAGAAATCCTTACAACTTTGGCCCATTTCATTGAATATGTTTATTTCTACATACATTATATGAACACTCTGAACATTAACAGAAAAAAATGGTCAATTATTTTAAAAAAATTACTTCTTGCAAATGTATTTCAAATATACTTTATGATATCATTTTCTTAACAAAATAAACACATTTTAGGATGTTTTTTTCTTAAAAAATAGTTGACCAAGATTATTAAAAAAAAAAAAACCAACATTAGGCCATGTCTGAAAGAGTTAAAATTTTCGAGGGCATAAATTGTGTCTATATGATGTAAAAGAGATAGCTCAATCTAAATACGGTTTTTGAACTCTCGTACGATTTAAAATATTATATTCGTATTATTATTACCAACTATAACTTTGAGTAAAACGTCGAGTGATCAGCAATAAGATATATCATTTTATTTAAATATTTTTCTAAGAGAAATTTTAAAAAAATATTTAATTAATGACGAGGCTTGGAAAGTCTAGTCCTTGATTTTTAAGAATAGCTTACATCAAGGATGTTATTCCAAATCACAACTCAATTGGAAGAAAATCAGTATACTCAATGCATGACTAACACATATCTTCATCATATAATAATATAAACTAGTGGACGAAGCACAAAACACAAAAGTATATTTATTATTATGTTAATAAAATTACTAAATGAATTCATATATAGTGACACTTAATTTATTAATTTTCAGAACATTTTTTTTATTAATAACGTGAATACATAAGATTTTGAGTTGTTAAGTTCATATGTTTATTTTACATAAATCTGCATGGTTTTTATATCTATATACATTTGTTTATCATTATTAGTTTTGGGCAACAAATTTGTATCAAGATCATTTAATTTATACAATGGTTTATGTATATTATTAACCTGATTTTTTTATAGATATTATGAATCAAAAACATGAAATAATCAATAAATAACACAAGAATATAAGTCTAAAAAATAACACATTTAATACAATTTATTTTATTAGATTAAATTAATTTATAATTATTTGTTTCTAAAAATTAAATTATTTTTATTATAATTTAAGTGTAAATTTATTGGTATCTTTAACTAATTTGTAAGTAAATAATTTATAAAATATTGTAAGATTTTTTTTTTTTTGGAGTCGAGTTTAAAGTCTATGTTGAATAATTATTTATATTATATATTTCGTACAAAAATTTTATAGTTAAAATTGTCAAGCTATTTTGAAGGTGATTTATATAATTTATCCTAAATATGAGGGGTCAATAGATAATCTTCCATTCTTTAGGGTTTTGTATCGCCGCTTTTCTCTGCGATACACTCTTCACGCAGCAGAACCCTAGGGAGAGATTCGTTTGCTGCCAGAACTCAAAATGGTACCTTTCCCTTTCGCACTCCCATTCACCTGGAAAATTAATGTGCTTCAAACTGTTTTTGGGTTGAATTTTATAGCTGAAAATTTGTAACTTTGTGTGTATAATATGGATTTACAGCCGTCGCACAAGTCGTTCATGATAAAGAAGAAATTAGCGAAGAAGCAGAGGCAAAACAGGCCGATTCCGTACTGGATCCGCATGAGGACTGACAACACCATCCGATACAACGCCAAGCGCCGCCATTGGCGTCGCACAAAACTTGGATTCTGAGTTTTCCCGTTTCTCGATGTTGTTTTCTGTTCCTGTCAGGATTTCGTGTTTACATTTTTGAATGAGGATCATAATACAGATGAAAGATTTCTTTTTGTTTTGATTGATGTTCTGTATTTTAGATGTTGATTTTCAAATTTGGGTTCTTGATTATCTATGGCACGTCGGAAAATGGCTTAGTCCGTGTAGCCGACCCCGCAACTAGCGATGAAGAGCTATGATGATGATGATTATCTATGATATCTTTCGTTTCTATGGTTGTGAGTTTGCAGAAAATCAATAAACCCTTTCTTGTAATTGACTTGGAACTGAATTTGAATGTTAGCTTTGCGATGATGTGATGGTTAAAATATTTCATAGCACACTCATACCTTGTCGAAAGTTTGTTTTTTTTTATTCAACTAATATGTGGCTGTGATACCATTGTGTATCTGGGTTTCCCTTGGAACATGAGGTATCCTCTAAATTGTAATTCCTTGAATCTTTATGTGCTTCATTATATACTTTCATAATCTAGGAACTTGTGCAGAATAATGGATCGTCATGTATATTTGTAGACTTTAGATGACTGCTAAACAAAGGTTTGAACTTTGTTTTAAAAAAGTGTGTTCCATCCATGGGATGCTGTGTTTAGAGAGAAATGCCTATATGATTAAATTTAAGGTTTGTGACTTTTGGTTGAACAAGAGCGGTTTCTGATTTTGATATGCTTCCGTCAGTGATGGCCCAAATTTTTTGCCATTTGAGATCAATACTATTTCATACACTCCACAGTCATTTGATCCCAGTGAGCTTCCACACAACCACTAGATTGAAGGGTTGTGGATGTTTTCTTATTTAATCCAGTATTGCTAGAAGGTTGAGAGATTCAGCATGAGTTTGACGTAATCATTTTCTTCTCCAGATTTAATTTTTGTGGCATTTCTTGTTAGTATGGAAAGTGTCTTCACTGTCTGCTCCCCTGGAATTTCATGTGTTGTACAATTATTTATTCATGTTACCTGAGGAATTCAAAATTAAGATTGCCATGGTGGCTTATTGTTGGTTCTAAGACTTAATGGCGGTAGCAGGGTAGCTTGCATTGTTAAGTTGATCTATAGTAGGGAAAAAGTTTTGAATAACTTGAGCACGACTGTTCTTCCAAGTCTTGCAAAGATCAGTTCATTTGTTGCGTAGACTCGACAGAATTCCAGTATCCCGGTAGTTTTAAATTTGTGGCTGATTGGCATACAACTCCCAATGGATTTCACGAGTTCATTATTCTTATGCATATCTATAGTATTTCTGTTTCCATATGTTTTTTATTTTGCATGTAAGAGCTATCTATTACATGAGCACTACAGGCGATGAAATACCATGTACGCAGGTAAAAAGGCGTGGATTATAGAATGAAATCACCGGTTGTTAATGAAGATCGGTAGGGAAATAATGGTAATGCATAATAAATCAAGGAACTATATTCTCTCTTTTATTTAACAATTTCCAGAAAGGGTGTATCAACAATAGAGCAAAAACTTGAAGATACGTATCTACCCGTTAGCTTAAACAAAACAAAATCCATCCAGACCGCATCTCTGTCTAATGTCAAAATGCTCAGGATGCAGAAACTCAAGAATGAATGGACTTCAGAATCGATCACCATAAAGCACATTCATGGAATCTTCGATACCTCTACAAAAAGTTTATGCAACGCCTGAGGCTTTGAGAAAAAAGGTGAGTGGTCTGCACCTTTAAGATGGAATACCTGCTCCGGAGGGCTTCTATTTATCATGCATTCTTGTACAACAACGGGTATGGCATTGTCTTCCAGCGTTTTGATAAAAAACCTTCTTACAACCCCTTGCTTTGTTTCAGAAAGAGAGAGTTTCTCCAAAACTGGTGAAAAGGGAATTGATCTCATTGAGACAGAAGCCAATGCAACATCCTGGCAAAGGAGAATGACCAAGAAATTAGTAATAGTTGATATGCGCAAAAAATGTGAGATCCATTTCTCAGTTTACAACCTACCTTTGTGGGACTCTGGTTGAATAGCAAGTCTTTCAAGAGGGACTTATCGAAATCAATAGCAGTTGGAGATTGATCATTTCCATTGGCATACAGGAATACCTGTGCTCGTCGCATCAATTCATTTGATTCTGCCTGAAATAGCAATTCCGTTTCAGTTTCTTCATATTTTCCATGCAGTGAACAAAATTCTATACTACTTAATTGTATATGGACTCTGACAGCTCACTTGGGACTGTATGACGGGGACATGGCCATGTGGCTCAAGTAGACGTATCCAAAACTGGAGCTTAAGAAAGAGTAGCAAAAAACCGAGTATACACGTAGGGAATGTTTAGGAGCTTCAAGGACCAAAAACTATGCCCTGGGAGAATCATTTTATGATTAGGTGGCAAAGAATTATAGATCATTAACACTATAACATGCCATTCAAAAGCTTCATCTAAGTAAGCAGGCTGATTTTGCCAAGGGTAATTCCGTCTGTTTGCATGCAAAGAATCCATATGAGACAAAGTAGACCAGATAGAAATCATACCTCTGAAAACACATCAAGGGCACTTTGGCCGTCGATCAACATTGTTGCAGCAATAAAAATAGCTTTTGAAACTTTAGAGGGAAACAGCTCCATTGCGTATGATATACATGCCCCTCCAAAATCGTGTCCAACTAAAATCACCTGCATGAATCGAGAACATTACTTCCAGAAAAATATGGTGTTAAAGCAAACAGTGTAAGCATAACAACACGAGCATAAATTAACTTCTAGTTTTTAAATACAAGTAAAGCAAAACAAATAAATTTCCTTCGGTGTCCAACTCATTAATATTTCATACGGTAATACACCATTTAGTGGAATGGTATTTAAATTTTATCTGAGAAAACAAAGTACTGAAATGAAGCATACACAGATTATAATTATTATCATATTATTATTATTATTATTTGTTACAATGTTCTGATAATATCTTACCTTCTCTCCCTCGGCCAGCTTCTCAAAAAAATCAGTAAGCGGTTTCACATATTGTGAAAGACTGGTGATGTGGTTCGTGTCAAACGAATGAATCCCAGAACCAGTCAACTCCACAGCTGTTACTTTATATCCACCTTCCTCTAGTAACGCAATCGTTTTATACCAGCACCAGGCACCAAAGCCACCACCATGAACAAGTACGAAATGGCTGGTTTCAAGATTCGCAAGGTTGATATCCTGGCAATATAGAACTGATCATATCCTTAAAAGAGAACGGTAAATAAATTTTATGCTTTGCTCCCTAACACTGAGATAAGATAAAAAGAACAAAATATCATTTGAATTGATTTAGTTATATATAGATGTTGGATGCAAAATTCAAGATGATAGATGAATTAGAAGACCACCAGGAATACTTTGAGGCGACCTAATCCAATGTAGCACTTGCGTGAAAAATTAACAGAGATTATGAAATATTTGGAGTCAAATACTCAGAATGGAGTAGAGCATTAAAGAACCACACAGCTCACAGTTGAAATGTCAACACTAAAATTAAACCCTGGCCATGTAATATAACCACTCACCGCCACCCCTACGATTAACTGTGAACACAAGCAGTGTCCCCATCGAATGAAAATTTTCATTGTAAGTTCACAGTAAGTGGCCCTGGCCCTGGCCCTGCTTCTTCCGCTCCAAACACAACACCAGAAATAATCCAAGGCAAAGCCATCTTAACGTTTCGGAGTTCAGACCTAACAATTTTATCCTCGTAGATCCCAGAAATAACTAGATTCTCAGCTCAATTTGCTAAGTTCCTTATAAGCTTTAAGATTTTGAAAATGTGAATATGTTGAGTGCGATAATAAAAATAAAACAAGTGCATCAACTGCGAGCTTTGTTAACGTCGGACCCTCCAGCATCAACAAAGAAAAATAAAAAAAAAATTAAAACTTGCTGTCTTGAAATGAAAAAAGTCGAAAAACAATCCACATATCGAAAACTCTTCTGGAAAACTGAGTTTCTTAACATTGCAGAGCATGAATGAAGCATTTAAATGTTTATGCAGTCGACAATTCCCACAAAAATAAAAATCGTCGTCTAATAAAAATATGGTTATAAATAAAAGATATCGACGGTGTCATTTTGCACCACCCAATTTTTTAACAAAAGCCAAAAAACAAACTTCGATAAAGCAATAACAGTTTCAACTTTACAGCCGGACTCCATTATTGGTTAGACCATTATCAACATAATTACCCATTATAGATAAATCACAAAACAAAGCTGAATTTTGGATACAGATTACTATAAATCAAACAATTTCAACTGGTAAAACACAAACATTAATCAGAAAATTACGAATATAGATAAATAAACTAATCGAATAATTGTTAAACTCGTATCTACCTGATTAACAAGTTGATGAGGTTGTAGCAGGGGATCAGTGAGCGACCTAGCTCTGGAGCTCGAACTCCTCGGCAATGCCTGATTTTTCTTCTCTTTAACACTCGGATACCTTAACGAAGAAGACCTGTCAAACTGCGTCCCACCTCCGTTCTGCTTCTGTTGCTGAAACAGGATCGCCGCCGCCAGCGCTTGCTCGTGAATCAAGCCATCCTCTTTCCGAATCCTCGCCCACCGACTGCTTCCCACAGCGCCGCCTCCCGCCAGCGAGGCTGAGCGATTCGCAATTCGCCTCGACGGTCTTCTCGACGCCGTTGATCCACCGTCCCGCGAGAAACATGACCCCATCGTTCGACCGACGACGACGATAGTTATCGGATCGTCGCATGCAAGTAGAGTAAAAAAACGTAAACGTCTACAGTTACATAAATACGAGAGTTACAGTTAGTAAAGCTTAAGATATGAATCAGCAAAGCACGCAATCGCAGAGAAGTTGGCCTTTACTCGTTGAGGAAGACGATAAAGAAAAGCAAATGGCAAAAGCGTTTATGGATTAACAATTAGCCTCGATTTTTGTTATTATTACTAAAATGACATCTGTACTATTAATTGCGATTTATTTATGCATGAATCATGTTGTAGTAGGAGTTTGTGGTGTGAGCATGTTTTTTTGTGTGACATCAATCTTATCGATATTTACAATAAAAATAATATATTTAGTATTAAAAGTAATATTTTTAATGGATGAATCAAATAAAGATATATCTCAAAAAATACGACTAATGAGATTGTCTCACAAAAATTTTTGTCTTATATTAACGGAATAAATAATGTTTAGATAATGCCTCCCATTTACATTTTAATATTTTTAGTACACAAACATCAATATTAAATTGTTTATAAACTTTAAAAAATTACATCGCTCAATAAACAATTCTTTTGTGACGATACAATTATTAAATTTATAACTTAACACCGTACTGACATTTTTGGCATGCAATTCAATCAGACAAAGACGTACGACACATTTTGATATAACTCGAAGTTTATAGAGTACGCAACAAATGTGATTGTCGGTCTCATCTTTCATATAAATAAAATAGATGTGACATAAATTATAGTTAGCTTAAAAACACGTGGATACTAATGATATTATTTGGAATTTTATTACATCCTTTTATTAATCCCCATAGAATATATATAAAAAATTTGTTAGTTTCATGTATATGGCCATAATATGTCGATAAAACAAAGACCAAACGGTTATATTTTCTCCCACCTACACACACCAAACCTATATTTTATATATATAATATTATATATAATATATATATATATATATATATATATATATATATAATATATATGAAATGCAACATTAATATTATTTAATTTACTATAATGTATGTAGAGGCGCATGTCAACTTGTGTGGGACAATAATAAATTAGATTAGAATTTGTCATTCAATTGACGTTATTGCATGTAAGCTATATATTCTCCTTATTAATTGCTACTACACACATGCATTACTTAAAAAAGATGAAGAAAAAAACACATGCAATACTAATTTCACCTAAAAAAAAATAAATATTAAAATTAATATTTTAATCATATTTATCTATTTTTAGAAAAACAATATAAATTTATATAGAAAAATATATTATTTTACACCAAAATAAATTTTTTGTAGAAAAATGTTTTTTTATTATTATAATTTTTGGAATTATGTAGTCTTTGTCCTTCTAGGAGTTAAAGAAATGATATCTAAAGCTTTAATTTTTAATTCAAAGTTGAGATTGTTTATGTAATTAAGTATATTTTTATTGTCCCAAATATGCGATTATCTTTTTTTTGACAGAGAGAGAGAGAGATTAATTGTCACTATTTTTATGGTATATAAAGTAGCTTTCCATTAAGTTCAGACATCCTAGAAAATTAAATGCTTCTTTTCATTAAATTTAAAATTTATTGCTTTTTCGATGCATCTACTTCTTTTGACATGCAAAGTCTGTGAAATGTTAGTAATTAATTATTTGCGGTCTCTATTTTATTTATAGAAATATCAGTATATCACAGTATACAATTAATTTAGTTTTAGATATACAAAACATGTGTGATTGATAAGCATATAAATATAATATTGAAGATTTTGTGTGTTGAATATGAGAGAGGCCTACACTGATTCGACTCAAGCAGTTTCCCCCAAGTTTAAAAAGTCTTTACCTTTTAGACTTTTTTTACCTACGACTTACCGATGTTCTAATATCGATAGTCAGAACCCTGTTTCTTAAAAAATCGAGAAGGCAAGCCAAACCTTAATTTAGTAGAAAACAATCTTTTGTCGAGTTGGGGCGTATGGTCCGATGTGTCGGGGGTACTAGTAACTAGCTTAGTGAATCGATTGAGAGAAAATGTCTCAAGCCAATGTTCGAGCATCTGACACTACGTGATGAATGAAAGCAAAGAGAGGTCATGAGCTACAATACCCGAGAAAGATTTGATTCAACATTTTCTATGATTCGACTTAGTGAAATTGCCTATTTCATATAGGAACTAGCTGTATATGTTGTTCAGATTGATCAAAAAACGTCTCGGTTTTTGCAAAAAGAAACTCTTGGTGTTTCGAACTGCTAATGTGATAGTTAATAAAACCGGCCAAGCAAGATATTTCAATGAACCGAAGCACGTTTAGGTGAAACTTCGACCGAAGTTCAGAAAACAAAACTCTAATCGTTAGTTATTAAGTTAAGCTTCATGCAAACAAGATTTTCAGTCATTTTTGAAGAATGGGAAGGAGTTGGAGATAAATTAATAGAATTTTCACAGGATGAAGCAACTGTTTACACAGTTTCACGTCTATCCATACAAGGAAATCTTTGGCTTAATTGTTATACAACCCAGAAAATGAATAATTAATTTAGCCATAACAAATGCAACATGATGCCAAGAATCTATAAATAGTCGTTAATAAAAAAGCTGTGCTATGGAAGATGGAAAAACAGCAACACTAATGCCTTCAAAAAATATATAAAACTATAATTTCCAAAGCTTTGGAGAAATTCAACAGCACGAACAAACAAAGATCCAATAATCATATTTTCAATTACCCTTCCAAAAAAAATAAAAAATAGTGATTTTTCTCTAAAACAAATACAGAGAATCCCCACGATAGAAAGCCACCTTGAATGCCTTCATTCACCCAAAAGTTGGCCATAGATTATACTCAAAAGTCACCAAAAAAACAGCCTTCAATCATCAGAAAGGAACATACAGGATGTAGTAAAAGTTGAAGAGGTTGTGGCACAAAATCCTTGAAGTAAATGCATTTCCTATTGATAGAAAACAAAAGGCAAATCACAGAGAAAAGTAGAATACTCGATGCAAGCATGGACAAGCACTGTCAGGAAAGAATGTCGAAGAACCATTTGCTTTAGATCTTGTTGAAGTTCTTAGCAAACGGTTCGAGGAAGCTTGCGCAACAAAGGTAAGACAGAATTGACTACAAATATCATGCTCTCCAATAGCTATGCAGTCACCTGTTGTCGGACTGCAAAAAGGAAAAAAACAGTGTTAAACTCATTCTCAATAAGATTAAGACTTTCGATGATATTTTGCTTATATAGTTTTCAGCAAGATCAAGAAATAAATACCTGTGTGACCTCACACATATATTTGCAACTCCCATTCTCGAGTTTGTGCTAATGACCATTTTCAACTAATTACAAACATGACTCTCTTAAGACACCAGATTTCTGATCCCATCTCAACCTTAGGAGTGCAAATCCAGTTTCAATTAAATAAAATGTATATTCAGTCCTTTGTGCCTATTCTCAAAATCGGTTGATGCAAATTTTATTTTATGGAATGAATAGATTGGTTACATTTCTTCAAGGGTTTATTTAAGAAAAAAATCATTTAATAGAGACAATTGTAATGAGTGGATGATCAAGATTTTCGAGGTGAAGTTGGTCAATCTTCGTCCCTATGAAATAAACCAAAAGATAATCGGCCAAATGTAAATCGATCCTTGATTGTGTTGGTGGTTGATCAAGGTCGATTTGAAGTTTTATAGATCTTGTTTGATATGTAAATAAACAAAAAGTAAATTATTGGTTTGAAAATTGTAATTTAGTGTAGTTATAGTGCACTTGATGTAATATATTTTTTTTTTACCTCTTGCAATGATTTTTAGTTTTTCAGTAATTTTCATGTTTTTGGACTCTTGTGAAATGGTGATATAAAGTTTTGTTTGTGTATGTATGTTTGATTGTTATTCTTACATTCAAATCATCTCTTAGTCAATATCAAATTTTTCTCAGTTGTCCTTTTATTTTTTGTCGATTGCACTTCGGTTGCTTATTGGTGATAAGTCACGAGCAAAATTAACTCTTACCTATATTATTTACCAAGAATAGATTGACGTGATTTGATTCATAATTAAATGATGAAACAGTCGTCGTTATTTGATTTTTGACCGAACTTTTCTAACACAATAATTTAAGAATAATTAAATTTCTATGATTTTCTCGATATTATCATAAGTGTACAAGTCAAATTTAAATATAATGTAACAAATGTGAATATCGTCCAACGTAGATTGATACACGACAAATTTACCTAAAACACAATTATTTCGTTAACTTAAACAAAAATATGAAATTTATTAAAAGAAATTGTAATTCAAATAAAATTATTCAACAAACACAATATACATGAATTTATTAAAAGAAATTGTAATTCAAATAAAATTTAGACATGTCAAAATAGGTTGGCGGGACGGACAGCCCGTAACCCGCCATTAGGTGGGACGGGGCGGGCCAACCCACCATTTTGGTGGGCCTCTAAATGGTCAACCCAACCCAACCCAACCCACCTTACCTTGGGCCGCGGGTTAGGCGGATAGACCCACTTATATTTTTTGAGAAAAAATTGATAAACAATATCGCAGTAAATATAAAAGAAAAATACATTACAGTCAAATAGTTTCATAAAATACTTAAAAACATTGAAATAAGAATTTAAGAAAGCATACAACATAATCCATAAAAAGTAAAGTGTTTAAACAAAACATGAAGATTGAGACATGGAAGAGAACATAAAATCGAGGAAAGAGACGGTTGTAAATTTTAAAAAGTATTATGTCTTCAACAATACACATAATTAGCAAACCTCCGCCAGGTCCACAAAATTTCACTGCAACTCGTCGGATTTCAAACGAAACCGCTCTTGGGTTCACAATCAACTGCTATGCTTAAAAATTATTTTAAGAATCATGAATAAAATTTACAGGAATTTCTTCCCTTTTGTTTTCTTTATGTATATCTGTAATTTTCTTTCTTTTTATTTTCTTTATGTATATTTGTTCTAAGAGTAAATTATCAATAAATTTGTTTTAAGAGTAAATTATCAATATATTTGTTCTAAGACATGGAGGCGCATGAAACTTATTTCAATTTTTGTATAAAACTTCAAAATATAAAATTTTATCCTAATTCGGCGGGCCAGCCCACCCCGTTTGGGCTCGACCCGTCTTGACCCGCAACCCAAACGGGCTCAACTCATTTGGCCCGCCTCCAAACGGACGGCTATTTTATCAACCCAATCTGTTCAATTTTTATAGCAAGACGGGCCGGTCCGACATGCCTAATCCAATTTGACAAGTCTAGTAAAATTATTCAACAAACACGATATACATAATATAAATAAAAATAATAAACAATTAATTGTTAGGATATCAATTCACATGCTCTTAATCTTCTATAATGATTGAATTTCAATTCATAAGCCATGTTTTTGACGAGATTCATCGATCTATCAATATACTATGTCGACCTATATTAATATAATTAATTAATAAAATGAAGTAACCAATTGTTAGTGTGTTATTCAACAACTGCAATTGATAATGAATAATAGAATCTTCAAGCTTTTGACCCATTGGGTTATGATTAACAACATGTACAACCTTGTATGTTCATGAAATTTGTTGATCCACAGATTATGTTATATTATCATGTTATAAAATCTCATGTCGATCTCAGTTATAATGCATAAAATCACTTCTAAGTTGATCATGCTTCAAAAGTGAAATAAACACATTAACATAGTCAATAAAGCTTTAAAATAAAATTCAATCTTTAAATCCAAACACGACGTAGATGTCTAGGAGGTAGGATCTCATCAATCCTAACAAAAAGAAAGAAAAAGTAGGTAGAAAATTGGAAAACGAATGTCCGTGGTAGTGTCTTTATGTCTCGTCTTTTTTCACGGCCCCAGATTTCTCTCCCTTGGAGATATTCTTGCTTTGTCTACAACTCTCTTCGGCGATTACTTTTTGTGGCCTTAACACGACTTCTGCTACCTAGTTTTACACTCCACATCGAGTTCTTCTTTTTGTCATTTTTACCTATAAATTAACTAATTCAAGTGAGTAGTACCCCATATACACAAACTATAAAATAAATGAAAAAGTGCAGACATGACATAACAAAATCATGCAACAACAGACTCAAAATCACATACTCGTATATGTAAAATTGACACCTATAATTTTATGTCGATCGCCCTTTAGTTGTTGCTTATAAATTTTGAGGAAAATTAATCCTTACTATATTATATACCAAAATCAAACGATGACAAAATTCAGTCGCCTCTCAGGCATTATCAAATGCTTCCTGATCATTTTTTAGTTTGTTAAATCGCACTTCGACGTTGGTTGGTGATAAATTATGAGAAAAATTAAATCTTAATATATTATTTATCAAGAATCAAATAACACGATTTAATTTGTCATCAAATGATGACTAAACTCGATTGTCATTTGATGGCTCTCAGTTTTTGTTTCATCGTTTATTGTCAATTGTTCTAAGTTGTTTTTCGGATTATTTTCCATTAGCTTTATATTTTAAAATCTCTCATCAATGAAAGTGTACTTAAATGATGGCAAAAGTCATTTGTCACTCGGTCGCTATCAAATATTTCTCAATCATCTTTTTGAATTCTATCGATGTCCTACAGTTACTTGTTGGTGATAATATGACCAAAATTAACTCTTACTATATATTAATTAAAAATAATCAAATGAAATTATTTATTTGAAATCAAACAATGATAAAATTCATTTGTCTCTAAGCTGCTTTCAAATGCTTCTTATTCGTCATTTATAAAAATAAGTAAGTATTTTATTAGGATATGATAGATATAGATTTTAGCCATAATAATATGCTCTAGTATATAGTGTATTTATATATATAATCAATTATTTATTAATTTATAAGTTAAACTTCTATTTTTGCTGTTTTGCATGTTAATAAATGACAGAACTTCTATAAATAACGCTCTCACCTATATCTTACTATTTACAGGTAGTAAACAATTCAAATACTTTTGCATGCCCAATTCGTTGTCACTTGTATGTTTCCTTCTGTTTGCAATGAGTAATCTTTCCGTGGCGTCATGTTCTAATATTTGCTTCTTTCTCGTTTGATTTCATCAAATGGAAGCAAAAATGCATTTGATGATGGTTGGGAGTTTTCGGTGCCATCGAATGAAATTCGAACTGTAGTGTTGGTCGGTAAAGCCGGTTTAATATATTACATTGAACTTTTCAAATATCAATAACCCATTTAATATCCCCAATATATTACTGCTTACACTCTGAAGAACTCAAATCATGATTCGTCCATGAGAATTCAACCAAATTCTAACCATCAACATAAAAATTTCAAACAGTAAAATGAAATTAATAAGAAAAAAAAAGAGATTCATTTCAATCATTTGCAGCAGTAGAATAGACCAAGATATTTTGAAAAATAACGAGCTATACACCGATCGAGGATTTTATCCTGTTCACAGAACGATATACATCTACAAATGATGATCCTGGTTTGTACCCTGCTATCCCTCAATAGTAACACATTCTTTGGAAAATACAGAAAACAACACATATTTCATTTAAAAAACGTGATAGAATGTAAAAATACTATACAAATTGGGTACCAACAAGTACATGCTTTCGGTGCTAGTCATAACCTCACCGTCCACCAAAAATTGCCCCTCGTCCCTAGAATATTTTTAAAATCACATCCCACCTTTAGAAATTTCTAAATTTCAATTTCTTTTCACATTCTATCTCCAGTTGGTTTTGTTTCCTCCTATCTATGTACTGTACAAGTTAGGTTTACTTTTTAAGTATTTCCTACTAACAGCGTTGCCTAGTTCTTACACCACCTTTTCTGCCATTCCTATTTATCCTGTTCACTCCATTAGTCCAATTTTCATCCTCGTAGTCATCATCATCATCTTCGGCATCTGCCATTCGGCTGGCCTTCCCACCTCTTCTTGGAGGGGGCCGTTTCCTTTTGATGTTGGCAGTGTAGGTTGAGTAATCAACAGTATCTTCTTTCAATGCATTCTTGAAATCCTGCGAAGCGCAGAATTATATACAAAGGGAACAAATCATCTAGTAAACAAGGTCTAAAATGCAAGGGAAAAAATACAATCAGGGCAATGGTTTAAAATTACCTGATACCTCCTCAAAAAATCTTCATTGGTGTTAGGTGGGTCTATGTTTACGTCGCTAATATTAAATGAAACGTTCTGCCGCAACAAACTCTCCCCGGGTTTAGGGGGTTCATTTGGTGAGTATGCCTAACCAATGAAAAAAAGACCAGAGTTGGATCGGATATATTTGAAATCAAATGACCATATTTGTGATTGTATTATAGCAGGAGCAGGTCATGTTAAGAGCCATTACCTGGCAGCGGGCATCATCAAGGCCGAAAACAATCTTAAGATGCCGTTTCAGCTTCAAAAGAAGTTGGATTGCACCACTTGCCAGACAATCGGCCTGCGACAGATCCAAAAATGGAGAAGCCTGAGCTATTTGAAAATGTAAAGTCAAAGGAATTGCAGCACAATCAATTCACAGAAAACTAGAATATCATGAATCGAATTTTACAAGTGGAAACAGAAAAAGACAACTCCTGTTGAACAAAACGTGCATCAACTTCCGCTGTTTCAAAAATAAATCCAATACCACTAGGCACACTAAGCAATGCATTTTTCAAGTCATGTATAGAAGTGTATTTATTCTTGACAAATACATAGGCTTCGTGGCTTCAAAGATGTGTGTAAAGGAGCACTATCATGGTCGAGAAGGTTAAAGTCTGAACCATGGGTAGTCAAGGTGGTATTATTGTGTATTCTTCCCAACAATTATTCATGTACCTGAATTTTCTGTAAATCAATTTTTGGCATGCTATAGAATCTTCCATAGTATCTGAATTCTTGGACTGAGGATCTCCAGATAAATGACGACCCGGAATCTCTTCAGATATTTTGTGATTCCCATCAATGTACATGGATCTTTCGCTGACATATTGAATAGTTTGATCAGACTGAACTATCCCATTTCCATTACCTTTTGGATAAATTCCTTCTAAGGAATGCAAGAAATCCTTCATGTTTGATTCTAATATCCCAGCTCGAACTTGTACCAATCGGTTTATAGTGTATATCAGATAAAGAGGCTCATCAGGGGCGGTAAAAGGTAACAAAGCAAGAATTTCTGTACAGTACCTGTGGAAACAAAAATAATCTGACTGGCACTTCCAAGCATGAGCAAGTATAAAAACGACAATGAATACAAGGGACATAACTCACATGAGGAAAGGTGTAACGTAATTATTCCACCTAGGCATTTCAAACTTGCGAACAACTGAAGACATAAACCTATTTCTCGAAACTCGATTTGTGCGAATTAGCTTGTAAATCCGAGAAACCCCTAGTCGGGCATAAGCTGAAGTGCCAGCATCAGGCCTTCCCTTCACACTGTGATGAACTTTATGGTTTGAAATTTCTGCCATAGCATCATTCATGCTATGTATGAACATAAACGACAACTGAAGTCCATCTCCCAGACGGCTTTCGAAAAAAGCTGGATACCTGAAGAAAGCAATCAATAAGTTCCAACAACAGTTCAAGATGCAGAGAGTAATGAATGAATATTACATAAACTGAACATACTTTTCATTCATATTCATCAGCAGGTGATGAGCCAGCTTTGAGTTAACCTCCTGAGGATCTGTTTCAAGAGCAATAAGATATGGAACACAAGTAATTGGATGTACAAGACCTTGACGCAACACAACTTCCACAATCTGTGCACAGGTGAGAAACAAACAAAATAAATCAATAAACGATTATTATTGTAAATTCTGATAGAGTATTAGGCGTTAAAATAGGATTGGTCTACCCAAATATGTTGGAACTTAGGTTGCATTTGGGGAGATGGAATTGAAATCTATGTATTTAGATTATTTAATTATTGTTAATAATAAAACAATAGATGAAATTTTAAATTTATACCTTAATTATTTACATATTAGTTACACAAAGTAAGATAGATTTAAATGCCTTTTTTTTTTTGATAAGAAACTAGATATATTAAGATAATTTAGGTTACATCCTTTGTGCGGATAAGAAATCCGCAACACAGTTATGTGTGCTAGCAAAGCCAGCCCCTACATCCCTTGCATGTTTATATAGTATTTTATTAACATAAAATACTATATAAACATGCAAGAGATGTAATTGAAGCTTATGATATTGTTTCTCTAAAACTAAAAAAAACATTTGAACAGATTTGAAATCCATCAATCTAAATGCAACTTTATTTTTGGCTCTTGAACTAGCAATACAATCACCATCGTGAAAACATACTTGAGGGAAAAAATATTGGGTTATTTATTTTATTCATTTTGGATTTGGTGTGAGTGTGTGCACGCTATGGGTGGGGTGTCAAGAGTATCTCATGACTAAAAGCTGGAACCGAAGAAAAATAAGAACCTTTAGAGCTGCTTGGCGCACTTGTTCATTCACATCCAAACATCTCCCCAGGATGTTATCCCAATACAGCTGAACTATGCCACCACATATGTTAGTATCACCAGCACCTGCAGCAACAGGCACACTTTGGACACCATCAATCGAATGGCCAACTTCATTTTTACTAGCTTTATCAGATTCCAGTTGACTTTCCGCATGCAGAAGGTATTCATACATGTTCTGTAATGATTGCATCTGCAAACCAAAAATAGCATTAACAAAATATAGAAAAAAAAGATGGTGCCATGGTGGGATCAACAAAAACAAGAATACCTTCAGACGATCATCAGTATCAGAGGAAAGTGTAGCCTCCAAAATTTTACCAACATCCTTTTGCAACATAAATTCAGGCCGAGCAATTAAAACATATCCTAAGGCCTGAAGAGAATACAAAATTACATAATGAATTTTATAATATTTAAATTATGTTCCAAAACTTTAGCAGTACAGCGGATACCTGTAACGAGCGGACCTTAATGATGAAATCTTCAGCCTGAAGATACTTTTTAAACAAGTTAACACTGCTTGTGACATCCACCATCCTTGTGTTGGAAGAAGATGCAGCCAACAGAGAACTACTATAGCGTATTAACAACCCCAGGCAAAAAAGAGACCGACCTACTTGCTGACAAGATAAAAATTAGTGACCATATGTTCACGAAACCTGAGATATTCAAGCAAGTGAAAAACTAAAAAGAGTAACAGCTGTGTGAGGGGATGAAGGAATAGGATAATTTAATATAATTGGCTGAGCACGAATAAACTAGCAGCAATTGCAGAGGGGTTGATGTATCTAGGTTAGCATAAATGCACAAGTAGCAACGTCTATCATTCCAAGACATGACTAAGCTTAATCTCCTACAATATGCGTTTCATATCTTTAACAAATTTAAAGTAGAAAACAATTGTGTCAACAAGAAACAATCTGTTTTGTCATAACATAATTGTCTATGTTACTTTGGAATATAACAAGATATGATAACATGTCATATTTGCTATCTTAAAAATCTCAGAAACCATAACATAATCAAGAAATTACAAATCCCAAACATCACTCTAAAGGAGAAGTTGGTGCATGCTCGTGCAATGGCCTTGCAAAAAAATTATGTAGGATATGGCAAAGGAACGAATAATAGATAAAGAAATAGAGCATGTAAAGAAGAATTAATGCAAACATTTTTTGTATGTTTTTTAAGCATTTGAAAGGAGTATAATTAGCTAAGATCGAACAAAAACCCTAAAATTTGTATGCCAAACAGGAACCTGCTTGTTATCAAATCCCAAGGCATCCAGGCGTTTATAGAACAACTGAATAAGATATTCAACCACACTTGCCCCTTTTCCTGCTATCTTTCCCACGGAGCACAAACACCTGATATTCGAAAGACACGATACCTCAGAAAACAGATGCAAAAAATGTAGCAATAACACGAAACTGAAATTGAAACTGATCCCAATCTTATGAAGCCTATTTAAGAAACTAGAGACAGTCAAATACTCAGCTACCATACAACTCACAAATTTAAGAACAAAGTATGAAATTGCAGAGCCGGAGAGAAAAATAATAGTGTCAGGAAACTCTTCCCACCAGGTCAATAAAACAAATTACCCAGGAAAAAATGTTGACAACATTCAGGCTAATAGTAAATTGTTGGAGATTATTGGAAATATATTCGATTGTATTTTCTTCTTAGATAAAATAGGAAAGTATACACAATAAAATCATAAAGATAGAATAGGATTTGAATAATCAATTAGGGATTTTCATTATTATCTTCCCTTATATTGTACGCAGACAAACATGTATATATTATGTATCAGAATTTATAAAGAGGAAAACAAGAAAGTTTGTCCAATTCTTGTTCCATGGTGCCAAAGAAGGCAATACTGCTGCCTTGTCTTTGATTCATTTGTGTCTATTTCATTGTTCGCAAAATGGCATCCGAAGTATCCTCCACCATGGAAACCGCGACAACCATATCCAAATCCTTTTATGTTCCTTCGTTTGAAGGCCAGTCTCTACAAATTACGCAACACAAACGTAATGGTGTGAATTTTCGAGAATGGTGTCCATCCGTCATACTTGTCATCAAGGGAAGAGGAAAATCAGCTACCTGGTTGGAGCAATTACTGCCCATGGAGAAACCACGGCTGGTTATAGCACTTGGGAGGCTGAAAACTCGATTGTCATGGCTTGGCTCATCAATTCTATGGAACCAAGCATAGGTCGAACATTCTTTTTTACCATATTGTTAAGGAGATCTAGGATGCAGACCAGGAAACTTATTCTGATCTCGAAAATACATCTCAATGTTCCGAGATTCGCTCAAAAATCCGCAACACCAAATAAGGTAGTCTCACTGTTACAGAATATCACAATTCCCTGGCAAGAAATTGGTCTCTTTTATGGAATTCGATGGGCGCTTTCTACCGATGTCGAGACGTACAAAAATATTCTGGAAAGATAGAGTACATTTGATTTATTTCATGGGCTAAATCCAGACTTTAGATGAAGTGCGGGGAGGTTGTTGGGTGTGAAGCCATTCCCCACTATGCGTGAATCTTTTGTGGAACTAAGTCGAGAAGAAAGCAGGAAACATGCGATGTTAACTTCTCACAACAAGACTCACAACCTTTGGAAACTCGAGGTTCTGCCCTTGTGACAGACAAACATCACAATTGTCGTAACAAACTATGCCACAAACGTGAGACTTGTTGGGATTTGCATGGCAAACATGCCGATTGGAAGACACGAAAACTACACAGGAACCCAAAACCTGCCCACTTGGCTAAATCAAAGTCCAACACCAATGCTGAACTTGAAGACATGTTATGGCAACTCCTCCACCAGACCAAACTTTCAACAAATGCTGATGGTCAAAACTCTATATCTCCTACTGCTGCTATGGCACAAACAGGTACAATCAGCCAAACCTTTTTGTCCAAGTCATAACAACCTAATTGTTGGATTGTAGATACTGGGGATTCTGATCATATGACAGGATGATTATACCAACTGTCAACAACAGAATAAATGTGGGGATGGCAGATGGAAAAACCTCACCAGCCGTGAGCCAGGTCCCGGTTTGCTTACCCAATATTATTGAAATTCGTTCTTTTTGTACCTAAGTTGACATACAATTTGTTGTTTGTTAGTAAGTTGACACATGTCATGTCATGGATTGCATTGTGACCTTTTTCTCCTCTCATTGTGAATTTCAGGACCATTCTTCGTGAAAGATAATTGACATTGCTAAGAAGAAAGATGGAATGCATTAACTTTCGAGAGTTGAGAATTCCAATAATAGTAAGTCAAAAAATACAAGGTCATTGCATGTTGTCTCTAATTCCAATATTTTGTTATGGCGTCAACGTTTGGGACATCAAATTCCTTTTATATGTAAATGTTGTATCCTCATCTTTTCATCAATAAAGAAAAAAAATTGTTTCACTGTGAATATTGTTTTTCTACAAAACAATCCAGAAGTTATTATATGTCCCATAGACCCATACATACAAACCCTTTTCACCTGATTCATAGTGATATCTGGAGCATAACTCGAACATCTAATTTTAATGGAACTTACTGGTTTATTAATTTTATTGATGACCATACTTTGGTTTGTTGGTGTATTTGATAAAAAGTAAATCAGAGGCCTTTAATTGGTTCAAACAATTTCACAAATTTGTTCTAAAATGTTTTCCAGTCCACCATCCAGGTTCTTTGAATAGATAATGGTCGGGAATAATTTTCTCGTGAATTTTGCCAATATTTGAAGGATAATGGGATACACCACCAAAGTTCTTGTGTTGACACTAAGCAAAATGGGGTTGTTGAACGCACGATCTCTTATTCAGTAGTTTTGTTCCTAATACCTATTGGGGTAGGCTAATCTCACGTCTGCTTGATTAATTAATCGTCTACCTTCAAAGACCCTTCAATTCAGAATTCCTTTGAATGTTCTTGTTGGCTAGTTCCCAACCGTGAATCTTTTCAATTCGTTGTCTCCAAAAGTGTTTGGTTGTGTTGCCTATGTCCATAATACACAACCCAATTGAAGTAAACTCGACCTGAAAGCATTTAAAGGTGTCTTCGTTGGGTATTCTCTGACCCAAAAAAAGATACAAATGTTATTCTCCCTTCTTCCTCAAGCATTCCAGTCTTCTGTGATGTAACTCTTTTTGAAAATAGGATGACCTATTCCAACGACCGTCTCCAGGGGAGAGAATTTGGATAGACACGCGAATTGGAATCCCACTTTATCATTTCCTATATCACAAGATGTCTCACCATTACCCATACATTCCGCACCTACTGAACTCGTGTTTGAATATGATTGTACACCACTTGTACACGTGAATTTAAGTTTCATTCTTATTCCTGATCCAAGTGTCAAGTCCAGTTTCACATCAAAATTGTGGAGGAAAACCTACTTCCATGAAACCTCATCTTCAAACCTATTCTCGCAGTCCTAAGGCTCCTCGGCAAGATCATTGAACCAAGAATCGATTTCTATTAAGAACAGTGACTTGGAGCCGCCTATTGCAGTGCGGAAAGCGGTAAGATCATGCACTAAACACCATATCCCAAATTTTCTAACCGGCACAAAATTATCTTTTTTTAAGGCTTTGACAGCGAACATTGATGGTGTAAAAGTTCCAAAAGATATGCACAAAGCTCTAAAAGACCCAAAGCAGAATTAGGCCATGCAGGAAGAACTGAGAGCATTGCATGAAAATGGAACTTAGGAGGTGGTTGACTTACCAAAGGACAAAAAGGTGGTTGGCAGTAGATGGGTCTTCGCTGTGAAATACAACGCAGATGGAGAAGTTGAAAGGTACAAGGCTTGGTTAGTGGCACGAGGTTTCACACAAACATATGAAATTGATTACGAAGAAACATTTGCTCTCCTAGCCAAACTCAATTCTATCTGATTCTCCTATCTCTAGTAGCAAACCTAGATTGAGAGTTGCATCAGCTTGATGTAAAGAATGTCTTTTTTAATGGAAGCCTTGACGAAGAAGAGTATATGAAGATTCCACCAGGGTTTGAGTTAGAACAAGAACCGAGTAAAGTCTGCAAGCTTAAAAAATCATTGTATAGTCTGAAACAGTCCCCATGCGCATGGTTTACTAGATTCAGTTCAACTTTTACTCGATTTGGATATATTCAAGGAAAGGTCGAGCACACTATGTCCATCAAAAAATGAGAAGCTAAAAAAATAGTCATTCTAATTGTGTATGTAGATGATATCATAATCACAGCCACGGGAGATGATATTACCGAGATTCATAAGCTCAAGAACCAGCTGAAGGAAGAATTCCAAGTGAAAAACTTGGGATCCTTGAAATATTTATTTTGGATGGAAGGGGCTAGAAGTAAAGAAGTTATTTTCATTTCTTAGAGAAAATACACCCTCGAACTACTGAAAGAAACCGGGAAGTTGGTTTGCAAACCGGTGAGAACTCAATTGGAAAGAAATTGGAGCAAGATTATAGACGATGAGCCATCCATGGACTTGGGGATATACCAACGCCTGGTTGGTAAATTGGTTTACCTCTCTCTTACACGACCATACATTGCAGACGATGTATCGTCAGTCAATACATGCATTCACCTGCCCGAAGACACCCTAAGACTGTAAACCATATTCTGAGATATCTTAAATAAACTCCTGGGAAAGGATTGAAGATTGCAAATCAACTTCATGATATTTCACCAAGCTGTGGGGAGACTTGGTCACTTCAAGAAGTAAGAAACAAACAATTGTGGCAAAGAGTAGAGCCGATGCAGAGTTTCGGGCTATCGATCAAGGAACGTGTGAAGTTAGATGAAAGGGTCACTAATAATCTATACAAGCAGGTGCTGGAAAGAATAAAATCGAGGCTTGAGGGATGTAAAACCAAGTACTTGAGTTTTGCTGGACGGAAGGTATTAGTGCAATTGGTGCTTAATGCTATCCCACTTTACACTATGCAAACAAACCTTTTACCCCTGGGAATCTCCTCTGATATTGAGAAAACAATTCGGAATTTCTTATGGGGGGAAAATATGAGGAACGGAAATGTCACTTTGTTAAATGGGAAGTTGTTACTAATTCAAAGCCTATGAAAGGCCTTGGAATTAGAAGGCTGTATCAAATCAATCTAGCCTTCATGACTAAATTGGGCTGGTGTTTATTGGAAGAGAAGGAGAGCCTCTGGGCACAAGTAGTGAAGGATAAATACGTACGCAATGCTTCTTCTAGTAGGAGCCTCCAAGCAAAACAGGGAGCATCTAATATTGATAAATGGTTGGGAAATGAACCACTAAATAATTATCTACTCAAGGACATTGATATAGGTGAGAGAACAAAACAGTCTATGAACATCGGATCAGAGGTGAGGGTTGGAATTGGGAAGCCTTAAATGGGATGTTACCTACCCTTGTGGAAAATAATTGGATACTTGTACGCTGAGTGAGGTAGAGGATATAGAAGACAATATCTGCTGGGGTACAACCAGCAACGGGAATTCCCAATCAGCTTGGCTTACAAGCTGCTAATGGACATGCATGAACAGAAAAGGAAAACTCTTGGGAACCATTTGGAAACTGGAAGTTCCTTATTGGATAAGAGCCTTTATTTGGATAGTAAGGCATGGCATGGCAAGACTGTGAGTAATGTGTGCTCTGTGTCACAACGATCTATCTGGAAGACGTGGATAATATTTTCTGAAAATGTGAGGAAGCAAGGGGAACCTGGAGAAGCTTAATGTCTATTAATGAGTTTCAAAAGATTCTGAATCTAAGCTTTGACAAGTGGCTTATGGCGAACCTGGATCATGGACATCATAACAATGAAGCTATGGAATGGAGTATTCTCTTTGCCATTGCACGATTTTGGATTTGGCATTGACGAAATAAATTTGTGTCCAACAACAACAAGAAAATGGATGCGGTCCTAGTGGAGTGGCTAAATAACCAATTCAGAGAAATTAAATAGCCTTTGTTTCTATAAAGGTTATGCAAGCCACGACCAGGTATAAGCCAACTGCATAGTTAGGTGGATACCTCCTCCCAAAGGGTGGTACTCTCTCGATGTAGATGGAATTTGCAAGAAGAGTACTCGAAAGGCAGGCGGGGGTGGGTTACCGCGAAATGAATTATGCGATCACATCACGGGCTTCATGTATAACATAGGATGGTGCTCGATTGAGGAGGTTTTGGGCTGTTTGCAAGGGGTTGGGACTAGCGTGGCGGCAGGACACAAGACGATTTTACTTGGGATTGAGTCAAAGGTAGTGGTCAAGTAGCTGAAAAAGAGGGGATGCCAGATTCATACTTACTCAATTTGATTTCTATCTGTACAAACCTGTTTGCAAGAAACTGGGAAGTTAGAATCAAGCATATCTACCGGTAACAAAATAGGGCTGCTGATTTTTTGGATGCAGAAGCTTTGAAATTTGAAAGAGGATACAAAACTATTTGACTCCTCCTGTAGGCCTACAAGATATCAGTAGGAAGACAAGACGGGAATTGGTTCATGTAGAAGAGTAGCAAATAGATAGTTGATTAATGTTGGGTGACCACCCTCTCTTGTAACCAAAAAAAAAAATTATCTTAAGCTCCGTGCGAACAAGATCTTCAGTCATTTTTTAAGGATGAGGACTTGGAGAGAAATAAAAGATTTTTCACTCGATGAAGCAACTGTTTACACCGCTTCACATGTCTATCCATTCCATGAAATCTTTGCCTTAATTGTCATACAAACCAGAACTTGAATAATTTAACCATAACAAATGCTACATGATGCTGAGAATCTATAAATAAGCATCAGAAAAAACAATGTGCTATGGACGATGGAATAAAAATCAACACTAACGCCTTCAACAAAATATATAAAACAATAATTACAAAAGATTTTGAGGAATTCAACAGAATGAACAGCCAAAGATCAAAGAATCATATTTTCACTTACTGAAATCTGACCTTCCAAAAAAACAAAAATAGTTAATTTTCTCTTAGTATACAGAGAATTCCCACGTTAGAAAGCCACCTTAAATGCCTTCTTTCACCAAAAAAGTTGGCCATAGATTGAACTTAAAGTCACCAAAAAATGTTATTGATATCAACTCAACAGCCTTCAATCATCAGAAAGGAACATACTGGATGTAGTGAAAGTTCCGATTATTGAAGAGGTAGTGGTACAAAATCCTTGAAGTAAATGCATTTTCAATTCAGAGAAAACAAAAGACAAATCACAGAGAGAAGTAGAATACTTGATGCAAGCATGGACAACTGTCAGGAAAGAATGTCGAACAATCATTTGCTTTAGATCTTGTTCAAGTTCTTCGCAAACAGTTTGAGGAAGCTTGCGCAACAAAGGCAAGACAGAATCGATTAAAAATATTATGCTCTCCAATAGCTGGGCAGTCACCCGATTGTCGGACTGCAAAAAGGGAAAAACTTGTTAACTCGTTCACAATTTAAATTTAAGACTTTCAAGAATATTTTGCTATTATGGTTTTCTGCAAGATCAAGAAATAAATACCTGTGTGACCTCACACAAATACTTGGATCTCCCATTCAAGAGTCTGTGCTAATGACCATTTTCATATAATTATAAACATACTCTCTTAAGACACCAGATTTCTGATTCCACCTCAACCTTAGGAACGCAAATCAAGTTTCAATTTAAATAAAATGTATACTCAGTCCTTTGTGCCTATTAAAATGAGAATTCAAAAGTCCTAAGTATCTTAACCCTCTTAACTAGTAGTCAACTAACAGAGAAAGTAAAAATCACTCAGCAGCATGCTATTCATAAGAAAAAAGAACCTAGAAATACGATATACATGATCATAACATACACAACTGAATATCATCTAGACAAGGCACTCTATTAAACCCACTAAACTTTACACCGAATAAATACTGTCGTTTGCTTGGGGTTTGATCTCATTGAAAGTACAAAGTTGAAAGAGAAAGGGAAAAAAAACACCAGACACGCTACAAAAGTTATTCAGTCCGGAAATATTTCAAAATCACTAACAGCTGAAAACATCAATGACGCCATGTTTAAAATAAATTCAATTACTCTTGTAATGTATTGTAGAGTAGATAAAGAAATCATTATCTCCAACTGGTAGCTGCAAGACATTTCTCACAACATAGGTTGATCCCTATTAACTAGTTGATTACATTACAGCCACCCAACTTTAAAAAGTGGTAAGAAACATCCAAGAAACAAAATGTGATATTCCAACAATAAATGTGGAATGCTGAGCACACAGTCAACAAGAATCTCAATACTGAGAGGTTAAAACCATCATATTTATTCATGAGAGACTTTTATTACGCATTCGTTGCCTGAATCCATGCCACAACATAAAGGTGTTATAGAGTATCTTCATTTGTATGGGTTGTGTTACTGGGAAAGAAATTTGATTGACCTGACTTTTCAGATATGGCTGTAGGGTGACCACAAACTGAGAAGGATCAGAAGATGGCACGCATAGAGTAGGATCCGCCAAACAAAAGGCATGCAATAGTAAAGCATATGGTAGCATGAGCTCTTCTCCTTCCTCACTACTTACTTCAGTAACCTGGAGGAACATGGCAAATTCGACAATTAGCATTGCCGGATAAAGGTTGCTTTTAGAGGGAAAAAAAAGAGTGAAAATGCCACAATATTACAAGGATATTATAGTCCTTGATAATTTTTTGTTGCCTTGTTTCATCAAAGAAGCAAGGGACATATTAATTTCCAAAATGAAACTTGGTAATTCCTGGGTAGAGAAGATATTCTAGTGAATTTACAGAAAATTGGAACAAAACAATCTAAATACACACAAGGAATGGCATACAAATATGAATCCACTTTATCCAAAAGCATTACCTGCAATACTTTTTCCAACAAACACTTGCACATCAACTCACAGCGTCTACGTACTGAAGCAAGTAATACGGGATTTATTCCAGCAGCTTTGGCTGATTGTGGAAAGAAATCAAGGGATAAGTTTCTTTTAATAACAGTAACAAGTGGTTTATGACTAGACATCCTTCTCAGCATCTCTACAATTTGTTCCGTCTTCTTAGCCACCTCCAATGGGACACAACTTCCATCTTTAAATGAATGGGCCTGCATGCCTGAATGCTCCTCAAACCAAAATTCAAAAAAAGTCTTGCAGACAAGGTCCTGAAAATGAGAATGACATCAAGAAGACACGAATGAAACAACGGAGGATCTAAAAACAGCTTAAAGATCAATAAACAAAGTAATATTCAAGCTATCAGAAAATAAGAAATAATTACAACAAAGATGCAATCAGGAAAATATTCAAAAAAATAATCAGAAGCAGAGGATTCCATTGCATTGCCAGATTCACAAAAGCAACGGCACCCATGCCCCAGCAGAGGCTATGAGTTTGGGAACATGATTTAACAAACCAACATACATACAAGAGTTCAACTCCTAAGAAAAAGTAGTTTGAGAGCAGCTAATAAAATAGAATCAAACACCTGTACGCTGGATTCATCATCATTGATGCGAGATATTATTTCAAAGCAAGCAGCGGAAAATAGTGAAAATCCAGTGTCAGAGGTACACATATCCTTGATGATTTTGATAGCACGTTTTCGCACACTAATCCCTGTATCCTTGATTCTCTCCGCTACCTTCTCAAAATACTGGAAAAGTAACCGAATGTTAGAAATCAAATCAACCCCATAAGTATCAAATCAAGTATCTGCAACTGAAATACCTTTAGACCAACATCAGGATGTGATGCAATATGGCGACCAACAAGCTCAAGAGCAGATTCTCTGACAGATATGGCAGAGTCACAAAACCTTCCTTCAACAGCCAAGTGGACAAACTTATCACCCAAAACCTCTGGATCAGCTTCTACAATGATACTAACCTGTTGTCCCAAAGAGTATACAACGGAAGAGGTCAAGGCTCCTCGCCTTTCAATGTCAGATGGTGCTGAAAAGAAAAAACCTAGAAGAAAAGGAAGCCAGGAGGCATGGTATCTAAAAAAAGACTTATAAACAAACCGCTCGCATTGCTTTAGAACGAATCGTGGGTGAGTTGTCCCTTAGACTTGCCTGATAATAGTAAAATCGTAAGAATAAATATCCAAATGCTAGCTTATTAAAGAATCAATGTTCACCTACCAGGAGCACTTGAAGAATCTTGTCAAACCCTCTAGCGAAAGAACTATTTTGTCCTAATGCCAAAGCCAACTTTTTAACTGAATCCCGTGTCAGGGAGGATGAAAATGAAGAAGACTCGCGCACAATTGCTCTTGATTTTAGCCTAGTGAGGTAGTAGTAGATTTTTTGTTCGGAAGCAGGGTGGTCATCTTTATACCATAGGCAAAGATAAAACCTGCATGTCAATATGTTTTCTTAGGTTTATGAAATTTAATGTATAAATAACCAATATTTTTTCTTTAGTTGCTTACCATCGTGCAAAGAGGTGTGTGTCATCTTCGGACCGCACATCCTGCAGATAATTGAGAAGCATTTGTTGAACAATATCCTGTATTGTCACAGTGTCATGTCTAGAAGACTTTTTCGACTGATTTCGATTCTTTTTTTGGTCGTCCTTGTCCTGGGACACACAGTATGTTTTCAAGATAAGAAGTTGTCTCTCGCACAGACAGATCTGGCAATCTGAGTTTCGATTATGAACTTCATTCTCCATTCCTTCCATACAATCAACATGAAATCTTCTCTGACAACCTTGACACACAAATAAAGACCTTTCACTTATTGCACCCTTACAAACAGAGCATGCATCCTCTTCATAACTTGGATCAACAATTTCACTATTAATGAACTCCTGCAAGATCCAAAATTTGTCATTCCTACACAGGACAGCATCGTGCTTTAACCTTGCAGCAATTGTACCCAGTAGGTCAATGGCCATTATCCGAGCTGTAATATCTTTAGATTTCAGCCCAGCATTTTGAAGTAGTAACACGCAAAGAACCTGCAAAAAACATTACATAAATATCAAGCAGCTAAATATGTCCATCCAAAGAATAACTGTAAAAAGGGTACCTCTAGAATAGCAGCCGAGGCAGGATACTCTGGTAAGTTCAGAGTAGTGAGTAAATCCATGACAAGATTTTCCATTATCATCTTCAGCTCAGATGCATCCTGACTTTTTGTGCTGGCAAGTCTCTGAAGAATTCGAGTCCAAAAGAGGCAGCAAGATTCCGTAATTGCCTCGTAGCATTTGGCAGGGTATCCAGGGTCAACTGAAACCTCCACTAATGGATTTTCGGACCTAACAACTTCAGGAAGATTGGCACTATACTGAACCATTTGAATGAACAGAGCTGTGACTAATTGAATTTGTCTCTGCTCTTCATCGGGAAGATGATAGGCTCTTGGTACTCGCTTAGAGAGTGGTGACTTTAGAATGATTTGAACAGTTTCATCCATCACATAAGATCTATGCTGAGTATACATGTAATATATCTGTTTGCCAATTTGACAAAAATGTGACTCAGCACAAGCAGAAAATGTAGAAAATTAGAGATTGACCAGAACAGGTACTAGGTAAGCTGATTCCATTACCCCACCAATTAAACTGATTGCTTTCAGCTGCAAAAGTGGGATGTTATCAACCAAAAGTGTCTGCAAACTAGTTCTCACGAGCTGGAGAATGCAACTATCAGAAAAGCGCTCTATTGACAGAAACTGTTTTAGAAAACTAAGAATAGTGCACAACTTCTGAGTTACAGTATTCACTACAGAAAGCCCCCTGTAAAAAAAATTATAATTATTCTGGGAAGAAAAACCTTAGACAACTAAAACATCATCAGAAAAAAATATAAAGTCATCATTGTACTTGTTTGTTGTGGATTTCTTTTCTTTTACACTCTTCGAGGTTCGTCTTTTTTTACTAGAAGAACCAAAATCAGCTGCTTCTTCATCTTCTTCATCTAATATTCAAAAGGAAAATTAACAAACAGCAGGAAAAAAATAAACAAGGACGTTTGATCATCAGGATACGAGTATAAAATGTAAGACATATTATACAAAGGGGAAGCTAAGATCCAAAAGCAAGAAACATGAGACCTTGCTCAACTTGCACCCACTCCATAACCTTAAAGGAAGAACAATGATCAAGCTGAATGGACACCACATCCACATAGTAGGAAAGAAATTCATTATTGCCACAGGAGAACAAAATGACAATCTATGCATTATGGAAAAATAGAAAATTTTACACAGTTTTCAACAAACAAAGAGGTAAATTGAGGTCTTGCTGTACATCCAAGAGAGTTAAGAAGCAACTTTGGAGGAGATAAAACACTAACTGAAGAAGTCATTCTACGTGATTGTCAGTGTAAAAAGGTAAATATCTCAAGTAACAGAAAGGGCAGACTGGCTAGCAGCATAGCATACCATCAATGGCTCCGATATCAGTTGGCTTATGCATAGCACGGTATGCTGGATCACAAGCAAACATAACATCCAAAATTTGATGCCTTGAGAAATCCAGGATTCTTTCAATATTCTGATATGAAGAGGCAAAATTATTGAAAATATCAATAATCTGGTAACTTTATACAGAATTTTGAGCAGCAAGGAACTAAAAGCAAGATTACATCCCCAGATATTTTCACACACCAAATGAACTTAAATGCTTACCTCTTCTTTGTAAAGCAGTTTAGGCATATCGTCATGAGTCATAATAGCTAAAGCTCCATGGATTGACTCGAGAGAGCAGTAAATGGATGATACAACGTCAGCATCCAGCTGGAACATAAGGAAAATAATGAATGAACATTAAGCATGAGCAGCAAAGATAAATGAATGCTAACCACGTAAACTTGACAACTGGAGAAGGGAAGCATTAAACGAGTCAAAGGTAGGGAAAAAGGAAACACCCGGAAATCGTCTGTAGGGAGTGTGAACCTCCACCCCACTATAAGTTCTTAGAAAGGGTTACTAAAACTTGATAACAAATTCCTAGCAAACAAGACCTAGAACCGTAAAAAATCCAGTAAAGGTACATATGAATAAGAAACGATCTGATTTTGTGAAACATGCAAAACATTCTATTGTAGATTCAGTAAAACTCAATTAGAATATGCACAAGTGCTATATGAAAAGATCTCCATCATGTGAGTCCAAAATAAAAAAAGGTAGAAAAATGCACACAGAAAAGATCTGGCCCTCCAGAGAATACTTGACATTAACCTTCATCCACGACAGATTTTCACAAGTAACAGCTGATGGGTTGTTGAGCAAACAGTCATTGGTGGATGACCTAGTTGCTTCGAATAAAATTGGGCATCAGTTCTGACATGCTTAGATTTGGGCGTGCAGCCAAGAATCCACTTATGTTGGATAGTTATATCAATGCATGGCAGGTTTAGTTTCCTCAAATGGAAACCAGGATGGTTGAGATATTTAAAAAAGAGTAAACATCCGTGCAATCTAGCTATATTTGTATACACAAGATAGGGCTTACTGGAGTTGGTTACTATGACAGGAGTCATTATTATTAAAGGATTTCAGTTGTGAAAAAAAAAATCTGCAATTATAAACAGCGGACAGCCATTAATGAAACGATTGCCAAGGTCAACATCTATTAAGAATTTTTCTCATACTTTTTATAAGTTAATAAACTACAAACGGAGTAGTACGGAATAGACCGGACAGGCACGTTATATGGAACAATCAAATTCAAATGCATGAAATGCAAAATTGACTGTCATAGATTGAATATCATTCTTTTGAAAATTTAAATTACTTAATCTAAGAATATAAATACTTAGCACACCATTAAATAATGTCCAATGAAGAAACTCAAGTAAACAAATTCTTCATACTATCATGATTGGTGATTAAAATTAGCCAATATTTTCATAATTGGACCGAAGATTGAACCAGTCTACCCTAAAATAGCAGTTCAACAATTCAACCGGATGGTTGATTGGACAGAAACACTGTAATATTATATAAAATAATAATATAATATAGTAAATAATATATTTATTTAGATATTAAAGATAGTAAATGTGTATACATAATAAAAATATATATTTATCAAGGTTTAAAAAAATTAAGCTCTAATACTACTAAAATAATATTTTTAACAAAGTTCAAAATACAAATAATATTATATATAACCAAAAATAAAATTAAAAAATGCGAATAGGTCCAACTACTTTTTGACTGATTCATCGATTCAATACTTGTCCGACCAGTTCTTGACCAGTTTAACCAATAAAACGGTTTTTGGGAGTTGTCCAGACCGGACCCGGTTCCGGTTCTTGGTCGAACACTCGAACCGGCCGGTCCAGTTCGGTTCTGAAAGCACTACTCTTAGCATGAATATTACGAAACTGGTGTAATGCTTTGAGTTTCCCAATCTGTAACCATCAACAAACTGATACACAGAAAGTGATGTCATCACTTTATTATTATTATTATTATTATTTTATTTTTTGGAAATAGCACAAATAAGGGAATTCATACCGAAAACAAGACCAAAGGAAAGTGAATAAAGAACAAAAAAACAAGGAGACATGTTAACTGCATCTAGCAAGTAAAGAAGGAATAGTTTTAATGCATTTAGACATCATTCTACTACAAGAATCCTTTTTTGGGTGGTGCAGAAAAACAAAAAAATTACCAATAGCCATTCAATCAAGGTTGTGGGGGCTCCAGGCAATAACTATGGAGTATATGTTGGAGCTAAATCAATTTGTCCACTAAACAAACAAAAAAATTATGTTTTTACACTTATTTAAATTACTTCTTAATTAGTCGAACATAACCGTGCAACATAAATTTTGGTTTAGATATCTTCTCTAAGTTCCAGGAGGTCATTTGGTTAACACAGCCATAACTGCCAGCAGTTCCTGAGGGCCTAACATAATTCACCAGCACAACGTAATGCATCAATTGATAAATACTCATGTCATTCTAACTCTGACAAAAGGCTGGCGAGAGTTTATAACAAGAAATTATTTCTCCTACGGACATCTCATTATGTGTGCGCATATTTTAAATTATGAGTATGTCAAACACTTATGCAAGCATGACAAGAGTTTTTGCGTATTATGTCGCATATAGGTCCAAACATCAAACGCAAACAAAAATATCAGGTCAGTGGTACATTCATTGAGTACCGTAAAAATACGTCAGTCAACCAGGAAAACTGTTGAACAGAAGCAAGTCCAGAACACTTCTTGTCATAGTTATTGAAACCGCACAAGACATGCCAAGGCTCAAGACTCAAGGCTCTGCCATTGCGCCTCAACCCAAGCTAAGGGCTTAGTCCATTAATAAAGCCCAAGTCCATGGTGCGGCTAGAGGCTCAAGATCACTTTTAAGCGCACCTTCAATGTATAGATAGTAATCAAAGACGAAAGGAAAGATAATAACATCTTTTTTTACTTAAATACTAACAAATTTTTTTATAATTCTTCAATGATTTGTACAGCACACGATGTTTGATATGTACTGAGATTTTCTCCAAATGTACGTGTTCTAGCATATCATTATTTAGGGAGCTTCACTTCAGTAAAGAGCATGCTCTCTTCGTGCCTTGCACTTGACTTTACAATACTTGTTAGCCTTAGTGTGCCTTTTGCTTCCAATAAATATATTTCTTGCCCCGTTTGGCTCGTCATGAAACCAGTAACAAAAATTTGACCACATGCATTAGTAACCCTACCTAGAAATTTCATTATCAATGTTGATGCAACAGAGATATTGATAATTAAAATTTCGGACATAAATGGCAGCTCAAAAGCGTAAGCGTCAAAGAGGTAAAATTAAATAATTCTAAAGAAAATCTGCATGAGAGCCATTGAGAATCTACAGAAAACTGAACTTTTAGAAAGACCAAATCAAAATGATAATAGGAACTCAACAATAAAATTTCACAAAATAACTGAAATTACTGGGCCAGCAACTAAGGGATTCCAAGTCCACAACAGCGCCTAGGAAATAGGTAACTACTAGAATTTATAATGAGGACTTGGGCCAGAAAAATGACTCCCAGTTCACACCATTGTACATTGGTATGGGTCTAAAAGTGAAAAGAATTACATTTCAGCTAGACAGCTGTACATCAGACCAACAAGAAACCCATCCCACTATACACCAGAATGATCACCCTTGGCAACTTCTTCGAAAAAACAAGAAACTCAGCATGGATATAAGTGTATATAGTTATCAAAATTGCAAGCTTACATGATAATTATAATTTATTGATAGTCCTTCTGCTCGGTGAATCTGGTGATCTAAGACCTTCAATATCCTTGAAAGAAGATCTACATGCACCATATGGAGAATTTTTTTGGCTCGCATGGACAGAATTTGATTCGTAAGTGCCTTTAGATCAGCAAAGGGCAATGGTATCAATTCAACTTCATCTCGATCCTCGCCAAAAACTTCTGCTCTGCCACATAATTCCTCCAACATTTCACAAAAGTCTGCAATAGCTGTGTCTGGAAAGAGACCATGCTCTGCTCATTAAAACATATACACGAAGACATAATTAACACGATGATGTAGAAACCAAAAGTTAATACCTTGATAGTCACGGGAATCAGGACAAGTCCCAGGTAAAAAACCATCTTTTCCTTTCTGTTTCACTTTTGGCTTTCTAGAAGAATTTAAAACTTTCTGTATATAACCAAAAAAACATTTAGCTAACAAAAAGACCTTAAATCACAGTAGAAGTCGGTAGCATAACTTACTTTGTCAACATAATGGTCTTGCTGGTGTTTGCTAGTTCCAACAGAGTCTGCCTGAACTTGGTCGGCATCTCTCCTCATTTCACCAGTCTCTCTCAGCAACTGACTGTGCACGGGCATGTTCCGCTCAAAGGGAGTTGATTCAGTTAAACCACTTCTATACATTGGCTCCTCGATAGAACCTGAGAAACTTGAAGAGTAAAATAAGTATGAGCCAGGCAACCATTGCTGATATTAGCACACAGATGATACCATTCAGAGCAGTGAACATTTGATGCAAATCATATAATATTCCGGGAATGCTATAATATGAGATGAAGTAGAGAACCCAGGAAAAGCTGTAATTACGGTTCTCTCGATTAAGGCCAAGTTTGTAGCAGCAGAATTTCCTTTAAATAATCTATAACAAACTGGATGAAGAAAATTAAATGATAAATAAGCAACTAAAAGGGTAAAAGTAGGGTAAGCTGTCCAATGTCAACATGTACTAGAGCAATAATCACGAAGCGCGATTTTCAACAATTACCCGATACAACTTGAAATTGCTAAACAGGGTTAAATGAGAGCAAAGTTTAGGAGTAAACATGTCATGGCAGTGGTGAGATTGGTAGAAAGTCTTTAAACTCCTTTCAACCTATATGCTTAAACTTAAACTATCTCTAATCATCAGCGGCCATTGAATGACTTCAAAGTTGGTTTCTTCCATTAAGAAACACATAAATTTTAACGATAAGAGGGCTATCGCACAGTTTATAAGCTGGATTCAAGAAACAACGCACAGAAAACAGCATGCTGCGATGAAACAGCGATGTTCACTAATTATATCCTATCCACAGTGACAGGGTTATGAAACTAAAGAAAAATATTCTAAAAGGTAAGATGTCCTACAAGAAAGTTGTTGTTTGATACAAAATAAACAAATATTTAAAACCCATTCATGAACCATTTTACCTGGAGCAACACACCCAAATGCATCAGGATCATGCCTCAAAACTTCATTGAAAAGGTTAGAGTTCCCAATAGAGGCACCTGGTTGAATGCTTGATTGGTCTTTGAGATTCCTACAAACGAATTTTCCAAAGATGCAGCTCAAGTGAAATCTACCAGAATAAATCTAAGATAATTCCTAAAAATTTTGTAGCAAAAAACTTTCCTGCTTTGGAATAGAAAACATCAAAACGCAGGTCCTCATAGAGAAAATTCAATTTTAGAACGTTGAGTGAATGTCTCACAATCCACGAAGTATTTTTTCATTTACAATAACCACATCAAATAAATATAGGCAATTTAAACAAAACTCATTCTCACCAACAGATTCATGTTTGTCCATTTTCCTAACAGGTCAAATACGAAAAGCCACGGACATGGGTCAAAGTAACATATATGCAAATAAATTCCTTTCCAAAGTTTCCACACAAATAGTTATGTAAAGAGCAAGGGTTTACAAGGACCAATGTCGAATTTTAACTGACCAAACATACTAATTGTGTTGAGGAAAAGAAAGGCATCAGATTGATCATATAAAAACATGATTTCAAATGATTTACTAAAGGCAAAAGGATAAATTCTCAGCATACTGTTGAAAACAGTTGGCATTTTATATTTGATGAAAATTTACAAATGGAATTGATTTTCTTTTTTAAAAAAAGATTAAATTCCATCAGCTTGTCAGAACCCTCACTCAGACGTACATGCCATCAGCTTTTCTGATTCCTAAAGTATATTTACATGCTCAACCGTACTTCACATGTGTCAGTTTAAAACGGTAAAAAATTTCTGACAATCAAATCATTACTCCCAGGAGTAGATAGGCAGTCCCCCTAATCCAGTACCTGCAGATATCAATCCAAACTACTGTAGCCCCAAATCCAATCCCGTACAACATAACAATTATCATACACTAACTAAGCTTAAATCCATCAAATCAAACACCTAAAATTCCAAAATAAAAGATGAGAAAGAAACATCAAAGCAAACTTACAGGTAACTAACATCAGTGTTCCGGAGGAGATCAACAATCTTTCCAGCAACATCACCTTGGTTAGACGACCACCTGGACTTCCCGTCATCAAACAGTCGGAGTTCCTGATCCAGTGCGCCGCAGAACACAGGAAGCGACGGCAACGGCAAGCACGGCGCCACCTCGGAGTGGACTGTATTGGAGAGGCTTATTCCACAGGGGAGATCACCACTTCCGGTTCCGGAATTCCACATCTCGGAAGTTAATTGGGAGTGGAAATTCGTCGATTTGAGGAGCGAAAGGAGGATTGATGGGGTTTCGATTTAGGGGAGAAATGTTGTAGCCCTAGAGAGAGTTGGAGGAGAGAGAATGATAAATGGCGGGGAAAAAAGTACTATAAAATTTTGCGAATTTTTTAGATGCTAAAAGCACAAGAGCGCGATCGCAGTCTCTGTGTCATATGCCCTCCTGGCTATATAAATGATTGGAGTGACGGGAATACCCTTGTTCGCGGAAGTGAACTGTTCTTCGTACGGCGTCGTATTACTCTCCGCGCTCCGCGCGGCATACACGTAGTATGGCTTGTCACCTACGCCTTTTCACAACATAATATAAAAATTACTAACTAGTATTTTTGTGAACTGTTGCTTTTTGTTTTTTTTAATAAGAAATAAAAACTTGAATTTTTAAAAAAAATCGCATTTGAAATTTTATAGTTTTAGTTAAGTTTTTAAAAAGATTAAAATTTGAATTTTAAAATTAAAATCATAAAATAAAAGGTGTAAAAATTTAGAAATTTAAGTAAAAAATAAAAATCATAAACTTTTAACAAGATATGCATAGCATGATGGATAGATAATTATAATATTTATTTACATAACATTTATGAAAATTCATAAAATATTTCAAAATCAATATCGAAATAGTTTCTCTAAGTCCCTCTTACTAATTAATAATAATAAACAATCCATAGTTTATAAACTTCTCGCAGAAGATCAAATTTAATTACAAACACTTCTTCCCCAAAAGATGCTGATATTTAAAATATTAAAATACTTGTATCATTTTCTTTATTAAATTTAAATATAAGCTTGAATCATGCAAAAAGGCAAATGCTTGGAAATTGCAAAAATTCAGTTTTTTTAAGGAAGTATTGGTATAAGACAAAAATTTGTGTGAAATGATCCCACAGATCGAATTTTGTGAGACGAATCTTTTATTTGGGTCATCCATAAAAAAATATTACTTTTTATTGTGAATATCGATAGGGTTAACCCGTCTCATAGATAAAGATTCGTGAGACGTCTCACAAGAGACCTATTCGTGATATAAACTCTAAAGCCCCAACGGGCATGTCAAATTTTCTCTAAATTTATTTGTTTCTGAAAATATAATTTTAAAAACGAACTTATTTAAGAATATTTCCTATTCCAAAATCTCCAGTACTTTTTTATTTCCTTTCAAAAAACTCTTCTTTGTTTCTTCATGCCAAAACTTATACTTTATCCAGAATACTCTTACGCTGTGTTTGGTTGAAGTGATAGGATTATGGAATGATTATCACGTAAATGATAAGAAAAATGATTATTTATAGGTTTGTATGGTATGCTAAAAACAATGTCTTGTTTGGTTCGATTTTTAAGGACATGATTAACTAATAAATTATGTTTGTACTACCCAAAATACCCTTTAACATATTTTGCCTACTTTTCAAAGTCAGACCCACTTTTTCCTCCTACCCTCACCTTCCCGTCGAAAACGGTCGTCCCCCAAATATATTGCTAGAAAACCCTAGCACGCCTCACCGTGAACATCTCCACTTAGATGTGATCATTCTTGCCCAAAATGTGTGGATCGTGATGTGTTCCAGCTGATTCGTACACCCCAAGGCTTCAAAATTGGCTTCTGCACGTTCATTCTCGCTCCAAATCGAAGGAAAATTGTGAGTTTTTCTGGTTGAGATTTACTGTTTATTTAAAATTTGGTTTCATTATCTTTCCGTTAGCTATATGAAGGTTCAGAAAATCTGTGTTTGCGCTTTCAACAACCCTGTTGTCCTCAAATTTCGTTTCTTCAAGAAATACTTTTCATCTTCGATCTACAATTTCAGAGATGTAATAGTTTAGCTGTGTTCTACGAAAAATGCTGTATTTGCGTAGGGCTTATTCCTGTACATTTTTTTTTGCAAGGGCATGGCCGTACCTCAGTGACAATATTTAAATTTGTTTCAATTCATGTTTTCCATAGTTTTCATGGATGTAAAGGCACCACCACAATGCGAGTGCGGGAATGGGTATATGCTACTACGTCAAGCTGGTCAACACTCAACCCGGCCGGGGCACTATTATTTTATATGTCCTGCCGGATTGAAACATCGAAACCGATTCTTTTGGTACGATGAGTATGATGTTGAAAAGGTACATTGGAACAATGAACCATCATCGAAATATGATATGGGTTCAAATGCGTCACCAAATCCCACTTGTCGTGCAACTTTTCGCCGGCACGCACAAGCATGCAATGAAACAGCTTGTTCACAATCTTCGACTGTGAATAATGGCGAAACAATGGACACGAAACAACACGTTAGCACGGAGTCAGTTATGCTATCGACAACATCCGGGATACCAAATAATGCAGTGGACCACACACCTTTAACTGTTGAACAAGTTTGTTGTTGTTTTGGATGCTTATGCCTATTACTGTGTTTGATGATGTTTTTCATGGTTGTTATTATTATTTCAAAGTGACTAGTACTAACTGTAGGTTAATTGTTATGTAATATGTGGGTGCAAATTGTAGAAGACCGTGTTCTTTGCTATCGTAAATGTGTTTTAGTTCTTGTTCTTTATCTACTTTGTTTTAGTTTAGCTTGTGATGTTGAACAGAGATTGTCATGTGCAATATAATTTACAGTGTGCTGTGCAATAGAATGTTAGTTATATAATTTAAGACTGTTCAACGACTTTTCAGATTGTGCTGTTCAATATAATTTACATTCCCCGATCAATGTTATTAGTTCACTTTGTGAGTTGTTATTATACTGCATTTATTTTTAGTTTGGATTTTGATGTCCAATATAATTTACACTCCACGATCATCATTACCTTTGGCTGCTTACCTACAACGATCAATGTTATTAACCCCATCCACAGGATGCATTCAAGCAACGGTGAGATGACAGTAAAGCAACCCAAACTTTCATGTTCAGATGTTTACTTGGTTTATCATTTTTACATTTTAATCATTTCCAATGCTGTTTGTAGAGGAGTTCCCATACGGCCGAGGACATTTACTTGGCAGGGAAGAAGGTGCACGAGTGTTGATTACTTGTGCTTCCTCGTTGGCATTCAGTTGCTGTACGAAATGGAGTAGTTAGGAAGTTCCACTGAACTGCAGCCTAAGGTATGTAATTACATAAGCTTTCAATGCTCTTCTGAAAGCACAATTCATTACTTGCTGCCACGTTACGTTTTTGTGCTCAATTTAATGTCATGTACAGATTCATAATGAAGGCATATGTGTAGTCTGTGACCTATATTCCCTAAAATGTCCAATCACTTAAATTTGATATGTAAGAGGATATGAAATTAATTTTGGTAGATTTGTGTGAAATAAATGCTTCTTCTGTTCTATTTAAGGGGTTGGTGTCCGATTCATTGGTGCATTTGAGATTAACATTTCTACTTTCTTTGTAGACCCAAAAATGTCTGTCACCTTTCCTACCCACTCTGATGTGTCTGTGGCTAGCAAGTACGTAATTCCAGTGGTATCACTGTTATCAGATGAAGAAGTTGAAGGTGATGATGAACCTGTCCAACACACAACTACGAAGAAAAAGGTGTGTTTGTCTCCTACGTTGGCGTCTAAGAAACCAGCTGCGCGCACAACTCTTTCTGACCCTGTCGCCGACTCTTACCACAAAGAGTTAATGAAGCATTTAGATACGAAGAAACGTGGCTGCAATGCCGAGACTCGCTCGAGGAACAAGCGTGTGGCAATTGATAACTCTGTGCCGGTTGTTGTTATCGAGACCTCCGACGACTCTGGTGGCTAAACCTGTTACAGCGCTGCGTATGTTTTGCGGTCTTGCAACCAGCCTTTTGTAACTTTTGGGTTGTATTGTGCGTGTATATATGTAGTAGGTGGATAGGTTTGCAAGACTACTTTTGTCAGCTGGTGCACCACACTGGTTTGTGTAATTAACTTTTGATGGTTTCTAATGAATGACCATGCTTAAATAACCATCTGTTCTTATACACTTGTGCTGTTGACCTGTATATCCCAGGTACGTACAAGTAACAAATAAACAACTTGGACCACCACATGAATGTTTAGGTGATAGAGTGCATGTTTAAGCAATGTACAGAACTAAATTTATAATAATGTCCAGGTTGTGGTTGTTGATAATTTTACAAAACGGAAGTATATTTTGTTATACCATTGTGGGAACTCACACATATGAATATCAGAAGACATGAGCAGACTGGTTTCCTTGGTATAGAAGTGTTAATACGTTTTCGACCACTAATAAAAATTACCAAAACAATTTCATTACAAGTTTAGACGTAACAACCGTTGAGTCAACATAAGGGTTACAACGTTTGCCATTCAAACAATATATCAATACGTCCCAAAAAAGAGTGCGAGGCAACACAAAAATACGCAAAAAGTCCCGCAACTTAAGCCATTGATTCAACTTCATTTCAGCAATCGCCGCGCTAAACTCAGTCTTCCGGCAGCACCGAGACGCAGAAACAGCGATAACTTCGCAGGGTTGTCGACCAAGAACTCAATAACAGCAACTTTCTCGTCTTCGGTCAACTCTGGAATGGTTTCCATGATCTTTATCACCTTGTCTTGTGCATTGCGCATCTTCTCATCTTCGACATCCTTCTCTTTCGCCAGTTGTTTGATAAGGTCTGTCATCGTATCTTTTGTTATGATGGCGAAATTATTTATGGCTTCCACTATCGCATCATCTTCATCATCCACTTGCTTCCTTTTTTTACCCTTGGACTTTGCAGTTGACGTTGGCCGCGACGATGGGGTTAGAGAGACGGACGTTGACTCAGCACCTCCCTCGTCAACAGAAAACATTTCATCGAGGCTCATACCTACATTGTTGGGTAGTTCAGGTGTCATGGTAAGCACCTCTTGAACTGCAGCTGCAAAATGTTCAGCTTTGTCTCCAACAGCACGATCATTACCAAATATTTCACACCAATCATGGTAATACGTCCACCTTTTGTGTCTCATTGATCGTGCACTGTTGTCTACCTACAAACAGTTACAAAAAAACAACGATCAACAACATTTTTACAACGAACATATTTGGAAAACATGTTAAACCCAAAAATACCTTCATTAGTGCTTCCCATACGTCGTTCGAGGCTTCAATGGTCTTCTCTGTGTCGTTCCATCCGACACCACTCTTACTTAATATTGTCACAAGAGATCCATACAATTTCTTCCAAACATGCACCTTCGAGTTAATATGTGGGTTGCCCCTTAAGTTTGCGTCAGGGAATGAAACTTTCAGGCGATTTTCTAGAAAACCTAAGTAGCCGGGCCGGAAACCATTTCCGCTCTTCCAACCTTGTGTGGTAGCCTATTTCAATGCTTCTATCAAACACTCCTCTTCACGTTCAGTCCAACTACGTCTGGTCTTATCAGTTTTTTTGGATTTGGCAAAACAACTTTCAGAAGTTGCTCCAGGATCCATAATTAGTAAGTTGCACTGGCCTTACCAAAGCTCCTGCAAATAGTACATGCAACTAGTTACGAAGATAATAAAATTGGCAAAGCATGAGTATCGTATTTCTGTAATTACATGAAAACTGAAAATGGCAGCAGAATTAATCGTAACAAAAAGATGAAGCTCAAATCAGGTTTCCAACATTTAACAGTAATCAACGTCCAATGCGACAAGTACAACTCCTAAAAAACTCGAACAACATAAATACAGTACTAGAAAAGTTTTAGTTTAAATTGTTCCACATCGACATTGCGAGGTTCTCTCGCCACGTATCCCATTCATCTGATGATTCGAAATTGTTGATGAAATCATCTTGTGTGTCATTGGCCGGACTGAGTACATCGTCATTAGATTCTTCGATTGGATCATGGGGCATCTCAGACCTGATGAAGTTATGCAACAACATACATGCCATTATTATTCTGTTTTGTGTTTTCAATGGATAGAATGAGGGACTTCGAAGTATGGCCCATCTTTTTTTCAACAAACCGAAGGCTCTTTCGATTACGTTACGAGCTTGCGCGTGCCTCCAGTTAAATAACTCCTTATAATTCTGTGGCCCACTTGCACGGTTTCCCCAAGCATCCCTATGATATCTTACTCGCCTGTATGGCGTCAAGCATCCTTCCACATTGGCGTATCCATTATCACATAGGTAATAACAACCTGGAGAAAATATATTTGTTACTACGTGCTCAACAGTATGTAACCATAAAAGTGACGAAAAAATAAATAACAATGCTCGACAATAAAGTAATAACAGAACAAAAAAGAGAAAGGAACATTTAATAAAAAAAAACCGTATTCAGAAATACCTCTTGGTATTTTCATTGTATCGTCACGAGTCAGTGCGTCTTTAAGAACTCTTGCATCTGCTGCAGATCCCTCCCACCCCGTAAGTGCATATATGAACTTCATGTCTCGGTCGCAAACCCCAAGAACGTTTACTGCAATAGTCCCTTTTCTTGTTCTGTAACGTGCCTTGTCCATGGTACGTACATGTACACTTATATACGTTCCGTCCAAAGCACCGAGACATCCCTGTACAATTTTGGAATAATACGTAAAAATTGTTTAGGTTAGAAACACAATTTAAATACATGATTACTGCCTTATTTGTACAAGTGCCTACCACGGGCATCATCTTACCTTGAACCATTTCCATGAATCGTTGCTGCAAGCATCATCGACAGGGGATGGTTTCACCAGTAGTAGAGGATGTAATTTCAGAATTGATCGGAGCACTTGATGGAAATGGTTGCTGATTGTATGAGCACTACGTACGTAGTCATGACCAACAAGTCTAGTTTTCTTGTGATGGGCAAGTATGGACAAAAACATTGTGACTTTCTCTTCAAGACGAACATATGTAGAGTCGAGTAGTCCTCCGACATTATTTAGCAAGTAACACAGTCGTGCAAATACATTCCTATTCATGCGCAAGTTCACGACACATTGTACATCTCTTATTTCAATAATACGGTGCAAATGGTTCATTTGCACAGTTATTCTCTCACTCATGTTGTACCTAACTGTTGTTGTACGCGTATGGCCAAGGCATTTCGCACGTGACTTCGCTCGTTGTCGTCGCATCAGTAACATAATCAACAAGGATCGACACATGATTTGGTGAAGCATCACACAAAGTAGAATGCGTGTACGCATAATGGTCATCTATTGAAGGTACTTCGAAGGAAATTTAAATCTCAAATGTGTATAAAACTGCATATTCAACAAAAAAAAGTCTAAAAGCATATATTGTAACGAGTACAGTCTTCTGTGGTCGGGAGACACAAATTTTCTTCTTTGAAGTCCATTTTCAAGACTTCTTCACAATGAAATCAGGAAAAAGTACATCGAAACCACCTGTTTTTAATAATCGATTCTCACATGCGGAGCTACGACAGCGCCTTAAGTAAAAAGTTGCGAATTTGTCTTCACTTCATTTTTTCGAAATAGCAGATATTAATGTTTAACATCTACTAAAAATTGCGGCCTACCCAGAAAATTATGAAAGAAAAATTCTACGGATTCTTGAAACACGGCTAACTCAAACAGTGGACATGAAACGAATGGAGTCTACTATGTCGCACAAGTAGAAAAATCAGAAAATCGGCCCAAAAAGGTAAACATAAAGAAAGCTAGTTCACCGAAACAGTGAAGATTCGTGACATTGTAGCAAAATTTCACGAACTACATCCGAAAATTTCACCTCAGAAAAAATTTTAAATCAGCGACCGTATGTGCAAATGCAAGGCTGAAACAAAGAAATTTAAAAAGTACACGAACCTGTTACCAGAATATTTGGAGGCGGAGAGAAAGTTTGACGGAAACACTTCTTTCTTCCTTCTTAAGTTGTTGCAGGTTTGGGGGAAGACTTTTCTGCTGGGCAGCTGGGGGGAAAAGGGTATTGTAGGAAAAAATCGGATGATACAAAGCGGGACAAATAATAATGGCCTGACACATGGGTTTACTTTATCTAAACTATTACACTTTAGTCCCTTCTAGAGTGGATTGGGTGGGTTTAACTGCAAATGAACCAAGCAGTGGATACAGCTGGACAAACTCAATCAAACCTATGTAATCAGGCCAACCAAACGCTGCATTATAATCTTGTTGATAACTTTGTTAAAAAATTGTTAATAACAAAAACCAGTTAATTTAGGAATGTATATTTAAAAAAAAATTGTTAAATAATAAGTTATTCCATCATTAATTTATATAAATTATTTTTTACAAACAAAAAAAATTTATATGAAACTATTGTATTGACATATTGATAAAATCAAATTAAAATTTATGAACTATCTTTTTTACCGATGAAATATAGCTCAGAAAAACTCATTTAATATATTTAAAATATTTTTAATTTTATTATTTATTTTGTTAATGGTGAGAAATTGATGTACACAATCACTAAATTTAGTAATAAAATTTAAAATAAGTTTAATTATTTGTTCATCAAACAACGAAATTTAGATTAATGTGCAGAAAGTTAAAAATCCAACAATTCATTTATGAGTAGGTCTCATGTGAGACCGTCTCACGGATCACAATCTGTGAGACGGGTCAACCCTACCCATATTCACAATAAAAAGTAATACTCTTAGCATAAAAAGTAATATTTTTCCATGGATTATCCAAATAAAGATCCGTCTCACAAAATACGACCCCGTGAGACCGTCTCACACAAGTTTCTGCCTTCATTTATTTAATAAGTCAGTTGATGACAACCAACAAACATCTCTACAAATTTGAAGGGGCTACTACTTAACAGATAAAATTGGGTGAATTTTTTGTGGAAAGACAGGAAAAACCAAGATATACACATTACTCATCGACACAACGCGGGTGAATATGTATACAAGTAGGCTGATACCTCATTTCCAATCGAGTATCTCCAGTAGCCGCAGAACTTGGTCCTTGGAGTTGGCAATATCACAGAAATCCAGTTCAATCCCAAACACATCAAAGTGTTCATCGTCACTGTGATCGGTGAAAAGCAAAGAAACCCATGCCCTTATGCCGGACACAAAAGGGTGTGCAGGGGAAAAGTCAAGGTAGTCAAATGCCAGGGCACGGAATGCAGATCGATCAATGTATTCAAAAACAGAGTTATTCATTATGCAAGCAACTTTGTTGGAATCTTTTCGACTAACAAGAACAGAAACTGTAACTGCCTTGCCTGAAGGAATGCTAAACCTTGGATGCACGGGTAAAGTCATCTTGTATTCAGGACTTTCCAAATGAAACTTGAGAACATCACAAATCCCACAAGGTGGAGCCCAATTTCCATTTTGCAGGTCAGTCCCAGGCACCACTTCTGAAAAAATCAACTTTTGTTCTGTCCAGATGTCAATACAAAACTCCAAGTCATTGAAGGATAGCATAGGGGGAAGTAGAGTTTTGTTACGTTGACGCTTATAAAAAGTTTTAAATAGCTTGTGATAAGTTGCTGTAGGAGGAGACGATTGCTTGCAGATTGAAGGCCATCTCTTGGCACAAAGGCATTTCCAGAAGTAGTCATCACAAGCAATTTCTTGCCAATGTTTACAAACTAACATGCATGTAACAAGGTCTGTGCTGTCCAACAGAGGAAAGACTGCCTTCAAGATTTCGTCACATGACATTTCCACCAAAAAGAAGATTTAAAGCACCAGAATGGAGTAAATAAGTGGATTTTTCAAATTTAAAACTTCAAAATAATACGTCCAAAAGGGTTCCTGCAACAGGAAGGCAAATTCAACTTACGCGCGATGTGCACACTCAAATGGAAACCATATCAAATTCCCAATATGTCTTCGATGTGCAATATATAAACAGAATACGAAGCCTTCAATCAATTGTTAAAACACGGGCCAAAACGATTAAAAAAAACATCCTGAACAATAACAAGCTCACAGAAAAAGTTCACACAAGCATAATCAAGCCAAAAGCCATAAGTCAAAACCATAGCCAGCTAAACTCAGCTTCTAAAGCAAAAAAAAATCTCAGGCACGATCAGCCTTACTTCTAATTTGATCATCATATTAAGCCTAGTACTTAAAAAGAAAATCATGAATCATAAACACATCCTGATTTCTTCCTATGTATATTGATATTTCTCTCTTCTTCTTCCTTTTTTTCCTTGCTCAAAACCAACACGTGCTCGGACACAGTGGAAATGAATGCACGATATGATTTAACTCTCATGTTTGCATACCATCCGAATCAAGGTTGTGCGCAAAAACCATGCTGGTAAAAATGTTCAGAATTGGATATGCAGCATGTCATTTAATAAAAAAAATTCCACTAATCTTAACAACATACAAAAGGGCAAAGAAAGCAGGCAATCCGGGCAAGCAGGCGGGTGTCAGGGGTACCCTGTAAAAAGGTATTAGCTTCATAAACACAAAATTTCACCAAGTTCGACAATAATTTCCTTTTTGCAAAAATGCCAGTACCCCGATGTTTCACTCTCGATTATCGTGAAAATTCGTAGAGGACAGAGCATCAAGATAAACCCTAATCTTGATAAAAGGAGCAATAATAACTCACTAAAATAAAATTCCAAATGAAATTCGAAATCTCCATCGATTTTCAACGATCATAAAACAAAACCTCAATAAAGGTTGCCATAAATCGCACCGTTAAGTTCAGTCCATACCAATATTAAAAATGTGTAAAACAAGAAAACGGAAATCAGACGTTCGATCTTAAACAACAACGACTCATTCTTTTAAAAAAGAACAAGTTAAAATAAATACTAAGCATAGATGTTCTCTGCAGGCGTTGAAATATTACGGAACTACATAATATCTGCTGTTACCTTTGAAAAGAAGCTCGATCGAAAGCGGAAATTATCCAAGAAAACAGTAGTGAATAAAATGATTAGATTTTCCAGGAAATAAATTAATTGATTAAAGGGGATATTGTTTTTATATGAGGGATTAGGGCTTTGCTTATTTGGGTCCAACCCGATGAAGCGGATCCACCATTTGACAGAGATGACCAAAATTGTTATCAGATTGTTTCATTGATTAAATTTTTTAGATCGATTTTTATTTAAACATAAAAAAATATTTTTATGTTAAAAATATCATTGTTCACATGCAAAAATTCGTGTGAGGCGGTTTCATGGATCGTATTATATGAGACGAAATCTTATTTGGGTCATCCATGAAAAATATTACTTTTTATGTTAATAATATTACTTTTTATCGTGAATATCGGTTAGGTTTATCGTCTCACAAATAAAGATTCGTGAGACCATCTCACAACAGACATACCTTGTTCACCTTATTAATCTAATTCCAGAGACGGATAAAAAACAACTACTCTGGAATGATTGTCCTAAATATTGCATTTAATTTTCAAAACTGATGTAAATAAAATTCATTTTTGTATTCTCTCTATAAACAATTCATTTTTTTATTCATAAAAAAATCGTTTTTTAAACATTCCCTCCCATTGTCGAAAATGTGTACCGTCTGGACTAATATGTGGCATACAAATAACATTCATTCCCTTCACTTATGTCGGTAATTAATTACTAAATAATAATAATTTACTAATCTTGTCTCTGCCTAGTCAACATTTACTTCTTAACATCTCTCGATGCACCGTTTGATGATACGCATCATTTCAAGTTTTGTTCTAGTTTTACAATAAATAAAATGAAAAAATAAGTATTTTATTATTATCTTTTAATTTATTATCTATATTTATATAAAAGCAGAGTTTTTAACAAAAATAGTAATTTCCTGCCAAAATTTCATTTCCAAAAAAAGAAAGATATATCATGAAAATGAAATATGTGTACTGCAATAAATTATCAATTCAATTATTGTTTGCATTGATTATATCAATTCATTTAATTCAATTTTGAATTTAATTATTTTTAATATTATTTCAAATGTAATTTATGTGTTATATGTTTTTTTTATTCAAACCGAAACTAAACTCTATTGAAAACATAAACTATATTAAAAAAAATTTATTGATTATATCAATCAATTTAATTAAAAACTGTATAAATAAATTTAAAATATAAATGATTGCAATGTTCAGTATCATTCATGAGGTAAATCATTCAAAAAAATATTTTGCTATTTTAAGTAATTTCCTGTCCAAATTACTTCTCAAAAAAAAATATAATTTTTAATTAGTTAATTTAATTTTCTAAAAATATAATCGGCCGGGTATTAAAAGTTATTAGTACAACAAGGTTTTCCAATGGACATTAAATTACCATTTAATAATCATAATTTTTTTTTTTATCTCAAATGCATATTATTTCGAGATTACCTTAATTTGAAAGAATTAGTGTATTGTAGTTTTATTCCAAAACCATATGTATATTGTATATCTAAAATTGTTTTCTTAAACATTCAAATAAGAGAGCACAAGAAAATTAAAAGAGATAGATTCAAAAGATTTTTAATTTCAAATGGACATTAAATTACCTTCAATAAATATGTATATTACCCTCAATAAAAAAAAATGTTGACACCCAATACATGTAATTCGAGATTTCCGTAATTTCAAAGAGTTAATGTATGACATAATTCTGCCAAAAGCATCACATGTATAATTTTTTGCCCTTAGATAATGAGATGTCTTATTTGAATTTTAAATTATAAATAATGCAATATTGCATATTATATTAAAAACCAATTTTATTATATTTATCTTACTAAATTTATCTATTCTAAAATTGAATTCTGAAATGACTCATCTTTTCATCACTATATCTAAGTTGAATCCTTCCAAGATGTAATATTCGTTTAAATTTAGATTTGTTCGTTGTTATGAACTACCTACATATTGAAACAACGAGACATTAAGTTTGAAATCTGACTTTCATGATCGAGTAGCAAAAAAAATATTATTCTTCTATTTGTACAAAATTTTAATTATGACATATTTACTAATGTGATAATTTTCTTCTATATTACAAAGTTTACGAATACATGATAGTATAAATGACCTGTAATGGAAATAATTAAATCAATTCTAAAGAAATTACGCATTTTATTAGGAGATACATTATTAAATTTATTGGCATTGTCTTAGAATACACATAGTAAATGTAAATAAAATAACTTTTATGGTTTATACATAATTTATATATAGTCACATATTTCATTTTTCTTTAGGAATAATAGGCTGTTGTGTATGTGATGAAGAGTTTTTGTAGATAAAATCACAACCTATTTGGATAAAGATATTGATGAAACAATTATTTTTATCATTCAAATGTGTCAAACACGTGTCATGTCACAAAATTGTTTGTGAAGGAGGATTTAGATGAAATTATTGAATTTTAAAAAAAGTATTTCTCTATAATTTTATAGATTTTGATTTAAAAATATTTTTTTATCACATATTAAAAAATAATAATATATAGCTTCTCAAAAAATTAAAGAATTAAATTTGTATTAAGGTTGGTGATTGATATGCGTTATATTTAAAAAGTTTTTTAAAATTAGCAAAAAAATAATTTTTATAATTATATTATTTTTTCAATTTAAATGTCTATTCATTTTTCACTAATTTTTAATAATATCATCCCGTGCATCGTACGGATTAAATACTAGTTATAGACTAAGAGCGACTATCATTTTATCTAAAATTATCGTCAATAATGACAACATTACTCAAATCTACTAAATAATACAATAACACAAGCATCTACTACTCTATTAACATATTCAAATATCACACCTTTGCAATTATAACTCATAATTTATTTTCTTATTCCAAGTCAAGTGGTGCCCAAAAATATGACAGCAGAGCATGTATACTCTCCCAAGTCGAAACCGTTAGGAGTCGCACTTGTTCAGTCGAAAATTGAATAAGATGGATGTAGAAGAAGCAATAATATTAGACAAAAAACAGGTGGATCGAACATAATACAACCGGACAAAATAAGGTTCGAAAATTGATAGGGCAAATAAGTTTTAGCCATAAAAGTTTTAAAGAAAATCACAGTTTGCCTCTTCTGTCTTGGCTTCAAATACGAGTGGATTTAAATAGAAAATTCTCATTTTTCGTAAACGTATATTTAAAATATTTGTTTTTGTTATATCGATCAATTCATAATTTTAATACGATAATTTGTATTTTTTTTCAATTTCTGTCATTTTTCATCATAATATTGACGTGAAATTTGATGTTCGGTGTCATGTAAAAATTTTTTATGTCATGTGAGCGATTTTTTTGTGCCACATCAACATTCTGGTGAAAAATAACTAGAATTTAAAAAAGACAACTCATAAGATAAAAAAGGTAATTTTTACAAAATAAATATAATTGTGATTATAAAATTGGGTTTTATATGTATAAAAATATAATTTATCAGTACGTGGAGAGGGGTTTACCATCTTGCATCCAACAAAAGTTCAACCAGCTAACCAAAAAGTACAAACCCAGAATATTGTGCACTACAATTAATAGGAAATTTATTAGATTCAAACTGGAAAATGTGACTGCAAATTCCAATTCTTGGATCTGGGGAATGAGTTGGGCAGACATATTTCGTGCAAATTTCAAAACATTTGGTCGTATATTGAATTTAATTAATTAATAGTCTTAATGTAATCACGTGCAATGATCCCGTCTCACACGTGGCCCGCATGTGGGGTTGTTAAAAATAAGTAAACCACATGCAAACATGTGACTCGTAATTCATCAAGGTATATATCATGCATATAAATCAGTAGTTTTCAATAATAAATCAACGCCATTTCATAGAATTTTAGTCATAAATTCGACAGACGTTGGAAAATATTCGAGTGGGGATTAATATTTGGTTACAAAAATCATAACGAATGTTTGCAATCATTGAAAAAATTAGTTTTTGGTGTTTCTTGACTACAGATTTTGCTCATGCTCTGTTCAATTTAATTAAAATATCAAAGTTAGTATCTCGTTGATAATAAATATTGAAAGTGATTACGGTAATTTGATAAATAAATGGAAATTCTAACGGGCACTGTTCCTCTCAGTCAGGGACGGATCCAGGAATAAAAGTTGAGGGGGGCTTGAACTCAATATGATAAGTTATATATTATTAAAAAAAATATATTATATCGTTCAACAAAGTTGTGCCATACGAGATTTTAAAACATAAAATTCATCAATAATAGAATTTACATCAATATGTTTAGCTAAATCTCGTTCAATATAGAGTGTCAAACAATCGGCAAGAAAGTCATCCTCCATTTTATTGCGAAGTGCCGTCTTCACATGCTTCATTGCTGAAAAAGCTCGCTCAGTAGTGGCAGTAGACACAGGTAATGTCAAAACAAGATGAATCAATCTAGTCAACATAACATAAACACTTGACCGTCCACTCTCGGTCAATTGCTGACACAACTCAACAAGTGTAGAAACCTTTAAATTCTGCATCACATCAAGTTTATAATGTATCAATTCATACTCCAAAGTAACAATTTCTTGATCTGTGAAATCTCCAGGATAAAACTTCTTCGCAAGCTTGCAAATATCATCACTGTTAAATGAGTCAAATGAATTTTTAGGATCTAAAGCTGTACTAAGAGAAAGAAGTTCCACCGATGACTCATTGAATCGAATATTTAACTCCATCAAAATGAAATCTATTGCTGCATTAAAAACATCAAAGTGGTAATGATGTTCTATTGTAGTTTGCCGACAGGAACGTCCAATCTTATATAGACAATCAAGATCAGGCACATCAATTTCATTTCTTGAGCAAAAAACTTTAACTTCCTGAAGAAATTCATTCCACCCACATTCTCTAAATTCTTGAAGGCAAGTTTTGGTAGTAGTGACAAATGTGATAGCAGTCAAAATGTCTTGAGATTTTTTTTGAAGAATTTGACAAAGAGTATCTGTTGTTCTCATAATTTTATGCATTAAGTGCAAAATAAACACAAATTCAAAGCTTGCCATGTTTCTGTAAATCCCCCGAACTTCAGCCTTAGCTCTTCCATTTGGAGAATGATCACTGAGAACTTCAAAAACTTTGCAAGTTGCAGTGTACATACCTATCAAGCTTTTTACCGAATCATAGTGAGAACTCCAACGAGTAGCTCCTGCTCGTTGCAAATTACCAATCTGGTTTGCACCACTTCCAGAATCACGTTCTCCAATTGACAACATATACTCAATTTCATTTCTTTGTGCAGTATGTAATTCAGTAATGCACTTAGTAGAAGAAGTGACAATATTAACAATATTGTCCAAATGAGAAAAGAATTCCCAAATAACACTAACATCCTTAGCTGCAGAAACCAATGTCAGTTGTAAACGATGTGCAAAACAGTGGACATAGTATGCATAGGGACAATCTTTGAGAAATAATGCTTGAAGTCCATTCCAGGCTCCACGCATATTGCTAGCACCATCATATCCTTGGCTTCTGATTTTCTTAACATGGAGATCATGATAAACAAGAACATTTGATATCTCATTTTTCAAATTCATTGAAGTAGTGTCACTAACACTTTTGATGGCAAAAAATCTTTCTGTCAAAATCCCATGATTGTTCACAAACCTCAATATAATGGCCATTTGCTCTCGTTTAGATATATCTCGGGCTTCATCAACAAGAATACAAAAGTATTTATCTCCAACTTCTTCACGAACCATCTTTCGTACTCTATTGACCATAATATGTAAAATCTCTTTCTGAATTTCTGGAGCGATATATTGGGCATTTTTTGGAGCATTCTCAAGCACAACTTCATCAATTTCTATATTCATTTTTGCAAAAGCCTTCACCAATTCAAGAAAATTTCCACGATTAGATGAAGATAGAGATTCATCGTTACCTCTAAAAGCACAACCTTGAAGTGCTAGCCAACGAACAGCTACAATTGAGGTGCTCAAACGCAGACGATTTTTCTCTTTTTCCTCTTTAGATTGTGCATGCATCACTTTATCAATATGTTGTGAGGGCCTCATCAAATTTTCAGCCCTTCTCTCACACATAGTATGAGGTGAAGAAGCTGCAGAACCAATATGGGAAAGAAAAGCACATGTTTTTCCTTGGTTTACCCTTTTCCAATTGTCAAATCCTTCATTGACCAATGCCGAGATATTAGATGAATTAACATCATTCAGGAAAATAAAGCAATAGAAACAATATGCCTTATTTGTTGAAGGCGAATACTCCAACCAATAAAATTTCTGAAACCATTTTTTCTGAAAACGACGATTCTGGCTTCCAAATTTCGTACCTGGATACTCCAACATATCTTGTTGATAAGGCCCCATATTTAGATATGAACGTCTTATCTCATCTCGTACATTAACATGATATTCACATATCTGTTTTCTTTTTCCCGGATCTCGTTCAATAAAAGTAGACGAAGACTGATGATCGTCTCTAGGAGAGGAACATGAAGGAATTTGGATATTGAGAAATAGAAGACTTTCACTGGATTGATGTTGCATTGTAAGGACCGTAGGAATTGAAGTATCTTCACTAGCTTGACGATCTCTCTTCTTAAAGAAAGAAGATATCAATGTTTTTCCTTTCTTTGCAGCAGATTGATGTTCCATTTTCAAATAGTTCAAGTTATAATCTTAAACAAGAATAAAATGTATTTGGTCTCATCCTTATAAATGGTCCGGACTTGATTGGACGGATGTACGACGGTTTTTGGAACAACCGTCGCCATTAGCGACTGTTTTTTGAAAAACCGTTGCTAATAGCGACTGTTTTTATTCACATTTGAATAAACCGTCGCTAGTAGCGACGGTATAATTAAAACAGTCGCCGAATATTAGCGACGGTTTGAAAAACCGTCGCTAAATTTTTGAAAATGGGGTGGGCTACAGCCCAGTACAGCCCTTATATCAATCCGTCTCTGCTCTCAGTATTTTTGTCAAATCCAAAACAATCATTTACATTTCATACTGATAAATGACTAGAGAGAAGCATTCTCTAATCGAAATATTTTTGTTATTTTATTAGATTGTTGATACAAAAATCACTTGTTTATCAAACATTATACGTTATAAGTTTTTCACTTTTATTTTCAAACACTCGTACACTTGTGTTTTTTTCTACTTTTTTCGTAATTTATAAATTTGATAACTTGTATGTAAATCTAATCATAAATGTTTTTACTTCGAAATTTTTTTTTTTGGACTTTGTTGTGTCGTGAATAAATAATTTTGCTCATAAAAGAAATACACCTTGTAATAAAGTTGCAACTGAGCATTCATGAGCAGCTTGATGTTTGACTGGAGCCAACTTTTTAGCCGAGCTCCACAAATTGATTTATTCTGAATATGATTGACTGAATTCCCATTTCACTTCAGCCTTCATTTATTTATTATAAACTATGTTGTAAGATTTATTAAATTTTTTTTTATGAATTTTACATGGATGTAGTTTCATTATATAGTCGAGTAACCGGAAGTAACATACGAATCAGTTCGAATTCAATTCAAATACTATGTTTTTTGTCGGGTCGACTCCATCTTTCTTTACTCCGGATGTATAGGTGACAAGATGATAAAGAAACTGCATTTAAATATGACAAAACTTTGTGTTAGACGGTCTCACGGGTCGTATTTTGGTAGATGTATATCTTATTTGGATCATCCACGGAAAATTATTAATTTTTATGTTAACAGTATTATTTTTATTGTTAATATCGATAGGGTTGACATATCTCATATATAAAGATTCGTGAGACCGTCTTACAAAAAACATATTTTTTGGTACAGTTTAGTATATTTTATCATTAAATTAAAACTATCACACCTACTAAAGATGTTTTATCTTTCTAAAAATGTATTTATCAAAGGCCCATGATATTATCACGGGCTTTTTAAAAACGTACCAAAAGTGAGATAAGGAAGATTATTTATCAATCTCACCCTTATCCCGTGTACCAAACAATACCTTTAAATATTGGTTATCAATAACTGTCCGCACTAAAATCAGTAGAGGTCAATTAATTAGTTTGCGATTTAATTTCAATAACTATTTCAATTTGGCTGCATTTCCTTTTCTAATTAAGTATTAAGCATTGTTAAATGAATAATAAAATATTTTTAGAGGTTATTTAAATCATACAGGCACTAGACGTGCAATTTATAATATAATTTTATATTTTTAAATGATCATAGTCATCATACCACTCATAGCATAAAATTTATTAAACATTTTTAGAAATTTAAGATATTTTTTTAAGGTGGATAAGATATGTTGATTAATTCTAAGTTACTAAAATGGGTTTTAATTATATAAAATTTGAGTAATTTATGATTCGATATTCTAAATTTTGGTATTTTAAAAAATAATGTTGTACATATTAAGACACCAAAAGTAATTATTCTTAAACCCTCAAACTTTACAATAATACTATATACACAATGCGTGTATGTATAACTATATAAACACACCAATAATTATGAAGGAATTTAAACATCTAAAATTTACGCAAAACATCTATCAAGAAAACAATAATTTTGAAAATGTTTACCTTCCTATCCATCCATTTTATTGAACTATAAAGGAGTGTTTGGTTTGCTTGATTAGATGTGTTTATTTTTTTTAAACCCATCTAATCACTCGTTTGGTTCGATTTTTATTAAACCAAGTCAATCCCTCATATGAATGATTAGGTTATATTAGGTATGTTAAAATAAAACCTCCTCACCCCCTAGGATTATTTATCTCACTCTTAATACCTCATATTTTACCAATTTTACCCTTCTCTTATATTCAAACTCACCACCACTTCCCGCCGACCGCCGCCGGCCGATTTTTCCGGCCGGTCGTATCAGGACGCCGCCCCCGTCAGCCGTTTCCGGCCGGCTTAAATCTCCATTTAAAGGGCAATTTTGTCTTTTCATCAAAAAATTCAAAATTATCCTACACTTAAAAATCATACCAAACATAATATTATTTTACACCATATATTACAATCCTACCACAATCATTTTCTTTATCATTTACATACTAATCATTAGTTTATCCTATCCTTCCAACCAAACGTAGCCTAACAATCTTGAAGATTCAATTTTTTTTGCACACTGAACAAAATCTATGAATAATGTTGGAGATTTTGGTTATTGGAATAAGACAAAAACTTGTGTGACGGGTCGTATTTTGTGAGACATATATCTTATTTGAGTCATCCATGAAAAAATATTATTTTTATGCTAAGAATATTACTTTTCATTGTGAATATATATCGGTTGGGTTGACACATTTTACAGATAAAGATTCGTGAGACCGTAGAATACGATTGGAATAATAAGAATTTTAAGTGATATAATATTCATCGAACTCAAAGCCTTAATTAGTCTACTTATTTTCCATTGTTTCAACCTTAATGTCTCCATCTTTTGACAAACTAAAGCTGCAATTTCGACGGATATTAAAATGTTAGAACCCACTAATTTAAATAGACTATTAAAATTTGGACGAAATTCTGGCGGACAATAACCTATTATTGCGCACATACACCATCCGCCCCTGAATGTGAAGAACATGGTGTACAATTCATGCTGCTTCACTGTCTCTACTTTGTCACATGCAAACACACACAATCCTATCGAACCATAATTCTCTCTTTTCTTTCCATGGTGCATGTGCTCCCATGTGCATTCCCACCTTTCTTTTCAGCTCCCATCCCTCACATGCACCTTTTTTTCCGTTTTAATCATCTCTAATTCCATCATCTTCTACTACGTCGGTTTAATATTCGAGATATACTGTATACACCATCAGATGATAATTATTTGTCAACACATCGTAAAATGTAACAAAGGAGGAAAACGGAGAAATGATGAGTTATATCGTGTATATTGCATACGCCTAACGTTGAATGCTATTGAAGGACTTAAATTGAGATTATGATTGTTAAGATGAAAAATATCTCAACTGATAGACCTAATTGAAAGTGAGTTGTTTTGGAAAATACAAGTGGTTATTTGAAGAAGAAAGTATATATATTATTAAATAATTATTATTATATGAGGTTAAGATGTTAAATAAGTAGTGAATTGCGTCACGGCAAGCGAGCAGGCTGTCATGGCTTAGATTTGGTTTTGCTGGCTATCACTGCCACACCAGCTGTAAATCAGTAAATCTTTTGTGCACACAAACGTACTAGAATGGGGTTGGCGTTCTGCCTAATTACATTGCTACCCCTAGGTATCCCAAGCACCACCCAAACGATTATTTGAAAAATATAAATGTCCACCAAAATTAATATGTATATTATACATACATATATATATATATATATATATATATATATATATATAATATATTTGAAATTTGTGATTGTTGTATAAAAGAAATTAAGTCATATGGTATATATGAGAAGTGCGTAGAAAAGTATTAAAGTGTGATATTTTAAATGATATCACACCGAAACTGTAAAATCTATTGCAAATTATGGTTATAGATAACACAATTATATATGATTGAATATCTCAAAATGCAACATATATTTTATGTCCAATAAACCTATAGTGAATATAAAAAAATATAAAAAACGAGAACATTCTCATAAATCATATTAATTAACATTGCATTGTAGCGAGTATTTATTATTATTATTATTATTATTATTATTTTTATGTATGTGCAAGATATATAGGAGATTTTGAGAAGCTTTTGTATTTTATGATTTTATTTATATATAAATTTTATAAAAAAAATTATTTCTCATACATTTTTATGGATAAATGAAAACAAGAAATAATAATTTTTAACTCGATCACATGCTTGTGCTCGTTTGACAAAACAATTATGATAACAAAAATTCTTTTGTCCATATCAAAATTAAAACATTAAAAATAGAATTAATAACATCCAATACCAAAGTACTTCCAATGGCATTCTTGTAGTTTCTCGACAAACTAGTGGCACTACTACACACACTCTTTACTTATACCCCCACAACGCCATTCCCATTTCCCCGTTACAACGCCATCCTGTTATCTCATATCCCACCACCTCCCTTGCCGCTGCCGCCGACATCTCCGCCTTATGGGTTTCAGGCCAAGAATCTCAGGTGCCGATGCCGCCTCAAGAGGTCTCAAGAGAAGATCTTTGCACTCCAAAAGAAGGCGTCCGTGCACCCCACACAACACCCGCCGGAGACCCACCCATGTCGACGGAGAAAGCGGCGGTGCGTCCGTATCCGACAAGATGGAGGCCCTCAAGAACCTCATCCCTTCACACGACGAGGAAATAAATACCGACCAGCTGTTTCAGCAAACCGCAGACTACATTGTACTGCTCAAAACTCAGGTTCTTGTTCTGCAGAAATTGATCGACTTTTACGGGCCTCAGTCTCCCGAAAATCAAAGCTCTGTATAGTACGAAGACAAGAAATAAAAAAAAAACCAAGAAAAACAATGGTTGTCTTTGGCTTGGTTTAATTAAATTGTTTTATTATTTCTTAAATCTTGCTGGTATTTAGAAGAGCTCGTATTAATTAATTTATTTGTTTTCTCATATATGTAAAGATTTCATCATCACCCTTCGGCGAACCCGGTATTATGGGGGGAGTGTGATGTAATTCTTTTTCCTTTGTTTTTAATACGAGGGCATAAAAAAATTACCTAAAATCTGAAATTATTCCTATTCAATGGAGTTTATGTAATGAATTATTTGCTGGTAAAAAAATTAATATTTATTACTGCCTGAGGCATAGGATCAGATATCCTAAAGTTGCTGATTATGACATAAGAAGACGGATTATCTTAAAGTACACTTACTTTTGCATGTTTAGTTTATTCCTCTAAAACCAAGTGAATCAAATGAAAAATTGTCCCTATTGTACAGGACAAAACATCACTTTCCCACTCTGTGCCACACCATTTGGCAGCAAGAGCATGCCGATGCCTGCAGACCTGGCAGATGTAATTTTCAGTTTGCATAAATAACATACATCAGAGAACTTATTGTTTATGGACTATACACATGTACACATTTATATATCTGTAAGTATGTGTGTGTGTGTGTGTGTGTGTTTGTGTGAGAGAGAGAGAGCTTAGTCAATTTTCTTCATGTCTAAATATCATTCAATCATGCGTGTATGTTCCTCATATTACAATGGACCTCATATTATAATGGAAATGGACATTCATGAATTGATTATCCAGATGTCAAAATTTTACTTACATTGTGGGGAGAAACACTTAGTTGTAATGTAGAAAAATCCACATATGTAATGACAATATCGAAAATAGCTCAATCTCAATACTTAGCTAATGTATTTGAAGTAGTATTGTATCTAATTTTTTTTTTATAAAAATGTTAAAATTAAATGTAGTATTGTTGAATATGTTGTGAGATTTAGGTGGGAGTTGTAGAACTTGAGATGAGAAAGAGACAAAGGGTGTCCCCCAGTGTTATGGCGTTCACATGCCATGTCATGGGAAAGCAGGGACAAGGCCTTTAACACAGACACTAGTCTACACATATGGTAAATTATTTTGTCCTTCTTTCGCCACCCTTAATCTCAATTTGCCTTCTATTTCTTTCTCAAGTATTTGGATCATCTTTACACAAATATACATACAGCAACATTATATTTTAGATGGATATTAAAAGTTATATATGTTAAAATTGAATTCTTGGTGATTGATTCATAAGCATTATCATGATTCTAACAATCATAAAAGTTTGAAGCCCATCGTTTAATGAAGAGGTCGTGTATTTTATGTTTGCTCAATGTTTGTAATAAATTCATGTCTTTAATGTACCTACACAGCGAAGCACGATCGAGTCATTTTGCTAAGCAAGTCATCCACACATGGCTTTGCGCTGGATTCTGAATCTTCAATAAATTTTGTTTGCCAATTACCGTTTTACCCGCTACTTCATGTTTTCCCCATTGTTTTTGGGTTTGCTTTGAAACATCCTGTGTATCAAAGAGTAAATATCATGTAAAACGATCTCATTACTTATCTGAGACAAGTCGATCTAATTTATACTTACAATGAAAAATAATTTTTCACTCAAATCATCATATATTACACAATATTTCTTATAATATAACGGAATTTTTGCAGTGAAACCTAATCCCTTGAATATTTTCATGGATCGGATCGTAGATTCGTTCTAGTCGTATATTGGAAAATATTTTTCTCAACCCCAAAAATTATAGTTTTTCAATTTTATATATATTTTAGCATGTCCATTCTGTTTTATAAAGTAGTAGGACCTTTATGCCATCCATGGAATTGCAAGGGCACACGTCCTTAATTCACCACACACAAACAAATCTATTAGGCTTTGCAAATGAAATTAATAAAATCATACAGCCATTATATTTAATAGATGTGAAGCTCGATCTTGGAATCCTTCACATATGGGATCCTGATCCCTGGATCCATTTTACGAAATTCGTGAGGTTTTCGTAAGAATCGCCAGCTTTAGACGCGCTAGCCTGTATGATTTTCTGGAGTTGCCAAGCTCTTTGCTTAAAAGCGTCGTCCCCAAGTACTTGATCCACCCTGTTCTTGATTTCTTCCTTCCCAATGATCCCACCATCGTCGTGTTCAAATGGTAACCCTACTTTCCAAATTTCAGTAATGTAGCTCCTGTTGATGAATTGATCAGCAAAATATGATGGCAAACACAGCATTGGAACCCCGTTGCTCACACTTTCCACGGTAGAATTCCACCCACAATGACTTAAAAAGCAAGCGATCGAAGGATGGCTCAGAACCTTCTGCTGAGGGGCGCAATTTGTTATCAGTCCCCGACTTGAAATCCTCTTCAAAAATCCTTATGGGAATGCCTGGTTTCCCACACCGGTTGTACTGTTTTCGGATCGTCTGACCCACAGGAACGGCCTTCCAGTGAGTTCGAGTCCAAGTGCTAATTCTCGAAACTGGGAAGGGCAGGGCTAAAAATGGTTGTGCTTCCAAATGCTGCATATATAACCGAGTGAACTGGCTGGTGATCGAGCCAGTCCAGACACGTGGAGTCATGTTCCAAGACATTTGGAGCCAGAGAGAAAGCCCCTGGCTCAAGGTCCTGTATCGAGTTACATATTGTCCAGTCTGCTGATTTGATCGCCTCGTTGTTTTGCATCATAATGTTGAATGTCGCCTTCTGCCGGGACAAGATTCTAGTGTTCACCCAGGTGAAATCAGACGAGACCATGTTCGGCATGGTTGGCGCAAACTGGATTATTTCCTGTTTTATCGGAGTTCCTGAAATAAACAAGGTCTTTGGTTACGCATAAAATCGGTTAGGTTCGAATTTTTCTAATCAAACCAATGCACACCGTGATACACTAAAAATCAATCTAAACCAGCGGTTTGGTTTGGTTTGGTTTTCTGATTTGGTTATGTTTGGATGCTAACTCAGCTACATATGATGTGTACATGTGCTGATATCTAGAGCTTCACGCACAATGTTTTAGTCCAACAATTTACCCGAGAGTCGATTACTTGGTAAGAACAACTTGGACTCCACAATTCTACGATTTCTTACAAAATATGTACAATACATAATAGAAATCGTCCCAACATTCCCGATATATATGTAAGCCTGATATAGTGGACAAAATATGCGGCTAATAACGTATTTGTATGGATTTGAAGAGTGTGTCTCATGTGAGACCGTCTCACGGATCATAATCTGTGAGACGGGTCAACCCGACCCATATTCACAATAAAAAGTAATACACTTAGCATAAAAAGTAATACTTTTTCATGGGTGATCCAAATAAGATATCCGTATCACAAATACGACCCGTGAGACCGTCTCACACAAGTTTTTGCCGGATTTGAATTCACAACTTTGGGATGGAAGTGTTTGATTTGAACGAAGTGATTATGAATTGGGGAGGATTTTGAAGTATATATAAATGACACATATTTGAATGGAATGCACTTGTAAATCCATTATAATCAACAATAAATTGATAAGAGATGAATTTATCCAAATAGATTTGAAACCAAAATTACCCACTACAAAGACACGATAATTATACTATATATGCCACTTATTTGAACAAATTATTTTACTATGAATCATAATCTTTTAATTTTTTTTGGGTAAAGAAACCGAAACAATCTTATATTTGATATAATAATAAAATTTGTTTTTCTATTACTTTAGGAAAAAATTGATTTTCTATTTAATCTTATGGAGAAAGAGGAGTAAAATTTTAAAAATTCATATATTATGCATATTTTAAAATTTAACTAAATTGATTTTTAACAGTTAGAAAAAACAAAATATAAAATAAGTTCATCAAAATGCAATTTGGCACCAAAAGTTATACTACCAAGAATCTTATTTACCTTCACCATCAACTATCCCATTTTCAATCATTTTTGGGATATTGAATCCCAACACCAACGATGCAGCTGCCGCAGGCAAGAAAGCCACAGAAGCAATTCCCATCTTCTTCGCAACTTGTTGAATCCTTCCTACGGACTGATCAGAAATCACACAGCTGAACTTTTCGTCCTCCGACACGCTGTTTTCTTTGATAATCTGCTCGACTTTCTGTGGCATACTATCGTACCAAACCTCTATGCATCTCCCTGAAACAAGCCTTTCATGGGATTCTAATCCATCTGAGATTGAAACCAAATGAATATGTGGCGAGGATGTGTCGACGATGCGGCTATGGATGATATCTAAGTTAACAAAGGTGACCTGAACGCCATGTTTGGCTAAGACTGTGGCCAGTTCCAATAGAGGGATCACATGTCCTTGCGCTGGTAAAGGGATCATTAGCACATGAGGTTTCCCATAGGTATTGGAATACTTGAGTTGGGATGAATATTTTATTTTTGGATCTTTCTATCTTGATGTTTTATAGAATGATTATGGACTCGACAAGGCGATTTCAAAAGGGATTATATAAAAACGTTGTGAAATAACATTTATGATAAAATATATACACACTTTAAAAAATACAATCGAATTTTACCTTGAGTTTTCCATTTAGAATCTGCTGTATCTTCGCTGTACAAAAATTTATAATCTTCGAAAAGAGAGAATGTTCACAATTTAATAATGTGATTTGGACTAACGATGCTATCATGATTTGGTGTCATTTTCGCTCAATTTGCCTTATATTAATGTGTATTCGACATCATTCAATCACACTGCTTATCACTAGATCATTACCTCAAGTAAACATAGTCGTAAGGGTAAAATCTGAACAGTTGGTGTGAGACGTAAAAGAAATTTTGATCGAGTGAAAAGGTTATGAAAGCCTATTTCAACAGAGGTTCAATTTTTTAAAATTGTTTAAAATTATTAAATTTATATTATACTCGATATTTTTTAGACAACTTTTATCTTACGCCCCCCAAAATGCGACATTTGGCCCGAGGTCAAACTGTGGCAACATCGCTTGGTTTAAATTTTACATGCTAGTGTATTATTGTTTATTACAAGATGATTTAACATAAATTCCGTTAAAATATTTTGGATTGGACGGATTGATGACGAAGGACAAAAATAGTCTAGTTGGATTGAAATGTCTGGTTTTTCTTTTAATCAAAATATTAATATAATATTTCATTGGCAAGTCATTTCATGGGAGTTTCGGGTTCAACTGGATCTTTAAAAAGTTTGGAATCAACAATTTCGATTATTTTATCTATTGAAAGAGACTTGCTAATAGACATGTTTAGGCCTTAGAGGGCATTGGACGATATATATTCGGGCCTCCCAAGAGTAAATTAAGAACAAATGTGAGCCCATGTTCACATTTTGGAAACAACGTTTGGATTCAATACAGACATGGCTAAATAAATTATATCTTGTCAATTTCGGGATCTCTCGGCTTCTGTATAAATGATCATCTCGTCCGAAACGACCTGGACCAATAAGAAAGTCCCAATTCATTGGGCCTTTTGATACGATCAAATAGATAGGCCAGGGACACCATATTCTAGTAGCCAAACTGATCGAGTAAATCTCCTCTATCCCAACTCAAGTCGAAGAAACTTATTCATGGTCACTGCTATCGCCTTTGGTAACATCAACGAAAGACATTGTAAATTGGTCCACGCGCATCGCGACAAGACCTCAGTCCTGCATAGGTGTTGTGACAACTTTTACCAAATCCGAAAATTGTCGACCACCAGATCCGCAACACACCAGAACCGCCTATGAATGATAAAGCACATGTATCCTTGCAGGGAATATGTTTTATTTAAAATGAGATGAGTGGAAGATTTTGCGATACTCACCTCGGCAAACGGGTCAATTATTCAGGGCGTTACCTACGATATTGCATAATTGTAGAATTATTCATTCATTACATGTGTCCTTTGTAATACACAAATCATATATTCCGATAATACAACTTAGACCACACAAACCGCAATACACAAATCATATATTCCGATAATACAACTTAGACCACACAAACCGCATGGGACATGGTTAGCAAATGTAACTCTCTTAAAGAGACGAAAGTAAACTGCTCCACAAAAGGTCCAAGGCCGTGGCCCATTTATCCCACTGGTAAATCTTGTACAAACATCACCATTTTTCACTGCTCGAAACAGGATATGGTCTTAGTACCTATATTGGTCATCGATACTCGTAGAAAAGAAGTTATAAAAGATAGCTTTTTTCAAAGAAAATCTAGACCGGTGGCACATTCGTCACCCATCTTTTGTATCAGATAATTTATGAGCCAGCCTCTACTTTCTATCAATGGCAAGTTCATTATTTCTTATAGATTGAGTCACTTCTAGCTCATATAAAGAAAATGGCCGCTTCCATAAAGCTACAATCAAATTGTCAACCTCAACTAAAGTTTAAGCAGATAAGCTGATAGCTGATACGATGATGATGACAACAATTTAGTCTATGTGGCGCAAGGACATGTTTCAAAGTCAGACATCATCATGTCTTTAATATGGTGCTGCCAGGTTTCAGCAACCAAGCCAAAAAATCAATATGTGCCCACCAATCCTTTACCATTCACTAAAAAATTTGTTTTATAATTTCTTTATTCTATTTTTGCAAGTGAATAAATAACTGTAGTTAAGTTGTCATAAATTCGAGAACCTTCCATAAACCCAAGATTTTAATTAACAACGCCTCTACACATTTAGAGGTGGAAACATACCTTTTTCCTAAAGAAGAAACATGCATGAAAGTCGAATCCAAAAAATGATTCCTATCGGGATATCACCCCGGGTTCCCTTTCACACAAAGATGAAAGAGAGACAGAAAGGCAGGCAAAATCTAGTATCCCACAGGAATATCTCAACAAAAAAACAAAAAACTTTTTGGAACATGTTTTAATCTACAATATAGAACCTGGTCCTTGTCTTTTTGTTGATAGAGAAATCTTTTGTTTTCCAGGTTTGGGTGGGCTAGAATCGCCACAGGTTGTCAGATACTTTCCCAATAAAATACTTATTCAAACAGGATACACACAAATAAACTATGTAAAGAACTTACAATTTTTATTTAAGAGAGCCTAGTTCCCCATCCCTTGACCATCCCTTGAATGTTAGATGCAAATGTGACGTCATGAACCCTGTAGAAGAGATACTAAGAGAGAAGAGAAAGAATATGATCTTATATATATCAATTAGTCATATCGTACAACTGAACTTGGAGTTGATCACCAAGCCATATCCCTAGAAAACACGGTAAAGTGCATCCATACAAAATCATCTAATTGCTCTGTGGTAGGTAAGCATCCCACTCCTCCTAAGTCCTCTCCTAGCTTTTTTGGGGCAATATAATGGATAGCATTTATACATGTTATATACTTCCACAAAATTTGGAAAAAAAGTTCATCCTTTTTTTCCAAAAATCACCTGATTCACTTGCACTGATTTCAGGAAATTTTCCCCAGTCCTCTTTTACGTGCAAAATGAGCAAATCTGCATTGGATTTGCCTGCTGAGAGAGAAATATAGGACTAAAGGAATGATTTTGATGATCACAAGGAATGGCAACCTGTTCCTTCTGGTACTGTTTTAGGTATTGGATGTGCTGAAACATATCTCTGGGGGTATTTCTTGGAAACTTTTGACGTGCCATTAGATGCTACAGAATCAGCCCCAGTTGGCTGGGCCATGATGTGGAACTTTGCAAAACGATTGATAATAGAGAACTTGGCCAGTTCCTGGGATTCCACCTTGATGTCCACAATTGATAAACTCTCGTCCATTCTGAATCGTCAATTCACATACTTCCAAGAATAAATAAGAAAACTGCGATAGCTTGAAAGCAATTGATAAAAAATAAGAAGATAACATTACATGTTAAAACTATCTTTAGTGTCAAACTGATGTGCAGCTTTGATCCTAGTCGCTCAAGTATTTATTTCATATATAACCAAATGCCTGTTTACGAAATTCAAACAAAAAATTCATTTCAAATTTATGTATAAACTGAGTTAAAAAGGGGTGCTCATTAATCCAATCGATTTGTGCAAGGAATCACACAAGTTAGGAGACAGCAGCAAAGTAAAAAAATCAGTTGATGCATTTTGCATCTTAATTGACTACTTTTAAGGTTTTTCTTACTTAGATCTGCATTCCAAACTTTGATGAACATAGAAACATGAGCAAGAACTGAATTGTAGCCCTACCTTAACAATTCACCTTCAAGCTTCTTCACTTTGCCAACTAAGCCTTCAACAGCTTCGGAGAAATCAGAGGCAGTACATCTTTTATAAGTCTTTAACTTGTCACGTGACCTGTGCATATTAGATTTGTTTGCGTGAGTATCTTCAAGTGTAATTGCCATGCAAAAGAAAAATTACCCAAAAAAAAGTGAATGTAGCTCTTACATGGCATTTCCATCTGATGGCATTTGAGAGTTACTAGTCACCAGGCATGCATCTGCAAAGCTGAATCTTGAAGCAAAATAGGTCACCCCATCACAATTTGAACAGGCATCTGAGGAGAGAATAACTGCAGGTGCAGGTTGAAAGACCTGTTGCATAAGCTGAGTTGCAAAAACAAGCCTTCTTTTTGCTCGAAACCTGGATTGCATATCTTCAAGGATTTCAACTTCATTTTTAACCTGATAGGATTGAAAAAATGAATGAAAGCATTAACACAGGTTTTGATTCAAAAATTCATGTAAATTCTTAAAATTTTCGTATTTCATTAGATAGTCTGCCTCACTTCTTCAGGTCTTCTACTGGAAGCTTCCGCCCATTCTAACTCAGCCACTCTGCAAACATAAACAATTCAAAAAGGAAATATAAACTGTTACTATAATGTCTTAATAAATGGAAAAGTAAAAACACACGACTTCTTTTCATATTTATTTACACAGATTCATCACATTTTACAGATTTTCATTCTTTTTGAGGTCTTAATTTAAAATGCTTGCCAACCTACCAAATTGATTCAGACATTATTCGAAAATTGTAGGATCACATACCTGATATTTTGAAGCATGAATGAATCATATTTTACTTCTTTGTGCCAAGGTACCATGTCAAATGCAACTTTGCGTTTCTTTGGTTTTGAAACTGCCATATTTTGACATGTGGCATATGAAGGCAACTTATTAGGGGACGATTGCTCACTCACTATAAAGGTGGCTGCGATAGACGGCAACATACTGCTTTCAATTGCCATCCCTGAGAATCGTTTTACAGTATTGCTAGGAGCTTTTGAATCATAAATTGGGAACAATTGACCATTTTTCAAAGTCCCATCATGCTTAGAAATATATTGGGCTAACTGCAAACTGATCAGCGACTGATAAGGCGATTCAATGTCATTTTGTTCCAGTTTATTAGAGGGCTGATGTGACTGTGTCATCAGTGAACTAGAAGCAACAACATTTGCTTCCAAGTGATTCTCTCTATACAAATCCTGATCATGATTATAACTGCTTACTGAGAAAGAATTAATTATCTCAGTCGAGTCCTTCTGGAGAAAACTTTCTGCAACCAACTGCTGTTCATGATATTCTGGTTTCGCTGAAGATGCACAAAACCCCTGCGCATTATATTCTTGTCCAGGCGAATTTATACTAGGCTGCTCATTTGGCAGCACCGAGCTAGTTTTTAGGCTGATATTTTCTGAATTGAGAGAACGAAAGAAATTGGGAGATTTTTGAGGCTTGGAGGACAAAGCAAAAGGCTGAGTGGTCACATCTACCCATCGAGAGAATAGTCCAGTCGGAAATCCCACGTGTTGTGATGAAACTGAAGTCACTGCAGCTTGAGTGACTTGCTGATTCTTCAATACTGGAAGTTCTGAACTTATAAAGTTGGCATTTTTAAGCATAGAACTGTCAGAACTATAAACAAGGCCATTAGTAGCCAAGTCAATTGGTTTAAGTGAAGCTGGAGCATGTTGGTTCTCAAAACGATCATTCACATTATGGCCTGAAGGATAAGTTGAACATGAGTTCCCCTGCATGTAGGCAGTTAAACTATCATTTGAGCAAGTGGTCATATTCACAAACTGTGAAATGAATAAGAAAAACGAAGGAACCACCAAATCGAAAGATTTTCACAAGCTCAACATTTACACGAGAAATAATTTATTACGCACCACGGGCAAAGATGACTGCGGAGTCCGCTGATCCAGTGAAATAGGAGAATTATTGCATGGCTTGGCACATGCTGCAACAGAAGTTTCAGTTCGTGGTGATTCATTGTGAGCTGAGATTTTTGCACTTAAGTGCATTTCAGGTGCATGATTGATGGATAGCCTATCCTTGTTAAGAAGATCAAGCATAGTGTTGCTGCCATATAAGAAGCCACCAGAGTACCCCGAGGATGAATACAAATTGAAGCATGGAGGAAAAGAAGCATATAGAAATAAGATCAGATGAATCCAGGAATACACTCAAACGAAATAAATGTTAATAATCAAATAAAAAAAGCAGTCCTCATTTTACAATCTCTGAGCAATTAAACAAGCATGGGAAACACAGAAATCACAACATCTTGTTGACAATTACTACCTTGCCTGATAAATCATACTTTGACTATAAAGATCAGAAGAAGCTCTTAGAACTTGTATAGGTTCATCGTTCATTCCAGAAGATATCTTCTCCGATTCTATCGAATAACCATGAATATTCTGCTGGTCCACCTGTGACAAGAGTATAATAGAAATAACAAATGCCGCCTTGCAGAGACAAATCTATCTTACAGAGATCCTGAATGAACTTAATTTGCAGCTATTCTATATTTTGCTTATCAATAATCTTAAGGTCAGAGACAGTCTTTTCTCAGTGACCACGTATATATCAAGAGGTGATTATAAGCATACCATCATTTGATGATCGACCTGGTCAAATGGCTTTTGAATCTCACAAAGGGTACTTCCATGAGGCCATATGGTGCCTCTCAATTCATGATCTGCAACAGAGTGAAACTCAGCATCAAGTCCTGTTCACAAAAAGGTCATGAAGGCCATTTCCCTCGTATTCTTTTGTAATAGTTTTCAAAAAGTTCGTAAAGCATCAATTGAGTTCTAAAGCAATACCTTCATGTTTAACCTTATTTTTGTGTCGATTTCAGAATCATGTATACTAATAATAAACATTAAGATCAAAGTGCATAAATTAACAAAACAGGTGCAACACATACCTGAGCTATTAAGGCCGGGCTGGCTTTTATTGCTAAGATGACATACATAATTTTTTGAATGCTCTTTTCGTTGACCTAACCTAATCTTGGGAAAACTCGAACCTTGAAACAGCTGACTACAACCCGTAGGATGCTTCTGCTGACAGCTATACAGGCTATTATTTGTAGGGGAGTATTGGTTGGAAACATGTAAAGATTCTGAGTGAAATCCCTCTTTCTGCCTCAAATATTGGGGATTTGACTGTTGAAAACCAGGGGATGAGCCATTTATATTTGAATCATCCGGCACAATCTCAGTTCTCACACTTAGAAGGGAGGAATTTTGTAAGTCTGTATCGACCCAATTGCTGTTCTGCTTCACAATACCAATGTAATTGGAGGTTTGATTATCAGTTAATAGTTCTGAGTTCTGAAAGTTCAATCCACTCCATTCTTCTTGTAACCCACCATCACCACTAGAAGTTTCTGCCACGGCAGACTGCATCAGCGCACTCCAGCTACCACTTTGAATAGTGGGAAATCTGTCAGTGTAAGATGCGTGTTCCAATGCAGTACTCGCAAATTTTTCCAAGCCATTATCTATACTCCTGCTAAATGAAGATCCCAAAATGTTTTCATCTGTACTGTATAAGAACTTCTGCTCCAATGGGTCAAGAGAAGTATCAGGATCGGACGGAGCAGGTTTCAATACTTTCCTCAGAGTGAGTTCATGCCAACCCTCATTCTCTTGTCTCACCTCAGATTCCAGAGGTAATGCACTCCTCTGATCTGTCATTCCTTGATGGGAGTAATTTCCATATGAGATTCCACAGCTAAAACCTTGAACAGGAACTTGATTGGATGGTAAAGACTCATCTGACATGCTTATCAGATCTGAATACAAATTTCTTTTTTTTATTCAAGAGCAAGTTGCCGAATCCTGATGGTTGCATGGAGGGCATTTCTAAAGCGCCATTATTGTTCTTGGTTAACAGATTTGAAGAATGATCAGGGGGGCCCTTGAAAGTGAGAATATAGATCTGAAATTTTATCAGTATTTGGAGTAGAAGCTCCACATAACGAGACGTCAAACTGCGGGTGTGGTAAGCCCACTTGATTCATAAAATGGTTATGATTTGGTACAATTTCCGATTCATTGTGTATACCTTGCATCATTTTTCAATTTACCAACCATAAGCATTTGTGACGAATTCTGAACAGGCATAGCCCAATTCCTGGACCTTCTGTTTCCGCTGCAATTCTTGTAGCTGTTTAAAAATAATTTGATGCCGCAACATTTGTGCATCACTAAAATAACAACTGGTGACTTGACTGGTTTGTTGTACCCAGGTAATTGGACTTCAAGAAATTTACTACATTATAAAATATTATGGTAAGACACGTAAAAAGACATTCACCACTCAACAACAACAAATATTTCGAGCAATTTAGTTCCTTAGTAACCGACTCATATATAAAATATCTCCCAAAAGAGAACCACAAACCTAACATATACGGGAAAAACATTTGGGTTAAAAGGTTTAGGAGCTTGGTATCATCCAAGAGTCCCTTTGCTTTTCTGTTGGTGGGATTTTAAATTCTGGTCCTAAACTATGTTATTTAATTTACTTATAGGGGGAAACTATGAAGGTGAACTTTGTTGGAATTTCTCTAAGGGCAACTGTTGCTTGTTTGTTTTGTCGTTACATTCGGTTAATGATAAGTTTCCTTTAAAGATATCGACTTAATACAGAAATTTATGTTTTAGTTAGCTATTCATGTTTAAAGCTTCAAATACCATCTGCTACAATCTGCTATGGGACCTAGTCTCTTATTCAGTTATGCGAATATAATTGCTGTGTGACATCTTTATTACTAATATAATAGCTTTGAATACTTTATTATGGTTCTATTTTGCAGCTTCCTTTTTTGAAATAAATTTCATGCGTGAGTCGGCTGGCCAAGAAACTAAATCACTCGACAGATTTTGAATTGTTTGTCATCGAGTAGCAGACTCCTTCGTCTGTCTTACTGAACTATCTATTGATGTGGTAAGCTTTTTAATTCCAGTAATCTGAGGCACGAGTTACAAAAAACTAGTTGAGTAAGGAGTCATAGTTTTAGTAATCTGTGGATATGCAACAAAAAAATTACATTTAAATAGCTGCAAAGCATATCCATGAGTTAGGTGAAGGAATGTGCACACAACATAACACAGTGTCCTGTTAAATAGGTACAATATTTTTATATACGTAATTTCAGCAAATAGACAGTTCCCTAATTTGCATATGTCAGCACCCAAATTTTCACTCTAAATTTCATGAAAATTCGAACGAGAACAGGAGTTCAGTAGAACCCTGACACTGTTAAACGAGCAAAAGCAGCTGACTTTATAAAGTTCCGAAAGATAATCGAACACTATATTGAGTTTCACTGATGACACAACAAAACCTTATACACAAAACCCATGAATTGCTCAAATTCAGTCATTAACAATACAAAAATGGGTGTAAAACAACAAAATGGTAATCAATTCCGAAAGATAGATCAAAACCCAAATGACAAATGAGTAGAAATTCAAAAAATAGGTTGGAAAACTAAGCTAGAACATCTTTACCTTTGATACGCAGCTCGATCGAGAGAGATTTACCCACAAGAACAGCACTGAAAACGATCTTAAATTTCAGTCGTAATAATTAGGGGTTAGGGGGTGGGGGTGGGCTTAGGTTTCGGTTACTTGGGTCCGACACCATCACGCGGGTTCTTAAAAATTCACACTACAGTGAGTAAAGTGACGGGCGGCTCCTAATAAAATTACTTTTTTAAATACGTAATTTATTGCAAAACTTGAATTTTTTCCCATATATATCAAATCATTATTAGTTTTTTCTTTGCATTTAGTATCCCATTTTCTGAATATAGTTAGAAGGAAATAATCATATCTGAAAAATCAATAGTATACTTTCTCTTTTATTTTCTTGTAATGAGGTTTTAACACTTCGAATTATTTATATATACTAGTACAACGACACACGCGTTGCGTGCTTGTACGATATGTTTTTATAATTTATTTGATTTATATTTAAATGAGGATCAAAATATATTTATAAGAAATAATGAGTGGCTACATTATAATTTTGATATATGAACTAAAAAATAAATTAAAAAAGAATAAAAAAGACCCAAGCAAAAATTGAACCTACAATCTCATGATTAAAAAACATAGGCTTTATCCACTAAACTAAATGTGACTTACTTTTATTTTTTAACATTTTATTAATATATATAATTAGTAATGTAGAGAGTGGGGGTGAAGGGTAGGTATTTTAAAAAACAGACCAAGGAAGTTACTCTAACCTACTCAGCCTTAATAAATAGTAAGAGATATATATATATATATATATATATATATATATATATATATATATGAGAAGTTGTTATATGATGATTGCTTAATTTTAATTTTCTAATTCATTATTAAGTATAAAAAATTCACATATAAATCTATATGTCAAATACAAAATAACCATGTTTTATTTTTTAAACGAGAGGAAATCTTCTATAATATTTTAAATATTTAGAAATAAAAATTCACCACTAGTATTAACCATGAAAACATGTATTAATTTAATTCTATAAAGTCAGAGAATGATACAAATAATATTGCTGCAGGAAATTTTTTTTCTCGGGTAAAATAAGGTATAGTTAAAGGTACAAAAAGGTGAAGTGTTGTGCATTGCCATTTAAGGAAGGGGATGGGAATAATTCCATTTCATGCAGTCATTCGCATATATTAGATGAAAAAATTGAAAGCACACAACCCGGAATTAAAAAAATACCCACTACTCAAACAGATGAGAGGTCTATCTCGCCACGTAAAGGAGGTAAAAATAAATCAAGATTCTAGCAAAAGACCATCAGATTCTAAAAAAGGCAAAAACTCAATAATAATCATCCTTTGTCCTTGATCTTTCACATATTAAAAAATGCCCAAAGCCTAAACCATATCTTGTTCACGAAGGGCGATAGAACTGAAACAGTACCAAATCTTTCATCAACTTCCTGTAGGCTGCCCCGCCCCAGAAACTGTGTCGTCTAAAAGCAGTTCCGACTCGATTCAACTTCTGATGTTGGTGTAGTCGTTCCTATCCTTTCCATCCGTAGCTTGCCCAAAATCATCAAATTTTGAGTCAATTCCATCATGATCATCACCCAATTGTCCCTGGTTATTGCCATATGGTCCTGCTGTTTCACTGTTTGACGAGAAAGAAGAACCACTTTGGCTAGCATTGTAGTGGCTGTCACCGTCTCCCCAATTACCATCGCCTCGTGCACCACCACTGCTGAAATTTTCACTGCCGCCAAATCCCCCTCCTCTACTAGGATATTGGTTGCCGCTGTCAAATCCACCACTTCTGGCGTAGTCGCCATCTCCACCAGTGTAATTGCCACCACCAGAACCTCCAAAACCACCACCTTGGAACCTTCCGCCACCATAGTTACCACCTGGACCACCGTAATTGTAGCCATCACTGGCTCCAAAACCACCTCCAAAACCACCACTACGAGATTTTTCTGTTGCATAGTTCACCTTTATCCTTCGGCCATGGAGTTCCTGATAAATAACAAGCAGATGCCAATTCAACCATAAATAATCAAGCAAAGTTTATGACATATAGACATTAAAAATCAATTATTCAAATAAAGTGCCTTACTGCAAGAGCTCATTATGTTCATATCTTTGAATATCCTTGCCTCCGGTTATAATAAATAATTCATTTATTAACATAGCATTAAAACTCTCCATTCATTGTCTCACTTCAATGATCAAAGTTTGCAAGGAAATTATGCTGATGATATCATATGCACAAGTAAAAGGAAACAGTAAATAATGAAATAATCTAGTGCATACTTGCTGACTAAGGAAAATTTGTATCTGCCACCGTGTTTTTATTTACAGGTAGAAAGTGAAGGTAAAGAAGTCAAGCACAAATGATTAAATTTGCACCACCAACTAGCAGTACCATTAGTACATATGACAACACTGAGCAAATTGTAGACGACTGGAGAAAATCCATTAAAGATACAGGAAAGCTATTATAAAAAGCATTAAGATCAGTATAGATATAGATATAAGCACAAAGCCACAAACATGATGAAACGGTCACATACCTGGCCATCAAATGCCTGGATAGCACTGGAGGCTGCTTCAGTTGAAGTAAAAGTGACAAATGCAAACCCTTTTGACCTACCAGTGTTACGATCAATGATAACTTTAGCTGTAAACACACAAAAAAAAAGCAATAGTAGGTCAAAACTCAAAAGCGTTACCATTACAAATTAACCATACATGACAGTTTATGAACATCACTCTCAATATTCAGCAATGCCTGCTATCTTTTCATGAATTTTTTTTACAAAAATCAAGGAAAATATACCAAGTATGATAAAACTCTCTGCTTCGGTAACTTCCCAGAGCATTAACAACCAGGATCTCCAAGAATCGTAAAATAAAGAAAATTTACTGAATGCAAATCAAATTAAGTTGATTACACGAAAAGACTATACCTTCAACAACTTCCCCATATTTTGAGAAAGTCTCACTCAAACTCATGTCATCAGTGCTATATGAGAGACCTGCAGTGGACAACAAGAATAAAACACCGAACACGAGAAGCAAAAAATAATAGTTAAATCCCAAAATCCACATAACCACTTGCACCTCCAACAAAGATCTTTGAAGATGTGGACATGCTCCTTATGGCCGCAAAAAGTGAAGGATTGGCGGTACTTTGTGTCAGGAAATTCCCAACTTTCTTGAGAAAAGCCATTTCACAAATAAGCCTAAATATTCTAAAAGAATAAACATAAGAAGAATCAAAATTAGCAATTAGCATGAATCATATGAACATAGGCAGCCTGAAAAAAAAATCATCTTTACAAACATATTATTCATACTCATCTAAAAAAAAATTAAACCCTTCACTAGAGGGGGACTACAATGTGAAATAGCTCAAAAGTGTTGATATATCATTAAACATCATGAAGGAATTTAAATTACTTACAACAGATACCCATGTTTTTCATTCGTTCACAAAAACAGCATAAAACCACAACATATTTCCTTAAAAAAATAAATAGGAGCAGATTGGGCCAATAGATTCAGAACTGGAATATCTCCAATACACCCTAAACCCCTAAAGCTGATTCAAGATAAAAATCCACTTGATAAATTCTTCCATCAGTCCTATGTAAACAACAAAAACGGGAATAACGGAGGAAAATTATATGGTTCGAGAAAGAAGAAAGCTGAGAGGCACGTAAAATCATTCGCATCAAATTCCAGTGTTTTCATTAAACCTCAAAAGTCCATAAATCGCAGCGAAATGATAAATGCACTTTTAAAACCCACCAACTGTATACAAAACCAGAAAATTTCCCATAAACCCTAGTACGGATTTAATATGAAATGAATGCTAAATAAAATGTGAACAAAGGGAAGCTTAAGGGTAAAGCGTCTAGCGTTCGATAAGCAAAAAGATCCAAAGCATGGTTCTTAGTTCTTACCTCGGAACGGAAAGAATGGACTCCGAAATTATTTCCTATAGAATCTGACTCTGCTGAGCACGCTTCGATCTGCAACCTCAGTTAAATGATACGAAGATGGCGTCGGATTACGAAGCCCGTTAGTTAAATGAATGAAACACAAGTTCAAAGCCCATCAATCAACAAGCCCATGGAAAGAAGAGATAATTATAATCGGAAATTTTTCATTTTTTATTTTTTGGACATTTTAGAATATGTTATATTTGTTTGTTTTTTTTTTTTGGTAATTTTAATAATTTTTATATGATTTTGATGTGATACAAATACATATGCACATAGCGTTGAGTAGTATCACATTCACACTCAGAAAATGACAATAACAAAAAATTTACGGATCATGACTAAAGCTGAAATTCGAAAATATAGATAAAAATAATCTTGAATAATCACACGTACAAAACGAAAATTTCAATTTTATGTAGTATTTGTTTGATTATTTTGTTAAGTACTTGTTATAACAACAACAGTTGTGTCATTTCCACCCATAGCTGTATTTGAGAAAATGAAACGCCATGGGACGGTGAATCAGAGTTTTGAGGGGTCGAACTTAATGTAGTAAATTCTATATTATTATCAAAGTTTTTTCAACGATGAAGTATGTGAAGACACCGCTTCACAATAAAATGGAAGATGTATTTATTGTCGATTGTTAGACACTATGTATGAGATCTAGTTAAGAATCTCTACTATTCTATAATAGTTGAGCCCCTAATAAAAACCAGTATACAAGGACACCATCTTTCTGTCCGATTTTATTCTTTTTAATTTTGTACATTATTTGTCTTAACCAATAATATTATATTCACTGTCATAAGGAAACTGCTAACGTTTTTTTCTTTTTTTCTCAACCCACGATTTCTTTTCCAAATTTCCACCACACTGAGAGCAGATAAGTTTGTGACGCTCACGTTTTTTCTATTTTCTACTCAACTCACGAGTTCTTCTCCAAATTTCCACCATGCTTAGATATTGAAACATGTTAGTTTGTGAATGTTTTCCCTCAATCTCTCTCGTTGTTGTCGGTTTTGATTTACAAATTATTTTACGAGCCAGATCGGGAAATAGGTGGTTGTAAGTTTTTGTTTCTCGTCTTCTTCTTGGAACCAAATTGAATTCGAAAGAACACAAATTGAGTTTTTGATGAGTCGAATTTGCTTTTGCAATATATTTTTTAAAAAATCATCTATATCGTTCATGGACATTCATGTTTTAAATTTAGCAACGGGAAATATTTGTTAGTTATTTTATGCCTTTGTGTCTTGATACAGTTATATTTTTTTTCTCTAAATTTACTTATTTAAATTTATTTTCTTATGATTATCGAGAAGTTGTTCGTTTCTTTCTTTCAGTCAACTTAAAATATGGCTGGATAAAGGTCCTGGATATATCGAATCAATTTCCCTCGCAATGTTTGAAATAATGTCATTGAAAATCATTTGGAGAATGGTTGTTCAAAATTATATTTTTACCAAAAGCCGCTCCAAAATCTGACATTTTCCTTAGCATTGTTTGTCGTAACTTCTTCCTTTCTCAGTATTCAAATTTTACGGAGCTTCGGAATTTTCAAAAACAATAGTTGCAACATTTGAATATTGGTTAGAGTCTAATGTTTGAAGTTTGTTGATTAATATATGAAAACAATATAATATTACACTTTGATGTATGCTTCAATTAGAAATATCAGGAGCATTACTTCCCGATTGTATGAATAGAGTCAGATGATGAGAAAACATAAGGCAATCAGATGAGCAAAAAATGTATGCTTACTTTTTTTCTAAAATTCATTACTCAGATTTAACATGCCCTGACGTTTTCACTAAGAAAACAACATTCTGATGCATAATTATTGATGTATATATTGATGATTTAAACATCATTGGAACGAATAAGGAAATTCAAGAAATTGTATTGTACATAAAGGAAGAATTTGAAATGAAGGGCCGTGGAAAAACAAAGTATTGTATAAATTTTCAAATTGAACAAAAAGAATGTGTAATATTTTTTCACCAGTCAAATTATACAGATAAAGGTTCTTAAATGTTTTAATATGGATAAATCAAATCATTTAAGTATTTCAATGGTTGTTAGATCATTAAACATAGAAAATATTCCATTCCGTCTATGTGAAGATGATGAAATTATTTTTGGTCTAGAAGTGTCATATCTAAGTGTTATTGGTGCCCATGTGTATCTTGCAAATTGTACAAGATCTGATATATTTTGCTGTAAATTTATTGACAATATTTAGCTTATATCTAAAAAAAACACTTGAACAAAATTAAACATATATTCTGTTATCTGCGATGAATGATAGACCTCGGATTTTTGTAATCAAAGTATAATTGGTTATGCTGGGTACTTATCTGCTCCACGCAAGGCACATTCCCAAACCGGATATTTATTTACTCGTGGAAGGACTTCAATTTCTTGACGTTCATAGAAATAAACACTCATAACAATTTCATCAAATCACGCCAAAATTATTGCACTACATGAAGCAAGCCGTGAATGTGCGTGACTAAAATCAATGACCGAACATATCCAAATCTCAGGCAAATTGTTACTCAAATAAAAGAATGATACATAAAAAGCGACAAAATTAAACATATTCCCCCTAAGTTCTTCGAATTCATCAAAGAGCTTGAGAAAAATAAAGATATTGATATTCGTTACATTCAATCAAGTGAAAACTGATAAGATATCTTTACAAAGACAATTCCTACAACAATATTCAGAAAACACACACACACACACACATACACACACATATATATATAACATTGGGATGCGTAATCTACGAAATTTGTGATGAATCGTTCGTGTTAGTATGAGGGAGAGTTTATGTTGCTGCACTTTTTTTTCCTTACTATGGTTTTTATAACAATGTGTTTTTATAGTAGGTTTTTTAAGGAGACAATATAAAAACACGTAATGAAGACAATTATTGTATCATGATCATCACAAGGGTGAACATAAGAGTTAAAAATATTGAAAATTAGTGTGTGATAATATATATAATGATGCAATTATTTTTGAATTATTTTCAATCCCGAATTCTTTGATTTGTTTCATTTTGATGGTAGAGTAGATGCTACCTGTGGGGGCAGTGCCCTCACAGGATCTCAGCCATTGATTTTACATGGTGATTAAATCTGGGCCTTTGATCACTTCATGGGGTGTATGTGTGTTTAAATCTGGGCCTTTGATCACCTCATGGGGACAGTGCCTCACAAAGTAGGATGAAATATTGATCCTTAGGGCTGGGCTAGGACACATATTTGGAATCCTGGGCTAATAATAAATGGGCCTGTATATAATAATCAAGTCCAGCCCACTGTTTGGCCAACTCCAGCCCCCATTAGTAGTAATAAACGTAAAAATTTTAATTAGCTTTAATTCGACTCTTTTATATGGATTTTATTTATCTCCCTTTTCACTGATTTTACAATATTTATAAGTATTTATTATCTTTTTGACTTATTTATCTGTTTACATGATTGATATTTAATTAGTTTAGTCCATGAGCTTTTGATTAGGTTGGGCTCTTGATTATCTATAAAAGTACAGATGTTTTCGATATCTTCGGGTTAAAATCTCATTTGTGTAAAAATCTAATATAGTATGAAAAGGAAATTTTTATATGTTTTGTAAATAATTAAAATATGACAATCATTTATATTATTATTATTATTAGGGAAGATTGTAATTTTATTTATATAAATTGGCATGATTTGAGTTTTAGTCTGTGTAAAAGTTTGGTTATCGTTCAGTAACTTGATTTTCTTTTTGCTTTTATCATTTTTTTGGCATGAAACCACTAAATTTACTCGATATTGTTTTATTTGACGTTGATGTTCTCCTACATAACTAATATAACAAAAGTAAATGGAAACAACAAGCTCTTTTTCTCCTTTTAGTTTTTGAATTATTGAGGGTCGTTTTGCTTCATATTTTCTTTTCTTTTTTTATCAGATAAATTTTAATATGAGTAATACAAATTTTATTCTCTCCACACGAGTGACGTAAAAGAGAATAAGTGTCAATTAAATCATATCTGATGGATTTAGTGGTTTCGGACGAACAAAGACCACAAACAAAAAATCTAAACATGTCAAATTACAAAAGCTAAAATTACAATTTTTCCTTATTATTTATCAGTATTATTGTTAATTATCAACCCGACATTATAATGCTAATAATAAAATCTTAATTCCAAGGTTACGAGTTTCACTTCATCACTTTTGTGATGGTACGACATTCTCCTTTGCTTCAACCCAATAAATCTAGATGCAATCACAAATTATTAGAGCATACATTATGTCTGAGACTAATTATCTTAGGCATAGTTTGGTACATAGGATAAGGGAGGGATTGATAAATAATCCTCCTTATCATATATTTGGTACATTTTTAAAAAGCTCATGATAATATCATGGGCCCTTGATAAATAATTTTTTTTAAGGATAAAATATCTCTTCTATTAAGTGTGATAGTTTTAATTTAAGGATAAAATACACTACAAATGACTTAATTACCCTCAATTTATAAATGTTTTTTTTATAAATCTATGCTAGTAGATAGAAATTAAAATCAAATAAATATTTTTTATTTATTTTTATATATTATATAAAATGATAATTATATAAATCTCAATAAAATTATTAGTATCACCCGATTAACCTTAAAAATTGATATTTGACTTGACTTACAAAATCAAAGGCTCAATTATTATATTATATATTATGTAAAATTAAGTAAAAATAAATAAATCATGCAAGCACTATCGACACATGAACAAATAAAAAATATGAAGGCAAGCAGCAACTTTGAAATTATAAAATTTATTATGATAAGGTTAATTTTGTCATTACAATCTAATATATAAATTTAACCACTCTTATTAAAATCATACCAAACATTAAATATGATATCTTACATCTTATTTATCCTTAACTTATCCTTATATTATATATCACATGTTTATCCTATCATGTGTATCAAACTATACCTTATAGAATAAATTCTACGTTCCACGATGGCGAGCGAGTTTGTCTCGTACGTGGAACAAATCCATAACAAAGTTCGTACGTAACTAGTCCGCCAATTCTAGTGTCGTATAGAAATTTTGCTGAATCGTGTAGACTTTGGATGTTCCTTTTTTTAAAAAAACGTATGCATATTACTTGACAGGTGCGAGCTAGGATGATTGAATTAAGCTTATAATTGATGTACAGTTGGAATTCAGGAGGAGTCTGCGAACTGCAATAAAAAGGTCCACTGTGATCTGCATCTGTCATGCACCAGCTTACTGTCACCATCATCTCTGATCCATTCTTAAATCTTGGAATCTAGCAGGGTGGTTGTTTTGGTTCTGCCATTTTTTTTTTTAAAAAATAAAATAATATGTTCCTTAATTTTTTTTTAACCAAATATTCAGTGTGCAATGAATGGATTCTTATTATATATGAGTAAAAGATGTACACACGTTATATGTGTTATTATTATTATTTTTAATTTAATCTAATAATACTAAACAATTAACATAAAATTAGTTCAATTTAAAAGAATTGTTCGATTCAAAAGAGAAGTTTTGTTTAGATTTTTTTTTCTATGTAAAATATGGAGTGATTTGAGGAGGTTTTTAGTGAGATAAGAAGGGTAATTATAGAATTAAATATTTTTATATCTTATAAAGTAGTTACTATGAGGTCTCACATTTAATAATATAGTATAGATTTTTTGAGCAGTGTGTTCTTGTATTGATTCGATCACGTCAATCAAATTTAGCACTAGTAAATTCGGGTTTTCTAGCTCCTCCACTCCACCACATCTAATGCCAAGTGATTAATTTTGTGACGATGTATTTGATATCTCTATATTTCTTTTCAAGTGAAAAAATTGCTCAACAAGTGAATGTCAAATATATTAAATACATAGGAGACAGTCCAAAAATCTAATGTATTTTAGTTTTATTTTATAATAAAGATTCAATGCAAAAAAATGTGTCACCTATATTTTTTTTTTAGGCAGGATGTTACCAAAATCCGAATACTTCTAAATTGACTTTAAGGCCCTCATCCTTTCGTACAATAATGATCGCATTATTTTCTTTTAGACAAGGAAAGGGACGCATGCAAAATTTAAGCTCATTTATAAATAAATATATTATAGAAGCCAGTATGGTAAATAAAAGAAAGTAAATGTTTCCATTAATATTGGCAAAGAGAAAGAGTTAATATTTATATAATATTCTAATATTGGCTCGTCGGCACGTTTCCTCCTTTTCGACTTTTCTTTACCACAAATATAATAAAAGTGAAGATAAAATGAAGCACTTATTAATAGAGCCATTTTAGATTCGGTTTTCTTGAATTTTAGCGGAGATTTATATATTGGAAAAATTGTAAATTTGATATTTTATGTTTGTCTACTTGTGATTTTGGTTTTAATGTCATCAATTTTTTTTTGTCAATTACCTTTTGACTGTGTTTAAAAGCACCGTCTAGGATCTTCTCGTCCACTGTTCCGATTTTTACAAATCCGGCGCCTCTGGGAGTTGCGGCATTACTCGGCCGCTTAGGCGGCTTGGACACCACCTAGGAGGATTACTATATTTAAATATGTTTTTTTTTTCAAAAAAATCAGGCTAAAAAAATTGATTAAAAATTCATCATCTTGAATCTATTTTCTATTGTCATAATATTTCAAATACATTATTATCATAGTTTAATGTTTGTCAATAATTTTTTCCCCAAAAAAGACATGTACCATAATCTGTACTTCAAATTAATGTTTTAAATTTTGAGCTTGAATCTGATACATATTTTCAAGATTTGGATAAATATGAAAATGAACTAGAAGAAAAATTAAGTATATTGTCTAAAAAAGAAACCCGACTAGCGCTTTTTAGAATACTGGAATTTGGCAAAGATTTCAATTTACAATCATTCGGGTATCGAATTGAACTTCAACTATATATATATATATATATATATATATATATATATATATATATATATATATATATATATATATATATATATATATATATATTATAATTTACATAGAATGGCGAAGGAATATGAAAAGGCAATGAGCCCTTTAATTATGCTATTTGCATCAGAGTTGAGTTGAGTCCCTTGTCCATAAATTCCATAGGGTCGCATTCGTATCTCAAAGTCGAAATATTTGATCAAAGGAAAAATAGAATACGCAATTTATTTCTTTTTAAAGAATGGAAAATGATAGGCTGATGGCTGCCGGACGGTGCTGTGCATGCTGCAGCTTTATTCACTCAAATTTCAAAAAATGAGGCGATTTATTATATTGCCTTGACCAAATTACTTCTTCTTCTTCCTCATTAATTTTGGGACCATTTCGTTTCCAATAATGTAAATTGGTAAAAAAAAAATTTATTTGTATTTGCTTCTTCTATATATCTCGAGGATATATATGTAGTTGGGGGACATGTAATAACCGTCCCCAAAAAACCACTCCCCAATAGTTATACTATTTTTACGACTATAATATTTTAAATTATACAACCCAACGCTATATTTATATCGAATCAATGTAATGGAACAATCATTAATCTCAACATGCACCTTTAGCATTAGCTACTCACAAATTTCATCAATGTTAATCATCATGCATGCTACTCCAAAATTTGCACTTTTTGACTAAAATCGTCGAAAATTGGAAAGAAAACATATGATTGTTAGCATATCTGCCGATATTATTACAAAATAATTTCAGACAATTATTGATATCATGTTCATGCGACGGATTAAGATAAGCTAGCATCAATAATTGGGCCTTTATAACACGTGATGAATAATGATGTAACTAGCTAGTGCTAGTCCTTCCATATATTGAAATCGGATTGGATTGGATTGCGTGTCAGAATTGGAAGGAAAATTTTATATACCCACATAAAGCTAAAATAATAGCAGCATGTGGTATATCAACTATGAATCTAACTTAATATTAAAAGTAGGTGTGCAAACAATTAATTAAATTTATGGTATTTATTAACATATATATGTATATATTTATATGTTTGTTAGGCCATCCTGCAATAGTACTCGATCGATCGGAAGATAATATCAATATTTGAAGAATGCTAAAATGACATTGCCAAAACAAAATATTCCTTTCACAATGAAGTAAGAAACCCCAACACGTCTATTATCAATATTCTTCTAATATAATGTGCACGTTCTAATTTGGCAAAAATAGAAATTGACATGTATTCCTTAATTCACAACATTTTCATCAGTAATCACTACTATGTTCTTCCACAATTTTGTAAATAACAAAAATATTGTGTGTAATAATTGTCTATTTTTGGTATAACGATCGAACCGTAGTGTTTGAATTGTTATGCGCGGTTTAAAAGATTTGAATTATATTACACCATTACTACTAGTTATAGTTTTTGGTAAAGAGGTAACCACTCGGTTCTATCAATTGATACTAGAGCCAATGTCACGAGTTCACTTCTCATTTATTGCAAGGAATGCAATTATTGAGAAGGAGATTGTTGGGTACAATAATTGTCCATATTTGGTAGAACGATCGAAACATGCATGGTGCTAAAATTGTTGTGCGCGATTTTAAAAAATTTGAGTTGCACTATTGCACTAACTATAACTTTTGGTAAAGCGGTAGACATTCAGCCCTACGTAAAGTTTTTTGTAAACATTGATTTGCCTTAAATCTATGAAAATATTTTGAATAAAAAATAGTAATTTTACGTAAAGTTTTTTGTAAACATTGATTTGCCTTAAATCTGTGAAAATATTTTGAATAAAAAATAGTAATTTTGTGAACTTGATTATTAGAACTAGTTTAATATCATTCCCACATATCCGGCATACCCAATCAATTATAAGTTAAAGAACAATCGTGTTTTATAAAGTTGAAAAATCTCAAACTTTTAGATTCAATTTATGTTTTAAGGTATTTAAGTTCATGTATTAAACCAAAACAGAATCTTTAACCCCTTGTGCAATTTAAGTTATCACAGGTCTCTAAATCACCTAAATTTGGAGGAAGGCTGTGACATTATAAGTTAATTACACATCATTGTTTCATCCAACGTTTGACTCAAGCTCGACAAATTGAAGTTAGTAATCATTATGTCATTCATATACATACATTCTTCATCGTTACATCTCACGAACCAAACCGTGCCTGATAGATTTAATTCACGACTGCACATGGTTTAAACCGACATTAAATTGTATGTCTTGGTTTGGTTTACATATAAATGTAGTTATCTGGGGAAAAAATGTTGAACAAAAATAAAACTTAGATTTTTGCAAAATGGACACCGCCAAAACTGAATAATAACACATACCTGAAAATTCGATCGATCAAGCGTCTGATGTGATGTTATAGTTATTCTCAAATTTCTCCTACAGTTTGATACCCTGCCGACTTTAATTTGTTCCTGCCAAACAAGATTCCCCCTTTAATTTTCTTTAAACAATTGTTTAGATTCAAAGAATTCAGCAGGGCTCTACGATAATCGCACTGCACGAAAATAATGTGGTCCTTCTTCTCAGCAGACAGACTGGGAGAATTTAAAATACAATCTGACTGCCCCTCATGACTAACCAAAATCAACATGACAATAATTTAAAATGCTTACAAATACTTACTTGATTGGATTCCGATTTATTATATAATTATCTCAAAACATGGCCTACTGTTTTAGCTTATTTCTATAAATTTGCTTTAATTAGGTTTTCTGTCAAATGGATTAGTGATATATATTGCTTTGTAAATTTATATAAGTTATAACATATTATCCAGTTTGTTCTTATTTAACGTGTACCGGTTTAGAGACGAGATATAATCGATTATAGGCAACGGATCTCTTATTTGAGTCATCTATGAAAAAATATTATTTTGTAAGCTAAGAATATTACTTATTATTGTTAATATCGTTAGGATACCCGTCCCACAGATTAAAATTCGTGAGAACGTGTCATAATTAGAGATATACTCTTGATTATATATGTTTGTTTTCAAAGTCATTCCATTCCACAAGCCAAAAAATGTCAAAATTTAATCTTTTAATTCAAAAGGGACAACTGCTTCTACTGATCGCGAATGGTCTTAACCTCCTGGCCCGTATATAAGTTCTGACATGCTAACTTCAGTTCTCTCGCAGATAGCATCTGTCAAGCCATGTGATATATACTAATATAGCCATGCAGAAGAAGTGAAGAATTATATATAAATCAATAATAATCCCTTTATTTTCGTAATATTTTATACATTTCTCCTTCTGATCAGACAGAAGAAATTAAATATATAAATATGAATTAATTCTAGACAACTAATATATTATTTAAATTCATTGACATGTTAGTTAAGATGTTGATTATGTAGTATGCAGGCCAGGCGTGGGTGCAATTAAGTTAACTGATAAGATTTTTGAAAACAACAGTTATCTGTCATAAGATGACTCACGTGGCTTCTTGTGCACCAATTCTTCAATGGACCCGGGTCAGTGAAGCTGACACCCATCTTCTTTTTCCTTTGTTTCTTTACAAATATGACATCTTTTGGCATAAACTTGACAGCAAAAGGAACGTTTCATTTGAAATCTGAATTCACATGTTTTTTTTTTGTTCAGGTAAATCTCGGACAGGTTGCTCATGTTTTCATGATTGTGGTAAAAGTGTTTTCATAGGTAGCATGTTTAATTTATTTGTATAAAAAAAGTTGTTGTAATTATATGATTGAGATCTGTTCATAATTTGGATCGTCTAGAGTTTGGTAACGTAGTTGTGTGTTGGACATCAACTGACTCCTTTTAGCTAGTTTTTTTGGGTGCAACTTGAAGAGGATTTCTCGATCTCACGGATAACGATCTTTGACGTGCAGGAATTAAGTATATCTGGAATTTATGCTGCCATGGAAGAATCTTGAGGGTCTGAACTGGGATTGAAGCCTGTGCACCTAAACCTAAGAGGGTTTTCAAGAAAATTCATTACATGTATTATTTTTCTGAATTATGAGAGACGTGAGAGGATGATTCGAAAAGAAAACACCGCATCTGATGACCATGCCAAAATCTTTAAGCCCTCGTCAAGTACTTCGTCGAAAACATGGTCCAGATCGAACGACCCTCGTATCGTGCGTGTTTCTCGAGGATTCGGAGGCAAAGACAGGCACAGCAAAGTGTTCACAGTTAAAGGCCTTAGAGACAGGAGGATCCGGCTCTCGGTTCCAACCGCCGTACATTTATATGATCTTCAAGAACGATTAGGCCTGAATCAGCCGAGCAAAGTTGTGGATTGGCTACTCAAAGCTGCAAAGGATGATATTGATGAACTGCCTCCGCTCCAAATTCCACCAGGGAGCTTTTGCCATAATGCTCATCAGATTTTTGGTTCTCCTCATCAAGATTTCATACCTCGTCATGACAAACAAGCGGTTTTGACAATCGGTACTGGCAGTATAAACTGGTTGAATCATGATCAGTTCAAAAATCCCAGATCGAATTTCCTTTGGGGATCGTCCGAGGATGCAGCTCTAGGAGAAACAAGAACCATTGATCAAAAAGATGAAAATTCAGCAAGATTTCATGAAGAACAAGGTGCATATGTTTCAGCAAACAATTTCTTATCTAGATTGAACTTTGGCTCATCAAGTTTTCTGAATCCTACTGCAGTGCCTTACAATACCTTTCTCAAATGGGATCCATCAAATTTAAGGTTGACACAATATCCTCCAAAAAATCCCGCCCTTTCTGAAGATCTGCATAATTTTAACCTAGTTCAATTGCCATATTCAACACTTTCCGTCCCATCTGGATCTCAACAGGTTCTCGTCTATCAACCTGCTGGGATATCACAATCTTGTTTCCCTTCTCATGTTTCTGCCATGGATATCGAATTTGTCCCCAAAAACCAAACTTTCCAGGGCTTGCAGTTGTCGAATTCTTCCAATATTCTCCCGTCACAGAACAGCTCCAGAAACGAGCGAAACAAAGACGTGGGATTTCATTTGCACTAGCCTAATGAGAAGATAGAATTATATTGTGATAAATTTTACATGCTTTGTTTATATCTTCTCCTTGTCTTACTGTCTTGCTGATGAAGAGAATTAAGCTAAACCTCGTTAAAGGCGATAAATGGATAAAGCGAGCACAAATCTTCCAGGTTCGAGGGTAAAGATTTAGTCTCCCTTGCTACCAAGGTAGCGATTTCATGGTTGATACATGAAACAGGTCAGATACACATTCTGGAAAATGCTTCTTCATCAAGAAAATAGTATAGAATTCCAATCAAACAGTTGCAAATAGATAAAAATGGCAGGTTATCAGTACACTTACATGAGTAGTGTGTGATGTATTTTAAATTATTGTTTACCTATGTTTCCATATTATGTATTGCCCGGATTCATAGCCTACTGATAATATTATTTAGATTGGTTTTGTGAAAAAAGTGTATGATACATTATACACATGTAATCGTAATGCAGCTCATACATTCTGTTTCCTTCATGCTTCCACTCTCAGAAAAAATACAAATTAAAGCTCTCAAGTTTCTGTGCTCATTACTGAGATAGTTTTTTTAATTCTATTTCGTGGTAAATATTCTGTTATATGTATTCATGTTTTTAATTATAACAAGACACATTACAAACATGATCTAATTAACGTAGGAAACATATGGATGTCGTAAACCTTCTGCTGATCTTACAGCAAAAAGGATTTCAAAACGTAAGTCTAATATCTTGGTACGTATGTATAATCTCAAAAACTCTCTTCAAAAGCCCGTGGGCATTGGCCCTAGTGGCACAGTACTGGATGTCATTTGTTTACATCGGCTTGTGTTTGAGCTTTTTATCTCCCCCTTTGTAAATAAATTTTTTAAAAGTTTTCAGAAAGCTTGATCGGTCCCAAACCATGCGTATATGTGGGTGTTCAGATATGGGTTTATCTATCTTTACATGAAACGTCTGTCTGAATAAGGGAGGAATAAACAAGATTGAGGTGTAGGGGTTGTTCTTAATTTGAGGGAGGTAGCTAGCTAGCTAGGTATTGAATGAGACAGCTTTTAGTCATGTCAACTTCACACAAAGATACAACGAGTTATGTATGTTGCAAGTAAAACAGTAAATATTAATAAAGTACTCATTCAACATTGTTTTTTTATTAAAAACATAAAAAAAAAAATTGTAATTTTAATGATACAAGATGATCTATTTTGGATTTTCCTCTAATAACTTATAAATGTTTGGTTTTCATCTAATAATTTAGATTTTTTTTTGTTTTTATCTTTTCACGCGAAAACACTAAATTTATCTATATTGTCTGAATAAAACTTATATTGTATATATTAAAATCTATATAAACAAAAATAAAGATAAACAAATTTTTTCCCCTCGTTTTGACATATTGGTGTCATTTTACTTTATTTTTTTGCTTAAATTTATTTTATTTTGTAATATAGTTTTATTCTCACTACATGAGCTATGTATTAGAGCATCAGTGCCAAATAAATAATATACGATTGAGTTACTGGTTTTTGCCTAAGAGTAAAACTTATGTGAGACGTTCTCACATGTCGTATTTTGTGAGACAGATCTCTTATTTGGGTCATCCATGAAAAAATATTATTTTTTATGCTAAGATTATTATTTTTATTGTAATATCGGTAGGATTGATCCGTCTCACATATAAAGATTCGTGAGACTGTCTTATAAGAGACCTACTCACTGCCTAAAAAGGGGACAAAAAAATCTAAATTATAAGATGAAACAAAACATTAACAGATTTAATGATTAAAACTCAAAGCAATCCAATTTACGTAACTAAAATGGAATTTTTTTTCAATAATAAATATGAAATGATTTTGCAGTGTGTGGTCCAGATGGAGAAAGAAGAAAGGTAAATAAGGAGGTGCCAAGTAATTAGGGTTTGGTTTCAACAATTTTGTATGCTGGGAGGGACCATGGGAATTTAATTATTCATGTAGAAGGGTCCCCTCTGGTCCTCTACCTAGGGATTCGCAATTTTTATTTATTTTTTACTAAATCATGTATATTTTATCTTATAAAGTAATTGTCATTGGATTATATATATAGTAAAATTGCTTTAGAAATGACCTCATCAGTGGAGTCACTTTGTTATCTCCGGATACATGTTAGGAAAATTTGCAATTTTAATATTTTAAGGTTGTATTTTTGTAATTTTGATCATCTTCTTGTTAAATTACAGATTTAATCAGCTATCTTTAATTTTTGACAATTTTAATTTTGTAACATTGATATGATATTGACATGACACCAACGTGTCTAGTTATGCATAACTACCATAAAAAAATATAAAATAGCAAAACAGAGGACCAAATTAAGTTAAAAAAAAATTCAAGATACATGAAGACTCAATTTTGACTATGCAGGGGACCAAAATTATAGATGGGTAAACATATGATAAAAAAAATAAAAAAATTCCCCATATACATTAAATTCATTAAGAGAGAGAAACTAATTATCGCGATAAACGAATTTGTATTTTCAAGCATTTTTTCGAAACATAAAAAAATTTATATATTCAAATTATTTATTAACCGTTAGGCAACAATTTGTGTGAGACGGTCTCACGAATCGTATTTTGTGAGACAGATATCTTATTTAGGTCATTTATAAAAAAACATTACTTTTTATGCTAACAATATTACTTTTTATTGTGAGTTTCGGTAGGGTTGACCCCGTCTCACAGATAAAGATTTGTGAGACTGTCTCACAAGAGACCTACTCTAACCGTTATTATACTATATTATGAAAACAAAAGGTTTAATGTACGTAATTAATTTAACATTATAAAATATCCTATTTTTCTTGATATTTTTATGTTATCATTTTTATCATACATAATTCTTTAGAAGTCAGTCGTCTTTTCTCAACTAATTATTTTATCTACCAATTTACCATTACTTTCAATTATTATAAAAAAGAATATTATATAGGAATGCAAATAAATAAAAATTTTATACAAATCACTGTTATGATGCTGACGTGTACAATGCTACGTCAATATTGATGATCGATAGAAACAACTAAGATTGTAAAAAATTAAAATATACATGATTAAAACTGAAATTTATTAGTATAGAACACCAATACATGACCAAAATTGCAATTTTCATTTATCTATGACTCCTTATAATTTAAAAGTAATTGAAAAATTAAATAAAACCACACCAGGTGTAACCTAAAACCAATGCTAAGTACCTCCAAAGGGATGTCCGAGTTTGTAGAGTATGTGAACGTTCGACCAATGATCAAGAGTTCAAGCTCCTCTGCCAACATCTTCTCGGACGAACTTATCATACAAACTTTGTTCAATATGATTTGTCCGACTAATGTAATTTACAGACTATTGTGTTAGCCCATGATCTATTAACGAGTATAAAAGGATCTCTCCTCAAATAAAAGACTTGCCATACTTATACAAGTGAATTTTTAACTTGACAGCACAAGTACCAAAACGTTAAATTGGGAAACGAGCTTCTTTAAATAAAAAAATCTAGACAAACGTACGAGCTGTGTTTTCGTAAGCTATGAATGTTTATTTTAGAATTATATTGGTTCTTTTATTAATGAAATAACACCTACATTTTATTCCGCTACATGCATGTTCATCAGGAAGTACGATTTTGATTAGTAAAACAACTATCAAGTAAATATTCAGTATTCGGCAGAAAACCATTCTTTTCAATTAACTCAGAAGATACACAAATTATTAAGTTGAATAGTTATATTGACGTTTCCAAGTAGGGTGGTGGAAGTTACTCTATTGAGTCATTTGTTGGATTATTGGTAGTAGGTTAATGTTAAGATTGGAACTTGGACCTAACTCAACCCTAAAAGCTAGCTCAAAGTGGGAAGATTGTCCAACTCTGTATATACCACCCAAAGGTTAATTATCTAACCGATGTGAGACATTTAACACACCTTTCTCACGTCCAGGAATGAACATCTGGAGCGTGGAGTTTACAAATGACCCAATTGTGGGCAGAACGAGTGGCCTCATTATAGGCAGTCCAACACATAACGGTGAAACCCGAGCTCTGATACTATGTTAAGATTGGAACTTGGACCTAACTCAACCCCAAAAGGTAGCTCAAGCGGAGATGATTGTCCAATTCTATATCTACCACTCAAAGGTTAATTATCTAACCGATGTGGGACATTTAACAGATAACGATTCATCGACAAAAAACTCAAAGTACAAATAACTTAGAAAATCAACGACAAATGATTAATCCAACGAGGGCTCGAAATTGTTGCATCAATATCATTTTATGTCGGGCCACCGTAGTTTGAAAAATGTGGCCAGTCGTTAGAGGTCATGGAAGTTCTAGCTGTTTCTGGCTCATTTATGTTTCCACTGGAGTTGTTCCAGTTACTAGCATTTGCAGCGGAGAAGCCGAAAGTATTGTTGAAATCCTGAGGCAAATGATACATCCGCCAGTTGTTGAGGTAAAGGTAGATGCAATCTCATGGAATGAAAATTGCGTTCTTGCGAAATTGTTATGTCAGCACTGGAACCACCAAAATGGTTTCTTGTATTGAAAGATTCGTTCGTCGCATGTGGTTGGGTCAAAGATTGTATAGCGGCCAAACAAGAGATCTCGTCATTGAGATCATGAGCACACGAGCGTGCATGAGAATTTGGTGCAGACACAGCTGTCACTAATGGTGCTTGATGTTGTAACTTGTGCTCCCATTCATCGGACGATGAAATATTCGGAGATACCGAAGAAATGCTGCTATATAGGGAAGGTGAAACTTTTGTTGGTTTGCCATTTGATCCTCTGACACCACCAAAGAGGATGTTCCTCAAGCTCCCGCCAACAGTCCGATACTGGCCTTCTGCATGTCTTGCAGTAGTGCCGAGGTTGTCCCCGGTCGTTGTTGCTGTAGCAGCGGAATTTAGTGTGAGTCGAGTTGCAACGAGGGCATCTCAGAGGGGCTGATTGTTGGTGCTCTTGCTGATCATCACGGCCAGGCTGCTTCGGTTTCTCCTCTATCTTGCTGCATTTTCGTCGCCCGTGGGAGTCTATCTCCTCTAGTGCTACGTTCCTAATTTATACTGGTGAATTTGTCTAGCTAAGACTGGAGTGCTTCACAAATCTTTGCAATCTCTCTACTCTTTCATAAATTTATTACAACCAAATCTAGTTGGTAAAAACGGCAAAGATTAGTGATTTTGCTTTTATAAAAAATATTTATATCATTGAAGCTTTAATTGTAAGTGCATCAGGATTAGAGATGGGCCGTAACAAGTGAAGAATTGATATATAAAAAGAGGACATTTGGATTTGGCTGTGTTTGTGCTTTGGATGAATAACGTGGATGTACGTAGATGCATTAAAAGCTTGTAGGCTTTGTTATGACTTTTGCTTCACGTGGATTAATTGCTATGACTATGAGTATAAATATTTAATGAAGTTGGCTGCAAGGATTTATTTTCAGATTTCAAAAAATGACACATTGTGTCATCCGAGAGCCATAATGGAACAGGAGATTAACCTTGTGTAGTTTTAGGCTTCTAGAACTTAATGTAATTTAGTGGGTGTTTCGGAATGCCCCAGATTCGGCCACACATGAATTTGAGTCCTACGTGAAATTGGCCAAGTCTTGCCCCAGATTCGGCCACACATGAATTTGATCTGTAAATTTTTTAAATTTTTTTTTACAGATCATCCATACAATCCCTTTCCTTTTGTTTGATTTAATTGTTTAAATATTTACAAAAAAAAAAAAAACGACAAAATAAATGCAGGGGCACTTCACCTCGCCCAAAATATCCGCACAGGGGCAATCTGCACCATCGTAGGAGTAAGCTAGGAAGCTATCCTTGGGGTTGTATCCTTCTGTGTGTTCCATGTTAGATTCACAAACTTTATTGTTTTAATGTTATTTTCTTGATTCCTATGCAAAACTAGGAAGCTATCGAATGTCAGGTGCTTGTTTTGTTTTAGGAAACTACATAAATTTGGAGCTGGATTGTTTAAATTTTATATAATTGGGAGCCTTCAACTATCAACGTGTCTGGTCTTGCCAAGTTGTAGTATGTCTGCTTGCCTTCATTGCTTCGGCCTTGCACAACTGTCATGCTCCAGTTCCTTACTCGGTTTATATATGTTGCAGAATCTGAAATCAAATCTTACCCTGTGGAAACTTGGAACCCTTCCTCCAGCTTTGATTGCATTTTAAGACCTGGTGCAGCCAATCAACCCGTCTTGGCACATGCTTGGCTTCGGTTATCAAATAACACCAACATCGAAAATGTGAAGAAAAAGGCAGCAGTGATTCACTATAATGTCCAATCCAAACCGTGGGTGGAGTTTGGTTTTGCCCTTACTGGACTAAGTATGTTAATTATTCTAATGATTTTATTGGTATTTGCCCATAATGGAGTGACAATCAACTGCTATAGAAGACGGAGGGATTTGAGTTTCCTCGAAGATTCTTTGAGAAGATGTCTATATGTCTGGACCAGGGAAACTCGAAACTTGCATTTATTTATTTTTCTTAGGCAAAAAACTTTATTTTTTGACCTCGTCGTGATTAGTTGTTGCACTGTTGACATAGTTAGGATTCGCGTTAATGGCAATTATAGTTTGTAAGTATTGAGGTGATTACAGAATCATAGGTTACACATACATATTCATTATGTATTGTTTGTGCAGAAGATTTTGGATGCATAGATCATTCTTTGTATCAGTCTACTTGTTTTAGTCACTTCTGCTGGTTGTATGGTTCAAATCATCACTTCATGTAAAAACATGGTTACGAACTATCTATATAATCAAATTTTAAAACAGATTCAAGATTATGATTGTGGTTTACTAATGCTTTCATCAAATGTTCTATTCTAAGAAATCGAAATGAAGCTGAAAAATACCCTTGTCCACCAATGTTTGAACACACAGAGTGTTTTCTATTTAGTTAAATTATAATAATTAAAATAGTATATTTATGACAAACATAGGACCGACGGATTTAGTCGAACAAATCCAATAGATGTATTACACTAAGGGTTGAGCAATAATTACAAAAAATTATATATATGTTATATTGTCGATGGACTATATCAATGAGATGATATTCATTTATTATATCGTTTCAGCAACAAACACACAGATATAAACACGTTTAATAAATATTATATTATATGATTTGCACGAGTGTATATGTATATACATTATACACTTTAATAGGTATTGTCACGCACACTTGATGAAGAGTAGCACACAAAACTGGGGGAAGTGGCCATCCATGGGTCGCCACGTTTATGGCTCACGGGCAGGTGATGTTATCAAATTCCATCCGGTACTCTATGCTTGGCTTCGCCTAGAATTTGCTAGAATCGTCGTTGCCTCTGCTTAAATGACGTTGCCTGCACAGAAGCAGTACTTCAATCCCTACTGCAATTCTTCACCGGGAAATTTGAGCGCTAATATTGACCAGATATTTAATGGCCGCTGCGGCGTTGTTCTCCCCTGCCAAAGTTTGTGCTGTGCCGTCGGAATATGCAGCTAAAACCGCCTTGTTTTCTAGGCAGCCGTTGTGCGTCAACTTTCTAGCGAAACCTGGAGGGGTGAAGAAGTTGAATTCGTTGAAGTTGAAGAGTAATAGTACTGCTTTTACGCTCAATTTTGATAAATTTCGGAGAAAGTCGCGGTCTTTTGTCGTGCGGTGTGAGGCATCTTCTGGAAGAGTGAGTTGATTGTGAATTCCTTTGTTTTTTGTTGGAATTTGCTCGAGGTTGTTTGCTTATTATGGTTGTTTTATTTTTTCAATGCAGCAGATCACGCAGGCAGAATTTACAGAAATGGCGTGGCAAGCGATTGTGTCATCGCCGGAAGTGGCGAAGGAGAACAAACATCAGATAGTGGAGACGGAGCATTTGATGAAGGCACTTTTGGAGCAGAAGAATGGTCTTGCTCGCCGGATATTCTCCAAGGCTGGTGTTGACAATACGAGACTTCTTGAAGCTACGGACAATTACCTTCAGCGCCAGCCAAAGGTTGTTTGATACAGTTAATTGTTTTGATTGAAAATGAGATCGTATCTTTTCGTTCAATCATGGTTGTTTTGATTAGGAAATCGTAAACAAATTATTGGTCATCCATTGACATGTTGGTATTCTTATACGTTTTTCAGAGACTTGGGTTAAACAAGCATCATGTGTTTTGAAAACTGCTCACTTGATGCATTTTGCTCCATCATATTGCTTGCACCTCCAATATAGCTAACTATAATTTGCGAATTTACACTAGTTCGTTGGATTCAACACTGGATTTTTTACTGATTGTTAGGTGATTGATGATTTATTTTCTGTGTATGGTCTATGGGATGTCAGGTTCTTGGAGAGTCATCCGGATCCATGTTGGGAAGGGATCTGGAAGGGCTTATACAGCGAGCCAGAGAGCACATGAGAGAGTATGGTGATTCGTTTGTGTCAGTGGAGCATTTAGTTCTTGGTTTCTGCCAAGATAACAGGTTTGGGAAGCTATTATTTAAGGATTTTAAGCTCACCCAGAAAACTCTGAAAGATGCGATTCAGGCCATCAGGGGACGCCAGACAGTTATTGATCAAGGTAGTATTTATGCGAAGTGTTTATCAAACTTCTCTCATATGATTATTTCTTAATTGTGATATTTCCTTAATCCGCGTGAGAAATTTAGCTAGGATGGAAGAGTGTTTGTTGTTATTTTGCCGCGAAGTTTCGAGGCCAGAAAAATACTCTAGAAGCAGCATATTATTCAAACCAGCGGGATGTTTTCTACATCCCAAGATTGTTCGTTCTTGAACTTAATCGTATCCATTTGTTTGAATAAGCACTTAAATTAATAAGTTCACACACTCGCACATATATATAGATCATGAGGTCATTTGTCTTCTTTTCTAAACTTGAATTTATAATTTAACTTTGCATCAAATGATATTGTGTGTATTATTTCTGCGCAGATCCTGAAGGGAAGTATGAGGCACTGGAAAAATATGGAAAAGATTTAACTGCCATGGCAAAAGCAGGAAAGCTGGACCCTGTGATAGGAAGAGATGATGAAATACGAAGATGCATTCAGATTCTTTCAAGAAGAACAAAAAATAATCCTGTTCTTATTGGTGAACCAGGTGTTGGGAAGACTGCAATTTCTGAAGGGTGAGCACTGCGACATTTCCAAGTGTGTTTTTCATCATCCGCCTAATATATTTTATCTCAGATTCTGCTTTTCTTAATTATCCAACAGAACCACTCACTTAACATTCTAATTTGAGCGGCGGTGTGTCTACATTAAGTAACAAAACTGTCACATATTGCCAAGCCAGTAATATAGCGAATGGTTGCAGTATATGGTTTGAATGAATATGAACCAAATCATAGAACAGTACTCCACAAGTTTTGTTTATTCGCAGTACGATAACTATTATCAAATGAGCTTCTATCGGTTCCTTTCCAAATTCCACCTTCAACAGCACTTTCCATGTTGAATTTGTTATTCAATATCATGATTATAATGAGATTATTGCTCACAGGCTCGCGCAGAGAATTGTACAGGGTGATGTCCCTCAGGCTTTAATGAATCGCAGGGTGAGTGATGGTTGAAATGTCCATAAAGATGCATAGATACAGTAGTCTCCTTTTTTTTTTCTGTTAAATATCATTTCAATTTCTGATGCAGTTAATATCTCTCGACATGGGAGCTCTCATTGCTGGTGCAAAATACAGAGGAGAATTTGAAGATAGATTGAAAGCCGTGCTTAAGGAAGTAACTGATTCAGATGGCCAGATAATCCTTTTTATTGATGAAATTCACACAGTAGTTGGGGCAGGTAGTTTTTCTGTGTGATTAAAAAAGCGCATACTGTTTCTTGTTTTGAACTGATAACTTTATGCAATTCTTAGTCGCTCCTTGATCATATTCCTAGGCGTGATCTCTTATTCCCTATATTCCTACAGAGTGGCATTTTTTGTCGTGTGTCTACTTGCATGAATATGCTAATAATATTTTACCATCATTCAGGTGCGACAAATGGTGCAATGGATGCTGGCAACCTCCTAAAACCCATGCTTGGCCGTGGAGAGCTCCGGTGCATTGGAGCAACCACTTTAGATGAGTATCGGAAATATATTGAGAAAGATCCAGCCCTAGAGCGTCGGTTCCAGCAAGTTTATGTTGATCAACCCACAGTAGAAGACACAATCTCTATTCTCCGTGGGTTGCGTGAAAGATATGAGCTGCACCATGGTGTCCGAATTTCAGATAGTGCACTTGTTGAAGCTGCAATGTTATCAGATCGCTATATCAGTGGGCGTTTCCTACCTGACAAAGGTAAGAAATTTGTTACGCTCGTCAATTGCTAAGAAATATTTTCAAGGTGGGAGCACAGAGGTTTGCTGATCTTTTGGATCTTCGTGACCTGTCAAAATACGAATTCTAAATTATGATGGAAACAGTGACCTAGTATTTAAAAATTATTCTGAAAGTGACATGGTTTGATATGAGAAGACTACAAATTTCCACGATAAACTCCAGATACCAAATGTTTCCCTTTACTGCGAAAACTTTGACTTGAAATTTGGCTTGAGAAGTCACTCTTTGTTACTTATTTGAATTGTGCAGCTATTGATCTGGTTGATGAGGCAGCTGCAAAATTGAAAATGGAGATCACTTCAAAGCCAACAGCTCTTGATGAAATTAACCGTGCTGTTCTTAAACTTGAAATGGAAAGGCTATCTTTAACAAATGACACGGACAGAGCATCCAAGGATAGGTTAAACCGCCTCGAGGCTGAGTTATCTCTCTTGAAGCAGAGACAAGCTGAACTGAATGAGCAGTGGGAACATGAAAAAACTGTCATGACACGACTCCAGTCTATTAAGGAAGAGGTATGTGCTTAATTATTGGCAGAATTTGAGCTGGAGTTTCTTTGAAATAGATCTTGTTTCAACATGTAAATTTTGGAAGAGTCGTCTGGATTGGAATGGTCTCGTGGATCAATCTTCTGTCATCTTAAGTTTCGAAGGAATTCAAACAATTAGATAATTAATAATCAGACTACAGCTAAGTAAACTTTGTTTGGCAGATTGACAGAGTAAATCTGGAGATCCAACAGGCTGAGCGAGAGTATGATCTCAATCGTGCAGCTGAATTGAAGTATGGTAGCCTAAATTCTCTGCAACGTCAGCTTGAAACTGCGGAAAAGGAACTAGATGATTATATGAGGTCAGGGAAGTCCATGCTTAGAGAAGAAGTCACAGGCGACGATATTGCGCAGATTGTTAGTAAATGGACTGGAATTCCCGTTTCCAAACTACAACAATCAGACAGAGAGAAGCTGTTGCATTTGGAGGAAGAGCTACATAAACGTGTTGTTGGTCAAGATCCTGCTGTGAAATCGGTGGCAGATGCTATACAGAGATCAAGGGCCGGTCTTTCAGATCCTCACCGCCCAATTGCTAGCTTTATGTTCATGGGTCCAACGGGAGTTGGAAAGACAGAGCTTGCAAAGGCTCTTGCCTCCTACATGTTCAACACTGAAGAAGCTCTTGTAAGAATCGATATGAGTGAGTACATGGAAAAGCATGCAGTTTCACGTTTAATAGGAGCCCCTCCAGGATATGTTGGATACGAAGAAGGTGGCCAGTTAACAGAGATTGTTCGCCGGAGGCCGTACGCGGTTATTTTGTTTGATGAGATTGAAAAGGCTCATGCGGATGTGTTTAACGTGTTTCTGCAAATCCTGGATGACGGTAGAGTAACTGATTCGCAAGGACGGACTGTGAGCTTCACCAACACGGTAATAATTATGACTTCAAATGTGGGCTCTCAATATATTCTTAACACAGATGATGACGGTGACTTGCCTAAGGAGATGGCTTATGAAACCATAAAGCAAAGGGTGATGGAGGCTGCGAGATCTATTTTCCGCCCTGAGTTCATGAATAGAGTGGATGAATACATAGTATTCCAGCCTCTTGATCGCAACCAGATTGGCAGAATTGTTAGATTACAGGTGAGTAATTCTTTTCTGATTTACCACACACACAGACATCTTGCAAGGTGGTCCACGAATGTGAGAAATTTTTTGCCTTTTGATATATGTTTCAAAAATGAGGGATTTCAGTTATTTAATCCCTAATAGGGGAAAACCCGTTGATCCATTTTATATTGTTTGTCTTTTTGAAAGAGATTGTTCATCAGAAACGTTTTGTTTAGATTGAATCTGGTCTAATTCATTATGTGGTTTGACAGTTGGAACGTGTACAAAAGAGGGTAGCTGATAGGAAGATGAAAATTCAGGTGACTGATGCTGCAGTTGAACTCTTAGGAAGTCTTGGATACGATCCAAACTATGGAGCAAGGCCAGTGAAACGGGTTATCCAACAGTATGTCGAAAATGAGCTTGCCAAAGGTATCTTGAGATCAGAATTTAAAGAAGATGACTCTATTCTTGTCGATACCGAAGTTGCAGCTTTTGGCAATGGTCAGACACCACAGCAAAAACTTGTTTTCAGAAGATTGGAATCAGGTTCCGATGCGTCTTCTCAAAATCTCGAGGCATTTTCGACAGTGTGAGGTCTTCCTTGTATATTGATTCATCTTTTAACATGTGTTGTGACTTGTGAGAACTGCCTGGGCTTCACCCATTTTTGAGGTGTATTTTGTACAGATACATAGCCACTATACAACCCTGATCCAGTAATGCCTAAAACTTACATCATATCTATCGAATCTGATTAAACAAAAAAATACAAATTTTTTGTCGATGCAATTTTGATACCGAATAATAAAAGCAGAGATGCATGTAACCAATTTTACAGATTTTCCATTAATTTCATTACATCTTTTAGATCAATGTGCGAGCAGATTCATTGCTTATAGTGCGAAATAATGGTGAGATCAAAGAATCAAAGAATGAGAATTCAGTACGGACTTAAGAATGGAATGGAACTCTTACATGAAATAAATTTACATCTCTACTTCATATTACAGCTGACATGGAGATCTACTCGAGCTTCCGCAATCCAGCATTATCAAATGTTTCAGTTCAAAATATTGGAGAGACCTGTGAAATGAATGTAGTTATCGGTGATGCGAGGAGAGAAGGCTAACTTGCCATAATGCTTTATAATAAAACCACCCAAATTTGTGGAATGGCAAACTAACTACATTTTTTTTTTTGTCGGCATAGTTAGCAAAATAATCTAAAAAAATCTATCTCTCTAGTGTATTTGAATAGGGGTGGGTACGGTACGGTATACCGTACCGAAAATATCGGTATGAAATTTTTTCATACCGATACCGATACCGAAATGTGCGGTATACCGAATTTTCGGTATGAAAAAAACTCATACCGGTACCGTACCGACACCGAAAATTTTGTCGGTATACCGAACTTAAATTTAAAAAAAAAATAATAAAAAAAAAATATTTTCGGTATTTCGGTATATACCGAAATACCGAAAAAAAAATTATTTCATACCGATACCATACGAAAATTTCGGTACGGTATCATACCGTACCGAAATTTTCAGTATACCGAATTTTTCGGTAAGTTTGGTATTTTTTTCGGCACGATATTTCGGTATTTCGGTATTTTTCCCGCCCCTATATTTGAACACTGGTGAAGATATATTTTTCAAAAACAGTTACCAAGGTTATGTGCATCTTATTAATATAACACGTTTTGGAGATACTTTAATAGAATCTGAATATGCAAAAATAATAGTAACTTGCGAATTGATAAATTATAGTTGACAAAAAACTCATTCTATAGACTAATCATCGAGACACACGTGTTGTGTGTGCTATGAATATACGATGTTAATATATTAAACATTCATGACATTACAATACCATGATACCAAAACATTTTGTACTTAAATCATGAAAGATAATAGATTCCAAATCTTAATTAAATCTATCAAATTCAATTTATTACATTTCATTATATATGTTTTGATTATAAAAAATCACTGTTGCTTTTATATGCAACAAAGATTCAAATATGCCAGAATCTTGTACAGGAAACCTTCCACAGGATTCGTTTGGCAAGATCATTAAACCATTTGCATGCACAAGAAAGAGTTGCAATCAATTTAAAACTCCAATGCAAATCATCAAAACCAAGAAAATCACTTCCTCGGTAAGATGGCCCTTGGTACAAACACAACTTGCTAAGTGTATGCAGCGATATTGCTTTGTGAGAATAATCAGTGATAGCACCAATAATACGTGAGGACAATTATCTCTATTTAAGATCTGCAAAATGCAATGAATATGTCATCAACCAGCCAAATGGTATTGGTTCCTGTGTCGAGCTCCATAAAAACCATAAATTTTATATAATGAGCAGAAAAATTTAAAACCTAGCATAATGCCAATTTCAAACTAACAATCCCAAAATGCAGGGGGAGAGAACGAGGTAGAATAGTTTTTACCACAACAAACCTTTACCAAGCATTAAAATTTCTAAGTCAACTAAGTATTGCAAACTAGATGGAAATCAATATGCAAAGTTGAAGCATAATTTTTGTATATCCAGCTTGATCCCTGGTATGGTAAGGACTTCTTCAAAAACATTGATATAATATTAAACCCATATCCTTAGTTCTCGAAACAACCATCTGCTAGTTTGAATGTCACTAGAAGCATTTAGATGAAGCAATGAAGTATACATTGCACTTTCTCTTGTTTGCAAAAGACGCGCTGGCAATTAGATCAACAAGATCTGGTAATTTCTCACAATGTCATTGAACAAGAAGTTCTCAAAACATACTAGCAACATCTCACCAATCAAAATTCGAAGTTAAGATAATTAAACCTTAAGTTTTGCTTTAGTTTGTGCGTTTATCCTCCATTCTACATACTAGATACGCAGAAGGGACACAAAAACTCAAGTACACGAGTGGAACATTCCTAACACATTAGTCCTATAGTCTCTTGCTACTATGGTCCACCATTTTCGTTGACATTTACAAGAATGTCCAGGCAAAAACCTCAAGATTTGAGAACTTTTCTTTTTCTAATTTCCCACTCAAAGTCTTTATCATTTCTCTTTACGATGAACACTCTTTCCTCGATAATAATTTACTCACATATATGTTTCGGTTTATGATAATTCTTCCTCAAAAAACAACTTTTTTCTTTTTGCCATGACAACACAATAAATTACCGGAACAATAACAAAAAAATTAGTAATCTCTCTCATTGAAAGAAGAAGAGGAGAAGCAACATGTGTGCAAATGTATGCTTTGAAAATCTGATCAAATTTTTTTTTTTATGTCTTTGATCATGTATACATAGATAGTAATCATTTGAGACATAACATCAAAAGATACCATTTCGATACATGATATCATGAAAAATTGCATTATTTGTCAATATGCGCTGTTAGACGCCCCTTTACAGGTACAGGTGCCCAGGCACCTTCCTTACCACCCTGGAATTTCCAGGGCACAAAGGAGTTGCTTAGGCGCCCTGTTTAGGCGGCTCGGCGCTGCTTGGGGAAACTTTTCGCAGCTTCTAAGCCGTACATTTAAACTTTCTTGTTCGTTAGTGCTTTTTTTTTGTCATTTTTATTATTTCTATTCATTAAACGCAAGCATTCTAACATCAGTTTATCACACATCAGCTGAGGGAGCTAACGATTCCTCAAAACTCAAGTTAGAGTAAAATTTAATTTTCTTCTTTTCTGAGAAAGAATTAAAATTTGAGGGCCCATACATTTGCTAAAGAGAGGCATCGCTAGGCCCTTCCTAATTTCTTCCGGAGAAGGGTTTCCAAAGTTTCAGTCATTAAAGGTCTCTCAGGTCTCAAATGACCATTTCGAACCGCACAAGATCCCAATCCCGCTTAATACCTCGAACAAGCTGTACATACATATATACCAATATTTTGCAGGGCCAGAAAAGAAAAATCAGCAAGCTTTCCTATGTACCATGAGCTCATTAACTTGCTCCCAAAGGCCAACACCTTCCACACAGTTCGGCCCAATTAAACTTGGGCTACAAGCAGCCAAGACCCAATTCCCCGCCTTAATCTCATTCCTCAACTCTTCCCTCTCCCAAGAACAATACCCATCAAAGAATCTAAAAGCTCGACTTTCACCCAATTCCCTATCTGCGCAGCCAACACTTTCTCTTGTTCCATAACATAGCCCTTCCATCACTTCATCGAAAACACCACTCTTCTTGGGTCCATTACTTTCTTGATCAACATTCACCAAGAACAGGCCTTCTTCATATGGGCCACCAAAGAACAACGGCCCGTCTAACAGTGAGCTGGGTACGTTTTGAGACCATGAGTCCATCACCTTAATGGACATGAATGATGGCCTGTTGAGTATGATGCCGGTTAGGCCCGTTGGACCTGAAGATAGCAATAAGATCACAGTTCTTCTGTATATGTGGTCTGTATCAAGCTTTTCCGTGGCTATTACTAGACAGCCCTTTTCTGCTTCGTGAATCGCGTGCGCCCATTTGGCTTCTTTGATTGGAAGAAGCTGATCCGCCACTAAAGCGGGGTTCTTGGGCGGTGAGATTCGTTCGGTTGCGACTAATCTTGCCCTGAATGCACGCCAATCGGAGTTAAGAAGATGCCCATCTTGTTCCTTTAGTGAATGAGAACCTGTTGTCAAATAATTATCGAAGCCTTATTAGATCTGAGCGCTATCAAACGCATGAAATCTACATATTGCATCAAAGAATCCTTAGAATTTAGTCGAACATGTTGAGGGCCATTTACATAAAAAAAAAACACAATTTGTCCCGATCGAAAACCCTTTAAAGTTGGTAAATTGAAGTTGAATTAACAATATACAGAGGAACCAATGACAGCAAAAGCAGGAAAAAAAATATAACCATAAATCAAGAAAAGAAAAGCGCGTACATATAACTTACATGATACGGAAAGTCTTTTAGACTGAAATTGAATTGGGATATGCTTTGTGTGGTTGACAGGAGGAAGAGCAATAGCATCAATGTTTTTTGTGAAGGAGAGAAAGCAAGCTTCCATTTTGCTTTGTACGAGAATCAATCGGACGTCGGAGAAAAAAGGTAATGTAATAACAAGAAAAAGCTGGAACACAAACGCATGGTTATTTATAGACCCACTGACCCACACCATGGTTGACCCGGGATTCATGTCAAAACCAGACTGTTATTAATTATTACCGCTTCGACACTTCGGAGAGGTCCATTTTAGCTATAAAAATAAATAATTGCACTCCAGAGTCACGGTTATTTTTATATATAATATAATCATCTGAATTTAAAATAAAAATAAATGATATTTATATATAAACTTTTTTGTATTAAATGTCTCAAGTTCGATGATTATCTCAACTGTCTTAAAACGAAATTTTCAGGCGTGTTTGTATTCTCATTCATTTCCCCTAAAAATTTTATCAAAAGTCACCCATATCAGAATACCTCCAAATCAAGAACATTTAACTTTGAAGCTCTTATATGAATATATCTCGGAAAGAATATGAACATTCTTGATATGATTAGTAATTATCAAATCTTTTAATCTTATACCGCAACTTAGAATTGTCAACAGATTTTCATCAAACAAATATGGAAGATGTTTGATATCACGTTTGATTATTTTTCTTTTGATCTCGGTTGTTTTGGTGTTGTTTGAAAACTGTATATGTACTATTCAAACACCACTTTTAAATATTTTTTTAATAAGTAAAAAAAAAATATTTTAGTCACTCGTCTCTTTTGGGTTCCTTTCCCACGACTGGCGGTTGCTGTATATAGTTTAATTAGGACATCACGTCCTCTTTCAATTATACGAGTTTTCATAATAATTTCCCATAATTTAATATCATGGGATATCAACTTACTTGCTCATTTTCACGCAAATCCACGCAAATGTGAAGAAAGAACGACTATTTCCTATTTATCCCCGTTTACCAAACGGACTTACCTAAAATCCATATATATTGAGTTTGTCTTGTGAAAACTCATCACAATGACAAAAACTTGTGTGAAAAAGTCTCACGGATCTCTTATTTGGGTCATCTATGAAAAATATTATTTTTTGTACTAAGAATATTATTTTTTATTATGAATATCGGTAATATTGACTCATGTCACAGATAAAAATTCGTAAAACCATCTCACAAGATATCTACTCTGTCTGCATTAAGGATGTTCATTATTGAAAGCGACAATTTGAAAGAAAATGTGTAAATAATTCACGGTGGGCCAGTCCAGTTATGGCAAGCCATTAGTTAATTGACTAATGCTAAGCCATTAATTAATTGAATTCTGTTGGCGGGACCCACGATGTCCCCCGATAATCTAGATTTTTATTTTGCTTTGAAATTATATTAATGTATGAAACAAAATTACGTGTATATTTTAAATTCGACTAATAATTATAATTATATATATATATATATAGATTTTTTTACGTGCTCTAAATTTCCTAAACTCAAACAACGCCAAAACTATGTTAATTTTACATTCTGGTGCTATGTCAAATCACTATTAATTTATTTTAGAAGAAAATAAGTTTAAAATACAAATTATACCATTTTTTTATATATATAAACAATGTGAAAGCTACGGGAATATAAAGAAAAACAGCTATACAATAAGATTCCGTGATGAAATTGGGTTCCTTTAAGGAAATAATTGGCATGTGTGTATTTAGTTTGAAAAGTTAATTCAACCCTACGGGTAGCATTAAACCCTAGCTATACACAAGGAATCATATATATTTTTTTTATTTAATATGACATAACGTTTTCGCTTTATCAAAAATTATGATTGTTGGTATGGTCCAACTCAAATATTTTAAAATATACAAGATTTCAAATGTAATGTTTTGATTGCTCTATCCGACATAGAAAATTATTGCACTCAACAATCTCTCTATAAATAATTGTACTATTTGCAAAAAAAAAAAAAGAAAAAAGAAATCTAGTGGTCATGGTGCAATTCAAATCGTTTAATCATACAACATTTCGAACATTAAATTTCGATTATTCTATTCAGCAGTTACATCGTTACACATTCAACACATAATTATTTGTCTAAATACAAAGTGAAGCATATGCTATTTAATTTTGATGTTTAGATGATTAATTACAAACGAAAACGTGTGGTCGTTGTCATTGGTATTTTTATATCATCACATCGTTAATTTGTTTATAAAAAAACTTATTATTAACTATTAAAATCACAACTTGCAGCAAAACCGTACTAAGCCACGTGGAAAGATAAACTTGAGTAATGATGATTATGTCAAGTGTTTATCCAATGTTAATCTTGACTCTAAAATAAATAAGTATGATTTATAATTAATTGTATTGGAAATATGATCCTCACAATTTGTGGGTCCTAAATTAAACTCTTGCCCCGACACGGCAGAACAAAGAAAGTTTTATGGTACAATTTCCACCGTCAGACGGGTTTCGGGATATTCTACGCGCGGACCATCCAACGACATAGAGCGCTGGGGTTTCGGAATATTCTACCCGTGGATCATCCAACGACAGAGAGCGCTGGGGGAACTACATTTTATGGCAGTACTGAAGTGACATTATTAAATAATTGTGATTGACATGTTAACTGCTAACATTTTGTAATTAATTATTTAATCGATATAATATACAATAACTTTTTATGATTGTGATATTGCTCACTAATCATTTTTATGAGAAAGATTTTCGATCTGATACAATTAATAAAAGAATGTGTCAACTTTATTTATATTCATAATAAAAAGTAATATTCTTAGCATAAAAAGTAATATTTTTTCATGGATGACCCAAATAAGAGATTTGTCTCACACAAGTTTTTGCCTCCATAAAAAAAATATTATTTTATGTCAAAATATTGTTTTTCACTGTAAATATATATCAAATGCATATAAATCAATAAAATCATCTCACAAAAAAACTTAGTCTTTAAAAAAATAAAGTCTGCCCCTACTAATTAAAAAGTTAGAAACCTGTCGGTGTGAAAATTCCAAGAAATTTTCGTAGAGCTTTCAAACATATTGAGAGCTTGCTAAAAACCCTTCTATAACTAATCGATTAAGAGACTTATCATTGTAATTATAGTTTATTTGTTATGAAAGTTTTTTTTTTTAAAAAAATAAATTTTGCATTTGAGATTAATTGTAACAAAACATTTTCTTAACTGAAAAAAACATTATAATATAAAGATCATGATGATAAAATCAATCTCCCAAAATACTCACTTAAAAATAAAATAAAAATTAAATACAGATCAGAGGCTATCCAATTAGTTTGACGTACGTGATCAATAATCTCAATCATTTACATAAAAATAAGTTTAAAACTATAATAAAATGAAACCAAGTAAAAAATCAACTACGAAACTTTAAATAATAGGTCTCCTCCGAAATGATCTCACGAATCTTTATTTGTGAGACGAGTCAATCTGACTGATATTCAAGATAAAAAGTAATACTTTTAGCATAAAAGGTACGATTTTATGAATGACTCAAATAAGAGATCCGTCTCATAAAATACGACCAGTGAGACCGTCTCACACAAAATTTTGTCAACTTTAAAATATTAAATTTCTTGTTCTTCTTAAAATAAAATATTTATCTGTCGTACAAAAGTTTTGCATTCAGATTTTTCAAGATAAATCAAAATTTTATAATGCAAAGAGTGTAAACATAAGGATTAAATTTTTGAAGTGTAGATAATATAATAACAGAATTGAAAAATTAATATATAGACTTAGACTTCCAAACACCCAATAAAATTAGGCAAAAATTTATGTGAGACGGTCTCACAGATCGTATTTGTGAGACGAGTCTCTTATTTGGGTAATCCATGAAAAATTATTACTTTTTATGCTAAGAGTATTACTTTTTATTGTGAATATCTGTAGGGTTGACCCGTCTCACAGATTAAGATCCGTGAGACGGTCTCATATGAGACACACTCATAAAATAATAACAAAAGTAAGTTAATAAAAATCTGAGTTAGTCTCATGTGAGACCGTCTCACGGATCTTAATCCGTGAGACGGGTCAGCCCTATCCATATTCACAATAAAAAGTAATACTCTTAGCATAAAAAGTAATACTTTTTCATGGATGACCCAAATAAAAGATCCGTCTTACAAATATGACCCGTGAGAACGTCTCACACAAGTTTTTGCCTAAAAATCAATGCCTTTATTTTTCTCCATTCACATTAAAAATATCGGCCCCATATGGAAAGGTAGGCAAGTCCACTAGAGAGAATAAAGAGCACCGGATCGAAGCAAACTAAGCAAGGTATGAAAAAGTTAAAAGATCGCTTTTTAAAAAAAAAAAATTATTGGGGCTATATAATTTTAAAAGTTGAAACAGAAAATCAATTTTACTTTGCGGAGACGATTATTTTCGTTCAGTAACTTATCAGAGTTGAGTTATAATTCTGTAAATTTGTTGTTCTTAAGTTTTAGGATTATTCATCCGAAGCGTTGATGTATTGCCGGAATGATAAACGAAGCAGGTCAAGTAAGCACTTGGTGAAATATGATTAAAACCAACAAAAAACAAAATTCAAGACTAAAATCAATTTTGACAAATTAAACGGTAAACAGAGAAAACATGATAACTTTGACAAATTTTCGTTATTTGTATTGTATATAATGAATTAAAATTTTAAAATTCCAATAAAAACCGTTGGCTTATTTTAAGATTAATCTGGACAGCTTGGTTTAAGTTACAATCTGATAATTTCAAGGTAAAAGCCTTGACTTAATCCTCGGTTATTACAAGCCACAGATTAAATGTATCATTTCCAAGCTGAATTCTTGATTTGGTCTTTCATATGATGTAAGGTAGCCAGACATTATCGGTGCCGTTTTCATATTTTTGAAATTTGAACATAACCCGGAAATTAAAGTGTATCTTTTTCAATACTTAATCTAAAATGTAATTATTAATTTAAAAAATAAAATACCAACTTGAATGCGTCATTTCAAAAAAAGAACCCCACCAAAGTTTCACACACGTGGCATCGTGTGATTGGTGTGGCGGAATTCTAACATGGACGAATTGTAGTTATTGGTCATCCTAATTAGCCCCATTATAGTTGCAGAATCCATCGATCAGGTGCACAATTTGTTAGCTTTTTAATATATATATTTGTGCATATGATGAATTATAGTTCTTCTGCGTCGATATTTTAAATTTGAGATGATGTCTCAGACTCCGAATTGAACTGTAACAATTTTCTTTCCGCTTATCTTTACTATATTATAATGATTAAACTCGTTGAAGAAATTATATTTGATTATTTTTATGGATGTCCAATTTTATACTTACAATTTCTCCATTATATTTATAAAATTATACATAAATTCAATTTTACAAATATATATATATATATATAATGTAATATTGATTATGATATATTTGAAATCTACTCAAATGAGTCTGAATTCAAATTAACCTTTCACATCTATCTCAAAATCAAATTCTCCGTACGAATCAAACTCTCTCATCGAAGCCCAAATTGTGCCATGAATTATATTTTAATGTAAAATTAAGTTAAACAATTGCAAAAGTAAATATTCTTTAATTTTTTTAATTTTTATGAATCAAACTCTCTCATCGAAGCCCAATTTGTGCAATAAATTATATTTTAATGTAAAATTAAGTTAAACAATTGCAAAAGTAAATATTCTTTAATTTTTTTAATTTTTATGATTAATCGGTTTTCTGCTATAATTTTGGAACCAAGTCGAAAACGATTTTTATTTTGTGGAGACGATTTTAATTTCAATTCATAATTCAATGGCAATTCTGGCAAATCAATACGTACATAAATACGTCAGTTTCCAAATATATATTTTCGTATTTTGAATGCTTCGTTCCGACGCGATCCACTTGCTTGAAAATTTTGAAAAGCCAAGTTTTAAAGTCGTAAATATCTAGGTTTATGTCAAAATTCACACCACACATATCTAAGACGCAACGCATGCGGATGGAAGTTGAATGTCAACGAACATGTTTCTGAAAATTAAAAATGGCCACACTTTTTGCCCCCCTAACGTCACACACCTTTTACTCGTGCAAATTTGTTCACATTATCTAATTTCTATGACAACCTTTTCAGGTCTTCCATACAATTTTTTATTTTTTTAAAAAATTATTCCATTTCTATGTTATTTTTTATTTTAAGCATGGCAAGGAACACAAACAACCATAAACCAGTCAGATCACATCTTACCTAGCTAATGTGACAGGATGAAAATGGGTGTAAGATACATGGACTATTTCACCAGGTCGGGTTGTGAAAATGATAAAGAATCAGAGCCTAGCGAGATGTGTCCAAACCAAATGTTTTTTTCTTCTCAGAAGAACTAGTATTGACCAGTAAACACGAAGCTAACCATGTGAATGTGCGCTAGAGAGATATCTGACGTGATCACTCTGATGCTAAAGTCAGTAGGTGTGTGTGAGAAAATGTTATATAGCAAAGAGAAAAATGATGTAGAAATGGTGGAACAAGATATATATGTGAATGAATGTTTTAAATTGGCGTAAACCTGATATTTTTTGATACGCTAAATCCCTGTGATTCTGACAGTAATGATTACCAAAATAAAGTATCACATACTTGCGCACTCGAGAGCAGTGCTACTATCGAATTAACCCAGGTAGAAAGCCATTATTCGAGAACTTGTCTGAAAGCCTGGGCTTCTAGGTAGCTCGAGGTATATGCCCAGTTGCTAATAGCCCGGAGAGATGCTGTCTCAGACATATATTTGTCTGGTTACCTGTTAGATTGACCTAAAATTTCTCCTAATCTGATCCATGACCCGAGATCGTCTATACACATGACCCGGGTCTCTTTGGGGGTACCATCATTACCCTTTTGAGATAGGTAACATCATTTTTTCTATCATATATCGGGAAGCTCTTGTCATTGAACCAATTGAGTTAACAGGTGGTATGTCTTCTGGAAGACTAGCCTCACGAGTATCCGGAATACAATGACATCTTTGTAAAGTCGCGAGAAGACCATTGAATTGAAGCGGCCATCAACAAAATACACGAGGTCCACCACAATTTATTGGTCAAAATTTATCAGTGTTGCATATAATTTACCGGCAATATCTAACTAACTCGAGTAAGGACGGAGTTTGGGCTGCAAAAATCGTGAAGCGACCGATAGGGACCCTTTGAAGGTTGTTTTGATATTTTAAACTTTAAGTAAGAACAATGATGAATCTATACAAATATAATAATATATGGCTAGAGGCATAGGTGATTTGGTAAGGTTCTGGTTACATATGTTGATATTCTTTAGTGTCGCATGATCGATTATCGAGAGACACATTATCACTAAAATATTGTCGAATATGTTCTGAGGACCGATGTTTGCTGTCATCTCTCTCAGATTCCTGCCTATTATTGCATATCTTTCGATTTACCTTCATGTTTGAGTCAAGAAACATTTACCAGACTCGGTAAACTTTTTTAAAGAAATATTATATGCAAAAACTTGTATGAGACGGTTTCACGGGTCGTATTTGTGAGACGAATATCTTATTTAGTTTATCCATGAAAAAATATTATTTTTTATGCTATGAGTATTATTTTTTATTATGAATATCGATAGGGTTGACTCATCTTACAGATAAAGATTCGTAAAATCATCTCACAAAATACATACTTAATATAATACTATATAAGTGATAATGGGCAGAAACCCGTTTAATATGAGTTTTCTGAAAAATCATTTCGAAAACATTGGGCCAAATTTATTTTTTTAACTAAGGAACCATATGAAATATTACTGTGCTGGTGTTTTACTATCAACGATTATATTACATTGATTTTACATAAAATTATTATTTTTAGTTTTACTATTGATAATCTCTACAAATATTTTAATATAATACTATATTTGGCCCGAACATATATATTAAAAAAAATTACGTCAAACTTCTGTTTAAAAAATCTAGATGCTATATTAAAATTAAATGGTCTATAAATGACTTTTCATAATAATTTTGATTTTATGAATGATATAATTAATAAAAATTCAAAAAATATGAATAAAGATAAATATATATTTTAGTAGGAGATGATAGTTATATATTATATAAAAAAAATTTAAAATTCATTTTTATGATATTTTTTTATTAAATAAAAATGTAATATTTTGTAATTTTATAATATGATTATTTTTCGTTTATAAGTTATTTATTCTAAATCAATCAATCTTAATAAAAAATATCGTAATATATAATATCTATAATGTATATATATAATATATATACATATACTTATGATTATTGACTAATTTATTATATGATATAAGATATTCATAAAGATTAAATTGATCAATACATGTATAATTTAAGAGATAGTATATAACATATTATTTTGAAGGAAAGAACATTTGCAGTGTGGTTAGCGCCATCCTAGGATTAGTTAATATAATCAAACCATAATAACGAACACCGTCGCTGAATGTACTCCACACATTAACACCAAATTACACCTACTATTTAGTGACTGTAACTAACTACTGAGTGTTGAGCACAAGGGGACAAATACAATGGATGGACTGCGGCGGAGCATTGCCCTGCTGGTGGTTCTGGCGTTGGGAATGGCGGCGCTGCCGGAATTTGCGGCTGTGCGTTACACTGTGGGCGGTAATATGGGTTGGAGCACAAATGTGAACTACACCGTCTGGGCTCAAGGAAAGCAATTCTACAATGGGGATTGGCTGTGTATGCTTTCTTCTATTCCACTTTTCAAATCTGTTGATTTGTTTGTTTTTAGCTTGAAAATATTTACTTAGAAAGGCGAAATGGTATTTTGAATTTGAAGGGTTAATTCTTGTCATTAGTGTTTTTCTTGCTTACTGCTAGATCTGCTCTTTTAGCTCTATTTCATTTGTGAACTTTGTGTTGCTGGCTGCACACTTGGTCGGTTTCCTGAAATTCCCACTCACTGATTAAAGTCACTAACTTAAAACTCTGCTTGGGGCACCTGGTCACAACTAAAGCCCCAAGATTCCGGAAAGGAATAGATTCGTCGCGAACATTGTTGATGATCACCAGACAACTTATATCACAGTTGATTCATTTCGAGCATTGATACAAGTCTATACGAATCCAACTCGTTCACCACTGGGGTTACACATTGATTGTATCTGGCCGTAGAGTCAGATATATGAACAGAATCGACCTCACTGTTTTTGGCCTTTGACGGAAATCATCTGCCGCCAGGGATATTGAAAAAAAGTACTTGTAATCACATGCTTAGCCGTATGGTTGTCTCTACCATTCACAGTTTTTCTCGGCTATTTGGACTGTTTTGCCAACATTTGTTCCTTCCTCAGAACAAGGAAACCTCTCGACTACCCACCCATCTTTACTGCAACGAATCTTGTTTTATTGTGCTACTTACTTTCAATTTATGACCAACAGTTTATTTTGCATCACCTTTTCTAACAATTTGTTCGGTGTTCGGCATTGTTTCTACAATGTCAAAGTTTTGTTCTGGCTGTTGTCCTTATCAAAAAATGCATGCTGCACTAGAAATTGCAATACGAAGCCATCAAATTCTATTAACATGCAAGTTTTCTATCTACAATCTATGCATTATCAATCGTAAAGGATTTGACTATCGTGTCGGTTCTATTTGGAAGCTATTATATATGATCAATCTGTGGGAGTGCTCGTTAAGTTGTCAGAGATTATATGAACTGCGCATTATTTATAGCTCCTATTAGCTCTTGTCTCCTGCACCTACCTTAGTAGTAAAACTTTTTCATCCCTTCGTTTGTCTTATTAGCCCTTGGATTGGAGTTTTAGGATTGATTTTCTCACTGCCCTTTAAGAATAATATTTATACATTCTTGAATGAATCATTGCCCTTAATCAGATGTGTATTTCATTTGCTATCAAATAAGAAAAGTATCAATTATAAAACCTGTGATGGGATTTCAATTCCAACCTGAAAAGGTTGGATTTTTGTTTTTGTGAAAAAAAGTTAGATTATTGAGTACCACCAGATGCAAATATTTATTCTTGCATCTCTTACCAGGCTTGATCAAATGTGGATTTTATAGTGTTCGGAGCAACAAATGAATCTACTAGACTACTAGTCCAGCATGATGTACAGATAGCAACTTCAGTTCCAGAAAATTACTTGTGGCACACCTCGTGTGCAACATGCCATTCATCTAACCGTGTCTGCTATTTAATATTTTGAATCTTTGGATATTCAAGTTCATTTATATTTTATATCAAAGGGCAGCCTTAAATAACTCTGCATATTCTTTTTCCAAGTTTTTGTGTACGATAGGACCCAAATGAACGTGTTAGAGGTGAACAAGACTGACTATGAGAATTGCATATCCGATCATTTTCTTCACAATTGGACCACTGGCGCAGGAAGGGACGTCGTTCCTCTCAATGTGACCAAGACTTACTATTTCATCAGCGGTAAGGGGTTCTGTTTCGGAGGCATGAAAGTGGCAATTCATGTTAAAAATCCACCTCCACCACCGTCATCTTTGCCTATAAAGAGCAGTTCTCGGAGTTTGCTCTCTAATTTTAAAGGTCATATTTTCGTGCCTACTCTATTCGCAGCAGCAGCTTTCTGGGATTCGTTAATGTGTGCCATATCATGAGCTTTTACCGTATTTGTTCGCGGCTGCTGCTGTCCGGGATTCATTTCCTTTTGGATTTTAGATGTCTGCCATTGCGTGAGATTTACCATATTTGTGTGTGTCTGAGGATTAATCGATTCAATATGAAGAAATATTGAGGTCATGTGTTTGTATTCTTAATACTCCTAGTCTTAGGACAAGAATTGTTCAGATTGCGATTTGTGCATGTAAAAAATTTCAACAGATCATCTCGGGGAATGTATTTATTTGAGAATTCAGTGTTAATGAACTATGTGGTATCTGAAAGCATGAATTTGAAGTTAGGGATTTCAAATCATAATAACAAATCAATTAATTTGTTTTAAAAAACGCTTCAACTGACACTGTTTAATCAGACGGTTAAACCAAAAAACTGTTATATTAAATTCAAATAATAATCACATATATATATATATATATATAACTAAAAATAAAATATAAAATATATGTAATAATTTTTTTTAAAAAAATATAAGAAAATAATCAAATTCTAAAAAAAAAAATTAGTCTGAACCAAACCTGTGGTCGATTCTCTGTCGAGCCCATTGTTCTGTCCGTTTTTAAAAGGAGTTGTAATTTCAAATTCAACCCGACATGATGTAATTTCAAATCTTTTACTTAAATATTTCATCAAATTCAAACATTTGGATCCAAACGCAACTTATATGATTTTGTTTATGAGATATTAAATATCTGATTATACATAAAGTTTTAATACATTGCACATTCACCCTGCATATTTATACGAATAATGATAAAGTGACACTCATCTATTTGATTTAATGAAATATATAAATATTGTACATCTAAAAGATGAGTGTGACTTCATAGGTGCTCACATATAAATATACGAATGATTAGCAATTATTATTATATTTTTAAAAACTGAAGACATGAGATAATTTATCTTATCTTATTTTTTAATGACCTTGAATATCAATAATAAGGTTGATATCAATAATAAGGCTAATAATTAGCAATTAATTAATACCGACAAAACATAGATTATTAGTGGATAAATAGAGGAGTTGAATGGTACAATTAATAGTTAATTAAGCGAATTGTTTGATTATAGGTCATATTCTTAATTAAATAACTAGCTACTCTGCACACGCGGTGCGTGTGTGTACAATTTTTTTTTATAATTATTTATGGACTAAAATGAAATTTGACAAATTATCGAGGTACTAAAGTGCTATTTGAATAATTGTAATAAAAAAAATAAAAACAAAAATGTTTTTTGATTAAAAAAAAAAACAAAAATGTAATTTTGATATCAAATAGGGGCAAAATAGGGAAACCAAAAAACAGACCAAAGACACCAAAAACAGTTATTCTAATATGCTTAAACTTAATAAATAGAAAAAGATAATATATAAAGTGGGGGCCACTTCATCAACAACAATTTGACTAAATATTTAATATTTTAGCCAGTTGAACCTAATCCAATTTTTAAGTCTCTTGGGTACGTATATATATATATATATCATATATCTATATATAGATTATTTGTAAGAGGACAACAAAGGTGGCGTAGATTTTTGGATCGGTAATAAATTAAATTTCCTACGAATTACAATTTAAATAATTTAGTCATGCTGTTTGAACAATTAATATTATATAAACCACTTGCGCACCTTCGTAAATTTTCACGATTTTTAGGAAACTGTATTTCAAAGGAAATTTAATAAATAAAGATGCACAAATATGGTGAAGGCCGCAATCCTATGTAAAAGTTCAAAAAAGGATGGAAAAAAACAGTGAGTTAAATTTGTCCAATATTTATAATAATAAGTAATGAATTTGATATTGACTTAAATATGAGACATATCTCACAAAATTGATTCACGAAACTGTATTTCAAAATTTTTTGTGATACTTAAAACATCTTCTTGTTAACAATGAAGCATAAACCTCTTACATGCATAAAAAAATCAGCATTTTCTTCACACAAACACACACACACACACATATATATTTATATATTTATTATCAATATGTTTATTAGCAATTTTATTTACTAGCTACTTTGCACACACGGTGTGTGTGTACAGTTTTTTTTATAATTATCTATAAACTAAAGTAAAATTTGATAAATTATCGAAGGACTAAAGTGTTATTTGAATAGCTCTAATTTAAAAAAAAAGTGTTTTGAAATTAAAAAAATAAAAATAAAAATGTAACTATGATATAAAATAAGGGAAAAATTGAGAAATAAAAAAACAGATCAATTTTTTTTGTCTGTAGTAGAGAGATTTTTAATATATAGTAATAGATAATATAACCTGAGGAGTAAATTTGAAACTTGGCGAGAGTAATTAGTGTCCAATGCTAATACCTGATTGGTGTGATATTTGAAGTAAGTGGAGTGCATGATGATTATGTCTTTCCTTCGCCACACGTTGGATCTACGTTAGTGTAAGCAATATGTGAACAGTTTCATAAACCTCTGGAAACTCACCAAGTATGCATGCATGCCCGAAAGTTGATTGTTAGGACATGGTCTTGTCTAGAATGGAAACTCGATATATCGTGGTTGGAGAGTGCAATGTTTTTACACGTAAACATATCACAAATTAACGATAATCATTGCATTATTAGCTTTTCAAACTAGGCAAAAACTTGTGTGAGACGGTCTCACGGGTCTTATTTGTGAGACGGATCTCTTATTTGGGTCACCTATGAAAAAGTATCACTTTTTATGCTAGAAATATTACTTTTTATTGTGAATATGGGTAGGGTTGACCCGTCTCACAGATTATGATCTGTGAGACGGTCTCACATGAGACTCACTCTTCAAACTAAAGGCAATGGTGTCTGGTGGGCTTTATTGCAGGCTAGTCCCGAACTTAACGTGTATATATAATTATGTATTTTAGGAATTTTATAAGTCATTGGATTAATTTTTATTTATGTATTTATATGAATTATAAATACCAAGCATTAGGGTTTATTCTACATGTATGTGGTAATCTTAATTTATATATTTATTCGATTTAATTATACATATTTATTATTTTTAAAATTTTATCTTGGTCATATTATACAAAATATAACAATAAATAAAATAATATATTAAAGAATATTTATATTTTTAATGTCTAGTCTATCCTGAAATCCTTGTTATGTCTCTGCTTAGTAGAGCAACTAAAACGAAGTGTTTGTGCAAATGTACGGCTTAAAAGATTAGAGTTATACACTTACTAACGACTATAACTTTTAATAAAATAACAAGTGCTCCATCACACGATTTCTTGCGACTCTTGAACAAAATCCCATTAACTTAATGTGATGTCTCCCACCACTTGCACGCTACGCATAGATGAAAATCATCTCTGTTAATTATGTATAAGGAATAAGACCGCCATAATCCAGTGATAATAGAAATTAGTCAAATTGACTATATATTAGCAAAGGCCATCTCCAATGAAAATCAAACATGTAGATAGTTGTGGGTCATTTCCACTTGCTTAATGAATGCCTTGTATATATTTGCTGCTCTATAAAAAGCACACATGCATATGTTCGCACAAAACACATCCCACAAGCTATCGATCACTACTCCCCTTCGAAATGGAGAATGCAGTAGCACCCACTGATCCCTCCGAATCCAACAGCCACATAACTCGCATTTCCGGTACTTTCAAGAAATTCAAGCCTCAGATTTTATCAAAAAGGTACACACACAACATGCAACACCACAATCATATATATATATATATATATATATATTCTTGATCTTTATTAAAAGTTTCATTTCGTAACGAAAAATTCGATATAATTGTTAAACATAGGTAATCGCAGAAATTATCGCTACATATCTATTGGTGTTTGTGACATGTGGTTCTGCCGCGCTTAGTGCTAGCGATGAACACAAGGTTTCAAAACTTGGAGCATCTGTGGCCGGTCGACCTTTTTCTTGTTCCCCTTCCCTTTCTCTCTCGCGCGCGCACTCACCCATATATATAGTATATAAAATTTGAACTTTTCTGCACTTTATGACAGGTGGGCTTATAGTGACGGTGATGATCTATGCTGTTGGACATGTTTCTGGTGCGCATATGAATCCGGCGGTAACCCTGGCTTTTGCGGCCGTCAGACACTTTCCCTGGAAACAGGTAAACGGACGGACATAGCATGCATATACATCCACTTGACATTTGAGAAAAACGAAAGATGAATGGATATTAATCACGCACTATTAGAGCATGGTTGATGATTTTGATGGAGCACATGAAATGGGAGGCCCTCTTGTCTGCATTTAGTTTGGCCGTAATCATTTGTGGGTCCGATTATACTATACTAGTTGCACGCTGCAATAATTCACTTTATTCAACTCTTTGGTGGCAAGAATTGATATTTTCAATTGATTAATGTATATTAATTCAAACAATAAATTAAAAGGTATAAAATTTGATGGTAGCTCTTTATATATATATCAATTTTTTAAAATTCAAATCATCATCATCGATTATATTTTCATGATTGTTAAAACCAAACTCAAACTATGACAGCATCGTATTACATTAATTTATATATATTTAATAATATTAATCAAACAAAACTCAAAGCACATGATTTTACGTATGCGGTACGAGTATACGTATATGTATATATATTAACATTTTTCACTTTTAAATAATATCCAATTTAAATTCAATTATTTGATAAAAATAAAATAGATTCAATTATTGCCCACAATTTGAGCTTTGACATGTCTTTATCATGTTAAATTTCCAGCTCAATGGAGGGCCGACTTGACAACCATGAAATTCACGTTAGCCATAGTTTGAGGCAAAGAGTGAAATTCAATATCTGTATTTGAATCAAATTTTAAAGTTCAAAAAAAATAATTATCATGTTCTTTATATGATCACATCTTGTGTCATGTTTTTTTGAAGGTACCATTTTATTGGGCAGCACAATTTACAGGAGCAACCTGTCCGGATTCACACTTCATGTGTTATTACACCCGATAAAACACGTGGGAACTACATCACCTTCGGGAAGTGACCTTCAGGCTCTAATCATGGAGATTGTGGTAACTTTTTCGATGATGTTTGTGACCTCAGCAGTAGCAACAGACACCAAAGCTGTAAGTGACAACTTTGACAAATTTGCCAAGTTAATTAATATATATTAGTCTCTATCAGATATCCCAAAATTTTGGTCGTCGAGCTTTATTAGTATGATGCTTATTTGATATTATATTAATAGGTCGGGGAGCTTGCAGGCATCGCTGTAGGTTCTGCTGTGTGCATCACTTCAGTTTTAGCAGGGTGAGTACCTACACTAGCTATAGCTAAACCACTTGGTGGAGTTAGTCTATATATATCTTTCATATATTAGAGTGTAACATAGAAATATATTCGTCTTCTAATTGTTGTTTAGCTCGAATAAGAAAATAATTAATTTGTCTAAAAAATCGATTCACCCATAGAATCTTCTAATATCTCGAGCAAGTTTTTATCGACCCACAAGTAGAATGAAATAGTCTATAAAATATATCTTGCAAAAGAATATAGTGTGTGTGTGTGTGTGTGTGTCTATATATGTTATCCAAGAATGTTATCACACTGACTAGTGGTTCCGTTGTGGCTTATAAAACATAGGCCAATATCGGGAGGTTCGATGAACCCAGCCAGGACGATTGGGCCTGCAATCGCTAGCGGTTACTACAAGGGGTTTTGGGTGTACATCGTCGGCCCCGTGTGCGGGACATTATTGGGGGCATGGTCATACAACTTCATCCGCGTTTCGGACAAGCCGGTTCATGCTTTAACACCTCATTCATTCTCGTTCAAACTTCGCAGAATGAGGAGCAATGAAGAGAACAACACAATCGCAAATCACGATAATCTTAACAATATTTGATCATATAATTGCTGGACCTTGAACTCTCAAACTCCAATTAAAAACTTCAAATTATATATGATCACGTCTATTTTTGTCCCATCTTCTCCCCCATATATATATATATATATATATATATATATATATATATATATATATATAAATGATCACGTCTATTTTTGTCCCATCTTCTCCCCCGCCGAATCCTTGAGTGATCCCTGTCAATATTTGTATGTTGAGAAACTGTGTGTGTAGTAGATTTGTATTTCCATAATTTTTTGCATTTCTTTCGACTTATTGATCCGCCTCGATTTTTCATATCTATTTTCATATCTTTCAGTCTTTTTTAATCTCTATATATACTGGTTTTTAAATTTCCTTTTTATAAATTATAGTACATCCGTCCCAGACAGATTAATAATTGGCAAAAGCTTGTGTGAGACGGTCTCACGGGTCGTATTTGTGAGACGGATATCTTATTTGATTTACCTATGAAAAAATATTAATTTTCATGCTAAGAGTATTACTTTTTATTGTGAATATGGGTACGGTTGACTCGTCTCACGGATTATGATCCGTGACGGTCTTACAAGAGACTCACTCTTAATAATTTATTGAAAATGTCAATTATACAAACATATTTCCCATTTTAGCCTTATATTTATATAAATGATTTGTTTTCTTTTCGATAGTTAGTATTATTACAAGATCTCAAATTGAATAGAAGTATATTAAGAAAATAAGAAATAAAAACAAAGTTTATATATTTGGGACTGACAAAAAAATTTTACTTATATAATTGAAAAGGAAGTATTAGTCACAGTTACTTGAATTAATTTTAAAATATTAAACAAAGTGTATAATTAAATCCTATATTTTTTATGCTCTAACCTGTAAAATCCAAAATTTGTGAATTCGTAATAGTAGTTTATAATTTAAAGTACTCGGATTAATCAAAATTTTGTACTTATCCCGTTAGCTTATATAAGATTTTCAAGTTTATCTAAGATTGTGTGGGATAATTTTATTATGTAGAGAATTTTTTTGGAGCTCTAAGATGATATTGTAAATAAAATTGAAGTTTGGTGATAAATAAATATATCTCGATCCAAGAAATTAAATAAGAAAATATTAGAAATAAACATTTAAATTTAGTCAGCCCCTATAAATAGAAGAGCTATGCCATTCAAAAATCACACCTCAGAGTCACTCAATATTTCGAAACTCTCTGTAGTTCTCCTTAGGAATTTTCGACTAGGCTCTCCCTAGTACTATTGAGTGTCAAAGCGCTGCTTCATTCCAGATCCAGAGTAGAAATTCGAAATTCCAGTTTAGGAACCCCTTTTTTCACAAGATTTAAGGTAAGTGGATTTGTTTTAAAGATTTAATTTTTGGTTATATGCATTTTCGATTTTGAAAATTCAGTCAATTGTAAATTCTTCTTTTACCACTTCTGGTTATGATTGTCCGCATGAGGTAAGTATTGACATTGTAAGTATTCGACTGGATATGAGTGAAAATCCCAATATGTATGATATGTTCATAGACATTACACGGTCGGATTATAGCCATTATACGATTTCGCCACTTAGAAGAGTACAATCATAGAAAACAGAAGAATCTTAATGTACGATCAATGATATTCATGTGATATGAGTCATGTTATACATGATATCAGGACCCTTGTTTCATCGCGGTGCACGTTCTAGTGAATAGAACTTGGCCCCAGGTGGCCGGTACGTTCAAGGCACCATGACCAAAACCATCATCTCCAATGTGAATTTTTCCATCGCTACGCCACCAACTTTGCATCTCGGAGATACGAAACCACACAAAAGCGTTATTCTTAAGGAAGCACCAATGCTGGTTGTATCTTCAACTTGATTCTTGAGCTCTCACATCATCTCCCACCGTTTCTTTAACAATCCGAAACTACTTTCAGTTCAGTTCTCGTGGGAGAGCGTCGAAAATGGAACAATTCTTGGTGATCTGGAGCATTTCCTCCCTGTTTATTAAAATGCCGATGAGTTGCTGACTTGCTGTAAAGTGGTCCAATGAATATACAAACCTTTCATGTAACCTGATGAATAAAACATAAAACCACAATCTTGAGAGAGAGAGAATATTTGAAGACTCAAACGCCGACAATTTATTTAATTTACTCGGAGAGGTTTGCGTAAGAATCGAGAATTTAACATGGGAGAGGAGATGTGAAACCATTCGATACAAAATCAAGATTTTCAGAGTTCAACTATGTTAAACTGGGAAAACAAGAATCAAGAAGAAGAAGATGATGATGACGATAATCGAATGACGAACTGTAGAAATTCAAAGAATAAAGAATGAATCTACAAATTAATGTCAGATATCTTCTTCTTACTTAGGTGAGAGACCGGGAGTTGTTCGCCGATTCTCGCAGAGTATTTCCTTGGAGTAGAATGAACACTCCTGGATCATCCTCCGCCATATTCAGAGATTAATAAACCGAAAACACAATTCCATTCCGTTTATATAGATTTCGGGTATCTAAATCTTTAATGGAACTATTTCAGAGTCCAAAGTGTCGCCACTCTATTTGATTATTACAACACAAAACAGGTTTGTGAGACAAATCATGTTATAATTATTCAAGCGAAATAAATTGTTCAAATAAAAAATCATAATTAATATTTTATTTAAAATAAAATAAACATTTTTATCATCATTTAAACGTGAAGAACCAACCCCACACGAGGATTGATGATTTTTTTCCCAAAAATTTAAAACTAGAATTAGATCGTTTCAATAAAAGAATTTTGCTTGTGGTCTCTATCATTATATCCTTAAATTCTTTCTATTATATTTATGAGAAATGTTTATTTTCTTTCTATACTAAGTAATACACAATGATTGGGATAACCCTTGTGTAGGTGCTAAAATGTTCAAATTTACTAGAGGGAATATTATTCTACAAATTTATTTATAATTCAATCGACATCCATCCAACAAAACAATAATATATTCATTTTTCCCATAAAACACTGTATTACGAAAAAATAAATTATGTATTATGAAAAAATAAATTATGGGATATAAAGGTTTAATTCGCTAAATCAGAGGACATATAAATTTGTTTTTTGGGATATATTGGAGGGTACACCCGATCGAAAACAACTAACTGCTCGACACGTTGCTGAACAAGGTCTTTGACTATCAAGAGGGGAAAAGAAAAAAGAACAATGAAAAAGATAAAAAGGCTTCGGCAAGTTTTCATATCAGGTCACAAAAATTAAAAGGAAACAAGAAAAGAAATTGAATATTGAAATTCGAAATAAGGCACCATCCAAGCTGCTGTGAGTAGAGTGCAGCATATAAATAAATATATTGTTATATCATTTTTGCCTCGAAACACAACACGCAGAGGAAGACAAACCAAATAACAAAAGGATACAAACTTCTCACCAAACTAACATTAACATCTTCCCCATCTATTCCAACTTGCGTGAAATATTTATTCCTCTTGTATACCAATCTTCAAACCGCAGTCACCCCTTTGTCAGCCGGTCTTCGTTGGCGAGTTTTTGTGCATCAAAATGAAATATCGTTACGTTCATCTAGCAGAATGGCCAGACAAAAGCCTGGCAAAACCCTTCGACAGGGAGCCTTCAACGGCATTAAGAGATTTTGTACACCCAACTGAATTCATTTTGTGTTTATCCATTTCATTCAAGGAGTATGTAGCTTTCAAGAGCTGATTCTGCCCCAAGATAACCGACTTATCAAAATAAATAAGCCGCCTCTTAGAATTTGCGGTACACATAGGGGGGCTTGCATGCCCCTCGGAAAAGTCTATTTCCATCTGCATGTTGTCGCAGGACTTTCTCTTTGAGCCAGGAAGATTCTTCAATCCTGTTGCATCCCATATGTTAGGAAGGGGAACGACATTTCATGTTCTGTCAAGTTTAAGGCTCGGTCAAGTGCCAAAATACCTGTGAGAGAGTCATCATTTGGTTGGGGTTCTAAGCCACCACAATCGCAGGATACTTTTTGAATTTCCACCGATCCCCTGATTCTGAATCACATAAATATTTCTCAAGCTAAAGGAAGGAGAAGACAACTAAGAACCAAAATTTAGGTCGTAGTGAGTGAGATTCAATATACATTTGTATGATTGTCATGAAGAATGAACGACATTCACATCCGCAATGTTGATGACGAAACAAATTCGTAGAGGATGGATGGCAAAACCATATTTTGAATTTTGAACTCGTAAGATTTAAAAAATGGTACCTGTACATGTGCTCAACGAAGTCATCAACTAAGACAGGCCAAGCTCCTGTAAAGAAACATAAACGATCATATGGGATAAGAAAGTACGAGATTTTTTTGTTTAAAAAAATAAAGCAATATTAGCCTTGATTATCATTTTACGCACTTGTTCGAAAAGCTCATATAATTTCAAGATATGCTTATCGATATTCTCAAGCTGGGAATAAGAAGCAAAACTCGAGCAAGAGAAAGAAACCTTCAGTGACATGCAGGGAAAGAATTATGCATCTTGTCCTTTAATTATTTGATATAAGCAGTAATAACCCCAGTGTAAAATAAACGAGACAAGCTTAGAGGCAACACAAGTCATCTTCATCAGCTAAATTAGAAAGATCAATGACAGCAGACAATAATACCTTCAGGATCATACCCTTCAAGGTTTTCATGCACACAACGACTGAAGGCAAGAACTTGTCGCCATGTATCCTCTGATATGTTATGCCGCTGGTTTTCCTGGAGAACAAGAAAACATTACAGTATGCAGAGGACAAATAATATCAATAAAACTAAGGCACTTTTAAAATAAACCATTTTCATTGTGATATCACTTTAAATATCAAATCAGGTTAGAGGAATGGGAGACACCATGAATAAAAACCGAACTGATTGTTAAAACTGGCATTTGGCACTACAATACCAGCTGTTAATGTGTCATTCACTCTAGCCAAGTAAATATCTTTAACTTTTGATTGCCAAATCTGCAGCCATGCGTGTTCGGCGTGACAATAATTTGCCATGCAACTATGTGGGCCAATCTTGTTACACAGCTCGTTGTTCACAATAATTTGAGCATTTTGTGCCCAGTAAAAAAATCACTTATATTACTAAAAAATACGCTTACAAAAGAGAGAAAGCTACAACACAAACTAAAAGGTTATAGATACAGAGCCACAAATTCTTCACAAAAATAAATGCTAGAAGCTTGATTGCAAGAAATTACCTCGATGAAATTGCACCATTGATCCAGAAGTCGAAACCTTCCAGCTAAAACCAATCTCCAAGCCATAACAGCTCTGCTTACAGCTAAAAGATGATTTTAATATAATAAGGTAGTTACTTAGATGTATAATAGAAAAATAAGCCTTGTGGCAAAGATATTAAATTGCAATAAAAAGTTAAAACGAGATCAACTTACTGATGTTCTTCTGACCATTTTCTCGGCAAATGAAGAAAACAAAATCATAGAAGCGTGAAAACTCTGAGAAATCTGCCTGTTGAAATGAAGCAGAAGAAAGCTATAAAAGATTAGATTCAATGGATTTAGATTCCATGCAACAGCATTAACTAGTAGATAACATCTAACCATCAAGCCTATTCTCAGCATCAGCTTGTAGGCTTCTTCGAGAACTGAAACCCTGTAACAAGTGATAGACAATTTAGTCAACACCACCAACCCAGTGTTACCTGCTTTTCCCATGGAGTAAATACCCAATGGCATGTATCAATTTCACAACTCAAAAGTTTCGGATAGATACCTTGTATTAAATTTCGACTCCACCACTTCCAATAACTGTGATAGTGTCTCTCTGGTGAATCTCAGTTTCTGAGACTCTTCATCTGGCACACAACAATCACCCACTGCAGCAGGCATCCCCGTCGTGATATCTGTGGAAGACACCAAATATTCCAATTATTTACAATACAAACAAGAGGAATTAGATAGTCAAAAATTGGTAAAGTACAAAAGACATGGGTAAGTTCGGCTTCCACACATAATCTTTTATACAATTCATGGATAGTCTATGGGGAACTCACGACAAATTTAGACGAAGATCTCAAGAAAACTCCATGTAGTTCATTGTTAATCAGATGAAAACATACAACATATATTAGAATAAGTAAATAATTGCATAATTTATTTACTTTTGAAAGATTGCTAACACCGCGGTTCCACTTTTTAAAACAAATTAGTATTCTTCTCAAAATAAATCAGATTGCAACGCAGATATTCACCAGTTCAAGAAATTTTAAAAACGCCCATAAATTAAATCAAAACGGAAAAAAACACCGACTGATCGATAATGGAAAAAAAATCGTAATCCACGAGAATTCACAAGTTTCATTGATCGTTGATATAGATACAAACAAGAATTACATAATCCACTTTTCAAGATTTCACATACAAATCGATCAATATAAATAAAACCCAAACTCTAAAAAAAGGAACAACAACAACAAAGGGAATGGAAAGTACCGCAATATTGGCGGTAGATTTCAAACATGTCCAAAGAAGATGGAACGATGGAGTCCATGGCGAAAGGAAATTTTTAGGGTTCGTGGAGGAACGGAACCCTAAATTCAAAATCACCGATTTTACGGTGGTGGCGATGGTAGCAGCTGCCGAAGTTCCCTTTTGTATTGCCTGTCGTCTGACTGCCAGCGCACGCTAACATCGATGGCTAGCATCGATTAAATAAGTTTTCCAACTTTTATTAATTTCATGCTAAAAAAATATTGCTTTCAAAAAACATTTATTGATTTATAATTTATGCTTTGTTATTAAATTTCCTACAAATTTATGTTTTTATCTTCAATCAGTCTTTCTCTCAAAATACATTAATCAAGATACCCTCATTTTTGTTTTAAAAAAGACTGGATCTCTTGTGAGACGGTCTCATGAATCTTTATTGAGACGTAAAAGTAATATTCTTAACATATAAAATAATATTTTTTCATGAATGACTCAAGTAAAAGATTCATTTCACAAAATACGATCCGTGAGACCGTCTCTTCGCTTTCAACTCAAATACGCCTCTGTGATTCAATGGCATTGGTTTTAGAAAATCGGCGACAAAACAATTATAAATGGATCAAGAAACGGGCTTCATAATCCGGAACAACCACGAAAATTTCAGCTTGTTACGGAATTTTAGCCAATAGTGAGGATTATTCTTCTGAAACTTCTTCAAGTTTAGATAATGGGGTAAGAAAAAAAACGTATTTCCTGAGGAATCAATGCCGCCACGCGATTCCTCTGTTGCCTTGCTACCCTGGAGCCCCTTGGGCCTTGGCCTTACCTTTGGAACCAGGTTCCATGGAGCACTTTTATCTCCACCAACATTTGGCACTCCTATCCTCTTCCGTTCTGTCCTACAATACCACCATATCGGGGCTGTGCTGTACACGGAACTTGGAATGTCCCTTGGGTATTATAACACATGCAGCTTCGTAAAACCAGACGCCACCAAGTTCGGGGCCCAATTCCCCGACTCTAGGGAAGCATTCAAGGGATCACAGTAACATTTTGAAAGAACGATGACGCCACCAAGTTCGGGTCCCAATTCCCCGACTCAGAGGAGAGATCATCAAAAGATGATGATTCTGGGAAGAATCTTTGGGTGCCAAGAACACTACGTATTGACGACATGGAAGAAGCAGCTAAGAGTTCCACGTGGGAGACGTTGGGTAGAAAGAACGACAGAACAGATTATGTCAGTGAACGTGGTCTTTTCAAGGCATTCCAGTGCCAATCCAAGGGTGGTGAAAAACCTCACGGCGAAAACCTCCACAGTGTTACAAGCCAATCCAGCAGCGCTGTCTAGGTCCTTAAGCTTCCAGGAGAGCTCGTAAGCTGATGACGTGCACACCGACTCTAGTTTCCACAGGTCTATGCCAAACTGATCTGTGGACGACACCTCTAGAATCGCCAATTCTCAAAAAATGAACCAACCCGGTGGACGATATGGATGCAATTGTTTGTGTAATTTCTTGTCAAGACAAGATCAGATGGCATAGCTTCCACCTTGGAATTCTGTTACCTGGATGAGCGAACGCGTGCCATTTGATGTAAGACTGTTGTTTATGGGTTTCTGTTCATGTACATAATTTCACATATGAAGAAACATAGATATGTAGAAGAGTGAGTTTCAGTTTAAAGTGCAGCAAAATAAGTGGGGATTGTGAGTTTTCCCTGTAATGTCCTTTCATCATATGAATTAGCTTTCCTTAGTTTGCTCTTCTTTTCTAATGTTGAATCTTGGTTTCAGGCATGGCATTTTATTGCACAAAATTATGGGTTACATTACTGCATTTCACGTACGTACATAGGATTTGAAAAGAAATTTATGCAATTTTTTCTTGATTTGGTATGCTTCTAACATCACTATTCCATCATATATATACTTCCTATGATTAATTGATGTAGTGAAAATTTCTCCAATATTGTGAATCGTTTTTTCCCTCTCGATTTGAGGTTTTCTACAAAAGTTGTATTTCATGTAAAATTATTTTATTTTTTTCATACATTCATTGCATTAATCACAAAAGATTGACGCAGAGCTGTTATATTCTATAAAGTAATCTATTCAATACGTGATATTAGATTTTATCTCCGTGTTTACTTTGTTATTAAACAAAAAAATATATGATTAAGACTTGAGAGCAATCTAAAACAACTCATCGTATAAATGATTCAACAATCCAACAAACTTATTAAACATACACGACCATGTCACAAAATCTCCTTCTCATAAACGATGTCCTCGGTAGTCGAGGAACGTGTGCTAGGGTATACGAGCGACTCGTGATTGCATCCGTGTATGTTTCACAATCATAACGAGTTCACATATAAGAAAATATATTGAGAATTCTCTAATCAACCAGGAAATATACATATTTTGTTTAAGTTGAATTTCCTCTCGGTTTCATTGGAATACGTAATTTAGACGAAAGGGTAGAATCATGGAAATGAAGTTTGATTAACGAAGAAAATCCAAATGAATATTCTTTACGAGCGTAGTCTCTGGTCAAGGTCAAGGTCAAGGAGACCCCCTCCCCCAAAACATATTATTCGAAATAAATGGAATTGTTTACACTCATACAAATTGAATTAAAAGTAATTTAGTCAAAAAATTATAATGAAAATAAAATTTATAATTTATTTTTCAAAGCAATTTAATCATTAATTTATGATTAAAAAAATAGTTTATAAATTATAATATATTTTTAAAATATACCTTTAGTACTATAATCGGTAGTCGTGGAGAAATTAGCTAGGAACCAGTCGTTCAACGATTCAAGGGTGGTGGCCCATTTTTCTCAAATATAAAATCGAAGTGTGATTTAATTTATAATGATGATCGGGTTGACTCGTTTCACAGATATAAATATATGAGAATGTAAAACACAATATAATTATATATACACAAACTATTATCCGAACAATTAAATACGCTCAATATCGTGTAGAGAAGAAACATAAAACACTTTTAATCTCATGTATCTTAATTGTTACAGTTTAAATTCGTGTCTCTCTCCCCGGTCCACACACACTGGGAATTTTCTCAACACGCACAAGGATGGGGTCAAGAAACTTGAAACACGCATATTATATTTTTTTCAACTTTCTTGTAAGTTTCAAAGTAAGTTAAAAGAATGGTTTACCAATAAAAGGCTATGAGTTAAATCACAAGCTTCCGTCCAAAATTAGTATTCAAATTTCTGATTTAGCCCGGAAGCCACGAACCAAGAAACTTCCCTACAATTATCCCTCCTCTGCCTCTATCTTCACCAATTCACCCAACCTGCACCACAATTGCACCTTCCTTTTCTTTGAAATCCCACCAAAATTTCAATATCAAATATCATTAGTATCTTCGTATAAATACACACAAGCCTCCAGCTCCAAAATCACCACCACCGAGAATTCTATCCTTCCTCCTAAATCGACTCGAATACGTTGGTTATAACTTATATCGTCATCAAATCCCAATGGAGAACATCTCACTAAATCCAATCCTACGATTCATCGAAATAATCCTTAACAAGAAAAAAATCTACGGTACCCTTGTCTCAAGATTCCAGTCCCACTTCACAACCAATTGCAGCAGCACTTCCAGAATCCTAGCTGAGAAAAAGAAGATTGATTTTGATCCATGCATACATAAGTACAAAAGGGTCGATGAAACTTTGTCATCCAAGGACATGGAGACTGTTTTAACAAGATTGGGATTGCATTACACTTCAGACGGAGGGAATTTTCCATCGAGGTTAGACGAAAACGACGTTTTCGCCCTGTTCGAATGGAGAAGTCCTAGTTTGGATGAAGTTAAAGAGGCTTTTGATGTGTTTGACAAGAACAAGGATGGGTTTATTGAGGCATGGGAACTGCAGAAGGTTTTGTGTGATTTGGGATTGGATGAAGGATCCAAAATGGAGGATTGCAGGAGGATGCTTGGTGTTTATGATGAAAATGGAGATGGCAGGATAGATTTTGAGGAATTTGTGAAGTTTATGGAGAATACTTCATTATAATTATAATGTGATTATATATTCCATCGTGGTTTTTTTAACATAAAAGATTGTAAAAGAATTCGAATTCCGCTTCTAATTATATTTAGTGATTCTTGTAATGATCATATGTGAGATTTGTTGGATTTTAATTGATATTAGGTTTGGTCCCTCTTACGTTATTCCTCTATTATTTAAAAAAGTTGCAAAATTTTGAGTTGATTATTGCAAATTTCCCGTTGATGGGGAAGTTATTGAAAAATCCCCAATCATAAAATTTCTTTGGCTTCACTCCCTACCCACAAAATTGTGGTATTATGTCATACAAAATGTGGTACACTTCATGTGGAAATGTGGTACACTTCATGTGGAAATGTGGTACTAAAAAAGTACCTAGGGACTGAACACAAAAAAAAAAGGCGGCTGGGGACTGAACCCAAATTTCCCGTTTGATTATTCCTCCGAAGTTTAATGAATAATATGGGCCAAATTGGATCTTTCGCGTCCCCTTTTATGCTCCAAAGTCTAAATAATCCACAATAGATTTATGGACAAACTTCTATAGCACTGTATGAGAAAATTTAAAGAGAGATTTCCCACGATTTTCAACTTCACGAAATGCCCTTTATTTTTTAAACATCCACCATATTAGATTAATGCGATGTGCCAACTACTATCCTTCTCCGAAATTATTATTATTTTTATGTAAATGCTATTTTTTCGTGCGCATTGATGACCCGTCGGACTAACAAAGCAGTATGATCGAGACAAGTCAAACGAAACAGTACGTTAATAAATACCGTATTTATAACTTACTTAACAAACCATTGTTATTTATATACTTAAAGTATGAAATATTACACGATTAAGTCGTAGACCCATATCCCTTTTTAGCTCTTGTGCCAATTAAGAGAAAAGGGCTACATACACATTAAAAATAATAAGCCAGAGTTAATGGACTTCTCACGTATTTAGTATCTCATTATCCATTGAAAAACTAACCGAATAGACTACTGTATAGCCAAGTTTCTACCGGAATTGAGCGCCGGAATACGTCTGGCCGAATGACCATCCGGGTGAGGCGACATTGTAGGAGACAACACTGCGGCCATCGCTTGTGGTGACCTTGAAAGACAGGCTTTGTCCATTGAGATAAGAGTTGCTCTGCCAGTTTTGACCCCAGTTTCTTGACATCGGCTGCCACGCAGTTCTTGACCCTTTGATGTACACCGAGTGGACATCACCGGCGCCGCCTACATTCGTGACAAGGACCAGATTGAAAAACGAGTGGCCATTTATGGTGAATCTGATGCCTCCATTTCTTCTGCAGGGCACCCTACACAGGACGAATTCAAGAAACACACACACACACACACACATGATTCGTAAATTTTCACCGAAGAATCTGAATGAATGATCGTGAAAGTCGATCCGTAATTATCACCTTCTATATAGAACAGGTACGACTCCGGCTCGGTACTGGGCGATACGCAGGAAAACCGGCTGAGAGAGATCGAAGTGCTGGTTGGGAGGCTCGCACCAGCCTCCCGGAGGGCAGAAGTTGGTGGCGGTGACGGTGATGGTCCCCCGGATGCAATATTGCGGGGCATTCACGCACATTAGTTGATAACAAGATCCACAGCTTAGGCCATTATCGAACAGGGTTGTGCTCAATGCTGCTGTGCTTGTTCCATATCCCTGGCTATAAAGGTTCCCATATCCACATGCCCCACCTAAGCATATGTATAATGAACAGACAAATAAGAGAACCTCGGAAGATTCATCTGTCACCAATGTCTCAAATTTCGAGTAAAACGAATATAATTATAATGAACTCCTCTGACTCAACCAAAAAACAACAAAAGAAAATCTCCTTTGATCAATCTCACTATAATTGATTTTCCGTTACAATATATATCACGAGTCAGAAAAAAGATCAAAATTCAAAACTCTTCCATTTTAGATTAGAAGATAAGATAAGATGGAATAATTAATGACTTTAAGGCAAAATAAAAGAGTTTCAAATGTAATCTTACTGGAGGAATTAGTTCCATTAAATGAGAGGACCCGATAATTAAGTAAGAGAGACATTATTTATATGTAATTATATATAAATCATTTTGTGACACTTATTTATCAATCATAAATATCATTTTATATGTAACATTTTTTGAAATCAACATGAAAAAAATTAAGGAATCAGAGAACAGGAACATACATTATAACTTTTGGAGATTTTTTTTTATAGTACAATCCGAGAAATTTATATTTTCCCAAAATTCGTTATTCGGATACAAACTATATATCTCGACAAGTTAACTAGATCATGAGTACAGATTTGATATATACATACCCATTGTTCCAGAGGCATCACCCCCTCCATAAAACGTAGCACGAGCATTAGACCATCCTCCATAGTATCCATTTGCAAATTGCACCATTGCCAAGAATCCCACCCAGAAAATCGCCAATTCATTCATTTTTCCTGCACAAATAGTTAAAGATGGCCTAATTTAGCATTATTTTGAGCACCAGGTGATAAGTGGGCACTGATAAAAAGAACCAAAAATGAAATACTTGAAGACTTAACTTGAAAATTGACGTGAATTCTCGAGAGAAAAAAAAATTGGTGAGGAAATTCAAAGAGTATTTGATGAGAATAAATAGAGGGAGGGGAAGGGTTACACAATATTGGTGTTAGAAAGTCTAAAAGTGTAGGCCAAACATTGAATACGACGTCTCGTAAAAAAAAATTTATCTGCTGCATGGGACCATTATTCTGTGACCAGAAGTTGGTTAATTTCAAGCAAAATTATTACAAATGAATAAATAAATATATAAAGAAATTATATTTAACTACTGAATCACGCCGGAGTTGTTTTAAATTTATCAAAACTTTCGTGCACAGCTTGTATTAGAAAACCAACATGCATTAGAAATCATTTTTTTAGTGAGTGATGGAAAAAATTTAAAAGCTTTTTATATACTAATTATAATCAAATACAAGTAAAGTACATATCAAAGAACTCGAGTCAGCCATTTTGGTGAAATGACAACTTGAAAATCTCGTATAGTTATGTTTGGTGTTTAATTCTGAGAGCTTCCTAAAGTTAGCTAAAAGTATTCCCAATAGTTTATTTGTGATGTTGCGAACCGCTGGAATACTGATAGGTTGTACTTGGATGAAGGTATTTGATTTGAAGTGAGATATTTGATCTGGAAAGGTATTTAAAAGGTTCATCGTAATCATAATTGCATTTACACAAGTTAAGGTTGCACACGTCGATTTAGAATACATCTAAACAATAAAATTGATTTAAATCCATAGATTTGATGATATTTTACTATAAATTATATGCTCAAGTATATGTAATAACTTTAATTTGATGTGTGAATTTGAGAAAGGAAGGTCAAGGCTAGTGAAAACCTTGATCCAGCTAAGTTCATAAATGAGAGGCACTAAAGGAAATTAATGGTGTCGACTTTAGTGTGTGTGTGTATATATATACATATATATATATATCATTCTAATAATATTGTGAAGTTATTATTTTAATAATGAGACGTAAATTCAGATATTTTAGCTGTGAAAAAAATAGTGAAATATCATGTTTTCAGAAAAAAATTATATAAAGATTGAAACTTGTTTTATTAAAAAAAACGGGAAGATGAATATAAAAATAAAGAAAAGATTTCCGACAAATAAATAAATTAATTTCCTCACCGAAACGTGTTACGTGATAGTTGTCGAATTCCTTTTCATTTTCGTTTATTTTTCTTTAGCAGAACAACGTGCGACAATAAATGTGGTCGATGTTATTAATTTAATTTATGAGGAAATTGATTTTTATTTCACGTGGCTAGCTTGGGTCCAAATTACACACTTGTAGGATTGTTTTTTCTTTTTTTTAGAGCATTTAAGTCAAATACTTTTTTTTTTTTTTTATGTTTGCAGGGATGGCGATGTCAAGCAAAGAATCACATGCCAACCTATTTTCATTCCCATTGATTACATATATTCTCGAGAGTTCGAATCTCACAAAAGTTTTTTCTGTTTCAGTTTGTCCGCAGATTTACCTAATGCGTGCATGAGTCATATAAGACTATTACGCACATTCGATATTTACCTAACGCATATCGAAAAATTGATAAGTGTGAGTTCCTCGCCGTCAAATTAGCTTGGGTTATAATATTTTAATTTAAAAAGCGTGAGTTCCTCATCGGAACATGACCACCTCGTGGATGACTCTCTGCTACTCTCCGGTGTAACATAAACTGAACTCAATCTTAAATCGATATTTACTGTGATTAAAGCAAAATATATGGAAGTTCTTAACCAAAAAAATTAGATTTCTCAAATTTTTAGGTGGTCACACCTGGCGCCTTCATCAAAGCAGGCTTCGCCTATTTAGGAGACCTGACCCCTCCCAGCTTACTACGGAGGGTACACTCAGTAATAAAGAATGACCAACAATGTTTTTTTTTCCCTGAAAAATGATAACAATTCTTTTTATCTTTTACTTGTAATATTTTAAAAAAGTAACTTCTGTTAAAATATTAATTAGTTCGCTATATATTGCCACATTTTTATAATTCAAATTTCTACTAGTATTTAATAGTAATAGTTTAAGGGAATGTTTGGGAAATCTTTCAAAAAGCACTTTTTGGTTAATAGTCGGCTAGAAATGTTTTGGGATGTTTATAAATATCAACTGCTGTTTCAACTTCTATAATTTTACCCATGAATGTGTTACGAAATTTTGAATTATAAAATTCAAAAATGTGTTACGACATTCACATTATATATAAAAAAATATATAATGAATTTTATATAATTTTCATTTTCTTATTTTTTATGCATTTATACACATTTTTTCATTTGTTTTTTTTATTTTTATTAATCTTATATAAATTTTCACGCATTCATGTTATAAAAAAATTTAGTTTTGATTCAAAATATTCAAAATGTTATAATAATTATATAAATATATTGTCGATGGTGTGAATACTAAAATTCAGATAATTAAAAAATATAAATGTTAGTTAAAGATATTATTGTCATTTTACTAAAAATTAAGTTTGAAAACAATTTTTTATAAACACTCAAAATTTAGCTTGTATTAGCTTTATATTTTTATTTAAAAAACTTCTTACTTTTGCTTCGCATATACTTCAAAATAATATATAGAAAAATCATTTTAAAATAAATAAAAAAATCTCTCAAAATAGTTTAGGAGTAATTCAAAATTTCAAGGTGTTGCAAAAAGTGCTTTTAGTGAGGAAAATCGACAAAAGTCGTGTACTATTCAATATCGACAATCAACTTCCTTAATTCATCAAGTTGATTCTAATTTATTGTGCTTTAATGCTTGTTTTGACTAAAATTTAATGTCAAAATTAAAGTATTCTACGAATAATACTAAAATGAACAAAGTTTGTATTTCATTTTAGAAGATAAATTACTGGTGATAAATTAATATTTTTTAAGTATATATTTTTAGCTTAAAATTTCATTAGAATGGAACATAAACAGGGAACATGAAATAAGGTGAAATAAATCCATCAACCGAAGCCAGATTCGACAAAGCCCCGTATGGATTCGGTTGGTTTGGGCACCAACCAGCATTCACATGCACTTGAAAAAGAAACGAGACATCGACATTTGTTATTACGGTATGTTCGATGCAACTATGAAAAATGTAATGATATAAATATGATAAATTAATATATATATATATGAATAACATAATAACTTATAATTCAATTTTTTTTTTTTAGAACTGTAGTTAAACGTTGGATGGAAACAAAGATACACAATCAACTAGATCGTCTTTCATAATAAGCGTTATCGAAAAGTATAATATTTTAAAAACTGGCTTTACTCTATAATAAATGACTATATAAAATAATGTATTATTTGCATTATTTTTTAGAGTCGGTCTCTTGTGAGACAGTCTTCACAAATCTTTATATGTGAGACGGATCAACCCTACCGATATTCGCAATAAAAAATAATACTCTTAATATAAAAATTAATATTTTTTCATGGATGACCCAAATAAGAGATCTGTCTCACAAAATACGATCCGTGAGATCGTCTCACACAAACTTTTGTTTATTTCTTGATGCTTACAATGCAATATTAATTAATAACTTCCTGAAATTTAATTATTGGAGAAAGAACTTTGGTGTCATCGAAAAGAAAACGCGTTTTGCCAGATTTTCCTGCTTTGTTTTGGGCATCAAATCATCAAAATTAAATGCCCCACAAAGGGGCAATTTTTGCGGTCGAGCACAAGTGTGTACGTTTTAGTGTACTTGGACCGTCCAATTAATAATCACGATACCATGTCTCATTTTTTTAAATTTAAGGATTTTATTGATTGCAGAGATTTTTTTTAAAAAAAAAAATAACATATTTTGTGGAGTTAACATATTTCTACCGAATTTTGCAGAATCTCCCGTCTTTCTAAATATTTTCACATAATTTTTTTGATTTATTTAATATTACTTTTATTGACATTTATAAATTTTTTCATAAAATCCATAAGATTTTTTAAATTTTTTTATTTTTAAAATATATTTGAATGATTTTATTTATTTAAATTATTTTTATCTATCAATATAATATTTTTCATTTATTGATTTAAGTTATGAAAGACAAAAATTAAGTCAATATTATATTTTTTACAATTAATTTCAATTATTCAAATCAATTCAACATGTTTATTTAATTAATTAATTTTTTTTAAAAAATACATAACAATAACTTTCAATATTAATAAATAATCAAAGTTCAAATATTTTTTTCCATTTTAAATATATCGAAAGACTTTAGCCCCATGAAATAATAATCATAAAAAACCTTATTAAGTTGTCATTATTGAATTTCAAGAGAAGGTATAGTTATGTTTTTATTAAAAAAAAAAAAGAAAAAAGAAAACGCACACAATGCGAACGGTCGGTCACAACCTTTCTTTTTGATTACCCTAAAATAAGGAGCTTCAAGCTAAAACCTCACCTCATTTGGGCTTTAAGATTGCCGGAGCCCATATTCGAGAAGTGGGCTATGTAAAGCCCAATCCGACCTCAATTGTAAAATTACGGACAAAACGACGTCGATCTTTGTTTCTTGTTCCATCGAACTGTCGATGAACGCTCAGGACCTAAATCAGAAACTCTGCTCGGATGCTTCCAATTTTCTCATTTTTCCACCCTAAAGACCGCCATTTCAGACAAGTTCGCTCAATTTTCAATCAATTCTCCTTTTATAAGCAGAAAATTGGTTTCAGCGTCGGATCTTCGCTCGAAAATCTGCTAGACCCGCCTTCTTCAAGAATAGATCAGTCCCAAAAAGAATTATCTTCGTTTAACTTCTCCGGCATTGCGAAAACTGTGATCTCCAAGAGTTCGCATTTTTGGGGGACTGATAAAGTTGAGACCTTCACTAATCATACCTTGAAAGATTACTTTTTGGGACTCTCGGATATTTCCCCAGTGACTGTACGTAGATTTTGGCGTATATTCGATTTGAAACCTCGAGATGTTTTTGAAATATTGGTTGGTTTTGAATCTTCCAGTGGGAAGTATGAGACTGAGGTTAAAAAGGTTAAATCTTTGTGGGGAATTTTCAAGTGGGCTGGTGAGAAAAATAAAGAATTCGAACATTTTCCTCAGTCTTGTAAGATCATGGCTTCTATGCTTGTGCGTGTGGGGTTGTTTGTGGAAGTTGAATCTGTGCTGTCTAGGAGTGAGAGTCGGGGAATTTTGTTGGATTGTCAGGAAATTTTCAGTGATTTGATCGAAGGTTATGTGAGGGAGTTTGAATTGGAAAGGGCCATTTGTAGTTATGACAGAATGAGGGGACTTTCTTTAGTGCCAACGAATTCGAGTTATCAAGCTCTTCTCAATTATTTGATTGGATTGAATGAGGCACAGTTGATGTATAACGTTTATGTGGATTTGATCAAGATAGGACTAAGAGGGAATGCAGAAGAGAGTAGCATTCATGAGAATGTCATACGGTTGCTTTGCATAGATGGTAGAGTACAGGAAGCCAGAGATCTTGTAAGGAAAGTTATGGCTTTTGGAATCATACCTGGTAGAACCATTATTGATGCTATTTGTTGTGGATATTGTGAGAAGAAGGATTTTGATGATATACTGAGTTTTTTTGCCGAAATGAGGATTGTTCCTGGTGTCATAATTGGCAACAAAATCCTCTTTTCATTAGGAATAAATTATGGTGTCGAGCAAACAAGCTTGTTCATGGAGAAAATGGAGGAGCTCGGTTTTTGTCCTGATGAAAGAACCTTGGGGATCTTGATTGGTTTTAGTTGCCGTGAAAGGAAGTTAAATAATGCTTTCATTTATCTTTCAAGCATTCTATCGAGAAGTCTCAAGCCCCATGTATGCTCTTATAATGCTCTCCTAAGCGGGATTTTTACCAACAGCATGTGGATGCACTCCCGAAACATCCTCCTTCAAATGAAGGATATGGAAGTTGCTCCAAATTTGTCAACTTTCAGAGTTCTCCTAGCTGGGTTTTGTAAAGCCATGCAATTTGATGAAGTAAAGGCAGTGATGGATGAGATGGCAGATCGAGGCTTCATAAAATTCTCATCGAGTGAAGATCCGCTAACCGAAGCATTCACCCTCTTGGGGTTCAACCCGATGGATGTGAAGATCAGGAGGGACAATGACCAGGGATTTTTTAAAACTGATTTTTATGATAATCTTGGTAATGGACTCTATTTGGACACAGATCTGGAAGAGTATGAAAAAATAATTGGCAAAGTCCTTGAGGATGCAACAATTCCCGACTTTAACTCTTCTATTCTGGAGAATTGTGACAATCGAGATATAAAAAACACTTTCAGTGTGGTAGACGAAATGGCTAGATGGGGTCAAAAACTGTCATTGCCCGCCTCTATATCCTTACTGAGAGGGCTTCCTAGATCTGCCTTCAGTGTCAAAACCATTAACCATCTTTTGGAGACCATGTTTAAATCAGTCTATCACCTTGATCAACGGTCTTTAAATAAGATCGTCCAAATGTACAGCAGAAAGGATTAACATTCTCAGCCAGGATGTTATTTGAAGGGATGGAACGAAGAAATTTCATGATTGAAAATGGTACATTCTCCTCTCTTTTGCTTGCTTTCTGCAAGAGAAGTGACCTGAAAAGTCTCCGTTGCTGCCACCATCTTGCGAGAAAATATAAGTGGTCTCCAAAATTGGAGGATAGGAAGGTCCTCTTGAGTTACCTATGCCAGAAGAAATGGTTGAATGAGGCATTTGAGATGTTTGAGACCATGTTGCTTGCCAGCCCTAGTGGCACGTCGGAAACTTTTCACTCGTTTCTTGAAGAGCTTTGTTCTCAAAGGTTCACTAGCGTTGCTCTTATTTTACTCAAGGAATTTCCAAGTCGCGCCATTGTCTTGGATCCCATGGCTTACAGCCATCTTATTCATGGATTTTGTAAAGAGGAGAAATTCTCGGAAGCCTCTGAGATTCTTTATTTTATGTTCTCTAAGAACTTAAGTCCAGCTCTCGATGTATCCATCCAGTTAACTCCTGTGTTATGGAGAACCAACATGGAGAAAGCTTCTGCGTTAAAAGATATATGCTTGAAAGAGCAACCTTCTGGCTTACTCACCACACTCTGTGCTTTGATTAAACAGTTCTGTAAGCTTAAAATGATTGAAGAAGCTGCCCATCTATTCAAGGAGACTTTGTCAAAGGGCCTGGTTCCCGATGTGGAGGCATTTAACTTGTTGATTCAAGGCTACTGCAGAGAAAACAAATCGAGGAAAGTAGTGGAACTGCTTGGCGTCTTGATAAGGAAAAGCTTAAGCATCTCTATTTCAAGTTATAGCCATTTGGTGCTCTGGTTATGCACAGAAAGAATGTTCCGCCAGGCATGGAGTTTGAAAGAGCTCGTGCATAAAGAAAGCGGCCTGTCCGACATTATTATGTTTAACATTTTGATATTTCACGTTTCCTCAGGGAAGAACATTTTGTTCTTGAATGCATTAATTCATGAACTTGAAAAGACAGGATTGAGATACGACGAGGTTACATATAATTTCCTGATACAAGGACTTATTCAGTGTCAAGATATCTCCCGCTCTGTCGGGTACCTGAGGACTATGATAGGCCAAGATCTCAGGCCAAGTACCCGTAGTGTTCGAGATGTAATTAGTTACTTCTGCAGGGAAAACAAGGTCGAAAAGGCCTTGGATTTAAGTAGAGAATTGGGACTTAGACGGTTGGATTCATGGTACTGTGATTCAAAATAGAATCGTTCAAGCACTTCTCAAGAAGTTTAAGCTACATGAAGCAGTAGATTTTCTTGACAGAATGGAATCAAAAGAACTGATTCCCGATAATATCGATTATGATCTTTCAATCGAGCAGCTGTATTTTCATGGTGGTCAGGATAAAGCAGTCGATCTTCTCAACATAATGCTTCAAAAAGGGAGGGTCCCTGAATCTTCTAGCTACGACTGTATTATCCAAAGTTTCTGTAACGGCCTTAAGTTGGATTTAGCATTGGATTTTCATGCTGAGATGTTGTGTAGGAATAGAAAACCGAGCAAGATCACTTCGGAAACTCTTGTTTGCAGATTGTGCCAATATGGCCGAGTGGCAGAAGCAGAGGAGCTACTAAACTCCATGATTCAGTTAGGAGAAACTCCGAGCAAGGAGATGTTTTGCTCCGTGATTAACGAGCATCGGTTTGAAAATAACGTAAGAAAAGCTTCCGAGCTGTTGAAAGTAATGCAGGAAATGGGATATGCGCCAGATTTCGACACGCATTGGTCTTTAATCAGCAATTTAGGCAGTTCGAGTAAAAAAGAGCGTGCAAATCCGAAACAGAGCTTTCTGTCTGGTCTCCTTTCTGGTTTTGGATTTGATCGGAACCCTAATGATAAAGTGCGGTAAACTAGGCAAAACTTCATTTTTTAAATTTATTTTTATGGCAACATGAAGGAGAGGCGGGCTCACGTAAATCACCACATTCTCGTGAAACAATGTTGTATCCCTTTTTTCATGTTTGTTCTTATATACAGATACCGTGACTTATTTTCCTAATATTGAAATAAAATCCGTGCATTATTGACGTTCAATTTCTTGCAAGAAACATAACCATTTCTTCTAGAATTTTATTCAAGGGGAGGAATCACTAATTGCCAAAAACATCAATCTCCAAAATCCAAAAACCCCACGCGAGTTAACAAATTAGAGAAGCATCAAGCAAGTAAAAATGCACAGAGCGATAGCAAAAGCTATTAGAGAACAAATTAATAAAAGACATATTTCAAATTATTCAAACAAACTAGGGATGAAGATAGTACACGAGAATGCATCAAGCAACAAACACGTGTCTGGCCTTACAAGCCAATCGTGTTTTCCACTTTTATTTTCTACATATGGGTACAGCCCGATATGCTTAAAACTCTCGAAACATATGGGATGCACAAGACACACTGAAAACAGAAGAAAACATGAAAACATTTTATTTCGGTAGCATATGGCATGATCCTGATGCACAAGACACATTGAAAACAGAAGAAACATGAAAACACTTCAATTCAGTAGCATATGGCATGATCATGAGATATCCTTCTCCTTAATCATCATAGTTCTCGTGGTGATGGTGATGCTTGTAGCGAGGCTTCTCCTCATCATCGGAGTTATCTTCTCCCTGAAAATCGTACTTACATCGTAATATTAACTAGACCGAAATGATGTTGAAACCACTGGCCATCATGCAAAATCAAACTTACAAAGAAAATGATTTTGAATTCACGTGTCTCAAAAATTTGAATTTATGGAAGTGATCCAACGTTAAAATTTATGATAATTCCTTCCAAATCCCCTTGTCGGTAAATGGAGAGAAAAATCATTTAAACCATCTTCCAAAAAAGTTGAAGCTCATGAAAAGTTATCCAACAACAATGTTGATGTACCCGTTACTTCATCAGTTACTAAGATATCCTATAATAGCGAGACGATGAAATTTTGGGCTCAATAGTATTTCATTTTCATCACTGCCTAATCTTCACTTTTTACAGCAAGTAAATAGTGTGGGGACCATACCATTAAGGTTATCACTTCGAGAAACTAAGGCATAATTCAAACTTTAAAACATTTGGGGAGTCATAAATCACAATATAATATGGTTTATTTCTTCACCTAAAATCCCTTCGTTTAAAGAATCAGAAAAGGGATCAAATGCAATACCATTTGTTCACCTTCATGTCCTGCAATAAAGGATTCTAAGGCCTAGGCTTGGGCTATATGAGCGGAGTTCTAGTCAAAATGAGCTCAGGGATTTCAAAATCTTGATCCCTGGGGTCCAAAATCAGCCCAATAAGAATGATACACATATGCTGCTCATTTTCATTCTACAAAGTCACTCGGGTTTCTGGTTGAGCTCGAGTGCCCCAGACACAAGATATATTTGACATCAGTACATAAGATCATTAATGATACAAAATCATATTTCCTAATCCTACGACCAGTACATTCAAAAAGAAAAAGTCAAATTCATCATAAATTTTTTATTCCAAGCCAATTAACAAATAGCAAACAGTCTCCAAAATTCGTTCTCTCAAAATTCTGCACATATTTTATTAATACTACCTAGGAAGTAGGAACAGGCTCGATCGTTGACAAATTACTATCGGACTAAATATTCAATTGCAAGCCCACCTATTTTGTATGTTTGAGTGATCGGGATCGGACCAGCATTGCCAAATTACTAGTCCTACTGAGGTCATAGATAACAAATTCATTCCAAGAAAAACTTTTTATAGGGAAAAGTTTCACCAGCATGGATGATAACCATAGAAAAACAAGAATAACGTGAAAGGGAAAAAACTCACATATTTCTTGCGGCCATATCCCTCATCTTCATCATCACGCCTCTCGTAGCTAGGCTTCCTGTAATCCTCTTCCTCAGACCTTCCATAGCTGGGCCTCTCATATCCCTCTGTCTCATAACTAGGTCTCCCGTAACTGACCCTCTCTTCTCCATATTCGGGCTTCTTACCATACCCACCCGATCCATATTCCTCGGATTCTGGTTTCCTACCATACCCACCCGATCCATATTCCTCGGATTCGGGTTTCCTACCATACCCGCCCGAGCCATATTCCTCGGATTCGGGCCTCCTTCCATACTCGGATCGACCATATTCAGATTCGGCCGTCCTCCCATAACCAGAGCCGTACTCTGAACTGGGCCTTTCAACTTCCTGCCTCCCTCCATATCCCGATCCATACTCCGATCCAGGCTCACCGTATTCACTTTTCCTCCCGTGATCGGGCCTCCGTCCGTAATCCGATTCAGGCTCTTCGTAATCGTTTTTCCTCCCATATTCCGATCCGGGATTTCCATACTCTGGCTTGCTCCCGTACCCAGATCCATACTCCGAATCCGGTCTCTTCCCATATCCACCCCCTTCGCCATATCCAGATCCATGCTCGCTTTCTCCACCATACTCACCTTGGGGACGATTCATCCCGGGCTGATAATTAGGTTTGGGTGCATCGCACTCGTACCCACCCCCAGAAGGGTTTTCGCCCTCATATGAAGCAGGGCGCGGTCGAGGCTTTGGCCGAGCGTAGCTCTTGTACTCGTTGTCCAAAGCTTCTTCAGCGTAGGCGCAGGGCTCCGCGTACGAAGTATACTGCGGGCGATCATAGTCGAACTCGTCAGATCCATTAGAGGTATTGGGATAGCAAATCTCCTCGGAAGGCGGTAAGGGGCGGCCGTAGGTCAAGTTGATGTCATATCCGCCGCCATAAGGAGTGGGATCATAATCATCGAAGTCGTCGACCTCGTCGCCGGTGTCGCGGTGGCCTTTTGGGAAGTAAGACATCGTTTATCTGGAATTCGCTCTGATCTGATGTGTGGTAAATGTGACCCCATCGCAGTGAAGGCAAAAGGGTATAAATAGCTCGAGTTATTAACATTAGGTACGACAATGCCCTTGGATCTTGTGTTTATTACAGTATCACACGTGGCAGTGCCACCGTGGGGGTAGCTACTTAATTCGTGGATCCTAGGAATTTACTATTTCAAATTAGAGTATGTTTCAAACGATTTTAAGATTTTTTTTGAGAGATGGTATCGATATTCACAACAAAAAATAATATTCTTAGCATAAAAAATAATATTTTTTTATGGATGACTCAAATAAGATATATGTATCACAAAATACGACATGTATGACCATCTCACACAAGTTTTATATAGTTAATATTACTTGTTCAAAATTTAATATCATAATATTTATACGATTACCGCATCAATTTAGTTTAAAATATAATTTTTGAAATTTTAGTTAACCTAATTATTTTTAAATAATATCAAATTTAATATCTAAAATAAATATTTTTTATGTAAAACATAGTGAACATAAATGAAAAGATAACCGTGGAAATGGATGCAATATTTGTGGTTGAGGCAATCAAGAACCCATCTCCTTTCTCTATGGAGGAGCCGATTTCTCCATTTATGTGAATGTTGTTTTCAAGTCCCATCAACTCTTATGGATATTTTTGAAGCATGATTCAAATCAAGAGGCATTCATTTGGGCAATAATTTCTCTTGTTTTTGTATGCATCCTCTCTTGTTGACCCCAGCTTTTTCTTTCAAAATAATTGATCATTTGCAACTACTAGAAGATCTTTTTTCGCCTACTTGATCCCCTAGCTCACTGGAAAGACAGAGTTGGAATTTAGTTGTAATCGCTTGTATGTCGACATTAGTAGAGATCTAAAATCTGAGTTGTTTTTATTGAGAAAAAAAAAAAAGTAAAATAAATGACAATTTATATATTTAAATCAATAAAAGTAGTTTTTTTTTTCAAAGAAAACAAAAATCAATAAAACTATTTATGACAAATACAACAACGAATGCTCGTATAACATTGTAAAGGTCATTTTTTTAAAAAAATTATTTAAGTGAAAGTCCTATGTATGTTATTATTGAAAGATTAAACAATACGATTTTGACAAACATTTTGATTTTTTATATTTTTGTTAGACTTAAATATATGGAAAATGCAACACACAGGAAAAATGATTCCAAAATACTAAAAAGTTCACGTTTTTCTACTTGTAAATTTGTAATGCTGTATAATATTTACACAAAATGGCAAGATAGAAAATACTTTTTCACATTTTACTCCTTTTTGTGTGTTTTTTAAAAATCTAATAAATAAATATAGAGTATATCTCATGTGAGATCGTCTCATGTCAACTATACCGATATTCATAATAAAAAATAATATTTTTAATAAGATTTTTTTATAGATAACCCAAATAAAAAATCTGTATCACCTCAAAAAAATTTTGTCATAAATATAATAATAAAAAAATCAATGGGGTATAAAGAAAATCTCGAACCATCTGTAGTTCACCACGTCGGACAAAAGCTCCACACTTGGATATGGTTGTCCTCTTCAGTCCGATGGACGCAGTTGCACTTGCTTCATCTCTTTGTGCCATCTCAAAATGAGCGAAGTCCCGGCTGTGCCGTCGTTTCGGAGCACCCTTTTCCTCGCCGGAGCCCCGCATTTTAAGGGGAATCGGCTTAAGCAAATTAGTACTGTACAACGGCGGTGCAGTATTTTGAGGAAGACAAGGCAACTGAAAGTAAAATCCCAGGTGGCCAGTCCTTCCACTTATTCTTCAAGAATCTTCACTGACATTCCTCTTTATGAAATGCCTGGGGTAATAGCTAAATTTGATACTGCCTCTGTTTTCTTGGTAATTTGAAACCCGTGTATTGATTGGCTTCAATATGAATTGAGCAGGCTTCATTTGATCAGTATTTGGAGGATAAATCCAGGATTTTCGCTGCCATCTTACCTGATCAACAAAGGAGCCAACAGCTCAATGAGGTATAATATCTTAGCAATTGGGGACAATTTTTTAAATTTTATGTCTTCTCCATGAATATTTGCCAGCAAAATCTTGAAATTTGAATCAGAGCAGATTCAAAAACTGTCGACCCTTGGTTGCAATCCCTTCATACATTGCGTTCTTAGGAAGTCCTATGTTGACTTGTACTTTCAAGATTAGGGAACTATTTCAAGCTGACAACTTTTCTTGCCATCCTGCTCGTTGAAGCTACATTTGAATGCCAGTTTCGCGTAGGGTGTGAGCCGTGTAATCGATACTGATCCCAACAGGCACAATTCAAGACTATATGTACTCACTTCAAAAAAGTGATTAACAAGATTGCTAGAAGAGTCTACTTTGCACCTTAAAAAAAAACCATTTACATGGCAATCAATAAGTTCCTTCACACGTGACTGTGTGAGTTTCTAACCATATTTTGTGATATACTTTGAGCTTTAGGAAAAACCAAGTTGGCTGGACTTAGAACCAAACATTTTTTCCCTGGCATATATAGATGTTCCTCATAGATTTGGAGTAACGGAAATTTTTTATCATTAGCATCTCTGTTCCAACTCTGTTAGTTGGCTCCTGTATGTTTAATAATATGTTTGATTCAGTTGCTTCGCAATTGTAAGCAGGATGAATGGAAAGTTCATATGCTGCCAATAGATTTCTTATTTCTCACTGTATACCCAGTAGTGGACATGAGGATAAGATGTAAATCTAACGGAATAGGATACCCTCCAACAGTTCCTCGAGAAGTTTCAAAGGTTCTTGAGCTTGAGATTGTAAGCACCTTATTCTAACACCTTAACTCACTATAATTAATGATTTTGCTCCTGAGTTTTTGTATAATTCAGAGTGTTTACGTGCAGGTTAGATGGGAGATTCAAGGGTTAGATGACATGCTCAAGCCATCTCAGTTTTCACTCGGTGTAAACGGGGCTTTATATTCGGATAGGCGTGGACCAAGAACCAGACTGAAAGGCCAACTACAGATGACCATAAGCTTTGTTCTCCCCCCTGTTCTTAGTTTCGTGCCCGAAAATATTCGACGAGATGTTACAGAATCTGTTAGACCATCCACGTGGCACAAACATTTTTCTTTCCCTCTCTCTCGTCTTGTATTCTCATTCATCGGTTTTTCATCGTTTAGGTTCTGAAGAGACTGGCGGAGAACATGAAACACAAAGTAAATGGCAGCTTGATCGCAGACTATAGCAATTTCAAGAGGGAAAGACCAAGGGCTTTAGCGTGAGTTAAGAAAAACTTCAAGTTGGCTGAAATCTGAAATCTTGGCTGTTTGTAAATCAAGTATTCTTCCATTTTTAGTCTCCGCAGCCAACTGAAGAGTCTTATTGTTCCTTAACACAGTTTGTCCAGGTTGAGGCATATATTTTGTACTGAGCCGAGGAAAGTGTCGTGGAAGTATAACATTCTCTGTCATTTCTATTTTTTATTTGTTATATCGAACAGGCAAATAAAATAACAAATAATTTTGTAAAAACATCAATTAATTTGGTACAAAAAAATTTGGAGACGAACCCCGTGCCTCTCGCATGCAAAGCAAGCGCTCTACCATTTGAGCTACATACCCTATATGATTGCACTTCGTGTTATCTGTTATATATATTAATGATATTTTGTTTGCATCCATTTTTTTTTGCGGTCAATCTAAACATATGGACATTCGCCCAACTCAGATTGAAAATTTTGCGCACAATCTTCTGTAGGAAATATATTGGTTTTCCCATGCAGAAGTTCATTAAGTCGTCAACTCATCTAAGATCTTGCGCGCTATGGCTTCCACATCAATGTTAAAAGTATTATCATAGCCATTTTATAGGCAAGATTTCAATTCATTCCCATAAACGACAGCAGCAAAAATGGTACAATTAAGAAGTCATCAAATTATACACTATGTTGAACGGTCAAGTTCAGACTATTGGATCATCAATCACCAGTAATCAGCACAAGAACACGAACCATGTTTGAAATAGTGAAAGCGATTACGATCTCTGATAATGATTTCTCGGCCATATACTTTGGATGCAATCTTTATTGCCGAATGACAATCTGGACATGTTCTCAAATTCTTGAAAATGTAAAGAGGTATGCCAATTTTAGTGCTCATGAGACCAAAACAGACGGCCAATTTCTCACTATGGAACTGTAACACTCGCTCTTTTTCCTCCTGCTGATAGGTATAATCCATCCCAATGTCGCTAGCAGAGAAGATCTGGGAATTAGTGTCCGGTACATAACCAGATAATCTCAATCTTTTGATCATCTCATCCAACTTCGAATATATCTCTTTGATTCGCGGATGTGCTTTGTCCCCTGCAGTGAAATGATGAACCTGGCCGTTGACAAACATTGAACTAACTCCGGGAATTTTTCTGATTCCCCTGTCTCTAAGAACCCTTCGAAAAGAACCAGCTTTATCGAGCTTACCTGACAAAGCATACACATTCGACAGCAAGATATGATATTCAGTGTTGTGGGGATACAACTGAACTAGTTCTCGTAAAAGGCGTTCCCCCAGCACTTGCTTCCGGTGAACACCACATGCACCTAACAAAGACCCCAAAACAACCTCATTTGGGCTCATTGGCATTCCCCGTATCACAGCCTCTGCTTCTTCCAAATGTCCTGCTCGACCCAAAAGATCCACCATACATGCATAATTTTCCATGGAAGGACTTATACCGTACACATGTTCAAGGCTGCAGAAAATTTTCCGTCCCTGATCGACTAAGCCAGAGTGGCTGCAAGCACTCAGCACAGCTGTGAAGGTTATGTCATCCGGTTTGACCTCTTCTAACATTTGATTAAACATATCCAAGACAGCTGCCCCTTTCCCATGCATGGCGAGCCCACTAAGCATAGCATTCCATGACACTAAAGTCCTCGAATGCATAGACTCAAAAACTCGTATTGCCATATTAATACGACCACATTTTGCATACATATCGAGTAAAGCTGTGCCCACCGAAACATCAATTACCGTACCGGCCATGTTTTTGAGAGCATGGATATGTAGCCATTTACCCATCACAATATCCCCCGACTGTGTACAAGCCGACAACAACGAGCAAAGGGCGGCAAAATGTAACTTCAGTCCATAACTAAACAGCATTTCACTCAGAAGCCTAAAAGCTTCCTCACTACAGCAATTTTCGACATATGCAGCAGTCATTATAGTCCATGCAATCTCATTTTTCTCAGGCATTTGATCAAATAAATTCCTCCCTTCCTTCAAACCCATCCATTTCACCACACCGCCCAAAAGCACAGTCCAGGAAACAATACTTCTCTCCGTCATTTCATCAAACATCCTCCTAGCGTCACCTGCAAAATCACACTTAACATACATATCCATCGCAGCATTACAAGCTTTAACGCTAAAACCCAAACCCATCTTGACCATACACACATGACCTTGAATCCCAAAAACCCGGTTTCCAACCTTTGCGCAAGCGCAGAACACCGAAACCAACGTGATTTCATCGATCAAAATCATTTCCCTTCGCATCATGACGAACAAATTAAGAGCATCCAGGTGCGATCCCACAAGGGAATAACAGCTCATGAGCGTTGTCCAATCGATGGTGTCTTTATGAGTTAATGGAATATCGTCGAACAATTTTCGTGCTGAAAACAAGTCGCCGCACACAGCGTACATGTGGAGAACAACGTTGGGGAGGAACGTGTTTGGGACAGAGAGGAGGCCGGTCGTTATAGCGGCGCCATGTATCTTCAGGCCCTCGTCGAGCCGTGAGTGTCGAGCGCATGACCGGAGAAGGACACGGTAGTAGCGAGCTACTGATGATATGGTTCCCGCGGCCGGCCATCTCATAAGGGATGAACTTGAGTCAACTAATGTGTTGCCAACTTCGGTTCATATCAAATATCCAACCAAATTGATTAGTTTGATTATCTTCAAAAGTATTTTTGATAAATATTTTACTAATGTCACAAGAATTTGATTTGGATATTTTTGTTTGTAGGTGAATTTGCTTTAAATTCTCAAACCAAACTTAATTTTGTATTCAAATTTCACTAAAAAAAAATGTGTCAAATAACTAATAAAAAAATATTTTTGCACTCTTTAGGCTCACATGTTTGTCACCAATTGAAATCGATACAAAATATTGAAAATATGACACTAATATATAATATTTGAATATCAACTGTCTTAGATCATATACAAACTATAAGATTTTGAATATAAAATTAAAAATTTATTAATATAAACAGTTGTTAAGTACTCAAAAATCATATATTAGTAATATAATTATGACAGTTACTTTTCAAATACCATATATTAGTGTCATATTTACAATATTCTGTATTGATTTTCATCGGAAAAGATAAATGTGTCATTAATAATAATAATAATCGATATACATGTTCGAATAATAGTATGATCTAAAAATATTCGAATATAATATATTAATACCATATTTTAAAAATTTTGTATCACCTTTCATCGAGAAAAAATACATGGACCCAAAGAATAAAAGAAACATTTTGTATGAATCAGATAATACTAAGACAATTTTTTTTTTACTGAGACTTGAAGAACTTAAATTTGGGCGTAGGAATCTAAAACAAATTTACTATTGTTTTTTGGTCAAATTTAACGAATTAAATCTGAACCAGACTTCTTTGACAAGAAGCCATGCGTTTAGTTAACATAATTCAATATTCATGCAAAATGATCCATCGGTCTGTTTTATCTAAAGTATAATCGTTTTTAGGTTTCTTTAATGACAAATTTGCGTATAATCCAATTGACCTGACTCGTAATTCTTACCACATCACAACAAAATGCTTATCGTTCAAAAAAAGCACGGTGGTTCTAGGCAACACCCAAACAAAAAATCCTTCGAAAGAAACAAACACAAAATGGAGGTGGTGTAGCCACCAAAATCAAACACAGGTTAGTTTCAAGCAAGAAAATTTCCAGTTTGACGAGATGACTAAAACGAAAGCATCATGATGCCTATTGTTTTGTTTTTGTTTTTGTTTTTGTTGTTGAAATAGCTCAATCTTCATCCTCTTCTTCATCACCACCACTGGCTTTCTTTGTTGCAGCTTTCTGGTTCTTCCTCTTCACTCTTCCCGGGCGACCGCCACCAAAAGGACTAGTAAGTGAGAAATCAATATGCTTCTGTGAGTCGACTCTCACCATGAATGATGGTACATTAACCACCTGCCTTCCGACCCTGAGAGGAATAAAGTCGGTCATTACGCAGATTGCATATACGGTACAAGAATAACACAAAGGTCATGCTGGGATGTGCAAAAGGAATGACACGGAACCAAAACCATGTTGCCATAATATGATAACTAGATCACTTCGAGACTATTCAGAATATGAAAATAACACGTGAATACACATATTGAAAACAGGTTGAGTTGCAGGATATATGAAGCTCACTTGTTTGGATAGAAAATCTCATCCACCAAAATTTTAGATAAACACAGAGAACTTTAGAATGGATAAGGAATTAATAATTCAAATAAGGATCAATTATCGCAGAAATTATCATTGCAAGAATCCACAGTCCGCTGTCTATAATAAGGTACCACAATTCTTTTTTTTTTTTAAAGATATAAACCAACAGAATACACACCTGATGTGCCTTTGCCTGATGAGCACACGAGCATGGTGAATAGATTTAGCCATACCAGCCTTAAATACAAGAGTCTGGAGACGTCTTTCGAGAAAGTTCTCCACGGTCAACGCGAGCACGTAATCAAGCTTGTTCTGGCTCTCATCCAAAAGCCCGTACCGATTCATCCTCCGAAGAAGGGCCTCGCCCTCAAAAATACGACGAGGGTCTTTCTCATCCAGTGTGAGAAGCATTCTTGCCGCATTACGGATGCGACTCAATGCATATTGAACCCTCCACAGCTCCCTCTTGCATCGAAGCCCATATTCTCCAACAAGCTTCAGCTCAGCATCCAATCTTTCCTTCTCATATGGCCGGCGAGGCTTCTTGAAAGTCTTCCCATCTAACAAAAATCATTATACATCAAATTTAGGAAAATCATTCAACTCAACCGTATGAAAGAGAGAAAAAATTAACACATAACCAGGACCTTGAACTTCAGATTTCTCATTCATTTGAACAAGGTATTGGACCAAGACAATGTAAAAGAACTCAAACAGCAGTAAAACAGAATGCATTATCAAACTTTTTTACACCAAAGGGTCAATTCATTCCAAAAAGCATCGAATCTAGATTATCAATCCAAGATTTGAAATCACAATATAATTTCTCGGAAATCCAATTTAAAAAAGCAGACTAAAAGCCCTGATCAAACATGGCTCACAATATCCACGCAACCAATAATCCACCAAGTAGAACGAAATGAAAAGGACGAGCATTTCCTGCAGACACTTACAGTTGCGGTAGAAACTAACGTTCACCATCGTCCCCGCTACGTCGCACTGCCTAAGGAACACGAGGAGACAAACCCACACCTGTTTTTGCAGAGTAAATTTGGAAGAGGCAACCCTAGTCCAGCATTGGGCTAAATAGAAACTGGGCTCTGTTCACCGATCATGTATGTGCTTTTAGATTGGGCTTCAGTCCATTTGTAAATTGTGAACTTAATTTATCTGTTACAAATATTTAGTTTTCATTAATAAAAAAGATATTTGGACGTTTAAATACGACAGAAAAAAAAAATAAAACATGAATTGCATTATTAGATGTTATTATAAAAATTTAATGAAATTCCAATTATCGGGATTAAATTTTCTTATGCATTAGCGAATCACTAATAGAAAGGGAAAAAAGGTGCGGAAAATTGTGAAGGATAATTGGAGAATGTAACTAATTTAGGTTAAAATAAATCTTTTGTGAGACGAACAATAATATATAAAGGAAAAAATGTTATTAAAATTGTGGAGGATAATTGGCGAATGTAACTAATTTAGGTTAAAATCGATACGGACTCACATATTTTTTTGTAAGACAAATCAACTATGTTCATATATTTAATAAAAAATAATATTTAGTTATTTGGATCTCCATACGACACTTGGGTATAATTCGTTATTGGGTCTTCATATTGGCGAAGATCATCATAACACTCTCTCACATAGGCCATCGGCTCTGGACGTAACTTTGAATTGATTTTACACACATCGAGCCCCGTGATTTGATTTTACACACATTGAGCCCCGTGATTTGATTTTTTACAGACTTTAAATTACTAGTTACAAGGAAAAAAATAAGGTGTCCAGTGATTTGATCTTACTTGCGAACATGGAGATTAGTGGTTAACCATCTTTGGGTGGTTTATTGGAATTACGATTTACTTTCGGTGTCATCAACACACGTTCGTGTTGGTGTTCTTTATGGTTACAAGTTTATTCCTCATTTTAAATCGTTAGGGATGTACCACATAACAACATTGGTACAACATTCCACATGGAACATGGAAGAAACAGAGTTAAAATCATAAACCCATTCAAGTTCAAAGTAGGTGAAACACAGCTTAACACATTACAACATCTCAAGTAAAAACAAAGCAAGAAATACGAGAATACGAAAATGCAGCCAAGGGAGAGACTCGGACTACAATACAACACAAGAGCGAGTAAACAGCATAACAGACAGCCACTCGAGATCAAACAAAGAGATCATTCACTTATTCTTCGTCCTCATCTCCATCTGGAGACTCCGCCCCAACTTCTTCATAGTCCTTCTCAAGAGCAGCCAAGTCTTCCCTCGCCTCCGAGAATTCTCCTTCCTCCATACCCTCACCAACATACCAATGCACGAATGCCCTTTTTGAGTACATCAGATCAAACTTGAAATCAATCCTCGAAAACACCTCAGCAACACCAGTCGAGTTGGAAATCATGCACACTGCCCTCTGGACCTTAGCCAAATCACCACCAGGAACGACAGTAGGAGGCTGATAGTTGATACCACATTTGAACCCTGTGGGGCACCAGTCGACAAATTGAATTGTCCTCTTGGTTTTGATTGTGGCGACAGCAGCGTTAACATCCTTGGGGACAACATCACCCCTGTACATCAAACAGCAAGCCATGTATTTCCCATGGCGAGGGTCACATTTCACCATCATAGATGATGGCTCGAATGCAGTGTTTGTTATTTCGGCAACTGATAGCTGCTCGTGATAGGCCTTTTCAGCAGAGATCACAGGGGCGTAAGAGGAAAGCATGAAATGAATTCTTGGATATGGAACCAGGTTAGTTTGGAACTCATTCACATCCACATTCAACGCCCCATCGAACCGCAAAGATGCCGTTAATGAGGATATCACCTGGACAAGTTATGAAATAGATTAATAACTTACAGGCAAACAGAGAGATACAGGATAGATAAAGAACCATATACTGTTATACCGGGCCAGGTAAATTTATTTACCTGAGAAATCAACCTGTTGAGATTAGTGTAGGTAGGCCTTTCAATATCGAGGGACTTGCGGCAGATGTCGTAAATGGCCTCATTATCAAGAAGCACGGTAACATCTGTGTGCTCGAGGAGGGAATGAGTTGAAAGCACGGAATTATAAGGCTCGACAACTGCGGTTGAAACCTGGGGAGAAGGATAGATAGTGAAACCCAACTTTGATTTTTTACCATAGTCAACAGATAGCCTCTCAAGTAACAGAGATCCTAGGCCGGATCCCGTACCACCACCGACAGCATGAAAAACCAAAAACCCCTGCAATCCAGTACAATTGTCCGCGAGCTTTCGGATCCTGTCAAGGCAGAGATCAACAATTTCTTTGCCAATAGTGTAATGACCTCTGGCAAAGTTGTTGGCGGCATCTTCTTTGCCGCTGATCAGCTGCTCTGGGTGGAAGAGCTGGCGATAAGAACCTGAGCGGACCTCATCTATGACAGTCGGCTCCAGATCCACAAACACAGCTCTAGGGACATGTTTTCCAGCGCCTGTTTCACTGAAGAACGTGTTGAAAGCATCATCACCTCCTCCTACTGTGACATCTCCAGGCATTTGCCCATCAGGCTACATACAAAAAATAACGCGACAATGAATTAAATCTCGCGTTCAAACATATCCGTGATTTTTCAACAAAACATCTCAAAAACCAAACGAACAAAAAAAATTCCCCCAACAGAGGCATCAAAACCCAAAAAAGTCTAGATCTAACCAAAATAACAAAACGAATCAGAACAACATCACTGAATCTGATAGATCTACACGAAAAACTTCAGAAATCAATGAGGAAAAGAACATCAAACCTTGATGCCGTGTTCGAGGCAGTAAAGCTCCCAGCAGGCATTTCCGACCTGAATACCGGCCTGACCAATGTGGATCGAAATGCACTCTCTCATCTCGGTTTATTTGTCAGATCAAAATGGAGGGATTTGAATTAAGAGAGAAGAGGGAAGCTCAAACAAACACCAGAGGCGTATACAAAGACGTCCCTGGGTCAAGGTGTGGGGTGGGAGGAAACTGCGAAGAGGAGAGGGCTTTTATAGCAACGGTGAACCGAAAATTGGGGTTGTATTTTATTTTGTTTATTTACTTATTTTTTGAGCGGTATTATTTACTTTGAAATTATTTCAGATTTACAGCTGGATGCATAGATTGCCATTGGCTCCACTTTTGGGAAAAAAAAATTTTAAAAAGCTTTTTGAATAAAATTTTTTTGTCATTTAGCATTAATCGTTTTCAAAAATGCTTAACTTGAGTAAGATATATGAAAATCTTCCATTTCTTCCAAATGTCACTTTAACAAGAGAAATTTAGTCAAAAAATAAATTTATTAATTAAGATTTTAGACATATAATCTTAGGCAGTGTTTGGTAGGGATGATAAGGTGGGGTTTATGAATTTTTAACCTATCTTATCCCTTGTTTGGTACGAGTGATTATTTAACCAAGTCAATCTCTCATATGATTGATGAGGTTATAGTAACTGGGATAAAATAATTACTCATTATCCCTTAAGATTATTTATCTTATCCTACTCTTAATCCATCATATTTTTCCAGTTTTAACATTCTCCTAAATCCAAACTCACTACTACTTCCCTCCACCGACCATCTCCCGTCGTCGGACCCCGCCTCCCAATGCCGATCACCCCCTCCGACCCTCCGCCGCCCGTCCCCCGACGCCGCCGCTACCGACCACCCCTTCCTCCTGCCGCCTCCGACCGGCAATCCCACCGCTATGCGACCACCACCGTCGCAAAAGTAGAAGGGTAATTTCGTCAATTCATCAAAAAATTATTATTTATCACATTCTTAATAATTATACCAAACATAATAATATTTTATCATTATCTACCTCAATAATTCTTTTTATCATTTATATATTAATCTTTCAGTAATCTTATCATTTAAATCAAACATAGTCCTATTAAAAAATCAAGAGTTAGTTGTGTTTGGTGTAAAAAAGCTAAATAATTATTATTTCAGACAATAATGAAACTTGCAAGTTGCATGCAATATCGTGGTCCTGTCTCCAATATCCGACAAAAAAATAATTTGAGAATATTAAAAAAAAAAAAACATTTTTGTGTGCATGATCCAGAAATCTATTTATCTTACTATTTATTAAGTTTTTTTAATAACAGCGCATAAAAACATAATGGCATTTTTATTTATTATTTCAAAATTATTTTTAATCTCTAATTAATTATCATAATTATGATTAAATATAAATCAAATTAATTATAAAAAACACCAAATCAAATATCATTAATATAGAAAAATATTTCGATAGCAACTTCACATTGGTATGATAGGGACATCAGACCACCACAGATTGAAAATCACGACTGAGCGACCCTTGTTTGTTTTCATTTTTCCACTCCAGAAAATAAAATCATATTTTTTTTATTATTATTATCAATCCCAAAATATACACCTTCATCCGACTGAGTTCTTGTTATCATTGAGACAATATTCGAAATTTTTTAAAATAATTTTATAAATACTATAATCAGAAGTTATTCACAAATTTACTCTTTTTTTCAAGTTAAGGAAGAGATTTGTTATAATAATTAAACTTCGTATCTTTACGTCAGATGCATAATAAATCATCATATAACACTCATTTACCTTTATATATATGAGAACATTGTTTTCAAGATCGAATCGATCTTCGTATCTTTATGTCAGATGAATAATAAATCATCATATAACCCTCATTTACCTTAATATATCTGAGAACATTGTTTTCAAGATCGAATCGATTGGTTCGACCAAAAACCAATCATAAGTCACATCCAAAAGCCGTTTTACCGATCAAATTAATATTAACCTATCAAACCGATTCAAAACCAATAAAAACCGATCGAACATTTACACAATTTTATTTATTTTTTAAATTTTATTTTTATTATATATGATTTTTAAAATGTATGAAAAATACTATTTTAATAATATTATTGTTTTTTAAATTTAGAAATAATTTTTTAATCATCTATATAAAAGATATTTATAATTGCAAATATATTATTATTTTATATGATCGACCGTCCAGTTGAACTGGTCTAATCGATTAAAATGTACGGACCGATAAGATCATCAGTCCGACTATGAAACATTGTTTGGGAAGGATGACTCATTTTAAAAAACATCGGAGAAAAACCGACAAGTGTGCAACAAAAGGAAACATCAAATGAAACTACATGTGTAGCACACAATTCAAATTTAATCTAATCAAACAACAGGGACTCATCAGTATTTGACTATACAAACAAACAATAACAAGAAAAGCCACGGTAGAAGAGGAAAACATGCAAGATTCATAATTGTCAATCATTTTCTTCACTTGATCTTTTAACACTGACTCTAAGCGAGAACCAAATTAAAATGCAGTCGCGATATCTCACTCGAAGCTCACATTCTGGAACAGCATCATTATCTCATCTCCTCCACCCGGGCTGGAGCATCTTGTCTGAAATGTAAGGCACCCCAAATGAAAAAAGAAAACACACGAGAAATAATCAACTACGAATGCCAAGGAAATAACATCCACATGCAATGCGTGTCCCAAGTTAAATATCATATCAAATGCCACAATGAAGGTGCTACAAACACTAATTTTCTATTTTAGAACCCTTTCGTGTTTACGTCGGAGACTATAAGATTATACTCGGAATTATTGTCCAAGACATACAATTGCACGCAGGTTGGATATCATATGACAAAGACATAAGAACAAGCACCCAAGACCAACTATTTGAAACGTGAATAGGAATTGCACACGCCGTATCATGATAAATCACTTTGTCCTGGAAGCTCAAGTTCACTAAAGGTGTGAAAAAAACAAAAGCTTTCTATTTTAACAATGATGACTGACAACACAGACATGTATTGGCAGAATGAGTACCTAAACCGCATAAGTTAATGAAAGTACGCGACATACCATCTTTGGAAACAGTCAATGATCTGCTAGGTTTGTTTCCGCCCTTGCCATTAGCTTGAATTGGCTTCTGCATCTGAGGGGACAATGAGCTTAATTTGCCACTTAAGGAAACGGGCAGAGAATGCCGTCGGGCATACACATGATCAGCACCATCTTCATCAAGTTTAGATGACCCTTGAGCTCTAAGCTTTGCCTTGGCAGACTCAGTAGCTGCCATGTAACTCGGTACACTTGGGGTGTTCTGTAAGATATTTTCAGGATGTTCCTGTGATGTTGCAAGAGATCTCCTTTTCTTGATTTTCTGATTCTCTTTGTTACTATGTTCTTCTTTAGAGCTCAACTCCTCATTCAAAGTTAGAGGACTCTCTAACCCACCACCATTTTCCAAGGAATGAAGCTCAGCAACAGGATGATCATCTTGTGGCACATCTACTAGCTCATCCGTTGCTGTTATATTTGAAGGAACTTCTTCTAAAGCTGGTTTAATTTCTACAACGTCCAATCCGGTTGGGTTTTCAGAATAAATTACTTTTTTCTGCTCAGCAACATCAGAAGCAGTAGAATTTAACACTACTTTTGCGCTTGGCTGCGGCCCTGGCTTCTCATTTTGTGTTTCTGATTTTTCTGAAGCAACCGCTGAAGATGCAGAAACCTTTCTTAAATTACGTTTAACCCTCTCAAATTCACTTTGGGACTGTTCTTGCACAAACTCTGTCTGATGAGTTGTGATTTTCCTAGGGTTGCGTTTGGGCTTATCTGCATCAACAGAAGCTAAAGAACCAGTGTCCCCATTAACAAGGGCAGAAACCTTTCTAACACTTCTCTTTGATTTTCCAGTTCTAAACTCGACAGCTTGTGTGTCACCCTGCTTTTGCTGATTCTTCAAAACACCTTTTGAATGTGCACACGGTTTCCAAAAGTGAGATATCGACCAGCGCTCAAGCCAGTTCCAAGCTGAATTTGGTTCAGATAGATCATATTGAAGACTCAATGGCAAAGCAGTTGGCAATTGGATAAGAAGCTACAATACGAAAGTGTCCATCAGATCTTTCCAAAAGATTACATATTAATTGGAAACAATTGAAGTAATATATAGTTAGTTTTAACATTCTCTATTTTCAGAACATGCGCATCCAATAACATCAGAAGGTTGTCTGATGATTAGTAAACCCCGTGCAGACAATAAGGTATTAGAAGGTTTCCAAGTTATAACTGAGTTAAACGCCATTCGATGAAAAGTAGAGCTAGAAGATTTGGAGGTCTTATGGTAACTGTTCAAATGTACACAGATGAATGAGCCTAGATGATAATGAAAACCAAATACAAACCTTGCAGACAAACACTTTGGTGGCTAGACTCTCTGACCCAAGATATGAACTTGTTCCAGCAACCACCTGTTTAGCTTCCTGATTTAGTATAAAAACATAGTCAAAACAAGAGCTTCAACGCCCTCGTACGGAGTTAAAAAAATCTCAGAGATTAAAAGAGAATTTAATCAATTAGGTTACAGAAATTCACACTACCTGAAACTCTACAATATTGTATTTTTTACACCATCCAGACAATGTATTTGAGTGTCTAACTCTTCGTCCACGAGCCACTGCCTGGAACTTAACAATTCCCTTCATGCAATGGAAAGTGGAAACAGCCTGTCTCCTCACCAAATGACCCCGTATAAGAGCTTGTAGCCTTATGATACCTTTAAGAGCCCTAAAAGCACGGCGAGCCTGTGCACATGGATGAAAATACAATTATGAGAGGTAAAGACCATTTAACCGTTCCATTAACATGAATGGGAAGTCGGGATGACAATTTCTTCCGAACCCGATGGAGAATCTGATATCCGACCCAAACAGAGGAGAGTATGGAGGGTAAAAATGTATCATCGAGTACGGAGATTTTTGGATACGGTGATGGAAGCGGCTCTTGAATAATCTTACTCATACCCGACCTGAATACTCGATTATATATATATATATATATATATATATATATATATATATATATGATTTTTCGGCTATGGTTTTAATTTTAATATACTTTTGTTGAATGATATTAGTTGGGTAGAATGAAATAAATTATTAGTTGAGAGTTGATGCTATTTTCATAGGTTAACAATGTTAGGATAAATAATTTCTAATATTCTGTTTAATTTTCTAATTTTTATATTAAATTTTATATTTATTGTTCTCGCTAATTTAGTAAACATCCATAGTTTTATCGAAATAATTCAAATTTGAGAAAATGTAATTATAGATGGTAATTGGGTATTTGGGTAGGGTATGGATATCCAATCATCGGATGGTTATGAGGATGAAATTGAATACCCGATGAGAACGGAGACGGCAGATATGAAATCCTATCCAAGCCCAACCCATCGTCATCAGTAATGAGAAGTCATGTTCATAAACTGTAGAAGTCCAATTAATAATGACAAGAGATTTACATCCATAAACCGATTAGTTACATATTGACAAAAGTGTGTACAGAATGAAAAGTATGCTAAATCCAATTTTAAACAGAATTGAATGACAACCAGAGAGCCTTACCAAGTAACCCCTAAAGGCTGCTTGTGTTTTCGTGGCAGCTTGCTCTTGCCTAATCATCTCTGAATTACCAGATGGGACTGGTACATAATTACTTTGTAAATCTACGTCTTGGTTCCCTGGATATGAGCCAGTAGAAACATGAGGAGCACCAGATGTTGTCTTCCCAAATCCCGTATTCTCTGCATCTCTGCTAGTCAACTGGGGTGGAACTGTGACAAGTGAAGAATCTCCAGCCATTTTCTCTAATTGTGTATTTGCGGCAGCCTAATTATGAGTCACATTTTTTACATCCAACAGCAAATGCACTCAACACGATAGAATTTAAATTGTATTTTAGAACATCGTTACAACAATATCTTCAAGCCAAGTATAACATATGTGGATCTGCTAGCAAAATTATCATTTCCTAAGATTTAAAAAAATCAGAAAAAAAGAAATATGTGAAATTAAATTCAAAAATCTCAAAGTATTGAACTTAATAGTTAATAGAACTCCACATACCATAAGAAACAACAAACTAACTGATGCAGCTTTAAAGGTTTCATTTCTGAGGCCACAAATGAGGGTCAATAACACAAATGGCTCAGACAACAATTGTCTTACCTTGGATAAATTAGTCTTTGAATGCTTCTTCCCAAACAGGACAGTCTTGATCCATTTCCCGGGAGACTTTCCCATGGCAAACCACGTTTTGAAACAACAATTACTCAATCCAAAAGCTGCAAATTTTAATTAAGATCAATCCTCACATCACAATAATTGGAATTAATAAAAACAACTCTAAGGGAAAATGGATACCGACTTACAAAATCAACCAAAAAAAAACAAAAGATCTGTCACCGTTTTAAGCCAATCTTTCTACTGCCTACCAACAAAGCAACGTATCTTAATGTGCAGCACATAAAATATGTAATACAGAACAAAGCCGAGATCTATAGGGATATCAATGGTCGCATTTTGAAGTTACAAGGAATAGAAGGAGAATTCGCAACAAATGTCCCTCAAAAAGATCCCAACAAATAAGAAGAAAAAAGGTAACATAAACAAATCAGTCGAAGACGATGACAACTAGCACCAATCTTAATTTCCAGACAAACTAAAAAGTAGAAACCGAGATATTAACACACCATGCAAAACCAAAACTAGTGAGTTGAAAATGCACAAACACAGCAAGATCTGCATCTAAACTCACATTTCCTCTGAAAAGCCATAACCCATATACATAAATGCAAAATCAAGAAAGCACGTAAAACAGGTAAACAAAATAGAGGAAGGTTTTAGTATAATGCAGCTGAGATCTGGGTTTTCTGTACCTGAAAAGCCAAGGGTTTATCCAAGTCCCAGATCCAACATCAACTCAAATCCTTCATATAAAAAAAACATCCCCAAAATCCACACACACAGAGAGATAATTGAGAAGTAAAAGAGCGATTTTTCTCTCTCTTTCAAAGAAACAGCCAAATGCGAATGATAAAAGTGGAAAAAATATTCAAGAGAAGGATGGATTAACAAGTAAGCGAGCTTAAAAAAAGTGGAGATGAAAATGCTTCAAATGGCCAATACCTTTTGGAATAATTTCGCTCACTCGGGCCAAGAAAAATGGATCCCTCGTAAATTCAACTAATTCCCAGAGTTTCTTCACTGACTTCCACCTCTTTTTGTGTTCCGGTTGCTGCAAAAAGATGGTGGAGTAGTTCTGCGGAGGGGTGGACTAAATAAATATCCATTCGATTTATCAAATTATTGTATATCATAGGTAATAACTCGTAAAAATTTCCTACAACAGATATGTAATACTAACCGTCTCAAATATAAAAATTACAAATCATTTTTTTATTTGACAAAAATTTACGTGAGACGATCTCATAGGTCGTATTTTGTGAGAGAAATCTCTTATTTTGATTATCCATAAAAAAATATTACTTTTTATTGTAAATATCGGTAGAATTGAGCCGTCGCAAATAAAAATTCGTGAGACCGTTTCACAAAAGACCTACTCTTTTTATTTTACTTCTAACCTTGTCCTTAGATACATTAATTTCCTCCAATGAGTTTTTTTAACCTATTTAAACATTCATTACTTAATAATAAAATTTACTCTTTCAATTTTTTTTTTTAGAAATTTGTATATAAATCTATATATACGGGACATAGAGGAAGTACCTAATAATACAACACAAAATCAACCTATAATTATAATTACAATAAATCTTAAAATAAATGAGTTAGCTGCTTTCAAGGTCGACTAAGAATCACGGCTAATTAAATCCTACTCCTATTATAAATTATTGGATAAAAATCAGGTTTCTCGTAAAAAAAAAACATTTTAAAAAAACACACATTTTAAAAATTATTGTGAGATCAAACATAAAGTCTATATATTAGATCAATAATAATTATTAGATCTACAGTGAAAACAATACTCTGGTTGTTGGATCTCATAAGGTTTACTGATTTTCTTTCCCAAATGCCCAACAATTGAAACTCATTTATTAGTTGTTACAACGATAAACATGTGGATTGTTGGAATGTTGCATTGATGCGATTGAAAATGGAAAAATGGACGACCATTTAGTGTTAAAAACCCGAATGAGACGATGAACTTTGTTTTAGGGAAATTGTGCTTTTCATTGGTTCCACTCTAATACCATGATGGGCTAAAAACATATTTAAAAACTGTTTGCAATCTTTAAAAATATGAATTTTAGGTTTTTTTTTTTTAACAAATTTACACAGAAAAATCTAAAATCACTTTGTTTCGGAGATTGCTCATGACTCTTGGGGATTGTTCTTACTCAACTGCATCATAACATAACTTGTTTTTTTATTATCATTTAATTCCATTTTTTTTTTGGCAATTTCAATTTGCTATCCGGCAATAATTTTCCAACAGGTTTAGAGTACTTAACCCATGATTCTGAAGTGCAAGCTGGCCAGGCCCCCTTTTACTTTATTGGTTCCACCGAAACAAATAGGGAAAAAATAACCAAGTTGAGGCCAGAAAGTTTCTGCCTTAAATCAAAAGCATGAAATTACAAATTTTGTTTTGTACTGGTGCCTCTCCAATGCGTATCTGAACAAGTACTGATAAACCAATAACAATAATAATAATAATTAAAATTTATTATATTTTTCTAAAATATAATAAACATCACTTTCTCAAAATATATCATATGGATAGCATGTCAAAATCTTATATAAATATAAGCTGTGTGTAATGAATACAATTTATGTGCCCGGCTCCAAGTGTTGACTTAGATTAGCATATTGTCTACAGCACGATTCCAATATAACCACATGCGACTTCGAGTAGTTGGTCGTGCGTATGCAATAATCACCGACACTTTCAGGATACAATGCAACGACTTTAATTTAATTAGAGGCAATTTACACACATACTCGTGTGGCATGAACTCAAGCTACCATCTCGGGGAATCATATGAACATTTGGATTAACCTATTGACAAATTTAGATAATGATTTCGATAATATCGAACGTGTGTCGTCGAAATAATTATTTGACTGAAAAAATATGCAATCAAACAAGATGCAAATTTGCACATAAAGAAAATGAAATTCTACACTTAGGGCATTGTCCTGAGAGAGCATTCAATGATATATATGTATCGATACACTTTTTACAAAGTAGATCTCATATATGATAGAAATGTACACAAGTGATATGTTCATACGGATACTTTATAGCAACGGAAGATAATGAAATAAAATGTCCAACACTTTCATGATGAAATAGATAAATTAGAAGAAATTAGAGATGATACAATCTTACATGGTTAGTGATTTAAAATAAAACTCTGTTTGAGATAACACAACATAAAGAGTGGTCTAAGAATTGATTGACAATAATCCATCTCATGATGACAGCTTAATATTGCTACTCCTATGGCCATGTTTACCGACATATGTATGTTCATGTTATCAGCTCCGTGATGCAGAAACTGATACAAATCATAAATTTTACATTTATAAAGGAGATGGAATACCCATCTAAAACAAGAGATCTGAACTGGTGTGATGAATATTACGAAATTCTTACCTGAAGAAATATTTCCACCAGCTGAATACAAGCCCTTCAGCACAAAAATTTATAAGAAGTCGTCAAAACCAGCAGGTAAGAGAAGTATCTGACCTCGCCTATGAAACTAGAAATGAGTTAACTCTATTAAGAGATTATCTCATGGCCCATGGGTTATTCACCGGAAAATCTAGATTCTTGTCCTTAAACATATACTCGAGAAATTGATTGGAAAAATCAGACGGCTCAACACATGTTCACTCAAGCTGCTAAAATATGTTATTATGTGCATTACACACACGAGCACCAAAGCATATCGAGATGAAACTCGGGGCCCCTGAAATTGAGTATGTAATCGTTAATACAATCATAACAGTGTCTTTGCAAACTATAGGAGAGTCGGTAATGTAGGAATAACACTGAAACAAATGTTTCACAGAAACAAAGATCACTCTAACAGGAGAAAGGACCTTGCAGGATGAACCTTGCCCATCAGTGCAATCTCACGTAATGTCCTTGAGATGGAAACACTAGTCTGCTGTCCAGCTCTGCTCGACAATTTCGCGCACCTTCCTGTTGTATTCACGCTTGTTTTCACTAAACAATCGAGCAGCTTCAGAGTTTGCGGGTGAGTTTGGATTTGGATCGCAAAGCAATGACTGTAAGAAAATATCAAATTAAAGATGATGTTTGAATCGCCACTGGAGTTAACAGAAAGAAACATGATTCAGCAAATCCTTTTTCATGGAAAGATATGAAACACAACCTATTAGTCCATTCATCCATTTTTATTCCGTCCATCAGATCTGAAAATTTTATTAGCTTTTCTGTACAATAGTGGAACACTGAAAGGTAATGACAAACTTCAATTTTATAATCAAGGCAGCTTATACACGATGTTGTTTCAGGGAAACTGAGAGGCGAAAAACAACTTTATGTCAATTCTGACCAGGCAAAATAACAAACAAAATATAGTTTCTTTCATATGATTAATTCCTGATAATGATCATGGGAATTCTATAAGTCCGAGAAATCCGTTTGCAACAAAGTAAATGGCCCGTAGGCTTAGTTTCAGACGAGAGATGAAGAAATTGAAAACAAAAGCTAGGTCATCTATCTCGCTAAGCAAAAGTTTACATCGTTATTGAGGATACACATAACTTCGATTGGATATCAACATTCATGTTACAATAAAATTAAAAAAATCAACTCAATTTCCAGACACCTGCATGTTTTCAATCAAATCCTACTTTAGGAGAAAGAATTGCTGTAAATCTCATAATTTTATTTTATTAGAAAATTTCATTGTAAATAGTTGATGCCCGGTGAAGTAGAGAATATGTTATGTACCACTTTATAGCGTTGGGTTGCATTTAGTTGCGCCTAGATTATGATTGGATTTATTAAAAATCCAACCTATCAAGTATTTGGTTTGAATTCTTCGACTCACAGAATTTATGGGCCCGGTTTCAACTACCACTTATTAGTGATTGTCTGCCCATTTTTATTGGAGTGATTTTTCATCCCACAATCTAGTTTCGACTAAAATGACAACCAAAATTGCCTTCCTACCCAATCTTTACCGTGTTTCTTTCCTTGTCAGGGTAAAATGGTAGGGCGATAGGGCCAGCAGCTCTGTGGCTGCAGTAGGAGCAGCAATCGAAATAGGGAATCAATTTCACTTCCACCAATTTTCATATAATTTCTCTTCAATTTCAATCCATGTGTCACAAAGGACGGCAACACTATCCCACACTTCTTTCCTCCACACCCACCTCCATTGTTGCCAGCACCATTGCTCATCCACCACCTCACTACCAGCATCCCTCCCCCCTCCCCCCTCCCCAAAAAAATCTTTTCAAAGTTTCTTTAGCATCTACCATAGCAACCAACCATCATTTGTGAAGAAGAGGAATAGAAGGGGAGGAGATGAGGAGAAAAGGGGAAACTAATAAAGAAATTAAGAACGGTAAAGAGGTGACTGATGACCGAAATCTGTCTGTGATTTCTATTGTTAGGATTTATGAAAAGCTAATAAAAGAAATGGAGTACAGAAAAGAGATATTAATCTCACTGACAAACATCATATGAAAGTCAAAATAAATATTAATCTCACTGACAAACATCATATTTTTTATCGTCCAAATAAACGATCACATTTATCTCGTCACACAAACCACACTCGACCTTAGTGTACCTGAATAGATGTAAGTATGGCAGCGACATCATATATTGGGCTCCACTGATTTTGCAAAATATCCAAGCATATACTTCCATCTGCATAAACTGATCAACAACAGAAGTAAATGACAACATGATAACTGCGTAATAAATGTTTTCGGTCGATCTCATGATTCCATATTATAGCATTAGATTAATTTAGTCTAGACGCAACTGGTAAGTGACTTTCAGCAACAAATTTGTATGAAATGTGTGTCTACCAATTTTTCACAGAATATCTGTTGATAAAAAAATGATAATAGAAACCTGTGGGACCCAGAAAATCAGGAGGCACAAAAACTAGTGAAATTGAATATGAGACCAAAGAAACTTTATTTGAAGATGTTGAAGAGGACAATTTCGATTAAAAAAAAAAAAGCGATTCTTGAATTCATTAAGAAACAGAAGTTCCATTGTGCAGCAACAAAATAAACCGAAGCAGGAGAAACGTGTGATATTGAATAATAATAGTTAGTTTAAATAACCTCCTTCATATCCACAACACATTTCCACTAAGAAATGTTGTTACCTAAGAACTTGGCCCTTGTGCTACTGAGGGAGTAGAAACACAAAATACCAAACAGAACTATATACGAGTAAAGTTGACAACAATACCCTGGATAATCAATTATTTAAGATGCTAAGGCATGAAGTTTGGATAGCATATTGGAGAAATGGCATCACGACCGACCTACATTCATAGTATTAAATTTGAACAAAATGAAAAAGCAACCAAGAAGACCAATGCCAGTACTCACTGCATGCAGCAGCTACTTCACACAATTTTTTTAACAGCAGGCACTGTTTCTTCTAATGAAAGGCCTGGGTTGGCATGATTAGATAATTTTTTAATATGAGCTGCGTTGATCGTCTATTTTAGCTGGTGAGCATTCAAAAGAAAAGATAGCCAGACCAGGAACCATGCAAAAAAAATTAAACCCAAGCAATGAAATATTACAGTAACTTACTGTTGGGATGGAACATTCTAGATACAAACCGCACTGTTGGGGGTTTATTGGGGTAATCCTCTGTGAATTGAATTGTCAACTTAAACGTACCTAGTATTAAAACAATTTAATGGTTGAGACAAATGACAATTAGAAAATGTCAATAAAATTCTAATCAAGTCTTTATGTAGAAATGCAGTATACAGCTTAAATAACCCATGGAAAAATGAAAGCATGTATGATTTAATGCACCATAAGAGGCGTGAAAAGTATTTGGATTTGTTTCATTTTAATACAATGGTATATCTGAATCGAAGAGCTTTGGAATACGAGATCTTTTGCAACCGAGACTACAAAGACCAAACAAAAACTCGCCACACCAAACGCCACCTAAGGCAGCACTTCCCCAAAACCCTAAATTTCAAATTTGCAATGACAAAAAAAAAATTGTCAGACCAAATGAACTATGATCACTGTTGATGAAGTCATGTATCATTCGCACGAGTAGATATAACTTCATAGCATAAATCTAGGGTTATAAGCAAACTCTAAAATAAATAAAGAGAGAGAAATAATCCTATCAGAGCATCAATCATCCATAAATTCCAATGAGAAATAGACTCAGTGATAGAATGTTCCACCTCCATCCCAAGGAGTGTCATCTGGCCTGCAATAACAAAAATAGCCATAACAAGTCCAGTAAAAATATGGTAATTTCTAAATTGATCGCCAACAAGAAGCAAAAAAAAAGAACAAATTGCCAGATATACCCAAATATAACAGCGTTCCAGAGCATAATGTTGTTATCATATGGCGCGCCGCTGATGCCAGCCGGAGGATCCTGCTGTAACCGCTTGAAATCCCTCATCAACCGCTTCCTTGATGGCGTCGACATCCCGCCGCCTACGATCACCACCAATTAAACATCGTATTTCCCTTTAAAATGATCTTCTAACGTATTCGAATCCAGATAATTAAGCCTCGGGTATCAAAACATACGACAGAATCAATTCAAACTGAAATATACTCGTTTCCATTTCCATCTTAAGGCTACGATTTCCAAATACCACGATCACCTAAACCGTACGTGATAATATAGTTAATCATTAAAAAAAACGAAACCCTTGGATCCATAGGCATGAATTCGCAGCTTTCCACACAGGCTCTCAAATCAAAAATCGATCCCAAACAGTAGAAAATTACCTGAAACTCAGTGCTGCTAACTTTTCTCCCCTTTCCTCTCTGAATCACTTTATTAGCTTCACATTATAAATAAATATAAATATATATGTATGCACTAAAATGGCATATAAATTTTTTAGCTCGCGTCGTATATAAGCTGTCGAAGTTTGTCTGATTTTTTCATTTTTTTAACAGATCAAATTTTAAGTGTTTGTTTTAATTGGTGACTTCGAATATGTGATTATAGAATTTTAAATTAATTTCGTGAAATCCTGTTCAGAATTTAGATCTTAATTGATTTCCATATATAGTTTAAAAATATCGATTTGAAATATATTAATTCGTTTGAAAATATAAAATTTCAAATTCTAATATTTTCTATTGATATAAACATATTTAGAAGTTAAAAGATATCAAGTTGCAATATTTATATATTTTTAAAATCTTGAAAGTGAAGATAAAAAATATCTTTGTGATTACAAAAAACAAAATCTATTCTAGGTCAACAACTTTAAAAGAAGAATAGGCTTATATTATTAACAAAAATTTATGTGAGACGGTTTTACGGGTCGTATTTGTGAAACAGATCTCTTATTTGACCATCCACGAAAAAGTATTAATTTTTATGCTAATAGTATTATTTTTTATTGTGAATATCGGTAGGATAACTCGTCTCATGGATCTCACATATTAAGATTCGTGAGACGGTCTCATATGAGACCCAGTCTATTCTTTTTTGTTTTTCGGAGGAGTGAGCGGTCTGTGATAATTTTTCAAGGCAAAAATTGATGTGAGACGGCCCAGTTTAGAAGTGCTCGAGATGGCGCGCTGTTCACTGCACCGACCTCACTGAATAATATCCTTTCGCGCTTCGTAACCTTTCGCTCTATGTAAACCTAAACCCTCCGTTACCTTCAAAAATTGGACATGGCGGACGGTCACTCCTTCAACAGTATCTCTCTTGGCGGTCGCGGCGGAACAGTAAGCTCAGAGTTTTACCCTTTTTTCTTGTCTAGTTTTATTGATTCGCAAATTATTTTTCTGTTTTAGGCGTGATGTTTGTTTTCTTGCCTCTTCGTGATTATGGCCCTAATAATTGCCTTTGATGTTTTTATGTTTTTTTAGTTTCGATCGGAAGAGTAATTCTCCCTCTTCTTTGAGATTATTTCTTCCGTTTATTTTCCAGGGCATGTGTGGAATTGTTGGTGTTTAATTCTGTTGGTGTGTTTCGTGATAAAATCGTCAATGGCGTTGTTTTTCGGGTATTTATTTAAATTTAGGGTGATATGTAGTGTTTTAAATTTGCATCTGTCACTCCGCGTTTTCTTCAAAGTAAGCGATTCCCAGTTGATTGCGATAGCAGAATAACTTCCCTAGAGTTTCAAAATCGGAAGCTAGTTTTTTTTCTGCCCTGGCTGTTTATTTGAATAAGAGTAAGAAGAATCTTCAATTATTATTGCCTCATCCTTCCTCTAGGATTTGTTTCTCGATAGTCGCTAATTTAATGTCCCAGTAGTTGCATCCTAGAATAACAGATTACCCTGTTGTTCCTTTTCTTTTGGTTGGTGAAAATCAATTTGAAATTTTGTTACAACTGCAGAATCCTGGTCAACTTAAAGTTCACTCCGGTGGGATAGTATGGAAGAAACAAGGAGGTGGCAAGGCTGTGGAAGTTGATAAATCTGACTTGCTTGCCCTTACGTGGATGAAGGTCCCTCGATCTAATCAACTAGGTGTTCGAACCAAAGATGGTCTTCACTATAAATTTACAGGTTTTCGGGACCAGGTGAACTACTATTCGTGCCTTTTTCTACCTCTTATTTATAGTTATTTTAGGTTATGAATTCTCGAAGCTACGTTGCTTTTCTTAGTTCTCAAGCCTAGTTTAATTATTTTTTAAGCCATTTATTGTTTTTCCATCAATTAAGTTTGGAAATTGTTAATTAGCAAAGATCGTTATATTACATGTTGTCTCGCTATAACTTATAGTGTAGTTCTCCATCCGTCCTATTCCACTCCTTATGTTTCACAAACAATATCTTCTATCATCAAATCTTCTGAACACAAAATTCAATGTCGAAATTATTGTCTTTCATAGTTCCCAGTTCTTTTGTTATGGGGTTGGTTCATTTACGCAGAAAGCGCTCTACCTTGTGTTTTAGAAGGTACTTTTTATGCAGGATGTTACCGGTCTGACTGCGTTTTTCCAATCCAATTATGGGAAAACACCAGAGGAGAAGCAGCTCGCTGTGAGTGGGAAAAATTGGGGAGATGTTGATTTAAATGGTATGTGAAATTTTTAAATTCATAGGATCTATACCTGTCTCTACCTTTTTCACTCATTTTGGGTCGTGTTATTGTCTATATACACAAGCTGTTATGGTAATTGTTGTTGAAATAACTCAGTTACTTTTCTTTTTCTTCAATTTTGTATCATGAATCGGGATTGTTTGGTATTAAAATTTGCCATTTCTTTGATGAACATATGACCGTTCTAAAATTTATGCAAGATCAACACGACAGATGTTTTTTTGGTGCGAAGAAAGCTGACTTTCCGCATTTCCATCATCTTTTATTACGCATGGAGAATTGAAGTAATGTGTTGTGTTTTAGTGAGATGATTTTGAATTGTATGCCTTCTGTGTTGTTTAAGATGTGATTATTAGATCATGGAGTTCACATGTCTTGATTTTTCTCCCCAGGTAATACACTCACATTTCTAGTTGGCGGTAAGCAAGCATTTGAGATATCTTTAGCTGATGTTGCACAGACCCAACTTCAAGGGAAAAATGATGTCATGTTGGAATTTCATGTGGATGACACAACTGGAGCTAATGAGGTATTTACTTCATAACTATCTTGTTCTTCACGATTACACACCCCAACTGCAATCGTTTTGTGAGTTTATTATGCATCACATGAATGATAACCCTGATTAGATATCTCTTTTTATTACTAGAAAATTTACAAAGTACTTGTTTTACAGAAAGATTCCTTAATGGAAATCAGTTTTCACATCCCAAATTCAAACACTCAATTCATCGGTGATGAAAATCGCCCTTCTGCACAGGTAATTCTGCATGGAAATTTGACCTGGACTTGTTGGGTGATAAAAAAACTCAGTATAAGAAGTTATTCTTGATGTAGGTGTTCCGAGACAAGATAGTATCAATGGCTGATGTTGGAGCCGGAGGTGAAGAAGCTGTCGTTACTTTTGATGGAATTGCCATCCTTACTCCTAGGTAGGTAATTCTGAGCTGGTACCGTGATCTACTGATTCAGTGTCAGTTATTTCTCTCTAATGCATGGTGTCCAACATAGATGTTCTTTTCTTTTAGGGGACGATACAATGTTGAACTTCACCTCTCATTTTTGCGTCTCCAAGGGCAAGCTAATGATTTCAAAATTCAGTACAGCAGCGTTGTTCGTGTTTTTTGGTTGCCTAAGGTTCTTTGCTTCTGTTCTTTCTAAATCCTCTATAGAAATTTGTGTGTGCATATATCTTGGATATGCTTTCCTGCTGTTTGGTTCATTTCTATAAATAGTTTGGTGATCGTCATTGTGGTTGCATCTGATCTGATGCGTCATCGTTTTCTCTACTGCAGTCTAACCAGCCTCACACCTTTGTGGTTGTTACTCTTGACCCGCCAATTCGGAAGGGCCAAACTTTATATCCACATATAGTGATGCAGGTAGTTATTCCTTTCAAATATTTAATATTTTAATATTCACCATAAAAATGCAAGGATGCAAATTTAACCATTTTCTGAGATTTGCAGTTTGAGACAGACTCTGTTATGGACACCACCTTGTCTATGAGCGATGAACTTTACCAGACCAAGTATAAGGACAAGCTTAATCCGGAACACAAGGTATTCTCCTTGTCTGTTTCTTACCTTCTTGGGTTTGGGTTTGCCTTTCAGTTTTGACTATTTCATTTGAAAGTAACACTGTCTTTTTTGTTTTCCTTTATCTTTCTTCTACTTAAGATTTAGTGGCTACTTCGTGAATAGTGGGTGTTTCCCATTAATACATGGGAAGTTGGAGTCATGATTGTGTAGCACTTGAAACTGGTTATGATTTTACAGTGAATTCACCTTGATGATGGTTGTCATGATATATTTTTTGATATATTTTTTAAAAAAATATCAGGGACTGGTGCATGAAGTCTTTATTACAATTCTCCGTGGTTTGTCTGGCGCTAAAATCACTAAACCTGGAAATTTCCGCAGCAATCAGGATGGCTATGCTGTGAAGTCATCCCTGAAAGCTGAAGATGGAGTTCTTTATCCCCTCGAAAAGAGCTTTTTCTTTTTACCCAAACCACCCACTCTCATTCTTCACGAGGAGGTAAAATTTGCAATTATAATTATAAATATTTTCTCAGGCAGCTATATGTATCATATGCTTGTAATTGTCCTGCAGAAGTTGATGTGTTTGTTGTTTTGATATTTATCTAGATTGACTACGTAGAGTTTGAGAGGCATACTGCTGGAGGTTCAAATATGCACTACTTTGATCTTCTCATTAGACTTAAGACTGAGCAGGAGCACCTTTTCCGAAACATACAAAGAAATGAGTACCATTCACTTTTTGACTTCATTAGGTCAGCACATCTCTCGTACGGGTTGTTTATATTTCCCATCAGAAAAGAGTCGTTCTTGTTAAATTCTGACTGTATTAGTTCGTTGTTACAGTATCAAGGGCCTGAAGATTATGAACTTGGGGAGTGCCAAGACTGCAGAGGGAGTAGCAGCTGTTCTGCAGAGTGATGATGATGATGCTGTTGACCCACATCTTGAGCGCATCAAGAATGAAGCAGCTGGAGATGAGAGCGATGAAGAGGTATTAAATTAGGCTCTACATTGGCAATCAAAGCGGACATGCTATTAATGTGTACAAAATTAACTTTTGAATTGTAATATCTTGTGTTTGAAATCTTCGCAGGATGAAGATTTTGTTGTCGACAAGGACGATGGAGGCTCCCCTACTGATGATTCAGGGAAAGGAGAATCTGATGGCAGTGACAGTGGAGAGGAGAAAGAGGTAAATTTACTACTACTAATTTCCGCATGTGATTCAGTTTCTTCCCCGTATGTTGAGACTCCATCGATGGATGGTGATTTAGGTACCGATTAAAAAGAAACTCAAGAAAGAGCCTTCTTTCAAGGCATCGTCAAGTAGGAAAAAAACTAAAGATGGTGACGAAGATGGGTCAAAGAAGAAGAAACAGAAGAAGAAAAAGGACCCAAATGCACCAAAGAGGGCCATCAGCGCCTTTATGTTCTTCTCCCAAACAGAAAGAGAGGTTCGTTTAAGATAAGTTCTGAAATCATATTCCCTTGAGTTATACTTCCAAAGACTCAATTTTATGCTCACGGAACCCATGTTTCTTTTGTGACATAGAATGTGAAGAAAAACAACCCTGGGATTTCATTCACGGAGGTTGGGAAAGAACTTGGAGATAGGTGGAATAAGCTGACAGGTATCATACCACGGCATTTATTCTTGGTAACTTCGTAGAATTACAACTTTTGGTCCTCACACTAGTGTTGTTGATCTGCAGCTGAGGAGAAAGCCCCATATGAAGCAAAAGCACGGGCGGATAAAAAACGTTATAGCGAGGAAATCAAGGGCTACAAGAACCCACAGGCCTCAACCATGGGGTTGGCAGAAGTATCTGACAGTGAGTAAGAGTCTTGATGGGTCTTTACATAGTTTCAGAGGTCATGATGCCAGTGTGTACTTGGTTCAAGACTGTGCTCTGGGAAATATAATATCTACTAATTTTGTTTAGCTGAGAATATATGTTGGTTTTCCAACCAGGTGCCGTAGGCTCTTGAACAAATTTTCGCCCTTCAAATTATGAAATGCTGTAGTATGATAGTTACATTTGTTGTATTTATGTCAAGGACAGATTTGAAGGTGGTTTCATAACGATTTCTATGATAATTAAAAAAATATCGTTGCAGTGTACTTGATCGAGAAAGGTTTTTTTGTTGATATGGGTTTGAAACAACTTAAATATTTAATGATGTTTTGTAACATATTGCTATTGCTTATTCAAAATTTTTTGTAAGTAGTTTTAAGATTGTGGAAGATCTATGGCAAGTTGGACACATCTGTTAGTAAATGTAATTGGTATTGTTTCACATTTGTAAAATTATGACTGATGATATATGAATTTACTGGACTGACATATGTTCAATTTTCAAAATTGGACGATAGTTGATTTCAAAATTATGATCCTAAAATTTATAGGAATTGGTTATGGGGGAAAAAATGGTTTTGCTATCGAAATCAAAATAAATGACGTTTTGTTATTTTAAGTACCAATAAATTTGAAATTCTTTATCAAATCGTTCCTCTTAGTTCAAGTGTTGACTTTATCCCCAAGTAATTTTTTAAATTTGTTTTTTCTTACTATAAAAAAAACTCTAATTTCACGAGGGTCAATACATATTTGTACCTATCTTATCGCCAAAGAAATGAGCGCTCAGCCAAATCAACGGCTTAGCCCCACCCGTTGCACACCCCAATCTCATCAACGGCCGAGATTCCAATTGCACCACCTTCACACATGGCACATCACACCCCTAAAAAAAATTAGGGCTTGTCTCTCCTTATAATAATAATAATTTCGCTTCTAGAAATATCACTCTCTCTCTCTCTCTCTCACAAGTCACAGCATTCATTTTCTCTCTATTTTCCTCGCGAGCTCCCATTTTCGGCAAGAAAATCATGGGCAAGGGTCCGGGTCTCTACTCCGACATTGGCAAAAGAGCTCGAGGTTTGGCTTTTCATTTCTTCATTATTATGGTTTGGATGAATGTTGGATATCGTTTCTTCAATTTTTTCTGTTACATTTTGCTGGTAATTTTTTTTGGGTTCTTTTTCTACTAATTTTATTTGTTGGAATTAGATCTTCTGAACAAGGATTATCAGGCTGACCAGAAGTTTACTATCACCACTTACTCGCCCACTGGAGTTGTGAGTATTGATTTATGGGAGTTTTCTTGTTTCGAAAGTAGAATCGGTTTATTTTTTCTGCTACATAATAGTCTCTGAATGGTTTTTTTTTTTTTTTTGAAATTTTGACTTGTTATTTTGGGTACAAGACACATGTTTCCGATGTATGTATGTTTAGAACACCATTTGAAACGAAGAATCCTAACTGGATTTTCTATACTAAAATGATTTGATTTCCTCATATATTAAATTCATTTGACATGTATCGTGCAATGTAAATCATTCTTCTAAACTTTTTTTTGGAATTGTTGAGTATAGTGTTTATATTTACATGTTTTCTTGTCTTTACTCTCTGTCACATCTGTGTGGGGTGTGGATGCATGAATTGTAATGCTGAAGCTGGTATTCGGTTCATATCCATTGATTAAGTATCTGATTTTATTCATCTTGCATTTATTAAATTAAATCATGCTTGAAGAAGTTTAAATGCTTTTCCTATTGAAGAATTTTGTGGTGCTTACAGATTTGATTTTCAAACTAAAAGTCCTTTTGGGTAGATGGTTTGATTTATAGGTGGTGTCATCTGGTGGGATGGATCTGGTCTGGGGGATGCACAGTATTTCTTACAATTTAGCTGTATTTTTATTCTGCTGTGTGTTTGTGGATCTGGATGATTCTTAATGCTTTGTTTGCAGACTCTCACTTCTACTGGAACAAAGAAAGGTGAATTGTTTTTGGCTGATATCAATACTCAGTTGAAGCACAAAAACATCACTACTGATTTTAAAGTGGATACCGCCTCCAATGTATGTTCTTTCATCTACGTCCCTTCTTTTATCATGAAACACAACATCTTTAATTACCAATACTTGTTATTCTTTTGTGGTTAAATACTTTGTATCTCAGTCATCTTTCTTATGCTGTAATGTAAACAATTCTTACAATTCGTTTAATAATTATATATTAAATTTATGCATCCTTTTAAGCACTTGACTAACTATAAAATGAATTTCAGCTCTTAACCACCATCACTGTTGATGAGCCTGCTCCTGGGCTGAAAACAATCTTAAGCTTTAGAGTTCCTGACCAAAGGTCTGGAAAGGTAATCCAAAACCTACGTAGCCTATGGCCTTGCCAAGGACTGTAGCTTTGGGGCATTTGACCTGATTCTGTTTGTATTGATAATTGTAGCTGGAGCTTCAATACTTGCATGATTACGCTGGGATAAGCTCAAGCATAGGGTTGACTGCAAATCCCATTGTTAACTTTTCTGGTGTTCTGGGAAACAATGCTGTTGCTCTTGGGAGCGATCTTTCTTTTGATACCAAAGAAGGAGCCTTAACCAAATTGAACTTTGGAGCAAGCTTTACAAATACTGACCTTATTGCTGCTTTAACTCTGTGAGTTTATTTTTGGCTTTTTTGTAGATTTCACACTTCTTCTAGTTTCATCAAAGGCTATTTCATTCGAATAGTGTATCATAAAGTTTGTCTCTAGTAAATATCGGACTGATGTTGCTTCAGGAACGACAAGGGTGACACCCTGAGTGCATCATACTACCACACTGTGAGCCCATTGACCAACACTGCGGTTGGTGCGGAGGTGACCCACAGCTTTTCGAATAACGAGAATACCATCACTGTCGGCACTCAGCATTCATTGGATCCACTGACCACTGTGAAAGCACGTGTCAACCACTTTGGCAAGGCAAGTGCTTTAATCCAGCATGAATGGCGCCCAAAGTCCCTCATCACCATTTCAACTGAAGTGGATACCAAGTCTATCGACAAAAGTGCCAAGTTTGGTCTGGCCTTGGCTCTGAAGCCTTGATGAGCGGGTATGAAAGACCGTTGTATTGCTCGTTTTTTGGTGGACTTTATTGGTGATTTTAGAAATAATGGCGGTTCTCAAACTTTGCTATGGTAGTTATCTTTTCTTTCTCCCTTTTTGGTGTACCGAACTAGTATGGCGGTGTCAAGTTGGCTTCTGAAATTTTCTCCCATCAATGCAGTTTTCCTCTTTCCTTTGATAAAACATCTTATAAATTTGAAACTCGAGGTTTTCTGTCTAAGTTGAAGTGACGTGTTTCCCGTATGCGTGATTTCTTTATTAGAAGATAATGTGTTTTTATCGGATCTTGGAGTGACGTCCAAGATTAATAAAATATATAGTTGTTACGTTTGATACCGATATTTCTCTGAAAGTGTCCCCTTCAATGGAGTAGGAGCTCTATTGTTTGCGTTACAAACTATTTTTTGGACTTCATCATATGGAAACCAACGAAGCTTCATTCGTAATTAAAAGATTTTACCAAGATGCAATATGCTGATATGAATTTGTTTGGGCCTGTATGTCCATAATTTCATAAATGGGCTTTCTTGGTAAGGCCCGTTCAATACCCAAATGTCAGTGAGTTTATATAGAGTTGACTGTTTGACAATCGTGTCGCATTTCACGCGTTCACTTCGTTACGCGAAAGCTCTGCTGTTCGCCGGAGACTATGAAGTAAAACTTGAAGAGAGAATGATTACTTCTAACCTTTCCGGCGGAGGAGAAACGGAGGTCATCTGATCACGCTGTCTAGTCACCTGTATCGTCGCGTCTGAGAGTGCCTTCCCACTCGTATCAGTGCTGGAAACTCCACTTGAACTCCTGCAAGCAATCTAGCTAATCGGTTCGTCCACTTATGACCTAATTCTCAGACTTTCTCCTATAAAAATTTTCCCTACACATTTCTCCTATAAAAATTTTCCCTCCGAATGTGTTCGATGAGCTTACGATCTCATTGTTAGATCCCGGCCGTGTATCTTGGGGCTGAATCGTCGTTACATTCCGTACAGATAAGCTTTTCCTGTGTTTTCTTTTGTAAATTTGTCCGATCAGTGTCAGATGGTAGTTTGTTGACGTCCCTGTAAATTCATTGTGCGGGTGTTCCACGGGATGTTCTTCAAATTTGGTTTCCACTTTCCATATCGACAATTGATTTTGCGGCATTAGGCATAGCCGGATAGGACAGTTAACAAAATCCTCGATCACATCGTAATTATATTTATATTTGGTTCTCACTAAATATCTTTTTAAAATCAGAATTTCGTAGTCTAAACATTTTTTCTCTCTAGATTTTAGATTAGATAATGTTTCCTTCATAAAAGCCCGTCTAAATACAAATTTTTAACAAAAGAATTTTCTTTTTGAAGGAAAACAATTTTGCTCCGAAAACGCGTGTATCCAAGATCACCGCTATATCCTACGAATTAATGCTCGTGTGCTTCAACTGGTTATTGGCATTTGGGAATACGAATTCGAACGTACAGATAAAACGAAGTAGCGGCTAGCGGTTTCAGAAACCTAGAAAATTGATTACACAATGGAGAGAACGAGGAATGCCGAATTTGCCGTGACAAATTATTCTTATTTTCCTTGAAAGGTAAATTTTGGGGAGATATTGAATTTCATATTATCATGTGGTTATTTGGTATGAGAACTGATATTTTCTTTTCCGTTTCATGTAACCTGGACTGTTATAAAAGACACAGTCTATAAAAATGAATGGCACTGGAATCATAAAAATTCCATTTATCAGCTAATAGGGAATTTTTAATCCATTAATCAACAAATAACTCAGAGTATTTTATAATTTCTTATTAATCAATGAAATGTAAATTAGTCGACACACAATAAAATTATTAAAAAACAACCGTAAACTGGCCAAAGTTTGGAAAAAAGAAAACGAAAAAAATTATGTCGTTTAGAAGTTATAGGTGCCTTTAGAAAACAAAATGCAGAGACCTTAAAGATACCATATAATCTTAAAACCAAGCCTTCAAACCAATTTACCATTGGCATAACGACTATGCAGTACATTTTGGAGTGATGTACAAAGCGAGCAGTTTCTTAGGGAGGCCATCCAACCCCTCTGATTTCAAAATCTTGCTAAGCACGCCCCCCCCCCCCCCCCCCCCCCAAAAAAAAAGAACATGCACTGAAACTAGTAGGAAAAACGGATGTTACCTCCTTTAATTGATATGAGCTAGGCACAACCAATAAAACCCAGGTTTAACTGACATTAAGTAATGTCACTATCTATATATACGCACGCTATTAGCCTGTAGGCTGCACCCGTCAAGCTCAAACTGTGTATGACTGCTGAATTGTATTTATGTCGAGATTCTTCAACTTCACAACTGATTCCACATGCCCTTTCAGAGTATGCAACTCTCTCAGCCTGCAACATTACCAAGCGTACAGTTGTGAGAAACGATGGAGCAGAGAAATTATTTAGCAAACATATGCCCGAAACAAGAACAGACCAGCGAATCTAGTTGGTGTATCGGGTGAGATTTAGTCTTTTTTATTAGAGGTTGAATCGTATAGCCCTACTTTAATTGCCATTTTCAGTAACTTGTTGAAAAAGTCGGGTTGAGAAATCTAGAAATTTCCCGTTTTGGCTTAAATTAATGTCCAGCGGGAGTTCCTTTAATACACATACCTTGCCATCTCAGCACGTCGTTTTGCTTCTTCCGCGATCTGATTTAGATCGCTATAATTACTGCGTTCACCAAACTGTGTCTCAGGTGCATGAAGTCCATGGAGAGTTCTTTGTGCCTGTGCCCACTTGAGTTCACGTTCTTCCTTTCCAAAATCCTTCTTCCTTGTGAAGGCAATCTACATCATCATCCCAAAATGAATGGAGCAACTTCAAAAATATAATCCAGTAAATACGAGATTATGGTTCCAGTCGACATACCCTTTGCTCAAAGACAAGATCCCAAGCCCTTCCGCTCAAGACATATCTGATGATAAATTTGATGATGTCGAGTGGAATATAGCATACGACATTATACAACCATATAACTCCTGCCCAACCCCATCCTATCCCTTCTATCGCAGAAAAACTCCAATTGGCATATACTGCAATTAGGGTTGCAACCTGCCATGAAAAAGAAGTGAAATTTCCAGGTTGTCTGTATGCTTCCCCCAATTAAGAAACAAAGGACCAGTAATTCACTTACAAGCTGAGCAGCGAGAAAAGCCCCTATGAGCAGAAGTCCGGGACGCTCGACAAAAGACCAACTTCTGGATCTGGTCACAAATATCAAGGCTTGACTGATGATGCTAACCTGCAAATATACTGCAGAGGCCAGCTTTCTGTAGTGGGGGTGAAATTTTTTCTCGAGAGTTTGAACGCCGAATACACTCTGTAATTCAGAATATGCAGGCAAAAAAAGAGGCTTAGAGCATAGTTCTTGACTTAGTTTAAAAGCCACTTTAAAACAAATAATGAATAGCCAGAATAAGCCAGAACATCTTTTTCTTGTACATATCTATCAATGTGTCATGGTTGTCCATATCCAAGTCTATGTCTCCCAAGACTGATTCAGAGATAGCGGCGATGACACGCATTCCGTATGTGTCTGTAATTGGTGTGCTGAGTCTTTAGACTCACTTGGTGTGAATAATGCAGGTGAGCAGGTTGTTGAATCCGTGCGATAATGCAAGAAGCAACCTGACCCTTTCTATCAAATTTTTGTTTTTGAAACTCCCTTTACTGGTACTATTTTAGTATTTTTATGAATTTCCTAATTTTGATAACCCTTCATAGATATAGTCATCCATTATTTGATGGAACTAAAACGATACGTACAGTGAAGAAGTTTGTATCATATGCTGCCCAGAAGAAAATGACTGTCATCATAGCTAAGTAGCTCCCGAGAATGATCCCCGTGGTAAAAATCTCAGCCAACTTCCAGCTGTCAGGTAAAGGAGATGGTTTCACTCTATCCTTAGATATTGTCATTATAGTACCTGGGTCAAAATTAAAGCTTCAGAATTACCAGAGCATACTTCCCATAATGGCTAATCTTTCCATGTGCACTGCACTAGTGTGCTTCTTTAATACATAGGTAAAAGGACAGAAGTTCGCCATGATTAATCTATAGAATCTAGAGTAACAATACAAATTACAAAGACTGGATAGCAATCGTACATGCGTGGTTTAACTGGCAAGGATAGTTGAAAAATGAAAGGAGGGAGCAAGGGGAAAATATTTACCATCATTCAGTATGGCAATTATCAGAACCATGAAAGGTGGGAAGTCAAACTTCCATATAAGTGCAAGCAGCATGAAACCAAGCTGTATACCAAAAGTTATATCAGAGGACAGGATTATGACTAAATCACTGTCAAGCCACCGTAGTTAGTAAGTATACAAATTCAGAAACTTACAACTATACGGATTGTGATAGAAACGGCATAAATCTGCATGATAAAAAACAAGCTTATTAAGAGAGATTTGCCAGACTTATGCAACATAAGACGGCAGAGTAGGTGATGATTGTGAATAAAGGGAAATGATTGAAAATTGCCTGGTTATAGCTAAATGAGGTAGTCTACATACTGAAGTGGAAGAGGTAAAAGAAACGGCCCCAATCCCCAACCCAGAAAAAACGAGTAGACTGGTCTTCTTGCCAAGAAGATCAATTATAAAAACTTACCGTATAATTTTTCATCCTCTGAAAGATAGCTCGACTAGTTAGCACAGCACTAATGATAACACTTAGGCCAGGTTCAGTCAGGACAATATCAGATGCGCTACGAGCAGCATCAGTTGCATCGGCAACAGCTATGCCAATATCAGCTTTTTTGAGAGCAGGGGCATCATTCACCCCATCACCAGTCATCCCACAAATATGTTTCATGGCTTGCAAGCGTTTGACAATTTCGTATTTGTGCTCTGTAAATGCGAACTTGAATCAGTAAAAATATTAAATTAAGTAAAGACATATTTATTCTCGTAGAATATGGTGCTGGCACTATTAGAATAGTGTGCTTGTAATTCATCATCAAGAGAAAAAGAACCGTACCTGGGAAAACGCCAGCAAAACCATCAGCCTTTTCAATTAACTCATCGACGGGCAAGGCAGCAATTGACTCGTCTTTGTTGTGCCCTAACAAAGAAGATGAAGGATACATGTTGGTTCCCATCCCCAAACGTCGCCCTGTTTCCTTCCCTATCGCGAGCTGATCACCTGATGCAAATCAAATATGAATCATTTCGAAATACCAACTGGAAGTACACCCGAACAAGATAAAAGTCGTCAGAAACCCTAAATGCCAGATAGTGCAAATGTGCAATAACGAGTGGAGAAACTACTTAAGTCAAAACTTTCAAAACAACTAGGTTAAAACCAACGTCACGACACAAACTGCAAATTTCACAGGTCTGAGAACTTCTATTTTGATGCTACGTACCTCCAACCAGAGAAAATATGCCAAGACACCGAGAGTCGGTACTTAAACCCTAAGGAAATAGGTAACCGACATACAGAGTTCAATAATGAGTTAAGAAGCACCAAATAAACATTTCCTCGTAATGAACCCTGAACCACAATCTGCCTTGCCATCAGTTCGGTGGCTTCTGATCGAGAGCAGGAAACAAAAAAATTCCTTAGGTATAAAAGATCCTAAACTAAAACGACCATTGATAAGTTATTTCTTTTAGAAATTTTGTATCAAGTGGCGTGGTGGTTGGGGGGAACTAATTAAGATAAACAATTAAAGACAAACAAGGAGATTACTGATATCCAACGAGGAATTTCACTAGATCTCTGCTAGAAAGTGATAGACCAATCAATTAAACATTGCCGATTCATTCCAACTCTTACTTGGCAAATCATTAACCAAGGCACATAGGCAGCAAACGTTCTTGTAAAACTATACGCTCACCAGTTATCATCTTCACATTCACACCAAGATTCAGAGCCCTTCTGATTGTCTCTGCACTATCATGTCTGGGAGGATCAAAAAGTGGCAAGAGTCCTATAAATTTCCATGGACCTCCGGGACTCTCCTTCCTTCCTTCAGGAACTTCCTGAAATACAATAAGGCTGTCAAATGAATGAAAAGAGGTAGGACTTATTTACAGAACAGTATTAGCGTAGAACTAAATATTAATCAGAGAAAACAGGTCACCTGATATGCTACTGCAAGAGATCGTAACCCGCGCTCAGCGAACTTATCAATCACAGAATGAACTCTACGTTCTATCTCAGATTTGTTATGCGCAAGATGTAAGATCTAGAAGCAAAAAGGTGCAGCTAATCAGAAAAGTATTTAGCAACACGTAGCATTTGGTTGTCAGATTTTTTATTATACCTGTTCAGGGGCACCCTTGCTGACTCGATGCCAATTGCCTTCACTATCGAAATATGTCAAAGCAGTACGCTTATCAGTTGGATTGAATGGTAAGAAGTGAACCTCGTGAATGCCCGCCCTTGCCTGTTTCAATATATTAGAAGCAGAGGAAAAAATTCTCTTAAACATTGTAGATCAAAATGTAATCTCCTATAAAATCATTCTCACAAGGATGTAATTTAATGTCTTCGTACCTCTTTGGGGTCTGCCAGCATTCCTACAATGGCAGCATCAATGGCATCTTGGTTTTCCAGCCGAGAGGCCCTGGCAGCCATTAGAACAACTGTATCTACATCCACTCCTTTAGAAAAGACCTACAATCATAAATGAAACTAAGGAATTAAAAACAGGCATTGAAACGCCCAGTCCATTCACATTCGATAGACAGTTTTATCGACCTCGATGAGATTTTTGTCAACTGTAAGTTTGTTCAATGTCAAGGTTCCAGTTTTGTCACTGCAAAGCACATCCATGCCAGCCATTTCTTCGATTGCTGTCATTCTTTTAGTGATTGCCCCCTGATAGAATAAACTATCTATAAATATAAAAACTTCGAACTTAACACTTTCAGCTTCAACGAAAACATCAAAGCCATTGTACCTGCTGGGACAAACGGTGTGAACCAATTGCCATTGTAACAGACAACACTGTGGGCATTGCAATTGGAATTCCTCCAATAAGGAGCACAAGCAAATTATCAATTCCTGGACGATAAGGGCGGTGTTGGATTGGGTACATCACAATGATTTCAATGATCATCCCCACGGCAATAGAACATATGCAGAAATTTCCAATGGCAGTCAAGACCTTCAGCAAACAGAAACCAACGATTAACACCAAGTTCCGAACAAAGTAGTAGTGTGCAGAAAATGATGAATTTACCCACTAAATTGGATTGGAAACAAATACGGCAAAATTTGCCTAAAACAAATAACATAAACATATGAAATGAATAGATTCCCATAGTTTCAGAGTAATATCAATGTTTCAATCGTGGTGTTGAGTGAAGCAATTGGATTTATAATCCACACCTTCTGAAAATGCCCAACTTGATTAGTGGAGTCCACAAGGTGGGCAGCTTTTCCGAAGAAGGTATGTACACCAGTGCCGATGACCATTGCTTCTATCTCCCCTTGTTTGACTGTAGAACCTGCGTATACGCCATCCCCGGGGCCTTTTGTCACGGGAAGGGATTCCCCTGTTAGAGCAGACTGTAACAAAAAATAGAAAATAATCAGGTGGCCGACATAAAAGGTAAAAGAACTAACAGAATTACAAGTATAAACCATAAGAAAAGGCATATAAGCCACAGCAGGACCTGGTCAATTTTCAAAGGATCGCCCTCTAAAAGTCGAGCATCAGCTGGAACAATATCTCCCAACTTTATGCTAACTATGTCCCCTGGAACAAGAACGGCGGCATCTTCCTCAACCCATTGCCCATCTCGAAGAACCTTCACATTTGTCATTAAAACATACTTTCAATTGAATGAAATCATTGTAATTTATGCATAATTTGTACATAAAATTACACAAAACACGTTATGCAACTAGACCAGATAACATTTAACCACCTTCGCTTTTGGAGCAAGGCGAGCCATGAGGGCCGCAGCAGCATTTCCAGCATTGTTTTCCTCAATGAAACTAATGGTAGAGTTGATTAAAAGAAGAGTAATGATACCAACAAAATCCTGCCAATCTGGTGGTTTCCCCTGCAAATTACTCCCCAAGTAATTAAATGCATAAAACTGAAAAAATGTATTGCAAAATATTAAAATTCCTCAAATATTGACGTTTTTTTCCCCCAAAATAGGCTTGTCAAAACTGCAAACCAGCATTGACAAGAAATCAAATGCCAAAAAAAGGGGGGAAAAAACCGACACACATACAAAAATAGTTTAATTTCAAACGGGCAAATAAGTCACTCCAAGAGAAATGAAAAACAAAACCAAAAGAAAAAACATTTCATATTGTAACAACCACCGGAGTAGCAAACGATTATTAAAATTCATACTATGTTGTTTAACATTATTCAAACAGAACCGTAATAAAGAAACTCAACTACAACTTTGTTTGTTGCGCAGTACATAGTCAAATTAAGCAACGGAGAACACCACACACACGAACAACAAAAAGTAGCAATTATTAAATAAGAAAAGCACTAACTCCTCCATTAGCGAGAGCAATGGCCATAATTGCCGCAGCTTCCATCACCCATGACAACGGGTTCCACATAAACCCTAAAAACTTCAGAACCTTACTCTCCTGCAATTATCCACATTTTTCCCGCCCAATAAACAAGAAAAATACGTGACAAGTAGAAATAATAACTTAAAATTAAAGTTTTAAAAAAAAATTTAAAAATTGAAAAACTGACCTCCTTTTCTTCGAGCTTGTTGTGACCAAAAATTTCGAGCCTTCTGTTAGCATTCTCAGACGATAGCCCCTCTCTCGTGCATCTCAGATTCTCAAACACCTCTTCGATCGGTATGTTCTCCTGCCACCGTAGTATCCACCAAAATAAAATAAAATAAAAAACAGCGGCAACATGCAACGGAGAATACAGAAAACAAAGAAAAAAACAAAGTAAATCCAAAGTCCAACCAAATCCACGGCTTCTCTCTTCAGAGCCTCCATAGCTTCATCCTTCGCCGCCATATCTACATCAAAAAAACACAAAACAAACCAAATTGAGATGAAAAAATACAGTCTGGAGTAAAGTGCGTACGCCAAAATGAAACTTAAAAATCTCACTGAATCTGGAGAGGAAAAAGCGAAGGAGCGGAGAAGGAATGTAGGAAGGGTGGGTTGGAAATAGGAATTTGGAAGGAATCAAACGGTTGTGGAGTGCTCAGCATATATATTCGCCCCACCTCTCGGGCACGCGCTGACGCGCGCCCCGTGTCGCGTGGTGGAAAAGGGGGAATATATGGGTGGAACAGACGATTTTCCTTTCTGGAACAAAGGTTTTCTTGATTTTGTGTGACCTGTAATTATAATGGTCGTGTACATGTACTTGTCAAGTACAGCCCCATTCAACTATTCTTTTTCTTTTTCTTTTTCCTGACTTTCAAAAAAGAAAAACAAATATTCCTTTTTTTACTATCTACAAATTATATTTATTTTTTAATATAAAATTTTAATAAGTAACAAAATAATTTTATCTTTTAAATTAAAGAGAGTTTTGGATTATCTTTTAACTACACGGAATCGATTTCAATGAAACCCTCTTATTAATTAATTATTATTAAAAAGTAAAATATTCCGGTTTAATTTTTGGATAAAAATATATTTATACGCAGATTTTTTTTTTTTCGAAGGAAAAGTTTCAAGATAAATAATATTCAGAAATTTGATTTGCACAATAACGGTGTTTCGAATACATAATAAATTATATTTGTAAATGAATTAGGAAATATAAATTATCACATGCTTATTAATTTTTAATTTGTTTATTTGTTATCTTATACTATATATTATAATTGGACCTAAAAGAGATAAATGAGTGTTTTGGCATATTTTCCAGAATTCCGATATATATATTTTTAGTATAATTTTTGTGATACAGTCTTAATAATTTATTTTCTTGAGACATATCAACTTTATCCATATTAAAAATAAAAGTAATATTTTTAGGGTATGTTTGGTTGAGTGGATTAAATATTTATCGTTAAAATTTTAAGTTGTTAATAATCATTTTGACTCGGTTTAAGATCTAATTTTATGGATAACTATTTGATTAATATAATTTATATTTTTTAAAAAAATCCTTATAAAAAAATCACATATACAAATACACAAGATACAAATGTTACTTTACATGTGGCATATAAAATATATTGTTTACTAGCGTCCCGTTCCGTCCCGTCACCCCCCACCCTCCACTTAAATATAAAAGTGACACTATTTCGTATTTATTTAATTTAAATACGCAAAATAATGAAGTGGGTCATAAATTGGAATACGATGTAAACTTTCCTAACTTATACCAATTTGTACGAACATTAAATGTTTCCCCAATGTTTTGGGCAATTTTACTCTCCATCGATTGCATAGAATTGCAAATATCAACATTTAAATTTGATACTCAATTATTGATGTTGAAGTAGTTTTTATGCTACGAAAAAGTCTCTTGTGCAAAAAAAAAATCGATTTCTTTGAAAATGATATAATCGATAATTTTATATTTAAGATATTCCCAACACACATGTGGACCAGAAAATATATGGCCAAAAGCTTAATATCTAAATTAAGCACATACGTGTAAGTTAGTCCGATTTTTGAGTCCATTGAGGCGGTACGATCAATTATTTTACATTAATTAACGATTGAGAGCTTATTGTGTTATACGATCCATTCATTTTTTTCGAATTTTAAATGATTTTCTTTTTAAATTTTCGTTGACAAATAATCTTAAACTTATATTTACACATTGCAAGAGAATGATTGCTCATTTTTTATTTACAAAATAAGGCATAACACTTAATATTCAAGTCCGAACTCGAGCTATATTGAAATCGAGTATTAAATATATATATATATATATAGAAAAAAACCCTTTAAATTTTTAAATAAATAAATTACATTAACAAAATGTTCAAGTATGTATTCTATGATAAATTTAAGAGGAACGTGGTACAAATTTTCGCGTGTGTCATGAGTAAATCAAGTTCTTAACCACCTACTTGTTGTCTTATTCAAAAACCCAAATATTTAAACTTGAATATTATATAATTAACTTGTTGAAAGTTCAAATGGAAGATAGAGGAAGGTTTGAATTTTTTAGAAATTCCAATGTCTAAGAAGTTTCGGACTTTATTAATTTAATTAACTAGACCTCGTCTTATGCGCATGTCACTCTTGTATGCCGTGTAGGTCTATTGTGAGACGATCTCACAAATTTTTATCTGTGAGACGTGTCAACCATATCGATATTCACAACAAAAAAAATAATATTTTTAACATAAAAAATAATATTTTTCATGGATGATTCAAATAAGATATTTGACCCACAAAATTGATCTGTGAGACGGTCTCACAAGAGTTTTGTGATTATATGCCATTGTATCTCGTTGTTGGTAACCTGAACCTTTAATTATTAATTTTAAAAAGTACATTATTCTTGGCCGGAAAAGTTTCCCGCTTTTTGGTTCGTGTGTATAATAGTTCGATCGTGAGATTGTGGATGAGACGTCTAATTTAATTATTTTTTTAGATATTATCATTATAATAAAGTTTAAAATATAAGAGGGTACGGTAAAATTGTATAATTGTTTAAATAATCTTTGGATACTTTTAACTATTCGATTTTTTATAAAAAAGTATTTCTTTTATTAGAATTTTTAAATCATCATAGTCAACTAGTCAAATCACGATTATCGAGTGATTTGAGCGGCCACATAAATAATTGTTGCTTTGGCCTTTTCCACCCAATGAACCAAAACTCGGTTTTGCAGTCATAATAATAATGATACTAATAATGAAGAAAAACATGGTCATTTGTAGTCCTACCTATGTGGGCATTACTTTCAGTTCATTTTAATGAGTAAGATCTTGCTATATATATAATTTTTTTTTGAAAAAGTGGGTTCTATATATACATTGTCAAATCTTGACCATCCATCATATCATGGTGGCAATGCTCAGATGAGTAGGATGAAATAAATCTATTTATAGGTATCGCATAAGCCACCATAGGAACCAAAATAATATATTCAAAAAAATCTATAATAATCACAATAGAAAGAATTAATAATTGGGAAATGGAATTTTCGAAAATAATAAAAAAATTCATGTCAAATCAACTTTAATTTTGAATATAAACTTCAAATAATTAACCTAATAATTATAGTCATTCTCAAACATTATTTCTTTTTTTTATCACTCATCAAATAAAAAAAAAGCCAAAGTTTTAGGATTGTGCAGAAGTGGGAATAAATGAATTAGATGTTTGTAAACAAGATGAAGCAGTGATTAAATTAAACTAAAATTTTACATAAAAAAAACGTGTAAAAGAGCACATAATTTTGGAAAGGGGATTAAAAAAAAATAAAAAAAATCCATTTTATCACCGAGTTGCTTCCTGGGAGCTTCCGAGAAATGTAAGAAAAACCAAACTCTCACATCTTTGCGTTGATGAATCAGTACTTTCCGTCGTACTATCATGACTTCATGCGTTTCCAACCTTTGAAATTATCGAGAATCAAATAATTTAAAAGTATGCATTAATTTCTTGGCATTTATTTTTCAACAATCAACCATTTTTTATTGTATTCCTTTTATTCGAATCCACGCTTTTCCAATACCACTACACCACGAAGGTGGTGAGGAGTCCTTTTACATGGATTCTTAGGTCAGTGCATTTGACAAGTATTCTTGAGTTTCTTTCTCGTCTCATCTCGTCGACGTTTACAATATACGTTGAATTTTTTGGAACAAAATAATTAAAGAATATGTCTTTTGTAAGACGTTTTTACGAATTCATATACGTGAGACGGATTGTCCCAATCCATTTTTAAAGTCAAAAGTAATGTTTTTGACATAAGATTTGTGTTAAGACCGAGTTTATGTGATAAATCAATTGGTAAATATGGGAAAAGCTTTGTCCAAATTTTGACGCCAACTAAGATCCAACCAACAAATTTTTAATATTGAATAATTTACGTATGAGATGATATTTTTATTCAAAATCAAGGGTAGTGCATAACCAATACTTCCACTCAAACGCGTATGTTGCAATAATTTATGTTTTTTTGTATCTTAAAAAATGATAATTTTGAATAAAATCCAAAAAGAAAAATCAAATGAAAAAACTTTAGAGAATAAATCATCTTTTTAGTCTTTTTGTGTTGTGACTCACCAAACTTGCTTTTTAATAGAATCCAAGCCCAACAAAAAATACGTGTTAAATCGGATAATATTCCCCTTCAAAAAATAATATAAAATAAAAGAGATAATAATCCATCCATTTCATCATCGCAACGCCTAAATTTGATCAAAATTTGTTTACATTCATATGTTTTTACACACACACACATATATATATATATATATATATATATATATATTTATATATGACAAAAACTTGTGTGAGACTGTCTCACGAGTCGTATTTTGTGATATAGATATCTGATTTGGGTATAGATTCCATATTTGATATCGCGGTACTCAAAGTAAAATAATATAAAATATCATAATTTTTAAATTTATTGGACACGAAATAAATATAAATATTATTTTTTAAAAAAAAACTTTATAATTGAATGGATTTTTTGGGTGAGATTTGGACAACGAATTAGTATTTTTTTAGTATTAGTTAAACAAACCAAAACGACTTCCACGCGGATCTCACTTTAATATTGACTAAATGTAAATGAAGTGGGTAGAGAGTTCGTGAATTTATTATATCGTATATTATAATGGCAAAAACTTGTGTGAGACGGTCTCACGGGTCGTATTTGTGAGACGGATCTTTATTTGGATAATCCATGAAAAAGTATTACTTTTTATGCTAAGAGTATTACTTTTTATTGTGAATATGAGTATGATTGACCCGTCTCACAGATTGTGATCCGTGAGACGGTCTCACATGAGACCTACTCTATTATAATTATATAATTCATCATGATCCCATGAAGCCATTATTTAGTGAATAACAATGTTCTCGTAAATATTTAATCATATACAAAACTTATGTAAAACTCTCATATTTTAATTTTGTGAAATTAATCTCGAATCCAACCTGAATCATGAAAAAATATTACATTTTATACCAAAAGTATTAATTATCATTGTAAATATGAATCGAGTCAATCTGTCTCATATATATAGATCCGCGAGGAACGTACCATAGGTTATCTTGATCTTGGGCTCTCTCAGTGGGCTTTTTCTCATCTTGGGTTCCCACTAGGGCCTTTTCACCACGGGCTTTCCCATGAATCATTACCCAAGATAAGAAAAGACCTCCCGAGGGAGACCAAGATCGGGATAGCCCATGTCTTTTATTGTACCGACCATGCTCAATTGATATCAAGTCTCTTTGAACTATGTATTTTTGCCAGAAGGTCATGAGTTTGAGACTTAGGGAGGTATCGCTCCACCAACCTGACGTGGAGAGTGTTATGAGTAATGACGCATGAGAAAGCTCGTGAAGGAAAAAGCCTAGTGGGAACCCGGGAAAAGACCTCCCGAAAAAGCCCAAGATCGAGATAGTTCATGGTCGTCACAGTATCACAAAAGACTCACTCCTATAATACAGAGATACGATCTCAAATCACAATACAAACCACACAAGAAATAATCAGATGGCTCATGAAATCGTGTGACGATGTTTACAATCTCTGAGTAGTTTTGTGTGGTTGGATGCAATTTCGTTATTTTGTAAGTCTATTTAAACAAAATAAATACTTTTTGATTATCTAATTACATGTTATTATTATTAAAAAAATAACAATTAAACTCATTACTCAATTTTTTTAGAACGTATGGAAATGTGAATTATTATTATTATTATTATATTGTATATATAACAATTATTTTGCAGTTGGGAAGATCATTTATTAATATGCAGACAAGAAATAGTAAAAGAGAAAGAGAGTCAAATCGATAATGAGCATCACACAATATGTGAAATTTGACTTGGATTGCTGCTGCGACAATTTTGATTTATAAAATCTTGATTTTAATTTATATAAATATATTTTAAATAAAATATTTGAAATTTTGATTTATAAAATCTTTTCTTTGGATGAACACGTTTTTAAATTAATTTTAAAACTATTAGTTCTTGACTCGGGGATTTCAAATATTAAAAATAATCATTTTTATTTATTATATACATTTCGAAGTTAAATCAGATTATCATTTCGCATTCTTTTCAGCAGAAAAGATTTCAAATGTATCGAGAGATAATATTGGAGAATAATCAATTTTGGAATAACAAACCTGTGCAGAAGACTTCGGATTTGAAAAATAAATAAGAAAATTGTTGGGTTAGAATATAGATCTCAAGTCTCGTCCTAAATTTGGGCCAAGAAAATACCGTGGATTTAGAAATCGGAATAGCCCAAATTTATCTATCCACGACTAAACGAAAAAATGAACAGAGTCAATTTACGAGCTGATTCGAAAAATATTTGATTTATTTTTAAACTTAACGAATTAAAACCAAACTCAAAATATTTGAAATTTTTTTCGAATAGAACTCGAGTCAAATTATTTTATTTGATAGTCTTAATATTTTATTAACATAATACAATTATTATATATTAAAAAAAAAAACGATATAAAGTACAAGTGTGTATGTATCAAACGTCTCGGACAGTATACCACAACAGATAAATAGAAACATGACAAATAACTAATAACACATTAGATACATGGACATGTATATAAATGAATCACGATCAAAGTCGTGAATGAAGAAAGGATCAACCATACATACAGTCCTCAACATCCAACGATACTCGCTCATGGGACCCTAGCATTGCATGACGGGAGGGGGACAGGGGCGCTTCAAGTCCAAAGACGCCCTCAAGTTGAGCCTCTAAATAAACCATGTTGCCGCATGAAAAGGCACAGCGAAGGAGCCATCTTCTTGATTCAGTATCATTTTTTGGGAATTTCTTCAGCTTTACCCTTTGTGGATTGCTTCGAAGATTTTCTGGGTGGTTGATATTTGCATTTAGGGGCCACAAGTGAATGCTAATTGAAAAGAAAGAGAAGAAAGAAAGAAGAAACGAGCTAAAATCAACTACTCACTTCACAGCATTGCTTCCATGCTTGTGAAATGGCCAAAGATTGACCAGGCGTTCTAAAACCGCGGAGTTTTTGGAGAAATAGCCTGTAAAACCATGAGGAATCGAGGGTGGAGGGAAATCTTCGGCTGGCATAGCAAATGGACGAACCATCTTCTCCATCATCTCTAAGGTCAAATATGATCTCAAGTCTTGCAACCTCTCGGGACCCATTATTGGCAATGTATGATCCTGGCGCAGTGTAGATGCCTTGCTATTTTTTCTCTGCAAAAAATATTAGCTGGCTACTAGTTCTAATTTGGAATCAAACAGATTGGATATCAATATCACGTGATTTTATTGTTAATCAGCGCAGTGTAAATGCCTTGCTATGTTTTCTATATAAACAAGAAAATATTAGCTGACTACTAGTTCTAATTTGGAATCAAACAGATTGGATATCAACATCACGTGATTTTATTGTTAATCAGCAGATTCCTACAACACTTGCCGCGTATATATTCACCAACATAAAGAAATTCTGGTCTTAAACAAGATGGGATTTATTATAGTTTGAAATTCTGGTCTTAAACAAGGTGGGATTTATTATAATTTGTAACTCCTTGGGCATTGTATCAGGAGTGTATGCCTTCATCGTAGAACCGCAGAAATCAATTGTTGTACTATTTGTTCCCTATTCTACTTTTACAAAACTCAACATGAGTTTGCTTTCAACCAAAGACTACTCACCATATTAGCACTAGAAAGCAACATAGACATGGTATTTTCAGAAAGGGTTGTGAAGTACCTCCAAAGGAGAGAGATCAGCGCCGCGGCTAAAAGTCATCTCTATGCGGAATCTTTTGGGATCTTCTAATGCCACCTGCATTTGGAATTAGATTCTAATGCCACATGAGCAAATATCGTAAAAGATGCAATGCTATGAATGATAAAGTGCAATAACACGGGGTTTTTATTCTAAAATTTGTTTTAGTTAGAGATCTTGGATAACAAACACTTTCTTTAAGAAGAGGGAGAGTCACTTAGTAACCTTCAAGAGTTGACATAATGTAAGTCAAATTGATTACTTTCTTGTAAGGAGAGAAGACCTAGGTAGTTGTAAAAATTGTAAGGTCATATCAGGAGAATACTTGAAAACCTAACATAGACTATTAATCTTAGATCTTTGCCTTAAGAGTAGAACCAGAGTAAACAAAGGTCAAATTAGACCAAGAATCAAATTGTGGACTATGAATGGAGATACCAAACTCTTAAGAATAAGATTCTAGATAGAAGCATTTGCCTAGATGCTATACCTAGACCATTAAAGATATGTATGAAGGTGTCGTAATTAGTGTTAGGTCTGTTGGAGAAATGTCATGTGAATTTCCTGCGGCCATAGGATTTCATCAAGGATCGGCTTCAAGTCCTCACCTCTTTGCTTTGGTTGTGGATGAGCTGATGGGACATATTCAAGATGAGGTACCTTGGTGGATGTTGTTTATAAATGATAATGTCCCGATAGAAGGAGTAGAAAGAAGGGTATACTCTTGAAAACTTGGATAAATGTGGTTAAGGATGATAAATTAGCTCTTGGTTTAAGAGATGACACTTGAAAAATCGCTTAGTTTGGAGAAGAAATATTCATGTAGCCGACCCCGCAACTAGCGATAATGTGCTATGATATGATGATGATGAACTATTACACATGTACGACAAAAAAAAAGGTTACAAGTGACAACCTCCGTATCCTCAAACATCCTGAGTACAATATAACTCATGTAATCAAGCTCTTTCGTCCTATACAAGCGCTCCAAAGCAGAATCACAAACAAGGCTGGGTTCTCCTTGAAGAGATTCATCGAGGTTGCAATAACGTAAAACATTCATCACTGAATGGATGTGTGATTCCTGCCGTTTCAAAATCACTATAAATAAGGCCAAAGATTAATTAAAAAAAGAATTTAAATTAACACTGTAAGGGTTCACGCTTCAAAGAAACAATAATTAAATACATGTTTTCACCTTCTTCTTTTTCCAAAATCAATCTTAATGGTTGGATATAATGATCGTGATTATTATATTAGAGGAGTAAAAAAAACATCATAACTATATCAAAATTGAAAAAGCTTATACTCACTGATGTGAAGTAGAGACGTGTCCGTACATGACGCTCAGGTGTTTTCACATTTGCGTATCTGAAGAAAGTTAAGCAAGCATAAACATTAGATGCGCTTATCTTTTAAGGTTTGCCTCGGTGAACTTAATAATAACAATTACTCATGACTAATATAGAGAAAGTAAGATCAGTGTGTGCTTGTATGAAAATAAGGATGCGATCTAAATAATTACTTTGGATCTAAACGATATTTCGTTTCCTTGCCATCATCCTCCTCTTGATCCACGGATTTGTCACTGTTAAAACTAGACCGTCTCATACCTTCCATCGTACCATGAGACTTGAAATGATGATCCGTGTCTTCTTTCGCAGCTCTAGGTGGGGTTTCTGAATTTTGGTCTTGAATACTCTTCAATTCAGTAACACCAATTGCTTCTTCCCTAGTGTTTCTCAGATCGATCAACATTTTTCCAAGCAAACGGCGAGCAATCTGAAACCCACAGAACTGACTCTAATAGGAAAGGCTTGTATATCGCTGGAGCCCTCTCAAAATTATTACATCATGATAAATGATATTATTATCTATGATTCCAGACAAACAGGTCTGAACATAGGTTCCAACATGAGAATGATTATCAAGACAATCCAAAATTTCATAACACAACAGTCTTTTAAAACGAAACCCTCTTTTTAATACATCTACCTCCCTCACCATTTCAATAAATATATAATTTATTTGAAAGAACTGCTTCGATAAATTTAATGAAAATTTTCAAAGATAGGGGATAAGGAATTCGAAATAGATAGAGACATATATATTACTCAGTTTACCTTTGATCCAATCTTGAGTTTTTGTCTCGGATTGATTCCATACTCATTTGGAATAACACCGTCAGCAAGTAACTGAACAAAAAGTCAAGGTGCTCAAATTGTGAAACTGAGCATCATGAGCATCAACTACGCTCTTCCCCCAACAAATCCCACAAAAAATTCTCACGCTTTCAAGTTACTAGAGAGACGACTTAAAAAGACAAAATCACCGTGGTCACGGAATTTCTTAATTTCATACCTGAGCTACTTTGAACAGTTCATCTAAGCCTTCTAGATTTAGATGCGCATTGTGCAGGAGATCATATCTGTCGACAGAATAGAAAAATACAATCATAACATGGATATGGGCAGAGGGAGTTCTAAGTAAATCAATGCCAATATGGATAACTGAACATATCTAAAAGAGTGAAACTACAAGATGTGATGTGCTTGTGATTGGAATTCTACATTTCAAAGTCAAAATATTATTTATTATACATGATTTGTTTATCAGAGTATGCTACTAAGAGATACAGTCAACCTACTATAAATAACCCACAAAAATTCTATTTTTAAAAGTCATACCAAGAAAAAGAACAAACAAATACAGGTGCGTAATTAACCATGAAACAATGACACCTTCGTGAAATCCTAGCACCTCAAAGGTATGGTAATTTCCTTACTTGCATGAGTCATAAACATCTGGAATTTGTGTTATATCGAACCGACTGCAGATAGTGCACATTCTTTGTAAGTCAAAATTCACTAACAATGTGAGAATGCTGATAAGCCATTACCAGAATACTCACTCTTTGCGTTCATTATACAAATCTCTCTCAAGTTTCCTCCACCGAGCAAACATGAGAAGAAATCCCTCACTGCCACAAGGCAACCCTGCAGCAATACGATCAACGTCTATATTTGTCTTACCTAGAGCCGTAGCTTGATCATATGGACAAATCACATTATACAAGCTTGTTTCAGCGAGTTTGTCATCTTCGTCACTGGCTAGAAGCCTAACTTGTTCAGTAACCTTCTTTGTCAGTTTCACCTAAGTACAATCTTAATAATTTCATTAACACTCATAGAAAGAAATAAGTTACCTCGACACACGCAGTAAATGTCTATGAAGGCAGGAAAATATAAACAACATTCTTGCAAGGAAAAACTGTAAAAGGAGGAATGCCAATAGATAGCCCAACAGTGGCTAATACAGAATATTTGCACATCTTACCAATTTGGGTAGAAGTTCAGATGCTTTTGGAGTAAGTCCTGCCCCATCAGTCATCCAAGGTTCTTCTGATAAGCTATCAGGAACAATTTTTGCTTCAGACGTTATAATCTCATTCAACCTAGCCTGAGAAAAGCAAAAAAGAAACAAAACTTAAAGAGGCAATGAAAGCAGCACGTGAATCAACCAGGAGATCAAGCTCCAGCTGTATTATCCTTTGCCATTGGAAACCACTTTTCTCAAAAAAAATTCAGTTTATTGGAGGTCGGACAGCAATAGTTTTCAGCTTTTTATACTTAAGCAAAAATAATTCAAATAGTAAGTGTGAGGTGGAAAATACAACACTTTGAAATTTTTTCATTTTTTTCCGTATCAGACAAGAGGTATCTAAATTGAATAAGTACATATATTCATTTTTTCTCAATTTTTAATTGAGAATAAAAAAATACTCATGCTTGTCATGGGATAGATGGCCCGTAAACCAAAATAATAGACCCAAAACCTCGTGTTGATTTCTATTTACCCATAATGGGATATGTGGTGTTCAAGTGTTAATTAAGAATAAAAAAAAGTACAGGTATCTTGCTTTGCTAAATTGATTTACACAGCTGACTAATGTTTTAGTCAACTATTTGTGTCGCAAGCCAAATGTCATAAATGTTACTCAAGCCAGCAAGAAGCTCGTGACTTAGTCTGAGACTGCTGTGACAATTATGTATTTTGTGTAAGATGTCCTCGAGTTGCAACCGTTTCTTTCTTAGGCGTAAACAAAAGTTTCAACATGGTGAAAAGACAAGCATAGATAGCAAAAGGCAAACCTTAGCTTCATCCATCTCAATACTTGCATTTTCAAGTCCGTCCAACATTGATGAATCCTTGCTAACAAGTGAAACCTTAACATACAGGAAAAAACCAGTGTTATTAAACTTATAGTCACAACAGTCATATTAGATACGACTATACCAACCAAAATAGGCGTTAATGGTCCTTCTAAATCAAGAAGTCCTTTAGCAAACGCAGCTGCTGACATCTGCCAACAATAAATATACAACATCAGTAACAACCAAGAGTTTGACGACGTACGAGGCATGGCTGATATCTGAAGAAGGTAGAATGATACTTGGAACAATTAAATAGTATTATCCAAACTAATTCAAAGAAATGAAGTTCGGAGAATATAAATTTTAGAATTTGGAAATGCATACTTAGTTCTACTTGGCAGACTAACCTGCACACGGCCCTCATCTGAGCTATAAATCTTTAAGTCATGACGGTATGTGCTATGTAGACGGAGCAAGCCGGTACCTTCACCTGGAATGTATGGTACCTGTTAAGTAAAGCACAAAACAACACAGCAAAATCGGAGAATAGTCGCCAATGTCATAAAAAGGCTAGACCCGATCCCATTCAAGAGCAAGTCATTTCGTAGAAGAATGAGCAAATGAATTTCTTTCGAACACGTATCATTAATGTGTTAAATAAAATAGAATTCCCACTTTTGAGAAGACTGTAACCTCAAAATTCAAGGAGAGACATGATATACACAAAATCATGCAAGTAATGAACTTGAAACAAAATGCAGAACTAGGCAGCCAATATGCAACTGCAGAGTTGGACATATAACAGCTAACCAGGATACATATTGTTCCGAAAGTATCTGCCCAATTCATCAGCCTGCAAACAAGATTATTTAACATTGTTCAAGAGGAGAAGTACTTGACAACATAAACTTATCATGTAAAGCAACACGTGTGTCCTCAAAATAATGAAAATTTGGGATAAGGGATACAACTATCTTGTAAAAATGCCAAAGATTTGGGAGAGCTTCCATGATAAAAGAAAATTTCACCTGTTTCCTTCCAGCATGAGTGAGAACACCACCATATTTAAGAACCATCAGGGCTTCGGTAGGTCGTTCTTCCACTTCACCATTACTTTTTGTAACTTTCCCCCACTTTAATGGCTTGAGTTGAACCTTCCTATATATGCCAGAGAAGTGCCCTCCCTGAACATTAAAACAATGATAATGGTTACGGTCACACCTAGCAAAGTTTACTGAGCATCGATTCCCAGGAAATACAATCAGCTAAAATTAGCCAAGATTCATGACAAAAAGTATAGTACTTGGCGAAAAATTATAAGATATTAAAATTTCAATCGGATACTTGTGCTTTCATTATCCTCAATGGTGATTGATGTGGCTATTTGATAAAATACGGTGGATCGTCCAACTATATTCAACATCTAATTGACATATTTAGTATTCCACGCATCCCATGAACTTGGAGTTAAATCTGACGGCAGCACAGTTAAGGTAGAGAAATATTAGTTTAGATGCCTCAAAATATATTCACCAAACCTGATCCTGCTGGATTAATGGCTATCTCCTGTGTTTTCACACACCGTAAGCAGTAAGTCTTAGAGTCAAAACTTTCAGAAACTCTCACTGATCTAAATATATCTTTTTTTATAAAAAAAAATGTCGTTGTCTTACAGTGAAACCAAAACTATGGTGTAAACACAACATAAAGCTGTTGCTTTCACCTACAACGAGCGCGCAAATAAAGGTGATTTATCATGATACTAATTGTTGTTCAGCTATTGAAAAATTCCCAATGAAATTTAATGAGTTGAACAAACTAAAAAGATCCAGAAGTCTGTTTTTATCTGCAAGAATGTATATAAATACCAAAGAAAAATCTATTCAGTTAATCAGGCGCAGTAAATGAAGAATGTCATAAAATCAATAACAAAAAAATTAAATGGACCTCCTCAAGCACTGCTTTCACTTGGCGAAGTTTTTCGGCATGTTCAATGTCTTCTGCTTCACTATCACTTTCTCTACCAGTTCTGGATGATAATCATTTTGTAAGTTTAGAGTTCACTGAAAACTAAATCATTTATAAAAAGCTACCCACCTTCAATGTTCAACCATGGATAAGAAAAAAGGAGCTGATAAAACAGGCCAGTATTATGATAATGAAGAAAAGAGAAAATTTTCACTTCAACTGTGTCTTAGACATTTTTTTCGAGGAGAACAAGAAAAAACAATTTTTGCCTGTAGAATCAAGATTTGGAATTGCTGGTTATAACCATAGAGAGGATGGACTGATATGTGTGAAGCTGGCTCCAGTTGCTGTTATCCACTATTAATGAAAGGCACAGAAAATTAAAAGGTTTCAAGTCCAAGAACATGTCCCAAGAAAAGTTCGTAACTAGGGAATTGTCAGAAAATTGTCCTTCCTATGTAGGATTCGCTGCCATTTCTGGTGGCTAAAAGTTGTTCTAAACTGCTTTTTATATCTTATAACAAAATTTTAATAGCTCAAGGGTGGCTGCTTTATATGGTGGTGGTGGGTACTTGGATCTACTCACTTATTTCTTGTACTTGTCTATAAAGTAACTCTTCGAGGCAATCTTATTCATCTGTTCCTGAAAAGCGTAAGGTTAAAGTTCAAAGAAGGAAAGGCCCCACAAAAATTATAGAATGTGGCATACTACAATATAGCCCTCTGATTCTTACAAATGGAAAAGTGCTTTTTTAGCATGTTCCAAAACAATTTCCATATCCAAACATCAATTTGTTTTTTAAAAAAAGTGATTTTTTTATTTTTATTTTTTTTGGTGAGACAGCTTCTCTATTGAAACATGCATTTTATTAATTAAATATATCACATGAAAGGTAAGGTGAAAAGTATTGTTTAGGAACCTGACCAAGTTGTAGAACAGCTTGTAATAATCAATAACCACAAACAAAAAAATCATGCCTTTTAAATTCTTCTCTATGAAAGAATATAGAAACTTCAATAAGTCAATGCAGGTTAAGGATGACTAGTAAGCACATGTCGATACAAAAGTTTGGGAAACTAAATGAATAATAAATAAGATATTTCCATACCTAGCACGAGGTACCAAAGTTCTCGTTGCATCTAAAAGATCTTGTAATTGAACAGCACTTTTCAGCTTTGTCTATGGAAGGTGACAGGTGGGAGGAAAAAGGTTAAAACACACATCAGCAATAGTTGCCAAGCATGAAATTAAAAAATGTGGATGTAGAAGAATTAAGAGACACCTCCGCTCTAGGCCTTCCACCATTATATTTTAACATCAGATTTAGAAGCTTTTCCTCAGTGACTTTCAGCTTCACTTTCTGCTTCGGAGTTCTGTCGCCACTAAGTATACAATAATTTCTCAAGGGAGATCTAAAAGTGCAACACTAATCAGAGAAAGTAAGGTGTATTATGCCTTACTGACGAATGATTGCTATCACACATCGTAGCTCTTCGGATTGCCCAAAGTTACCAATTATCCCACTTCCGTGACGCGGTAGTCCTTCAGATGGCTGAACTGCTTCATGGACCATCCATGGTAGAATTGGAGGAATTGTTGTAGAAAGGTGTGGGGCTTTTGCATCAAGAATTATCTTCCTCAACACACAAGCTGCGTCATCATAGTATCTGTTTTAATTAAACTACAATTAACATCACAGGCCCAAACAAAGGAAAGAAGAAAATAATACAATGGGATACAAAAAGAATTATTAGAATATTGACAGAGTCGAGACACTTTTTGTCTTTCACGGAGGCTCATATTTCAGTTGTGCTCATCATTCAACTCATAGGCAATTCCATGTCTCATATAATTCCTTTACAAGCAAATCAAAAGTGCAACTGAAATTTCATGGATCCCAAATTCAGCTCAGCTGGTCTAACTGATACAATGGCTTGTAAAAATTCACCCCCCCCCCCCCACCCCCAACACCACGCACATCTCCATGTGTGCGTGTTACAACAGGAATGAACTTTTCCCAAATAACATCTCATTAAAATCCGTCCACCGTTCTTCATTAAAAAAGAATCACCATCCAAAAGTGGAAAATAGCGATGACAAGATATTACTTGTAGGAGTTCTTAACGAAGCTCCATCCGTTAACATCACAAACATAAGAACGTCCTTCACAGCGCAACAGATCAAAGCCACAAACCTAAAATAAGATTAGCACATTATTTCATCAAAATTTCATCATAGACATGTTGAAGAAAGGTATCTCAGAGAATTTTGAAGCAGACGATAGGTTAAATAAAGTAGGTAGCAGGCATAGTTCATGATGGACAACTGCCAAAAGGTACATGGAAAAAGGAAAGCAGAGCCTGATTAGTAGTTAGCAAATAGCGGGCATTGAGAATACATGCATGCAATGAACTATAGTATGTGAAACTTTCTTCATATTTTTAAAGACTTAATCCAATGTCAATAAGTTCGAATGATCTTCCAAAGGCACAAAAAATATGGATCAAGGCAAAGCAAACTCAAGAACTGGTAAGAGTTAGAGATATTAATCACCGAAAACTGAAGATAAATTATTGGAAAGGAAGCTGACTGTGAATTACGACTTTCAAATAATGTAAAATTTCTCAAAATGAGCAAACAGTTATAATTCAACTAAGAATACATATTTGAAGCATCAGATAGACTTACAGCTTGCTTAAATGCAATGCAGACGTCTCTTGCTATTTGTTTCTCAGCGGGAGTAAGTAAAACGGGATATCTGACCTACAAAAAGAGTTCAAATGGAAGATATAAGATAAAGAAAATTCTAGCAAAAGTAACTTGACTGGAGATGCAGTAAACTCATTTCGGTTGCTAGGGAATCTGGGAATCAACAGACAAGAGCAGAATCTGATGTTGATTGGCGGGCCCTTATGTTGTACCATTGGTCATCGAGAATGTAGGGGAAAATGGGACAGGAGGCATAAGTAAATATGCTACCAATGTCAATGTTCTTGATGCATGTATAGCAAAACTACTCACTTCTTTGCCATCAGGATTTCTCATAACAACACCGTCAACCACTGGAGACTTCCTTGCCTCTGCATGCGCATATTCAGGGCCCACCGTGTACACCTAAGATACAACAAGAAGTTGAAATTGCTTTTCACTAAAAATAGAAGGAAATATTCACGCACAATTATCGCCAAGTTAACACAACAAAGTAAAGGGGTCTAAAAGAACAACTTGGTAGACTGGGTAACATCGTCAGAAGAAAAATGAAAGGAAGATTAAGATGGAATCATTCTCAAAGCATAGAATCATTTAATTTAGAAGAGACTAGCTTGACGGACAACAGGACAAACCCATCAGCCTAACTGATAGGCACTTGATCAGCTTGAGAGAGAATACTTCATCCCGAATTTTCAGTAAACAGACAACCATCTACTAGATAGAGATTAAAAAAAACCGCTCATCCCTCCAAAACATGCCAAGAAGTTGAGATATACAAATTGCACACAAAAAGGATAATCAAACTACAAAATATTTACTGGATCTAGACAAATAAACCAAAGGAAGAAAACCTTCACATCTGTTCCTCCAGTGGGGAGAAATTCCTCGTATATGTAAGAACCTTCACGTCTCACTCTTCTGATATCTGGATGAAATTCACTGGAGCGGTTACCAACCTAAAAAAATGAAAATATGATTTTATAGCATAGATATAGTAGCAAGTGCCTTGATGTTTTCCATAGTTGTTCCTAAATATTCATGGGGTGAATCAGTTTTAATAGCCTCTTATATGCAAGATTAAGGCAACAAAGAAGGAGAAATGAACTCGACACAGACGCTAAATTCATACAAGACGCGATAAATTTATCAAAAACTACCTTCCGAAACAGTGCATTCATTCCTCCACCAGCTGAGCTCGGATAATATATCATTACACTGTGATTGTCACCTTCATAAAAAAAGAACAAGATATATGTATGTATTTCTATGATTAAGTATGATAGAGGAAAACAAATCAAATAACGTTGTAAATTAGCTTCTTGCCACTCAAAACCGTAACAATTTCAGGTCCAACATCGCTATGCTAACATAAGAGTAAAGAAAAATGGAGAAAGTGCAAGATTCATACAAATTCATTGGGAAATCATATTTCTTAAAAGGAATTCATAAAAAAATCTGTTGACTCGGCTTCTGTCATGCCATGACAAAACAATCAGTTGGTCCGTTTGATGAATTCGAAAAAACTAGAAACCATGGACTTCGAAGGAAAACAAACAACATTATTATTATAAAAGTATGGATCTTTGGCAATGTATCTGCTATGTGAAAGTTTTAAATCAACCTTGTTGTCTATTGTCTCATGTTTGACCTGTTGGGGTCCAATGTAATTTCAGAATTCTATTTGAAGGTAAATATGGTAAAAAAATGATCGTGAATTAACTGAAGGAGTTATATTGTGTTGAGGACAATTCTAAATCGTCCTAGGACTCTATTCCTGACGATGTTTTTTCTATGTGAAAGTGCTAAACTATCCTCATTGTCTATTCTCTCAGGTCCTACGTGTTGGGGTTAAATGTAAGTTTAGATTTCTATTTATGATAAATATGATAAACAAAAAATGGTACGAAGCATTCAATGATTGATCCACGTCAATCGATAAAATAACAGATAAATCAAGGTGTAAGAACTACATAAGATTTGGTATCAAAGTTTCGCTAAGATAAAAATACATTACAATATTATACAAAACTATAATTATTAAAAGAAAAATAATATTAATCATCATCCTCGTAGCACATTCCTGCTAGTGCCTAGTTGTGGGGTTAGCTACATAGATATTAGTTCTCCAAACTAAGCGATTCTTTCATATATCATCTTTTAAGATCTAAGATATCCTCATTAACCACGTTTATCCGAGTTTTCAATGTCTACCCCTCTTTCTACTCCTTTCATTAACCTGTCAATCTAAGATATATTGGATTGGGGCCGTGTTGGTCTCCTCTTCCTCTATGGGGCTACACATAAATAGCTAATAATTTCCTCACTCCTAATTCTATCTTTGCGCGTTTTGTCACACATCTATCTTAACATACGCATCTTTGCTAACGTCATCTTATGCATATGTAGTCCTGCAGTGGCCCAACACGCCGAGCCATAAATGACAGCTGGTCGAACAATAGTCTTATAACATTTTCCTTTCAATCTAGCAGGCATTTTTCTATCGTATAAGACTCATGATGTCATCCTTCATTTCATCCACACTGGTTTATCCTATGGTCTATATCCTCTCTAATGTCCTCAAGTCTTTTGTATAATAACAATGTTTAATATAGTTGACATATGTTATAATAAACTTGATTTTTAAAAATAAACGATGGAGATATTTTTGTGAAAGAAATTATCATGGTAGGATAAAATTTGGAAAATCCTCGCCATAATTTCAATCTACTGATTTTACAAATTTATAACGTATATCTTGTCTATCAGAAAATGTTAAGACATCTATCAGATAGAGCTCAACTCAAATATATTTTGATAAAATAATCATAGTCACATATATTTGACTTATACTTGATTTTATAGAATAATCTTAATTTAGCATAATGAATATTAAGAAAAATTAGAAACTATTAACTAAAACTAGCGGATCGTGATACTTGTGATGTGTGTCCCGCAAAAAGAAGAATAAAATAGTTTTTTATAATTTCTAATAAAAGTTACACATTTTTTAAATTAAAATGGTAGTAAATAAAATAAAATATAAAAATGTTATTATAATATGGTAAAACCATGTGCTTAGTTTGATAAGAAGGTGTATTAGGCAAATCGAAAATTACATCATGATTTCATATAGTTAGTATATGATGCTATTGTATTATATATAATAATAGATAAATTAACTTAAAATAAAAAATAACTAGAATGCTAAAACTACCATGACTATATATAGTTACTATATGACGTTCTTGTATTATATATAGTAATAGATACATTAACTTAAAATAAAAATAACTAGAATGCTAAAACTTCTAAGGCTCAAGCCACAACAAATTCCAAAGCAATGAATTATACAAAAAAGATAATAAAAAGTAAACTTTAATCAATGCAAGATAATAATGATATAGAAAATTTAAACTAGAAAAAATATATATTTAAACATATTTACCTATTTGTTATATTTATAAATTTTAAATTGTGTTCGATGTTTCTTTATAATTTCAAACTAATCAATAGTTAGGTCTTACCTGATCAGGAATGTCGTTTTCGAGCGACGAGCAATGTCTTTTTCAATATATATTAATAATGAACTAAATATCAAAGAAAAAAATAATGCACTAGCCAAAAGTTCATATTTCATTTAATTTAGTAATCTCGTATTGACAATTTTCATTGTTTAAAATGAACATTCTACTATTTCAGTGTTGGAGATTATATTATCCCAATAATTGAGGTATGTACAGTAACATTTTTCTTACGACAAACTATTACAAAAATTTAGACAAAATATACTGATGAAAATAAATTTATTTTCAAAATGCATTAGAATGTTGAAAAGAGACCTTCAGAGATTGAGATTGGAAGATGATTCAAAGATTGCTTTCTCACAAGACATAAATGAATAAAGATAACAGAAAGCAACCAATAGATGACGATAACAACACAACAATTGAAATCGGAGATGATAAGAATATTGCTATTTTTACAAGGAAATGCTTGGAGAAAGAGAGAGGGGTCCCCCGATGAGGATATCAAAGAACAAAGGTAAAGAAATACAAATAGTAGATGATGTTAGTAGCACAAAAATAGAGATTGAAGGCACAAAAACAGATGGCAACAAAGTAATATGACAAAGGCAAAAGGCATGAAGATTTAGGAAGAAAAAAAGTGATACAACAATTTCATTCAAAACTATGAACATATTGTCTAGAATCACTTTTCTTTTCTGCAATATAAAATAGTAGTGGTGAAACGTATGATGAGATCATGCATAACATGTTCGTTTTCAAATTTTGTATTTCATCAATGATAACATCAATTCTAACATCACACTTTTCTCATTGACTAGTAATTTAAAATCAGAAGATAAAATTATCAGTCCTAAGTTTTTCATGAACTAAATATTACATTTAATTAAATTTAATTACATATATATATATATATATATATATATATTTGCCGGAAAAACCTACTGTTAGGTTTCACTAAATTTTATTATTGATTATTTCTTTTCTATAAAATAGAATAAAAATTCCTAGCATTAAATTTTATCTACTTTCAATGGATTTCTTTGTTTATGGACAAAATAGTGTGGTCTCAGGTGCAAATCACGTTAGATTTTCTAGTATAATAGAAAACGGCGGTCTCGCCATGTTATTGAGAAAAATAAAAGTGGCAATTTTTACATATATGTGCAAAACGACAAATGCAACCATAGTCTGAGTTTCAACAGAAAAGGGAAACTAGAAGAATATAACACAAATATTACTCATTTGTATCGTCATAGCCGATTTATGCTTTCAGAGTGCAGACATATTGCCTATTTCATTAAATTCAACACAGCGCTTAGTGATTGTTGTTCAAGTGAACTGAGATATCCAAGCAATCTTACCTTCAACAGGCTTCTCTACAAAAGGCTTCCAGAATCTATTCCCATGGACCTCAACAAAATCTTCCTCCTCAACAAAAAAATCCAGCTCTTGATAAGGATATTCCCTGTTAACTAAGGCGTATCTTGGAACAGGTATCCCATACAATTCAAGCCGCTGAATAGGCATGAAATTAACCCCACCACCCCCACCCAAAAAAGTTGAAATGGATGAGAAAAATGAGGTTATTATCTTTAGAGGAAGTGAATATGTAAAACCAAACGCTAATAGCATGACATGTATAAATAAAATCTTATCAAGTAAAACGATGGTTAGGAAGGAAGATTAATGGCTGAGAAAATCAGGTAAAGATGCTAGATTTAGCAAGATGCCAAACTCAGGCATAGGCTAATAAGAATATTTTGGGAGATACATTGTAAAGGCTCCAGACTCCAGTCCTTTTGGTTCCATGAATCCAAAACTGGTGTGCATCAGGGGGTAAAAGGTGTAAAAAATTAAGAAAATGGTTAAGCAAACAAATAAATCAAATTGAATGTTTTATATTAGCTACTCCTTTGATAGACGACACAGTGTTCAATGAATCAACAAAAACAAGAAATAAACTCCTCAATGTTATAGATGGACAGAAAGATGCAAACCTCATACACTTTCCTCCGATCGTGAAGAAGATGTTGCGACTCCAATTCATTTACAGAGAAAGGCCTAAAAATGACAAACCAGGATCAGAGATTGCTCATACCCCCATTTTCAATATTTTTGGATATGGCCGATAATAAAGGAAATAGTTGAACTACACCTGCCCCAACAAACAGCAACGTCACTATCAGTATTTACTGATCATGTGGAAGATGACACAAGTTAATCTTTGAAATCAGAGTTTATAATGACCAAAGTTCAGGCTTCCAAAGTTAATCTTAGAATTAGAGTCTTAGAAGAAAAAATTTCAGACTTCTACAAACCACATCAGAGATTCCTCCACAGATTTCACTTTCCTTCCATCCACCACTTCATTCTAATTTCCTCTAACACGATGAAGGAAGCATCAAAGCCAACACAAAAGGATCGCACCCCACAATATTTTCAACAGGTCATCTAATACCTTAAGTATGCATGAGTGAAAAATTAACCTGTCATGAAGTGTCTGTTTCAACTCCACAATATTTTCAACAGGACATCTAGTACCACAATATTTTCAACGGGACATCTAGTACCTTAAGTATGCATGAGTTAAAAATTCACTTGGAAACAGACCCTTCATGATATGAATTAGAATGACGATGAGGATGAGATCATGGAAATAAAACTTCTTCTAGAATTGAATTTTACTTTCGTAATGCTGCATATGCTTCGGCCCTCTCCAGGGGATACCCAGTTGAATAGAAGCCAATCAGGCAATCACATGCAGGCCAGCTGCAATAATTGAGATAAAGGTGACCGATTTTTTTCAGGAGAATAGGAAATTAAGAAATAGAAAAATGAGCAAAAGAAATGAAAGAAATGATGATCTCGATATTAATGTCTTATGATTAAAGAAGATCTACCTCTCAATAGGATCTTCAACAATAACCTTGTCGCCAAAATACAGAATCTGCATGGTCGGAAAACAATTATTTTGCATTAAAACAGATTTGAACCATAAAGAAACTTTAAAAGGCTAATTCTTCACTTAACTTACTACCAAAACGGATCAATTAATATGAGCACAATTCGAATAAACGAGCTATCCCAAACACAAATTTCCTTCATTGGCATAATCAAGAAAGATGCCCCCGAGTTATTACCTTGAATTCTCCAAATCCCTGCAATCTTTCTAATATTTGAAGCATAGGCGCAGAAAAAGCCTAAAAACAAAACATTAACATGGTAAAAAAAGGGGGTATAAGAAACAGTTCAAGAAAATCAGCACTGATCAATACAGTTGACCGAGAAAATTACTGATGATGCATGGTCCAGGAAGAGGAATGTAAAGACGGAGAATATAATCTTGGATTCACAGTACCTTCTTCTCCATCACACAAACTCCTATGGTTATTTTCTCCTGAATACAATCCTTCTCCGCCTCCATTGTTCTGATGCGAAACACGAGAAAACTTAAGTGAATCCAATTTCACCTCCTTCAACTCCTCTCATTGATTTCTCTCTCCAACACTGTTGATTAATCAACAGAGAACACCAGCGGACCGATATTAATTATTATACACACAAATTATTGCAATAAATAAAAGGGACCACAGGAAATAGAGTGAAAAAACATTCTACAAGAAACTGAACGTTTCTTGAAGTCCGTTCACCTATGTACGCAAAACATATTAATAACATTAACACACACATATATACATGTAAAGAACAAGACAGCGTGAGATATGAAGAAATGTTGTAGAAAAAAGTGGACCAAACCCAGATTTTAGTCCTTCAAATCCTTCCCTCAAATTTCTTCAGCGCTGATCAGAAAAATGTAACGATTTTTAACATATCTTTAAAACAAACATTTGCAAGAACATGATCCCCCACCAAAAATTCAAGATTTTCACAAAACAGAGTTGAAAAAGAGTTTCCAATATCTATAAAACAAACATTTGCAATAACATGTTCCTCACCAAAAATTCAAGATTTTCACAAAAACGGAGTTGAACTAAGAGTTCCAAACATAGACGTTTCCCCCAGATTTTACTGCGGTCAATCGCCCGATATCGTAGGACAGAAATATAAAGAAACGGGTGTGCGGAAACCGACTCAGAGACTGGATTTTCCATTTTTTCCTATTATATTATATAAGACATGGTGGGGAAAATAGGTATCTTGATTTGGAATATACAAAATATACACAAAAAGGTCCGGCTTTTCTAACGTTCAAAAAAGGAGCGTCAAAAGGCAAGTTTAGTCAGTGTGGTATGACATCGCGGACCCTTTATTGTATCAATCAATCCTACGGATTGACCACCTTCGTTCGAAATCGTCATCGTAAATATATATATATATATATATATATATATATATATATATATATATATTTTTGTTTTTCATATTAATTAAACAAATATATATTACATCACTGTTCAGTAATAATATTATAAATAATAATTATTAAATATGTTGGTCATTATTAAGTTGATAATAAGAGAAAGATCGCCATCATAATCAGCCTACACGTCCCTCTGAAATAAATAGAATTTAATTTAAAGTAGCATCAGTGTGACATGTGTGAGAGTGTAATTTGGTTACACGATGACAGGCAGCTATTTTATTTTTATTAAAAAAATCGACTTTGCCCTTTCCTGTAGGAAAAATAATATTAATAATAATAAATTGTAAAACGATGAATGAAGGTTCGATTTATCACAAAAAAAAAAAAAAAAACTCATGGATTAATTTTATGAGTCGTGAAAATATATTGATCAACTATCTATCTTGCTCTTGGTTTATATCGTGATTTATAGTCATTTGTTGAACGATAATATTTTTTTTCTATGAATGTTATCAATTTTTTGTCATAGTTTATGAGATTTACGATTTGGGATTCAAAGTTTTTTCACCAGATAAAACCTGTAAAATCACTAAATCGTGAATCTTGATAATGAAGTGTCGCAAAATTCATGGATACAAAGATTAATAATTATATGATATTTAATGACGATTGATAATCATGTAATGATAAATATGTCCTTGTGTATTTGTATTTTTATAAACAAAAGAAAATACGTGGCTTTCAAAATTACATTATTTATCAACAATGGGAATAACTAGTCCGACTTCCACGACAACTTCTTTTCCTACTATCCTAAATTGTCGGTGTCAAATGAAACATTTTGAGATATTAATATGAAAAATAAAGAATAAAATTTTACATACAAATTTATGTGAAAAATCTCTAAAATTTATTAAGATGGAGATAATCACATTATAATATTGAAAGAAAAACAAACTATCTTAATATAGGAAAACAAACGTCTTACAGATATTAAGAACTGTCAAACTATTTGAGATGTGAGAAGAGAGAAACTAAAAAATGAATTCCCAACTCGAGAATGAGATGAGAACCACTATTAAACCAATTCAAAACCGATCTGTATAATATGAGTGAGTCTCATGTGAGACCGTCTCACGGTTCATAATCTATGAGACGGGCCAACCCTACTCATATTCACAATAAAAAGTAATACTCTTAGCATAAAAAGTAATACTTTTTCATGGATAATCCAAATAAGAGATCCGTCTCATAAATACGACCCGTGAGACCGTTTCACAAAAATTTTTGCCGTATAACATTCAAAAATCGTTTTAGTTTTACCGTCAAATTTGATCAAGAATAAGTCGAACTAGTATTGAACCAGTTAAAAATATGTTGGATCCGTTATTTTATATATTTTTATTTAATTATTTCTAATTTTACTTTTTGTTATATATAAAAATTTTGGATTTGGAACTTTGTTAAATATATTATTTTAATAGTATTAAAACTTATTTTATTTTTTAAAATTTGATAAATCTATACTATTCTTGAGACACGTAGACTAAATAACTTAGGTGTCATGGTCTGTTTTAATGATTATATATATATAATAAAATGTTAAACTTTTAATGTAAGTGGTATGTATTTCAGCGGATATAGTTATTGTTTTTTGGGTTTAGGTTATAAGTTCGATTCTTATTTATGTCATTTTTTTTTCAATTTATTTTTAATTTATATATCAAAATTACAGTGACTCTCTAACTATTTCTTATAATTATATTTTGACACTCATTTAAATATAAATCAAATTAATTATAAAAAATATTATACGCGCACTAATATATTTTTATTATTCATGTACATAAAAAAAACTGCACGAATTTGAATATATCTATTTGTTCTTGTGTTTTTAACAGATATCTAAATCAACATATTTATCGGATCAACATTAATTTCCTCTATGTTAAGTACCTTTTTAAGCTAATTATAGATTATAATAATGTTAAGTAGCATGCCGCACTTTGTGATAGAATAACTAAATGCTCAAGTTAATTATCCCATTTCCTGTATTTCTTTCTTTTATTATAGTAATTTTGAGGTTAATTAAAGAGTTGAAATCCAAGAATATTCGGATTTCTTTCTTGGATTTCAACACATTTTTTGTAAGTTGTTGAACCGATCCGTGCGAAAACCGATTCACATTTACAATACCGAGGAATTATTCCTCAGATTTCATTAAATCCGATTAACCATTCCATGGATTGTTATAAAAAATGCAATTCCGTGGAATTTGTTATAAAAATTGGTAAAGTTTTTTTTTTTAAAAAAAGTTATAATATTTAATTAAAAAACAGTATAAATGAGCTTACATTGAGTTACATTTTATGATATAAGAATGATTGGTTGTGATCTTCTCTCACGCAGGAGGTGCAAACGAAGGGCCCGATTTGCAATGGAAAAGACTTGACCTGCATACGAGCGCGATCTAAATGCGTCGAATTTCAGATCGATCGAGACAAAAATCGTAGACTATGCCACTTTTTCCTATTTATTTTATTTTTTTCTGGTAGACCCCTTTCAGGGCCTCGGAACCGGCCGCCCATGTTGATATTTGAAAAACGTATCGTAAAAGGCAAATCTATTTTAAGAAAACTTAACTCGTTATAGACCTCAATTTAGTTTACTTTTTCTAGTTGTTTTTATATATATCGATACTCAGAAGATAAAGCCACAAGGAAGGTCGAGCTCCGGTTCTACAAAGTGGACTGTGTTTGATTCGGTAAAGGTCCAGAGACTGAGGAAGGGAGTGCCCTGACGCCAGAGTGTGGTGCTGGTACTTCTTGTCGCTTTTTAGAACGACGAGTGCCGCTTAAACACCACCTAGACGTCTTGTCGCTTTTTAGAAACGAGTGCAAATACACAAAAATATACATAGAATAATTAAGAAACATTCTTGTATACACAAAACTGCATTGCCAACTCCCAACACATAAAGTCATTCGATAATCACAGTAATAGTGGATGTCACTCGATAAATTGAAGTGATAAACACTCTTCACAATACTGAAGTTTTGGATTCATTTCATCGTCCAAGAAAGATCTCACTTGCCTCCAAACCAAGAGTTCGGGATTACAGCAGATAGCGGATGCATGTCATGTAGGAATGGGAAGGGGAGGGCATGAAATCACTGGCCACTGCAAACATGACGGGGGAATATCAGTCTTTGATGAAATGTGCAGTAAAAGTAGAACAAGCACATGTGTTCAAATTGTTTTCCAAGAAATTGGAGATAGGAGAATACATAACAAAATGACCTTGCTAATCTAGATATATCGTGGAAGCCATCGCGCATGGAAGATCACAATCCAGAATTTTGAACACCGGGGAGATTTTTGGGGGTCAAACTCACAATGTGTAAAAAAGGTTTTCATTTGAAGTGGGGCAAACAAATGGCACTCTCGCTTTCAAGGTCACAACCTATGATTAAAATTTGATTTTCTTGTCAAATTATAGTCATCTATATATCAACAACTACTGCTTCGATTGATGTCAAGGCAAAGAGCATTCTTGTTCAAGAAAAGAACCATCAGGGGTCATTCAGCACTCGTCTTCACCTAACACTATCCCCAGTTAATAACTCGAAACTTGTCCTTAAAACTCATTATCTTATGCACTATTTTCGCCATCACAGTCCCGACTGATCTTAGGATATAACGTTGCACCCATCACAGTCTCAATGATCTTAGGATATAACGTTGCACGAGTGTGTGTGTGTATATATATATATATAAGTGAGTGTGTGTGTGTGTGTTTTGTCAAATAACTTAATGTATACAAACCTCTGGATGTAGACGGAACTACCACAACGTTCATAGTTGTATTATTTGGAGGTAAAGCCAGCCGAAGGGGATAGAGCTTTCCATTGATGCGGTTTCGCGAACAAACGATTATATCATCAATCCCTGTTTCTTCTTCCAGTTTCTGAGTTAACTCCGGCAATCCATGCCCTTTAAATTGAAAAGATGGCCCTTCGATGGAGTCGTTTACGTTCCCATCATCATCACAGACGTAGTAATATATAAGACGTCCTTCAGTTTTCCTTGTTGAAACTTCAACTGAACCGATGGACTGAACATTAACAGCACAGAACGTTGTGTTACGACGACATTATAAAATAATTCCATAAAATTTTCTGAGGCATTTACTCAAATATCGTCTTTATAAAAGCTTTCCTTTTTCGCCGATCATGCAAAGTGAGACACTTTCCATTTAGAAGATTGATAAAAAAAAAAGAACACATTATGTTACGGAAATTATATAATCTGAGTTATCAGAACAAACCTCATTACTCGGGAACCTCAGATTAAAAGAAGAAGAACTCAAGTCCTCGTCCAACGAATCAGATCTCAAGAGTTTGGGCGGTGATTCAGGCCGAATTTCAATAACATCAACAACCCACAAAATCCAATCATGGTGTCTGTGAGGTATATCATGAGTGATCGAATTTCTCCACGGCGGCAACCCTCCGTTGGCCCGTAAGAAATTGCCATATCTCGTTTTAAGTTTCACTTGCACCCCATCTCGAATGGGCTCCCATTCGATCGACGAGTCCAGTTTCCTTGGCAGGGATTGAACAACTTTTTGACCCGTCACGCCCAGAAGAAACTGATCATCCGAGGATGTTAGGTATTTCCCGAAACAGCTCTTCAATCGTATAACATTCTCGACACCTTCCACGAATTCTACGCTCCATTTGGCATGCTTCGATGATCCCGAACGATCTTGAACCACGGTTTCTTCATCGCTTTCCGCTGTCAGGTATTTGTCGTGGTGGCTCCTCATCCTGACGGATTTGGCTTTCTTGAAGAATTCCATACCAGAAACCTATAGATAAAAACAGCAAAAATTGAATCAAATGACCTAATCACGCGATAAATGTTGTGACAAGCTGAGATTTGTACACGCACTGAGAGGGATTAATGGAGGAACGAATCTAGTAAAAGATCTGCGATCTCATTTTGGAGATAGATTTGATAACCGTTGAAAACGTTTCAAATTCAAATGCCTGACTTTATGGAAACAGCTATCTATCAAAACGTGTGCATGTGTTATTGGATTTTAAAAAGTAAAAATATTTAATTAAAAATTTATTAAATTATCTATCAAATTTTTTTAAAAAATTATTATCAATTTTGAGATAGTTAATATCTTATTTAAAAATCATTCTCAATAATATTATATCTATAATAATTGATAAAATATATATGTATTAATATTTTTTCAACCAATATTAAGGTCAGTAAAAGTATTACTTTCGAGGCTAAATCAACGTCTCTGCAAAAACTTGTGTGAGACGATCTCATATATCATATTTTGTGAGACAAATATTTGGGTTATTCATGAAAAAAATTATTTTTTATGCTAAGAGTATTACTTTTTATTGTGAATATAGGTAGAGTTGACTCATCTCACAGAAAAGATTCGTGAGACCGTCTCACGAGAGCCCTATTCCTATATTAAATATGAAAGAGACAACGAACTCAATTATATTTGTACCCAAAATCCTAGTTCATCAGCAAGGCTTTTCAAAATTTATACAATATCGTATAATTTTAACTTTGATTCGTAATGTTATATTGTAAAGAATACTTTCGTTCAAATGAACTTTTAAAATTTTATATTATATGTTGTTTCTCGAATCTTTTACTTTGTTTTCAAAATTTATTATGAATGCGTTTTATTCATTTTTACTTTAAATTTAAGGAGATTTTTGGAATATGACCTTGGAATATGACCTTTAAACATACACGAAAAACAAAAAATAAAAATAAAATTTAATGAATATCATTTTGTTAAATATTTCCACATACATTAACATGGGCCATTCACGTTCCAAGTTGAGTGAGTCTCATGTGAGACCGTCTCACGGATCATAATCTGTGAGACGGATCAACCCTACCTATATTCACAATAAAAAATAATACTCTTAGCATAAAAAGTAATACTTTTTCATGGGTGACTCAAATAAGATATCCGTCTCACAAATACGACCCGTGAGACCGTCTCACACAAGTTTTTGTCTTCCAAGTTTTACTCATTTAGGCAAAGTTTTAAGTGTTATACTTTGGCAACGTATGAAGTACAAAGAATTTTTTTAGCTTTACTATGTATTAAAACATAAATATAAAATAACTTTATGACTGTAAAAATAAAAGAGTAAGTAAAAATGCAATTTTTTTTAAAAAAAACTTTTATCATAAAAATGATTTTTTTTTTTTTTTTAGGGATCTTGAAGAAAAATACCTGTGGCTGTCCCTGAATCACCATGGGAGACCCGGTATCCGATGAGCCCGAATAATCATCCGCCGGCGATGAAAAGCTCGAAGCTTGTGAAACTCCGTCCGAACCCATATCCGAATCCGATAAATTGATGTCCAAAACATCCACTTCCCACAATACCCAATTTTGGGTGGCCGTTATATGCGGCACATCGTGCGTAACAGAATTCCTCCACGGTGGAGCGCCGCCGTTCCCTCTCAAGAACTTCCCTTCAATGGTCATTAGCTTCACGTTGAGCCCTTCCATCACCGGCTGCCACACGATCGATGAGTCCGTCGTCTTTCCCGGCTGGGTTTGGATGATCTTCTTCCCCGTCATACCTAGGAGGAAAGGATCCTCCGCCGCCGTGAGATATAGTCCGTGGCAGCTCTTGAGGCGGATTCTTTCACGTCTTCTGTCGACGGCTTCGACAGCCCAACGCGCTCCGCGGAAGGAGTCGTAGCTTTGACGGACAGTCTGTTCATCGTCGTCCGCTACTAAGTATTTTCCGAGATGGCTTTGTAATCTCACTGATTTCGCTATCTTGAAGAACTCCATTCCATCCTGCAAAAAGTTCAAATTTCCGGTGAAAAAAGTGAAACGGGATGAGAATTCTACAAAGCTAGAATCATTGGAAATTACCTGTCTTCCGCTTCTATGAGAAGATTTATCCGATACAATCGACGGCCACCGCATCTGAGAACCACTCTCGGGACTGCAGCCTCCTCTCAGACCCATTAGACACCGGCGAATCCGAGCTCCGATAGTCATCCTCCTGCACATAAGAAAAACTCGAAGAATGACTCGGCAGGTACTCATCATCCAGCACAGATATATCCACCGCATCAACATCCCACATAACCCAATCCTGCGTAGCTGTTCTGTGCGGAATGTCATGCGTGATGGAGTTCCTCCACGGCGGCGTAGCCCCATTAGCCCTCAAATACTTCCCCCCTCTAGTTCTCAACTTAACTTGGTACCCTTCTTTTATGGGCTCCCACTCAATCGATGCATCGTTGTTCTTATCTGGAATAGTTTGCAACACTTTCTTCCCAGTCATCCCGAGCAGATACGCGTCGTCGGAAGCAGTAAGGTACCTACCATGGCAGCTCTTGAGCCTGATCACATGTGGGTTCTGGTCAACTAACTCGACAATCCATCGAGCCTTTCTTGATGATCCTTTGCTGCTCTGCCAGACTGTTTGCTCATTATCGTCGGCCGCTAAGTATTTGTCCAGATGACTCTTGAGTCGTACTGCTTTGGCTTTATCAAAGAACTCCATTGTTTTGCATCTGTTTGGAAGGCTAAGATTGTTATCTACTGCTTGGATTATATGTCTTGCAAAACTACATAATAATTTTATATTTGGACCTTTATGATGTGATGTGATGTGATGTGATGTGATGATGTAAAGGGGATTAACGCTTGGAAGTTTACGACGGATTGGTATTATCGGCCTCTTCTCGTTGACCGAAGACTGGGAATAATTCTTAATACAGTGTGACCATGTGTTATTCTCTTACGTCATCGTATGTGCAAGAACATAATCCAATCAGTACTACAATTGCAGGCTTTCAAGTTACAGATCCAGAAAAATGGAGTTGTCTAATGAAGCCAAAAGCAGTACAACTCAAGAGCCGTCGCGACAAACACTTTTTGGCCAACGATGACGAGCAAACAGTCTGCCGCAACGGATCATTAAGCTTTGTTGTCTGATTCACCAATTTAGGTTTTACACGTCCAAGTAGAAAATGATGGGGTTTGACAAATCAAACATAAGGTGAGAAATAGAATGTTAAAATTTTTCATAACAACATCGGAGAAAATGATATCAAGTTTAAAATTGCTGCATTATATTTTGTCAAGTTCTTGATGCTTAAAATAATATCCTCTATCTTCATCCCTAAAATCAAATCAAGATAGAGGATATGCAGCTGATGTGATTTGAAATAATCTAAAAATAAACGTATATTAGAAATGTATTTGATCGATATGTCCATGAATGCAAGTAAAATGACATATATTCTGAAAACAATTTAAAAAATGTATTAAAACAAGAAAAAAAAAGTCATTTTAAATATAAAAAAACTATATCATGATCTCTAACATGCACGTTTATCATCCGCGTGGATTTTACTAGACAACAAATAACGATAGGTGGCTAACAAGATTTAAATTTGTTTCGGACGTAAATATCTTTCATTAATTAAACAGATAAAAATTGGAAATGGAACTCGAATTGCTGAAAGAAAGCGTCAAACTTTTTGGTCCCATATCCAAGATAATATTTTGGAAATCGGATTTGATATCAGGAGTTGATAAAGAAGGGAACAAATATATTTATCCACTGCCTCAATTCCAAAATCCAAACCCATATAAGAAGCAGTCATTTCTTCAAATTCTTTATTGAAATTCTGATATATAATAGAGTCCAATTGATATGACTTTGAAGGGGGGCGCAACCCCTTCCTGCGCTGCGTGCAAGTATAGAAGAAGAAAGTGCACAGCTACATGTCCTCTGGCTCCATATTTTCCAGCCAACCAGCCTAAAATGTTTCAAAACGTGCACCGTCTGTTCGGGGTGTCAAATGTCACCAAGACACTCGAAAGCCTGGAGACTAAGGATCAAAAGGATGATGCAATGAAATCCATCATATACGAAGCTGAAATGCGTGTTCAGATTCCTGTGTATGGTTGTCCTTTTATCATAAGTCAGTTGTCTTTTCAGCTGCAGGCTGCCCGTGAAGAATTAAGACGCGTATATTCGCAGATAGCTGTGTGCAAAGAACAGCAGTCGAATCAGCGAATGGATCATAATTCGTGTCACTGGCCTTCATCCCAGCAAGAGTCCGGAAGCACGAGTACTCCATGTATCAACTCACAAGATGTTGAGGGCATGAAATCAGAACCTTTCCAATTTTTCTTGAATGACGATTATGGAATTTCTGCTGAATCTCTTGAAAATTTAGCTATGCCAATGGTGGGACTAGATCTTCGTCCTGATGCAATAAGCATTCACAACTTTTTCTCCATGCACCCTCAAAAAGAACAAAAAATATTCATTCGAGATTATGGCGGCCTACGCTATAGTACTGCAACTGATGAGAGACTTCAAAAAGAACCGGAAATATTCGTTCAAGATTATGCCGGCCTGCGCTATAGTACAACAGCTGATCATAGACAATCATAACAGAATCATCGCTAAATGATTCACTTGTGGAGTTGGTTTATCCTACAGCGACTTCCAGAATGACACAGCAAGCTGCGGACTAACTACTGTCAACCACAATGAGGAGCTCGGTTTTGAATTCTGGAATCAGATTTTCAACGTTATGTCCAACAAATTATTTGTTTTCTTTCAAACAAGAATTGACTGGGGAAAAAACAAAGATTTGTTTTCTTTCCAGCCAAATCTTTGTTTTTTCCCCAGCCAATTCTTGTTTTTTTCCCAGCCAATTCTATTTTTTTCCATCTGGTAATTCATTTTTCACAGCTTTAAAAATTTTGCATGTAACGTATATATTAGATGTCATTCTTTGTGTTTTGAATAAATTTTTTTTATAAGATCATTCAGATATGAGAGGATGTCAAATGAAAAAATGAGGAACATTTGCCTTTTGCAGAGTAAAGAACCTATAGATTGATTTATATTATGCAGCGAAAAAAGTTTTAATAATAACATTCTTTCCTTCTGCATTTTCCCTGCACTAGTGTCACTCAGACCACCAGAAAATATATGGAAACAATGATTGAATATATACACATGAAACAGTAAAAAGAATTGCACTTTACAGGGGCTGAGAAACAATGTTTCTATTATTTTAAAAAAAACAAGTGTTTCTTCATCAATGGATTTAGGCTAACAATACAAATCAAGATTTGAGAATCCCTTTGTCGCTCATCTGGTTGATGATTCTAGATGCATCGTTTAGTCTATTTGCTCTTTCATATATGCCAGCAACAACAAGATGAAGCTCCTTCTTGTTAATGCTGGGATCTTGGTCCAGCTTCTGAAACAGTGTTTCAACCTTCTCAAAATTTCTTCTTGCACCATAAAGACTCAGCATCTGAAAATGAATTTCATCCAAGAAAACACAACCCTCGTCTTGCAGCTCCTTATACACAACATCTGCCTTGTCGAACTCTTGTAGCTTACCATAGGAATTCAGAACAAGTGCTATCACATCAGAATCTGGTAAAAATCCTGCCCCTGTCATCTTCTCAAACACCTCAATAACGTTTGTGTACTTTCTATATTTAGAAAAAAGATCAATCATACGTTTATAGGTCGCTATATCTTTTACTTCTCCAGCATCAACGGCCTGTCTGAATAACCACGTAGCCTCTTCTACTCGACCAGCTCCAGCAAGAATACTGATGGCAGTTTCTCTTGGAATATTATCTGGGCGCTTAAGTTCATGTAATAAACGTTTTGCATGAGCAACTAAGCCAGCTCTCTCATATGCTACAATCATGGTTTGATAAAGAACTTGATCTATCACAATACCAGAGCTTCGTAGCTTCTGAAAAAGCATTGCTGCTCGGTCTAGCTTCCCAGCCTTACCCCAGATCGATATTATTGTTGAATAAGTAATTGTATTGGGCTCAATGCCGCGGATCTGCATCTCTTGGATAAGATTATTAGCCTTCTCATGCTCAAGGGTCCTTCCATAAATCATTATCATAGTGTTATATGTAACTACGTTCTGCTCAATATCCTTCCTCTGCATCAACCTAAACAGATGTATTGCCTCCCCAAACAGCTCGGCATCACCATAAACCCTCAAAAGGGTATTGTAACTAACAACATTCTGTTCAATCCCGATCTTTCTCATACTCCAGAACAGCCTATCTGCCTCTTTTGCCATGTCAAGCTGCCCATACACATCGATCATAATGTTACATGTCGTGAGATCAAGCGAGCAATTGACCTCCCTCATTTCGGAAAACACAGACAATGCCTCCAAAAACATTCGATTCTCAACAAACATAGTCAAAAGCGTTGTGTAGCTGATTGTATCGGGCACAACCTCCGCACTCCTCATTTCACTAATCAACAACCTTGCCTCTCGGAAAAGCTTAGCCTTCCCAAAAACATTAATCATTGAATTATATGCAACAATATCAGGCGCTATACCTGATCTTTTCAGCCTCGAAAAAATTGAGATAGCCTTCGAGTAATTACACAATTTACGAGACAACTCGATCAAATTACTATACAAAACCAAATCTCCCTGCACGCTGTCCTGTTCCATCCTCTGGAGCCACGACAAAGCATCATCAAACAAGCCCTCTTTTCCAAAATTCGTAATAAGAGTAGAATAAGTATATTTATCAGGCGAGATAGCTCTTTGGCGCATTTCATCAAGCAGCCCGTAGGCATGATCCCACTGTTTAGCTCGCAGCACATTACGCAGCACCACGTTGTAAGCAAACACTGAGGGGGTGTAAAGGGCAACCTCATTGATCCAATCGAGCAGCGCAAGCGAGCGCTGCCAGTCGGACTCGCGCGAGAGAAGCGTCACCATGAAGCGTATGGAGAGGTTCCGGTCCTTGTAAGGTGACATAAGAGCGTACAGTTCGTGCTCATCTGATGTCTGACCAATGGAAGATAACAGCTCGTCCATATCTACATTGTGATCAAGAAAACTTGCATTTTGCTTACGATTTCGAAGTTTATATGGCGTTGTGCCGAGTGAAGAGGATAGGTTTTGCCTTCTCCAGACATCCTTGTTGGACGAATGTGATGTTGATAAAGCAAAGATTGTCAGATGGGCTCGACGTTTACTGAGGTTTTCGTATGGTACGACGATGGTGGTGAGAGTGAAGCTGAGTAATGGAGGTGGAATTGGGGAATGTATATGTATGGAAATTGCAGAGATTGGAGCCATCCACCTCAGATTTTGAGGTTTGGCGATAACTTCATATTTCTGTTGATAACTGACAGTGGAAAATGAACGTAATAAAAATTTAATAACAAAACTTATTGCTTTGTGCTAATTATTGGGCCAGCTGTGGGCTGTGGTTACAACTCACGAGTTCAAACTTGGTCTTTGGTTTAATAAATTCAATTAAAGCTTAAACCTTCTAAAATTAAGTCAAACGTGGCAATTAAATTTAAGGTGTTCACCTATTAAATTACATATATCCATTTATCTGTTGGTGACCAAATCGATTCAAAAAGTACAATGTAATACTATTTTATTTTTACTTAATTATTAAATGGAATATTCTAGCTATATATATATAATAATATACTATATATAATTTTCTTTACCAAATAATATAGTATTATATTGTACTTTTTGAAAATTGTATGTAATATATTGAAGAAAGGAAATGAGGCGCAATTCACAACCAAAACCAAACTAACAGCAGCAAATCCTCACCTTTCACCCACCTCCATCGCCCTTTCCTTTGCACTCTACTGATAAATTTCAATCTCCTTAATTCTCCCTGAAGATCCCTTTTGCCTTTTCAGATTTATGTTTTCTCCAAAACCCACAATTTATTCGCCTATAACTCCAGTCCAGGATCGTTTTTCCTTTTTCTTTGTTTAAATTCGATGAGAATTTGATGAAATGAAGAAGCTCAAGAACTACTATCTACACCTGCGCCACCCACAAACAATGGAGAGAAAATGGATTTTTCCACTAGCAATTGGCTCCATAGTTTCTTTGTTTCTTCTATTTCTTACCACTTTAACCTCCCCGGATGGCACGCCGCTGCTGCCGCTCCGCCGCTACTACTCACCAATATCAGTCTCATCTATATTTATTGAGTCGAAGCTCCACACATTACCCGTTTCTACCCTTCCGCCGCCCCCGCGCTTTGCTTATTTAATATCCGGGTCCACCGGTGACGGTGGGATGCTCCGCCGCACGCTCCAGGCACTGTACCACCCCAGAAACCAATATGTTGTACACCTCGACGCGGAATCATCCGCCGAGGAACGACTCGATCTGCGGAATTACGTTGAAACGCACTTCATTTTTAGGAGATTCAACAATGTCCGGATGATTACCAAGGCTAATTTGGTGACTTATCGCGGGCCAACCATGGTGGCGAATACCCTACACGCGGCTGCCATTTTGCTGAAGGAAGGTGGGGAATGGGATTGGTTTATAAATCTCAGCGCCTCTGATTACCCACTGGTCACTCAAGATGGTAATATTGGATTTTAAACGCTTTCTTCCTTATTTTTCTTTCTTTTTTGGCAATTTTGGCGGAAAGATTGGATATTTTGGCCGAATTTGATAGTTTGGGGTAATAGGACTTTGCTAAGTTTTTATAATATTAAATTATTCTAAATTGAAGTTAAAGTTTTGTTCTAATTTGTGGTTCTTAACGACAACCAGATCTGCTGCATACATTTTCATACTTACCTCGGGATCTCAATTTCATTGACCATACCAGTAATATTGGCTGGAAAGAGTAAGTAGACATCGGTAAATTATCCAACTCTGCTCTAATAATTTGAATTTCTTGGATTGTGAGTGATTTATGACCATAATTTATGTGTACTCTTACAGATTTCAAAGGGCAAAGCCAGTTATTATTGATCCAGGATTGTATATGTCCAAAAAGGCTGATGTGTTCTGGATTACGCAGCGCAGAAGCGTGCCCACAGCATTTAAACTCTTTACCGGTATGCTTAGGCATTTGTAGTTTTGCTCATCTTATTTCCATTTTTTGTGTTTGCTCTGTGTGATATGTTGCTTTTTAGGCTGAATGGTATGGGAATGAGTTTTGGATGATTTTCTTTTTTGTTATGTCCATTGTGCCCAATAGTGTTTGGAAACTTCATTTGTTGGTTTGGAATCTTGTTGTTGATGGAGTGATCCTTTTTGAAAAACTTCGGTTCCAAGATTCCTTTTCGTGTCATTTCAATTTTATTAATACTCCACTGCTTACCAGTCCGATCCTTTTCTCCTCATCTAAATGCTCAACTTAGTTTCCATCTCAAAAAATACTGTTTATTTTCTAATGACTTGAAGGTAACTTAATCATGAGGTTTGTGTTGGGTAGCTAATAAACAGGTTCTGTTTTTTACTCACCCTTTTCGTCTGCTAATCAAGGACAAAAATGCTTTTCCAAAATTGTTTTTGAGAGTTATCTGTTGAGTTGTTGACAAGTTCTGGCTTCAGGCGGGTATTATCAAAGAGTTTTCGGCATTTTAACCCAAAGTTTGGAACCTCGGGTAGAATGGTGAGTATGAATATTTGCTATGAACATCTGAGGTGTTCAAAATAAAATTTATGGCTTCTGGCCTATTTTTTTCATTGTGTTTGTGGGGAGGTGAGGTTGTCAATTCCATTTCTTATGAAGCATTAGATTTTCCATTCTGAGCATTGTTATGTATATACTGAGATTTTAAAAAATTAATTATCGATGTTCACCTTCTAACTTCCAATTATATAAATTGGGTTGACTCTAGTGTTGGATCAATTGTCGCTGTCGATTGTTATGGTTTTCCTTTTTAATTGGCTAAGGCATGTAGAACCATCCAATGAAAGGCTCATTGACTCATTGTTATGTTTCAAGGACTGCAAAGTAGATACTTTGAATACGATAACTTAAAGATGATTAGTATTAACTACTTTTAACAAGTGCACATGTCTGTGCTGTCTTTTAGATCAGTTTATTTACAGCCGTTTCTGTGTTTGGTGCCAACTTTACGAGACTCCAGTTTAAATATGCACCAATGCGTTGTTGAACACAAAATATTTGCTAATTAGCTACCTACCCACTAGGGTATTTGATTTAGAGGCAAATTGAAACACTAATATTTGAGTTAGAAAAAAATTTCAGTGATAAAACCTTGGGAACAATGAACAATCTGTAGCATAATTTTAGTTTGTGATGGAAATGGTGAATTCTTCCTAGGAGGGATTTTTGAAATTCCGAGAAATTTGTTCGTGTTTCAGAAGATTCTTGTTCCATGTTCACTGAAATATTTTCCATACAGGATCGGCTTGGATGGCATTGTCTAGATCTTTCATCGACTACTGCATATGGGGGTGGGACAACTTACCTCGAACCGTCCTCATGTACTACGCAAACTTCATTTCTTCTCCTGAAGGTTATTTCCACACTGTTGTCTGCAATGCTCGTGAGTTTCGTAACACCACAGTTAACAATGATCTCCACTTCATATCATGGGACAATCCTCCAAAGCAACATCCCCACTACCTTACTCTTCTAGACATGCAGAGGATGGTAGATAGCAATGCTCCATTTGCAAGGAAGTTTCCTCGTGATGACCCTGTTCTCGATAGAATTGATGCCGAACTCTTGTTTAGGAATCAAGACATGCTTGTTCCTGGAGGATGGTGCGTAGGCAGTCGTGAAAATGGGACTGATCCGTGTTCAGTTGTTGGTAATGCCACTGTTCTCAGACCTACTGCGGGTGCCAAGAGACTAGAGAACCTGATAAACTCTCTTTTATCGACTGAGAGTTTTCAGCCACGACAATGTCAATAGCTGAGTCATGTTCTGGATAAAGCAACTTGTTCATGCCACAATCGACTTGCTTAATCCCCTCGATCAAGATTCTCGCTGCTCTAAGTCGTGTACAATAAGCTGTTTCATCTTGTTCATTTCTTAGAAAATCATTTCCACTTGTAATTACAGGGTCATGGTTGTGGCAAATACATGCAGGCGAACGTTTGTTCTTGCATGTGTTAGGTATCGTGTTTGATTCTGGTGTGGGAAAATTCATTTCATAGGTTTATAATATAGTGAATTTTCATTTGAAAATATTCCGTGTCACGAGTTAAAACTCCATCAATTATGTCACGCTGCATAATTTTAAATTGATACATAAATTTGATATATGGATTCTAAATCGATGTATGAATTATCGTAAATGGTTTAATTGATATGTGAAGTCAAATACCAAGTTATATCAAATTTTTATTTAGTGATTTTTTTAAAAAAAATTGTTGGTTTTATTATCTCTGTGTATATGTCCAATAAAGATTATAGATCCTGGAAACTCAATTTTCAAAAGAATTTTGTAAAACTAAATGAAATTACTTAAAGATTATTTATAAATGTGTGTATGTAGATTTATAGTACTCTCTATGCCATATTAATATTATATATTTGCTTAATAAATCAAAGTGAAAATTCATAAATACTATATTCTATAAATTTTGTAAATGGTCTATAAAATTAAAACTTGTGTGAGACGGTCTCACGGGTCATATTTGTGAGACAGATCTCTTATTTGGGTCATTCATGAAAAAATATTATTTTTTATGCTAAGAGTATTACTTTTTATTGTAAATATGGGTGGGGTTGACCCGTCTCACGGATTAGGATCCGTGAGACGGTCTCACATAAGACTCACTCTAATTTAATTTTAATTTGTACCAGTAATTTTGGTGATTGATTTTTCAATTAAAATGATAAAATATCAAAAAAAGAGATTGTTTCAAATAAAGTATATATAAATTAATTTTTTATATATAGGTTACCTCCCAAACACGACTAAACATTTTGTAATTAACCGTTTTATCTGTTATTTTATTAATGTCAATGAGATATATCTCATGCACCAAATATTAATAGCAATAATCTTAATGCACCAAATAAGTGTTAAATTTATAATTTTAAAAAACTAATATTGGAAAACTATAATTATTCTTAGTGGATACATGAAGAAAAAAAAAATTTTGCGTTAAAAGTGCCATATATTTTCAAATTAACATTTGTCAAATGGTGTAGAACTTCAATTCAAACCGCCATCTTTTTGGAGAACTTGTCATATAAGACTAGTGTACAGTTTGGTTTACCTAACTAATATAGTTTACAGATTATTGCGATATTACGAGAGTTTAGTGAGTACACAAAAAAAATAACGGTTACAGTTATTATGTCACAAGAAAAAAATTGCAATGAAAATAATATTCATAATGTTACCGATAATGGTGCCAACAACCCAACGGGAGTTAAAAATCCTTCATCGTAAGAAAAATAAAATATCAATAATAATTGTTTTGTCCAATAAATTAATGACTCAATTCTAACAAGTACTTACTTCTAAAGTAAAACATTACTGTCACGTAGTCTTGCTTTATTGGATTTCTGAAACTTAAGGAACTGACGACATAGATTTGAAAATAGAAATTTGACCAATTTAGCTTATTATTTTAAACATCCATCCCACAAAATTTCATTAAAAGAACTCAAGAAATGAAAATGTTACTATCGAAATTGGATTCACGCCGAAACACAGTTAATATTAAATTTAATTTGTCTTACCTTAGATGTAGGGATGTAATCGAGTCGAACTGAGTCGAACTCTTGAATGTTTGAGCTTGGTTCGTTTATAATCGAGCCGAGCTCGAGCTTTATTTAACGAATATATGCATGACTCACGAGCTTATTCAAGCTTTGATCGAGCCTAACAAATTTAATAAATATGAATTATACATTTAAATTTTCATTAATTAATTAAAAAGTAAATTATATATTAAAACAAAAATATATTATTCTTATTAAAATTTATAAATTTATTATAATAAATAAATTTAATATATTTTTCTATATATTTCATAAATAATATGCAAAATCAATAAATCAAATATCAATGCTATTATTTTTTCATCTAAAAGATTACTCATGAATTTACCAACGAACTTGTTCACGAGCTAACGAGCCGAATATTGTAAAGTTTGAGTTTGGTTTGTTTATCTTAACGAGCCTCATTAAACGAGCTCAAATGAACTTTTATCGAATCGAATTTCGAATAGCTCACAAACGATTTAGTTCGTTAAATCCCTATTTAGATGTAACTTTAAGGCCCAGTTTGGTAGGTGGGATTATGGGTGGATTGTTAGATAGTCTTTTGTTTGGTCCAATTAATAAATTTGAGATTGACTAATTGTTGGACAATTTTTACTGTTGGACTTGGCAAATGTATCCATGCTTTCAGGCTGGATTAGTTTTATCCGAGTGGACTGAAATTAGCGACGGTTTCTGAAAATAGATCGGCGACGGTTTCTGAAAAAAGATCGGCGACGGTTTCTAAGCGGCGACGGTTTCTCAAGATCGGCGACGGTTTTGTGCACTAATAAAACGTCGCTAAATGTCAAATTAGAGACGGTTTCACAAGATCGGCGACGGTTTCTCAAAAACCGTCGCTATTAGCGACGGGTTTTAAGAAGTCGTCGCTAATATTCCGGGGGCAAAGGGGAAGGGCAATTTCGTATCTTCATCAAAAAATTCAAAATTATCCTTCACTTAAAAATCGTACCAAACTTAATATTATTTTACACCATATATTACAATCCTACCACAATCATTTTCTTTATCATTTACGTACTAATCATTAGTTTATCCTATCCTTCAACCAAACGGACCAAAAGTAATGTTTTGAATGATAACATACGTCGAGTTATCATAAATTGGTCCAAAAAATTGCACAGGTTGAATTAATTTCTCTTTAAATATCAGTTACTTTTCAAAGCTTAATTAAGTACATCCATCTGTAATTCCGCCGTTGGATTTGAATTGGTAGCTTATCACGCCGTCTGATTCCAGGCATGCATATCATACCGCTGCCGCCGCCGCCAACGCCAGCGGAGATAATTTTTGAAATAAAATCCAACACAGACACTCATAAATTTCGAAAACTTGAAAAATGGGGAGAACAAAATTTGAAGAATAAGGGGAGATCAGATGTTGATTGGGGTTTTTCAGTCACTGTTCATTCAGAAACACGGACCAATTAAAGCATTCATCACATCTCCCAAAACTTTGGATTTTTCTTTATCAACAAAGCCGAAATTTACGAAAGTTTAAATAGATTTGAAGATTTGGTAAATCATCAGAGACTTAAATACAACGAATCATGGAAAATTTACCGTTCATATTGTTGCAGTTAATTTTCTCATCAGATGATCTACATTCATCACAAAGAATAACGAAGAAAATGGTAGGAAGGAAAAAATAATTCAAATTATGAAGCTTTCATTTTAAATAGAAGACATGGAATTAGGGATTTACGAATTTAAAACCCCTAATTCGAGCGGCGTGATATATAAGTATATGTGAGCGACATGGAATTAGGGATTTACGAATTTAAAACCCCTAATAGTATTACTTTTTGTTGTGAATATAGGTAGGGTTGACCCGTCTCACAGATTAAAATTCGTGAGACGGTCTCACATGAGATCTACTCAAAAAGTAATACTTTTTCATGAATAACAAATAAAGATTCGTCTCACAAATACGACCCGTAAGACCGTCTCACACAAATTTTTGCCATATAAGTATATTCGAGCCAGAAACTAGGGCAGCTGGTCGGGTAAAAATGGGCCTTTGGCTCATGGCCCAATAAAGATGGTTCTGAACAAGAACTAGGCCTTCAGTCTATTCCTTTTAATGGGCTAAAATTTGTAAGCCTGTTTTGAATTGGACTTAAAATAAGCGACATTTCAAGTTTAACATGCCTACTCCTATAAGCCAACACGGTTGAGTTATTAGTTATACCAATTTACCGCTTCAACTATGTACATTGTGTACTCAACTCCTTGTATACACCATCCCTTTGCCAATTTTTTCTTGTCGAGCTTGTCGCGCAAAATAATTTTTCGTTAAAATAACATATATATCTACGTATCTATATATTTGTATAGGTATGATCAATTAACCCAACTAGTTTATATATATATATATGTATATATATATATATATATATATATTTGAAAGTGTAGAAATAATTAATTTGGCTTACATGTTGTGGGGCCCTTAGCTCATAATCGTTATTACAATGTAATCTAGCGTTAATTACTCACAGCGGAAATGAGTTTAAATTTTCGTTACGACGATCCCAAATCATTTTATTTGAATACTAAAAATAGTATTTCATCTCACATCATAAACATGTCCACACATAATCAAAGCCAATCATATACAAACAACTCATATCTTCGGGACATGACCAGGTATATAGATACATACATATATATATATATATATATAATGGGAACAAAACATAAAACCTCAACTCAACAGTGACTCCCTCCAGAAGCACCCTCTCCGGCCTCCTGATAACCTGGAGTACCCGTCATTGTCCACACACAAAGACAACAACAGCCCCCCTTGGGGTGAACGAATCTCCGTATGGAACAACCATCATATATACCACAAGTATCTAAATAAAGATATATGGTATGCAATGCATGTATGTTGTGGAGGTATCATGTAATATTCCCATCCACTGAGCACATGTCAGAATCAAACGAATCGCTATCAAATCAATGCTCGAGCTGGCACACCGGCCTCGATAAGGGATACTCGTATGATAGCGTCGACGAGGCGCCATCAAATCCCAAATCTCATATCAATCGTCGGGGCCACAAATGTCTATGTTTTAAGGGTCATGTAATACCAAACATAGCATTGTGTTCACAAACCCTAGAATCCAATAAAATCATATCAGGGTATCCAATGATCATAGCTCAACGTGCATGTCATGTATCGATGTATGCATCAAATGATGTGTGTTAACAAAACATTTATTTTATACATCGATATTCTAATCATAATGTCATGTATGCCACATCAAATCAACAAATAATGCATATAGACACATATTCTCAATCCAATCAATCAAATCAATCCAACATATATCATATAATACAGATACATGTCGTATGTTACTCGTCGCAACATACCTCAATTCTTCGTTTCCAGTTGATGTAGTCTGAAGATATCAGTATAATACTTTATCTACATCAATAACATACTCATTCCAATCAATAACATACTCCAAAATCATTAATACGAGTTTCAAATATCATTTGAAACTTCAAAAATTCATATCAAATCATAATCATATCATATTTAAATTCCGACTTCAAAACTTAGTTTCTTGTCAGGTTATTCTACCACATATATTTATCAGAATTAATAATAACTGACAAATAATTCTTCAATCTCAATCCAACTATTCAAATTCTCTAATTATAATAAATTGAGAATAATTCAAAATAACATCACTATAATTATATCTTTTTCGTTAAAATCATACACTATTTGACAATCTTCAATTCCAGTATGATTTAACAATTTATCGTATTTATTCCAAAAATTGACGAATTTCAAACATCACCAAAACATAAAAATTTATACCTCAAATCGAAGACTTCGTGTCAACGATCCCAAAACTGAAGTCAATTTGTCGATTGGATAAATCGATAAATCACACGATCGAGAAGAAAAATTACAATCTCATTTCTCTCACCTGGTTTCTCTCTTTTCATTATACGTGAGTAGAATTCCACCACTCAACTTTATTTATTAATTTTTTATTTTTATTTTTAATTTTTTTTATTTTTTTAATATTATATTATATTATATTAATAAAATAATATTAATAAATAATATAATATAATAAATTTATAATATTTAACATTTTAACGTTGGTATATCTCTTTGGATCAGTCAAACGATCAAATTTTTCAAAACTCAAAAATGAAACTTCTATATCTTTGAGTTTCTACGATATATCCAAATCTCAAATCATTTGGACTTCATATGAATATGATATATCATGAATTACCATTTTACCCTTAAAATTAATTCATTATTTTTCAACTTATTTACGAAAATGCCATCAAAATAAATTGAATATTTTTCAACTTATTTACCGAAATGCCATCGAAGCTATTTTTATCTTCGGGGTCTCACACATGTGTTGGTAAATTATATATCATATGATTAGAAATCTATATATTTGTATAGATATGAGCAATTAACGTCGGCTGTTGCAGGAAAAGCCATGGCGTGTGCTCGTTTTAGAAACATTGTTTAGTCGTGTTTGGGAGGTAACCTATGTAAAAAAAAATTAAGACGAATGCATGAGAAAATTTCAGCCGATTGTTTTTTTTTTATTTTTATTATTATTATTATTATTATTATTATTATTATTATTATTATTATTATTATTTCCAATTTTTAAATATTTTTAGCAGTAATGGTGAACCGATTAAATATAAAACGGCACAAAATGTAGATGTGAACTAATTAAAATGCAATCAAATAAATGAAATGTTTGATGAACAAAGACATGAAAAACGTAAAATCATACTTAATATGTAAGGACATGAGTAAATTCCTAAATATTCAAAACGAAGAGAGAGTAACAATATTCAATTTTTTAATAATGTAAATAAATTTGAAATTGTGGATTTCAAATTACTCAATTCAAATGCAATATGAAATATTTAAAACTCGACCAATTATAACATTCTGCATAATTTTGAATAGATACATAAATTATTGATGGATTCAAAATTGATGTGTGATTTATCATATAATGATTTGATTGATAATTTGTGAAGTCAGAATACAAATTTTTCACTTAAAAATTGTTGGGTTTATTTATCATCTCTATGCATATGTCCAATGAAAACGTTCACAACAAAAAAAATAAAAATTAGCGACGGTTTAGGTGAAAGCGACGGTTTTAACGCCAGTTTAAAGGTCCGTAACAGAAGTTAGCGTCGTTTTCACAAAGCGACGGTTTTTGAAGTCCCGTCGCACGTAGCAACGGTTTTATTAAAGAAGACCGTCGCTAATTAGCGACGGTTTTATACATACCGTCGCTATATTAAGCGACGGTTCATACAAAACCGTCGCTACATTAAGCGACGATTTTGTAACAACCGCTGCTATATTAAGCGACGGTTTTGTAAAAACCGTCGCTATATTAAGCGACGGTTTTAAAAAACCGTGTATTCAATTTTCTGTTAAAAAAAAAAAGCTTTAAAACCTGATGTGCGCGAATATATGCATTTCCACGTAATGCTGGAAGATCGCACGGAGTAGCAAATCTACGAAATAAATACAAAAAAATGTTAGTACAAAATAAAAAACTGAAACTTCGAAAAATGTATATAGTTTCGCTACTACCAGAGATAGGCGAAAATCGCTTAAGGAAAATGTTTTCGAACCTCGGCATATATAGAATACTAGCGACGGTCTTTGAAAATACGGTCGCTAGTGGCGACGGATATACCTTTACCCGTCGCGAATAGCGACGGCTTAAGAATAAAACGTCGCCGATATAGATCGGCGACGGTTTATGCACAACCGTCACCGATCTATTTTGGCGACGGTTTCTACTCAACCGTCGTCGATCTAGATCGGCGACGGTTTATGCTTAACCGTTGCTGTATATTGCGATGAGTTTTTATTATACCATCGCACATGTCCAAAAAACTGCGACGGTTGACGATTAATCGTTGCTAAAAAAACGACGGTTGTAATGAACGGTCGCTTATTTTGATTAGCGACAAAAACCGGCTCATAAAATTGCGACGATTTATTATAAACCGTCGCTACAATGGCGACGGTTGATTGTAAACAGTCGCTAAAAAAGCGACGGTGTTTAGTAAATTGTCGCTTAGTTTGATTAAGCGACGTAGCGACGGTTATGCACGGTTTTTGAAGTCCCGTCGCACGTAGCGACGGTTTATGCACAACCGTCGCCGATCTATTTTGGCGACGGTTTCTACCCAACCGTCGTTGATCTAGATCGGCGACGGTTTATGCTTAACCGTCGCTGTATATTGCGATGGGTTTGTATTATACTGTCGCACATGTCCAAAAAAACTGCGACTGTTGACGATTAATCGTGGCTAAAAAAGCGACGGTTGTAGTGAACGGTCGCTTATTTTTATTAGCGACAAAAACTGGCTCATAAAATTGCGACGATTTATTATAAACCGTCGCTTCAATAGCGACGGTTGACTGTAAACAGTCGCTAAAAAAGCGACGGTGTTTAGTAAAGGGTCGCTTAGTTTGATTAAGCGACGGTTTTATTATAAACCGTAGCCGGTTTATTAAAGGTCGCAATATTAGCGACAATTTATTATAAAATGTCGCTACGGTAGCGACGGTTGAATATAAACCATCGCTAAATAAGCAACGGTTGTAGTAAACCGTCGCTTATTTTGCTAAACGACGGTTTCATTAGAAATCGTCGCAAAAATTGCGACGGTTTTATTTAAGACGCATATATTCGCAGATAGCTGCGTGCAAAGAACAGCAGTCGAACCAGTGAATGGATCATAATTCGTGTCACTGGCCTTCATCCCAGCAAGAGTCCGGAAGCATGTGTACTCCATGTATCAACTCACAAGATGTTGAGGGCATGGAATCAGTACCTTTCCAATTTTTTTTGAATGAGGATTATGGAATGTCTTCTGAATCTCTTGAAAATTTAGCTATGCCAGTGGTGAGACTAGATCTTTGTCCTGATGCAATAAGCATTCACAACTTCTTCTCCACGCACCCTCAAAAAGAACAAAAAATATTCATTCGAGATTATGGCGGCCTGCGCTATAGTACTACAACCGATGAGAGACTTCAAAAAGAACCGGAAATATTCGTTCAAGATTATGGCTGCCTGCGCTATAGTAAAACAGTTGATCATAGACAATCTTGCATTGAATATAAAGAAGGTGCGAATCAAGGTACATCAACTTGGTTTAGATACATATAATTGTTCATTTACTGAACAAATTGCTAGAATCAATAAATTCCGTACTTCTAGAAAAATAAGTGTATTAATGCATTGATCACACGTAAAAATTTACCTGCAGTTCATAACAGAATTATCGCTAAATGATTCACTTGTGGAGTTGGTTTATTATCTCTATGCATATGTCCAACGAAAACGTTCACAACAAAAAAAATATAGTGAAGGCTAAACCGTCGTTCAAAGGTGAAAGCGACGGTTTAACGGTCCGTAACAGAAATTAGCGTCGTTTTCTCAAAGCGACGGTTTTTGAAGTCTCGTCCCACGTAGCGACAGTTTATTGAAGAAGACCGTCGCTAATTAGCGACGGTGCTAATGCCGACCGTCGCTAATATAAGCGACGGTTCATACAAAACCGTCACTACATTAAGCGACGGTTTTTTTCAAACACGTCCTATTTTGGCGACGGTTTCTCCCCAACCGATCGACGACGGTTTATGCTTAACCGTCGCTGTATATTGCGATGTGTTTGTATTATGCCGTCGCACATGTCCAAAAAACTGCGACGGTTGACGATTAATCGTTGCTAAAAAAGCGTCGGTTGTAATGAACGGTCGCTTATTTTGATTAGTGACAAAAACCGGATCATAAAATTGCGACGATTTATCATAAACCGTCGCTACAATAGCGACGGTTGACTGTAAACAGTCGCTAAAAAAGCGACGGTGTTTAGTAAAGGGTCGCTTAGTTTGTTTAAGCGACGGTTTTATTATAAACCGTAGCATAAAATTGAGACGGTTTATTAAAGGTCGCAATATTAGCGACAATTTATTATAAAATGTCGCTACGGTAGCGACGGTTGAATATAAACCATCGCTAAATAAGCGACGGTTTGTAGTAAACCGTCGCTTATTTTGCTAAGCGACGGTTTTATTAGAAATTGTCGCAAAAATTGCGACGGTTTAAAAAACCGTCTCCATGTTAGCGACAGTTTTTTAAATACTGTAGCTATATTAGCGACGAAATAAGCGACGATTTTATTAGAAATTGTCGCAAAAATTGCGACGGTTTAAAAAACCGTCTCCATGTTAGCGACAGTTTTTTAAATACTGTAGCTATATTAGCGACTGTTGAAGAAAAACCGTCGCTACAAAAGCGACGTTTTCTATTAAACCGTCGCTTAATTTATTTAGCGACGGTTTTGTTAAATACCGTCACTATATAGCGACGGTTAAAGCGTGCAGGTTGCCCGTGAAGAATAAGACGCATATATTCGCAGATAGCTGCGTGCAAAGAACGGCAGTCGAACCATCGAATGGGTCATAATTCGTGTCACTGGCCTTCATCCCAGCAAGAGTCCGGAAGCATGTGTACTCCATGTATCAACTCACAAGATGTTGAGGGCATGGAATCAATACCTTTCCAATTTTTCTTGAATGAGGATTATGGAATGTCTTCTGAATCTCTTGAAAATTTAGCTATGCCAGTGGTGAGACTAGATCTTCGTCCTGATGCAATAAGCATTCACAACTTCTTCTCCACGCACCCTCAAAAAGAACAAAAAATATTCATTCGAGATTATGACGGCCTGCGCTATAGTACTACAACCGATGAGAGACTTCAAAAAGAACCGGAAATATTCGTTCAAGATTATGGCTGTCTGCGCTATAGTACAACAGTTGATCATAGACAATCTTGCATTGAATATAAAGAAGGTGCGAATCAAGGTACATCAACTTGGTTTAGATACATATAATTGTTCATTTACTGAACAAATTGCTAGAATCAATAAATTCCGTACTTCTAGAAAAGGGAGTGTATTAATGCATTGATCACACGTAAACATTTACCTGCAGTTCATAACAGAATCATCGCTAAATGATTCACTTGTGGAGTTGGTTTATTATCTTTATGCATATGTCCAATGAAAACGTTCACAAAAACAAAAAAAAATTAGCGACGGCTAAACCGTCACTCAAACCATCGCTAAAAAGTGAAAGCGACGGTTTTAACGACGGTTTAACGGTCCGTAACAGAAGTTAGCGTCGTTTTCTCAAAGCGAAGGTTTTTGAAGTCCCGTCGCACGTAGCGACGGTTTATGCACAACCGTCACCAAGACACTCGAAAGCCTGGAGACTAAGGATCAAAAGGATGATGCAATGAAATCCATCATATACGAAGCTGAAATGCGTGTTCAGATTCCTGTGTATGGTTGTCCTTTTATCATAAGTCAGTTGTCTTTCTAGCTGCAGGTTGCCCGTGAAGACTTAAGACGCGTATATTCGCAGATAGCTGTGTGCAAAGAACAACAGTCGAATCAGCGAATGGATCATAATTCGTGTCACTGGCTTTCATCCCAGCAAGAATCCGGAAGCATGTGTACTCCATGTATCAACTCACAAAATGTTGAGGGCATGGAATCAGTACCTTTCTAATTTTTCTTGAATGAGGATTATGGAATGTCTTCTGAATCTCTTGAAAATTTAGCTATGCCAATGGTAGGACTAGATCTTCGTCCTGATGTAATAAGCATTTACAATTTTTTCTCCACGCACCCTCAAAAAGAAAAAAAAATATTCATTCGAGATTATGGCGGCCTGCGTTATAGTACTACAACCGATGAGGGACTTCAAAAAGAACCGGAAATATTCGTTCAAGATTATGGCTGCCTGCGCTATAGTACAACAGCTGATCATAGACAATCTTGCATTGAATATAAAGAAGTTTCGAATCAAGGTACATCAACTTGGTTTAGATACATACAATTGTTCATTTACTGAACAAATTGCTAGAATCAATAAATTCAGTACTTCTAGAAAAAAGAGTGTATTAATGCATTGATCACACGTAAAAATTTACCTGCAGTTCATAACAGAATCATCGCTAAATGATTCACTTGTGGAGTTGGTTTATTATCTCTATGCATATGTCCAATGAAAACGTTCACAACAAAAAAAAAATTTAGCGACGGCGTCAAACCGTTGCTAAAAAGTGAAAGCGACGGTTTTAACGACGGTTTAACGGTCCGTAACAGAATTTAGCGTCGTTTTCTCAAAGCGAAGGTTTTTGAAGTCTTGTCGCACGTAGCGACAGTTTATGCACAACTGTCACCAAGACACTCGAAAGCCTGGAGACTAAGGATCAAAAGGATGATGCAATGAAATCCATCATATACGAAGCTGAAATGCGTGTTCAGATTCCTGTGTATGGTTGTCTTTTTATCATAAGTCAGTTGTCTTTCCAGCTGTAGGTTGGCCGTGAAGAATTAAGACGCGTATATTCGCAGATAGCTGTGTGCAAAGAACAGCACTCGAATCAGCGAATGGATCATAATTCGTGTCACTGGCTTTCATCCCAGCAAGAGTCCGGAAGCATGTGTACTCCATGTATCAACTCACAAGATGTTGAGGGCATGAAATCAGTACCTTTCCAATTTTTCTTGAATGAGGATTATGGAATGTCTTCTGAATCTCTTGAAAATTTAGCTATGCCAATGGTAGGACTAGATCTTCGTCCTGATGTAATAAGCATTTACAATTTTTTCTCCACGCACCCTCAAAAAGAAAAAAAAAATTCATTCGAGATTATGGCGGCCTGCGTTATAGTACTACAACCGATGAGAGACTTCAAAAAGAACCGGAAATATTCGTTCAAGATTATGGCTGCCTGCGCTATAGTACAACAGCTGATCATAGACAATCTTGCATTGAATATAAAGAAGTTTCGAATCAAGCTACATCAACTTGGTTTAGATACATATAATTGTTCATTTACTGAACAAATTGCTAGAATCAATAAATTCCGTACTTCTAGAAAAAGGAGTGTATTAATGCATTGATCACACGTAAAAATTTACCTGCAATTCATTAGCAGAATCATCGCTAAATGATTCACTTGTGGAGTTGGTTTATTATCTCTATGCATATGTCCAATGAAAACGTTCACAACAAAAAAAAAATTTAGCGACGACGTCAAACCGTCGCTAAAAAGTGAAAGCGACGGTTTTAACGACGGTTTAACGGTCCTTAACAGAATTTAGCGTCGTTTTCTCAAAGCGAAGGTTTTTGAAGTCTTGTCGCACGTAGCGACAGTTTATGCACAACCGTCACCAAGACACTCGAAAGCCTGGAGACTAAGGATCAAAAGGATGATGCAATGAAATCCATCATATACGAAGCTGAAATGCGTGTTCAGATTCCTGTGTATGGTTGTCTTTTTATCATAAGTCAGTTGTCTTTCCAGCTGTAGGTTGGCCGTGAAGAATTAAGATGCGTATATTCGCAGATAGCTGTGTGCAAAGAACAGCACTCGAATCAGCGAATGGATCATAATTCGTGTCACTGGCTTTCATCCCAGCAAGAGTCCGGAAGCATGTGTACTCCATGTATCAACTCACAAGATGTTGAGGGCATGAAATCAGTACCTTTCCAATTTTTCTTGAATGAGGATTATGGAATGTCTTCTGAATCTCTTGAAAATTTAGCTATGCCAATGGTAGGACTAGATCTTCGTCCTGATGTAATAAGCATTTACAATTTTTTCTCCACGCACCCTCAAAAAGAAAAAAAAAATATTTATTCGAGATTATGGCGGCCTGCGTTATAGTACTACAACCGATGAGAGACTTCAAAAAGAACCGGAAATATTCGTTCAAGATTATGGCTGCCTGCGCTATAGTACAACAGCTGATCATAGACAATCTTGCATTGAATATAAAGAAGTTTCGAATCAAGGTACATCAACTTGGTTTAGATACATATAATTGTTCATTTACTGAACAAATTGCTAGAATCAATAAATTCCGTACTTCTAGAAAAAGGAGTGTATTAATGCATTGATCACACGTAAAAATTTACCTGCAGTTCATAACAGAATCATCGCTAAATGATTCACTTGTGGAGTTGGTTTATTATCTCTATGCATATGTCCAATGAAAACGTTCACAACAAAAAAAAAAAATTAGCGACGGTAAGTGAAAGCGACGGTTTTAACGACGGTTTAACGGTCCGTAACAGAAGTTAGCGTCGTTTTCTCAAAGCGATGGTTTTTGAAGTCCCGTCGCACGTAGCGACAGTTTATACACAACCGTCACCAAGACACTCGAAAGCCTGGAGACTAAGGATCAAAAGGATGATGCAATGAAATCCATCATATACGAAGCTGAAATGCGTGTTCAGATTCCTGTGTATGGTTGTCCTTTTATCATAAGTCAGTTGTCTTTCCAGCTGCAGGTTGCCCGTGAAGAATTAAGACGCGTATATTCGCAGATAGCTGTGTGCAAAGAACAGCAGTCGAATCAGCGAATGGATCATAATTCGTGTCACTGGCTTTCATCCCAGCAAGAGTCCGGAAGCATGTGTACTCCATGTATCAACTCACAAGATGTTGAGGGCATGAAATCAGTACCTTTCCAATTTTTCTTGAATGAGGATTATGGAATGTCTTCTGAATCTCTTGAAAATTTAGCTATGCCAATGGTAGGACCAGATATTCGTCCTGATGTAATAAGCATTTACAATTTTTTCTCCACGCACCCTCAAAAAGAAAAAAAAAATTCATTCGAGATTATGGCGGCCTGCATTATAGTACTACAACCGATGAGAGACTTCAAAAAGAACCGGAAATATTCGTTCAAGATTATGGCTGTCTGCGCTATAGTACAACAGCTGATCATAGACAATCTTGCATTGAATATAAAGAAATTGCGAATCAAGGTACATCAACTTGGTTTAGATACATATAATTGTTCATTTACTGAACAAATTGCTAGAATCAATAAATTCCGTACTTCTAGAAAAAGGAGTGTATTAATGCATTGATCACACGTAAACATTTACCTGCAGTTCATAAAAGAATCATCGCTAAATGATTCACTTGTGGAGTTGGTTTATTATCTCTATGCATATGTCCAATGAAAACGTTCACAACAAAAAAAAAATTTAGCGACGGTTAAAAAGTGAAAGCGACGGTTTTAACGGTCCGTAACAGAAGTTAGCGTCGTTTTCTCAAAACGACGGTTTTTGAAGTCCCGTCGCACGTAGCGACAGTTTATTGAAGAAGACCGTCGCTAATTAGCGACGGTGCTAATGCCGACCGTCGCTAATATAAGCGACGGTTCATACAAAACCGTCACTACATTAAGCGACGGTTTTTTTCAAACACGTCCCTATATTTAGCGACGGTTTTGTAAAAACCGTCGCTATATTAATCGGCGGTTTTTAAAAAAAACCGTTGCTATATTAATCGAAGTTTTTTTTAAAAAAATCATCGCTTACTAAAAAGACGGTGTATATATAAACACTGCAAAAAAATCACAAATAAACTATTACACAAAAATTAAAATCATGTACTAAATTTTCTGTAAAAAAAAAAAAAGCTTTAAAACGTGATGTGCGCGAATATATGCAGTTCCACGTAATGCTGGAAGATCCCACGGAGTAGCAAATCTACGAAATAAATACAAAAAAATGTTAGTACAAAATAAAAAACTGAAACTTCGAAAAATGTATATAGTTTCGCTACTACCAGAGATAGGCGAAAATCGCTTAAGGAAAATGTTTTCGAACCTCGGTATATATAGAATACTAGCGACAGTCTTTGAAAATACGGTCGCTAGTGGCGACGGATATACCTTTACCCGTCGCGAATAGCGATGGCTTAAGAATAAAACGTCGCCGATATAGATCGGCGACAGTTTATACACAACCGTCGCCGATCTATTTGGGCGAAGGTTTCTACCCAACCGTCGCCGATCTAGATCGGCGATCGGCGACGGTTTGTGCTTAACCGTCGATGTATATTGCGATGTGTTTGTATTATACCGTCGCACAAGTCAAAAAAACTGCGACGGTTGAACCGTTTCTATTAAACCGTCGCTTAATTTATCTAGCGACGGTTTTGTTAAATACCGTCGCTATATAGCGACGGTTAAAGAATAACTGTCGCCATTATAGCGACGGTTTTACTAAAACCGTCGCTACTGTATCCGTTTTTTTGTAGTGGTAGCGGATACTGGAAACTCAAATCTCAAAAAAATAATGTAAAAATAAATGAAATCACTTAAATATTATTTATAAATGTATGTATGCATATTTATAGCACTCTCTATTCCATAATAATATTACATATTTGCTCAATAATCAAAGCGAAACTTCATTAATAATATATTCTATAAATCTTGCAATTGGTCGTTGAAATTTAAAACTTTGAATACGGGAAAAAATAATAAAGAATAAAGGGAGATCAGATTTCAGCCACAACTCATTTACAAAAAAGTTGGGATTTGATTCGTAAAAGAACTATTGAACAGATTTACGAAACTTTAAACAGGTTTGAAGTTAATGGTAAATCATCGTAGACTTATAAATACAACAATTCATGGAAAATTTACGGAAAATGAAATGTTACCTTTAGAACATTTCTCTAAGAATGCGTCTAAGAGTAAAATTTATCAATATATCAAGGTCCAATAAGCTTATAATACTCTAAATATGTTATTAAATGTCCATCTTAGACACATGTTTGAGATACTCTAAGATATTTGAAACTTTCCCAAATTTAGAGTTCATGTTGTTGTAGTTAGTTCTCTCATCAAATGATGATGTACAATCATCATTAAGGAAAATCAAGAAATGGGAAGGGAAGAAAACAAGATAAAATAATCACCAATCGTCGTTACCTCCAAAATGAAATTTTCATTATAATAGTAGGTTTTTTGTAAACAGTCTCACATATTTTTATCCGTGAGACGGATTGACCTGATCCATAATTATCATGAAAAATTCTATTTTAGGCATAAAAGAGATTTTATAATAAGTTGGATCGATTAAAATCGCCTCACAAAATTAACTCATAAGATAATGTCACATTAAGTTTTTTTTTTTTTTTTTTTTTATAGTCATAAATAGAATATACGAGGATTAGGGATTATGATTTGAAAACCCTAAAGCCAATAGGACTTTACTACAGGCCCAACTATTTAAGGGGCCCCTGAAAAAATGACCGGGCTAGTTTTAAACTCAAGCTTGGTCTTACTTTTTAAATTATCACAAACAAATTGCCCAACTTTTAGTGGGCCCAAAAATATATGGGTCTATTTTCTAAATCCCTAGCTACATATATATTAGTTGTTTTCTTCAACAATTCAATTTTGATTCTTTGACTATAGTTGATGTTTGATCTTGTTAATATATAGGTAATCAGGCTGTTGTGTTGTTACTTGTTCTTGAAATTTTTTTTTGATGGAGCGAAGAATATAATATTGCGATGTTCAAATTTGGTCGACATGTATTATTTGAAATATTGACAGACATATTTCTATATCGGGATTTTTTCAAATCGATGGATTGTTAATTAACAATAATAACATATTCTTAATATTTTCAGGTATATTTAGGTGATTTAAGTAAAGCACTTTTGCTGTGATATTTGATTATGTACATATAACTAGAATATTATTTTAAATGGTGTGTTTTTAAAATAATCATATTAATTAAAAAATATAGTGCTTTATTGTTTGAGGAAGCCAATTTTTAGAACAATATGTCTTTTTGGAAATGGGATCTGATATCTATTTCTGTGAGACAGTTCGATCAAATCCATATTTAAAATATAAAAAATAAATTCTTACTGTAAAATCTGTGTGTATACAAAGGGTTTTTTGCATGGATTAATAATATAAAATAGTAAGAAAATTTAAAGCATAAGGGACAACCGCTTCTACTAGTTTCTCCTACTTTCTCACAGTGTGTGACCTTTTATTGTGTAATAATAATAATTTACTTAAGTTCGTGTTTATGGGATTAATTATACTAATTTTAATTGGAGGGAGGAAAATTATTTGGTTAACTAATAAATTGAAATTGGGCCCTTGAACAACAAAGCCCAAATATTTGAAAGATTGCAATATCCATACAGCCCACAAGAAACGTCACTTCCTCCACTTCTTAAAAAATATAAAACATTTGGTTTCTTGATATTAAAACACTGTCACGCTAGGATTTTGGCCTCGTATAAAACTACACAAAAACATTTCTCTCTTCGTTCCTTTTCGTATGGTTTCTTCTCGTGCTCCAGTTTATGTTGTTTTCCCAACGTTAATGAGACAGAGAACTCGAAGATTGGGAAACAGAGAGGAGCCGGTGGAGGAATAATCAAGAAGCGGTTTCTTGATTTGAACTGGAATTTGATCCGGAAGTTTAAACTGGTTTCTTTATTTTTTGGTTGGCTAGATTAGATCTGTGCGCTGTTCTCATTTTTTTTCCATTCATCGAAGGGAAGGGAATCTCAGGCCAGTGTTTAATTGGATGAAACATGCTTATTTGCAGTTTTTGATTCTGTTTTTCTATTTTCTGTTTTACACATTTCTTACTTATTCCTAACGTGGAGTTAAATTTTTCTCTGTGTTTCGTGTTTTCTTTGTGTTTTTTGTACAGACTGATGAAGCGATTGAGAGATGAGGTGTATGTGAACCCTCAATTTAAGCGGCCATTCGGCCCTTCTTCTCGAGGAGAATCGTAAGTTTTTTATTTTATCGGTTATTAAATTTTTTTGAATTGATCGTTTCTTTTTTCGTTACTTTTTTTGTCAAACACGTCTAATTCTTGTCTTTATTATGTGGGATTTTTCATTCTGAGGTTTTGCTCATGTTTTTACGTCTGGGAAGACTGTTGATTTGTGTTATGACTAAGAGATAAACTGAATTTGGTTAAAACTTTTTTGATCTAAATTATTTGGTTTCAGGATTTTGATGTGGTCACATCCTTAGTAGCATTAGTAAAAAGAAACAGGAAAGAAAGAAGGATTAGGTTAAAGCGTTGTTTTGACAAGGGTTGCTTAGATGTTGAGGGCTGGTAGGTCGTGACAGGGTCAAAAATTGGATCTTTATGAATCTTATTCTTTCTAAGTTCTTATTTTGCATGGATTGATAGTTTTCCCCCTTTTCGAGTCACTTGCCATTTTTGATTGGTGTGTTTTGTGTAGGGCTATATCATATATAGTCAATTAATTGTGTTTTGGCTGCATTCCGAAGATTCTACGGATCAGGATTCTTCACCAGTGCGACAAAACCTAGGCGTTAAATGTTGATAGTGTTATAACTGTGGACGGATTATATGGTTTTATGGGACAGAACAGCAACAACCAGGATTCATAATTGTTGGTCTTGTTTTGGCTGCATTCTTACAATGCTACACAAGAAAAGTAGACTGATCTTAGCCGAAAAATCTTGACAGAGTTAAATTGTCAACAGATAATATATTTTTAAATAACACCACGGAGAAATCCAAGATGCTTTATCGTTTTCTTAGTTATTCTCTAAATTTTTCCTTCATTCTGAATGATCCTAACTTAATGTTTTACCTTTTCTTCTGTGTTATATAGGTATGGGCCTCCACATGCTCCTATTGGTGTAGTAGGCGGAGGCGGAGGCGGAGGCGGTGGTGGAGGCGGAGGTACAGTTGGAGGCGGAGGCGGCGGAGGAGGAGGTGGAGTCAACGGAATTGGTGGTGGTGGTACTGCTACTCTAGGTGGTGGTAGTACTACTGGAGTTGCATCTGGTAGCACACAAAAACTTACCACCAATGATGCACTAACATATTTGAAGGAAGTTAAGGATATGTTTCAAGATCAGAGGGAAAAATATGATAGGTTCCTTGATGTCATGAAAGATTTCAAGGCTCAAAGGTAGATAGATATCCCTTAAATCTGTTCGATTATACAGTTTATAATCTTAATGATATTGAACATGTTACACAGAATCGATACTGCTGGTGTTATAGCTCGGGTGAAGGAATTGTTCAAAGGGCATCCGAATCTGATTCTTGGGTTTAACACCTTCTTGCCTAAGGGATACGAAATTACCCTCACTGATGAGGAAGAGGCTCCACCAAAAAGGACAGTTGAATTTGAAGAGGCTATCAGTTTTGTCAATAAGATTAAGGTTGATTTTATAATTCCTCGTTTGATGATTACTGTTCTGGATTTAGTTTCTAATTAAGGTTTTTCCGTTTTTGTCTGCAGAAACGCTTTCAAAATGATGATCATGTTTATAAGTCTTTCCTAGACATTTTGAATATGTACCGGAAAGAACACAAGGGTATCACTGAGGTCTACCAAGAGGCATGTGTTTTACTTGCGACGGAGTTGGTTGAAATGATATAGACAGATACTTTTACGTTCATTTGTGTGTCAACTTTTATCGTTGAGGTGTTCATGACAATTAAGGTGTAATAAATGCCCTTGCAGGTTGCAGCACTTTTTAATGACCAGCCAGATCTCCTTGATGAATTCACTAGATTTCTTCCAGATTCTTCAGCTACTGCATCTGCTACACATGCATCTTTTGGTCGTCCTTTTCCTCGTTATGATGAGAGGAGCTCTGCCATACCCACAATGAGACATTCTCTCATGGATAAGGTCTCATTTCTTGACATCTATTCTTACAATACCGCCGTTTTCCTTTTTCACTGGGTGCTGACTGAAAATTATGCCCTACAACTTCCAGCAACGACCACGACGGGATCGGATCATTAGCCCCCACGGAGAACGTGATCTTAGTGTTGAGCGTCCAGATATGGATGATGAAAAGACAGTTGTGAAGTTGCATAAGGATCAAAAGAAGCATGTAGACAAGGAGAACAGGGATAAAAGAAATCGTGATCAAGAAGACAGAGACCCCGAAAATGAAAACAACGGAGACATTAGCATGCATCGGCTCTCTGATAAAAGGAAATCTGCCAAGAAAGTTGGAGACTTTGGAGGAAACTCAAATCTCACATCCTACGATGATAAAGATGCATTGAAAAGTGAGTTAACAAAGCCCCTGTTGTTTTTTTTTATTGAAAGTTTGTTTTCGTTTTATTTCGTATACAAATGGTCGTAATAGAACATTCTATACGACAAAAGAAAGTGGTAATTGAGTGTGGTGCACAGTATTGTCAACAGTAAATTTTTTCAAGAATCAAGAATAAAAGGAAATTGAGTTAAATAGGGGAACTAGTTAAAGAAAGCCAGTAATTCTTCCTCTATGATTTGTCTTTTTGCACTTTTTTTCTGTTTACAATTCATCTTACTGTGCTCAACATAACAAGGAACAAACTTTTTCCATCCCATCTTACTGTGCTCGACATAACAAGGTACAAACTTTCCACATTTAAATCATTGTTTGTTTTCTATAATTTTAGGAGATAAAAATATAGTTTCATATTATTTTCGAAGGAAACACTTTTTATTGTGCATACCAAATCATGTAAATGTGATATTTTGTTTGGTAAACATTATTGTCATATTAGAGTTGCTATTTGTGTATAGGAGTAGATGTTTTAAAATTTTAAATCATAGTATATCTTTTTAAAATATAATATAAGAATGGAGAACTTATAGTAAGTATTGAAGATTTAAATTAAATGTAACGATTATGTTGGAAAGGATAGAAGCTATTTTTTTGGTACCCAGATTTAAAAGGTGATGAGGTATGTTTTGGTTTTGGAAAATGAAAAATTAAACTAACTTAGCAACTGTGTTTGATTTTTCCAGGTATGTACAGTCAAGAGTTCACTTTCTGTGAAAAAGTTAAAGAGAGGCTTGGCAGCGAAGAAGATTACCAGGCATTTCTGAAATGTCTTCACATTTACAGCACAGAAATCATTACAAGGAAGGAGCTGCAGGGTTTGGTATGCAATCTATTACCCCTTTTCACAATTACGTTAATTTTTTTGGATATCTGAATTTAGAGTTTGCATCACTTGCTTAATTTGGTAGTATTTTTCAGAAATGATCGTTTATCTGCTCCCCTAATTTTTTCTATATCTAACTTCCATAAGTGCTTAACTTAAGTTCTCAACTCTCCCTATGTCCTCTCCAACCCTTAAATTTGGTTGGAATGTGTGAATATATATTACTCTATCCGGCTCTTACATATGCGCTTTCAGGTTGCTGATTTACTTGGAAAATATCCCGACCTTATGGAGGGATTTAATGAATTTTTCGAACACTGCGAGAGAATTGGTAATTGTGAATCTTCATTTGGGTGAATTTTTATTATATATTGAATCATTTTATGTTCTTATCGGTAGTGGGATGTGCAGATGGATTTCTAGCTGGTGTCATGGGCAAAAGTATGTATTTCCTCTCACGTAGCGTATTTAGATAATTTATATATTTGTCTGCACATCTGCTTGAGTGGAATTTACCAGCTTCTCCTCTTCCTGACTTGCATGACAAAAAGTCTCCGGACTATAAGCAACCATTCAGTTTATGGTTGTATAGTTTAGCAATAATGCTTTATTTATTGCAGAAACATTATGGAGTGAAGAAAATTCTTCAAAAGCCTTGAAAATAGAGGACAAAGAGAAAGAACAAAGGCGCGAGGTGGAAAGCGGGAAAGAGAAGGAGAGATACAATTTAAAATACTGGGGAAAGTCCATTCAAGAACTTGACCTTTCTGATTGTCGAAGTTGTTCTCCCAGTTACAGGCTTCTTCCTGACGATGTGAGAATTCTGATTTGCTCCCTATCTTATCTTCTGGCCATTATATATAATTAGAACTATGTTCATGAAATTATTTTTAAATAAAAAATTTCTTTGCAGTATCCGATAGCTTCAGCTAGTCAGAGGTCGGAGCTTGGTGGACTAGTTTTAAATGATCATTGGGTGTCTGTGACCTCCGGTAGTGAGGATTACTCCTTTAAACACATGCGCAGAAACCAGTATGAAGAAAGCCTGTTTAGATGTGAAGATGATAGGTAATATACCATCTAAATATCCCGTCTTCTCTCTTATCGGACGGTATGATCTTATTGTCAACGGAAATCAGAAAATCTGTCCGTTTTATTGATAAACTTTGACTCCTTTGTCAAACCATTTCTTCGTTGGTCTTTTATACCGATGGCCATCTTATCAGTCGATGAAAGAACGAACTTTTGCATTGTTGTGCCCATGTTCACATTTTTGTAAACTGAATTATAAATTTTGATTTTGTGGTCTTTTCCATTTACCTATTTCTTAGAGTTTTCCTCTGGATATGGCTATGAGTTTTGCTGATTCCAGATTTGACATTTGGGGTTGTCTCTCAATGTTTCAGATTTGAGCTTGACATGTTGTTGGAATCGGTCAGTTCAACTGCCAAGCGTGCAGAGGAACTTTTGAGCGGCATTAACAATAATTCAATTGGTTCAGATGGTCCCATACGTATTGAGGACCATTTCACAGGTTGCATTGTAGAATCTCAGATTTGTACTTACGTCGGAAATTTATTCACGTTCTTTTGTTTACCTGAAAAAAGATATATATATTGTTGCTGAGTTCGGTGCTATTGCGTGCAGCTCTGAATTTAAGATGTATTGAACGTCTATATGGTGACCATGGTCTTGATGTGATGGATATTTTGCGTAGAAATTCATCTCTTTCGTTGCCGGTTATCCTGACCCGCCTCAAGCAGAAGCAGGAGGAGTGGACCAAGTGCCGTTCAGATTTTAATAAAGTTTGGGCTGAAATATATTCTAAAAACCATTACAAGTCTCTTGATCACCGCAGTTTCTATTTCAAGCAACAAGATTCTAAGAATTTGAGCACAAAATGTAAGGAAATGGTGTTTACGATCTATTACACTTGTCTCTGAATCTTACACGTGCCTCATCTTTTAGAATATTTTGTGATATCCTCATGGTATTTTGTTCCTCTCTCCGCATGAGATATGGATCAGATATCGTGGAAAATTATGTGGTTAACCTGGTGTTGCTATCAATTTGTGATGTGGTCCTCATTTTTCCTTTTATGCTTTGAATGAACAGCATTAGTGGCAGAAATCAAAGAAATCAAGGAGAAAAGACAGAAAGAAGATGATGTGCTACTTAGTGTTTCCGCTGGAAATAGGCACTCTATCATTCCAGACCTTGAATTTGAATATACTGATTCTGAAATTCATGAAGATGTCTATAAAATTATCAAGTACTCGTGTGAAGAGGTCTGCTCAACAAAAGAGCAATTCAATAAAGTTTTGAGATTCTGGACCACTTTTCTCGAGCCAATACTGGGTATTCACTCCCGCCCTCTTGATACTGATGTTACTGAAGATGATGGTGTCTCTAAGCGTCAAACCATTAAAAATACCTGGACAAACATTGTAGAAAGTGAAGGAAGTCCAAATGCCGATGGCAGTGCCACAATCTTGAAGCAACCGAATCCTATCTGCAATGGCAGTCCTACTTCAACTCACCGATTGAATTTCAGCAGGACTGGCGTCACAAATGTTGATTCCCTTGCTAAAGAGGGACTGCCTGTTGTATCTGGTGAAAGATTAACAAACCCTGATGTACCGGTCACATTTGGATCAGATGCTAATCATGGTATTGTGCTTTAAATTATGAAGCTTCTGTTTTTACTAATAGTTTTGGTGTTGATATTATTTTGTTATTGCTAATTGTCGATGACATTGTTGGTCGTAACTTCCATGTCTTTTGTAGTTACACTGTATACCTTTTTGCTTTATTACAATTATTAATTAAGGTTTATTTTGAAATAAAAGGTCGCGGAGCAAATTATATACAAACACATAATGATCCAATTGAGGAAGACAATGTATCCAAGCTTAATGCAGAAGATATACCACATGTGAGTTTCTTGGCCTCACAAAACTCTTTGATTGGAACAAGCATTGTTCATTTTTTTACTCCACATTTTATTTATTATTTTCTTGGACGCTCCCTCTTCTTTTCTTGTTTTTGCTTCATTTTTTTTTCAAATTTTAAGGCACTGCACTGTTTGTGTCCAAATTTTGGAGAAGGGAGTGTCTGGTAGTTCATCTTGGCTTGTCTTTTCTTTTTTGACTGGACATGTTCATGTCTCCATGGGTACAACAGGGCGGGGACTCATCAAGATTGAATCAACCAACAAATGGGGAGTCCACAGAAGGCACCGGACTTGTTGGATATAACGAGGATTCTGTTGACCCTGGTAAAAACGAGAAAGAAGAGGGCGAGCTGTCTCCAAATGGTGATTTTGAAGACAATTTTGGCGCCTATCAGGATGGTAGTTCACAAGCCTTGCCTGATAAAAATCGTGGCAATGACAGGAGTCACAGGACCCAAGGTCAGACAGGCCATCATGAAGAAATTTGCCCAGATGCTGCCGGTGAAAATGATAATGATGCTGATGCTGATGCTGATGACGAGGACAGTGAGAATGTTTCTGAGGCAGGAGAAGATGTTTCGGGTAGTGAGTCTGCTGCCGATGAGTGTTCGCGAGAAGAACATGAGGAAGAGGACGATGGAGAACCTGATGACATTGATGGCAAAGTGGAGAGTGAAGGTGAGGCGGAGAATACTAGTGAAGCTCAATATATTGGAGGAGATGGTGCATCTGTGTCACAGACTGAACATTTCTTGCGGAGTTGTAGGCCTTTGTCAAAGCGTGTTGCTTATCCATCTGTGGGCGGGGAGAAAAAAGATCGACGGATCTTTTATGGAAATGACACCTTTTATGTGCTTTTCAGGCTGCATGAGGTATGCTTACATCCTTTTCTGTTTGGTTGATCTTGTTATAATGGAAATTCTCTCTAAACCTCTTCGCTCTTATATGTTACATCTACTTGACCAATGTAGCATGAACAGGAAAACATCTATAATTAATACTCGATAAATTTATAACATCTCTAAAATAATATTTCTTTCTCGATCCCTACTTGGGCCAATATGTGAAATTAATAATTTCGATAAAGTAATAAGATAATAATTTTTCGGATACTTGTATAAATTCATGGATTTCATGTCTTACTTTTCTCATCAAAGGCATACATGCAAGTGAATTTTATTTACAATTCAATATGATGAATATTTTTAATTATTAAAAAATAATATCATTTACTTGTTTTTAGAAATATATATGTACATTGAATTTTATTTTTCTATTAGTTTAAGAAAGATCATATGAACATCAGTGAAACACCATGATTTTTTATGTAACTAAATCAATATTCATTGAATCGAGAATTTTAAATAATAGTTTTATACTTTTTCTTTTAATTAATACATCTCTAAATTAGTAAAATATCATGGTTCCTACATTATTAATTTATAAAGGTTTTACAAGATGCTGATTAAAGAGTTACATTTTGATTATGAAACTTTACTATTTTATGCTTCCAGAAATTGTATGAAAGGATATTATCAGCTAAGGTGAATTCATTATCTTGCGAATCCAAATGGAGAAACACGAAGGATGAAAGTATTGATCCCTACTCCAGGTTGTTTAGTAGCAGCATATTTTAGTTTTTGAAAGATTTGGAATCTATGTTGCTTTGTATTGATAGCTCTTAATTTCAAATGCAGGTTCATGAGTGCATTGTTTAGGTTACTTGATGGATCTTCTGATAATACTAAATTTGAAGATGATTGTCGATCACTGATTGGAAACCAGTCATATGTACTCTTTACCTTGGATAAGTTGATATATAAGTTGGTCAAACAGGTATCCTCATTAAATTTTGGTTTACCTTCTTTGCAATTGAGTTCAAATTTCACAGCTTGCTTTTGAATACTGTGTTCTTTCTGCAGCTCCAAACTGTTTCGAGTGATGAAGTGGATATTAAGCTGCTTCAATTGTATGAATATGAAAAATCTAGGAAGCCAGAAAAGTACGTCGATTCGGTTTATTACGAAAACGTCCGAATTTTTTTGCACGAAGAGAATATATTCAGGCTTGAATGTGTATGTTTCCTTTCACTTCGAATCAAGTTAACTTTATTCACATGCATTCGAGGTTTCTGAAAAATTTACTTGGATGCTGAGCTGTTTTCTTTCTTGTTGTAGTCATCAACTCCTACCCATTTATCTATACAACTGATGGATGACGGAAGTGAGAAGTCTGAAGTCGTGGCAGTCTCGGTGGATCCTGGTTTCGCAACTTATCTCCGTAATGATTATCTTTCAGTCGATCGAGGAAAAAAGGAGTCTTCCGCGATTATGCTGAAGAGGTATTGATAACAGTTCCAATTCGAAGTCACGCAACTTGAACGATAGTGGTGCTTCTTTATAGTGGTGCTTCTTTTATAGACAATGATAAGAATTTGTATGTGGACACTTACATTATTTTACTATAGTTATGAGGAAATAAATCAGGAGAATCATGGGACACATCTGCTGTAATGTGGACCTATGTTAATCACTTATCTTTTGATATTTTGTTTCCTAAAATTTTATAACATGAAATAACAGCATTGTCAGCATAAACTCGATTATCAAGGGAAATCACCCGTAAATTAACCTTTTTTGGTAGTTACAAGTTTTGGGGTCTGTTTTCTCGGTTTAGAAGGCATGCAAACGGTAGACGTAAATAAACTTGTCACCAGCGTTTCATTTGAATTAGTCCGTCACTAACGGATTTGAAGCATTTCTTCATGGTACTTTAAATGGCACTTATAACCATAAAGAGTAATTTTGATTTTGGATGGATTTTTGGCCTCAGAAGCAGCACTTTCACAATAATTTCACTTTACTAACTTTTGGAGCAAAATTCGGGATGTCGTACTAGGAAACTCGGTATCCTGATGCTATTGCCACTCCCTAGATTTAGTGTTATGACATGGCTCAATTGATGTGGGAAAAAAAGGGAGGTCAAACGCGCATTTTGTTGCTATCATTATGGTTACTACCATTAGTCTGATCAATTAAAGGTGAAATTATTATAAAACACAGAGATCACGTTCGGAAATGTTGGGAATTTGTAATTCAATAGAAGACCTGCTTGTTTGGTGTGCAGGAATATGCGCACATGTGCCAATCTTGAAGAGTCTACTGCTCTATTTATGGCCACAGAAAATGTTTTGATCATGAATGGGTTGGAATGTAAGATGTCAGCGACTTCGTCGAAGGTATGTTTCTCATTAATCTAGTTTAGGCACCGGATCAATGCATCACATGAGCACAGGGGCGCGTGACAAGGCTTTCCTACCAATTATTTTACTGTAATTTAGGAATCTTTTCTAGTTCAGTATATTCCTTGATGTTTTTTACCTCGGTGGTTATTTCACTTTGTCTAAAATCGACATAGTCATGGTTATTTTGGGTAAAATAATTCCTGAAATTTCAATTTATTTGTTTCTTGTAGGATAAAACTTCCTCTTTTCTCATTTTTTGGGTAGAGTGCACGGATGCTCGTTGAAATTTAAATTGGTTGCACGAGCATTTTGCTCCACAGTAATCCTTGTTCTTTTTCTCGATGAAAGACGATATCTTAGGATAAGATTTGAATTCATATTTTGATAAATCTTTGAGAGCATGTTTATGTCTTATTTAGGAATTATTTCCTTTCACAGTGTAATCCAAGATATTTCTTGTCTACATAAAAATATGATGATTGCAATCTAAACTAAGAGATAAACGAGACATTTATTACTTGTATGTAGAGTGTAGACTTTCATGTTTGAAATGCGTAAAATTTGTATCGTGTTGCTTTATCGATTCACTATCTTTCTACTATTCGAATTTCACTCTTTTTCACAATATGCTGTTGTAAAATTCTCAACTCAAATATCATTGCCTGTCTGGGACCTAGACTTGGTAATTTTAGATTCATTTCGAGCAACATAATCAATTCTTAGATTAAATGTGGTTCACTAAATCTTGGTTAACATCTGATGGTCCGTTTATTTGTGGGGGAATTCTTAAACGTCTAACCAAATATCATTCTTTCAGATCTTTTACGTCCTTGACACGGAGGACTTCTTTATTCGTTTGGGACGCAGAAGGAAAAACACACCAGCAGGAACATATTCCCTTAAGAACCAGCAACGGGTGCAACGGTTTCACCAATTTATGGCAGCCTCTGTATGAATGTGTCAGCCCTTTTCTAAGGCCGTGATATACAAGCATGTAAGCAGTTTTCCTTCCTTTTAAACAAGTGTAAGCTAAAATAAAATATTTGATTGAATGATCATATCTCGTGCTCTTTTGTAGAGTTCTTGGGTGCGTGGTCGTCTGCCCTTAGAAGGCATTTATCCAGCATTCTTATCTATTCGCTTCTCAACGAACCAAATAACCTTTAGAGTTCCGAGTTACTCCGGATCATGCTATTACCTTGTAAGCGCAAGTCAATGGTACAGCCGCAATCTCTGTATATATATTAAGTTAAGCGATGTTAAGTTAGAGTCCTGTTTTTATTTTATTGTGCGGGGGTTCAACGGGGCCAAGAGATGTTTGTTGTTCTGTCTAGAGAATGGAATTTTCTTGCAGTTATGTTCTGCTAGGTTATGTTACATACTGATGGGGTGAGGCGAAATGGTATAGCAGAATCTTTTATGTTTTTAGATTTTTAAAAATGTTTTTATTGATTATGTATGTGTACATATAGAGTTCACAGTTCAATGCCTGCTTATGTCAAAACTATTCTTGTTTCAGAGAAATTTACTCTTTCTATGTATTTTTCGGTTTGCTGCTAACTAAATGAGGTAATATGTTTTTGGATGCAACATTGTTGCAGAGGGGCTGCTTTGTACTGATCTCCCTTCTAGGTTTCAAATTATATATTAAGTATATTTTGATCCAGTGCATATTATTATAAAAGATATGCCTTTAAAAGTAGATACCAGTCGGGGGGAAAAATAACTAACACTGTTTTATTTGGTTTTACTTCGGGATATCTTTTTATTTACCAAAAATTAGAACAAATCATATGTACCTATTTTAATATTTTCCCTATCCTTGTATAATTTTTAATCAAAATTTATATTTTAAATTTAATATAATCATATGTACCTATTTTAATATTTTCCCTATCCTTGTATAATTTTTAATCAAAATTATCTTTTAAATTTAATATAATACAAAAAATGGTAAAAAAAATAAAAATAAAGGAATTTAGCACCTTTCTAGCATTATATTCGATATATTTGGACCATCTCCAGATAAAAATGTTCTCTATGTATAAAACAAAACCACGTGATGGTCATTTTTCCCTTGGGTTTGGACTTTTGAGACTTGCGGATAAAATTCAAAACGAAGACGGGACCTTTGATTTTTTGGGTTCAAGACTTTTTTAAAATCTCGAATTAATTCAGGACAAGTATATAGATATCTCAATCTTCTAACTCGTCTCGAAAATAATATTAATAATATTATTAGATTAATAATATAATAATATTTTTTAAAATATTAATATTAATAATAGTTACTCATTACTCACTTTCGTTTTGTCTTATTAATATTTTTGAAATGAAATCTGACAAAACGAGGATCGAGACGGGTATAAAATTAGGGATGAAATTCTCAAACCCAAAAAAACAAAGATGGGAACGAATATAAATATAGGGATGAAATTTGAAGATGGAGATCAGTCTCATCTCATTGCCATCCCTAACCACGTGTTTGTTATATTCTCTCATTTATCTTTTTACACAGTAATAAAATATATCCTCAAAAACTAAGTTAAATCAGACTAACACGTTCATTCCAGACAGAAAGATTGAACAACAAAGTATGGCATATTAAAAACTTTAGAAAATAAAATGACCTAGATAAAAAAAAAATCCATTTCTCCTTTCAACAACTTAAAAAAACTCTATTCTATGGATCAACTGTGGTGACCTCTTCCCAATCTCCATCTACGGCTTCTTTCCAGAGTGTAACATTATTGTCCCCAGCTGCCACGGCCAACAAGTTCCCGGTCAGAGACCAGGAAACCCTCCAAACCGGTGCCTTGAAGTCCTTTAATACTTTACCCTCCCATTGATCACCTTCCTTTGCCACAGTCCATATAACAACCTTTCCATCCTGAGAAGCACTCGCCATCGTGGATTTTGGAAGCCCCAAATTTGGTGCCCATGAGATGTCTCTCACCCAATCTGAGTGCATTTGCAGAGCCGGGAAACAATCCATTTTCCAGTTACCACCGTAGAGTTTCCACACTTTCACAGTATTATCACAGCCACCAGAAGCCAGCTTCTGCACAGGATCCAGCAGTCCAGATCCAACTAATTCACCAGGGGCCATGGAAGGAGCCCAACTAACAGCAGTCACCCCCACAGGGTGGGCTTGTTCTATTCTCGTAGTTGCCCAACTACCATCTGATTGAGCCGTGTAGACAGAAATATTGCCATCTGAAGAACCACATGCCAAGCAAAGTCCGACCTCGTGAGGTGCCCAAGCAATGGAATTGACAGATGATTTGTGGTTCGTGAAGACATGAGATTGAGACCAATCATTCTGATTACCTTGCTTCCAGATAATGATTTTACCATCATAAGAACAAGAAGCGAGAATCGAACCAAACTTGGGGTGTGCCCAAGAAACCTGCCAGACGGGCCCTTGATGGCCGCTCAAGGTTGCCAGATGTTGAGATGTAGAGTTATTGCTGATACCGATTATCTTAATAGTGGCATCAGATAATGCTGTTGCCACACATTTCCCATAGTAATCCATGGAAACATCATGAACAACATCATTGTGACCTGTTTCTATCTTCTGTGCAGGCATTTTGTTGACCGCGCATTCCCGGTTTATTGAATCTGTGATACCTATCAAAGGTCACTGATTAGAGAAAAAAACTCCCTTGTCATTCGAATTCATGTCATATCTTTTTCCAGTAAAGCTACTTGTAAATATTAAGCACATCTCCCGACCATCACAAAACAAGATATGTTACAATAAAACCAACATATTGGAGAAATAACAAGCATCGGGAATGCGAAAGCCCGTGACTTAAGTCAAGTATCTGCTTAGTAACTTAAGTCAAGGATCTGATTAATTAATTTTCAGGGAAAACGAATTTGTAAAGAAAAATACACATGAAATTAAAATTTTAATTTCATTTCAGGTCCACCCTACTTGCTCCACTGGTCCAACCCACCTAAGGGCACATAATTTCAATTAGCAACCATTGATCAAAACTGAGCCGATGAGCTCTCCACTACACATCAAACCCAATGAAGCCTAAATTAGGTCTCGTTGTTCTTAAATCAGCAATCTACGCATATGATTTCGCTCTTCTACGTATTCCCCATCCCAACAATCACAACGATGACTTCAATTCTCTCGCAAAACATAACATCATTTATTCCAAACAAATCAGCATAACAATTAAAACTAACTACACAGTCACGAACCCTTCTTCAGAGATTACCCAAAAATTAGTTAGAAAATTGAATCTTTTCCCAAAAGGCATCATCACTCCAAATCATAATAAAAAATTAATCGGACGAAAAAGGGCACTTATGATTAAACATGAACCACTCAGATCTAATAATTTTTTCTCCCTGATATCAGAAACTCATGCAAAATTGAAAAGGAATGAAAAGGACTAACATAATAACTCGAAGAAAAATAGAGGATATGGTTAGCAGATGGCGAAAGGTTTCATCACCTGTGAGAGAGAGAGAGAGAGATTGGACCGCACGAGCCGAAATGGGTCGGATCCGAGGTCTAAGAGACAATCTGAGAATATCCAACAGGAATCGCCGCGAGCTGGACGCGGTGCCGGGGAGCTGCGATCTGAAAATCCAGTTACACAGTAATGCTATGTGGCTGCATTTCTAATTTATACACCAAGCCCAGGTCTTCAATCGGATTTATCTTACTAAATTAAATTCAACTTTGATATATACATACATAGTTATATATAATATACACTAGTTTTTCACCTACCGACAATTATTTTATCTAATTGATGATTAAAATTAACAAGTATGATAATCTATTTCATTTTCTCTGTTGTGAATTTTTATCAAATGGAAATGTTTATTTTTCTCGAAGAGTCATTTTTGTATTTCAACTGAAAATTAATATTTATATTAGATGACATAATGTATTTGTCAATTATATCATATACACATATAAATTTATGTACTATGTACAAAACAATAATTGTAATAAAATAAAATGATAAATAAGATACAAATTTTTAACGTGATCTAAATTTCAATAAGAGGATTTCATATTCTAATTTGAAATTTAAAAGTCATCGAATATACATGATACAATAACATATTTATAATAAATTTATACAGTTACCTATAAATTATATATTTATTATTTAAGATTTAATATGTTAAACGGATACTTACATTATTTATAATTTTCTCATTTAGCAAATTCATTTTGGGGGGGATTATACTACGTTGAGGAGACAAATCTGTTTATATATATACAATAATATATATATATATATATATATATATATATATATATATATATATATATAAAATATATGAGATGTTAGTTTATATAATTAAATATTAAAATTAATAAATACACACATTTGAATAAATAATTAAAATTAAAATATAAATAAACTAAATGGATTATATCATACAATTAGAAAATAAAACAAATTGAAAATTTTAAAAAATTTCCTTAAATACAATATTTGTCGTTGAAATAGTGCTAGTTGAATTTGTTGGGGTCATGCATTAGAAGTCATCCTAAATTGAAAAATTTATAAAAATTCAATAATAACAAAAGATAAATTAAATTATAAACAACAAGAAGTAAATTTAAAATACATGTTTTGAAATTCAAGAAATTCAGCAAAGTTTCCATTTACTATCATTTTGGTGATATAAAACGTACTTTGAACTAACACTTCGCCCCTAAATCGTCTTGCACGACACATTTGAAGAATCAAAACGACTGGTTCATCACTGAAAGTGCCCAAAAATGCCATGATTTCATCAACAAAATCTCCTCATAAAGTACATGGTAATTTGTTGTTTCTAACAAACAATAAATATAGATTTTGAAATGCCAAAAATTAGTTTGCAAATATAAAATTTGAAAATAAGAAAAATTGTGGTTACTCTAAATCTTCAATGACGAAATCAATAAGTTTTGTAGCATGTCCAATAATTTATTTATCTTGAGATGAGTCTCTTATTATTATTTTACCAATGACATCTAGAAAGAAATAAAAAAAAGACTTATAAGTAAACATAAAAATGATAGAAAATGTGGTAGATCCGTAAGTAATTTTTTTAAAAAAATAACCTTACCAAAAAGTTCATCCTCATCATGGACACGGCATTCTTCAAATTTTTAAAGTTCTTGAATTCAAATATAGTTGATGAAAAAGTATTATCGAAAATATCGCAGACATTAGTTTAATTCATAAACGTGAGTTTGTATTTATGTGTTGCTATCTTGTATTCAGGCGATTGTCTGCAACAATTATATTTTTAATTACAAAAAACTGACTTTCTTTGAGAATTTGTTTCATTTTCTATATTAGGCCTTCTTTATTGTTGCATGATATGCGCGAACCCTAAAAAAATAGGGAGAATCTATCAATTATATTTCACGTGTTTAGAAAATTTCAGTATCAAATATAAGAAAATTTGTTACTTACTGATCATGAAAGATGCATTCGAATATCCATTTGGTCAACCAAGGAAACCTATCGAACGATGCTGCAAGAATCAGACAAATTCAAGGATACACTTATGGGAAAAGATATCAGTGGGGAAACTACCATCTATCCGGAGGAGGAAGGGTTCATCTCGGACGATGACAATGAAGACACTGTAGAGCAGATTGAGGAGGAACGATGCCAGCAGATCAAACTGTCAATGGAGGAAAAAGCAAGACTACGTTGGCCATGGCGTCAAACCTTAACAATCAAAGTTATGGGACTTATCTTTTCCGGCGTATCAAAGCATTATGGAAGCCTGAGGCTACGATTGAAATGGTGGCTATTGAGAAGGACTACTACACCGTCAAGTTTTCCTCGATCGATGACTATGAATATGCGAAGGATGAAGGCCCGTGAATGATAATGGACGACTATTTGATAACCAAGGAATGGTCTCCCAACTTCACCCCCTTGTTGACAATACAGAGAAACTACTTGCTTGGGGTTTTATTTCTCTCTTCGTCAATCGAGTATTACGACCAGGAATTTTTTTGTGAAAGTTTGAAGCAAAACGATCAAAGTAGACCAGACAACGAGATTAATATCAAGAGGTAATTAGTTGGCGAGATTATGTGTAGAAGTGGATATAACTAAGTCAATTCATTGGGTCATTAAAATATATACATTTGAATTGGAGGAAGTACGATTTTTTTTACTTGAGTAACAAGGAGTGGAGTTAAGGGTATTTTGATATTTTTTCACCATTAATATTTAATATAAATAAAAATTCACGATAACTTACTTGAAATAACTAGACTCGAACCAAATGCACAATTATGCAAGAACCCGTATTACCACCAAGTCAATTTATCAACATTTAAATTTCTATGCAAAAAAAAATTATAAAACATAGAAGAATTCTTGAGCTGAGTTTTCATCACTGGGTCGAGTTTAAGTCTAATTTTTCATCACCGAGTCGAATTTTTATAACTAGGTCAAGTTCGAGTTCAATATGTCAAGTTCGTGCAACATCATGGCACTGACAATCACCCCTCGTCCTCTTCGGGCCCGGCCTCACACAACATCTATCAAATAATCGAGGTGCGAGTATGTGTATCAGTTAAAATATTCACTACAAGAAATCTGACTTATCGCGACGCATCGCACATTCAACGTCGCCATATGGTACCATTTGGCGACGCATAATGTGTTCAACGTCGCTGAAATATTGAATCGTATGCACCCATTTTCCCACCTTTATTTTGAGTTATTTGGCGACTGGACAAAATTAATGCGTCACGAAATATAACTATTTGGCGACGTAGAGCACATTCAACGTCGCTAACACGTGGCGGGAAATTTTCCCTCCTACGTTCTGGGTCCTTTAGCAACATGACTCAGTTAAAGCGTCGCAGAAAGATAATCCTAGAGCGTCGCAAAACTGGTAAATCATTCCACGACGCGTAACAAGAGTCGCCGAAAATTTTGGTGGGAAAATATATTTCATTGATACATTTTGCGACGCATCGTACACTCCACGTCGCTAAACATGGAGTATCCTTTCGTATCGTAACTCATTGTCCTCTGTGCGTCGGCAAATAGCTTTTATATTATTATATACGAAATTATAATTTTTTAATTATGTTTATATTATTTATTAAGTATTTTCATTCTCCCACCATTCTCCCCCAATTTTCCCCGCCTCGTAGAATTCCCAAATCTCCCCCGCCTCATAGAATCTCAAATCAACATCATCGTTCCTTTTTTCCTATCGGGAAGTGGCTTCAAGTGAAAGATTTTCAGAAAACTGTTGTTAATCGGAAGAGGCAGGGCGAGAGTTCATCGACATCGAGTCTTTTGAGGTGAAGAAAGCTGCTTAATTCTAGTAACCCAATCTTTGATGGTCAATTCTTAAAATTTTTTTGATTGAGTAGATGCAAATATTGTACCATAGCATTTTTCGGGTCTACTTATGCAGTTTTAAATTTTGGCTTCTTCTTGAAGACAACAACCTTTAATATATGAATAAATTGAAACAAATCCATGGTGGATACGAATTTCTGTTGAAGTTTCCCATTGACTAAATTATTATGTTTTTGTCGAGTGGTTTGATTTGGTTAGTAAGAAAATATAACAATATATTAAGAGAGAATGCTTTTTGTATTGCTATGTGTGTATTCTTGATTCTTGATTATGTAATTGTTATTGTTCTGTATGTATCAGTGAAGTTCTTAACATCCATATTTAGTTCTTTCGTAATTATAAAATTAAAAATAGTCAATCAGGTTTCACATCTCACAATGTTTAATTATTGCACAATTAAATATTATATTATTGGCTACCTAATATACCATACTTTGGTTCTTCTTCTTAAAAATGAGGTAACTTCAGTTAGATTCTTGAGAAAATTACAATTCTCTGGTATGGTGTATACTTGACAATGCTAGATGACAAATAATCATATTTTTGTTTTAAAAAAACTATTAATTTATTGATTTGGGTCAACATTAAGCTAATTACTTTTGATTAACAGGATAGCACATATGTTTTCATATGTCAAGATTTCATGATTGACTTCTGGCCGATTGGTTGCTCTCTTCTAAGGGCACTAGATTTGCTGCAAAATTCCTCAAGCCAAGCAAACATGGAAATTTAGACAAAAGAAAGAATTTGTATCAAACTAAGCATATTACAACATTTACACGAGTTCTCTGGATAAGATCATCAAGCTCAATCTTGACTGCAAGATAGGTTGTTTTCCATTTCTCCACAGTTTTGTGTCTCCCCATTTGCCACCCATGCTCATGTTCATCAGACTTACTTCCCATGCATTTCTTTAACTCTTCATTTCTTTGTACTTGTTAATTGTCATATATTTGGGATTGATTTTTCAAATCTTAATTTGTTTTTTCTAATTGTTCATTGTGGAAGAATTTCAATTTACGGCATTTTTTTTCTTAATTTCTATGTGACCTTTAATTTGTATTATATATTGAACTAGAATATACGTCCCAATCCTGTGACGGGAGAGCTTCCGAGCGTGATCGACACCTTTGAACAATTGTTTCACAAAGGATGAAAATAGAAGAATGATTGGGCAACATAAAAATATGTAAGTATATTTTACTATTTCTTTAGGGGAGCCATGAATACTAATTGTTTTGTTTGTGAATTTTTCCAATTCGATTTATATGTATCTTGGTTTTCTTATGTTTATTGGTTTATATATTTTTTGGGTTTTGTTATTGGTGTTTTTGAGTGTCATTCCTTCGAATAGCTTGTTTATTTTATGCTTTTCCTTTTTGGCATGGTCAAGCTTCTTTGCTCGGATAAGAGAGAATAATGGATTGAAACCGGTTGCAAATAATTGCTGATTTTGTCGAATATTGGATCTCGGACGTCAAAATGCTTTATTGTTTTCTATTAGAACATATTTTCTTTTCTTCCATTATTTTTTTAGTAACAATGGTGATGATCATGATTATTGTTTATGTTTATAATTGTTCTTCGTATGTGATTTTAATGAATTTTAGTATAGACTGAAGCATAAAATAATTAGCATATATAGACTACAGACTATAGGTAAACAACAACAAAAATTTGATGCATTATTGCAACACTTGTAACATGTCATTTTCGGTTTCTCTTTCCAGCATCCACCGACAGGCTCTTCGACTTGATCTCCTCCATCGCTTCCCTCGCCTCCGACAACGACTATGTAGTTTTTTTTATTTATTTTGCAACATTATGTAATTAGTGTTTGAGGAATTTTGTTTTTAAACATTATTTGATTAGTTTGTTTATTTTTTTTAAAAAAAATTGATTATTGAATAGTAAATTGTACATCTATTAAATTTTGTTATATATAATTATTTTATTTGATATTCATATTTAATAGACAAAAATAACTTCGATGACACATTTTGACAATGCTTTTATAGTGACGGTAAAAGAGGATAAATAAAAAATAGAAAAATAGGTAATGCTAAGGGCGTTGCTAAATATCTAATATCTTTGATGGCGAGGTTTTCGCGTCGCCAAATAATTACAATAATATAGAAAAATTGAATCAAAAATGCATTTCGCGACGCAAGGAAGTCGTCGCCATATGATAATACCTTTTGGTGACATGTGCGTTCAGCGTCGCGAAATGCGTACACCGTTAGGTGACGCTTTACTTTCCGCGTCGCCAAATGGCCGATTGACATTTGCCTACGAACAATTTGCGACGTCGATCGGCGACGAGTTCTTGCGTCGCCAACTATTCTGCGACGTATTTTGCTTACATTTTGCTACGTTAGTCAGCGTCGCCAAATGTAAAATTTCTTGTAGTGATTCTCGAGTCATTGGAAGTCTGATGTACTTAATTAGTTGTAAAAGACCCGACATAGCTTATACATTAAGAAAATTGAGTAGATTTACGAGTAATCCAGGAGTTAAACACTGGAAAGCAATTATTAGATTGCTAAAGTACTTAAGGTACACTCGTGACCTCGGACTGCACTATACCAGATATCCCGCAGTTATTGAAGGATACAGTGATGCAAACTGGATATCTGATATGAAATACTCAAAATCTACAAATGGATTTGTATTCACTTTAGGAGGTTGAATGACTGTGTCAATTCTTAGAAGATATTCCAGAATGGGAAAAACATGTACCAGCTATATGCATAAATTGTGATAGCCAATCTACGATTGGAATGATACAAAATAATACGTATAAAGGTAAGTCTAGGCATATAGGTCGTAGATACAATACCATTAGACAACTACTCTTAACTGAAGTTATCTCTGTTGACTGTATAAAGTCAAAGGATAATGTAGCAGATCCGCTAACCAAAGGATTGAACAGAGAGTTAGTTGCATAATCGTCGAGGGGAATGGGTCTCAAGCCTATAGAATAAATTATTGTGAAGGAAAATTCAACCTACGATGACTGGAGATCCCAAGAACTAGGTTTAATGGGACAACCTAATCGCACTAATATGGAGAATCACTGTGGGGGGTTATCCCTAGCTCATTCCTATTATGAAACAGTGAGTGTTGATGATAAGCATACAACTTTTAATGATTATGTTAAGAATGATATATAACCAGCATGCGAGAGAGAAGTGGGGACGCCTCAAAGGAATTGCAAGGCTCAATTCTAGACCTTCTTGCATAAACAGGAATATGTTCATGACCAAAACGAACACAATCATGAGAACTGAGTAGTATCAGGAAGAGTCATGTGTGAAGTATATCTTACTTCACACAGACGGCTGTACAGTTCAAAGACATCACATCTACTGCCAACCAATGCATATTATGCTTTCACAAGAGAATGTTCAAAAGATAATACCTATCTATCCTATGCAAGATTCAATTGTTAAAGTTTATCACGAAAATCGTCGAATATCTTTTAATTTCCATTCATGTGGGGGATTGTTGGACTTAAAGCATTTTGGGCAAATTGGGCTCATTCATTTGAATGGAATATTAGACAAGCAAGGCATTGATAAGTAGATGAGAATGTCCCATATAGTATAATAGCATAAGTGATAAAAGTTCTATATATAGAGACATCATCAAGTTCTTAAAAAATACACAACACACTCTCCTATATTTTCGTCCTTTATACTCTCTTCTTCGTTTCGGCTTCTGCTGCTCAGTTCTGCCTTGTGATAGAGTTCGGGTATTTGTTCATTTCGTCGTAGTAGTACATCATACTAGGTTACTGCTGGTTGTTCTGTTATATCATGAGAAACAGACGTCGAAGTTGATCCTCGGAACACATACCGGAGAGGAAAAATCTGTTTTAAGGACACTATACGTGCTACAGGCTTCAGTTTGGTTTTGTTTTATGTATATGATACACATATCCTGCAGCTTTACTTTTACGAGCTTGCTTCCGCTTTGGTCTGCTGTGTTTTACTTTTCATATTGTTAACTGGTTTCTCAAAGAAAGTTTTTAGTACTTTATCATTCTACATTTCATTTACAAATCCCTGGCCAATGATAGTCACATGGTTTGAGATTTCAAGTGGAACTCCCACACCACATTGAGGTGTCTATATATATATTTTTCTCTATTATGAATCTACTAAAAGGAGGAAAACAATAGCTAGAAATGAAAAGTCTACTCTATTTTGGATGGATAGGTGGCTGATTGAGGAACCGCTGCAGAAGGTGTTGATAAAATATATTGCAAGAGAAGAAAAAATGAGAAAAATCAATGATTACTGGAAACGATGAGTTTGTTGGAACTGGCAAGCTTCAGAGGACTCCCGCATTTTGAAACAGAAAACAAATTGGGTATGTAGACCTTAATGGAAGATGATATTGACGAGGACACAAACTGTTGGGTGCAACAACAATGGCCACTTCACAGTAAAATTAGCTTATGGCATGATAAATAACTCAATCAATCAAGGGACAGAGCACATCTAGAATGACATCTGGAAACTACAAGTACGGAACCGTATCCACGCATTCATACAGCTAGTGATTCATAAGAATATCATGAGTAACGATGTAAGAATAAAGAGATGGTTTACGATGGACGATTGTTGCACTTTGTGCTTAAATGCCACTGAGAATGTGGATCATATATTCTGCACATGCAATGAACCAAGAGCTAATTTGACAATTAATTTTGATGATTGACTGAATGAGGAGAAATCTATATCTATTCTATATCTATATAAATATATGAATGTGAATTGTGAATTTACATAAATGTCCTTACTTTCATTTAATAATAATCATTAAATACATGTTTAATTTTTTGTGAATTTACACACTCCATATTTTATTTTTTTTAAAATAAATTGAAGAAAAATGAATTTTAGTCTTTTCCAATCTATCTATTAATTAATAAAATTTAAAATAAAGTGAAGATGAATGAAATTTAGCCTTATTTTTTGTTGTAACATTTAATAATAATCATTAAATACATGTTTAATTTTGTGAATTTACACACTCCATATTTTATTTTTTCCCCATGTTTTTCATCTATTAATTAATGAATTTACACAATCCATTTTTTATTTTTTTTATTTTCCATGTTTTTCATCTATTAATTAATGAAATTTAAAATAAATTGAAGAAAAATGAATTTTAGTCTTTTCCAATCTATCTATTCATTAATAAAATTTAAAATAAAGTGAAGATGAATGAAATTTAGTCTTATTTTTTGTTGTAATGAAATTTACACTCTATTTTTTAAATTTTATGATAGAGCAGATACGATATAGCTAATACAAAAGTCACAACTAATGAGCTGAATTCGATTAAAGAAAATGAACAAATATATGATGTTATGATGTGATGTTTTGACACGTTATGCAATTTTACGACATGTTTACGCTTATGCTAAGATCATGAAATGTATGTTGAGTACAATATTTTTCATTGTTGCATGTTATGTATATGTATTTGTTATTAAGTTACAGGTGTTGAGTCTTTAGATTCACTAGGTGTGATTGATGCAGGTGATCATATTGATCAAGAGATCGGAGGTGCCGAAAACTGAGTAGGCGGGGCTGGATGTGCGCACACTAACCCGAGGACCTTATATTTTCCGCACGTTTTCATCTATTAATTAATGGAATCTAAAATAAATTGAAGAAAAATAAAATTTAGCATTTATTTTTTGTGATGAAATTAACAATCCATTTTTTTAAAAAAAAAAACTTATATCTATAATGAAATTCAATATATTATCTATCTATCTATTATTACTATTACTACTATAATTATTATTACTGCTATAAACATATGAGTTTGAATTGTGAATTTACATCTATGTCTTTATCTTCATTAAATAATATTTATTAATACGTATCGCTTTGTTTGTTTTGTTTTCATTTATTAATTAATGGAATCTAAACTAAATTGAAGAAAAATAAAATTTAGCATCAATCTTCATTCTTCAGTAATACATGTTTTTTTGTGTGTTTTTTTTCATATATTAATTATAAATTTTAAAATAAATTGAAGAAAAATAAAATTTAACCTTCTTTTTTTGTGATGAAATTTGTACTCCATTTTTTTTTTTAAAAAACATATCTTTAATGAAATGCGAAACAATAATATTAATAAATATTTTTTATTTATTTTCTATCAGCTATTAATGACTTCTAAAATAAATTGAAGAAAAATGAAATTTAGCCACCATTTTTTGAAATAAAATTTAAATTTATCTTTCATTTTTTGAAATGAAATTTATACTCTATTTTTTTTGTAAAAAAATATATATCTTTAATGAAATTTAAATTAAATGCATTTTTGTTTGATTTCTATTTTTTATTAATGAAGAAATTTTAAATAAATCGAATAAAATAAAGTTTACACTGTTGTTCAAAATTTAATAATTTTTTTTTCACGATTCAAGTCAGATATGAGACATGTTTCACAAAATTCACTCGTGAAACAACCTCATAAAAGTTTTTGTGTGAATTTTATTTTTAACTTAAATAAATTAACATCTGTGAATAACGTAAATAATAATAATTAATGTACCTCTCTTCGCTTGTTTGTATTTTTCCATCTATTATTTAATATATTCTAAAATAAATTGAAAAAAAATAAAATTTAGCTACAATTTTTTATAATGAAATTTAAATTAAACGTTCATTTTTCGGAATGAAATTTACATATAATTTTTTTAAAAAATTAATATCTTTAATAAAATTTAAAATAATAATAATAATAATAATAAATACATATTCTATTGTTTGTTTTTTTTTCTCACCTATCAATTATTTCAAAATAAAATTGAACAAAATGAAATTTAGCCACCATTTATTGAAATAGAATTTATAATTTATTTGTTTTAAAAAAATATATCTTTAATATAATGTAAAATAATAGAAGAATAATAAAATTTACAATATATTTTCACAGAATGAATTATATCCTTATTTCAAAAATAATTCTTTTTGTTTGACTTCTTTTATTTTATTTATGAATTTTATAGTTCTCTAATTTTTGAATTGAAATTATGTGAGCCGGTCTCATGGATATATCCTTCAGATGGGCCAACCGGTCAATAGAAGAATAATAAAATTTACAATATATTTTCACTGAATGAATTATATCTTTATTTTAAAAATAATTCTTTTTGTTTGACTTCACTTTTTTTTTTGATTTATGATTTTTTATATTTATCCAATTTTTGAATTGGTCTTATGTGAGTTGGTCTCATGGATATATCCTTCAGATGGGCCAATCAGTCAATTTTCAGAGTGAAAAACAATGATTTTCATGATTATGGTAGGATATGAGACATGTTCCCGTGAAACAGCCTCGTAGGAGTTTTTTTATGCAATTTTTATTTTAAACTTGAGTAAATTAACATTCATTAATAACGTAAATAATACACGACTAATATATTTGAAAACTCTAATAAAATTGTGTGAATATTTATATATATATATATATATATATATATATATATTTCCTTATTTTCATTAAATAATATTAATAAATACATGTCTTTTTTTTTCGTTTTCAGGTATTAATGAATTTTATAATAATTGAAGAAAAATGATTTTTTTTTTGTAATGAAATTTACAGCTTTTTTTAAAAAAAAAGTATATCTTTAATGAAATTTAAAATAAGCGACACAATGTCAGCAGCTTAACTCATGAAAACTTCATAGGTGTTCACTCATCCAAATACTACCCTCATTCTTGCACGCTTAACCTAACAAAACTAAATGATAATGAAATATTTATCTTTTAGTTCGAATGTTGCTTAATTTTTATGTCAAAAGTTATATTTATTACCCATGACGCAATATTTATTTCTTATAATTGTGATTTACCGTGCAAAGCCCTATACTAAGCAAATAGTGAACATAATGAGGATTGCATTGACGTGGCTGTCAATTTGCCAAATTGTAAAACCCTATGCATAACAAACACAAATAATTGTTTTGTACAATAAGAAAACACTTCAAAAGAATCAAAATGAGTTTAAATTAGTTTTATGTGTAATAATTACTCTTACATATATCAAATGGATAGAAAAAGAGAAATAAAAATGAATTCAAATCATTTTTATGTAAAACAAATTATCAATACATAACTCAAATTTTAGATCACACTAAAAAAAGTGATCATTACTTTACTTCTTTATGTTACAGGTATAGGATAACAATTAAAATTGAATATGAGAATGAGATGGCAAGAATAACATTATTTAGAAAAGTTGCATCGTCTTTTGTTGAATGTTCTATTGAAGATTTCATTCAAATTCATGACCAGATATAAGATAAAACAAACAAATGATTTTATATCTACATAAATATTGTATCTAACAATAAAGATTTTCAATGCAGAATCTACCAAATAACACATATAAAGATTCGTTAAATCAACCAAACTCCATCCATTCTTGTTCAAGTTGGATAATTCAGTATAAAAATGTGATGAAGTGTTAAAAATTGTGACATAAGGTATTGAGATACATGACAATTTCCAACAACAAATGTCAATATCAAGAAACGGAGATCTCGGAAGATTATCAAGCCAAATAAACAAAGCGGTGTACCACCTAAGATAGAAAAATCAAATGAAATAAATATCAACAAAAACATGAAGATCTATGAAGACGAAGATGAAATAAAGATTCGAGATGAAGAACAAATTGCCGAGTACAAAAAAAGAGATAAGAAGATAAAAACCGACGGGCACAAAAAGATTTCAAGAGGTCTTCAAATCAAAGACAAGAAAATGTCATGATTTCATTTGTAACCAAATAATTAATTATTTATCTATTAAAGTTATTCTTATTTCAAAAATAATTTAAACATATTTAAATAAAACTATCATATACAAATTATCTATATTTCTCAACGTACAACGCACGTACATTTATCTAGTCTATCAAAAGATATACATAAGGGATGGCACAACATACTTGGAAAATATGTTTGCGATTGCAATTTGATGGATTTGGAAATGAATAATGAATATGTGTTCAAAAAAAAGAAGATGAAAGTTAGAACGAAGGCTTCGTGGATTAAGGAATGATATTGGGACATTAGGACCGCCTTCTCCATGAAGGGGCAATAGTCAAACAACATGAACGTCTACGAAGAGCGGTCCATTAAGTGGACTCTTCCACCAAAAGAACAATGTTTATTAAATGTGATTGGTTGTGCTAAACTTCAGGACCAAAGAGCAGGCGGTGGAGGAATTTTGAGAAATGAATTTGGAGAATGGATCATCGGCTTCATCCATAAAATCTGTAAGTAGCAAGGAAGCAGAACTATGAGCTGTGTGCAAATGATTAGAGATAACTTGAGAGCTAGGACACATAAATGTAGTGCTACAATGTGATTAAGAGATAAGATTTCTAAGCGAATGGACACCATGTTCGTCATCGTTCAATTTAGTCTCCCGATGTAAGAACCTACTTGCTAAATAATAAGAAGTCAGAATGCATCATGTCTATAGAGAGCATAACAGAGCCGCATATTTCTTGACATCGACAACCGTTAAACATGACATAAGCTGGAGTATCATCGAGAATCCTACAATAAGGTTGTAGGAGATTATGGAAGAAGGCAAGCTAAGAATGAGTCTTTATCGGAGAGTGATTAGATCGATTGTAATTGGCCTCCCATCCCGTAAATTAAAAAAACATGAAAATCTAACATTGTTCTATTATTATATAAACAATAGAAAATAAAGTAATTTGAAATTTTATTTTCTTGAAATATTATCAATATTTTATTATTTATTAAAAAATAATTTATATTTTTTTTCAAATTTAATCAATTACATTGAATAAATTATTATTATTTATTAATTAAATCGAATATTATATTAATTATCTTTCAACTTTGGTGTTAAAGTATATTATCCACGGCGACTTGGCCCGCCCCCGCTGGCAGTCCCCACGGCTTGAGAAATTCCGACTGATCTCGCGCTGCCACCCCTCCGTCAACTGCATGCCTTTCTCCTCCCGCCGCAGCGGCGGGGGATGGGCGCAATCCCTTCTCCCAATCTCCATCACCGGGAAGCCCGCCGTCAAACAGCCCCGCTCCGGTCTTAAGCCCAGAAAGCGCACCGCCGTCACAACCTCCCGCGACTTCATTCTCTCTAATTTATTCACAATCGGCCTCTTTTTCACATTCATCTTCTTCATATTCATTCTCCTTCGCTACGGCGTTCCGAAACCCCTCCACTTCCGAGCTTCAAAGTCCCGCGTCTCACGCCCACGAAAACCTGTTAACCACAAGTCCCAGAACGACACTGTTTTGGATGCCGCTGTTGATATCACCACCAAAGGGCTCTACGATAAAATTCAGTTCTTGGATCAGGACGGCGGGGAGTGGAAGCAAGGGTGGCGCGTGACTTACAAAGGAACTGAGTGGAATGATGAGAAATTGAAGGTTTTTGTGGTACCGCATTCACATAATGATCCTGGATGGAAGCTCACTGTTGAGGAGTATTATGATCGGCAGTCGAGGCACATTCTCGACACTATAGTTGAAACGCTTTCTAAGGTTAAAACAGTTCGTCTTATGTCATAAACCGGTATTATTGTTAATTTTCTAACTATTGGTGTATTTTGGTGATTAGGTGTAATATGGTTTCTATGCTGTTATCTTCTTATAAAAGCTATAGCTTTTGGAATGAGGAAAACTCTTATCAACTTTTCTTGCTGTTAAGAGGGATTATGTGCTCGTTTTTTAATTTGATCAGCCGAATGATTGGATGAAATGATCAAGAAACTTAAGCGCTTCGAGGTTTAAAATATAATACTTTGCTGATCGAACTTGTATACTTGTAGGATAATCGTAGGAAGTTTATATGGGAAGAGATGTCGTACTTAGAAAGATGGTGGAGAGATGCTTCAGATATTAAAAGAGAATCGTTCATCAATTTAGTGAGGAATGGACAGCTAGAAATTGTCGGAGGTGGATGGGTGATGAATGATGAGGTAATATTCTTTTTTTCTGTGAATCATAGGAGTTACTTTGCTTCTCTTGTTATACTGCATGTTGACGTACGTTGTTTCACGACTTTATGACTTTACCTTTCTCAATCTGGGGATTTGTTATACTTTGATAGTTTGATGTTTCGTGCTTCTAATTTTGTAATGCCCGTTGGACTCATAGAAACATATATTTGCTGTTTTTCTCATCCTGCCATCATTCACTCTTTTATGTACAATATCATTCCTGCATTGTTCCTGGATTCCCAGGAAATTTGTTCTTCAAAGTCTAGAAATGCTTTCTTGTCTCACATCTTCCATTTATCTGTCTTACAATTTTGTTTTCATTAATGTTGAGTTGTCTAATCCTATCGTTTATCTGTTTTTTTTTCTGCAGGCTAATTCACATTACTTTGCTATCATCGAACAGGTGATTAAATTTCTTTGTTCAATTTGTTATGTGATTGCTCTATTGATACATCCGTTTAGACTTCTGTATGTTTTTTACTTTCTATTTGTCGTTAGAAGTGTATGGGTATCAGTAGTTCTGTTAACTACTTGTCACATGAGCCTTTTTTAATTCTTGCAGAAAATAATTAACAAGCTCTTGGATGGGCGGCAGATTTCTTAGTTTCACCCGACCCAATTACAGTTATTTTGATTGCAAATTGTCTCTTTGTGATTTCAATTTTGTCCCAGATGAAAGGTTTCTGTTATGTCTATAGTTTTCTAAAACTCATGTGAAACAGTCAAGTAATGACATCACATTTATTAGATGTTATTGTGTCAAGTTAAATTCTAGCATCTATTGTTTATCTTGTTTCATATCTTTCCTGTTATCCAAGGTTTCATGATGATGTTTTTATTTAGTGATGTTAACGTGGAGGAGTGGCTGTTTTACTTGCGTATTTATGTCCCTTTACCCACAAAGTTTTTATCCGAAATGCAAATCTATATTTTATTAGTTTTCGTGGTGGAATAGTTTCTTTGGCTTTTTTATTATTTTTCCACCAGAAGCTCTAGGTTTATGTGCTTCAAATGATAAGTTCTGCTTTACGTTTTTTTCGTTAATTACGATTGACCGGAAACTCTACTTTCTACTAATTCAGTCACATATGTATGTTTTCATGTTGCAGATAACAGAGGGTAATATGTGGTTAAATGAAACCGTTGGAGTTATTCCCAAAAATTCGTGGTCTATTGATCCATTTGGATATTCATCCACCATGGCATATCTTCTCCGGCGCATGGGCTTCGAGAACATGCTTATACAGAGAACACATTACGAGTTGAAAAAGGAACTGGCATGGCACAAGAATTTAGAGTTTGTATGGCGGCAGAGCTGGGATGCCGAAGAAACAACTGATATTTTTGTTCACATGATGCCCTTCTATTCTTATGATATTCCACATACCTGTGGGCCGGAACCTGCTGTTTGTTGTCAATTTGACTTTGCTCGAATGCGGGGTTTTGTCTATGAGCGTTGCCCCTGGGGAAAACATCCTGTGGAGACCGACCAGGAAAATGTCAAGGGGATGGCACTTAAATTATTGGATCAGTATAGGAAGAAATCAACTCTGTACCGTACAAACACACTCCTTGTTCCCCTTGGTGATGATTTCCGCTACATCAGTATTGATGAGGCTGAAGCTCAATTCAGGAATTATCAAATGTTATTCGATTATATTAATTCTGATCCTAGCTCGAATGCAGAGGCCAAATTTGGTACTTTGGATGACTATTTCAGCACCCTGCGAAATGAGGCTGACCGAATAAATTATTCACATACTGATGAAATTGGTTCTGGTGAGATCGGAGGCTTTCCTTCTCTATCAGGAGATTTCTTCACCTATGCAGATAGGAAAAATGATTATTGGAGTGGCTACTATGTCTCCAGGCCTTTCTTCAAGGCTGTTGACCGGGTACTGGAGCAAACACTTCGCAGTGCAGAAATGATGATGGCTTTTTTATTGGGATACTGCCAGCGAGTACAATGTGAAAAATTGCCTACTGGGTTTTCGTATAAGCTAACAGCTGCCAGACGGAACTTAGCTCTGTTTCAGCATCATGATGGAGTGACTGGTACGGCTAAGGACCATGTGGTTGAAGACTATGGGACACGGATGCATCTGGCTTTACAAGACCTACAAATTTTCATGTCCAAGGCTATTGAAGTTCTGTTCGGAATCCGTCATGAAAAGAATGATCAAAATCCAGCTCACTTTGAACCTGCACAAACAAGATCTAAATATGATGCACAACCTGTGCATCGAGCCATTGGTGCTCATGAAGGAACTCTGCAGACTGTAGTCATTTTTAACCCACTGGAGCAAATAACAAATGAGGTTGTGATGGTGGTTGTGGAAAGACCGGATGCTACAGTGTTGGACTCAAACTGGACTTGTGTGAAGAGTCAAATATCTCCTGAACTGCGTCATGATACTGACAGGATATTTACGGGAAGGCATCGGCTTTACTGGAAAGCTTCTGTCCCTGCCATGGGGTTACAGACATATTATATTGCCAATGGATTTGTGGGATGTGAGAAGGCCAAACCAGCAAGCGTTAGAATTTTCACTTCATCCAAGCAGCTATCTTGCCCCTCTCCATATGCTTGTAGTGATTTAGAAAGTGACACAGTTGAAATCAGCAATCAACATCAGACACTCATCTTTAATGTAAGCTATGGTCAGCTGCAGAAAATAAGTCGCGAGGATGGTCACATAACTGCTATTGAAGAAGAACTAGGTATGTACTCTAGTACCGGGAGTGGAGCCTACCTCTTTAAACCAAATGGTAATGCTGAGGCTATCAGCCTTGCTGGTGGACAAATGGTGGTTGCAGAAGGGCATTTGGTGCGGGAAGTTTTTTCTAATCCAAAGACATCGTGGGAAAAAACTCCAGTATCCCATAGTACCCGTGTATATAATTGCGAAAATTCCATACAGGAATTTGTTGTTGAGAAAGAGTATCAAGTTGAGCTTATTGGGCACGAGTTTGATGATAAGGAACTCATAGCTAGATATAAGACAAATGTTGATAACAATAGAATCTTTTACTCTGATCTCAACGGATTTCAAATGAGTCGTAGGGAGACTTATGACAAGATACCTTTGCAAGGAAATTACTATCCAATGCCCTCTCTTGCATTCATGGTAGGTTCAAATGGAGAACGCTTCTCTGTTCATACTAGGCAATCTTTGGGTGTGGCAAGCTTAGAAAATGGGTGGTTGGAGATCATGCTTGATCGTCGTCTGGTTAGAGATGATGACCGTGGTCTGGGCCAAGGGGTGATGGATAATCGTCCCATGAATGTTCTTTTACACATCCTCCTGGAGTCTAACGTATCTGCATCCGCAAATCCCACCTTGAATCCTCGTCCCTTGAGTCCCTCTCTTCTATCTCATCTGGTTGGTGCACACTTGAACTACCCATTACAAATATTCATTGCGAAAAAAGCTGAAGCTATATCTGTGCAGCCACCCCCGAGATCCTTTTCTCCCTTGGTGGCTTCCTTGCCATGTGATTTGCATATTGTGAATTTTAAGGTTCCCCGGCCTTCAAAATACTCTCAGCAGCCCCTTGAAGATCCCAAATTTGTGCTTGTTTTGCAGAGGCGACACTGGGATTCTTCATATTGCCGAAAAGGGAGGTCACAGTGTTCATCTATAGCCGATGAGCCAATCAATCTGTTTGACATGTTCAGTGGTCTTACAGTTTCAAATGCAAAAGCCACTTCTCTGAATCTTTTACATGACGACACTGATATACTTGGCTACAGCGAGCAGTTTGGAAGTGGTGCACAGGAAGGACACGTCATTATCTCTCCCATGGAAGTACAGGCTTATAAGTTGCACTTGAGGCCTCAACAATAAAGGCATTGTAGAAACTTTCAAAGTTGAATCTTTCACAAGGAACAAGGTTTATAGAGAATTTCTGGGTTTGCTTCATACTTTTCTTGAATGGATTGAAAAATACCCAGAAAAACTTTACCCCTAAATGATGTTGCTGGGACTACAAAACTAAGCTATAGGGCGAACAACCTTCGGAAGAGCTGTACATTTAGATGCTACTGTCGCAATTGTTGTAAGGTTATCAAACTTTGAAGCCTTCAGGTAATATTTCAGCCCTTATTTCTTATGGAAAATTCGACGAGTTTCGTGATGGACTAATTGTTTTCATAGAGATTATGCCAAGGTTCTCGCCAAATAAACTAATTGTATCTTTGTAATTTCGTTGACAAACTTGATTGTGGATAATGAAATGTATACAGCATGATCACCACACGTCAACTCTTTTCTTTCCCTCATTCGCCATTCCTTGCTGATTCGGTGAGGACGGGAAAATTTATATATAATCTTTTCAATATAAGTTGAATATTTGATATTATTAAAAAGATTGATGTAATTAACAAAGATCGCAAGAACCTATGTAATCATATTATTTTAAGTTGGATTTGGATCGATGGATTTTAAGCTAAGAGTTTCAAATCTATAATAATATTTGGACAAATTGACTAGGTAAGTGATTTTAAATCTCTCAAATATATAGTGAATTTAAAATACATCTTCAAGTCATCTCAATTTCGCTTCTGATTACATTCCCGATATAAATTATTCAACTCAATCAAACATAAGGGACTTCTGGGCTGGAATAAATCAAATGTTTTTGTTAAACCTATGGGTGATTTAAATATATCAGATATATACTTTTAATATAAAAAAAGGGAGCCATTATAATGAAAACTTCAATTAGGTTTGAAGAAATTAGTAGAAATTTGTGTGCAAAATATGTAAATTCATTCGTCTAAACAAATATGATAATTATAGCTAGTTTAGTTAACCATCGGTAATATAAATTTATATGGCCTTGAAAACAACAGTTTGAAGTCATTACATGTTCATTAATATTTAATTTCACGACTAATTATGCTTATAATATGGTTAATCTCTTTCCATATGGAAGGGGAGAATGACAAGAAATTGGCACAATAATTGAGCCAAATAAATAGGACTTTTTGGTAACCGAAGCTGCTGCCAACAAGGGAACATATAAAATTTGATACCTATCTTAATGGGAATCCATTGAGACACACGTGTTAGTTTAAACCAGCCATTTACTGAATACTAGAAATGAGATTCGACAACTATTAATGATGACAAAATCGAGGATTGAGGATCCTAGCAAGGTTAGAATGAAGAACCAGTACAAAAACTTTAACCACCCCTCGAAAGAAGATATCGAGGAAATTAAAGCATTTGTTTCATGTCTGGACACAGAAAAAACTAGTTCTACGGAGACCGAAGCCTACAAATAAGTCCACAAGAAGTCATGGGAGATCAAATGGAGGAGACCGGTATTGATACCAACTTCTGAGCCGCAAGTAGAATATTATTAGTTACTTTAGTATCACAAACTTAGTTTATCCATGCTGGAGTAAGATTCGGACAGATCTAAAAGTATGAGATTTCCTGGGTTATTTTGTCTTTAATTAAAAGAAACTTGATGTGTATTTCATAACTGTTGCAGAACTGAGAATGAAGATGTAAAAAGAGATGAGGAGGTGGAACTTCTTAACGATTTTTCAGGAGGACCAGAGAATATTAAAGTATATGCTCCTAGTGAAAACTTACAAACAACAAGTCCTATAGAGGAGCGAAGCCTAACCAAAAATCCACGAGAAAATCTCACAAAGGATTGTTGTAGTTTGAGGCTTATCAGGCTTATCTTTGAATGAGAAATTGGATAAGCAACCAAGGCAACTTTGTAGAGGTGTAACAATGATTGGTTAAGAGGCTGGGGTGCAAATCATGGGCTCGATTTGCAGTGGAAAAAGACTTGACTTGTGTGCAGGCGTACGTACGCGACCTATACGCGTCGAATGTCGGACCGATCAAGGCAAAATTCAGACAACCAACACACTCCCCAGCTTTCTGATTTTCGTACCTTTGCTTCCAACTGTCTCGGCTGCTGCTACTTCAACGGCTGCTGTTCCCGTGTCGTTGCTCTATTCCCGTTCAGGTACTTTTTCAGTTCGCCGTCGTGGTTACTTGGATGTAGTTCCAGAAGCACTGATAAGAATTTATACATTGCCGACTTAACGACCAAGACTTTGATTATGTCTACTGAAACAAGTATATCAAAGTTTTAAAAGAATGAGACTAGCTCAAGTTTATTTTTTTAAAATGTCAATATAATACTGGGAATGAAGAGCCATCACTTATATTGGATGACAAAATTGATGATGAAGATCAAGCGAAAGTTGATAAGTCTGAATCTGAGAAACATGCAGAAATTACAGAAGCACCAGTGGAAAAGAGAGCGAAATGCCTTCTTTGACAGAAACTTCGCTGCTGAATACAAAAATATGAAGAGCCGGAAACCATTCACAAGGATAAAATTGAGGATGAAGCCCTTAAAATGTCAATGAGATTGAAAGTAAGAAATGCTCAGAAATTAACAAATTAAAGGAGGAAGCACAAGTGGAAGAGTCTATGGCTTATAAGGACATTAAAGCATGTGTTTCATATCAAGACACAGAAGCAAGTGCTCTCCAGGAGCAAATCCTACCTGCAAATCCACAAGACATCTTGGCAACCGATTGGAGACAATGTTATTGATACAATTTACTCAAAGGAGAAAATTACAGAGGTAAGTAAGCATTTAACTTCATAGTCTGCAATAATAGAAGCAAGGTCTGAAATTTTTTCACAATTTTATTCCATTTAATCAAAAAATTTATGAATGTTTCTTTTTTGCCGCAGAATTTGACAGTATCAAATGAGAACGTTGTAAAGGATTAATCAGAGCTGCTTCCAGTGTTTTACCAATAACAGGAGTACAATGTGGAGCAGAGGAAAATGAAAGTGAAGATAGCAAAGCCAAGGAAACAGAAATGTCATTAGCATGTGAAGGTCGAGAATAACAAGTCCAACACACCAAACTCCAAGAGTATACTTCTCCCCCTTTACCTCATGTCAAGGATTCTGAGTGGGAAATGGCACAGGAACGAGGTGGAGATGATCTTCAAAGTGGTGATGATACAAGTGATGATGTGAAAGAATTAGATTAAGCTTTGTTGCAATATCTGATGACGGGAATTTTTTTGAGGCAAATTTGAACGAGAACATAGAGACCAAAGTTACAGCAGGAGAAAAGGAAGCGTCTGCAATTCAACACGACCCAGTGTCAGAATTTGTCGTGCAAGAAATACAAGAACAACCAGGAAAGAATGTTGAGGCTGTCCCGGAAATAAAAGGAGTAAGGAGTGAACAGGGTGAAATAAATTTTGATGATTCCTATGACTTAAAAATAAATTCCAGCACCACGGTTACAGATAAGGTTACACCGTCAGATATACTTTGCAGTTCCACTACTGATGCAGGGCAAAGGGCTGTGGGTCAAGAAACTCAAATTGTCGAGCAAGAAAAAGAACAGAAACCAGGAAAATGAAAGGCCGTTGAGGCTGTCCCAGAAGAAATGGGGATTAATACTGAGGAAGATGAAATAAAAGAACACGACTTTAATGTCTTAAAAGGAAATTCCCCCACTGTGGCACTAGATAAGGTCACAGCAGTCAACATTCTTCAGGGTTCCACTACTGATGCAGCACTAAGACCCACTAATGAAGAAACTCCAGAGCAACATGGCTTGGATGAAGATAGTCTAGAAGAGATTGAAGGATGCCGCGCATCTGCCACGGATAAACTTACAGTTCTCAGAGCTGATCAGATCGATAATGCGGATAGTTCACTTGGCAGCAACAAAATTCAAGTACTGCAGCATGAAGACTGTTCGGAAAATTCACATACTGAAGGAGAAAAACAGAAGAAGTCAGAACCCGAGAAAGGAGAAAAACTAGGAAATGAGGAACGGCTAAACTAATGGAGACATCAGAATCAACAGAGATGGATAAGCCTTCACTGTCAGGACTTCTTCAGGAGCCCATGAAAGAAGTCTCAAAAGTTGTAGATCATTCAATTGATAAAAAAAAGAGCCAACTACCAAAGAAGAAGAGCTGCAGGCAGAAAAATCAGCTGAGGCGGAGCATTTCAAGAGAAAACAGATGAAGAAAAAGACGGTGAAGAGGAATCATGTGTGCATCAAATATCAGACTTGAGCTCTAACACTCCGGTCATGGTGGATGCAGTGGACAAAAATGTGAAAGTTTCTCATAAGAAATCACACGGCATATTATCTGGCGTAGGATCAAAGGTTAAGCATTCAGTTTCCAAGGTAAAGAAAGCAATTACTGGTAAGTCTTCTCATCCGAAGTCAGCATCCCCAAAATACAGTGAAAAAGTTTAAATAGCCTGTGAGTTAGATAGTAACTAGAGTTTGCTTTGATTTTTTTGTTATTTGTGCTTGCTTGTGAAAAGGGTTTGGCATTGTGTACAAGTTTCTGTAGTAGCAAATTCCTGTATATTACGGAGTATATAGTTTGCACTTAGTGTAGTGCAGAGCAGAGATGCATCTTTTACCATAAATCACCTGATCACAAGGTTTCCATACAATATAAAATATCAAGTAATTCTACTGAAAATGCATCTGGTAGATGCATGAGCGACCATATTGCTCTTTTTTTGCATATTCATCCACTGTTTGACTTGGATTTCTACCAGGCCTTGAATGTTCTAGTATCTAAACGTTATTCTTCAACGGATAATTCACGTTTGTATTGGAGTTTGATCCAAAACTTAAAACCGTAGTAGAGGAAAAAAGCACATCAATCATCTATACAATCTTAATCTTTCATAGATATATAGAAGAATGAATCATATAATCCGAAAATTAACATTTGCACAAAAGTTCTGTACAGTAATTAAACATTATATTTCATCGAATTGATAATACATTCTGTAATACATTGCAAAGTCATCAGGAAAAAAAAATGCCCCTGATTTATAAATTAGTTATTTTTTTAAAAGGAAAACCTTATTGCTATCAAAATGAGTACTCAATTACAGAAATTCCAGGAGAATTTGGCCATGGTACTTGAACTATAACCATGTAATCCTCGTACCCAAATGTCGCATTTTCTCCATTAATTGTGCAAGCCACTGGTTTTTCAGAAGCAAATACCCTCAGTTCTCCAGTTCCCTTGACTCCAACTTGAACTGAATTTGCACCATCGTCAAACGCCAAAGATTGTAATGCGCCACCCGAATTGAGCATGTTTACCAGCCCGATTGGAGCGAATTGGACAGATTTTTTGGCCAGGGTCACGATGGGGGAGACGGTGACGAGCTCGAACTCGAAAGGCTCGAGGCATATGTCGATGGTGCTAGATCGCTCGGAGAGGATCAATTTCTTTTGGTGAAACAAGTACATGGCAAATGTTTGGTCGTCTTCTATGGATATTGGATTTCTTCCTTGTTTCCATTCTATGTCCACTGGGGCGATCTTGGAGGAGACTGCGCGTGAGTACTGGGATGCACATTTGTTGCGTCTTGTTTCCTGGCACCACCCTCCTCCTTGGCAGTTGAATGCCCCGATTACACCGGTGAACTGATGCAAGTAGAGAAAGAACGACGTTAGTTCAATTTAATGATTTATGCTGGTTCTAAGTAGGAATTGAAAGCTTAGTTTCAATCAACACATTAGTAAATCAGTGTCACCTTATTGATGTTCCAAATCTTGAGCATTGTCTTGCCATTGTGCAAGGGGTCTTCGAAGAGACAATCACGAGTAGGCAATGCATAGTACTCGCATCGCAGGATCGAGCCATCAGGCAGTACAAGGGTCTTCAGCAGGTCGAAATTGTGCTTACCGACGGAGTCGCTAATGTAAATGGGTCCGCCCGAAATGGCCCGCGACGCAGCGTGAAACGCTGCACAAGGATGCGTGGACTGGAACATATCCCAATCGGGGTGGATGAAGCTGCCCATCCACAAGCTGTTGTAGGCACAATGCACCATGTGGCATCCTTGCAGCCAGAACGTGCCGTTTGGGTCTCCGGATGGGTCAGTGCACCAAAAATCATCGCCTGTGCAAATCATCAGCCACAAGCTCAATCAACTTGTCGTACATTATGGAATTGCAAAAGTTCGAAAACTGTGTGTGTACGTTTTTTTATTAGGATAGGATGAAAACAGGGTGCGAGGTGACGTGTATTTTTTACATGGGATCATTAAGACAAGGATATTATCCGTATCACGTACCAACGCGTCCTAGAGAGATGGCCTCTGTACCGAGGAACATGAAGTCGTTGCAGTGTTCCATGCTGGCAATCACGCCGTTCCCTTTGAAATGGTTCCTCACTGAATTCGTGAGAGCCTTGAAATACGCTTTTGCTAGCTCCACTCTTCCCCCGTACTCCTCGCACACCATTTCCAACAACTGTATTTTGAGAATAAATATTAACAATCAATATTCTTCTGCTTAAAAAATCACAACCTCTTATAACAATTAGTCTTCTAATAATTTACAAAAAAAGTTATCCCAACAGACCCCACTGCATATATATATTTTGAAAAATACTTAAGTAGAGCCTTTTAAAATATTTACACAACATATGATAATGACTTACGTGAATAACATCCACTTTGACTCCATCGATGCCGACAGACTCCAAATACGAGTGCAGGCCCTCATACAACTGGTCAGCCATATCTGGTGGAACAAGCCCAACTCCGTTGTTCACTATCTTATCCACAGCCAAATCCTCCATCGTTGTCTCAAGCCCAGGTGTTAGTTTGGGCTTTACCACCTTTGCTTTCGGTAGCCCAACAACATCGGGCCGAAGCCCGCCCCAGTACCCGCACAAGGCATGCCAAACATAGACATACTCCACGCTATCGAACTTCTCCTTCAGATCGCTCACAAATGCACCCATACCCGTTTTCTTACCCGTCGGGCTTGTGTAGTCTCTGAACTTGTAGTTTTCTTGGAATTTTACCAGCCTGCATGGCATTTGCTCCCCGGCGGAGGTCCGATTCATGCCCTCTGAAGTTATCGGATCCTCGTCATGGCTGATGGATTGCCAACCGTCGTCGATCAACACCATCCCCGGAGGACATCCGCCGTCTACCAGACCCTTGACTCCGTCCCAGACTCCGGCGGGGTGGACGTTAAGGTAGAAAGCATCCCACGTGCACCACCCGAACTTGTCGACGATTCCCGGCGGAGTTTTCTCTTCCAGGAGCTTGAAGGTTCCCAGATGGGCACGCGCCACCTTGATGGCGTTTTTGGCGAGGGTGAACGGGTCGTCGCCAGCGTGAATGTAAAGCGCTGCCCGGAATGAGGATGCTGATACTTTGGTGGATCCACTCTCCACGCACATGTCTATGTAGTCGTCGGTTCCGGGTTGTAGTGAGGTCCGAAACGGACCCTCGAGGAGCGGAAGCAGCAAAACATAGGGCCTGTAGTTGCTGCTGCCGGGTTCGTTTTCTTTGTCGAGGATAAGCATTTGTGTTTCGTGCTCTAGATCTGAACCGTTGGACCCGATCCAGTGGGTGGTCCACCAGACTTTGAACCTGAAAATGGACATGAATCTGATACTTTTAAGCTTCCCAAGTGGGATTACATGGTGGCTGCTGGGATCTTTGGTATCAAACCCCACGAAGCAGCCAGGGTTGGCTGTTTCTTGTGGATCGGCAACCTTATCTCCGGCGACTGCGGTATGTGAAGATGGGACAGTGATGATATTAGGCGGAACTTCAGAGAGGAAGACTTGATCATTCACAGTCAAGTTTGATTTCTCATCCAGTGCGATCAATGAGCCTGCGAAACCATTCGCAAGAATGGCAACGTTGGAATCACCTTTGCTAAAACTCGGGGCCATTGTTGATGAACTACAGAAACTAATTACAGAAAAAAAAAATCGATTTACGTACAATTTTTTGGTTTTATGGATTGGAGGTTTGATTTGGAAAAATGGAAGCTATAAAGATTCAAGGTTTCTTGATTTGCTGCAATGTTTTGCATGTTGAGATCTGGGAAAAATGGTGATGAATTTATAGGTGAAGATAATGGGGGAGGACCGGGAAGGTTCAAGGAAGGTGAGGTGGGTAGTTTTGGTGATTTAATTGCAAAGGTTTGAGCTTAGGGGACAGATGGTGGGAACACTGATTTAATTAAGATTATCCAAAGTGTCAGAAGATTTATTTATCTATCTATTTATTTGCGTTTATGCAGGTGATTTCCTTAGGTCAATAAATGGGAAATATTGAGGATCATACGCGCAAGGACAAGTGTAATGTAGGCCTTATTTCTTATAATCCTTATTTCTTACGAAAGGTCGTTGTTGGAACAGCCATACCTACATAATCTCACGCGAGTTTTTTAATATCTATTTTATTTTTATCCGAGTTCTTAATATAGTCTTTGTTTTTTTAGGAGGGTGTATTTAATGTATGAGATTTATTAATTTTTAATAATTTTTGTAAATTTCAAAAATTTAAGGGGGTATTTTCAATTCATATTTTTAAAGATTTTTATGGAATTTTAAAATCTAGAGGTATTCAATTTGAACTTTTATGTACTCTATATATGTTTAGTGGTATTCAACATGGATTTTGATAGAGTTTTAAAAAATCATGTCGTATTTCAAACTTGACTTTTTAAAACTCTCCATAAGTCAAGAGGTATCCAAAAAATCCATAGATTTTCAAGGATTCTTATTTTATTATTTATGTTCAAACCTTGAAGTCTCATGTACAATTACAAAAAATCTAAAATATTCTTCCACCTATAACAAAGATGTTGATGGACTTTCTTTTTTGAAAAATATGTTATCTCTCTCTATCTCAAACCGTCTCTAGGGTTCTTCAATCTCTCAAAAAAATTTCTTCTATTCATCATTATTGCCAATATTTATGTGTAAATAGATAAATTGTTGTTTTTTCTTAAATCATTATGATTATTGTATTTCATAAATTTTATTTCATCTCGTAAAAACGATGAATGATCCGATGTATGTATATATATATATATATGTGTAAAAAGGATCGTGTTAATAGTTTGGTGGTCCTTATTCACCACATATTATATAGGAAATAAAAATAAAAATATTATTATTTGTAAAAAATTCTTTTGAAAATAATAGTTTGATTAGAATCATTCATACGTACACATTAAAATTGATTGTTCTTATATTGAACTTTAATTTTTTGACTTATTTTATACTTTTAAAAATTCGTGATTTTTTAATAGGCATTTCATCTAATTTTTTTATTATTATTAAAAATTCAAATGATATTTAACATTAACTTTTAAAGTTTTTTTAAAAGTTTATAGGCATTCAAATTTCCAATAGACTTTTAATAACTTCATGAAATTCATTAACATACAAATATTAAAACCTAGTGTACAACTATAAATTGTCAAAAATTGTATTTGGTTCAATAAAAAAATTGGATGGATTTTTTAAACTTCAAAATCATACACAAGCTATTTATTTCTTTCTATGTCGCTTCATATTATCTTTTTTCTTATCGTCTTTCATCTCATATATCTCTATCACTGTCTCAAATTTTTCGAAATATATCTCTATATATATTTTCATCTTTTCTTTTCAAATTTTTCGTTTTTTGGCTGATTGTTCATTTAATAATTTTTTAATTTTAATATTAAAGGAAATTTTGAATTTAGAATTGATTTTGTGATTTTTAATTTATGATTTATACAAATTAATGTAATATTCAATAATAATAAAAGATGATCTAAAAAAATATCGCTAAATTCTTAATAATTGAATAGTCTCGTAACAACCATGATTTTTTAAATTCTTTTTATCATTTTCAATTAATATGTAAGTTATGATAATCTTATGCAAAATTATGTCCACACAATGTTAAATAATATTATTTTCATATGTATATTATCAATTCAAAAATAAGCTTACAAATTAATCAATTGATGTATTTTAAAAAATTTACAAACATGTATACAAACTCACATATATACACATGTAAAGATTAAATGTTTTAATTTTAAATAAGTAAATTTATTTATTAATATAAATACTGAAAAAATATTTCAAACTGAATATGTTATATATGTCAATTAATTATTAGTTCAAAAAAATAAAAAAAAATAATATGTTATAATTAAATGCAAAATTTATAAAATCCTATATAAAACAAAGTCGCAAAAACATTGCAAAAAAATATACATAAATTCATATAAATTTGTTTATAAATCTGTGAAATCTTATAAAAGTCAATAAAAATCTATAAAAATTTACCATTTGAAAAAATTATTAAAAATATTAAAACCTTGAATTGGATATACTTAACATAGTTTATGACGAATGACTACACAATAATATCGACTTGTGCTGTCGTCCCATCTGCGGATGGGGTACGTGGCTCCCATTGTTGGGAATATACATTGTCCCCAAATACACATTATCTCATGCAAAGAGAGAAGATGGGCCCTAAAAGATAAAAGTGGGTTTTTAAAAATTAAAAAATAAAAAAATTTCCCAAGCAGTGGGGCGGCGGGCTGGCCCAGCAGGGGGATTTGTGTGGCCCACCGACCACCGACCACCGACCACGGCGGAAGCCAAACGATAACGTAACACGTGGAGGCTTTATAGCTGCAAGGACTGCCACGTGCTAGCATTCAGTCAATTATGGTATACAGATTTATGTAACTGATATAACTGGCAACTGCCTCCAACCACCTCCCCCAGACTTTTAAGACTTTTCTTACACATGTTCGTATGTGATACTCACACTTGGACCCTTTTTTTAATGTTCCATGAAATTTATTTAATTCACCAAAATAACAATAAACATGTCATTGTTATATTTTAATTTTTCCTTTGACTTACGTGCAAATAATGCTTTGCTCGAAAATAGCGACCGAGAAATTAATATTTTTTTATATATATATACTTATTACATTTATTTTAAAGTTACCAAAACCTTAAATTTTAGACATAACTTTGCATTTGACATGTAATTATAACAATATTCTTCCCAACTCAGAAAAAAAAGTCATTTATTTGAATGAGAACAAGAGAAAAACGTGACGGGTACTTGAAGAGATTTTCAGTGTTCCCGTAAAATTGAAGAGCTTGGAATTGCTGGTGCATGAAGTTATTAATTTTTTTTAGAATAAAATACTTGGTGGAAATTAAAGTTTCATTTTAAAAAAAATGAAAACAATAAGGAGTTTTATAAATAAATCATCGAGTACTTTATAGAATCAAATATTGATTTATGCTCAATAACAGTTAGATGTACGAGCAGTTTCTTGTAAAATGATTTCACGGTCTATATTTGTGAGATGTATTGATCTAATTCATACTTATCATAAAATAATATTTTGTATATAAATATAATATTTTTACATGAGTTAGATCAAGTTAGAATTTTTTTATAAAATTTATATATAAGACGTTCTCAGTCTCACAATAATTTTTGTCTAGACGTACAAATACCATACACAGGGGCAAATCTTGGAAATCCGTATCAGGGAATTCTGAAGTAATATGGAATTTAGAGTTTTTTTTTTAAAAAAAAACTATAAATAAAATTCAAAAAATAATAATATAGAAAATGGTGGCCATCTTTCTAGAATATTATATATGTATGTATGTATGTATGTATGTATGTATGTATGTATATTAGCATAGGAGTACACCTATTCTAGAAAAAATAAATAAATTATTTAGGTGTTTACCAAACCGATACAAATAAAAATAATTAATTAAAGTATCAAATATTTTATTTCAAAATTGAAACAAATGCTAAAATGCGCACAAATACGTGGGCAAATACCGTTATAAACGGCTGATTCAACGGTCATGTGCTCGTGACAATATTAGTCGGTTGGATTGGATAAATCCCCCATCAAAGTAAACACGGGGGGCCGACTATTCTTCATTCAATTTTCAAATTACATAAAAATAATTTATAATTAAAAAAACAAATATAATATATATATGACAAAAACTTGTGTGACACGGTTTCATTGGTCGTATTTGTGAGACAAATATTTTATTTGGGTCACACATGAAAAAGTATTACTTTGTATGCTAAGAGATTACTTTTATTGTGAATATAGGTAGAGTTGACTCATCTCACATATTAGTGATATTGTCTCAGATGTGACTCACTATAGATAGATATATGTATATAATTTTGATTTATTTTTATGATTTTGAAGCATTTAATTTTATGACTTGACATGAAATAAATATGCTCAATCAGGCACATACGTGGCATTTTTGTAAACCAGTTAGCTACGTTACAATAATAGTTAAGTTAGTTGAAATTATATTTTTATCATGTAATTATAAACTATATGTGGTTCTGATTCTATAAAAATTCCGACTAATATCGTTGATTTTAAAATTGAAAAAAAATTCATTCGACTCTTCTTTTAATCGATTTTCATATATCCCTACGCTACCTAATAATAGTATCCAAGTATCTCGGTATGCTAATTGGTCTTTAGACCATACAGCCGTTCCATCAACACCACTGACGTTGGGGTTGAGATGACCTTTCAAAATTGGTTTATTTCACCCTATCTTGTGAGGCACTGCCCCCATGAGGTGATCAAAGGCCCAGATTTAAATACACATACACCCCATGAAGTGATCAAAGGCCCAGATTTAATCACCATGTAAAATCAGTGGCTGAGATCCTGTAAAGGCACTGCCCTCACAGATAGCATCTACTCTACCTTCAAAATTCACGTAGTTAGTTGGGTTGGAGGCACCATCCCTGATTCTCCTAGCTCAACTTGTCGGGGTGAATCCTTATTATTTATTTTATAATTTGAATTGAAATATGATACATTGGATCGAGGATGGGTCTGGCCCACTCTCGATAGCCCAGAAAGATAGGGACCCAGTATTCAGAAGGTCCCCGAATCCTCTCGAACGCATGAAGTAGGCAGAAGGGCATCCGGGAGGTCGTCTTAACCGACCTCCCAGACGCCCGTAATTGTGACACAGATAGAGGTGTTCTACTTCACCACATATCCCGAGCTGACCTCATAGATTATGGTATCATATTGATTGGAAGGAAATGTCTTGGCCAAGCTCCCACAGAGTCCAGACTAGAAACATGCTCCTGTATAGTAAAGATCCAATTCAGACATTAACAGGTATCTCACAAAAATAAAGCCCAACAAAGTAAAGTTCGCGAAGATTTAATCTAATCTCGTCTTATATTCTGAGGATCTAGATCTACCAAATCAGGATTTTATTCTTCCATATAAATACCATGTTTCATCCATTGTTTATTTATTCATATACTCACTCACTCTACACATTATTCTCGTCAGAATGGCTACATCGGAATAACCTTCCGGCCCTCTTCTAATGTTCTTATTTGTGCTTCCAGATTTCGAAGGTCCGATCCGAGCTCTTCAAGTGAAGATCCACCTTTCAACTATCATCTCGGATTTCAACAACATCAAAATAATTTTAAAAAAATATTTTTGTGATCCAACGATACCGATTATTGTAGTTAATTAAATCACTTTTCATTTGACTAAGGTCGATCCGTTTTTTATTTTTTTTATTTTTTAAGACACGATGAAATGAATTTATTATTCAAAATACTTCTGTCCTTTTTTAAAAATAAATAAATAAATAATTCCATTTTCATATCTGTCCTTTTTTAAAAATAAATAAATAAATAATTCAATTTTCATATTGATGGCGTATACACGATTAGCCCAGTAAATATAATTTCTGTTCTATGACCATCAATGATATTGGTCCTTAAAGTTGGGCCTGACTTGTTATTCACCATACAACTTGGGCTAATTTCCCGTATCGCCAATTTTGGCCCACGATACATTATAAATTCTCTCGCGTTTCATTTTCGAATACTCTGGCGCGTCTTTTGATCTTCGCCCCCGAGCCAAGTCCGCGGGCCAAACCAATCCGCTTTACTGTATCTGAATCTGCATCTCTCGTGTAAATTGAGTTTTTGCTGAGCTTTTGTATCGGAATTGTAGATTGAAATAAAGTAAGTCTTTTACGTTCGCAACTTTGCGAATAACGCTGAATCTGATTCTGCTTGTTTTTCTGTATAAACTGAGTTTTGCGGTACTTCGAATCGGAACTTGTGTTATAGTGGATAAATTAAGGTATTTACACTTGTAAGTTGGTGATGAGGAGCATTCGAGTGACTATTATGCAATTTTTGTTCATTGAATGTAAAATATCAAGTGCAAATTATTCAGTAGAAAAATTGAGTTTCTCTGTTTACAATCTTGTTATATTATCCTTGTTCTTGCTTATAATCAGCTTGTCACTTGATTTTAGTTCAAGTTATTTTAATGATACATTGATTGGAAGTTTTGCTAAAATTGAATGATTTGATATATATATATATATATATATATATATATATATATTTGTCAGGCTTCAGCACGAACTTTTGTTTATTAGTCAACTAAGGCTACGATGATGTTTCACTTGAATTTAAGAAGACGTGAACAGAATTATTGGGCATCTTATGGGAGATTTGAAGTGTCCAGAAATATTAGATAAACATTACAATAGAAAGGAAGCGTCTTAGCTGAATCCAATCGATCTATCATTGTTGCTTTGATCCTATTTTATGTTGACACATATAAATATCAAACCTCTTGGTGGTTCATACAATAACTTATTTTAAGAGCAATTTTGTTTAATTTCAGTTCATAAACCATTAGTTCTTCCATGGATTCGTATACACTAAAGGCGGTGAATGATTTACCTGTCCTTTTTCGCTCAGCCTTTAACTTCAGGTACTTACTCATTTATCACATTAATCTCAAGAACTCTCTTCCTAGATCTCAAAAGACCTAAATTAGACCATGCTCTCTATCCGGTACATGGTAATGCTAGCGACTGAGAGTCTCTGCCTAGCCACGGAAAAATGGATCAAGAATATCTCTGGTCATATTAAACTTGTAATGGGAATAAGAATGAACTCTGATTTTCGTGGTTGATGCATGAAAGTTATTTAAAAACCTCAACCCACTAAGGATTGTATGCCTACGAGGGTGATGTCCCTTGATAAAGAACAGACTATTGTAAGCTTTTCTTCTTCTACGCCATCTTGTAATTTGACCAAGTAAATTAATTTTGCTACTTTTAGAACAATGAGTGACATCTGGAAAGGATCCTGGAGAGTAATGACGTTCAGTAGTTTTTCTATTCATGGAAACATCTTCCAGGGAAAAGATAACATCTAGAAGCTTTCCTGGTCTTGCTTCTCGCTGTAATGGACAGCATTGTATCTAATATGATGTACATGCAGGTATTTCAATTCATTGCAGAGTGAATGTTTCTCCACATGCTTCCAGTCTGATGTAAACATGGTTATTTCTGCGCCAACCGGAAGTGGAAAAACTGTACTTTTTGAGTTATGCATTATGAGGCTTCTCTCAAAATTCATCGGCACTGATGGAAATTTCATCCATCTTAAAGGGACACTTAAAACAGTATGTCTCTGGATAATATTGCTCCATAAACAGTCATGCCTTTATTACATCTTAAAGAATTACAAAATATTTCCACTATTAAGGTAACTATCACAATAAATTTTCTATTTGCTTCTATTTTGGTAAGAGATGTGAGAGAATGAACATGAAGCCTATGCTCACTTCTTGGCATTTAATAAAACCCTGTAAAGTTCCTTTGTAGCTTGTTTCACTGAACCTTTATACTAACTTTCGGCTCTAGCTTGCTTCCAAAATCATTTAAGCATAGAAATGGAGATTTGTTTGACTTAATTGTTGTTTTCTTAAGTTCACAATTTTGTGTTAACTCACTGGCGTAATTTTATATTATGGTGTGAAGATCTACATCGCACCTTCAAAGGCTTTGGTACAAGAGAAGCTTCGGGATTGGACTCAGAAGCTTGGACCACTGGGAATAAAATGTCTCGAGATGACAGGTGATAGTGAGTTCTACAGCATCAGCAACATACAGGAGGCAGACATCATTCTGACTACACCCGAGGTTTGATGGCCATGATACTTATTTCCTTCTGAAAACTATCTTTCGTTATATGATAGATTTGATAATGGCTAAGAGCTGACCTTCCTTAACATAGAAATTTGATGCTGCTACTCGTTATCGCATAAAAGATGGAGGTTTGAGTTTTTTCAGTGATATAGCACTAGTGCTCATAGATGAAGTTCATTTGCTGAATGATCCTCGAGGAGCAGCACTAGAAGCAATTGTCAGTAGAATTAAAATGCTTGCCTGTAATCCTGAGATGAGATCAAGTTCTTTATCCCATGTCCGATTCCTTGCTGTTTCTGCTACAATCCCAAATATCAATGATCTTGGTATTTTTCAGCCTGTGCTTTGATCAAAACAATTGGCATGCGTGCTTAAGTTTCTGCAGTAGATTTGGTTATTGGATAGTTACTTAATTATTACCTTCACAGCGGAGTGGCTTGTGACTCCATCTCAAGGAATTAAAAGGTACCTCAAGCATCAAACTAGTGATTGTGTTCGTGGCTTTACTTGTTAGATTTTATTCTGACTGCCAATTTGCAGGTTTGGAGAAGAAATGAGACCAGTAAAGTTGACTACAAAAGTTTTGGGTATGCAAACTTTTTTTCTCCATGCTAGTGCCATAATACAGGACATAAATTTATGAGCAGTATAGAAACACCGGATCTATGACTGCATAGTTTTGATATTATTGTAACATAGATACTTTGCATATAAAAAATAATATTCTCTCTAAATTATTTAGGTAACGATTTAAATGATTTGTTGCAGGGTACACACGGGCAAAAAATGATTTCTTATTTGAGAAGGTTTGTCATGTGAACTTTTATTGAATGTCTGGATGATTAAACTCCTGATCTGTTGATTCTATACCTCCTGTTGATAAACTGTTTCTTTTGATTATTCAGAGCCTCCAGAACTACATTTTTGGTGAGCTGAAAAATCTGATGTTCAGATAATTTTGTTAATAATTCTCCAGTTGGTTTTGGGGAACTTCTCATGCATTGGTGTCACATAAATAGAGATATTTTGCTGCAGATCTTCTCAAGCAATACTCTGGTGGAAAATCTGCTTTGATTTTCTGCTCAACTAGGAAAGGAGCACAAGAGGCAGCACAACGACTCTCTCAGATAGCAATGACTTTTGGTAATTCAAGTCCTTTCATCAAAGGCCGAGAAGAACAGGAAAGATTAAGGGAGGCTTCATTATCATGTGGCGACAAACAAATGCAATCTTACATGCTTTACGGTGGTATGTGACTCTATTGCTCATGGTTTGAGGCTTCAGGGATTGCTGGTTGGGGTTCAGTTGGCAAGAAGTTTGAAATGGGAGGGATGATTACAGGCATACATGCATAATCTATCTTGGTTTTTGAGTAATATAGGATAAGAGTGCCAGCGTAACACCAAATAGTTGTTTGTTCTACAGTTGGTTATCATAACGGTGGACTGGCTTTGAAAGATCGAAATCTTATCGAAGGTCTTTTTCTGAATGGCGATCTACAAATTTTATGCACGACAAACACTCTGGCTCATGGAATTAATCTGCCAGCACATACGGTCATCATCAAATCAACACAATACTTGTATGTCCAATCATTTCCTGGTAAATTTTTAGTCTTGCCATTTGTTACCAGTGGGGAAACTCGACACCATTACCATTATATTATTAGTTTTCCAATGAGATCATGCTGCTTTTTTACGAATTAACACTTAATAAATAATGCATGGGTTGGATAAATAATATTCACTATACATGGCTAAATGGAGCTTTGCATGCTATCTTGTTCAACTGTCCAACTACTTATCTGCCATCCTAGAGGCAGAATTGTAAACAACTCCACTGTGTACTAACGTTGACCTTGTATTAGCAATAAGGAGAAAGGTACATACATGGAATATGACCGGTCCATGGTATTGCAGGTGCGTTATCGTTCTACTAAATACATTTTAGCAATTGTTTTTTGTTGCAAATGGGTATATATGTGTCTTGAGTTAGATAACTCAAGACTTGGATCGGGTCTTCGGTCTGGGTAAACCAAGTGTTCATGCTCTTGGACAAAGATTGAGTGTGTCTGAACCTGAAATGATGGCCATCTCTAATTTATGCAGATGTGTGGAAGAGCTGGCCGTCCTCCATTTGATGACACAGGAATGGTCATAATTATGACCAGAAAGGAAACCGTAATTTGCTCTTTCCTTTCCTCCAGAAAAAAGGAGTTAAAAAATTGAGTTATTGACCTGCTTAATATCGTCTCTCAGGTCCATTTGTACGAGAATCTATTAAATGGATGTGAGATGGTGGAATCACAGTAAGTCTTCACTCCCTCACTATCTAATGCCAGTTTTTACATTGATATTGGGCATAAGCACTTTGTCTGTCACCGACTTGATAACTGTCATACTTTATTCTTCAGATTGCTTCCGTGCGTAACAGAGCATCTAACCGCAGAGATAGTTCAGGCAACTGTCTCGGATATAACAATGGCGATTGAATGGATGAAATGCTCATATTTGTACGTGAGAATGAAAAAGGCACGTCCATTTAGCTTTCAAGAGGACACTATTTGGATCTTCCTTCATTAGATTGCATTTTTGAAAGTTTTCAAACAACAGAATCCGGAGAATTACTCGATATTAAAAGGGCTGTCTGGTGACCGAATAGAGAAACATTTGCAAGGTAATTTGATTAATGATGATCACATATTGATTTTCATGATCCATGAACTTGCATGATTTCTGTATGCTCTGTCAGAGATTTGCGTTCAGAAGGTGAACGAATTATCCCAATATCAAATGGTCTGGACTGACGAAGACGGTTTCCTTCTAAAACCACTTGGTATATTCACGTATTTGACGTCATAATCGTCTTATTATAATGATCTAATGAATTTTAATTTTTTTTTATCCCTTCCCCGTGCTCAGAGCCCGGAAGGTTGATGACTAAATATTATCTGAAGTTTGACACAATGAAACATATTATTCAAGCACCTGCAAACTGCAGCATGGAGGATGTCCTTCACATTATATGTCGAGCGGAAGAAATTGCATGTATGCATCTGTTGCTGTGAAAGCTTTCTTTTCAGCTGTGAATTGTTGATAACTATTCCACATAATCTAAAAATGAAGGGATACAACTGAGGCGGAATGAGAAGAAGTTTCTTAATGACATAAACAATGAAAAAGATTGTCGTCTTCGTTTTCATGTCCTTGACGATAAGGGAAAAAGAAAAAAACGTATACAAACCAGAGAGGAGAAGATATTTATTCTGGTGAATGACTGCCTGACTGGAGATCCTTCAGTGCATGACTTATCCATGAGCCAGGTTTTGCCGCCTCCTAAAAGTTTTTGAGATTTGTTGAATTTTCTGTTTTCTGATACTTATGTTAAACATTGACTTGATTCTCCTACAACTTCCGTCACAGGACATGAACTCTGTGTGCTCAAATGGGTGCCGAATCGCAAAGTGCATGAAAGAGTATTTTTTGTACAAGAAAAGCTATAGAGGAGCTTTAAATTCAACACTGCTAGCCAAATGTTTACATCAGAAGTTATGGGACGACAGTCAATACTTGTTGAAACAATTACCAGGAATTGGAATGGTCACTGCGAAGGTCTGTTTTACCTTTGAGTTCTACATGGAAATGTTTGCTTTCATCTATGATATGTATAATCCTTTTGTGCTCTTTACACCTGAAATACTCACTAGGCACTGCTTTCAATGGGAATCAAGTCATTCGAGGCCCTTTCTGAGGCTGATCCGAGGAAGATAGAGTTAATTACCGGTCGGAAGTATCCATATGGGAACCATATTAAGGAGTCTTTGCAATCACTACCCCCAAAAGTTGAGATGATATTCAAAGAAACTGATGGCCAAAAGCAAGGGAAGTCCAAGCTACTGATAACATTAACGAGGTTATCACATCCCCACAATTCAACAAAACGACACTATGCTGATATGGTATGCCAGGAATCTGTCTTTGCTTTCTGAAACATGTTCTATTCTCCACACATTCATTTGCTACTATAAGCAATTGAAATTCTCTCTTACAGATGGTCGGTATAGAAGAAGACAACCTCATCCTGTTTCATGAAAAGATAAGGTATTCAGTAACTACAATACATGCTTTAAATTTTGGTTCATATTTATGGTTCTGAAAATTCTTTTTTGCTGTTGTAGACTGGAGGATTTCTCAAGGTCCGGAAACTACAGATCTTGAACCCATGTTTGAATTTAATTATCTCAGAAATTCATGCAACAATTTGCTTGTTAAAAGATCCCTGCTGTTGTCGTATGATTTTTTTGGGACTGACATGATTTTCTTTCAGCCCATACAATGCTGTTGCATTATACAAGAAGCCTCGGCAAGGGAAATTGATCATTAAGGCAGCTCTGATAGTTGAAGAATTCAGTAAATCCCTTTCTTCTTTTACGACTTTTCAATTGTCATTGCTTGCTAAGAATGCATCCATTGTGTGTATTTGATATCCATGCAGTAGGTATCGATCTCCATCAAAAAGTCATAATCACTCCTGAGATAAACTTGAAGGTCCATAATTATTGTCCAAAGAAACCATCCTCCATTATTCACAACGACTTGACTATCCTAAAAGACGACAATGACTGCACATCTCATGCTCAGGAGATCGAACAGTCCAATTCAAATTCCATGTGAGTAACTGCTAACAAAATTTTATGCATGTTATTCTTATATTTGAGCAATGTTCTTTTAGTGACGGCTGTTTATCTTGAAATCCCCGATTACCGGCAAGGTTAAATAGTTCCTTAGTATGATATAGCTTAATAATTTTTAATTTCCAGGCCTAGCTTCAAACTTCTGGATGAAGAGTTAGAAGGTGGTAAATAATTGTCCTTTTTGGGTCCCGTACTGTTCTTCTCCATCCCTCTATCTTACTCTCATTTGTTTTTCTAACTCAAAGACAATGTTGTTATTGAAAATGGAGATGCCGACTGCAAAATTATCAACGAAAGAACAGTGTTCGATCACATCCGCAAAAAGGCAAAAAAATTACCACCTTTACCTGTGCCAAATGATGCTTGTTCTCCATCTTTAGAGACCTTCGCTTTCATCAGAAAACGCACTCGTGAGCAACATATGGAACTTGACAACGACGTTGAGTTTGTTGACATGCAAGACGATAAGTTTCCAACTGGCACGGTCTTGATCCAATCTCCCGAACTTAGAGAACCTAAACAAAACAGACCTATTTTCAACAGCTCAAATGGCTTTGATCTAATAGACAAAGGTGAGTTAAATTATGAGAAAAGTTTCATTAAATGGTTCTTCTACTCTGCTAGTTATGCTCTTTTTCTTCTGTCTGCGTTTGCTCACCCTTAAGGCAAAGCCCTTACTGAGCTTTGGAGTGAAGGAGGAAAGGTTGCCACTAAATATCTGGATATTGAACCAAGAAACCTAAATCAAGAAACGGTTTTCGATCACATAAGGAAAAAGTCGAGGAATTTCCCAGCGTTAGCCAGTACTAGAATTACTCGTGCCGAAGTAATCAACCTGGATTGCGACATGAACCAAAATACTGTGCTTAATAAGGGAACTTTTAGTATTGCGCAAACCAATCTTGGAGAAGAAGTCCAAGAACTGAAGCAGGCTTTGCATTGCAAAACCTCGAATTCCTCGACGAAAGCTGGGTTTTCTTCGATAAATTCTCCTAACGGCTTGGAGCTAAAGACATCTCAAGTTCCCCCAGTCCTTATGGGGAAGAACAATGGTGAATCTACTGTGAAACAGCTGCAACCTTTAACTTCAGTGAAAATACGGAATGGTTCACCGGAATCGACCGGAGAGGTGGGAAAAGAATCGTTTCTCGGGTTTGAAAGCGTTTTCTCCTTTCTCTTTTGATTTCTAAGGAATTTGCTTGTACACTTCGGTCGTAGCAAATGTGTGTAATGAGTTCAGCAACAACTTGCTTTGTGGAACTAGCATAATACTTTTTTCTCATTAGTGTTGTTCATACTTCATTCGAAACAGATACTGTAAGAATGGAGACAAACTCTTTACCATCAGAGAAAAAAGTCCATGAATTCTTCACGGTTACAAATTCAGAGAGTCAAACTCAGTGTGCGATTAACAGCTTTAAATCTGCACGCGGATGAAGGAATTCATGCCCGAAGGCTATTGTCACGATTTTTCACTTCCAATAGATATCCCACGAAATGCTACCACAATTTTATATAAATTACATATATAAAACTCTTCAAAAAATTCCCTATTATTTTTTCAACATCACGGGATTCGGGAGGGTGACGTTATCTATGAACAATATATTCTTACAAAATGACATTGAATTCTGGTCATAAATATAAAAGCCAAGTGCCAACCTTCTGAATGGGCTGATTGATTCCGACTCCCCTGCTCCTACGAATGGTACCATGGTTGACTAGGTCATTTGTGTCCCACAAGCGATTAGGGTTCTAAAAAGACAAGGTTTGTCTTTACACTCGAGGAGGTATAAAAATTACAACTCTATTTTTTGTTTCCTTTCGTTTTCTGACATGAATTTTGACAACTGTTCCTACATATAATTAATTCAAAAACACAATTGGTTGGGAGTTTACCTAAATCAATAAAGAAAAAGCAAATTGTGGTCTCCGAATACCACACAGGTGTTCCGCCGGCATACAAATGATAGTAAAACAATTGAGGTCCAGAAAAAGATCCCACGTTACATATTCAAAAATGTTAAGTTTAACATGTAATTTCTATCATCTATCACAAAAAACGAACCCCATGCAAAATATTCTTACGCATGTTTTATATGTCATATTTGATGGGTGTATTTGGTGGGAGAAAACAGGACATTCGGAATGTTACCATGATTCAACCTCGACATATAAGTTAAAGCCATGCACAAAAGCTGATGCCACACCCGGTGATCCCTTTCCTAAATGCTTGGAGAACTCATCAAATAATTTTCCACTACTTCGGACTGTACAGAAACTACTCGTTATAACCCTTAACCAAATCCAAGCCGTTATTTTACAGCTTTCTATTTCACTCAAGAGTATAATGGAAGCTAAGAGCGCGCCTCTGTATTCGAATCATGGAAGCCTTGTACCTGCTTTTGAGTCAGTTCTTCGCTCTCGAGTTGTTCGCTAGAACTTAGCATACCAAAAGAATCTGTTGAGGGGTCGAATTCTTCAAATTTTCTAACTGCATTCGATGTAAAACTGTAGGATGATCTTGCAGAGCCAGACGAAACCGTGCTAGTGCTTAAGAAAGGAGGTTGATTTGGTTCAGGAATGTCATGGTTTTCATCAGTAAGCATTCGAACTACTTCGGACATAGATGGTCTTAGAGTAGCAGATGCCTGCACGCATAGAAGCCCGGTTTTTAGCAATTTTGATGTCTCCAAAGCTGGAAAATGGCCTTCCAAACAAGGATCGACTGAATCTGTCAATCTATGTGCCTTGTAGAGCTTCCAAACCTGATGCCAGAGAAATCAGATTAAGTGATACGTGTGGGTATATTAGCCTACATGATCTTTTACGCATATTTGATAGGAAGAAAATAGACATGAAAAGTATAGAGGATTACCGTCTGTATAAGAGAACCAAAATCCTCCTTGACTGAATTGTTTTTCCTACCACACACAATTTCAAGAACCAGCACGCCAAAGCTATAAACATCGACCTTCTCAGTAAGTTGTCCCTTCACCAGGTACTCGGGAGCCATGTATCCTCTGCATCGTGAAAAAAAAAACCCTTGCATTGTTTTAGTATGACCATATTAGCAGGGGCGAATTCAGAATTTTAGTTAAGGGACGTAAAACTTAAATCTTTGGGGTTGAGGTGGATTGCTGGCATTGGACACGCCCCTGCAAGGCAAGCCTAAGATTAAACTAATGCTTTTTCCTTACAATGTGCCTGCAATTCCTGTGCTGAGATGGGTTTGATCAGCAGCGAAACATCGAACCAAACCAAAATCTGCTACTTTGGGATCTAAATTCTCATCAAGAAGAACATTACTGCTCTTAATATCCCTATGAATTATTCTGAACTCACAGCCTCCATGAAGAAAAGCGATCCCTTCCGCTGTTCCAACAATTATATTGTGACGCTCCTTCCAATTCAGAATCTTAATCCTGTTCCTAGCTGAACATGGAAAACAAAATATTGATAAACATTTACACCAAATACGCAAAAACATTATGTATATCTGAAAAGATCCATACTGAAGAGGTATTGATCAAGACTTCCCCTGGGCACGAATTCGTAAACGAGGAGGCTTTCAGGGCCTTCAATGCTACATCCCAAGAGCTTCACAAGGTTCTTGTGCTCTATCCCAGATATCAAATTTACCTCGTTGAAGAACTCGTCTACCCATTGTCTGGTGCTGAACAACAACCTTTTGACAGCCACGGTTTTCCCATTTGATAGTGTTCCTCTATATACAGAACCAGCTCCTCCTTGGCCTAATTTTCTTGAAGGATCAAAGTAATTTGTTGCCTTTTCTAGAATTTCATATTTGAATTGCAAATTGGACTTGTTGTAAGAAAATGAAATCTGACCAAGATTATTCCGCTCTGCATTGAAAAGTGTGACGCGGTTTAAAAACTCTCAGTTCACTCGGAAATATAATATATTTTAGACAGTTCTTAGTTTCTTGAGAAGGCACCGTACCTTGTTTTCTCTTATTCCATCTAGCATAAGCAGCATAACAAGCAAAGAGAGAGAGCATACAGAAAGCTATTGCAGACCAGGCAATCGCCATGGATTTTCCCACTCGAGACACACCTGCATAGAAGATTGTGATCAAAGCCAGGAAAGAACAAGAAGAAAACACAGAACCAAGAATCACACACAAGTTATACTTCCTCAAAACCCGAAAACTCGAATCAAACTCACCAGAGCCATGCCTCTTTTCGTCTGCCGGATTCGAGAAGAACTTATGAGTAGAATACCTCAAATAACAACCAGCATTCAAAGCCCTCCCTTCCTTGCTAGGAAAACATGTTTTCACCTCTTCACTGGCCTTACCCAAACACGTCTTACACCCGTCCACGCTCACAGTCTTCCAACACTCTGCCAATCCAAAGACGCCCCTAACCTCAGCTGCCGCGTGCCCCCCACCCGCCGCCGCGCTATTCGCAACTCCATCAACTAATTCCTCGACTTTCTTTCCAAAATCCAAATCGACCCCTCCACTGTCCACCCCTTCGATCGTACTGTTACAATTCAACTTATCCCGAACCGGGTCCACACTTTCATTGTAAAACTTGTAATCATCGTAGCGTAAAAAGCATCCGTCCAGGAATATCCGCCCTGCCACGGACGGCAGGCAGCGCGGGAGGCGCGTGCGGCTGGCGGCGTAGCACTGGAGGCAGTCGTTGTGGCTCAAATCGCCGTAGCATTGGGCAAGGCTGAATATAGAAATATTAGTAGAATTCACGACGTAACGAGCCCAATCATGGGCTGTCACCAGCTGAGAGAGCACTTCCATTTCTTTGACGAACAGTGGGATGTAGCTACTGTTCGGCGACACCCGCAAGTCACCACAGAACAACCCGGCTTCTGAAATTCGGGGATCGGACCGACAAAAAGGAAGACACCGGATAACGAAGATGAGAACTGCCACCCATTTTCGAGATTCGGAGTACGAGGTTGATGGGTGCATGGATGACAATGGAAACGTAGAAGATGGCCGGGACGATGCCTAAAGCTAAAGGTGTGGCTTTTTTGTTGTATCAGGTAGGCACGCAGCTTTACATCAGATTCTTGAGTTTGGTCTGAGCATTGAATATGGCTGCTGCGGGGACAATTAACAAGGTCGGTTTTCTGATGTTCCATTTACGTTAAAATATTGTAATTATTGAAGTAATCTTATGCTGCTACAGATAATGGTCGGTGGATCGTTACGTACAAAAATATACTACCCTTTTGACAAAATTTCATTTAAAAAAAAAATAACGAATTCAATAATAGGGGAAAAAAAATCTCTGCATGTATTCGTTGAATTCATTTCCAATTTTGTTTTAAACTTGGATTACATTTTCAATTTCCTTTTTAAATTTATCTCTGCATATAATTTATTACTCCTGGGATTTAGCATATGAACTAGTTCATTTTCAAGATGATCAAGAATTTGTTGGTTTTACCGGTTCAAATCTTTCTTCAGTTTTTTTTTTAAATGAATCTGATAATTGTGTGTGTGCCGTACAATATTGATTGACATGAAGAATTATTGTGGTAGAATAGGTGGCAACCAATATATTTATATTATTTGGGCCTCCACACAAATTTATGAAGGAGTTGGTTGATCACCTAACAGTAGTTATCTTGGGTCTATATTCAAAAGATGATAGAGATTTATTTTTATTTCTATACAGTGTTTTAGACTAATAAACAACTTAGAATCGGTGTGAGACGATCTCACAGGTCATATTTTGTGATACAAATATCTTATTTGAGTCATCCATGAAATGATATTACTTTTTATGTTAAAATTATTACTTTTTATTATGAATATCGATAATGTTGATCCGTGTTACAGATAAAAATTCGTGAGACCGTCTCATAAAAGACATATTCAACAAACAAATGTGTATATGTCAGATCACTTAAAATCACATGACTTATATTTGGATATTTACATATCGTGGATTGTATATTAAAGGTATAATGAAATTAAAGTTTTTGTTAATGTGTTTTGATTTAGGTTATGATCATTTAATAGGCAGAGATTAAATTATAATTTTTGTTTTTATGATGAAATAAAATAGAAATATCAGAAAATAACTAACAAAATAATTTATCTAAGATTATATATTTCCCAAATCTCGTGTATTACGTTCTTCTATCTCTAAATCTCATTACTAGATTTAGATCATGGATAACCTAAAAGGCTTTGAAAGAAGAACACGCAGATATGTAAGATCAATCACTTGTTCTAAATATTTAAGAATTATGATTTCAAATATGCTTCTGGTGTAGTTTATCATTTAATTCTTGGTGATATAACATGATAGATTCTATATGTTATATATTGTTATTTTCCAACAATATGTTCACTACTCGATACTTAAATCGAACATAAAAAAGCAAATATAAACAAGAATGAAAATGATTGCCTGATGACAAAAATTTGTGTGGGACAGTCTCACGAGTCGTATTTCGTGAGACAGATATCTATTTGGGTCATTAATGAAAAAGTATTACATTTTATGCTACATGTATTACTTTTTATTGTGAATATGTAGGGTTGACCCGTCTCACAGATAAAGATCCGTGAGACCGTCTCATAAGAGACCTACTCTTGCCTGATAGAGAAAAACGATTTTTTGTTATGGTTTTTATATATTTATTTTCATTTTTATCACTATAATAACGGGATTGCTCGGAAAGTCGGCATTTTAGAAAAGAACTATACATGTATCAGTATTATTGATAATTTGTCTGACAGAAAAAAATGATATTTTGGCGTGGTTTTTATTTATTTTTTAATTTAATCATTTTGAATTAGAGTGTGACCGTACCCTATCATTCATTAATTTTTACAATTATGATATTATTAATATTGGAAAATATATTAATCATAAAAACATGTACAAGTTTCTCATTCAAATTAATTAATTATGTGAGATTAAAAATCATAATAAAACTATATTATATAAAAATATATATTCATGCAATGCATATACGTTCAATATAAGTAATATAATAATGCAAACTACTATTATTGTTATAACTTAAAAAAAATCAATTTTTTTTAAATATTCAAATTTTAGATATGGGCAGAATCATATGTATAAAAAACAAAAATTTATGTGAGATGATCTCAAGGATCGTATTTTGTAATACAAATATCTTATTTGGGTCATCCATGAAAAAATATTACTTTTTATACTAAGAGTATAATTTTTTATTATAAATATCGATAAAATGACTCATCTCACATGTAAAAGATTCGTGAGAATATCTAATAAAAAATCTAGTAGTGTAAGAAATTGTGAGTAAGTGGAGACAAAAGTAAGTAATAATAATAAAAGGAAAGGCACATGAAATTGATATCCCCCTCCCTCCACTCACTCTTCCAAAGATATAGGATTTTCATTTTTACCAAATTATATATTCTCCTCGATTTTTGCAGACATATATTAATATTCTCTCCAAATCCTTCATTTTGATCCCATCAAGATTCTCGCAGTTTCGTCACATGCACAATTAATCAGGTTTGCTTTTTCTTATTCCTCGTTTCCTTTTTCCTTTTTGTTTTGCGTTCAGAATTCAGAATTCGGAAGTCCAATTTGAATCTGGGGAATTATGGTTAAAGATGAAGCGAAGATTCGTGGGTTGTTTTCATATGTATGTTCGGTTATGTTTCTGTGGTATAATTGAGTGGGTTGATCCAATCAATTATTTTATTAAAAGATATTTCCACAATAGACTGAAAATTCATCTGGCGTTTCTTTTGTAGTTTTAGTAAAGTTACAATCTGGTTTCAGGTCGCTGTTAAATAATCAACGACTTGGTGTTAAGAGTAGAGATCGATTCTATATTGATAGGCATCATTGGATTTCGTATTGTGATATCTAATTATGTTAATTGTTACGGAATTCTTTCTAATTTTGTTTTTACAGCAGCTTGCTTCAGAATCTGGGGCCAATTCAGGAACTTCTGGCTGCTGCGTCGATGCTGAGCTAGAGTGGTTTGTGTTTTGAATAGCTGCAACTTTATTGGGGTTCTGTGGGCAGAGATGAGAACGGCTGTTCGTTCTATAAAGCAATTAAGATACGCTCTTCCGAGTAAAGGGAATTTTATCTACGATGGATCTAGGGCAAGACAAGATTCGTGGTTCGATATGAAGACCCGTGGTTTATACAGCCCATCCAGTAATGCAGAAATTTGCCAATGTGGACATCCATTATACACGATTTCCAGAGCTATGTCAATACACGCAGCTAAGCTTATTGATGGAGGTTGTTTTCCTCTGATATGTGCTCAACCTTTTTGGTAAACAGTTAGCTATGTGAATATGAATTTTGAATTTTTTATTGATTCATTGGCAGAACAAAATGGAGGTGGACCTCTTGTAGAATATGAACGGAGGATTGCAGCTGGGGAACTGTTAGATGGAGATGCTTGTCAAGTAAGCCAATTATTAATTATTGCACAATTTTTTATTTTGTTATTACACGATTAGCTGAGCACAAGTGTTAATATGGCCTCTGGTCATCACGGAGATTCAAAATCTGTGGCTGTTTAGTAAGTCTAGATGACAATAGGACGATGACCATTTTTGGATTGCAAATTAATTGTTGCATTGTCTTTAGAAAAAGCTGAATGGAGGTGAAGGTGTGGATATTTTATATGATTGAATGTCGCGATCGAAAGAATTGAATTTTGTTCCTGATTATTTCAGTTCGGTTGGAAATTGAATTAAAGTTACAGTTTGAATGGAAATCATAACTCATGAAAGTGTGGGTGTTTTTTGGCTCTCGACATTCTTGAATTAGTCGTAGTTCATGATTGTTTTGATCTCCGTTAAGTTTTGATTATAAAGTAAAGGTACGTTTTCAGTTCTTCGGTGTAATTACTTCGTGCTAAGTTGCTACATGGTTTTGTTGTTGTATCCTGGAAAACAGTTGTCTATCCTGATTCTCGAAGCAACTTCGGAGGAGACAAATCTGTTTTCAAACTGTTACTTCGTACATGACTGTGTTTGATTTACTGGATTCTATTGTTTTACATACTTAATATTTGTACATCCAGTTGCATTCTGTTTTTGTTTACTGCTTTGTCTGTATCTATGTGATCTTGCTTTCATTTATTGCTCTATAATTGTTGTTTTCATACTTTGAATTTAGCATTTTGGCTAACAAGTTCATCATAGCATAGATTGTGGATGTAAATGTACATTTTGAGTTTGACAAATGATCTACATCCTGTTTAAAATTTTCTCATCTGTGTCTTATGATGCCATCTTTCCCACAGGAAGTATACTGAATAATTGTTTGCAGTTAGGTACATTAGGCGAGCTTCAGCGACTGTATCTCGAGCTAGTTCAAAATGCAAAAGCTTGTCGGCTGGATCGATATGCCACTTCCGAGAAAGTTGGGAGGTGAGTTTAACTAGGCCCCTATTTTTTAGCATCATAATTGCTATTGCCAGGCAAAAGATTCCAGTTCCATTGCTCTAATTTTCAACTGTCTTTTTTTTAATCTTATAAACTAAAATTTTATCACTCGTCTATTTGCAGGAGTAGGTGGTTATGGTCCCGTTTCATACCACAAACTTTGTATGCACCTGTGAAAGGACTGTATCTTCATGGAGGCGTGGGCACTGGCAAGACTATGCTGATGGACTTGTTTTTCGATCAATTGTAAGGATCACAATAAATTTAATGAGTATCTTACTTAATTTAATCATTTTCTACACTCTATTGGGCTCATGGCTTTTCGATGGTCTGTTGTAGGGCCATAAGCCAATTCCATGATCTAAAAAGTAAACAATTATCTCTGCTTCTCACTCACGTTCCACATCTTTCCAGGCCTTACAACTGGAGGAAAAAGAGGATCCATTTCCATGACTTTATGCTAAATGTCCACAGCCGCTTGCAAGTAATTCCCATTTCAACCTTCTAAAAATAAGTTATTTGGAAGAAATTTATTGATGTTTCATAAGAGAGCTATGTGTTTATTCAAGCTACTTCAAAAAAAAAATTGGGATTGCACCTAAATTGAATTTCATTTTCCATTTATCTGCGTATATTTTACTACATACTGGTTTTATCAAGTCGTCCATTGATTGCAGGTTTCTAAACATTAGTTGAGTTTGCCTTGGATTGGTTGATTTCAAAGTTTATTCTTATGATTATGTCACTTGTTGAATAAGTTTTTGATAGATTAGATGAATGGAAGTGATGTATTTATCTGTATATATATTTGACGTTAAAAAAGGATTGAATTCTCCAATTTTCGAGATTTTCATCATTTTCAAAATTGAGGAATGTTGGGCTTATTTATGTAGGCAACACATTGATGCATGCTAACTTTAAATTTTAGGTGTGCAATTTTATGATCCTAGTGGATCTTTCAACTTCTGTTTAAATTTGATCACAGAAGCACAAGGGTGTGGCCGATCCTTTAGAAGTTGTTGCCGGAGAGATATCAGATGAAGCAATATTATTATGTCTCGATGAGTTCTTTGTACGCCAAGAATCACCTTATCTTTACCATTTTTTTTGCTTGTGATTGTTGAGGCTATTTAATATTTTTGCTTAGGACATTTTGCAAGCTTCATGATTAAATTACGGAGCACTATTGCCATTACTATTACTAATATGTAGCTTCTGAGGATTACTCATGCATGGGCCATCACTATCTGGGATCTGTTTTCTTACGTAATAAATTTATGATTTTTCCCTTTCTTAGGTAAATGACGTTGCTGACGCATTAATTCTAAATCGTCTGTTCAAGCAATTATTCAGTAATGGAGCTGTAAGTAATGATTTGACATCCAATTTAGAGTTTTAATATCACCGTACTTCTCATGGCATTTTGCGTAGTAACAAAGTGATTTGTGATGTGAAACATGTGCAGATTCTTGTTTCTACTTCAAATCGAGCTCCAGATAATCTTTACGAAGGGGGCCTGCAGAGAGATCTCTTTCTTCCATTCATTGCTACTCTGAAGGTGATGCTCATGTCTGTGTATCATAGTTACTATGCTGAACAAGAGTCTATTCGCTGTTTGGTGGGCAGGAGAGTTATTTTTTCTGTCTTGAGAATTTTGATTTCAGGATTTTTTGTTCTTGGCAGCCAACCATGCATCGGAGAAGTCATATTTTTTTCTCTTCCCTTTTACCTCAATTTTGTTATGTGAGAGACTTTCTCACATCTCTCCTGGCAAACAATCAATACAAAGAATGAAAATGACGCTTTTGGTGTGGCTATAGGAATTGTTGTAGCTTCTCAAGGTTACATTGGTACATATGATAAGCATGGGGTTGGTACTGATTCCTCTTAATCAGATATTTGGTTGCCCGTATAACCAGTTCGACATGTAGGATGAAGCCTGAAACTCTAGACATGATTTTGACAAAATGTGTTGACCAGTTATCACACAAAGAGCGTGTGATGTTTTATAACTCACTCTAAAAGCTTCTCAACCACACATCGAAAATCTAAATATTACCCCTTCTACTTCCAGCGAAAAAAGGGTAATGAAACCCTAATCACATCAGTTGTGCCATTCAAATCATTTCCACCAAACTGATATTGTTAATCGATTTTTATTTCTCATCCTATAATGTCATTAATTACAGTATATTTTATCATTTTTAATTCACTGTGCTACATTCATGCACAAAGACACTTCAGACATATTTCAGTATGATTAAGCTTTGAAGATATTCGATCATCTTGTTCTTGTAGAATCAATGTGTATTACGCTTGTTTGGAGAATAAATTTTAATTTCACCAACCAAATTAGTAATATGTTGTTAATGCAGGATAGATGTATAGTTCATGCAATCGGTTCATCTGTCGACTACCGGAAAATGACTTCGGTAATCTTTCAGTCTGTTTCAGCATCATGTCAACACCCTGTCACATTCTCACACATTCACCATGTAAAATATCAGGAGAGATGTTTGTGTTGTGTTGTCCATACAATTAGTTTCATCTGAATTTCAGGCAGAGCAGGGTTTCTATTTCGTCGGGTTACATTTATCTAGCATTCTTGAGCAAAAATTTCAACAATTAATTGGGGAACAAGTTGCTGTTCCACATGTGGTGGAAGTTGTTATGGGGAGAAAATTGCAGGTAGTTCCAGTAGTGCAGATTCAAATATGATCTATTTTCCTCGGCAGTGCTTAAAATAGCATCAGAAGTAATATAGGCTTTGATATCAAGCTTTTTTCCCTTCGTTTTCAAATTTCTTACTTCTTAGGTTCCACTTGGTGCCAACGGATGTGCATATTTCCCTTTCGAGGAACTCTGTGACAGACCTCTTGGGGCTGCAGACTACTTTGGATTATTTAGTAAGTCCATTTTAGCCTGCTTTTCAGATTTCTTGAGTTTTTGTTTCACTTTTTTGATATTGCATGACGATACGAGGTTGCATCTATGATGATGTGTTAGAGGTAAATTCTTCACTGAAGTAACATTAACTATATGTTATATTACTCAGCATCACACTTTCTTTTTTTTTTTTTATCAGAGGGATTTCATACTCTGGCTTTGGAAGGTGTACCAGTTTTTGGCCTTCACAATAGGACTGCTGCTTATCGGTTTGTCACTTTAGTAGATGTTAGTCCTTTTATGCTAAAAAATAAGTTATATTTCTTTACTTGCTCGGAGTTGGATATTTGATTGTAGATTTTTTTATTGACTACTACACTACAAACATGGATTTTTTAAACTGTCTACTGTTTCAAAATCCAACTTTCAACTAGCAATTTAGGTTATTTAGTATCTCATGGATTGGAGTATACAACTCACCTTCTGAATCATCACTTTGGTGTGTAGGTCATGTATGAGAACAAAGCTAGATTATTGTGCACTGCTGAGGCAACTCCAATCGAACTTTTTGAACGGATAGTAACAATAGCAGATGCTCAGCAAATGGCACCCAGAACCTCTTCAAGATCAAGGAAATTTGATGTTTCTGACATTTGTGTGGACAACGAGCTGGGATTTGCAAAAGATCGCACCATTAGTAGGTAAGAACAAGGGAAGCAATAAGCCGTCTTTATTTGGCCTTGGTGCATGTAGTCACTAACCGAAAAATGATATATGGCACTCTATTATGAAACGGAACAACAAAGCCCCAAAACCCTTTTGTAAAGTGGTGAAGAGTCATTTATGATTTGATCTAAAGTCATGATCATCCTGTGACTTGGAAAAAAGAAAGTATCAATGTGCTGTCAGTTATTTTCATTAATGCTCTATTGCGAGATACTAAATCTATATGCTGATTTTTACACTTCATCTCAAGTAAATATACAGCGAATACTTGCGACATTCTTGTATTAAATTTAGCTGAACTCCAAAAATGTTGGCGTTTTGTCACTTTTGCGGCTAGTTCTCATGATGTCACCCTTTTGGAATGCAGATTAACAGAGATGAATAGCAGAGAGTACTTGGAGCAACACGCTGAATTGTTTGAAGTAAATGAGTTACTGCATGGAGATCACATAAAGTAAGCATGGGATGCACGCCAGTTTTAGTTCTCAACTTACAGGAACTACAGAGTTGCTGTCTGTAAAATTTTGCTCACATTGTTGATAGAGAAGCTGGTGGTGATTTTTTTGGTTGCAAGTCACCGGTCACATAGCCAATAATTAATCTTTTTTAAAACAGAGTTGATCCCATTTAAGCCGGGACAAAGACTTGGGTGATGACGAATGATTGGATTGAAATAAGAATTCTTTGATACATTTTTTTGTTGGATAAAATTGTTGGACCCCTTCTTTGTTGTAATAAGAGAATACTGCTACTTGTTTATATTAAAGTTCAGTAATAAAAAATGACCAGTGTGTATAAAGTAATACCGAGTCAACTAGACATTTAATTTGATCTACCATTCCTAAATCAAAATTTTGGCTATACGTTTGTGATAGCAACAATTTAATGTGATTCGACCGTTTTGAACAGGGGTTGACAAATTCACATCATACAATTACAAAGCATCAAAGCTTGCTTCTTAAGGTTTCACTTGATACAATTTATAAAGGTTATATCAATCACATCACATGTTTCATCATTATATTGTTTTAGTTGAAACGAGCTAATGGCAAATGATGAACCTTGAAACGGTCTAAAGGCACCAATCCTTCCATAAAAAAGACTAGGAAAAAAAAGCCGTGTGACCTCATCAGTAATAGATTAGGAGCTAAATATGTTGAAAATAAGTCACAATTTCCTAGCCATTATACACTTTACCAAGTCTAAAATGCGGCAATAATCATAAAATAACGCAGATTCTTTTCCCTCCAACCCGTCCCTGCTCACCCTGTTGCTACCTGCAAGGTTGTTGCAAGGGCTTCCACCAACCACCAGATCAATGCCACCAACAGAATTTATTATCTGCTCTATTCTCTCCCCATCTAGCATCCGAACGTCATCAAAGTCGATCAAACTACCTGTTTGATTGGTCTGCTCCCACCAGCTCCGAACTATATCTCGGTTCACTTTGGATTTCTCAACTGAAACCACGTTTTTCAGTTTGATGCCCTGACGGTGAAGTGCAACTTCAGCACCACCGATCCCGGAGAACAAGGACAGAACGTTTATTCCGTTGGGAAAAATTTTCTTCAGCACAGACAGATGATATGCTACAGTGTCAACCTGCACCAAAAACAAATTCAGTTCTTTAAGAACCACTTAATGTATCAATTACCGAAACTTAGGCTATTTTTTGTTACATTTGATAATTATTTTAATTCAACCTTTTCACCGTTCCCAAAAACAATATAATCAATATACTATACTTCAATTAAATAACTATATTTTCAAATTTTAAAGTACTACAACAAACTACTAAAACTAAAATAATCCTATATAATCTTACCTTTTTAGATGAGGTGACGTCTAAAATAGAAAATATCTACTCATGAAGAAAAAACAAACAAAACTTTTTCGCATAAACACCAAAAAAACAATATCAAGCATTCATTAATATGCCGAGAAAGCTTGTAGATAATTTTTTCTTTTATTTATACCATCCTCCTCTGCCAGATTCTCAGTATTTTAAAGTGTCAAGTATGAATTTTGTTAAGGGCTTAACGATCAAGATAACAGGAGGAAATTGTCACCTGAAAAGAATTGCCAAGGGATTTATATCTGTCTGTTCTGCTGATTCCACCTCCCCTTGTATGATTCTTTGGAAATCCCAACAACATCTCCACTTCATCTGGCTCGAGAGGAGCAACCTTGTTCCTCCCGACCCACACCAAGTTCCACTTGCGGCATTGATCCATGACAAATTTCTGCACTGAATCAGGAGGATCGCCATCGAACCTCTCGACAGCAGTGCGGATTCTTTCCGTAAGTCTCGCACTTCCAATTACCGTTTGAATGCAGTTGAGTTTGTCTCTGGTGTCCCAAGAAGGCCACCACTTTCTTGACAGCGGAAATGCTTGATGGATGGTCAGCGGAGGAAGTGGAACAAGAGGGAATCTGTCTTCAATCGGCAGATTATGAACATACCCTCTTTTCCTAGCAGTAGCAGAAAAGTACTTTGAATCAACAAATTCCGGTTCGATGTCATAGAGAAATCTAGATATAGCGTCCCAGACTCCCTTTGGGGCTAAGGCAACATTCTCATAGTAGAAAAATGGAGGACCCATTGATGACTCTGATAAAGACCGATGAATTCTTTCAGGCTGCTGAGAAGGAGTGCCATACCCTATCATTGGGTTAGGCAGGCGAATTGACTCATCGTCAGTATCATTTTTCCTTCGAACCATTTCATGCAACTTTCTCTTCTTAAGTCTGCCATTGCCACAGTAGACATGTTTTGGCTGTGAGGAGAGAAAATTTATCCGTTCCGTTTAAATTTCATTTAACTTTTGAAATAGTATATCAAAGATAAACACAAAAGATTACATTCTGGTAACCTTGGAAATTATTATTGGCAGATAACAATCTTCTTCTCTAGCCATTTGTGCCGCACATATAAAATCAGCTAGTACTTCGTCAGAAGCATCAGTACCTGCAAAAACTGTGACATCAGGAAGAAGATATTCCAAAACAAAAATTAGCGCTAAGGGTGTCCCAAGTTTTACAAAGGTCACTTTACACTTATAGTTATTGTCAGAGTCAAAGCAAGCCTCTGAAATCGTTAATGAGAAAGCAAGAAATTTACTTACACAATAATTGGGTGGTGATCATCATCTGAACTCAAACTAAATGGAGTTGGCTACAACACAAAAGAGTTTTTTTGCCACCAAGAACCAGATAAAACAGATAAGATACATCACATGCAGTTCTCTTTAATGATCAACAAGCATTGAAGCATAAGTAATTCAAATAAGTCAAACTGTTTCAGCATCCATGTATAACAGATTGCATATAAATATGTATCCATCTACAAACAGACATCACAAAAAATCATGCCGAAATCCCTGGATACAAAAGAAACTGAAACCAGGACAAAGGAAATATGGGATTTCCGTTTTTTTCCAGAAAAGCTCCAAAGGCTCTTAAGCTCAATTACAAACACAGTAAAACACAAACTAAGAATGGAGCAGCCACCAGGTATTCAACCTCAACCCTTCCACATGGCTGAGGCTCCATGCTTGTATGCCTTGTATTGATACAACCTTCCCTAAATGCAATAACTATTCTTCACAAACCCACCCTGTATGCCAACAACAATTTCAAGAAAGTTTGAACTATCTCAACTAAATTCAAATATGGAATCAAGGTTAAAGTACAGGAACTCCACTATTCCAAAAAACGTATCATGCATCATCCTTCATATAAAACGATGGTAACATTTCTAACCACATCCTTCCGCAACAGTATAATTTGAAACTAGTCCCCCGACCAAGAGAACAATGCAATGCAGAAAACACAATACCGCAAACCACAACAATTCCATCCCAGAATAAAAAAGAATTTGCAAAACTTAAGATATGTAACATGAATGAAGATAGTCCAGAAAAATAATTCAAGGTTAAGCATGGTCATATTATATATGGCAGCAAAATATATAAGCAATAGTTGGTATCAGCAATTTATGTGCACACCACATCTCTCCACAGCTATTGAGGCATCTTCCACCGTGAACCCCATATTGGCTAAGGACAATAACTTTCTTTGTTCTTGGGTTAAGGATCCCGTAATTTCCAAAGACAACAACAGTTTATGTTTCTCTGGCATAGAATCAGTATCATCCTGCAAGAGGAATTCAAAAATCATCTACTGTGCGAGAAGTAGAAAATGCTAAAAGAAATAATCAGATATCCATGCTGCAGATATGCAAGCATAGCACTGAATTTCTTTCAATTGACATTTCAGTAAATGCGGCAAAAAGATCCTCTATTAGCCAAAAGAGACAGTTCCAAATTGAAACATTGTTTCATTTAGAACCATGTTGTACACAACCTACATGGTGCAATCACCCTTAAGCTCTGTGCTGAATTTTTTAGTTACTCAAAGGATAAGTGGATAACAGGCAATATCCTAGCTCATTAGTTTTCGTAGAAAAGGAAATATTAAGTCACGACAATAACATAACCGCTTTAATGCATCCTCTAAAAGCTAGATGTTTATGTTACAAATATTAGGATATGGTCCAAATGGTTCGCAGAAAATATGTCCTATACAAATAACATATTTTTTTTGTATACCAAGTTTAATTTTTGTTGCTACATGTAGAGATAACACATGAAGTGTAAAAGAGTAGATAAGATTTAAAATGGCACAGCTAATATCCCACATGCATGAGCTAGATGTAAAAGAAGAAAGTAAGTGAATCAAGAATCACATACTGCAATTTCATCCTCAGACCAGCTATCCATGTCTGAAACATCGTCCAGAAGCGTGTCATACTCTGAAGATGCTGGATCAGACCTGGTACCCAACTGCTGTTCAGGAGATTCTTCGAGTGCCTGCAAAACAAAACTTATTATGAATGCTAGGTGGATTAATGACAAGCAAATTAGCAGTCACAAAAGTTGCTTGCTTGGGACCATTGATTGGTACAATAAATGGTTAAAGTGGATGAGGTCCCGGCCACTTTACACTGAACTAGAATTTTAGATGAAATTAATACAGCATCCAACTAAAATTATCCACTCTTGAGAAACTAATAAACGATAAAAAAGAAATGTACCATCATAAAAGATATGTATTTTGGTAAAAAAGCATATGCTTCATTATATCACAACTAGAAATTAGCTGACTTTTGAAATTACTTTCACCTTACGCTACTTTAAAAACCCTCTACCAGACGGTCACCACCATAAGATCAGACTTCAATGACCATCCAGCAACATTATTCATTCCCTTAAAGCCGTCAGAAATCATGCTAAATTTGGACCGGTTATTATGTTCAAATTAAGCCAGTGACCCAAAAAAATGTTCGATTCTATTATATTCTGTCAAAACTAACCTCCAGCAGCAGTGAGAACAATGATATTGATGTTATTCTAGCCATATGCAGGAAATTGTTTTTCAGAGTTCCAGAATTGTGATAAATCATTTTGGCACGTGCGAAACAAGAGGGACTAAACTGGAAAACACCCTAAACTGTAGAGATGAAAATGGGTATTATCCCAATTAAGTAGCAGGATATTTGAGACTCCTGCGGACGATCCCAGGTGAATAAACGCATAAGTTATTTTGATGTGTTTGTGTGTGTGTAAATGATAATATTTCCAGCTGCAACAGATAGAAACATTGATTCCATACAATCTGAACAAGAAATATAATTACACAGATCATCAAGCAATGGAAAATTCATACTCTAGATATAAAGAAAACGCATCTGCAAAATTTAAGAGCCGAGGCAAGCACTACTCACTGAGTATGTTAAAAGAGTGTTTAATATTGAGTCAGTATCTCCTCCTGCAAGTGAGCTTAAAAATTAGACACAATCTCACCGATGTCACGTAAATTGATTGATCCTATTCCTTATATTGAATAACAGTTTTAAGTACCATTTTCCTCAATTGCCTTGGATACCAAAGTTTCTGGAAACCCCATACCAACAAAATGCTTGACCAACTTGGAACAAGAAGCACCTCCCGATGAGCTTGCCTTCAGAGAGAGTAAACAGTAACTTAGAAATATCCGATGAAATAGATTAGTTTCTATCAGTTAATTTCAAGTAAAATTGAGTAGTTGGTTGGCTCAATAGGTTTGAAGACGAATGTTGTCTATAGATTTCGCAGCATATTACAATTACTATTGATCGAGGGTAATACAAAATAGAATGCAGAATCTCTATTATGTCCTATAACATTAAGACTGATGGTCAAACTCAATGTGCGAAGCAGAAAAGAAATGAGGACATTCAATTATTTAGCTTTCCATTGCTTCGCATCAAGAGAGTATTAGAAGTAAACAATCTTATAAGCATCTTCAAAAACTATCAACACTGTTATCAGCAGCATGCTACATAAATTATCTATATAAATAAAACAAAAGAAGCTGATGTTTCTTCATACTCTCAGCTTCTTCCTTCTCATCCAACCTCCCATGTCTCAACATAGACAAGACATGAATAGGCAATAAAAATGTGACAACAGCTTTCTTTTGTCCAATTAACAGTAAAATGGGATCAAGCTCTTCAATGACATCAGAAAAGTAAGTTGACGAGAATATCACTAGCTATTTTAAACAATCTGTTACATACAGCGTTTTTCCAATGTTCTCATGTAAGGGTCTAAGGGAGATAAAAAAAATCAGTGTAAAGTTGGAACCTGCTGTCATGATGACATTTTGACTAATAGCCAAATAATATGATCCAAAAATTTCACATTTAGTTAAGGTGCCGGCACTGTTGTATATGGCAGTAGGCAATGACAGAGCGATCAGCGACTGCCTGAATAAACTTCATCATTCTTTATGTAACATATGTAATTAGATGATGTTTATACATAAATAGACTTCATACAATATATCAAAATTTATATAAGGTGCAAATAAATATAAAAATGCAAATAGCAAGATAATTGATAAAGATTCATCGCCATATTAATACTAAAAATGTAATATAATTATTTTCACCAAAAGCCTAAGTTGTGGGCTGTGGGCGGTTCGTGGCGCAAGGAGGCGGGGGTTGTGGGTGACTGCGCTAGTGGGACTATTATGCTTTGTAAGAGAAAGTATATTAGGGTTTTTAAAAATTTTGTTGACGGTGCGGTCGACGGCCATTTAGAGTTGAAAAGGTGGTGAGGTCGACGGCCACCTCGGCCCCCATTTAGAACACAAGATGTTGATTGGGGAAAAATATTGAAATGTTAACTGCATGAAAAAGTATTGCTACTCTGCTGTAGATAACTTACATTTTTCGTTATGAAACAGCCCCGCTATTCAAATTGTATAAACATAAAAGCACAATTTTACCTCCATACTTCCTAGAATAGCTACCGTTCCATGACTTGTTAGAGTTGGAGAAGTAGATATGGCAGTGTCCGTGAGAATATCCAGTTCATCATCTGTAGTCCAGTCAACGTCAGCGCTTTCCTCTCCAGAAGCATTTCCCCCCTGCAGATTCATATTGACACATATAAAGTTAGCCTTAACAAAGTTGTAGAGTACAACAATACATGCAATATTGAATATAAAAGCTTGTCGGAATGACATGCAATTGCAAAAAAAATGAAAAAGAATCTACCATGTGTTCTGAAGTTTGATTACGCACGGGCATCCTCCAACCTGTTGAGTAGAGGAGTTAATCTGAATCAAAACTAAAATTTTGCAACCTATAGACAAACGGCATTTTGAATTCCAATAAAGGGCACGGCCAATCAGTCTTTAAGCCAAATGTATGAAAATAAAACGCAAAATAGTTAAACTGCAAGAGAAAAATGCGAAGAATGGCAAAGACAGACCTCTAAACAATTGGAAATTATATAGACAATTTACTGTTCTCGCTAATTCAAAACCAGGTCGACACAAAGAAAAATAAAATGGGAAAAATCGCATGCACCGATTTAGTTCTTATTAATCTAAATTAACTTCAATTTCCGTACATGAACTCGCAATAGCCCAAAGATTCAATAAACAAAATAAATCCCCCAGCTTTTCCCCTGTGATTCTCAGTTTACGCTCAAAGCACGAAAAGAGAAATAGACCGGCGATATAAGAATCTTCTCACATCTGTAAAAGGGAAAAGGTCAAAGATCCCTGGAAAATTACCTTATAATCAACAATGCACCTTGTTCCTGCGATCAAAAACTGGAAAAGAATTGAAATTTGAAGGAAGAAAATAACAGAATTAAACCAATTGACGAATAATAAAACAATCGAAACACGTAACACTCGAAAACAAGAAAATGTGGGGGATCAAAATGCTCCGTTTCTCACAGAAAACAACACGAACGTAACTGTTGATTCAACACTTCAGAGAGGAAATTGCGTAATAAAAGGAAATTGCGTACGACGAATTGGTGCCTCCGAACCGCCCCAGGAGTCGGGAAGATCTTTCAGTGTGGTTTTACGTGATGGTATATGCAGAGTCCGCAGAATATCATAGGCGAAACCAACGCGCCAAAGACCAAATAAAATTAAATATTTTCGCCTTAAATTAATTTCATGATTTTAATTTAATTTAAGAAAATAGGATTTTCTACTCTTTTTGTATGTTTCTATTTCTATTTCTATGGTTTGTAAATCAATTACTCCTGAATTGTTAATTTTTTTTAGATATTTAAACAAATTATATAACATAATAAGAAAAGTCAATGAAATATGAATAATAAGATATTTGATTTGACAGAGAGTGCGAGCCACGCTAGTTGATGGAGAGTGAAAGACGAAAATACATGAGAAAGTGGAGAATAAATAACATTAATTTAATAAATTTAATCTAATTTTTTTTTTTCGATTGTTGTGTAAATCTATATTATCTATGTTTCTATATTATTTTATTAAGCTTGAGATACTTAGAGTAATTAATTTTGATGTCATAGTCTGTTTTAATAATTATATATATTAATAAAATGTTAAAATTTTAATATAAGTTATAGAGTGGGTCTCATGTGAGTCTGTCTCATGGATATTAATCTGTGAGACGGATCAACCCTACCCATATTCACAATAAAAAGTAATACTCTTAGCATAAAAAATTATACTTTTTCATGGATAACCCAAATAAGAGATCCGTCTCACAAATTCGACCCGTGAGACCGTCTCACACAAGTTTTTGCCTAAGTTATATATAGTTCAGAGGATAGAGACATTATTTTTGGGGGTTTAGATTATAGGTTCAATTCTTGGTGAGGCCATTTTTTTATTATTTTATTTTTCAATTTATTTTTTAATTTATATATCAAAATTACAGTGTAGTCCCTTATTATTCTTATAATCATGTTTTGATCCTCATTTAAATATAAATGAAATGAATTGTAAAAAAATTATACAAGCACTCAGCACGTGCATTATAGTAAAAAAATAATAGATCCGACGTGCCATTTGGGATGACTGGATTTTTGGATTCTAGGCTTGGGTTGATAATCAATACTAAATTTAAATGCGATTATCATATCTTATTGGCTAGATAGAGTTGACAGAAGACGGATCTCTATCTTTTTTGTTCATTAAATAATAATATTTTTATATCAAAATATTATTTTTCGGTATAAAATGGATCAAGTCAGATCGTCTCACAAGAAACTTAATCTTAATTAAATAGTATATTAACCTTCAAATTTTATTAACGATCCAATTGATATACACATGAGTATGTCTCTTGTGAGACGGTCTTACGAATCTTTATCTATGAAACAGGTCAATACTACCGATATTCACAATGAAAAGTAAAACTCTTAGGCATAGTTTGGTACATGGAATAAGGGAGTGATTGATGAAGAATCCTCCTTATGTCATGTTTGGTACCTTTTTAAAAAGCACATGATATTCCTTGATAAATAATTTGTCACAAGGATAAAATATCTTTTCTATTAGGTGTGATAATTTTAATTTAATGATAAAATACACTACAAATGACTTAATTACACTAGTATAAAAAACAATATTTTTCATGGAGAACCCAAACAAGAGATCTGCCTCGCAAAATACGACTCGTGAGACCGTCTTACTCAAATTTTTGCCTATACACATGCTAAATTATCGTCGATTTTATATTAAATTTATAAAACCTTTTATCACAAAAATGATATATTGATATATCATTTAAAGTTATGTGTATTTAGATATTATGAGTTATATTATGATACATATAATATGTTAAAAAAATTGAAATAACTAAAATTGATCAATAAAATGAATTATATATATACATATACATATATATATATATATATATATATATATTTATATATATATTTGGTTAATTTATTTTTTGTGCATACGTTGCGAATTTCACATTAGGTGTAGAAAAAATTGAAAATAAATAGTAATTACGTGTGTGTGTGCGTGTGTGTATATATATCTATCTTTTTTTTGTTTTTACTATTTTTTGCCCTTTACAAATTGACGCAACTTTCACCGTCATTAATTGATAGCAAGTCATCGCAATGAAATGCATATTTTCCAATACAAAATTCTGGAAAATACAGTTTATTTTAAATATCTCAGATAAAAATGACCTTGAAGTCATTGAAGACGGAAATTGAAAAGGTGTCCAATTTTATTTTTAAGTTTAGTTTATAGGAAGGGTATTTAAATCAACAAAGGTAACATATAAAATGGACTATAAAAACCTAAAAGACGATAGATCAACGAAAAAAAATTAGAAAATGACATGAGTGTATATGTTAACTATAACGAAATTAAACTCGAATATATATCAAGTCTCCATGTCCGCAAAAAATGAAGTCTCTCCTACCTCATAAGAGGAACAATCGAATCGAATATAATTCGGGTAAACAATGTAAATATATTTACATTTAAGTTCGAGCTCGATTGAATCAGTAAATCGTTATTTATCAACAAATTATGACTCAATTTATGGGTAGATAAGATCCTATCCATGTTGGTACCACCCTCACTTCATTTCAACGGGTAAGATCTTGCCACACATATAATTTCCAAAAAAAAAGTGGGTCTCATATATGCATAAGCAAATCTTGGTCATACATTCTATCATGAGGACAATGCCCACATGGGTAGGATGAAATAAACCCAAATTATGGCTGGAACGTCCATGAACTCATCTATTTTTTTATTTAATATTAAAATTTATTCAAATTCAGGCATTCAATGAGCCAAATCTTTCGTAATAAATCTTAATCGCCATACAATTATAATTGCATGGAACGACAACTTTCATCTGTTCTATATATAAGTTCAAAAACCTTCGTTCCGAGGGACACAAAAAGACGCATGCACTTCACAGATATACACATAATGATCATGAGATTTCTCGTTTCTTTTGTTTTGTTTACTTTGTATTTCGGCTCCGAATTACTTTGCCATGCCGAAGAAGGTGAATCACATGAATCCGGCGAAACTGCTCGCAAGTCCACTTTTAATGTGATGGATTTTGGTGCTCGAGGTGTCTCGCCTACCGTCGACACGAAGGTGAAGTTGCGAGATAACGTTAATCCTATAAACATTCAAAAAAAAAAATTTGTCATTTGTTTAACGTGTATGAATGAATTACATATGCTAATAGAATAGATTTAAAACTCGTTAATAATATACATATTAATAAGGGTATACACGAGCGTCGAGTCTAGCTCGATTATCATACTACTCGAGCTCGATTTGATTTAAATTTTGTAGGATCGAGTTCGACTCGATTTGGATTCCATTTTCAATCTCAAGATCGAGCTCGATTCTTGAAAACATCGAGTTACTCGTGCTCGTGCTCGTGCTCGTGCTTGAGAAGTTCGAAAATATTTGTAGCATATTTTTTGGTTTAAATTTTATATTTATATAGACAAAAATATCATTAAATTATATATATTCTCTAATATATATTGTTACTCGAGTAGCTTATGTCGAGCTTGAGCTTGGGTTTTAATCGCACTGCTCACAAGTATGTAGCTTGACTCGCTTGCACCCTTGCATACATATCATTCGTTCAAATAACCAAGTAGATTTTATATTTTAAAAAATATATTTTGAACTAGATCTTGGGTTCAAAATAATCACTACCCTAGAATAATTATTTATTGGATAACTTGTCCTTAAATCCCTAAACCAAACTTGGGTTTGGTTCAGTTCAGCAAAAAAATATTTCTCGATAAAAAAAATGTATGTACTCTCTAGTCTCACATGACTTTCACATATGAAAATCGATACAAAATATATGCTTGAAGACATAATACTAACATATGATATTTGATTGTCAATTGATTCAGATGATATAAAATAAGACTTTGAGTATAAAAGTAAAATAATTTTATTAATATCAATACTTATCATACATGTTTGGGTAAAATATATTTACTTTTAATGCTTGTTCATAAATTATTAGTACCAACTCACTTGGAATTAGGTACAACAACTAAATTAATTTGAGCACATAAAGTATTTTGGAAGCCAAACAATTAACAATTTTGGTGCACCAGTTGAACGATTTTTATACACGGAAAACCTGTTTTTGTATAAAATTTGAAATATTTGTCACCGAAAACTCATGTATTTATACTATATATATTTAATGATTTGTACATAATTCTCGCATCGGAATTAAAAAGATGTTGGTCCAGAGAGTTCATAAATTTTTTTATAGTTTAGAAAGTGTAGACACACACTTTTGTCCTAAGAGAGACCAACCCCAAACCCCAAAGTTGAGTTTAGGATTTTTCTTTGTAGTCACGATTCATTAATATCTTGAATTTTCTTGACAGGCATTTTCGGCCGCCTGGGACGCAGCATGCAAAGTAAACGGAGGGGTGATGTTGGTCCCTTCGGGCCATAAGTTTTCTATCTTACCCGTTGATTTTATTGGAATTAATTGTCAGCCAAATCTTGTTTTCCAGGTAATTTTTTTAAGTTGATTCTCCAGCAGATATGAAGTATAACCCATTTCTGTATTTTACGTCGTCATTGTGAAGTGAATAAAAAAAATTTGCCAAAAACAAAAATAACTTATTAAAATTAAATTTTGACAATATTTGACTAACAAAATCTCAAAAAACAAACATACAAAACAAAAATACAATTTTCTTGTAAACAGAAAATACTAAATTGTTTGTGCGTTCATATGCCCGCATGCAGGTTGACGGAAAGCTTACTGCTCCTCCAAGATCAGATTGGGGCGGGAGACCAAAAGATCATTGGATTTGTTTTAATGGATCCGCGAAGGGATTAGCGATTAGAGGTGCCGGCTCACTTGAGGGCAATGGCCGGAGCTGGTGGAATACTTCCCCCGCCAATCCAGGCGTGAGTCATGAGCAAGATTTGAATGGCGACAGGCCGCATGTAAGTACTGAAACTCGCTTAGAGAACACTCGTCATAAAATATCTAATTGTTTTCATCAATATATATGCATGCAGATGATCCTAATTGCCTTCGGTAAAAACGTGACGGTAAGTGGAATAACGTTGTTAAACAGTCCTAGGATGCACATGTTCGTCTATGGTAGCGAACAAGTCGAGATGTTTAACGTTAAGGTGTTGTCTCCGGGAAACAGTCCCAATACCGACGGAATCCATGTTTCGAATACTCAACACGTTCGCATCCATCACTCCAATATATCTAGCGGTACATAATCTTCTAATCTATTCATGAATTAATTGTCCCGCTGTCTAATTTTAATTCGACTTCATCGATGATTCAGATGTAATTTATGTAACAATCCAGGAGACGATTGTGTCTCGATACAAACCGGATGCGATGACATAAGAGTATACAATGTGCATTGCAATCCAGGACATGGGTTCAGCATCGGGGGACTGGGAGAAGGAAGTTCAGAAGCCAGGGTAACCAATGTTTTGGTTAGGGACTCAACGGTGTCGGGCGCCGACTCTTTGACGGGCGTCAGAATAAAAACCTGGCAGGTATTATTCAATAACATCAATCCCACAATTTAGTACAGCCACCGAAGGACTTTGAGGGCCATTTTACAGAAAATTCAGAAAGACAAAAGAACTGTTTATGCACGTTACTTGCACTTACAGGGTGGCTCCGGCTATGTTCGCAACGTGACATTCTCGAACATTCAAGTTTCCCAAGTCGGGAAACCGATTGTAATCGATCAACACTACAGCGACCGGGCCTCCGGTGACCGCCCGGAGAGCATAAATTCAGCGGTGGCTATTTCAGGCGTAACGTATGAGAACATAACAGGGACGTACAGAGCTGCATCTGTTCTTCTTGACTGCAGTGAGAGCCAACCTTGCAGAGATATCATAATTCGTGGCGTAATAATGTTAAAACCGATTGATTCCGGAACTACTGTCGCGCCAAATTGTTCGCATGCGTTCGGTCAAGTTCTTGCTAGGAATCCTACGCCTCCGTTGGGTCGTTGCCTGTCCGGTGGCAAGGTACTCTAAGTTGCCGGAATTTGACTAAAGAATCGAAAGCGAGCAGGGCTTCCGGAAATTTTGAGCCGCGTGCCAATTTTGAGGTTAATGAATTATTTTGATTAAGTTTGCACTCAAGTTCTAGTGCAGAGCAAAGAAGAAAAGTGGACTAGAACTCGAAAATAGCAAGCTTAATTAACTTTGTCTGTTCGATTTCGATAGAAATATATTAGGTTGCAATAAAGAAACATATGATCACATCAATGACAGACTATTTCGAGTCAAATTTTATCATATTCTTGGTTTTTATATTCATTTAAGTGCGCGTGATATATTCTGATCCAAGAACCTATAATTATATATTTTTAAGAAGAGTATACGTAAGTCTCGTGTGAGACGTTTTTACGAAATTTTATCTGTGAGACGAGTCAATTTTTTCGATATTCACAATAAAAAGTAATATTTTTAGTATAAAAAATAATATATTTTCATGGATGATCTGTCTCACAAAATATGACATGTGAGACCGTCTCACACAAGTTTTTATCTTCTAATAAAATAACAAAATTACATAGCCTACATAATTCTAAAAATATAAAATAAATTCCCCTTCTTGGTTAAATGCCAAGTTATGCGATATAAATTACGGTTGATAATTTGATCTTTTTAAGCGCGCAATTAGCGCGCCCGTTTCTAAACTTTTAAGGGTGGTGAGACCTCTCACGGATCATAATCTGTGAGACGGATCAACCCTACCAATATTCACAATAAAAAATAATATTCTTAGCATAAAAAGTAATAATTTTTCATGGTTGACCCAAATAATAGATCCGTCTCACAAATACGACACGTGAGACCGTCTCACACAAATTTTTGCCAACTTTTAATTATATCTATCTACCTCGTCAATAAAAAAACAAATTTCTTGAATTATAAGTTGACTGCATGGCATTAACTTCATTTTGCATCCCTACTTTTTCCTTTCCACGAGATCAAGGTTTTCACCTATCGATTAGATTTAATTTACATAAGATCCTTCAACTTCTGGTGGAGTACTAGCTTGCATTACGTAAATTAAACCTAATCGATCGGTGCAAAATCTTGATCTCGATCGTGGAAAGGAAAAATAGGGATGCAAAGTGAAGTTAATGCCACTACTTAACTAGCTAGTTAGGTGCTACTTAATTTGTGGCTGAAATTATTAAAGAAATTGAACTAGTGAAAATCGGAATTAACCAATAAAGATTTGAGAGAATATATATGTAGGAGCTTTGACCGAACATGGGGCTTTAACAACTGATGGATTTTGGCACAACTTGGGTCCAACAATTTTATATATATATATATATATATATATATATATATATATATATATAGATTAATGTAAAATTAATAACTATATTATTTTTGGTTTTTTATGAGAATCAATTGTTCTTTATACTCCCATGTAATTAAGTAGCTACTTGGAAGTATTATATTATGATTTATTGGCTTTAAAAATTTTGCAACCTAAGATGCAATGGAAGCTTATTGTTTATCCATATCTATAAACTAAAATACATTATAATATAATTTATACGAAAGATATAAAAAAAATTTGGTTGATATATTACGTGACCACTTAATTCAATTTTAAGCCACAAAATGGCCTAGTGGTGACGAATTGATTAGACAACATTACACGAGGCCATTAGTTTACAAAAAAATACAAGTAATCAAAGATCTATAAGTCCACATAATCTTTCTCCAAAATTTCTTTCCACTTCGGTAATGGTGTAAAATAAACTAAATATTAAAGTGATTTCAAGTTTGGACTTTAATTATTGTACATAAAGTAGCTTGATTAAGCTCACAATGCATCATAGGCTTACTTTTGGACAACATTCCATGTGGCACAATATTAGATTAATTAGGTTGAGACTCGTAAATTTCAACTTTGTGTGTCATGTTTTGTGGTCATTACTACCATGATTTTGTGGTTGTACAAAAAAAATGTAATGGAGATTCCGCAATAACCGAAACATGATTATGTGACAGTTCTCGCTATCAACAAAAATGGTTATTGTTTCGAGTAATGACTTAAAGATGATAACAACAGTACATTACAGTTCAGTTCAGTTCGTATTTTTTTAAATTATGAAATAATTAAGGTATCGAATTTCGATTGTTATGTTAAAAGAATTAGAAAAAATATATATTTTTCATATGATACAGCGCAAATAGAAAACATAAAAATGATTTCATTCCGGCATATTATTATTTTTTTAAGAAAAAAACACATAATTTTAAAAGTTGTAGAGGATTAAGTAGTAATATGGTGGAAACATTTAAAGATGAACGATGGGGATCAAGTTAGGGATGAGTCAGTTAATGGTGAATTAATTAATTTTAATTAGACAACATATCACAATGCAGTATTTTGTCTCTTTCTGTATTTCATCGTCAAGACTTGTGTGTGGATAGGAACGGTCTAAACCTAATTCGACGCGCCATTTCATTAAATTATCACTTGTCTAAATCTATCTATATCATTCTAACACTTCAATCAATTGAGCGGATGGAGGATAAAGAATTGAAAACCTTCAACTTTAAGTATGATTCAAAAAAAAAAAATAAATCGACTTTATATATAATAATTAAAAGTTGGAAACCTGTCATTTTAGTCATGTACTTCATATTTTTTGCAATTTTGTTCGTTTATATTTTCAAATTTCAATTTTAGTAATTCTTTGACGTGATGCTGCATATATGTTGTCGACATGACATCGATATTAAAATTATTGAAATTGTCGAAAATTGAAAGATATAAGAATAATAATGAGATTTTACAATATAAATATCTAAAATCTAAAGAAATAAACATGCTGGTTCAAATCGTATTTTTTAATTAAAAGTTTTGAATTAACGCTAATCTTCTAATAATATTTTTTTCCCAAATGGATTATATTACGTACAAAATTTAAAAGTACATTCCAAATTTTTAATATTTTTCTCGTTAAAATCAAGTGCTTGAATTTTTTTATATCTACAATCTGTAAACTTTATAATCTCATTCCAAAAATTGCAATGTGAAAGCATGACTACTGATGTTTGATGTTATATATATAAACGAGAAAGATTAAACATAACCACGAAGGACGATAAGATACTATAATAATTGATGGGTGAGTACTTTAATTTTCGAAATTCTTTTTTAGAGAAAAAGAAAATTAAATGAAATAATAATAATAATAATAATAATAATAATAATTTGGCTGATTTTGTTAAGATACGAAGAATACTGTTCTACCTCGATCGTGATTGGACTAGCCCGTACTTAAGTACTTCGAGGTCGGTCCAAATATTACACAAATTAGGAATTATCGTTAAAGATTTAAGGTTTACTGAACTGTGAGGTTGTCTGCATCGAAGTACGGGTTAACGGGTGACCCGTTCTTTTTGTGTGGATCGCATAACCAATTCATTATATATCAAAATAATGACATACTAAATTTGCGATAAAATAAAATAAAACAATGATATGCTAGATAGAAGACTGGACAATGTTTTATATATTTTTGTTCACGTATAATTTATTGCAAGATTGAATTCAAACCATTTGATTTTAGATTTGAATTGTTTAAATAATATATTTAATTATGTAAAAAATAAATTAAATTATCGATTTGTGTCTAACATCGATCTGAGTTCAATGTCAAACCCTGAAAATGGTACTGGGAATAGGTTCACCAACCTTGACGTACTTCAATCACAAAACTCTTATGTTGCACTCAGATTGATGAATTTGATTTGGAGAAATATTTGATGAGTGAATTTCAAATAACACATATCTTTGGTTTATTTAAAATCTACCACAATTATTATTGAAATCAATGAAATTGATATGATATGAAATTAATTTAAAATTCACTTGAATTTCGTTTATCCAACCAAGATAAGAAATTGAAATCAATGGATTTGAAATGGAGTGACGAATCTGACATAATTGATGAAGTTGTGTAGGGATGGATGGATTTAACATAATTGATTTTAAATCCATTATTTCAATTACCTTGACTTGTTTGGATGACCAAATTGAAGTTAAATCAAATTCACCCTCTTGCACAATTTAAATACATAACGACCATGGGCTCCTTCGGGTGCCTTGTCCCATATTGAATTCTTACCGGGGCCTAATCTGTCACGGATTTTTCCATGCGTCATTACTATCCAGTCCAGGCATTAGAGCTTTTATCTTCACAAAATTCGAACCCAACAGGATTACTTTGTCATGACCTATATGTCCAGGAGTTCTTGAGTTCGAATTCTGAGAAGATAAAAGCTCCAGTGTCTGGGCTGGAGAAGTTCTATGAATAATGACGCATGAAAAAGCCAGTGAGAGAAAAGACCCTAGTAGAAACCGAAGATGGGACAAGACTCCCGAAAGAGCCCAAGATCGAGATAGCCCATTGTCGTTATAAAATAATATTTATAGTGGGTTTAAAATGCACTCGAGACGAGTGTCTTTAAAAATTTAAAATATATTTTTACATTTCTCTTTTGGAACAATCACATCACACACTTTATCCAAAAAAAAAAAATTAATTACACAACCAGCGTGGGAAAAAAACAAAGTTAGGTAACCTTAATTTTTTTTTTTCATGCCAATTAAAAAAAATTTTAAATTGTCTAATTAGACAAGGTCTATAAATTGAGAACAGCCTCCATTACATTTCTTCAATCTTCAATTAAAAAAAATATATCTTCATAATCTAAGCAATACTTCTCTGTCGATTAAAACACATATTTATGCAGATATGGATAAAAATCCATGCATTTATCAAGAAACCGAGGTGAGGAAAGGGCCATGGACCATGGAAGAAGATCTAATTCTCATCAACTACATTTCCTATCATGGCGAAGGTGTATGGAATTCTCTTGCTCGATCTGCAGGTATTCAATATTTTTCATTTAGCTTTCCACGACGTTATATTTCCGACTTTCCAGAGGACCTCATAGCCGATACGCCGATACCTCGTCCATCACGAGTTCGAGTCAGCTTGCGGCGGGGGCGTGTAAATAAAAATGGGACGATGATTAAACCCTAACAAACTTACAGTCTTTCTTCTTTTTTTTTTTCCTTTTTTATAATATATATATATATATATATATATATATATATATATATATATATATATATATATGTATGTATGTATATCAGTATATGTATGAAGGTGATATATGAGTTGATCGTGCGTGTTTCTTTTAGGTCTTAAACGCACCGGGAAAAGTTGCCGGCTACGTTGGCTTAACTACCTTCGGCCGGACGTTAGAAGGGGAAATATAACACCCGAAGAGCAACTTTTGATCATGGATCTACATGCAAAGTGGGGTAATAGGTACTTTCATCGACTAGCTAATTTCTTCTTGCATTAAAATTATCTTTGATTGATTAAAATTTTACGTATGAGATCTTGAGTTCAATTACATACTTTTTCTACTGATATTTTTATAATTTAGAGAATAAACTTAAACCTTAAATTCATTTGAAAAAAAAAAATGATGGAAAAAGGTGGTTTTTCCTTATATCCAAGAAAATGGATTCACCGACTTGACGTATTGTAGCTTTCTCCCATGTTTTAGGCTCGTGGGTTTTGAGTTGGAGTGATACTACAAGTACATTTATATTTGTATATCAATTTATACAACACAAAAAATTCAATTTTTCAAAATCTTACCATGTATTGAATACAAAATCTCACGATATCACAATAAAATCTCGCGTTGTAATAACTTGTAATATCACTGTAGCGATATATTAGTTGTATATATAGCATTATTCTTCAAGTTATGGGTGCGCATCATATGCCATTTGAAAGAATATTATAGTGTGTGCAAAAAATTCGATCACATGGAAAACAATTTTTTTACCAATATTTGGAGGGATGGAATTCTTATTCTCTTTAGATGTACAAATTAAACCATGCCTGAAATGAAATGAAAACGTGGGGAACATGTTATATTAGTTATCCTTGGATACAAACGAATCGTGATCCAGCAAAGAAACATGTGCATTTCTAGTTTGTGGTCACTAAAAAATCTCCAATCTATTTCTTTCAAATTCAAACAAATAAAATCGAGTACTTTTCCCTTTTGCTTCGGAGTCCTTCCATTTCTGTGAGCATCGATCTCATCGATATAACAAGGCACGTTATTCTTTCACTAGCAACTTTTTCGATCGAGCTAGGTCACGTGGTATATTATATATTTAGATAGTAAAACATGTAAGATGGAATTTATTTTGGGAATTAAATTTAGAAAATAAAGAAAGAGAAGAAGAAATTGGAAAGGTATGGCGTGAAGTAAATAAAACACGTTTTATATGAAGGAGGAGGAAAGGGACGAACGAATTTCCATAAATGGGAGAACCCAATTTGAAATAGGGCACATGCTAGCACTTGCTATGATTTGAAATAGCAGCTAACTGGTATTGCTAGCTGGTTACATTATTATGTTGAAATAGACATCCACCTTATTGTTTGGGCTCTTCCAGGACATTTAATTTACATTGGTACCATTCATTTCACTTTTAATTTGAACTACGTACGTGCACAAAAAATATGTATAGTTAATTTCTTGATCAGATGGTCGAAGATCGCGAAACAGTTGCCTGGAAGAACCGATAACGAAATAAAGAACTACTGGAGAACTCGAATCCAGAAGCATGTCAAGCAAGCTGAGAATTTCACCGGCCAAGTTTCGGAACACAGCAAGGATCAGGCGAGCACGAGCAATCTATCCGGTTGCTATCCGACGACGGATCACACGGTTGAATCCTATTCCCCACCTTCATTTAATGGGAGTGTGGAGAATTTTCAAGGGCCATTCCCCTATGAAACAAATGACAACATTTGGAACATGGAGGATATTTGGTCCATGCAGTTTACTTCATGCATGCATGGAGATTTAAAAGATAATGAATGAGTATCATCAACCAATAAACTCACCAAATTATTTACCCTTTTTTAATTTATTCTAGTGCTCGAATTAAGTATCGACATGTGTAATATATAAATTATATATGATGCTAAATATAATAGCTATATTTTGTTTATAAATGCATTGGATATATATGTGTCGATTTCCTAAATTTCATTTTTGAGACATAAACGTATATATATTTGGTTATTGGATATCTCTTGTGTTTCACAAAAAAAATTTAGCACATCGAAAAATTTCGGTTTCTGTAATTTTTTTATACTGAATTCGAAAATTCAGTATTTTTTCACACCCCAATATATATGACTAAGATTTCGAACTAAGTCATCTAAAATTTGAAGACCCTTTTTACTTAATTAAAGGAGAAAATTTTGTTCCAAAAATTAGGTAAATAAATGGTTCCACATTTGGAAGTTAATTAACTTGCTAAATCTTAACTTTCTAATTATTTTAACAAAAAGTGTACTTATTTGTCAATATTATTGATATATCAAATCAAACGTTTGCACGAATATTAAAGCAAGCCAAGTTAATTAGGTAAATTTACATGTAGGATATATATAAAATCAAGTCGTGTTCAAATAATGATTGTTTTTATGTTAATCTAATGATTTTTCATTAGTAAATTAAGGTACTTTTTTCCGTGACAAAGAGTTCGATAATTGGATATTCATATGATAGAGACTTCACCTTAGTTGTCATCATGCCGACTACTTAAGTCGTGTCATAATCATCTTTATAATCTGTCCCTTTCGATGTTTCAATATGTAATCTTTGGCATATAAATACTAATTAATTAATATTGCAATGGAAATAATGGGTTGGAAATTGGAATTAACGTTAAGAACAAAATTATACAATTTTGAAAAAATAAGCACGTTAGGTATGCCATGAAACTCTAGAAAATTTGAACGAATTTTAAATAAAAGGAGAAAAAAAAAGGTTCAATTGTTATTTTAAAAGATAAATAATCTTATTTTGAAACAGAGTGTGTCTCATGTGAGACCGTCTCACGGATCATAATCTATTAAACGGGTCAAACCTACCCATATTCACAATAAAAAATAATAATCTTAGCATAAAACGTAATATTTTTTCATGAATGACCTAAATAAGAGATCTTTCTCACAAATACGATCTGTTAGACCGTTTACACAAGTTTTTGAAATATAGCCTAAAAAAAAATTGTCCATATTCATTTTTCGTGATTTCTAGGTGCATACATACTACATGTATTGTGAGATGAGATAAGATTAATGTTGTGAGTAGGTATTAATGGCCCCCAGGGGCATAGGCCGTGTGGTAAGGGCTTGGAGTGAAGGACTGTTAATCCATGTTGGTAAAGGTTCGAGTTTCGGCTCCCCCTTTATGGTGAATTGCTCCAGCCACCCTCTCCTCTGGGTACCTGCTGCCGATGCATAACCCTGATTTACCTCCCTTCACGCCGGGGCTTGGGGCGGCTCTGTGTGGGGCCCTCGGGGGTGGGGTTCACCCTTTTTTTTGAGATAAGATTAATGTTGTGAGTAGGTATTTTGTGAGACGATCTCATATATATTTATTCATGAAATTGTTCAACCACGTTTATATTTACAATAAAAAGTAATATTTTTTGTATAAAATATAATTTTTTTTCGTATATAACCCAAATAAAATATATTTTTTATAAGATTGATTTTTGAAGATCATTTAATAAGATTTTTTGTATAATTTTGGTGGGGGTGCCAGATACATGCGGGAAACAAATACCGAACTTAACTCTAGGAAAACAGGCACGCGAAAAGGTGGCATAACTATTTCTGACAAATTTCAACATTTGCTTTTTTTATTATTATTACTCTATAAATGTGTTTCAATTTCGACATTTGCCTAACTCTAATTAATTCATTTATGACGGATCTCGAATTCAATTCACCACATAAAAAAAATATTAATTTTCATATAAATAGTAGTACTTTTCATGATAAATATGAATAAAGTCGACTTGTCTAATCGATACAAATCTGTGAGACGATCTCAAAAAAAACCTAATTAAATGATCAATCCACAGTCCCATATCAAGATTATGATTAATTCCTTTGTCGCGATATATATTCATACTCGCATAGATGATATTCGAATCCAAAATCTCACATGCTTATACAACAAAACGTGTGAACATTACAAAATATTAATGATAAAATATTTTTTAAAGAAATTCCAAAAATCAAACATTTTGTCCATGCTTTTGCAACGAAAAATTGAAGAGGCGATTTTATTATACATATTGGAAACATTTTTTTCTCCTAAAGAAAACCTTTAATTTAATTTCAAAATTATAAAAACAAAAAAGAAATCTTCAATTTTATGAGTAGGTCTCTTGTGAAATAGTCTCACCAACCCTACCGATATTCACAATAAAAAGTAATACTCTTAGAATAAAAAGTAATACTTTTTCATGGATGATCCTAGACATGTCAAAACGGGTTGGCGGGACGGACCATCCCGCAACCCGCCATTAGACGAGATGGGGTGGGCCTCTAAATGGTCAACCCAGCCCAACCCACCTTGGACAGCAAGTTAGGCGGGCCGACCCGCTTATTTTTTTTAAGAAAAAAATGCTAAACAATATCACAGTAAACATAGAAGAAAAATATATTTCAGTCAAATAGTTTCATAAAATATTTTAAACATTGAAATAAGAAATTAAGAAAGCATACAACATAATCCATAAAATGTAAAGTGTTTAAACCAAACATGAAGATCGAGACATGGAAGAAAACATAAAGTCGAGGAAAAAGACGGTTGTAAATTTTAAAAAATATTATGTCTTCAACAATACACATAATTAGCAAACTTTCGTCGGTCCACAAAATTTGACTGCAACTCGTCGGACTTCAAACGAAACCGCTATTGGTTTCACAAACAACTGCTATGCTTAAAAATTATTTTAGGATTCATGAATAAAATTTACAAAAATTTCTTCCCTTTCGTTTTCTTTATGTATATCTGTAAATTTCTTTCTTTTTTTATATATATTTGTTCTAAGACCCGGAGGTGCGTGAAACTTATTCCAATTTTTATATAAAACTTAAAACTTAAAAATCTAAAATTTTATCCTAATTTGGCGAGCCATCCTGCCTCGTTTGGGACCGACCTGTCTTGACCCGCAACCTAAACGAACTCAACCCATTTGATCTGCCTCCAAACGAGCTGCTATTTTATCAACCCAATCCGTTCAATTTTTATAGCGGGGCGGGCTTGCCCGATGGATCTAACCCAATTTGACAAGTTTAGATGATCCAAAAAAGAGATCTGTCTCATAAAATACGACCGATGAAACTGTCTAACACAAATATTTGCTTAATTTTATGACAACTCATAGTCAGCCAAAAATGGTCCATTTAAATTTATGACAACTCGTTAACGAGTAGTCAGCCTTTCAAATAACAAAATATTTTAATATTGGGCCAGACCATGAATGAACCTAATGTATATATCAGAAATAGGGCTCAAATAAATGGGCCATATAGCCCAACTATTTTTCCACAAGGGACTTTAAAAAGTCCAAAGATAAATAAAATTGAGAAAAATTGCCTTCGATACTCATTCTGTGCTTGCTACCTTATCCTATTTTCTCCACTCTTATAATCCAAAATAGCCATGGCTTCATCTCTTTCCTCGGTTAACCTACGCTACCCCTCTTATCCTACACCCTCCACCGCTTCCCCTGCGCACCCCTCCATCATCTTCCCCAGACAAATCTTCGAGTCCACAGTCAAAATCGCCACTAAACTCCACAGCCGCCGCGCTACGGTTCTCCGTCACATTGCCGCAGTCGATGCCCCAGAAAAAGTCGTCGAGCTCGGAGACCAGATCTCAAACCTAACCCTAGCCGATGCTCAGAAGCTAGTCGAGTACCTCCAGGACAAGCTCGGAGTCTCCGCGGCATCATTTGCCCCAGCCGCGGCCGTCGCGGCGGCCCCGGCGGCTGAAGCAGCTCCGGTAGTGGAGGAGAAAACGGAGTTCGACGTTGTGATCGAGGATGTGCCTAGCAACTCTAGAATCGCGACGATTAAGGTGGTTAGGGCTCTGACTAGCCTAGCTTTGAAGGAGGCGAAGGAACTGATCGAAGGATTGCCGAAGAAATTCAAGGAAGGAATCTCGAAAGAAGAGGCCGAGGAAGCGAAGAAGCAGCTGGAAGAGGCCGGGGCTAAAATAGCCATCGTTTGATGATGTTCCTGGTAAGAGAATTGATTAAATTTTTTTCTTTTTGTGGAGGATAAAGAAATTCGATGTATTATTGGTAGTTGTAGCTGAATTCATCTGTAATGAAAGTAAACCAAAAAAATTTCATTTCAAATTGATCTGCTTCACTTTTATTTGTGCATTGATATGGACGGAGGTTTATTTGTGGAGAAAATCCATGGATTGTTGAATTTGGTAGATTAAGGATTGACTGAAAAATCGATCAAAACGGTTTGATTTGTTTTTGCACCCTTAATTGGAACAATCCAAAAGTAAGGTCGAACTAAGCCTGTATTGGATATTGAACGGAGATGAAATGCCAAGGGATTGCGGCTTTGTATTATATGAAACTAAGGAAATATATGTGTATTTATAGCATTTATGTTTACAAAAAGATTATGAAATTTTAAATGTGGATGGATCCCAAAATTCACTAAACAGTCGTGACAAAATTTCTACCAAATCTCAGTTTTCTCAAGTCCCCGGCGTGTCGGCATGTTCATATTCATATTTTTTTTTAGAAAATGATTAACTAAATTGTTATAGAAGTTCATTCTAATCAATTATAAATTTATTTTAAATCTTTTATTTTTATTATTTAAGACACACTATTTTCAAAATAGATTAGAGAGTATATTTTTTCAAATATAAGTAACAAGAAGTTAAATTACAGGACGCAAAAACTCCTAGTTCATGGTTTAATAAACGATTAAAATCAGTGAACAAAGAGCGTGACATGTATTATTCATCAATCCCAACTCCCAAGACCAAGGGTGAAATGGACACTTCATACTCACCTATGAATCCAAAAAGTGACAAAATAGAACTTTCAATGGGCACCAACTTATTCAAGGCTAAAGTTTTTATTTTCTCCACGCTTCATCAGAGTCACGTAAATGCAAAATCAAGAAAGTGTCCCCAAATTACCCCTCGTCATTGAAGTTATTAATCCCGGTAAAAGAAACCCTGCCAAAACCCAAATGACCAACCTCGTACCAAATCTCCTCTATTTCGAACTCCGCACGTATTTTGCCCCTGACCTCTTCTTCCATAGCAATTCCCGATATCCCTTCGCAAGCCCTTCTCTTTCTCAATATTTCATCCAAATCCCCTTCGCACCATTTCCTCTCAGCTTCTTCCGCTATCCTCTGATTCCGCTTCGTCTTCCTGCGCCTAAGGCATCTACGCGCCACCGCCCACGGCAGCTTGAGGAAAGCCAGCGCCAGGAGATTCACCACCACGCAAGGGCAGCAGCACACTGCCACGCAGTCGGCTATCACTCCCGCCGTGCAAGACTGGCATGATTTCCCCGTGCACCTAATTGACTCTCCGCCTTCGACTTCTTCAACTCCATACCTCCGAGGCCTAAGGTGACGGTGGTGTTTTCCCACGGCTCCGGTCGGCAACGACGATGCTGGAGACGGGTTCCGATCGTCCATTAATTTGATCGGACTGAGTTTACATGCATATCCAGCATATAAACATGTCGAAAGCAGCAATGTTATACACTTGTTGCTTCTGTTTTTAACCCTGTATTAATTAATATGTAGAAGAAGTGGTGATCTGGTAAGTTTTTCTAACAATGATCAAATGATATTTTTTTATATAAACATAAAATCTTTTTTGAAAGAAATATTACAAGATTCACGTGCAAACCCACGAGCAATAGTTGAAAACTTGGCTCATCTGTGAAATCTATTCTCCATTTCTTCACACGATAAGGAGAACCAGGAGAAGTGTAAATGAAACGATGTGTTTGTAGAATTTGAAGTGAGGGGTTTTATAGATATTAAAATACAGGTAATTGCAAGTAATTCTCTTTTATCAAACTATACATAGAAAAACTTGTGTGTGACGGTATCACGGATTATATTTTGTGAGATAGATATCTTATTTGGGTCATCCATGAAAAATTATTATTTTTTTGTGCTAAGAGTATTAATTTTTATTGTGAATATCGGTAACGTTGACCGATGAGACCCTCTCACGAGAGACCTACTCAACTATATATATGTTTTTTTAAAATCAAACTATATTTATGGTTTTAACACAATTAAAATATAGAAAGTTCTAATAAAATGCGAACAATAGAATAATCTTAAAACTAAAGTAGAAAACCAAAAACAGAAACTTTTAAAAAATCCAAAATTATTCATAAGTATCATCCAATAAATACCCCACTAACTAAAAATTACTACATCATAACCTAGATCTATTTTGTTATAAATGTCTCATATTTATATAATAAACTAATAAGAGAAATCGAAATTAACAAGAGTAACTTATAAACTCACGATGATATATTACCTATTAAACAAATTTTTTGACATAATATCTATTTTAGATTTATAACCTAGCATCTGTGAGAGTAGGCATAGCAGAATGAGAAACCTAGAAAATGACTATAATCGGATCATTGTCGATAAAAAAATATATTCTGGAACAAGGTGCATGATTCATGTATTAAATACTGAAAGATAGATGAAAAACAAGCTAGAGTGGACTGCTGCAGACGTCTTGTATATCACCGTTAGACGGTACTCTTCTTAGGTTTATAACTTAATAATTTCTCTGACTTACTGAGCTAAATTTTTTACTGCAAAAAACAAATTCAAGAGAACATGCACAAAAATACTTAATTTCGATAAAGATAGACAAGGCCTAAAAAGAGGTCACCAAATTTATGAAATTTAGCTCCATTTAGAATGTCTTAAATGATATATTGTCCCTCCACATCTTTTTGCCTATACAAGCTTTTCAAACTGTTTTATACTTTATCTTAACCAAACAAAATAACATGCTCTACAGTATTATGGTTGTAATAGGACTTTGATTTACCGTATCTTACCCATTTATCTCTTCGCGGAGATTAAACTTTACTCTATCCTATGTTGACCTTTCAATTATGCAATTTATTAGTTCAAAAAATACGAAACACATTTATCAAAACACTAGAAATGATTTTATGATACATCAACTATTTTTAAAGTTGATAATTAACATTACAAAATAATCTGGCGAGACTTTTTTATTGATCAATTTTATGTCCTACGACACAAAAAACCAAATTATTATATATGGGTTCGGATTTCGGATTTATGTTCAATCCAAATTATCATAACACCTCTATTAATTTAGAATATGAATTCGAAACCGAATCCGAACTAAAAAAAATCAAGGTCTTGAACCAAAACATGTAATATGATTCGAATTATAAAAATGGAACCAATTTTAGCAAGCTACTCCAAAGTATCAATTATTATATCCAACAAAAATAAATGAGAAAATATGTATATGCTCGCCTGATCAGGGTGCAGCTGCAGCTGGAGGAGGAATAGGTTCGATTTTATCCAGTTTTAATTGGCTTAAGAAAATCCTGGATTCCGATGAACGGCGACGTGTCGCGTATATCTGAAGGATCTCCGATACTTGAAATGGAAATTCTTGGTTGCAGAGATCACACAGACACAGAAAACGGACATTAATTTCGAAACTCAAATGCCCGATGAGATCTCCAAATCTCCCTAAACAGCTATCCGTTTTCAATGCGCAAATAGTGTGTTTTTATATAAATTGCATTCTTGGTGCAGTATGGATATGGGGTTGGAAAATCATATTTTAGTGATCTGTGAATCTTGACTACAGCTAGCGATATAAATTTTATATTATCCTGAGAGAGGAGTGAATTACAAGATTATAATTTTATATATTATTCTAAATAGTTCATTGATTATTTTAACATAACTTTGATTTTATGTTGAGGATTCATTCAAGACAGCTTCCCTTTGCTTCTAAGCCGGATTCATTCAAGCTGCTTCCCTTTGTTTGTCCGATCCTTTCTTTTTTAGAAGTTCTGAGCGATTTGACTCGGTAACTTCGTCTGATTTTTCGATAAATTCTGTGTACAGGATATCGCCCATCAAATAGAAAAACTTGATTCTTGAATGAATTTGGCCCTCTTAATATTAGAAATGATCCCCTGGCCTCCCCTGAATACATTTTCTGCGGTCTGTGTAAGGACTTTGGACCATTTTTAGTCTTCTATGTGGTTTTTCGACCATTCTTCCGACGTTACAGTACAAAGCTTGTCTCAGTATATTGGCAGTACATAGAGGGAAATTTGTTTAGTTTTGAGCAGCCGTAAAAGGTGGTGTGCTCGAGGGAGTCGAGTATCCCATAAATCTTTTGTTTCATCTTGTTGTCCCGGCATCTCATCTTCAATACAACATGTTCTAAGGTGAAAATAAATATCAAACAGACATGACACTGATATATTAGAAAAGAACACGTATATGCAGTTATTTTACAGAAATAAACAAAACCAAATTGAAACAGAAGAAAGTATATCATTGCTTAAATTTGTGATTTCCATGTTCTTTACATGCCTTACAAGTGATTATAGTAATGTTTCGCCGTCTGGGTCACTCTCCATCGCCCACACTCAAAAATGAACTTCTCTGTGAGCAAGATGATTCCGTGAACGAGTGATCCTCTGTTCTGTTTATCTTCGTTGAATCGCATTACACTCTTCAAAAAATAATAAATTAATTTAAAAAATTTCATCGAATATATATATACATATACGCATAGTAAGTTTAGCATGAAAATTGCAATTTTAGTTAAGTAAATTGATATATTTTGGATTTCAGTCATATAGCTAAAGTTTGATTTCCACACAGTAATTTGATTTTTTTTGTTTGTTTTTTACGCCGAAACCACAAACTCATTGAATATTACTTACTTGACATCGATACTCTCTAAGAATAAAGCTTATATTACACATTTAAATTCATCTAAGAAAAAATAAAAAGGGTAAATAAAGCAAAAACACCCAATTTTTCAAAATGGAAAGAAAATAGCTTGTTGGTTTAAAAGGTAGATTCGATGCTACATATGAGGTACTGTTCCATATGATTTGGATGGACTAGATTCACATATATATGTGATTTTAAAAAAATTAGTGGACTCCATGTATATGTGGCTAAATTTAGGCCCTTGATTCTATCATGGGATAGTGCTCTTACATGTAAGATGGAATGAACCGTTTAAATAAGTATGAAGTATAAACGGAATAATATAATTTAATTTATCAAGTTTTTCCGATTCCTTGATGATGTTAGTGTACACACTGCTAGTAACAGCGATCTTATTAAAATATAAACCATAGCTAGGTGATAAATTTTTTCACACTAGGTGCATATGTAATATTTTTTATTTGTGTGCTCGAGATGATCAGAAAATTTATAATTTCATAGTAAGTCAATTAGGACAAAAAATTATTACCTATGAACACATCTCTAAATTATAAAATAATTAGGAAAATTTTGCAAAATCAATTTTATAAGGCCTAAACGATTTCGGACGTTCATACATTATAATTTAATGTATGAATTGTTGTTATCGTCTTTTGAATATAAAGATTTATTATGTACATATTTTATCAAGAAGTTCAAGCTCGTGATTTTTTTTGTCCAAATTTATGGGATATATATATGCACTAGTATTTGGGAAACATTTAAAAGTGTTTAATGATATCAGTTACCAATTATTTGGTGTTTATTATCCGACTTTTATTTAATTTTAACAAATTGTTGAAAACTTACATATATTTTTAATGAAAATGTTAATTTCATGAAAGCAAAACGAGAATTTTTATTTTATAGAAATTCCAGAAATATCTCTATGTTTTTTTTTTTTTTGTTTTAGATCTTAGACTTAAATTAGACAATTACAAGAAAATGTTAACAATATATTATGATTATTTAAAATATACCATATAAACAGTCTCATCAGCCTCATTGATTTTATTTAATATTAGAACTTTTTAAAATTAAATTTAAAATGAATAGAACATCAAATATGGTGGACAAAATGCTACACATGGAGCACAATCTATTACCACTAACCTCACTTCTAAACTTAGTAAATCAAAACTTTTATTAAGAGAATAGACAAAATTTCTACAAAGATCCTGAAGTTACAGTTAAGAACTTGAGAATTATTTTGTCACTTATTTTGATTTTACTGATGCCATGATTATATTTTCGATGAGTAAGATCGGAAAAGTTAAAAACTCAATGCTTGCTCAATGATTGACCAAAAACTGCTACCCAAACACAAGTTATTTATTTAAATTGAATTAGTATTTACTATCATCCTTATTGGTATTGAACCACAAATTTATTATTGTTTCGTAAAAAATATTTTTAAATTTAATATCAAATCAGCTATCTTAAATTAAAATTGCATATTTTATAACTTTGTGAATTTCAACCTCGAATTTTATTGTTTATTATTTCATTTGAAAAAATAACCTTAATTTGTTTTTAAAAAAATTAAAAAATCTCCATTTAATAAAGTCATTTTCGAAAGCTGTAATGTATTCAAAGTGACCCTTATGTTTTGTTAGGTAAGATTTTAATGAGTATGATAAATTTTACATTTTTTGTTGTGGAGACAAAAATACTTTAAACTAATATTGATAACAATTTGAGTATATAAAATGATATTTGTAGTAATGTTTTAAAAATCATGTGATCAGCTATTAATAAATAAATATTTTATAAAAATTTAAATTATAGATTATGTATTTATGTGATAATTTATTTTTTTAATAAAAATTAATATGATTTTACATTTTATCTCAATTTTTTCTCTATTTTTTTAAACGTAGAGGATTATAGTGGATTTCTAATTATTTTTTTTCTCTATTTTTAAAATTTTATTTAGTTTCGTTATGAAATTATTTATGTGATATGTGTGTAAATAAAAAAAATATAAACCATCAATTGTGGGTAAAATGATAATTCATTTTATATTTTAGGAATTGAATTATCAATCCTCCCAAAAAAATGAGATGTCTTTTCACCCCAATAGTTTTTTTATCATGACCTTCTTGATTAATTGGATCAATAGAAAATGAGACAAACATAGGCTTATCACTCATACTAAACATACCCTTAGGCCCAGTTTGGTAAGTAGTATTAAGGTGGGATAATTTATTAAAATTTTGTTTGCTTTGATTATTAAACTTGACATTGACTACTTCTGTGACAATTTTACTGTTTGTGTTGGAGAAGAAATCCTCACATGGAAGAAGGATAAAAACTATCAAACTACACCAAAGAAGAGTAATGACCAAAATACCCCTGATTTCAAATATTAAAATTGCAACTGAGTCTTCTTTACGTCATTGTTCTAATTTCTTCGGTAGTTTCCCCCAAAGCCAAGTCCATGAAATCAGCTTCCTGCCCTTGCGGTGCTGCATCATCAAACAGCCATTTCTCCAGCATAACAAGGGGAATTTGTGTTTCTTGCTCATGTGTTTGAGTTGTGAAATTCGCAGCATCAAACTTAGCATCCTCCTCCGCTGAAACAGACACAGAGATATCTGAATAATTTGATGAGTTGAAACTCAACATTCTTGTGCAGATTGTTCCTTCATTCGGGCTCCAACTTGATCCAATGGAAAGGTTGTGGGCTAAAGAAGCACCCTAATCGCTCTCATTTATACTGGTTTTCCATGTATTCGGATACTTTTTAGTCCAGTTTTCGAGCAACGAGCTATGTTTTCCGCGCTGGATGCGTATGTGGTGGAAGGAACTGTCTCAGTTTGTGAAGCAACCGGATAGATTTCTGAATCAGGGGGTGTTTTCGGGTCTGATTTATCGACGCACAGGGCTTCACACAAGGTTTGTGTTGGCTATTCGCTTCAGATCTTTCACGGAGCTCACCTCGGTTTTCAATCTTCAGGGACGAAAAAAAAGGAAAGGGTTTACAATTGGCGTGTGATTTTTCGGAAAACAGGCTATAGGTTTGGGAGGAAGAAACGATAATGAGAAATAAATTAAATATTAAGATGAAGGGTATTTCGGTTATTAACAGATTTATCATGATTTTATCCATCTCACTAATTTCACACCATACATTATATATCTTATCATATCAATCATTTATCAATCAAATTATTAATCATTCAATTATCACATCATACAGACCAAGCGAACCCTTAGTATACTATACAAATTAAATTAAGAAAACCCGCATTTTTCAAATTTTAATAATCATTTTTTGGTAGATAGAAAAAAATATTAAAATTACAAAAAAATTATATAAATAATACTGAAATTCGATACAACAATCATGAAAATCATAAAAATGTAAATATACAAAATAAAAAATTTAATTTTCCCGTAAATTAATTCTACAAATTTATTTATGTTTTCTTACGTTTGACTAGTTTCCGATGGTTGGTTTCCTTATAAAAGAACGCAATGAGACTGCCTCATTTCCCAGCATATCTCCACCAAACTCTTCATCTTCATCCTCCATATTTTTTTGCAACGTTCTTCGAAAACCTATTTCTAACATCTGTGTGTGACTTTTAAGGATCCCATATGATGGAGAACGGCCCAGAAGATACATACACGTGCCCTAGCTTTAACAGTTATTCTTCCGAAAGGTTGGCTGAAATCGGAGGAAAAGTTGCTGGGGAGAACGGAGACACCACCGACGATGAATTTGAGTTCGTTTTGGCACGTGAAGAAACCGAAGTTTTAGCAGATGAATTTTTCTACCATGGCCAAATCGGCCCAGTTTTCCCGGTGTTCCGCCGCGATCTGTTGCTGAGCTACGGCGATTCAAGCATGAGTAACGAAAACAGACGGTTAGAACCCTCAGCTGAGGTGGAGTGTATCAAAGTCCCGTTGAGCAAGCTTTTGGAGGAAACTAGGAGAGATGAGAACGACCGTGATCCGGCTTCGTGTTCGTCGTCGGAAGCCGATGAATTGGAGAGCATACAAGCGGGAACTTATTGCGTGTGGAGGCCAAAAGTCCCCGAAACCCCGTCCCCAAGCCGGTGCAAGAAGAGCAAATCCACCGGGTCGGCGTCGAAACGGTGGAAGCTCCCCGAGTTCTTGCGGCGGAGCAATAGCGAAGGAAAGGACTCTCTCGTCTTCATGACTCCCAAGCACCGTGATGAAAAACGAGACAGAACAGAAAACTCGAGAAAATCTACTGAAAAGATAGCCGCCGCCTCTTCCAGCACGGCGGGTCCACCGTCAGCTCACGAGGCACTCTACGTGCAGAACAGAGCAAAGAAGGAAAACGATCGGAGGAAATCATACTTACCGTACAGGCCGGATCTCGTAGGGTTTTTCGCTAGTGCCAACGGCTTGCGAAGAAGTTCGCCGCGCTTCTAGAACTGCTCTGGTTTTCGGCAGATTAGTTCACCCATTCCGCTGTTGCTTGTTTTCTTAATTTGTCATTAATCTAATATAATATAATACTCCTTTTGTTTATACAATTTCCAACCCATCAGTTTTTATTAAATATTAGATTTTAGTAAACATATAGATACATAGATTTACGTTGTATCCGTAAATCTACGTTATGGTTTGTCCAATAACGACGATGATCATGGATTTTCATACGTTTTAGTTAAAACAATTTGGGGATTTTTTTTACGCTGTTGAATGCAGACGCTTGTTTGATTATTAATGAGGTTGTCATAAAAGAAATAATTTGATTATATATATATATATATATATATATATATATATATATATATAAGACAATATATTATGTCTTTAGTTGCACTTAACTTTGACTCTAATCAACTAGGCACTAGCAATTAACAGCTCGCTGGAACTTGAAATTTAATTAATTTAGATGTGAGCTAGAAACTTGTTTACTGCCTATATATCCTGCTCCTACATAAATTCACTGGGTTATTTTACTTGTACAAAATTAAATATTTATAATTCTTCAATTTTTATTATATCATAAATATAGCATTTACTGATAAAGGTGGTTGGCAAATGGTTGTTGGGCCACACATATCCAACTCGAGAACAACATTTATGAGGTTTTTTTTTTTTTGCCCACTTTGCTTTCAAAGAAATGTATAGCGAGCGGGGGCTGGGGGTAGGTATATTTGAGATAGAAAGCTAATATTCGAGGAGAAAAGGGTTTATTCCATCAAAGGTTGAATAAGTATATATTGTCCGGGGGCTCGATTTGAAAAGGAAAAAATAATACCAAAAGGTAACTTTTTTGTAGTTTGTTTATTTGTAAATCTCATTATGTGGTAATAACCAATCATACGACATTTTCTCGATAGAGCTGAAGATTTGTATTATACGGTTTTACCTGAATAACATGATTCATATGCATTAATATATATCAAAAAATGACAGTTACGGATTTCATCTTCGTCAAAAAAAAGTTTTAAGAGAAGCATATAAATGTGATATTGTTTGGGGTAAATCGATTAATACTATTATTCTCTGCATACTTAAAATAGTGAATATAATAGGAATATGAATAATTGGGATTTTTGGTGGCTATTTAAAACAGTGAGTATAACAGGAATATGAATAATTAGGATTTTTGGTGGCTGTTTGGTCAAAAATAATGGTACTAAGTGTTATGGATGGCGATGCATTACTTTATTAGTATGTAAAGATTCATGCATTAATTAATTTTGTCTTTTTAAGGGTTTAATTATCTCTTCCTTTTTGACTTTTGAGTGTTGAAGATCGAAACCAACTTGTTAATACAGTGTAAATGATACTTACGTGAGGTTTAATATTCTACTTTAATAATCATTCGAGGACTTTTTTATTAATTACTTTGTTTTTTCTTTGTGCATTACTATTGAAGTAGAAAATGTATACATAGTTTTGGCTAAAGTTTCATATAAATTAGGAAAAAAATTTGTGTGAGACGGTTTTACGGGTCCTATTTTTTGAAACATATATCTTATTTGGATAATCAATGAAAAAGTATTACTTTTTATGCTAAGAGTATTATTTTTTATTGTGAATATCGGTACGGTTGACCCGTCTCACAAATAAAAATTCGTGAGACCGTCTCAGAAGAGACCTACTCTATAAATTATGGCTTTCCGATATATAGGCAAAAACTTATGTGAGACGGTCTCACGAGTCGTATTTTGTGAGACAGATCTTTTATTTGGGTCATCCATGAAAAAAAATTATTTTTTGTGCTAAAAATATTACTTTTATTGTGAGTATCGGTAGGATTGATCCGTCTCACACATAAAGATTCATGAGATCGTGTATATATATATTATTAATATCGGTAGGGTTGACCCGTCTCACAGATAAAGATTCGTGAGACCGTCTCACAGTTTACCTACTCATATATATATATATATATATATATATATATATATATATATATATATATATATATATATATATATATTATTTTTTATGCTACGAATATTATTTTTTATTGTGAATATTGGTAAGGTTGACCCGTCTCACATATAAAGATTATTGTGATGAAAATATCTTGAAATAAGTGGAATTAAATTTGTGGCAATCTATCTATTAAAAGGGTTAACCTCTTAACTGTAGGCAACAAAAAAACAAGAACGACCGTCAAGTTTTAAGTTATCTACTAACAATATTTAGACGATGTCCAAAACATACATAGTACATATTGTATTAACTCCAGCCCAATTTTAGGGTTGTGAAAAAAGAAGCTGTAGAATTCATCCATTTGTATGCGAGTCTCTCCTTGATAGCACAATTGTAAGTAAAACCTATTTGTAACGATAAAGCATAATCGAATCAACTTTATATATTATATGATATTGAATTTTATTTGGTGCTGAAAATAACATCAAATATATATCTTCTGCTCGACATGTAGAAAGATAACTTTCTGAAAACAAGTATGTGAGCATGTGTTGCATAAATTTGTTTTATTTTTTCACTAAAGATAGATGTTTATTTATAATGTATAAATAAATAAATATTGGAGCAAATATTTTAGAATTATTATGTAATAAATAATAGATCAGGTCTCAATCTCTCCCTGTCTTTGACATCCTAGTTTTGAGTATTTCACATAATAAATTGACCATTTGAGTTTATCAAGATTTCACCAAAAGACAGCGGATGCGAGTTCTCAAGGTTAAAAATACAAAAATAAAAAGAAAATAGATTAGGTCTTCTATGAGACTGTTTCACGAATTTTTGTTTGTGAGACGGGCCAACTCAGTCCATATTTACAATGAAAATTAAAATTTTTAACATAAAAATTAATATTTTTTTTTTATAGTCGAGTAAGGTTAAAGACTCGTCTTATAAAATCAATTCGTAATACGATGATCTCATGTGAATTTTCGTGTGTATCATTACATATGAAAATGGTGATAAATTCTTATTATGTCTTGGACAGATTGGTTTTAATTTAGCTGGAGAGATTTAATCTGAGAAATAATTTCAAATTAGACCAATCTTGAAATACGGAGCCATTAAATAAAATGAATTTGAAATTCATACATTACTTGTATATTTCAATATTACATCCTATGGCATATAATATATACTATGTGAAAAGTAGATGTTTCCATATATATGACCAACCTAAAACTACAAGTTGATGCCAAATGCATGCTATATCAAATAGTTTTGTTATGTGATGTGTGCGTGTCATGTCGATAGTGTGACAAAATAATGTTGACATATTGAAACAGCTCGATCGCCCAGCGCTTGAAATATATATATATATATATATAAACCCGCCAACATTATTTCTTACGCACACACATAATATTTTCCTCTTCGATTTACAACTTTCCAAGTAATTAATATACTCACTGGTTGAGTAATTCAGACAGGATATCAGTCCGCGGCGTGCACAAGATGATATATCCTCCTTGGATTCATGATGAACATACAATGTTCACCACAGTTAAAAAACTCGCAGGTAGTCGCGCTCCTCCACAAAACTCGCAATTTTTTTTATTATAGTCGTGCATCTAGACCAAAGATCCTTGGCCAAAATTAGTCATTTGCATATACAGTTGTTGCCCCTAATTTAATTAGTCTTTCAATTTTATATATCAGGGTAGATATATCATCTTAAAATAAAGTGGCGCAAATACGATCAACTCAACTCCATGGATTTTCTCAAGAATATATACCCCTAAAAGAAACCAAACAAATTTTATTTTATTAATTTAAATTCCCAAAATTTAATTTACGATATCCGAAAAGGATAAAGTAAGCGAACATTTGGACCAAGTTTTTGGAGGTAGGCTTATCTTTATCATCCTGTAACCATTCATCGTGCATCTTCTCCGCATCTACATATGTTTTTTCAATCAAATAAATAACTAATAATTTGTCAGCTCGTTACGTTTGGACTCATATATATTTTGGTACGATACGGTATACAACTTTAAAAGAAAATAATGTTAAAATCCTAAAATATTATTTTTTTTAAAAAAATTCTCGTCGAACAATTTTATAACTCTTATTCACTGTGCGTTTTAATTTACCTCGGGAAGTTTAGATATAAAGATTTTATATAAAAAAATATTATATCGAGGTCTCCACCAATTTTATTTTATTTTCCTTATTTCAAGAGTCGAAAATTGAATCTCCAACATTCAAACCTGATCTTCGAGTGTAGAAGCTAAGCTTCCCACCTTTCGCTTTCATTATCCCATTTGCCACTTCACCTTTCTAAAAATATTTTATATTTTTTTATGGATTAATTAAATTAATTAATTAATTATTCGTCTCTGTAAACGAAATTATAAAGGGACTGAATCCCACAGCCAATTGCGCAATGTCGACCATAAGTTTAAACAGTTACCTACTTACTCCATCTGCCCAATTATCCAGACCCGTCGCAGCTGCATTCCGCCCCGTCGCCTCCGCAAGGCTTGATTCCCCCGCTGCCGCTCTACCCAGCCTCATTCGAAACGAGCCCGTGTTCGCTGCCCCGGCGCCTGTCATCCACCCACTTTTGGTTCTCATCTCCATCCCTCAATTATATTAAAGCTCATTCGAAATCATAATTTAAAGTTTTGTGGTGTATATAATATTTCGTTAACAAATATGAGTATGGCACGTAAATTTTGTATTATCAACTGAACGGAAAATGTGAAACAATTAATTAATACTTTTTAATATAAAATTAATGGGACTCGTGATTCTCGCTTGTTGCTTCCAATATTTTGTAGGTGAACTCCTTCACATGAAAAAACCAAAATACGAAAAACAGGATTTACAGGTGTCAAATATGCATGCATAATATATTATTAATAAAACGTAAAACTTTGTCTATAGAATAGTATATTTATATTATGTAAACATACGTTCTCAAAAAAATAATAATAATGCAATTTAAAATTTTAAAAAAGGATAAGCATGTTTTTTTACTATAACTTTATGTTATATATATAAATTTTCCCACTTCAAATTAATTAAATTAAGCATTGGTAAAATTTATTGCAGAAAGAAGACATGGAGAAGGGCTCTTACGAGGAAGCCATTGCTGCACTTCAAAAGCTTCTGAGGTGTGTACTTTCATGGTATTAATCAATTTAGCTGTAGTCATTTTCCCGAAGAATTAAATTCTAAGTCGATCGGAATTTGGGTTAATTACTTAATGTAGTGAGAAGGGAGAACTTGGACCCGTGGCCGCCGCTAAAATTAGTGAAGTCACGGCCGAGTTGCAAACAGCTAACGGCGGCCCTTCTGTTTCCGCTTCCGTGGAGAGGCTGAAGACTGGATTCATCACTTTTAAGAAAGAAAAATATGAGTAAGTCAAATATTAGTACATTTCATGTTTTATTACGATTTTTAATTTATTTTTTCAAATAACCTGGTCTCGTACGCATTAAAATTTGAAATTTCTTACATTTTCTCCTCTTATCCTATAAATCGGAGTATAATATATATAATGTGAAACTATAAATTGATCATGGTAGTGATCTAATTTTATATAATAATTTAAGACAGAAATTTGTTCTGTAAAAATTATTACAATGTTTTTGTAAACTTATAAGGATTTACGATCCTGACATCTTTTTATATTATTTTATGTCCGATGAATTTAGCAAACAACCAGGATTATATGGTGAACTCGCCAAAGGCCAGAGTCCCAAGGTACAATATTGTTAATTATATATATTTTTTAAAATTTATTTAAATAATTTGAGTTGGGTTATTATTGATGCTCGACGATTCTTCCACTTTTGAACGAGTACAGTTTATGGTATTTGCATGCTCGGACTCACGCGTGTGTCCATCGCACGTGCTGAACTTCCAACCTGGGGACGCATTCGTGGTCAGGAATATTGCCAACATGGTGCCTCCATACGATAAGGTTGACTTAATTATTTTTTGGAAACAGACCTATAATTTTTTTACCTAATAGTTTCTAAAAATATCGTATGATTGAAAACAGACCAAGTACGCCGGAGTTGGGTCTGCAATTGAGTACGCTGTGCTGCACCTCAAGGTAATAAAATTTGACCACACCTAAAATTCACAACTTTTTATTAAATTCTTTTTAGTCGAACGAGGGCATTGTCACAATCGAGTCTCGATCATGAGATCTCGTCTCAAAACTTAAATTATGATCCAAAAAGTTGTATTTAAATTCAGAAAAGTTAATAATTTCTTTCGATAGGTTCAAGAAATAGTAGTGATTGGGCACAGTGCTTGTGGAGGAATCAAGGGGCTCATGTCTTTTGCGCTCGATGGATCTTCTAACACGTAATGATTATTAATCAAGTCGTTTTACTTTAGGAAAAATTGCAATATCGTCGGATAGATATTACTTTACAAAATATTGTAATATTAAATTGATGGTGTGTGTATTATTATTATTATTATATTCAGTGATTTCATAGAAGACTGGGTGAAAATTTGTTTACCTGCGAAGAAGAAGGTGATAGCTCAGTGTGGGGAGAAACCTTTTGGAGATCAATGCGTCTTATGTGAAAAGGTTCCATATTTATTCACACACACACACACACACAATTTGAATGAATTTGAGAAGAAAATAAGAATATTCGATAATAAATAATGCAGGAGGCAGTGAATGTATCACTTGGAAATCTTCTGTCATATCCATTTGTGAGAGATGGTTTGGTGAATAAGACATTGGCACTCAAGGGTGGTTACTATGACTTCATTAATGGGACTTTTGAGCTCTGGGGACTTGACTTTAGCCTTTCACCATCTCTTTCTGTTTGAACTTCAAACCCATTCTCTTGGATCCCTGCATGTATTTCTTTTCTTTTGTTTTGTCCTAAAACTATAACAATTAAGCTTCAATATTGTACTTCTTTTTAATTTATATATTGGAGGTTTTTAATTTTTATAGAAGTGTTTTCTTTTTCTAATTTAGTGAGAGCTCGTAACACAAAAACTCTTACGAGACAGTTTTATTAGTCAATTTTGTGTGACGGATATTCTACTTGGATAACTCATGAAAAAATATTATTTTTTATGCCAAAAATATTACTTTTTATTGTAAATATGAGCATGGTTGGTCCGTCTCACGAATAAATATCTATGATACCTTCTTAGAAGATACCTACTCAACTCGTAATTTTTTTTAATTAAAAAAAACATAATAAAACTTGATATTAAATATTTACTTAGTAATATCGAAGAATAACATAAACATTCATCTTAATCTTAAAAATATAAATAAATCGGACAAACGCTAAAACCAGACATAGTAAAGGCTTGATGGGCCAATTCGTAGGCTGACTTGTCCCAGACATGGGCCTTTGCCTTTATCAAAACTTAATTCTGGAGGTCCAACTGGAGGATGAAGGGTTGCCTTAGGCTCAGTTAATTAATTAGCCCACTATTTGTAGATCAGGACATTGGGCTGTAAAATTAGGGTCTCCTTTCTTTTCATTTCAATTATTTGGACTTTATCCTTAAAAAATATAAATGTGTGAAAAAATATATACATTCCAATATCCAAGTGCGGTAAGTCTAGTTGCTGGAGTACACACGCTTGCTTTTATTACAAGTCCTATGTTAAATCATATGATGAAGAGTGGAAATAAATTTGGTTTCGTGTGTTCGAGGAAAATAACTAGTAAGTTGCAACAATAAAAGAAAATGAAATCCCACCATTGCTTTATTAGACCTGAAGATATGAAAATAGAACTACTTATATTTCAAAACCAAAAAGATTACAAATACAAACAGCACATCTCATTTATTGATGATCTGGCTTTATTGTACACCACAATGCCAGTTGACAAACAAATGAAAGGTAATCAAAAACCAAAAATCAACCATAAAAATAATTTCATGACACATCAATGTCATAATTTCTGATGTTGTAGGAATTATTGACAAGTAAAGCTTCAAGTGATCTTGATTTTCTGGTTCTCACCGTACCGGCTTCTTTTAACAACTCGGCCAGTCTCCGCTTCTCGTCTTCTACGTCGGGATTAGCTGTCCCAAGCTTCTCTTCTCTCATTTCAACCACATATTCCAAGATTTCAATAGCATCGGTTACCCTGTGTTAATCAAACCCAATACCATTTGAGATCAGTTGACTTCATATTTCAAATTAATCAATTGTTAGGCAAGAAAATTCTGATAAATTGTAGTTTATTATCATCTTACCTCCCCATTGCATCATATGTGCCAGCAAGGTTGCTGTAAACTCCTAAAGTATCAGCATGATCTGGTCCAGCTTCAGCCTCAAGAATGCTCCTAGCCTCTTCAAACAAATCAGCCGCCTCGTTTATCAAATAAAGTCGCACACAAGCAAGCCCCATTTGATTTAAAGCAACACCAAAAAAGGCAGATTTCTTCTCTCCCGTTGCACGAAATTTTAGAATGGCACTCTTCAATGAGGCGTAAGACTCGGAAAAACTCCCTAGGATATAGTACAAGACCCCCATCTGAGCTTCGATTCCTGCAACCATGCATTGCCTCCCCGGTGCATTTCCATATACTTTTATAGCCTTCTGTAGCAACTGGAGTGCACGGTTTGGTTCATTCATCGATTCGTATATAGCAGAAATATCAACTAAACCACTGGCTATTTCTTCGGGAGCACTGCCAGGTTTTGGCTTAGCATAAATTTGAAGAGCTCTTTTGCAGTTAGATTTGGATTCATTTAACTTCCCTATCTTGTTGTATAAACCAGCCAGACGAATGAAGACTGAAGCAACCGACGAATGGTTTTCTCCTTTGATCGACTTCAAAATTTTTAGAGCTTTCTGATAAGCAAAAATAGCCTCATTGTAGCGAGCCAAAGATAGGTACGAATCCCCGATGTTGCAGTCTATTGCAGCCACATCAGCGTGGTGGCCATGAGCAGCCACGGCCATACTTGCTAGAACATAATGCTCGAGTGCACCTTCATAATCTCCCTTCACATCACAAATAAGCCCCAATAGTCTCCTGTCTGCTGCTTCCTCTACCGAAGCTGGCGTGCCATTCTCTTTATGAATATCAAGTGCCATTAAACAGAGCTTTTCAGCCTCATCAAATTGCATCGCTTGAACATTGGACTCGGCCAAATACCTCAAAGTCTCGCCAAATCGAGGGTCTTTTTCTCCAAGAACCTGTCGCTGAATCTCCAGACCTGCTGTGTAAAACAGTATAGAATTCTCAAGCTGTCCGAGAATTGCATATGTATCGCCCAACTGCATACATCCTGAAAATTTCGCGAGTGCGTGATCCATCCCCGAGTCCATTACAGGAATTTCAATAGACCGCTCGAGAATGGGAACAGCCTCGGTGTGCCTCCCCAGCCTGCAGTACAATGCAGCCACAACATGTAGACACATGACAAAATCTAAACTAGGCTTGGAACCTACCGAAATCTCAAATGACTTCATTGCTCGAAGAGATAATTCGAGAGCCCTTTGAGTATTATCCCCCAAAACTATCATGTCCCTCGCCTGTTTGAGTAAATAAGGCCCGAGATATGCCGCTTGATCGCCATAGTCCTCGCCTCCAATTCGCCATTTCGCCCCTACAAAGGGCAGGCTTTCCTCGTTTTTCATGGAGGTAACTGTGTCCAACTTTCTTAAAGCCTGGACACCTTTCTTTCCATTTGGAGGCCTACCGCCAAAAGCCCTGCTCATAAAACTATCCTGTATCGAACCCGCAGAACCCAATTGCGATCGTTTCGTATTTCCCAAATCTTCATCTTTTAAACCTTTACCCTCCTCAGGAATAGTATCTCCTCCATTTTCCCATGTCACAACATCCTGTTTCTTCCCCGTTGAAGCCCAATAATCTCCTCCAGCAAGGTACCGTAGTTCCGAATCTATTCGCGACTCTTCACCATACGACAAATAACTAAGCCTCGATGGCGAGTAGTCTGAGCTTTGCATCTCGCAGACGTTGAGATACAGTTGCTCGATCGAGGTGTTCACAACGCCATCTAGGATCAGGTCGAGGGATTCACTATCGGAGCTTAGAGCACTCAAGGGCAGTCCATGGGTGCTTAAGGGACTCTTCGGGGACAATTCATCAAAAAATTCTCTGTCCTGCACATAATGTGGTTCCGGTTTGTTCCCAGAGTTGTCACCGTTGGATCCATCCACCAACAAGTCAGGCATTTTAACACTGTTAACATAACATTTAAGAATCAATGCAAACCTTACACAGATTCCTAACAATTGTGAAACAAACGTCTAAAAAAGGGCAATAATCTTACATTCTTTTTTTCAAAAATTGCATGTAAAATTTGAAGCATAACTAGAATATACACTGCAGCAAAGGCAACAGGCAAAGAAACGGTAATCATAAATTTCTTTCCAGGACAAAAATTCACAACATAAAACGGCAGTCAACGTAATATTCACTCCAACGAAATACCCATAAATTCAAAAACCACAGAATGCAAAATCATTGAATAAAACGTATAAATAAATAAATCAAATCACAGAATAGCATGAAAATACCTTATTACTCACTCATGCACAGAGAGATCATTCATATGCTAAGGTACAATTGTTTGTTCATTAATTAATATAAAATATATACATATATAGACAATATGAAGAGACGCGTTGGATGAAGAATAAGAAGCAAGGACTCGACAGAAAATCAAGTCATATATATATATATAATATAAATATATTATTAAAAATAAAAGATGCAGAAAACATAGGTAGTTCAGTTTAATGTAAAAATCAATAATAATAATAAAAAAAAATAGCGGCGATATATATCTATATGTATGTATAGGTGGGGTGGGAGGAAGGTAGAATGTTGAAAGATGAAGGGGACTTGTAATCTTCCGCGACTCAAACCACCGTTTCCACGTTCCCCGCATTTTTCGACTTCTCATTATGTCTTACTTCAAGTTAATTCCATCGTGTTGCGAGGAAATACGACTAAATTCAGAGAATTTTTTTTTTTCAAAAAAAAAAAATTTACAAAAAGGTTGTCAAGAAATCTAACACGAGGAAATACGACTAAATTCAGAGAATTTTTTTTTTCAAAAAAAAAATTTACAAAAAGGTTGTCAAGAAATCTAATTAAAGAAATTATGTATCCATACAAAAAGGTTGTCAAGAAATCTAATTAAAGAAATTATGTATCCAAAAATTCTATCAAATAAAATTTTTATCTTAGAACCTCAAGCAACTATTTTCCATGAAACATAATTAAATTAGTAAACAAATATTTTTTTCTGGAATACCCTGTACACCCATATTTTTAAAGCGATATATGACTGAAAATCTTCGAAGTCACTTTTCCAATTTAAGAAAATCAGAACACAAACTTTTAAGCAATAATTTCATTTATTTTTCTTGTAAATTTAATCGGTTAAATAATAATTTCAACAATACTCGATCCTATCAATCATATTTAATTCATTAGATTTTATTACATAATTATTTTTATTTTGTGTGTGATAAAATTATATAACTATACATAGATTTAATTTTGCAAAAAAGTTATATTAATACTTATTTATGTATAAAATCCCTCAAAATATTTTATTTATACATGGTATTTAATTAAAATCATAATATAAATTTTTTAAAGTTTGGGAACAATAAATGTTGTGTATCTCGGATATGCACTAAAATATGTCGCATGTATTTCTGAATGGTTTCTGAAAAATTAAGTTGTATTTATTTAGATTAATGATCCATGTTATGTTTGGTAGAAATATTTAAGATTGCATTATAATTTGTAGTCAACAATTATAATATTTTTTGGTTCGGTAATATATGTTAAATCCTTTTTTTTGACGAAATATGTTAAATCCTATCTACGTTAAATATTAATGTTTATGAAAGTTTAAATACAACCCAGTGATTCATGTCCTCGTAATTTTAATCTGAAATTTTCTAAAATTATTTTGGTTGAGAATTTCCAAAAAATACAAAATGTTTATTTTGTAATTTATTATTAACAGAGGTTGGTAGTGACAACACGTTTTCCGACTATTATTTAATTGTTACTGTATGAAAAAAAATAAATTAAAATTAATAATCGGGTCATGGGTTTCACGAAATCTGTTACTATTTTTTCTTGGGCCGGATATGGATTCGGAATTTGAATGATAAATTGACATTGTATAAAGACAAGTATACAGCAATATCAGGCAATTTCAAAATCTGTCGAAAATTGTCTAATTTCCTGTGACAAAATATTTGGAACAGGACGGATTATTTGAGAAATCGTTCCACGGCCTTATCTTAACAAAATCATTGTGCTTCTATTGAAATTTAGCAAAACTGGGAAAATATTTGGTGATTAGAAACATAAAGTTGCGAAATATCGAACCACGATAAATTTATTTATCGATGACATGAGTGAGATGATAATATGACGTATATAGCCGGAGCAAGAGTCATATGAAACGATCCTTGTAATATTACATGTAAAAGGTATTTTTATTCAGGATCAGGATGATATGAAGAAGGTTTCAACTCAGATAACATTTTCAGACAATTGAAGAAAAACCAGGAAAAGAATATATTTTTTAAAAAGAGAAAAAACACTGACCATGCTCCTCCATTAAAGAAAAAGGGATTGGCTCTTCATTTCAGTTTGACTTAACCTGTGGCTCTTTAATTTCTTGGCGGAAATCAAACGATATATGGTACAAAAGCAAAACGGTCAAACTTCTGACTAACAATGATTAACCAATCATATCATATTATTATTATTTATTATATTAAGATTTAATAAATTTAAGAGAATGTTGAGGACACATTATATACTATTTAATACATAAATGATGCTGGAATGAAATACTCTGCATCACTTTGTGCTTTCGTATGGCACAAATAAGTATGACATTAATCACTCTTAAATTTCATTTTTTTTTCCTAAATAAATCTTTGCATTGTACGGCATAGAGGTGGGAAAATACCGAACCAAAATTTTCGATATTGGTTTGTTGGTATAGTCTCGATATAAAATTTCAAAAATTTTGATTTGCCGAAACACCAAAACAGTACTTATAATTTTTTTAAAAATTATAATAGTTTTAAGCAATGAAATTATAAATAAATAAGAAAACTAAGGTTAAAACTCCAAGTGACCAATTTTTAAAATATAATACAATTTTGTCTTAAATTTATGTAACCATATTGCAATGACTTTTTTTTTTTTTTTTTGAGCAAACGCGTTTTCTTTCGTGTGAAAGGCATAATATCGATATTATACAGGCATCTCGATATATCACAAATATTCGATATAATTGGTATGATACTACTTATACTATACATACTTATACTATATATATTGAAATTCCGGTTTACTGATATATCAGTATATCAAGATTTGGTACGATATTGATATAATTTTCACATATCGAAATTTTTGGTATATCATACCGAACTACTCCTAGTACAACACGAAATAAAGACGACTTCATACCAAATCATACATGATGAAACAAGCGTTATCTTACATCAATTTTCAGAGTTCAAATCTTATAAATGGAGAGAAACATTATGAGAGTTTTCTATGTCACAAGTCGACTCGGTTCAAATATGGATTAGCCTAAATCTAATATATTTCTAAGGACTAGGGTTCTAGCTAGACCCAGGGGAAAATTTTTTTTTTTAAAAAAAATAAATTAGAGCACTTACAATGTCTCTCTCAAACTTGATGTGTGATCAACGTTTTCCCCTGTAGGATAGGATATTGTAACTTTAAGCCTACAACTTAAACCGACTCTGGAATTCTCTTTTATCATCACATAAAGCACATCCCACCAAAGAATATCCAAAACTCCCTATTTATTCACTTTAAGGTAATTAGTTTGCACTAAAGAAACATGAAATGAAACCAAAGAATCGAGTTATCACTAATCATGCCATAGTTTGGCTAAAAATGTAAGGTCGCGGTTCAAATATCTTAATCTTAAACCGTACCATAGTTCAAGCATGACGATTCAATCTCTAAGAGACAATTGTTGGATCTAAAAAAGAAAACAGACTCAAAAGATTTGGGTGCGCACGCTTTAAATATGTTTACCGACTAAAGATGGTTGAAACAATGGTATTGGCACAAACATGTAGATATCAGCCTCAACTCTTGATGGTAGGCAGTAGCTGTCTTAATTTGCAGGTGCAAACAGTATTGCAAATTCAATTCAGACACTCCCCGCTTTGTTATCTTAAGCTAAACAGGTTTTCTAATACATACGTGTCAGTAGAACTCCATAACATAGGTATGCTTATTTTCAAATTAGTCCATTTAGAATTTGAAATCCATTTAATAAACAGGTAAAAAAAGTAAAGTGGTGGATTTAAAATCTATATATTTTACGAGAACTCGAACGACTGAGATGTACTTGTTATTATAGATTTGAAATTTTCAGCTTTAAGTCCATCGATCCAAATGAAACGTCCTAACATTAATGACACTAAGTTTGTGGCACATGCTGCATGCAGCTTCACATCCAGGAATACCATCAATCAAATTTCGTGTCAATGTGGTAGAGCAGCCTGGTCATCTTCAATTATTGAAGATGCTTAAGATGTCTCAGCCAGGTTTCTTCTACACATCATTAAGGCATAGATTTATTGTTAATAGATTTCAAAAACAAAAGGGGGAAAGGGAAATGAGAATACATAAAATTTAAAAGTTCAAACCATCAGCAGCGGAGCCACATATATATATGGCCAGTGGCCCAATTTTTTTTAGTTTTCTTTATAAATTAATTTTTGATAAATTTGATATTAGTTCAGATGGCTCGATTTTAAAAAATTAAACGATTCTAGAGTTTAAAATCTTATCCTGGGTAGATCAATAATCATGGCTCCTTCATTGCAACTCATTGTGTCGTACCAATCTAAGCCTAAAGAAATAATAAGATGACGATATCAATAGAACAGCCTTTTAGAAAATCTGTGTACAATGTAAGACGGCAATGCTTAAGAAATCCATTAGAGCCATGAGATTAATAATGAACAAAGAATTACAGAAGTTGTGGACTTGCCACTCACTTTCATGGTTTACTCGATTCCGATTCTGATTCCTAGGTGAGCTAAAGCAGCACTTGGTAAAAACTTGGTTTGATACCTATTTCCTCGAGTAGCTGTAATACTCCATGGAATGAGTGATTAAAAATTATGAATAGTTTGAAATATATATATATATATATAGAACCATGGAAGTGGACCAGAATCCTTATATTCCACAACGACGTCTTTTTCCACAGGACATCTAATATTATGGTTCTACTTCAGTCAAAAGATGGTCTTTCATACACCTCAACCTGGCTCTCTCCGAATTTGGTTAATTCAGATTGCACGACCATAAAATATGAGTTCTAGAAAAGATTACCTGCCATCAGCCCAGTTTACTGCATTCATCCGAGTCTCCATTGCTTTTGCTGAAACGGTACACACAACGACAGCAGTGTGAAGAAAATGCATCACTTATGTGTTGATACTCTTCTGAAGTGTATCACCATCGCTGCACATCATGGCACACTAATTCGCCGAATAGATCGTTTATGACGAGATACGCAGCAGCACAAAATTGCATCACTGCCAAGATCACATAAATGTAATGAAAAGCTGAATGCATCATAAAATACACTATTGATAACATTTTTAGTATATTAACAAGAATATGTTGGCACCACCATGTCCTTAATTTGTCGTCTGTGTTGTTACCGTAAACCAACAGAATCCACCAAGACATGAATAATTGAACATTAACACACAAAAAATATGATTTACATGTTGCATAATCATCAGAGTAATTTATTAATGAAAGTTTAATGCTTCTTATTTTTCACTTATAGTAAATAACGTAGCATCACGAGGGCACAAGACAGTCTAACACAATAGCAAGATACATAATCCAGACAAATTTTCCAGCTTAGAAAATAAAAAAGGCATACAGAACGTAGCATTTTCATAGAAAATCAAGGGCAAATTGGCAGCATTACAATGTGGAAGAAAGAGATAGTGATCAGAAATATTCTACAACCCATGGTATGGGTCCCGAAGCATTTAAGTTGCCCCAGAGTTTTAGGTTAACCAGTGGTGAGTGGCACACGCCGGCGAGCAATCAAGAAGAGGAGACCGGCACTTACGCAACTAATGGCGTAATTAAGGACGTAGGAGATTCTTTCGAATCTAAGGCAGCATATATAAATACCTTTCATATTGTAACTCTCTTCCTCGAGTGCTCCAAGTTCTCAAGTTAGACGCTAATTTGGCAGAGGACGTTGATCGGATAACCATGGAAAGCAGATATGAGACTTCTGAGAATCTAAGGTAAGTTTAACACTTTAATGCCATGATAACAATGATCAGTTACCATCAACAGGTAGTTGATTCGATCAATTTACAATAAAGATACATAAATCACTGGATACTTGCTCATCAGGAACAAATGAGCTGCATGCTATAGACAGTTCAACAAAATGGAGCATCTGGTTGAGCATATGAGGACTTCATATCATTCAAATCATGAACCTATATGTGGGGTTTATAAAAAGCACTGTCGGTCATTTGAATCTCTCAGAGAGCATTTAATTGGTATTCTTCAATCTCTCAACTGCTATTATACGTTCCAGTAAACTTAGAATTTAAAGTCAAGAGATGTGAGTATATCTTTCAGGACCTTTGCCAAAGGCAGAATGTGAAAAGGTATTCAAGGAACAAGGCCGTGAACATTGTTTAAATATCCTTAACAACCGGTATGCTATCCGGTTTCATTAGCAGACATGCCAATTCACGCGTCAAAATAACGTAAGGATCATATAACTCTACCTCCTTTTCATACAAATTATATAAAATTTAATCCTGAAAGATTTCCCAGGATTTGCTACGTAGAATGATTTAGGCGTCCTAGATGATGTAAGGACTGATAATAACAGAGGAAAAGTGGTTGCTCTGGCATGCAAAATGGTTGGTGGCGGCAGTGATGGATCCTTGAATCTTTGTGCAAGGGTTTTCGTAGTTGACGAGTATGAAAAGAAAATCTTTCATACGTATGTCAGGCCACAACTTCCAGTCACAAACTATAGGTTAAAGATTTATGGTAAAACTAAGTATTATGTCATCAATAAATTCCAACAATATCTGAATTATTGAATTTCTTCAGATATGAAACAACAGGCATACGGCCTGAACATATGAGGGATGCAATGCCTCTCAAACAAGTTCAGCAAAAAATTTAGGATTATCTATGCAATGGTGAACCAATATGGCAGATCCGCTTTAGAGGTGGAAAATCCAGAATCCTTGTAGGCCGTGGTCTAGATCATAATCTCAAATGCCTGGAAGTGGAGTATCCAACTTTATTGATCAGGCAAGCACTTTCAGCCAAGCCAGCACTCTTTTAATGGCCTTTTATGTCATCATATGTCATACTCAGTGATTTGATTTCACAAGATTTTAGCATTAAGCTATAAACTCTAAGTTCAAAGAATTTCAAACAGTCTCGCGATATTCAAGCCTGCAAGGGTTAGGATCTAAAGGTAAAGGTGATGGAATAGGAGTCTTCGATGTCCTAAGCTGAAGCATATCCCAAGTATTGGGATTATGTTCAAAGTGTCGACACGTAGAATTTTGAGAACATAACATAGTATTCAAAATTCAAGGAAAAAACTAGAAAAGAAAACTGAGATGTAAAAAGCAAAAGGTAGGCAAAACAAAAAAGATCGCATCGATGGCCCTTGATACAATTAAAAAATCCTAATACCGAAATCAAGATATAATAAAGATAAAGTTCACATGTAAGGTAGCAAAAAGAATCAGCGCTCATTCTTAGTTTTTGAATAAGAAAGTCACGGCTATTAATGCTTGCTAAGGTGAAAAAACACTTAACCTTGGTGAGATCAGTTTATTGAAATTAATCATCGGAAGATTGAATTTTACTTTTCTCCAATTGTTACAACTTGGGTGTGGCGTTTAGAATAGTAAACGATTCCCGAATTGAGGCCTTCGGGAAGTTATGTAACTAAACCATAGATTTATAACAGTGTTTCTAGTCTTGCGACTTTTTCTATAGGGATACAGCAAAATATCTGCCATTGATGAAGACAAGCAAGCTCAGCAACTCACTGAAATATATCACGAAAGCACACCTTGGGTGAGTGGCTTTTAACCTGCTTTATCAGTTAATTTTATTGTAATCCTTACTCTCCAGAAAATGAATATTATGTCCGTATTGGTACGACATTCAAACTGGGGGTTTTTTTTAAAAATATAATATTTTTAAAAGTTATTTATTAAAATATAGCAGATTTAAAAGTTTTACAAAAATATAGTAATCCGGAGGATGGATTTACGGATTTAGAAAGCGCAGGAGGATTCTCCGTCGGAAAACCGTCGCTAATAGCGACGGTATTTCATAACCCGTCGCAAATTGCGACGGTTTGAACAACAACCGTCGCTAAGGCAAGGATTTTCTTACTACTCCTATTCTCATGCCTATAAATTGCACCGAGTATTTGATGAATTCATTCCATCCTTCAGCTCAACTTTTTTGTTTCGACACTCTTCTTGAGCAGTATTTTTTCTTCGGTCCGTGTCTTTTTTTTTTTATATATAACAATTCAGTGATTCTCTTTCCCTTATAAATTGCGTCGATCGTGTGCTTAACGAAATTCTTAATTTGATTTGATAGTTTTCTGTCGCATATCAATTTATCTCATCCTTCAGCTCAAAATATATTTTAATTTCTCAAAAAATAAAATAACGATATTTCACATATAAATTTAATTCCATAACAATAATATATTAAATTTAAAATCTGCTACATTTTACTTGTATGAAATAACCTGTCAAAGTTAAGCTTTATTACAAAAACAAAAATTATAAAACAATATTAATTCAATAATAATAAAATTGATGAATCAAAGAATTTTATTCAATCACAATCACAAAGTTATAATTTATTTCACATAATAATATATTACAAAGACATTGGCCGTACACATATTTAATCAAAATTACAAAATTAATATTATATTAATATAAAAAATAAAAAATAAAATAAAATTATAATAATAGTATAATGTAACTGAAAAATTTATAATTCCAGTAATACAACATAAATAATATAATTAAAATATAACAAATTATTAAAATTACTTTTTCAAATGTGATAATATGAAATTTGTAATTATATCAGCTACCGGAGTTTAACATCTGCAATAAATTACAAACATTATCAGAAATAATATACAAAAAACAATTAAATGTAGAAAGAAAAAACAGAAATTCGAATTAGTCTTGGTGCAATTCTCCGAAATTCTGATACTCAACACAATTCTCAAAAATCAAATTCTGAATTACTGAGAGTCGGCGCAATTCCCTCAAATTCTGATATGCGACAGAAAACTATCAAATCAAATTAAGAATTCCGTTAAGCACACGATCGACGCAATTTATAAGGGAAAGAGAATCACTGAATTGTTATATATAAAAAAAAAAGACACGTACCGAAGAAAAAATACTGCTCAAGAAGAGTGTCGAAACAAAAAAGTTGAGCTGAAGGATGAAATGAATTTGTCAAAAAGGAAGAAAATCCTTGCCTTAGCGACGGTTGTTGTGAAACCGTGGCAAATGGCACGGGTTTTGGAATACCGTCGCTATTAGCGACGGTTTTGGTTAAACCGTCGCCGACGGAGAATCCGTGTCAGACTGCTGCAGATTCTGAATCCGGAAATCCAACCTCCGGATTACTATATTTTTGTAAAACTTTTAAATCTGCTATATTTTAATAAATAACTTTTAAAAATATTATATTTTTAAAAAAAACCCTCAAACTGGTGTACAAGATCCTTACGGATACTGTGTAGCAACAATGAGCTTGTATGTGAAGATGAGATCACAGATTCATAAACTGGAAGACTACCCCCTAGCTTCAGACCCGCAGAATCGAAACAATTTTGCATCGTCAAGGCAGAACAAGCTTGAGAGAATGACCCCAGAAAAGATGTTGGAAATCTCAAGATCTGATTATTACTGCGGGTGCTTGGACTCCGAATAAAAAAGAAAAGAAAGAAAGAAATCAAATTCAATCAAAAGGCTAAGGCAATCTAAAGGAGGAAGATTCTCTAAATCATAATGAAAGTCAAGTCATATTAGAATATGCTTATGCGAACTAATGACACATTTCAAATTTATATTAAAGGAGTGTACTGTCATATCATAAGACAACATAATGCAATCATTTGACAACAAAATAAATTTCCTGTCAACAAACTGCGGTCTCCAGTTCTTGCTGCGTACTCGACTCAAAGGGCTTCCCAGTGAATCATTTTGCGTTCCCCTTATTCAAGTTTATAATTGACTTATATTCCAATTCTTCCTAGTTACTCACACATCCAAAAAAATTTACAAATGAAGCATTGGAGCCAACAGAGGAATACGCTGGTCATTGTTTATCTATGTAGTCATAAACCACTCAGTTCTGATACAAATATGCTTTCGCTTCCAAATATTAATTAGCTTACAATTACATGCTTATCTTTATTTCGAAAAATATTCAACAATTAATTTCATAGGGCCACAATATATTTTATTTTTTCCCTAAAATTTTAGGTTCGAGCAACTCAATACACATTGAATCTACTTCCAGCCCAATTGGCCACTCGATGACTCTAAAAACGGCTAAAAACTGCGATCCCACAATGTTTCTCGAGATAAATTCAATACATCACTCACAAAATTTACTGAATCATTGAGACAAAGTACCAGCATTGCTCAATAAAAAGGAAGTTCAAGTCTTTTCAGAGGATCCTTGAATCGACAGCCCAAATATGTGATCTATCCAGCAATCTTGTAGCTGGGATTTGCAAGATTTTCCAGGCCTGCCACAACTTGCATTGATTCTATCACATCTCCAACCTTTACATCCGCCAAAATATCCTCGTTTTCTGTTACATACCCAAACACCGCGTAGCGACCATCCAGTATGTTGGCGTTGCTAGGAGTTAGCTCACTCTCTTTCAACAGCCAAAATACCTGGCTAGAAGCTGAATTGTTCTCGAATTCCTGTCGTCGAAACAAAGCATGGAATGACTTGGGGAACGTTTCATACTATTAAGTATTAACCCGAGATAAAAGACTGGATACACTACATCTGCCTCCATGAAAAAATTCCATTCCATGAAAAAAATTCCATTCGGTGTAGTTTTTTCTTAAAAAAAGTGAACTTTGTCACCCCCGCCCCAGCCCAAAATTAAATTGAATCATCTCACTTGTTCACCACCTCTCTCTTAAATGGATTTTTGGGTACATTGCTGATGGATCACAAGTCACAACTTACCTCTCGAGCCATGGCCATAGTTCCAAATGCATTAAACGGAAGCTTTGTTTGGGCCTTGTATAGACCAAGTTCCTGTCCAAGAACGGCAGCACTTAAATTTCTTACTGGAGAAGCATGGAATTTAGGGGGGCTCTGTGAATAACAAACTTACTTCCAGAGTCTCACCATAGAACGGAGCCTTTTCTCCCTTCACCATAATTTCGAGAGGAATTGTGCGGGTTTTACCGGTACTGGGATCAACAAAACCCTCTGCGGGACCATCAGGATCTCCCGTTTGGACTACAAAGCCATCCGCTATAAAAGAAACAGAAATATCACATCGAGCATCACAAAAACAATGTATATGATGGCATAGAATAACTGAAAATCTGCTTTCTTGACCCATTTTTACCTCTCTGAATCTCCATGCCATCGTAGAAATGCCTTTCAACCAAATCCACCATGTTTCCAGCAGTTACGGGGGCGTTATAACCATCCAAAACAATACCGAATACACATTCATTCATGTTAGGATTGTTCTTCAACTTGACCTTCATATTGACAGTAGCCCTCCCCTTCAGTAGCGGCATATCTTTATATTCGTCAGGCACTTCATAAGGAAAGCCATCCACCATATCCTCTTCAACACTGCAGAAACCCAATGCCCCAGGAAGATCTCAGCTGCAGTCAATGACAAGGATTTAAATAAGAATAGCTTATTTTAGGAAACTTCTTGTTTGCAACTTCTTCCCGTTTTCCTAGACCTAAGGGGAACATTTGGAAATCAAGAAGGTTCGGGTTATCAGCAGTTTTCTAACAACAAGAAATCCCATCACAATAGATTTCCTTAAAAGGCACAGCACCCACAAATAATTTTCTGTACAAAGCTGTATGAACTCAGATTCAACCTATGTGATATAAACTAGAACCTTTGGACTATATGCATCGCTTATCTTACATGGATGGAAAAAGGGTCAACATGAAACTTGAACGTGAGATGATGGGGACGACATGAACTCCATAACCAAGCAGGATTCCAAAATAGCCAACATGTTAGGTATATTTAATTTATCCACGACATGAAAAATGATAAGAAACAATTGAGTTTAAGAGCTAACAGGTCTCTTGTTTAAATTAATCCGAGCGTTATAACAGAAACATAGCATTCCCTATAAACCTATAGGTTAGGTGTCAGTTCATGTTCGAATGGATGAGCAACAAAGATTTCATGTCTCACCCTCCAACATAGTTAAGCAACTCCTTCTGCTTAGGTGCAACAGCATCGCGATTCTTGTCCTGCACAATATTTAAAAGCTCCTCGAATCCTGTTTCCAGCTTGTTGAGCAATTCAACCCCATCGTCAACCTTTGACTTTGCGAGACCTTGGACAATCAAGGTTCTACCTTGCTTCAAATTCCTTGATGCCTGCCTGACATTCTACAGCTCCAAGCAAATGCTAAAAGTCAACTTTATTTTAAATTGTGAAAAGTAAGAACACCCCTCTATAAAAACAAATTCTTAATTTCATAACATAACAAATGACAAATAAGATCATAGAAACAATTGAGGTTCCTCACTCTTTCCACAGAACCAAGGGCCTTGACACCTGCAATCTTCAAGCTTTCAGTAATATCTTCAAGTGGCTTCTGAACCTCCCGAATCGCCTTATTATCAATAGGTAATGCATACCTCAACAACGCTCCCGGGTCCTTAATTGGCGGCCCCGAAATCAGAACCGAAACATCTGGCAATGCTGGAAAAATAGCTTTGGCACTAGCCATTTCTGGCCATCCCAATGCATGAGCACCGGTAATCAACCCAACTGCAAGTGCCACGGAAATGGCACATTTTTTTATTGCAGAAAACCCATCTCTCTACAAAACATAAATCATATCAAACCCCATATTAAACTTCGAATTTCTGGCAAAAACTACACACGCCAGTATCATCATTCACAATTCATCACCCACACGAAATCTATGAAACAAGAAAAATCATGAAGCATGTATGTATACGAGCTGTAACGAGAAAACATTCTTGAAATAGGATGAAATGGAGGAGAGCTTGCCTGTTCAGCTGCAGGGATAAACGAACTCGGCTTTTGAGAGGAACAAAGAGGTTTACACCGCCGGGTCGAAGAATCATTTAAAGATGAATTCTTGCCACACTTAGGTGGAACCTTATGGGCAACAAACTTCGTGGTGACTGTTAAATGTGAAAACGGACAACGGTGGAATGAAATCATAGCTGCCATTGGTAAAAGAACTTAGTTCCAACTTTAGCAAAAGATTAGAAAAAACATAGGGATCTTGAACAAATGAATGAAGACAGGCTGTGAGAAAACGATTGAAGAGAAAAGGATAAGGTTCAGAAAAATACGGGGAAGGAAACGAATATCCAAGCCACAGCCACAGCGGGCGCAGAATCGAACGGCGCATTAGTCAACCTCACACTCCAGATAAGATGATGAGCTGTGTTGTGGGCCTTGAACTGTTGGGTCTAGAGTTTGGACCGAGCTTCATTTCTAAAAGAGGTATCGATCCAGGTAAAGCCCAAAATCAAATAATAGAGCCAAGATTTACTTTGTACTTGAGCAAATCGTTAAAGCTAAATAATTGATTGTTCAATATTGAAACCCAAATAGCTCAAGACAGGCGTGGGCGATAATTTTGGACAAAAAAAGGAGATAGCAATGCACTAACTTATGAGGTCGGACCTTCTGGCACTCATGAAGATATTGAAGCAAAGGAGGATGAAGACACTGAAGGGAGATGAAACTGATCATGGATCATTTCTTATCTTTGTAATCATGCTTAGTTTTCTTGTTTTTAATGCTCTCATTAAATATGAGTGATAGATGTTTTTGTTCTCGTCTTGTCTAACACCATTAACAACACTCAGGCTAACTTGATCAAATTCAAGAAATAAATGTTTTCAAATTCAGGCGGAGTTCAATGGAGGTGCTTAGAGTTGCATCAACATGCGTGAACTTGTTGGTTTTTATTTTGTCCAGAAAAACATAAATGATGGATTGAAAGGAAAAGTTTTTGCTTTGAAAGACGTAATTTATCTCCATTTTTTTTATATAAAATTTTATGTATGAGTTATGCATTTCTAGAATATTAAGTTTCTTAAACTCTAAATTTAATTTTTTCAATGTATTTCCATGATATGTTAGAGACATTTGAAGATAACAACCATATAAAATGTTGATTAAAGAATTATTTTGTTGCTACGAATTTCGGTCTCACATATTTGCATTATCGTGTTTTGATTGTTTTTGTTATTGATATTCTATGATTCAATTTACTTTATTAACTTATTAAAGAATATAGTTTTCTTTTTATTTCTTCACTATTATTGGTTTTGTAAACTTGATTTTTTTCTATTGATTATTTCTAGCTGATGCATAACACAAGTTAACACACTTGTGCATAATTATCTATGTGTTAATTTTAATTAAATTTATTTATTTGTGTGCGATATTATTATATTGCATATTATCACAAGACGTTACAACATTCTATATATATATACATTGAAGACACTTTCGGTACGTTAAAGAAAATTAAATAAAAAAATATATAATTTGGAAAGCATAGCCAAAAAGATACATGCATGTCATGTCCCTGATTACAAAGAATCGGAATTTTAAAGTTCTCCACTTTCTATAAGGAAGACACGAGCTTCAATTAATAAGGAGTCTTGCAAGTTGTTCAACAATCAAAGGCAAATGTTTTTCTGCAAAAATAAAAAAAAAAAATCGAACAATATTCATTAATTAGGAATTGTACGTCGAACAAATAAAAGTCTAAGGAGCAGACAAAGTTAATAAATTCAGCCAAGATCTTTATCATGGATGTAAAAGAAACAATATGGAATTTAACAACACGTGTAAGCATAAACTAAAAACTGAAAGAATATGTCTATCGTAAGACGGTCTCACGAAACTTTATCTATCAGATGGGTCAACCTTACCGATATTCACAATAAAAAGTAATATTTTTTCATGGATGACCCAAATAAGAGATCTGTATCACAAAATACGTCTTGTGAGACCGTCTCACACAAGTTTTTGTCAAACTGAAATAAACACGGGGAAGAGATTAAGGAAGGAACATGAAATTATTTTTAGTCATATGAAATAAAATGGTACTAATAATTTAAAACAACATAAATTCAAACTCGCAAAAAATAATGTTGAATCCATTACCTTAAAGATTATCTATTCAAAATCACATGCAAAATTTTACACAAAACGATTTAATTTATTTTATAATAGAGTGTAGATTGATTACAAAATCACCTAGGACTCATATTCAATATTTAGCTACATATTTACTATCTGTTAAATCTGAGTTAAAATGAATAAATATAATAAAATATATCCAGTGGAGAATATTGTTCTAAATTTGTTTATAATTAATTTTATATCAAAATAATATTTATACTAGCTAGGGAAAAAAAACACAATATTAATAAATTTATCCATGATATTGTCCGAAGACTTTCAATTTAAGTCAATCCTTTGTCCACTCACACTGTCTGGTAGTCAAAGTTTACATAACCAACAATTGCTTCGAGCATCTGCAGCGTCGCTTGGAAGCCACAAGCAACACAAAGGAGCTGAGGATATGGCGAGAAACGGAGGAGCAAGGAACCCCAGAAGTTTCTGCTACCGGGAAGTACTGCCGTTCACGGCGATAGTGGTCATGGAGTGCACCGACGTCGGCCTCAACACACTCTACAAGCTCGCAACCCGCAGTGGTATGAGCCGCCATATGTTTGTGGTCTACGCCTACGCCGTCGCAGCTCTAGTTCTCCTCCCGTCGTCGTTCTTATCGAGTCGGTCAGATGTGTTTAATATATATCTCTCTTTTGACTTGGTTAATACGATTTCTTATAATTTGATCGCGTAAACTGAATTTTGAACGATAAAATTGCCGCGAATCGCGTAGATCACGAGCTCTGCCACCGTTGAGTTTCTCCATACTGCTCAAGATCGTTCTCCTCGGAGTCATCGGGTGTGCAAAATTATATTATATTTTCACGGATATTATCTTACAATTTAACCAAATAATCCTTTATAGAGTTCTTTTTTTTTTCGGTGAATGCAGGTATACTTCGCAGATCATGGGATACACCGGAATCAGTTACAGTTCTCCCACGCGTGCTTTGGCAATGAGCAACTTGGTCCCGGCCTTTACTTTTGTGCTTGCCTTTATTTTCAGGTCCTGTCGCGCTTCCTCTTCCTTTTTCAGCATTTAATTTGTTTAAAAATAATTATTGTTTTTCAATAATTGATCATTCTTGGGTCGCGTCATATCAAGCAATAGCTCTTTTCTCCAGCATTTTCGTTGGATTTTTATCAACGAAGAGGGAGGCCTTAATTTGTTAGCCAACTATATGGATACAAGAGGACAGATTGCGTTCTGTCTGATTGATTTTTTTTATTTTTTGGGTTACATTTTTAAAATCGATTGGTTGCGCATCTATATTTTGAAAGATCATATAGAGATACTTCCAATATTTAAAACCCAAAGAAATGCCCACTAATTTTTTTCCCAAAAAATGAAAAGTAAAATCCGTTGTAGCTCGATATTTTCTACGATGATGGTGGGTCATGATTTATCTTGGAAAGTGGATTGAGATATTTTTGCAGAATGGAGAAGATAGAGTTATCGAGCACGACAAGCAAGGCCAAAATAATCGGCTCTATGGTCTCAATCTCAGGAGCCTTAGTGGTGACTCTGTACAAGGGCCCAATCTTATTTACTTCCACACAAGTCTCTCGTGTTTCACTACTGAGTTCGTTGGGATCAAATTGGACGATTGGCAATCTATTTCTTGCGGTCGAGTACTCTCTGGTCCCCCTCTGGTACATTGTTATGGTACGAACCACCCCTACCCGATGACTCGATTCGGATGGAAATACAAGTCATTTCTAGAACCACTTGTAAAAATCTTTTGGTCTAGTGCTGTTAATTCTTCTCTTGGCAAACTTACAATTATCTAGGATTAAATGGTTTATCGTGAATGCATGCACAGACTCAAATTTTGAAGGAATATCCCGCCAAACTGGCGCTAGTTTTCTCCTATACCTTATGCGTGAGCATTCTAGGTGGCATTCTTGGATTCTTTGTGGAACCAGATTCCAGCAAATGGGAGATCACGCCTAGTGTCGCGTTGGCCTCTTTCCTATGCTCCGTTAGTAGCAAACCAAGACACTATCTAATTCATATTGGCCGATATGATTAATCTTCTCTGATCTTATGAACTTTTTTCAATTGAATGAGCTTCCAACAGGGTGTTTTTGGCTGTTGTTTGAACAATGCTGTTCGTGCATGGGTCTTGCACGTGAGAGGGCCAGTCTATGTTGCTATGTTTAAGCCATTTTCCATTGCTATAGCTGCGGCAATGGGAGTCATCATCCTAGGCGACACTCTTTATCTTGGAAGGTAAGCTAGATATAAACATTACTGTTGAGAGATCTCTCGAAAGCACTGCCAATTTAGCTCGACAAACCGAATCACAGGACTGACTTTTGAATGGTTTGGGGCTAAAAAACCCAAATCGGTTGGTCAAATTATTGAGCTGTAATCATGTTATCTAGCTAAAACCGAACACTTTACAGCGTGATCGGAGCCACGGTAATAACCATTGGATTCTACACGGTGATGTGGGGCAAATCGAAAGAGGAGATGGTTGGGTTCGATGAAACGAGCGATTTACAGTCATCCTCAGCAACCCTAAAGCATCCTTTATTACAAAGTCACAAAGCTGAAGAGTGCAATGATTGGTAGAAAAAAAGAAATATATTTATATAGTTAATTATAAAAGTTATGTGCTTATAGAAAAAATTTCGGTCAATAGGGTCAAGAATATTTTAGAGTGGTTTGATACGATGTCAGCTACTTCAACAGTTTTAATGATGCAAAATGGTGTAGGCGTGTAATTAAAATAAGCATGATTTGTGAATTGTTACGACGTTTCAAAAGTATGACAATATATCGAGTCTGAGATTCAATTATAACAAATTCGTTTTCCAACTAAAAACGACTAGAGGTATATGTTTGCTATCATCACAACTCAGGTGAATTATAAATTTAGATGAAGTAAAATAAAAGCTGTATTTTAAGAAAGAAACATGAGCTCAAATTCATGTAAAAGCAAAAAAATCATCTTCCTTCAACCCAACCCAGTGTTTAATAAAAGCCAAGGCAGTATGGTATGTATAAACAAGCAAATTTTTTTTAAAAAAGAAGCACATTTATACAATTTTAAGCTTTTATTTTAAATTACCTCGATTAATTAAATGTTTTTTGGACTAGACTTTTCATCACTTACCTATATAATTACTATAAATTTGCTCAGATAGTCAAATTTATTGTATTTATTGCAACAATATCTACAGCATCAATCTGAGCATTTTCCAGGTCAATCTTTCATCAAAATTATGAAGGAGAAATTCATGGATATCCTACATATGGTTTGGGCTGGTTTTTCTGCAGGCATGCTTTTAAAATTATCTCATATACAGACAGGTTCAGGGTTTTTGGAAAACCAAAAATCAGAACATGGCTGAATTTTGTACCAGGTGGCCAAAGAGCTGAAGGATCAGTTTTTGTACTTTTAGCCCAAAAGTTATCTTCTCTTGTCGGGAATACAAAAGTACTGAAGCTGATTCTCTAGCAAATTTAGCTGTGCATCTTAAAGGGTAATCTTGTTTATTTTCTTTGACTTCATCTCGGGCCTTTACTTATTCATCTTTTGCGTCTCTTACAACGTTGGTGATATTGAAGTTGAATGTGACTTAAAATGCTTGAAAAAATCAACCTAGCTCACGGAATGGTGGATACTTGAGAAACAACCAAACCAAACCAAACTGATTATATCTATTTGAATGTTTTAAGAATAAAAATGTTGATGATTCTAAAAATATTTGTGGGACCCGGACGCTAATCAAGTTCTTAATCATCATTGGGACTAATTAATCAATTATAAAACAGGGTCTAAAATTTTTTTTTTTTAAATTGCGGAACGTAGTAAAATAAAACATATATACATCTCAGTATATAAAATACAAATCATGTATTACAAAACATTTATTCAAACTAGAGTTTAACATCTAATATCAATTGTTCAAACCCTATCTCAGATCAAAGTCCGAAGTCTCCACTCTAACTCGATCTCTCCTCATCTCCTCGACCCTGAACCTGTCCCACCTGTTGTCAAGTACACATACAGACAAGACAACAGCCGGATAAACCGGTGAGAATAACTCCCAGTATAATCAATGAAACATGCAATCATATAACAAATATAAAGCATGTAATCAGGTATCAACAATATGTAACGAATCTGAAACAGAATCAATAACACCCTGTCAACTATACTCGTAGCTATAAAATTCAGACTAGACTCAATCCTAGTCTAGGGATCCCGGTTCCAGAAGTTGGCATGCGTATATCGACTAGCAGTAATAGAAAAGACTCCAGTTCTATCCACGCCGATATGGTATCGATCAACAGTAATAGAAAAGACTCCAGTTCTATTCACATCGATACGGTATCGATTACCAGTAATAGAGGAAGCTATTACTCTATCCACATCAATATAGTACCGATTAACAGTAATAGAAGCAACTCTAATTCTATCCACATCGATATGACATCGATTAACAGTAATAGAAGAGCTACTAATCTATCCACATCGATACAATACTGATTAACAGTAATAGAAAAAGCCACCATCCTATCCACATCGATAGCCAAACATCCAGTGACAGTCTTTGGCACATCCGCCAATACACCATCTTATGACATCGTGCAATGTGCCCGTGGTGATCCCACCACTAACGGCACTTCTGTCATAAGATTACTCTTCTAATACCTGTAATCTATAACTCAAGAAAACAAGTATATCAATCAATCAATGCAAATATCAATGCAATAAAGTAAAGTATGTGATTTAGGGAAACCCAAGTCTAAACCGACTCAAGTCCATCTCCCAATACCACATTGACTTATACATTTATCTTCTCGCTCAGAAGAAGAAGAAGAAGAAGAAGAAGAAGTCCCGACTCTATCTCGGTCCATTCCCAATGTCCAGTTGTAGCCTACGTCGATAGGAACTCGGTACTGTAATTGGATTCAAAATCTGACGGACGGATTTTTCACAAAAGGCGTAAGGATTTCTGGAGGAATTTCTCGTGCTTCCTTTCTCGTTCTTCCTTATCATTTCTGAAGAATAACTTATATATATATATATATATATATATATATATCATCCGTTGCATGCAAGAGAAACGTGGCATATTTCATGCTTTCCGGGTGGCGCTCGAGCAGTCAAAAACTACCGCTCGGGCGCCGAACATTCTGCCCAAGCCTCGAATTCTCACCCCTTTGGCGCTCGGGCGGTAAATCCTTACCGCTCGGACGCGGAGGATTCTGTCCATCTACCTTCTTATCATGCATTGGCGCTCGGGCGGTAGCTTTCTGCCACTCGGGCGCCAACAGTTCTGTACCAAAGATGCCTAATTCACATGCTTCACCCCATCTGGTCTCTGAATAGCCCGGCTTCTTTATTCGAGTTCATATTACCTCAATCATATCAATTAATCAACGTCTGATTATAATGATTAAATTTCGGGTATTACAATATTTAAAATAATTTTGGTAGATATAGAAATTCTATTTTTAATTTCGGTTTTGTTTTGGTTAAATACTTAAATTTTTATTAAATCGAATATACTTAAGCTTCAATGTCTTTATCTTTTACTATATATATATATATATATATATATATATATATATATATATATATATATATATATATATATATATATATATATATATATATATATTTTCAAAATATTTGGTCAATTTGGATATAAATCAAAATAATTGATTTTAATTCAATTTGTCTATTTTATTTCCTTTTTTTTTTTGTCGAAATGATCCTTTTTTCGAGAAATCAAAGTATCACGAGTTACAAGATCACCGATATTATTTGGAGTGAATCTCATGTGAGACCGTCTCACGGATCTTAATCTGTGAGACGGGTCAATCCTAACGATATTCACAATAAAAAAATAATACTATTAGCCTAAAAAGTAATACTTTTTCATGGATGACCCAAATAATATATCCGTCTCACAAATATGACCCGAAGACCGTCTCACACAAGTTTTTGTCTATGATTTGGTGGACTCGGCCAAATACAAGATTAGGGATTCTTTTGTCAAACTTCATTGTCTAATTTGATTTTTAAATTCAATCGACTTTGTCATTAGTATTTAACTGAAAATTTGTTTGTCTCTAATTTTGATAGTATTATTATTTTTGTTGTTAATTTTGTTAATTTAAAACTTTTTAAAATTAATACTTTTAACTACTATTATTATTTTATATGATCATAAAAATTATAAAATTTATCAAAATATTAAAAAAAAAATGTAATGAATCTAAGCGGCCGGGGTTTGTAGACCAGCCGTTGGTTATAATTTTTTCTAAAAAAAATAAATTTAAATATTAAAAAAACCAGACGGCATCGTCTTCCGTTGTGGATAGAAAATCCCCGAGCTCCAAAGCGGCAAAGCCCACGCAACACAACCATGGCTTCCGTATCCGCATTCTCCATCTCGAAACCCAATCATTCTTTTCGCCTATCCTCCTCTTCTCCTCCGTCTACTTCCACTGCCCTTCCATTTCAGTTTCCTTTGGTCAAACACCATATGTACCCCCCCATTTCTTGCATTTATTCAATACCCAAGAGCTACAAGTGTAATTCTTGTAGACCCACAAAACTAAGAGCTCTTACTGAGGAAGAAGAGACCCTTGTCCCCGAACAAGAAACGCCGTCTCCTGCAGTTACCGCGGATCAGACTGTTTCTGTTTCGGTGTCGCATTCCGACGTACTCACCATGTTCTTTCAGGTGGTTGATTGTTTTACTAACGTTTCATTTCGTATCGTCTTGCAATTGTTTGTTGTTTTTGCTACGAGCGATGTTTTCTTGAAATGTGTAGGCTGAAGGGGCAATGGCTGATTTAGCTATACCTACAGTTACCAAGGCTTTGGAGGTATTCATTTTATCTAGTTTTTTTTCTTCTTTTTGAATTAAATATCCGAGCTTATGGTAATTTGCCAAAGGTGGCTTTGTGAAGCCGTATACTTTCGGGGACTAGTGTCTAGGCCAGCGCAGACAGTGCACCCCTTTTGATATTAAAAAATTAACTTTTCTGGTGTCATTTTTGTAAGAATTCTAGTTTCGCCTCCCTAAATCCTGGGCCTGTTTCTGGTCAAGAGGTGTCTTTTGGTTAAGACTGTTACAATTCATTTCCAAGCAGGACTAACGAATGCTAGAAATATTTGATTCGCCTCTACAAGTAGTTACCAACGTATGCATATGAGGACCTAGCATTTATACACTACGAGTACCAAAAAGAATAAATCTCAAGTCATTTTGCGCACCCATTATGACTAGATTATTAAGGTTCATATCTGTTCATTGTTATTGTCACCTTATTCTTGATCCACCTAAATATGCATGGACGATTGAGCAAGTTAGCTCACTTCAATGCAAACTCGTGAGATCAGTGTGTTACTTCCAAGTTCCATCTGTGCTCCCTTTCAATAAAGTTTCTGTTGTCTAGTAGAGAAACCTTTAAGCCCTTCCTGTGATGCTTGTTGATGTTTCTGTTTATACGTTTGTAGGTGGTAGAGGGCATTACAGATCTCAAAGTACAGATTGTCGAAGGTATTGCGAGTGTGGAGGTAATTTTCATCGCTCTTAGCTTCTTATATCTTTTATGCTAACATCATAGCACATGCATTGTTGTCTGCTAACGACTATTAGAGATTTTTTGTTTTTATTTATGCTAGTAACAAAGTCTAATTCGAAAGGTGAAAAATTGAGAAAAATAAGATTGTTTTAATAATTCCAAATAATGATATATAAAATAAAATAAATACTAAACTCTTAACTGTTGCTCGACGTTAAAAATAGTGAACTTATGTTCAAAATTAATGGACAACATTCAGAAGGGACACCAAGTGCGAATGCTATGTTGATTTATCAAGGAAGAGCATTTTAGAATGGTGACAAGTCAAATAAATCATATATTATGAAGCTCTAGCTTAATATATAGTACACATTGAAAGGATGTCGTTGATTATAAACGAACATGAAATAAATTACGATTTGCGTATCAGAAGCTAGTGTTGTGCTCGGGTGTTGTCAATACCAGCACACCACATGCATCATAAATTAATTATTTAACACACACGTAAATTTTAATAACCAGAATTCAACATATTAAATTATGCAAAGTATGAATACTTGTGCAATGATTCAGGAAAAAAATTCTCTAAAATATGTAAATCGTTTACACAAAACAATACTAGTGGGATTAACAAAATCAAATTCCTTGACACTCCAAGGAATTCAAATTAATCAAAAAGTGAAACCAAATATTAGATGCATAAAACAAAAATCGTATTGGTTAAAACTAAACGAAACCACTCTTCATCCAACACTTCACGCAGTGTTGTTATTGAGTGTCGTCAACACCAATCAGCAACACAGTAAATATGCGAATCAATCACACAAATTCTTAACACGAGAATCTTCAATTCTGAACTTTGCGCATGCTCAGAAAGACTCCAGTAGGCCTACCCATCTTTTCTCCTAATATTTCGTATATGTACTTCCCCGTATCTTGACCTAAAGACAATTCAATAAAAGATTCCTACAAATTATGGAAACAAACTCTTTTAAACAAGATATCATATCTTAGATATAAATATCAAAGCAAACACAAATCCTCTAATATCTATAGTTAAATTAAACCAAATCTTATAATCTAGAAAGACAAAACTTTAAATAGATAATATCAATATCAAAAAATAACTAAGAAATAAAATATTCCTTTCACACATGCATTATCCCCAGGAAACAAATTTTATGTGGAATTGAAGTGGGGAAACTATTTGAAATGTTTTGTTTGTTTTCGAATGGTAATCATTCTAACAGCCAAAGCACACAAAATTTGAAACAATGAGCCTTTGGATCCAACATTATTTTTCGATAAATGGTTGTTTTCCGAAATCTGGCCATCAATTATGATATGAATGTGATGGTTTAAATTGTTATGTGGGGCCTGAGACACCGAAGATATACAATGTACCCGTGATACGATTTTTCTTTCCATGTTTGTCGAACTTCTAGCTGTGTAACAATGTCATGTTGGAAATTTATGTCGTTTAAAGTGTAGCTCAACACCATTAAGCTTATGTTTTCTTCCATCTGTAGTTAACCAAGCAAACAACAGTACAAGCAACTGGTGTGGCGTCAAATTTGGTTGAGATAATACAAGGCTCAGGCTTCAAGTTACAAACATTGAATTTGAGCTTCCAAGATGAGGAGGATTTGTAGATATTCTACTCTTAAACAGTTGGTTTTGCTTTCAACTCACCAATTTTCGACATTCTGGTACCTGACAAAGTGTATTCTTAACTATCACAGTTGAGCTAATGGTCCTTTCTCTGTTGATCAGCTGTAAAACTGGTGTGTATTCTGTATAACTCTGTTTATTATTTTGACGAGTGACTAAAAAGTCGACATATCGGTTGTGGAGACTTATCTCTGGCTTCGTATATTTTTTTCTTGCCCTTTTGCTTTTGGTGCACAAAGTTTGATTGATATACCATTAGCTTGCCTGCATTCTTGATTTCTGTACAAAACCCGTTGTTGCTTAATTAAGCAATTTTCTTGATCTTATGTTCTATCAGATGCAAGCACCTTTGGTTTCTAAATTTTTAACGGGAACTGTTTCTCTTATTTTTGCCCAAACATCTTTTTTTTAAAAAAAAAAAACTAAAATGGGATTTCGTCTTGGTTGGCTAGGATGGAGATAATTGAAATGGTAGAGAAATTTTACCATTAACTACAACATAAACCACGAGCATATTAAATTTATTTTTTTCTAAAAAACAAAGAAGGTACGACTTCCCAAGATGGTTTACATAATTATTTTCGTCACCACGATATGGTGGACGTGTGAGGATGGGAGTATTCGGTTTTTGAGCATGGAAAACGTAGCCACGGTGCAGAAATCTTGCATTATTTGACGCTGCTTAAACTGTGTTCGTCACAAATGTGTAAATATAGCAAATGGATACTCTCTAAAGAAGGGAAATCATTATTAAATTAATGAACACTCCACAAAGCCATGTGAGATTAACTTTTTTGTTTGTTGCATTCCCTTGTTTGACTAAATTTTATCAAGAAAAAAATTTCTATCTGTTGCGGTAAACTTCGGGAAACCAAGCCCACTAATTCAGGATCGTTCAATGCATACACCTTCCTTTCCCACCCCCCCCCACCCCCCCACCCCCCTCTATATATACATACATTCTTCTTTATAATACACATCTCCATCGGAAAGTTAGTTTTCACATTGATATTCACAAAGAAATATTATTTTTGGGTAATAATGGCTATCAAATCTACCCTTTTTCTGCTAGCCTTCGTGCTCTTGGCTACTCGATTGGTAAGTGAAATGGCACGTAACCGTGTTATTAGTTTTCACAAAGATTAGAGCTACATGTACTATATATTACCATCATGTGAATGGAAATATGACCACATATGTCTGTATTTTGTTTCTGCAGGCTTCATCTTTGGAAGATAGGGAAGCTATCGAAAACGAGGTGATTTTCTTTCCTCACTGCTCTATGTTTTTAGAGCACCCTAACTTACAAATTCATGAAATTGGCTTGCTTACTAGTCCTATATATATTTGCATTTGCGATCATCTAGCATCATCGTGATCATGATCATGATCATGATCATCGTTATTCAAAAGCGCCTGCTAAGGAACCAGCTCATGCCCCGGCAAAGGCTCCTGCTTGTGCTCCAACAAAGGCTCCGGCTCATCCACCAGTGAAGGCACCAATGCATCCGCCGGTCTTCCATCACACACATGGTATATATATATATATATATATATATATATATATATATATATATATATATATATATATATATATATATGTGCATGATCGAGATAAAAAAAAAAGGAAAAAAGAAACAAATAAAAATTGGTAATTTTTTTTTATCAAACATCTAATCGATACTTTGTTTTTGTAAATTGTAACACATGCAGTGTGTGTGGAAAAGTGTGATACACACTGCAAGGGCATGGGACAGAGAAAGGGGTGCATGAAAACATGCACTGCCTGCTGCGCCAAGTTCAAGTGTGTCCCTGATGGATCAAAGCAGTACTGCAAAAACTGGGACAGAGTTGTGATCCGTGGCAAGATTGTCAAATGCCCGCGAAGAAATTAGTAATTATATGTTCAAAACTTTGTTGTTGCTTCGATTTTGTTACTGTTTGTGTCGGAATAAATGCAGATGATGCATGGAGTTGTCCACTTTTGTCTTTAACTCATTGAATAAGATAAAACCACCCATTTCCAGCTTTCTAATAATCTTAATTCTACAGTTGGTTATATTATTAAGCTTTCTATATGATAAATCAAACTCGTAGTCGCTGTCTTTCGGTGCACACCGGTTAAACTTCTTAATAATGTAATAGTCTACAAATTAGTAGTGAGACAAACTCTATGTAGCAAGTTCGTCCGAAAAAGTATGGTTGGAGAATCGAACTTCTGATGATTGGTTAAGCATCACCTATTCACAAACTCGAACACCCTTGGACTAAGAATATTACACATTAATCCTCCTGTACTAAATTAATTAATTATGATATGCTTTGTATGCACATCAATGCGTCGTGTCCGCGCAGCCGCTCGCTTAAATTAGTTGAATAATTAATTATATATGACGTATTTAATATTTCATGACAGTATAATCAGGCACTGCTAGCTTGTTAATATATATGATCTAATTTAACACTAAACAAGATTTAGTTAACAGCTAGCTAAGACCTTCGCATGCATATACAGATTACTGACTCATATATATATATATATATATATATATATATATATATATATATATATATATATCTTTTTTTAAAAAAATAAAGATAATAATATACTCTTAGAACCAGTAGTAAGAGTTAAAATATGAGTGGTACTCTGATTCGCTGAAAATGCACAAAAATGATATTGCAATTAGGTAAATCTGATGCCAAGACTTTACGGTAATCTGAAATTACAGAAAGCTTGAAGAATCTGATCTGGAATTATGGAAAGCATCGATCATGGGTTGAGCATCAGATTCCAAAATCACATTATGGACAAATAAACCCTTGAGCAGCTGAGTGCTTCACAAATTCCCCAATGCTTCTGCGACTTTTGGGGAGTGATGGCCTGAAATACTACCATATATTCAGCTAACAAATTGGCTGGGAATCTCGAAGAACATAACCAAAACAAACATGGTGAATATTCGAATGATAAAGACTGTCCATGCAGATTGGTATAGTAAAGTACTAGGTTTAATTTGCACTTGACATTCCGTTACAACATCGTTCTTGTTTTGCCATATAGTCCGCAAAAGTGCTGCTGTAATAATAATATCAACTTCTTGGTGAGTTGGTTTGGCCACCACAAACTTCCACCAATCCACAACAGAGCGAGCAGATCCAACATTACTGCCTATAGAGAGAGGAAAGCCCCCAAACATTTGCTAGCATAGTATAAATATACAATTTTGATATTTTTTTTATCATGTCTATATGACTGTCATCCTATTGATATGCAGAGAAGTTGACAATGTAGACGAACAACATAATAAAACTATATATACATAAATATATGTTAACGGAATTATGCAATTGCATTTGGTTTATGAATGCTAATTTCAAAATGAAGTGGTGCACGTTTTGATAACTCGAGTTATATCTCACGGAAACTTGATGCAAGTATGAAATATAATTTTTATTTTGGAGATTTTTTATGAGAAAAGATTTGGATGAATTTTAAATTTTTTATATCTTTTCCTACAAAAGAAATCAGACAGAAATATATAATTTTATCAGTGAGAAGGAAATCAAAATTGTTATAAAACGAAAGTTGAACATAAACTAACCAAACAATACTTGCAAATTAGATGTGATATCCAAAGTTGTATTGTGTCTGTGATCGCCATGTAGTGGACCCTACAGTCCCGTGATTGGTGGCACGTGTGTTCCCAATCTAAATGTGAAAAGCCCTCCTTACCCTCACCACCCAAATCCTCTAATTATCTATCATCAGCAAAAAGCAAGCTCACTTGGAATAGAATCAGCGTTATAATGGCTTCCCTTTTGCTTCTTCTGCTCCTCTCCCTCTCTCTCGTCCCCGCACACTCCTCCTTGCCGACACTCCTCTCCGACACCTACTACTCCGAGACATGCCCCAAGTTCGACCATATCATGGAAGAAACCACCACCAACAAGCAGATCAACTCTCCCACCACCGCCGCCGCCACTCTCCGAGTCTTCTTCCACGACTGCTTCGTCACCGGCTGCGACGCTTCCGTTCTCATCTCCTCCACACCATTCAACAAAGCCGAGCGCGACGCTGACATCAACCTCTCCCTCCCCGGCGACGGATTCGACGTCGTCGTTCGGGCTAAGTCCGCCCTCGAGCTCTCCTGCCCCGGCGTCGTCTCCTGCGCCGACATTCTCGCCGTAGCCACTCGGAATCTGGTCGTCATGATGGGCGGACCCTTTTACACGGTCAAGCTAGGCCGCAAGGATTCCTTAACTTCCAAATCCGACTATGTGGAGGGAAATCTGCCCAGACCCACCATGTCGATGAATCAAATAATCCATATTTTCCAATCCAGGAAATTCTCAATCCAAGAAATGGTGGCATTATCCGGAGCCCACACCATCGGATTCTCTCACTGCAAAGAGTTCAGCTCCATTCTGTATAACTACAGCAGAACAATGGAATCCGACCCTTCTTACAATTACAATTTCGCCAAGTTACTTAGAAATGCCTGCGCAGATTACAAGAAAAACCCGACATTATCGGTGTTCAACGATGTAATGACTCCCAACAAATTCGACAACGTTTATTACAGCAACTTGCAAAAGGGTTTGGGACTAATGTCATCGGACCACGCCCTGAGCTCAGATCCGAGGACCAGAGGCTACGTCGAGCTGTATTCCAGAGATCAAAAGGCATTCTTCGATGCATTTGTGAGTGCAATACAGAAGATGAGTGTGTACGGAGTCAAGACTGAAAGAAACGGCGAGGTTAGGCGCAGGTGTGACGCTTTTAACAATTAATTAATTACACATCAAGAATTGAATTTTTCCCTTATTTTATCCTGTTAAATTAAATGTTTCGAGTCTATTTTTTTTTTTTTTTTTTGTTTTCAGAGAAAGGAAATTGTTACTGTTCTTGTTGTTCTACAGTTGCATAGATTTATATTTGATGTTTGTGTACAAGATTATCCAAAAATCCAAGTTGAAATACAAAGATTCATACAGTGGCTGTAGAATTCGTTTTATTTTCCTTTGCTTGAAAAAAAGAATCAGAGCAGAGGTTGCTTTATCTGTCTCATTTTGTTTTTGTCGCCTGCTTAATTAATCAGTCGCTAATTTTTGGTAATTTTGTGGAGAACTTCAATTGTTTAATACTCGTATTTAGTGTTGGATTTTCTATCAGACGGGGGACGAAATTCGAGGTCGTTCGATTGAATTTCTTGAATATTTTACTTCAAGAATCTTTCATCTCTGACCGCCCCTTGAAAATAGAATTCTCCTGAAAATAGTTGTAGGATTGCAGTGTTGAAGATCCGTTGTGCGTAACCATACTGAGACGAGAGTAAATGAAAAAGTACCTCTACACTGCCCATTCTTTGAAAATGATGATTATTTTGCCGAAAGTCCACTTGATAGCATTGCTTTATGAGGAAAAAATAGTCGGAATGAAGGTTGGCATTTGGTCTGTGTTTTGGCTCTTGACTGTCATTGTCGATAATTCATTCAAGGCAAAAAATTGTGTGAGACGATCTCACGGGTCGTATTTGTGAGACGGATCTCTTATTTGAGTTAAGTATAAATTTTTATGCTAAAAGTATTATTTTTTATTGTGAATATGAGTATGGTTGACCCGTCTCACAGATTAAGATCCGTGAGACGGTCTCACGTGAGACTCACTCTTCAAGGCAAAAACTTGTGTGAGACGATCTCACGGGTCGTATTTGTGAGACGGATCTTTTATTTGAGTTATCCATGAAAAAGTATAAATTTTTATGCTAAAAATATTATTTTTTATTATGAATATGGGTATGGCTGACCCGTCTCACAGATTAAGATCCGTGAAACGGTCTCACATGAGACTCACTCTTCATGCAAATGCCAACTCAATTTTGATTGGCACATGCACGTTCTCTTCTCATATGGAAGACAACTTTTTGGTTCTGATTTACGCGTTACGCCACTACATGATGTATATATAATAAATATTGCGTTTGTCTGTATTTTCTAGGATTAAGATTAGAACTTAAGTCAAAATAAAGAAAATATGCAACTTTGACGTATTAACTAAAGTGAAATTCAAACTTCACAAACTCGTATTCTTTCAAGTTGAAAGCTAGACATAGACATTATGACTCGTGAAAATTTCAACTTGATCTTACGGTATAATTTGTTGCAAATTTTCTGCAAGGCTGTGAAAATTTGACAACTCTTCCTCTTTATCTTTTATGTGTTCTTTTGGTTGTGTATGGTATGGCAAGAGACACATATATATATGAAGAAACCGACCCAGCACTTTTCACTTCCAAAATCATTTCAGTGGAATATCTATTGACTAAATATTTAAGTCTAACTGCCTCTCTAAAACTTGTTGAACTTTAAACAAAACGGCCAGCGAAAGTTTCATGATGTAATAACAGGTGAGCTGAATTCTTATTTCAACCCTTCGGGAATCTAAACTTGCGGATTTACTTAAAACTTGAAAATAAATAAAAATCTCAGTGTTCGAATGAATACCATTGATAACAAGTACACACAGCCATGCCATCGTCGGAAAAAAGTATGTGCTAAAAACCTCAAAACGCTCCGAAAAATTTCTCGTTCCTCGACAAAGATAAAATCTCGTGGCGCCGGCCACAGTTAGACGGTTGAAGTGCCAAGTCCGACGCAGTTAAGAAATGGAGACCTGAAGCGTAACGTTCCGAAATTTCATGTATAAAATATGGTCACTTCAATTTTTATTTTTATTATTATTTTTTAAAATGAAGTTTCTTGGGCCACCAGTCCCCAATGTACTTACTAAACACACAACCCAGTCCCCGAAATAAATTAAGACTTGGACTCAATAGACCCCAAAGATTTGGACTTAAAATTATAGCTTCAGCTCAAATATAAACCTAAAATCAAGTTTGGAGAAAGAATGCGAAGCCCAAAACAATGGTGTACTGTAAATGGTTTTGCAACTCTCGTACAAAACATAACATTAAAATTACAAAACTTCAAATTAAAAGAATGTAGTAAACTGATTAAATATTTTAATAATTTAAATATACTAATCTTATTTCAAACTTTAGTTGAAAGAATATTTTTATAAGAAGAAAATTTAGACACTCCAAAACAAATCAAGTGAATAGGAGCGACAGGTTCTTACGCGTTATTCATTCGTCCCCATTATTTGGGAATTTCAATAAAAAAGTAAGGAGATTATACTTGTCAAAGAAGTTAAAAAAAGTAGGCATAATTCTTCAATATAAGGATCGTATCTAACTTATATGAATTATTTTTTAAATAGTATTCATACAGTTTAATTAATAATATGGTGCAATATTATAATGGTTAAAAGATCTTATTAGCTTATTTTAAGAATATAACAACATTTTTCTTTAAACACTTACAATAAATATCTAGGGATGTAAATGAACCGAACTATTCGCGAGCTTTTCGGATCTCGGCTCGTTAAAAAGCTCGTTCGGGCTCGTTCGTTAAGCTTATCGAGCCAAGCCCGAGCCTTATTTTGGGCTCGACAATTTTGTGGAGCCGAGTTTGAGATTAATGATGTTCGGCTCGTTAGCTCGTGAACATGTTCGATAATAGGTTCGTGAGCTCAAAATTGAGCTCGGCTCGTTTAGCTGGCTCGTGAACTCAAAATTGAGCTCGGCTCGTTTAGCTGGCTCGTGAGCTCGAGCTCGAGCTCGGCTCGTTTAAGTGGTTCACGAGCTCGGGCTCGAGCTCGGCTCGTTTAGGTAGATCGTGTGCTCGAATTTGAGATAATTAATGAGTTATAATATTAAAATAATTATGTATGATAAATAATAATAAACTAAAAATTAAAAATTATTTTAAAAATGTAAATGTTATGGCGATAATGGCATATTCTCGTAACCACATCCTCATCTATTCCAAATCCCACACCCTATTCGGTTATTCCCGTAACCTCACATATTCCCCCCGAATCCGCGCCTCCCGACCTCCGCCCGCTGTCGCCGAGGGTCTCCGGTCGTAGCCCAGGTCCGATCGACCATTATCGAAGCAGAAATCGGTAGATTTGAGCGTGTATAGGTAGCGAGACCCCTTTCCCGTCCACCTCTAAACCGCGTACGATTTCTGACGATTCTCCGTTCTTCCGCCGGTGCCGAGGGCTGAAAATCCTTGTACCGTCTGGGTCGACTTTGATTGAGGCGTGAATCGAGAGTTTGGAGATCGTATAGGTCGCGAACCCTAGCTCTGATTCTGGTTTGGTTTCATCTCCAAATACAGTGGACAAAACAATTAGAGACAAAAGTTCAAAAGTTTCAGCCTCTCAGGTGTGTTTGAATATTGCTGCTACGGCAATGAATTTAGTCTACTTAAGAAACTCATATTGTTGGATTGTTAATGCAATGATATAAATTAATTCTAGCGTATGCACTCTCACTCCGTAGAAATTAATTCTAGCATATGTAGAGACAAGAGTTCAAAAGTTTCAATCTGTTATTACTGCTATGGCAATGAATCTAGCGTATGGACTCTCACTCCTAATTAATTCTACATATGATTATACGTATATAATCTTATTATTTAAAAATATTATGGTTTGAAAAAAATTATACTTTAAAGTAAATATATAAAAAAAATTAAAATATTTTAATATAATAAACTGAATATCAGACATCAAAGGCAACCGACTAGATATCTAATGTCGCCGCATAGAAGAAACCTTAGCATTGTGAGGTCCAAAAATACAAGGTCACGTACGTGATACATTATATAATATTATATTATAATATGATATGGTCCAAAATTATATAGGCTCGTGTAATTCATTATATTTATATATATAATATTCATTTATTCAAAATTTCAAAGTGTATCTTACAGAAATTACAATATTATAACACTAGTAGAAAAATCGGATTTTACTTCGGCAGGCTTTAATTCGACAATAATAAATTACGAAGTAATACATTACCAATAACATCAGTAATAACACAAGCGAAGTAAAATAATATATTTTACTTTGGATGTTTAAAAACACGGGCTTCACTATATTTTTTTATTATATTTTACTTCGACATATCAATGTTGACGAAGTAAAAAAATAAGAAAAATAAGTTTATGCCGAACTAATAAGATGAACCGCGCAGATTAACAAAGGAAACTAAACTATACTGAACATTTAGCGACAGTTTGTCGCTAACAAACCGTCGCTGATTTAATCAGCGACGGTTTTTCAAACAATCTGTCGCTAATAGCGACAGTTTTTTGCGCGAGTGCCTCTGTTCTCGCATCGTAACTACTGGCCTCCTCGCGCATATACGCGCGACAGAGCGCGCATATGCACGAGGTCTTCTGAGCAAAAACGAGCTCGCTTAACGAGCTTGTTTAACGAGCCGAACCCGAGCCAGGCTCATTAAACAAGATAAACGAGCCATTAACGAGCCGAGCCCGAGCTTCATAACTTCCGAACGAGCCGAGCCCGAGCTTCAAACCAAAGGTTCGTAACGAGCCCGAGCCGAGCAAATAGTTTAACGAGCCGAGCCCGAGCCTGATACTGTTCGGCTCGGCTCGGCTCGGCTCATTTACATTCCTAAAATACCCATGTTTTATTTAATTGCTGCAAATCTAATACTTTGTTATTAACCACTCAGGAATTTCTCTTAAAATCATATGTTATATATAAGAATTTAAAGTTTTCAAGTATATCATAAACATTAAAGAGTTATGGTATTTTTTAAAAGACAAAACTTCTATAAGACAATATCATATGTCAATTTTGTGATACAGATCTTAAACCCGACTTCTCATTAAAAATATTATTTTTTTCAAAAATTTTACATTTCATTTTATGTATAGATAAAATTGACTCATCTCACGAATAAAAATACATGTATTTTCTCATGAAAGATCTATTATTACTTAAGAGAGGGATTTCTAATACAGCTCGTAGAGATAATACACATAACACAAAAACTTGGATCAAGATTCGTATTCCACCCAAAAGATGGAACAATCAAGATTTCACAATTGGGAAAAAAACTGGTCAAGTTAAAAATCGAAAAGTCAAGGAAAATATTATAAAATTGAGTAGATATTTTGTGAAACTATTCGTGAGACAAAATAATCATGCTCATATTTACTATAAAACGTAATACTTCTGACATAAAAAAGTAGTACTTTTTCACAGATGACCTAAATAGAATATAAATGTCACAAAGTTAATCCGTGAGACAGTCTCACATAAGTTTTTGTGTATGAAATTTTGATAATACAAGTTTTTCAGTATAAAAAAGGCTTAGTCTAGATATATAAAAATATATCTGTCAGCTATACAACGTAAGTTTTGACAATAAAACAAGGGTCGGTACCAAAACCGATTCGAGGAAAAAGACGAGCAAAAGTGCAGAGGTGCATGCATGATATGAATTAGCTAGTCGTTTACCTGAATCTTATAATCATGAAAAATTTCAGCTTTTGAAAAATATATATATGTTCTGGATTACGCAAAGTTAGCCAAAAAGTAGAGACACGGAGCCATACAATCATTACATGTACAATTTACCAAATCGATGTTATTCACACAAATCGCACCTTCCATTTCATCACTTCAATTCTAATCAGGTAACATGGGATTGTTTCGATGGATATTGCATAATTTCAGTTTAAAGAAACTAATTGAACTAAAGTGTGTGTATATATATTAATTCGAAAGTTTAACCAATGCACACCGAAGCATTATCACAGCGGACATCATAAAAGAAATATATTTCACTAAATGATAAATTAAGTACGAGCTACGAGTATGAGATCCTAAGTAAGCAACATGTTAACCAAAACTCAAACCCTAATCAATTTGTTCAATCTTAAAAACATACATAGATCTGTCGCCGTTAAGAGCATCAAAACAAGAATACGAAATGAAATATATGTAGAGAGAGATTAAAAACCACATAAAAAATCAAACTTGAACAAATACAACACAAACATCTGCAGCAGCAGTACAATATTAGTAAATGATCGTTGCTTCTGTCTTCTTGTAATTAAAAAATAAAAATAAAACCCTAATATGATCAGCACAACAGACATAATTCACATCCAATTAATCATACATATTTATTTACCTTTTGAGACGTTGTTTTTCCGGATCGGTGATAACTAATAATCTTTTAACAATACAGTGAAAAAAGAACAAACACACAACCTCCGATCCCGCCAGCAAGAAGTAAAAGTTGCTAGCTTGATCTGGTAAATTGATCGGACCATGATGCTTGATTCCCCGTTGAAGAAAAGGTAAATAAGAAGAAAAGCCACTGCTCATATTTTTGGGATCGATCCAACTCTTGACAAAAAAGCAAAGAGAGGTAAAATAAAAAAAGCCTCTTTATATTTTTTCAAGAAAGTTGAAACCCATGTTTTTTCCCCACTTTTCACCTTTTTCTTCTGTTCTTGAAATCAATGATGATTAACTATTGGTGGCGCATACCCTGACTCTTTTTTTTGTTCCTTTTCTTCTTGGATGGGAATAATGATGGTGTAATCAGATTTAACCGTGTTGGTACAATGATGGGTGCTTTGAAGAGGTGAGGTGGTGATGGTGGAGGAGGTAGTGGCGGGACAGAGAAGGAGAAGAACATGACGATTTACAATGATGAATATTATTACTTTAGGGTTTGTGGCGTTGAACCAGGGAGAGAACTACACACACACACACACATATATATATATATATATATATATATATATATATATATATATATATATATATATATATATATATATATATAATAATATGTGTGTGGTAAGTAAAAACTAATTATTTGATGATTTTATTTGAAATAAAATCAGTTGATAAAATAAATAAAAATAAAAATTATATTTAAAGATTTTATTTGAAATAAAATTGGTTAATAAAATAAATAAAAATAAAAACTATATTATTTTATAAATTCATATTAATAATATTTATGAAATTTTTATTGTACGCCTCAAATTTGATGATTGTCATCATTATATCATGACGAGTTTTTACCATGTGCTTTTCTAATCACTCACGCGTCCTAACAAATTTTCCGGTGGGCTACTCATCCTAAAATTGCATCAAGTCATCCACACTTAACTTTGGATTTTTATGTGATTAGCTTCCAAAAATAATATGAACCTTCTTGATATGAAGCACTCCTCAACTCACAGTCTCATACTTGAATAGTCTGAGAATCTCTCTCATTCTGATATGTTCCATTGGTCTAGAAGTCGGCCAAGAACCTCTCATTGTCCGTACAACTTCATGACACCGTCGATTACCCCCCACCATCTTCATCCCCAGGGCATCACATACTCATCAGTTTCCGTTTGGTTTGTTCTCGAACCATTTCGTACTAAAAAAAGGTCAGATCTTATACCAAATGTAATGTCCCGGATTCGACGATTGTCCTCACTGTACCAATACGGGCCTTTTTGGCGTGCTTATCTCCTCGATCACACGCGCTCTTGGAAACTTCCTAAGATATCACTCATCCTAGAATTGCTCCGAATTAAACACGCTTAATTTTGGAGTTCTTATGTGACGAGCTTCCGAAAAGAAAATGCATCTTCTTGATATAAGTAATACATATCGAATCATTTAAGCATTTATGATCAACTGCACAGCGCCATACCTGAATGGTTTTGGAATCACTCTCAGTCCGGTGTGGGATCGGTTCATTCACGTACCCTTGGCCTAGATGTCTGCCAAGAGCCTCTCATTGTGTATGCAACCTTATGGTACCGGCGATCACCCCCCCATTCTCTTCGGCCTCTGGCGTCACATTCATGTTTTCACGTGTTTATTTAAATAATTATTTTTCGTTATATTATTTTGTTTGTTATTTGTCTTCTTCTCTTACGTTCTTAGTGAAAACAAATAATTTCTCCTATTTAGTATTGATAGAGTACTTTCTTGGTCGTAAATGAAATGTTGATGATATATTTTATACATACCTTGAACTTCTAATATATTATATATGAAAATAAAGATTTTCTGTATAATCTAGTTGATCGAGTTTTTTCAGCACAATAGTTTATAACAATTGAATATCTTTAAACAAAATTTTATTAACAATGTACATATCAAGTTTAACAACAAGTACGGATATCAACAGAAGTTAATTTATTACCAATCTACCTCAAGAGCAATTCTTTAGTTAACTTTAACAAAAAATTGAATAAATCAATAAACTAAATTGAAATTAAAATAAAAGGATGAAACAAACGCAATATAATTGTAATTTAAATTAAAATAATAAATAAACAAATGTTAGAATCTTGGTTAATGCACTTACCCTTTAATATTCTATAGTGATTGAATTTAAATTCTTAAGCAATGCTTTTGAAAGAATTCATTATTTTATTAATATACTATGTCAAATTATATTGAATTAATTCAACAACATGCAATAATCAAGTGTCTTTTTGTTATTTAATAATTGAAATAGCAACAATAGACAATGGAATTCTCTTTCTTTCATTTTTCAGTCTATAACTATCAACATGTACTCAATTTTATATTTTGTTAGGATATGTTAGGTGTTCAGAGGGGTTGAATAAACTCCTAGTAAAATTTTCGGGATTATTGGTTTGAGGTAACAAAACACAATCACTTTCTCTCAACTCGATTGAAATAAAAGTCAGCAAATGTAGATTATATATATGTATGGAAAATGACTAGTGTTCAAAGTTGAACCAAATAAATACTAACACGAGAATCGGCAGAGTAAGCTATCCTAATGCCAAAAATATTCACGACGTTCAGTAGTTTTTTGATGATGAAAATACTGTTAAATAACAAATTCAAGCCGATTTGATGGAGAAAATGGGAATTAATGCAACATCCTTTGGAAAATGTACTATCTGCAGAGAACCAACAACAATCAATAATCAATCAACACATTACATGTCAATGAGATAGAAAATAAACAAAGATCTTAACGAGTTAGAAAAGACCAACATGAATGACATATTATGATATAATTGGTATTAACCAAATTTAATATCCATTTGTTTATTTTGTTATATTTTCATGATATTGTGACTCAGTAGCTTTAGAAGATGATGTCAAAGAATCAAAATAGCGAAAGGTAATGGATGCTTAAATCACATCCATAGATTAAAAATAAAATTTGGGAACTGACCGGGCTTCTAAAAGGCAAAAAAAAAAGTGTGAAGTGGATTTACAAAAGTATATTTGAAAGAAAATAGAAAAGTTGAAAAATTCAAGGCATTGTTGATAGCAAAACATTGCAAACAAGAGTTTGGAATAAACTATAAAGCAATGTTTGCAGCAGTTGTAAAGCATGATACGATCATATAGGTAATTGCCTTAGTAGCACAATATTCACGGTCTATCTTCTAATTGGATGCAAAATAGACGTTCTCACATGGAGACTTGGAAATGAGCATAACGTATATAAATTGAAGAAAGCTTTGTGTGTGTTAAAGCAAGACTTACGAGCTTGGTATATATACTCGAATTGAGGCTTCATTTTTAAGTTAATTTTTCAAAATGTCCATATGAGTATATACTATGTACAAAATTTGAAGATGAAGGAAAACTGTCAATTGTTTGCTTATATGTTGATGATCTTATATTCACGGGTAATGATGGTGTCATTTTGAAAATTTTAAGAAGTCTATTATGGTTGAGTTTGATATTTCTTGGCAAAATACATTATTTTCTTGGTATTGAAGTAGTTCAATCTATTTATGAGATTTTTATTTTTCAAAAGAAATATGTTCAAAAAGTTTGTGCAGATTTAAGATTGAGAAATGAAATTCTGAAAGTACTCTCACAGAGTGTGGTTTGAAGCTAACCAATATTGTGAAAGAAAGAAGATTGACAACATACTTTAGAAGCAAATCGTTGGAAGCTTAATGTATTTGACAACAAGAAGGCTGGATATTATGTTTTCTTTTAGTCAAATATGCAGATACATGAAGAATCATACAGAAATGCATCTTTTAGCAGCCAAGGAGATATTACAATACTTGCAACGAGCACCAGAACTTGGACTCTACTATAAGAAAGGAAAACAATAAGATCTGATGGTTTTTTGTGATAGTGATTATTGAGGAGATCAATATGATAGAAAAAGAACACCATGATATAATTTTCTTTTAGATTTAGCGATTGTTAGGGATGAGCATTCGATTAATTTAGTCAAAACCGAACCAAATTAACCAAATTGTTGAAGGCTAACCGGACCAATTTCTCACTAAAACCAAATTAACGAACTAAATTAAAATAGATTATTTCGATCGATAATTGAATTAACCGATTTTTTTTAAAAAAATAAATTAAAAAATTATATATATAATTAATAATTTAAATATTCTATTTTAATCATAATAAAAAATATTATTCATAAAAAATTAAAAATAATTTTTTACAATATTAAATATAAAAACGTTACAAAAATATTATAAATTATATGTAAAGCTTAATAAAAAATCAAAATTATTTATTTAATAATTCGGTTAACCAATTTTTTTTACTAAAGTCGAAACCGAACCTAATTTAATGATTTTCAAACTTTAAAACCGAATTGCCAGATTAACTTAACCGAATTTCCGAATTATTTCAATTCGATCATTTACTTTGCTTTAACCAAATCTTGAACACTCCTAGTTCCATGAACTTCGAAAAAACAATCAGTTGTTACTTTATCAACAACTAAAGTTGAATTTGTTGCAGCAAATTCATGTCCAAGTCAAACTATTTGATTGAAAAATTTCTTCAAGAGCTTAAATTTAAGAATCAAGCAATGACCAAACTATTTCTCCGATACTCATGTTTAGCCAGAATCAAGCCATGACCAAAACTTCTCCACCCTCGTAAACCTTGTCCATGAACAGCGAGGTAGTAAACAATATTAATGAGGTCTGGTTGGCATCTGCCAGTTGGACGCTTCAGCATGTATTTTGAGAACATCCTTCTCAAATTCTTTGCTGCTATCAGCAAACTTAATCGCAAGCGCAGCTGCCATTGTGCCAGCACGTTGAAAGCCCTTAGATGTTACTTTTTCCTGCAGTTTGAGAAATTTTCTGAGACGGCAGAATACAGCCATCGCTCATTTCTGAATACAACTTCAGTCATTAAACGAAAGTGTGTTATAGTCTCTCAGCCATGCCGCAACAGCAGTATACTCACTGTGTTTCGAATCTGCGGCAAACCATATAATATCCTTAGCAAGCCAAGTAACACGAGAAAGCAGAGAAAATACGGAGTACGCAATTCCAAGCGACAAGGCTTTGCCGGTAGTGATCTTGACAGATTTATAAGGTGTGGCTAGCTAATACAACAGCTTCCTTCCCATCACCACGTTGGGCCCTTATTATTCCGATTGTATTGACCCCGTGAGATGAACTGTCGTTCCCTTCTACAATGCCTGCATCGGGACCCAAGAAGAACTGTATTGGATGAAATTTGTTAAGTAGGGGATGAAACTTGTGATAGTTAGCTTCTCCACCCAATTCCAAGATATGCTCTGCTATCATCTCTGGGATTTCACTGTATCCATGTATAAAGAAACCAAAGACACATAGTTTCATAATTTTCACATGTCGTACATCTTGTATAATGTGAATGATGACATCAAATATTTTTATTTTGATAGTAATGATCACACCGATTTTCATAGTATGATCATTTATCATGGATACAGATTCTTCTGAGATTGGTTTATAATGATCGAACTATTCTTTCCAAGACGTCATGTGCCACGTAGCTCCGGAATCCATAATCAACGTGTCACAAAATTTGTATATGTCTTTGCAACTGTTGTTGTTCGCTAAATAATATTTCACTAACGTGTGAAGTATTGGCCACATTCCCTTGAGAACCATTCTCTATACTTGTACACTTTTTCTTGAAGTTTCATTTACCACCACATTTAAAACAGTAAATATTATTTTCTTCTTACTTCTTGACTTTAATCTATCTCACATTTGGTTCCTACTAGAGTTGTTGTCCATCTGCTTTGTAATTACAAACATATCTTCCTTGTTCTTGCATTTATAACTTTCTTATCTGAAAATCGTAGTTAAGACATCGTCGAAGTTTAAAAAGTTTGTGAGGATATTGTTGGTTAAATCAATGATAAGTTGATTATATGAATTGTTAGACTTTGAAGTAAAAGTTCTACACGTTCTTTTTCATCTATTTTATGCTTCATAGAGGTGTTGGACAAATAGAGTATTTTATATGATAGGTCATTGATGATGATTTCACCATCCGAAGAGTATAAAACATTCTCTTTAGGAAAATCCTATTGTATAGTGACTTGACTTAGTACATCTTTGTCAAAGTATCCCAAATAATTTTTGTCATCTTTATCTCATAGATATTTGACATTACTTCGTCATCTATAGCCAAGTGTAAGAAAATTAGACATCAATATTTACGTGAAAAAGCTCATAAAAATTATTAGACTAAAAAATACGGGCAAGATAAAAAGACATAACATTATAATATTTTATGGTATACAACCAACAACTCACTGTGTTTCCAAATAGAACAAACATTCTATTAATACAGTTAACAAAACACCTCACAAAAATTTTAGAACGATACTCAAATAAAAATATATTGATATGAGAGAAGAACTTGAAAATAAAGATGATATGAAATGAGTGGAGAGATATCTATTTATGGAGATTTCTTATTAAAGATGAAAGGTGTTTACTGGTTCAGTCGACGCTGGCTGTAAGGACATTGCCTTGAACCAGCCGATGGACGACACGTGACAAGTATTTTCCATTTGGATTTGAACAGGTTGGTCAAATCTTTAAAAAAAAAAACCCCATTCACACATGACAAAATATGAATTGATCAAGACACTGCCCACAAAAGTAGTATCGAATGAACCGTGTTTACTTCATCAAATTTTCCCCCAACAGCTTTCCCCCCAACTATTTCAATAATTGCCTACATGTGTTACACTGAATCTCTTCCTATGTGTTTGGTGGAGAGAGACATCGAACGTTGATGGAGTTGGGAAAGAGACACATAGCAAGAAAATATGGGTGTAACAGACAAGAAGATATTGGTGTAAACTATTTCTAATAGAGGAATTTTATCCTGTAGGAGCCGAGGGTAAGATTGGGAAAAAATATGGCTTAACCAAAAAAAAAAAAATCAGTTACTAATTAAAGGACTCACCCTTTATTAATACTAGCCAAAAAAGCATACGCGGCGAGAATGTAAAATAATAGTCACGACATACAAGCACCCAGTCACAAAATGAACATAATTTTTTCAAGGTATAACAATAGTACATTAAAAAAATTCTCAATTTTTGCCGAGAATCAAACTCAATTGAAGAACATCAAATTTTAACAAAATTCAAATTCTGAACTTGATAAAACAAACATTTCCCAAGTCGGCAAACATCAAATCCAACATTATGATCCTCCTACCCAAGCAAAACTTTTGTATTAACTGCACTGAACAATCTAGCACCTGAATAAAATTAGTAAATAAGCATGACATTACCTTTAAATATAGCACAACATAGTGATGATAGAAAAATAATGCCGACTATTTTTAAATAATTAAATAAATAATGGCCGCGGGCTTATCAATTGGGTATTTCTTTTTCGAATCCAGTTATTTATTTGTTAGGTATATGTATGTTTTTTTACCCTAAAAAACAAAAGATATAAAATCCATTCAAACTCGCACTCTATCTGCGCAAGCCCAAGTTTGTTAGGTTATTTCTGTACTCGTGTCCAAAATGCACAGGATCGGAAGTGTATATATATATATATATATATATATATATATATATATATATATATATATATATATATCAGTTTTGATATGTTGCACACTTACGATGCACACCTATGTGAGTACCGATGAGGTGTCACTTACTCATTGGATGTGATGAAATGTAGAAATATTGCACATCCAATGGGTGAGTGACACCTCATCGGTGCTCACATAAGTCTGTACGGTAGGTATGCAACATATCAAAATTATATATATATATATATATATATATATATATATATATATATATATATATATATAAACTAAAATGAAATAATAATATTTAAATAATTTGAAGAAAATGTCATATGGTGGGTGGGGAACAATATTGGGCATTATGGAATGCTCCAAATGCCAAATTCCAATTATGAGAATTCCTTCTTATTTGTTTATTTTTTTGAGTCAATCTTTTGTTTGTTTATTCCAGGGATAATTCTAGTCGTCAATTTATTCTCCCGAATGGAATAAATAAAAGAATAATTGCATGCAAGTCATGCACTGTGGCTGGATATATTTATTTATTTATTTGAATTATGGTGTCACATCACTTTGCTTTTCTTTTTCAAAATCAATACATTATCCAATAACATACAAGTTTTAGTAAATTTAGTTAAGAAATCATCAATATTGTGGTGATGATAAGAAATTCAAAAGATATTGTGTATCCCTGTAAATGGATGATTTTTTCGCTGAGTACAGTAGTAATTGTTATTGTTAAAAGAGTGATTGTTAAAAGATTGATCGTTTGTCGCGTTTATGATGTTGTATGGTTTGAACAATTGAAATTACCTTGTACCATTAATTATAATTTTTGATAATATGTTTTCAAGAAATAAAAAATAATAATTATTAATTGTTGTCTTTAATTTGTTTGCATAACATTGCTGAGAATTATTTAAATTTAAAAATATAACAAAAATGAAATTATATTTGAAATTGATGGAAACTAAAATAAAGAAAACAATGGTCACATAATAAAATTTAAACTATACTGAGAAAATAAATATTAATTCGATATTTTTGAAAAATAATTTAAAATGTGTGTATTGAATATTTGAATGTTGAATATTTGAATGTTGAAAATAAGAGTTGTAAATATTGAAAATTAGTGTGTGATGTAGGTGATGATGAATTTTATTTTTGGATTATGTGTAAAGAAACTCTATAAATAGATCTCTCATTTGTGAAGAAAATCACAATTGAGTAGAGAGAAAATATTATAAAGTGTGTAGTTTAGTAAATTTTGAGAGTTTGAGCTTTTTACTTTTTACCATAAATTTTTACTTTTTCACAACACGTTATCAGCACGAAGCTCTAAAAGTCCTACATACTTTTCCAAGCTCCAAACAGAAGAAAAAGGTAACAAAAGTAATAAAATTTATTTTACTGTTATTTATTTATTGTGTATTTATTTAATATACAATATAATGTTATTATTAGAAATAATAAAAATAAATTTTTCATAAACTTGTTATAAATCCTGGGAGGATGTTAAGACGACATCCCACACTCCCGGTAAGGGATACGACAAGTATAAAAGCCTATAAGGTTTTTAAACAAAATAAATTATGACACTCATTATAATATTATGATATGATATACATAATTATTTAAACATGTCTAATATTATATATACCATATTATTACCATAAAATTATACAAATACATACCATTATTTTTTTGTACACCAACGGTCATAAATGGTAAAAAACGGCTAGTTTTTGCCCTATAAATATGATCTCACAAACACATTCAATCACTCCAACTTTCTCTTCTTCTCTAAAAATTATTCATCATCAAATTTTTCGAAGAAAAAAGAAGATGGCTTTCTCAAGGATATTTTTAATTATTTTGGTTATCATACTCACGAGTCTTGTATTTATCGGAGAATATCCTCCTCGTGTGTTTTCTTTATTTTTACAAATGCTTGTAGTTGTTGTTTATCCATTACTTTGTATTGCAGTATTCATTAACTAATAAAATGTATCGTAATTTTTTTTAGTACCACCATGTCAAATTTAACAAAGCTCGAATTTGTTGCGCTCGACATCACGGGAAAGAATTATATGCCATGGAATCTAGATGTAGAAATGCATCTTGAGTCATTGGGTCTAAGCGAGACTATTAAAGAAAATGGCATATGTACATCACAAGAAAAGGCAAGAGCCATGATATTTTTGCGTCGACATCTCGACGAGAGATTAAAATGTGAATATCTGACTGAAAAAAATCTCATGGCTTTGTGGAAAGATTGAAAGAAAGATTTGAACATATAAGGGAAGTTAAACTTCCGACCGCCCGTGATGAATGAAATGTTAAGATTCCAAGATTTTAAAAAAGTCAGTGATTATAATTCAGCGATGTATCGAATAATCTCGCAGCTAAAATTTTGTGGACATGAGGTCACAGAATCTGAGATGCTTGAAAAAACATTTTCCACGTTTCATGCATCAAATATTACTCTACAGCAACAATATAGAATACGTGGATTTGCGAGATATTCTGAGCTCATCGCCTGTCTTCTTGTGGCGGAAAAAAACAACGAGCTATTAATGAGAAATCATCAGTCCCGACCCACTGGATCAACAGCATTTCCAGAAGTAAATGTTGTAAGTAAAAATGAATTTAAACCTCGAAACCAAAATCAAATTCAAAGACAAGATTTTGGTCGAGGTCGAGGTCGTGGACGTGGACGTGGAATTGGCTGTGGTCGTGGTCGTGGTCGAGGCCGTAGTTTTGAAAATAATAGAGATAGTTATTTTTATAACTCATCTCAAAATAGCGTCCCAAACCATCCACTGAAAAGGCATCATGAGATTACAAGTGTTAATGAGAATCACTCAAAAAAATATGAAAGTTCTTGTTACAGATGTGGTACTCCAGGACATTGGTCCAAAGTTTGTCGAGCCCCTGAGCACCTTTGTAAACTTTATAAAGAATCATTAAAGGGGAAAGAAAAAGAGACCAACTTCACTGAACGCAGTGACCGTTTGAGTGATTCAACTCATTTTGATGCTGGTGATTTTATGAATGATTTCTCTGGAAATGATCAACATGTTGGTGGATAGAAATGAACAATTTTGATGCTACAGATTTTCTCAACGATTTCTCTGAAAATGAACAATATAATGGTAGAATATAAATGTATAATAATTTATTTTTCATGTATTCATAGAATAATTTTTTATTGTATAATTATGATATGTGTTATATTTAAATATATATTTCCATGTAATTTATTTCATTGCATATTTTTTTGAAGTTCAAATATGGAAAATGCTATGAGCAAAGCTGAAGTTTGCATACCCGATAGTGGTACAACGCACACTATCCTCCGAGATAAAAGATATTTCTTGGAACTAAAACCAACAAAAACAACGGTGAATACAATATCAGGTCCTGTAGACTTGATTAAAGGATGTGGTAAATCACAATTTTTGTTACCTAATGGTACAAAATTTTTGATCAATGATGCTTTATATTCACCACAATCGAAAAGAAATTTGTTGAGTTTTAATGATATATATTCTCATGGGTATGATACTCAAACAATGAATGAAGGGAATGAGAAATATATGTGTCCTTATCACATATAAATCAGGAAAGAAATATGTGATTGAAAAACTACCAATGCTCCCTACTGGATTTCATTATACACATATAAGTCCCATTGAATCAAACATGGTAGTAGATAATTCTTCGATATTAACCAATTGGCATGATCGATTGGGACATCCTTAGTTCAACAATGATGCGAAGAATTATAGAAAATACACATGGTCATCCACTGAAAGACCAGAAGATCTTTCAGAATAATAAGTTTCAATATAAAGCATGTTCTCTTGGAAAACTTATTATAAGACCATCACCAGTCAAAATTCAAACTGAATCACCAATGTTTCTTGAACGTATTCAAGGTGATATTTGTGGATCAATCCATCCACCATGTGGACCATTCAGATACTTGATGGTATTGATTGATGCCTCCAGCAGATGGTCACATGTATGTTTATTGTCAACTCGAAATGTTGCTTTTGGAAGATTACTTGCTCAAATAGTAAAATTGAGGAATCAGTTTCCCGATTATACAATTAAGAAAATTAGACTTGATAATGCTGGTGAATTTACTTCCCAGACTTTCAATGATTATTGTATGTCTATGGGAATCATTGTTGAGCATTCTGTTGCTCATGTACATACACAGAATGGATTGGCTGAATCATTGATTAAACGTCTGCAAATGATTGCTAGACCAATGATTATGAAAACAAAGCTCCCTATTTCTATATGGGGACATGCAATTTTACATGCTGCTTCATTAATTCGCATCAGACCAAGTGCATATCATAAATACTCCCCATTACAGCTTGCATTTGGTAAAGAACTAGACATTTCTCATCTGAGAATTTTTGGATGTATGGTGTATGTGCCTATTGTACCACCACAACGAAATAAAATGGGACCTCAAAGAAATGTTGGAATTTATATCGGTTATAATAGTCCATCAATCATTCGATATCTTGAACCTCAGACAGGCGATGTGTTCACAGCACGTTTTGCTGATTGTCATTTTAATGAGGAAATCTTCCCAATGTTAGGGGGAGAACAGAAACATACCGAAAAGGAAATTACATGGTATGTATCATCATTGCTACATCTGGATCCAAGAACAAAACAATGTGAAAAAGATGTACAACAAATTGTACACTTGCAAATAATAGCAAATCAAATACCAGATGCATTTGCAGACACAAAAGGGGTAACTAAATCATATATACATGCTGCAAATGCCCCTGCTCGAATTGAAATTCCAAAGAAACAAATGGAAGAGACTCATGATGTCATTAAACGCCTTAAGCGTGGAAGGCCAGTCGGTTCCAATGATAAAAATCCTCGAAAAAGAAAATTCATAGAGAAACACGATGATCACAAAATAAAGAATGATGTTTCTGAAGAAACACATGATGATCACAAAATAGAGAATGATGTTCCTGAAGAAACAGATGATGATGAAAATGTTCTGTCAGAACCACAAACTGACGAGAATCATGAAATCTCTATCAATTACATTAATACTGGAAAAATATGGAACCGAAAAGATATAGATGAAATTGATGATATATTTTCTTATAATGTGGCAATCGACATCATAAATTATAACGAAGATCATGAACCAAAATCTTTTGGTGAATGTAAAAATCGGCAGGATTGGATAAAATGGAAAGATGACATCCAGGTTGAATTAGATTCGCTAAATAAACGTAATGTTTTTGGACCTATAGTCCTTACACCTGAAGGTGTAAAACCTGTTGGATACAAATGGGTTTTTATTCGAAAGCGAAATGAGAAAAATGAAATAGTAAGATATAAAGCTCGACTTGTTGCACAAGGTTTTTCTCAAAGATCTGAAATTGATTATGAAGAAACGTATTCTCCCGTGATAGATGCAATTACGTTTCGGTATTTGATTAGCTTGGAGTATCTGAAAATTTAGAAATGTGTCTTATGGATGTTGTTACAGCTTACTTATATGGATCACTTGATAGTAATATATATATATGAAAATCCCTGTAGGATTTAAGATGCCTGAAGCACAAAGTTCAAAACCCAGAGAATGTTATTCTGTAAAATTACAAAGATCGTTATATGGGTTAAAGCAATCAGGTCAAATGTGGTATAATCGACTAAGTGATCACTTGATGGAAAGGGATATGTAAATAATTCAATATGCCCTTGTGTTTTCATTAAGAAAAGGATCCATTCCGTCCATGTGAAGATGATGAAGATATTCTTGGTCCAGAAGTACCATATCTAAGTGTCATCGGTGCCCTTATGTACCTTACAAATTGTACAAGGCCTGATATATCTTTTGCCGTGAATCTGTTGGCAAGATTTAGCACATATCCAACAAAGAGACACTGGAACGGAATTAAACATATATTCCGTTATCTACGAGGAACGACAGACTTGGGACTTTTGTATTCAAAAGATGCTAATCCAAGTATAATTGGTTATGCTGATGCTGGATACTTATCTGATCCACACAAGGCACGTTCCCAAACTGGATATGTATTTACTCGGTGGAGGCACTGCAATATCTTGGCGTGCACAGAAACAAACGCTCGTAACAACTTCATTAAATCATGCCGAGATTATTGCACTACATGAAGCAAGTCGTGAATGTGTGTGGTTAAAATCAATGACCCAACATATCCAAATCTCATGCGGATTATCATTCGATGAGAAGCCTGTGATACTATATGAAGATAATGCTGCATGTGTTGCTCAATGAAAGAAGGATACATAAAAAGCGACAGAACTAAACATATTCCTCCTAAGTTCTTTGCATTCACCAAGGAGCTTGAGAAGAATAAATGTATTGATGTTCGTCACATTCAATCAAGTGAAAACTCATCAGATCTCTTCACAAAGGCACTGCCTACGTCAATATTCAGAAAACACATATATAATATTGGGATGCGCAATCTACGAAATTTGTAAAGAATTGTTCGTGTCAACATGAGGGGGAGTTTACGTGACTGCACTCTTTTTCCCTTACTATGGTTTTTATCCCAATGGGTTTTTCCTAGTAAGGTTTTTAACGAGGCAGTACAAAAACACGTAATGAAGGCATCATCGTATCATGATCATCATCACAAAGGGGAGTGTTGAAAAATAATTTAAAATGTGTGTATTGAATATTTGAATGTTTAATATTTGAATGTTGAAAATAAGAGTTGTAAATATTGAAAATTAGTGTGTGATGATGTAGGTGATTATGAATTTTATTTTTGGATTATGTGTAAAGAAACTCTATAAATAGATCTCTTATTTGTGAAGAAAATCACAATTGAGTAGAGAGAAAAATATTATAAAGTGTGTAGTTTGGTAAATTTTGAGAGTTTGAGATTTTTACTTTTTATCATAAATTTTTACTTTTTCACAACAGATATAAATTTATCTAATAAACAATAAAATTTATTTTTCGTCCTAAAAAAAATATGCACGACCACCATCGTATATCAATCAAATCCCTGAATCGATGACGTGTCGCCGTCTACATTTAATTCGCTTACGTGTGCGGCCCCAATTCAAGGACTACAATTAGAGGCCCAAATCCAAAATAAAAATTCAAGACGTAGGCCCAGAAAAGGACACCATTCTCTCCGCAGAAGTAGAATCCAATGGCTTCAAAAGGTTTCTGAAGTTCGCGATTCGATTCTCTTTGCTTTGGACGAAATCGACTCCGATTCCATTGTTGTGAGTTTTTTTTTTTTTTTTTTGAATTCGTTGGAATTTGTGCTTTAATGCTGTATATAATTGCAACCTGTCATGATCTCGAGACGATCGTGGCCTGTTAATCACAATCGAAGCAGATATTTTATTATATTTATCGTTTGATCTTATTTTTTAACGCCAAAAGTATGATTGATTTCATTTGTGTTTGTTTAATGAACTATGTATTTGTTATTTATCCCTTTTTATCGATTATTTGCTTGCATTGCGTTTACGGTATCTTTTTCTGTGGTTGTTGTTCCCTGTCCACGAATTAATTTCTGTGTTTTGTCATTCTGGCTTGATTTCCGTGTGTTTGTGTGTAGCTGGAGTGGAGGAAAGGAAAAATACGCCCAATTGTGAGCAATTTGAGAGAGAAATTGAGAAAAAGCAAGATGCCGGTGAATATTGTTCAGGAGGGCGATGGATCGCCGAGGATTGTTTTGTCGGAGCCCTCTGGCTCAAGTGCCGAGGTTTGCGATCTTTCAATTTTGTGGCTATTTTACTATTTCCCTGCAGTTTGCTCGCTGTTATGGACCATTTCACCGAGGAATTCTCTTGGTGGTCACACAGCTTACCTTACTTCTGATTTGATCGCAGTACGGTATTCTAGATGAGGATTAGGAAGAAATGTAAATGATCTATAATCTATTGCTGCAGGTGCTTTTGCATGGCGGCCAGGTTGTATCTTGGAAGAATGAACGAAGGGAGGAGATGATCTTCATGAGCAGTAAGGTAAACCTGTTATCTTTATGTGATCCGAGTAAGCAAGATGATATACCTTTTATGATCATAAATTAAATACTGAAAAAGTTTAATTTCTACGACACATTTGAATTTATTCTGTTTAGCAGGCTGTGCGGAGGTCTTCTAAAGCCATCAGGAGTGGTATACACATAAACTTCCCACAGGTGAGACTCAATAACCTTGTAAATTTGACAGGACCATCTTATGTTGTTTTGTATTCTTATGATGTGTCTGCACTTTTAAGTTCACCAACTCTAGTTCACTGGAGCAACATGGATTTGCAAGCACTCGATTATGGTCCCTGGACAGTTCTCCTTCGCCTTTGCCCCCGGCCAGCAATCAGTCAACTGTGGATCTTATGCTGGAGTCCACAGAAGATGATCTGAAGATTTGGCCGCACAGGTAAAGATGCAAATGATGTGACACCTCTATTAGTAAATAATCAAACCTAATGCATGCAGGATCGAAAGTTGTACAGCTAATCCCACTATATACTTGTTCTGTTTACGGAGTTTAAAAGTCGAGGTCTTTGAGTAGTTTGTAAAGCCAATTTAAATTACGAAAATGGATGAGAATAAAAATATTATCATAGATTTGGATCATGCTTGGGTTTCTTTGGCATAAAAGATTCATTGAAGCTATAGAAATTGGAATTGATAACAAGTAAGGCAAAGAAGTGGGTATGTTTGTTTCTATTCTGTAGTTGGCAGTGTCTCATATCAAGGAGAACTATATTATACTGCAATATTAAAAGATTTCAATCTAGTTCTGATCCTTTTTACAGATTTGAGTTGCGCTTGCGCATCTCTCTAACTGCTGGCAAGCTCACCCTGATACCTCGCGTGCGTAATACTGATAACAAGCCCTTCTCCTTTACATTTGTGTTGTGCAATTACCTGTCGGTATCTGACATCAGGTTTGCCTTGTTACCTTTGTTAGCTATCTTTCTTGCTATTTTCTTTATCTTTTGTTGATTTCTGGTCTAGTGGGTCCATGTCTCAGTCGCACATTTTTAATCAAGTTGGTGAGAAATTTGATTTTTTCATTTCCCTTTTTAAATCTTAATTTGCTAGATACTTTACTACCCTTTCAGAAAGGTTGCGTGATGCTGTTTGATTTGCAGTGAAGTGCGTGTCGAGGGCTTGGAGACACTCGACTACTTTGATAACTTATTACAAAAAGAGAGATTCACTGAGCAGGCAGATGCAATTACCTTTGATGGCGAGGTAACTTGTTATATATCACCTTTTTCTTCTGATTTTTTGTTCAACACTCTTTTTTTCATGCACACCCTTTTTAAACTTGAATTTCAAACTTACAAAAAGGAAACTTTTCCTCTTATCTGTTATTTTATAGATTGACCGGGTGTATTTGAGCACGCCAACTAAGATAGCCGTGATAGATCACGAGAAGAAAAGAACCCTTGTCCTACGCAAAGATGGCTTGCCAGATGCAGGTTTTGTCATTTATGATATCTTATTTGCACTTTATTGTCATGCTCTGTAGATTTTGCATCAGTTCCAACATACCATTGTAAAAGATGTTCATCATGCACAGTTGTATGGAACCCTTGGGACAAAAAAGCAAAGGCTCTCCCTGATTTTGGTGATGAGGATTACAACACAATGTTATGTGTGAATTCTGCTGCCATAGAAGCTCCTATTGTTTTGAAACCTTTCGAAGAATGGAAGGGTCGACAAGAGCTTGTCGACTGTCTTGTCAAGTTATTGCAGTGGTCAGCTGGATCCACGGAGAGTTCTTGGCTTCAGCTGAATAAAGGTTTTCCATAGTTTAGCACTCTGCGTTATGTAGAATGTGATTTTCACCTTTTCTTGTGCAAACAATAATTTATTGCTTTGCACATTGCAAATTTTAGGGTTATGCTTGGGAATGTTAGCTGTTGAATTGTTTTTCGCATGTTGTTCATGGAGTTGCTTCCGTCCTTTGTTTTATTGTACTGAATAATTATTATTATTATTATTAGAAGTAATTGCAGCTACGAACGATTTTCTTTTTAGCAACTTTTTGAATCCCAAAATCATGTTTGATGTGGGTGAATGCTTTGGTGACTGATCAGTCAGCTGATTGCTCCTGCTTTGATGACTTATCAATAAGCTGAATTCTCATGGAGCAAATTCCACCAAGTTATTAATATTTTGGGTTTGAATAAAATTAAATGCATTTGTGCAGTAATTAACATTTATGCTTGTCGAATTGATCGTTTCTCTATAATCACTGGCTTACTTTGTCATACTCTGCGAATTAAAACCTGAATTTGGGATTGGGAATGGTAACTCACGTCACCTCACCTCGTTCATTTTGGATTACCTTTTATACATTTGGATGATATTATAATTATATTAATCACGGTGAATTTCAAATATTTGTGTGTAAATTAACAAGAAGATAAAATTAATTGTTTTGTTTAAGTTAGGTAAACAACGAATAAATTTTCAATCAATGGATTTCACATGAATCAACCGAAAGAAAAACGTTTATTTCATCCTACTCTGTGGGCATTGCCCCCACGAAGGATTGGATGCCCAAGATTTGTGCAAACTACCAATTGTAAAAAAAATTGTGGGTTCCTTACATTATGCATGGACAATCTTGACCATCCATTCTATCATGGGTGCAATGCCCACATGGGTAGGATCTCATTAACCCTAGTCATAAGATTATGAAATCCATCGTTTATATTGCCCATAAAAATAAATAAATGAAGAAATTTTCCAAATCAATCTTTTACCAATAGTTTTCCAAAATAAAAATTACCCGTGCAATAGATTGAAACAATCTTGACATCCTTATCATCCAAAATATACACACGTCTTTCCCCCATTGTCCATGTAATGCGAAATTACATACAATTTGTTGGTACACAACGTTAGGCTATACATATACGTGACGTAAAAACTTAGAATGTTTAAATACGAACCCTGCTTCAGAAATTTGGGGGTTCTTTCTTATATTTCCTGAACCTAAGGGATGTAAAACTAATAATGATTGTTTTCCTTTTGTTCATGCTCAAGGCTTCGCACACGGCACATACAATAACATCACTTAACAAGTCACCTTATCATATAAATTTTTCAATGAAATAAATTTCTTTAAAATAGAATTAGTTAAAAATCCATAATCATCAAGTATCTTATCACGTAATATGTATTACCCAGACTTACTTATTTTCAACTCGAAAATATTTGGACAATAGTATTCATAATAAAAAGTATATTTTTTTTCCATAGATGACCAAAATAAGAGATCCGTCTCACAAATACGACCCGTGAAACTGTCTCACATAAGTTTTTGGCTAAATTAAATTAGCAAAAGGAAAATAAAACTAAATAATAATATCCATTTTTAATTTGGGAATTGAAATAATTCCACGATGTCAAAAACGAAAAAGACCGAAGTATTACAGGGAAAGCCAAGGTGAAAATCATGAAGATGTTTCTCGGTAATCTCTTTAAACTCGAAAGACCCTCCTAACTTCATATTTTTTAATTTAATTTTATTATATTTTGTAAAAACTTCAAAAAAACATCCAAAAATAAAACAATAGCAAAATTTTAAATGAAAAATATGTTTTAATGTCACTTTCATAGTCCTTGTACTAATAATGACAAAAACTTGTGTGAGACGGTCTCACGGGTCGTATTTTGTGAAACAGCTCTCTTATTTGGGTCATCCATGAAAAAGTATGACTTTTTATGCTAAGATTATTACTTTTTATTATGAATATCGGTAAGGTTGACCCATCTCACAGATAAAGATTCGTGAGACCGTCTTACAAGATACCTACTCACTAATAATTACAACTTTTGTTTCATCAGTTATAAATATAAACACATTACTTACTATCACAAATATGACCAATTACTTTTACCGTGTAAACAAAAGATCGATCCGACCATAATTTGGTTCAAATTAAATTACAAACAAAGTTGATGGCATATATTTTTGTTTAAAATCTTAAAAAATAAGAAATCAAATTCAAAATCGTAACCTAAGCCATAAACCCAACTTAAATGTTATTGTCTCAAGTTTATGAGTTAGTTTTTTCTGAGACGATCTCACATATTTATATCTGTGAAACGTATCGATCAGATTCATAATTATCATAAAAAAAATTTTGACATAAAAAATAATATGTTTTCATGAGTTTTGTTGAGTCAGTATCACAAAATTGATATGTAAGACGATATTACTATAATTTTTGCTGAAATATATAGAAACATATCAATTTAATTATAGTATTTGATTTTTTTTAAATAGAACCAACCCCATTTTAATAAAAAAAATATCATAATGTATTGTGATATAATTATTGAATAATAGCATTTAATTATTTTGTAAGCAGCGCTGTCATTTTTTTGAATAAATCGAAAAAAAAAAGAAAATTCTGAACGCAAATCAAATCGAAATTTAAATACTGAAACGTAAATGATTTCGAATCGATTTAGATTTCGATTTCGAACCAAGCAAACCATGAAAATCTAATTAAAGATTTCTTACCAGCTCATCTAGTAATCATGAGCACGGTGAATTTCCAATTCTAACCTCATTTAAGTCGAAACCATTAGGGTAAAATGGTAAAAGCGTGAAAATCTGCAGTTCCCATTAATAACTTGGAGGGCAAGTTTGCCATGGCCCCACATAATCTAGCTTTCTTGCAACAATAATGCTTCGTTGCAGACACAGAGGCTCGGCGTCCGCTTCGGTCAACGGTGGACCCTTTGTTAAAACGCGTTATGCCTATAAAATATGCTCCACCGAGCCTCGTCTTCGAAATTTCGAGCCTCTCGATGTATATCGAAGCTGGAATTTCCCGCTAATTACTTAGCTTAGCTGGGTGGATAAAAGGGAACGTATTCCACACTCTCCTCGCTACTTGGAATGCATTTTCAGTTCTTGCTGGAGCTTGTCTGTTCTGAATCATGGTTAGGTATACGATAAGAAATCGATCTTTAATTGTTGATCGATACTATTTCATTTTGATAGGAAAAAAAGAAGATTGAATGGGTTTAGAATTTGACTGTAATTAGTGCTGGGCATAATTCGGATTATTGAATATGTGAATTATAAGCAGCGATGTATGAATTTATTTACATGCACGACCGATTTGAATCATTTAGAAGACCCTTTGGATGTTTAATCAGAATTTCACTGATTTCTGTTTGTTTTGGGGCAAATATGAGGCGATTCAATATTCAAAGTAGGAATTCGATATCTGCGCACAAGGGTTTTGGTTTTAGATGAAGTTAATTATTTGGTGTAATTAGGGAGCATTATTATGCATTGTGCCTTCATGTATGGCATAGTTGATAGGCTCGTATCATAAATTAAGTGGATACATGTATACATCTTGACTAAGTTTTTGTACTTGAAGTTCAAATTTTGGACAAATTATACTTGGAACTTTTTATAGCTCTCATTTAGTAACTAGGTCAGTGTCTTGCTTCGTTTGATCTCCTCGGGGTTATATTGAAGTTTCGTGCTTCACTTCTATGTCAAAAATGCTGAGCTTCTTTGGTTGAGATTTGAGAAGTTGTTATTTAGTCTAGTTTTCCTGATGCGTATTCGAATTGTACAGGGTTTGGCTTATTGATGGTAGAGGGCTTGCTGAAAAAGTGAAAAATGCTGGTCTGCCTGTAGAAAATCTGATAAAAGATTGTGGCGTAAAGAGGGAGTGCCCAAATTGCCAGTATCAAATCGATAATACTGATGTAAGCTTAATTTTCTTGTTTTTTGAGTATTCACCGTTGAATAAACTGATCAGCTTTTGATCCACATGTGCTTATATTATCACTGCAACTATTCAAATCGTATTTCGTTAATCATCTGTCCTATATCGTTGCCTATGCTGTATGACGATCGAAAATAATAGCACGCACTTGGCCTGCGGTTTAACATTAAATTGAAGTGTATTTTATTACATGAAGTAAGTTCTTGCAAGACTAGCTAACATTTATATAACCTCATTCAGGTTTCCGAAGATTGGCCTGGGCTTCCTGCTGGTGTAAAGTTCGACCCATCTGATGTCGAGCTGTTGGAACATTTGGCTGCAAAATGTGGGGTTGGGGTTTCGGAACCGCACAAGTTTATCGACGAATTTATTCCGACCCTGGAAGGTAATGAAGGGATATGCTACACTCACCCCGAAAATCTTCCTGGTGAGTTAATAATATTCTCACGTCTCTCTTTTCTAATTTCTCTGCAATGCTTCATGTTTCATCAATAATATTCTATCGTCAATAAGATTAGAGAACTCATGATGGAGTTTGCAAATGATAATTTGGGATTGTTTCAGGTGCCAAAAAAGATGGAAGCAGTGTGTATTTCTTCTATAGAACTATCAATGCATATGCTACTGGTAAGCGGAAGCGCAGGAGAATAATTCATAGTCAAGAAAGTTCTGCAAAGTGCCGTGTTCGGTGGCACAAGACTGGCAAGACCAGGCCTGTGATTGAAAATGTAGTTCTGAAAGGTTTCAAGAAAATCTTGGTTCTATATGGAACATCGGAAAAGGGATCCAAACCCGGCAAATGTGACTGGATCATGCATCAATACCATATAGGAGGTGAAGAAGATGAGAAGGAAGGCGAATATGTGGTTTCTAAAATTTTCTATCAACAACAGAAGAAGACTGGCAATATCGAGAAAACATACTTGGTAATTGAAGAATCCGACTTGGGGACCGTTCAGGTCGTTCCGAGGACTCCAAATATACGTGCTCCCCATCCTCCTCGGCCGCAGAAAACTCCAGCGGAGAATCTTGAAGAACCATCTCAGTTGGATGATGAAACCGATTATGCCACTTGCTTGGCTGGGGAAACACAAGCTTTTGACTTAGACGGAGTGGATTCCCATTTATGCATCAATGTGATGGATTCTAATGATCCAAGACCAAAGGACGACGCCTTGTTAGCTCAAGATTGTAGCAACATTACCGATGTACGCCAGCAACATGTCAATGCTGCATATGGATTCACTGATCTTTACAACTTAGAACTCGATACTCCACCGGATTTCCATCTTTCGGTATGCCCTTTATACTACAACTTGAGTTGGTTAAATGTTTCCTTAGGTTTGTTTTGCAGAAATTCGTTAATTTTGTTATATTTCCGCATTCAGCAGGATTTAGAGTTTGCCTCTCAAGACAGTCTGTTCGATTGGCTGAGTTTACTATAGACAAACATGAGTCCGAGCACTTGGATGGCCATGAGATTGCCAATTTTGTCTTCTTTCTGATCAGTACCCTCGAAGCTACATTCAAGCGGTGAAGAGAAAAATTAAATGATGAAAAATAATTGACAAAATAATAAATCTACTTAGTAAACTGATGCAATTATCAAGAACTGGACTTGGCATTCTTCGCCTGATTGAACTGTTTAAATTACTTTAAACATTCCGGTTTATATTTAATGACTTTTCTAAGAATTTTGTGCCTTGTGGAGTGTCGCTGAGAACATATTAATTGTGAAATGCAGTTATTTCTGACGTCTTAAAAATTATAGGACTGATAATTTAGATATACTAATTATTTACTTGTAAGCAGTTAATACGTTCTTAAGATTGCATTTGGATTGAAGATAGAGTTTTTGAGTATAAGTTTTAAATAAAAACTTGTTCGAGACGGTCTCACAGGTCGTATTTTGTGAGACATATCTCTTATTTGATAATCCATGAAATTATTTTTTATGTTAAGAGTATTACTTTTTATTGTAAATATAGGTAGTGTTGACTCGTTTCACATGTAAAAATTCGTGAGACTCTCTCACAATTTCTTAATATTTTATGAAAAAATTTCCCTTTATATATCATCTTTTACGCTTGGATTTATATATTTGATTTGTTGAAAGATTTATATAATATATTTCAAATAAATTCATAATATGTATACTTAAAATTTAACTTAATTATTGTAAAAATTGATATGAAACGAATTTGAAATTTTGAATTTATTATTTGTATAATCAAAGTTATGAAATTCGAAATTCAAATAAGAATTTTTTTTAAAAAAAATTGACGGCCTGGAATGCATCCATGTTGAGCTCAATTTTGCTCCAATGCACGACTAGTTTCGATTTTTGGAAGAAAGTATGAAAATAGAATGGTTCGAGGGGTAAAGTGTAAGCTGAGCTTTAACAAGCGATGTAAAAATGGCGAAATGCTCGCACCTTTTCGGCCGCTCACATCTACAGCTCCTGCGCCTCCACCTCCCCCGCCCTAAGCCCGTGTATTCTTTATGCCCTCGCTCCATTCTCGGAAGCCCATTGAAGCTACCATTCGCGCGACTCTTCTCACTCACTGCCACTCCTTACCCGTACCAATACGATATGATTATCTCACGCCCAGCTAATCCTCCGGCGAATCCCACTCGCCGCCGTCGACCCAATTCACCGAAATCCATACCGAAAGATTCGGAACCTGACCAAGAAATGGGCTTCGACGAATGGGTTGATAAAAAGCTGTCTCAAGAGAAGGGCGATGGTAAGGGAGAGGTTTCAATCGATAAAGCTAAAAGGAAGTACTATAACAAAAGGAGGAAAAGGATGTACGGAGAATCAGGATTCGGATGAGGAGAGTGGACACCGGGGTAATCAGAGTGATTATATTGAATTGAAGCAAGAGGTGGTGGAGCTACGGACATTGCATAAAAGGGAGGAGGAGTTGTATTTCTATGACGCGTTTGCTTATCCCTGGGAGAAAAACAAGCATTACAAGATGGTATATCAATTGGAGAAGAAGTATTTTCCCGATCAGTGTTTCGATAAGGCGTTTCTCCAGCCGGGAGAATCGAATCCCAAGAAGGAGAAGAAGAACGTGTCGAAATCACAAGTCGAAGCTGCAAACGACGATGACAGAGGATTGGTGTTTTTTGAGGACAACGACAAGGAAGCAAATGATGTAAAGGTTGAGGATATCACAGAGAAGAAAGTAGAGGACTTCTTCAAGTGTTTGAAGAAATTTCCCAATGAAAATGATGGAGATATAGTTATTCCAGAGCCGTTTCTTTCAACGAGAAATGTTGGTCTTCCGCCTAAATGGGATGGTTCAAATGGGACTGTGGTTTTGGTGAACAAGCCTAAAGGTGAATTTTTGTGTCTGCGATATCTTCTAAGTGTTGAAGTTCATATGAAGTAGACCAAATTGTTCTCTATTTTAGCTGATTTTAAAAGAAAATAGAAAAGAAGAAAACTATCAATCTGATAATCAGTGTAAACAGGGTGGACTTCATTTACGGTTTGTGGAAAGCTTCGACGCCTCGTCCAAGTGAAAAAGGTGATTATTTAGACTTTATCAAGTAGTTCATATGTTCTTACACACTGCTCTTAATACTTGAGACTTCACAAAAGGTTTACCTATGGTAGGTGGGGCATGCTGGAACTCTAGATCCTATGGCTACGGGTTTATTGATTGTATGCGTTGGTAAAGCCACCAAGTTTGTTGAAAGGTGAACAACAGCATGAGTATGAAAATCTGTCATATGTGGATATTAGATTTGTTCTCTAATTTTTAATTTTTTAATTAAGCTTTCATTTTATTTTGTGTACTTGATGTGTTGATAGAAGACTTTTTTTAGTGACTATGTATAGGTGATTTCTTTTAAATATGGACATTTAACTTACAGATACCAAGGCATGATAAAGGGATATAGTGGAATCTTCCGTTTAGGAGAAGCTACTTCAACTTGGGATGCTGATTCACCGGTGTGTTCATTATATTCTGTTTTATGTTTCACAAGTTCATAACTTTTGTCTTCTGTTTTCCATTGAACGCGCTAGTGAACAAAACATTAGGACAATTGCATTTTCTTTACTCAACGAAGATAATTAAATGTTATTCTTTCCTTGTTCTTTGACATTTGTTTTTGTCTTGCAACGTGAAAATATGTGATTAATCAGGTCATCCAACGCGAGCCTTGGGAACACATCAAGGATGATGACATAAAGAAAAGTGCCGCATCCTTTTGTGGAGAAACATGGCAAGTCCCTCCGATGTTCTCCGCTATTAAAGTAAGATGTATTCCACAACAGCTTTTAGGTGCTGAGCATTACAATCTGTAATATGTGATAACATTTTTGTTTGTGCTTTTGTGTGCTATATAGCTTGACAATAAACATAAGTAATTCTAAAACTTTTGACATGAGGAATATGCATGTTCTTGGAACACATATATTAAAAATCTAAATGATTATGCTCGAAACCTGAAGAGAATATGTGCCAATTACCTTATGAAATTGTTTTGGAGTAAAATCTGCAAGGAATTCTTTACAGTACATTTTTTTTGCATGTGTGCGAAAGAAAAATAATTTTAATAACATTCTGTATTTTCTCATTGAATCGAAACATAATCCATGTGGGAGAACGAACTCTCCTTTCTCTGAAGCGAACACAAGTCCATTTAAAATTACTAACATTGTTTGGTATCAAGAGCCTGAAAATCCAACAATACCATATTCTTTGGAAGCTTTAATCTGATATGGTCCCTATCTGGTAGGTTGGTGGAGAAAGGATGTATGAGAAAGCCAGAAAAGGAGAAAGTATTGAACTTTCACCAAGAAGGATTTCAGTATTCCAGTTCGACGTTGAAAGGAGCTTGGAAGATAGGTTACATGAGTGGATTCCGTTGTGTTTTTCCCGCATTTTAAATTATCATTATGTGCATTATTTTAGTGCTTCTCATGTTTTAAACACTATGTTACACCCATAAGTTAATTATCTTCATTCTGCTAATAAAACTGCTTATTTCTTCTTGCTTACAAATGTATATTATGAATTCAGGCAAAATGTGGTTTTCCGGGTAACTTGCTCAAAAGGAACATACATTCGATCTCTTTGTGCTGATTTTGGGAAGGCTCTGGGAAGGTAGCATACACAAAACAGCATTCTTTGACCTTGTTAGCTTTCAGTATGTTAGTAAATCTTCATTTGTGGACGTTTAGAATAAATTGGAGTTCAACTTTCTGTTACTTTTTCCTACTTGCAGCTGTGCACACTTGACTGCCTTGCGCAGAGATTCCATTGGTAAGGTTCTTTACTTAATATCATTCTTTATTTTGCTATATGTTTGGCAAATTGATTCTTTCTTCGTCTATCAGGAGAATATTCGGCGGACAGTGCGTGGGAATTTCAAGAGTTGGAAGAAGCCATTACAAAAGAGTATTTATAGTTTCTTCAAATCTTTTGCTAGAAAAAGACTGCACGGTGGAATGAAAAGTGTACTATATTTATTGGCCTTTTCTATAGATACGCATTTTTTGCTGCAACTTGTTCACCCAATCTTGTGCTTATTGTTGCAAGTATTGTGATTTGTACTTCACTTTTGCCTGGTTATTTTCCTTGAATCCTGATCAAATCTGTAATTTTGAATTTTCCTTGGTCGTGTTTTTATACAAATGTTTTTAACTACCAAAGACAAAAATAAACACACCCAAGAATAATTTTATTCCATTTTCGTATTTTTCGAAATCAATACATTTTATTATTATATATATTTTGACATGATATATTTTAATTTCATTTCTTTAAAAAATCTTATACATCAGTCAATCAAATCAAAATATTTAAATATATGACAATTGACATGTACCATGTAATAGAAATCACTTTAAAAATAAAATTATATATAATATTGTATTTTAAAATATATATATACGTTTAAATATTTGCTGTAAAACCCTTTAATAGATCGTCAGGACTTGAACTTGGGACCTAAATAGTAGGTACAATGACACTAATGGCTTCTCAACAATAAATGTCGGGAAAGGAATCGAGAATTTAAGAATATGGCATTTTTTATTAATAGATTAGATTGTTGTCAAAAAATGAGTTAAATCAAAAGCCTTCTACCGAGTAGTGGAGTTGGGTGGATCAACTCCCATCTCTTTGTAATACCCTTTTTCTGCAGCTGACATTCGTTCCTGAAATATTGTCCATTCATTTCTACACCTCTCCCGTACCTAAACCCAAAATTTTATAACCATCAAATGAGCAAGTCACAAAGCTTAGGATTTGTTAAATTCATCACGTACCCCTTCCCATGCTGCCTTCCCATTTTCTGCCTTACCCTAGACAAGGAACAAAACCCGAAATAAGAAATTTCGGAAACAAAATATAGGAGGAACCAAACATTGAGACTTCACATGTCATATGCACCTGATTTCCTAGTGAAGGGACACTTTGGTGCTCTATCCATTGAGCATCCACGACTCCTATTTTTTCATGAGGGGGCTGTGCTCATGAAAGATCAACGATGCATATTTGTTATTTTCTGAGCAAAGATGGCCATGGATTTCAATGCATATAACCAAACACGTACCTCAACACATTTCCTGAGAGCAAAATCAAGCCCCCATCCGTGGACCAAGTCATTCTGTACCAATGCCATAAATAATTTATATTTCACACACAGGCGCAAATAAAGCTATTCAATATTTATAACCTTTTGCTCGTTCTTTGTTTCTTTCCTTTCTGTTCTTGTTTCTTTTCGTCGGGGAGAACTTGTCTCGTACTATAAAGAAAATTGGAGCAACAATTTCATACCTGGATCATATGCCAGACACAGCGCCATGCATTACGAGAAAACACAGGTGCCATGATCTCAACAAATCTAGGGAAAAAAAACACCCTATTGAGTTCTATTTACAGTACTAATCGTGATTATTAATTCACGTACATACGCTGCACAGGGTGGTAAATGTGGATCTTCACACCAGCCTGGTCTCTCTTCTGTATCTCTGTGAATGCAAGCGATTATATTGCTAGTGTTTTCTCACTACAACAACCCATTACAGAAAGCAATCAATAAAGATCAGGAGAAGAGTCTAATTATTCATACTTGTGAACTTCGATTTCTTCTCGCTTTCTTGTCATCTGCCATGTCATTCCGCTATCAGGGGACAAACCAGGCTGTGAAATATCTAAACCATGCTTCTTCACGAGTTTTATGTATCTGTCAGTCACACAGGCCGTTGAATTTGTAAATAGTTCTGCTTTAAAATATTTATGATACAGAAGGATATCAACTGATCTACTCACTCTTCAGGATCAAAGTTCTCCACCCCTAAGTCTTCATCCCAGATAAAAATATAATCATAAGGTGCCACAATGTCAGGGTGTAAAAAGCGCTTGGCATACCACCTTGCAAGATGTACAGTAAACCATATTACGTCTGTCACAAATTATACAAACAGACATATCGCGGAAAATTCCTTTATAATTACCATTTAGCCTGCTTCTGGACACTCACATGGATAGCTCGTTGTGACCATTCAAATTCACTCCATTCGCTTGTCCGGCCATCATAATGAAACAACAAGATCGTAAAGTTTTCTGTCAACTGTACAACTTTGTCAATCAAAGAAACCACACAGATACAAAGAAAACGATACTTGGCTGGAGGAATACACGAAATCTTAAGTTACCTTCTTCACTGCAGCATCAATGTTTTTTTTCTGATCGAAGCCAACAGTAAAGGTCATAAGATACTTCGGTTTTATGATTAAGTCCTGGTATGAGATATTTCGATTCAAAATCCATGGAAAACTATAAGAATGGTAATTTTACAAGAATAAATACCTCACAAAAAATTATCTAGTGCCATTTATGCGGTTAGATATTTATTTTGTAAGAAACATTAATGGGTTCACATCATTCCCGGTTTCTTTATTGTTCAAGCAAATAACACGAAAATGCAAGAAATTATGGCAAAGCTCACACACCTCACCAGGATTACCATACAATCTGTGCATATAATAGTCAGACTCAAGGACGATGATTCCCGGTGGTAGTCTTTCAGCACCTCGGGGATTGGTAGGGACCCATATCTGCTAGAAGTAATTAAAAAGTAAGCTAATGGAGGAAAGCGGTAAATGAACTCCACCATCTGTTTACGCCTCACATCTTTTATAATCGTGGTTCCATCCAATACTCCAACTTTATAATTCTAAAAGAAGATTACAGTAGAGACTGGAGAAGGGTGTTCAAAACACAAATTCTCGAACTAGACGACTTGCATAAAAAACAAGTGCTTGCCTTGGCATTGTTAAATTTGTGTGAAACGCCTCCATGGCCTCTGAGAAAAGACCAAACATTTAACAGCGCATGTGTCGAGAGACCAGAGTACTTTTCCTCAATGTCAGTAAGGTCGATGGAAGGAAAAATTCCCGAAGGTAGATGCACCTAAAAAATATCAAAGTTATGCAACAGAATAGTCTTGGCAAGTCTTTGCCATGACGGTAAGAAATTAATCGCAACAAGAATCAAATCACCTGCCTTTGTCCATGAAAACATAGGAAAAGATGCCCCTAAGAAAAAGCCGAATATAAGCCCCACAAAAGTCATCACAATCAATCTCATTGTTTCATTTGTTCTTCTCATACTCAAGCTGCGGCAGAGACAAGAAACTATATAACCATTCTTGAACTGAATTAATAGCTCAATTACCCAAATTCAGAGAGAGAGAGAGAGAGAGAGGGTTGCAGACCAGAGGAATCGTTTCACTTTTAAATGCACTGAGACTTTACATTTTTTTTGTTGATAAATAATGCGCAAAAAGCGAAACTTATATAGCGGCTAATCGCCCTGATTGATGTATAAACTTCTTTACCTGGAAATATTGGTCCTTCGCCTGGGAGTACTCATATTAATCATCATCTTTGATGCAAGATGGTAAAGCAATTTCTAACTCAGCGTACCAAGAATGAAGGCTTCGTTTTTTTTAGAGAATCAACCGGAGCATTCTCAGAAATGTATCAATCGAACCTGAAACCTAGAAAATGATTTAAAATCCAAGCGAAGAAATAAAATAAAATGAATCACAGGTCCTGATGTATCAACCGCAAAATCAGGAAAACCCGTTCCGAAGCTTGAATCACCCATTGCTAAATCTAAAACGGTTCCTCGGACAGCTCAACAAAACCCAAGATTTAATGAACCAAAAAAAGGGAATTGAAAACGTGTGAGATATCGACTTTTACCTTTTCGGATGAGAAATTTCAAAAGCTAAATCCCCTTTCCCATCCAATCCGATTATTTCTGGTTACGTACGTACAATATGTGGGCTCGTGTTCAAATTGGAAAGGGTGGTCAGTGACAAGTGGCAGTCAATATGATGAAAATGGAAGTCAGATTCAAATTCATTATTTATTGAACAAAAAGTCGTATGTTCGGTGGGTCCCACTCTTGAAAGCGAGCATTTCTAGATTGACAAAAACATGTGTGAGACGGTCTCACGGGTCGTATTTGTGAGACGAATCTATTATTTGGGTCACTCATGAAAAAATATTACTTTTTATGCTAAGAGTATTACTTTTTATTGTGAATATGGGTAGGGTTGACCCGTCTCACAAATTATGATCCGTGAGACGGTCTCACATGAGATTCACTCTTCTAGATTTCGTTGTTATTATTATTATTATTATTATTATTATTATTAATTGGAAGTACATTAACAAAAGAAAAACGAATGTGATTCTTCTTAGCTTGTTCACGTTCAGTAAATGGAATCGAATCAGTGAATGTGATCAATGCGCTGTTTCGAAGAATTGTTCTTCGTTGCAATGGATGGAAAGACTCGCGGCGTGCCTGCTTTTCATGTTGTTTTGATTGAAGGTGTGGATTTCTCCGTTGAATAAAATATTATATTAATATTAATAATTATGGGCATAATTCGTACCTCTACTAAAACATTTGAAACGTTCGATTAAGAAGGGAGAGGAATACCGTTGGTTCCTTCGCATCTTCATAAAGGGGTTAAATATGGATATGTTTTAGATTTAATAATATTGGAAATCGTACATATATGTTTGAGTTGTTTTGATTCATATTTGAAATTATCGAATTAATCAAACTCGAACTAAAATTGTATTGATCGATTCTTTACGGAAAAAACAAAAACTTGTGTTAGACGATCTCACGGGTCGTATTTTGTGAGACGGATCTTTTATATGAGTTCTCCATAAAAAAATATTACTTTTTTATTCTAAGAGTATTACTTTTTAAGGTTAATATCTGTAAAGTCGACTAGTCTCACATATAAAGATTCGTAAGACCATCTAACAAAAAAACATACTCTGAGAAAAACCCTCATGAGATATCACCCCACACTCTGTAAAAAGCTAATACGGATATTGTATGGCTCCATATAACATGAGATATTGATATAATCTTGGAGAACCTTGCCATTTTTCTTAGAGAACATTATTATTTTTTAGAGCGTTTTCCTGAAATTTGAAAGAATACAATGCACACATTCCTACTCTACAAGCCTAAGCTCAAGAAAACCATTACTAGCATGATGAGAAAATGGGTAACATTCATCTATATCACATATAGCAGCATCACAGGCATCTTTCTGGGTGCGGAAGTAAATCCATTAAATTTTGCAATTCATACAAATGCAATATACATTAATTCACAATTCTATATTAATCTATCTACAATTAATTGCAACATCCACCTCTTTGAGCAACTACTCCATCTCTCCCTCCTGCCGGACCTTGAGGCCGCCCATACCCAATCTTGATGCCAGATGACTGCAGTTTCACCTCAAATGTTTAATCTTAGATAGATTTCCCAAAAAACAAGTATAGAGACCAACTATCTAAGTCCCCCGCAAAATGCATTTCATGATAATGATAATAATATTGAGTTCATACTGGTACAATTAGGTATGTCGTCCACATGTCTAGGCTGCTACAACAGAAGCCATAAGACTGCTACGATTCCATCAATTATTATAAAATTTCTGCAGATGCATTAAGGAATAATCATGTAAAAATGATCGTTTATCCAGCAAGTTAAACAGATCGATGGCCAACCTTAAATATTTTAGCAGCTTGAAACAAGGGGTAGCATTAAGTGTTGTTAATATGGTTGTGCCAGCTTATGTGATAACACCATTTAAGGCAGAATAAATATCTGGGCCCTTACCTCGTTAGATACATCAAAGACACCTTCCTGGATCTTCTGAAGTATCTTTGCCGCAGTCTTTGTGAATGCCTGTGATGCACCAGATACATTACATTACATAGGTAAAAATGTGAGAAAAAATTGCACAAAATGTAGGAGATTAGGAGCCCAATCAACAAACATGAGTTAATTAGATTGGATTTTGTTCAAAATAGCACCTCCTCCACGTTTTGCGCTGTTCTTGCAGATGCCTCCAAGAACAGTAGTCCATTTTCTTTGGCAAACTGTTCCCCCTCTTCTTTGCTAATAGCTTTTCAGCTAGCAAGATCACTTTTATTCCCTACAAGCATGATTTTCATATTTGGGTTTGCATGCTGCCGAGCATCTTCCAGCCATCTTGCAAGATGATTAAATGTCTCTCTCCTAGACATTAAAACACATTCCCGAAATTAGAAAAAAACACCAGTAAAGTAAAAGATTTGAACACAAGCGTGTACACAAAACAAAATCAATCCCCTGATCATTTGTAAGCATAGCATACGTTACCATGAGCTTGATGCAAGCACAAGATCAGTCCGTGGGAAAACTACGATACCTGGTGATGTCATAAACTAGAAGTGCACCAGCTGCTCCTCCGTAATAAGATCTAGTAATGGATCTAAAGGATTCTTGGCCAGCCTGGAAGAAGGAAAAGATCCTCAATTACATGACATAAAACAAGAAATTTCATTGGGAAGAAGCTGTAATTCATTGTCAAAAGGATAAACAAACACAACAAATGAACAAAATGCGTGAATTTTTGTTAGATTTTGGATATAGGAGAATCGGAGCATGAGCAAAAACTTGAATTAGCATAAAGTAATTGTGAACTGAACATATTTAATGAAAACTGTCGCTAAAACTAATCTATTCAATCTTTCTGATTTCTGTGAGTTCGGAAGTCATCCAACAGCCAAACATATAGAAAATTGATGTATATAAACTACAAGCCATGAGATTCTTTACCAATGTGTAACCTCTTGAGGACGAAAGGACTAGATTACTAGATTGGGGATGCAAGTGGCTCAAATGTTTCGGTTGCACATGAATACATGATGCTTCATCCTATTGATTATTAACTCACATGAAACAAACTTTGGATGAACTTAATTACACTAATAATTTTAAATTCACTTAATTTTGTTAATTGTCCCACGTCGGTTGGATAAATAATCTGGGAGTTGTATATATAGTCTTGGACAATCCTCCCCTCTTGAGCTAGCTTTTGGGGTTGAGTTAGGTCAAAGTTCCAATCTTAACATGGTATCAGAACTCGTATTCCACCGTTATGTGTTTATGTTTGGTGTGTAGGATAGGAAAGATAAATTTTACATTTTTTGTTGTTAAGACAAAAATACCCTAAACTAACATCGATGACAATTTGGTATATAAAATGATATTTGTAGCAATGTTCTCAAAATCATGTGGGTAGAATGGTAATTTATGTTATATTTTAGAAATTGGATTCTCAATCCTCCCAAAACAATGAGATGTCTTTTCACCAAATAAGTTTTTTTTATCATGGACTTCTTGATTAATTGAACCCATAAAAAATAAGACAAACATGGGTTTAACAATCTATCATTTGCTTATCATTCATACCAAACATACCCTTAGCATAAAAAGTAATATTTTCTTATGGATGACACAAATAAGAGATTTGTCTCATAAAATACGACAAATGAAACCGTCTCACACAAATTTTTACATTTTATATAACTTTCGAAATCGCTCTTGCTAACTTTAACTTTTAACATGCTCAAGATAAATCCAAAAAATCGAAAATAACTTTTAATAATAAACTACACTGGACAAATTATATATAACACATTAAGCAGATAAACCAAAATGAAAATGTCCATATATATTCTTCAACTCCTCAGGAGAAAAAGAGTCCAGGTATAAATGCTACAATTGGACAGACATAAAGTGGGCACGGTAGTGTTCTCTAAAATGGACCGGACTGTAGAATTTGCTAAACGAATCTATTGGACCCGGCCCAGTCCGACACCGAGGGTGAGCTCTCAATTTCCTGGCGATTATCGCGGTTCAAGATTTCTTATCTGTAAGTTTCCCCTGTCTGTCTCAGAGACGATGACGTCTGCAAATGCCCCTCATCTGAAATTGCTCGAATGCTGCGGTGCCACCACCTTGCGCAGAATTCATCTCACCACATCCACCCCACCCCCATCTCTCAGGCAAATCCACAGTTCGACGACATGGGCTTCACTCAAATCCAGGATTTTACCTTCAAAGTTTGTCCCATTAGTTGCGCAGACTTCAGACTGGGCTCAACAAGAAGAAGAGGAGGAGGAGGAGGAGGAGAGCGTGGAAAGTGATGGCGGAGGTTTGGAGGAGGATTCTTACTCTGAGCCTTCTGAGGAGGCTAAGCTCTTCGTCGGGAATCTGCCCTATGATGTTGACAGTGAAAAATTAGCTCAGTTGTTTGATCGAGCTGGTGTTGTGGAGATTTCTGAGGTATAAAGATTCTGCCTTTGAGCTTTATGTTTGTTTTCGTGGCCTAGTTTTTCTTTGGAATTGCTATGGATTTTCTTAGTTTTTACTAGGCACTGATGCTAAAACCACACGTGAAAAATGGATGAGCTCAAATCTGTTATGGTTTTAAATTGATAGCTGAAAAGCTTCTGACTAATTTCTCATGGTATGCGTGAACCTAAAGCCTCTGTGCATTAAATTAGGGGCAAAACCTGGAATGTTGTTTTAAGTTTAATAAAAAAAATTATAGAATGTTGTTTTGAATTTGATTAACCATAAACATGTTTCACTTTGTCTCTAAAAATGTTTCAAATCCCGACGAGCAATCAAATATTTATGTTTTGTTATACTGAGAATAATTGTCAACTTTGAAAACTCTAACTTGTGGTAATTTTATGCATAGATGGAAAAAATGCTTGAACCAAAAAAAGGGCTTCATAGCTATCAATTTGAAACATAGGATGTTTAGCTTATCAATTTTTTCAAGCGGGCAGTAGATTGTCTATAATGTATCGGGGTGTAGTATGTGCAATTTACCTATTTATTTGAGTTTGTGCATGGATGAGCCTATCATAGACAATTAGACATCCCTTGGTTAAATTTGATATTTCTTAAAAACCCGATCTCGCTTTTCCGGTTTGTGAAATTTCCCCTCAAGCCATAGCATGCTGTTTGTGGGTTCATTTCAAGAAATCTGAACTCTGGTGGCAAGAAAACCATTTTGGAACCTTGACTCTTGGCCACCTGTCGGCATAATCCTTGCTATATTTCATTCTAATGAGACAGTAAAATTGAGTTGCAATTACAATTACAATATCTAGAAAACAGAATAAAGGTAGTAAAAAAATTTCAAAAGGACTGATATGCTTAAAACATGTTATCTTTCTTGCTCTGTTCTGTGGTTATGGAGGTGAAACTGTGAGTATCCTGAAAAAATTGAGTGTGCCCTTATAAGTTCATGTCAATGTAGGTTATTTATAATAGGCAGACAGATCAAAGTCGAGGATTTGGATTTGTGACTATGAGTACTGTGGAAGAAGCTGAAAAGGCCGTCGAGATGTTCAATGGTTATGTAAGTTTTTTTGATTGCTCATTGATTCGTTTTGTTTCCCCAATTTCCAACTAAGATTCGACATGGTGGGGCGTATGAACTTGGCAACTTGCTCTTGGCAGCTGTATCAAACTTTTGAAGCATCCTGCTTTAGTTTAGAATCCTAATAATGGGTTATACATATACATATTCATGGAAAAATTGCATTCTTTTGTCTATTATTGAAGTATTGAACATTAGCCCCAAGCATTCAAGTATTTGTCAAGTACTTGATTCTGTATGATTTTTTGATCTATTCAGCATTCACCTAGTGGTTCCCTGATATCTTGTAGACATTCTTTTGGTTTAATTACAAATTTTAAAGTGGGTTTGGATTTATAGGCACATTTGAATCAGTTCGATATTTGAATGATATTATATTTTTTAAAAGAGATTGAAGTAGATGGGTAAGTATTTTTATTTTGTGTTTCTATAAAATCAGTAATATCTATTTCTTTTAAGCCTTAAAAAAGCCTTAGAAGCTCACCCAGATATAAAAAAAAAAACTACTTAAAAGTGCTTCTTTTACCATAAAAGAATTTTTTAAAAAAAGTTTTTGGCTTCCAATCACACTTTGAACTTCATATATCTGATTCTTTGAGAAGTTCTATACTCTCTTCATTGTATATGATTTTCTATGTACTTAATTTGGTGTGTTGATTTATAGAAATGATTATGTCAAGTGATTTAATGGATCCTGTCATGCTTTAGGATATAAATGGAAGAGTTCTAACCGTAAATAAGGCTGCACCTAGAGGTTCACAGCCCGAAAGGAGTCCTAGACTCGTTGAGCGTGCTTCGTTCAGAATGTATGTTGGTAACTTGCCATGGCAAGTGGATAATGCTAAGTTGGAGGAGGTGTTTAGTGAACACGGAAAAGTGGTTGATGCTCGTGTAGTGTATGATCGAGAGACTGGTCGATCACGTGGATTTGGTTTCGTAACGATGTCAACTGAGACAGAACTCAATGACGCTATAGCTGCTCTAGATGGACAGGTAATTGTTATGTTCTCACATTTATGAGTATAATTTTGCTTTCAATCTGAAGTTTGTAATTCTTGTAGTAAGAAAAAATATCTAAGATTAACATCGAAAGATCCCTTCAAATGGAGCCCATTATATCGTACTCAATCAAACTTCAGGGTTCAACCCTGTTTTGCATAACTCGATTAGCTCGCCTAGACATAACTAAATTGATATTAACTATATACTGTCATATGAAATTTAAAGCTTCTAACTTAGTCGAGTGTACTTCTGTGGTGCAGAGTTTGGGAGGCAGGGCAATTAGAGTGAATATTGCTGAAGAAAGGCCCAGACGCTCCTTCTGATTCAAATATTTTACACTTGCTTGGTACATAATTTGTGATTTTTTTCTCAATACACCTTACGAGACTTGAGATTTTAATCCCATATTACACCCTATTCCTTGAAAAAAAAAAATCAGTTCTCAATTGCTTAATCCCATATTACACCCTATATATTTTAGTCAGACGAAGTGTGGACAAAATAATATGCGAAATGCAACGAAGACCAATCTTGATACCCTGAGCTTATACTCTCGGCACTTGTCAACGAATGTCGAAAACTTCTCATACCTAAATTTTCAGCAGCGAGCATTTTTAGAATTATTGACACATTTGGAAGGATGCCTTGTGGATTGGTTCTCGAGGCGAAAAATTTCTTTCAAACAGATGAAAACTGAGTTTTATCTACAAAATTATTTTAAAACTCATATTGCATCGCCTTGAATTATTAAGTCACCCCCCAAGCCTTGTGCTCATGTACTCCCTCAATGGATTTACTAATGCCCAAAACTCCTGTCTTTGAACAGCCATGCGCATGTTATCCGTACATGTTTAAACCAGAAAGCCAGAGATAAGCCGGAAAATAAAAATGGGTTTCAAGTATAAAGTTACGAGGTGAGGAGTGACCAAAATCTTTAAAAAAAGTAACAAGTTAGAGCTCCTGCCTTTAATATGTAGAATAACATGTTAGCAAAATTCCAAGTTCTTTTTTTTTTCAAAGAATTGTATGTGCAATCCACAGAACAGATACCATGTATAGTTGACGCACCATCGTGGCCACAGACTACAGAAGAACAAATATCCGTGAGGTAAAAAACAATGATACAAAATGAACGAACTCAGCACTTTCTAACTTCTGTTTATCCTTGTACCGTGGGGATGTCTCAGAAGTACAACTTCGCAAAGGCTGTTCACCCAGTAGGGGTTCTTGCGGAACAGGTTTGGTTAAAGCTATAACAACAATATGGCAAAGAAAGTAGAAGTCTTCACAAAAGATGGTTTACAAAAGCTGCTTATTTTTCTTTTTTGGACATACAAATGAGGAAACCTCACACACCATTTCAAAATTGTGAGGATGTTAAGTACCAAGTCTGCATTCAACTATTTGCACTTTCCATGCATCCAGTTAACATGTTTAGGCCTCTTTACCATGTATACCTGTCGCATAGAAGACTCGTCTACAAGCGCTTCAACGAGATTTATCATCATGATGTCTTAGCCTTTTCAATTGCAGAAACATAAAAATATAATCTCCACAACGTGATTTGGTCCTGCGCATCGGAAATGCTCCACAATTAGCTTTTTACAGAAGGGTAAATTGAAATGAGCATGAATCTGTCTTATGTTATCTACCTCACTATCCAGATCAAAATAAACCTCAGTGCACAAATCTTTCCTTGATGTTTTACTATGTCCAAGTATTTCCACAACACGGTCCACATTTCTTGGAGGGAGTTCCTTAATCCTTCTGCAAAGTTGTTGCTTTTCATTAGGCGTCATTGGCCTGTTGGTTAAAATTTGGACAAGTGAGCTTTACATGCATAAAAACCAGTCAATCATCACACTCCAAAGACGTCAGCTTTGTAAACTCAACTTTCTACAAGTGAAATTAGCACCAAAATGATTTTTCAGTCTGTAACTATAGCATTTAACATAAGGAAATTATGTTAAAACTAATACTTGTAAAGTATTACAGTAAAAAACCATTTTAACTTGAAATAGATAGTTTTATTGAAAGAAGGGAAGAGTGTTTTAAGAAAAATAATTTTTCTGGATAACAATTCTCTTTTAGGAGCTTCTCTGCAGCAAAAAGAGAAGTCCGTGTTAAATCATAAAGAATGATCCGGCCAAATTGTCATGTACCTGCAAGTTGTCATCGCAGCATTCAGAAGTTCTTCAAGTTTCTGCTCCATGTGCTGTAACTGCGAAGTGAATTCGAGTAGCATTCAACAATAAAGGTTTCAAGATATAAACAATATTGACCTGAAGAAAAAAATTGGGAAAACAAGTTACTAGACGTCAAAATTACCATGGAAAAAAATTCAGCAGAATGTGTGTTCATCACTTCCTCGACCTTAGTGCTATCATACTCCAAAATTAATTTAATATCATTATCAACCTGGAAAAACACGTACTTGAGATCAGTATGATTTTCATGGATAGATCTTGTTTGATAGAAAAAAATATTTTTAAAATTTGACACTTGGTGCAATAATATTTCCAATCAATCGCCTACGAATGAGCTACAAGACACGAATATACTTTTCTTATTTCTTCATTTTCTTTATCAGCTTCGTGATCAGGGCACGTAATTGACCTCTCCTTCAGGTACATTGTCAATTTAAGCCCATACACATTGCAGAGAGATGGGGAAAACAAGTGTCAAACTAGACTAGGAGTTTAGGACTTGAATGAAAATCTATGTCCTCAAGGCGTTCATAGCCCAACACACGACAGAAAGTAAATTTCTCCAATATAGCAAAATCCACCATGTATAATGTCAAAAGTAATGCACCAAGTCATGTGCAAAGGCAGCATACATTAACTGCTCATCTAAATGATGTTCATATGTTAATTAACTATATAAAAGTCTGCTAGCAATCTCTCCATTCCCTAAACCATATTTATACAAAATAACCTCACTATTGGAAAACAATGTGGAATCTTTAAAACATCTTTTAACTAAAACAATTCAAGTCAAATTGCCAGAACAAAATGACATGAAACGGAGTCAATTCTTTCAATCAGGTACAACTGGATTTAGTTGCAGCAGCAATGCTGAAAATTCTTGAACAGTATACAATATATCCGAAAATTGTTGATGATATAAAATGCATCAGTTCACATTAACCTCAAACTAGATGTAGTATTTGTGATCTGTAAATTGGATGGTATTTAATAGCTAAAACAAAAACAGATCAACTTATTTCAAAATCGCATCGTTTCAGAAAAACATATTTAGCATACAAGCTACATTATATGTGTCAATAAATTTAAAAGTAATAAGTAGTGTCTTTTAGGGAGTGGGATTAAACCACCTCGCGCAAATCGCAACCCCTATGCCAATCCACCTGGTGACAATAAAGACACAAACGTAATAACAACCACCAAGATCTCGAAACCCAACACATGGGGGCTTAATTCTTCAAAGGTTTGTAAATCCACCAGCGAACTAGACACCTCGACAGGCTAATAGGTACCAGGATCTAGTGTGCCAACTTCTGATGGGAAACCAAACCCTAAGGACAAACAAAAGTGGCTGAAAAAGTTCGAGAATCACCTCAAACTGATGGAGGTATCTCAAAAGATAAAGGTAGAACTGACAGTAACGTTCTCAGTCGGTGAAAAGCCCAGTGGTGGTATGTCGTCTTCGATGGAGCAAACAGGACCTATCATATGGCAAATGTTGTGCAACACTTTCTTAAAGCACTACTCCCAAACTGCTATGCAACTCCAAAAGCTATCACAATAAGAGAAATTGACATAAATCCTTGGGATGTCAGTTTTGGAATATTTCTCCAAGTTTCATTTACTCAATGGTGCATGAGATATTGAAGATTCATCGCTTCACTAGACTCTAGAGGATTATCCAATCGAATCAATCTGCCCTTGCAGTATACAAAGCAAAGAATTTTGAGGATTTGTTGGGAAATTGACATTAAGCATCGCAAAGAAAGATGACAGGCTAAAACGATCCTCACCCAATCAAAATTCCAATAGCAGATAGTTTTAAAAGGTCAAACCCTTCCAACAATCAACCCAAGGGACCCCCACCTCCTTCGGCTAACTGTGGAAGCAAAGTGTGTCGTGTTCACAAATTGACATGCTACGGAGAATGACATAGACATAGTGGGAGATTACTTCAAAGGTTGGCAATATGGGCATCCGATTGTCTCTGCAAGACAAGTCGAGCAAGGATGCAACTACGAGCAAGCAAGCCCTCACCACTGGAGTGCTCGCATATATATATATATATATATATATATATATATGTATATATATATATATATATATGTATATATATATATATATATATATATATATATATATATATCAAAGCAAAACTAAAGAACAAAAGTCCCTTTTGTCAGCTTCTAAAACCTAGAAGGCGATATTGCCAACATTTGATAACATGTGAATGTTTTAATGTATTGTGATTGAGACTGAGAGATGATGTTGCAATATGATAAGTATACTACATACCTTTTGTTTGATTGAGAGAGAGAGAGAGATTAAACATTCGAGTGATAACCGACGGCTCATCAGTCAAATGTTTGAGGTTTAAACAGATTTTTATTGCGGTGTTGAATGTTAAATGAGTCGATGAAAGTTGATTGTCGAAAATTAGCAATGGAATTAGAATAGCTCGAGTTAATATATTAAATAGAGTAGGAAAACACGTCATTTCATGAATATATCATAATTCAATCACATAAACTAAAAACTTATTAAGATATAAAGTCCCCAAATCTTGATAGTCCTTTTTTTTTATAGGAAACTTAAAATCTTGATAGTCCTCATGTAATAGATATTCCTTTTTGATCCTTAACTTGTTTTGTTATAAATTCTTTATTTAACTTTATTTCATTATTAACTTGATTTTCAAAGGTTAATAGCGTGAATCATATCTGCATTTGGTATTCGATGGCTTGCTACTTAGTCAAGTGGAAGAACCCTTAACTTTAGAGATGTCAAAATGGGATAGGCCATTAACTAAGTAGCAAGCCATCGAATACAATGTGGTATTCGACATTGTATTCGATGGCTTGCTACTTAGTTAAGTGGAAGAACCCACAACTAAAATTAGAATAGCTCGAGATAGTATATTAAATAAATTAGTAAAACACGTCATCTCGTGAATATCTCAGAATTCAATCACATAAACTAAAAATTATTAAGATATAAGTCCCAACTGTTGATAGTCCTCGTGTAATAGATATTCCTTTGTGATCCTTAACTTGTTTTGTTATAAATTATTTATTTAACTTTATTTCATTATTGACTTGATTTTCAAAGGTTAATAGCGTGAGTCATATCTGCATTTGGCATTCGATGGCTTGCTACTCAGTCAAGTGGAAGAACCCTTGACTTTAGAGTTAAGGTTTTAGCAACCCATTTGGAAGTTCGTCAAAATGGATTAGATCGTTAGGTTATGGGTTAAGACGGGTTGGGTCGGGTTGGCCCGCCGTTTGTTAAAAAAATTAAAAATATATCATCCATATCAAAGTATGTCCAATAAATTTACCAACAAATCATTGCGATTTTAATTTTTAATTATCTTTATCTTTGTGTATTTATATGCAAATACTTAAGATAGTACTAGTAAACCAACTTTATTGGGTGAAGGAACAAATATCCTGGAGATCATTAATAAGGAGAAGGACGTCCTGGGTTGACATTTTTACTTAACTTCATCACTAGGACAAAGTTGACACTGTATATTAACAGTTAAATCGTGTTATTATGCATCTGTATTTATAATATTCTGGAGTTTAAAAGGAAGCACTTCACATTCCCATAAAGCAGTATTAAGGAAGATGCTCACCAAAGAAGAAGGTAATGCTTTGAGCTTCTTGTTTGCGTGTATTGATTCATCAATGTTCTGTGACAATCCAATAGAGCTTGATCGAAGACTATCTTTATACCTCAAACAGGATCGTAGTCGGCATAGTGATAATACAGGATTTATTAACTGCAATTCAAACAAATAAGATCCAAAAAAATTGTTAAACAAGTTTAGACATTTTAATTGGCAAAATAAACCCTCTTTTATAAGTTCGCGTTTAGTGTTCATCTTCCATTTTTAGATGGACTAGAAGTAATATATAATTTAAACTATTAGGTTGACACCAACTACTTTTTTTTTATTACCTAACTAGGGGAAGGGGAGACTCGAACTCGAGTCATCACAAGGGGAAGAGGGTGAGACACAAACTAATTTAAAGCAACAACAGTTATAAGAATAAAGTGATATTCAAGCATCAGACTTTTTGAACAATAGATCTTAGACGGCCCAATCCAAACTTTTATGCACAATCCACAATAAAACAAAAGAAGCCCTAGGGCAATCATCTGCTTAAATCCCATCTATTAGTTAAGAGAGAATGTCCATGTATAAAGTTATGGACGACATTTGGGAAATACCTCGTCAACTTCCCGTGAAAGAGTAAACACACTTTGCTGAAGCAATATTTTCAATCTTTCCTTTTTAAACTCTGGAAGTAAAGCTCCTGCTCCGTTAAAATACAACGAAGTAGAACCATTAAAAATGTTTTTTTCTTTGATCGGGCAACTATTTTTAGTTATGCCCTTTTCACTACCCACTCTGTTAATGTTTCCAGCTATGTAAGATCTGTTCTGTAGAAAAGGCACTAGATCGTCATCTTGGGCCAATAATTCAGCTACCTCACTTGTCCAGAGACCAAATAAATCCAATCCCATACTTATGTTTGCCCACGTAGCTCCTACACGTCCACAATTTTCTGACATGACACCAGTTTCCTCTGCATAATAAAAAAAAAAAGTTTTTAAGGATGAGGAAGTGCATGCATAAGGATCATTAGAATCACGATAAAGATTAAGAGAATGTATGCAAAAGATTATATATGCAAAAGATTATACTTTTGTAGAAGTTGTTAAACTTATAGAACATGAAAAAATGAGAAAAATCATAACTGGATGGTGTTTGAAATAAAAGTGAAAACTGGAATTTTTTTAAGTTAAACAAAAAAATCACTTTTGAAAAATCAGAATAAGCATATGACAAGCTGTGAGAATTTAATTACATTGAGAAAAAAACAAAAGTAAAATCTGGGGTTTAAGAAAAACCAAAACCGATTTTTTTAATTGATTGCAAACATTCCCTAAATACAAATACAAGCATAAGTGCGGTATGAGCTAGTTCACACAAGAGTGCACACTACAACGGGCTAAATGGATAGTTGAAACAGATTCATTCACCACAATTCAGGCCATCAGAAGTCATACTCCTTTTCCAATTGGATACCCCAATTGCTGAAACCATTAGCAGCCTATGCTCAAGCAGCCCTAGAATACCATACTCTATCGTTCGGGAGGAGCTAATCAAGTGGCTCATGAACTTGCAAGAAGAAGCTTACAATATGGAGGCAATTTGGTTTATTTAATGCAATACCCTTGTTTTTCGAAAAAAGTTGTACTTCATGACTTGTTGTCTTGTTAATGATATTAACTATTTCTTCAAAAAAAATCCATCTAACATCCGCTAAAATAACTAATATATTATGAAATAGATATACCTTTAACATCCATAAGATATACATAAGATGTGGTAGAAATTGTGCTATTTGGACAAAAATACAAACAACAAAACCCCTAGCTCGGTGAAGACATATATCTCGGAAATCGGATTTGATGAAATTTGGATTTATAAACATTATATCATCCGTTTGGCGAGAAACGTTGGAAGATAAATGTTTAAGCCTTAGTTGGGCAAAGACAAAATATATAGAAGTTAAGTTTAGCAATATTACAAGCAGGGAGGCCGTAGTTAAAATAGGAGATGTCGAATTACCAACTAGTGAAACATTTAACTATCTATGATCATTCACAAAAGGATAGAGAGTTGATAAGTAGTGTTTATCACATACAATAAGTGGAGAAGTGCATCTGCTATTTTGTGTGATCGCAAAGTACCTCTGAAACTCAAATAGAAATTTTACATAATAGCATTTAGGTCTGCTATATTACACCAATCCAAATACTGAGAAATAAAGCGAACACATGAACAAAAGATTACAGTCATAATGAGGTGAATGTTCGTTCATACAAAAATAAATAGGCTAAGATACGAATATATTAGAGAAAAAGTTGGAGTTGCGTAAAAATTATGAAAAATACCCTTTACATGACATGGGCCCATACAAAGTTAACTAACCGAAGCTCCAATTAAAAGACGTTAAATAAATTCGAAATCATGACTTCATCAAAATCTAACCTAAAATCAAAGATTGTGGATTTAAAACACATAAATTTGAAGACAAACCAAAATCATCAACATAGAATGTTTGGAACCAAAACTCATCAAATCCTTCAATCCGAATGAAATGGTATCAATAAATATTATAATCAAATATCTATAAGTACCTAATTAGAAGATCTACGTGAATTTGTTTTAAATAATGACAAAAACGGTCGATTTTATGTCCAGGATGAAGAAGAAAATTCGAAAAAGCAAAACAAAAAGTAGCGAGTCTTACCGTTGAACAAGCACTCTGGGGAAGAAGAAGAAGAAGAAAAAGAAAACTTTAATCTCGAAAGACTTCAGTTTCTGATTGTATTGGGACAAACCTCGTCGATTATTCGAACATCGCAAAACTAATTCACTGTCGGCGGCACACGCCAATGCAACTGAGCGATCTGCAAACCACCTTCAATAGCGAGAAGTTCAGCACACGTAATAGACTGGGGTTTATGTATTTAGTTAGCATTAGAGACTAATTTATTAATGGAATTTTTTTATAGAATAAAGAAGGAAAAATATGTTTTTTTTGTCACCGTAAATATAGATATTGGAGAAAATATGTTTGCAATGAAATGTCTTGAATCTCTTGATAGAAACTTGTCTTGCTAGGCTGCGTTTGGTTGGTCGAATTAGGTAGGATATATTATTTTATCACTCTTTATCCTGCGTTTGGTATGATTTTTATTTAACCAGCTCAATCCCTCCTATAAATGATTAGATTGTATTACGTGTGATTAAATAATACTTCATTTTTCCGTAGGATTATTAATCTCTCCTCTATCCCTACTCTCTTTTCAATTTTACCTTTCTTCCTTCACCGTTATTGAACCACCTCGGCAGCCGGACCGCCGCCGTCGCCCTTGTCGGACCGCCACCGCACCGCCGCCCTCGCCGCACCGCCGGACCTTCACCGGACCGTCTGCGCTGGACATTCGCAGGACCTCAACTGCACAGACGTCGTCGGACCTTCGCCGGACCGTCATCGTCGCCGTCGGACCGCCGACTCACCGCCGTCATCGGACTATCGGACCGCCGCCACCGGAGTGGAAGAACAAAAAAAGAGGAAGGGCGATTTTGTCCTTTCATGAAAAATTCCAAAATTATCCTACACTTAAAAATCATACCAAACATTCTACCATATATTACATTTCTACCACAATCATTTTCTTTATCATTTACATACTAATCATTAGTTTATTTTATCTTGCAACCAAACACAGCCAAAAAGTATATCAATTCCAAATATAGTAAAATCTTCTGTCTTGCTTCAATATAACAATTCCAAATATAATTAAATGTGTTGTAAATTAATTTAGAGATATCATAATTAATTGATAAAATTATAATTTATTAATTTAAATAGTATTTTTTTCAGATTCAACAAACATGAATTTGAAGGAAAAACAAACAACAATAGAATCATATTTCACTAAATTATTGTAGTTATGTTGGTAACTATAGAGAATTATTGATTTGTTGAATAAATGTATTTTGAAAGAAGAAAAAAAGTATCTTTTAATTTATCGAAATTATAGATTTAGCAAATTGGCTCAAGTTTGAATCAATAAAAAATATTATTTGAAAATAATAATTAATTTATTGAATCTTAATTTACATATATTATACTATCATTTATCTATTTAGCTATGGAGACCTGAACTATTTGCAGTAACATTGGAAGTATTCAAATATCATTAACTGAATAAATTTATATTTAAACTTATTCGCTGTTACTATCTTCAAATAGTCTCAAAACTTCAATACATATAAGTCAATATGTCTGTTATTTTGAAATCATAAATATGCTGATTGACTTTGTCTTTCTAAGATAAATTATTTCGGATAACATACTGTAAGAAGTTTTGTAGTAATTAATCGTTTAGAAATAATGTTTTCACAGTAACAACATTCATCGACGAATATGTGTGCACATTCCGAGCTCATTTTGTTATTCCTTCTTCAATTTATCTCGAAACTTTAGTAGGGGTGTTCAATTCGGTAAAACGAAAACGAACCGTAAAATCCGTTTTTAGCTCTTTTTGTTATTTGTCACCGTTCGGTTTCTAACGCATTTTTCGGTTTCGGTTGTTCGGTTTTTTTTAAAAAAAAACCGAAAAAACCGAAAAACCGAATATATGAAAATTATTTGTTTTTTTTATTATATTGTACTCCAAACATGTCCCAACTTAAAAATTAAAAATAGAACTTAAAAATAAACCAAACATGTCCCAACTTAGGTTTTGACATTCAAAATTTCAGCCGCAGTCGCACACCTTTGTTGAATTGTTGTGCTTGTGCCTTGCTTCACACATTTCCTTTTCAATAAACCAACAACACAAGTCTAGATTGGAGAAGAAGAAACATGTGTTGCTTTGGTAGTTCTCTGCTCTCTAATTTATATATCTCATATCTTTAATGTTATAGTTATTTTATTCTTTATCGGTTGATGATACTTGTTTTTAAATTTTTCTAGATTTTATCAATGATGGAAGAGATTCTTGCATTATTGCTATATAGTTGTGACTTGCAATCAGGTTTGTTAAGTTGATCTAATTTATATGAACTTATTCTTTTTATAATGTGTTGATATTTTAATTTCCATACACATGAGAATTTTTATTGCAAGAGTATAGCTATCAACCAAATATTAATAATTATCATTTTTTCCCTCTATTTATCGAATGTCAAAAGTTAGACAAAAACTTGTGTGAGCCGGTCTCACGGCTCGTATTTTGTGAGACGGATTTTTATTTGGGTAACCCATGAAAAAGTATTACTTTTTATGCTAAGAGTATTACTTTTAATTATGAATATGGGTAAGATTGACCCGTCTCACAGATTGAGATTCGTGAGACGGTCTCACATGAGACCTACTCCAAAAGTTATTGAAGATGATAGTACGAGTGCGACTCAAATATTTTACATCGTATAATAAATTATTTCGATCGATATGTAACGCTAATAGAAACACGAAACAAAAATGATAATTATTGGTTACGTTCTATAACTCCGCGATAATACACTACCATACTCACAGAAAATTTAGGGTTTGATTTCAGCAAGTGTCACTAGTCCAGACACAGGTTTCAAAATTGCCATAAACCTAAAATCACGAATAAGATTGTTAGAAGGGGGTCGGGAGGATGTCCCAGCATTGCCCCTCCGACGCTCAAGTCAGAGACTGAAGATATAAGTGGAGAGCAGTTAAGGGTGTTGCTGAAAAATAATATATTGAATAAATGAACTGAACAATCAAACCTGATATTTATAAGAGAATACATGAGCTCTTGAGGATCCTTCTACTTTAGTATAGGTCTTGGCCGGAGATGGACCAGAGATCCCAAATTTGACTTTGGGCCTAACTCTAGTGGGGCCATATATGAAGTATCACACTAACTTTCAACCATATGTTCACGAAAATCAAACACGTGATTTGAACTTCAATTCGTTTCTAAAACAAGACATAAGGATATATGATACTATGAACTAGATATTAAAATTGCTAGAAAAAAATAATGCCCTTGGATATCATGTTATTATTTTATGCTATATACAGTTTTTAAAATCAGTGAAGATAACTGACCAGATGCAAGAATCACTCGAAGTAGGACAAGTGTTGTAATATCGAGAGCTTGTCGCTCAAATTTCGAAGGGAATTTCCACAAAAATAATGGGCATGTGTGCCCAAATCTTTGGGTTATGGATCAAATAAAGTGTGTGAAAACAAATCCAGAATGGGGCAGGCCTGCATATTAAGTTAATCTAAAGTGAATAATTGATGTATCCAATATACTTTTAGAACATGGTGATCATGTCCAATCCTAACAAGAAAATAAACTAAGACATGTAAATGACCTTAAAAGGTACAAAACAGGATTAAATAATTTTGCCATTCGTCTTTTTGATGTTAGAGGCGGATAACTAAGGATACAAAGTGACTTGATCATATTTTTATGCTCAGATTCAGAATCAAGTTTTTAGTCTTTTCTCAATCTCAATCCCGAAAAATGAATTATTTAATCTCGATTTATTTGGTTTGAGCTATATTAAATTCATTTTACCCGATAATAGATAAAGATGGTGATATGTTTCATCATTTTATAAAGTATTATACGGTAAATCACGCCGATTGGTTTAATAACACTAGGCAAACTATGTGTGATTGGCGCAAATGAAAAAATATTGATTAGAAGAATCAAGTTTGCGACTATTCGACATAGCTCTCACATCACAGGTACCTGGTGTGGGCCCCATTACTAAGCTCGTTCGATTGGAAAAACTGGAGCGAGATATACATTAAGTAGCATAGTAGAAACAGAAATTTCATATTGGAAGAAAGTGAAAGGAAACATGAAAAGATTTAATTAGTAGATGGCATATTTATACACTCTTAGGAACATTTTACAAAACGGGATTTTTGTAATGTCAACTCATACACAACCTTGGATGCAAGTAGAATAAAAGCCATCACTCAGTTAAGTCATAGCCCACACACAAAATTAAACAGCACATGGTGGATGAGATGATATCGGAGGTCCGATTCAGTTCAGTTGTTCACTGGTCGTCTTCTACGTGGCAGAGAGTAATCTTCGGACCACAATGATCCAGCCACCGGCCTCTGCTGTCCCTTCGGTCTATTCGTTCGCTGATGCCGATTCGAAAACACTGAAACTCCTGCAAGCATTATTGACCCTAATATTTCAACACTTATGAGTGCAAATATAGAGAAAATAGGCATGCATTACTCATACAAAATCTAACCTGAATGATGCTTTTGATCAGCAGCTAAACACCCTCGAAGCAAAAGCAACAAGATGTATATGATTGCTGTTTTGTAAGCCTTGATTTCCATGTTAATTTGGTTTCTTTAATACTAGAGTTTGTATATATAGCAAAATGAAAGTACACTTTTCTATACATGTATAGATATACCTCAGCTGATCCCAAAGGACTTGTGTGTCGTGCAAGTGGTAATAAAGGCAGGTCCATAATTTGTCATTTTGGAGATTCTTTTTGTTCTTTCTGCGGCATAATCTAATCAACAGTAATCTTAATCTTAAAATATATAAAAGATCGACAAAGTGTGGGAAATGGTCCAGACACTTTTAATCATCCCATAAATTTTTAGCGCAGAAGTAGTTAAAATTCATCTGTCACACAGTTGAACATCACAGTAATTAGTATTACAATTCTGGTCTGATTTATGTATATATGACGAAAATTCATTAGTTAAAAAATAATATTTTGTCGTGTACTTGTCAGATAGAGATAATAAGTTTTTGTATATAATAAACTAAACCAAGAAAATTTAACTTGCAATATTCAATACATAAAAAATATTTTCACACACAATTACCAGAGATTTCACTCGCAATTAATTTTGTTGTGTAACCAATCAAATTGAACCAATTCCCAATAACCCGAACACACGCCACTTGAATTAAATGGATTAGCGTCATTTTTCATTGAATTTCATGGCCGCAAATTAAGGGTATCTTAAATGAAATTGTACTACTTTTAATTTGATGGTTAGAGATTGAAGTAAAAAACGTTCTGATCAATTTCAAGATAAACGATACATTATATTTCTTATAAATCAAGAGTTATATGTCGGTTAAAAGTATAAGCCTATATGTGAACGAAGAAAAGCACTGTCAAACTTTATCAAGGGAGTGGGGTGCAACTTCATTCTACGCAGAATATGTATTATTTATATAAGTTTTCCAGTTCGAATTTGACAAACAGGCGGCCAAGACATCTCGGCGGCCTCCTAGAATGGACCAACCAAATGGTAACTAAAAGGTTCAAGCAGGGAAGTAAACATAACTTGTGAAAGAACATGGGGAATCCCGCATAAACTTACAACCAAACCCAGAATCGTCTTCACACGAACGAGACTCACATAATACGTAGAATACATCAAAGTGATTATATGAAAGATTCAACAACTTTAAATTTTAATTCTCTAGTTCCTTAATCGGAAATAACTGCAAAAAGTTGACAAGTTCAGATAATAGAGGATGGCTAACACACATGACTTCTATTCCTTCTTCATCGACTGCTTGAGATATCCCTTCTTCCTTATTCCAAGATTTCTCTTCAGAAGCCAAGAATCTACGAACTTCTCTGGAAAACAATGCACCAAAAACCACAGAAGCGAGTGTGGCCAGTAAGGGGCAGATCGAGGTTCATAGCCTATTGACGCAAAGCAGCACGTGCATAACCATCTGCCGATGCAACAATAAAGGAGGCTTTTCTGATCGACGTCATCTTTGTAGCCACAAACAAGGGTACCTACATTTGGAGATGAATCAGCAGTATTATAACCAAGCAACTGATTTTTATATGCTATTAATGCGACAGGTGAAATGAAAAGAATGTTGTGCATCAGTGTTGTAGAACAATGGAGAACATTGAGACGTGTAAGGATCCTTGACTCAAAGAACAAGAACCACATCATGGGAATTCCCCCGGAACAAAAGATTTTGAATGATCGAGACAAACTTTTGAAGTCGATAAAGCCCGAAGCTGTGCTTAATTGAAGAAGATCGCTTGAAGTTAATCCATCAAATGTACTTCCTTCAGATGCAGGACTAGAACAGTTTGTCGTTTTATATAATTGACAGAAGATTGCCTTATTAAAAGAAACATTAACAATTCAAAGAAATGATTGATGCAGAAAATATCACATCTTAAAGAAATCAGATGATGAGAATATCAATTACATTAACTTGATCTGGAAGTAGAATGTACCTGACACTGCACATCAATTCCCTTATCCTTGTATTCCACGTAGAGACATCTTGAGAACTGATCGATATAACTGAGGAACATAGACAATCTCATTCACAATTATCATTACAAACAGAACGAATTCATTTCATAAATCCCACTAATAACTACTAGTTAAACAAGTAGATCACACATGACACAACTTCAAGATACAATTTCAAATACACATAGCTGATAAAATTTGAGTTTCAACAGTGCTTTCCTTAACTAAGTAAACCAACCATGAACCATATATCAACAGCTTAAATCAGTCATCCAGCCCTAAAACAACTTGAATCCAAAAATCTCAACTTCAAGTTCTGATCATATTGTCAGGAAATTTTTCAAGGTTCTTTGTTGGACTTTCAATGCAATGAAATATTTACATGTTTCCAGCATCGATCATAAAGAAAACCTTTGCCACGTGAAAGTATGGAATCAAAACAACCGTTCCCCTTCAAGATCCGCCCAACCACACATACATTGGATCCACAAAACATAAGCATTAAAAAAAAGATTACAATCAAAAGACTTGACAGAAAATGCTTACGTTTTGGTGGCAGCATAAACAGAATAGAGAGGATAAGAAGGAATGACAACAGCAGCACCAGATCCCATATTCAAAATAGCTCCCCTTTTCCTCTTAACCATCCCCGGCAAAACAGCCTGAGTTACTCTCGTAGTACCCTCGACATTAATCCTAATCAAATCATGCATCAACTTCTCATCCACTTCATGAAAGAACCTCGCGAAAGGATAAGAGATTCCAACGTTGTTAATCAAAATCCCAACATCCAACCCCTCAATCGCCTCCTTGATCCTCTCGACACCTTCTAGTAAATCCCCGGAGAAATCCACTACCACAGTCCTGATCTGGGTCGACCCGTTTTTGGACACAATGGAATCCGAAACCTCTTTCAGCTTATCCGGGCTCCGGCCCACGAGAACCAGGTTCAGCCCTTTTCTAGCCAGCTGAAAGGCGAAGGCTTTGCCTATGCCATCGGTAGGACCGGTGACCACAGCCCATGATCCGTATTTCTTCAGATTCTTTCCGGGCCGGAGAAAATAGATGTAGAAGCAGTTGAGGAAGGACAGTGAGCGCTTCAGGATGTGTAAAGAACCGATGGCTACGAGGAGAAGAAGCCATACGGGCTGAGATTTGAGCTGCTCAAAGATGCAGTCCGCCATTAGAGGGTGAGTGAGGAATAAGAGAAATGACTCGGAAGATGAAGATATATGCTGGAATTATAAAGGAACAATTATGGTTTGGAGAGCACGGTTGCGCTGCATTAATTGGGGTATTCAAGAGTTTGTTGAAGAGGATGAGCTAAATTTCGGCAGTGAGCTGAAGTAGTTGAACCAATTAGCCAATAATACCTTGGCCAATAATTCAATATACCATATCAAGGGTTTGGTAAAAGCTAAAATTGATTCATTAATTTTTTAATTGAAGGACCCAAAACCTAAAATTTTAGGGGTGAAACGTATTAATGACCATGGTTTCACAGGTTGAATACAAGGACGATACCGGATCAGACAGACTGATTCTAACGGATTAAACTAGATTTGGATTATCAAATAATGAAACTGAACTTATACTATAACATATCGAATTGGATTTATCGTATAGAGCCTAATTCCATCCGAAATTCAAATCCCATTGAACCGAATTTAAACATAATTGAAACCGATAAAACTTGACAAAAACTTGTGTAAGACTATCTCACAGGTCATATTTTATGAGACGGATCTCTTATTGAATCATCCATAAAAAAATATTACACCTTGACTAATGGCAAACGTGTGATGCTAGCAGATTTTGGAGCCGAAACATCGTACTTCAGATGGCGAGATATATAAATTTTTTAACACGAATGAAACAAAAAACGAAACTAAAGTTTTCAGAAGTATATATAAAGTATAAACATAAAAAAATAAAAAAATAGAGAAAGTCGATCGTTCCTTTGCTTGTATGATGAGATACATTATATCCTCAAATTTATAATTGCTGATTAGAGTACACAAATCAAAAGCCCATTTCAAATACAAGTACATAAACCAGCAAAACATAATTCTTGCAAACTAGCAAAGAAAATGCCAATTCACTAAAAAAAAAAAATATCTTGCATGCTACACGACCCTACAGGCTACCCACCTAATTTTGTTTATCCGCGTGATTCTGTTACTGCGTTGGCCCGAGAATGATCACACCCCATGTCGTGTCCTTCAAAGGGATGCATAAGACAATAGACAACAAAGAAAATACCCAATTCCTGCAGGGTCATCAATCCATCTTTGATCCCATGATAGCCATCCATTCTTGGTCGGAAATAGGCACAAGAAAGTTGAGCCACATCAAGAAACTCAAACACAGGTCTCTATCCAGATGGCATTTTAGCATTTGTCCTGAGAGGAACTAGCACGGCTTCATTAGCTGAAGCTTTTACCGCAGATGTTTCTTCCAGGCGTTTCCATACCGCTACACGTTTCAGCTTAATCTCTTCTTTCCTTGCTTCATCTTCTTGGAATTTCAGTAAACACTCGTCGAAAAGTTCTGGATCCACATCAGAGAAGAGTTTGCGGACATTTTGCGTCAAGCTCTGGACTGCCTGGTTCCAGTGGCTTCTTGAATTCTTCTCCAAGGAAGGGAAGATTATCGGAAGTATTACTTGACGATTTTGTTTAATCAGGTTCTCGATATGATCATTCTTCCATAAAAATAGAGCCCTCTCCGCCACCTGCAATATCAAGAATCCAATCAGCTTGATTCCTAATGGAGGACTAGCTTTGATGCATTTTAAATCTTCTGCTCAAACTTGGCATTATATCTTCTCCAGTGTAATAGTACTGAAGTAAACATTAAATATTCAAGATTTTTTTCCCCTACTGCTCAGATTTCTTCTGTAAATGATTGAAACATTTAGCTGCTGTTCAAAGTCATATCTAAGATTTATATTACTGGATGCTCTAACAAAGGATGCAGCATGACAAAGCCATAGTTTTCCAACTGTCTTATATTCTTCTGAAGCAGCTATTTGTGAATCATTTTCTTGTTAAACATTGAAACAAAAGTTCGAGATTCCCTCCTAGTGAGGCTTCACCAATGAATACTAGTTCCACAACTTGCTAGTAAGCACGCTTGACAACTACGAAACACTACTTATCTGTTCTCACAATTCATTTTCATAATACTACTAGATTTTTGCTACCCTTGAAACACTACTTCAATTGTAGTTCCACCATGCAGTACAATAAAACTTCTCCATCCCAAGTACAAATCAACAAAGTTTGTCCTCTCCATGGTTGTTTAAAGAACTCCATGCACAAGAAAATGAAAGATCACATTATTGACGGAATAAAAAAGGACATTATATATCACTATACACATACTCATATGGAGTTTGTGATGAACAAGTTGACCTCAAACAAAATTTTTTAGGTTGCAGCATTTGGGGGAGATCAATTTGAAATCCATGCATTTTGATCATAGATTTATTATTAACAAATCTTAAATTCACTCCTTACTTATACATATTAGTTACACAAAATTGAATGGATTTCAAATGATTTCATTATTGAGTGAACCTAAAATTCATTATAATTAACATGAAATGCTATATAAACATACAAGAGATGGATTTGAAGTTTATGATCTTGCTTCACTGTATCAAGAAAAATATATTTCAATATATTTGAAATCCACATGTTTGAAATTCATCAATCCAAATGCAACCTTAGTAAATGTTACATTGTGCATATAAGCAATTAAACATGAATCTAAAAAAGGCAATCAGTAGAACTTAAGATAAGGAATGACCCGTTCGTTCGCAAGAAACTGAACTCACTTTAGAATCGGTTACATTGCTACAGAAAAAGAGCCCATGCTCGGACTCAGAACCTTGTAGTTCAGAATCTCAGATTAATCTACCAGAACTAGTCCTGATTGGTTGTTAATACACAGTGCAGAAAAATTACATGACAGACAGGGAAGCTTGACACTTGATAAAAGGAAGATATAAAAAACCAAGTATAAAAACATCCTACTTGCTCAAAATTCATCCAAATAATGCCTCGGGGAATATATTTACACTAGTTAAAACTCATTTCACATGATGGGCACAGTAACAGAACTAGAGCTGTATCATAAAAACAGTAGGGGGTCCTTTAGATGTCCGGCTTGAAATAGTGGAGAATGATGGCAGCAAATTGACATGTGCTATGTTGTAATCCCTGAATGAGAATAAAACCAATGGATCGAGAAAATTGTATCTACTACTACATTTAATCACAAGAACGTCCAATTAATGCTTCATGGAATATCAGCATAAACTAGGTATTATAATAGCGAAACTCACATGTATCTGTGGACAAAATGGAACTTAGCGTAATAAATATGCAAAAATGAACTGATGCCCTTAAGGCAGCAGATTATCATGACCATAAAACCGACATGTCATAATTAGTTGTGAGCGGTGAATGAAAATAAAAGGTTAAGAGAAATTTTTGGCAAACCTGAAAATGTAAGCTGCTCAAGCATCGACCAATCTGCCGAAACAATGGAACCATACAGCGCTGGAACTCTGGAGGTTGAGTAGCTTCCAATACTTCCTCTAGTTCACCCAAAAACATAACCTCCTTTGAACTGTTTGTGATCGGCCAATATTTCAGCAGGCCTCGTATGACAGTATCAGCAAGTTTGCAGTCCTTTTCCACAAACTGTGTGATGCAGTAAGACAGCTGCTGATGATACATTGGTATGCACTTTGGCTTGTGAAGAGGAATTAACACCCGAACAAGGAAAAGTTTGTGTTCTTCTTTCAAAGGCAATGCAAATCCATTTATAATGCTGCCCAAAATTTCTAACATTTGTGCGATGCCATTATGCTTCTCCGTTTCAAAAATAAAACGGTAGAATACATTATTAATTGATTTCCTTATGAATGGACGATGCACCATGAACTTCCCATATATGCGGTGCATGACGGTTTTTAGATACTCTCTTTCTCTGGGATCTTCTGAATCAAATAGATCAAGTAACTTCAGAACAAATGAGTGATCAATGTAGCGCTTTGCCAGCTTGGCATCTGTCTCTGGTGAAGCCACAAACCTGAGAAGGAATTCATAGACGAGCTGCAGATGGGGCCATGCAGGATCCATTAAGGGCTCGTCGTCTTCCACATCAAAGGCCTCTAAAACTTTGTTTTCACGACACTGATTAGAGAGTGTCCGAAACAAATTTATGGATACCATTTTCACGATCTCTTGCATAACTGTTTCACTAAACTTCCCATTGGGTGAAGTCACATAGTCAACAAGCTCTGTCAATGTCTGCCGCTTGATGTCTTTTTCTTTCATATTCTTAGCAGGTTCAGTGAAGTCAAATAGTACACAACACAAGTTCAACTTTTTAATAAACAAGTTTTGCTTCTCTGCATTTTGTACATCTCTAAAACTAGGAAGTGCCTCATATGGCACAGCCCTGCCGGTTCCATTTACCTTTGTGTTCAGTGGGTCATAGAGATTACTTCCAGAAACTACACCAGAATTTGAAGTTGAATTGGTCCCTTGAAAAAATGTAGCACTTGAATTGCCTGACCGCGAACCTGCAGCATAATTGCTTCTGGAAGAAGCAGAAGCATTTGAAGATGAAGTAGAGGATCCTCCATCCCGATTCTCAGCTAACTTGGCTTGTTTTCGTGGAAGTCTATTGAGAATATTTTTAATCATACCTTAAAGTAAGAAAATACAATACTCTTCAAGTAAGCTCAAACTTTGTTACAATTCAACTAAAATGGTAATCTACCGAATAAAAAAAAACATATATTACATTCAGGAAACGGATCGTTAAACAAATTCCAATGACTATATCCTTTTATCAAGGATGCAGGCATCTATACGGCTATCTTCTCCACCGACAAAAGTAAACATGCTGGATCTTTGTGCTTCTGCTATTACCAGCTAAGGGCATCTCATCTGTGAGAATAAAAGGGACGTAGAAAAAAACTGAATTGATATAAGCTAAGCCCACGCAACATAAGCCAAGTTGTTCTTTTATCAAATTTGGAAGCACAAGCAAAAAATTCACCAAACCCTTTAAAGGAGATAACTATTGCACAAAATCCACCCATCTGAAAAGAAGGTACGCTAATACTTGAACAGGATTTCATGTCAATTTTATACCAACCAGTTTACAGCCCAGTTGAGAAAGCTAAAAAATTTACCCAAAAGATAATATGAAGGGAAATCCCACAACTTTGACTTACAATCGCCTCAAAAATTAATCAAAGAAAATGTCACGAGATTAGAGCTCACCTCAAATTTCCCCCTTTTCCCCAAAATTCACCAAGATTCCCAACTATCCAGCCATATCGGAAAGCATCAAGATCTGGGCGTGATCTAGAAAACCCAGTCGACATTCTTCATCGGAACTCACCCATAAAAAAAGTACCTATCAAAGCAGTAAAACGCAGAACCCAAAACAGTATAATCACCCACGCACCTCGGTTTCAAACTTCACATGTACAAGTGTTGAGAAAAGGAGAAAAGGATTGCAAAAATTATGGATTATGGATGCACGCACATTATTTTGATAGAAAAAAAAATAAAGCAAGAAAAAAGCAAGGGGGGCTATAATAAAAAGAAAGTCTTTCGTGAGTTGGGTCTGTGATTGAAATGTGAAGATTGGCCCCGCAAATGGGATGCAAGGAAAGGGAGAGCAAGCAAAAGTTTCTAGGCTGTGTATTATTAATTAAATTTATTTTAATTACTTTTGATATATCATACAAGATAACAAAGTAATTACAAAAACTTGTGTGAGACGGTATCACGGGTCGTATTTGTGAGATTGATATTTTATTTGGGTCAACTATGAAAAAATATAAGAGTATTAATTTTTATTGTGAATATGGGTAGAGTTGACTCATCCCACAGATTTTAATCCGCGAGACGGTCTCACATTAGACCCACTCTAAAGTAATATATATGAATAGAGTGGGTCTCATGTGAGACCGTCTCACGTGTCAATCTTATCCATATTCAAAATAAAAAGTAATACTCTTAGCATAAAAAGTAATATTTTTTCATATGAGACTCAAATAAGATATTCATCTCACAAATACGACTCATGAGACCGTCTCACACAAATTTTTACCATATGAATAATATAACGATTTAAAACTTTTTTTTTCAAGTCAAACATTATACAAAACACATACGTATAATTAACTAAATATCATATTCTTGTAATAAACGATAAAGTATAATTCGAGATTATCAAACTAATTTATCTAGAAACTTTTAAAAAGTATTAAATGATAATATTCAAAACTTTAATCTTATAAAATTTTCAAAAAAATAGTTCATTAAGCTCAATCATAGTAAAATAAAATGTGATCATTTTATTCTAGTAAACGTGCTATTGGAAACTAGGTAAAGATAAATATAAGTTAGCCTTGAAAAAAAATAATGATGGATTAAACTGAATTGATCAACACATTGACGTCAATTTATCGTGATTGATTTACTAAACAAAATAACAATGTTCTTTAGGTTTATTTTTTCACTCAGTTGGTCTTTAACGATACCAATTTTAGAGTATTCTACTTCTTGTTTTTTTATTAACGCTAATCAAAGTAAATTACACAGTTCATATTATATCGATAGACTCGTCTAAAAAAATATCGATGAATTTCTAACTAGCATTGAAGGAGAATTAGAGTTGTTTCTTATTACATGAAGTTATCATTAAAAAGAAAATAATCTGTGGCCTAAAGATTTGGCAGAAGAATCGGAACGTCCCCGCCCACCTCATCCAACAAAAAGTGGAGTGCTCAACTTGATACAGTTGAATGATTGATTTGTCAGTGACGTGAAATCGAAATGTACATCTAAATTTGTTTTTCTTCGTACATTTAATAATTTGTATTATTCATAAATATTGATATTATGAGCAAAGCTCATTCCTAAAATCAAATAATAATTTTTCAGAACGAGAATATGAACCAGACTTGCTTGATCTTTGCTCCACCGAATTAATATAAAACTGATAATTTTTCTTAACTTCTTAGTATTGGAGCTAGTAGTTTTCGATTAAGGTGCTAGCCTAAAAATGAAACAAACATCTTGGAGGGGCAAGGTTACATTCCTTTTTTTTTTTCTTTTTTTAATTTTAGAAAAAAAAAAATCAATACTTTTGATCATGTATATAATATAGTTCGATAAATAAAAACACATGAGAGTATGTCTCTTATAAGACGATCTCACGAATCTTTATCTGTGAGACGGGTCAATCCTACCTGATATTCACAACAAAAAGTAATATTCTTAACATAAAAAGTAATAATTTTTCATGGATGACTCAAATAAGAGATATGTCTCACAACCGTCTCACATAAATTTTTGACAATATATAAATTGACAAAAAAAAAGATAATTGAATATACAAATAAACCATCTCAACCCTTATTGACTTTGAAAAGTAACATACAAATACCAAATTTTAAAATATATTTCAACCACTCGAGACTCGAGTCAACCGCTAATTTAAGATTGTTTGATATAACTCTATTTAATATTTTTGACTAATATACAAGCTGGTTACTTGTTAAATAAATTAAATATCATGGTTACATAAAATATTTGGATGGATGGTTCAATCCATGCTTACATCACATGTGTCCGCTATTTTTTAACACAAAAATATCGATTGATCTTCTTATGGATTTGAAAATATTTTTGTTTGATTTATTCTTATATAAAGTTTCACTTGATGTAGCATAAATTGATCCGGTTAGAGTCATTCATTTCTTTCATGTTATAATTTTTCTTATTAATTTTTTGTTTTAACAACAAAATTCAATTTTTGTAATTTATATAAAAACGTTGACACTGATTAATTAAAATTTGCTTTCTCTATTAATATTTCAATTATTATATATATGCAAATTGCTTCGATATCTGATTTATTTTAAACTTTTGTATCCATGAAATACTTGTCGTTTAATCGAGATTAATAGAAAAATTTCCTTATGTCATAATTGCTCATATTTTTTGGGTGAAATTAATGAATTTACCTGCTGATGACTTGGAAGGGCCCGATTATAATTCTACTCGAGCAAGAAGAGAGGATCAAAGCAAGATCAGTCCAGAGTTGGTTTCGGGAAGCCAAGAGAAGACCGGGAGGAAGCCAATTCAGGTAAAGAAAGAGTAACATGTTTAAACAACCCCTGGTATGCAACAACTCGGAAATCATATCAGACCACTATAAACTCATACAAGCTCGAGCTCATATTCTTGGTCATCCAAGACATGGTTGAATGATACTACCCAGGTGGAAAATGTGTATGTCCAGGCAGGGAAGCTCTTGGAATCCCAGGAACTTGTAGCACTTTTGGAGTCTTTTATGAGCAGACAAGGCAGGGTATCCGAAAATATTAAATTAAGTGATCGTATAGCGTCTCCACGGGTAATCGATGGGTTTGTTCCTCTCCATGTTTACAATCCACACGACCCGGGCTCACCCTACCCAGCACTGACAGGAACCGGCTAGGTCGGTTCTTTCCTACTCAGACCGACCATGAAAACATGATAGGGGGCCCCATAAGTATGGGTCACGTAATCATTAGCATGACAAATCAGTGCTCATGACAATACCATAGACAATATGAGACGTCATGCCTACTATCAGAAGGCAGCGTATTAGTAGATATATAATCAGGAACAATGTACATGTGCTGCAATCGAGGCCATCTTCTCTCCTATTAATACACATGTTTTCTCATTCGTTTGGGACATGAGATATTGTATTTACTGCTTTCAATAAATTATGTATTTACTTAGTTCCTTATATTGATATACACATGAATATACACATCTTTGCCCAGTAGATTGTCCACTCAACTCACCCAATCGACCCAGAAGACATCATATGTTATTGTTGGACTGATGAAATTTATATTCTTACGACATGTTTTGTGTTAATGTAATTGACTTCTAGCGTGTTATTTTTAGAGTTTTTCACGTGTTGCGTGTTTATACAATTCGTTTTTTTAATGTATTTTTTAGATTAATCGATTTTTATAATTAGTTTGTAGAACATTTTATGGAACATAGATACATTTATAATAAATTTGTAAAAGAGTGGGTAATATTGCATGTGTGTTATCAAATATGAGTAATTTGACAAATACGAAAAGAAAGGTGAATTGACAATTATGAAAGCTGTCGTCTCTATTGGTCTCAAATTTAATATACAATTATGAAGTGGTAAAAATTTACATGAGGTGGTTTCACGAGTCGTATTTTGTGAGAGAGATCTCTTATTTGGGTCATCCATGAAAAAAATATTATTTTTATGCTAAGAATATTACTTTTTATTGTGAATATCGTTAAGATTGACTCGTCTCACATATAAAGATTCATGAGACCGTTTGTCCGTCTCATAAGAGACCTACTCGTATGAGAATTCTTGTTCAAACGTATCAAAATTGTCTCTAATTTGTTTGAAACTTAATACAATAATAACAGAAATGAAATAATACATAAATAAAATGAAGAGTGAGTCTCATGTGAGACCGTCTCACGGATCATAATCCGTGAGACGTGTCAACCCTAATCATAATAACAATGAAAAGTAATACTCTTAGCATAAAAAGTAATATTTTTTCATGAGTGATCCAAATAAGAGATTCATCTCACAAATACGACCCGTGAGACCGTCTCACACAAGTTTTTGTCTAAAATGAAATCGCTCACATTAAGAATAAGCTATTTTGGATGTATACGCATCGTAAACAACATTCATGATTCATGGTATTGGAGAACGACGATATATATATTTTGATTATTTTAGTAATCGATATGAAACAGTTTGATTATAATTCAATTTTATTTGAAGATGAAATTAAGAAAATATAACTTTCAATTAAGTAAATTTTAAAATAATAATAATAATAATAAACGAAGAGTTAGCGTACATTTTTATTTATATTTTTTAAATCAATTATAAACTATCATTAATTAATTCTTTTAATCAATTTTTTTTAAAAAATATAAGTTAAATGTAACAAGTGGCATTTTTCATAAATGGATAAAACTGCACTGTCCACGTGGCAACAGTTTTTTCCCATGCATTCCGAGGTTGTCGTTTCGGCAGTGACATGGGGATGGAACCACCAAATTTCAGCACCGATAATTCCGCCTCACGCTTCTAGATCTTAACGATCTCCGTTGCCCTTATTCCTCCTCCAAACTATAAATATATACACTACCGAAGCCCATTCTACATTTTCCATCTCCAACGCCGCTTTACTCTTATACACTCTCTCCACTCCTAAAAAAGCTCGTTTTTCGTTTTTGTTCACTAGATCTCGTATTCATCATGGCCAAAATCAAGATTGGAATCAATGGTATTGTTAATATGCTTTTTTTTTTTTGGTGTTAAATTCGTAGAAGGAAATCTTACTTCATTTTTTCATTTAAGATAACATTTTTTGAATTCCATGTGATCTGGTGTTTATTTGCAGGATTTGGAAGGATTGGACGACTGGTGGCTAGAGTTGCACTGCAGAGTGATGACGTTGAGCTTGTCGCTGTTAATGATCCATTTATTACCACCGATTACATGGTATCCTCCTTTTTTTTTTTTGAAAATTCCGTTTTCTCTCTCTTATGGTTTTACGATCGTGATCGAGGTCGTAAAATGGTGGGATCTGTGGTGGTCTACATGGATATGACATTTATGTGATTCCATGATTTATATGACAGCTAGATCTCGGATACCATTTGAAGTATCATAGTTGATATGTTTGGTTGAAATGGTTATTTGGTTCTGTTTAGCCCTTTCTGTACAGATTTGTTTGATAAATAATCCTGTAACTCGTCTACATGACGTGCTCATTCTGCTTGCTAACCCAACGTACATATAAAAATGCTCACCGTGTTTGTCTATCCAAAGTTAGGAAATGCATGTAAATGTTGGTCGTTTTGCCAATAGCTACGGGTGTGTGTTTTTGTGTATTCAATTGGCAGGCTATTGGTGGATATCTTACTTTCTAGAATAATGACTCTCATAGTTATCAAAGGCACAAAGCTTTCTAAAATGCCATGGAACCTTGACTCTAGGTATGATTCGAGGTGCGTTGATTGATAATATTTTGAAGTTTGGATGCAGGACAAACATTATAGCATCTTATACAATATTTAAAAGCTATTGAAAAACAATAAATAAATGTTTGTAGAGTACAGTCAAATATGATAATGATTCTAACTATATAGAGTTTTATTTGCAGTATGAATTGTTCTTGTTGAGGGAAAAGTATGATTGAAGTTTTGTTTTGCCAAATGTTGTTTGTATGTGCTATCTGACAACAACTGGCTTTTTTGGCGTATAGACATATATGTTCAAATATGACAGTGTTCATGGTCAATGGAAAAAACATGAACTCACCGTCAAGGATTCAAAGACCCTTCTCTTTGGTGACAAGCCAGTGACTGTCTTTGGTGCGAGGTACTTATATTATTTTTTAGCTGTTGGTATCATTTTTAGTATCCTTTATGCTATGTAATTTTGTTTTGCGAATAGAAACCCAGAGGAAATCCCATGGGGTGAAGCTGGAGCCGAATATGTTGTGGAGTCCACAGGTGTGTTCACTGACAAGGACAAGGCTGCTGCTCATTTGAAGGTTTGTCTTGTAACACAATTATTATTTTTAGCTACAATAGTCCAAGGCAGTCTAATTTCCCACCATTTTGATTTATTGAACTAGCATGCCATGTTTCATCTTCATTTGCCGTCATAGAGTACTTACAGTGTGGACTATTTTTTGAAGTGTTTTTGGTCTCCTATCTGACTCTCAGGGAGGTGCCAAGAAAGTGGTAATTTCTGCCCCAAGTAAGGATGCTCCCATGTTCGTTGTGGGTGTCAATGAGAAAGATTACAAACCAGATATTGACATTGTTTCTAATGCTAGCTGCACTACCAACTGTCTAGCCCCACTAGCTAAGGTCTATTTTTAACTTAATTTTTCCAGCTAAAATTATGCAGTAATAACTTTCATATATTCAAATGTATCGTGATTTCTATGCCACAGGTTCTTAATGATAAGTTTGGCATTGTTGAGGGGCTGATGACAACTGTCCACTCAATTACGGGTAAGCATATCTATTTCTAAAGGTTTCTCGGTTTTAACATGGCTTAGTCTATGCTACATCGGAATGAAACACCCCGTGTTCAGCATATATCTTTAGATGAAAAGAAACTTATTTTCGATCCATCAGGAAATATGATACTGTATGCTACATGAGGAGTTTTTACTTCCTTATGGCATGAACTTGACCTTTTTACATGGATTGGAATGGTCCTTAACAATCTGCTCTATGGTCTTCAGCAACACAGAAAACCGTTGATGGTCCGTCAATGAAGGACTGGAGAGGTGGAAGAGCTGCTTCATTCAACATTATTCCTAGTAGTACTGGAGCTGCAAAGGTACGTACCATGAATTTGTGTTTACATAATTTAATCGACGGGATCATCTTCTAACTCGAAAGTTCAGGATTCCATATTTGGCCATATAAATATTAGCATTTAGCAAATACTGTTTGTTGCAAAACTGATAAGGTACATGTGCCAGCAGTTACATGCACTCGCACCTGTATGAATGCTTGGATACGATGATAATCTTTTTCCAACTGGTCTCATGTTCCTTAATACTATCGGTGGGTATTACATCATGTTATATTCTTTATTTAATTTATGTGCACAGGCCGTTGGGAAAGTGCTTCCTGCCCTGAATGGGAAGCTTACCGGGATGGCTTTCCGTGTTCCGACTGTTGATGTTTCAGTGGTTGACCTAACTGCAAGGCTCGAAAAAGCAGCCTCCTATGATGAAATTAAAGCTGCTATCAAGTAATAATTCTTCAATCTTGTGATACCAAATTCCTCATGATTTGTAAAGAAGGCTTCATTCCATTTATTTAGCATCTAGTATATATATAATATACACTGATATTTAATTGTTTTATAGGGCGGAGTCTGAGGGAAAGTTGAAGGGTATCCTTGGTTACACAGAAGATGATGTGGTGTCCACTGACTTTATTGGTGATTGCAGGTAAGGACTCGGGATTTACTTCCTTCTAGTACTTGTTTTGTTAATGATTTATTAGTTTCTTTTAGCTTTTAGTCACGTTGTTCGAAGTTAAGCCTACAAGGTCTTGAATTCCTAGAAACTTGGTCGTTGTCTTCGGTTCTTCTCTTGTAAAATTAATTATATTATTTACTCACCCTTTCCCTTAGTTATTTCCCCAAGTAGGTGCATATTTTTTTCTGAAAGTCTTTAATCTTTTCACCCCCTCTATTCGTTATTTGACGCCGCCACATATGTTATGAATTGGATTTGTTATAGGTCGAGCATATTTGATGCCAAGGCCGGAATCGCCCTCAACGGAAACTTTGTGAAAGTCGTCTCTTGGTATGACAACGAATGGGGTTACAGGTATGCCATATCATGAAGAAAAGATGGTCTTTTTTCTTTATTTTTTTCCAGTTTATTCGAACTTAGCCTATCTATATGTTGGATGCAATACTGATGTAATGTACTGTCACAGCAACCGTGTGATTGACTTGGTTCGGCACATGGCAAAGTCTGCTTGAGCCTGTTTGAAGGAAGGAGGAATTTTACATTGATTTTCTACATCTCTCCATTTTGATCAGATACAGCGGAGTTATGTTTCGGAATAATTGAGTTCTGAGGGACTTGTCCTTTTGTCTGTTTTTTCCAGTGTTAGCATTTGTTGAACAGTGTTATTTTAGCAATTTGAGATTGTTTTGGACTTTTAATTGTGTTGTTCTAATTTGTGTCTTATTTGCCATAAGATTGGTGTTTTCCTTTCGGAATACTGAATGGAAACGAATTAATTGGTTTTTAATCAAGCTTATATACTCGCTCCTTTATATTGTTTGAAGATTATATATTGTTTGAAGATCGATAATGTCTTCATGCTCATATTTATAATAATAAGTAATATTTTTTGCATAAACAAAATTATTCCATGAGACTTGTTTTACAAAATTCTATGTTTTAATATATTAAAACAAAATTCTATGTTTTAATATATCTTTAATATATGAGTAATAGGAATTTATAAAATATTGCTAGAATAATATAATTTTTTTGAACCTAATAAACTAATTTCTTCCTGAATTTTATGTTTCATTCTATCTAGTTTCTCTGGTCAATTTTTAATTTAACCCATATACATTATAACTATCTTTTCATTTAAAATATCAATCAAATTATGAAATATACAGCTTTATAGCAATCCATTTTTTAGAAAGATTAACAATAAATTGATTCAATGAGGTTTGATTATGAAAACCCACGAATTTATTTTGGATCGCATTTACAAACTAAAAAACTCGTTAGCTTATATACAAATTAAAATTAAAAATTATTTTAAAATTTATAATGCAAAGCTATACTTATCAGTTATCAATATCCATAAATTGAACTATTTGATAGAGTGAATGCACATATTTTTAAAAGAACTAGCGATCCTTGGGATATGATTAATGATATGTAAATATATAATATTTTTTTTTTATAAAATATGATTTTATCCTTTTTTATTTTAAAAAATAAAGCATACCTTGTGGAGCCCGCAATAGCCTAGCCTAATTTATTATCGAGTAAACTCGAGGAAGAGTTTCAAAAAAATAAAAAATAAAATAAAAACTCGATTAATTATATATTAATGAAAACGTTTGGTTCAAAGAATGTGATTATTGAATGAAAAGTTATAAATAAAGATGTATAATATATATCATTATAATTTATTGTGTTAGATTGATCTTTTAGTAGTATTAAGTAATGATTTTGGCTATCTTATGACCAATTCGACAAATATTTGATATTATAGTAAAACTTTTTCTTTCTTTGCTCGATGTTGTGTTTTCAATCAGTGTTTCAAAGATTTGATTAAGATGTTATCCTCCTAACATCTTTTTCTCAAATAATGTTTGACAAATATGACAATGAAATCATCTTCTGTTCAAACGCCGTCGGAAATATTCTCAGATCGTCATCGCTGGTAGCGCCCTCTCCAGAAAAATATATGTGAGTACAGCCCTCCTATCCACAAGATCAGAGCATCCATACAAATTTAAAATACATTTTACGTAGGTGGGGTGTATTAAATATAGAGATTTAATGACTTTCAATGACTTTTTTAAAATAATATATTTATGACGATTTGATAGATTTTTATTAACTTTTATAGAATCTCACAGATTTGTAAACAGAATTTCATGGACTTTTGTAAACTTTTTCCAAGATTTTGGTAGATATTTGCAATTTTTTTTGCAAAAAAATTTACTTATTTTAAAAAAGTAAATATATTTAATATATGAAAAAAATCAAAATTCAATTTAACAAAATCAAAAATTTCAATCCCCGTATCTATTCAACATGCGTAAATAATTAATCCATAAATTTTTTGTTTATAAGCATATATAAAAATTTAATCAATATAGATATATAACTAATCAAAACATTATAAAATTTGATAAATTTTAAGCATTTTCTAAAGTTCATTATTGTCAGTATGATCAACGTCACTCGACATTCGATTTGCTATAGTATCCTTTCATGCATTTGCATTTACTCGTTGTTGTTTTTCATTGTCAAATATTTGATCAAAGTTGTTATCCTCGTAAACTTGTTCTGCTGAATGTTGTGGAATTCATTCTCTGGTTCAACTGGAAATTCATCAAATCGACACTCTTTTCGAAGAAAATTGTGCAATCCGACACAAACTACTTCGGATATTTTTAAAAATACCAAAAATCGAGGATCCTACCCCGTTTCGGTTTTTCCTCGTGGATAAAGTTGTCACTCCTAACCCAATTTATGTCCAAGATATATATAAAAAAAAAGAGTTATAAACCTACGAGACAAACTATGTATAACATCATGAGTCATTACACCAAAAGATTCCGATGCCAAAAAAGTATTTATGCAGTGTGTGAGTTCAAGTTCGTTCATAATCGAGAGATTGAAAGAAACCAGATCTCGATTTTCATACCTTGATGCAGACGTTACAGGGAAGATTCCTCTGGGAATTTTTGATACAAATTTTTTTAAATTATATTATTTAATGCTTTCAAAAAAATAATAATGATTGTGATATCCTCTAGTATTAGTATTAAGAATGGTTGAAATATGTGGATAAAAGATTATAAAGTAATTATATAGAAGAAAAATGTTGGCCTCAAACCCACCGCCACCAGCCATTGCCACTAGCGCTGCGGCCCGAAATGACCTCTTTGCCGCCGTGGATATTGGTACCAACTCCTTCAAATTAACCATCGTCCGTGCCGAACCTTCCTCTGGCCTTTTCCTAGCCCACGACCACCTCAAAGAGCTCGTCGTCCTTGGACTCGATACAACATCCACCTCCGTTCCCGCCACCATCTCGGCCGCCTCCATCGAGCGATCACTATCTGCTCTCCACAGATTCCAAAAGTTCCTTAACTCTTACCAGCTCCCTCCCTCCAATCTTCGCCTCGTAGCTACTTCTGCCGTGCGCGAAGCGTCGAATAAATCCCAGTTTATTTCCAGTGTTCGCGGAACCCTAAACTTGGATGTTGAAATTATCTCCGGAATCCAAGAGGCTCGCCTCATTTATCTCGGTATCCTCCAGTTCTTTCCCGTTTTCACCTCTACGGTTTTAATTATTGATATCGGCGGTGGCTCGACTGAATTTGCTGTAGGGCTCCAGGGTAATATTCTATTTTCCAAATCATTAAGATTAGGACATGTAACTTTGACTCAAGAGTTCACTGATATAATCGCAATGCGAAAACACATTCAGACCGAGGTGCAAAGCTGTGGCTTGATCGAGAAAATCAAGAATTTCAAAATAGATATGGTGATTGGTGCTTCCGGTACAATTAAAGCGATCGAGAAGGCTGTTTTTAAAGGGTATACGCGCACGGTTGGGGAAAATGTTGGCTTGATCGAGGACTTTGTTAAAAGGGAGTGGAAGTTTAATAAAGAGGAGTTGAAATCTTTGGTGGAGAGTTTGTGTGAAGAAGAAAAGGAAATGGAGGGGAAAGTGAAGAGGATAGGTTTCTTCAAGGATCGGGAAGCATTTATATCGGCGGGAGCGATTCTATTGGATGAGATTTTTGAAATGGTTGGGATTGATGAAATGGAGGTATCAGGATATGCGCTAGGCGAAGGTGTGATTACAGAGATGTTGGGACAAGTTTTACATGGTTTTGATTTGAATGCTAATGCCAGATGGAGATCAGTTGCTAAGCTTTCTTCGAGGTTCAACAATAAGAAAAGGATTCAGGCAGCTAATGTGTGTGCTTGCATTTCGAGGGAGATATTTGAAGGTTTGAGGAAATTGAATGAGCCTCTTGATTCTGACTTTTCAGTGGCATTGGATGACAAAGATCTCGAGTACCTTGAATCTGCTAGTTTGCTCCACAATATTGGATTACATGCTGGCAAGAAGGGTTACCATAAGCAATCATATCGAATTATAGTGAATGGAGATCAGCTCCATGGTTATTCTGAGGAAGAGATCAAGAAAATTGGTCTGCTTGTTAGATATCACAGAAAGAAATTCCCAAAAAGTGACGTTCTTGAGGGATCTAGTAAAGAGGCAAAGAAAAAGTTTGTAATCCTCTGTACAATTTTGCGGGTATCTGCTGCAGTGCAGCAGTCTCTCCAATGTTTAAGCCATCGAATAATGAAATTTAAATGTGAGCCAGAAGGTTTCAAATTGGTAGTGGGCGAGAATGAGGAAAGAAATCAATCTTTTGAAACTGTATCTCCTTTGGAGGGAGGTGCCAATGCTTTGATGGACAAGGAGTTGGAACACTTTAGAATGGTTTTTAAGAAAAACTTGTCTGTGGTAGTTGCTCCAAGCATCTCTTAATTTCTCGTCGCTGATGGCCATAGCAAGAAGTCCGAGGCTTTCACAGTTATTTCTTGATTTTGCCGCCTTACTGAGGTTCTTCTTTGGTAATGTCACGATTGCGGAGATGTATAGTTGGAAAGATTGTTACATGCACAGTCAGGCGTATAATATAGCTCTTCAATTCCACGTTATGGGAGCAAATTCTTTACGATTTGTCGCATAGTTCCCCGGTGTTCTGTAAATTTGTAAAATTTGTAAATCTCTGATATTATACACAAATAAAATTTCATATCTTTATGTTTTACTTATTTTCATTCTGCCTCCCAAGTGGCTAAGGTCCTGTTTGACTGTTGAGGACCGAGGACCAGAGCTGTAAACTAATGTTTCTTGATTGAAACACCGAGACTATTTGGTTAAAAAAAGTAAAAAAGAAAAGAAAAGGCGGAGGTCTCGTAAATTCTATTCACATCCATTAAAAAAAATAAATATCCAAGAACCACAAGTGAATTGCATTGTCACAAGTCAGCACCAGAGCTACATAATTCGATCAAAACTGAAGTTTAGAGTCAGTCTAAAAAAAGAGGGAAATTCATATACCGAGGATTTTATCCTATCAACGCAGGCATAAATATTCCACAAGACATCCGGAAAACATAGAGTTGACCTGCAAAGTTCAACTCTTTTCAAGATTCATAAATCTGCTTCAACTTGGGTCTCTCAAGGAGTAGAATATCGCCATAGGGGCTGTCCTGCCTCACATCTATGCAGTTCTCCATTTTCAATACCTGCCAACCCAGCACGGGTCCGAACTTAAAACAATAGAAGATAGAAGAGCTCTTATTTTCTTAATTTACTGCAGAACCAGACAGTAGAAGATAGTAAAGCTCTTATTTTCTACATGGAGTAAATCAATTAATCTCATCTCCTTGGTTCGAAACTTCAATAATCTCAAATTGATTGAAATACCGACGAATATAAGAAGACAATCAAACCCACTACAAGATAAAGACCATGGCAGGATTAAGACTTAAATGAGAAACTAAGGATGATACCAGTATTTCGTAGAATAGCCTTGCACTTTCTTTCTTGGTTTTTTGACTCAGTATCTCTGATAAATCCACGACTTCATCATGTCGCTGTCTCTTTTTGCATAGGAAGTTCTTATACAGATATCTTCCAGTCATTCTGCACAGGAAAAGAGATCCATCAAATTTGATTCTAACGTAATTTACATATATTTTGAAAAACAGAAAAGCTGTCCATCTTACCTCGTTCTTGCAGCATAGTTATCTGAAATCAGAATATAAAATCAGTAAGACGCCTAAGAAAAAAGGCTTTTGACAAAAGGGAAAAATATAAACTCCACTAGCAACGACATCAAGTGAATAAACTCTTGTTTGCTCACTTTTTTTCCCGGCTATATTCTCCGGATGAACCCGCCTCCTGATAAGAATATGATTGATGTATAAGTTTTATTCCTTTAGGCAGCTAAGTCAAGTAAACACAGAAAAGGGTATCTAATAAAGCTAAATAAAATTGCGATATAAGTAGAAATCGTTGTACGCAGACCCGAAATATTGAAACAATTTTATACCTCATCCCTCAACAACATTTCCAATTCCTTTCCTCCACTTGAGTCTGGCCTATTCTCCAAGATTTCGAGTGAGAATTTGGGTTCCAAGATGTCTGAATCAGCAACTGCTTCAGTCTCGTTTGATATCAATGGTGTCAAATGAATAACAGGTGCCGTAGGAGCAACTGGAATTTGTTCCCGGGAACTAAGCATCACCGGAGAATTGGCGACGTCTTGAATTGATTCTACAAGTTCAACTGGTTCTTTGTAAATCTTCCTTTTGCTTTCAAAATAATCAAGATTTACCGAGATACCTGTGCAGATATAACGTTTAAGAAAAAAAGTAACAAAATCCAATTGTTGCAGCAGAAGAGCCAAAGTGAACTCACGGGGAATCAAAGGCTCCAAGATACTCTGTGACATGCTGGAATGTTTGCGAGTTCTCCAGGCATGAAAAATAGTATGAGGAACTTTCCTTCTTTTGCCTATTAAATTGCTCGGATCAGATATCCAGCTTTTATACACCCTACAATTTTGGAAGTAGTAAATTAATCATCCCTACGATTCAGCATGACCAGCCTTTAGAGTACAATCCAAATCAAACAGAACAAACTAAATGCTATCTCGAAAACAATCCCAATCACGTCAATTACATCTGTCCTGGCATGAGTTGTGATGTGTGTAAAACAAAATGGGTGCTGAAATTCCAAGATTTCAGCATTAATTAAAGCCTCAAAGAATACATGGAAGTTCACCAGTTGTGATCACATACTTATTGGCCAGTACTGTGGTTTCATCAAACAACATTTTCCTCTTCTTCAGAATCTTTGCACGCTCCTTTGGAGCAGGAGTTTTGACATTTCCAACCTCCAGTGTGCCGACACCTCCTTCTAAAAACAAAACTGTGAAACAATTTGAGTAAGAGATCTTAGAAATCAGTACATAGTTGCATCTCATCGATCAGAATTTGATGTTTAAACAGGCTTGGCACACAATTATGGAAACAAACTAGGATTTCAGTGTGTATCACATCACATCCACAGCTAAACGTCACGCTGCAAGCTTACGGCATACAAAGTTTATATCCGACACAATTGATTTTACAAACATAACATAAACCCAGAAGCTTAGAGGTGGACCTAACTTTGTTATTTTTCTAAAAATCAATAAATAAAAAATTGAATTTTTTGTCAATTTTTTTGTGTGATTTTTCTAAAAATTCAAGTTCCACCTCCCTTTCACAGAGATCCTGGGTCTGCTCTTGCTAAGATCAAAATATGAATTTAAAGTGGAATAAAATATTATCACCTGGAAGCTTAGAATCTGGAGTTACATCAACAGTAATTGAGACAGGATAATTTCTTTGACATTCTTTGCTCTCTGCATTGATTACTTCCAGAGAGTTCATGGCATCAACTGGATGTTCTTCGTTAACCAACACATTTAAGTCATGTGGTTCATCCAATTGGAAGCTCGATCCAGGCTCGTGAAGTTTCTCGAAACTTGCTATTGAATCGATCACATCATGTAATGGAGTCGTAACAGAATCATTAATTTGTTGTTTTTCTGCGTCATCCAACACCATAGGATCCAGGTGATCTTCTAACGGAAATAGAGTTCCACGAAACAAATCCAGGTTCGTTCCAGAGTCATTCATAGTATGGAAAGGACTCCCAAACGAATCAGGGTCCGCATCATGAGGAGACAACACACTACAAGATACATGATTTCAATAACTTCATTCAATGTCCTGTTAATTATTAGGACAAGAAATACTTGGATTTAAAATACTTACTCTCTTGGTGGAGTGCTAGCCGTGGAATAAGCTTCAGAATATAATGTCTTGCCCTGTAATTGATGCAACAGATCAACAGAACAAGTTGTAAAACACTTCCAAGCTACAATTTAAACAAGTTGAAAAATATAGGACTCATTTTTCTATATTATGAAACCACTGATCGGAATACCTTATAGCGAAAACCATCTGAACTTCCATCATTGATTCGTCCATCTGATGAATCAGAAAAAGGAATACATCATACGAAATTTCATGCACAAACTAACATAACAGAAGCAGAGAAACACAATACCTGCAAGCATTAATTCTTCACGAGATTTCACATTTCCACTGCATAGCCTAAGGACCCAAACATAAATATAGCACAAGTCAATTGTTATAAAGAAGACAAAGGAACAAATGTGCAATGACAATAAAGGATTTGATTGAATATAGAATAGAACGCATAGAGCTCACCCTCCTAGTCCTTTGTCTTCCGAAACTTCCAGGTCAAAGGTGTCAAGTTCAAATCTTTTGGGCCAGGCAATAGCACGTTTATGTGTTCTTGAGACGCTAATACTAATGCCACATGCTCGTTTGCTAATTTTAAACTCATGGAGTTTTGCCAGTACATCATGACAATCATGGAATAAATATTCAACTTTCTTTGAATAAATCCTCACGACACCCAGAAGAAGATAGGCCAAGATTCGATATGTGACCACAGGAACTTCATCAAGCAGAATTTTCTCTGACAAAATGCAAGCACGGACTTACCAGATAAAAATGCAGAAACAATTTGATTTTTAAACGGAAGCATTCCAATTAGGAAAAATCATAATAAGCTTTCCATTTACGGATGAATGTCTTAAAATATATTTACAACACCTTCAACATTCCGGTACAAGGAACCATTCTTCAACAAACCACATTTAAAATAGAAAAGTTCCAAATTCTCATTAACAATAGCTTCCTGCATGAACCATTCTTTGATGCCAAAAAGAGGATAATAATCTAAAAACGATCGATCAGAACAAAAGGGCAGCATGTAAAACATTCTTAACACGTAAAAAAACTCTCCTTTTCGGGTCAACTACCAATAAAACACAAAAGAGCGGAAAGGCAAGGGATAAAAGAAACATATATAAATAGAGACAGACCCACGGAAGAAGAAATATCAGTCTGCTTCACTTCGTTCTTCTTGAGCCTTTTGTGACAATGAGCAGCCACCCAAACGGTTCCCAGAGCCCCCTTCTTTGAGAGCAGTAAGTGCGAATAAAACATGCTTCTTCCTCAGTAAGCTTACTGGTTCGCTTCTTCGCTACTCTGTCCAACTTTTCGAATGCATTTGAAGAGACTTTCAAACGAGAAATAGAAGAAGAAAAACTGTCGAGGCTCTGAAGAGTGCGAAGTAAGTTTGGCAAAGGAATGGAATATCGTGGGATTTCCAGCATGAACCCGAAATGACGATTATGCCCATCCTAACGAAGTTTCTTTCTTCTCCATATAAATTACTCTCTAATTTATTAAATCTTATTTAATTATGTAACATTATTGGTGAATTTTTCTTCTTCTTCTAAAACAATCCTACTTAAGAAGATAGAATAAATAATTATTTTTGCATTTATATTTTAAATAATTTATTATCTTTTAAACTTCGTTTTATACATAAAAATAATTTTTATCTTGCGGACACTAGCTCAAATATGGTAAAAATTAGTATAAGACGGTCTCACGAGTCATATTTGTGAGACGTATTTTTTATTTGGGTTATCCATGAAAAATTATTATTTTTATGTTAAAATATTAATTTTATTGTAAATATCGATAGAGTTGATCCATTTTACAGAAAAAAATTCGTGAAACTACTTTACAAAAGATATACTCCTCAAATAATTGGCTGGAATGTTAGCGTGCGAATTGTGTTCCAAAATTTAGTGCCAAATGCCAATAATTAACTCTGAGGGTAAAATCGTCTTTAAGAGTTTTTCACCGCATGATTTTACCGACATTTAAATATTCTTGCACAAAAATTGAACTTATCCTCTTTCTCGAATGCTGCTCTCTGTAATTTCCACAAATGGACATCTGTATATATCTGCCAACCTTCATTTAATTTCCCCTTTATTTATTTTTAAAAAATTCTACAAATGAATTTATTTTATATGCAATAATTAATGATATGATATATGAAATCAACGTGAATTTAAAGATGTTATCTATATTGATTTCATGTCGTTACAAATATGTAGACTTCAACACATTAAACAAATATATGTTTATACTATATCAAACATGAATTAGAATCCTTATCAGTTAATTACTTACATAAAAATGTTATCTATATTGATTTCATACCGTTACAAATATGTAGACTTCAACACATTAAATAAATATATCTTTATATTGTATCAAACATAAATTCGAATCTTTACCAGTTAATTATTGCAGTTTTATTTGAAAATATTGTGATCAGACAGCAATGCAAACTAATCGAGCATGCTCACATATTAATGTATTATCAATATATTTGATTCGTATTCTAAATTATCAAACCCGAGAATTCAGGCATATTTTAGAGGAATTTCTACCAAAAAGCTATCAAGGGACAGTGCATGTACGAGTATTGAAGGCTAAACCTTAAAATTTTCGACTAAGCGGACAACACAAAAACTCACCATCCCAACTATTAGCGCACATGCATAGCATTCATAGACAAAATATACAAAGCTAACTCACATGCAGAAATAACATATTCATTAACCATTTTCTGAAGCAGCTTGATTCTGTGTTTCCTCATAATCTCATACCTAGGTTTGATCCTAGCTTCTGAAGTGTACCGAAATATTATGGAAATTTGATTAGATCGGACTTTGGGTACACCATATTCACAAAAAAAAACTCCCACTTTGGTATCAAGTTATCCGACAAGCTAAAAGTATACAACGTCCCATACCGCGATATCATTGTAGCAACATCCCCCAAACTATATCCCCTGTCCAAGGAAAAATGAGTCACAGGCTTCATATTAGCCTCGATGCTGAGACCAAATGTCGAAGGAGATCGTTGGAGAAGAAGTGCTAAATTAACCTCCAAAGACTCGAAATATTCGGCGTGGGGCGTAGCTTTTCTTCCACCTATAACGTATAATATTCGGGCAGCGAGTAATAATAAGCTTACCTACGTTCTCAGTCGAGAGGCCCTTCTCATAAAGAAAATCCAAAATTGATTTAAGTTTTGATCTGCTGTAGGTGAGAAGTGGAGGGAAGTGGTATATTACTTTTGCCCATTGCTTCTTGTCGACGCCAAGTTCCTCCAGATATTCCCTGGTGGGAATCAAATTTTCTGTGAGGCTAATTCCAGACAGTTGATGTCTTTTGCTCAGGATGCTGGTGATGTCTACTTTTGGCACACCCAGATCGACAAGAAATTCAACAACCGGCTTGATTTTCCCATCCAAACTATAGTAAGCGGATGCTGGGAATTTGCGCATCACTTCTCTGATCGATTCAAGTTCCATACCAAGCTCTAAAAGGTAGACAATGTGCGGAGGAAGCTTCCCTGTTGGGCTAATGTCACTAACTCAAGCCAGGGCTTTTAACTTCTTAGAGTTGAGAGTAGAAATAGATGAAGAAACTTAGCAGAAGTTTCTACCACGGGTTGTTTCTGAACACTTTCTTTTGCTTTTTTCTCGACAGGAACTGGAGGGTTCGGAAAGTTTTCAACAAACTCTACCAAAATCGATCCACACTCCTCAAGGAGTGTCTCGAGGTACGGTTAAGAGCGTCCCTGATATCAAGAGTCGTGAGTTCCCGACCTGGAGCAGGAATATAAAAAGCCTTTACAAAACAATTACAGCCAGATAATAAGTTCCAAGAGTGCATAGAGAGAACCAGAGATAAGAAACCGAACCCACAAAGTAGCGAGACTTGTGAACTGAGTGAAGCTGCGACAGCAGGTGATCAATAAAACCATCCGACTTGTTTATGGTTCTTGCTGCCAGTACACTGCTTAAACCTACTTTCTTCAAGAATAAGGTCAATACAGCCTTTGCTTCTTCCTTTTCGTCTGCTAACAAGATTTGAGGCACTACCCTTACTCTAAATATAATGATCCATCTACCCCTAATTCAGCTTCCAAACAAAAGAGATCTGATAATGTTATATTACAAAGATGGAGAATACCTGCATGCCAATAATGATAATAAGATCTCAACGCATTTTGCTCGAGAAAAGAAAAGCTTTTGAGGACCTATGACTTCAGTCCTGCAGGGGGTAAAGACGGTTAAACTGACGCCATCAATCTAAGATAACTATAGGATGCTCAAATTGTCAGTTTGAACTATCTGGCTTCACAACAGAGTTGCAAATTTTTAAAGCTTTAAACAAAGACAGGCGAAAATCATTTTTAGGTGGCAAGCTTTTCTCTCTAGTTTCCAGCAGGAGCCAGGGGCCCAGGAGGGATGCTTGATTTAGTGGATTTTCATTCCAGACCTAATTGGTTTTAATTTAAGTGAGGAAAAAGCTTCAGCAAACAATATCAAACGCGGAAAATTTTCCTCAGAATTCACTTTCTTTCAGAGTACTGGAAACACTACTGCAGATATTCTACATCACTTCACCCTGAACATGAAGCTTTGCGAGTATCTGACAGAAAAGCCTACGCTAAAAATGGTGGGACGATTCCACTTAATTATATCTGAATTTTTATTCCATAGAGATATAATTCTAATCGAGGCCATGGTCACCCAAGTTGCCCAGAGAGTCCAGAGATTAACATTTCACAAAAATTCCAGTTCTTTCTTTATCTTCTTCATCTTGCTGGTAGTTATATTAAACAGAAGCTTGCAGCCACTATAGCGCGAAACATAAACTATAAAAGAAAGGGTAAAAGGAGTGCAAGTCCCATACTATCCAAAACTTCGCATCAACCCATCCACAGGAGTCTACAGTCTACTGACATCAAATATTTCAGAAAATCCAAAAAAAATCCGAAACTCCAAGTTACATTATATCAAGAATCTTCAATAAGCAAAAAAAAAAAAAAAATCAAAATCCTGCTCTGTTCGTACAAACATAACAAACATTTACAACCCAAAAAACCATAACCCACAAATGTAATACGGAGAAGCAAAGAATGCACCTTGAGTGGAGAAAGGCTGTTCCTGAGAAAAATGAGAGTCTCGAGGATTCAAGTCATAAAATTTCTGGAATAATTTAAAACTTCATATGTATTTCACAAAATAGACAAGTCAAGTCATAAAAAAAAACAAATTTTCAAGATGGGATGTCATGGTTGGTGAATTCACCATACGAGTCACTACCATTGGTTTTGGTCGACAATGAATTTTATGTGTGGATTTCGAATGCTAGAGGAACCAGATTCAGTCTCCGGCATCTCACCCTTGATCCGGCCAAACCGGTATACAAATTATGTTTAATTTCCGCTCATCCGTCTCCGTCACTGCCTTGATTCACGTGGTGGCATGCTATAATCAATCATATCATTTTTGTTGGCAAATTCACAAAATTATTGTTATTTTATTTTTAGCGATGAAAAAAAAATTTGATTATTCGATATTTAATTTGTATAAAACGATAAGTCGATAATCCCATGGTAAAATACGTTCTATCGTATTATAAACACACAGGATCAAAATTGTTCTTCCAAGTGGATTATCATTTATTAGAGTAAGTCTCATGTGAGACCGTCTCACGGATCATAATATGTGAGACGGGTCAACTCTACCTATATTCACAATAAAAAGTAATACTTTTAGCATAAAAAAAATACTTTTTTATGGGTGACCCAAATAAAAGATCCGTCTCACAAATACGACCCGTGAGACGGTCTCACATAAATTTTTGCCCATTTACTACTATCCGTCCCTGTTTTAGCAGATATAAATATAGATAAAATTGTATATTTCGGCTAACCGTCTTTATCGTTAGCTCCTTCCCGCCACCACGAGACGGGCGAAGCTCAAAATCATGGCCGCACACATAAGCCTCATCTCTCTCGCGCCTTTTCCTTCTTCACTCTCCCCCACATTCTTCAACCGCCTTGAAACACGCCGTTTCTCATCTCGAGAATCTTCATCGTCGCTGTCGTCCCTTTCTCAAAACCCTAGCCAAAACCCTCTTCCATCCTCATCTTCCGTTCTTCACTGTCCTCACTTTGAATCGTACTTATTTTTGCTGCTCTATTGGATAAGAGTGAAATTTGCCTTTTTGTTTTTTGGTAGGAAGAAATTTGCTTTTATCTGATTGATGTTGGAATTCTGCAGCTGTTCGGGCTGCAGTCACGAGTACAACCTCCACCAACCACCCATTCTCGGGGAGGCATCGGACTTCTTCAAGAACATCGGTGTCGCAGATTTCACATTCGAGAGTCGTAGAACTGTACTTGCATACACTGCTACCGTTTATTCTCTTCATTTACGAGCTTATAGTTTTCAAGTTTATAAAATCAGGTCTGAGGAAAGTTATCTTTGTGAATTGTTAGTGGGGGTGGAGATGTCGTGCAAAGCTTGCGGTTCGTGGTACATCAGCCAAACCTTTTATTGGGCTTTATGAAGAGGGTACTCATAATGTAGTAGATATTCCTGAATGCAAAGGTCCCCAAGTTCACGAATTTTAATTAGTTTTTTAAAAACAAATATATTATTATTCTTATAGAATCTATAAGCATTTCTCCGGCTTTAAAGTTGTGATTATTTATTTGTAGCTCACCATCCAAGCATCAATCTTGCTGTGGACCTACTGAAGCGAGGTTTTTTGTTGTTTTTTTTATTATATCATGAAATTTCTATGTTAGTTTGTTGTTCTGAAGAAATTATTTTGGCATTATTACATGTGACAATCTTTGTGTTATGTATATTGATTCCTGTGTAGCTATGTTTGAGTTGAATATCGAGCCATATGATGAAGATCAGGGAACCGGTGAGCTGAGATATGTTCAGGTGATCGATTTTTTTGATATGTAATGGCCTCCCTCTCATCAACTCAATATTGGTTTCATTTCCCAACTAAATGTGAATTAAAAATTCAATGTGCAAGCGGCTTGCCATAAAAAAATTTAAAAACTATGTGATGAATGATGGCTGATTTCTTTTCATTATGTGTTCGATTTCCTTTTTAGCTGGCTGTGACGACATATGACACATCTCTCCCAACTCGTGAAAGATATAAAAATGGTATGTTGATAGAGTTAAAGCAGATCGTCGCCTGGTCAATTATATAGCTGTTAAGTTTTACGAATAATGTCAGGTAAGGTGCAGGTTGCGTTGGTTTGGAATTCACGTGATGAGAGCTCACCTAATTCTGAAAAGTTAAATGCTCTGGCCAGGGTAAGTCATGCCTTTTCTGTTTATGACAATCTTTGAATTTTAAGCATCCAATTTGTAAATGTGTTTGATTCCAATTTCTAGTATTTGTGGATGAATGGGGGGCCAGAGAAAAAAGTCCATTTGATTCATTCTGTATGGGCTAACTTTCAGATATCAACAAATAATGTAAGTTTCTTTTGGCTTTTGATATATATATATATATATTCGTTTAATTTACATCCAATAATTTATTTGTCTTGTTCATGTAGCCATATTTTTTTTATAAGAACTTAAGAATATGGAGGAAGAACACCACGATTGACCTGAGGATGCTTAGGGGACTTAAAATATTGAATATAAATGCAATTTTGGAACTGCTGAGATGTGATATACATAATGAGGCGACAATTGGCACTGAAATTGGTCTTTATAAATCCGATCCTAGGCATTTGTCGAGACTGTTCAAGAAAGCATAAATTACCCACTGAAGGGTACATTGTCATGTGAAAGAGTGGGTTTTTTTTTTTAATCTTAGACTGCAGTCTTTAAATATTAATTGTATCCCAGTCTGTCTTTACTAAAAGGAATACACATTTCCTTCAATTCCCCTTGCTTGTACTACCTGATTAACAATTGTACCTGATGGATCATATCATCCACTGAACCATGTAGCAGTTACCCCTTGCTCTGTCACTTTCTTTTTCTTTAGGCGTTAACTTTATGCTGTTTTGAAAGACCCTCAAAACATATAAAGGACTGTTTTAGAAGCATCTAGATTGTATTAGTCAATTGATGTATGTTAATACCTGAAATAATGATGGAATCCTTTTCTGCATTGTATTAATTTTGTTCTCGTCTGCTTTTCCAGACTATTTTTGGCAACAGATGGATACATCTTTTGGGTGAAAAAGAGTTCTGGGAGCATGTTGGAGGAATTGATATTTCTCTGGTGCCTTCAAGTTTTGGACAACCAAATACACGAGTATGTATTCGGAGTAGAGAAGTCTTTTAGTTTTCTGTTTGAAATATCACCTTGAATGTGTTTTTCTAAGTCCATTGCCATCTATTTTCCACTTTCCTTTCCTTTTTTCTTTTTTCTTTTTTCTTTTTTCTATCAATCCATTGGGCTTTGCGTGCTATCATGAACCTTAAATCAGATTTCTGATACTATGCAGTACATAGTTCTGTAGCACTGACTTATATGTTATTGAAGTTGAATAATCTCTTTAGTGTCCGTCAATTTGGCAGGCTTTTGATTCTCTACTTCATAGATTACGAAAATACGTTTGTATTGGGGCATCAGTAGTTGACCTCTATGCTGGTGCTGGTTTCATTGGTTTATCTTTGGCTGCCACCAGAAAATGCAGGTGGGAACAGTGATTGATTCGGAAATTTTGGTTTGAAAACATGTGATTCAGCAGGTGCTGATTAAGTATGTAGTAATTAACAGGTCAGTAAAATGTGTGGAGGTTAACAAAGAATCGAAGCAATCATTTGAAAAGACTGCTTCTCGGTTACCTATAACCATGGACTGCAGTATAAGCTGGCATCATGCCGATGTTTCCAAGGTTCGTTGCAGACTTATTGTCATTTTGTCTCAATATACACTATAAATATGTTAGCAGTTTTCTCATCATAACTGGATATTCACAGATGCACATTTCAGAGAACTACGGTCATCTGACATAAACGCGTGTATACATGGTTGACATTAATTTGAAGAACTGATTAAATGTGGATAATCATTTTCTTTGGTAAAACTGCTGTTTATGATGATTGATCAGTGCATATGAACTCTTGAATTTATCACAATTTTGTCAGGAATCACTTCATTGGCTCTTGGGATCTGATGTTGTTATTGTTGATCCTCCACGCAAGGGATTGGACTCTTCTCTGGTCAGCGCATTGCAGTCTCTATCATTCATGAAGCTCAAAAATACTATAAGTGAGAGGTATGGTTGTGAGGGAAATCTCGGCTCTTAACAGCAGTTCTGAATTTGGATTTTGAGTTGAGCATCATGGTTTCAAATTTAAAAGCTTGTCTTTTTGCACCCCACCTTTATTTGCCATTTCAATTCCAGCAAAAAAGTTAAAAATGAGAAAAGACCTTGGGTACTACGGGAAAGAGAAACTTCAGGGCAGAGTCTAGGCCAAACAAAGGAAGCTGAGAGACAGTCACTACCAGAAACTCTTATATATATAAGCTGTGGATGGGATAGTTTCAAAGAGGTAAGGTATCCTATTCAAGATCTTCCCACTATTAACGAAGTATAAGTAATCTTATATCCCTTCATTTATGATCAGGATTGCATGTCATTGCTATCTACCAAGTCATGGCATTTGGAGAAAGCCCATGGTTTCAACTTTTTCCCTGGAACACAGAGGTCTCTCTCTCTCTCTCCCCCTCTCCCCCTCTCTCTCTCTCCCCCTCCTCTCCCTCTCCCTCCCACACAACATACGTCTATACCTTCTCCTCCTTACTCTATTGCCATGTCGGCAATGTGGAAACCAACCTTTAGCTGGTGTTTGCCAAATTTACATCTTATTAAATATGTTGTGTGATTTTCTTTCTGAATTATCACGCCTCAGTTTTATCTCTTGGTGGTCACCATTGTCAGTTGAATTTATCCTGATCTGTATTTGGGAATTAATTTCAGACTTCTGATGTGATATAGATATCTGTTATTGGATTAGCAATAAATAATGAAAATAGAACATGAAAAAAAAAATGCTTTTGCACCATATGCCATCTAACTTATTCTATGCCAAGAAGGAAAACCTAGAAAGTAAAAGAAACAGGATGTGAGAAGTTGGGGTCTCTGAAGGAGGGATGGTGTTGTGCTCCCCAAATAAACAAACAGAAAGATGAAGAACACGAAAGGAACTGAAATAATCGTATTACCAAAATGAAAACAACCCAGAATGAATCAACCTGTACAATGGTTTTCTCCCTAGCTAAGTGCTAGTCACTCTTTCCACGCAAATCTCTAACTGAATGCTCGCCTATACAATTCATCTCTATTATATACCTCCACCCACTTCACGTATATTTCTTTCTTGGTCTCCTATCATACACATTAGCAATCTTGGGCTTCCCATGTCCACTTCCACTTGGGATCTCATGACTTGATATCCCGGGCCCAATGACTCCGTGTTTTTCTCTATTGGGTCTGAATTCATAACAGGTGTGTATTGTTCTGGATCTATCAGATTTACACAGTGCTCCAATTTTGCCACACCGAGAAGTTCCAAGTATCGAATCATAGTCGAGCAAATAATTGCAGTCAAGCCTCGGCGTTTTGATATATTTGGGCTATCTTAGATAATTTACATGATAAGCGTATGTTTTTAATGCATTGACTGCTGACACATGCTTTTGATCTGAGTTATTTTCTGTTACCGTAAAGTGAGGCCTTTTTATGGATGCAGTATCGAAATCCTCGCTGTGTTCAAAAGAGGCGCAGGAGAAAATGTGAACCGAAAGAAAACCGCGAAAAAGAAAAGACATGCTTGACAGCTTGAGATGCATTTGAACATCTATATGCGGTGACAAGCATACTTGTTGACAGAGTTCTTGTGTAACATGTTTACTTTAAACTGCGAATGGACAAAAGATATCAGTTTGCTGTTGTGCATTACTTCTCAATGGATCAAGAGTATTCCTTGCTAAATGAATGAGTTCAACGATATGTCATGTATGATGAATTGATTATTGTCGAGATGATATTTTAATACAACAAATATTCTTTGCTATATTCTTGTGGATCTGGACAAAGAATGATCTGTTCAACAAAAATGGGATAATATAAGAATAATATAGTATTTCTGGATAGTGACACTCTTGTAGGGAGGACATCAATGCCCCTTTTTACTTTCCTTGGCCTTTTCCAGATGAGGGAAGGCGCTCAAAATATTTTGAGATCTCAAGTCTTGCCTTGTCAAAATTCCAACCACGGGAGACGCCTGTAAAATGTGAACAACTCATACATGTCACAGGACTCACATTCGGCAAGTGTGTCTACCATGTATTTTATGCATCGTTTTTTTTCCAAAAAGTAGAATTTATTTTTTTACCGAAAACCAAAAAAAAAGGTTTAGTTCAATAATATCAGTAGTGCATCTTAAACTTACCCTAGCTGGTTGAAATTTAGGGAGAATGAGCAAGTGACGAAGCCCCACCTGCCGGAAAAGCACCAATGCCTTCGCCACCGACATGCTCTCAATTACTGTGAATGGGGTTGTGTTGGTCAAAGGGTGTAAGTCGACATACATCTCCATTTCATCATTTGTCAATGCTACCTCTTCAATATTACCCCAAGTTTCAGCTAAATCACTTGAGGTAAATTTATCTCTCACTTCCGATTCCTCTATCCGTCGTCTTTCTTGCAGGAAATACTTCTTTTTAAGCACTAACATAAGATGAGCTCTTAGGACCAGTCCATGCAGTTCAGCAGTCTCATTTGGTGAACTCACTACCTGTGGAACTGTTACTGTGTCCACAACTGGGAAACCATTGTGTGTGGAATTTCTCAGGATTTCCACTATACGACCAACCTTCTCAATTCCATTCAGGTTAATTACGGCTGGCTTGGCATCAACAAGCTCACCAACGGTAATATTTCTCATCCATGGCTCAGGTTTTGCGTCCAAGAAAGGCAGCTCTTTTAATTCTAATATTATCTCATAGATGCTTGGGTTGAAGCAGTCACCCACTGTTTTAGCAATTAGGAGAACTAACATTGTAATGGGTAGCAAGAGAAGGTTGTTGGTGAGCTCGAGAAATATGACACAAAGGGAAACAGTCATTCTCATCGAACCAGCCATAAGGGAAGCTGCCCCAAGAACGGCATAGAGCCCCTGATCTATATCTGTATATGTTCCCATGGCAACGCCAAGTATGCGACCATAAGCTGCACCCATTAGAATGATAGGGAGAAAGAGGCCTGATGGGACGGCAATGCCAAAGGTGATAAGTCCCAAAATGCAATACAGAGCAAAGTAGATAATGAGGGAAAAGATTTGGAATTCCGTTGGTGTGTTTATTGAGAAAATGCTGCGAACAGCATCATCATTTGTGGTTAGAAGAAGAGTAGCTAGGTCGTTATAGTATCCTTTTGGGCAGTTGAATTGCTTGAAGTTTCCTGTCCCGCCAGTTGTAGGACAGGAAGAACCCAGTATGGAGGAATCACAAGGTCGGCATTTCGCAAGAAAAGGAAGTCCATACATGCATACTGAAGTAAAAATGGAGACACTGAGACTAAGTAGTAGTTTATGCAATTTCCCCTTCCTGCAAAATAACCATAAAATACGTAGTTGAGGATCAGAGCCAACGGGAAAACTTGAATTTTCTGTTTGGGGAGTGAATGTGGTTGTCATAAAAAAAATTACGTGGTATTGTAGGCCCGAGACGAGCCACAGATCAGTTGCCTGTTTGTCCCATCTTACTGAGTTTACCATATTAAAATCTGGATAAAATCCACAAAATGATAGTAGGTAGATATTTAAAAAATAGGCTCTTACTTATTTATGACATTGTAGACCTTGAGGACCTGGTGGAGAACGTAATTGTATAGGCTTCCTAAAATGCCTCCAATCACTCCTATTACAGCCACAGGAATGAGGTCAACCGCATGGTATCTCACTGAAACGCCACTCACATCAAACATGATCAAGCCACCTTTACCAAATAACCCACAGTTCCCTGATTTACAATATTCAATGAATGCCCTGAGAACTACGACCACAACTGCTGTACTGAAAAATGTTCTCCAAAGAAGAGCACTTCTCCACCATGTTGCCACCTCTTCAAGAGCGAAGAGAACACCACCAACTGGGGCTCGGAAAGCAGCACATACTCCGGCTGAGGAACCACATGTGATCAGATCCCGCCGATCCCTGTCATTGTTGAAATATCTTAGCCAGCGCCATTTGAGGCGGTAATTACCCGAGCCACCCTGTCCTAAAAGAGAAGCAATGCAGGTCCCAATATGTACCAGAGGACCTTCTTTTCCAAGATCCAAGCCTGCAGCAACGGCTCCAATGCTTCCAATGATCTGTGTTCAAAAAGACATGCGAATAATAAATTGGAACTCAAATGCACTCTAATTTACTAGAATACTTTGAATCATTAATATTGTCTTGATATCAAGTTATCGACCATTCTAAACGACTATCTATGTTTTAAATAATTAATAAATGATGCACGAACCAATCAAAATTCAGGATCAATTTCCGAACACGGGTATGAAACCGCATTCGCAATCCATACTCTCTAAAAATATTTATAGCTGGCACCTAGGATGATCCCCACTCCCCCCAAATTTGTGCTCAAAAAGGTTTTTTTATAGGCTTGACTTGTTAGTAATTGCATCGTTAACTTGTAAGATAGTTACCTATAGCATCAAAATAATCAGAGGATAAAGAAAAGAATAAATGCCAAGAACCATTCTGAAATTGGTAAATATGGTGGTGCTCGAAGTGAATGCTTCTTTTTGTAAACCGGAACGACTATAAGACCTTATCAAGGACATATTCTAATGCGGACCGAGTGTCCCTGATTATCTGGCTCAAGATTTAAATTTGTGAAGGTGATGATCGGATCAGTCGTTCGGTAATTACGAGGCAAAACATGTTAAGTAATAGATTGGTAATGTTCGATTGGTGCACCTTAACAATCAACGTTGTGGCACCAAACATGTTAGGGGTGTCAATTCCATTCAGATAAGCTTTAATTTCAGGAATTCCAGGACCAGCTGCTGTAGGTGCAAAACAAACACACAGAACGGCAGCCACCAATGTTAGAAATAAATTTGCTCCGGCCAAATAGATGAATCCCATCAAGTACCTACATCCATCAGATTATGAACTTTTCACGGTCATATACTGATATAAGCAAGCAACTATACCACACTGATTCATTGATCAGCACACATGCCATTTACAATTTCGTTTTGCAGTGGCAAAGGTTGATGAGGCTGTACCTTTCCTGGTCGATGTATTTAACCACGGCAAGAAGTTTGTACCCTGCAATATTTTCAACTGCGAGATTGATAAGAGAGGCAATTAATCCGGTCAGAAGCCCGACGAGGAATGCCAGCAACCATTTAAAGAAGATATACTGCAGTACTTGGACTTTCGATCTGCTTCTCCAGTCGTGCTTGAAAAGATCGTTTTCGTTGATCCTAAATCAAGAAACAGTTAGTTTCCACACCCATTAAGGATTTTGTCATTACTTTTCATTGGAAATAAAGAGAAGAGCAGTTTTGTGTATTGGTATTACTCGTAGTCCAAGCTCTCTATGTGAGAAACTTTGGCTCCAACCATGGCAAGTGGATTCGAAGAAAGGGTTCGATTTCTTTTGAGCAGAGGGATTCGAAGTGGGTTGCTTTCAGGGTCTGTTTCTTCATCATCTTCTTGCCTTTCAATGAATGTTTCCTCTGCTCCTGCTGACTTGTTATTCTCCTCCATCAGCAGATTCTCACTTTCCTGTTCCGATGATGAAAAAGGTGACTCCTGTCCCTAGATTCTTGGAATAGAGTTGATGAAAATTGGACTTGAATCAGGCGCTGCACATATTCAGGTTTGTCTTCTTGTAGCAAGCAATGCAAGGTAGGCTCGTATTTTTTTATAAATAAATGTGCGAATAAGGATGATGCTTTGTTGGAGGGTTATCTTTTATATCAAGCTACGTATTTTTTATATTGTGTTATTTTATAGGAATAATTATGATTTTAATTTTATTCACCCATGTTCATGATGGTTACTTGGTCACGACAAAATTTTAATATGCTGTCATGATATCAGCATATTTAAAAACAAGTATTGGAAGCAAAATATCTGTCTGAGTTGAAATCGATTAAAATTATTCGAACATGATGTTGGATAAATAGATGCCAGTTGGTTTTACAACTAATCATCCAATTCCAGGTAATGTTTCTCTTTTTTGACATTTGTGGTTTTAAAATGTTAAAATGTGAATTAGGATAAAATATGAAATGATTATAATTATGTTTTTGGAGGATATCGGAATTTGAGGGAAGAATATAAATTATGAACATGTGATAACTTTGTTTTTTTTGTCTGAAAAAAAAAAATGAAGGATTGAAACGAGATGGTCGAGTTTGTTTTCATTTCCAGATACGACATTCGTCTGGTAATTGAGCCTAACATAGCCTGGCTTTCTTTACCTATATTTGCTTTGTTTTCTTACTATAGTTTTCTTTATTTTTGGGTTGTGGATTAAAAATTCCATTTAAAGAGTTAATTTAAAAGAATATAAATGAAATATGTCTTAAAATTGATGATATAAAATATTAGATTTTGGCTTTTAACAAAGGGGAGTTGATGAAAAATCTCCAATTAAAATATTTCTTTGGGTTCACTTTCTATCCACAAAATTGTGGTACTATGTCATACAAAATGTGGTACACTTCATGTGAAATGTGGTACTAAAAAAATATCCAAAGATTGAACACAAAAAAAATCGACAATCGAAGAGTGAAAGCCAATTTCCCGTTCTAACAATTACTCAGACTATATAAATCTGCGGATTCAAAAATTACCTAACCAATCAGAGTTTTGGCTGATGAATTTTATTTTAAGTCCAGTGGGGCCGGCTTCCGATACGTAACTTTGCAATGATTGATTCCTTTCAATCGAAAAAAGGAGGGGGGAAAAAGAAAAAAAGAATACGAAAACGAGAAGAACCAAGATTTGATATCCAAATCCTACCTGATCCATTAGGCTAGCAAAGTAATAATCACACTATTACGTATAACAAAGATGAATTTCATAGGATTATCCTAAATCATGTGGCTTATAAAGAAACATGTGTAATAGTTGAACTTAAAAAATGAAACTGGTCACATACACATGATGGAGTAGGAGGGGGGTGGGGGAAGTAAATGTCCTTTTCTTGTGATATTAATTAATTTTTTAAGGCAGGAACCATGTGGAATATGGGCTCAATTTGCTCTCACACTTGTCCTATGTGTCAAGTTGGACAAGAATACCGTGGAGAGATCCAAGGGTGCAAAGATAAGCGACCTTTGGAATGGTTGAAGAGCCATTTTATCCACATACCAAAACACGTGTTTTACTTGATCCATCCATCTTTCTGGTGTAGAAATTATTGAGCAATCAGTATATGGTTGGTTGCTCGTGTATTTCAACTTCCTTTGGGTTTTTACATTGGTCGGTGCTAATTATTCGGGTGAGTTTACAAGAATCACGGGTTTCATGTGAAGATTATTGATAGGTTTATTAATTTTTTTGTAGCCAGCCATAGGACTAGTTGGGAGGAAGATCACTCTTGGTTCATCTCTCTTTTCAAATTTAATGATCGTCGCCTGAATAGACAATCTTTTTTAATCTAGAATTCAGGTTATGTCTCTTTCTTTGCGTAAAATCACAGGCCTCTCCTTTCAAATGGAAAGATTGAGTAAATCGATCATGGGTTTCTTGGCTTTACTGTAGGGGTGATTGTAAAGAGTCACAACAATTTTTCATGTGCTTCTACGGCTCTTTGATCAATATGGGTTCCACGTGATTTATGTGGGGATCCGAGGGTTGTGTTCCACGATGTATTGTTGTAAAAAAATGTATAAGATTTTTACCCTAAAAAACCTCCCCCGGAATGAATCCATGTCTGTCCTTTCAAATGGACTGGATTGGATAAATTTTAGGCTACGTTTGGTTGAAGGATAGAGTAAACTAATGATTAGTACGTAAATGATAAAGAAAATGATTGTGATAGGATTGTAATATATGTTGTAAAATAATATTATGTTTGGTAAGATTTTTAAGTGTAGGATTATTTTGAATTTTTTGATGAAAAGACGAATTTGCCCTTTCCCTTCGCGACGGCGACAGTGGCGGTGGTGGCCGGCGGTCGGGCGGAAATGGTCTGCCGGAAAAGGTCGGCGGGTGAGAGGGCTTGAAACGTCGCTACTAGCGACGGATTTGCCGGAAATGGTCTGCCGGAAATGGTCTTGCGACGGATTTACCGTCGCCGATCTTGTTTAGATCGGCGACAATTTCTGAAAAACCGTCGCTATTAGCGACGGTTTTTGAAAAAATCGTGGCTATTAGCGACGGTTTTTGAGAAAACCGTCGCTATTTGGGACGGATTTTTACAAACCGTCGCTAACTTGAGTTTGAATTTAGGAGAAGGGTAAAATTGGAAAAATATGAGGTATTAAGAGTGGGATAATTTATCACACCTAAATTGTCAGTATTATTTGTCCAACAAATAGTAGCTACAGTGCGGGCTTTTCAATTTTATCACGGGCCCTCGTATTTCCTAAAAATCCAACCAAACGGGTGATTAGCCGGGATAAAATAATCTATCCCGACTAATCACCCGAACCAAACGCAGCCTTATGATACTTTTTTAAAGATACATGTTTTTTTCCCAAGCGTCCCTGGTCCAATGAAAAAAAACTATAATATTTTTTAGAGGTTGCGACCATTCTTTGATTGATTAGGATCGATATATATATATATTTTTGGAAGTTTTTGCATTTTATTTGTGAACTAGTAATAGTTAAAATGTGTCTCTTGACCAATTGATTGTTGGTTGATATCGACTTAGTTTCTGGTTGCTGCTATAGCTTATTAGGTGATTCAATTTAATTTGATTTGCTATTCGGTTTTACTTTAAAATCAATTTCAGGGATAGAAACTGTCTTTTTCAGATGGTTTGAAGATGATTTTTCCAGTGCAACAACTGGGACTGTACCATACAATTGAGAGAACTAGACAATGTGAGGAGGAAAATGGAAAATGTTGACAATATGTTGTCTGTCGGCACTTTTTGTGTGCCCCTTGCATTGCTTTGGCCATAACCGTGCCGTCACTTTTTGTGTGCCCCTTGCGTTGCTTATTTGCTTTGGCCATAACCGTGCTGCGGCTTTCGGTCTAAGCTTATATAATTATGGGGGTTTATGTGAATTGCTCATAAAGTTAGCATCATAGTACAATATAGAAAACGTCATCGTCATGTTTTTGACAATCATCTCTCTCGATATGTTATAATTTTTATAATTGATAAAGTAACATCCGATGTCAAATACATATGGTGTGTTTGATTGAATAGATTAAATAAGGATAGATTAATAGTCACATATTTATCGTTAATATGTTTTAATAATCATTTTGACCCGATTTAAGATCCAATTTTATTAATAAAATAGTTATCCATAAAATTAGATCTTAAACCTGAGGTCAAAATGATTATTAAAACAACTTAAAATTTTAACGATAAATATTTGACTATTAATCTATCCTTATTTAATTCACTCAACCAAACACACCCATAATGTATAGAGAGCTGACTGCAAATAATCCATGAGTAGGTCTCCTGTGAGATGGTTTCACGAATCTTTATCTGTGAGACGGGTCAACGCTACCGATATTCACAATAAAAAGTAATACTCTTAGTATAAAAAATAATATTTTTTTATGGATGACCAAATAAGATATACGTCTCACAAAATACGACTCATGAGACCGTTTCACACAAGTTTTTGTTTTTGTTTTTTTAAATTAATCCTCTATAAGTTCATTATTTAATTTTCGATTAAGTCTCTCGTGAGATGATTGAGTTTGTCTATATTTACAATTTTAAAAAATATATTTTATTTTTGATATAAAAAAAATACTTTTTCATCTGTAGGTTGTTTTGATTCTGAAATAAAATATGTGTAATTTTATATAGTTGAAATTAAACTTGAAAACAAGCCTTTTCGATAAAAATAAATAGAGAACAAATAAAACAAAAACACGGCTCTGTGAATTTCATTAATTTTCTTTGGCTGATACAAATATATGCGCTACTAAAAGTTGGCATGAACTGGAAGAATGGTAGACACCACATTGCTTTGTCTGTTTTTGTATTCTGTTGATCGATTACCAACAAATATGAAATAGGTGTCGGGGAATGTGGGTTTATTCTATCCTATCCATGTGGGCATTGTCTCTGTGATAGGATGAATGACCAAGATTTGCTCATGTATATATAAGACCCATTTTTTTTTTAAATTGTATGTGTGGCAAGATCTTACCTATTGAAATGAAGTGAGGATAATACTCAAATAGATAGGATCTCATCTACCGAGAATGTTGATATCAATTTTTTTGGTAGATAATATGTGTATATATGCCACCTCATGGCATACTTTGTTAGTTGGGATTCGATGAGGTATTAAATTTATAGTATTATTTTATTTCAAACGGAAGAAGCTAGACAAATACATTTAATAACTCATCCAACACGTCTGTATATTCATTAATTTATTTTAATTACAAAGAGTTGACATGTATCTAAATACACTGGTGAGAACTTTCCACCGATCGTGCCGAGTTTTCTCTGTATCAATGAGATGACACTCAACTATTGTGTATATAATTTTGACATACTTTGATTTAAAATTTTCAGAAAACTATATAATGATTTTTTTTATATTTATATTTGATTAATTGTTTTTATAAATATAGCATGTGAATCGATTGGGCTGATTCTTTTTATCTTTTTTTTTTTTTTTTCCTTTTTGCTTCTTTTTGGGCTGTTTCTCATTCGAAGAAACAATGGTTCGAGACAAATGTAATCAACATGAAGAATCAGGTGTTTTTGTATTTGGAAGATAAATATACTTGAAGATGTTATTTTTTTTTAAATATAGTTGATCGAAGTTAAAAAATAATATATCCCATGTGATTCGGGATTTATTAAAACTAAATTGTATGATTTTATGAGCATGTGTTATTTATTTTTGTTTGCTTGAATTTTGAGTTGTTATAGTGAACATACGAATTAAATTTCTAAATAATTTTTTAATCTATAAATTCTTTACTTTATTGGAGGGAAAATGAAGAAGAATATTTTAGTTATATTCATCTATATTATAATTTTAAAATGAGTAACATTAAATAAATATATGGGTTACCAAACGTAGTTTGCATAACATTATATTTTGATATTTCCGTAAACAAAGAAAGTGTAACTTAATTTTTCTCCAAATTTAATATTGAGTTCTTTTCCTAAATAAAATAAAAAATAAGTAAAAATTTTACAATAAATAGAGTATTTCATTTTAATTTCTAATTTTCAAAATTCATGAAAACATATAATTAAATTAATTTTTTAAAGGTTAATTCTTAATAAAATAATACAAATATAATAGAATACCAAGATATTAAAAGAAAATATAAAACAGATGATAATTTAGAAAAATAAAGGAAAAAAAAAAGAGCCCGGGTTTTGATGCCGTTTTGACCCCACTGAAGTGTGGAGGCAGAGCTTCCTGAGTCGAGGAGACAGACAGCGGCAACGGGAGGGGCTACGGTGGAGCGAAGTCATCCCATCTCAATTTAAATTTGTAAGTTGTTCTCAAAGTTGGATCCAAGCTTTTCTAATCGTATAATTGCCGCGTCAGTTCCAAATCTGTTTCATTTCTGGATTTTGTATTTGTAGTTTCTGCGTAATTGTCGTGCTGATTGAATTTGAAGGTAGACTACTTTTTAGGTCGTAAGCATTCTTGCTGCTGTAATTTTTGTCTCTATGTCTTTTCCACATTTTTGTTACTTGTTATTTTAAGTGCGATTTACCCTGCTCGATGTTTGGCTTTAGGGTTTTGTTTATATGCGATTTTTTACAAAATCTTAACAATTTTAGTTTAATTTCTTATAGAGATTTTTTCATATATATTTTCTGGTGAAAAAATTCCATAATTCTAGGCGATTGATCTTCAGCTTGATCATTTCCTGCAAGTTCAGCCTCACAGTTAACACTCATAATGTTTTCATATGGACGAAGTTGGTTTCTTTTATTTTCTTTTTCTTTTTTGCTCTTAAATCTCTTTAGGTTTTAACTTCTGGTGATGTCAGTTCAATTAAGTGGTTTCCTTTGATTTTCAGATACAGCTAGCTATGTCAGCAAATAGCGGTAACCCACCAAAGAATGTTGGAGCTTCACCTCCCTTTATGAATTCTTTTCCCGTGAATCCATCTGGTCAGCAACAAGTGTCACCAGGCTTTCCAGGTCAGTTTCAGCTGTCCCAGCTTTCTGCAACTCAGATCCAAGCCATTGCTCAGGCCCAGTCAAAGGCTCAGGCCCAAGCAGCTCACGCGCAATTCCAAGCCCAGTTGCAAGCTGCTCAGGGCATTGCATTTAACCAGGCTCATGCTGGAGGGATTTCAAACATGGGCTCACCATCACCTTCTATTTCGGGAGCTGGAAGTGCCGGTGCCAAATGGTTTTCCCAAAAACCACCTGTGCGACCAACCTTCTCCCCCCCGACTTACTCGCCCTCTCCTATGAGGCCAATGGATGCTGCTGCTGCTGCTGCTCGCAAGAAAAAGCAGAAGCTCCCTGAGAAACAGTTACAAGAAAGAGTTGCAGCCATTTTACCTGAATCGGCTCTTTACACTCAACTCTTGGAGTTTGAGTCTCGTGTGGATGCTGCTTTGACAAGGAAGAAAATTGATATCCAAGAGGCTCTCAAGACCCCTCCCTGTATTCAGAAAATGCTCCGTATTTATGTGTTTAACACTTATGCCAATCAGATTCGCACAATTCCAAAGAAGCCAAATGCGGAGTCACCTACGTGGACCCTTAATATAGTAGGGAGGATTGTGGAGGAGGGAATGGATCCTGAACAAACTGCCCTCATGCAACCCAGCCCTGTGAATCCAAAGTTCTCTTCATTTTTTAAAAGAGTTACTATCACATTAGACCAGAAACTATATCCTGACAATCATTTAATCATATGGGACAGCGCTAGATCACCTGCTCCTCACGAAGGCTTCGAAGTCAAAAGAAAAGGGGACCAAGAATTTACTGCGAGCATACGGCTAGAGATAAATTATGTGCCTGAGAAGTATAAGCTAGCACCAGCACTTGTTGATGTCTTAGGTATTGAGGTTGATACCCGCGCAAGAATAATGGCTGCAGTCTGGCACTATGTTAAGGCTAGAAAATTGCAGTGCCCAGATGACCCATCTTCTTTCAATTGTGATCCACCCCTTCGGAAAGTATTTGGCGAAACCAGGACCAAGTTCACTACGGTTGCGCAAAGAATTACACAGCACCTTTTTCCTCCACAGCCCATACATTTAGAGCACAGAATAAAACTGTCAGGAAATACTCCTGTTGGGACTGCATGTTATGATGTGCTAGTTGATGTACCCTTCCCAATTCAGAGAGAATTGCATGCTTTATTAGCCAATACCGAAAAAACCAAAGAGATTGATGGCTGTGATGAAGCAATTTGTGCTGCTATAAGAAAGATCCATGAGCACCGGCGAAGACGAGCATTTTTTCTTGGATTTAGCCAGTCTCCGATTGAGTTTATTAATAAACTTATTGATTCTCAAAACAGGGATCTTAAGCTTGTTACTGGTGAAGCAAGTCGCAATGCAGAAAAAGAGCGTGGATCAGATTTCTACAGCCAACCTTGGTATGTGAATATTAGATCTATGTTCTTGTTAACTGCTATACGTCTACAGCTCTTTGCTTGGTGTTTCTTGCATATGACAAATGATCTAGAAACACATGTAGTTTCCACTGCTGTGACAATTTGAAAGCGTGATGTACCTGAATTACTTTGCTTGTTACAGAAGACAATATGACCTCTTTATCAATTTCTAGGCCAAAATATTCATTTATATTTATGAGATTGGATGAGAAATGGAATGTTTTGCAACTTTGACAGGGTTGAAGATGCTGTCATTCGGTACTTGAACCGAAAGCCACCAGCAGACGTTCCCGCAAGCACTTGAACTGGAATGAATTAATTCCGAGGATGGCTAGAAACTAATATGCATCTGGTAGCTAATTGTCTTGTTGGGTCTATTACGAGTGATCTCTTGAGGAGAAGGTCCTGTGGACTAGAAAGTTTCACCTATTGGTGCTCGAATAATCCATGGTAATTTCAATGCTACTGAAAACGTGACATGGGTATAAAGTAGACGTGATCAGGAATGAGATACAGACACTCGAGATAAGTTTACGAAATGGCAACACCTACTTGACCTTGAGCTATTATCTGCTGAGATGCACCGATAAGTTTGCCCTGGAAAATACCGCAGACATGTTACTGTTTTTTCGGTGTTAAATATATATTGAGGTTCGATGTCGAAAGGAAGATGAGTGTTCATGTTATGTTACTTGTATGTGATTGTGTTGTGTTGTGTTCTTTTCTTTTCTTTTACACTGAATTTAGTCTGATCGCTGATGGCCTCATGCTTCGCTTGACAATTACTGGAAAAATAATAAGGTTTTCTATCAGACAATAAAAAAATTTGTGTTCGCTTTGTCTGACAGCCCTTTCTTTGGAGCTTGGTTTTTACAATGGCAGGTGGAGGGAGACCTGTTGTGTCAGTCTCATTTGCACTCTCTTAAATTTTCATGTAGTTTCGTTAGATGTATATATTCGTTGGCTAATTTTGTCCGGGTTCCGAGTGGATTTGACGATTTGTTTCTTATTTGGGCTACGGGTTCCGAGTGCATTTGACGATTTGTTTCTTGTTTGGGCTACGGGTTGAATCCAATAATAAATTGAAATAATTTCTAGTAAAATTACTTATTTGTTAATTCATATTTTTTTGATTCCTTATCGTATTTACTAAAAACAAATATAAAAAAGTGGCTCCTCCAAACGTGGATCAGTCTGCCGAGCAGATAATTTTGGTAACAATTCAATTCGATGGTATCAGACACGCCGTTGCTTCTTGTTTTGCTTATTAGCCAATTAGGGTCGGTTTTTGGTTTTGTTTGAGTCAATTTGAATTTTATTAAAGGCGCCAGCTTAAAAGAAGTTCAAATAACCTTGAATCTTCCTCTGTACGCTCCAAAGATTGGCATTTTTCTATCCCGCTAAAATTTCAAAATCGGGCGCTCTGTTTTCAAAAATCCCATCTTTATTTAACATCCTCCGCAATCCTCATCATCTTCACAAGCAACTATTTCCCTCTGTTTAAACCCGAAAATGCCGTCAATCCCGGAAGAACCCCTCCTCGCGCCGAACCCAGACCGCTTCTGCATGTTCCCTATTGAGTACCCTCAGATCTGGGAGATGTACAAGAAGGCCGAAGCTTCCTTTTGGACTGCCGAGGAGGTTGATTTGTCGCAGGACCTCAGCCATTGGGACGCCCTCACCGCCGATGAGAAGCATTTCATCAAACATGTTTTGGCCTTCTTTGCTGCCTCCGACGGTATCGTTTTGGAGAATTTAGCTGGAAGGTTCATGAAGGAAGTCCAGGTTTCCGAGGCGCGCGCGTTTTATGGATTCCAGATTGCCATTGAGAACATCCACTCTGAGATGTATAGTCTTCTGCTCGAAACTTATATAAAGGATTCGGCAGAGAAGAATCACCTCTTCCGAGCGATTGACACTGTCCCTTGTGTGGAGAGGAAGGCCAAGTGGGCTCTACGCTGGATCGATGGCTCCGAAACCTTTGCCGAGCGATTAATCGCCTTCGCCTGTGTTGAAGGAATATTCTTCTCCGGAAGCTTCTGTGCTATATTTTGGTTGAAAAAGCGTGGTCTTATGCCTGGACTAACTTTTTCAAACGAGTTAATCTCGAGAGACGAGGGTCTGCACTGTGACTTCGCATGCATGTTGTACGGTTTGCTGAGAATGAAGCCGAGTGAAGAAAAGGTGAAGGGCCTTGTGAGGGATGCGGTGGACATAGAGAGGGAATTCGTCTGCGATGCTCTTCCTTGCGCGTTGGTGGGGATGAATGAGAAGTTGATGAGCCAATACATTGAATTTGTGGCCGATAGATTACTGGACGCTCTGGGATACAGCAAGTTTTACGGAGTGCAGAACCCGTTCGATTGGATGGAATTGATCAGTCTGCAGGGCAAGACAAATTTCTTTGAGAAGAGGGTCGGGGAGTACCAGAAAGCTTCGGTGATGTCGAGTTTGAATGGTAATGGAGATACCCACGTCTTCAAACTCGATGAAGATTTCTGATCAAGATTTCTTAATGCGATTCACTTGATTATTTACTTAAAAGTTCTGATCATTACAAGTATTCGACGTAGGATAGTAAATGTAACATTTACAAAGGTGATCTTGTCTTCCATCCAGTGAATGAAAAGTACATAGATCCTAATGTCCCTATAGTCGTGTTGTATTAATCGTGTTTCTTTGATACCGTTTTATCTATATATCTGATTACTTTTCAAGTTTTGTAATAACGAGTTGATGATTATTTTCTTTTAGGTAAAAGGTGTTATTGTCTTGGATCCAGGGAACGAAGAATTTGTTTCTTAACTTTTTTTAAAATAAAAAATGTTGAAAAACATGTGAATTAAACAATCTTTATGTGTCAACAGTTAACACCCACCACATTGTCTCATGTTGTTTTAAAATGTATGCAAGTATGATTTTTTCTTATGTTTATTCTTTGATTTCAATTTTACACTCATAAAATAAGATAGAAATCATTTTAGTAAATTAAAAATAATATTATTATTTTATTTAAATAGTAATCATTTAAAAATGTAAATTAAATTGAAAATTTATTCTTATTTTATATAAAATAAGAATAAAATGCATGAGTTCATGAATGATTATTAATGTTAAGATTAATGTGAGAGAATTAATATATTAATATAATGTGTATCTTAATCCCACGTTTTTTGAAGAGATAGTATAGTCCCAATATGTAAGCTATTATATGAGATTGCTTTTTGGTGAAAATTAACTTTGGGCTTTTGTAGAATAAATTGAAGTCATCAAGAATGTAATATGATAGTTCTTCCACTTCTAAATGAAGTTATAATGATCGATATATGTTAAACCAAAAAAACCAATAACTATTTTCAAAGCTTTAGAGAGGCAATGGTTTCTTTTAAAAAAAAAAAAACACACACACACACACACACAAACTCCTGTGAGACGGTTTCACGAATCAATTTCGTGAATCGAATATTTTATTTGGGTAATCAATGGAAAAATTATTATTTTTTATGTAAATAGTATTTCTTTTTATTATGAATATCGGTAAGATTGGATCTGTCTCACATATAAAGATTCGTGAGATCGTTTCACATATATTTAGTAAATCTCTTGGGAGACGATCTTGCGAATTTTTATCAATGAGACGAGTCAACCTTACGGATATTCACAATAAAAAAAGTAACATTCTTAGAAAAAATAATAATAATTTTTCATGGATGACCCGAATAAGAAATTCGACTCACGAAATTGATTCGTGAGACAATTTCAAAAGAGTTTTTGTGTTATATATTTTTACTTTCACATCTCTTTATTTAATAACTTTTTCGAAATTCTAATTTATTATAGAAAAAATATATTGATTATACAATAATATAGTTATTAGATTGTCTACAAATTATTAGATTTCAAAGTATTTAAATATGGTACATATTAAAAAAAGGAACAAAAAAGTAAATTTTATTTATACAGCCTGGAAAATTTAAATTCTACTATATATAATGGGTGAATATTTAAAAATAAGTAATTATTTTAAGAGTGAATCTCATGTGAGACCGTCTGACGGATCATAATCTGTGAGACGGATCAACCATACTCGTATTCACAATAAAAAGTAATACTCGTAGCATAAAAAGTAATATTTTTTTATGGGTGACCCAAATAAGAAATCCGTCTCACAAATACGATCCGTGAGATCGTCTCACATAAGTTTTTGTCTTATTTTAAAGGCTAGCATTGACCTTGCCTGGGTCATTTTATTCTCTTCTCATATAGATCATGATAATTTTTTTGACACGATTAAAAGTTGATATTTATTTTATTTACACGGTGTGTCGGAACAAGTAGATTTAGAATAAAAGAAACAAACTATGTCATGTCCCATGCCTCATGCACGTGGATAGGCTAAACTTTTTGGAAGAAAATAGTCACCAGTGGCCTTGCGCTTAGTGCACTACGAAATTTTTATTTAGAGAAAAATACACCGAGGTGTGCACACGTTTTATGTTTAATGTTGAGCCGGAAAAAAAAATCGACATTTCGTACTTTTAATACACAGGGACGCAGTCAGAATTTCAAAATATGAGAGCTAGAAAATAAAAAGAATCAAATCTGAATAAATATTTTCCAAAAGTTCAAACATTAAGCATATGAAAGAGTACATATAATAAAAAAAACTTACGTGAAAGAGGGTAACTTAAATAAACACTACTTTAGTCGCAACCTTTGATTTCAAAAGATCAAATCTATCCATTATGTAATCTAAATCAATGTCATGAGCAATCTCTCTCTCAATATACAAAACCATTGCATTGTTTAAATATTCCTGCTCCATTTTGTTGCGAAGTGGTGTTTTGAAAAGTTTTATCCCTGAAAATGCTCGCTCAGTTGTAGCAGTGCAAACTGGAAGAGTGAAGACCAAACGAATCAGTCTATCATGAAAGAAATCCTCGACTTCTTTGTTTCAACTAGTAGTCGGCATAATTTAGGAAGGAAATCAATATCTTTAAACATCGGATCCTCAAATACATCAAGCTTGTAATGATCTTATTGAGTCTTCAAATGTTTGATGTTATCTTTGGAAAAATCATTGGGATAGAATTTATCAATCAAAGAATAAATAGCACTGATAGAGAATGATTTGAAGTCATCACTGGGATTCAAGGTTTTACAGAGATTGAGAAGCTCTATTGATATGAGGATTCTAACTTTCAGGCGCTCATGAAGCTGTGAGAGATAGGCCTTTTTTTTTCTAGCGTTTTTTTACTTTCTTTCTTCTTTTTTTTTTCATTTTATTTTTGTAATGGATGAGCTTAAAGAAACAATTGGACTACACTATGTCTATATAAAAAAAAAATTGATAATCTTTGTTTGGCTTGAGCTACTATGGCTAACAGTAGAACTTAAGACATCATTCCAAATCAAATTTTAAAACGTCAGCAATTTTTAGTAAAAAATAGAACAAACACAGTTTATGAAGCTAAGTAGTTTGACCAAACTGCATTTTTAGCTTCAAAGCGAAATAGACAGCTAACTGAGCTAAATGGTTTGTTTAATGTTACAATTCGAGTTTTTATTTTCATTTATAAAAAAAAAAAAAAGCGAACTGCTACCATATCTAATTGAGTAATGGAGGAAACACTCCCTAACACCTATTAAACACACACACACCTAACCCCCAATGCCTTATTCCGAGAAATCATTACCTTCATCTTCGTGTCCGATTCAGATTCCGCCATGTTTTCCAACAACACGCTCTTCAACGACGTCATCGCCACCGCGTTGTCAGGCGGGATTGCCTTGTGTTTACTTGGACTATGGGAAGAAACGGCGAAAAGAGGGATCTTTGACCAGGTTGACTCCTCTCCTCTCATTTTTTTTCTGAAGGGAAACAAATAAATTTTAGAGAAATTATCCTGTCTGAAAACTAAAATTCGACAGGCCCGAATGATGATTTTATGCTCAACACATTAAACTTAACACTGGGGATACCGCATATCTGGTGATGCACTCGATGTTGAAGTTAGTATATGATTCAATGAGAGAGAGTTTTGAAATTGTAGAATTGTGCATAAGTAATTGCTTATGAAAGACGTAATTTCGTGAGGGTCATGAGCCCTCTATTTATAGAAAATACTACTTTCTTGAGGGTCATGAGCACTCTGTTTATAGACTTGGAGATCAGTCAATGTGTAATTTTGTTATATAAGGCAACTGAATATATGCATATTCACATAATATTTCTGAAATATCTTTAAATTATAATCAATCTAAGATACTAATATACACCATATTTACTTGGTTGACTAGATTAAGCAGCAACAATGACCATCCATGATCCACCACCCACTTCAAGAAGTATTTTATGATTTTACTTGCCATGGTTTTTAAGCTAGGACCCCTGGAGCCTGCTAAATTCACTTGTATAAAAAGTTTGCTTTTAAAGGGAAACTATCGATAGATTTATATCATACCAAGGAAACATCTTATAATTTATACTGCAAAAAATCTTGATTCTAATGTGGAGCATCTCTTCATGACTTTATTCCTTTTTACTCGACTCTGATTTATTATTTATTCATTTTTTTTTGTTTTAGAATTTAAATAGGAAGATCGTACACGTAACTGTTGGATTAGTTTTCATGCTTTGCTGGCCAATGTTCAGGTGAATTTTAGTTTATAAAGGAAGAAAATTGCTTTCTTATTTCTGGTATGGCGGTGTTAAATTTATAAGCTTGTTGTAATTTTTTACAGTAATGATGTCACGGGAGCAGCTTTAGCAGCTCTTATTCCTGGAGTCAATGTCATTAAGATGCTTCTTTTGGGACTTGGAATTTGGAAAGATGAGAAAACTGTCAAGTCAATGAGCAGATTTGGGGACCATAGGTATGTACTAGGTAAATACAGAAAATTGATCGTGAAAGGCGAGCAGGGCTAAGGGGTAAATTAGATTGGTGTTTTTAGTAAATTTATGAACATAAACTTTGATATTTTTTTTTATTTGATTTGTATTCCTTCAAGGGATTGTCCCCTTGCCCTTGCTTGCTATATCTGTCTTGGATAGGATTCGTTTCATGCTTCGCATTATAATACTTCTGGTTGACTTCGTAAGATTATTTTAGCTGCAATGGAGCATGCCTATGTCTGATTGAAAAGGTAAAAAAAATCATGAAATTTTGGAAGTTCACCACATGAATTCAACTATGATGGCTTTTTGGGTTAAGGGTGCGTTTGGATGCTGAAGTCATTGAGTTAACAAGGTTTTTATGAAGCAATTTTTTTTTAAAAAAAGAAACAGAAGCAGTTCCATGTTTGGATCTCTTAGTGAAACAATCTTTTTTTTTTATTTTTTTAAAGAGAAGTTGAGACAGAACTGCACATTTTTAGCAAAAAATTACACTTTTAATTTCTTTTAGAAAAATGCTTTTCTAATAAAAGCTTCTGCATCCAAACATAATTTAGTAAGATCTTTTTGTATCTGAGAGGCATACTTGCACAGTTGATTGCAGAAGCTAGAGTTATCTTCAACCTTCCCCTTCTTTGAACAAGACAAAAATTGAATTCTTATTGTAAGTTGATGATGCTTGCTGTAAGACCAATATGTTTGGTTGGTTTAGGAGGAAGCACTTGCCATGGACAAATTTCTTTTCTTCCTTTCTGTAATACTTGATACCTGTTTGGGGCATTCTTTAATAAAAATGGCTTGTTTGCCGTTTAGGGAACTCATTAAGGGGCCATTGTACTATGCCTCCACGATCACATGGGCATGTTTTATGTACTGGAGAACTTCTCCTATAGCGATTGCATCAATCTGTAACCTCTGTGCTGGAGATGGTATAGTTTCTCATACGACATTTGTATATGTATTTTTTTCTGCTTAGTCAGGTTTGGGATTCTCCATGCTGCCTGGTTGTTCAAACATATATATATATATATATATATATATATATATATATATATATATATATATATCAAAGTCTCGAATTCATTTACATCCTCCTTTTAGGCATGGCAGATATTGTGGGGAGGCATTTCGGAAATCAGAAACTTCCTTACAACAGCAACAAAACAATTATTGGCACTGTCGCCATGGCAATTGCTGGTTTCTTGGCCTCCATCGGGTAAAACACATTGCCTCTGGTGCCCGTAATATTAGTCAAAACTTGTTGGGATTTTTGCTGATGGAAAATTCAAAACAGATTCATGTTCTATTTCTCTTCCTTTGGTTACATGCAAGAAGGCCCGGAGATGATTATTGGGTTCTTGATCGTGTCCCTTGTTTCTGCTCTTGTTGAATCCCATCCACTGAGCACCAAGGTTGATGACAATCTGACGGTTCCCCTCGCGTCCATCTTGGTTGGAAGTTTTGTTCTATAACTAGTAACGTTATGTAACGGAAGGTATTGGATCAAATACCCATTGGGCCGTGGACCATTCTCAGTTCAGGCATCATATTGCTGTTCAAATTAATGAGTTAAATTTAATCAGAAGTAGCTCGTGAACATTTGCGGATGAAAGTAAAGGATATCCGATCCGAGTCAAGCTTATCCTTCAGCTCAAGTGTTTTAACTAAAAAAATATACTAAAAATGCTATGGAATGAGTGGTGGAAGGCTTATTTTGACCATTTCATATTTTATTTGATAATTTTAAAGTGTTGTTATTTATATATTGTGTGATATAAGGAATATAAATCAATTTATATTATTTCTAAATTTTTGTAAAACTTAATCTTATCGTAAAAATATGTAATCAATCAGTTTGATAAAAGTTTAAGATCTTTTATTTAATTATTTATGTGTGGTGACTACTAATTACTACATATATTTGTAAAAATTGAAATGGTGAAATTACTATTATACCCTTGAGCGATATACTAACATCCAAACGACAATAGTTTATTATAATTTATTCGAATATGTTGTTTATCTACGGAGCAGCGACAAAAACAATCACAAAGTCTAGCAGAGAGAGCGCTGATGATGAAGAATCTCTACGTGAAGTGGGTGCCGCCGCCGGATATGAATCGGAACACCGAGTGGTTCACGTACCCGGGTGTCTGGACCTCTTATATTCTGATTCTCTTCTTCTTCTGGTTACTATGTCTCTCCATCTTCAATTGTACCCCCGGAATCGCCTGGACGATTGTTAATCTCGGCCATTTCATTGTAATTCTCTGTTTGTGTTGCAGTTTTTTTCATCTAATTCGGTTTTAGGGGCTTTTAGATTACGTTGTCCAGGGTTTTGAGTGTACAAAATCCTGATTTGATGTGTGTTTGTCTGTTGGGGATTATTAATGCTTGTGGATGGTTTCTGTTCTCTTATGTTGAATATACTCGGTCATGGTTCGATAGATAATTGGTTCCTTCCTGGTTATTTGTGTATTATTATGAGTTTTGATCGATGTTTTTAAAAATAAGCTCAATCATCAAAAACTTGTAAGTGTAGACCTGACCCCTGTTGTCTCATGCTTTCCTGCTTGGGAATGACGAAACCACAAGAGGCTCGAACGCAAGCTTTGATTTGATGTGTTTTGATTTGAGTGAGAGTTTACGTTATATGAGTTTGATTGGTGCTTGAGCTCTAAAGTATGCTTATTGTTAACTCTGCTTGTTTGTACTCCTAATTTGATGCTGCCTAGGAATAATTAGATTGAAAAGTAATGTACTTGGTGTTTTTGCAGCTGTTAAATGGCTTCTTGAAATATGCTTTCTTTTTATCCTTTTATCTTCCTTACTTCATCTTGATTCTTATATTTAGAAGTTCCAGCTCGATCCATATTACTTTGTTATGCATCTATAATCTGGGAACATCTTTCGACCTGTTCAATGTTACATTCAAGTGAAACTCACTCCAGATGAATCACATCCTCGAGTTGATGCTTTTAACACAAACTGTTGGGTGTGTTAATTGTGTTATAGTAGCATCAGATAGTTGTTTTATGGGGGTGATATTTTTGCAAATTTCGTTATGAACTGTATGGTCATTGACACAGTGTGTTCACTCCTACATTAATCTGGTCAGATTAACTTGGCAGTGCATCTATGCTTTTAAATGCAGGTGACTTACCACTTCTTCCATTGGAAGAAAGGAACTCCTTTTGCTGATGACCAGGGAATCTACAATAGATTAACTTGGTGGGAACAGGTGGATAATGGGAAGCAGCTCACTCGCAATCGAAAGTTCCTCACGGTTGTACCTCTCGTTCTGTAAGCACTCCATCTACTCCTTCACAGAGACAACTCATCACTCGAAATTAGTTAACTATTATTAATTCATAAATCACTTCCCCTCTTGTTTTACTTGCAGCTACTTGATTGCTTCACATACAACCGACTACCGACACCCTATGCTATTATTGAACACACTTGCAGTACTTGTTCTGGTTATAGCTAAGTTTCCGAATATGCATAAAGTTCGAATCTTTGGAATTAATGGAGATAATTGAGTTATATATTCTTCCTCAACCATGGCCTCGGATCTATATGGTATTTGCAGATATGGTTGGCTATATTCCTTTGTATAGAAGTTTGAAATCAAGAGGTGTACTACCAGTCGCAAATAGTATGGCTAATGTTATACAGTTAATTTAGCTTAAAGTATATATTTGCATTCATGTGCTTACTTTATAGTTTTAGCACACAGTCTTGGTGATGAAGGTTGTTGGAGATTGTATTATGAAAGGTTTGTTTAAAAGATTGTCATATTATGGTTCACATCGTGTAAGTATATATCATTATGCTTGGTAGTTTGAATTAATATATATTTTTTTCCGATTAATTACGAGTAACACATAGAATATGTGAAATAACAAACTGTCGGGGAGCAAAGAACTCGTCTGAAATTCTATTACACTGACTCATGTGGAAAGATGGGTAGATGCTTATTATGCTTGGTAGTTTGAATTAATATTTATTTTTTCCAATTAATTATGAGTAACACAGACAAAATGTCGAAATGCAAAGAACTCGTCGGAAATTCTATAACATTGACTTATGTGGAAAGATGGTTAGATGCTTGTTAGAAAGCATCTGTCCAGAATGGTCGGCCCAAAAAGAACCGGACTTTGGTAAAGGCTTTCGACCCATAATGGACAGAGAGCTTGTTGCAAAGATATGACCAAGGTTTACTGAATGAAACAGAGTTGTATGCCATTAAAAATAAAAATAAAAATTTAATGAATGTATGTATATTGGCCGAAAATATTATGTAGTTGTATGTGATTAGGTTATATGTTTTAAAAACATGGCGATAGATATATCAACGCCACATAACAAGATTAAAAAGCTCAATTATGATGCAATAGTTTAAATAAAGCAGAAATATTAAACTAACTTTTAAGGAGGCATGTAATAAAACCTAAATAAAACTTGAATTTAGATATTTATGTACAATTTGCCCATTAATTTTGCTTTAATTTTTTTACTTTAATTTTTTAGAACAATTTTTGCTTGATTCAACCTATTAACGTGTGGTTTTTTCTTATAATTTATATTTTGATTTTGTTGAATATTTTGAAGCCTGAATTAAAATCTGGGCTCAATATGAAGTTTCAATCTGTATTTTAAAAAATATGAACCAAGTGAACATCAAATTTTTTTCCGAGTAATTGACGTGCAAGTTTTAAATATGTACGTATATATGCATATTATATATATATATATATATATATATATATATATATATATATATATATATATATATATATAAATCTTCTCGTATTAAATATGTATTTGAAAATAAATTAACAAACTACATACTTGTATGACTATTTGATATGTAAATTGAAAGTTCTTTTTTTTTTCCCGAAAAGAAAATTGAACTTCTTTGCCTGATGCAGTTATTATATTTTGGTTTTGAAAATTAACTAATCAAACCAAGTTAGATTTCCAAAAACTAATATTAGATTTATCAAAATTATTAATTAAATTATTCAAAATTATATTTATTAAAATGAATTAAATGGAATGAGCTTTAGGTGTACATCTGGTGGGGTATTTTTTTGCTAGGTGGTGTTTTAGGCTTACAAGTTACAACCTAACCCATGGCATTGATGAACTCATCGGGAAGATAGAGACCTGCTGCAAGCCGTGACAGCGAATGGGGAGTCCGGCGGCGGAGTCATGGAAGCAGCTCCTTCTCAGCTCAATTCAATCCAACTCCCATCTTAACCATTCTTCTTACTTCCAGATGGTAACACAATTCTCTCACTTGTGTTTATGCTCATCGTTTATTCTAAATTCTCTCTGATATTTTTAATCTTTTGGACTATTTCGACTGTAGGCTACTGTAGCATCGAACGGCAGACCCTCCAATCGCACTGTTGTTTTCAGGTTGGTTTCTTCAGCTCAATGATATATTGTGAAACGCACTTTTGTGTGATATCTTTGATCATATATTCTTTGGTTTGGCTTTCTGAATTCTGGGTTTTTATTGATATTCAGGGGATTCCAAGATGACGGCTATAAGATTCAAATCAACACCGATTCCCGCACTCACAAGGTCTTTTTCGTTTCTTGTTTCTTCCCCCTTTTGTTGGCACTAGCAGTTCATCTGCTTTTGTTTGCGATGCAACGCTTGACCTTTGTTTTGCTGAATCCTTCTTGGGTTTGCTTGGTTTATGTGAGGATTTTAGCTTCATGAATTTGAAATCTTTTGTCACAATTGATCGAGCTTCGCAACAAGAACGAAATTGAGGGTTTGAAAGCCTTTAATATTTGGATCATTTGAAATTCCTTACCAAGGATGCTATTACAAATTCGAATATTTTGAAATCATTTAATTTTGAATTATTTGTCAAATCCAAATCAATGAATGCAAATGCTGACTATCTGAACGAAGTTTTCCACCAGTTTCATAGCCTTTTTTTTAAGGATATAAAACCATTCTTCGACTAGTCAAATCAAATTATGGTTTTGGCAAATATCATAGCATTACGGCCAGAGTTTGAAATTATCAACTCAGTCTTCACCTGTATTGCTTATTTTCTGAGCATTTTACCCGATCTTTGGCAAGAGTTGTGTTAAAGACAGAAGAATCATTGTTGGTCCAGTTTCTTCAACTATGATTTTTAGATAACTGGGTTCTAACTTTCAACAATTTAAATGTTTGCAAGCAAATTTAATATTTTCTTTGTGTTGACTACTATATTTCCACCTGCAAGTAATTTTCTGTCATATTTCCGGAATTTACATGCACAACATTGCAGATTGATGATCTCAAGCACTGTCCATTCGCTGAGGTATAAAACAAAATTTAACCACAAATTTGTGGTCAGTGTTTAATGAACCAGAGAGCTTCAATGCTTTTGCATTTCAAAAAGTTCCTTTGATTTACTTGTCCTTGTTCGTATTTTGTGATAGTTCAGCTTTGTTGGTATTTCACGAACTCTTGGGAGCAATTCCGCATTGGTGGGCAAGTAGATGTCATAGATGGAACAAATTCTGATCCAATTAAACTTCAGGTGACTCCGTGGCCTTTTTATATTATTGTGTGCCCCTTTTTTATATCGCCATTTGCCTCAGCTCTCTATGTTTTGTTATCAGTGCGAGAAGCCAAAGTTTACACTTAATATAGTAATATATGAGCCTTAGCAGATCCAAGTGCTTAAGTCTAGCTTTGCGCCATTAATTGGGAGAACTAATTGATTGATGTTTGATAAGTTTACCTGGTGCTTCATTTCTTGTGCTTTGTACACAAAATTTTAACATCTTAGATTGACTCGTGGTCTTCCCTTTTGAATTTATAATATCTTTTGTGAATTTTTGATGAATCACAAATCAGGCTGTTTCCAATTTTGTTTCAGTTCATCTTATATGACCAGATATGGCAAAGAGGATAATCGTAAGAAACACAATCCATGTTTTGACAAGTAAAAACTGTCTATAAATACAGCTTTGTTTATTCGTAACAATAACCAGTAATGTGTATATTTTCCATTTATTTTATACGCGAAGCAAAGAGAGAAAGCTTGGTTAGCCTGCTCTCTTAAATCAAGAATGCAGTATTTGGCACCTGCACCAAGGCTTCCTTTTGCTAGTGAACAACAGGCAACAGAAATACCCACATTGGATCCTTCTGTGGGTCCTGTTGGTGCATTTTGCCTGCTTGTTCTGGATCCCGACCAGGTAAGAAACCTGTCGTTACACTTCAATCTGAATTGGTTAACTTAACCCTTCCAAGGATGACATCATAAGTAGTTTTTTACAGGTTGACTATTTAAATTTGAAGAGCAACGAGAGGTTGATATTTACTGCAGGTCAGAATAGCAATGGAAAGACGCATTGGAATGTGGAAAAAGTCAATCCTTAAATGCATAGGTGTTTCAATATGTCTACTTCCAATGATTTTATTTGTATAATAGAGTAATGTGTTCCATTAACTAAATATAACAAGTTACCTTAAATAATCAATTCCTCATAGTCTCATACCTTCCACTTGATTAATTGAGCCAATGAAGCTTCATCTTTCAAACAAAAATATGCATAAACTTAGGGTTGGCCTAAAATAGATGTTTAGAATTTTGCCTTTTCTGCGTTTTTTTATAATTATTTATTGACAACATATTTCTAGACAACTAGAAAGCAGCAGTAAACACAGCAACAAATTCAAAACTAGGAAATATTTGGGATGCGTAAGTAGCAGTTGTTCACATATTCCAAGATCAATTGATGTGTGTATATGCAGACAGACAATAGGAATGTATGTTACCAGCTAACATTTTCATAGAAGATCTGTTCATTAGTAAAACAGAAAGCTGTATATCAAGAACTAGCAGCTAACATGTCCATGAGGTGGAGCGCGTAAGCTTTGGCTTTGCTATCTTTTTGTCCTCTTCAAGAGATATTAGGAGAAGATTGGATGGGTTCTCTATCATGAGTTTTGCCACCAGATATCCGGTTATGGACCATGTCTGATGTTTTCTCGCCTGTTTTCCGACATATCGTCCACTGATTCCATCATAGTACTCCGGCCACCCATCTTTTGCCAGCCGCTGCTCTACCAACTCTATTGCTCTCTTTGCGATTTGGGGCCTTCCAGTTTTAATGCTCGCTGCTGTCAGTAGCCATAGAAGAACTACAAAAAACAAAACCCAATCACCAACCCTTCATAAGCTCACAGCGTACTTCTTCTTTTTCACTTTTTAATCACAATGCCAGGAGAAATTAGTCTCGTGGCAGAATTCTCCGAATATGATAACAAATGACGCACAAAAACAAATGCATACTCGGGGTGCTCTTTAAGGAAAAAATAAACATGTAACTCTTGTAAAATTTGCCGTTGTGAAGCAATGGCTGAATGTTTCATTAAATCGTCCATTGCCGTAAAATATCAACCAAAAACCAGGGTGGTAAGAGGGCAACAAGTGACAACTGATGCAAATAGATCATACAAGTACCTGGCCAAGATCCACCGTTGTGATAACTCCATCTAGTGTTCTTTGGGTCGCATCCGGTTACAATCCTCCATTCATGTCCTTCCAGAGCTGGATATGCAACTTTGAGTGGCATCTCCCCAATTAACTCTTCCCAGCGTTCCTCGATCAAATCCATTATTGCAGTAGCCTGTGCAGGTGTTGCTAAAGAGCTCAAAATAGCAATGCAGTTTCCAACTAGGAACCACCGGAAGTCCATGCGAGCTGGACTTACATTGCCAATGAAATAACCTCCTCTCAATGGCATAAATTCGAATACCCAATCTGGAATAGATTCAGGGATGACATTGAATTTGTTGACAGCAGTATGAGAATACTCTTCAGTTTTATAGCGATAAATGTTGTTCAATTGAGTGAAATCGAGCCAGTAGTAATTTCGTATATGATAACTCAGAGCAGTAATACGCTTGTCAATGCGCTCGATCAATTCCTTGCCATCATGCTCGGGTTTAAGCATCTGCCTCGCACACCTTAATGCGAAGAAGAAGAGGGCTTGAATTTCAATTGGATATCCGTACATTCCCTGCACCATATGAAGCCAATGTCAAACCTCCAAACTCGAGAAAATAAACTATAGCAGCCTGACCAATATAAGATTCAATTGCCAAAATGAACTGTCAATCAAATTTAAACTTTTCTGCTAGTTTTTTTCCAACGGTGATCAATGAAAGACCCATGCACATTTACTAATGAGTGGGAAGATTAAATGGGAATTACACAGGGGAGTGACTTGGGAGGAAGCCGTTTTATGCATCGACGACTTTAGTAAGAACTTAACCACTCTTGGATCAATCACTCAGCATCTATAGAATATTTAAGCAGAAATGTAATTTTACCATCCGCCTGTCGATCATGCTGCATCCATCTGCGCATAACAGTGTAGGAAATGTGTCAAATCCATCCGAGAGACAGAGGTTAAGCACCAATTTCATTCCTCTCTGCACCTCGGGTAACTCCGAAAGGGAATAGTCATGTGTGCATTTAGTGTACGACCTCAGCAAAATAATCCACCAGAATCCGGAGTCCACAGGTGCAACTCTTCCTATTGCGGTTCCTCCAAAATCTGCTTGCAGAATCTCCTTCTGACGCTCTGGATCATGACCAACCTTGAAACTGGCAGGCATGACACCTTCTCCAAGGGTAAAGTTATCAATTCTCTTCTCCCAGCCTTGGAGGTGGAGAGTCTTTAACAGAAAGTTCTTTACGATGTCTACATCTGGATCCGTTTTCATTAGGCATGCTAGTCCACAAGGAACAAAATCTCTTACAAAAACCTGCCAATCAAACGGTTAAATTACCCACTTCAGCATTCCACAAACGCCGTCAATTGAAAAGGAGTATTCCAAACTAGACAACTTAATATCATTGAAAAATGCATCAAAGTCAGACGAATTAGAGGAAGACGCAAAAAACAAATCAAGATTTTGCAAGATGCTGGAAGGATAATCGGAATAAAAAATAAATGGCAATCTTATAGTTCTTCCAAGAACATATAATAAGAGGAGAGAATGTAACGATCTCGTCAATCCGGCAATTATGCTCGAGACAATACTTTGCGCATATGCATGCACATACCCTAATTATTATGTAAACACGCATATTTCACGCGATCTCCTCGTGTATGCATAACTACCATATGGTGGAATGAGAGTTCAAGAAAATGCAAATACCTGATTGTAGTTCAACGTCTCGCCGCCAGATTCATCGTTAATGGCAGCCAATGCACCTACCCGCTGCCCTTTGAAGTTCACGTATGCTCTGGCAAGTAGCTCCCACGCCTCTTCCATCATATTCCCAGGAGAGCTGTTTTCCGATCCACCGGTTGGTGCTTCGGAAAGAGTATCCATGTTGATTCCAAGGCTCGGTGACGGTTTCAATACCGACGTCGCCTTTCCTCCGCCGCCTTCGTTTTTACCAATCACCTCCGTTTCGGTATTCTCTGCTCCGGCGAAGTCTTTGCTAGTCAGAGAGCTGGTATTCATTTCGCCTGACAAAGAATCGGAGTCTTCCGCCATCTCGGAAAGAACTTTACCGAAGGATTTCTCACCGCCCAGACTGAGATTCCTCCAAGCTTCTTCGATCGTGTCAACACCTGCTTCAGATTTATCGGGATCACGGCTGGAAGGCTCGATACTTCCGAGTGCTGAAACCAAAGGCATGGCGGATTTAGAGAGCAAAAAAGATATGTTTCTAGTGAGAGAAGGAAGGCGTAAAGATGAATACGTGGGAAGGGGTAGGTTCAAGAACACGTGAAGTTTGCAGTCCCCGGGTACAGTGTCGTTCAGTTTACGCTAAAGTCGCGATACGAAATCAGAAATCGTACTCGGCTGGCGTTTCAACATCGTGGTTTGTGGGAGTCGAATTGGAGAGAAAAGGTGTACGGAGCCGGAGGTGACGTTTAGTTTTCAGTTAAGAGGTTGAATGCATGGGGAGGAAGGAGATTTGATGGAATTATTTGCCCCTTCATTTTATATTTAAAAACGAAAATGCCATTGCCCTTTTGCATTGGGAATTGGGTAAATTGAGCAGATGTAGAGTCGATGGAGAGGGGGGTTAATTTGGGAATATAGAAATTTTTGATTCAGTGCTGGTGCAATTCAAATGACCCAATCATTTTCTGCCACTTATTGTGCTTGTAACTAAATTTATTAGTTTTCTTAGCTATATTATGTGGATTGAATATTAATTAATACATAAATTTTATTAGTTTGAAATTGCGCTAGCGCAGACGAGCCAACTTGTGGCGGACCGAGCCGCCGCTAAAAATCCGTGGTCGGGTGGGGTCGGTTCGACGATATGGTGTATTACGAAATCTTCAACTTAATCTAATTTAAGATGGATTACAGGTTAGGTAATCAACAAGCAAGCAAATCCATAAAAAAATGACAAAAATTTGTGTGAGATGGTCTCACGAGTCGTATTTGTGAGACGGATCTCTTATTTAGATCACTCATGAAAAAATATTATTTTTTATGCTAAGAAATTGACACATTTTTTTATGACGATAGAACCCGTAACATCCTCTTTCAGTACATACTACTACGTAAACATCGAATTAACGCTATAACTTGCACATTGCCACACTTTTCTTATCAAGTGAAATTCATCTCTTTTTGCTATTTGTTAATTGTTATGTACTCTGGCATTGGGCATTTTAAAACATCCGTAAGCAGTATATCTATATATGCTTAAATAACCAAATAATTAGTTAAATTTTCGCACGATAAATAAATTTGTAGATAAATTCTATTTTGGCAATTATGAAGATGAGTTTCTATCCGCCTTTCAAACATTCACAATTACATGATTGGTGCTGAATAATATAATTTTGGCATACATTTTCAGCAGCAACAATAAGTTCAGAACTTTTGAGTCCGGAAACAGATTCTAAATGACTCACTTGCTTAACGCCGCAGCACAAATTTGAAGAAAAACAAACAATGCGTGAGGAAGAAAAGCCGGAAAAAAGAAAGAAACAAACAGCCGCAAAATCATGTTTAAGCTAAAACGGACAGGCATTCATATGAAGCGCCCCCAGACTACATGTTCATACTGGCCACTCAATATGACTACATAGAACTGCATGTTTAAGCTAAAACGGACAGGCATTCATATGAAGCGCCACCAGACTACATATGACTATATAAAACTGCATGGTCGGAAAATGTGAGCCGACTGATAAATTGCGAGCGTAAATGATATCTATCCATCTGCCCATTTCATTTAAAGCAAGCCTGTGCATGAACACGGAACTATGACCACAAACCATGGTGTTGCCCATCAATAAAACATAACTCCTGAAAAAGGAAAAAATGATTAATTCAGACTCAGAAACTGTTAAGTATAGACTAATATCAGGAGAACAAGCAATAACGTGGACAGAAAGAGTTCAAACAAGATAAAATCAATGTAATTTTGTAAAGCACCAATTTTCTCTAACAAACATGCCAGCAATTCCTTTTATGCAGCAGTTATATCCAACACAATGAAAAGTTGTAAACTTTGACATCGGCATGCGGTCATTTTCAGATGGAACAAAAAATTGTACCCGTTTCTCTTTTTTTTATGGGCAATGCTTTTGACTTTTTGCAATTTTTAAAATGAAATGATGATGATTTAATCCATACATCATCCAGTTAGTAGGATTATCCTGGAGACAAAAGCTTCTGGCATAAACTACATAAAAGGCTGGATTGGAAGCATCATAGTGTTTACCTTTCAAGATCATTAACCCAGAAGATGGGTGGGAATTCTAAAGTTTAATCTAATCCATCCATAAAGCCAGTACCGTGGATCGGATACCAGATCAATTAATTACAATTTATATGGTGCTAGGAATTTATAATTTGCAGCTCCATAACATGAGGTGAGGAAAGGGGAAATGTTAAGGAAGCAATAAGAACTTTTGGCAAATAATATATTTGAGAAACTTGTCACTAAAATATTTCATACTGAAAAATATAATGAGCAGGTTTTCCTAATTATATATTTAACACCTAACTTTTCAATATCCATTCCATTGAAGTTTCTTAATAGGGTAACTTCATTAATCTGCCAAGCAAAATATCCTACAGCACACCAAAGCAAGCAGATTCAGGGGAATATAAAATATATTTAGCACAACATAAAAAATATAAGATGCAATTAAAACAAGAACATAACAGGTTAAAACTATGTAAACCAGCAGCAACAACAAATACTTTCCAGCTTATGTCATAATAATCACCATACGAACAAAATGTGATCCATATATCTAATTCTTAAATGTTAATGTAATTAGATATTAAGAGTGTCAAACTGTGATGACTAAGACCCACTGCAGTAGCCAATAAATGTTAATGTTATTAGATATGAAGAGTGTCAAATTGTGATGACAACCAATTTCTCAGACAACACATAGTTTGCAACAAATGAACTAAAAATGTTGCAGAACCTGCCAGCGGAAACCAACAATTATGGTCTCACATAATTTTGATAGTGTATACCTTGCTTAAAATGCACACTGGAGATGTAGAAAAAACATCATGACAAACATTTAATCCGTTTGACAACCAATCATGAACTGTTAGTTTCAATAATTTTTCTTATGAACCCCACTTCAACTCAATGATACGGTAATTAGAACGCCACTCGAAATTTATAGTAAATGGCAAAATACACTGAGTTTCCATACATGCTTTATATCCTATATAAAAAATATTCTTTGAATGATCAAGCAGGGAAATCCGATGAAGAAGAAATACAGGGGAAACATTATGAATCACGAAGATGTTTGGCACATATACTCGACAGAAAAAGCCTGGCAAGCATCTTACATAAAAATAGTTAAAGTTATTAGACTAAAGAAGTAAAAAAGGTCTTCTCCAAGTCTACTGAATCCCATAGCTTACTATGTTGTCATCAATATGAGCTGATCAAATGTAAAAAATCTTCACCGATGCCAAGTACTACAGTTTTGAATAAATGAAAAATGTAACATGATAAATGCAAGTAAAATGCTTACAATTTACCAAAAGAAGACTCACGTCTCAAACTATTGTCACGCTATAGGAGCTGAAAAGTTGAAAAAGTGCAGCTTGATTTGCAGGTTCTAGATTTTCATTAATAACATGATAAATGGAAGTAAAATGCTTACAACTTACCAAAAGAAGACTCAAGTCTCAAACTATTGTCACACTATAGGAGCTGCAAAGTTGAAAAAGTGCAGCTTGATTTGCAGGTTCTAGAGTTTCATTAATAACATGATAAATGCAAGTAAAATGCTTACAACTTACCAAAAGAAGACTCACGTCTCAAAGTATTGTCACACTATAGGAGCTGAAAAGTTGAAAAAGTGCAGCTTGATTTGCAGGTTCTAGATTTTCATTAATAACATGATAAATGGAAGTAAAATGCTTACAACTTACCAAAAGAAGACTCAAGTCTCAAACTATTGTCACACTATAGGAGCTGCAAAGTTGAAAAAGTGCAGCTTGATTTGCAGGTTCTAGATTTTCATTAATAATTTGGGGTAATGTTCCCGGGGAGCGAGCTGAAAGATTTGCCAGGGTGGCCACCAAAAATTGTTTTGGATCCTTGATTTCTGGAAGAGGGTCATCTTCTTTCCTCCCAGCATTATAAAGTTGAACAAATGTTGTATTATAACCAACACTTTCACCAAAGTCTGGAACTTCCGGGTCCTCTTCAACTCTCTCCTGCTCTGGTCGTGAAAGAAGAGTGATTATGCTGTCAAGCATTTTTCCCCAGAGCTTGGAATCTGCTGGTGCCAAAGATTCACTCAGAAGTCTAACTGAAGCAACAGAAGTTAATTTGAGCTCTGAGAAGCCTGTGATCAGCTTGAGATTTGGTACCCAAAACTGCTCTAAAATTGTACGAAATACATCCGGTTGAACAGCATTCATTGAGCCTACAAGGTTCTGAGAACCATGCTTGGCTAGGAAAAGTGACATAAATATAATAAGAGACTTCACAAACTTCACTGTTCTATTATACTGCAGCCGTTTAAACAAAGCGACCCATATGTGGCTTATGTATGGTGAGATGACATCAAATCCAAGGTTCTCTACCACAGTGTTGAGCACATAAAATCCTTGTTCATCAGTACTCGGAGTTGAAACTAACGTGTTAAAAATCCCAAGGACATTAGATAACCTTCCCTGTTGGTTTAGTTCATTAGGTGCCTTTCTGAGGAAAGCTTGGAGCAAACGAACCAGCGCTGGAACATTTGCAGATTTTTTCCATGATTCAGGTAAAAGGAGGATAGCAAAAATCTCCATATAATTACCTGGCAATGGGGATACATTCAAGTCAACAAGCTGAGCAAGGAGTTGGAATGCATAAGGGAAGAACTCGCTGACATCTCTGGATAATATCATTTGCAGTGTAGGGAGTAGACTTGTCTCTAAAATAGAAATGAGTGATGGGTCCCGCTCACAGGCCCGTCTAATAAGAAGAGCCACTGATTCAAACAGATAGTGGTTGAAGACAGGATTTTTAGGGTTCTCGCAGACCCTGTTCAGAACTATTGTCAAACCATTAATGCATGGTAAAGCAACCTCACGAGAAACAATAGCGACTCCAAGAACCCTCATGATACACTTCATCACATACTGATTCTCTTCAGATTCTGGCTTCTGCAAGTCACTGAAGAGATTTGTCATTAGTGCGAGCAGAAATGGACTGATATCCTCACCTGAGTATCTTGCCTTTCCTCCGTCATCTTTGACCAGCAAAAGCTTCTCAATGCAGCTGGAAGCATATGAGTGGACCACATTTGATTCTGAGCCAAGAAATCGAACAACATCAGGTAGCAATGCAAGTGCAACATGTTTGGAGATCTGATATCTAAACATGGTGAAGAATTTCAATGCACCAGCCTTTAACATGGGAAACCCATCCACTTCCTGACTTTGCAGCTCTGGTACAATCACAGATCCAAAAAAGCTCTGGACATCCACAAGATCAGTGGAGACAGAAGTACCACCAGCTTTCTTCGTGGCAAGGGAGACGACCAAATATATTGCACAATCTTTGTGTTTCCAATTTGCAGCTGGGTTTTGCGCAAATGAAGCCAAAAGAGATTGCACCTGCGCAGAAACCTTTTCAGTGACCTTCTCCTTGTAATTCAAGGCAATTCCCTTCAGGAGTTCACACGCAATCCTCCTCCTTGTGTCGAGGTCACTCCCTTCCATATCCCTCCTTATGTATTCCACATAATTCATTTCAAACAGTTCTTCATCCTCATCCCTCAACATCACATTTGGAATCACGATACTCTGACAAATCTGTTGCAAGATATCATCCCTTCCGAATAGAGTATGATGAACGCTAGTGCTAACCGTGGTCAGAAACTTAATTGCGGTCACAGTCAGCCTTTCCCTACTAGAAGAATTTGACGTGGCCACCAAAAGTCCCCATACTGCCTCTGCAAACCCACTCAAATATTTCTGAAATAAGTCCTCCTCTTTCTCCATATACAAACTAATATTCTCGCATACAGCAGCTCGCAAGTCATCAACCAAAGCGAGCCCGTCGGGACCACTATCCTCCAACATACTGTATTTTGTCGTCAAATACTTCAAGAACTCGGTCATCCACTCATCCATATGATCCTCGAAAAACTCAGGTAACTCCATAAAATTAAGCGAATAGAAAATCCTACAGCACAACCTCTGAGATTCTATGTATGGCTTGAGCAAACTTGCATTTGCAGCCCCAGACGAAACTGCTTCTTCTACATAACTTGCAGTCCTTTTAAACACTTCCAGCAATGGTTTTGCAAAATGATCAAGACAGTACTTTAAATCAAGTAACAACTCGTTGGTTTTAAACTGGTACCTGAATTTCTTAAACAATGAATTAATGGAGGTTAAAACCCCATTAACTGAAGCATAGTCCTTCCCCTGGCTCAACTTATCCAAAGTCAACACGAGCTCGGGTAATAAAGTCGGCCAAGCTTTAGGAAAATCATGCTTCCCAATGATAGTGAGGGCTTCACTTAACTGCGCCTGAATTTTCGGGGAGGCACTAACCATCAAACTAACTATCAGGGATCTAATCTGGTCCTTTTCCTGCTCAGGTATGACTGGGTTTTGGGCCCCGGACGGATCACCAGCTTGCGAGGTCCAACAAGCTTTAAGGTAATTCTTGAAGTTCACAGCTGCAGCTTGCCGGATCTGCTCGTCGACAGATGGCCTGGCAACGAGACGAAGCACGGCAAGGCCATAGTCAGGCCTATCAGCAGCCTCCGCCAAAGCCTTCTCCGCCTGGCGACGAGGTTCAGGCATAGGGGACAGGGTGTTGAGGAAACACTGCGAGAGAAATTGCAGAGTTTCTGGGTTCCAATCCATTTTCGACCTCAAGCTCTCAGCCCGTAGCTATATGGTCTAGGGTTTATACAAGATTTTGATATGGTAAGCAAAAAAAAATCCAATTCCTCAAACGAAATCGATTGCTAAGAAGAATTAAATGATAGATATATGGATACAAATCTAATGTACGTCTATTCGGGGACAAATACCTGAGAGCGAGATTGGTAGATCGATTAGCAGACTCGAGTGAATTTGAACAGAGAGAGCTAGAGGTAGAGGTAGGGGATGGGGGTAAGGACTTGAGAACATCTCAAATCTATTTATTTATTTATGGCAAGATTACCTCACTTTATTGGGCCTATACTCAGCCCATTTTGATACTTTCGTCTATAGTCATTAATTGGATTATTATTTAAATTATTTTATTGATTGATGTTTACTATTAATTTACATCACGGGTGAGTCTCACGTGAGATCGTCTCACAGATTCTAATTTGTGAGACGGGTCAACTCTACCAATATTCACGATAAAAAATAATACTTTTTCATAGATTATCCAAATAAAAATCCGTCTCACAAAATACGATCCGTGAGACCGTCTCACACAAATTTTTGCCTTCAATTATTATACTCATATATTTTTTTCTGCTGTAAATGAGGATTTGTTTGATATATTTGATGCGGAAATGCCATAAAATCAGGAACTAATGTCTGAGGAAGTTAAAGATATGTGTATAATATTAGTAAATATATTTAATTGATATATATATATATATATATATATATATATATATATATATATTTAATTAAGTTAGATTTTAAAAAGTTTGATTAGCTAGTTAATTCATTAAAATATATCTCTCGTTTCAACTGATTTCCCATTTTGTTTTTAAAGATTTTCACGTGGCAAATTTGTCTTTCATATGTCAACATTTATCTTAATATCATATTTGTCATCAACTTCGTTTATTTCTAATTAAATCATCATATGCATGCACGTGAGTCAAGTGTTTCCAAAGTAAATATCTGATTGTATATGTCATAGCGCTCTGATTTTCAAATTGCATCATTCCATTCATCCCAAATTTCTCTTAAAGACGCGGACCGTGAGCAAGAATCGACTTCGATGACTAAAGTGAATTTATCGATTTCTATGTTTGATTTAAGGTATTGAATTGAAGCAAACTTCCATCTATTTCAATAGATTGGTTATCATGAAATCAAACGACGAAATTGATGACATAAATGACATTGAGATAAATATTATCAGATTAGCCACAAATTCGGCACGTGAAAATATTTTAAGGGAATCAATCGATAATCAATTGAAACCATATTTTAATGAATTAACCTTCGATAGAGCGTGATATTATTATAGAGTTGATATCTCGTGAAACAATATATGTGTATCCGATTTATATCTACAATAAAAATAATATTTTTGGTAAAAAAATTAATTTTTTTTCATAAATTAGGTCGAGTTGGAAATCTGCTGATATTATAAAAGTAAATCATATAGAACATCTCGATCCAAAAATAGATATGTACTAGAAAATTCAAATTTGATGTAGTGTTGGAAATTGAATTAGATGTACAACGTGTAATAATATTATATTTATTTATTTTATATGATACATATAAATATTGATATAAAATAATTATATGAACATAAAATATATTTATTTGTGTGCTTAACTAATACCGATCATCACATGTCTCTTGATCCCCCAAGATGATTACAATAGTAATTTTCCAAATTCCATACCTCCGACAGATATTTATCATCATCCATCAGCTCCGGCAGCTCAATCTCCGCCCAAAAGTCATCAACGCCTCCACCTTCAACAGCGGCGCCACTCTTCTCAACCACCATCTTGGCTGCCAATGCAGCGGCGACCTGAATATCCCTGGCAGTGCTGGTGGACGGCCGCGGCAAGCGCTCGATTACTTCAGGGAAATTGAGCTGAGCCTTGTGACCTTTGAGACAATGGGCAGCGACGTCGTATGCTCTGGCAGCCATCTCCGGCGAAGGGAAAGACCCTAGCCATATTCGATTCTTTTTCTTGGGCTCCCGGATTTCTGAAACCCATTTTCCCCACCGTCGTTTGCGCACGCCTCTGTAAAGTGGATGGCGCGTGTCGCTAAGTGCTCCAGCTTGTTTCAAGGAATTTGCGACGACGGCGGAGTTGTCGTCTTTGGTGTCGCCTGATGGTGGTTGCTCCATTGCAAATCAAACTCAGCATGCATGCCAAATTAGCAATATTGCAGTAATATTTATGCTTGCTTGGTTAGGACTTGGGACCAGAAGAAAACCTTAATTCACGAATATGCCCCCAAACCTCGGCCTCAAAAAAAAAAAAAATTAAAATAACAAATGAATTTTCATATAATATTGCCAAAAATATTATATTTTTAGATCCAATACATTTTATTCATTTTTACATTTGAACATAGAGATTCAAATTCATAATAATAAATTCATTTTTGTTTATGCAAATCCACGTGATAATATATTTCAAATACAAATTAATTTTTTAGGTCGTTATTGTGAATTTTAAATTCATCATATAACATATTGAATCATTTCAAACAATTCTCTCAAATACTTTCTCAAATCTAAATATTTCGTCCAAACACAAGTTTTGACTTTGATGAATAATAACTGATGTAATATGCGTGCTCGTTGTTAATAGTTTGAAAACAACATTAACCACGCACGTACTTAAAATTTGGATCGGACCTTATGACAATGTTGCAATTTGGTCAAATTTCCAATAAAATGTTTGTAAGATACTGCAAGACAAACCTAAAATACCCTATTTGCGACCAAGTAGATTAAGAATACATCACTTTACAAGTCTCATATTTGTTCGGTAGTCTATTAAATATCAAAATATTCGACTTATCAACACTCAATTGATTTAAAATAATATTCGAAAAAATAAGACAGTCGTTTGGTGCGTGAGATATAATCAATATATATGATTTTATAATATAATAAAGAAATGATAAATCTATATACATAGATAACAACATAATAAATCAATATCTTATAATCCAAACAGTTAACTATGAATTGATGTTTATTATTGTAGTTGATTTTTTTATTTTTTTGACAAATTTAACCTTAAAACACGACGCAACAGGTCATGGTCAAGGCACTTGAAAGTTTTTGGTCCCCTTGAGTTCACATGAACAAAAACTACACGAGAAGTAGGTGACTTAAGATTCACTTTTTTGTCCTTTTCATCGGTTTCTTTTATTATTTTGGAGGGCCTGGGCCATAGACCAATGCATAATTAAATAAATATAGTGAAATTACATTATTTTATTTTTTTAATCTTTAACAAATTATGTGATCATTTTGAGCAATTGCTGTGGTCCTGGGTATGCATCTTACATACCAGGTTAGACTAGCTCGAAATTAGATCTTGGAGGTTCCGAACTTGCTTGACAAAGAATTTTGCTACATTATACACCAAGACATCAATTGTGGGTTCTTATATCAAGTCATCAATTTGGAAATTTCCTCGAACTTTCGACGCTAGCTAGATGTTGGCTCCAATATATACATGTTCTTACGACTTTTCGAAAAATCCACATACAATGATACATGTGGTTGTTGGTCTTGCATAACTTTAAGGTAGCATTTGGTTTGCAGAATTAAATGCATCAATTGTTTTAATTTTAATTTTTTATACCAAACCTACTGTTGACAAAAACTTGTGTGAGACGGTCTCTCACGGGTCGTATTTTATGAGAGGAATCTCTTATTTAGGTCATCACTGAAAACTATTACTTTTTATGTTACTTTTTATTGTGAATATCGATATGGTTCGTCTCACGGATAAAGATTCGTGAGACCGTCTCACAAGAGACCTACTCCATACTGTTATTGATAGATTATCGCTTATCATATATGATAATATCACTTATACTATCACGGTGTAATTTACCATTTAGTAATCATAAGCGTCCATCGGTACGTGTTGTGCACATCTAAATTACATTTTTGTGTTATATTTTATTTGTTATTTCTAATATTGGTTTTTTATAATAGTTTTTTATGTTATAAGTGATTAAATATTTAAAGATACAAAAGTGTAGATAAAGGAAAAAAATTATTTTAGTAATTTTTAAAATCTGGAAAGTGGATATAGCAGTTATAAGTGTTACAAATTTAATAAAATATATTTTCATAAAAAAATTTAAAATAAAAATGGATTACTTTTACAATTTTAGAAAGATACTTTTGGTATTTTCTATTGTGTATTTTATTTTTAATAATAGTCATCTCTCATTCGAGTTAAAAAAAAAAATTGCCCACTCCAGACATGGAACCAAAAGATTTTGTACACATTTAAAAAAAAATCGGTAACAAGATCTTCATATTTATCTTATCGGTCTCAATAATAATAATAATCAGAAAAATGATGGAGAAAGAGAAACGAGCAACTACTTTGTAGCGAGTATGTTGGGTTTATATACGTGAGATGATCGATCTGACTCATGTATAACATGAAATTAATATTTTTGTCATAAAAAATAATATATTTTCATGAGTTGATTAAAAATGAAAATCCGTATCACAAAAGTAACTATATGTCATAAAAAAATTTTGTGTTATCATACCAAGGTCCCTATTATTTTGGCCCTCGAGCATCACGTGCAACAATACTATATGTATATATTTTTCACGAGTTAAAATTAATCAAGTCCACGTAGGTTGATTAGTAGAATAATGTTTCGTGAAGCCCTTATTAATATTATATTATATTATATTATAACAACGAAGTTTCTAATCTCTCTTAACCACCATCATTAAACTATTGTCGCAGCCCGCATGCTTCCCTTAGTTATAAATAAATTCGAAATAAATAATGGCAAGTCGTGATACTAAAAATAAATAATTGTTTCGCTTTCTCGAGTATTTATTTTGATATGGATATGACTATATGGTCACTGGATGAAATATATAATTAAAAAATATGAGATTGTAAATGGAAACTAGTATTTAAAAAAAATTTAATGTTCACTTTATAAATAAATCATCATAAAATGATATATTTGTTTCGAGAAATGACAAATAAAAGTAATATTTATACACCGAAAAAAGGATCCATTTTTAAAATATATATAATTTAAATTTATGCTACATTTGAAAACTTGTCTCTTTTAATATTATAAGATGCTGGTCACTGATTATTAATATATGATGTAGATTTTTATTATTAAAATATAAAAGATCGAAATGTAATTGATACGATGATAATTAATTCGTGATGGATAGACCAAATAGAATGATTTTATTGCGTCCCTTGTTTACTGTGGGGAAATACGACGCGAAAAAAACATGTTATTTTCTCTTCAAACTGCGTATCATTTGGTTTTGGGGATGAATAAAGTATTATTTTCATGAATCATTGGATGGTATTTTACGTGGGAAAGATATCGAATTCTGGTGAGTAGTTTTTTTTCTGGCTGTTGGCCATGTATTTTGCTGCTTCATGCTGAACTCGCTTTTAAGTGGGTTTTTTTTTCTTTCTTGTTTTTCTTGTATTGCATTTTTTTTGTAGATTTGGGAACCTTTCAGATCTGGGATTAAATGATATGGCAGTTGGGTTTCTGCAAAAAACGTTCGAATTTTTATAGAGAATTTGAGATGGGATCGAGCCGGATTGGTTTTGTAAGTGTTCTCAGATTGTTTTCCAAATTATCAACCGTTGAGACTGAATTTTTTTAGTGTTATTCGGGATTATTACAGCTCAAAACCTTAAGTTATTGGGCTGTTTTGTGGGACCGAATTAGAATTTGGCATGGGGCGTGTTGAGTGGACTGATGAGAATAAGGCTATGGCGGTGGCGGTTTTGGGAATTAAGGCCTTTGACCACTTGATGTCAAACTCGGTTTCCCATGAATGTTCATTGATGGCTATTGGGAGTGATGATAATTTGCAAAACAAGCTCTCAGATCTTGTGGAGCACCCAAACTCTGCCAATTTCTGTTGGAATTACGCGATTTTTTGGCAGCTTTCAAGGTCCAAGTCCGGTGATTTGGTGTTAGGATGGGGGGATGGCAGTTGTCGAGAGCCTCTTGAATGCGAGGAGACAGAAATTTCTGGAATTCTAAATACAAGACTTGAGGATGATTCCCTGCAAAGAATGAGGAAAAAGGTTCTTCAACATTTGCATACACTGTTTGGGGGAAGCGATGAGGACAGTTATGCGTTTGGATTGGATAAGATTACTGATATTGAGATGTTCTTTCTTGCGTCTATGTACTTTTCCTTTCGTAGAGGAGAAGGGGGTCCAGGGAGGTGTTATGCATCTGGTAGACATATCTGGTTGTTGGATGTTGTGAAATCGCCATTGGAATATTGTGCGAGGTCGTGCCTTGCGAAATGCGCTGGTTTGCGAACTATAATATTGATTCCAACTGACAGTGGAGTGATTGAACTAGGATCAGTGAGATGTATCCCGGAGAGTTTGGAACTTCTAAAGATGATCACATCTTCGTTTTCTTCATTTTCATCGCTGCTCAAGGCCAAACAAGCTACGGCTGTGGTGGCTGTTGCCGACAAAAGAGATGAGCATGGTCGTACATTGAATCCGTTAAAAAGTAACCAACCAGGAGTAGTCTCCAAAATTTTCGGGCAGAACTTAAATTTATGTCCTGCACACCCCAACAAGAAACTTTCTATGAAGAATGTGGAAGATGAAACATTGGATGCTAGCACGGATTGGAACAGGTTGCCTCTTATTAACACTAAAAATGACTTTCATGGGGCGAGGGAGGATCCCAGTACTGACAATTTTGGGAATACAAAACCAGCCCAAATGCAGATTGATTTTACCGGAGCCACATTGAGGCCTATAGTTTCGAAACAGCCTATTGTTGTGTCTGAGCAGTCACATGTTGAGATTTTACACAAGCAAGCAAATAATACTGGGACAATGGATGAGAAGAGGCCTCGAAAGCGTGGTAGAAAACCTGCAAATGGAAGAGAGGAGCCACTCAACCATGTAGAAGCAGAAAGACAGCGACGGGAAAAGCTGAACCAGCATTTCTATGCTCTACGAGCAGTAGTGCCCAATGTTTCGAAAGCAGACAAGGCATCCCTTTTGAAAGAGGCTGTAGCTTACATAACTGAACTTCAGACGAGGCTGAAGGAAATAGAGTCTGACAAAGAAGTGAATGGGTCTGGATTTCCTGTTGAAGCTAAGCTAAATTCAGAAAACCGAGAACAGATTCCAAGCGTTGACATTGAATCTGGCTGCGATGAAATCATTATGAGAGTGAGCTTACCATTGAACGCCCACCCGACGTCAAGGCTCATTCAAGCTGTAAAGGACACAAATGCATGCATCGTCGATGCAAATTTTTCAATAGGGAGTGAGCAAGTTCTTCACACATTTGTAGTCAAGTCTCGAGGATCACAACAGCTGACTAAAGAGAAGTTGATCAAAGCATTTGTTCCTTAGTCCAACTCCTCACCGCAATTGTCATCTATTCGGTAAATACAAGTGTCGTTTTTCTTTGACAAATTTACTTGCTTAATGGTTGCCTAGTGAACCAATCTTGAAAACCTTATTCAGAGATTTTTTATATACTTCTGGTAATGGTACGTAGGAGTAAAAACAAACTCCATTCAGTCCAAGTGGGATAACTATTTCCTGTTTGTCTACAACACACATATTAATATTATGTATATCCACCAGAATTTAACTTGGTAATATTCAAATTTCAGTCTACTTTTAGCTGGTAATGTTGTCGATTCCGCATCAGTGAACATAGTTAGAATGATGGGAACTTGACAATCTCTGATCCGGATGATGAAAAATGCAAAATTTTCGAAAATTTTTAACATAAGATTTATTTGCTTTCTTTCTTTCGTTGAACCTGAGGATAAGATACGGCTCCTTTCGCCCTCACTAGGCCTGCTGTTGATCTTGACTGATAAAAAAAGATGAGTGGCAATCCTCCTGACAAATAATATTGGTGAAGATGAGCGGCAATTCCCTTGACAAATAAATTTGGTGGGTAGCCTGATGGAGACATCGGGATGATATTTATCAATTATCATGTTGGACCACTAGCATTCTTGAATTTTGAGGATATTGTGATATGTTTTTCTTTTTCTTTTTCTTTTTCTTTTTGGGACAAAGTATGTTTAATGTTTTTATTATAAACGAGTCTTTTATTATTACATGTTAAGAGTGGTCGAGTAGGTTTTGAAAATTTTGGTGGTCTAAATTATATATTCTTATACATTTTATATTATATTATTATATATAAAAATTGTGTAAATTTATTTTTAAATAAAAGACGGTGACTCCGCAGTTAGTTGAATCAATGTTTTCAAAACCGGACCGGACCTACCGGTTGGACCGGTTCAACCGTGAACCGGCCTCCAGACCGGTCCGGACATAAATAAAAACCCGGAAAACAGGTTTAACCGGAAAAAACCGGTTAAAACCCGGTTTAACCGGAAAAACCGGAAACCGGCCGGTCTTCAGGAACCGGCCGGGTTTGTGAAATTATTTAAAATTGCCCAGAGATCGGCGACGGTTATTTCAAAACCGTCGCTATATAGCGACGGTTAAAGAATAACCGTCGCAATTTAGCGACGGTTTGTTTAAAACCGTCGCTAAATAGCGACGGTTTTTTATGTTTCATACTTTTTTTATAATTAATCTTGATGTTTAATTGGGCACTTAAACTTGGTCATCCCTATTTGGTTACATGTTATGTGTAATTTGGATTTTTAAATTTGAAAAATGATTTTTATTTTGATAATTATTGTAATTTTCATCTTAAAAATTTAATAAAAACTATAAAAACATAAATAATCAATATTTTACTATTTTATTTATTATATAAAATAAATAAAATATTAATTTTATTGATCCGGTTCGACCATCCGGTCGAACCGGTTGAACCGGTTGAACCATTTTTTAAGGCTTGACCGGTTCGATTAACGGTCCGGTTATAAAAACACTGAGTTGAATAAAGAAGAGAAGCAAATGACGACCAACCAAATGTGTGGACGATTGAGACGTGTGGAACATGTTTATTTATTAGTACATCATTCGTTGTATTTTTATTATGGAATTTATATTTCTATATCTATATTATATAAAAGGAGATAATTCTTTATATAATAACTTTTTGGTGAAGCAATTTTCATTTTCCAAATTTGTCTTTTTATGCATTTTTTTAAGTTAATTTATCATTTCTTTCGTGCAGATTTTATTTAGAAAAAAAATAAATATTTATCAAAGTACTTGGTCTAAATTTATCACTAAATAAATTTACGTACAAACACAGCACGTATGAGATAATATTGGGTGAAATTTAAATATATTAACATGAGAGAGAAATAAATATTTTAAAAATTATTATCTGATATTTGCTAAGAAATGAATAAATTTTAACTATTTAAATTTTTATTTAAATAGTAAATGATATTTTTATGTATAAAAGTGTTAAAATTAATTATTCTTAGATGTTTTTTTTAATTATTGATACATATATATTTCACAAACAAAATATCTAATTTTAGTTTCTGAATTCTTGGAACGTTTTCACTTATTCTATATTATATTATTAAGTTTAAGATAATTAAAGTAACTCATTTTTGTGTTATGATGGATTTTTTAAAATATTAACAATATCTCTTTAAAATTATAAAAATATTTATTTTTATTTAATAAAAAGTTATAAAAATCTATTTGAGTCAATTTATGTATTCTTTTATCGCTATCATTACAAAAAATTTAAAACTACTAAAATATTGTTTTTTATTATATTCATTCAAATTCTTGAATTTTAAATGATTGTATCATCACTAGTATAAAAATTAAAAGAAAAAAATTAATTTAAAAAATAATAAAAATTAAAAAAAAAAATCACATGTATGCACAAAATATGTACAAAGTGTCGCTAGTATATATTAAAAATGATTCATGACTAAATCCATTATATTCAAAATTTCACAAGGGAATGCGATACAATCGGACAAACAAATATCAAGCGCATGTATAGATATATGATATTAATATATTTTCAGAATGTGTTGTTAGCCTAAAAAATACCGTTTGAAGTTAAATATAAGATAAATAATATAATAAGAGAAAATAAAAAATATATTTAATATAGTATTTGGTCTGATTGATAAAAATAGTTTGTTTGATTTGAATGGTTAAATTTTAGATAAAAATAGTAAAATAGCATTTTATTAATTAGTAATTAATAAAATATTAATAATATAATTTACTAAACATAATATTGTAATATAAATTCAATGATTTGATTGATATAAAACAAATAATTTGGATAAATAATAATGATCAATGAAATTAAAAATTGATAAGATAAACTATCAATTTAATAATAATAATAATAATATGTCAAAATATATAAAACATTTGTTATTGGAAATAGGATAAAAAGCCCGTGAAAAAGAGATTGATTTTGCCCATTAGGACAAAAGCAATTTAGACGTAGTGGAGTGATTGACTTGAGTTTGGCCCAACTATCATAACCACGGTTAATCGTCAAAGAAGAACCCAAAGTACAAAGAAATATAAAGAAAGAACAACCCACCCAACCTACCGTAAGCACTTCGCAGTATTTTAACTTTCAAATTTCAGCACTTTGTTCATAGTTTTCCCAATTCATTGCAAATTTTCAGATTTTATTTTAATCTTTCACGCTGTAAAAAAAATTTAATTTCGATTTTTAGTGGATTTACTTTGTGGTCGTTCCATTTGAATAATTTTCTTTTAATGTTCCAATAATTTATTTGTGTTAATCGTATCAAATCGATATTCTAAAATTAACGGTCAAATCGAGAGCTCAAATTATTGATATTTTAGAAGTAATATTTTCATTTTTTAAATTCAAATTTTGTTTGCGTACGTGGCATGACCCGCCGGCAATATTAGGAGCAAACATGTGCAATAAAATCCAAAGAAAATATAAAAGTCTACCCGTCGATGCATAAAAAAATCTTTGTTCCTTTCGTTTAATTAGGTTAAATTAAATTTCATATAGAATCAGAATTAATAATGAGAACGTGTAAAATATCTAATGACCATATTGATTTACACGACCTATTGATGTGTGGTAGGATTGTATAACTTCAGTGGAAGGCTATTGAAAGTATGAAATTTTAATTAATAATAAAATAGTAATTCTGCCGATGTAAAAAATACGTATTTCCAATAATATAATAATAATATATTATTTCGAGGCGTATTCTGACTAGGGGTGTTCAAACTTCGGATAAACCGAAAAAACCGAAAATCCAAACCGAAAAAACCGAACACCGAACCGAACCGAAAGCCCGAATTTTATAATTCGGATATAAATTTTAAAACCGAAGTTTATTTGGTTCGGTTTTGGATTATATATGTCAAAACCGAAAAAAACCAAAAAATCCGAAATTTCATTAAATTAATAAATTTTTTATATTTTTATTTATATTATATATTTTGATATGATATTCAGTGAATGAAAAACCATTTTGAATAATTTTTAGTTGATTGTTGTTTGTTTAATTAATTTAAATATTATATTTAAATATTTTACTTAGAAAACATATAGAAAATTAACCTATTATATTTTAGAATATATTTATATTATTAATTTAAATAATTATACCAAAACCGAAATAATCGACCGTAATAACCGAACTGTTTTGGTAGAAAACCAAACCGAACCGAAGAAAAATGATTCGAATTCAGATTATATATTTCTAAAACCGAAAATCGAACCGAACCGACCGATGAACACCTCTGAGCGTAGCTCTAATACTTAAACATGTGCCTGGGCCTGGGCCTGAGGAATTAGACAGTCTACTAGAACCTTCTCAATTGGCCCAACTTCCTGTAACCGCCTTCCTGTATGGTCAATCGATTTAGTGAAGAAACAACGATTGGTCGACTCTGACGAGCCCACAACTGCTACACAAAGATAACCGCTAAATACCAAAATAATTCCAGATAAACGATAAGAGATCATGAAGGAAGAAACGGAAAGGGCGGCGGTGTTGCCGTTGATTGAGAGGGCAACCAACTCCACGGCGGCAGATGTTGATCCCCGGCTCCTCAAGGCCATCAAATCCTCGGTCCGCTCATCCGATCCCGAGCTCCGATGCGCCGCCCAAACCCTATTATCGCTCATGAAACGTGACCATTCTCAGGTACCTCGTCTAATACAGTTTCATTATTATTCAGGAGCATAGCTTTAATTAAAAATCTATTGACGAAAAGCTCAATCTTATTAGCAAATTGCTTACCTTTCAATGCGTATTTGCTTTACTTGCTTTAGATAGGTGGTTGTATCCTCAGATTTTCCTCAATATACCGTAATTTCACCGTTTCATTCTCGATTTTTATTTTAATATACATGCTTCTCATGTTTAGGCAGTGTGATACTGATACCTGAAATTATTATTTGAAAGTATTTTGCCCAATTTGTCGATGCTCGGAAAATCATCAACGCCCCTTTATGAAGATATTTTGATATAAATTGGATTGTTTTGTGTTGTACAGGTAAGATATCTTGCACTTCTTATAATAAACGAGCTTTTCATGCGGTCCAAACTTTTTAGAACTCTTATGGTCGAGAATCTAGATCAGTTACTCAGCTTGAGTATTGGATTTCGAAGGAATTTGCCACTACCTGCGCCTACTTCCGTTGCATCTGTTCTGCGCTCAAAGGCTATCGAGTTATTAGAAAAGTGGAATGTCACATTTGGCATTCATTACAGACAGCTCAGGTTGGGGTACGACTATCTTAAGAACACCCTCCGATTTCAATTTCCTAACCTGCAAGCCAATGCAGCTCGGATTCAGCATGAGAGGAAAGAAAGGGAGTTGAGAACAAGAGAGATCTTGCTGAAAAAATTTGAATCCTTGAAGACTAGTATTTCTTCGATTAAAGATGAAATACGATCTACAGTTGATGAGATTGGTGAATGTTTAGATATTCTTAAAACGGAGGATGAACATCTGCCATATGCTACTGTAGATGGTGAAGAAATCGAAGAGTTTCGTAACTCAGAATTACGGCAGATACGTCATGATTCTTTGAGAGAGGGGGGAAAAATTCAGGAGAGTAGTGAAAATAAAATTGTTTTTGACGCCCTGAGAGAACTTTATAAGGTTTTGGTGACTAAGCATCTAGCTGGAGTTCAAGAATGGCTCTCTGTTCTAATAAGGGTGGACGTGGAAGATAACAGGTTCAGGGATTCTACGTTGAAGGAGTTTATAGATATTAGAAATATCATTCGATTGACTAAGGATAAATGTGAAGAATCGGGTTGTGCACTTCCTAATGTAGCAAATACCGAAGAAGAAGATATCTGGGAAGATGGTACTTTGCAAGGATTTGAGAAAGGGTACTCTGTTTCTAATCATTCCGATGGCAATGATTGCCCTGTTGCATCGACCGCTGATGATGCAAAGGGCATAGAATTCCATAATAAAGTGTCTAACAAAAATATGATAAATAGTTGTGACAGTGGTCGAAGCGAATCAAACCCTGCCCGAGGTAAACTCTTGGCTGAAGCCCCAGTTTTTACCTGGGGTTCCTTCCTGGATAACTGGGGCTCAAACCGGGATGTTTTGGCTAATCATAGGGGATTGGATCTTGAAGGTCACTGGGGTAGGGTAGACTGTGATGCAGTTATACCAGCAGAGAAAATAGCCGAACTTAATGTACAAGCATCTGTTTATAAAGAAGAGCCTGTTGAAATCAAACCATGTCGAGCACCATCACGAAATGGACAACTTTGTCAAAGAAGAGACTTGAGAGTTTGTCCATTTCATGGACTGATCATCCCTAGGGATGATGAAGGAAATCCGATTAGTGAGAGCTCTATGGTAGAAGACACAGATCCCCAGAATCAGTCTGGAGAAATGAATCCAGATGTGGACAGTGATAAGGTGGAGCAGCTACTAAAGCAAGCTGTGCAGAATGTTAGGGAAAGAGAGAGAAAAGAAGCCAAGAAGAGTCAATCAGACAAGCAGGCTTTGAAGAGAGCAAAGCTTGCAGAAGTCCGGGCACACAATGAAGCTGTTCTACGAGATGCAGCAGTTGCTTCAACTTCTAGATCCTCTCATATTGGAGGAGACATGGAACTTGGGAATGGTTCTAAATCTTCATCTAGAATCAAGAAACAAACACTTGCATCAATGCTGAAAAAGAAAGATACTGCTAAAGATAGATTAGCTCAGAGGCTATTAAGCACTGGAGCAAGAGAGAGCACGATAAGACAACTGACAGAATCAGAGGACGCCAACTATCGGGAGGCTTTTCCAAATCAATGGTAGATCAAGGTTCAGTCTTACTTGTGTTTGTTTGTTATTTCTATTTGCTGATGTGTATGATCAAAAGATAATGGCGTGCCTCAACTATCTTGTCGCCCTAAGAAGTTCGAGGTGCTTTTTTGTACTTGAAATTTGTGGACCAACTTTTAATTGCTACATATTGTACATACATAAACTTGGTTTAGGTCGCTCTTATTTCACGCCCTTTTCGCTGTTTTATTGCTGTAATTTTAGTAACGTTATTGAATGTTAAACATGTACTACCGTGGTGCAGCGGAGAGCCAACGATCGGAAATGAATCAAACAAACTGCAGCGCTCTTGTCAGTAGTAACACATGCAACACTGGTTAAGAAAAACGAACACGACCACTTCTGAAATTTTTGTACCAAATTAATAGAAATGCTATAAAAAAAATTGACTCGAGTAATGAACTACCATAAACACTTTAATGTCAATTAAGGTTTTTTAGAAAAATACGATATTTTGACTAAGATGGTATACTCTACTTAAAATCATCTTTTACAGTTATTACTAAAAGCGATCCAATACGATTAAAATATTTGATCAAATATAATTACCAAATAAATTAGTACAATTTCTCCTAATGGAATCAAAACTGGACGATACGATACTAATTCACATTAACTTTCCAAATATCAGTAAAAATTTTGTAAAACATCAAAAACAAATATTTGAAACATAAAACAAAGAATAAAAAAATTTATCAAACAAGACAAAAAAAATTAAAAATTTATTTTTTTGAGAAAAAAATAACAAAATTATTTTAAATATGATTACTTTAAAAATAGTTTAGTGTTGTATATGTGGAAAAAAAACATAAAACATGCCTTTGGACTAAATTTTGTAAAAATTTATGAAATAATAAATTGTTCTTCACTTATAGTTTTTAAAGAACAAGTGAGAAATATTTTTTTTTTAATATTTTTAGAATAACTGAGAAAGTAGTTCAAACACATATAAAATATTTGTATAGAATAATTGTCAAAATATATATTTATTTTTTAAAATAACTCTTGAATTTCTTATAAAAATTTTGTAAAAAATATTTTTATAAAAACATGTTATAAGGTACTATTTGGTGTAAGTACTAATATAAATAGTCCTATCATGTCACTTGTTTTGTACAAGTATTATTTATCTCGATCAATCAAATTATTAATTATTTATTTCATATCAATCAAATTCATAATAATTTATCTCACATCAATTAAATCAATAATATAAAATTACGATATTACCTTTAATAAATAATATTATTAATATTCTATTAATATTTTCAACAATGACAAAACGATAATATCATATTATCTCAAATTTAATCAATTAAATCAAACACAATATATACTATCATTTTTTATTTATTTTATTATTATAAAATATTACTTATCTACATATTATATATCTCATATCATGAACCAAACGATGTATTAAGTGTTTCTGGACGAGTACGACGCTCTCAGAGACTTCACATACACGGAACACTGCCACCCCAAATATAATAAAATAATAAGAAAAATATACTCCAGACTTTTCAAAATTCAAAAAGTAGTAACGTCATTAAAATTTAAACACAAACAAAGAAATGGACCCGGTCCAACCCGACCCACCTAGTGCAGGCGGTTCGACCCTTAAATGCCCCCAAGTCTTCCCCATTTCAAAATCTCCTCCTCCGCTCTCTCCCCCTCTCTGCCTGCAAAATTTCTCGATCTTTAACATTTATTTCCCAAATTTTCAATACGAGATCGAGAGATCAAACAGTAGCTACCGATTCCGATTCCTTTTCCGATATAAAATTTGAACTGCTTTGGTTGCTGTTCTAAATCACGGATCTTTGACTCAGAACTGACTTGGAGATGGAGAATCTGATACAATTAGTCAACAGACTTCAGAGAGCATGCACGGCGCTTGGAGATCACGGGGAGGAGAGCGCGTTACCTACGCTCTGGGACGCTTTACCTTCTATCGCCGTCGTCGGCGGACAGGTATCTGATTGATTTTTTTATTTTTATTTGTTTCGAAGAAATTTCGCTCTTGTGATTCTATTTTGTTCGATCTATTTGTGCTGAGCAGCTGGATTTTTCTTCCTTCTTATGTGTAATGTCTTCGGATATTGTCAGTCTTATGTAATCGACGATTTCATGATTTTTCTTTGTACTTTCGTGGATTGAAGTTTAGATCTGCCTGATAATTGTATTGATTTCGATTTGATTATTTTTTCACTATTTCTTTTGCAAATGTACTTTCTCTGTATCACTTTTTTTTAATCGATCTGTGGTATTCACCTAAATTACCTAAAGATTATCAAGTTATGTTGTAATCCTAAATAAGTCGTTTAATAAGAAACCTTTCATCGTGTGGGAAAGTTTGAAACTGGCTCAAGTCTTGCTACTTACAGTTACAGTTTGCATGCTTATATTGATTGTATTGGTTAGTGTTTTGTGATCTTTGCATTTTATAACTATTCTTTGAACGTTTGCAGCCAGTTACTTTGATTCAATGTATTTCTTCTCTTAATTATTTACATTTTGTGGCAATTGACGCTGATGGTTTATGGTCTGTAGAGTTCTGGGAAGTCCTCGGTACTTGAGAGCATTGTTGGAAAGGATTTCTTGCCTCGTGGACACTGGTAAATTGATTTCTTTGTGCTACGGATGAACTACCATATGGAATGTTTATTTTTTAAAGATTCCCTTCTTCTTTGACACATGGATGAGCTTATATGGGCATAAGTTTAAATTACAGGAATTGTTACTCGACGCCCGCTTGTCCTTCAGCTTCATCGGCTGGATGAGGGTAGAGAGTATGCAGAGTTTGGACATCTACCTAGAAAGAGATTCACTGATTTTGGTAAATTTTATGGGCGTTTCTTTTCCTCTTAATTAAAATGGAACCTATGTTTCTGTCATTATTTTTTGTCAGGTCATGAATTCCCCCACAGTGTTAGCATCCACTGTGTGCTTCTTTTCAATAAGTTTTTATTGAGTGTTTCACATTGATAGAAAAGAAAATTTTTGGTTTCTGTAGCTGCTGTAAGAAAGGAGATTGCTGATGAGACTGATAGGGAGACAGGGCGTTCCAAACAAATTTCTAGTGTTCCAATTTATCTTAGCATTTATTCCCCCAATGGTGAGTTAGAATGCTTCATTGTTCATTGCTCATTTCTGTTAATTTATTTACACGTATGTGATGATTTATACCAATCTTAAATTTTTAACTGATGCAAAGAGTTATTGTTGCAAATGAACTTTCTGAAATCTGAAATAAATCAAGTCTCAATTGCAAATGATACTTTTTTTTATGTCTGCTGAGTACGTAGTGATTGCATAACTTTGGTGATTGCAGTTGTGAATTTGACCTTGATCGATCTTCCCGGGCTTACAAAAGTTGCTGTCGGTGAGTTATTCCCTTAATTTATATTGTAAATTTGAACTCTTCTTGTTCTTTTTGTCTCATTTTCCTCTGAAAATAACCAAAATGCTTGTTTAATATAGAGGGTCAATCGGACAGCATAGTGACGGACATTGAAAACATGGTGCGATCTTATATTGAGAAGGTATTTTCTTTTTGTCTTCTCTCTTTAGTTTTGTGTTTATTTTTCCAGTAAATTGGAAGAACCAGATGGTTTAATTTTTTCAAAGCAGTATGTAAATTTAATATTTTAATCGAAATAATACGTTGCAGCCCAACTGTATTATATTGGCAGTTTCTTCTGCCAACCAAGATCTTGCGACATCGGATGCAATCAAGGTTTCTCGAGAGGTAGATCCAAAAGGTATCTTAGAAATTGTTTGTCCTTGTAGAATCATGTTCAATTTTATTATTGTCATTTGGTTACAATGTTATCTTTTTTCATATTTAATTTTCTGAGTTTACGATGGACTTGTTTCAGGAGAAAGAACATTTGGAGTTTTAACAAAGATTGATCTGATGGATAAGGGTACTGATGCTGTAGAGGTAGGTTTAACAAATGTATATCGATGATATGCTGATACTTTTTATGGAATTGAAACAATTCTTTTTCCTTAGTTTTGTGTTGATTGTACTTGACTTAGAGTCTAGAGCTGTCCCTTTGTGAATCTTGATGTCCTTGCAACTTGGAATTCACAGAACCCGTGGTTCAGTGCAATTTTGTGTTGCAGCTTAGTGTCGTTTTTCTGTGTCAGGATAGAATACCATTTCATTTTGTCATTTCCCCCATAGTTTTAGGTGCCTACTTCAGCTTAATTTCTTGCTGACATGTATGAGCTCGAAATAAAGATTTACATGCTCTTTAAGTTCATTTTAGATTCACAAGCCAGAGCTACATTAAGATCATCTTACAAAGCATGACAATAGTGACAAGCACTCATTTTGTTGATTCAGATGCTCGTTTTTCTAATTTCCCATGTGCCATTCAGGACTTATTTTCATATCTATGTTCTTCGCTAAATATTCGTTGTACTCAATAATCATTATCTTGGTGCCTTTTAGATGTTAACACGGAGGATCCTTGTTCTGTTACTGACAGTTTTGTCTGCTGCTTGGAATTCATCTCCCTGGATGTTTGAATTTTTAAGTTCCCGTTGTCTGTTTAGTGTTCATGTTGATTTTTGAGTCATGGACCGTTTTGAAAAGAGGTTTTCATGTTACTGCAAGAACGTGGTTGTTTTCAGAAGGATTTTCCTGTTTATGATTCTTTTTGGCTTATCAGATCTTGGAAGGAAGAGCTTACAAGCTGCAATTCCCTTGGATAGGGGTTGTTAATCGCTCTCAACAAGACATCAACAAAAATGTGGACATGATCGCTGCTAGACGTAGAGAGCGGGAGTATTTTGCTCAAACCCCAGAATATAAACATCTTGCTCACAGGATGGGTTCTGAGCATCTTGGGAAAATTCTATCGAAAGTAAGTTAATTATCTTCCTCGGCAGCTTGCTAAGCTTATAAGGAGATACCTCTTGTAGAAATGCAAAATTTCCATTTTTAGACTGAATTGAAAACTTTCACTGAAAGACTTTGTCGAAGGACACTGGCTATATATCCTTTCCATTTATTTCTGACCAATAGAGCTGAAATAAGATCAAGCTGTTGGATGTTTTCAACTAATCGTCTCTGGAGCTGTATAAGTTATTTTTGTAAATTGTGTTTTAATATATTCTGATTCATCTGAAGTTGACTAACTGCAATTATATATATATGTTCCAATTTGTCTCCATGTTCTAGCATTTGGAATCTGTTATCAAATCTCGAATTCCAGGCCTTCAGTCTCTTATCAACAAAACAATTATTGAGCTTGAATCTGAGTTGAGTCGTCTCGGAAAGCCCATTGCTACTGATGCCGGAGTAAGTAAATTTTTTCCTCTTTACCTTTTCAAAAATCGTCCATGGCCGGTCATCTGCGAGTTTTAGAATTTGTTTCTTACACAGAAGCGTTTCATTATTTGTGCTTCATGACATATGTTCTGATTTCAACCCCTGATTATCAATTCAGGGAAAGTTGTACATGATAATGGAAATCTGCCGTGCATTTGATGGAATATTCAAGGAACATCTAGATGGGGTGTATGTATTCCTTATTTTTGTAACCTTTTTTCAGTTAGGTTCCATCGTAGTTCTCATCTCTGTTCTCACATGAATTTACAGTCGACCAGGTGGTGATAAAATATACAACGTGTTTGATAACCAGTTACCTGCTGCATTGAAACGCTTGCAATTTGACAAGCATCTAGCGATGGAAAACGTACGGAAACTAATAACTGAAGCTGATGGTTATCAACCTCATCTTATAGCTCCTGAACAGGGTTATCGTCGACTAATAGAAACTGCGTTGATTACCATTAAAGGTCCTGCTGAGGCAGCTGTTGACGCGGTATTGACTTGAACTTCTGTTGAATGTGACTATAATAAAAGCGATGACCAAGTAAAACTCAGAACCAATGATGCAAAGAAACAGATTGGAGTCTTGTTTGGTTTTTTTTTTCAATTATCATGCAAGTATCTATTAATTGAAATGAATCCTGGATGTCCGGTCTAAAAAAATAAGATCATTCTAGTTCAACGAGAATTATTTATCTTGGTTTTATTAGTTACATTATTGATACGATGCTAGTTCTGGAGATAAGCTTTGAAGTCTAAGTCCCTAGGCTTTCTTTCTGAGAGACAGCCGCTGTGGGTTCTGGTTTATTTTTTTGGTGTGTTTATTCTTGAAAATGAAAAAATAATCCCCTTGGGATCTTACAGCTAGCTTTGATGATTTCGCTCATTTTGAGGCGTATAAGTTTCATAGTGTGATTGCCTATCGGTTGATCCTTTCTCTCTCTATGTCAGGTTCATGGAATACTGAAAGAATTAGTGCAAAAGTCAATGAGCGAGACTGTGGTAAGTTTTTAGATTCATTTTTAGTCGCATTCATTTATTTGCGTTGCTTTCATCTTTGAAGAAGTTGAAGGGACTCCAAATTTTGAAATTTTGGTTTCCATCTTATATTCATTTTGCTTTGCTCGTCTGAATGAGAAAAATCCACGAGGATTGTTGAATCACAATTTTCTACCTTCTCCCATTGCCTTAAAATGCATGGGCACTGGATGACCCTGATGCAAATAAATTATGTAAAGACTAGTCGAATATGTAGTACTTGAAATATCATTTTGCTATTGAGAACTTGACGATTCATGCGTCTACTGCTTCCAGGAGCTGAAGCAATACCCCTCTCTCAGAGTTGAGGTTGGGAGTGCTGCTGTTGAATCATTAGACAGATTGAAGGAGGAAAGCAAGAAGGCAACTTTACAGCTAGTGGAAATGGAATGCAGTTACTTAACTGTTGATTTCTTCCGGAAACTACCTCAAGATGTTGAGAAGGGTGGTAATCCGACTCATTCCATTTTTGATAGATACAATGACTCGTATCTTCGACGAATTGGTGAGTGTAGCAACCATTGTGTCTCCGTCATCATTTTATCTTTTAATTTCATTGGTAATTTATTTAATTTTCATATTGTGCCATTTTCTTATACAGGATCAACTGTGTTGTCTTACGTAAATATGGTTTGTGCTAGTCTGAGGAACTCCATTCCCAAGTCTATCGTCTATTGCCAAGTCCGTGAGGCAAAGCGCAGCCTACTTGATCATTTCTTCACCGAATTAGGAAAGAAAGAGGTATTATATTTCTGTTAAGTGAACAATTTGGAGGGGATATATATTTGAAATTTTATGTTTTCTATTTATTTGATGAATGTATTATAATTTTGCTTGCAGGGGAGACAGTTGGGCACACTGTTGGATGAGGATCCAGCAATTATGCAGAGGCGTATTTCTCTTGCAAAGAGACTCGAGTTATATAGGAACGCTCAAGCAGAGATCGATTCAGTTGCCTGGTCAAAATAGAAGTTGATGTCTATCTTCCCCCCGTCATGTAACTCTCCCTGTTTTATATGTATTGGTTTGTGTTTACTTGCAACAAAAAGTGGTGTAGTTATATGAGATCTTTTCATTCTGTGTGTGACTCCATTCTTTGTGCTACCGAAGATTGGTCCCTTCACATTCAGCAAGGGTATGGTCTCCATTTTTTATTTCGTTCTATATTGAGCCTGATCCCCATGAAACTGAGTTCAACACGTACCACCAGTATATACAGTAAAGTTTGTATCGGATCTATACTCGCAACATACTGATGGCCACATACTTGGCCCCCCGCTTGATCGATTTTCGTGTCATACTATCGACCATCTAATGATGCCACTTCACAAGCAGTATTACTTACTGAGGCAATTATAGTGTTATTGACCATTAAGGGGATTTTGGCGACACCAAGAATTAATTACAGAAACTGTAAGAATGTCCTGAAAAAAAACCGTACAATTTTTTTAAATCTGAAAAGAGAGGTTGAGAAACTTCGGTGGATGAGTATGGCAATTCAACTATCCAAGAATCAAATGATTGCCATAACCTTAAAATTCTCATAGTTCACCAATATTCACGCAATACCTTGTACAAATTACGAATTTCTTTTTATAATTCCTTGTCATTTTATCGCAATCAAAAGTTGATCACGACAAAGATAAACAGCTGGAATGTTTATTTATCTTCGGGTGAAGGATTTGGCGAGAATGATGGTGATGATCACTCGCCACCTCCAATCACCCTACTCAGCCCTACCACCATCACCATCCACCTAGTATTAATCTTCCATTTCAAGGAACTTTTTAATAAAAAAAACCTTTTTCCAACCACCCTTTTTACAGATTGTTGCTAAATTATCTCCCCCACTGCTTCTATTTCATACAAGCAGCACTCTTGAATCGCTCTGGTTCTACCAATGGAGCAAATTTCAAGGGTATTATTCAGGCTATCGCAGCCATCAAAATCAGCCTTATTATTCATAATTTTATTTGTTAGTTTCATTCAATAAAGAGTCTTGTGGTGGAAGAAGCTAAGGTGCTGTGTGACATGGATCTCAGTTCATTTCTTCCTCTACCCAATATGGCTTGCAAACCATGGATTCTTATGTGCTGATGGTAATACATTCATGCACATTCTTTCGATTAGTCTTACAATAAATGGAAGTAATTTAGCATCCAGCATTAAAATTTGTTCTTTTTTCCGAAAATAAATGAATGATTGGATTGATAACAGCAGAAGGGCAAGGAAGAATAAAACAGTATCATGTACAGCGCTTCACCCTCTCAGAAATCAAACCCGATGAAGGCGAACTGCCGTTGACCAGTGTTCCACCCTACGTCGCACTTAATGCTGTGACAATATACCTGTCGTTCCAGTTGAAGTACAACAAAACTCTCAAAACCCAACCTGTTTTGTTGGTTAAGGTTTCGGCACGAAATATCCTCACCACCTTCACCTTCGGATTCACCAGGACAAGACCACCATATCATTTGATTTCTAATCAACTAGGTCTATTTTCACTCCTTTCTTGCCTATCTGTGGACTGGCTCAACTTCGAAGAAAAACGGAAAAATGCGGTTAAACTGACCAAATTAAGCGTAATTAATGTGTTTGATTAAGTGTGCAATTAATCGTATCTATTTATTTTTAATTATTTTTTTATTTTGAAAGTATGTCTTTTTATTTTAAAATAATAAATTAGGTTTATAAATATTCAATATTTTTTAATGTGGTCTAGTTATAAAAACAAATAAAAATTGTAATTTTGAGATTTTTATGCTTTTATAAATATGAGAATTAATGCATCAAACTTAAATCTATCATATTTATGTATTATTTTATCTATTTATTAGTTTGAGATAATTATAATTATATTAAAAATAAAAACGTTTTTTCACGTTTTTTTAGAACCCTGCTCCCCTGGGATATGGTACTGTTTATTAAAAATTAATTAATTTTTTTAAAAATTGTTATTTTTATATTTTAATTATTTCAAAATCAAAATTATATTTTTTATATTAAAATATATGATTAATAATCCAATTTAAAGTTACAATTTTATTTTTGGTTACAAATATATATATATATATATATATATATATATATATATATATATATTATGAGGATAAAATTACTATTACGTTTTCTTTTATAATTTTTTCAACTCTTTTTTTTAAAAAAATGTTAATAAAAATTTATTTTTTTGTTATAAATATGTGATTCTGAACGAAGAAGAAAAAAAAACGGTACATGTAATTTTTTTTAATATTATAGTTCTTTTTTTAAAAAAACTATTTTTTCTTTTTTTTTATCTTGTTAATTTTTTATTTAGAAGTTAAAATTTTATTAATAACATAATTATAACAAAAATAAAATTAACATTTAAATACATTATATATATTTTAAAGATATAAGAAATAATCCAATTAAAAAAATTTAAAAAGGTTGAACGTATCGAACAATTAAAAATAATACAAAAAAATTGACACGATATAAAAATAAAATTATCTTGTATAATTTTTTCTTGTTCGAACACTTACATTTTTTAATTTTTTTACAATTTTTTTGAAAGTTGGATTATTTCTTAAATCTCTAAGAAAGGAAAAAATATTTTTTGTATTTAAAACTTTAAAGAAGAATGAGAAAAATTAACAATACAAAAAAAGGAAAAAATAGTTTTTCAAAAGAATTAGAATATAAAAAAACCAACAAGATTATTATATTTGTTACAAATACGTGATTAATAAAATTTTAACTTCTAAATAAAAAAATTAACAAGATAAAAAAAGAAGAGAAAATAGTTTTTTTTTAAAAAAACTATAATATTAATAAAATTTACATGTACCGTCATTTTTCTTGTTTGTTCGGAATCACATATTTTTAACAAAAAATAAAATTATAATTTTAAATTAGATTATTAATCATATATTTTAATATAAAAAATATAATTTTGATTTTGAAATAATTAAAATATGAAAATAACAATTTTAAAAAAAATTAATTAATTTTTAATAAACAGTACCCTCTCTGTGGGGAACCCACAGCAGAGGATCCGGATCCGCTCCCCTGAGTAAGAAAGCGACAAGAAATTTCCTCGTACTGCTTCATATAGTGGATTCCTGTTGTGATGTATTGATTTCGTGAGCATGCTTATATATAGGACCGAGTGAAGTACCAATTTTTGTAAACATTTCTTGAAAAGAAGTAAGAAAATGATTTAAAAATTTTAATTCCTAACTCCTAAAAATAAAAAGAAAAAGGTCAGATTAATGGAATCCCAATCACACCAATCCCTTGCAAATCTTTGAATGAAGATAGATATAATTAAATTTTAAGATTACTATATGTTTTCAAAAAGATGGTGATTTTTTTAAGAGTTCTCCTCTAGGAATATGAAGAATTAAAAGTCAAATAAGTGCATTTGTGTGCACAATTTTTTTTTTTCTTTTCACAAAAGCATTTTTATAAATGTTTTCCATTTTTTAAAAGTAACAACTTTAAATCGTTCTATCTAATAATGAATTCATATTTTCTCTTTCTAAAAAAGTACATATAAACATATTCCATAAAATATATTTTTTAAAAAATAATAATAATTCAAGTACCCACGTGTTCAAAATGGTGCCATTGAGTTAACCAATCGACATTAAATTCCCATAACAAATAACCCACAAATAAAACAGTATTAATTTTTTTTTACCCAAATTCTTATGCAGTTATTATTAATTTATATTCTTATTTAGTGAAACAGAATATGCATATTATGTATTGAGTGAGTCTCATGTGAGACCGTCTCACGGGTCATAATCCGTGAGACGGGTCAACCCTACCCATATTCACAATAAAAAGTAATACGCTCAGCATAAAAAGTAATACTTTTTCATTGGTGACCCAAATAAGAGATCCGTCTCACAGATACGACCCGTGAGACCGTCTCACACAAGTTTTTGCCTTATGTATTATGTTATACACACGATGAATGTGCCAAGTCGCCGTTGAGTGTATAATAATTATACGTAAATTCATTTCAAAATTCTTGTGCTCCTCGTAATCCAAGAATTGGCAAAAACTTGTGTGAGTGGTCTCACGGGTTGTATTTTGTGAGACAAATATCTTATTTGGTCATCCATGAAAAAAAATTATTTTTTATGCTAAAAGTATTATTACTTTTTATTATGAATATCGGTAAGATTGACTCGTGTCACAAATAAAAATTCGTGAAACAGTCTGAAAAGAAACCTACTACCAAGAATTTTGATTCAATACAAATACAAATCATCACATGCTTTTGACAATCCGAAGGAAGGATAAGTTATGTCTCTTTTTACATTGTTTACTGCTCATCCATTTTCACCCAATAATCACATTTAAATTAATCCCAAGTAGTAATATTGTATTTCTGTGGAATTATCAAACATTTCCATGTAGGTCCACACAGCATCTTTCTAGCATTTCAGCTCTGACTTTTTATGCAAAATATATATATAATTCAGTTTACTATATCTTGGCCTGATACATACAGAGCAAAGCCACCCAAGTTCTTTCTAACTTATGGGCCTTTTCAAAATTCTATCTTTTGCATTCTTGCTCTTTCTTGAAATTCATGCAAGAAATGATTGTCCAACTGCTTTCTGCGGAAACAACCCGTTTGAAGTACGTTTCCCATTTCGATTATTCGGCCAACAAAAGCAAAACTGCGGTTATCCCGGCTTTAACTTGAGTTGCGAGAGTCGAGGGGCGAAGGTCGTGCTAAGTCTCCCTTACTGGGGAGATTTTTGGGTCCGAGATATCGACTACCTAAGGCAGGAAATCAAACTATATGACCCGAATGGATGCCTTCCAAAGCGCCTTTTGAACTTCAATATTTCCTCTTCACCTTTTATGGCTGGATACTCCAAGAACTACACAATCCTGAGCTGCCCTCCAGAGGTTGCAAGGAACCGTTTCACACTGGTAGATTGCCTTAGCACGCATGATTCCTTGGTTTTGGCAACTTCGTCAACGAATCTTGCTAGAGCCTTGAATATGTGCAGTATTATTGGTATGCATCCAATCCCGGTTCCATGGCCAGACAACGGAGGGCTCACTTCTGATCTAAATGGGGATCTACAGTTGATGTGGAATGATCCAAACTGCTTGGATTGTGAAGCAAGAGGTGATGTTTGTGGATTTGAGAGCAGCACCAGTGACCAGATTTTGTGTTTCAGTAATCCAAGAAGAGGTATGTCGTTCATAATTTTCATCTTTGAGGATATACTAATCAAGAAAAGGAGATTCATAGGCTCAAAGGACATTCCGACCTTTTGATTGGGTCAAGATATTCATTCTACTTGTCCATTGTGGTAGTTGAATCTATATTATAAAGTCAAATTTTTAGAATGATAGGTGACACCAGCAGTTATATAAGACATACTAATTAAAAATAATATAGTCTACTCTATATGAAAGCTATATTATTGATGGCATTGGTTTTATTCCACAGACAAATCTCGGGGTCTCCAAATCTTCAAAATCATCGTGCTTTCAGTAGTTATACCAGCCATTTTTTGCTCGATTTGCATATCATGCTTTATATTTATTCTTGAAAGAAGACACACCAGAAATCAGGAAAATGCTGTAGCCCCGGTGGAACCGGCTCCGGATGCCACTGCTTTATCAGGACTAGATGATTCGACCATTGAATCATATTCAAAAGTCGTTCTTGGTGAGAGCCGACGCGTTCCAGGGCCTAATGGTGCAACATGTCCCATATGTCTAGAAGATTACCATCCAAAAGACACGATCAGATGTATACCTTCATGTGAGCATTGCTTTCATTCAGAATGCATTGATGGGTGGCTGAGGAGACACGGGACTTGCCCGGTTTGTCGGAATTCGCCTTCACCTACCTGTGGTGCAAATCCATGAGAAAGTGAAATCGTTATCTTGTGCGGGGAAATATGGTTTCAAGTAACCTAATAGGACAACACGAGCAATTATTGCTCCCCAATATCCATTTTTTTTAGTTCAGTGTTTATTGCTCCCCAATATCTTTTTTTTAGTTCAATGTAGGCTTGTTTTTTTGGTTGTACAAAATGAAATCTGTAAAATGAAAATTATCATTGTTTTGTACAGACCGTGGATATTTCAGCTACAACTTCATATCATTAATGTATTTTGCATAATTTCTATCCAATATATGAAAATCAAGAAACAGAACAATTATTTAAGTCTCGTGTTGGCAAGAGCTGCCTGCGGAAGATCCTTTGGCCTGATGGATGACACCAATGTCTTCCAAATGAGAAAAGTTTCGGGATTCAATCTTCTCATAAAAACTAGCATATTTATGGTATCCCAATTGTCTATTGACACCCAATATCAAATATCCATATCCAAAATATACACGTAGACTTGTACATAATAATTTAATGTTTCACAATGTTTTTGTATATTTTTGGCCTTTGTTAATCATTTGTTTTGATGAGTAAACTAATCAGCTGGTTATTAAATCATATCAGATCAAGATTTTATCTATTTAATTGACATTCAATTATTCTACATGTGAAATTCATAAGATATAGGATCATCATTTGTCATTACCATAAGACATCTAGATTTACAAAAGGGTCATTTTCTTTCATCCTACATGTTTCTTTTTTTACAATTTTTATGAACCTTGGATGCTCCGAGCATCTTACAGTTGTTTTTTCACTTGTTCCTGGAGTATAAAGGTAAGCATAAGTATGTTGAGGTTCCACTATTTTTGACATGGAACTAAATTTTAAACTTGTCTTACTTGTTTTCTTCTATTTCTCTCTTGTTGTTCATGTGGAAAATTCTTGCCCAATTTCTCTCTGTGGCAACAGCTCAATAGCCATAAGATATCCTTTTATACTACAAAACCTTACTCCAACGAATGATTGCACATATATCAAACTAACTTGCAATATACCCCTAAACACGATTTTTCTAAATCTTCCTTACTATGGAGATTTCGTCGTGCAAAACATCGACTACGTCTTAGGATACATCAAACTCCAAGATCCAGGGAATTGCTGGATGAGCAGATTATCAAACTTGAATATTTCATCTTCGTACTTTAAAGTCGGATCTCACTTAAACTACACGGTTTACGTCTGTCCTTCCAATACGGGGTCCCTCTTTAATCCAATTAGTTGCCTAATCAACTCGACAAACTCAACGATAGCTACTCGTGAGTTACCTCAAGAAATCATGGTAAATTTTGGATGCAAGGCTATCGGTAGCTGGATTATCCCGCTTTCGTTACCAGGGCGGCTTAAGATCGAAGAAATTTACGCTGATCTTTCCTTGATTCTGTCATGGAATCCTACTGTCTGCAAAGATTGTCAAGAAAACCAAGACAATGGTAAGAAATCTTCTCAAATACTAGTCATTTTCTATGCTTTAATGGCTTTGATCCAAAAGATAATAATGAACCTACTTGTTCAGGTGGATTTGCAAATAAGCTATCAGCAAAGATCATTGCCATAATCTTCAGTACACCAGTCACTACACTAATGGCCTTAAGCTGCTGCTCAGGATTCTGCTTCCATTTACTGAGAATGATAAAGAGGCAACACCAGCCGGTAAAACGACATTGCCCACCATGTCCTCCGTGCCTCAGTCGACTGAAGATACTGCAATGCAGCCACCACGTGGCTGTGAAAACGTCGGCCTGGACGAGTCAAGAATTGAGGCCTCCACTGAAACAGTTGTTTTTGGTGAAAGTGGGAGAAATTTTAGTGGTAATAGTAATTGTTGTGCAATATGTTTGGAAAATTATGGCCACAAGGAGACAATTAGGCTTATAACTAAGTGCGAACATTCCTTTCATGCTGGATGCGTCGAGAAATGGTTGCAAAAAAATGGGACTTGTCCTGTTTGTAGGACATGTCTGTGTGTTGCTTGTTGTGAGAAAAATTTCTCTAAATCAGAATCTGAATGTTTTTCTTGTACTAATGATGTAATATATATAAAAATAAAACATTAATTCAGAACGGACGCGACTCTTGTTGGACTTAGGCTTATTGGGCTATTGGGCTTGTTCTTTGAATGAGAAATTGGACAAGGCTTAGTAGATGACAAGTGGGAAATGTCCCACATTGGAAAATGAATATAGCATTGGTGAGTTTATATTGTGTTATACTTTATGGAGGTGTAACAATGATTGTTCAAGAGGCTCTCTTTCGCGCGCACAGGCGCAGGGGTGCAAATCATGGGCCCGATTTGCAGTGGAAAAAGGCTTGACTTGTGTGCATGCGTACGTGCGCGACCTGGGCGCCTCGAATGTCGGACCGATCAAGGCAAAATTTCCCACCAAGGCTTACCTAGCTTTTGCTATTTTTTATTTTCGAAATGGTCTGTGACCTTTGGTGCTTCAGCTGGGACAGTTTTCAGTTGACCTTTGGTGTTCCAACTGAAATGTCCTTTGGTGTTTCAGCTAGCCAGACCTTTGGCCTTTCGTATGGCCAGCCGTAACAGTCCTGATGAGTGCCTATAAATAGAGACAGCCTCAAGTCTTTCAGAACGATCCAACAACACTCCCCTGCACTCTTATATTTTCGGCCCTGCTCTAGCTTTCTTGTCTCGGCTGCCGCTGTTTCCACCGGCTGCCGCTCCTCTGTCGTTGCTCCGTCCCGTGATAAAGTTCAGGTACTTTTTCAGTTCGCCGTGGTGGTGCCTTGTGCTACGGTTCTACTGGTTCTCCATTGTATCCTGGGAAACAGACGTCCACGTTCATCCTCGCAGCACGCACCGGAGGGGACGAATCTGTTTTAAGGACACTGTATTTCATACAGACCTCGGTTTGCTTATTTTAAGCTTTGCGATACTGTTTTGTTTCTCGTTGTTTTCTTTGTTCCTTTCTGTTTGTGCGTATACGTTTTGGTTAACAACTCTTACTGAAACAATGCATCTTTTCATGAAAACACATCATGAAACAATGTGTTGTTTCCAAAGAGTTGTCTTACCCTTGCGAAAGGTTGTGTGGATTCTGAATAGTTTGCGAAAGGTTGTGTTGTTTCCGGTCAGGTCTATCCCGTAATTTTTGCAGTATAACTTTATTCGCTATCAACAACAAAATAAATTATGAAAAATTGATCTAACAGAGTGCAATCATTCTGTGCAATATTTATAATATTTAGCTTCAGGAGAAAATTCAGAGAAGGAAAGAAAGGCTTCACGTGCAATCACGCAAACCGTGCCGTTCAATGACCAAGGAAGAATCGCACCCTTCCCGAAAATTACAACATTGAAAGATCGACATTGGTCATATTCGTTTACGACAAAAGTCCAAGAACTTTGTTTGGTTTTTGTCTTTTTGTTTTTTGCTATGAATATGATGATTACTGCCATATTGAACTAGGTAAGATTTTGTCCCACATAAACTTAGTCTATGCACTGATTTAATCTCAACTTGGGATAAACCGAACACATTCGTCTTCTAGCTTCTCGGCAATAAATGCACCTATAAAACAAAATCCGGCTCACAAATACGACACAAGATCCTTCTCAAGGACCCCACCGGTAGAAGAAACATGAATCGTCTGCTCTATTGTTTCTTCATTTTGATCAACCTTGCTCCACTCATTCATTCGGTCAACCAAAAAAATCCCCGTGTCCTCTTGTGGAGACAGCTATTTCTCTATACAATACCCTTTCAAGTTACAAGGCATATGCCCTCAAATTTGCAGTAACTACACTTCTCTTAGATGCACCCCTCAGAATAAAACAATTTTGAATCTCCCTTCTTCTGGAGATTTTTATGTGAGCAACTCTATGACTCCGAAAACTGCCTTCCAAGACGTCTAATGAACTTGAGTCTTTCCTCGTCTATTTTCACATCTGCCTATTACCACAACTATATATTTTATCTCTGTCCAATGCCAAAGTTTTCGCTGGCTGCAGGCTTCATTCATATCAACTGCCTTTCTACGGATTCGGAAACAGTTGTTGCTAGCGCTTCGGTTTCACCTACAGATAATATGACGCAAGTGTACGGATGCACCATAATTACTAGTGCAAAACTACCGGTTTCTTGGTTAGGCCAAATTTGATAATATCAGAATATATAGTGATCTTCAGCTGATTTGGGATGTTCCAAGACGTGAACAATATCCAGAAACAGGTACAGATTTCGAATCACAACCTCCGGTTTACGACTCAAGATCTTTTTTTTCTTTTTATGCTATAACTAGTTTCATATTTGCCATTCCGATTCATAGTCAAGGGGCGGAGTAATTGGTCGAAGATTGTTCAATCACCCCTCTTCATCCCCTCGGTTACTGTACGTTCTAATTAAGTATAATCTTAATCATAACATGCCTAGCTCATCTGCTCCAAGAAAATTTATGATCTTAACCGAGCATCAGCAAACAATGATACCGGGGCTATTGCTGCGCCACCTCTAGCCACCACCTCCGCGGTCGCTTTGCCACCACAATCCACCGGAAGAGCAACAACAGCAATCCCGGATGAGTCACAATATATATGATTGTTGACGAAAAAAGTGGCAGCACGTGTCCTCAAGGTTCGACTTGTGCAATATGTCTTGAAGATTACCTAAAAGAGAGAATTGAGTGCATAATTTTGTGTCAACATTGCTTTCATGCAAATTGTATTGAACAATGGCTACGGAAGAATTGGTCTTGTGATCAGTTTGCAGGACTTCTTTTCTTTCTTAATGTATAATAAAATTATTACACATTTCTTCGAAAAAATGCATTATTTTTTGGTATTTATTCAAAAAGTATAAAAAAACTATTATAAGTACTAATGAGTTGAATTTATTCACATGTGATTAACTATATAAAATCAATTTCCCACAATTGGATATTAAGAAAATTTGATATTTTTACGCTTCAACCTAAAACTATTATCATTCACGTGTTACACGTGTAATGTCGGTAGTCTAAAGTTTGGAGGCCTCTTATACATTTTTCCAATATGAGGATAAATATAAATTGAGAACATTAATTTGTTTAATTTTGCGTTTGGTTTTTAATTAAGTTTTCAAATTTTGATTGCGGTAAAATAACTTTTAAAGTTCGACTGTTTTGGTATTCATAAATCTCATAATTATGAGTGTGCTAAGGTAGACTGAGTATAACTGTTGGATCATGCAAAGCATGCATAAGACAACGTACGTACATGGAAACTATACGAAACTGATTTGGTCCTCTCATCGTAAATTTTTGAGCAGGTTCCCAAAAAAAAAAAATTAATAAGCATCAAGTTCCACCCGAAACCAGCCAAGCTTCACAACATTTGCATTGCAACAACTTGAAGCATTTCGATCGAACAAGGAAACTGATGAACACGCATTATATATGTAGCTCTCCAGGATCTAAAAGAACCAGCCAAACCGAAGTTTTTCGAACCCTTTTGCTCAAAATTCCTTGACAGGGTAATCAATGGCACCACTTCTCGAAAATGTCGCAACTTTCTTGCTGATGCTTGCAGGCATAGCAGCGGTTGCGCCTCCATGCCCGACTGTCGATAAGCAACTCTATGAGTGTATCCCATATATCGAGGGGCAAACACCAGATACACCGCCCTCTGTTTGTTGTACCGGAGTGAAGAACGTCGTAGGAGAACAAAGGAATCATCAAGACAGAGTAGCTATCTGCAACTGTATAAAACAGGCCTTACCAAGCTTAAGCCGTCCGGCAATCCCTGGCCGTATCGCTCACCTTCCGAAGAAATGTGGATTAGACTTCGAGTTCCCATCAATTGATTCTCATTATGATTGTTCCCAGTGAGTTCCTTTAAAATCTCAAGATTTTGTGTTCTTGCATTCAGGAAGGATGGTCGAATCGATTCGCGATGGCACCAAATACCACATTTGGTTCCATGTTTATCGAGCTTGTTGGGGAATTACCCCGAAGCGATGCCGATCACAATGATAATAGTACCCAAAAATGCGGAATAAAACAACCAACAAGAACACAAAGATTTACGTGGTTCACCCAATATAGGCTACATCCACGGAGCACTGCAACTTTTATAACCGAGAGAAATATTACAACAAGTGTATACACCAATACACTCAATATCTCACGATCCCGACCCCGAGTATACCGAGAAAATATTTTCTCTAACTCACAAAAGAGAATTCTCGCACTCAAGAAAAAAAATACACTCTTTTTTTCTATGCACTCTCTTTTTATCAAAGCTGAAAAGCTTTTGATTTTGGGATACAATAACTGAAGGAATTGGGCTCTATTTATAACTCAATTCCTCGTTCAATTTTATAACAAAACCGATGTGGGATATGTGAGAAAGCATGTTTTATATTATTTAATTTAATGCGGGTCCCACCCCATTAAATTCGTACCTAACAATTCTCCCACTTGAAGACTTGATTTCAATCATGTCTTCACACCATCAGTGCAGCAGCTCATACCTCCTTTGTGTTAGTCCAGGAGACCAACTGAAGTCAAACACAACTTCAGTTTTTCCATGATAACAGCCTTCGTGAGCATCTCAGCTGGATTCTTGCTTTCAGGAATCTTCTCAAGCTTCAAGACTCCATTCACCCGATCTCTAAAGATCCCCAGTCCAAGGATTTGTTTTGCAGCACCCAAATCCTTCAAAGCAAATTCCTTTGATAACTCTTTCTCGAGTTTATCAATCTCCTCCAGACAAGCTCTTGCTATCAACATATCATTTACATATATCAGTAGTATGATATAATAACCATCAAGCTTCACATAACAACAGTGATCAGCCTGATACCTCAGAAAACCATCATTATTCATTACACCATCAAACTTCTTGTACCACTGTCTTGGAGCTTGTTTGAAACCATACAAGCTCTTCTGAAGTTTGCACACCATTTTCTCTTTCCCTCGTACTTCAAATCTCTGTGATTGATTCATTTCTTCATCTAGCTCACCATGAAGAAACATCGTCTTTACATCTAACTGTTCAAGATGTAAATCTTCTTTTACCATCAATCCAAGTACAGTCCTGATAGTAGTTAACTTTACCACCAGAGAGAAAATATCAGTGTAACCAATGACTTTCTTTTCACCTTTTACAACAAGTATTTCTTTGTACCGCTTGCTACCGTCATTTTCTAATCGGTACTCCCACTTGCTCTGTAAAACCTTTTTACCTTCAGGAAGTTCTGACAACCTCCACATGTGATTGGATGACAGCAAATCCATCACATCTTCTATGGCTAACTCCCACTGTTTAAAGGTCTCATAAACATCCGATTTATTTTTCACAAAATAAACCCAAAATCTCCTGCTCGAATCGTCAACAGTAGTGCCATAATATCTTGAGTGATCTCCAAGGAATGTCACAGGAGATGGTCCACATACATCAGTATGTACCAGCTCCAAATCCGCCGATATCGGTTCTCTGACCTCTTTTGAAAAGCTCACCTTTTTCTGCTTTCCAAAAAATACAGCTTCACACAGCTTGTGCTCAACGATCTTTAATCCCGGTAGCTTTCCGTTTGAAACAAGCATCTTCATTCCCTTTTCACTCGTATCCCCAAGCCTACTATGCCATAGACTTGAATTAGCTCCAGCATCCACAGCCGCTAATTTATTTCTCAAACTGGAAGTCATATAAAGTGTTCCAGTTTTCTTTCTTCGAGCAACAATCATGGCTCCCTTTCTCACATTCCAGGAACCATCACCAAAGGTCACCTTATGGCCTTCGTCGTCAAGCTGTCCCACTGAAATCAGATTGTGTGTCAACTTTGGTACATGCCTTACTTTGTTGATTTTTCAGACAGATCCATTTGTCATCTTCATCCGGATATCACCCATACCAATTATTTCCAAAGGTTTTCCATCAGCCAGGAAATTTTTTCCGTAATCTCCCGCAATGTAATTATCGAATACATCACGATTATCAGTGGTATGAAACGAAGCTCCCGAGTCCATAACCCAAGAATCAACAGGGCTTTCCATGGATAATAGCAGAGCATCATGTACCTCCTCAGTAACAACATTAGCGTTGTTCTTTGTTGATTTGCAATTCTTTTTCAAGTGACCAGTCTCACCACAGCTCCAGCACTTCACATTCTTTTCAAAGTTGCTTTTGTCTTTTCCAACTTCACCAGAATCCATCTTGCGAACTTCCTCGGCAAGAATTTGATCTCTGACATCATTAAATTGTAGCTTTCTTTTTCCAACAGAGTTGCTAACCGCTGCCCGCATTGGTTCCCAATTGTCTGGTAAAGACGCCAAAAGAATAAGTGCCCGAATCTCATCATCAAATTTAATTTCAACAGATGTTAGCTGTGAAACAATCGTGTTGAATTCATTGATGTGTTTAGCCACCGAAACACCTTCTCCCATCTTCAAGTTGAATAACTTCTTCGTGAGATGTACTTTGTTATTTGCCGATGGCTTTTCGTACATGTCCGACACAATGGACATCATCTCCTCAGTTGTTTTTGCCTCCGCCACGTTATGTGCCACGTTCTTTGTTAGGGTCAATCGTATTACACCTAACACCTGTCGATCAAGAAGCTTCCAGTCATCATCCTCCATCTTTTCCGGCTTTTTTCCAGATAGAGGTTGATGCAACTTCTTACTGTACAGATAATCAATAATCTGTAGTCGCCAGAACGTGTAATCTGTACCGTCGAACTTGTTGATTCCCGGTCCCGATCCATCATCTCCGGCCATCACTTCTCTAGCCTTAACAAAAAATCTAAAAAATCTTTTCTGATGTGGAAGATCAGACAGAGCTGCAACCACAGAGCATACTCAGAATTTTAAAGAATTTTCACCACAAGGCTCTGATACCAGTTGTTGGGGAATTACCCCGAAGCGATGCCGATCACGATGATAATAATACCCAAAAATGCGGAATAAAACAACCAACAAGAACACAAAGATTTACGTGGTTCACCCAATATAAGCTACATCCACGGAGCACTGCAACTTTTATAACCGGGAGAAATATTACAACAAGTGTATACACCAATACACTCAATATCTCACGATCCCGACCCCGAGTATACCGAGAAAATATTTTCTCTAACTCACAAAAGAGAATTCCCGCACTCAAGAAAAAAAATACACTCTTTTTTTCTATGCACTCTCTTTTTATCAAAGCTGAAAAGCTTTTGATTTTGGGATACAATAACTGAAGGAATTGAGCTCTATTTATAACTCAATTCCTCGTTCAATTTTATAACAAAACCGATGTGGGATATGTGAGAAAGCATGTTTTATATTATTTAATTTAATGCGGGTCCCACCCCATTAAATTCGTACCTAACAGAGCTAACGTTGTGGTTTATTTATCGCAGGATTTTCTGGAAAATGTGACCCCAATCTCCATAGGAATACATATATGAGAGGCGTTTGGAATAAAGTTGAAATGCATGGCATGCAGACGAAAACTTGTAGTACTATTGTATCTGAGTTAATGCTCTGGTTTGATTAACTAGGAGCTCTCTTTTTACTGTTTGCTTTTTTAAGACAACGTTACAAACTCTAACCAAGCTTAGCTTATAAGAAATAAACATTTAAATATAATTTGTATTTATTTTGATTCCCATTAATTACAAAGATTGCGAGTATTAAGAAGAAGATTATTGGGATGAAATAATTGTCTCTACTAAAAGGAAGATTATTGGGATTCTACAGGTTGGGATGTTTTTATCCACTTAAATAATTATGTGTTTTGGATTTTGGATTTTCGGTGGGGAACCTCTATCAGCTTGCAAGACAAAAAAACGGATAGTTTAGCGACGGTTTTTAAGGAACCGTCGCAAATGCAGCGACGGTTTTTTTATAACCGTCGCTATATTGTCACGGTTAAGAAAACAACCGTCGCAAACAAAACGACGTTTTATTACCAACCGTCGCTTTCTTAGCCACGGTTTACTACAAACCGTCGCTTTTTCAGCCACGGTTTAATAAAAACCGTCGCTTTTTTAGCCACGGTTTATTACACCGTCGTAATATTTTGCGACTTGTTAATAAACTGTCGCTAATAAAAACACGTGACGGTTTAATAAAAACCGTCGCTTTTTTTAGCCACGGTTTAATGAACACCGCCGCTTTTTTAGCCACGGTTTACTAAGAATCGTCGCTTTTTTGGCCACGATTTTATTAAACTGTCGTAATATATTGCGACGGGTTCTAAATAACCGTCGCTACACAAAAAAGCGACTGTTTACTATACACCGTCGCTTTATTTAGCGACGATTTAACGTCAACCGTCGCTGCCTATTAGGCGGTCTTTATGTACCTGTCGCCATGTGCGACGGTTTAACACAACCCGTCGCAATATACAGCGACAGTTAAATAAAACCCACTTAATATAGCGACGGTTTATATATAACTGTTGCTATTAGAGACGTGTTTTCGAAACCGTCGCTATTAGCAAACTGTCTATAAATTTTCGCGTTTTCGGCGAATTTTCTCCACAGCAACTCCTTCACTCACATCTGCGCGCGATATAAATCTTATCTCGGGGACGTTTTTTGTTTTTACTTAGGTACGTTTTTTGCAATTCAATTCTTAGTAAATTTCTATCTTGTATATATATTTGTGTATAATATAATGTTGTTATCTAACAAATTTTTCAAAAACTTGTTATAAATCCTGGGAGGATGTTAAGACGACATCCCACACTCCCGGTAAGGGATACGACAAGTATAAAAGGCGAAAAGTTTTATAAACAAAATATCTGATGTCAAGTAAAATACATCTTATTTATTATTTTGTAGGATCAAATGGATAACGATAGAAATTGGATGTATCGTCGGTTGGAGAATGAATTTCTAACGGCTGAATATTGTGTTGGTGTAGAGTCGTTTGTATCAATTGATTGACTATGGATTTTAGATGTCAGTATTCGGGTCCGATGTCTTGACCAACTTGATTGATTACAAACTTTGGATATCGGTATTTGAGTCGGAATATCACTGTCAATCTGGATATATGAATAGTTTGGCCAAGAATATGACCGATGACTGTAAAAATAATCTATGAGCAATACTTAATAAAATTAAATGAAACTTTTATTTTAAAAATTTTTTAGAGAAAATTTGAGCGTTTATGTTGATGCTTTGAAGTTATGACGAGAATAAGGTGATGTCAATTTTACGAGTTTTATTTTAGCGTTAAGGAGAAAAAGAAGTTTCTTGAATGTTTATTTTATATGAAAAAATGATTTAAGAAAATAGTTCAGCTCGTATGTCTTCTTTTCATATGTATTATTTGTTAACTTCGAACAATTCATATCGATTTCTTTCTTTTATGATAGTTGTCTCATCAATAGATAGTAATAAGGGATTTCCCTTTATTATGATAGATTCTCTCGCCATCTCTTTCGATCTATCCGAACAGATTAGGCTATCATGTCAAGAAATATCTACAGTAATGAGTCTTGGGCAGTTTATTTTTGAAAATATATGTATAACCAAAAGTGCACCACATCTAAAATCGGGTCAAGTTATACTTGTTCAAGTTGATTTTGTAGTAATACGACCCGCTAAGGCTTATTTGGCCAATCCATGCGCAACTATTCATGACCATTATAGGGAAATCTTGTGTCCTAAAGCTAACTAATTTTCATCTATGCAGATGGGAAAGATTGATGAGGTGGTACCTTGAGATGATAGGCAGTTTGTGGTGGAGAGCATTTATTCGAGTGAGTCTAATTTTTCTTCATTTAAGATTTAATTTTATAAATTTCATTGGTGAGACAATGCTTTAAAATTAAAATTTCATGTCGTGATAGAATTTGATGTGCTGCTTTTGAAGCATTTTCATGTTTAGTGCTTTTGGAGGATTTTGTTTTATGCAAAAAAATTCATGTTTGGATTCGAAGTTTCAGCCAAATTAAAGAAAATATAGTATTTTTAAGAAAAAGTTTAGGACATTTCAAAATGTTATTCCATTCAATGCTATAATCTCACGAGGCCGATAAATAGACATTTTGAACACATCGGCGCTTGATTTTGTTCGCATCATCTGTTAAGACATATTTGATTAAGATTATGTTGAATGGTGAAACGAACTTGATAATGTTGATACTTGCTCCAAAAGGTGAAATCGTTCAACGCCCCTCATCCCCGGCCCGACAGGAATGTGAGAGGACGTAAATCATGGTGACTCAGCCAACCAGCAGCAGCTAGAACTTATGCTACCCCTTGCGAAACTCGATCCCTGGTGAGATAAAGTTGCAGAGACGATGACTCGTAATGTTGAAAAATAAATTTTTTATTCAATTAAATTACTTTATATTTAAAAACAGAATAAATAAAACAAAATTAAAAATCACAAAAAATTAAAAGAAATATAATCACACATAATTAAATTTTAAAACATAATTAAAAATTATACATAATTTAAAAAAATAATAAAATTTAAAATTATGTGGATGGATTCTATTCTGTGCATATGTAAATTTCAAATATATTTGAGTTATTAATTAAAAATATATATTATTAAAAAATACATATAATTGTAATTAGGTTTTTTTTTATAATTTTTCTGATTTGTTATCAACTTTTTTTTATAATCGTTATTTAAAATTTATTAAAAATAGCAACGGACAGATTTTAAAAGAGGGTGGCTCTACCGAACAGAAGGTCTCCAAGCGGGGGCCACATGCGAAAATATCAGTGCAAGGTATCGACCAGTCACCAGTGGCCAAGGAAGCACACTTCCTTGGGTATGACGCGAAGTTTAAACTCGTTTAAGTGGGCCGAGTTTAGATTGATCAATTGGGTCCTAAGCTGGCCCTCGGATTTTATGGAGTATAAGTTTGTTATTTTTGGATTTTAGTTCGATATCTTCATCACAATTGTTGAAGTGACATTTTTTTCATCGCCCGTAATCAATTCTCTAAATTTTAATAGAGTTGACACTTCTCATATGTCTTTTCGTGTGGCTTCTTCGCCTGTTGTACATGCTCTAATAGAATTTTAAAATTTCTTGCATGTCATGAACGAGAGAATATCACTCTGAATTATATATATACATATGCCGATGGGGGCTACCAATTCCGATAACATTTTGTTTCGAAATAGAATGTCTAAGACATGGACGTGAATAAGTATAATTCGAAAACTATGTCCGGTTAACGTTAGAATAAGATATTTTTGAAAAAAAATGGAACTTTGACTCGATTGAGCTGAAGCTTAACTCACTTCAGCCTTTTTGGATTGGCTCCGTTTCAAAATTTATAATATAATTTTGATATATTATGAAAAAATAATTTTAATTACCTCTTTAAATTCGTCTAATTTTGTCACGAATATGTTATTCTTTCCTTTAACTTACACTATTTAAAAATAATAAATTTATCACTGCTCTCCTCTAGCTTGATGTAAAAGGATATTCTTACTGATATGACTTAAATTTCAAGAGTGCCACAAATCTTAGTTTAATTGGTGGACATTTTTCAAAAAGCTTCATCATTTAGAGCGACAAGTGTCCAGTACCAATGGGAGTCCAACCATATTATATTGTATATTACCAGAAAAAGGAGGCAAAAACTTTGGGGCCCAATAAATAAAAATATCATTATGATCATCATTTATCTGCCACAGCCAGGATACAGACAGGAAATAACTATACAAATAGTAAGTGAGCTACCAGAAGCAAACTATATATTATATTTTTAAACAGTCACAAAAAATATATTTTATGAATATTTTAACCTTATAATCTTGATCTTCTGTATCAAGAATATCATCAGACATGCATGAATCAATTAGCTCCAGTTTTATCATAAATATGATAGTAATGCATAGATAGACACATTCTACTTTTTATTATAATTTGACTAGTTAATCTTTGGTTTATGATTTAATGTGTAGGTATATTGTGAGACGGTCTCACGAATTTTTATTTATGAGACGGGTCAACCTATCGATATTCACAATAAAAAAGTAATACTTTTTCATAAATTACCCAATTAATAAGAAATTCTTCTAACAAAATACTATCCATAAGACCGTATCACACAAGTTTTTGTGAAATTTAATATGATAGAAGCTAAGTTCTAGATTTTAGTAAATTTTTTTATCAAGTTATTGATGTGACGTCGAAAAACGAGGATAGCGGATATTGTTGACATATTTTTTTAAAAAGAAAGCAAACTTGAAATAAAATGGAAATTACCACATAAGTTGGGTTAAACCAAATAAAATTAAAAAAAATCGAGCAAATTATAAAATAAAAAATATAATTTTACCTTAGAAACAAGTGGGTAGAGTTTGTTTTGTTAGTAATGGAGTCTAGAATTGGCTAACGTCGCCCGTCAGAGGTGCCAGTCGGCGAGTCTTGATAATGACACCGCCAGAAATTAAATATTCTCACCCAACACGAAAAAGAGAAAAAGCTCACTGGCAACTTGCATGAAAGATTGATTCCTTCTCATTATATATATCTTGCATTATACGGTGACTAAGACCATACAAAGATAATTTATAATAATAATCCATCAGCACCACCCCTTTAATTCAATCTCTCCGGACTTGTCTTTTTAAGTGAAAATTATGATATTCTGGTTCTGGGATTTTTGAAAACTGAGTTTGTAGATCAAAATCTTCACTATTTATTGAAGGAAATGGAGGAGCAGTACTATATGTGTGGACACCACAGGCACCACCTGCGTGAGAACCAGTGCTCTTCTTCTGTTATCAAGCATATCAGAGCCCCTGTCAACATTGTAATCTCTTTCTCATCTTCGTTTTTATTTGTTTTCTACTCTATTTTTTCATCTGTTTTCTCGATTTATTTGTTTCTCATATCATCTTTAATTTATTTGGAAGTAAACTAATTGATTGAATTTTCTCAAGGGTTGCGTTTGTACATATAGATTTGCTTGATACTGGAAATTTGCATGAATACCATGGATTACAATTCAATGATCTAAAAATCCATCCTTTTTTTATATTAAAACTTGAGACCACCTGTTGAAAAATCAATAAATCAAGGCTGTGCAGGAGTGTCTGTGAAATCCCTTAAGAAAATCAATAAACCAAAGCTTTTTCTTGAATATGACAAAAAAGTTTTTTATGTTATGTGTGAAATTTCCCGAATTCTAGTGATCGATCTCAGGCGAAATTTTTATTATCAATATGTATGTGTTAGCTTATAAATTACTAAATTTCGGAGCGAACAATATGTAATAAATAATAATTAATTATTCTTGTTTCCTTCCTTCATTACAGTGCTTATATAATTTTTAGAAAGATATTTGAAAATTTCGAGTAGCGATGATAATATAAAGGATGAAAAAGACGACACAAACGTAAAATATACTCGACTTTGAAGTTGTAGTTGGTTTTAGCTACGAACCTAAAAGATTAGAAATCCATAATTTAACTTGTTACGAAATGAGGTTTTAGGTCTGGTCATTGGTAAGAAGATTCGACAAGCCACAGGAGTACAAGCCATTTGTTAGCAGATGCACAGTAGATGGTGATCTCAAGGTTGGCAGTGTTCGAGAAGTTAACGTGAAATCAGGCCTTCCGGCCACGACCAGCACCGAGAGGTTGGAGCTGCTCGACGACCAGGAACATATTCTGGGAGTCAAGTTTGTTGGCGGTGACCACAGACTAAAGGTTTCTGTAAATACAATTTTTAACTTATCAATTAATACTCGATAAATTAATATTTTGTTACGTTGCAGAATTACTCTTCAATAATCACCGTCCATCCGGAGATGATCGATGGGAGACCAGGGACACTGGTGATAGAGTCCTTCGTGGTGGATGTTCCTCCAGGAAACACCGGAGACGAGACGTGTTGCTTCGTTAATGCTTTAATCAACTGCAACCTCAAAGCTTTGGCCGATGTCTCGGAAAGAATGGCTGCACGTACCAGATCCATCGAGCAGTGACTCGTTGTATGTAAAAGCAAGTCGTCTGTCTGCATTTTCTTCTCCTATACTATCATCTATCAGGTTTTGTATAATAGTGTAATGTAACTTGTATGTTTAATAGACTTAATACGAGGGAATGATTTTCGTTAAAGTTTTTGTTTTTCTAAAGAAATGTGTGACGGTCTCACGAATTTTTATCTGTGGACGGATTAATCTTACTAATATTCACAATAAATAGTAATACTCTTAACATAACAAGTAATGTTTTTCATTAATAACTTAAATAAGATATATGTATCACAAAATACTGTCTCAAATAAGTTTTTGTCTTTGTTTTAAAGACATTGAAATATGTAAATACACTCGTATTGGCTTGTTCGTTGATTGTTGATTATCCCCTATGCCTGGATTTGAAATTTCTCACTTACAAGTTTTATATATATACTTTTTTTTTTAATTTATCATAAAAACGGATATCAAAATCTTACCAATGAATCTCTATTTATCCAAATTCACAATTTGAATAAAATAAGCTAAATAGCATTAGACAACTTGTTGATGGATGAGAACAACAAAATAGTTATTTATTTTTAATCTTATCTTAAATTTAATCAATCGAATTAAAACATTATTCCTCTTTCTACTCAATTTTTTAATAATCAAAACATTATTTATCTTATCTAGTTTTCACCAACCCAACTAAATGTGACATAAAATTGTTTGGGGGGAAGGATTTCTAATTTTAAAATCAAATTCATTGACAAAATTTTTAGTAAATTACATAAAAGTAAACAACAAACTGTCTAGTGTCTTCTGAAGAATTCGAGTAACGGGCCCCAAAAATGAAAATTTGGATTTTCTTGACTAGGCCCAAGAGGCCCTGAGATAGCGACTTTACTTTAAGGTGCGGCGGAGATGGCGAAAAGGAGAGACCGCCGATCGGGTCTCACTCGCGACAGCCAATCCACCCGATTCGGCTCGTCGACTCCGCGTGCCGGAGCCGTAAACTCAGCTGAATGGCCACATAAACTTAATCGCAAGTTTACCACTAGCGCTGTATTTATCTTCTTCGTGGTTTTTCCTGCGATTTTAGTTGTTTTTTATGGTAGAAGATACTCTTCGATTACAAAAGCAGCAAGTATAATCCCGGACCTACCGTATATGAAACAAGAAGGATTTGTCTACTGCTGAATTGAATTATCTGCAAGTGTTAGCTGTATGCTCATTATTTCAATTTTTTCCTTGTTTTTATTTTTGATAGGCAGTGGTATCAATTTTCCTTGAATTTAAAGTTGGGAATAAAAAATTCAGGAGAATATGAAGACTTCGGATTATAAGAGTCCTCGGAATTTTACAAATCCAGTCCTGGCCTACATTACTCCAGTGGTATTTGATTTTTTTTCGATTGATGTTGTTTCCGTCATATGATATGGTCTTTGTCAAATATCGATCGAAGTTCCTAAAAAGGTATTGTTTGGTTTCGATCATTGGCTTTTAGCTTGATCTTTGGCACTGGATGCTTTTGCAGGAATTCACGGGGGTATGAGATGGCCAAGAAATACAACAATAAATTTACTCATTTATCTCCTGTGTGGTATGAACTAAAGAGGTACTCAGCTCATCTTGAGCTTCATAGTTGCTGTTAGATGCTAATCTGCAGTTCCATCTTCTTTATTTGGTTCTAGTTTTCTGTGTGTTTTTACGTATCCATGCTTTAGTTGCATCTAAATGATACTTGTGTTTCACCAACGATAGTGTTATTACAAAAATACTCCTTGACTAGACGAACTTTAATGTCGTTTGCTAATTTGCGTGAAACTAGTTTTGTCTGATGCCAGCCAAGGAACGAATTTGGTTTTGGAAGGAAGACATAATGTCGATAAAGAATGGATTTTGGAGCTCCGGAGGAGTGGAAATGCTCAGGTTTGCTCAACTGGAATTTAGATATCTTGTCAAATAAGAACATTACATTTTCACTTGAAAGTATTACTAATTTTTCTTGTTCGCTTGATTTTTTTATGAAATAGCTTTTACCTAGGGTGGTTTTGGAAGCGATCCCTGTGAATCTGCTGAAAAAGAAGAAGCAGCAGGATAGAGCTGTTGATCTTATCATAACTGAGTGCATGTAAATCTTTTCGTTTACTCTACCTTCTTTGCGTCATCTCTCACTGTCTTATATCCATATTTGTCAGTTTTCAAGGGAAATGGAATTTGATGGAATAGTATTGGAGTCATGGTCAAGATGGGCTGCCTATGGTATTTTGCATGATCCAGACATGCGGAGCATGGTAATATGGTGCAGATGCAGCGTTTTCTTTTTGTCTTTGTAAAATGTTAGTGTTGCCTTTGGTGATGTTTTCACTTTGTTCTCATAAAATCATTGTTTCCTTTTCAGTTTTCCAACTGGAAAAGTTATTTTCCTATTGAATTTTCGCTTATCGATCACTGAATTATTATCATGATTTTATTCATCACGTCCAGTTTGGATCCATTGAGTTAATTACTTAAAATGAGATTTTCAAGGTTGTTTAAGGGATGGGCTTCTTGTTGCATTGTCTTGTTTGAACGCCTGATTTTGATGCTTGATGTAGGCTTAAGATAAACCGCTAGTTTGTTCTCAATTTGTTTTAACCAGCTCGTTTAAGATATTATGTTTACTGGTGCTGATGGGACTATTTTCTTTTAACAAATCCAGGGCCTACGGTTTATCAGGCAACTTGGACAAGCCATGCATTCTACTGACTTGGTGCAGAGCCGAAACTGGAGCTTGCAACTAGTTTATGTTATTGGCCCACCTCGTTCCAATGAGCTGAAGGAGTATGATTTTGGACCAGAAGATCTTCGGTACTTGGGTGAATCTGTAGATGGTTTCTCTCTTATGACATATGACTTTTCTGGCCCTCAGAATCCAGGTCCAAATGCACCTTTAAAGTGGATCCACTCAACCTTGGTACTTCTTCTTGATACTAGTGTTGTTGATAAGATAATGGCCAAAAAGATATTCCTTGGCGTCAATTTTTACGGGAATGATTTTGTCATTTCCGGAGGTATTTTCTTTATTCCTATTTGCATATTGGATTAGCAGAGGTTCACACTAGATGTCCTAAAAGCTCATTTTTTCTGCTGCAGGTCCTAGGCGGTGGACCGATTGTCGGAAGAGAGTACCTGTCTTTGTTAGAACAACACAAGCCAGAAATACAATGGGAGGAAAACAGTGCTGAACACTACTTCGTGTACTCTGATAATCAGAATGTCAATCATGTTGTATTCTACCCTTCTCTCATGTCCATCTCACAACGTCTGCAACTAGCTCTATCTTGGGGAGCTGGCGTCTCAATCTGGGAAATCGGGCAGGGCCTTGATTATTTTTTCAACATTTTGTGATTAAGAAAAAAATGGCTCTTCATAGTTCTTCAAAGTTGGCGCTCCTACCACTCTTCCTAGATGGACGCGCGAACATAGATTGACTGCGGTTCTCTATTATTTTCTATGCATTTTCAAAACTTTTTGCTTCTCCAAGTCAAAGATGTAATAGCCAATATATGGTAAGATATATGGATATTTCATGAACTTCACATAGAACTCGTGTGTATTTTAATATATCTAGTTATTTATGTGACAGAAAGTACTTCTGTGGATATACATTGGAGAACAAATCCTTCTTGCATGTGGTTATTTCAACATTATTCAGACTTTTCACATGTTTTCGTTGTCATAAGCAAAAAATCCAAGTCGCGGTCGATTACTTTGAAGTCTGGTGCGTTTTAACAAGATACGACTGTCATGATTTACCTGACCTTCTTATACTATGATTAAAAAAAACAAGAAAGCACTAGATTGCACTGGGCACTGGGCACGCAGCTTATGCGTGATGTACTAGCATTCCCCGTGGAATGTACGTGTTACAGTTGCAACATTTGTATCTAATGGCTTCTCCAAGAACATTTCGTGGGAATTTGTGAGCCACGCAAATAATTAAAGCGCAAAACTCCAAAATCAGGATCAGCCAAATTGACACGTTGAATGCAACGATTGGCTAATTGTTCATATCACTTCCACGTACGAACCGATTCACCAGCCAGATCGCAATTGTGGGAGGACATAAAAGTGCTAACAGTAGCATATGAGTGTCTACAATCAGCTTCACAGAAAGTTCAAGATAATATATTCCACTTTGTATGGTTTTTGGAGCATACATAACTGAAGAATCGGTGGTCTAAATAATGCAATGGAGGCGCTAAAGGCAGTTTCTTTTACTCCAGTTTCGGGTTTTGCTAAAAGATCAGGGCCCAGAAAAAACCCATCACCGACCTCCATTTGTAGATTTAAGAATAAAGCCTTTTCCAGGTCTAACAACTCAGAGGGTCATCTGTCTGTCTCCGGATGCCTGCCGGGCTGCGCAGCGCTCTTATCTTCAGTTTTGAGTTCTGGGTTTGCTAAAGCGCTGAGTTATGAAGAGGCCCTCCAGCAATCAGTGAGCGGTGGCGGCTTTTCGCGGGACTTCCAATTAAGTGGAGTTCTTGATAGTGTGCTCAGTTTCGTGGCGGAGAATCCCATAATTGTTGGCAGCGGAGTGGCGGTTCTGGCTGTGCCGCTGGTGGTTTCGCAGCTGTTCAGCAATCCTAAGCCATGGGGGGTGGAGAGTTCAAAGACTGTTTATGCAAAATTGGGCAACGATTCAAATGCTCAATTGCTTGATATAAGAACATCATTAGAGGTGAAGCAATCGGGTGGTCCAGATATTCGAGGCCTAAAGAAGAAGCCGGTGGCGATTGCGTATAACGGTGAAGATAAACCGGGTTTCTTGAAGAAGCTAGCTTTGAAGTTTAAAAATCCAGAAAACACGACATTGTTCATTCTGGACAAGTAAGATTTTTGGATCCATCTTTCTTAATTGGCTTATAGACAAAAAATAAATGGTTGGCTTTTCACTACTGTGTGTTAATATTCAGAATACTTGGAAATATACGGCAACGTTATGCTACATTACGTGTCTTTTGAAAATTTTATTTGTGTGGAAGCCAGATTTGATGGTAACTCTGAACTTGTGGCGGAGCTGGTAACAGCAAATGGCTTCAAAGCTGCTTATGCAATCAGAGATGGTGCAGAAGGACCCCGAGGCTGGAAGGTTGCTTCACACCTTTTAATCTCTTCGTTTTGGAAACTCTTTTTAAGTTTGAATCAGTACATTTACTGGTTTGTAACTCAAGGATAAATGCAAAAATATGCAGAACAGTGGCCTTCCGTTTATACTTCCAAAGAAGACGAGCTTCAACCTCAGCAGTCTGACCGATGCATTTGGCGGTGGATTCGGGGTAATTATCTCAGCTCGCATCTCTTTTTTCTGCTGAATGTTAGTGCTGAGTAAGAAAATAAACTGGAAAGCTTGGATTCAGTGTTATTGGAAATTTTGTTCATTGTAACCCGTGCTACATTTACAAATAATCAACTTGCAACACGAATTGAAGAAAGATTGGATGGAAATTCCAAAATAATGGTTCTGTAATGGTTTGAACCGTAGCTTTTATGCACCTGTGGAATTACAGCAAGAGGGTATGTGCGGATGAAAGGGATATGGAGACGTCATAAATGTATTAATGACATAGATGCTGAATCTAATAGACGTGATAAAAACCGAGAGGATGTTGAAATTTTTTAATCATGTTTCTGGAAGGAATCACTAACCGTTGTGATGGAAATTCAGGATAGTTTTGATTCTGCGCCTCTGATTCTTGGTGTTGCCGCGGTAGCTGCACTTGGAGCTCTAGCTTTTGCAGAGGTTTGGGTCCGGAGTTTGTCAAACTTACAGTGTGTCCGAGGTTTATGAGTTGTCTGATTTTCCCACTTATATTCAGGTGGAAACAGTTCTCCAAGTCCTAGGTTCAGTGGGTCTCATTCAGCTAGTCAGCACGAAACTCCTGTTTGCAGAGGTTTTTCATTTTGTTTTTTCATGTTTAAATTTTACAGTTTCTACTCCATTTAAGATCATATCTAAAGGCGGGTAATAAAAAATGGTGAAATCTGACAGTTACTGTTCAAAACCTGGGATCCCATTCTAACTTTGTGTTGCAAAAAAAATGGTGAAATCAGGCAGTTGATGTTTCTGTGACAGGATCGAAAACAAACTGTACAGCAAATTGAAGAGTTCCTGGACACCAAAATCGCTGCAAAAGAGCTTGTGGATGATATACAGGTATTTACACTAAATTGGAGAATTATTTTGTGCCAACAGCTAAAAGCTGCTCATTTTATTCTGCATTGTACTTTCTTGGTAAAATGCATATGTGATGGTTCCATATTTACTTAGAGCTTCCCTTTGTGGACTAACATACGTATTACTTTTACTTTTTAGCGAATTGGGAATGCTCTTCTACCATTTCCGGAGACTACCAAGGCCCTACCTGCCCCAACAGAGGTTACTACGGCACCAGCTGATAGTGCAGTGCAGAAATCGGAGTCTGTTACTGAGGTGAACAGTGTCCCAGTCAATTCTGTCCCCAAATCTGAAATTGAAGAAGAATCTCTACCTGGAATATCTAGGCCTCTTTCACCATTCCCTAATGTAATTCCGCAAATGCTTTAACTCCAATCCTGTCAAGCAGGAAAGTGATCTGATTAAGTTATCTAACTCCATTTCTTTGTATCCTTTCTTGATTGCAGTATCCTGATTACAAGCCTCCAACTTCCCCGATGCCGTCACAGCCATAGAGTCGTAGCTTTCAACTGCTGTGTCTCTGCAACAGGAGAAACATTCATTATTCCACTTGCGCCGAACCTCTCTTCCTGGTCTTTGAGCTTTTGATGTTTCACCATGATGCATGCTTATAAACGTTGTCGTGGTTGGTTTCTAGTTTATTCTTTTCTCCCTTTTCGTTCTTCTTGCATTTGGTGTGATTGTGAAATGTGGAGTAAGTTTAAGTGGCATGTTAGCATATATTATCTGTATCTTGTATGCAGTCACTTTTAAGGGTGTTCCATTGTTACATGACAGCAACATAAAAGATTTAATGGCAGGGGAAATTATATTTGGACAGCGAAATTGGTTTCTTTAATTTTCCCATAAGTTTTTCATTTGAGATCTTGTGTTTTTATGCAAACAAAAGATGGAACCAACTTTCTAGAAAGTTTTTATATTTTTTCACAAATAAAAATAAAAAACCTCACATTATTCAATATATTTCCCCTAAAAAAAACAATTTTGTACATTAAAATATTTTTCGCATTACCGTTATGTATCACATTATTTAACGAAATACTTCGAAACATGTTTACAAATACCTGATTTACTATCACATATGAATATTTGAAGATATTTGTTTATTTTAAGACTTACATGAAAGCCACAATTTTAAATTTAGGTATATAATAAAATTATGAAAGCCAAATTACCGCGACCGTTTCTCGAAATGTCAATAGAGCTGGAACAGCAATCTCCGCCACGGTGAACAATGGTAGTGATTAATCCAATTCATATTATATTCGTTAGTTATATTCTCAGATGTTTGATCTCCCACTCCTACGCTGTGTTCTATTTCTCTAATATTCAACAGATGAAAGAGCTAGATTTCTTAGTTGCAAGAGGCGTACAACTCTTAAGCAGTCTTCTTTTTGTGATGGCTCTGCTTAAAATTGGTCTATTTTCTTTCACCTGTGGCTTTGTTCAAGATAGCATGAAATTTTTGTCCTTTCATTCTGTTAATCTTTAACCTTACGTTTATGTCTGCATATTAAACCTGTAAGGAGAGCTCATTCTTGTGGCAGCATCTCTATGTTAATTTCAAATATTGCACTTTGATCCTAAATTACAGGATAAAAAATATGCCCCACTCCGTAGTCTTTCAATATTTCAAAAAACAGTGGTAATTGTAACACCACTTTGTATTTAAATTTTGCCTGAATTATGAAATTCCTAACCTAAGGATTTTGATATATAGATAATGGGGTTTTTTAATAAAAAAAAATCCGTGAATTTGTTTTATTGGATGTGGAGTGGATCCAAGGGTGGATCTAATGATTTTAAAAAAAAAAAAAAAAAAGACCACATAAGATTGGGTGGAATACGCGCGTGAGTAATAAACGAGCAGCCCCTGACCCCACACGTCGAAACTCCTACGTGTGAACACAAGGACTGAGGTCGGGGCCCACTCCAATGACATCACGAGGACATGTTGGATTAATTTTTTAAGGCTGGAATTGTTTTTCATGTAAAGTTTAAATGAGAGAACCAAAATTAAATTACATATATCATTAAATTCATGCCTTCAAAATAAAATATACGTCATAAATAAAATAATAAAAAAGGTGAATATGTGATTGTATTTACAGTAAATATTATTATGTTTAAATTTTCCAATATGACTTTTTTCTTATTGGAAATAACTAAAAAAAATTGAATTTTACGTCATCTTTAAAGATGGCGTCATCTCAATCCACGTGTGCGGTAATGACGCGATACCTACGCGGGAAGCAAGTAGGAAGATTCCTATATTGACTTTCTTGAAAGTTTTCAAAGAAGCTTCTTTGTTTTTTCATATTCTACAATTCCTTCACTCTCACTTGAATTGCCACGAAATTGTTCTATTATTGGATTTATATTTATATTCATATAAATTTTTTTTTAAGGCAAACAAATAATTTGATGATTCCAATTCTTGGACTCGATTTTCATCATCATTAAAATATTTGTTTTTTCGACTGGCTCACTCCAAAGAAAGGGTAGTTTGCAAAACAAAGACTAGTGCATCTAGAAGGACTTGGGCAATTTTATATCAAGTAAATCTACACTTTTTGTCTTTACTTCAAACTACATATTTTATAGTTCCTTTTTTCCCCTATTTTAAAGAGAAATCATCAAGTTGGTGGATTACAACTTAGTTATAGTAATTTTCTACTCATCCGAGCATTGAAGTCAAGACACATGGGAAAGGATTTCACACATCTTCCAATTTGAAGGAATTCTTGCCTTAAATTAAAAGGCAAAAACTTGTGTGAGACGGTCTCACAGATCGTATTTGTGAGACGGATCTCTTATTTGGGTCATCCATGAAAAAGTATTACTTTTTATGCTAAGAGTATTACTTTTTATTGTGAATATCCGTAGGGTTGACCCGTCTCACAGATTAAGATTCGTGAGACGGTCTCAATGAGACCCACTCAAATTAAAATTGATGACTTTATTATATGTTTCATATTTATTATAATCCATAACTTCCCAAGAAAGTTGAGGTTTTTTCACAAACTAGGCATATGATCATTTTTTTCCCCAAAGCCTAAACTTGTGCTTTTTCTGAAGTACTATTAAAAACTATCCTACCAATAAAAACTTAACACGTGACAACCAATCGTTAATTGATCGAGACATTGTCGGAGGAGAAGTTGATTGAGATTTGTTATCGGAAATGGTTCATGATTTGCTAGGTATATGGTGAATAATCCAATCCCTTTGATCTGTCAAAAAAATGTCAACTTTTTCCACAGCTTTTCTTCTTTGAATTCCCCCCCTCCCCCTCGCTTTCCTCACAACTTCCTCGGTAAGTATCCGTTTGGCTGTCCATGTTACACAATATTTTCTTCTACCAAATCAAATAGTAAATAATAAATAGAGAGGAGATTATATTAACTTCCATCTATCTCCCATCCCACACTCCAAATCGCTAGCCATTTAAACAATAGCTCTGGTCTCATTCTTGATCATGTTACATAAAGTGGCTTCGGTTTTTGAGTTTTCTGCCGTTTTTTAGCTTAAAAGCCAGTGATCTCTACTATACCACTACCTAAATCCCTTTCTGATCCATTTTAAACGTTCCCTCTGTTTAAAATCTTCAAGTTTCTCGCGCGCAACTCTCCGTTTCTCATCAAGAATTCCAATTTGAAAGGCTGCATTTTCTGAATTTGACATGATCATGATTCAAGAAACTTGAATTCCTTCGAGCCAAGCTGTAGATAATCTTCACTACTGGAAAAGTTTCACCAAACCCTTTGATTATCCTGGATTTCATATGGAAGGAGTCTGTTGTAGAAACCAAAATACTCTAACGCCACTGCTGCAAGGCAGGGAGTTGGTAAATCAGCTGAAAATTCAGCTTCAACTGTCCAACTCAAGAGAGAAATATGATTTTTGTGTGGAGAAAATAGAGTCTTCTTTAAATAATGCTATATCCCTAATAAATTCCATGGCTCTTCTTGAAAATGGAACCCTTTCTCATGTTCCTGGGAATACGTCTCAGTTACCTAATCTTCTCGAGAACAGTTCTAAAAGTGAAGGGTCGGACCCAGTTTATAAGGACCAGACCCATAAAGGTGTTTCCAAGAAAAGGTGCCTTCTTTAAGTCTATTTCTTGTTCTCAGTGAATTTTTTTTTTTAATATTTGGGATTTATCCGACTTTTTTACGGGGGTAATTCTGACTTTTACAGGAAGATGACCCACAAATGGAATGAAGTAGTACGTGTGCGCTCCGGGACAGGGCTTGAAAGTCATCTAAATGATGGATTTAGTTGGAGAAAATATGGGCAGAAAGTGATTTTAGGCACCAATCATCCAAGGTCAGCAGATGTTTTTAATCTGATCTTGATCAATCACTGTTTCTTGAATTGTCATTAACCACAGCAACTTTTTGGACTCGGTGTGAATAGCAGGTTTTTTGAGTCTTTTGGATCGATAATTATCTGCAATTGGGTTCAAGTTTTGAATATAATTTATTACGTATCTCCAATCAACATTTTACTTTGAACCCCTGAAAATTAACAAAATGAGAAGAGAGAAAAATGTCTTTTGGTTGGTTCTTTGACTTTTTAATCGATATTTTCATGTCGTTGCCACATTAATTCATTCATCGACACTTTATACTTCCCTTCGTCAAGTTGTTAACGCTGACTTGTTATTTGGCCACTTGCTATAAACTCGTGTGTTTGAAGGATGGTACAGAGAATGTTTAATAAGAATTCAGGCGAGACGGTCCTTCAGAGTACTCACTTTGACAGCTTCTTTTTTCATTTGTTCACTTCTAAATGATTTTACTTTTTTTTTTAACATGAGCCGATATGTAAGGACTTCAAGTCCTTTCGGGTTCGAGTTTTGAGTGTTCGATGAAGAAGCCATGTTCCTCGACTGCTTAGTCCATCGCAAACTGCATATATTGATGTCGTGTTTTTGGTTACTATGTGTAATAGGGAATGAATGCATCCCTTCTGATTAAAGAAGACACCTATAATAAATGTTGAGGCATAGTATGGTCCAAGGAATTTCATACCCCATCTTTTGATTTAGCCAAAAACATAAGCGTCGGTTTCTAACCGAAGGGTGTTTCAATCGCAGGGCATACTATCGGTGCACCTATCTGAACACACAAGGGTGTTTAGCAAAGAAACATGTTCAACGAACCGATGATGACCCTTTGATCTTCGAAGTCGTGTATAAAGGAGAACACAGCTGTGTTCAAGAAACTACAAAGAAAAGAAAGGAGAATTTCGGTTCAGGAGTCAAAGAAGAAGAAGGTGGAAACCACCTTCAACAGATAGTGTTCGGCAATAATACAGAGCCGGATCTTAAAGTTGAGGCTCGAGAACTCGATGTAACAGATGATGCTATGGCCAATTTTCTTTCATTTTCCTTCCCCTCAACCCCTGTTGAATCCCAAGGCTCCGAGGATGCTCCCTTGTTTTTTGATCCATTGAAGGACACCAACTTCATCGGGAGCTATTCGACCCCGTTCATATCCCCGGCGACATCTGAATCCTATTTGTCATTGTCACAAGGCCAGACTAATGGTTTTGTGATCGGCAACAATTTGAGTTCTGAGTCAGATTTTGCTGAGATAGTCTTCAATGCAACTACATCAACATTTGAAGACTTGGATTTTTTTATCGATTGAGCGAGTAGACTTCGATCCTAAGTTCCTCGATGTCTTTGAGAACTTCTATCAGAATTGAAGGAGCCATCTTTAGAATCCCGACTTCACAGACATTCATGCATGTGTTTTGTGATCATAGTGATTGATTTTTGTAAGTTTGAGTAACCTTTCTTTCTAGTGTAGAAAGAATGACAGCTCCATCGAATTTTTCTATCTAAAATGTAATTTATTGAACTCATTTGATCTAGAAAATTCGAACTGAGTCTTACATAAAGACTTGAGTTGATCCCATTTTTTCCACAAAAATTGAATTAAAGAAGTTCGAAATAATGGATTTAATCGAACTCGGCCCTAAATGTTGATATTGGGCATTGAACATCATTTATTCTTGGCCCATATTTGATTACCCGATGCTTAAATTAATTCAGATACAAAGAATGATCCAGCCCAATAAATATAAAAAAAAAATAAAATTTGAATCGAGAAAATCAAAAACCAAGGCAAAGATCAGGAACGAATTAATAAAAATATTAATTTTTTAATATGTGAAAAAATAAAATATTCTAATTTTAATATGTGAGACGAGTCAACCCTACTCATAATCAAAATAAAAAATAATACTCTTAGCATAAAAAGTAATATTCTTTCATGGATGACCCAAATAAGAGACACGTCTCACAGATACAACCCGTGAGACCGTCTCACACAAGTTTTTGTCAAAAAAAAAAAAATAGATTTAAAGTTTACAAAAGCTGATCATATGATGGCTTTGCTTTTGCGAGCATTTGGAGAAAATTATTCTTATAACAATAATATAATATTTAAGAATATATATTTTTTGCGACAATCATGGTCCTCCTCGTGACTAGATAATCTGACCAATATTATTTATGTTATCGTAGAATTTAATAATCTGATATAATTATTATAATATATACTCCCACATTTTTCCCGAGTAATATATTATTTTGTAGATTCTTCTTCGAGGCAAAGATTTTCAGATAAATAAATATAACAATTTAACAACGCTGGCAGTGATTAATTATTACAATATATATGAATTTGAAGCATAAAAAATCAAATCAAATCAGAGGGGGTGGGTGTGGGGGGGTGGGGGTTGGTTGGTGGTTGTATCGGGGTGGATGGATTATTTTATTATATAGTCAACTAATAAAGCTCAAACTGTATTAATTAATGGTGGCGTTTCATGAAATGTATGATTATGTATGTATGACAGCATCTTGACAAATAATTATTGCATCTCCTCACATTATGATTTGGTAATAACCCTTTTGTTTTGTTGGTGGACTTTCACTGAATTGATATTAAGATAATTTTTGGGAAATTTTAATTCTTTTTTTCCGAGTTCAAAAGAGTTTATTACCATTGTTCTCTATAATTTTGAACGATGATTAGGAATTCATGTTTTTAACAGACAACTATGTTGGATCAATGGCAGCTTGCCTAATACCATTAATTTATTAATGATTATTGACAATTTGATTTATGTTTTCCTAATCAAGTCAAAGATTTCATGACACATGGAAAATAATGACATCTAGTGACATTATCGTCATATTTAAGAATTTTAACTAATACTAATTTTATTATGTATATATATAGCTTGAATGTTTGGAAATAAGTGAACAAAAAATTTATTGAAAAATATTAATTTTAAAGTAGGAGTTGGCAGTATCATTCGTACAAAGAATTGTTGTGATATCCGAGGATGCTTGGATAATGGGTATTGGATGATCTCGAGTCATTGATCAAGTTATGAGAAATTTTGAGTCATCTGGTAATGGCCTGATAAATGAATGTCCGAGACATTATCTCCTCGGGTTACCAAAAGTCCGGGCTTTCAGACAAGTTCCCGAGTGATGGATTTTTATCCGAATTACCTCGATAATAGCATTCACTCAAGTGCATAAGTATGAGATACCTTATCTTGGTAATCATCATTATAAAAATTGCATAAATTTGACAAAACGAAAAGAGCAGTTTGGTGTGTCAGAAAGCAGATTATGAACAATCATCTTAACATAATTAATAAGCTGGCACTGAAAACAAGGTCAGCATTGATTTTTTTTATATATATATAAATACCAAATTTTTTTAATATAAAAGATTCATTCTCTTATATATTGCCTACAATATTTAGTACATAAGTCTCCATATAACCGTTGACTGACTCTAGCGTCGGAGTGGTCACGCTGGAGAATTTTCCGAGGTCCATTATCGTTCTTGTTGTTTGTGATATTCAAATATGAGAGGAGAAGCAAGAAGAAACCAAAGGAATGGTTTTATAGAGGCAAGTGTTGAACACTTTATCCTTAAAAAGAATTTGTCCCTCACAATGTGCTAGATGTTTGTGACAATCTTCTCCAAAGATACAACTACAATTCTTAAATAATGAGAACTTAAATATTCAAGTTCTATCACAAGGAAATGAATGAAACTCTCTCTTGTTGAAAAAGTAAGAAGACTATATGCAAAATGATGTTATGTGTTTGTATGTGTTTTTTATTTTCAATAAATCAATAATTAATGTTTTTATGTGAAAATACATGATCTTTCATTCATATTAATGTCCCTTGGCCATTGTAACTGACTACAATCATCAAACAATGCCAAGAAAATGAAAAAACATCAGAAAATTCGAAAGGACACGAATCTGCACGAAGGGGCGCGTGCAGGCGTGCGCTTGCTACTGTTCACGTTCAAAAAAAAATTTTCCCGTCTTGGTTCCTTATATGTTCTGACTACCCGTTTGAATTTCTTTCCATGTTCGATGAACTTGTTTCGAGTTTAATTCAGAACCACCAAACTTAATATTCGTTCATTAAGCTTTGTTATTCGTTTCGAATTTTGCCGATCAAACAAATTGATTTATTTACTTAATTTTCATTAATTAAGCATCAAAATTCCAACAATTCTTTCTCCCTTGAAAGTGCATGATCCAGTGCTCGAGCAACTATCTCCAACTCTGATCCGTGAAAGCGCCCACCAAATTTTTACCCTGTTCATCATATCTTCATCAAACTGTTTGGAATCTTTTTATGAAATGATATATATTTCAATACCATTTTCAACTACTCCCTCGTCCAATATTCATACCCTACTTTATGTTGGTGGTGGTGACCGGTGTAAATTTTGATATGGAAATGTAGGACTTATCGAGTTCCCTAATTTTGGTTTTTGATCTAGCAAATGCTTTGGGTTTTTTGGACACCAAATATGTATGTAAAATAAACATAGTTTGAATAGTCATTATATTATTTTTAAAATTTTTCAATAACTGTTGGAATTTTTTTTATTATGTAATGTAGTCTGAATTGTTTTTATTGGGGGACTTTACAAAAAAACGTAAATCTATACTATTAATCGAAGTTAAATTCATAAAAGAAATTCGGTGGAGCTTTTATAAGTTTCATTTTCATTTTTTTTTTGAAAATTATCTTCTCAAATGGCAGATGTGTTACAATCGGATAGCTAATTTATTATAATAAATATCTTATGACACGATCTCACAAATTTTTATTTTTGAGACGATAACAAATATAATCATATTTATAATAATAAATAATATTTTTATCGTAAAAAATAATATTTTTTTATAAATATTCAAATAAAAGATATGATTTATCATAGGCGGGCCCGAACGGAAGAAATTATATATGACCAACTGCACGATTAACAAGGTAGACTTCCCCCTCCACGCATGTGCATTATTTTATTTTCTTAATTAATTAAATTTACTTTTAAACAAAAAAAAAATTGTTGAAAAATGTGGATCAAAATATTTCTTGAGTTCACTTTTTATCCACAAAATTATGATACTATGTCATACAAAATATAGTACACTTTATGTGAAAATGTCAAAACATTTCTTTGGGTTCACTCCGTACCCACAAAATTATGGTACTGTATCATACAAAATGTAGTACACTTCGTGTGAAAATTTGGTACACTTCTTGTGAAAATTTGATACTAAAAAACTACCCAGAGACTGAAAAAAAAAAAATCGACAACCGGATACTAAAAACCAATTTCTCGTTAAAAAAACATCTTACATTAATATAAATATGGTACAAAAGGAAATGTCCAAAGAAGACGAGGGAAGCATATTCCTCGATAAGAAGTATTGCCACCAATTTTATTCTATTAACACCAACACAAAGGATATTATCCCTAAAATGCCAAGAAAACTTCCAACCCAATTATAAACACAATCTGCTAGAGAGAGTTATCCTACAATGGCAAACATAGTGTGGCTCGCCCCGACATTTTCTTGTACTAATAGTCAATTGAACTTCCATTTTTGAACCACTTGAGCGAGTGATCTTGCGGAAGAACCATCTTCCGTAAGCACTCTAGCCGCAGCATCTTTAAGATCCCGCATCCGATTTCGAATCACTTTGCCCTCCTCTCCCTCCACCAAATTCTTGACCACGTTTGCTATATCGACTCGCCCCACGAGTCCATTTTCTCCCACTTTAGGCCGCAAGGCCACTTGGACGTCCTCGTTCAGCAGCACCGCATTCATCCTCTGCTCCGCGTACAACGGCCACGCGATCAGGGGCACCCCGTTTACGACACTCTCCAGAGTCGAATTCCATCCGCAGTGCGACAGGAACGCGCAGATCGAATCGTGTTCCAAGATTTGAGCTTGTGGAGCCCACAGTGGCACCACCAAACCTTGGTTCTTGGTCCTTTCCAAGAACCCTTCAGGCAGATAAGCCAAAGGGTCACTTGTGTTCTGAATCTTGAAATATGCGTCATTCGCAGTCGAGTCATTTGGGCATCTGATAACCCACAAAAATCGTTGCTCACTCAACTCCAGTCCCAGTGACATTTCGATTATCTGGTCGTGTGAAAGCGTTCCCCCGCTACCCAACGAGATAAACAGAACTGAATTGTTTGGCTGCTGGTCCAACCATTTCAAGGAATCTGAATCATCGGATTTTGAGTTTGAACCCATTTGAACCAAAGGTCCGATGGGGTAGATAGAAGGATTGGATCCACTTCCATTTTCTCGCAGGGTTTTGATTGTATGAGACTCCAGTTCGTTGAACGTGTTCACCATTATACCCTCCGCCATCGAATACCTTTTCGAGTGATGCAGCAACCATCTGTAAGCTTCGTTTTTCCTGTCCTGTAGTGGGGCCACCAGGTCACTTCCGTGAATGGGTACGCATCCGGGGATCTGCAACTTCTCAGGCACTTCCCAATACTCGCACGACACCGTTTCATCGAGCTTGGGCAAGTGAAGTATAAGCGACAGAAGCATCGCGTTGGAGGGGAAGAAGATATAAGGCGGGATACTGAGTTCCGCCGCTACATCAAACCCATCTGTACCGAAAAGATCAACCACAAAAGCGGAAAACTTCTTACTATCATGCGAGGATTTAACCGCATCACGAATTGAAGGGAGGGAGCGCGTGATAGTGAGCGAAATAATGGTTTCAATGAGGGTGCCCGGCGCCAAATCGTCGAAACATACAGGCGGGAGAAGTACGTAGTCTATGGAGGGAGGAAGATCGGAAAGAAAGGATTTCTGAGCTTTAGAGAGAGGGCCATCTGTGGGGACGAAGAAAGTGGAAAGGATACCATGTTGGCGGAAGAGGGTCTTGGAGAATTCGACTAAAGGGATAAGGTGGCCCATGCCTGGAGTGGGAAGAATGGCTATGTGGGTCTTTTTCGTGTCCGCCATGGATGAAAATAGAGGCAAGCAAGCTCTGTGCAGAAAGATTATGAAATTATAGCAAAAGGAGTAGCAGATGAATTATGAGTCTAGAAAGCTAGCTTTATTATATAGTAAGTACTCTTTCTTGTTGGACGTGGGAAAATTATTTGTGGGTATGAGGAGATAACGCTCTTGTTCCTTGTTTGGATTTTTTTACATATTTTGATGACGTCAATGAATATGTCATCGTCACGTGTACCACTCGATTTTCCAAAACAATTAATGCATGTGGGGGTGCTACAATTAAAATTTGGTACCCACAAAATTGGAACGATGCAACTTGTCCCAAATGTGGAGAATCTTCTCATCTCCAATTTGTTAATACTATTTTAATACAATTTAAGCATCATAAGGATCGTGAGGGTGACGTGATAAAAAAGCTACCTTGATTTTTAGCCCATTGGTGTACGATTATTAGTTCGAGCATATATGGCCCAAATATAGGAGCCCAACAAAATGGCCCCATAACAATAACTGGAAAAGCCCAATCGCATTCACGTGCTACACAACAAACCCTGTGGAGACGGAGCAGTGTGAGAATTGGGGCAAAATGATATACAGGAAATGGAGTCTGCTTACCGGCCCGACTTCCATTCTCGCCGGAATCGTCGGGACCATAGTCGTCGCTGATCTCCTCTTCATCGAAAACGTAAGATTTAGAATCCTTTTAGTTAATTTTAGCAAGTTTTTTTTTCTCGATTTTCTTTGTTTTTAATCGCCGAATCGTGAAATCTTCTGTGATTTTTCACCAAGAAATTCAATCTTAAGCTTTGATTTTCCTGTTCTAAGCAAGTCCCTCACGGATCTGGAGGATAGAATTGGGTCTGGTTTAGATTTCTACTCTCTTTCTGCTTCGAAATCATCCATTGATCTTGGTTACGTATTTTGTAAATTGTATTAAATCCAACACTGTCTCTGGTTCGATAGCTCTAAGTATTTTGAATGTGGGATGTAGGCATCCGAGTAGATGTTTATTTGAGATATTTGAGAGATTATTGACTGGCCATTTTCTGTTCTTAAATGACCCTTAATGTGCAGACAAAATGTTTGATTCATTGTATTCGTGCCCACCTTTCACGTATGATCAAAGGATTACCTTCAGCTTCACGGAAAAGCTAAGAAATGTTATAATCACTCGCGTCCTTGTCTGGATCATACATGTATTACCCATATAACAGCGTCATCCCCCTCTGTCTTTCAGCTAGTTATACATAAATTTGGTTTTGCCCGTACACATCATTCCCTTGGTGTTTCCTTCGTAGGATGGACCTATCTAAAAGTTATGATGAAGTTAACTTGATTTCTGTTGCAATCTAATCTTACAGATATTGGTGTTGTTTTTATCTTACTGAGATTGTTTCTTTTAATAACAATCACGAACGTTATCTTAAGCTGTTTGATTATTGAACTTCATTTGTGGGCCTTTCTTATTATGATTCTAGTTCTACGATATGATTGTGCAGGATTGGTTGCGCAAGACTGATCAGAAGAAGCAAGAAACATCGAGTTCTACCAAGTAAAGCTGAATGAATATGGTTCATTGTGTTATGACGTTTGAGTTTTTGTGGGTGTTGGATCTGTATGCTGCGCAATAACAAGAATATATTTATTTGAATAAAATTTGTTGTTGACCAACAATTGAACATCACAATCCATGTGAATCTCATGTCTCGGTTCTTTGTGCTTTTGTGGTGGAATAGCCCTCTTTTTTACTTTGATGTGCATTGTATTATCCGAGTTATGTTTGAATAGTGTTGTGGAGTTGCTTGTAAATGGGAGAGTGGCAGTGATTTGCATATTAAACTTGTCATTTGGAGGAGGGAACGAGAATAACTTTGCTTCTCCTCCCCCTGTTTCCCAGAAACCGACAATATGAGCAGGTTTTTTCATCGATACACGCTGCTCATAAAGTTAGACAACATCAATTTTTTTTTTCTTCAGATTCATGCTTATATGCTGTTGTTAAGTAGAACTGCGTGAAACTTAAAAACAAATGCCAGCCATATTGGGTCGGATACATTACATGCGATATATGATACTTGTGAATACCGGAATCTTATATGCTGCGGTGACTTGGTTTGGAAATTTTACTTGGGTTTTTTAAGAAGTGTTGGGAAATTAAAATAACAAGAGAAGTGACACACTTGAGTAACGTTATATTGGTGTGTTCGATATATTTGCAGATTCCCATTCGTTTTTATTTTAAAAAAAACGGCGATTTAGTATAGTATTCTCCTTGTAATGTCATATTATTTATAAAATTTATCATTCGTCAACTGAATAAGTGAATTACCGTTTTATGATTTGTCGTGTAATTTAAACGAGAATACTCGACTGTACATGCAAGTGTAGTCGAATGATTTATCGAACTATGTGTCTTTGAATTTGAAATATGGTTCCTTTATTAAAAAAAAATATAAACTTTGAAACATGGTTGACTTATAAGCAAAATTTCCAATAATTGCTTCTAAGGTTCATAGATTGCAATCAATGGTTCGAATTACAAGAAAATAAAGTGAAATCTCATGTGCTGTGCACAGTAGAGAATCCGGTTCGAATCTTATCGTGTCACAATCTCACAGACAACATCCATTAATACTTGTACTTTGATAACAACGTTCAAACTTGGAAATTTTGATGCATAAGACGATGGCACACATACAAAATGAAGAACCGACTAGGAAAAGGTCAGATCAGGAAAAGGAATCTTATCAAAAAGTAGGTAATCTAACATAAGTGTTCATAATCTGCTAAACCTATAATTGATCTCTTTACATCCAGTCAAAATTCTCATCATGAACAACCCTAACATGGAAATGGTAAGTGATAACATCATCATAATAAAAAAAAGCATAAAAAATCGACAGAATTGATTCTGCATCCGCAAACCGATTCTCTTTCCCCAACACACGATATCTATGTGAACAATACTTTTACTTCATTTCAATAAATAAGATCTTGTCACATGTACAATTTTAAAAAAAAAAATGAGTCCTATATATATATACATGGACAAATCATCATGAGACAAAGTTTGGATAGGATGAAATAAAGTCCCCCACGCCTGCACAGTTGCCATGTCCCTGTTTAAACATATTTTGATCTGAACAACCGTGTGTTGCTCCGTCGACAGAATAATTTACTTCACTTCAGCGAAAAATTATGCGAGTAATCTCAGGTAAACCAAAATCAAACAATTCAATCAAGTGCTCAAAAAATCGACCGTATCTAGTTATATTGAATGGAATAAGAGTAAATCAATTGCGAATTCACACCTGCGGTGATAACATGTAAGATCCGTCGGAGCACAATGGAACAAACCGTCTTATTCCAAATTTACCGCGGATTCCGATTCAGTTGATGCAAGGCGGGAACCTGATTTTCGCCAAATGCAGCGACAACAATCGTACGCCAATTTCGCACATATACACATTCGCAGAATACACGGTCTAAGAGCACCACTTGTTCGATTCAACGCCGCCGGCAAAGTAAGTTCCCGACCTGCACCAAGCGAACTAGAGGCCGCCGCAAGTGCAAATTATAGAGACAGAGTGTTGTACGCGTAGATAGGATGGAATACAGATCTGAGAGAACTAGTGAGATGCAGGGGTCTGGAAGCAGCAGGTGGTTGGCTGTAAAGCTGAAACTGACGGAGGATATGCTGCCACGTGTTCGTTGGACGACGGCCGATTGAGGAGCATGAATACAATGCCTGATAATTGGTGCCGGATTTGGGTTAAATTACGTGAGTTGCCATTATCATGGGGCACAGTTTGAGCAGACTCCTTGTGCGCGGTGAGCACGGGTCTAGCCACTGCTGGTTGGTCAGGTTACCATGATTTACCTCCTCTCACATACCCGTCGGGCAGGGTGTGAGGGGCGCTCGGGGTGAGCGATTTCACCTTTTGGAATAATTGAGCAGACTGATCTAGCTTAGGCTAGTCTTGGTTGTAGTCGCAACAAATTTTTTAAATTTTTATCTAAGTTTTTTTTTTATTTAGTTTCGATGTTTTAAAAAGTGTTGTCAAAGATCGTTTAGGCAATAATTATTGGAGAAATACAGATATAAACAAAAAAAATAGATATTTAGATTTTTTTTTTAAAAAAAAAAAACAGCGTCGCCTAAGCACCTAAATGGCCTACCATTTTTTAGAAGATTGCTTAGTTCAACTTTTTTCACATCTAAAGCTCAGACCAACATTTTAATTATTGGACACAACTTAGTTGAATAACATAATTTAATATTTTATAATTTTAGTGCAAATTTGTAATTATATTTTTAATGTAATTTTTAATTTAATAATAAATTATAATATCACAATAAGATACATGAAAAAAATTAACCATGTAAGCAATAGTAAAATAATATAATAAATATAAAATAATATGATAATATGGAATTTAATACTAATATATTTTATGGTTTTTTTAACTAATATTTGGGAAAAAAATAGTTTAATAAATTATTTAAGAGAATTATATCAACAATTATGAATATTAATAATATCATAAAATATGAATATCTTATAAGAATTCAGAAAATATAACTATAATAAAGAATGAATTTTTTTGCATTTTTAAAAAAAATTATATATCAGACAAAATTATAAATTCAATAATTTGAAAAGTCAAATATGCATACGTAAATAAGAATTTTGCACACACAAATACATAATATATATATATATATATATATATATATATATATATATATATATATATATATATATATATATAATTCTTCATTAAATAATGTATATAAAAATTTCTTGATTGTAAAAAAATATTCGCATCTATTTTTTCTTTGAAGTGAGATAATAATTATCAATATGAAAATTTATAATGTAAATCATATATAATTTTGATTTTAAGAGAGTAAAAATTAAAAAAATATATGAAAATTTGAAAGAAATTTTTATCTACGACAAATGTATATGTTATAAGTATGATTATTTGTTTAAATTGTATTAACTAAAAAAATTACAAGTATGTAATTATCAAAATCAATCATCAATCAAAACTCTAAATATGTTATGTATTAAAAGATATAATAACGAGGAATTAAAAGAAACATAAGTTATTTATACTGTGAAAAAATTATGACACAATCTTATAATAAATATAATTATACTGAATATTGAATCAATCAAAACTCTAAATATGTTATGTATTAAAAGATATAATAACGAGGAATTAAAAGAAACATAAGTTATTTATACTGTGAAAAAAATATGACATGATCTTATAATAAATATAATTATACTGAATATTGATTAAAATTTGTCAAAGTGTTAGGGTTTTTACATATTATATTTTAAAATATTTATTTAATTATTTTTAAATCGAATTAATTAATTCAACAAATACAAAATATTTTTTTTATTAAAGTTTATTTTTTTTATATTCAAATTTTAATGGTGGAAATCATTCAATAATTTAAATTTATATTTAATAATTATCGTATGAGTTTATTTGGTATTTACTATAAATCTTATTCTATTTCATTATATATATTGATTTATTAATCATTTTAAAATTTATTTATCAAAATATTAATATTTATCGATGTTAGTCTATAAAATATATATTTATCAAAAAATTAATATTCGAGTGTGTGTGCATCAAACTCGGAAAAATAACAAAAAAATACCAATTTCTCAAGCTAATAGGACAAAAATTATGAAAAATCACGTCTTTTCTACGTTGGGGATGAGGAGGCACCGAAATGAGTCTATGAAGTATATTTGGGGTTTCCATCTTCTACAAGGAGAAGTAAACGAAGATTATTTGATGATATTAAGAATGAGTGTGGAGGAAATTGCATAATCCAACTTTGAAATTTATGAGTGACTCGGGGATATAAATCACGAGAGACGTTGAAAATGTAAAATGTTCTCCCCGGGTGGACGGGAAGTGCTCATAAAAGTAGTTGCACAAGTAATTCCTTCCTATACAATGAGTACTTTTTATTTACCATCTCTGTTATGTGACCAACTCTGAGCAATGATTGTTCACATTTGGTGGAATGCAAAAGGTGCAGAGAAAAATTCATTGGAGCAAAATGAAGCTTGTTATGGCGGATAAAATCGCAAGTGGGTTGGGCTTTCGTGACTTAATGACTTTCGATCAAGCTTTGGTGGCAAAACAAGTTTGAGTCAGTAGTTTCTCATCTAGTACTTTTGTTCAGGCAAACTACTGGGCATAACCCATCCTTTGTGTGGATGAATGCGATGTGGAGAAGATAATTATTGGTAAAGAACTCCAATGGAGAATTGCTAGACGTCTGAATGTTAAAAGTTTTTCAGGATCCAAGGTTACTAAGACCAAAACATTTTAAACCAATTACATTTCCTACACATCTATTTTCTCAATTGAAGGTTTTTGATATGTTTAACGAGGCTGGAAATTAGGATTTGGACAAGGTATGGGAGGTGGATAGGGAAGAGGAGATGCATGTTCCCGTTGGTATGGATATAAGAGACGATAAATTATATGTCATTATGCTTCTAACGGGGAATACACGGTTAAATCCGGATATTATTTGACTCAAGATTATGTTGAAAGTGATTGCAATGGATTCAGATGCGGTTTTATTGATGGAATTCGAAGACCCTAGACACTCAAATTCCTAACAAAATCAAAATGTGTTTAGGTTATTTTCGTTTAAGGACGATGTCTCCCTGGAAGAACAATTTTTGGTGCCTCCATCCCTTAATTATTCATATTTATAAAAATAATTTGCTATAATATTTATTTATATATTATATATTAGATAGAGTGAGTTTTATGTCAGACCGTCACACTGATCATAATCTGTGAGACGGGTCAACCTTACCCATATTCACAATAAAAAGTAATACTCTTGGTATAAAAAGTAATACTTTTTTATAAGTGACCCAAATAAGAGATTCGTCTCACAAGTATGACTCGGGAGACAGTTTCACACAAATTTTTGCCTATTAGATATATGCAACACATGCGAACGATAACGTGAGGGTTAATCTGGTCCTTTCAACGATCCATGGTACAGTCTGGCGGGAACATGGTGTGGGCTGGGCTCCTCTTCGTAAAGACAAACCCTATCCCCCCTCTTCGTCACACTCACAATCATCAATACATAGAAGTCACTCTCTCGGTCTGAAATTCTTACCGGAATTTTTCATTAATTTGTTTCTACCATGAGAACATTGGTCGGATTCATTGCTATTTTAGCTGTTATGTTGGGCTACGCGACCCCTTCAGTTCAAGCGCAGGATTTCGCGCCCTCCCCTGGACCTTTCAGCGATGGTACGCATAATCTACGATTCGATTATCTCTCTCTTTTAATTCGTTTATTTTCTCGCCAACTAGGTGAAAAGTGTGTTTCGGATCTGATGGTTCATTTACAGACGTGGAATAATTATGTAATTTCCTTGACGTTACCGAATTTTGGCAAATTGTTTACACATAAGAGCGATTCTTCGTTTCGTTTTTGGCATTGAAATTTTGTGAAATTTGCGGATTATTCGGTTCCCAACCTGTAAATTCGCCTTAGAATTCAATAAAGGGAAGAATACTTGAACACGAAACTGTTCTAGTATGACATCAGATTTTTTTTCCCATTCGATCCGTGCTTGAATTGCAGGAACATCAATTGATCAAGGGATTGCGTACATGCTGATGTTGGTAGCCTTACTGCTCACTTATCTAATTCATCCATTGGATTCATCTTCTTCTTCCTACTTCTTCTGAATAACTCCTCGTCCTCCATTTTTTTCATCCACGCTTCTTGTTTCGTTTGTCCAAATGCTAATCTAAATTAATACTTTCAAATTCATTTTGTCTATTGGGATTGGAATGATTTTGGTACTTTGGTACTTTTTTCAGGAAAGTGTTTTTCCTAATTCCTATGTAATTCAAGTCCACGACATAGGAAGTACCAAATTCAAGTAATTTAAATAGATAGTTAAAAAGAGTTGAAACTGATGAGTCTCCATCTAGATTAAACATGATTTGAATTCTGGATATACCAGATTTTTTTTCTTTTTTTTTTTTTGAATAGAGATATGCGCTAGTTTTATGCAATGTGGTGGAAACTGGTAACTAGTACAGGGGACAAGCTCCTTGCAGTTTGCTTGTATCTGAAACTATCCATTCTCTACCAGTACGAGGGAGCAAGATTTCGGTTAAACCGAATTAATCGATCGATCCGAGCCAATTCGGAAATTCGGTTCGGTTATTTCGGAAATTCGGTTTTCAAATTAAAAAAAATCAGTTATATCGGTTAATTCGGCTCGGTTACGGTTTTTTAAAATTTTGAAATCGATTAACCAAATTAACCGATATAATAAATATTATTATTTAATATATTTTTTTATTCATCAATTTTTATAAATATTTTAATTTTTAATTTTAAAATCGATATAATATGTATTAATTGTGTTCAAATAAAATTATACATTTGTGATGTGTGTGATTTTATGTTTTTATCATTTGTATAAACTGTAGTGTTCAAAAAAATTTACATATATAATTAAAGTTAAATCACAATTTTTTCTAAAACTAATCGGTTAATTCGGCCACCGACCGAATTAACTAATTTTAATTCGGTTTGGTTATCATCGGTTATGAAAATTAATTCGATCGATTCGGTTATGGCTAAATATTTCGGTTCGGTTCAATTAGGTTCGGTTATGGCTAACTCGATTCGGTCGGAACCGAAATGATCGAATGCTCACCCCTACCTGTGAGTGAGTTCTGGTACCATGTTTTCATTACGACCTAAGAAAACAGAGGCGCTGACATGTTTTAACCCTACTAGTATCGCACGTGCAGTTGTTTTATATAATTAACTATTAAAATTAGTAAGTATGAGGATATGTTGCACTTAGTCTATGACGGGATATTTTATTGTTTTATTTATGAATGAACCCTACAATCATACTTGTTTACATTCGAAAAAGATTAATATTAGAATAATTATACACCTCTTGATCATGAAAGATGTTTTTCAAACTGAAATTTTCGTTGTTTCGAAATCCAGGTAGATTATAACAACAAATCAAATGTATTTTCATAGTCTAGTGTAATCTTAAGGATTAATCTTATGGATAACATTGAATAAACGAGTAATTTTGCACTCGTATTCCACCTTTAAACTTTTTTATATTGTACATTTGAAGAATTACAGGTCATCAGTTTTTCGACAGTTGATTTCTCTAAATAAACCATTAATAATGCATCAACTGCTCAATTCCATTCACAGCCTTTGTCAAGTGAAATGGTGCTCTGTTGTCCCAAAGCGCTGCAGAGTGCCCCCTTCTTTGAAGCAAACGAGTGAACGAAAAATGCCTTCGTTTCTCCAGACTCCTAGACAACGCAAATGAAATAAATTCCTCGAGTACTAGTAGTTTTCAAAAAAAATATATTACTTTTTATTGAATTAGTTAGTTTGATTTCAAAATAATTAAATAAAATATATTAAAACATCATATGAAAGAAATACTCTAATACTTAAGCCGTCTTAACTAATTATGAAGAATTTTTTAGAATCAAATAATTTTCATATACATTAGTTAACGATGAATTATAAAAAATATATATTATATGATTTTCATCAAATTTTCAAATACGAATCATTGTTATATATATTTTTATGTATTTGTGTGTGCTTAATTTTTATTTACGTATATACATTGAAATTTTCAAATCATTTTTTTTTATGATCCATTTTTTTTTATATCAAATAGACCGTAGTATTGAAATCATTTTATTTTTAAGTTTTAAAGTTGTAGCATAGTCAAATTATATGCACTATTTACGTCACTTATTTTACTATGAAATTTTTTAATTTCTCAAATTTTCATAAATAATTCAATCCATTTTTAATATCAAATAAAATAACTATACAATATGTGAGACATTGAAGCTAATTGTTTAACAATTATGTTTTAAAATTTATATATTATGAGATGTGATTTCGGAACTGAAATCAATAAAATATTTAGTTTTGATTTTGGTTCCATTGTTCTCAAGAACCAAGTCGAGTTTATCTTTAGATTCTTAATATCTAAATCTTAAGCAATCTTAGTATATGTTTTAAATACTACCAAATTTTTGTGTATTGAATTTATAAATTTTTTGGATATATAATTTTTTAAAAAGTGCTACTAAAATATTTAAATTCCTTATTATAGGTAAACTATCTGAATTTTTCTAAAAAAACCCATAAAATATATTAGTATTAAACTTCATATTATTATATTATTCTGTATTTATCATGTTATTTTATTATTGCATATATGGTTAATTTTTTTCATATATCTTCTTGTAATACTATATTATTACTTAATATGAAATTGCGCTAAAAATATAATTATAAATTGCAATAAAGTTATAAAAAAACATGTAGAGAGAAAATTCAAAAGATAAAACTTTTGAAGATAATAAAAAAAATGAATTATTCGATAAAATTAATATGTGAAGTTAAATTTTAATCCTGAAGTGCAATCAATGTATATATTGTAGTAATACTTAATTAACTATTAATTATATATTAGGTGAAATAAATATAAAATTTTGATTTTCTATTTTGCTCTTGCAATAATTAGAATTTATATATATTTATTGAGTTTTTGGATTTGTATTGATAAGAATGTCAATTTTATCTTTTCACAATTAGAAAACCAATCTTATTATCCACACTTTTATAAGTAATATATATAGATATAGATTTAAAAAAAATGAATTTTTATTATTAAATATCTATTCAATTTTTACGTAAAATTATTTTAAAGTTTCTTATATTGCAATTTTCTATTAAAAAAATAAGAACACTACTATCATCCTCATGTGTTTAATGAGTTGAAAAAAAAATAAAAATGCACCAATTAAATAAATAAGCAATACGTTGACTTTTACAAATTAAATATCTCAAATTTGACCCTAAATTTTATATTTTTTTTGGGACGATTCACATGTAATTGATACAAGCAATACATAGTTTTGGGCAATATAGTAAAATCAAAATGCAAAAATTTTGCCCATCATCTATAGATTGACACAATTTTTTTCTTGATAAATTGATATAAAATTTACGCACAGAATTTTTTCTGATAAATTGATATAAAATTTATGCGCTGATGGACTTTTTTCACTTAAGTTCGGAGTTCAGAATTTCGACATTATTATTTTTTTGAAATTCTGAACATAATATAATTTTGTGTGAGCTCTGATTGACCTTTGTTAAGATTGAGACGTGGACTTAACTTAAATTTCAAAGTTAGCTCGAGAGAGATGATTGTTCAAGTCCATATATGCAACTTCTAAGAATTTTATCTACCCGACGTGAGACATCTAGCACACTCTTCAAGTCCAAGAATTAATATGTGGAGCGTAAAATTTATAAATGACCTAATTATGGACAGAATGAGTGACCCAATTATAAAGAATTCAACACATAACGGTATAGCATGAGCTATGATATCATATTAAGAATGAAATTTGGAGTTAATTCAACCCATAAATTAGTTCAAGATAGAGAATTGTCTAAGTTCTTTGTCAAAACTCGGGCAGTATAATATTTAACATCATGAAATATATATGCGAAATTGGTTGTTTTCTGCTAGCAAATCTGAGCCACCATAAATAATTACACAAGGACAAGGTGGACTCCAAAATCAACAGAATCAAAATAGGCAAAAATTTATATAAGACGATTTCACGGGTATTATTTGTGAGACGGATCTCTTATTTGGGTCATCCATAAAAGAATATTACTTTTTATGCTAAGAGTACTATTTTTTATTGTGAATATGGACCCGTCTCACAGATCCGTGAGACGGTCTCACATGAGACTCACTCATCAAAATAATAACAGCGCACATATTTCGAAACATTTTGCGAATACGATCCTCAAACATGGCAAAAAATGAAGCATCTTCTTGAATCAGTTAACACTCGAAAGCCAAGAATAGATTGACGTACAAATTTTACTATTTTTTTCATCTAAATTTTCCTCCATCAAGATAAAGAACTGAACCCGGGACTTTATTTTAAAGGAAACCGAACAACTTATCATTTTAACCCCAGATATGGCTACAGTTTTTACTGTTTTAGTCCGAAGCTAGTCCAGCCTAGTATGCATTCAAAAAGTTATTGTCTTGTTCCAACACCGGAATGAATTAGAGAAATGGCCAAGGTGACGAAAATTTCATACAAATAATATCGAATTTTTTTTGGGAAAGTACAAGTGATCTTGAGATTTTCTTTGTTCACTTTGGTGACACAATTCATGAATATCCTCATGCAGGTAACAACTGCACAAAGGAATCTTTGGCTACCTTCTACCAGAAAGATGCTACCAGGATCAAAAGTTTCACATTAATTCCATTTGGTGAAAACACCAACTTCAATTTGGACTCTTTTGTATCGTGTCAAAGAGCAAAAAATTGTTTGTTCACCTTTATAAAATGCAGTTTTTGAATCGAAATCTAAACAGCTATCGGTTTGTCACGCATCAACGTGTTGGCTGATTTACTGAACTTTTTCATGCAAGGTTTCATGTCAAGAGCTAATGATGATCAGTTATGGAGCTAGTCTACAAGTGTCTAGCATGCAGCTGCATTGTGCTTTGCTTTCGCCCCTATATAACATGCTAACACCAAGCTTTCTTGATCACGCTACTCTGCAATTGTTAATATTGAAGTGTCACAAAAATGAGTTACCTTTCAGCAAAAGGGTCCTCTGTTGTGAGAAATATCTTGGTTTCTTGGATGTTTTTAATGGTTATGTTGGTTCCAAATACTAGTGCAAAGTGTGCCTATGAAGCCATCTTCAATTTCGGGGACTCCAACTCTGATACGGGTGGATTTTACGCTGCTTTTCCTTCGCAGCCGTCTCCAAATGGCATGACTTACTTCAAGAAACCAACCGGTAGACCAACAGATGGGAGGCTTTATATTGATTTTCTAGGTAAGGTTTCAACCTCTCTCGCAAATTCGAGTTTGATATATAACTTTGTTGATTGCCAAATGATTAATTATTTCGAATCATAATGCAGCTCAAGCTTTGGGATTGCCATTTCTTAGCCCATATCTTCAGTCCATCGGTTCAGATTTCAGGCATGGTGTCAACTTTGCTACATCAGCTTCCACAGTTCTGCAGCCAACTACTTCTTTATTTGTCAATGGAGTTAGCCCTTTTTATTTAGCCGTCCAGCTGAATCAGATGAAGCAGTTTAAGGCTAAAGTCGACGAACAATCCTCAGGTAACAAATTTCCTAAGCTGGCAGAGAAGTTCAAAAAATAAAGGATTGTTATTTATTTTACATTAAAGATTAAACTTTTCTTGACAGGGCAAACAAATCTTCCTCCACCGGACATTTTTGGAAAAGCCCTTTACACAATTTACATCGGCCAGAATGATTTCACCGGGTATGCATCCTCAGCAGGTGCCGGTGGAGTGAAGCAGTATATGCCTCAAGTGGTTTCACAAATTACCAGCGTCATTAAGGTGTTAAAAGAGCATTGTCATATAACCGAAAATATACGTCTAATCTAATAGACATCGCTCATTTTTAACACACAGGAGCTCTATGCACTAGGAGGCCGCTCGTTTATGGTGCTTAATCTTGCTCCAATAGGCTGCTACCCTGGATTCTTGGTGCAACTCACCCATGACAGTTCTGATGTTGACTCGTATGGATGCATGATGTCTTACAACAATGCAGTAAATGAATATAACTCAATGCTAAAAGATCAACTTCAACAAACAAGACAAGATCTCCACGATGCAAATGTGATATACGTGAATAGTCACTCCGTTCTCCTCGAGCTATTCCAGCATCCAACATCCCACGGCTAGCACTTTAAGCCTAGACTTTCATGCTATAGACGCTAAAATACAAAAGAAATAATTTCATGTTATAATTTCTTGAAGTTTTTTCCCCATTTTGCACAGGATTACAGCATGGAACCACTGCTTGCTGTGGATGGGGCGGCGGTTCTTACAATTTCAACCAACAAGTTTTCTGTGGAAACACTAAGGTGATCGATGGCAAGACTGTTACAGCCACAGCATGTGGTGATCCTCAGAATTACGTGAGCTGGGATGGAATCCATGTCACAGAAACTGCTAACAAGGAGTTGGCATATGCTATACTCAGTGGTTCTTATTTTGATCCTCCTTTCTCCCTTAATCAGTACTGTGATATTCAGCCTATTGGTTAAGGCACAAAACCTTTGCCACTCAGCGGTGCCGGAAATATGTGCTAAGAAGTGAAAACAAATTGATCTTGTATTTTTACTTATGTCACCTTCACTTAAATAAATAAAATTTCAAGATTATTTAACTTTGATTGTTAATTTTACTGAACTGTACGTCACCAATTGCTTTTTTCATGCATGAGATCAAAGTTTGTTATTTTTTGGACATTATCCCATAAAAATACATGAGATAATGGATTACACTTAAATCCACGTTCGTACATGTAATCTGCATTAGAAATATCAGTGCGTACTCTTTCTTTTTGATCATTCAAAGGCCTGCAAATTATAAAGAAACATTAATATTAACTGATCCCGTTTTCATAAATATTATCAAATCTTGCATCAACATTCAAAATTAGACGTCCTAGTATGTTTAAATTGTTCTGATTGTCACAAGCCGATGATAAACTCAGTAAGTTTCCGACATCAACTTATCCCCTTGACCTGTGTGAAAAAACTAGCAGCATCTGGCAGTACAATTCTGTTATATCTACCATTCTATTGTTATAAAAGTATACAGCATCTCTGATCACAAAACCAAGAAAATTCTAATATCTTTTCATAAATTCTAAACGAGTGTCGAAACAATGAAAGATATTGTGCATTATCATTGCAAATCTTGGTTACTTTTGCAGAGTTGATGGGATCTTTAATACAAAACACCGATGCTGAATGTTATTTTGAGGTCATATTCAACTTTGGAGACTCAAACTCAGATACAGTTGATTTTGGGTTGCTTTTCCTGCACAAAAGCCTCCCAGTGGCATGACTTACTTTAAAAAACCAGTCGGACGAGCAACCGATGACAGTCATTATTGATTTTCTAGGTAACTTTTGATTTGTTGAATATTACGTGTGTGTGTCTATATATATCATATAGTGATTCATTTCAAAGTCTGATTACCATATAATCGTTCTTGTGGGCAATCTACCTCCAAGATTTTACCTTTTTCATGCAGAACTAAATTTTCTGATCTCATTTATTTCAAGATCATGTAATTTATCTATTATTATTGCAGTCATGAAAGCATCTGGGGACAGTTGACAGCACGCTACACACCTCAACAAAATGGTGTAGCTGAAACGCAAAATCGAACCATTGTTGAAATGACCATAAATATGTAGAAAGCAAATAAAGGTCTTTCCAACATCTCTTGGACAGAAACCGTCAATCTTGCAGTATACATCATCAACAAATCATCCATGAAGTCCAATCCAAATAAAACTCCATACAAAACTTTGCACGAGTGAAAACCAGAAATCAAACATTTTCGAGTTGTTGGATGTTTGGCTTATTCTCAATCTTTCGTAACAATGATAGAAATTCAACGAAAAATGTGAAAAATACATTTTTATTGGCTACAATGATAAATCAAAAGCATATTATTTGTTTAATCCAAAACAAATCAATTAATAAATAATTTCAAGAGACATACACTTTGATGAAATGAAAGTATGTGGCTGGGAAAACAAAAAATCCATTATATTGAACCAAAACAAACAGAAGACTCTAGTGCAAAGTCTACTGTGGATCCAATACAATGTCAAAATATTTTGACTCAGATTCTGATTCAGAATCCCCGATGAGAAATGTACTTCATTAAGAGAAATTTATGATTTATAAGTTGCATTTTTTCTTGTGAACCACATAAATTTGAAAAAGCTACGAAAAAGAAGTTTGACAAAAATCCATAGATGATGTAATGACCACTATTCTGAAAAATCGAACTTGGAACTTGGTTGATCTTCCCAAAAACAAAGATGTAGTCGGGTTAAACTGGATATATAAAACCGAATTCAATGAAAATGGTTCAATCCAAAAAAAAAGAAGCTAGATTTGTTGCAAAATGCTATTTACAACAGCCTGTGATTGGCTTCGATGAAATATTTGCACCTGTTGCGAGAATGAAAACTATCTGCACTATGCTTATTGTTGTAGCACATACCAGATATTGTCTACTCTGTAAACCTGATATCCAGATTTATGAATGACCCAATTCAAATTCATTTTTCCGTTGCCGAACGAATACTACGATATTTGCAATGAACAAAAAAGAACGGTATCAGATATACCAAACAAGATGATAATAGTCTAATTGGCTACACCGAAAACGATTAGTCTGGACCAATTGATGAGAAGAGAAACATGTCTTGATATGTATTTTGTATTGGTACAAACCAATTTCTCGGTCTTCTAAAAAACAGAAAACAATTGCACTTTCATCTGCAGAAGTAGAATATATCTGTGCCACTGAAGGGGGTTGACACCGACGTTGCTCTCAAATTTACATTCGAAAATAATAAGCCTCAGAAGTACAGAATTCAGAAATCAGTTTTTTTAATAATAGATATTGAATATTTCAATGTCGGATACAAACTCAATGCCTAATGTTTTACGGCGAAAATGTAAAACCAATAATAACAACGTCTTAACAAATGCAGCGGAATAAACATAAACTAGAACTGATAAACAACGGTCTTCTTCACCAGCTCCAGAATTGAATCTGCTCTTCTTCTAACTTTTCTTCCTCGTTCTTATCTGATATGTGTTTGGTGGGTGAGTGATATGGTTGTCACTCAATAAGCAGGGGCGGGAATAACTCCCAGTTTTCGAAATCGTTTTCAACAGAACAGAAATCGGAATTCAGAAATCACATGTTTCAGGATAGAAATCAGAATTAGTAAGCACTGAGCACGTTAGTGCATTTAATGGTTAAACTGATATCAGTCCCTTTATGTTCTCTCCTCTAAGGGTGAGGCCAGAAATCAGAAATTCAGAATTCAGATATGTTCAGAATATATATTCCTACCATTAGTTCACTAGGGAGTTTCAGTGCTTCAAAAATCATATATCAGAAATCAAACATACAGAAACTGTACTTTAGAACAGAATTTATCAAACTGATTTCAAGATATTTATAGATAAGCCAACTCACAGTAATTTGCTAAAAAGTGTTTTGGTTGAAGTCTGAAATCTGCTTGTTCTTGCTACTGGTTTCTACTGCTCGAAAATCAGCACTCTCTTAGCCCGAAAATTCAAGTGATAACTTAAGATTTGGGTAACACCAATTCAGAGATTTGAGCGTGTTATTAATTGGCAAAATTCTGACTGTTAGACTCCTCATTAATGGTCATATTCTGACATTAACAATCTTTATTCCATGTTAAATGCTTCAGTTACAAGTCCTAAGCTGAATCAGTAACTGTCTGCTAAAATCTCGCGGTACTGAACTCTTCTGCTACTGGATTGTATCTGTTGTCTGCTGCTGGATTCTATCTGCTGGAAAATTACCAACATCTGAAATATTAGCTTCTGCTGAAAATTTTGCATTGCTGCTGAATATTAATAGCTGCTGCAAAAATGCTACCTGCTGGAAATTCGGGTTCTCACACCTGTGAAGCAATATGACTTCAAAGAGTTCTTGAAAATTTACAAAAAGAGCCAAAAAGTCCTACAAAAAAATTTTGTGATAACATGTATGATATCGCTATGACGAAAAATTCAGTTTTTGATGTCAGATCACATAGAACTTCGTCACCATTTCATCATGAATCTCATCAATGATGGAGAAATTCAAGTGGCTTTTGCTTGCACTGAAGAAGAGCAAATAGCATATCCATTCACAAAGCCATTATCTTTCATAAAATTGGAACATTTCAAAAATCCATACAAATCACGAACGGGTGTAAATATTAATTTGCAATGCATGATTTATGGAGTTCAACTTTGTCATGCGTGATTTTTGACCCGCTCCAGATATTTTTGGATTATCACTCTACAAATTCTACATTGGCCAAATGATTTTGCAGGAATTAATTTGCCATACATTGGAATAAGCGGCGTAGAACAGTATCTCCCTCAAGTGGTTTCCCAAATTTCCAGCTCCGTCAAGGTAAAATATTACCAAAAAAAGCCATTTCATAATGTTTGCTGTAAGTATAGTTCCTAGCTTGATCGAATTTTGTAGGAGATCTACGAGTTAGTGGGGCCAACGTTTCTGGTGCTGAATCTCGCTCCTATAGGCTGCTATCCTGCCTTCTTCTCATTTGGATGCATGATATCTTACAATGATGCTGAGGTAGAATACAACACTATGCTCAAAGAAGCATTAAGACAAAAAAGAGAAGGTTTAGCAGATACCAATGTTGTTTATGGCATCCATTCCGTCATGCTAGAACTATTCCAGCATCCTACTTCTCATGGTATTAAATCTTAAATTCAAGATTTCATGAACCCTTTATCATGACTTCACCTTCTTCAAATTCGAACATACTCTTGTTTAGGCGTAAAACGGTGTAAAATGAATCTAATTCTTTGATGTTTGACATTTCTAGTTATGAAATATGGACTAAAATGAATCAACCAGCAAGTTTTTTCTGGAAACACAAAATTGATCGACGGGAAGAACATCACTGCCACAGCGTGCAGTGACCCATACAATTGTGTAAGCTGGGATGGAATGCATGCCACAGAATCAGCAAACAAGATTGTGGCTTCTGCCATCCTTGACGGCTCTCACATTGATCCTCCATTTTCACTCCATAAATTATGCGATATCCAGCCAATAAGATGCTCACTTTTCACTTCTAGAAACTGTAATAAACATGTCACAGCAATAGTGTCTTAAGCATTGGATACTGTCACAATCTTAACATCTCAGATTTGTACGAAATCAATGTATCATCTTCACCAAAAAAACATGTTTTATCATTGCACAAGAAATCCTGGTTTACTTCTGTGAAGTAATTCATCTGCCACCGTAGAATTATTCATAATAATTTTTCAAGACAGCAATGTCCTAACCAACAAATCAGAGTATTATTTGTTCAATATTGATTACTTGTTATTTATGATACAAACAATTCATCACCGATCGATTGTTACTAGTCAACCAGATTATAATAATGAATTTGAAGGGCTGCATTTTATGTTGTCTTCCACTCGACAACATTATATATTTAAGGTGGATCCAAAAGCAAGTTAGCCAACTGGCCGACTTCAAATCATTCGTCGCGGGTACAGCAATACAGCACACATGAATTACCAGTCCAGCACTTCAAACATTATCCCGAATCAAGAATGGATGAGAAGAAGATATTATCTAAAACAAAATAAATAAAAGTATGTTTACATGGAGAAAACGCAAAAAATTTAAAAAACCAATATAAGATATTAACTCAAGGAATATAACTTTTTTCAAGAACTGGTTGTGTTCTGATTCTAGAAGCAGAAGGCATTCTACTTCTTCCAATCCATATTGTATCCAACACTTCACTTCTTTCAGATTGTCTCTCCATTTTTCTTATCCTCTGTTGTTTAAAATACTTGCATGCCAAAAACCCGAGCACAAGAAGCAAGACTAATCCCACAATTCCACCTGCTAATCCTATCATCCACCACTTTAGTCCCTCGTCTTTTTTCTTCTTTATTATTATTTGAGATGGAATGACAATCGAAAAATGGCCCTGCCCTCTTGAAATACACGTGTTTTTCGCAATCACATTGCTGAATTCCATCGTGCCATTTCTGTCGAATCTCACACATTTGGCTGTCACATTTCTGTTTTCTTGAAATGTGACATTTGGTAACCGAACAACAAAGGGATTTTCTCCCATGACCCGAAGCCGGATTTCTCCATAGCTTCTTGAACTTTCATTTGAATCATAGGCTAAAAGTCCAATCACTGGAGCAATAAACGTGTAGTTAGGCACATTATAGTAACTGTCCGACCAAATTCCAAGATTTTGGAAGACTAAATCAACCCTCCTTACGAAAGGCCATGGCAACACTCTAGGTGGGATTTTGAAGAAACTGAAATAAGCACCGTTCACCCATAGAGTTCGAGCTCGAAGTCGTGCAATGGAAACTTCCATGCCCGAATAATTTGCAGGTAAAGAGACATTATACAATATACCTGTATGATGCTTCGGGGAATTCTTGACAGCATAATCATGAAGGAAAGAATTCAAAGCATCCTTGTCGTAAATTTCCGATCCTTGGATATTTGCCAATAAAATCACATAAAATATCATCCAAATAAGGATCCGATGTCGTTTATAACCCATCAAAATTCCCAAGATCCTCTCATCATGCCTTCACTTCTCACGTTCACACCATAACCTGATGATCAAACGTCACGAAAAAGTTAACACAAGGAATGATTTTCTCCACAAAACACAATCTTTTACAGCAGACAGGATCACAAATCAATAAAACATCACGAGGTGATCATACATGTGGCCATCTCTCCTTGGCATTTACCCAAGAATCTGGAGGGATTTGAGCCGAAAGAGAGAGAGATTCAATATGGCTACAAATGCAACAATGGAATCAATATATTGTGTACATATATATTTGGCTATAGGAGGGCCGAATTTGAGGTGGTTGAATTGCATAGAGTGTATAGTATATTGTATATGGCCGCCACCTTAGCCTGGCACCTTCAAAAAGAAGAGGCCTTTTGAGTTGTTCTTTGGTATTTGCTTAATCGGCTGGATTAATTGGAATTATAGACAACTCCCCACTATTTTTAGAATTATATTATTTATATAAAAAAATATTAAAAATTAGTAATTATTGCAAAATTGTGATTTCTATCATAATGTATTTTAAATCATTGAGTTGGTCTCTTGTGAGACGGTCTCACGAATCTTTATCTGTGAAACAGATCAATCCTAGTGTTTGTCAATTCAATGGGCCATTCTACATTATAGGGTAGCACAATTTTCCCCCTAAACAATTAAATTAAATTTAAAAATCAAAACTTTTGAATAAGTTGACTTCTTCATGCTCAGATCCATTCTTGCATAATTCAAAGACCAAGCAAGTATACTTGGATATTTCAACAAATGGCACACCATGTCTAAATTTTAGGCCTAAAACTTAGGTATTGGTTGTGTTTTTAGTTTATCATGACTTCTAAGCAAAAACTTGTGTGAGACGATCTTACAAGTCGTATTTTGTGAGACGGATTTCTTATTTTGGTCATCCATAAAAAAGTATTACTTTTTATGCTAAAAGTATTAGTTTTTATTGTAAATATGGTAGGATTGACTCATCTCACAGATAAAGATTTGTGAGACCGTCTCACAAGAGACATACTCCGACTTCTATTGTTACTATCTTGTCTTTTATGAAAAATGTTTGCTGCAATTAAATCTCAAACTCAAAATCTCGTTCTTAATTTGAACGCCTTGTATGTACATTTGACAATTATCATGATTAATATAGTTGTATGACAGATATTGTAAGGACTGTTTTATACTTGTAAAATGATGTGGCATGAGCTATTTTGTATGTCTAAGATATGGCAGGAGCCATTTTTGTAATTTTTCAAAATTGTTAAAGAATCGCTTACATTAATTACATTGTTATAGATGTAATAATTTGGAGCTGTTGACAGAAATAAAATTAAATACTAATTAGTTTTCATTTTGAATTTATTCAAATATCTGAATACTTTTCCTCAAAAAAATCAAAAAAATAAATTATCTGAGTACTCAAAAGTCAAAATACATTCAAGGGGTTGGAAAAAAAATCAGAAACTTTTGATTTTAAATATAGTCGAAATTTGATTACGATGATTATTATAAACATTTTTTTTACTGAGACAAGATAGAATTTTATTTTTCTGAAATCAAATAACTAAATTTGAGTTTAAAATATTTGAATTGAAATATAAGTAGGTTTTGTGAAACAGTCTAACGAATTTTTATCTGTGAGAAGGTCAATCCTACCGATATTCACAATAAAAAATAACACTCTTAGCATAAAAAATAATAGTTTTTCATGGATGATCCAAATAAGATATTTGTCTCACAAAATACGATCTGTGAGACCGTCTCACACAAGTGTTTGTTTGAAATATTCATTTCAGATACACCCAAAGATAATTAGTTATATTTGCTATCTTACATTTAAACAAAAGAAGTTAGTAATTCATAAATCTTAATTGTGCTGAAGATGATTTTCAAATAAGATTATTTTAAAGTTCCTTTATTGAATAAGAAATGTTCCTTGAATTGGACAACAAAATATGAAATTTCCTTCCCTAAAATTTCATAAATTTTCTTTTTTTTTAAAAAATATTATTCTTTTAAATTTGAGTTATAAAAAAAGAAATTAGAAATGACCAAAAATATCCTAAAAATGACCAAAAATATAATTTCTGACAAAAAAACTTTTTTAAAGATTTTGCGGATAGACTAAATACAGTTCACCAATGAGAAAGGTCCATCTGTCCGCGCGTCCATCAACGAAAACCAATTTAAATAATTCGAACAATGAGAAATATTGTGGATGACAAGAAATATATCCAAAACATTTTTCAGCAAAATATCGTTTTTATTCTGGAAATCGCGACAGTAGAAGAGATAAAAGAAAGAGAAGGATTCAAGACAGTGTCTTTATTTGTTTGTTAAGCAGCTTAAAAATGGCATTGGCATCTTCCACTTCCATGGCGGCCACCGCCGTCTTCATGCACCGCCTACCCGCCACCAAACTGGCAGTTCACGGCCCTGCCCTGCCTCTCCGCCGTATCCCGAACTCCGTTCAATTGAACCAATTTTCTGGTAATATTTTCTTTCTGGCTTCTGTTTGGTGTTACATTTCTCTTGTTTTATGATGGGTTTGCATTGCATTCTTGAAATGCACACACTATTCTTCCTAGTTGACTTTTTCTTTTTGAATTAGATTAAATCTTGGTTTGTGTAATTTGGGATGTTTTAGTTTATGGATTTTTTGGGAATGTAGGATTTGATGAGGCCAATTTAATCAGGGAATTTTTAGGTGATTTACTAGGTTGAGACATGAATAAATAAATATATTCAATCAAGTTTTGGCTACTATTGGAATTATTAGCTTTTTATTATGTAATTTAAAGGAATGCCGAAATAGTTCTTAATATGATCTTGCTTCAGAATCTATTATAATGTTTGCTTCAAAAAGAAAAAAGGAAAAAAAACTAGTTTGATACTGGGAGATGAGAAGTGTTTTTCTTTTCCTTTTCGAAACTCAAGCAGAAAAGTCTATTATACGGATGCATCCACACTGAAATGACATTCTCGTTGAGATTTCTGTTATATGGTGTTGGCTTTACTTATATATTCACCGGGCGTCATCTTGATACCGGAATGTAACTAATTTAATTTCATATGATATTCAAAGTTCTTGGCATCGTTTATAACATCGCGCAGAAGTAATGGATGCTGGAATTCTTCCTCTAGTTTATCTGGATGCTGGAATTCTTCCTCTAGTTTATCTATATCGGTATTTTGAAATGTCCCAGGAAGAAAATAAATATATCAGAATCCCATTTTTATACTCGTCAGCTATTATCCGCCTTAAGTTCTAGCAAGTGATTCCTGTTTCTCTCTTACAACTATCATATTCTTTTGTTTACCGGCTGGTGATATATGTGCTGGTCTGTATCCTTTTGAAACAGGGTCCAGGAGGTCTTCTCAAGCTCCGTTTCAGGGCTTCTTCATCGGACGAATCCCCAATTGATGCCAATGAATTATTCACGGACCTGAAAGAAAAGGTAATGGTTCTCAAACTTGTGACTTATTTTACTCACTCTTCCCAAATGCATTGTCTCCATATCATGCATTAGCACCACTTCGACTTTGTTTCGAGTGGAGTATTACCGTCTTCTTTTATCATGCTTGAAGTGGGATGCTGTTGAAGACAAGTCAACTGTGCTTCTTTATGGAGGTGGTGCAATTGTTGCTTTATGGTTGGCTACCATTGTTGTTGGCGCTATCAATTCAGTCCCTTTGGTATGTTTTCCAAAGAAATTTCATTTCAAATCAAGGGAAATCTGTTTTGTTTTGTATGTTAGGTTCTCTTCTCTTATACATTAGGCATTATTATTTCTATAAAACTCGATTGCAGCTTCCAAAGCTCCTGGAGTTGGTTGGTCTTGGATACACAGGATGGTTTGTGTACCGTTACCTTCTTTACAAGGTATGATGATTTAGTTATTATTCCATCTTCATTATCATATACTCCAAGAATTGAGCACTTTCTTCCAAGGACATGCATTCTTGTAGAATTGTCGCTGAAATAACATGCAATATCCATGAATTCATCCCGAGAATGTTAAAGGCATTCTCGTCCGCTAGTTTCGATATGCAAGAAGCTCTGTTGCTGGTGGTTTATGCAGTTGATGAGTCATTGTTACATTCTTACAGTCAAGCAGAAAAGAACTGGTGGAAGACATCGAAGCAATAAAGAAGAAGATTTCTGGAGTTGAATAAATGCATTCAGTCGGTTCTCAAATTCATCCCATAATCGTCGATTTTATATGTATTCTATGATAGAGGAGGAGCACCCGCTTTATTTCTAGAATAGGGTCTTGTGTATGTCTTCTACGTCTGTTATGTATTGTGATTGTTTAATAAAGTTTATGTTCATCTATTCAAAAGAACCTCTAGCTTGATGGGGCTACAACGTATCACTCACATCAAATTCGATTTACGGACAGAGTGAAAAAAAATGAAAGGTTTTAATCGCATACCTGAAAGTCGAACAATACAAGATGAGAAATACATTATGTAGTATTTAATACATAAAACCGAAGAGATTATACTTTGAAGGCAACAAATGAACACCACTCCCAAGTTCCAACACCTAATTCAGAAAATTTCTAGAGTTTGTCAATATCTTCGTCCTCGAATTCAATGTAATCATCACCAGGGCCTTCGTCTTCTTCATCAAGCCCACCAGCAATACCCTCGTTAAGCCTGGTGTTTTCGGGAAGCTCGCCATAGGCCTTCAAGAGCCTGGCTTCATCTGGCATATACTTCAAGATTACATCAGCCTTGTCATCCTGTGAAAATTCGAGATTAGGCAGACATATTAGAGATTCACAATAACAATCAACCCTCAGATGATTCATTTTTCTGATGCAAATTGAGACATTAAGACTTCAAATGTCAAGTCAATTGGCCGGCTTATAGATACTTCAATGGAAGTCAGAAGCCACTAAAGAAGGCCTATCTCAAAACACGAAATCAGCTAAGAAAAATTCCCAACAGATGAAAACGTATATTCTTCCCCAATCCGGACAAAGAACAGATTAATGTATAAAAATACACATCTGGCACAATTGTTGGAAGGAGACAAAATTGACACTTTATAAAAGTTAGCATCCAAAGATTCTATTTAAACAAAAGAAGCATCATCATGTCAAAAACAACAGTGAATAATTAGAGAGAAGTATATGTTGCTCCAATGTCCGTCACCTTCAAAAGAAAGACAACCATCTTTATTAGAGGATTATTAAAAAAATTAATTGAAGGAAGAATTTTTCTCCAAGAAAACAATTATCTTGATAAAATTATGTTTGACACAATCAAGAAAGAATATACTAAACTAGTTGATAAGATTCCAGTCAAGAAAACACATATTTAGAATAATTATTGCAAGAATTCAGTAATGGAGGAATTTGAATAATTATTGCAAAATTCAATAATGGAGGAAAAGGAAATTGTTGACATGATCACACGACGAATCATTCCATGGATAGACCAACCAAGCACATGGATTTGATCAACATACTACAATTTCTCCTACCATAAACACCAAAAAATCGACACCACATAAACCAAAGAATAATCTAGAAAAGCGACCGAAGGGCGCACCGTCAACAAGTTAGGATTCCTTTTATCAGAACTTATTCACCGATCAAAACTCAAGATAAAAACAAATATAATCAGTGACCTTAAAAATCTTCAAAAGAAGCAGCAGAACGAAGTGTAAGAAATAAATGCAAGATCATGAGCTTATTTATTAAGCTAAACAACAACAACTAAAAAGTAACAGACCTCAATTCATAGTAGAAATTCTCGAACGAATCAATAATTACGAAATACAAATCACTTTCCTATGTCCTTGTTTGTAAATCACCTAAATGGATACTATCTCAAGCACGCAACTTGTATTTTCACTCACCTAGAACCCTATAATGTTTGTTTTTAGTAAGTACAGAAGTTTGACGACGCCGAACAATGATATCCCATCAAGATCGTGAACAAAAGTTCATTTATCTCCTAAATTAGGAACCCTGAAGAATGACCACATTTATCATCATATGAATGTACGAAGTACATGAAATGATCTGTGAACAAAAGCGGTTAAAGACACTTTGATGTAAACCCTACATATTAGCGCAGGAAACATCGAATGCTTAAGCTATTTATGTGGTTATGAAGTCCAGTGTACCATTTAACGACAGACATCCAAACAAGAACCAATCTTCAGGAAAAATGTAGATTGTCAATTTAATTTTAATACAAGTTTCTACACATACAAATAACACAAATAGTGATTCAGGCTAATAAAGGTAATAAATTTACCATCAAATTAGTAATGAACTAAATGGGAAGCAATTGATACCTGATAATCGCGTAGGCCAACAAGGATGATATCACCTGCAGCAATCCAGACCTTCTTGTGCATCTTTCCACGGATATGGCAGAGACGCTTGACGCCATCGATGCAGGTGGCTTCGCATCGGCCGTTTCCCAGCATCCGCATCACCTGCGCATACTCCTGCCCGTCCTCCTTGAACACAAGCTCACGCTTCTCGTCATCCGCCTCGTTCTTTCCTCTCTTGCGGTTCTTTCCTCCCTTACCCTTGTTCTTCGGCATTCCTGAGCCAGAAACCCTAGATGCAACCCTTGTAAATTATTTTTTTCCTATTTTTTTTTTTGAGTGGTTTTCTTACCATATTTTTCAGAAACTGAAATGTGGTAGTTTGTCTTAAATGTGATATAATACAGTAAAATTATATCAAATGACAACATTTAGATGTTTCAAACCTGTAATAAAGGTTTGTAACCCAACAATATTTTTTAAATTTGTATTCTAATTGCAGTTGTATTATCTATAGTATTATATTATATTACACATTGAAGATAGTGAAATTAAATTTTCCAAATTATATTGTATTTTTAAACATTAATAACTAGCTGAAAGATTATGACTTCTCAAATTCATCTCCTTGTTCCAGCCTAAGCCAAGTTCTAACATCTTGGTTTAGCTAGAGAAAATTATCGACCAATCATATTTTACAGATGTTATAAAAAATCAAAGTATTATTTAAAAACATTAATTATATGCCTTCCATTTCGAAGGAGTTGGTTTTTAGAATGTTTGAAATAAAAAATGTTGTTTGTGTTGTGAAAAAATAAAAATTTATGGTAAAAAGTAAAAATCTCAAACTCTCAAAATTTACCAAACTACACACTTTATAATATTTTTCTCTCTACTCAATTGTGATTTTCTTCACAAATGAGAGATCTATTTATAGAGTTTCATTACACATAATCCAAAAAAATAAAATACATCATTACCTACATCATCACACACAAATTTCTAATTTTACCACTCTTATTTTCAACATTCAAATATTCAACTATTACTATTCAATATTCAAATCATTTATTTTCAACACTCCTCCTTGTGATGATGATCATGATACGATGATATCTTCATTACGTGTTTTGTACTGTCTCGTTAAAAACCTTACTTGGAAAAACTCATTGGGATAAAAACCATAGTAAGAGAAAAAGAGTGCAGTCACGTAAACTCCCCCTGATGTTGACATGAACAATTCTTCACAAATTTCGTAGATTGTGCATCCCAATATTATATATGTGCTTTCTGAATATTGACGTAAGAAGTGCCTTTGTGAAGAGATCTGATGAGTTTTCACTTGATTGAATGTGACGAACATCAATACAATTTATTCTTCTCAAGCTCCTTGGTGAATGCGAAGAACTTAGGAGGAATATGCTTAGTTCTGTCGCTTTTTATGTATCCTTCTTTCATTTAAGCAACACATGCAGCATTATCTTCATATAGTATCACAGGCTTCTCATCGAATGATAATCCGCATGAAATTTGGATATGTTGGGTCATTGATTTTAACCACACACATTCACGACTTGCTTCATGTAGTGCAATAATCTCGGCATGATTTGATGAAGTTGTTACGAGCGTTTGTTTCTGTGAACGCCAAGATATTGCAGTACCTCCACGAGTAAATACATATCCAGTTTGGGAACGTGCCTTGTGTGGATCAGATAAGTATCCAACATTAGCATAATCAATTATACTAGGATTAGCATCTTTTGAATACAAAAGTCCCAAGTCTGTCGTTCCTCGTAGATAACGGAATATATGTTTAATTCCAGTTCCAGTTTCTCTTTGTTGGATATGTGCTAAATCTTGCCAACAGATTCACGGCAAAAGATATAGCAGGCCTTGTACAATTTGTAAGGTACATAAGGGCACCGATGGCACTTAGATATGGTACTTCTGGACCAAGAATATCTTCATCATCTTCACATGGACGGAATAGATCCTTTTCTATGTTTAATGATCTAACAACCATTGGAGTACTTAAATGATTTGCTTTAACCATGTTAAAACGTTTAAGGATCCTTTCTGTATAATTTGTCTGGTGAACAAACATTCCACATTCTCTTTGTTCAATTTGTAAACCCAGACAATACTTGGTTTTTCCAAGATCCTTCATTTCAAATTCTTCTTTCAAGTATGACACAACTTCTTGAATTTCCTTATTCGTTCCAATGATGTTTAAATCATCAACATATACAGTAATAATTACGCATCCGGATGTTGTTTTCTTAATGAAAACACAAGGGCATATTAAATTATTTACATATCCTTTTTTCATCAAGTGACCACTTAGTCGATTATACCATATTCGACCTGATTGCTTTAACCCATATAATGATCTTTGTAATTTCACAGAATAACATTCCCTGGGTTTTGAACTTTGTGCTTCAGACATCTTAAATCCTTCAGGAATTTTCATATATATATATTACTATCAAGTGATCCATATAAGTAAGCTGTAACAACATCCATAAGACGCATTTCTAAATTTTCAGATACCGCCAAGCTAATCAAATACCGAAACGTAATTGCATCCATCACAGGAGAATATGTTTCTTCATAATCAATTCCAGGCCTTTGAGAAAAACCTTGTGCAACAAGTCGAGCTTTATATCTTACTATTTCATTTTTCTCATTTCGCTTTCGAATAAAAACTCATTTGTATCTAACAGGTTTTACACCTTCAGGTGTAAGGACTATAGGTTCAAAAACATTACGTTTATTTAGCGAATCTAATTCAACATGGATGACATCTTTCCATTTTATCAAATCCTGCCGATTTTTACATTCACCAAAAGATTTTGGTTCATGATCTTCGTTGTCATTTATGATGTCGATTGCCACATTATAAGAAAATATATCATCTATATTTTTTCGGTTCCATATTTTCCAGTATTAATGTAATTGATAGAGATTTCATGATTCTCGTCAGTTTGTGGTTCTGACAGAACATTTTCATCATCATGTGTTTCTTCAGGAACAACATTCTCTATTTTTTGATCATCATGTGTTTCTTCAGAAACATCATTCTTTATTTTGTGATCATCGCGTTTCTCTATGAATTTTCTTTTTCGAGGATTTTTATCCTTGGAACCGACTGGCCTTCCACGCTTCAAGGCGTTTAATGACATCATGAGTATCTTCCATTTGTTTCTTTGGAATTTCAATTCGAGCAGGGGCATTTGCAGCATGTATATATGATTTAGTTACCCCTTTTGTGTCTGCAAATGTATCTGGTATTTGATTTGCTATTCTTTGCAAGTGTACAATTTGTTGTACATCTTTTTCACATTTTTTTGTTCTTGGATCCAGATGTAACAATGATGATACATACCATGTAATTTCCTTTTCGGTATGTTTATGTTCTCCCCCTAACATTGGGAAGATTTCCTCATTAAAATGACAATCAGCAAAACGTGATGTGAACACGTCGCCTGTCTGAGATTCAAGATATCGAATGATTGATGGACTATCATAACCGATATAAATTCCAACCTTTCTTTGAGGTCCCATTTTCTTTCGTTGCGGTGGTGCAATAAGCACATACACCATACATCCAAAAATTCTCAAATGAGAAATGTCTGGTTCTTTACCAAATGCAAGCTGCAATGGGGAGTATTTATGATATGCACTTGGTCTGATGCGAATTAATGAAGCAGCATGTAAAATTGCATGTCCCCATATAGAAATACTGGAGCTTTATTTTCATAATCATTGGTCTAGCAATCATTTGCAGACGTTTAATCAATGATTCAGCCAATCCATTCTGTGTATGTACATGAGCAACAGGATGCTCAACAATGATTCTCATAGACATACAATAATCATTGAAAGTCTGGGAAGTAAATTCACCAGCATTATCAAGTCTAATTTTCTTGATTGTATAATCGGAAAATTGATTCCTCAATTTTATTATTTGAGCAAGTAATCTTGCAAATGCAACATTTCGAGTTGACAATAAACATACATGTGACCATCTGCTGGAGGCATCAATCAATACCATAAAGTATCTGAATGGTCCACATGGTGGATGGATTGGTCCACAAATATCACCCTGAATACGTTCAAGAAACATTGGTGATTCAGTTTGGATTTTGACTGGTGATGGTCTTATAATAAGTTTTCCAAGAGAACATGCTTTACATTGAAACTTATTATTCTGAAAGATCTTCTGGTCTTTCAGTGGATGATCATGTGTATTTTCTATAATTCTTCGCATCATTGTTGAACCAGGATGTCCCAATCGATCATGCCGATTGGTTAATATCGAAGAATTGTCAACTACCAGTAAAAATTTATGGTAAAAAGTAAAAATCTCAAACTCTCAAAATTTACCAAACTACACACTTTATAATATTTTTCTCTCTACTCAATTGTGATTTTCTTCACAAATGAGAGATCTATTTATAGAGTTTCATTACACATAATCCAAAAAAATAAAATACATCATTACCTACATCATCACACACAAATTTCTAATTTTACCACTCTTATTTTCAACATTCAAATATTCAACTATTACTTTTCAATATTCAAATCATTTATTTTCCATAGTTTGGTACATTTAACGTTGAATAGTAAAACTAGCGACATGCAAGAAGTGGGTTACAACGAGGTGAGACTCATCTTTATCACAAGAGCAAGGAAAAATTAAGATAAATAATGCAGAGGCATGAATATAAAAGCAAAACGAGTGGAAACATCATACGAATGGTGGTACGTTTCCTGGATTTAATTGCCGACACAGCGAATCTCAAGTTCGAGGTTTCCAAAAAGCAACAACCTAAACCAAACCTCCTAAACCAATACAATGACCCTATTTACAGAATTCTCATCGGTTGCATGTATAGAACGGCTTTCGCCTACAACCCGAGCGTAACGTGTTCACATGACAGACAACAAACGGTTCTTCCTCATCCAAGCGAGAAAACACGAACTTACAATATCGGCCCCAATTACAGAGGCTAGTACCTGAGAATTTGTCTTTCTTTTGCTTTGCACAAGCAGAAAGAAATAAAATTAGTGTTAGATTAATTCAGGTTTCTCAAAACGCAAGTGTATCAGTGTTTGATGGTAAGCTCAGCTTTGAGATGGAGTATGCCATTGATGAAATAAAGACTATCCTCAGCCATGAATGAAGTCCAAGGAATGCTGAAAAGATTGCGATATCCGACTGCCTTTCCACCTGTAAAGGTGTAGTTACCTTTATATTTGCTTATATACTCTTCAGTTGGCTTTGATCTGGCAGCAAATTCATAGTCTACAGCGAATGATATGGAACCCTTCTCTTGCATCCCCAAGAAAAGACCGAAGCAGTGAAACGAGCTCTGCTGATCCATGTTGCAGTGTGCAGAAAGGAAGAATCCTTGTCCACCTAAGTGGAAAGCTTGAGAGTATACCCGGCCTGATGGGAATAAATGGGAGCATTCCTCTCGTTTAAGGTCTAAGTAGACCACACACTGCTGACGTGGGACATCAAACTCAATCACCTTCACAGGGCGGTACTTGTATGCACGTTCTATGAAGCGGCGACTCGTGTAGCTTGAGTCCTCTATGGCATGTGTTCGCTGACGATGAGGGGCTTCAGCCTTGAAGAAAAGGGCATCGAGCACAGCTTTAGTCGCAAAATCATGATCAAAGTCAGTGCAGGTTAAAACTTTCCTCAGCTTCCGGCAAGTCATGTACGGAAAGCGTATGTAACGACCCAAGCGACTGCATAGGATATCCCAGCGCTCTTCCTGAGTTTGATAATGAGTTCTAGTCCACTTCAGCACAAAGTCATACACCGCATCTTCCGAGGCCACCTGAAGGTCATCGCTGGACAAGATTGCCTCGATTCCAGCAAGAGGCAAATTCATTACCTCGTCTTGATACCTGTCCAAGTATGCACCAATTATGCCTGATAAGTTGAGTAGATTAGTGTGACATAAAAAAGTGACGAAGCTTAGCTTTTTATTTGTTTATTATTATTATTTATTTATTTTCCTTAAAAAGCAGTAGCTGTTTTATGTTTGACTATAATAGTGGAAAAAATAATTTTCTTGTATTTTTTTATTGAAACTCGAGAAGAAGCCCTAAAATCGCATTTTATAAATTAATATTTTTTATCGATTAAAAAACAAAACACCACTTGTTATAGCAAAGCAAGTTGAAAAAAAAAAGACCTTTCTTCTAAAAAAAATTCCATCCAAACACCCTATAGAACATATATACCAGGAAACAATGGTAAAAATTTTCTTCAACTTCTTTTTTTTTTAAGAAACAAAGTAAAGAGTATAGGAAAAACTTACTTTGATATATCTTTATAACGAGAAGCTAAAAACTGTTTTGCAGCATCAGTCAATGGCTGGACAGCATCAGCAATTAGGACACTGGAAGGAAGATCCAAATACAGTAAGGCAGACTCTGGAGTCATGGGCAAGTTTCTTAATAAACGACTGCAGTGTCTCATACATGAAGCGACCTCGAATTTATCAGCAGCCATAAGAACGTCCAGTATAGCAGGAGCTGTAGTTACGGTTAATGTATTCGAATACATGAAATTCAGAAGTTCCATAAGGGCAGCTTCCTCTGTTTCATTAGGAATGGAGTAAAGTTATATTGAGTTATGCAGTTCCAGGAAAGAAAAACGAAGTGTCTGTCTAACAAAAGGCACGGTCGGTTAAGAGCACTATATCCAACATAGTAGAAAAATTTCTGAAGTAAATGTGCCATAATCTTAAATCATAATAGAAGCAATCTTTCATGTCACTTTTGGCACCTTCACATACCAGATGCACTAATTCTCAGAGTAACGTGTCTCTGCTCTGATTCCATCATGCCATTTGAGAATAACTGTATAAGAAAGACTAAACATTAGGAGTCAGGACTTAGAAAGAGAAACATATTAACAACTATCAATATAACTATATCAATACCTTGTAGAAAAATGGACTCTTAGCTGCTAAGATGGGAGAGCTGATATGTAACATCTCAACCTTCAGAACTTTAGAGCAATCATCAGACAAATTTGAATCATCACTATTTGCAGCTTCATCCCCTGCAGAAGTGACATAAGACATAGAACTTCAACACCTGAGAAAAACCCAAACTATGAAACAAACATATCACAGCGAACGGATTATGTTAAAAAAATTAAGCAACCAAATACACGCATTTCCTTATTCTGTACAAATATTCAACCACAAAGATGCCATAGAACATTAAAACTAAAAGGTATTTCAAATTCTACAGGTTCCCCATGAACAAAAGCATATAAAAGAGTGAGCAGAATTGCGGATTAACCCATTTTAGGCAGCTCTTGATACCTTCTTACAAGTCTCTACATCATCTCACTTTCATTTTATTATCTAGGATTTTATATCAGGATTGAATTCCAACACGCCTTCGAAGCAACTGCAATGTATATTATGCTGCAGGTCATAATGGATGTAATATCTTAAAATCCTTGTTTCCAGACATTAAACTCAATAACAATATCAAATACAAACCAGCTTCAACAAACCAAGAAATTAAAAGGCAGAAAGTAGATCAGTTGAATATGGTTGTATAAGTAAATTCAAATGATGAAGAAGGAAAAGATGTCAGAATTGATTTATTTCCAGTACCTGAATGAGGATCTTCTATCATCCGAATCTCTTCTTCATCATGATTCTCATCGCCCACACCTTCTTCATCATCTGGTTGCAGACAATCTAAAATCTGCTCTTCGGGGGAATTGTTGATATCCAAAGCTGCAAACGAGTGGTACATGTCTGATTAACATCAGCAAACCCATACAAGTATAAGAATGAGAAGTTGACGTTTGTGCAAAACTTAGTACAAGAAAGCATATCAGAAAGAATGACAGCATAAAGGATATCAGTCTCACACCTCCCGCACAAACAATACAAGAACAAAGAATCATTCGTATGGTCCAACAGCACAAACTTAAGAAAAAAGAAAAAGAAAAACCCCTCAACGTTCAGTAACAACTTTTTTTATTGGAGAAAAGGGATCGGTCAAAACACACAGCTCACCAATAAAGGTCAAACATTTCACATAAAATGAACAAAATATAATTTGGTGACATGAAACCGAAAGCTTTAAAATTGGAATTAAAATGAAGCATGCTGAAATAACATATTTCCTTCATGAAACCCAATTATATACAGGAAAGTGTGACAATAGACTAATTTTCAAGCAACAACACGTTGGGTATATCTTCAATACTAGACACAGCCACTGGCTCTATTTTTTTAAGCCACAGCGCAAATTCTTTAACCTAGATGCAATAAGATGGAAGAAACCAGACACCGGTATTCTTTTGATAACCGTTGAACCCAGCTAAAACTTAACACCACCCAATTTCAATATGCAAAAAAGCTGACCCTGTAAAGCATATTAGCCAAACATCAACGAGGGTTTTCAAAATCGTGTATCTAAACAAGCGTTAAAATCAAGCTCAACCTTGGTCCGAGATTCATTAACCCAGATAAGACAAACAATCACGTCAAAAACAAATTATATCAAAAATCTGAGATTGCAAAATGAAAAAAAAACAATTAATCCAACCCGTGCATAACTTGACCACAAAACCAGCCGCAGATAACTCACCCGTGTCCTTCTTCACAATATCTCCACGATGGCGCTTGCTCTTCCGAGTCGCCGCCCAATCAGCTAAGGTTTGACAAACCTCAGATTCAGCTCGGGAATCCGAAACAATCTCGATCCGGAGCAACCGGTCGGAGAAGTTGCTGTCGTTGAAGGCGAAGCCAAAATCCGGGTCAGGTCCTCTGGTCGGGGATGAGATGAGGTCCGAATCCATCACAGCACTCCTCGGATCGAACAGATCCATACCCAAATTACTCATCATCAAAATATAGAAGCCTCTCCTATGCTATCAATTGAAAGGCTGCAGAGAAATGGAAACAAGATATGGATCGAATCGATGCTCGGACTGCGTTTGAAGACCGGCTTTTCATACAAGTAATAAATATAATTCAATAATAATTAATAACGTAATAAGTTTTAATAAATAAATGATTTTCTATGTTTTTGACCTTTTTCCATGCTAATTCTTATTCTGATATGTTAGGGGTAAACCTTTTTTTTCCCCACTAGCGATCGCACACGATTATTTATATGAATTATTTTTATAATCAATTAATAAATCGAGTTAATTCATAAAATTTTATTATAATTTTTAGTTATTATTTAGATATCGATAATGAAATTATATTAAATTTATAGAGTTAATTAATGAAATCATTGCTTATATAAAAAGATGAGATATTTTCGTAAAAACTAAAGTGTTAGAAAATCGGATCACTAAATACGTCAATATTTATATATTAGTATAAAATTATCAAAATTTATGTCAAGCAAAAATCAAAAAAAAAAAAAAAGTAAACACTGATTAAATGAACTCTGTTATATGTCAAAATCTTGGTTAACATAAAGATTTATCAAAATTTATTGTTTCATCAAATTAAAATAATTGAGGTGTAGGCAAAAGTAGACCATGAATTGGTCACCATCCTCTTCCCCATACCCCCAGCCACCATGAAATGTCCATTTGTGAACAATCCCACCACTATTCTATTTTCCGTGCTTGTTGGTCCATAATTTTTTTTTATAATTAAGTGGATCAATTTTTCAAAGTCCACAAAATACTAACAAATAAATATAAAAAAAAAGAGAAAATTGTGGGAAAGAACATAGTTCAAATAAATCGAAGAATACTACATCATAATTGAGGAAAAAAAGAAATTGGTGAACTGCCCATCCCCACCTGTTAGTTGAATAAGATCTCTGCCCTACAAAAAGAAAGCCCTTTTTTACATGTTTAATCGGATGCCCAAAAAATAGAGCTCTAATACAGTTGAGAGGGAGTAAAGGCTGTAAATGAATGGTCTGTTTGACATCGTCTTCATAAGAGAAGAGAATGTACTGCTAGTCTTAGCAGGTCTGAAACTTGAGGAATCGAACAAACAACTTGACTCATCTCCGCCAAGTTGGCTCACTTGGACATGAGCTATAGTGGTTGTGTTTGTGTATCAGTTTAACTAGTGATTGGATTTTTAGCATTACAAGTAAAGATATTGTTTTTGGAATTGTAAATTATTCCATATCATGATATGGTGGAAAGATGTAAAACGGTGATAACATATTAAAAAGTGCAAGATAGTGGTAGAGGTGGTATTGTGTATATAATATGCAATCCACAAAATGGACTAAAAGAGCATTCAAATATGTCACCTGAAACCAAGTATATAATAAAGAATAAAAAATATTAAACATCACTTTAAAGGGTATGTAATGGCAGTGTGATGGCTCATACATTACTATTTTAAAGGCTTTAAAAATTTATTACTTGCCACGGTTCGAAAGGACAAAACTTTCTTTCTCAAAAAAAAAAATGCATACAGTTGAATATTTTTCCAAAAGCCACTTGCTTCATTTAAAAGTCTGTGTCTGGGAAATTTTAATAGCTCCTATTTACCTAGAAACCTTTTTCCTTAACCATTAGGAGAATCTAGTTTGAAATACCGACATAGTATTTCAATGTTTCTCTTGATAAGTCAAGATTAAACAATCGTCCTTCAGCGACAGATGCATTCATCCAAAATTTGCATCCATACCAACTCTTCGGGGAACTTTTGAGATGGCTCATACATGGCCATTGATACACCTCATTGCTGCTACCTGCTAATGTTATAACCGTAAATCAAGTTAACTTTACTTTGGAATGTAAACAAATTCTTTCGATAGTAAGATCAATGCATGTTCTCTGGTTAACGCTTGGTGTATCATGAAAAGATTGATTCTCTGCTCGTGATTATTGTTTCAAGGGAAAGGGAAGGGGGTAACTTTTGGCTTGAATTGGTTCTTTCATGAACACAGGAAACCAAATCCTTTACCAATAAGGGAGCTGGTTGGTCGGAGACAAATGTGTAAATAGTTGTAAAATGAATGAATCATATACCGCCAAAGAAAACATGAAGGAGTTGTCAATTCGAGAGATGAACCATTAGCAATATCTATCTCATAACACGACAAAGATGTAAACACTGCCTTCAAATAACATCGGGTTGTTACCTTTCCATGGATTTCATATTTAATAGGACCATCCAGTTCTGCACCTAAGTCCATGAGTTTTGACACTGTACTGTAGATATCAGTCACTGTAAATGATAGCAGAGATGAGTAATCCTTCTGCTTGACATGGTCGCTGAAACTAATTGAAAGGAAATGAGTTAATGGGGAACACAAAAAAGTAGAAGTAATAGATCAAGTATTCAAATGATCATAAACTGACAAAAGGATATACAAGAGTTGCTATCCAGACTGAATAATTTCAGATAATCCAATAAGCTAAGCAACATTGAGTCTAGAATCTTCATTTTGATAGAATCAAAGAAATTCTTGTGAACTTTAATATATACGTGGTTATAAAACACCAATAGATATAACATTTAAATTGGAAAGTACTAGCATATGTTGCAACCGAAGTCTGAATTGATAAAAACAAGTTGAAGGATCAGCCAGCCTGTTTCAGAAGATAACGGGTTGAATTCCACCTCCAATGTACATTTTTTTTTTAGTTTTCTCTTCTGAAATCTAGTAACAGAGGTTCAGAAAGCCTCGGTGTAAAAGTTTTACTTCGAATGCTTTTTCACAGCAAGGCGCATTTGATACTTTGATACGAAAAAGTATACACGACAAACAACATGGCCATTTCCGAAACAACACAACTCAAAAAAACAAAAAAACAAAAAAACAAAAAAAAACTATCGAATGAAAAGATGGTATTTTCCCCGAAAAGCCAAACAAAATAAAAATTATATATCTTCACGTCTTCCGAACAAATATCCAAGATCAAATTCAAAAACCCATTAGGAAATCACCAAAGTTCCAAATCTTAGACTTGTGCAAATCATCTAATTACCCAACCAATCAATAATTGCAATCAATCAAGCAATTTAAACAACAAATTTCAGAGAATATCCGAACCCGAAAAAAAAAAGGCATGGACCTTGGGGAACGCAAGAGGGAGAGCTTGAGAGGGCCGGAGTGGAGCTCAGCCCAACGTAGAGTGCAGACATTAATTGTGAATCCGAGACCCTCTGAATAGAACCTAGCTGCTTTAGGGACGTCCTTGTGTAGCTGCACTACGTACCTGAATGTTGCCGCCGCCGTCTCTGTACCTCCCACTCACTCTATAAATTAAGGCATCTTTTATAGTACCATTTTATAAATGTTACTACTTTAAGAATTGGATTTAAAATTTCATTAATTTAAAATTTTGATGTCAGGCCGAATTACAAATTCATCACATTAGTTCAAAAGAAATATAAAGATATAAAGAAATTATATGTAGGGTAATTGGTAGAAAAATACATCTGTCCAAGATTTATTTAAGATTCAGTACCCAACAGTTTGTTTTTGTAATTTAGTACCTGACAAAAGACAAACTTAGTTTTTACTACATATTTCATGCATTTTTACATTTTTACCCTTTTAATTAATAAAAAAATATATAAATACTTATTTTTGTAGGACATCTTCTCCTTCCACTCATCAATCCCAATGCATTTGGATGAAATGTATATTTAATTTAAATATTTTTTTATTAACAAAAACAAATTCACAACTAATTGAATTTTTTGAAATACTTAGTTTTACTTGTGAAATGCTTAACTTCAATTTTAAAAAATTTGATTCAGTAAATGAAATACTCAGAATGTTTATTAAAAACTGGATATTCGAATATGCATTTAAAAACAAAAACAAATTCGCAACTAATTGAATTTTTTGAAATACTTAGTTTTACTTGTAAAATACTTAATTTCAATTTTAAAATACTGGATTTACTAAATGAAATACTCAGAATGTGTATTAAAAACCTGGATATTCGAGTATGCATTTAAAAGAAAACAAATTCGCAACTAGTTGAATTTTTTCAAATACTTAGTTTTACTTGTGAAATACTTAATTTCAATTTTACAATACTTGGTTTAGTAAATGAAATACTCAGAATGTGTATTAAAAACCTGGATATTCCAGTATGCATTTAAAAAAAAACAAATTCGCAACTAATTGAATTTTTTGAAAATACTTAGTTTTACTTATGAAATATTTAAATTTAAATTTTAAAATACTTGATTTAGTAAATGAAATACTCAAATTGTGTATTAAAAAGCTAGATATTCGAATATGCATTTAAAAAAAAACAAATTCGCAACTAATTGAATTTTTTGAAATACTTAATTTTACTTATGAAATACTTAATTTAAATTTTAAAATACTTGATTTAGTAAATGAAATACTCAGAATGTGTATTAAAAAGCTGAATATTCGAATATGCATTTTAAAAAAAAAACAAATTCGCAACTAATTGAATTTTTGAAATACTTAGTTTTACTTGTGAAATACTTAATTTTAATTTTAAAATACTTGATTTAGTAAATGAAATACTCAGAATGTGTATTAAAAAGCTGGATATTCGACTATGCATTTAAAAAAAAAACAAATTCGCAACTAATTGAATTTTTTGAAATACTTAGTTTTACTTGTGAAATACTTAATTTTAATTTTGAAATACTTGATTTAGTAAATGAAATACTCAGAATGTGCTGGATATTTGAATATGCATTTAAAAAAAACAAATTCGTAACTAACTGAATTTTTTGAAATATTTAGTTTTACTTGTGAAATACTTAATTTTAATTTTAAAACTACTTGATTTAGTAAATGAAATACTCAGAATGTGTATTAAAAATCAGGATATTCGAATATGCATTTAAAAAAAAACAAATTCGCAACTAAATGAATTTTTTGAAATACTTAGTTTTACTTGTGAAATACTTAATTTTAATTTTAAAATATTTGATTTAGTAAATGAAATGCTCAGAATGTGTATTACAAAACTGGATATTCGAATATGCATTTAAAACAAAAAATTCGCAACTAATTGAATTTTTTGAAATAATTAGTTTTACTAGTGAAATACTTAGTTTTAATTCTAAAATACTTGATTTAGTAAATGAAATACTCAGAATGTGTATTAAAAACTGGATATTCGAATATGCATTTAAAAAAAACAAATTCGCAACTAATTGAATTTTTTGAAATACTTAGTTTTACTTGTGAAATAATTAATTTCAATTTTAAAATACTTGATTTTGTAAATGAAATACTCAGAATGTGTATTAAAAACTGGATATTCGAATATGCATTTAAAAAAATCGCAACTAATTGAATTTTTTGAAATACTTAGTTTTACTTATGAGATACTCAATTTTAATTTTAAAATATTTGATTTAGTAAATGAAATACTTAGAATGTTGTATTAAAATACTGGATATTCGAATATACAACGCAAGTTCACCAAATGCTCGCATTTCCTTCCAAGATGTATTTAGATGACATGTTCATTTCAATTTAAAAATATTTGATTTGGTAAATGAGATACTTAGAATGTGTATTAAAATAATGGATAAATACCTAATTTTAGTTTCAAAATACTTGATTTCATAAATGAGATACTTAAAATGGATAATAAAATACTGGATATTCGAATATGCATTATGATGCAATTTCAATGCAAATGAAATTTTAACAAATACATTAAAAATTTCAATTAGTTGCGAATTTGTTTTTTTTAAAATGCATATTCGAATATCCAGTTTTTAAAACACATTATGAATATTTCATTTACTAAATCAATTATTTTAAAATTTAAATTAAGTATTTCACAAGTAAAACTAAGTATTTCAAAAAATTCAATTAGTTGCGAATTTGTTTTTTTTTTTAAATGCATATTCGAATATCCAGTTTTTTAATACACGTTCTGAGTATTTCATTTACGAAATCAAGTATTTGAAAATAAAATGAACATGTCATCTAACTGTATCTTGGAAGGAAATGCGATTATTTGGTGAACTTACGTTACATATTCGAATATCCAGTATTATAATACAACAATCTAAGTATTTCATTTACCACTCGCTAATCTACTTAATTCGTTCGACAATGATCTATGCTTTCGACGAGATTTCATATCCAATTGAACACGCCCTCTCAAGCTATGCCAAACTAATTCAACTCAGTGAAGTAATTAAATCTCTTTAATTATTTATCAAGGGTGAATTGCATGTCGTTTTATTAAATCCACTGGCTTTCAACCTATTGAACTATGACTATCGACGTATATCTGACTTCATATTTATCTGTAAATTTTAAATCCACGGATTAAGTTACTTGTTCCTATCACGGGATATTCTCTCGAAGAACATTGTCCGGAAATCTTCAAATCTTCGCTCTAAGCCTTTTTTCTTTTTCAAAGCCTTGTGGCTGCTGAAAAGACCTTGAACATGTCATCCAAATGCATCTTGGATGGAAACGTGAGCACTTGGTGAACTTACGTTACATATTCGAATATCCAGTATTTTAATACTCATCATCATGAGTATCTTATTTACCAAATCAAGTATTTTATAACTGAAATTAATTATTTCGCAAGTAAAACTAAGTACTTGAAAAAGTTCAATGCTTAGTTGCGAATTTGTTTTCTTTTAAAAATAAAAAAATATTTAAATGAAATGTACATGTCATCCAAATGGATCTTGGATGGAAATGCGAGCACTTGGTGACTTACATTGCCTGCTAGAATATCCAGTATTTTAATGCATATTCTGAGTATCTCATTTACCAAATCAAGTATTTTAAAATGAAATGAAAATGTCATCTAAATGCATCTTGGAAGAAAATGCGAGCATTTGGTGAACTTACGTTACATATTCGAATATCCAGTATTTTAATACAACATTCTATGTATTTCATTTACCAAATCAAGTATTTTAAAATTGAAATTAGGTATTTGGCAAGTAAAACTAAGTACTTCAAAAAGTTCAATGCTAAGTTGCGAATTTGTTTTTCTTTTAAAAATTAAAAAAAATATTTAAATGAAATGTACATGTAATCTAAATACATCTTGGATAGAAATGAGAGCACTTGGTGAACTTACATTGCCTACTAGAATATCCAGTATTTTATTAACTTTTTTTCGTATCTCAATTACCAAATCAAGTATTTAAATTGAAATTAGGTATTTCGCAAATAAAAGTAAGTACTTCAAAATGTTCAATGCTTAGTTGCGAATTTTTTTTAAAAAAAATAAAGAAAATATCTAAATAAAATGAACATGTCATCCAAATGCATCTTGGATAGAATGCGAGTATTTGGTAAACTTACGTTGCATATTCGAATTTCCAGTATTTTAATACTCATTCTAAGTATCTATTTTTACCAAATCAAGTATTTTAAAATTGAAATTAGGTATTTCGCAAGTAAAACTAAGTACTTGAAAAAGTTCAATGCTTAGTTGTGAATTTGTTTAAATGAACATGTCATCTAAATGGATCTTGGATGGAAATGCGAGCATTTGGTGAACTTGCGTTGTATATTCGAATATCCAGTTTTTAATACACATTATGAGTATTTCATTTACTAAATCAAGTATTTTAAAATTATAAGTATTTCACAAGTAAAACTAAGTATTTCAAAAAATTCAATTATTTGAGAATTTTTTAAATGCATATTTGAATATCCAGTTTTTTAATACACATTCTGAGTATTTCATTTACAAAATCAAGTATTTAAAATTGAAATTAATTATTTCACAAGTAAAACTCTCAAAAAATTCAATTAGTTGCGAATTTGTTTGTTTTTTAATGCATATTCGAATATCCACTTTTTAATACACATTCTGAGTATTTCATTTACTAAATCAAGTATTTTAAAATTAAAATTAAGTATTTCACAAGTAAAACTAAGTATTTCAAAAAATTCAATTAGTTGCGAATTTGGTTTTTTTTTTTAAATGCATATTCGAATATCCAACTTTTTAATATACATTCTGAGTATTTCATTTACTAAATCAAGTATTTTAAAATTAAAATTAAGTATTTCACAAGTAAAACTAAATATTTCAAAAAATTCAATTAGTTGCGAATTTGTTTTTGTTTTTAAATGCATATTCGAATATCCAGCACATTCTGAGTATTTCATTTACTAAATCAAGTATTTTAAAATTAAAATTAAGTATTTTACAAGTAAAACTAAGTATTTCAAAAAATTCAATTAGTTGCGAATTTGTTTTTTTTTTTTAAAATGCATAGTCGAATATCCAGCTTTTTAATACACATTCTGAGTATTTTATTTACTAAATCAAGTATTTTAAAATTAAAATTAAGTATTTCATAAGTAAAACTAAGTATTTCAAAAAATTCAATTAGTTGCGAATTTGTTTTTTTTTAAATGCATATTCGAATATCCAGCTTTTTAATACACATTCTGAGTATTTCATTTACTAAATCAAGTATTTTAAAATTTAAATTAAGTATTTAATAAGTAAAACTAAGTATTTCAAAAAATTCAATTAGTTGCGAATTTGTTTTTTTTTTTAAATGCATATTCGAATATCCAGGTTTTTAACACACATTCTGAGTATTTCATTTACTAAATCAAGTATTTTAAAATTTAAATTAAGTATTTCATAAGTAAAACTAAGTAATTCAAAAAATTCAAATAGTTGCGAATTTGTTTTTTTTTAAATGCATACTCGAATATCCAGGTTTTTAATACACATTCTGAGTATTTCATTTACTCAATCAAGTATTTTAAAATTTAAATTAAGTATTTCACAAGTAAAACTAAGTATTTCAAAAAATTCAACTAATTGCGAATTTGTTTTCTTTTAAAATGCATACTCGAATATCCAAGTTTTTAATACAATTCTGAGTATTTCATTTACTAAATTAAGTATTTTAAAATTGAAATTAAGTATTTTACAAGTAAAACTAAGTATTTCAAAAAATTCAATTAGTTGCGAATTTGTTTTTTTTTTAAATGCATATTCGAATATCCAGTTTTTAATAAATATTCTGAGTATTTCATTTACTGAATCAAGTATTTTAAAATTGAAATTAAGTATTTCACAAGTAAAACTAAGTATTTCAAAAAATTCAATTAGTTATGAATTTGTTTTTGTTTAATAAAAAATATTTAAATTAAATATACATGTCATCCAAATGCATTGGGATTGATGAGTGGAAAGAGAAGATGTCTAACAAAAATAAGTATTTATATACTTTTTTATTAATTAAAAGGGTAAAAATGTAAAAATGCATGAAATATGTAGTAAAAACTGAGTTTGTTTTTTGTCAGGTACTAAATTACAAAAACAAACTGTTGGGTACTGAATCTTAAATAAATCTTGGACAGATGTATTTTTCTACAAATTACCCTTATATGTACTATTGACTGAACTCTCGGACTTATTTATCTCGATAAAAAAAATTATAAAAAAACAACTAAATCTAAATAAATAAATTTCAAAAAACTACCGTCAAAAAATTAGTGAACTTAAATACATGTGTCATTAAAATTGAACTCGATGCTCCATTCACGGAACAGCAGAATCATACAATTTTTTTGCATGTGATTTTAGCTCAGATTAACTGTAAAACAAATTTGGTGAGGGAATGGGGGATTCAATAGAGACCAAACAGTTGGTAAATATAAAAAACCATCTTATGATATTCAAGCAGAACATGTAAATTTCATAAAGCATATATTCTCTGTTTCGGAAGAACAAAAACTTTCATAGATGGTACAGCCAAAGACTGGGAAGATGATGTAGCTTCTCATTTCTATCCTCGAATGAATTTCTTGACTGTAAAGGATAAGTATGTTCTCGATATATATATATATTATACTTAATAAGTAGCCGCACCAAATCATGTAACAGGATTAAGGGGAAATTTCCAGCCTCGGTTCGAAGCAAAAACCAGTAAAGAGCTGAAGTGGAAACTTCTTGGTCACCGGAGATTTTTGCGACCACTTCCACTGCTTTAAACTCGAGTCGAAAATAAGAAGAGCGGGAGCTCCATAGCTCTGGATGTACACGAGATCATCAGTTCCGCTGCTGGCAAATACATCATCAAACTCGCCAAAACCATAAAAGTACTTGTGGGGCATTCGAGCTATCTCCTGCCACTCTCTACCCTTCAGAGCCCAAATACCAATCCCCTTAATAACACCAGGACGATCTGGTTTCCCAATTCCTCCAACCAGTACAAGTTTTTCATTCAGGTTCATCAAACGACCACACGTAAGCGAACAAGGTGCAGCAATGAAATTCCTCATGAGTATATCATTGGAGGGTCGGCTTCCAAGATTATACATGATCAGGCCATGGCGATTTACAGGATCACCACCTCCAGTTGAGTAAATCAAGAAGTATAATACCCCGTCGCATATCACGCTCTCATCACCAGCTCGCCACCCTGTTAGGCTCTCTGTCAAAATCGTCCCCCAAGTCAAAGTTTGGGACTGGTACATGTAAATAGAGAGATTCCACTGGAATAAATTTCCAGGTACCTGCCTAGATTTAACGACTAATATCTTGTAATTATGAGATTGAGATGCTCTGTCGACTGAAATGGCTAAGGCACGGTAGTCGGAAAATCTTGGGCCAGGAGGCTCAACTACTGCCCTCCAGCAAAAGGTTATTGGGTTACAGACATACATTTCTCTCCTATCATTGTCCATGAAGCAAACTAACCCACGAGATGAAGCAATGGACCAGTTGGATGTATCTATACAGGGGAGATCGATACTGTGCCATTTTCTAATGACCGGATCGTATGCATAACCAATGGGTTCGTCTGAGCTTGTGAACATAAAGTACCACGGTTTTGGTGACGCTGCACGAGAATAGTTCCCAATGAACCTCTTCGAGGTTACAATTTCATGCCATCTTTTACACACCGAGCCTGCCCGGAAAATGCTGGCAATGGGGAGATAGGCCAATATTCGTTCCAACAGATCATCAGGTAAAATTAAATCCAAATAAACTGCAGCTAAATCTTTATCCTTTTGCTCATGAAGGTCTGAGAATGAATCAAACTCCAAGGAGGGGCTAGTAAAGTTATAAATGCTATGACTCACCCATGAATTTTCCTCTTCCATGATTAACAGAAGCTGCAAAATCTGGAACAAAAACCAAACAAAATTAAAATTAAAGAACTTATCAAAGTTCATTCTTGCACAAAAATCCAATAAAAATGGTGTAAAGATTCAAAAAAACCACTATCCTTGCTGAATCAACTAAACTGCCAGAGCAAGACTGCATATAAAAACAGAAATCAATTATAGTTTCTACACAGACTGATGAAAGGAACATTTCACTGAGTTCATATATACATTTAACATATATTACACATATAAACACCAATCCAGAGGCTAGGACAACATAATATAACATTTAAGGAAATTAAATTCTGCTAATGCTGACTCCCGACAAAATTAGATAACTTAAATTGATTTGAAAAAAATAGGGAACTCAAAAACATTCTTCCATCCCAACATAAAGTTAGATTCATTATGTTGACGAATCAATAGGGGCGCATTTTACATGAATCAACCATAAAGGAAGAATAAAAATACAATGGTCAACAAAACTTTTCAAAAAAAGAAAAACCCAAGAAATCTCCCCAGGATCTAGGAGTGGATTCATACCACCACTTAAAACCAAGCACAATTATATACTATTAAAAGGTGCAAAGAAGTAGCAGAGAAACCAGATGCAGCGCTGGGTTTCCACACCTTTGCTTCCTAACTCTTTGAGAATAAGAGATAACGTGGCATTTATATCAAAAATTTATAAGCTTACAACATAGGTAAACAATATCTTTCGGTGAATTTAAAAATTTGCATAGAAGTAAAGATCTCATTTTATAACCAGTAAACAGAGGAGGAAAATGCAATCACCAGTTTCTTTTCACAAAAAGGTTGAAAAGTTCAGAGATGATTACCCCAAATGGAACCATAAAATTTACCATGCAACACACACATCAGTGGGAGGGTAATATATATCTTGAAAGCAACAACCCTCTGCAATATTTATTATCATGATAACTAATAAGCTTTCAAGAAAGAGCAACCACTTCCACTATTCTGGGCACCAAACCTAAAATTATTTTTATTGAGAGGGTAAAACATCAATCAATGTTTGGTGAAAATGAAAAAATATATATGCACCAAGCAGCACCATTCGATGAAACATCGAAAAACAAACAATCATATAATGCAAAAATAAGAAAGCAACAAATACACAACCAAAATGAAAGTAAGAAACACTGTGGGAAGCTCCAACACTGACAAATCCTGAAAACAACCATAATATCATATTCCCAAGGAAACAAAAATACATTTTTTTTCCATGTAAATTAATATCAAACCTCTGATACAAAACTTTTCCTCAAAACAAATAGGCCTTCCCAGAATGCTCAAATCTCTCAAGATTCACCACTTAACCGGCCAAGTCAAAACAACAAAACAAAAAGCTCCACCCTTTCCAGAAAACAAAAAACATTCAAGAAACTCAAAATTCAGGAAATGGGCTCGAATCAATCATCCCAACGATCCCAAGAAAACAAACGAAGAGCATAAATGGGCCGGTCCGGATTTAGATAAAAACGCATCTCTCACATGTTCTATACGTTATGATTCAGCCAATATTACATTTATAGTGAGAAAAATATTGATTTCTCCAGAATATCTTTATCCCTTGTACATTCTATTGATGTGGCCAAGACGACGGGCTGAGGGGAATGAAAGCGAAGGGTGGAGTTATAGTAGGGGTCGTATTTTGTTAATACAGACAAGAGTGTGCGTGAGAGTTGAGGTGGTGTTTGTCAAGGCATCGAATTGATGAAATTTTAATGGCCTTCAGAATTTTCAAAATAAATAAATAAATAATTTGGAAAAAATAATTATAATAACCTTACTCAAAAAAATTACAATAATTTTATACTCGTTGTTTGTTTGTACGAAATAAATTATGTAAACAAAATTATATATATATATATATATATATATATATATATATATATATATATATGCGTGTTTGTTAAGATTAAAAAAATGATAAATATTAAAATAGTAGTTCTTTTGTGAGACGGTCTCACGAATCTTTATCTGCGAAACAGATCAATCCTACCGATATTCACAATAAAAAGTGATAATTTTTCATGGATTACCCAAATAAGAGATCTGTCTCACAAAATACGACTCGTGAGACCGTCTCACACAAGTTTTTGTCATATTAAAAATTGGAAACATAAAGTTTGCTCCCCTTCAAGTATCGTGCCAAATTTTAGCTGATAGGTTGGTTTGCGTCAATTTCGATACGTTATTTATTCACCATATTTGTCTTGATAATGATATTTGATAAATAATTTAGATATATTTGATCACATCAAATATATAAGTGATATCTCATTTATGGCAAAAACTTGTGTGAGACGGTCTCACGGGTCATATTTGTGAGACGGATCTCTTATTTGGATCACCCATTAAAAAGTATTACTTTTTATGCTAAGAGTATTACTTTCTATTGTGAATATGGGTAGGGTTGACCCGTCTCACAGATTATGATCCGTGAGACGGTCTCACATGAGACTCACTCCTCATTTATTGGTACGATGATGGATATCATAGGTGAATAACATATAAAAATTGTGTTTTACATTCGTAATACGTGCGAAAATAAATTTAGAACAAAAGAATTTATATAAATTTATTAGTCTTTAAAATTCAATATTTTGATTTAAAAATACGAATAGCCCATTTATACTTCATTTTCAGTGGATTATCTAAAAAACAAAATTATATATATAAATATATATATAAATATATATATTCATATCTGTTTTGAATTTTACAGGTTCTAACAACTGGATTTGATAAAGGTTATTATTTTATCAAGTTGAATATGTGCGATGGGGTAACCATTTTATAGTGCTTTATCAAACCTCTGTCGTTGATGAAACATCGAGCTTTGAGGTTTCTGTCACCATGAGAAGGATCCTCTGCTTAATTCAAGAATTAGCATTGTAGAATTTTCAAATTCAATATGATAACCATTCTCTGTCAAGAAATCTTGGTGTTTTAATTTTCCTGCTGCCATATTGTTGTATCGTTCTCTTTCATATGACTTATGGAACATGTATAAAAACCCGCTGTGGTCGATGTAAAACATCATGTTTGTGTCGCGTAGTAAATTATTTCTAATTTCCACCTGTCTAATGCATTTGTGGGCTGTTGGGCGAAGGTGGGACACGAAATTTGGGAACGCCCCTCTGTCCCCTCTTTTCTTTTTATAAAAAAAATTTGACGTTTTGCGACGGTTTGTTAAAATCGTCGCCATTTGCGACGGATTTTTAAACCGTCGCAAAACGTCAAATTTTTAAAAAAAATAAACTGCACATGTGGGTTTCGCGACGGTTTGTTAAAATCCGTCGCCAGTTGCGACGGATTTTTAAAACCGTCGCGAAACGTCAAATTTTTAAAAAAAAATAAACTGCACATGTGGGCGACAGCTCAGCTGTCGCCCACTGGGCGCTCACCAAAGGACGCCCAGGGTATCAATCTCCTATATATATATATATATATATATATATATATATATATATATATATATATATATATAAACTATTAAGTTTACGTGACGGGTTTTTTACTATTTTAGTTTCTTCCAGGAATAGCGAGTTCAGTTTGCCCCATTATTTTCTATTTTATTCAAAATTCATTTCCCATATTTGACCATTAGAGTTGGCTAGTGAATTTTATATGGAAAAAAAAACACGGGTGAAACGGTTCTACGGATCGTATTTTATTAGTGATTTTGGCTAATAAATACCCTAATACAATGAAGCTCGAATCAAGTAATCGGAGTTAATTTTAAATCCAAAATAATTTATTTTATGTTAAAAAAATAAATTTATTTTGAGTTTTTTTGGGTCAAATTGGAGGAGGAGTTTGAACTAAAAAAATGAATAAATAACACTGCATCAGTTAAAGCTCTAGGAATATGGCTTTGAGATTATAATTTCATTAATTATTATAATTTTTAAACAAAAAAATTACTTGCATATTTTTATGTAAAAATACGATTGTATGAACTATGAGTATGAAATCCACTTCTCTATTAATGTCTCTTTTGACTTCCCCCTCCCCTCGGGTTGGTTTAATTAGGTCACCTGGACCAGAATATTATGCTTCATATGCCATTATACTCATATTAATATATGTTTTTTTTTGTGACAAATTTAATATTATAATTATAAAGGCACTTATAAATAACCTATGCCCACTTCGCATACCACTTCTAAAGGTGGGAGGAACTGTGTATATATATAATTTTGATATGATGTACGTCTAGCATGTGCATTGATACAAAAATTGATGATTTGATAGTGTTTCATCACATCCAATAAGCAGTGTCACATCATCTATGCTCACATAAATATACATGATAGATAAACACTTTAATTTTTCAACGATTACATTTGTCATTCTTAATAGAGTACAATAAATCAATAGAGCAAAATTCTTGTTGTTTTCAATTTTTTTGGCATACATACATCTGAAATGTATAATATAATATTGTGTATTCCATTTGAAGAAACTTTAAGCAAGGGATCAAATGGTTGGCACTTCATTCTCATGAGGTGAATCAAGGAATTATTAGTATGGATATAGTTCACGTGTTTTTTTAAAAATAATTATAAATAAATTACGTTATGTATATTAATTTACAACTCGGGGTCTCGAACTCAATAATTTGCCAATAAAATGGAACGTTGGTGCCGCTAGACCTAAACAAAATAGTCTTTTTGACGATGTACGTGAAGTCGACTGCATTATCTCAGTGCAAACGAAGACTAAAATAATAAAGCATAAAATGTACTCTCCTCCACGTGCAGACACATTTTATAATATACTAGCTAACGACGCACATACGATGTATGTGTAAATTAATGACTATTATTTATATGAATCACGATCATGATTATTAATAAATCGAGTTGATTCTTAAAATTTTGCAATAATTTTTAATTATTATTTGATAAGAATAAACCAATTATATTAACTATATAATTCTTAGAAATAATATGTGAATTAGATATTGTAGTTATGAGTAAATTATATTAAAAAATATATTATTTGTCTAAATAAATATGGTATTTTCGTAAAAATTAATTAGTGTTGCAAAATCGAGCCACCAAAGACATCAACCTTTTACATTTATAGTAAACAAGTACGGATATGTTAGTGCACAAGATGATGACAAGAAATAATTAAAGGAAATTAAAATGATTTTAATTTCTTCAAAGTTGATCAACATCAACTTCTCTCCAATGCACCGATGACTCCGATGGCGCCCTAGTAATAGTGATTGACGAATAATATATAATTAATTTGCACCAAAATAATTATATTTATTACAGTAATTAATAAATAATAATTTCACCTTGAGTTTTAAAATATAATACTTCGCGTTTCTCTCCTTTTTAGCGCACAAACTTTACAAAACGGGTATTTTTTTTTTCACAAAACTGAGTGATAAAATTACAAGTACGACATTGACATTTTTTTAAAAAAATAATTTTCTACATCGCAATTCACAAACTTCGAAAGCAAAGGTCGTGTAGCCCCCATGGCACCAGGTCGTCCCGAGTAAAGAATACAAGTTTTCAAGTTTTATATATTCAAAGTTCACTTTTGTATGAGAGCATCCGCATCAGTTTTAACGTTAGTACACGTTATCTTTTCAAAAAATATCTACTCATATTAATCCACCTACTCATTACGGTATTAAATATAATTTAACTATGTGTTAAATGAAACACACAGTTTTAATACAAACAAATATGCATTGTGGCATAATTAGTTTGGTGACTTACATACACGTATACACACACACACATATATATATATATATATTTATATATGATTTTGTTATGATACCCACCACCAATCATGGTCATTTTTATGTACATAAATGATGTGACACTCACCTATTAGATGTGATGCATCATATCAAAATTGTTTATATAATATATGAGATTCGTCTCATTAATGAGCACAAAGACGGATACAGTTGATGAAAAACATAACAAAACTTTATGTAAGTACGATAAATAGCATGGAGAATTGGTGGTTGCCGTTTAAATTTACGCGGTCTACTTCATATTCACGATGTTCACTCCAAAAAAACACTACTCCAATTTCACACAACAAACCAAACTCTTTCAATGCCATGCATAATAGTATTATCGTTTTTATTGTCGTTCTATTATTGTTGTAATTACATAAATCTCTCTAGCCAACAATTAGTATAATTTTAAAATTAAGTTTCGTCTTTCTTAAAATATTTCTGTACTGCAGTCTCAACTTTCAAGAATGTCTTGAATTTTCTGTCTTCACAAATATAGTTAAAAAATTCATAACTATTGGGAATATATATATGACAAAAACTTATGTGAGACGGTCTCACGGGTATTATTTGTGAGACGGATCTCTTATTTGGGTCACCCATAAAAGAGTATTACTTTTTATGCTAAGAGTACTATTTTTTATTGTGAATATGAGTATTGTTGACCCGTCTCACAGATTATGATCCGTGAGACGGTCTCACATGAGACTCACTCTATATATATATATATATATATATATATATATATATATATATATATATATATATATATATATATATATATATATATATATATATATATATATCGAGACAAGCTAGTTAATCATCACTATAAAATTTTAATAAATAAATATCGATGTATATGTATTAAAGCGTATTTAAGACGAAGTATTTAGTTTCAAAAAATACAAAAAATTATAATAAAGACTAAAAGTAGGACCTCATCTTTTTGGAAAACAGAAAGACATCATTTAATCACCATTAAATTTGTGGTTTTTCTTTTAAATTTTGTCCGAATTTGCAAGTGTCGAAATGGCATGAAAACATCTTTTTCCAATTTTTGGCCCTAAGAATTCAGGCCCATCGGACAATAATTTACCCAATCAAATAATGGGCTATTATAGGAATTCATCATTTTTTTTTTTAAAAAAAAGTTAGAAACTAATTAAAAGCAAAAATATATGTATTAGGAAGAAATGCATAATGATATAAAATATATATTGATTGAAGTATGCATGTAAAATATTCTAAATTTCAAATTATAAGCTATTTCGTTTTTTCCCCTTAAATTAAATTTATATTATTTAATATAACTTGATAATTGATATGATCATGTTAAACATAATTTCTATGAAACGATTTTCAAATGAATTTTGTGAGATGAATATATGAAATATATTATTTATTATTGTAAATATATGTATGGTTGATCTGTCTTATGGATAAAAATCGTCTCATAAAATACCTATTATGTTGTTTCAAATAAATATGATTATAATTTTAGAGGGATAAAGCTAGTGTGCTAAATAAAATTTGACATAAGTTTATCAGTTCGACAAGATACAAGAGATAATTATGCCGGTGTCATTTTAGGGACATGAAATCGTCAATTTATCACGTATTTGTAGTACTTGATTATGATCAAAGCATATGTTCTGGTATCATGGTTCTGACTCCGGCTTGTACAAGTACGATGGTATAATACGTTTTTATATCAACTATTTCGTAATTGTCACAAGCAATCAAATTATTATATTGTATCTCATTATAAACTTTTATTATTAAATAATGTGAAGTAAAACACTATAACTGATTTTTTATCATAATTTTATTTCATTTTAATCAAGTCTTTTTGTAAGATGAGTCGGGCATATTAATGAAGATTTTAAAATAAAGGCGATAATAATATCTGGAAATATATATTTTTCTAATCTAAATTCGTAACATTTTTTTTACCCAAGTTTGCCGACCCTCATATAAAAATCCATAATTATGGAGCCCGTGATTTTACACACGTGATATAGTACACCACTCTTAAATCTCATTTAATTATTGTTTACGGAGTCGGATAATAGATAGACCACCTCGGACTTTTTGTTTTTACTCCAATTTTTTTAATGTTTTTCAGATAAAAATTCATTGTCATCGAAAGTAGACAACAGCAATTTCCCTTTGATATTTTCAAATGTCAACCCAACAAACCATTGAGCAAAAAACAGGTTTTTCCTTCGAGTAACCGTGGAGAGATAAAGCAAAACCGGCCCAGCTATCTCTTTCTCTTTCTGCCTATATAGAGAAAATCATCGTACAAGGTAGTTTCCATTTTCCAATTTTTTCTCTTCTCTCTCGCATCTTCAATAGTCAGCGCCTTCTTTTGTTTTTGTTTTTGTTTTTGTATAACATTGAAAGAAAAGCAAAGAAAATGGAGGATGATTGGGATTTACAGGCGGTGGTCAGAGGCTGCACCGCTGCAGACGCCGTAGCTAAAGCTTCTCGTGGTCAACTTTTCAGCACCTTTAATCAAAATCACAATCCAAGATCTGTTTGAACAACCCATAAATGAATACTTGGTTCAAGAATTACAAGATCTTTACAAGCCTTTCTTCCCAATACCGCAGCCCCCACAAAAAGTTTTTGCTCAAGAAAGTTTACCAATTTCACCTCTCTGTGTTCGAAGAGGACTGCAAGATCAATCAGCAAAGCAACAGAAGAGTTTGCAAGTTGTGAGGGAAAAGCAGCAGTCTTCCATCTTTCCCCATGTCTCCAAACCAAGTAATCCCACCTCAAGGTCAAAAAGAAGGTGATTTTCTTATCAATTAAAATATTTCTCGAAATTTGTCGGTTTAAGAAGTTCGAATGCTGATTTTGTTTCATATTTTACGTCACAGGAAGAACAATTTGAAGAGGGTTTGCCATGTACTTGCTGAGAGTTTATCTTCTGATACGTGGTCTTGGAGAAAATATGGGCAAAAACCCATCAAAGGCTCGCCTTATCCAAGGTTTGGCTCTTCAGCTTTTTCAAAGATTGGTTCTTTTTGTCAAACAAGAACAAAATGATAAATAGTAGTCTGTTTATACTATTAGAATAGCCAAGTGAATGTAAATTTGCTTACAGAATCGTTACGCAAAAATAGGGGTTATTACAAATGCAGTACCTTAAAGGGTTGTGTGGCCAGGAAACAAGTGGAGCGAAACAGATCGGACCCTGGAATGTTCATAGTCACCTATGAGCCGGACAAGATGGAGAGCAGCAGAGACGATAGAGAGGACTTGGCAGAAGGCGAGGACGACGACAATGAGTTCAATGTCTCAAACATGGCATTGGAAGATGATTTCTTTGCGGGTTTGGAGGATTTTATCGTCGCCCCAGTGACTTCAAATTGCTTCGCGGATCAGTTTCCGGGGAGCTTTCAGTTCCCTTGGCTTGCCACCCCTTCGACTAATACCGCCGCTGGTGGTGGTTGACCTGACAAAAAGTGCATAGATGCTTTTCCTGTCACACACTTTTCTTTAATTTTGTAGGCAAAAGACAACTGTTTGTAGCTATGCCTTGTAAAGAATCTAGAATCAAACATATATCTCTATATATATTTGTGACGAATGAGGTATAGAAAATCTCAATCACGAAGAGCCTTGTAGAGGAAAAAAGAGTTGATTCTCTTGTCTCTTGTTGGTACGATAATGATATATAATGAAATATCAAAGTTCCGCCATCACTTTAAACAATTGCTTAGTTCCAAGTTTTCTTGTTGTTTTTGGGAGTCCGCTAATTTTCTTGGGGGATTCCATGCTGATCGCTAAATCAAAATATTCCTAGTTGAGTTAATTGAGGAATCCATGGTAAAAATGTATTACAGCTAACATTACATATTCTTCCGAGGCGATTCTTCTACTTTGTGATGGACTTCAAATTAAGCAATTACTACAATAAACAATTTCCATGATATATGTTTTGCAAAAAGCATGCAAAGAAGAAACTCGCACGATCCTAATCGAATATTTCAACTACGAAATTTCAACTTTAAAAAAACCTGCTGCAGTACTAACCTGGCATATCAGAGAGAAGAAACGATATGTGGAAAACTGGCCGAATCGAAAACTGGCCGGCAATGATAAGAGATTTTGCAGCGATAACTGATTCTCCCAATTATCAAATGCGCACTAAGGCGTACATGTCCATAAGGCTCAAGGCACAAGGCATCTTATTGAAGTGAATAAACGAATAACAAAGTTATAAATCTTTCAATTGCAAAAAATGTAATAATTGTTCAAACGTCAACGTTAAATGTAATAGAAAAACGCACAATTCTTTTGTTTTGCTTCCTAACAAAGGGGTCTGTAGGTTCAAAGATCGGGCCTTACTACACCTTGTGAACTATAAAAAAGAGTAATTAAAACAAAATTAAAAATTAAACATAAAAAATTATAATTACATATAATTTAATTCTAAAACATAATTAAAAATTACATATAATTAAAATAACATAATTAAAATTACACATGATTAAAAAGTTGATGAATTATATTATCCATCTATTATATAAAAATTTAAATATGTTCGATCAAACCATTTTGAATCACATGGTGCAATTCTTAGTTTAAATGCTGACACGTCACTTCAAAAAAGCGTTGAACTCTACGGTAGGATCTCTTGATGGGAAAACATATGGGTGCACATATTCATCATCTCGAGCCGGAAAATCATGATCTTTGAGCACGTTATCTCATTCGTTAACCACAAACATGTTATGGAAAATGATACATGTTTTCATTATATAATTTGAATCAGTTGGATCTCATGTGCGAGATAAACATCTCTCTATATGTCAGTGTTCTTGGAGTACATCAAATACTCGTTTAACATCTTTTTTCACCAATATCATGTAAAAACCCTATGTCTCTACGATGTTGACGTCATTGTTGCATCTTGGTGCATATGCCAAATATACACATCAATACGTAAATCTTTTGACTCAACCACTTATGATATGATTGAAGGTTCTTTTTTGTATGAACTTTGATATTGTCCTACCCAAGCTATCAGATATTTCTTCCAAGCCCAGTGCATGCAATCAACGTTTCCAAGCATCCTGAGAAATCTCCTTCGAACTTTTTCAGCAGTTATCTGAGCAACGTTCTCATACGTTGATTTCCTCAAATATTGCTTAAAAAATATACCATGCACCCTCTACAAAATGTGTTTTCAAATGTTCCCGTTGTCGATGCACCTATCCTCAAATATTTATGAACGACATCGCCTGCAAAATCACGTGTAAACAGTCTGATTGTAGCCGAAACCTTATGAAGTCATGATAACATGAGGTTACCAGTTGTGTTCTTCCTTTGGACAAAGTAAGACAAATTAGTTTGTAAAGCTTCATCAATGTTAAAAAACAAACATCTTTTCATTCAGAACCGTTTCCGAAAATATTTCATGTTAGATGATTGTATTGACAAAGTAATATTAGTATTAGGGGTGGGAAAAATACTGAAATTACCGAAAAATAATCATACCGTACCGACATTTTTTTAGGTATACCACATTTTTTCGGTATATCGAATTTTTTTTCGGTATCATTATGGTATTGTTGTGAATTTTTTCCATAGAAAAATTTCGGAATTTCGGTATCGGTACCGGTATGAATTTTTTGATATCGATATTTTTGCCACGGTATACCGAAAATCCACCCCTAATTAGTATAATCTCTTAGCCTAAAAACACATTTTTTATTTATTTTTTCCGTTTGTAGCCACGTACACGACTTGACTTCCCCAATTAAAACACAACGAAAGTGCACTCCATGTATCTACGGGTCGGAGGTCGTCTTTTTGTCAGGAAAAATTGGTCATCAAAGATTTTGTGTGTAAAATTGTGTGAAAAAATTGAAAATTGTGTGTAAAATGAAGTTATTTATTGACAAATGGTTGGGTTTTGAAAAATACAGTCGTAGAGTAACTCTGTTCCACAATAATTTTCTAATCCTAAAGAATTTGTAATCATCATTAGGGGTGGGCAATTGGGCCGAGTAGTTTGGACCCGACCTAAAACCAATTGGGTTCAATTTTCGAGTTGTTCAGATAATTGGTCGAGTCGGGTAGTTTTAGTTACCGGAACCCGACTAATTTATATAGGGTAGAGTTCGAGTGAAAAAAAATTACCTGAATAACCCAAGCGGGTAACCTATTACTCGATTAAGAATTTTAAAAAAAGGGCTTGATCGGGTATCAGACTAGTCATAATAGTCAGACCGGGTTCGGGTATATAAAAACAATACACAACAAATCAGGTACCTGAGCCGAACTATCCAACTCGTGCCCAGGACAAACAGATTAACACTGAATATGTCTAAACAAATAAGATACTACCTTATAGTCGGATTCCATTTTCAAAACTTATAGAATTAAATTCGTAAATGTATTTCCGACGTCGTTGATCTTCTCACCGCAAGAAAACCACAACTTTCCCAGATGAAAGATTTGTCAATTGGCATGGATCAATTTTATGAGACGATCTAACAGTTCAATTTTGTGAGACAAATTTTCAATTCGACCCGATTTATTGACTGTCTCACAAGATATCTAATCTTTTATTTCTAATAAATATTCTCTAGATTTCAAGCAAATACGAATAACCGTTCCATGTTACATCAAATGTCACCTAAAATACACAATTCTTTCATTCGAAGGATCCCTAAAACGCTAATTGGGCATCTAAAGTGCACCAATATGCGCATGCCAGTAAAGGGCAGTCTGTAGGTGCAAAGATTGGGCCTGGTGGCTAGTGCCCAGATGCAGGCACGTTGAACTCATAATAAGTATGTTATTACCAACAATGTATCCTAGACGAGTTTATGTAAATGGATTACACACCCAACCCATCAATATGTTGCATAAAAGAGTGGGAGTAGGCTGAAGAATCTCTTTCTGGAGGTGCACAATCGCTTAGCTTGGGGAAGATATGCAATGGCCTTTGGAAGGAATGCAGGGAACATCTCTTTCCTTTTTACTTCTTGAAAGCTACCAATCCCTGCTTCTTCCATCTTAAAGCCCCCTCTCGCATCAGTTCTTTCTTGTTTCCCACCGGTTGTCTAAAAGCCGCACTTGGGGAGAAAACTATTCTAAACTATTCTGATGCATGAAAACCAAATTACATGTTGTACCGGATGGAAACTGGGTATTGTTCCTTAACTACAAATGAAAATAATCTTTACTTGGAGCAATAGTCTGACACATTGGCTGTTACAAAAAATGAAAATAATTTTTACTTGGAGCTATAGTACAACACATCGGCTGTTACAAATAATGAAAACATGGGTTCCGTATTTCCGCAAATTCTACCATCAGAATTCAAAGACCAACAAGTGGTACATAAAATGCATTCCCATAGTAAGAATAAATAAGCATTTTAATAATTTATCATAGCCAGCCCTCTGCCAACAATGTCGCTAATTCATCTGAGAGAACTAAGGATACATGCTTCTTCACAGTGATGTCATTGCGATGGCATTTCCTCATTATGTTATCAAGGCTTCACTCGTATTAAATATTGAGCAGGACATGCTAGCAGAGGATTAGAAGTTGGAATTTAACTAGCACTTTTAACAGGGTCACTATGCAATTTAAGTAGAAACCTTGTAGCCCTTTACAAAAGATTGTAATTTTTTCGTCTCACCGACTGCAGAAAGCCACTCAGTAAGGATTTCCATGGTAACATAGTCAGGTTTGCAAGAAAGTTCAGTCATCTGATCCATAAGCTCCAAAGCTTTTTCAAACCAATTCCGATGCCAAAGGCCTTTGAAGATAGCATTATATGTTGTGGTATTTGGCTTCAGCCCCTTGCCCTTCATATCATCCATCAAGGAAAGGGCAACCTCTACATCATCGCTTTTGCACTGGGCATTGATCAACATGTTGTATACAACTGTGTTAGGTGGCACCTTTAAAGATGAACTCATGTCTCTGAATATTCTCATAGCTTTGCCAAGATTATCATTCAAGCAGTATCCTTGAATCAATGCTCCATAAGTGAAAACATTGGGTGTTAAACCATCTTTAATCATCTTTTTCATCAGTCTACCGGCATGGTCAAAATTCCCTACAGCACAGAAATATGAAATTAAAGTATTGTACGTTACTCGATCAGGCTTCAATCTAGCTTGCTCCATATCTTTAATTATCTCACAAACTTTATCCATTTTTTTCTTCCGGCAAAAACCACTGAGCAGAACATTGTAACTGACAATGTCCAAGCAGAAACCAGATGCCTTCATCTTTGATACGATCGACCAGGCATCATCCATTCTTCCAGCCTGGCTAAGACCCGATATCAAGCCATAGTATGCAACAGCATCTGGAGAGCAGCCATTTCCCTGCATTTCATCGAAGAGCTTCATTGCCTTGTTAATATTGTTAGCACTGCAAAAGGCCACTATCAAGATTGTGTAAGTAATTGGATTCCCTTTCAGGCCCTTCTCTTCCATATGTCTGAAAAATTCCATCGCACCACTAACTCTACCGTTTTTACACATCCCATCCAGTAAAGTACTGATTGTACGTACATTTGGTTCCACACCGGCCTCATACATTTGCTCAAACAGTTCACGTCCCCTTTCCAGCTCACCAGCTTTACAAAATCCATCAATCAAAGAATTATAAGTAATGGTATCTGGTGGGCACTTACCCTCCAACATCATCCTCTCCATCAACTTTAAACCCTCCTCTTGCCTCCCCACTTTACATAATCCATTGATTAATGTGTTAAAAGTAACTAAATCGGGTTCAATACCAAGTTCTCCATCTCTCATCTTCTCAAACAATTCCAATGCATCATCCACCCTCCGAAACTTACATAAATGATGAATCATGATCGCAATAGTCACAACATTGGGTATGATCCCTTTCTCTTGCATCTCCTTCATAAACAAATTCATTTTCACATAATCCTGCTCTTTCCCCAACCCTGTCAAAAGGGCATTGCAAGAAACAGTCCCAACATCGCACCCCATGTTTATTACCTTGTGCAGCACGTCCCAAGCCTTATCACACTTCCCATTCTGACATAACTTCGTAATAATTTGCGTAAGCCAGAAAGCATGGGGGAAAATGCCATGTTCACCAAAACTGGAAACAAGCTGACAAATTTCCTCATCTATAACAATCTTCCCACTCCCTTTTCCCCCCAAAATGGAGGAGAAAACTATATCCAATGTATTGGCATTTGGCGGAATACCCGAACCCTGTTCCAGCATTCCTTCGAGCAGCTTCAAAGCTTCATCCACCCGGCCACATTTGAAATACCCATCAATAACTAAATTGAACAAGCTGGTATTTTTTGATCCTGGATCCATGGAATCGAACACCATGACCAATTCATCAAGCATTCTAGCATTTCCAAAGCACTTGATGAGGAGGGAGGCGGCGTTGATGGAAAGAGGAACATTCTGTTCTCTGGAGAGCTGGAAAAGCTCGTTAAGCTTGGAGGGAAACTTCGGATTCTCACGCATTGCATGCTCCAGAACTGCTTGGAACGCAAAGGAAAGGGATTCCGATTGAACAGAAATCGTTGTGAGGTGGTTGAAGAAGCACATCGCATTTTTGTAATTCGGCAGCTGTCGGGTGAGATTGAGGAGTGAGGCGGGAGACAGGTAGGAGAGAAGAGTGGGGAGGTTAGGGTTGGAGGGCCAATCATTAGGATCAGTAGTCTGGAGGAGAGAGTGCAATTGGGAGATGGGAGAGGAGGTATCTGGCAGTGTTGTCGGCGGCGATTGTTGGGTCTCCGCCGAGAGATAACGTCTACCGGCGGCGGAGCGTGGAGTTCTGAGAGGCTTTAGGAGCGCCAGGGGTGTAACAGAGACTTTCATGGCTGGGTCTGGGCAAGCTTACACCCCTTCCAGTTGAAAAACACTGCTAGCAGAGGCCCATTACTTGAGATTACCGGCCTTCTCATTTGGGCCATTACTTGAGCTCATGGGCCATCTGATATGACCGAGAAATTCATCTCCGTATCACTTTTGCTCACAGTACAGGTTGTCGAAGATGCAGAGAACGACGTCGTACGCGAGGCTGCTGGCAAGAAATCGAGGGTTTTGTTCCAAGAGTGGCGATGAGAAGATCATAGCTTCTGTGCTGTTCGAGAGGCTTCCGGTTGTCGTCCCCAAAATCGACCCCGTTCTCTATGCATTTCAAGAGTTCTCGTGAGCATCTCTGTTATTCCTCGCTATTTCTTTTAACTTCTTTCAGTAAGAGAATAACCAGCTTTTTCATTTATTTGGAAGGGAGTTGGGGAATATAAATGAATGCATTGCTTCTTTTGTTTCGTGGAGAAATGTGCAATTGGATATTGAATAGTTTCGGCATCAGCAACATAAGCATTTTTCTTTTTGGCTTATGTTGTTGATTGTGATTTTTTTTAATTTAAAAAGTGGTTATTTTCTTCGTTAGTTTGTGATGCGTTGAACGCATGTCCAGGTTCCGATGGAGACAGCAATATCTCCGCGAATACCCTGAAGCTTTCTTGAAAAAATCTGATGCCAGGTAACCCCTTTTTCCATTTCTTTTACTTTTTGGTTGGTCGTGGCGGTGTCTATCAACAAATGCTCTGTACATTGTGATAGCTCTTCAATTGTGCCTCAATGAGTAGAATGCTAGAATATGGATACTCTTTATCAATAGTAGCCGACAGGAACTAGCCCCTTGTATCTCTTGTGGTCCTTCGGCTGCTGCGTTACCTCTGCATAAAGTTTAGCCATCCGATACTAGATGTTTCCCTGCCAACCTGAGCATTTGGGGACATATTTATAAGCATAAATTACATATCTCTATTTATAGCTGATCACGAAGTGGAACTTCTAGTGATTTTGATTAATCAGATAACCAATATCTATTCTTAAATATGGGACCTATGATAATGTTTTTGTATTTGTCCATAGAATTATGGGAAGTGGAAAGACAACCTATGCTGTAACGTGATCCAAATTTTCTGCCTATCATATGTTTGACTCATGTAACCCATTATCATGCACCAATAACTATTTGATTGAACTTCGTCTGCCTATTTTTCCGTTCTTTCATGCGTTTTTTATTATTTAACACTTGCCTCTCGGATATGGCGTCATATAAGCATCTTATTATATCCCGCAACTTATCTTCTACTGCTTTCAAGCTTACTCTATACTTTTCATGTCTGCCTGGCTGAAAAAATGAAATGAAAGAATCACGGTCTTGCCTGAAGCATTATTTCTTCATCAAATGAGGATATGTTTAATTCAGTTCTTCTCTCTAGTATCCTCCGCGAGCTTTGCTATTTGTGGTTACAATGTTTATATACAGGGGAAAAGGTGATTATCAAATTGACTATACCCCAGCTCCACGGATCACCGAGGCCGACAAAAATAACGATAAAAGGTATATTTATATTTTGATATTTGACAACCAATTATTATTCTAAAAAATGGTAGGCAGTAGGCGAGAGACCACTTACCACCCAGCATTTAGGCGGCCGCTTAAAATATATAATTCTTCTTGTTCATCTTCATATTTCTTCAATAATTCTTCTATATCATATTCAAATTCAAAATCTTTCGTCATTCAATATAAATTGATTGAAAAATAAGCCGGAGAATTTTTTTAAAAAAATTAAAAATATAAAAATTATATATATCACATTTGGCGGTCGTCTAGACAGTCCAGATGGGCATCACCCTACTAAAAATCGAGGTGCTGGGAGACCGCCCAGCGCGTAGACTGTATTAGGCGACGTCTTTCAGAACACAGAATCTAGATAATATGTATGAGAGTGACGATGATCAAATATTTCTTTTTTTCGCACCTTTAGTTACGTCTGCTTGTTTTTGTATTAGAGAAATGCAAACATTATCAAGACTCAGAATAAATGCATGCTGAGAAGTTGAATTTGTGTTTTAACTTTGTATGTTCATAAGTCATTCTATTGACAAAAATTAACTATTTCCATGTAGGTCACTGCAAAGAGCACTTGATCGGAGACTCTATCTTCTCCTTTATGGTACCGCCTATGGTTCTACAGGGAATCCTGTCTGGCATTTTCCTGAAAAGGTTTATGAGTCTGAGCAGACATTACGCAGGGTAATTTGGCTTGCAACTTAATGTAGTTGAGTTTGGGTTGGATCATTTGATTTGAGGAACGGATTTCCAATCCATGGATTTGGAAATTGCGCAAACAAGTGAATAGGTTATGAATAATTTGAAATCCTCTGCCTCCAAATCATTCCATCAGAATGCAGCCTCCATTATTTGAAAATTAACACAATCCAAATGTTTGCATTGTAGTGTGCGGAATCTGCCTTGAAATCTGTGTTAGGAGATCTTTCCCAGACATATTTTGTTGGAAATGCTCCAATGGGCCATATGATCATACAACCTTTGGAGAATAATCTGGACAACCATTCTCTTAAGGTAAGTGTCCTCTTAAAATGAAGAATCTGCTCTAGACATGGACTCATTTAGCATAATGTAGTAAGCTCTCTTGTTTAATATCTCCTACATTCTTGGCAGCGATTCTTTTTTAAATCTCAAGTGATTGCCACGAACAAGTTAAATATTGGAAAATGCGAAGATTTTGTCTGGGTCACAAAGGAGGAACTACTAAATTATTTTCCGGAGCATGCCGAATACCTTAACAAGATGATAATCAGCTGATGCATTTTGCCTTTTGCTTTTGCTGTTCTGTGTTTCGAATTACTTCTTGAAATCGATTGCAGATGCAATGTGACTGCATATTTTTCCATCTCAATCCTCTATTCCTTATAGAAGGTATTGAAGATCAAGAGTTGGAATTTTGTAAGCCGAATAGAGGATTTTTAGGGAGAAGAATACCCGCAGTAGTCAATTGCAAGGCTCGATGAGGAGCCCACTGTCAAGGCTACTTACGTAGTTGTTTCGTTAAATGTGATAAATTTATTTTATATTTGGTTCTTTCCATTAATGCTGCTGCTTTCTCTTTCGAAATCAATCGTATTTGCAAGGCTTTTTTTTGTTGCCATATGTGAAGTTACTCAGTGGCAAATGAAGTTTAAGTTCTAGTCATTATACTTTGTTGATTGACAGTGTTTGAACAAGAGCTTTCTCTCTCTATCACATGCATATCTTTTGTTTATATAATCTATGGCAAAATCGAACTTCCGAAGCGTCACGAAATTTTGAGTTGGTAAAACTATCACCGCAAATTGGATTATACTTTGACTAGGGATCATGAAATTTGGAATACTAAATAAAAACATGGAGATAGAAAATCAAATACCAAATTTTATACAAAGTTTGACTACATTAAATCCTTGACAAATAAAAAATTTATACCTTACAATGGTTCAAAGCGACGAGAGTATCACTTCAGTGTCTTCTTATCCAGCAGTTGCCAGCAATTACTCATAATATACAGTGCCTAAGTGACTAACTTAAATAGGAATGAATCTCTTTAATTCAACAGATTGGACAAAAGAATTGAAAGAAAAAAATATGAAAACTCAACCCAAAGGGTATTAACAAAAATCTACACTTCTTGAGTATTTACAGTCACAATTACATTCATTATCAATACCTCGGTGGTATTCTTAAGTTCTGAAATTGTTTTCGGATGAGGTGAGAGGAACGGTGGAAAACTCTGAATCAGAAGGTTCGCGATGCAAGAGATTTCTGTGAAACGAAGGGAGCACTTGGTTTTGGTTGACGTAAGGGCTTGGTCTTGTGGTATTTGACACGGTGGAGGAAATCCCACTATTATAATCGGTTAGATGTAAATTTGTGTCTGTGGCATTGGGACTTCCTTCGTGTTGATCTTGCTTCGATCCATTGTTAGCCCCCCTCTTTTCTTTTTCTTCATTTTCTTTAAGTAGAAAATCCACCCATAGATCTGCAAATGACTGAACAAAAGTTTCCAGAAATGATTTTAGAAACTTGGTGGAAGAATAATGGAGAATCCATTAGTTGTTAAATGAAGCAATCCATGTTCACTAGAGAGCTAAGAAGTCTAGTTTTTTGGATGGAGAGTGTAGTGGGAAATGTAATTCGTTTTTGTTATCCCTATCGACCAAATTTGGAAGTTGAGAAGGCAATCTATATAATGCATTTAAACCCTTATCAAAAGGAGAATACAAAGACCACAAGAAAGGAGTGGTGAGAAAGACCTGGTCGTCTGACATAGCGGTCGAAGCTTCAGCAGAGCTGCCACCCAAGATTCCCCCAACTAGTCGACCAGGAAGACCCAGCACTCCCCGGACTACACCTTTGCCAGCTCCTTGCTGAGCAATGCCTATCCTTTGCTTGTCTTCATCGGAAAATCCCAGCATGCGAACCATTAGATCGAGAACCTGAAACATTGAGTAAATACAGGTTACTGTGGATGGCAGACGGGTACTTCTTGCTCATGCATTATATAAACTGTCATCAAGTCATTCCACATATGGCAGATGGGTATGAGCTGTCAAATGAATGTTTGATTAGGTATCAATGATTCTTAGCTGAGCTAGAAGAAGATTACTCGATATATGCTGAATGATTTTTAAGTAGCTTAAGTTCCTAAGTTAACCTTTCTACATCCCCCAGATCAGTTACTGTACCTCTTTGCTGTGATTCCTCTGGAAATATGTCACCAGTAATTTAATTACAATGCGCCTGCAATAAGACCATTTGTTATATTCCATAATCAAAGGAAAGTTCATAACTTTTTAGAATTTATATCAACCAGAGCTAATTCAAGTTCGAAACATTATATGATAATGAAACCGCCATGACATCTTAAAAGTAAATACATACAACACTGACAGCATAATACAAACATGATTATTTTAGAGTCGCACAATAGTCAAAACATGTTCCCAAATTTGAACAATCACGGGGAAGGGCAGTCGGAAGGACAAGCAGAAAAAGTGGGTTCCAATATTTCCCCCAATCTCCTATTTTCTTTAACAAAAACGAAATAGAAAGTTCATATGGTGGAGGTAGGTAACTCTAAATATTGATTATACTAGAACCAGATGCAGTTTACATACTAACAGTTTGGGTACAGTCCAGAGAAAATGCTAAAATTTATTCTGGATGATATTGGAGATGTTAGTGCCAGGATACAAAAAGATACAACATCACCAGCTCCCTAATTGATACTCCGGTACCTTGTTTCCCAATTTATCAAAAAGGCATATTCAGAAGCTTTCAACTTCCTCAAGTTTTGATTTCCTACACGTGAAGTATATAATATGATACAAATGACCACCAAGTAGTGAAGTCATATTGGGTTAATGGTCCTTCCAGCGACCCCAACATAGATAGCTTGTAAAGCAACACTGTAAAAAAAAGCTGTGACTAGAGCCACTGCCTCACAAAGAATGATCATATTTGGTCAACCTCGAATTAAAATAAATGAAAAGATCAGGTCGTCTCACCTGTCAACAAGAAAATCAGAGTCCACAGACATTCGGTTTAGCCTTGTCATGCTTTGCTCGAGAGCTCGCCGCAGTTTGTCATTATCCTCCTCAAGCTTCTTAACTCTGTTATTTCTTTCCTCAACCGCTCTTTCAGCTTGCAAAAGCTTCCCTAATATCTCTTCCTTCCCCCTTTTTGATGCTTCTGTTTGTTGTTGCTCTTCCTAACAGCAGATACAGGGAAAAATGAGGGCTCAAGTTAAATTGGAAATGATAAAAAAGGAGATGCATCTTGTCAAGCAGCCAGATCATGAGCATGACCATGAATGAGTAAGCTAACGAACTTAAAAAAAACATGATTAAAATATCAAAGCTCACAGTCGTGTTTCTCATTCACAATATGCGAAAAACATGAAATAGAACTGTAAATTATTCAAATACATCAAGAAAAAAAAATTATTTGAAAGCTTCGATACACATGCGCTGATTGCGAAAAATGTGACAAAGTTGAGATACTTACACCTTCAGCATCTCAGAAAGTCGATCTGATGCTTCTTTAGCCATGGATAATTCCTGTCCAAGACGTTCCTAAACAGAAAGTATGCACAAGTCATACACACGTTCTTTTCCTTTCTCATCTAATATCAACCACGAAACAAAATTTTACCTTAGCTTCCATTTCAGCATAATACTGGCCAAGGGCAGTTTGCAGATTCAGAACTTCCATATTCTTTGTATCTATTGTGCTCCTACAGCTAGTCAATTTTCCATTAAGCTCTTCTATAATTTCCTTACACTTCTTGAGTTCATTAATATTTGACATTTTAATTTCTTCCTCACTGCCAACTGCCTGCTTCAGAGCTTTCTCCAATTGTAGTATTTGAACTCTTTGATATTCATTGGCTTCTCGCAATTCCACGATGATTTTATTGTCCTCGTCCATCTTCTCTGACTCTTCAGATTCCTGTGGATATTGTTTCCATCACTCAAAATCAAACAAGCACTTAAATCGTTGATATTGTGACACCGAGGACAACACAACACCAAAAAGAGAGGAGGAATGGCATCAGACCTTTTCCAGCAAGTGCTGCTTAAGGCGATTCAATTCTTTTACCGCTTTATCCCTTCCTCGGCGCGCTTCATTTAAATCATTCTCCAGCTTCTGCATAGACCGCACTATTTCTTCCTTGTGAGAAAATGCCTGTCGTGTATTACCTCTTAGAATAAAGGCAAAGATAGTAAAGAGCATGAATGCACACACTAGAAAAGTAGTGAAAGTAAATGCTCAAATATTAATCCCTTGAAAGAGATCTAGAAGAAATGAAGTATGGGCTATGGGCCAAATCCTAAAAAGATAAATGGGAATAGATCATAATCAACATCAGAAATGGAAAATAAGACCCACCTCATTCGAGCTAGAGGAATGCTTATTTGAAGAGTCTATATTGCCAGGTATGTTTTGATGCAACAGAGAAGAATGATTTGCCTTTAAAGCCGCCTCTAGCTCATCTTTTTCTTTCTATCATGAAAAATTATTTTAAATCCACGGTGTATATGAATAAACGCACACATACATGCATGAAGCATCAATAGGCACAAGTATATAAAAACACACACAAAGAGAGAAATGGTAAGATATCGACCTTAATGACAATCTTTTCATTCTCTAAAGAGGAAATGACCGTTTTCAATTTCTCTACAGTGTCATTGGTTTCTTCTCTGTCAGTTCTATGCAACTCTGTTTCCAATCGTCCTATCTTTGATATCTTTCGGTTCAGCTCTTCGTGCGTTTTGTTCAACTCTTTTGACATCTGTAGATGAGGAAAATTTTACTATGTCCAACTACATTGTATGAGGAATAAAAGAGTAAAAGGAGAATTCTGACGGTTTTAACTGCCTGACCTAATGGAGATAAGTAGATTGCATAAAAATAGTCGTATATCAGTATCACCAGCATAATAATCCCCAAATTCAGCAAAAACATGGATTACTTCAACAAATGCTGTTGACCACCCATTCTATATATAGGAATAACAAACTAAAATACTTTTTCCCTTTTCCTGAACTACAAGCACAAACTAGTAAAAGGATATATGATGAGATATCATCCTGTTATAAGCAACATTAACATAGCATTACTGTATTATATTTCAACTAGGTATCAAACAGTTGATGCATTACCTAACTTAAAATAGCACATTAATTAACTCAAAAGTGCCACTGCTATAAGCAACATTAACATAGCATTACTATATTATATTTCAACATGTATCGAACAGTTGATGCATTACCTAACTTAAAATAGCACATAAATTAACTCAAAAGCGCCACGTGACAACAAAAGTTATCATTTAAGAAGAGAACAACTAAGGAACTCACTTCATCATTTTGCCTTTTTAATGAGCTCAGATCTTTCTGAAAAGATCCGTTCAACTTCTTCTCATCTGAGAATTGATGAAATACATCAATCAAAATATTGAAAGCTGACATGGGAGCAGAGCTGGATCTTTAAAAAGTTTAAAAATACCTTGTAACATTAATTGCAAACTTTCCAATCTGTCATGATCTTTCTCAAGTTGTATTGCCAGTTGTTTCATTTGTGTTTCATGAGTTGCTTTCATCACTGCCATATTTTCTTCCATCATATCTGTGAGTTCCTAGAAGGCATTAATACAGCTATTGTCAAGTCCAAACACAGTTGAAGATAGAACGTTGAAATTATCAATTGTATAATGGGACAATTTTTTTTTATGAGGAACAAAATCTTCCAGTTTCAATTCCACGTGCATGGAAAACAAGTCGAAAAATTCATATGCATTTAGTGAAGACAAAAATCAGAACATGGGTGAAGTAAAGATTCGGCCATTTCTCTGAAAGAAAATGACTTCTACATGCATAGAAGAATGGATGCCGCTCAATCCCAGGAAAGACTGAGACTTGTCTATCTGGAAAAGAACATTTTTCTCTTACTTCTGCATCTGTCGAAGCGGTTCCATTTCTTTGTCCATCCTGTTTTGGGACAGTACCATTGGCTTGTGAGCTTCCGGCAGAACGGATCTTCGCTGCAGCTTTATTATGGCGATTTGAAGAAAGATCGCCATCGCCCTGAAAAATTACATAAAAATCAGCTTATAGAAGGTAAATCTTCCTTTTTCAAATATTCTTAGACCAAGAAATTTGCAACAAAATGTTGAAAATTTTATTTATAAACAAAAGGCCATTAATTACATCAACTTATTCTTTCCAACGGATCTGATGTCCAAAACATAATAATTATCACTAAAACACAATTCAGACTTGCATCAGCTTCGCCATCCACATTCCAACCCCTCATCAATATCAGCATTAGCCTCTCCACCAGTCACCTCTGCCAAGTTAATCAATCTTATATTTCAAACTCCATGAAACTGCTTTCCATGACCAAATTGAATTCACACTTGAACCTAAAAATGTATACTAGGACTGAAGTATATACTGCCTCAAAGAATTTAGGATCCATGAAAGGTATACACTGAATACTGATTTCGTAATTAACAGAATTGATTGCACATTCACATCTCACATTTTCTTGATATTTAAATCCAAAACTTGATTTTACATTCATCTAAGACCAAAATCCAAATCCACTAACATATTCCTGTCTCAACCCGTATCTTAAATCTTTAGCGTACCTTATGCACAGTTTTGACTGCACTTAGAGCAGTATTTGTAGTAAGGAGATTTTGTTTCAATGAGCCATTTTCTTCAGTCAGCCTTGAAATTCGATCCTGTAATTTAAGATCACGGCATACGAGGCCGCCACCAAGTCTGTTTATAAATTTGCTGATAAAACAGTGATAATTCATGCCAAAATTTCAGCAACATTGTGGGACCTGCTAACTGCAATTTGTCCAACTAAAATCATTTAAGACTTTTCTCATCAGCAGTTTCCAACAAAATAACGTTGATGCCAGAGATAGATTTTAAAAGTCGGAAAGTACCATAGAAAGGAAAAGAAGATATTCTTTGATTTTTATTTCTTATAAAAAATTCCTTTAGTTCAACCTATTTAGCAAAAGAAGTAAATGAAAGAGGGAATAGCTGTAAAGGGAAAACAAACAACCTCTTTTTCCTTCAATAAAGCTGCATAATTCACTGATAAAGCTTTGATTTCTGCCTCAGATTCCTTAAGTCTTTTAATATCTGATTTGTATCGTTCAATCTGCAAGATAAAAAATGTATCAAGGAGCATAGCTGGTCACACCAGAAGCCGGATGAAGCTAAAAATTGCTCAATATAGCCAACCTTATGAAGAAAGAATTCAAGGCAAAAGTAATAACATAATCACCCCCCACCCACCTGTCTCGAAATCTAATAACAATTAGGCTAAAATATTGTGTAAAAGAATAATCTGTTAGGAAAAATCTGAAATCATTTCATGCAAGTTAGATTAGGAATAACACTATGACTGATGTTTCCTATTCGTTTCATCTCAGATCAGATTAGATACCAACTAGATGCAGATGCGCAGTCCGCCAATAGTCAAAAACAAAATCCATCCGTTTCAAAAACCTAATCAAGCCATTAACAACTCGTCTCATAGCCCTCTGACATGAAAATGGCAATATTGCCAAATTAAACACATCAATTACCACGCAGATTTACTGAAAAATATGGTTAAAATAATCCTCGTGGCCAGTAAAAAAGCCAGTCAATCAAACCAGTTCTGCATGCCGAAGTTAGGACACAAAATGAAACAGAAATTGGCACCTTCCAACAAGCAAGAGCCGATAACTTCAACCTGAATAAATTAAACTGAAGAAAGACTCCAGTTTTACAATCACTGACACCAAAACCAACTGAATCTGAAAAAAGTAGTAATGATTAAATAGATCAAAAAATTCTACTTTGCAAAATAACATTTCTCTGGATTGAATTTTAAAATGAAAATATATACTGACTTACTAAATTCCAATCCACAGTCCACAATTCTATAACGATATTTGTTCACAGCTTAGTTAGTAATGCATCAGAAGTCCTAAAAACCGAATCAGATAAAAAAAAATGTCTGAGTCACTATAAAGCATGGCTATCAAAGTCTCACCACATATGCATATAATATGTTCAAGGGCACAACTACAACTTGTATCCTAATTCTTGCAGGGACAAACCAGTGAAAAGTAATTTCAAAGACCAAGAACGAAAATCATACTCAGGAAATTTTGAAGACACGATCTTCACGTCCAGATCATGGTAGGTTTTAGCATAGATAGACAATGCCATAAACAATCAAACCTCACCCAAAATCAAGTAGGGCACAAAAAAAAATGTTTAGCTTTGTTAAACATCCTTCAATTAAGAAGTCTAAGAATCCCGCTCGACCTCTCAATAAGGCGCCCACAGGAAAAAAAAAAGTCATTTCAAAATCACATTAATTGTCAGATGGAGAAAAAAAAATGAAAAACGTACATTAAACAATTCCAACAAAAAAAAACAAATATAAAAAAAAAATCGCCGGAGCTCGCTAAATCGAAACGAATACAACACAAATAACTCATAAATACCTCGTGATCATAAGGTGAACCAAAGCCATTCGTGATTGGCGAATGCATCGGCGAGCTTGAACGATTAAAATGGCGAGAAATTCGCCGCTCAAAAACTCCATTATTGTTTTCCAATCGATCCCGGGGAGGAGTATACAAGGAGAGCTCATCATCGTCCTCCTCGTGAACATCTAGTGCAATTTTACTCAAACTTTCCTTTAAATTAGCCACAGAACTCCACATGGCATAGAATTATAAGCGGCAAAATGCCCTCCTGTATTATTCTTGCACATATATATCTGAATATTTGTCGGTGATGTTGTTTCGGATTTGAACTCAAAGAGGATGGATGAAGTTTGATCGAGGGAAATACTGTTAGAAAATTAAATGAATTACATTTGGGGTTTTAATCTTGAGGTAGATCTGATAATAAAACGTGAAATAAATAGGTTGCCTATCGCCAACGTTTAAAAACAAAACAGGAACAAAAAATGATCGGGCCTGAAGATATTCTCTAATCAGTAATTATCCGGGCTTAAACTTTTAAGAATTGGGCTCTATATTCCATTTCCCAGCCCATTAACATTCAACACTTATTTTTTAGTTTTTAAATATATAATGGTCAACTTTTATATACGTTATTTAATATGCACACGCGGTGCGTGTGTTAACAATTTTTTTATCACTGTCGATAGATTAAAATGAAATTTGACAAATTATGAAGATATTAAATTAATATTTGAATGGTTGAAATAAAAAAATAAAAATCAAAGTGTGTGTTGAATTTTTTTTAAAAAAATGTGTAATATTAGTATCATATGATGGTAAAATTAGAATAAAAAATTGGTGTTCTTCCTAGGTGATAACTATCATATCCTCAACTTTAATAAAATAGTATAGATGTATAACAGGTCGGAGAATTTCGTCTAACCAAACAACTCACCCGACTCTAACCCGAGACCTCTTGGATCTTGGAGCCTCACTTATGCTACTAAAAGTCGTTTTTCCTTTTCTCATTTAGTTCATACTTTATACACCGATAAAAGATGTATGAATTCTCAAGAATATGATGTAACCCCTATGTCACATAAGGGCCGTAGATTTTCGGAAAAAAGATGTGTGTAGAATCCTTTATATAGATGTTGCGGCGGTCGGACACTAAGATATAATATACCCGCTCTCTCCTTTTCCCACTTCCATGGGGATTGTTTACAAGGTTCATAACAACTCCTCTTACTACATGACGTTTATCTAACTAATGCTTAGATTAGGCTCTACTCAAACTTTTTTGGTTCGATTTAATGTCGGCCCAAAAGAGTGTTTTCGTCGTTGGTGTTCTTTTCGATCTCAACGCATTTCACCGCTTCACCGAAAATTCCCTCTGTCCCTATCGTACTCCAGCTTGGAGTTATGGTAGTCCCATTGGACACCTGGATCCTCACAAATGAATAGAAAGTTGGGTTTACATTGAATCACCTTATCTATCCTCCTGAGTACAAGTTTGGTTACAAACTTGGTTCGAACATGGATACTCAACACAAGTATTTATTAGTTTATTATTGAAAGTGAATTATAAATATCAAGCATTTCATGTCAAACTTAATCCATATGTTTGAAGTGTTCTTAGAAAGGTTTTGAACTGGTAAAGTTCACCAAGATTGCTGACTTCCTGATTCAGGCACAAGATGCACCAAAGTTTGTGCGTGTAGAAGAAACTCCACAAAATTAGCTGTTAGTCATCTTCCCCACATTACTGGTCGATCATTTAGCCGTTATCTAGCATTATCTTAGGCAATTTCAATCACTGATTATATGCAATCAATCATATCAGATAATTAAGAATATTTTGTAATTTATTCTTGACAGGGTAACTGTTCCCAATATCAGTTGTATATATACCCAATCAAACAATTAATAATAATAATAATAAATACCTAAAAAAGCATGGCATTTCTTCATGGTATCATGAGCCGTCGGTATCCTTTCAGATTTCTTTTTCAAACCTAGCCCAACAATTTCAGTTTTTTTTTTCAGCATCTTCAATTCAACTCCTAGTTTTTCCCCTACAGCTCTTCATTACCATAACAGCTATCCTCAATCCAAATATCCTAATCTCCAACCTGAATCATCATGGCCTCTGATAACATCTCTTCTTCTTCCACTCCTCAGCCCACTATCCACAATACCCAGGAACCAGGACACCCTCTAATGGCAATTATCGTATCTTACCATGGACTCATCAAACTACCACAACAAATTTACTTGTCATGGAAGATGCAATTTCTTGCTACACTCACTGGATATAATCTTGAAGGCTTCATTGATGGTTCAAATCCATGTCCCCAACCAAGATGATCTCCAAAGACAATATATCTTCTCCCGATCCAGCCTATTTCACATGAATCCAACAAAATAAACTCATATAGAGTGCCATAGTTGGGTCACTTTCTGCCCCAATCATTCCACTCATTCCCCGTGCCAATATATCTGCAGAAGCATGGACCATTCTCGCGAACATTAATGCCAAACACACACGAGGTCATATTAAGCAAATCAAAGACCAAATCAAAACGGCAGTAAAGGGATCTAAAACCTCAAAGATTATATGCAATTTATTCGTGCCAAAGCCGATGAACTTGCTATTCTTGGCAAACCATATGATGAAGAAGATCTTATTGACAAGATCCTCGATGGTCTCAGTTAGGAGTACAAATCAATTGTAGATGCTGTCAATGCTCGTGAGATGCCCATATCTTTTGATGAACTACATAAGAAGTTATTGAACAAAGAGCATTTGTTATGTAAACTTCAGCCACCATCTCTCTCTTTTCCTGGTTCAGCAAATCAAAGAAACAAGCTGTGGTGACCTTCCATCACCTCCAACAACCACCTGCCGTCCTACTGCGCCAGCTTTTACAAGCACTTCACTTGCTGGTTCACAAGCTACAGGCCACCTCCTCGCCCATATCTAGGCACATGTCAGCCTTGTGGCACTCAAGGACTCAAGGCAAAACACCCACAACTTTCAATTAGTCATGAGTCGATCCACAAACAATCTTCCAACTCAACAGTCATTTTTCCGATTTTAAATATTACGTCATCTTCGTGGATCACTTTACTAAATACATTTGATACTCTACCCTCTCAAAAGAAATCTCATGTTCTTGATGTTTTTGTACGATTTAAATCTATTGTAGAAAAATATTTTCTTTGCCCCATAATAACACTATATTCTGATAATGGAGGCGAATACCAAGCTCTCACCGAGTTTCTTTCTCAATCTGGAATGACTCATCTTACTACTCTACTCCTCATACTCCTGAACACAATGGTTACTCAGAACGGCGTCACCAACACATCGTTGAAACGGGTCTTGCTCTTCTCCAACACGCCTTCATTCCCCTTACTGGAATTATGCTTTCGCTATAGCAATGTACCTTATTAACCGCATGCCAACCCCACCTTGCAGTTCTCATCTCCATATGAGAAAATCTTTAACTCTCCCCCCACCTACAAAAAGAAACGCGTATTTTTGGGTGTCTTTGTTACCCCTGGCTTTGTCCCTACACTACTTAGAAGCTTGAACCTCGTTTTCATCCCTGTGTCTTCTTGGGATATTCCTTAACACCAAGTGCTTACTATTGTCTTGACCACAGCACTTCACACATTTATGTCTCTCGTCATGTGAAGTTTATAGAGTCTATTTTTCCATTCTCCTCTCTCCACACTCATCTTCCACGGCCACATTCTGACACACTCTTGCATTGGCTTATATTCACAATTCCTAATAGTCCACTCAATCCATCATCCTAAGCTCCGATGACTCTACCTCCAGCATATGTTCACCCTTCGTCCCCATCCCACACAACCATACCAGTTGATTTCACCACCACACAGGTTTCAACCTCTACTTCCAATCCTCAATCGGATCACCCACCCTTCCTCGAGTCAATCTTTTACAACCAACACTAACCAAAATTCGTCAACTTTACCACCAAACACCCAATCATCTCATGATAACAACCATCCAATTATAACCAGAGCCAAGTCCAATATTAACAAACCTGTAACCAAACTTAACCTCGATACTCAACTTAATCTCATTCATACCACAGAACCCTCAACTTCAACCCAAGCCCTAAAAGACCTCATTGGTGTCAGTCCATGTCAGAGGAATATAATTAGGGATGACAATGGGACGGGGATAGGATGGGTTTATCATCCTCATCCCCGTTCCCGAATTCCATCCCTACCCCCATACCCGCCCCGATCTCCGTTTTTTCAGATTCGGGAAACCGTGGGGATCAATTCTCTATCCCGTTTCAAAAATATTAATGGGACAAGACATGGGCGGGTACAGAGATTCTCCGAACCAAAACTTATTTTTATATATTATTATTAGTGATAATATTTATATCAATACTAAAATTAATGATAATATTATTATTATATTATTAATAGTAATAATGACATTATTTTTATTATTAATATTATTTTTGGGACCGCCGAATTTTTTTCGGGGATTTTTTACCCTAAAAAATCGAGGATCCACATCCCTGTTCCGAATTTTCCAGGCAGGTCCCCAAACCCGTGGGAAAATTTTCATCCCTAAATATAATGCACTAGTAAAAAACGGTACATGGGAGCTCGTTTCTATGGATCGATCTCAGAAAATTATTGGCTGCAAGTGAATTTTTGAAGAAAAAATTGCCTAATGGAATCATCGACAAATCCAAGGCTCGTCTCGTCGCAAAAAGTTTTCATCAACGTCTAGAATTGATTTTTATGATACATTAGTCTGGTCGTTAAGCCCACCACAATTCGCTTAGTGTCATCTCTAGCAGTCACTCGTGGGTGGAATTTACGCTAGCCTGATGTCAATAATACCTTCCTACAAGGTCACCTCACTGAGGAGGTATTCATCTCTCTCTCTCTCAAAGGAAGGACATTGCATTTGCAATCAACAAACTCTCGCAATTTATGCACCGCCCAATGCTCGATCATTGGAATGCAGTAAGCGTCTACTTCGTTATATATGCGGTACAATGGATCATGGTCTCTTAATCCATAAAAACTCCGATGACTCACTTCATGCTTTCTTTGATGCTGATTGGGGAGGTAACCCAGATGAGTACACATCCACCGCAGCATACATCGTTAATCTTGGCAAAAATCCGATCTCTTGGAGTTCTAAGAAAACAACGGCCTGTTGCACGCTCATCCACTGAGGCAGAATCCAGTTCAGTTGCTGCAACTTCATCTGAATTAAGCCGGAAACGCTCACTTCTCACAGAACTCGGTCTACAACTTCCACAAAAACCTGTGATATATTGTGATAACATCAGGGCAACCAAGCTGTGGCAACCCTGCCTTCCAATCAGGCATGAAACACGTTGCTCTACATGATAATTTACCAGGGAACAAGTATAAAGCGGTGCTCTTCGTGTAGCTCGTGTCACTTCAGCTGATCAATTGGGGGATGCACTTACTAAACCATTACCTTGAACTCGCTTTAAACATATATACAACAAGATTGGCACCTCCTCTCGGAGCTCCATCTTGCTGGGTATGTAGAAAAACTACATAAAGTTAGCTGTTAATCATCTTCCCACCATTAGTCGTCAATCATTTAGTCGTTATCTAGCATACTAGATAATTAAGAATATTTTGTAAGTATTGCATTTCTTCAGTGCTCCCCAATTAACTTTATCAAAGGGTTAAGCGTCCATTCGTCAAGTTTCAGAGCTCGGATACACACATTTACAGAGCCACAAAAGACACTCATCCAAAATTCACAGGATTTTCTTTTGATATCACCTTATAAAAGAAAGAGATCAACATTAGAAAGTCAGAAGTATGTCTAAAAGCATGAAATGCTTAATTTATTTCGCTCAATACATGCATTATTGAGAAGATATAAGCCAAGGCAGCTTAGTACAGAAGACCCTTAGTATTTACTCAGCTCATATGCCATTCAGGGAATTTACATTACATAGTTATTGACAGATGCCTGAGCTTTTAAACTTGAACTGTGTCAGCATCATACAAAATTTGATACATTTTGAAATCCCAGAGCACAATGCTTTGGAAAGGGCATCTCAAGATAAGCTGGAGGACACCATTAATCAACATCTACCACAAAGGCAAAACTCATCTCATATAATCCCGGCTCGAATATAGATTTCCAGAAGATGAAAGTTTGGAAACTTCAGTTTCTTCTACTATAATGCTGACCAAAACTCCTACAAGGCAAAGAAAGCTCTATGTTTCTCATTATCTTTCAGAAAACACTTACTCATCGGAAATTTCATTAATAGCACGGTTTTTCATCGAGGCGGATGAAAATTCAAAATAAGTAGGCTTTGGGGTTGAGGGGCAGCCTATTGTACGTATCATCTGCTCCACACCTAACACTTGAAATTTATGGGGTCCATTTAAAGCAAAATTGTGAACTCTGTGCTCATAGATCTTCCCATTTTTGTCTAGCTTATACTCTGAAGTCCCGTCAAACCGGCTACGGCTCTCCCATGGAATTCGTGGGATGCCATGAACAATCCAACGAACCATTATCATGTTCTCCGATGGCTGCCACACACTTACAATGTCAACCCACAAGGCTTTGAAAAGGATCCCTCCATAGAATCGCAACGACCAGAAGATTGACTTGTAGTTTTCTATACCAGCAAAAGTGTTGTATGGATCTTTGAAAACAATATCGTCCCTATGCAATGAAGAAAGAAGAATGAAGAATTAGAGAAGTTTAATCTTGTCCTTTCTCATTCACGGTGAGGGACAAAGTGTAACAAGTCTCATGAAATTATACAGTTTAATTAAATCATGATTGAGAAAAACACATTCATATCTCCAATGCTAAAGCCTTTTACAAACTCCGAACTGAATAAATTTATGAATCGTCCACCCCACACAAATTGGCTTTTGAATTGTGGGGGATACTATACTATAAGAAGTCAATCAAAAACTTTCAAGAAGCAACATATGGCAAATCAACACATACAATCAATAAACTCAAAAGATGGGTGAGCTAATTATGAATTTTATAAAATCCTTTATTATAGGACCTAAGTCATAGGAAACCAACCAAACAAGGTAGACAGCCGTTCTATATAGCCAAATCATCTCTATATTATAGCTCTTATCCGTAGCTGTGTACTTGACCACCCAAAGCTACATGACATGAGTGAAATATGGATTAAATACATAAGTTCCTAACAACTGATTGGCTTAAATCGGTGGAATTAAAAGCCGATAATTACCCTGATTTTACCTCGTTATCATGTATATATTAATCAATAAATTTTCATAAGATCGGTCAAATTGGCTATAAAAACTGATCTATATAAAACTAATACAGCTTTCAAATCAATCTTTTTATAAAAAGATGTGAAGTAAACTGAGAACAGGAAAACAGATAGCCATCATGAGTAACAAACTATTTGATTATGTATTTTTTGCAAACAGAAAGGCATGAAAAGTTTCTTTAACGTCAAACCTGTAGATATCAAAGCTGAGTTCTTTGTGGAAAAGCTGGGGAAACTCCTCTCGGAGGGTCCGAATAGCATAACCCGTATTGACATGATAGTCCCGCCTCTCTTCTTCGTCATCCTCACTCTTTCTCGAAGGAAAAGGCGCGGTTTCACTCTGCTGCACCTCAGAGGAGAAAATCCCAACACTATCCTTGTAATTACCACTCAAATTCAAAATCTGAGCAGAACCCTTTTCCAAATCCCTAACACTGGAAGAGACCCTAATCCCAAAATTCCTATTCTTGAGACACTGAGCAATTGATGATTGATTTTCTCGTCTAATTCCAACTGATGAAAAGAAGTCCGGATAGGGGATTAGAAGCGCCATTCTTTTGTATCAGATGAAGGAAATATATCCAAATTTGCGCGATGGTTTTCAAAAGAAGGACACTTTATTCCCTTCAAGCTTTAAATAGCGATAATTATGCGGTGCGAATATCGACAGAGTCGTCGAACTCTTTGAAATTGATTACTTAGTTTGACTACATTTATTTTACACGAGTATAATGTGTGTTACTATAAAAAAAATAAATTTATTTTAAATATTATAATTTTTATTATAAAAATATAATATTATAGGTTAAATGTATATATTTAAAAAAACATTATTTTATATTTATATTTATATTTTGAATATTTGAGGTTTTTTGAAAAAATAATTTAATATTATTTTTAACATGTGAAAAAGAATATTGATTTAAAAATTATAGTTACTAATTAGTCAGTAAAACTTTAATAATTTTGTTTTATATCATAATAAAAATTTAGAACAAAATATTATTTTAAATTCGAATAGAAAAACAAAGTTATACATTGGAGATTTAAGAGTAAAGAGAAAGCGAAGATTTAAGAATATATATAAAGATATTTTAGATAAATAAATTAAAATAAGATATTTTTGAAAAAATGTCAGGTATTCCAAATTTTTTCGAAACAACTAATGAGTTGTCAAACAACTTATTTTGACAGTTAATATGTTTTTTGTAGTTTTTTTTACCAAATAACATCTTATTCATATCTCACAAATGTATTGAGTTTTTATTGAATAAACATAAATTATAAATTTAATTTTTTGTTAAATTCATCAAATACTAAATTATATTTTAAAGACAAATATAAAATTTTATTTAATTTTATTAAAATTTAATAGATTTTTATAAATTTCCAAAGGAAAGAAAAAAAAATCAGTAAATTAAATATTAAAATTTTTTCCTCAAAAAACAGAATCATAAGCTTGTCAACGAACTTGTTCATAAGCTAACAAGATGAATATTTTAAAGTTTGTGTTTGGTTCATTTAACTTAACGAGTCTCGTTAAACGAACTTTTATCAAATCGAACTTCGAAACTTGACTATACTTATAAAAAAAAATAAAGTAAAAGTTAAAGAAATATGGTGTAATATATATTAATTTAAAAATATTGAACAAGAAAAAAATAATATTTTTTGTGTCCCGAGTATTTTATACTGCAAAATATCATTTTTTTTGTATTATGTTAAAAAAAATATTGTGCAAATGCAAATTAGTGAAAATTATTACTTTTTTATATAAAATATATTTATTAATATAAGTTCATCTGAGTGAAAATAATTAATTTTTTGTCAGCAGTATAAACTTTTCATATCGATCTACCTATATTGCACATGAGACCTTTTCTTTATAGCAAATCTAAACCCATTCCTTGAACAAACAGTCTTATAAACATATCGTGGCACACGCTTATTTAGGTGTTTCATAAAAAAAAATAGATAATAAAATAAGTTTTTTTTAAAAATGAAAGTTAATAATTTTTTAAATTGAACAATAATAGAGAGTAAAATATAAAATAAAATGTGACATAATTTAATTCAAAAAATAAAAATTTATCGTCATTGAGTAGCATAGAAAATTACTTTAAAAAAAGTGATTTGATATTTTGGTAAATTTATTTAATTTTTGTTATTGTTTACAAATATCTTTTAAAATCTCTGATTTTTATTTTTCTTATTAATTATTAAATGTCATTTCGACCAATTGCAGAAATGATGTGATGTCGCAGAAAAATATCTTGTGTTTCATATATTTTATTTCAAAAATATCGGTTTCAAGTTGTGTTTCATATAAAGAGACACATACGTATAACTAGCAGTTGGGATTCAGCGAGCACAAATTTTGTCCAAAATTACTTACACTTGGTTATATTTAACATAAATAACGAAACTTGCGCACGTAGACAGACATCCACCACCACCACCATACCAAATTTATAGGCGTCAGTGTAGTGCGGTGATGAAGAATACACAATCTCCCGATCAAATTATACATACGCCTCCAATAATATCTTCGGCAGTAGTCGAGACAAATGCGGATAAAACTGGTAGCCGATGCCAACAAAGAATTAAGACCATAATCAGATATATCTCATGTCGGATTGACTGATGAACCCAGAGTTTGATGAGTCCCTAACTTCCAAAGTTAAGAATGCGTGTTTTGTTCTGTGAAACTATTTGTATCCTCGATTCACCGGTTGAAGGGGAGGCCCTACAACTCATGATAATCGGCCAAGTGGAGACTCAGAGGAATGATCATCCACCAACCAAAGGCCATGATCTTGGAATCGTTTTACCTTCTTTTCAAAACCAACTATATAGTTGTTATGGACGATAACATGCATCCCCTTGGTTTCTTGTACCCACGTCTTGTTCTTGAAATATAAACCTCCAGTAGGGAAAGCTTGCTGAGGAAGCAGGTACAAGTCCACCTAAAGTGAAATAACAGTTATTATGCCAAGTAAAATAAGGAACCAACAGCTGCAGAACATGACCTAGATTGACGCCGTGAGAGAAAATCCCATTATGTGCCTACCTGGTCAGCAGTTTTATTCAAGGCCCAATTAAAGGCAGGTTGGTCGTTAGCTTTCTTGGCTTTAGACCAAGGTTGAGACTGAAGTTCTTCAATCCACTTCATCATAACTAGTTTTGCTCCATTGGTGGGGCGCAAATAGATCATGCAGCTGCAAATGTAAGTCCGTCCCTTTTTCCCTGGAGGTGGCAAATCATGAGAGTGATTCAGAGGCTTCACCTGGCATTTCAAAGAGAAGAAAAAAAATGATATTTTATGGTTAAAATCAAGAGTACAAGTTCATGAAAAAAAAGAAATTGTTCTTCTTCAAAAACAAAAGAGCAAATTATTCTACAATCATATTTTAAATTTAGATTAAACCAGACTTTGAGCTACAGATTGATTGGCAATGAATAAAATTAATCTGCTTGAATTTATAATCAATTCTAGCAAACTTACATGAGCCATATCATCTGTGAAATACACATCGTGCTCGCCTTTCAGATAAGGAAACGGATCTGCCAGCCAGACCATGTCAACATCATTGTACATGACATCATAGCCAAGCTCCAGAATTTGTAGAAGATGCCGGGGCCTTCTGGCTGTAAAATTAAAGAAGCCCTGAAACATGTAATCAGCCGGAATTATCGACAGGAAAGCACACTCACATATTGATGTAGCTCATTAGAAGTAGAGAAAAATTGGTAGAAAATAGCTTCCAAGAACAATCCTATGGTCTTAGAAGTATTTAAACCATCCAGTCCACCATAAAACAGGTTAAAATTATTCTGTAGCACTCACTTTTGTACAAGAATTCAGAAAGGCATCTTACAAAGGATTACAGCTACTATATTCACACAAATTTAGTGTCAAACTATTGGCTGCTCGAATAATACTTTACAAAAGCTTATTTGAAACGAACTTGTAGACTAACACTTCAATGATTGAAGACAAGACAAGCCAAGACTCGCCAAACAACGCACATACAAAATGACCAATAATTTGCCAAAGATACCTAGAGGCAGGGTGAGGTCTTGGTTTCGAATCCTGCTTGTGTCATTAGTTAGGTAGTATAGATAAATAGGAAATCCTCCACCCTCATTATAAAAAAAAATTAACCAATAATTTCCTTACCAAGTACCAACTATATCAGAACTCTGTCATCAACATCATATCAAAGATCTTTAGTCCCAAATCATAGAGATTTCATAAAGAAAGTTCAAATACGATTCAAAATATTATTGATAATAGCAGCCTAGGCTTAGTCCAGTTGCACTCGGATATCACAAAAAGCTTTGGCTGAACGATAAGCAATGTCATATATCAGTATATCATTATCCAACTGACGACAATTACAGAATCCTTAATATATATCAAAGCTAAGTGCCTACAGCTGGGACGCCTTTATTAATGTTAATTAATACAACAAATCATATACTAGCTATTCCATGAAAGGCGATTTATATCAAGCTCCAAATCACTCAAAACAAGAAATATATATAGATATAAACTACCTGCGATCCAAACTTATGTGCAGCCACCGACTCCAACGCAGGCGGCACTAAAACCGCATGCCCCGGCCACCGCTCATTAACCTTGTAAAGCGTAGCGTAATCCTCCGCAATCACCAAAACCTTGTCCTGCTGCCTCTGCCGCGCAATGCTAATCAACCAATTGTTCAAGAACGGCAAGTAAGCCTCGCTCACCGCACAAACGATCAAAGTATTATCCTTTGCCACTCGAGCCGCCGCATCGGCCAAGGTGTACTCGCGCCACTTCAAGTTTGAGCTCGAATTCAAGGACAAGAAGCTAAATGGCGCGTGAATATAAGGGAACAGTACACCGATAGTTACCAGCAGCGCCAGGAGGAGGAGCAAGGCCGGGCGGCTGAGAAGGGAGGAGGAAATGGGTTTATGGTAATTTTGCAGGGATCGAGGGGATAATTGGCAATGGTCTGTAGGAGCGTTCTGTTGCGGCCTTTGATGTAGAAATTGTGATGACATTTCTTTGCTTTGAACTCTTCAATTCAAAAAAAAAAAAGGATTTTTGCAGTGTAGAAGCTTTCGGACGGAAAAACTCCGAACGGAGAGTTCACATACTGACACGCACTAGATGGTGTGATCGGATCTGTGATGTAAGATGAGGTGAATGGGAGAAGATGAATCCGAGATTTCGAATAAACGATGGGCTGAGAGCATGAGTATCTTCTTGCTCACTGTGACCATTAGCCCATAAAAGCCCAATAATTTCTTGTACAAATCACAAAGAAGCCCATTATTTTATTCCACAGGACAAATATTATAAGTACTAATTATTACAAATAACTTCAAAAAAATTATTACTATGAAATATTAGAAATAAATATAATAAAATAAAATTTATAAATGGTGAGTTGTTTTAAATAATTATCGATCTTTATTCTAAGATAGGATATTAAATGTAAGAATAACGAGGTATTCTAAATAAAGTAAAAGAGGTTATATAATCCACACCAAAATTAATTTCTTTAAAGGTGTTTTTCTCCTTTAATTAATGACTAGGGGTCGAAGCACACATGTGATTTATAATATATTTCGTATAAAAAAAAGTATAAGAGAAATTTATAGAATTTTTTCTTTAAAAAAAAACTTCACCAAAACACCGAAAATTAGTTAATTTAATTAGTTTAACTTTATTTATACAAATTTTTTTGTGAGACGATCTTACGAGTTAATTTTGTAAGACAAATCTCCTATTTGTGTCATCTATGAAAAATTATTATTTTTTATACCAAAAGTATTATTTATTATTATTATGAATATGGACATGATTGAGCGTCTCACGGATAATCATGAGATAAAATTCGACTCGTGAAATCGTCCCAGACAAGTTCTTATCAAAAATAAAATGATGCATTAAAGGCGCATTGCTTTTCGTGGTCATTTGTCTTATCAAAAACCCGAAACAATTTGTTTATTATATTTTACAACAAAAAGAGAAACCCTTAATTTGTCAATGAATCCACAACCAGAGATTGAATAGATAACACACTAAAGCTTTTCTTTTTTTATCGAACAAAAGTAATAAAGTAAAGCTCCTTGTATGGTTTGGTCATGAAAAGCGGAAGTTCTCAATTATTTAGGCAGTGACTAATTTAGTGGGCGATGGAGAACACATCAGATCTCAGAATAATAATTTACATGATTCATGAGATAGATTTATATACGTGAGACGTCTATAACTGTAATAAAAATATTACTTTTGACATTTTTATTTTTTTATAGAGCATCGAGTTGGAAAAACGTTTCACAAAATTAATTTATAAAACCCGTCTTATAGAAATTTTTGTGTACTTGAAAGGGCGGCAAGGGAAAATAATTCATCGAAAATTAAGAAAATGTGACAAATCACTTTCTTATTTTAAACACAGTTAATACAAAAATTCCATTTTGCATCCTTAACAAACATCATTAATTTACGTTGTTGAGATTACCATCTTAAGTGAAAGGTGAATCAAATTGTTAAAGATGATATGATTTAAGTTAAAAAAAAAATTCTGTGAGACGGTCTCACATGTCGTATTTTGTAAGAAATGTCTCTTATTTGGGTCATCCATAAAAAATATTAATTTTTATTCTAAGATTAATTTTTTTATTGTAGATATCGATAGGGTTGACCATTCTCACAGATAAATATTCGTGAGACCGTCTTACAAGAAAACTAATATTAGTTTAAAATTGAATTCATATGAGTAAAAAAAATACCAATTTTATAATATATTTCACATTTTAATTTTGGGGGATTTTTTTTTAAAAAAATCTTTGTGTATATTATTTCACACTTTTTCTATTGACTTCACAAATTGGTGGTATATCATGTCAATAACTCGATAAGATGTGTCACTCTGAAATTTAGATGGCCTTGTCCCCTTCAATTATGTTATTAAAGACAATCTTAGGTCATTCATTATCTTTCACAAAATGCGAACAAAATTAAAAGATAATTAATGAAGATTTACAACCTTAAATCTTTTGGGGACCACAACCAAGTTTCTTTTTTCCTCGAGTATGCCCTACAAGACCGACCATCTTCTTTGTATACCCATTGTGTAACATCAATTTGAGATGTTTGGGCAAAGTTCCTCAAAAATGGTAGATGAGATCCTATCTATGTGGGTATCACTCTCATTTCATTTTAACGGGTAAGATCTTGCCACACATACAATTTTAAAAAAAAAATTGGGTCCTATATATGCATGCAAATCTTGGTCATCCATCCTATCATGAGGACACACTAAAACAAAAACGGCGTTCCGCAGCGCGCATATGGGCTTTCCGCAGCGCACATTGCAAGCTGCAAAGTTCCAAGCCGTTAAAAGTTTAGGATTATCCGCGGCGTACACGTGCACGCTGTTTATACTATTATCAACAGCGTGCATGTGTACGCTGTTAATACAAATTTTCGCAGCGTGCAATGTACGCCGCTAATAGGCATAAAAAAATAAAATATTATCGACGGTTTTTGATAAACTGTCTCTTATTGGCGACGAATAAAATCCACCAAACCGTCGCTAATTTAGCGACGGTCTTTAAATTTAGTGACCTTTAATAATTTCGCGACGGTTATTAAACCGTCACGAAATTTTGCGTAAACATAAAAAAAAATTTACTTTTACAATTTAATAATTTTTTATAAAATGTACCATACAACTATAATAATAATACTAATGATTATAATTAACAATTAAAAAATTAACAAAAAATTGAAACAAAAATATGTATCTAAATCGAAACTAAAATCGTATAAGTAGAGAAAATTTTAAGTGTTTGAAGTGGTGGGGAGGAACGGATATAAATAGTGAATATGCGATTTTTTTAGCGACAGTTTTATAATAAATCGTCGCCGATGTATGTTTATTAGCGACGGTTACTGACAACCGTCGCCGATTTAGAATCGGCGACGAATTTCTTTAAACCGTCGCTACATTTGGCGTAAAATCGTCACACTTTTTTAATTAGCGACGGGTTTAGTCACAAACCGTTGCTAATTTAAAAAATTTGTACTCATTTTCCGCAGCGTGCTAATAATATGCATGCCGTGAATAATATTATTGACAGCGTGCGATTAATGCACGTCGTTAATAGTATCAAGTGCAACACTATTAACAGCGCACATATGAGTGCACGCCGTGAAAAGTAGTATTCGCAGCGTGCTTTTAATGCACGCTGTTGATGACGTGCTGCGGAAAATCATTTTTCTTGTAGTGACAATGCCCACATGAGTAGGATGAAATAAACTATTAAAAGTAGATGAGAGGCTTGAAATCTATTCAAGTCTTTGTTACATGAAAATCTCATTTTCCATGTATCGTGATTAATAAAACTTTTGCTGATCTAACACCAAATGTGCCAAATTTTGAACGAGATCGGTTTCGAGACCCGATATAAAATCGCCTCCACAACTCATGAAAAAATATATATATGATAAATTATATGTACAAGGAAACAAATGAAAAGTATTCCTTCCATTTGCAACATGCCAGAATTAGAAACCCCCTAAATTAATATTTGTCTCCATCAAGAAAGAAACCAAGAATTGTGCACTACTTCGACTTTCCAGTTAAGCACAAGAGAACGATACATAAACTAAAAACCAAGAATGACGAGTAAAGTAAATTTAATAAAAATTTATAATATATATTTACGCACTCCAAGGTGAAATTCTTTAGTAGACAACAGAATGAAATTTAAATTGCTAAGTCTTTGAGTTGAATTTGCATCAACCCGATACAAAAAGCAAGATTGCTTACAAGACAATACAAGCATCTGGATTCTCTTCGATACTGCGGTGCTGCTGCATATAGTAGTATGTGTTCATCGTGGGGTAATACGGTCTGTATGGCATAGGCATGATTGTGCCGAGGACGGCCGGCTCGGCCTTCTTCTCGCCCTCCTTCTTGGGTTCGTCTTTCTTTGCTTCGTCCTTCGACTCCTCTTTCTTAGGCTCGTCCTTCTTCACCTCTTCCTTTGTCTCCTCTTTCTTAGCTTCTTCTTTCTTCGGCTCCTCTGGCTTTTTTTCCGGTTCTTTGGCTGGACCGACTGAGATTATGTTGGCTGGCCAATTCTTTTTGCGCAGTTTGCTAACAACGGTCACGGGGTCGACAGTCCCGATTACTGTTAGTTTCTTCCCTTTTATGTCGATACAGATTTCATCAATGCCTGTAACAATGGTGAGAACAATTATTACGACACAACAACTTATTTAAGTCTTTCACGGGGAAGATCGGTGAGGTACGACATCGGAAGATCATGCAAGACACATACCAAACTGACGTGATCAAACATTAATAAATGCAACCAGCACACCTAACTTAAAAGTGCGGTATAGAAAACACATGAAAAATGGATGCAAATTTCTCACAATTTTCAAATCTACCCTCAGCAGCCTGAGTAGAGATCAACAATTTTGCATCACCACATACAAATTTCTACGGCTGTCAAATTAAGGTTGTTCATATAGACCTAATCGCTCCAAAACATATAAGCAACCCAAAGATGGTAATTATAAAGAGAAACTTGACAAGAACGGTCGCTTTGCATAAAGTTGATCACCCTTTGTTGAAATAAGTGATCACACGAGAAAGTAAAGTCATTCTCAGAGCAGGGGAATGCCAAAACACAGATTTACAGCTATATTATCATCTTCTCGGAAAGGCAGGCAGGGCAACGATTCCGGATTCCGGACCATCCGGTTGAGGCATCTACGCAATCAACAAGTTTACTTTCACTGAAATAACATTTTAAGAAACTTTTCAACTGCAATATTTACTTTCATCACCTCCGAATTCCCATAAAACATCAAAAATTCTCGTATCGAGCTCAAAATTTTGCCTTTCTGACGGTATTGATGATGCTATATAACCAGAACCTTTTCGAGCTATAGTTTCCGTGAGAGTTAATTTGAACTGAAGTACTCGTAATTAAAACAGAGATTTAAAACAGATATTAAAGATTTAGAAGAACTTCAAAATACCAGCAAGAGTGGACACAGTCTTCAAAGCCCTCCTCTTGTCGTCGGCATCTGCCAAATCCAACTTCAGCACAAATTTCTGCAACAAAATATAAAAACAGATAGCAAAATGTTTAATCTCTAAATGAACAATAAAACTCCAGAATATTAGAAAATAAACAAGCAAAAAGAAATAAAAGAAGGCAAGAAATACGATACGCAACTTTCGACGACCGCTCAAAACTACAAAATTATACAGATTCACATAACACACTGCATGACATCGAACCAAAGGTAACAATCTTTTGATGGGAAAAGACCACTGAACTCTACGAAGCGTACGTAACAAGAAAGAAACCCAAAATAAAATGAAGAAATCCCACAAAGAATCCGAACAGAAAGTGAAGAATAATGCAATCAAACCTTCATTTCCTTGTTGGTTTTTCGGATAATATTTCTGCCTGAAAAAGTCGATGGCTCAAGGAACAGGCAGGCAACTCAAAAAAGCAAAAGAGTACAAGTTACAAATAAAGCTTAAAAAGATGGGAAATGAGACTCGGGAGAAATATAGAGACGAGAGCAAGAAAAAGACAGATCTAATAATTATGGCTTCACTGAAAAAGAAGACGAGTTTATTACCAAATAATAATATTTTGACAATTTGATGTTAAATAAATAATATACGTATATCTATATCTATATATATATAATATACAATGTATGTATATATACAATATATGTATAATAAATCAAAACTCTCGAGTTGAAGGGAGTCTTTCAGAGAGCAGAGAGGAGATAGCATACCGACAGTTCACGTACGTACATTACGTAAATCTACCTTTAAAATTTTGAAGATTATGATTGATGATTCAACCACCATTAATAAAAGTAGTTAACTATTTTTCTTTTTTGTGAAAACATAAAAGTAGTTAACTTTACGGCCTAGATTGATGTCATATCTAGACCAGATTTATACACATTGATTATCCTTCTTTTTTATTTGGTTATTTATACTCAAGTATAAGTTTTTTCCCCGTCAGTTGATAGAGTAATTATTATTAACAAATCGTATTATTTGATAAGATTTTCAATTTTTGAACAATATATATTTTTCTCGTCAATGAAGGGTCTAGATTTTATTTTATATATTATTTAATGGATAAAATAATCATTTTTGTATATTCACATATATTTTTCGGAGCAATAATCCAACTAGTCTATCTTTAAAAAATAAAACGATTTAATCAGACACAATTGGACAAGAAAATTATTATATTATTAAAAAAATAATATAATAAATAATATATTTTAAATTCTAAAAATTTATATATATATAAGTTTAAAATCTAAACAACATACACAAAATCAAATTATACAAAATCAAATATAATTATATATATATATATATATATATTATACAAATACAAAAATAATTTTTTAAGAAAATAAAAATAAAAATAATCATATATGTAACAAAAAACATTTAAAATATAAGAATTTTTTTTAAGAATATAAGAAAACAATCAAATTCTAAATAAATAAATAATTAAAAAAAAGTGAATCGGTTAGACCGATTTTAACCGATTTACGACTTGTCTAACCGATCCTTGACCTATTCTGATTGTTTTGATCGTAAAACCGGTTACTAAACTTGGTCCGAACCAGGCAATTTGGTCGGTTTTCGGTTGGGAGTAAGGAAATTATTGTTTTTTTCTTCTTCTGATTTTACATTCGGTTGATAACACAAAATTTTCATTTTCCTTAATTATTTCACACGTCTTCACCAACCATTTTATTTGACTTCGTTTTCTACTTTTTTACCATTTTTGAGAAAGCAATAACAAGATACTACTCGGATAATTAATGTCTAGATAAAAAAATAAAATAAATTGTCAATGGTCAAGACATTTTTACTTTTAAATATAATCACCATAAAACTTATACATTCTACAAAATATCTTACCAATAATCCTCATTAATTATCCAAATATAAAGTTTAATCTTTGTTATGACCTTAATACTAATATATGAAATAGTATAATACAATTCTATATATTATCCTGGCTTGTCATTGAACAGATTGCAATAATATAAGCTATATGGTATAATCATTTCAATAATTTATCCTTCGTTCGAGTGATGGATTGATTTCATTCAATATAAAGAATTTTATGCAAGAAAAGATTTGTCTATGTATATTAAATAGCCTCCAATAATTTCAAAAGCTACGACAGAAATATGGCCGGTCTATATATCTGCACTTAAGCCATTAAAGTGGGTCACTGAGGCATAAATTATTTCAGGGTCCTATGATCTACTCCTTGTCCTGCTCTTACAAGCCCACATGCATGCCTACGTACTGTCTGCACATAATCTATGTCAATGCGGGTGAGAGTGAAGATGTTAAATTAATCCGATCTAGACCATAATTATATTCAAAAACGATAGAGTTACTCAGCTGGGACGGATTCAGAAATATGAGTTTTGGAAGGCTTGAACTCAATATAATAAGTTATTTATATTATTAAAAAAATTGCATTATATTGTACGACGGAGTTGTACTCTACGAAATTTTAATAGATAAAATTCATCTATAATATAATTTGCATTTATTTGTTTAGCTAAATCTTATTCAATATAGAGTGTCAAACAATAGATAAGAAAGTCATATTTTATTTTATTGTGAAGTGTCGTCTTCATATGTTTCATTGCTGAAAAAACTCGCTCAATACTGGCGGTAGACATAGGTAATGTCAAAACAAGATGAATCAATCTAGTCAACATAACGTAAACATTTGACCGCCCACTTTCAGTCAAATGCTGACACGACTCAACAAGTCTAAAAATCTTCAAATTTTGCATCACATCATGTTTATAATGTAACAATTAATACTCCAAAGCAACAATGTCTTGATCTGTGAAATCTCCAGGATAAAACTTCGTTGCAAGCTTACAAATATCATCACTGTTAAAGGAGTCAAATGAATTTGTAGGATCTAAATTTGTACTAAGAGAAAGAAGTTCCACCGATGACTCGTTGAACCGAGTATTTAGCTCCATCAAAATGAAATCTATTAGTGCATTAAAAAATCAAATTGGTAATGATGCTCTATTGTAGTTTGCCGATGGGAACGTCACATCTTATATAGACAATCAAGTTCAGACGCATCAGTTTCATTTCTCGAGCAAAAAACTTGAACTTCTTGAAAAAATTCGTCCCGCGTGTATTCTCTAAATTCTTGAAGGATATTTTTGATAGTAGTGACAAATGTGATAACACTCAAAATGTCTTGAGATTCTCTTTGAAGAATTTGACAAAGAGTATCTATTTTTCTTATAATTTTATGCATTAAGTGTAAAATGAACACAAATTCAAAGCTTGTCATGTTTCTGTAAATCCCTCGATCTTCAGCCTTAGCTCTTCTATTTGAAGAATGATCAGTAAAAACTTCAAAAACTTTGCAAGTCGCAGTATATATACCTATCAAACTTTTTATCGATTTATAATGAGAACTCCAACGAGTAGCTCCTGATCGTTGCAAATTACCAATATGATTGGCACCACTTATAGAATCATGTTCTCCAATCGACAACATATACTCAATTTCATTTCTTTGTACATTATGCAATTCAGCAATGCACTTAGTAGAGGAATTAACAATATTGTCCAAATGAGAAAAAAATTTCCAAGTAACACTAACATCCTTAGTTGCAGAAACCAATATTAGTTGTAAACGATGGGAAAAAGAGTGCACATAGTATGCATCAGGACAATATTTGAGAAATATTGCTTGAAGTCCATTCCACGCTCCACGCATATTGCTAGCATCATCATATCTTTGACGTCTGATTTTCATAACATGGAGATTATGATGAACAAGAACATTTGATATCTCTTTTTTCAGATTTATTGAGGTAGTGTCACTAACATTTTTTATGGCAAAAAATCTTTATGTCAAAATCCCACTATTGTTCACAAACATCAAGATAATAGCCATTTGATCTCGTTTAGATATATCTCGTGCATCATCAAAAAGGATACAAAAGCATTTATCTCAACTTCTTCATGAACCATCTGTCACACTCTATTGGTCATAATATGTAAAATCTCTTTCTGAATTTCTGAGCGATATATTGAGCAATTTTTAGAGTATTCTCAAGTACAACTTCAACAATTTATGTACTCATTTTTGCAAAAGTCTTCACTAATTTAAGAAAATGTCCACAATTAGATGAAGATAGAAATTCATTGTTATCTTTAAATGCACAACCTTGAAGTGCTAGCCAACAAACAGCTACAATTGAGGTGCTCAATACAGACGATTTTTCTCTTTTTCCTTTTTAGACTGTGCATGCATCACTTTTTCAATATATTGTGAGAGCCTCATCAAATTTTCAGTTCTTCTCTCACACATAGTATGAGGCGAAGAAGCTGCAGAACTAATATGGGCAAGAAAAGCACATGTTTTTCCTTGGTTTACCCTTTTCGATGGTCAAATCCTTCATTGACCAGCGCTGAGATATTAGATGAATTAACATCATTCAGGAAAGGAAAACAATGGAAACAATATGTTTTATTTGTTGAAGGCGAATACTCTAACCAATAAAATTTCTGAAACTATTTTTTTCTGAAAACGACGATTCTGGCTTCCAAATTTTGTACCTGGACACTCCAACATATTTGGTTAATAAGGTCTCGTATTTAGATATGAACGTCTTATTTCATCTCGTGTATTAACATGATATTCACATTTCTGTTTTCTTTTTCCCGGATCTTATTCAATACAAGTAGATAATGACTGATGATTGTCTCTAGGAGAGGAAATTGAAGGAATTTGGATATTGAGAAATGGAAGACTTTCACTAAGTTGATGTTGCATTGTAAGGACACTAGAAACTGAAGTATCTTCACTAGCTTGACGATTTCTCTTATTGAAGAAAGATGATATCAATGTTTTCCCTTTCTTTGCAGCATAATGATGTTAAGTTTTGAAATAGTTCAAGTTATAATCCTAAACAAGTAATAAAATAATTATCAAACAGATAAACAAGTAATAGTCAGTCATTGACTCAATAACAAACAATCAAGATTCAATGACTCATGAAAAAATATTCAAGCAATGTCGATCGATTAAACAACGAAAAATCTATATAAATCACCTTATAAAAAAATTTTCCAAACAAATATTTTAAGTTTTTTTTTCCACTAATGAAACATTAAAAACCTTTTAAAATTACTTATCTAAACATAGTCTAATTATCTATTCTTTAAAATTTTAAATTTTAAAAATGACATCAATGATAAAAACTAAACTAACAAAAATCTAAAAGTTTTTGAAAAAATCATTTATAAATATTTATTAAGTGATAATCAAGTAGTTCAAGTTATAATTCTAACCAAATAATAAAATAACTATCAAACAAATAAACAAGTAATAGTCAATCAATACTCAACAACAAACAAAGAGACAATAAAATATACATGTAGTTATGGTTGTGAATTTATTTGACCAATAGTACTGAAATCAAATTGAATAAATGAAAACGTCGTATTCCATGGCAAAGCTAACTCATGACCTTTCTTTTTCACTTTTTTTGTTTCGCATCAGCCTTTTAATGGCCACCACATCATCCCATCTCTTATCTCTCGTATACAATGTGAAGTGTAACATGTTGTGCTTACGATTCGAAGTCTTTTCTGCTAGTTTCATGCGTTATTGATGCCTTACACACTGATGCGCGGAGCCAAGAAAATTGGTAGGCTGGACTAGGACCTTGAGAGTAAGCTGAAATTTTAATTAAATATATAAAAAAAATGTCTGAGTCTAATATAGTCATCAAATACATCTATTCTTCCTCATGATATTATCTCACGAGTTTTTTATAAAAATTTAAATTAAATATAATGATTATATTATGTCAATAATTTTAGTTGAATATTCAAACGTTAATAGTTATTAATTCTAAACTTAACTAATTATGTAATAATACTCTTAGCAGGGGTGAGTTACTAATAGATGACTAGAATAAATCGAAAAATTAAAAGAGCTCCGCTTGAAAACGGGCTTTTATTTGGATTCGGATACGACAGAAACGATTCGTTTTTCGGGAGGTCAAATTTCCGCATTATCTCCTTTTCTTACCCGTTTCTGACGCGTGAGAAGCACGCCGACCTTCTTCACCAATCGCTGTTTCCCTCCTTTCAATTTCACCATCACCTGTTCACCTCCACAATAGCCAGCGTAAAAATCATAATTTGCCCTAATCCTGAAATTTTCGATTACAACCACCTGAAAATTCTATTATGGTCCCGAAACAGTGAATTTCCATATTCAAAACCCTAATTTTCTTGATTCTGTTAGTTTTACTCACCGAAATTTGGGGTTTTGAAATGGATTATAAGGATGATAAATTAGCTCTAGCTATATACAAACCCCTGAGCTTCACGGGGGGCTGCTTGGAAATCCGTTTATTCTACGTCCGTGTTGCACCTTGTTCGGTGGACAGCCTCCCTGATCGACTCACGCTTCGCCACCTCCGCCGAGAGCTTGGGGTTTTCTTAGAGATCAACGGTTCCCGTGTTCGGTCGTCTGATGCCGTCTCTATCTCCCTTCGTCGCGATCGTGTCGACAAGGACGCATCAGAGGTAACTTATGTCAGCACCGACAGCGTTAAAATATCGGGTCCTGCGGAATTTGAGGTCTGTGAAGAGGAGGATTTGATTCTCTGTGGCTCGTTGCAGAGAGCCGATGTTGCTTCCTGGACCAATGGGTCTGGGTGGAGCATGGATTGTTATGTAGCAACCTCAATTGCGAATGGTCGGTCTGCCTTTTTGCAGCCGAGGATTGGTGTTTCCTCCCCATCTATCGAGGTTTACATAGCGGGATGCTGCTCAGGAGTGCCGGAAATTTTGACAAAAACCATCTTGGTCAGTCCAAGAAGGAAGGTATTGAGGCAAGGGATGCTCGATGCTATTCCTGAGGAAGATGAGACAGGAAAGGAACAAAGCGGTTTGAGCAATGGTTTTGTTCGGCAAAGGAAATTGCAGGTAATGTCACAGTGTCGTGTTATTTTTTAGCTTTGAATGACGAGTGCGGTACTTGATTCTCAAAGCATCATCAAGTAAAATTCCAGGGTTGCTTAATTGTTTATTATTATTATTATTATGCTTATTATCGATAACTGTTACAAAGAATGGAAAGGTTTTTAGCTGCTGCTGAAATTGATGGAATTAACTCCATGTTTAACATAAAGTAAAACACTAGCCGGACCAAATACCTCTGATTTTGATTGTCTGCTATTAATGATAGATGGAGGATTCCAGCTTTAATGCCTGGAGCTGGTTTTCTGCAAAGTTAGTCTTGGTATTGTATTTTTAGTCTAGTGTTGTATGGATTGAAGTATGAACATACATGGTGTGCCCTGGATTAAGTTAGTTGATCTAGCTTTCAGAATCTTATTCATGGCTCTGGTATTGCAGGTTTGTGGCTGGTGTCCCACCCATGAACCAAGCAGCAATTATGTTTCCTTTCTTGTTGAGATACGGGATATGTGATCTACCGGCAAAAACTAACTTTGCTTTCCCCCCCGGAAAAGATTCTCCCCTAAACATCATAGATATAACTATTCTTGTAGCGTCCTTGGACTTGAGGGTTTGGAGGTGTCGAATGTGATTCGTGGATGGAATTTGTGCTCAAGTAGCGAGCAAGGAGACACATTCATTGTTAATTAAAAAGATTTATTTATAGCCAAAATTAATTCCAGAATGGCTAAGTTTAATTAACCTATTTCATTAGTGTTTGGAACATCAACACTAGATCCAGTATGAATTATGCTTTTGCATTGCCTGATTGCACGTTCACATGACCACATGATCATTTTATTGCCAAACAATATTCCTTGCCTTGATAGACTGCTTAAGTTACTTCAGATAAGGTTAGGTCCTAATGATAGATAGATATCACCCTTACGTTTTATGGAAAAGCAGATGAATCACTTGGGAGGAATCGCAAATCCTAGTTATGTACCCAAAACCTTACATAGTTGATTTAGGGTGTATTTCTGTAGTAGTGTTGCATTATGCCATTGCATATCGCAGAGTATTTAAAGGTTTAACATAATATACGCTGAATGGAGAAACACGAAGAATCCAATTTTTTTATCCTAAAATTTTGCGAATGCTTGAATTATTGTGTTAGATATTTATTGACATTGATTGAAACGCTTGAGGCACCTTGGGGGGTGCACATGATATAAACAACACTTTCTGATACTCAGTTCTTGCTTCATCATCCTGACAGAATGCACACATGATACAACACTTTCTAATACTCATTTCTCACTTCATCATCCTGACAGAATATGAAAGTTGAATAGATTAGTTGAGTCTTTTCTGAGCCACAGTCGATAGGCTAGGCCCAAACTAATTATTATAGTCTTATGAAGACTCCCAGTGTAATGTTAATACCATGTGTGAAGTTAAGTAGATGGAGGAGAATGGGATGTTGACAAGTGTATCTTTGAATTTTTTTCCTGAATTTGCTACGAAGTATCATTTATGGATTTGTCCACTGCAATGGTAGTTTGTCCTGGAGTTATGGGGGCGCCAGCTATGCCACCTGTGCTTTACTATACTACCTTTTGATCTTGTTTTGATTACCTTTCGATCTCTCTCTTTGATCAATTTTTATTTGTGCTTGTTACGTAATCCAACTTCTTTATTGAACATCTTAGACAAGTAACTTTTATTATTCTTATATGTTTATTTTTTCATTTGAATGGGAATCACACCCTCCTTAGGGATACAACCCTAATTTTTTGCCCTGTATAGATATATGATGATGCTAGTTGACTAACAACACGTATTGTTTTTTGTTTCATTTATGAATTAACTTTATGATTATTCTAACTGGGTATTTGCAAGAGCATAATCAATCATCAGTTCCCTAGCCGATGCATTACACCACCCACCCCCAAGTCTAAGTTATTTAATTTTGCTCCCTGTGACCTTTTTTACAGTTAATGGAATCAGATGCACACGACTACGAGTCTGATGGGAAAGTTGGAGATAGCTACTACTCGGAAGACATGTACCTTGGTGAAGATGGCCAACTTTCTTGGTTCAATGCTGGTGTAAGAGTTGGTGTGGGGATAGGGCTTGGGATGTGCGTTGGAGTTGGAATTGGTGTTGGTTTGCTGATGCGTTCATATCAAGCCACAACTAGGAGTTTCAGGAGAAGGTTTTTCTAGATCTCAACAGCTTCTGTTATAAGGGATCCGGGATCAGCAACAGGGATAGGTTATAGTGTTATTTCTTTGAGATCTTATTAAACCTGGACTATGCCATAACACAAGCAAGTGAAAGCACCCAATACGGCTAATTTACAGTGAAATATTGGTGGTTGCTTGGCCAGTCGGTTTTCTGGTAAAGACCAGCGGCATGCTGAAATGATGATATGATGTTTTTCTTTCTCGTTCCCTAAGCCTTCGTATAGCCCTATGAAGTGTTTTGCCGGGACGCAAGGGTTGTGTATGAGTTTGTTGGTGTAACCTGTATCTAGTTTTGGTAATATGTATATATTCTCTTTTCATGGTGTATTCCGGAAGGTTCGTTTGGTGGATTTTCTTTTCCGCCATCTTTTTGACCAATTTTGTTCTTCGTTGAGTTCAAATAAGTAGTCCTGATACACTACAAGTTATTTTTCCTGTACGCTGTCCATGAAATTTATATATATAAACGTTGTGAGTTTTATGAGCAAGAGTTTATTCAATTCTGAAGTGTGTCGTTGCCATATTCAAATATTTAGTGAAGCAAACGAATATTATAAAACCAACCATTTTAGGGTATCATTTGGATCGATAAATTTCAAATTTATAGATTTCAAATTGTTTAAACTCATAAACTTCAGTTCCATTAATTACATGCTTATATATTATTTCATGTTAATTAGAATATATTTATAACAAGTAAGATGTGAATATAAGATTTAGTCTATTGTTCATATATAATAATAAAATATAATCAAATCTATTATTTTCCAAAATGCATAAGTGAATTTTTGAAAATAATGATCACTAAATTAGAACATGTAGAACATAACAGGTAACATGCGATTTCATTTATCCTCTGATTAGATTCCTATTAATTTGGAGTTGATAAAAACTTGTGTGAGACAGTCTCACGGGTTGTATTTTGTGAGACAGATATTTTATTTGGGTCATCCATGAAAAAATATTACTTTTTATGCCAAGAATATTACTTTTTATTTTGAATATCGATAGGATTAACCCGTCTCACAGATAAAGATTCGCGAGACCGTCTCAAAAGAAACTTAATCATTTGAGTTTAAACCCATTACCAAAACAGAGAATTTACTCGCACACCCATTGCTATTTTTATTATTTGCAATTTTGTGCATGCAAATTAAATCTTACGTGTACAATGTATGAGATAATTTTGTACAGAAATTATATGATTTTTTTCGCAATTATTTGGAATTTATTAGTTATTAATAATTTTAAATATATAATAGTTTATTATAATATTTTGATTTTTTTAAGGTCAAAAGTGACAATAAATATTTCATGAATTAGAATAAGATAATAATAATAATAATAATAATAATAATAATAATATTTTTTTTGAAGTGGATGAGATAATTTTTATAATAATATTTATGGAATGATGGGCAAATTTAATAAGTCTTGAATATCCCTATTAAATACAGCGTCTTCTGCTACGCGAACAGTTTCTCTTTCTCCCGTTCACGTTCTTGCTTCCAGGTAATCATTACGTGTTTTCATCTCCCGTTTTAATTGCTATTTTCAGCTACGCTTTAATTTCTGAAATTTGTTGGTTTATGTCTCGATTAATCGCTCGTTATTGAATTTTCTATCTTCTAGCTCCCAGATTTTTGCATGTTTCTGTAATCATGAGTTGTACAAGGGACGGATTTTAGTCGTAGTTTCGGTTTGGATCTATCAGGATCTGGGTTATCGGATGTCTACTGAAGTCAATTGAACGGAAATGTGAGTTTTGGGAATATATTCGAGACACAGTTGATAATGTAATTGATTTTTATTTGAAAGTTGTTGGGGATTTCGCTCAAACTGATGCTGATGTGTGAGTTTTTCTAAGTTCATGCATAATTTGGTGAAGCTTGATTAAAAATTGGTTATCAACTAATTGAAAGTGCGACTTTCTTATTTGAAATGTTGACATCTGCAGAATCTACTTCTGTTACTGGGCTTTTTGTGAAACTATGACTACTGGAAGATAGTTGTCACCGCGAGAAGTTAATTTTAAAAATCTATTGAATTATTAATGAGCACAGGATTATCTGGGCAGTGCATTTTGAGAAATGTAACTGTTGCATTGCTTGTCGTTACATAATTTAAGAAGTTTAAATTATGAAAGATGTATTTTCCACTTGCTACAGTGATAAATCCTCGGACATGTAGCTTATTACATGGTATCTATTATCAGTCCCAATGCTGAAGGGTGACCGTGTAGGACTTGATGTCATTGCTTCATGAATTTGAACTTTGAAAGGTCCTATATTTTCATAAAATGTTTCTTTCAAATAATAGTTTTCCGGTCAGATTACTAATGTACTAATGGCATTGGTGATTTGCATACGTTTCAGGTTTTGTTTATAGGTTGTTTGTGGGAAGAATATGTCGGGCACTGAGGAAGTCAAAGAACGAACAGATGCTGACAAGTCCATGCCATCACCAAAGCAAGAGGTTGTGTTCTAATTATGTTATTACGTCACACTTATAATTATATTCATGCCATTTTTCTTATAAGAAATGAAATTCTTGCAGGAGGAAGCTGTTAAGAAGAAATATGGTGGAATTATCCCCAAGAAACCACCACTAATTTCAAAGGTATAACCATAGCCTTTGACAACACTTTTACTAAGAACCTAAGGAGTCTTTTCTGTGAACGTTTGATGCCAGGATCATGAAAGAGCCTATTTTGACTCTGCTGACTGGGCTTTGAACAAGGTACTCTTTGTTGATGTTTGGACGAATTTGTTATTTACTCAGAATATGCAATTTTGGCATACTTGTGCCTTTATGGCTATTAAATAATTATCCATATCTTGTCACAACAGCAAGGTGCAGACAAGCCCAAAGGACCACTAGAAGCACTTCGGCCTAAGTTACAGGTATATATAAGTCTTAGATCATCTAACTGGGTATCACCTGCTTCCTTATTTATTTATGGGATTATGAGTGCTTGCCGAAAGCTGATAACACATCAATAGCTCATCCAGTTGCTCTCCTCCCATTATCATGGTTTATATCTGAGAAAGAAAAAAAAAGAATAAGCAGATGTATTAAACTGTTGAGTTTTTCTTTTTTGTCTCTATATTTTTGACTGAATGTAAAATTTTCAAAATACATGCTATCGTTTCAATTTCTTCATGGCTGGTTTCAGAATTTAGTTATGTTCCAGTTAGTGTTCCATTCATCGAGTTGCAGATGCTTGAGTACAGACTACCGATCAATTGCCTTCCTGAATTACTAGATTAAGAATTAACTTGTGATTGAGATGCTATCTCGTTATGCTATTTTCCTCTATGTGCTGGGCATGATCCTGATGTTAGCTCATGACTTAATTTCTCTTATGCCACTTTGCTGACACATTCTATCTCATTTTGCATTCCATGTTCCAGCCAACACAACAGCAAACCCGATATCGTAAATCTCCTTATGCTCCATCAGAAGGTGAAGGTATGCTTGATTGCTATACTCTTCCACAGGGATCATGTTTAAATTCTCAAAATGTTTTGAGAATAACTAGCAATTTTTGTACAAGTTTTTAATATTTAATGTTTTTCGAGAATAGAGTTCAAGGACTCATATATTTTGCACTCAAATAGAACACCTTAAAAACTTAAAACAAAAAACTCTCCCTTGTGGAAATTGGTTGGGATCTTTACAGCACATAACTTTTTTGTTTGTTTTATATATGTAGATGGTAATACTGCTTCATCAGATGATGCGCCTACAAACGAATGAGTAGCTGCTGTTGATCCTGGTGTAGCATTACCTGCATCATAGTTACTAGCGGAGTAAATTTCTGATAAAATAAAATTTGCCAAAAACCTGTTATATTTGGGGAAGAATGTATCTATGTGCTGTATTCTCCCTGATCAAGAATTCTCACTAATCTTGTTTCTGTTGTAGACTATTTCCCCTTTGCCATCACTCAACGAGTACACACGTATTTGGGATTTTAGAGGTATATTTGGGATCTCATGTCACTTAAATTACCTTGTTTAGGCTTGAATTTAGCCGATCGGATGCTTGTCACGTTTCCACTGCAAAAAAGCGTTGTGAAAAATGTGAGGAGCAAATTAGTCATGAAGCTGCCAATGTCTGGTAATAAATTGATTGCACCTAAACTTGGAATAAATTGCTAGATAAGGAGTATGTATTCCTGCTGTTGAACTTCCCGGGTTAATATTAATAAGGTTGCGTTTAGGTGACAGGTTATCATCTGGAGGCGTTATATTCAGAGTCCGTTTTCGTTGGAGAAATTATCGTATTAAAAACATTTTTTTGAGTGATTTTCTTATTATATATATTGTTTGGTTCCAAAAGTAGTTGAAAAAATGCAAAAAAAAATTGTAAGTTAGAATTTTTTGGGTTATGGGCTTGTGCTTCTGCTTCTATTTAAGAAAAACTAACATTTTTCAACATTCATCCAAATGCCAAAACCGAATTTACAAGTGTGTTTTTTAAGCTTAGAAGAATAATTTGAATGGGAGGATCTTGAGTTTGTTGCTATAGAGACATGTTTAAAATTCAAAATCACTGAGATTGTTTTGTAGGTGTGATCTATTGATCGTCGTCATGAGTAGAGATGCTTAACTGATCAGAAATTCAAAAATTGATCGATCTATAGTTCTTTGATGCGTTTTCGCTGTTCCTTATCACCAATCGAAGAAGAAATAAGTACTAAATTGATGACAATAAGTTATAAATTCGATGAATCACATCAAAAAAATATGACGTACTTATCTAAGCTTTTAATATCTATCGATCCTTATCAATTTTGTCACTCAAGAAGATGTGAGGAGAGGGCCGCAGCTTTCATTGTTGAAGTGATCAAATAGTTCTTGAACGGTGTAATTTTTTTTTTTTTTTGGAAGGAGTTGCGCTTGTGTATTTACTTGTTAAATGTTGAGAAATTATTGGTATGCGAGGAATTTAGGCCGAGCCAAATGAAAAATTTGGCTCAAATCCATAAAATTTGTGCCTTTGCCGATGCGATAATTCTCAAACAATCGGAATTTTTTAGATTTCTTTAAAACTTGAATGCCATCTGTTACTTTATTTTGCTTGCACAATCTACTTTTTAAGATTTTCATGGAGGTTTTGTCGGGCTGGATAACTTGACTTGCGTTGATGCTTTCTTTAAAACGTGAATGCCATCTGTTACTTTATATCTGATGCACATCCGATCTTGAACCCGAATCCAGAGCAGATGACTGAACTGACACTCAAAGAATAAGTGATCCAAGCAATCAAGCCCGTGCAACAGAAGCTATATCCTTCATCCAGGACAAATGGAAAACGATATCACGTAGAGAGGCTCCCCTGAGCTCCCAGCCAAAGCGTAAAAGCATGCTTTGGTAGGCTCAGAATCCACCAGTCTATGAGGGCGGAAGTACCGATATGCTTAATTGGCACCCAAAGTGCTCTGGCCAAACCAAGATTCAGCATGGTAGCAGCGAGTGAGGGAGTGTCGGCAGTAGCAATGTCCAGATATCCAACCCTACAGAGGTAGATATGATGAACCCATCGAATCCAAAGAGATTGCCTGTTTAATTGGAGATCCCATAGTAACTTTAGAGAGCAGAGATTTTTCCAGCTCCTCAAGTCATGCAGACCGATACCACCCTCATCTTTGGAGTAACACATACAAGCCCAGGAGAATCGAGGGTGATTAGAACTCAACACAAAAGAACGACAAAGGCTATATATGCAATCTATTATATCAAAGAGAACGGGCCAAAAACATTCCACTCCTTGGAGAATCGACCTGAAAAGCTCAATCTTCCCAGTATAAAATAGGGAGTTAGAGGCCAATAATGAAGACGAGAAATAATACCCTCCATAAAGGTGCCAAAATCTGGTGATCGAAGCCGCTCAGCAGTCAGCAGCTAATGGGATGCCCAAATATCGGAAAGGGAGGGAGCCCTGTGAGATACCAGTAATACTCACAAGGGAGGACCGAGTAGCACCCTAAAGCCCAGCACACCTTCCAAAGGAAGACAAGCAGACTGAAAGAATAGTAACCAGGGCACATCAGCCCTGGACAATAATAAAAGATCATCTGCATATGCGAGTTGGGTAATACTACTACTCTTACAAAGTGGGTGAAAATTATAATTACAGTCAGTCGTGTCATGGAATATGAGGCGAGAGAGATACTCAATGCATAAGGTGAATGGAAATAGGGACAGATAATCCCCCTGGCACAAACCTTTCCTACCCACAAAATTCCCTTGCACGCCACCATTAATCGATATCGAGAAAGAGGTGGAAGTAATAAACTCCATAACCCAACAGATAAATGTACGAGGAAAGCCCGCACCCTCAAGCATTTCTTGAAGGAAGTTCCAGTTAAACGTATCAAAGGCTTTCTGAAGATCCAACTTTGAGGATGTAACGGGGAGAGATTCGCTTTCTGTTATATTTCCAAAGTAATTCTAGCGCAAGACGAATGATGTCCGCAATGGTCGACGACCTCTCAGAAAGGCACCCTGAGCCGGGTCCTATGATAGGACCAAGAACAGAAGCAAGAATCTTAGAGATCACCTTGTACAAAACATGACAGCAAGAGATAGGCCTATAGTCGCTCACTCAAGATGCATGAGAAGACTCAGGCACCAAAGCAATCAATGCATGATTAAGCTGCTTAAGATGGGAACCTGAGTGAAAGAACTCTAGAACCGCTTAAGATCATCGGAAAAAATGCCCCAAGTTTGCTTGTATAAGTGGACATTGAAACCATCAAAGCCATGAGCTTTATCATCCATAATATCAAATAAGGAAGACTTGATTTCCTCCAGTGAAATATTTCTTTTATTTTATTTTTTCTCACAAAATCTGTTCATGTCCAAAACAAAAATGGACATATTTATTATACCAGCATGAAAGCAAATCCATATTTTATATATCAAAAATAAAATTAATAATAAAAATATTTTTACTCATTGCATAATGTTATTAAATCCATCAAACAACATTTTGTGCGGAAAAATATATATTCAAACAAATGATAAGAATTAGAAATTATGATTTATCTGATTACCTACTAAATTGAACTAACTGAACAATACAAATACAATTATATGAATGAATTTGAATTTGATTAAGCAATATAAAAGTGTAAGAAAACATTTTGATATATGATGTTGATATTTTGACAAATATGTTACTCGAATTAAAAGCATTACGTCTTTTTTTTAAATGAAAAAAGCATTACGTCTTGAAGATCTAAAATAGTGTTTATTTATAATTATTCGAATAATTAAAAACATGTGACAACAATTGTTCATGATAAGTTATATTTTAAATTATAAGCACGTGAATATCGTTGTCACGCCATGAGATGCATGGCGTGAACATCGTAAATGTTTTTGGAATTCAATAATTAAATTAACCAAAATCACTAAGCCTTAAAATATTTTAAATCTAAAACAAAATTTATTCAACTAATTCATTTTCTTACAACCAACGACAAAAACCAAGCTCAATTTTTAACTTATTATAAATGTTAACTCTACACAAATAAATAGTAATTTTCTTAATTAAATCACCATCTTCATATCAATCGATTCTTGATCTTCTATCTCATTATCATCTGAAAGAGAATGTAAATAGTGAGGGATTTGGTCACCACTCAATAATCGGAGAGAACATATCTTCAAGTTTATAAACAACATAATATTTTATATATTACTAGATCAGATTAAACTTATTCACAGGTAGATCTAAAACTTTAAAAAAACAATAAACATCAAATATATGACTTGAATCCCCATACTTGATCATAATATCTGTTCTAATTCCTCATATCGGATCATGAATGTTTAGCTTAAGTCTCAAGACTGAATCATAAGTATTTGGCTTAATTCCCCATACTTGATCATGATTTCTGGCTTAACTTCTCAAATTATTATTTTTTCTATGATATATTTTTTAATATCAAATAGATCGTAGTATTGAACATTTGAAATAATATGCTATTTAAGTTTTAAAGTTGTGGTATAGTTAAATTATCTGTAATATTTTTTCACTTACTTGACTGTTGAATTTTTAATTTTCTTATTATTGATTTTTTATTTTGTTAAAATTCATAAATAATTTAAAAAACATATATAGAAATTCAAAATTATAAATCAAAAGATCTCATATTACCAAATTTTGTATATTGAATTTATAAATTTATCCGATATATAATTTTTTTTAGAAAAATACTATTATGATATTTTTTTAATTTTGAATAAAATAGTTCTACACTATGTAAGATGATGAAACTAATTGTTTTAACAATTATGTCATAAAATTTATATATTATGAGAGCTGATTTTGGAACTAAAACCAAGAAAATATTTTAGTTATAATTTTGGTTTCACTGTTCTGAGAAACATGGTCAGGTTTATTTTTAGACACTTAATGTCTAAATCTTAAACAATCTTAGTAAATGTTTTAATACTATCGAATTTTTTGTATTAAAATTATAAAATTGTCGTATATATAATTTTTTTTCAAAAGTGCTACTAAAATCTTTAAATTTCTTATTTTAACTAAACTGTCCGAATTCTTCTAAGATATTCATACATTTTATGAGATTATTAATATATTAATATTTATAATTTTTCATATAAATTCTCTTACATAATTTATCAAAATCTTTACTTTCAATTTTTTGTTAAAAACCCATAAAATATGTTATTTTTAAACTCCATATTATCATATTATTATATATTTATCATGTTATTCTACTATTAATATATAGTTAATTTTTTTAAAATATTTTCTTGTGATACTATAATTTATTACGTAATTAAAAATTGTACTAAAAATATAATTACATAATTTACATTAAAATCATAAAATAACATATAGAGAGAAAATTAAAGGATAAAATATTAAAATGTACTATAAAGATGTATTATTTGAAAAAATTAATATATGAGTTACATTTTATTCTTGAAGTGACATAAATTATTATAATTAATGTATATTTTAGTGATAACTCATTGGCGTTTGATAAAATTATATATATATATTTTTATTGAGTTTTTGGATTTGTATTGATAAAAATGTCATTTTTATCATTTCACAATTAGAAAACAAAACGCATTATCTATACTTTCATAGATATAGATTGAATTTAACTTTTTACAACTTTACAAACTATTTATTATTATTTTATATTTTAATCAAAATATTAAATATGACAATTTAAAACTGATCTCACTCCTAATATTTGCGACATAAATTTTAATTGAAGCTTAGCATAATAATATTTTATCACAAAAATTCTTGTGAGACGGTCTCACAGGTCAATTTTGTGAGATTGATATTCTATTTGAGTCATCCATAATATATAATAAATTAATAATGACCAAATATTCCTAAATCTTGATTATTAAAAAAAATTGAAGCTTGCTAAATATATCAAAGTTTTCTTTTTATCTGAAATAAAGGGGCAGCCACTGCACCAACAACGAGTGCCCCGTGAAGTAGTGGGTTATAGCGTGGTGAAAAGAGACTCACGGGGATGGAATAATGCCCAAATAAATCCAAATCAACTAACTTAAGAAACCAGCAACTTACCTATGCCAAACCTCAAAACATATTCTCAGAATCCATACAATTATCGACAAAAACCATCATCAATTCTTAATTATATGAAATATTAACGCTTATGGATTAGAATCTTGTTAATGATAACTTTCGAACAGCAGAAAACAGTATGATTTATCCCTTAATACTTGGATGGATCAATAATAGTAGCATCTTTTTGCAAATCCCATATTCTATTCTATCCCATGAATTAAAAATGTAGATTATTTTTTTTATCGAACAAGGATTATTGGTTCATTAGAGGAATATAGTAGCATCAAGGCTTCTATAAATACCAGTGCTTTGTCTTCTACACCACCAACCATATTCCCATTTCCAATTCCTTTCTAAGAAATGAACTACTTGGAGAGAAGCTCCTTTTCCTGCCTTAAAGTAAGATTAACACTTCATTTGGTTTTTTCGCAAAAAAGATGGGAAAACACACTTATACTTGGCATTTCCATGTCTGTTACGTTGAATGGGACATTTACAGCTGCTTGATGCTTTTTTATATGCAATTTTTTTATGTAGTACATTCGATCCACATATTTACATCACCTCATTTTCCAAGTTATTGAATTGGATTCAGATTCTTGCACTGGTCCTTGGTGTTCTGCACGGAGTTGGATGCAGAAAGGCAAGAATTCTGGAGTCATTTGAGTATTCAGCCATCAGTTGCAGAAGTCACAGTGCATCAATAGAAGAATTTGGTGGGGTTGGAGATGGAGTTACACTGAACACAAATGCATTTCAAGAAGCAGTTAAACAGCTTAGCACATTTGGTTCAGATGGTGGGGCTCAGCTCTTTGTTCCTGCGGGTAAATGGTTAACCGGAAGCTTCAATCTTTCAAGTCATTTCACTCTATATCTCCATAGTGATGCAGTTCTTCTAGCCTCTCAGGTCTCTCCTCTCTCTCTTTCATGGGTCGGTTTTGTAGTTCTAATTAAACTTTTAAAAATAATTTTCCACCCAATCACATTAAATAATATTCTTCCGTTGCATTCCAAAAATCTTATTATTATATTATATTTTTGACATTATATACAATATTTAAAAATTTCAGCATTTGTTAGCAATGCACAAATATTTCAGGATATAGATTCCTGGCCTGTTGTTGATCCCTTACCATCCTATGGTCATGGAAGAGATGCGGCCGGGGGCCGATACATTAGTCTCATCTTTGGGACAAACCTCACAGATGTTGTGATCACAGGTACAATTCACGAGCAAAAACAGACTCAAAAATTCGAGAGAGGGACGATTTGATGAATTTTACTACCCTAAACTTGCGATTTAGTAAACATAACGTATAGTATAGTTCACAAGCAAAGACAGATCCAAAAATTCAAGAGAGGGAAGATTTGATGAATTATACTACCTAATACTTGTGATTTTGTAAACATAACGTATCCACCCCCTATGTGCAAGAACTTTTCTTTATTAGTAGCATAAGTTAGTCATATTTTGATTGAGTGACAGTTCAAATGCGACTCAGGCTGACGTAAAAATTATTGTTTTTAGCACAGTTGGTAAGAGTTCGATGCTACCTTACTACAACATCACCATAAGTTCTCTTTTTTATGGGTTCTTTGGCCATCTTGCACAGGTGAAAATGGTACTATTGATGGTCAAGGTGAACTATGGTGGCAACAGTTTCACAGGAAAAAGCTAAAATACACAAGACCTTACCTTATTGAAATTATGCATTCAAACAACATCCAAATTTCCAATCTAACACTTGTGAATTCTCCATCGTGGAATATCCACCCCGTTTACAGCAGGTCAATATGCATGCTCGCGAGTGTTTTTCTATGTCATCATCACTTTAAATTTTATGACTAGTTCTATATTATGATTTACTGGTGTTAATTATGCGCAATTGCAGCAATATAATTATTCAAGGCATCACAATCCTAGCTCCAATAACATCACCGAACACAGATGGGATAAATCCAGGTCAGTTGGTTCTGAACCGTGAACATTTACACATTTTAAGGGGTCTCGACGAGTGTATGATATCCTGTCCCACATTAGATAGGAGGAGGTGAGGGTGCAAATGACTTTATAAGTTTGCAAAGAATTGTTATAACAACATGAGTTAATATTTTCACAAAGCGATGGAGGGTGCAAATGTTTTGTTGGTGCAGCCTTTTGCAAAGAACACAGGCCTGTGAGTCTGAAATGTGAGAGAGTAGGAATGTTCCATTGTTATCTCAACCAAAATATTTCATTTTACTCGACTATAACACAGTGGACCTTTCATTGAAATTCTCTTTCCACCATTGAAAATGATTCAACTCCATTCCTCAATTGAACATCAGACTCAAAAGTTTTCATGTATGCACAGATTCTTGCACAAACACGAGAATTGAAGACACCTACATCGTCTCCGGAGATGATTGCATTGCAGTAAAAAGTGGGTGGGATGAATACGGTATAAGCTACGGGATGCCTACAAAACAACTACTAATTAGACGCCTCACCTGTGTTTCACCTTACAGTGCCGCCATAGCCTTAGGGAGTGAAATGTCAGGTGGGATTGAAGATGTGAGAGCTCAAGACATAACAGCCCTTCACACAGAATCGGGTGTCAGAATCAAGACAGCAGTAGGCAGAGGTGGCTATGTAAAAAACATATACGTAAAAGGCATGAGTTTACATACCATGAAATGGGTATTCTGGATGACTGGAAACTACGGCTCTCATGCTGACAACCATTATGATCCAAACGCGCTACCAAAGATAACTGGGATCAACTACCGGGATGTGGTGGCTGAAAACGCATCGATGGCAGCAAGACTGGAGGGAATCTCGGGTGATCCATTCACCGGGATCTGCATTTCTAATGTGACTATAGGGATGGCACTGAAGTCTAAGAAGTATCCATGGACTTGCGTCGAGGTGGAGGGGATTTCGAGTGGGGTGGTGCCACCACCGTGTAATCTGCTGCCTGATCAGGGTGAAGAGAGACAAGGAATGTGCGACTTTCCTTCAGACACTTTAGCTATTGATACGGTAGAGCTACAGAAATGTTCCTACAGTATGAGATACCTGTCATAGCCTAGTCAACTTCTTATTATTGCAACGAACAACTGTGACTTGAAACGTCGGTATTTATTCATTTCTCTATCATTCTTTATTTAGAACTGTAAAGCAAGATGCAGAAAAGATTCAGTGAGAAAATTGACGTTGAAGAATAGTTGAAGGAATAAAAATTAACAATCGCAGCATAAGAAAATGGCAAAAACTTGTGTGAGACGGTCTCACGGGTTATATTTGTGAGACGGATCTCTTATTTGGGTCATCCATTAAAAAGTATTACTTTTTATGTTAAAAGTATTACTTTTTATTGTGAATATGGGTGGGGTTGACCCGTCTCACGGATTAAGATCCGTGAGACGGTCTCACATGAGATCTACTCTAAGAAAATTGCCGCAATTTTATAATTGGGCGATTAAAATGAAATTTACAGAGGAAAGAAACCTGACACTGTATTATTCTCGACATGAAGTCTTCAGAACGAAATTATCATTAAAACACAAAATTCAAAGTTTTAGACACAATATGTGTGTAATAGATATATGAGCAATTGGTCTATGCACTCATATATGCATTCGAGTGAGCGTCGGTACGTCTTTGTTTGCATGTTGTGCTTGATTAACCATGACAAAAATGTTAAATAATTGATCAAATCACATGAAGATTAATCATAAAATCTATCTGGATCCACAATCATCCAATTAGTTTATCGTCATCCAGAAACAAGATCACTCTCTCAGCTACACAGTATATATGGGAGAAAATTTAAAAATACATTTTCACTCCTTCACCGAACAAGCTGACCTATATTTTCATTAACTGGACTTCGATCCATGAAATTGAAAGCAATCCTAATGTCATCAAGTAAATCATTTCGTCCACGTATCACATCTTTGAACAAATCATTCAGCTCCTTTGCGAGAAGATCCAATCCCAGAGCAAAGTTTTCAGATGATTTCTCGAATTCCAATTTCAATGTTTGCAGCACTTCAGTTTCGACAGAGTCTACACCATTTTGCAAATCCAGAAACAACTTCTCCACAGAAGCATCGACAGCTTCTCGCTCGTTCACGACTGTCGCCTTTCCACGAGAGAATATGTTTCTTAGTTCAGTATTCATGAAAGACTGAAGCTTGGTAAAATTTTCAGCCCATAGGTAAGTCTCAGGAACTTGAATGTCCATCAGTTTCTTCTCAGAACCTGAGAATGAAGCATCAAAGATGCTAGCTAGAAAAAGAGTCACCACCTTGACTCCATAGATAGCTTGCCTCAACACCTTTTCCTTTGCAGATTGCTTAATATTTGGCCGGTCTGGCATGTGGGCAAGATAATCCAATGCAGAAAAGCATTGGTCCACTCTTGAATTCTTTGCATCAACCTGCTGCTTCCAATCATCCAGGGATGTGCGTGCCTCCACAAGTGAACCACTGTTCAATTCGACCACAGCACATTTGAGGTAGAAAAGACCATCCTGCAGCTGAGCAATGTGATGATTTAAAACGGTGCAAATCTCCAGCAACTTATTACTAGTGTCAAAATACACATCAGTCCACATGCGATCACAACGATGGATAGGCAGTTCAAGTGCAGCAATTAGAGCTTTCACATCAGTATGCATCTCAAACATTGACTTTATCGCACACTGCATCCATGATAAGTGTTGTACTTCTTCCTTGTTGGCTGGAATAAGTTTTTTAAGCCTCTCTGCCAATGTCTCCTCAAAAGTATTCAACATAGAAACGAGCTTGGGAGACATGTGTGAGCGGCTTGGTAATATCATTCGGAGAGGATTTCCAAATGGGAGAAAAGCTCTGACTGAACCCTGTGGGCAGCTCATTCTGATTGCACCAACTGCAAAAGGACACAACATAAAAGAAAAGCAAGTTGTTTCACCAGGTGCATCATAACTCCTAATCCTAGGTGGAAAGTTAAACACAGGAAATTTATAAAACGAAGAGGGGCAGGATGAAGATGGGAAAGACCAATAATTCTTTATTACAACAGAACACAGCGCCACGATGAAAATTGAACAAAATATAGTTCAACCTCAGTCATAGCAAATTCACAATCAGAAAATGCAATCATGTCAATAATGAAGGTAAGTAGAACTCATCATGTGTTTGAGTTTAATCCAAACCATCAGTGATAAGACACACAGAAGCTTTCAAACTTTTCAGTCGCAGTTGATATTTTTAAATTCTTTACCAGCAAAATTTACCGGTGTGTGTGAGAAATAGGTATGCGACATTGAATATAAGAGAGAAATTTTTGGACAACTCTGTTCATTTAAACGGTAAAGTTCTGTGCCTGGTTCTTCGCTTGTCATTTGGAAACAATCCACATGGCCGTATGGGCATTAAGGAGCCCTGATCCGAAGAGGTTTAAAATACGCATAATAGCAATATCAGCGGAATGCCTGGGAGGTTTATGGATCATCGCTTAAACAGAAATCAACGAGACAAATGTAAAACAATCATGTTAAAAAGCACATTTCTTCATTCCTAGCTACAAGTTCACTGTCCAGTAACTAAATCATTTCACACGGATCTAATTAATTATTCTTATAACCGAACGAGTAGCAAGCAATCACCAACAGACAAAAAAAATGATGGAGCCAATAAAACTCAGCATTAACGCAGAAATAAGGGACAATTTTCTGAAATTCTAGCCCCATGTATCATCGACTCACCTATCAGCCTTTTCAAAGACAAAATAAAAAAACCAAGAATCTTCACATCGAAACACCACCAACAAAAAAACAATTCAAAACACCAACCTACATGACCAGATCTCCGCCGGCACTAACAATTTCCTACATAAAAAATCACTGTAATTCTCACAGTCACACTCGTCTATCCGACATCAAACCCTAAACAACAAAACATGAAAACAAAAAGGCATATGAACAGATACATACAGAATTACGCATGCAAAGTGGAGAACAAAAAAGGGATATAGATTCACGAGCCGTACCTGAAATAGTACTCAGAGACGCGTAGACAAAGAATTAAACTTCGTAACAATCTTCGCATTTATACACAACACACAAGGGATTTCGCTTCGTAACCGACATCAAGCACACCTATTTGAAAACATTCTTCGACACGACAAAAGCATCCAAATATCAAATTCCTAGAAGCTTTTGAACTGAAGAAAGCACTAATAACTTAGAGTACAAGTAATTAGCAAATCGAAATTGAATTTTGGTCCAATCCGTATTTTCACAGAGAAGGCGTGCATCCACACCAGCACTAACCTTGGCTCAGCGCACCCATCCGACGACAAATTAATTATTGGATTTCAAACCGACCTAAACTCTGAACTATATATTATAACTAGTTTTCCTAGATAAAATTGATTATTAAAATTAGCATGCATGATAATTTATTTACTTCTCGTGACTTTCATAAAATATAGATCCCCTTAAACAATGAAAATACTGAATAAAAGAATCAATTTTTGTATTTCGATTGAAAATTAATATCACGTTTGTATTAGACAATGAATGACATAACGTATTTATCAATAATATTGTACTCATATATAAATTCATGTATTATGTAGAAAACAATAATTGTAACAAAATAAAATAATAAACATGATACAAATTTTTAATGTGGTTTTAATTTCAATAAATAATTTAAATTAAAAATAAACTATTTAACATTTGTCGTTAAATTTTTCGGATTTTTATCACTATCACATATAAAAAAAAATTAGATCATTATGATTCGTAACTCTGGATACAGCAACAAACAACTGACCATGACTAAAAATAGGGTTCTTCAAAAAAAAAATCTTACATGAGACAATGATTGCCCTGACTTTTGTTGATTGTCATTGCATATGATACAATCAAATGATACTTTGTTGAAATTTAAAAAGAAGCCTTAGATCAGAAAGCGTCAATGACATTCTTGGAATAAGCATTTTTTGACCTGCATTACTTCTAGTAAGAATTTTTCCTTCCAAAACATGGTTTCCGAGCCTTGTCACGATCAATTTAGTGTCATTGCATAATCCAAGAGAATGATCTATGTTAGAGATAAAGTACTTTATTTAATTAAAAAATCATATCATTGGTAATATCACTTAACATAGATATTGATGTTGGAATGAGCATCTTGAATGAACCATGAAAACTAAATTGTTGAGATACTCTTGCTATCAAATCCTTATTTTCTGTTTAAATATTTACAACAAAAAATAATTAAAATAAATTGAATTAATTCTAAAAGAAACATTTATAATGATAACTCACAAGATAAATGTATTCAAGTAAAAAAATAGTAATTGATATTTAATATAAATTTATTTAACATGGATTATTAACAATGGTCTACTATACAACTTCATAATCAATTTTGGCCTTGAAGTAATTTAACTAACAAATTTTGCCTGTTGAGTATGCTAAATTTCATACATATATTTTTATTCTAAATATGTTAATTAACAAATTTTCCTTGTTTTTATTATTTTGCATGAATAAAAAAATATAAAAAAAATTGTAGTTTATATTAAATTGACAAACAATTATTTTTTAATCATCTATATTAATTGGAGAATTGTTGGTCCAAGATTAAAGTTGATATATTGAAGATAAAAATGATTTTATATTATCATTGAAATAAATATATTAGATCTCAAAAATAAAATCAAATTAAAAATTAGTTCATCTAAAATATAGATGAAATTTTTTAATTATAATAACCTTACATTTATATATATGTGTCATTAATTTTAAATTAATAAAATGATTTCAACGGAGCACAATTTTTTAAACATGTTTCAAATTTTCAGAATTCATATTTAAATTTTGAATAACAATTTGAATTTGGTTTATAATTCCCAGAATGGAATTTAATTTCTGAATATGAAATTTTAAATTTGAAATTTAATTTAATTTGGTTTGTAATTCCAAAAAGAGATTCAATTTGCAAGAAGTTATACACATAAACATTAATATGCAGTTTTAATAATGAATTAAATATATGTAGACATTTATTATAATATATTTTACCACATTTTTCGTTTATTTCCTTTTTTAGAATGACATTTAGGCGAAAACTTACTAAATCTAGCAGACAACTCTGTTTATATATTTACGGACATGAAGAAGAGGCTGGACGGGGCTCTACTTCCTTATAAAGTATATTTACAGACTTCAGCTGACATAATGCCTATTTAATTTTTAAAACTCAGTCTGACTATTGCCTGTTTAATTCATTAAACCCTTTTTCATTGGTGATTGGTACTACTTGTTAACAAGTAAGACCGTTTATAGTTCCAACCGAAAAACGAGCCAACTATTCGATTCGTTTCTGTTTTTAATTTTTCATATTTTTGGTTCGAACCGGTTTTTTTGGGTTAACCGAACTGAATTTTTTTTTTTTTCATTTTGCTTTTGTCTTATTTATGTGTGTTTGTACTCAAAGTCAAATGTAGTAGCATATTTACTGATTATCAGAAGATTTCAGAAAAAACTAAAATCAAACTATTTTCACCGTGATGAGAGTCTAAAGCGAGTTATGTTGATGGAAGTATCAGAATTTAGGCGAGATGATGGCTCTGGGGAGATGTGATGTTGCCTTTTCGCCAAGCTTCATCGAGGGTCTGACATTAGACGGCCCTGTTGGTCACACTGGTATAGAAATATCCTTTAATGTGTTTCACTAGTCTCATTTCATTGCATCTCATTTTTGGCTTTCAATAGTATGATTCAACTTCATGGCCTTTTTCTTTTGGTTATTTTGCAGCACATCACCTTGCCTATTTACTCAGATTACAGACGGACAAGTTGTAGATAATAAATCAAAAATCTAACATACATATAAATATACCACTTTCATTTGTGAATTTTCTTATATGTCCTTGTTCATTTATTTAATTTAATTTAAGTTAGCAAACAAATTAATAGATTATCTTAAAGGTTTTTTTTTTTTTGTAATTCATTGTCCATCTTAAATGAATTTGGACATTAACACACATTCCTCTTTCTTTCCTAACTATTATGCCAAAAAAATTATTTATTTAAATTTTCTTGTTAATTTAAATTTGGACATTAATACACAATTTTTTTCTTTCCTAACTTTTATGCCAAAAAAATTATTTATTTAAATTTTCTTGTTAATTTAAGTTAGCAATTAAATTAATAGGATTTTTAGGAGTTTTTTGTAATTCATTGTCCATCTTAAATGGATTTGGACATTAGTACACATTCATATTTCTTTTAAAAAATTTATGCCATAAAAATTATTTATTTAAATTTTTTTAGTAAAATCTAACATTTAATATAAATATAAATATATGATTTCTAATTGTGAATTTTCTAATATACCCTTTTCATTTAATTTAGTAAATTAAATCAATAATTTTTAATGGATTCTTTTATAATTTATTGTCTATCTTAAATACTTCTGGATATTAATACATGTTGAATTTATCAATTTATCCATGATTTTTCTTTGTTGCTGCTAAAATTTGTTACTAAAATTAGTGTATTTACTCATGGTTGCTAATGAATATTTAATATTTATATCTTATCTTTTCTTTTATTTTACATATAAATAAGTCACTTTTATAACAAATTGATTTTAAAATATGAACTAAGAAGCATCGTATATTTTGTAGATATTGAAATATGTTAAAGATTATTTGTAAGAATGTTTTTTTAACGTAAAATTATACTATGATTGCAATTTTACAATATTTTTCTCAATTATATTTTTAATGAATTATTTTTTAATTTTGGTTTTACTACTTGTACATCTCATTGCGGGGTAGAAACCTTTGTCCCATATATTGGTGTAACTCGCTTTAATTTTTAAAATATAACTAATAAAATTTGTGAGTTCTACAACTATATTTTTCAATTTTTTCGTAATATTATAAACACATTATATTATTTTTTATAAATTTTATATATTTAATTTAAGTTATTTTTGCTAATTAATGTCTATATATTTGTGAAATTCTTGATATTTTTATATAGCTGATAAAAAATACGAGAATTTTAAAACTTCTAATAAAATGTTTAATATTTAAAATATAACTATAAAATAATTTTTTTAGGAACTTAAGAATTTTTTTATGTATTTAAATTAATTTTTTTAATTAATATCAATGAATTTATGAAGCTCTTGATATTTTTATGTAGATGATAAGAAATGCTAATTTTTTTACAAATCCGATAAATTGATTTAAGTAATAATTAAATAAATATTTAATCAATAATTTAGTGATTTCACTTATGATTCATTATTTATTATGACAATATTTTAGATAAAAAAATGTTTTTAAAATTAAAGTTTCTATTATTATATATTTTGTTATCAATTTTCAATTGTGTTCTAAACATAATACAAAGATGATTATATTAGCATTATTTTATTACGAAATCATCATATATAATATATTATTTGTTATATTGTTTTTTCTTTTCAATATATTAATTAATTTCTAATTGTATATGATGAAATTACATACATAAAAATAATTTTTTCTCTTTTCTACATATTAATTAATTTAGCATTATATATGATGAATTTATATATATAAGCTGTTTTTCACATTTCAAAATAACAAAATTGTATTTAATATTACTCACTTATTAAATTAAGGGGAAATTGCATATACTACCCTCGTGATATCCCTAGTTGGCATAAATCTCCTCGTGAAAAATATATCATCTAAAAACTCCCTGTTTTTTTAAATGTCCAGCTCACGCATGCCAACCATGCTTTTAGTCAAACAAAATTTGTTTATTGTCCAAAATGCCCCTCCTTAAATAATAAGCTCAATTATTTCATTTTCATTTTTGCTGTGTAAGAATCCGATGAAGCTTTTGCCCTAAGCTTCTCGAAATCAAGCGTTGGAGCTGGGTGGGCTTTTCGTCGGTTATCTCAGTAAGTTAATGTTTTTTCTTTACAGCATATAGACATCATGGAATCGACAGTTAGGATTGAGTTGTGGCATGGTGGGAAATTTGATGAGCAGCGCAACAACATATACAGAGGTGGTAAGAAATTTGTTATTCCAGATGTTGATCTTGATAGGTTTTGCCTCGATGACTTGTTTGATATGTTAAAAGCGGCGGGAGGACAACAAATGAATGCGCATTTTTTCTTTAAATTGCCGAAAAATGCATTTACCACTGAAATGGTGCAGATTGTTGGTGATGCAGAGATCCGCACGATGTGTAAGTGCTTTAGGAATCATAGTGTTATAACATTGTGGTCACAAGAAAATTATTTCACTCCACTGAAAGATGCAAATATTGGTGTTGGAAGTAATCCAAGTGATGATACAAAGGCTGGACCACAAGTACTGAATGCAACTGATGATAATGAAGGTGGGACAAGTGAGTCATTTGGGAGTGACCCGATAGATGATAATCACATTGGACTTGATGATGTTTCAATTGGAGATGATGAAGACTCATTAGATGGTAGCTTTCATGAATCTGATGAGGATGTGGATTCAGAATCTTCTACAGAGAATGATGAAGGAGATGAAAAGGCCACAGAGTTTTGGTATAGCGACATTGAGGTAGATGATGAACTTATTAGTTTGGCAAGTTCTGATGATGAGGAAGCTTGTCGAAAACATCATTTCTTCTCTGACAGAATGAACATGAAAAGGTTTGAACTGGTAGTGGGTATGAAATTCAAAGATGTGCACGAATTTAGAAGTGTTCTTGTTGATTGGACTGTGAGATCTGGAGTGGAGCTAGTGTTTAAAAAGAATGAGAAAAGTAGGGTTACTGCAGTGTGCAAAGCCGGATGTGAATGGAGATTGCATGCCAGTTTGGTAATGGGAGGGCCAACATTTCAGGTAAAAACTCTTACTGGAAAACATACATGTGTTAGGGCCAGTAGCAACAACTTGGCGACATATAAATATTTGTCTAAAAGAATTGAAATGATTGTGTGCGAGAATCCTACAATTCCAGTGGAGAAGCTTAAAAGAGTTATAAGAAGAAAATGTAATGTAGATGTGAGCAAATATAAAGCATACAGGGCCAAGAAAGCTGCTCTAGAAAAACTTAAAGGAAAGTTTAAAGATCAATATCTTAAACTTTGGGATTACTGTGAGACCGTTAGGAAATATAACTCAGGTAGCAAGATTATAGTAAAAAAGGATCACTCATTTTCTGTGCCTACATTTCAAAGAATGTATTTTAGTCTTCAAGCATTGAAGTCTGGGTTTTTAGCTGGTTGTCGACCTGTTATAGGTCTTGATGGATGTTTCTTGAAAACAAATTACGGTGGACAACTTTTAGTAGCTATTGGCAGAGATGGAAATGAAAATGTTTTCCCAATAGCAATGGCAGTGGTGCAAGTGGAGAATTTTGATAATTGGAGATGGTTCATCAATGAGTTGTTGGAAGACATCGGATTCGAGAGATGGACATTCATCAGTGACAGACAAAAAGGGCTGTTAGAGGCGCTTAATGAGCTTGCACCAGAGTGTGAACATAGATTTTGTGTACGCCATTTGTACCAAAATTTTGCAAGGAAGCATCCTGGTTTAGAATTGAAAGGAATGTTGTGGGCAGCCGCAAGTACAACAAACAAGAATGAGTTTGCTATGTGGATGAAAAGAATAGAAGCAGCTGATAGAAAGACTTCTCCAGATCATGAGACTGCGGCTGAATGGTTGAACAAAATCCCACCTGCTCATTGGACCAGGTCTCATTTCCTTCTTTCTTCATTTTCTGATGTTATTGTTAATAACATGACTGAATCTTTTAATAGCTACATTTTGGAGGCAAGAGATATGCCCATAATCTCTATGTTTGAATGGATTAGAACCAAATTAATGACAAGAATTCAGGTGAAGAGGGAGGGAATAGAGAAGTACGGGGGTGAGATTTGTCCTAACATTGTTAAAACATTGAATGAGAACGAACAAAAGAGCAGAAATTGTGCTGTTTTCTTTTGTGGAATGATGGAGTACCAGATCCAGACTCCAAATGGACAAAATGTTGTTGATTTAGCTAAAAAAGAATGCAGCTGTGGGAGGTTTCAACTGTGTGGATATCCTTGTGCACATGCTTGTGCAGCAATAAGAGAACATCGGATGCAGGTTTCTGAATTTGTACACCAATATTACAAGAAGGAGGCCTACTTAAGGACATATTCTTACATGATTCATGCAGTACCAGGTGAAGATGATTATTGTAAGACAGAATATGAGCCTCTAGGGCCACCCGAGGTGAAGAAAAGAGCTGGAAGGCCTAAGAAAAAAAGGAAAAAGGGAGTAGATGAGGTACAAAAAACTTCTACAAGACAAGGATTGACCCACACATGCTCTAATTGTTTGGAAACAGGCCATAATAAATCTAGTTGCACAAATCCTACGCATGATAGATCTAGGTGTTATCAGGTATGAGATTGAGATTGTGTTTGTTGATGCTTGAGTAACGAATAAATGACTGAGTTTGTCTTCATTTTTCAGGGCTCTTCAAGAATTCAAAGCAGGAGAAGAAAAACAAATGCATCCACGAGTGTTAGAACAATTTCTAATCAGGGCACAACTCCTACCGAGAGTGAAAGAGCAGCAACTTCACCTCCAGTATCACAACATCAATCACTGTCTTCAAGCAAGAACATGAGGATCTCACAACGACATCCATCATCCTCACAGCAAGAACAATCCTCTACTGCAACTAAACCACCGAAGGCAAGGTCTTGTAGTGGTAATTCTATCACTGCTCGTGCTCATGCTCGTGCTAGTGCAAGAACACATGAAAATGCAACAGCAAGTGCAACAGCAAGTGCAACAGCAAGTGCAATGGGAATTGTATATGTGAGTGCAGTGGCAAATGCATCATGTCGAGGGAAATCTTTGCTGTAAAACATTGATATGCTAACAATGTTCATTGTGTCGTTTTGTTACTTTTCGAACCAGTGTACCTTTGATTGTAAGGAAAACTTTGATGTGAAAACTTTGATGTCAAGACTTTGCAACCTTATTATATCAATGGTATTTATTTGCATTTCACTTTGATGTCAAGACTTTGCATTTTATTTGCATTTCATGTTGCAAAATACTAAAATAACAAAGATATAAATCGACATACTAAATATTTCAGATTACATTAGAGTTGGTTGAACAACGTTTTCATAATGAACAAGACATAGTTACTGCAGATTACAAGCAAGCAAAGCTCAATAACCCCAAATTACATCAACCTAACACAAGGAACCTTATTACAAAATAACTAGAATCCATCACACAAACTCATCAAAGCTTGCATCTGCATTAGGTGTTGGATCGGACTTTAAAAATCTTAAATTGAAGTATCACTTCTTCATTGCCGTTGTCGGGTGAGCTCTCAGTTGCTGGCCTTGGCGTTGAGGTCGATGTATTCCCAGCGTCCATCTCAGACTTCACTTCGGAGGAACCTCCAACATCAACACCTCGTACAATTTCAGGCAAACACCAGCGGAAATAGCCACATTTTTTAGAATAACAACAATAATACAGACGTCCCTTCGATGGTTTGGTTTCGGTTTGAACAACTCTAATCTCTGCCCTAACATTGCACTTGCACATTGGAGTTTGGGGATATCTTACATCAACATTTGGATTCATAATTTTGGATCAATGTAGGGTTTTTAAAATGGGAAAATGAAGAAGTCGCGAAATGAAGAAGAAGAAAAGGTCTTCTATTTCTATACCGAACGAGGGCATTTTAGACAACAAAACTCATAAAACAATGACAATTCGCAACTTTAGGCGCGTGTTGTATAAACCATACTGGCGAGGGGGCATAAGCTGGACATTTAAAAAACAGGGAGTTTTTAGATGATATATTTTTCACGAGGAGATTTATGCCAACTCGGGATATCACGAGGGTAGTATATGCAATTTCCCCTTAAATTAACTAAGTTATGTTTACCAATTCATTGTGTATTATTATTATGGTTGCAACTTAATGAAGCATAGGTGAGGACATATAGTGGTCACCCTAACAATTAATATTTGTGTTTAAATTATTATTAGTAATTAAAACTAATTTGTATTCGATGAAATTATTTGATTAGTGAGAATAATTTGATTTAAAAAAATGATTTTTAGAATGTAAACTAACAACTATATCATATTTGTTAGGTGCAATAATTGTTTATATAAGGAATAACAATCGAAATATGACGTTTGAATTGTTTTACGATTTTAAAAGATTTTAGTTAATGTTGTATCGTTACCCTGGTTATAACTTTTGGTAAAGCGGCAAATACATGATCCTACAATTGCTATATGTAAGAGTCAAAATCATGAGATCAATTCTCATATATTGCAATTAGTGTAATTATTGATATTGTTGGAGTGCAATAATTGTTTTTGTTAGATACATCGATCAAATCATGACGATTGAGCTACTATACAGTTTTAAACATTTGAGTTGATGTGTAATATCTATTCTAAAAAAAGAAAAAGTTAAACAAAATTTGTAAGGAGTTAAAAGTTAGCAAAAACACAATTGATATTTAACTTAATAACAAGTTTATGTGTTTTATTTTAATATCATTATGATAATTTAGTTAATTAAGAGAATCAGTCACTATATGCACTCCATTTAAATACATTGTAATTTTGGTTTTAGAAAAATTTACTATTCTCTTAATTTTATTTTTATTGTTTTCTATTGTGAATGATATTTGGATGAAAAAATCTTTGTTAATTTGAGAGAGCTGTCATTATGTTATAATAATGCAAATTGAAAAATGTTATATAAATAAGTGAATATATTTGATTTATCGTTATGATGTATTTTTATTTATTGTGTTTTGATATATTTAGATTAATAAATATTCATAAACAATATATTATTCAAATTATTTTAAAAATTATCTAAATCTTGTTAGTATATATTTCATTATTAATCACCCACGTGCATCGCACGTGTTCATTCCTAGTGTTTTTATATATATAACATTTAAAGCAAAATCTCTACGTTTTTGTGAATCGCATCAAGACTTTGAAAATTATTTTATTGTATAACGTTCTTAATTTAATACCTTTGTGAAATTTTGAGTTTGGGGTCCAAATGAAAATAATAAGCAGAAAGATGTAATGGATAAAGTTCAATTTAGCAACACAAACATTTATATTATGAAATTATCAACCCAAAGTCAATAATTGTTTTAAGTCTATATATACAACTTCCAAATATATGATCCAGCCGATGTATATCAACTAACACCGCTCACGTCCATGAATGAGCATAGAAGCGTGAAGTTTACAAGATAATGGTTGATCCAACGATAAACAATCCAACATAACAGTACAACCAGGTCATCATCGGAAAATATATCTGATACCATATTATTATCAAGAAAATCACACAAAAGTGAAGAAAAGTATGAATGTGAAAAAATTGAATATTTCACTAAAGAACGTAATGGATAGGATACGCTATCATCGGAAAATATATCTGATACCATATTATTATCAAGAAAATCACACAAAAGTGAAGAAAAGTATGAATGTGAAAAAATTGAATATTTCACTAAAGAACGTAATGGATAGGATACGCTATCTTGTTGTTGACGCATTTACAATGGTTAAATGTAAAGTACGAATAACTAAAAGTTTAATATATAACCTACAATAGTAGTTAAATGGGTACACACATTAACAACCAAAATATCAGAATCTAGATTTCTTAAATTTTGTTTTATAAATTATTTTTACTGTCATGTGTATAAATTAAATAGAAATTAACCAATTTTAATTTAAATGAATTAAGGTATATTTAAATGACAAAAACTTGTGTGAGACAATCTCAAGGATCGTATTTTGTGATACAGATATCTTATTTGAGTCATCCATGAAAAAATATTACTTTTTATGCTAAGAGTATTACTTTTTATTTTGAATATCGGTAGAGTTGACTCGTCTCACAGATAAAAATTCGTGAGACCGTCTCACAAGATGCTTACTCCATTTAAATTACATTTGTCTGCCCAATACTCATTTATACTTGATTACCATTCCAAATTTATCTGAAAACACAAAATCATAAACAAATTAAGCACTATTGGGATGAATTCAATTGTATCCAAACAGTAGACATTGCAAGCTCCCCCAAAAGGAGGGAGAACCTATATAAATTCCCTAAGATTTTTAAAGTAACTGCATGTCTGCATCAGCATAAACAGCAGGGCAAAAGCAGAAAATCTTGGGGGTTCATCGGAGTGGCCCCGGATCGTAGAGGTTCTCAAATGGCATTTCAAGCCTCTCCACTCCCTAGTTCCGCCATATATATCCAATTTTGGTTCCATATCTATTTTCTGCCGTATCTTGTTTCCTATCTAGAAAAACTTCCTATCATAATAATTGATAAAATTTAGTCGAGAACTTTCTCACCCGTGGAGAAGAAATTCCACACCAATGTGCCAATGATGTATAACACGACAGCTACTTTGAACACGTCATCCCAAGAACCTGATGTGATCAAACAATGGTAGGCTAGACATAACATTGAGAAGGTTGCGAAGAACAGTGATGCCAAGAAATGTTTATGTTATGCAGGAAGATAAGTATGAGGTTGACTTTTACCTTTTTGGAGTATGTATCCAGTTGCAGCAGTACCCAAGACGCCAGCAAGTACACCAGCTGTGTTAGAAAGTCCCAGCAAAACTCCCTGGAATAGAAAGAAGCGTATATAATCATGGAAATTCATAGAGCCAACATATATCATTTCATTACAGATGTCACATTGTGCAGCAAGTGTAACTTAGCATAGGAGATTTCACCCAGTAATTACTGAGCATTTTTTTATCATTTTGTCAAAATATTAGATCCAAGTTTCTGGAAAAATTAATTCCATACACTTATAGTATATAAATCAATTTAATGAATCCCACAAGAGTCGTGACATTGGGGGTGGTATTATTGTCATGCAATTCCACAATCTAGGGGATGGTTCCCAATATACATGAGACCGGACTTGTGGCAAAAGTATTCAGAGTCGGTCTGATATCATTTGGCGCGCAAAGGAACAAGACCCACAAGCAAAAAGTGGCACAGTAAACCCAGTGAATAATCACTTGGCATAACCTTGAAAATTTAAGCCAAGTTGACAGATAGGTCTGTTGCCAAGTTGACAGATAGGTCTGTTGTAGTCGATTATAAATGATTCAGATGCATACCAACAATATTACAATGGAAAGCATAACCTTAAAAATTTAAGCCAAGTTGACAGATAGGTCTGTTGCCAAGTTGACAAATAGGTCTGTTGTAGTCGATTATAAATGATTCAAATGCATGCCAACAATATTACGATGGAAAGATGAGAAACAACTCACAGCATAGCGTGGCCCGATATCTTGGTGATTCGAGTATAGCCCGGACTGAGAGAATGCATCAGATCCCTGTGAAGTTTATGCTATACGTATTCAGCAAAGCAATTCAGACAGAACCATGACAAGTGGTATGCTCAGAAAATAGTTTCGACCTGACTGCAGGCCATGCATAGCACTGCTAAAGCAGGTGTATTCACTTTACTAAGCTGTGTTAGGAAGAAAGCTGGACCTAGAAATCCAATTGATTGCATTATCTGAAAGGATCAAGGTTTTGAATAAATAAGTCAATCTCTCTGTAATACGCAACGGCAATCATCTAAGGTGATATATCTGCAGAATTTTCTTCTGATGTATGTAAGGTTCATGCATAAGAAACAACACAAATGCAGGTTTTGAAGATTCTGATTTTTTTTAAATACTGTGCTTGCCTTACGAACTGATGTAATGGAAAGGCCTTTGCTCACAAGGGTATCAGCAATCCAACCACCTATATTAGCAAAAACAGCCATGGTTAGCCACGGCAGCACACACAGTAGTCCAGATTCGGTGAGGTTAAACTTCAACACCTGCTCATACAAAACAAGCACCTGGAAAATATCAGCTTGGTAGTCAAGTTTTCTTGGTTTATTAATAAAAAGTCACCAACTAAATTTCCAGCTTACAAGATCTCCGTACAGAAAGGGAAAGAGATCGCTGGAACAAAATTTTTGTAAATGAAGATAATCCAAAGCTAACAAACCTGGTTATAGTAGGTAGGCATCCAAGTTAAAAGGATAAATGTTCCCCAATTATGGCAGAAATGGGAGATAATCAGAGCCCAAACTGGTGCTTTTGAAAGAATTTTCTTCCATGGAATTTTAGAGACAGGTTCCTTGGATAGGCTGCCTCCCAAGATCAGTGCTTTTTCTTCTGTACTCAGATGTGGATCTTCTTTTGGTGAGCTATATGCCTGCAATAGTTTAAACCAAATTAAAAGGAAATGAGGCACAGCAGTAGCAGTTTTACTCCAACACTAGGCCAGTGAAAAATACTAACTTTCAAATGTCTCAAGTCTACGGGAAAAAAAATTTATTTCTAGACACCATCTCACTCTGTCCCATGTGGAAACAAGATACACCAGTAAAATGAGCTTGATACAGCAACTCGAGAAACAATAAGTAAATCTCCACAAGTTCCAGATTTCTACACAATATAAGTTTGTTCTTAACAAAAATTTTAAGAAAATAAACAAGCACATGCGTGATGAGATGCACATTTTTTGTTTTCGCATACAGTTGAAATAGAGGAGAGCAGAGTTAAGTAGCATAGTGAAGAGCCCACATATTTCTTTGTAAAATCCTCTAATCACAAATGGGGTGCTTTTTTGTTACAAAGAGCAAATAAAGGTTCAGGTGTTCAAACATACCACCATTAGTAAAGTCTTACGTGTTGAGAGAATAATTTAGCAGAAAGAAGTAAGGCCTTACTTTGCTCAACCACATTGCAAACCAGATGGTTCCAAGAGATCCAAAGGAATAAAATACAGATGGCCACCCAAAGTTGTGGATCAATACAGGCGAGAACGCCAATCCTATCACTGAACCAAGATACATGCCACTGTATACTAGAGCAAGAGATCTGCTCCTCTCAGAGACAGGAATCCATTTAGATAACAAATTGTTCATAGCAGGCATAGCAACTCCCTGATTACAGAATACGTATGAGCATAAATGAAAATTTTAAAACACTCAGAAAGAAAGGTGCAAAGTAAGATTTGATTGAATAAATAAAAGTTGACTTTGTCGATAACCATGCTCTGTCATATTCAGTGATTTAATCCGTTCAAGTCCATGTATGTGAGAAAAACACTGTGCCAACCAAATCTCAAAATCAATTAAAAATCTGTTTTGTCATATCAGTATAAAAAGAATTAGCAAATGGACAACATATCACTGGAGCGTCATGTTGAAGTAATAATAGTCACTATTATCAAACGAACAACACCTTAATAATAATAGCACCAATATTCAACAGAATATTTTCGGATCAAATTGCTAGCAAGTCAATCAATGAAGGGATGAGATCTCATTCCCACAAATGCCTACCTTGGACAATTGGTACAAGAACTGAAACAGTGTCAGAACTCAGAATGCTCAATGAAATAGAGAAGCCACATCATATCAATCAATAGACTATAAACCAGAAATGATAGGAATCCTTTCACGTCGATGTCAAGTTAATGGAAACCTTATATTACAAAACTCGTCTTAGATGAGAAATAGACAGAGAATTCTAATATAGAAGTTTGTTGAATCTGTATAAATTGTTATATGTCATACTTTACTGATTCAGCACCATTCTTGAGAAGGCAAAGTAAGATATTGGAATACTCAATGAAACATTAAACTGTTAGTTATGACGACAGAAAAAAGGAATGCAACGCATTTTCTGATCGCGAAGAACTAATGAATAAACCAAAAAATTTGCCAGAGAAGTGCGGAAGCAGCTAACCTCGCCAATTCCCATGAAGGCCCGCATGACAAGCAAGAAGGGAAGCCCAATTCTGGCAGCTAAAGGTGTCAACATTGTAGCAGTAGACCACCAAACTACACCAAAACCAAGAACTACCTTCCCACCAAATTTATCAGCCCAAATGCCCCCAACAATCTGCCGGAGTGAATAAAATGGCTGCCTAAGTTGAAGGTATAAATTTATTTTGGATAAGACACTTAATATTGCTTAATGATGAAGGTTGTCCAAGCTAGTACAAGCACAGAGTTGTCTTAAATCTAATTGCAAGGACCATGAGATGGTGAAACATAAAAAAAGGTGGGTTTTTTCACTAAAATACGGCACGCACCATTATGCTTCTTTCAATGATAGGCTACAATATTTACCATAAAGGCAGTATGAGTAGCTAATAACCTTGAATAAATAACTTATTGAGGTTTCATCATGTGAAAACGACCTGTGTGAGCAGATATCCCCAGAAGAAAGAAGACTGAATTAGACCAACAGTTGTGCTGTTCCAGTTATATTCCTTTGACATTGGAAGTATAGCTATACTCATGTTCACCTGGATACCAAACACAACATTTTGTCATTGTTTGTCGCTATGGTTCTGTCTCTATTAAGCCAGCACCCACACCCTGATGATGGCACCTGACTCCATGTGATAACTTGGACACAAAATATAACATTAACATAGAAAGCTGTACCGACAATATGAAAAAAATGAAAATTTACAGGGACAAATACAAGAAACCTTACACGGTCCATATTGCATAACAGAAATGCACAAAAGCAAAGCAACACCATCACCCAGCGCTTGGGGAACTGCTCCCACCATGGTTTCCCTTGCTCAAATCCTTCAAGAAATACCGCTCCACTTAACCCTTCAGCTGATACAAGGGGCTCCAACTCACTTTCTCTTATGTCAAGCTCTTCAGATTTGAAGTCCGCTCGAGTCCTCATCGTTGTTGAACGCTTCGACAGCAGCACTTGTCTTTCGGTAAAACCAAAATTTTCAAACTTCCCGGACTGAAAAATTCTATCAGGGATGGCAAAAGAAGGATGACGCCTGCTTATTCCACTGATTTTTCTTGTAATAAGGGACGCATGGAACTTTTTCTTTAGTTGGTGGGGAACAGGCACTGAGAGAGACTGATTTGCTTCTGTCTGGAACGATGAAAAAGTTATGAAACTTTCGCCTCCAGAAAGGAATCTGTTTTGAGGTAGGATGCGGGCTAAGCTGAATGAAAATCTTTCTTGAGGTGGATACGTCTCGCTGGTATTCATTTTGTAATTTCCAAAATGTGTAGCAGCAATGCTTGATCGTTCTCCAGTTTGATGACCTGTGTATGATTCTTCATGAATTACTTGTCAGGTGACTAAAATAAATAAGAGGATACTTCTATTGCAATCTAGAAAAAGAAATAAATGAGCAAGCATAAATAGAGCAAATCAATTGGACATTGATATGTCAAACTAACGACTGCTCCCTCGCATGTGAAGCCTTATGCATGCACATGCTAATGCTAGGGATTAATTTTTTCCATGATTGTGCCATATCCTACCTCAATCTCTCTCCGTAGTTGCCAATCGGTTGCAGGCATCGCATGTTGAATATCCTAAATTTCATCATAATTAGATGTGTTGGAAATTTGAATCAAATTTAGAGTTTGAATGAAAATTATGGCTCATGAATGTGGGAGTATCTTTTGACTCTTCACAATCTTGAGTTAGTTGTAACTCATTATTGTATAAATATCTTTTGACTTTCCACATTCTTGAGGTAATTGAACACTTTGACTTTGTGTGCATTTTGGAGCTTATAATAGTGTGTTCATTTCCTCATTCCATACACATAAAAACGATTTTTATAAACATTCAAGATCTATCTCAAGCATTCTCATACATTTCATATTGTTAGCTTTTCATTTGGTTTCCGTTAGATTTCGGTGATAAAGTGAAGTTACATTTTCAGTTCGCCGGTGTAGTTACTTTGTGCTAAGTTGCTGTATGGTTTTGTCGTATCCTGGGAAATAGTTGTCGGTCCTGATCCTTGAAGCACCTTCGGAAGGACAAATCCGTTTTAAGGAAACTGTACTTCGAACAAACTTCGGTTTACTTTACTGTTTTCTTATTGTTTTATACATGCCTCGGTTTACTTTACTGTTTTCTTGTTCTTGTATACACGATATTCATATTTTCAATAATATGTTCGTTTTCGTTCAGCGCTCAATCTTTATGAGATTCCTTTCGTTTCCCACTTCAATATTTTTGTAACTAGAAATTTGGCTAGATCGTTGGTTTAATGGCACGGCAGGTCTTAAGCATGCGTATGATTTCTTTGTTCACAAAGAGGGAAGACGGCCATGGAAACCTTTTATATCAAAGTCTTTCATCCTACCTAAGCACCGGTTTGCGCTTTGTATATTTGCACACGCTAAGTTTCTTACTCGGGATAGACTTGGGTTTGTTCTGGATAATTCGTGTGTGTATGTAGTGATGCACAGGAGTCCAACGACCACATTTTCTTCAGGTGCAGGATTTCGAAGAAGATATGGGATGGTGTTCGAGATTGGTTGGGAATGAAGAGAGGTATGGGATCGGCAACGGCTGTCCTCAAAGCCTTTCGAGGTCGTTTACCGAGGCAACTAGACGATTAACAAGATGAGATGTATGACATTTACAACTAGGATATATCATGTTTGGAACACGAGGAATATGACGATTTTTGAAAATGAAAAGCCGGATATTGATGTTATTATTAAGAGATCAAGATTTATTTTATTGTTGTATTACGATAACGATATATGTATGTGTAGTATGTATTTTGACTAGTAGAACTATGTCTTTGTTTTAGTTTGGGATACCTGTACTTTTAAGTAATTTCATTAAAATAAATAAATAAATAAATAGACGTGTAGTCCTGTATTTCTTTCCCGCTAGTGTCCAAATGGAGAAGCATATACAAGTGAAAATCACAATCGCAGAGGGTACAAAATTACCAGAAGCGATGAAGGAGCCAAAATTCCGGTGCGATATGACGGCGTCGATGGCCATCGCCGAGGCAGAATTTGAAACAGCAGCACTCTACTCTCTGCTCCTATTTATACGCTCGCATCCCCAGCTTCAGTTGAATTCACTCACAATAAAAAATTACAGAATTATGGAGCTCCAGTTCTCTCTGATGGGCAACTGCTGTATCTCCCCGTTGAGTGGATAATACGTGGGAGGTGGTGTTCCGAAAAAATTCAACGGAGATTGTTTATTTATTTATTTTTTAATAAAAAGCGGGAAAAAAAGGCTGAGAAATTGACACGTTTTCCAAGCGAGACGCCAGTGCCCTATAATTAGAATTGTAAAATGCATATTTTATTGTAATTTTTTTTTAATATCTATTAATTTTTTGACCTTTACGTGATTATCTCTGTTATGCGAATTACAGTGTTACATCATTTCCATAAATTATTAAAATATTTCATTTAAACTTCTCGATAATTATTGTTTATTTGACTGATATGCTTTATATCGTTTTAGACGTGTTATAATATTTTTTCAATTTTATGTTCTAAATAGTTATAAATCTTTCTCCTTTCATCATTCATCGACACTTCGTAGTCATTAGTTTTGGATTAGCATCGATTTTCACTCCATTTCATCGTTGATTTCGAATCGACGTGATACTATATCTCAATTCCACCACAACTTGATTTCATTTTCATCTTAGATTCAATTTAGTTGGTGCATGCTCATCGTTACACTTAAGTACTAATTCAACTTTCATCCCAACTTTAGCTCAACTCAACATTAACTCTCATCTTACACAAATCTGACAATTATACATCAGTTTTAGCTTCATTTATTTTTTGCCATGAACAAATATTTCATACTCATCGATTTAGCATCGATTCAACATCAATATCTCGTCTCGTCTTTAATATTTTGCACCGTCTATACAATATTATTTACACTTCGAAATACATCAATAACAAGCCCAACTTGCATCTCATACATGCATCCAACCCGATGGGACTAAACATTGTCGGAAATTGGTGATCAAGTCTATAAGCTAGCCAAAAAAAAAAAAAAATACAAAAAAAAAAAAAAATCAATGTCTAGAGGAGGTTTTTATCCCTTCCTCCTGCCAATCCGCTAATTTCCGAAGTCAACATTTTTTCTAGTGTTTAAACAGAAATGTGCTTTAGCACATGTTCTCAATTATATCTTCTAGGTGTATATTGTATCTAAAAGTGTGAGAAATGATAAGTGATATGTTTTTTTCTAAACAAACTATTTTAGACTAATTTTCTAGTCAAAATAGTGATCCAAGATCCAACTAAGTGTTGATTGAAGATCCCCATTCAGTAAGAAATGATCGGTCCCGAAACAAAGTATGATGAATGCCAAGATCCAACTTTCATTTGTTAAGAGCTTCAATTGATATCCGTCTTTTATTTTAACTGGATCTCAGTACCTTAATTCAACTTTTTATCAGCTCATCAATTCCTCTATTCGTGGTCACAGGTCATGTATCGATTAGAAGAAAATATGGATGTTATAACAATTGCCCAATAAAAATAAATAAATTAAATCACACCACATCATAATGTATTATATATCATGTTTACAAATATCACATTTATACTTTGCTTATTATGGATTTTATTAAATACGAATGATCGTATTTTTTCAAGAAAACAAATTACATATTCGAAGTAAATGTGATTTAAACAGAATTTTAAAACTTATCGAATTGAACATAAAATCGCAATATGTTTTTAGTAAGGTGTGTGCACGGCCAAGCTTCAAGGCGCAGAATAAACATATGACAGGTGTAATTGTTAATATAAGCCGCAACCAGTCGGCACCCCAAATCTCATCGTTGAACGGAGGGATTTGCAAGTTATTAACGGACAGTTATATGAAGGGATGTAAACGATCCAAACCAAACCAAACAGTATCAGGCTTGAGCTTGGTTTGTTTAGAATTGTTTGAGGCTCGAGCTCGAGCTCGAGCTCGATTCGAGCTTCTATTATCAGGCTCGAGCTTGGTTTGTATTGAAATTACTGAGCTCGTTAAAAGCTCGAGCTCGGCTCGTTAAAAGCTCGTTTAGCATGTTAATCAAGCCAGGCTCGAGCTCGGCTCGTTAAAAGATCGTTTAGCATGTTAATCAAGCCAGGCTCGAGCTTGATTCATTAATAGCTCATTTAACATGTTCAACAAGCCTGTCTTGAACTCGTCTCGTTTTCGAGCTCGATAAGCATAGAATGGAGCTCGGGTTTGAGTTTGAATCGAGCTTGTTAAAAATTAAATATATCTATAAACTAATTTTAAATCAAACATAAAAATGTAAATTCATTCATAAATAACCAAAACGACACAAATAAGAGCAAAAAAAAAACATAAATAAGTATATTATTGAACATTCCAAAATCATGTTTGCGAGCCACCTAAACGAGCCGAGATCGAGCTCGAGTACGAGCCACCTAAACGAGCCGAGCTCGAGCTCGCGAGCCTATTATCAAGCATGTTTGCGAGCTCACGAGCCGAATATCCTTAGGTTTAAGCTTGGTTTGATTAAATTTTCGAGCTCAAAATCGAGCTTGGGCTTAGTTTGATATGATTAGCAAACAAACTCAAACGAGCTTTTTATCGAACCGAGCTTCGAATAGCTCGCAAACCGTTTGATTCATTTACATCCCTTATATCTGTTCGTCACAGAGTCTCAACAATTATTATCGTTAACATCACCAGTTTATTAAATAAAACTAAGAAAGTTTTCCATTTCCTTGTCTTCTCTGTCAATCTCCTCCTTTGCTCGCCTGATTCACTTTGTGAAATTTTCATTTTTTTTTCGATTTTATTTCTGCCGACTTGCCGCCATTCCACTCCTTTAGCGTTATTTGTATGCTTCAGGTAAATAAATTGCATTTAATTTTCGTAAAATACGCGAGCTGAATGTTGTTTTTTGATTCCTTATAGTTGTTCATTACTTATTTGCTAAAGACGCGAGACTGGTGTTTGATTTAATTGAGTCAGAAAAGGATTGTTGGTTACGTGTTCGAAATTCGATGCCTTTAATATTAATATGTCCCCTGATTGTGCTAATTGTGTTGTTTGTTGGTCAATTTATGGATTGATATTGGGGATTTGAGTACTGACATGGATTAGGGCTTTTCTGTTTGGCATTTCATATTTATTGTTTAATGATAACAGTTTTCTAGCTCTTTTCATTTCATATTAAATGTTTGAACGTTGGTAGTTGAGGGATAAAGATTACAGCTTTATATCATTCGGAGTAATTGGCCTCATTTTTTCCCCTCGTATGCTGTTTTTTTTCCTGGCATTGTCTGCATAATGACCTTTAGCTTTAGTGAAAGGCCTGGAAGTTTGGTTGCTGCAGGGGTTAATCACGGGGCAGGGTGCTAAATGTATTAAATTTAGCAAATTACTAACATTGTAATTCCTACAGGGGGAGCGTTAGCAGTAAATTTGGAACTTTAATTCATCTCATCGTCTTAAAGGAATTTTTTTATTTCGTAATTAATTGCTTTGCAATCCTATTATTTATTAAATACTTTGAGCTTTATAATTAACATCTGCTTGTTGCTAATAGCTACTATAAGAGCATCTGATATACTGCCAAAGAGAGTTATTTTCTTATTCGACATATTTCCGATTTAGTTTTGTATAGATCAATAATAAGATGGCCTACTTAATGATGTGCTGCAGTCGATCTTTTTAATTAAAGTTTCTTACGTATTCAAATGTGATTTATCAAATTATATTACAGAATGACTGCCAGCTGTCAGTCAAAATTTCAATTTTCTTGAAGTAACAGTCATGGCAATTAACCATTTTTATTTTGATGCAGGAATGTACCAGTGAAAGTACTGTTGGACTCTACACCGTTTTTATTGCAATGACAGAAGTTGATAGTGAAATAATAAAACCTGAGGTATGCTTTTTCTGTTTTGTCGCGTATGTTCTTTTAGTATTTGATCGCCTTTTCTTTTTTGCACTTGCATGGTAATATAGAAACTCCTTACTTTGTAGAGGAATCATCTCTGTCTGCTTTTTATTGTTGATTTTGATCACTGTTGTTATCCATCGTGTTACCAGATGTTGAAGGCTTACGTGTGGCTTCAAACTTCTGATGATTCAACACAACAAGTGGAGCAAGAGGTTGCTATGTTTTGTCCTTTCATACGTCAAGAAATACATAATGGCGTGGGATCTTCAAAGAGTCACCCCATTTCCCTTCCTTCAAAAGTTAATCCTCTCATGCTGAGTTTAATACTCGACTATTGCCGCTTTCATCAAATACCAGGCCGCTCTAACAAGGTAACTACATGTAGAGCCCCACCGGATTGTCAAGATTAATTTCTTTCTTGATTTGATTGGCAGATGCGAATCTATGAGGCATTAGGCCGTTGGTTCCAGAGAATAAGTTCTCGATTTCTCCTTTTATATCCAGGAGAGGAAGTACTTTGACGAAAAGTTAGTTCGAATGGAAACTAAAAGACTTTGCGAGTTGACATCTGCTGCTGACAGCTTGCAACTAAAACCTTTGGTTGATCTCACCAGTCGTGCACTTGCACGGGTGATTGAAGGAAAGACTCCTGAAGAGATAAGAGAGATATTTCATCTACCTGATGATCTCACAGAGGTCTTGTCATTGCAAGCAGTGTACAAGCTTAATGTCCTTTTGTTTTCCTCGGGGCGAATATGTTTTCACATGTTAGCTTTCTAACATGAATCTATCGCATTGACTCAGGAAGAGAAGTTGGAGCCAATTAAAAACACCATGGATGATCCTAGAATTCGGTTGTTGAATAGATTGTATGCCAGAAAGAGAAAAGAATTAAAAGAAAGGGAAATACAAAGGGTAATCATGACCTTATACCTCAAAGTATTATTTTAATGATCAGTGTGTAGCTCACTGCGTCCTAAACTGGTAGTGATCTAATTGAATAAGCTTTTAGAGTTGTAATTTGATTTGTGGTAACGCAAATTGTGATTGGCGTTTCACTCTCATTTTTCTGTAGAGTGTTGAAGTCGAAGAGGAGCATGCGGATGAGCGTTCAGTTGATGATCTCTTGTCATTTATTAATGGAGGCGAGGGAGGTACATGATGACTCTTTGGGTTATCTTTTCATCTTTTTTTCTCATTCAATAGATACCATTATATTTGTCTGTCCCATTTTTTTCAAAAAAGATGTTTGAAGACAATAGCTGATATGGCTTTGTGTATATTTAATAATTTAATTGATTAAATTTCATGAAGTCGGTGATATAATTCAGCTGTCATTCTCAGAAGAGAAGTTGTAATTGCACCGTGTAATGTGGAGTCAATTTTAGTAAGTTATGTAAATGATATGTGCCTAAATTTGTTATAATTGTGACATAAGCTGTATCCCTGTTTTCCAACAAACCTAAGGCTAATGCTGTAGTAAGAAAATGTAGGTAATTGGTTGTGTTTTTATAAGCCCCTTTAATTGAATGGTAGACTTCCCACCACAGTTTGTTATTAGTTCACTATTTCTATAATAAAAATAAGAAACACGGTCTCTGATCCATTGATCTATCTTCGTTAAATATGCAACTTGAAGTCAATAAGAATCTTAATCACAAACACATAAAACACTTTCTACTTGGAAGAGTACTCCGACCTTGTGTTAGTAACATGTCTTTTACAATTCTGCCTCAAGTTGTGGGGGACGCAGAAACACTTCCTATTTGGAAAATTACTCTGACCCCGTTAGTAACATGTTCTTATAATTCTGCCATGAGGTGCTCGTCATTATGAAAGTTTGTTGATGTATTGACTATTGAAGAAATTGTTTTTAAGTTCCACAGTAAAGGGGTTTCAGGAAATTTATAGTCTAGAAACTGCTCCAGGATCATTTTTATAATTTATATATTAAAAGGTGACCTATCTTCAACATAAGGAGCAACACATATTTATGAACATACCATCCCCTTTTTGTTCCACTAAATTTCTCACTTCCGCTGTCTCTCCAAAGGCATTATCTGATTTTGTTTTGCAACAAGGAACAACAAATTTGTTGTTTTCCCATCTCTTTATTCATGTTGATTTTTATGTCCTTCGATTTTCACGTGCACTTTATTTTCATTTTTATGTTCTTTTTCGTGGTGCTAAATTAGCGGCTGTCATTTCTCTTACTTCTTAGGTCTTTATTTATTTTATATTATGTTTGTATTTGGTACGAATAATATGATTTCAGTGTTTTAACTGTTCCTCCTGCTTGTTGAATTTAGTTTGCTTTTATATGGGTTATCTTTGTGGAATTACTGCTTTGGGAAACTAAAGCCACTCATCATTTTGTTTATCCATACATCTTATTTCCTTTTTAATTTCCTTCTATTTGCTGCCGTTTTAAGGGATCCTTACAGATAAATGCTTCACAGATTCTAAAGGTACTCGTAATTCTAAAAATAAAAAGAAGAATCGTAGGAGGAAAGACCATCAAAAATCCATTCCTTCAAACTGCATTACCATTTCAAACGGCAATGCTGTGGATATGAATAACAAGGTCAAAATTTGTTTTCTTTACCTGAGTTAGCTTCATGTTGGATTGCCATTTAATAGTTGGTTATTGAAGCCACTTTATAATTACCCCAATTCCCTTTTGACTGTCGCAAAGAATCATTTGAGTGCAAAAAATGCATGCCGGTGCATACACTATTATTTTTTGGGCTGATATCGTTTGATGTTGCAGGAATCAAATGAGCTTAATTCTGCAGGCAGTAAGCCATCAAGAAATGGCGATTCTCTGCCCAGCCATTTTGATGTGACGAAGTTGCCAGTTATCGGAGATGATAGATTTGTGCCTGAAGATGAGTTTGATGATTGTGATTTAGATGATGACATTGACCCTGCTTTAAAAGAAAAAATCGATCGGTAAGCTTGATGACTTTTTGAGTACTTTTTACAATGTTACAAATAAGTGCTGGGGTTGGTATCCCAAAGACTGGAAAATATTAATAATTAGATCTCCAGTCTTTAACTCTACTAAACACAGCTTTATGTAGTTGTTTTTTGTATGTGATGATGGCTAGTCTTGATATGGTCAGCAACTCTGTCTGATGGATTGGAAATAAGATTGTCTGCTGAACTGATTGTCAGATATCATGTGAACTAGTCAACCTTGTTATAATCATACATAGTTGTCAAAGGCGAGAGGCGCCACCAGGCTTGGGCGTTGCGCTTGGGGCCGTCCCAGGCGCAACGATTCACAAAGGCTTGCCCAGGCGCGCCTGAGTTGCTTTTTTTAAAAAACAAATTCAGTAACAGAGAAGTTGCATTTTGAAAATGCAACTTCTCTGTTTTTTTTAATAGTAACTTAAAATGTAAAAGCCCAAATCAACCCCAAACGTAACTGCTCAGGATGATTGAAGAATTTTAATTGTGTTACTTATTGTTATGAACTTATTAATTATTTGTTGTTTTGTGTGACATTGTGACTTAATTATTTCATATTTTAATATATTATTCTAAGATAAATATATTTAAAAATAAAATAAAAAATGTGCGCCTTGCTCGGTAAGGCACGCGCCTCGCCTTGCGCCTCAGGCTCCAGAGCCCTTGTGCGCCTCGGTGCGCCTTGCGCCCTTGACAACTATGTAATCATATATGATGAGTTACAGGGATGTTTTCCGCGTCTTTGTATATTCTCTATAAAATATTGTATTTAGTGGTCTTTTTTCCTTTAAAGACTAAGAAGATCAAGAGAATATAATCTTCTCGAGTTTCAACGAATGTCGCCTAAAATCACTATCTTGGAATCGAGTTCCCTTTTTTCTTTTTATGGTGGTCATTGTTATTCCTTGGAGTAATCATTAGGTATAGGATCGACAATTGGTACACCAAATCAGATATTCTTAAATGGGTATAGGGGGTCCGCAGTTTACATTTTAGCAATCTATGAGTTACTCTTGAATAATAAATGTGATTGGAGGCTGTCTGACTTGCAGGAAACATGTTCCATTTGTTGGATCAATACCATTAATCTTTTGAAGAAATGTTATATTTAATGAAATTTATGATCCAATTTTATCGTTAAGGCCCAAATGCATGAATTATGCAATACTTATATTATTCATGTTTACATCATAATATTTTGTATTTATTATAAATTCATTTTGTTTTGTACTTTCTTGTGGCTACTATGCCGCATGAGTCCATGATATCATTTAGTGGTTACTAATTTGCATTTATTTTTCTCGGTTAGAGAGAGTGAAAATGGACCAAAGAAAGTGCGGTCCCGATATGGAGCTTGTATTATTTGGATACCCATGATGAGAAGATTTATTACCTTATTTGGTTGATTAGGGAGGTTGCTGACTTCGCAAGAAGATTAAATTCTGATTGGCCTGAAAGAATGCAAGAGATACTGTCTCTGGGTCAAGAGAGACGACCACCACCACTAATGAACAATGGAAATGGTTCATCGAGAAGATTTACAAGTAAGTTTGCTACTTTGTTTATTTTTTTCTCTCATTCTATCTGTTTGTCGTCTTCTACGGTTTTCCAACTTTAATAAAATGAGGCAAAGTTGTTCAGTCCTGTGACAACCGTTTCTTCATTCATAGTTTTCCAAGCGTGGTGTCATTAGATTTATCATGCGTATGGGGATGACATATATGTGTGGTGAGATTTATTCCTTAAACTGGTGTGATGGAAACCCCGTGCAGGCATAAGGTATGACAATACTACTAAGCATGCTACCGAGCCATAACAATTATCCATTCAAGCTTTTTATCTTGTTTCCGTGATTTACTGATTTATGTATATGTGTGGTGAGATTTATTCCTAAAACTGGTGTGATAGAAACCCTGTGCAGGCATAAGGTAGCAATACTACTAAGCATGTTATGGAGTCATAATAATTCTCCATTCAAGCATTTTATCTTATTTCCTTGATTTATATGTTCTGCACAAGGTGCTGCTGAGACTTCAATGGGTTGATGCATTTCACGGATCACTCATCCGCTTATTTTGTACTAAAACTTTTAACTTATATATTATTATGTTTCTGATAAAAAAAAAAACTTACCTTGATTGTTTTGGGACTAAGAATTTTGTGGTGACCATGTTAATATTTGCATATGTTGGTTGGAGTTTACATTATCTGACGATTATCATAATTGTAACTGAATTGGTCGCTAGCTTATACAAACCATTTTACAAAGATACAAAATCTACTGCAGTGCTCAGTTAGAGTCCTTTCATTGTCTGTGCGCTCATGGTGTTTTAACCTCTTGTTCCCAGGCCAAGATCAGCACCGGAAATGATCCATCCTGGTGCATGTATCAAGATCAAAGTATAAACCAGATTGTTTTTCGGGCTTTTTCTTCAATTTGGGTCAGTTGTGATGATGGTGTCCAAACTTTCTAGATTTTAGGACTCATACCGCAGTCAATCAACATTCAAGTTCATAGGCAATTTCTCACATTCTCCAAAATCCAATTTTGAAGTTTCAATCTAATTTCTTCATTAGTCTCTTGTAGTGAAATTAAGGAAATAATTTTTACTCAGGCGATATGAGCCATTTTGGTGACACTCTCTTTTATCCTTTCCAATCCATTATTTCTTTTTTCGCTCGTTGGTGGAAGTGGTCGGTGCTATGGACAGAAGGTGAGAGTTGTGATGTAATGTTTGTACTGCTTGTTTTTTTTTTGTGGCGTGGTGCTGTTGTAAATATGAGCAAGTCCATGTGACCAAGTTTTGTGCGGGAATCATCGTCTTTCGAGCTTTTGAAATTTTGTAATTATTTCTGCACTATTCCTTTACAAAAATAAAAGTATCTAACAGTTATTTTGAAAACAAATAAAGAAATCCTATAAAATTCAATTCACCGTGAATAATATATAAATAAAGTGAAAATTGTTTATTCTATCTATAATAGTTAGTGAAAAAATGTGGAAAAATTTGATGAGAAATGTTTAAAATTACTAATATATGCATAAAACCAAATATACATATCTATATAATATAAAGACAATTTCGGGAAAAAAAATCTTGTCCCTCTATTAAGCTCAACTATTATTGATAGTGTAGATAATATCATGAATTTGTATTATTGATAATCATCATCACCGGAAAATAATAATATATACAAAATATGTCATAAATAATAAATAACAAAAAAAAGAATTCCATTAAATTTTTTGTTTTGCCGTGAATTACATCTCATTTCAAATTTCAAACTTTTATCTGACATATTCTTCGTTTTTAATAGAAGAAAATAAAAATAAAAAATAGGAGCAAGAAGATTATTGAAATAAAAAAAGAAAAGCATTCATGGCTGATATCCATGTTTGCTTTGTTTTATGACAATCGATGTTTTTTATAGAATCCAAAGTTAAACCACCGATTGATCATATTATATCTTAAAAAAATAATAAACAGTAACCTCGTTTAATTTTTCGATTTTATTGAGTAACCCGACACCTTTAATTTTATCCACCATCCGAGCTTCTTCCAGGGCTGGGCCGAGGTCCTAGACACCCAGATATCATTTTCAAGATCAAATGTACGTTGTTTTACAAAAAATATAAATAGTGATAAAAGTTTAACTTAAATCTTTTAAAAAAAACAGTAATCCGAACATCAGAATTCGATTGTTCTCTCAGTAGAAACAATTATTGCATTCCAATAATCTTTCTCACAATAATTGCATTGCTTACCATCAATAAGAATCGAACATGTTACTTTGGTTCTGATATCACTAGTGAAACCGAACGCTTGTTGTTCTACTAAAAATTATAACTAATGGTAATATTGCAACTCAAATCTTTTAAACCAACGGAAACCTAAAAATCGCAGTTCGATCATTCTCTCAGTAGAGATAATTATTACATCCTAACATAGATTATATTAACTTAATGTCAACAGATTGCAAAAATAATGGAATCTATTTTTGTGTTCAAAACTATCATGAGCTTGTAAACCCCTACAGTGGACAGAAGAGTAACGAAGCCCCTGGATCTTGGTCGCAAGCATCACGGATTGCAGTCATCCATGGAGAAAGAAGGTGGAAAGCTTGAAGGCACCACAATTGCTGCATCAGAGAAATCCCTTCATGAACACCATATGTTTGGATGTCATAATTAATTTATTAACAGAAACTTAAGGCAATTCATCAATTCAATAGCTCCGTTTTCGAAATATGAATAAAGTAATGTACGGTTTAACATGTAAGAAAAGTTGAACAAGAACAATTGAACAAAAATAATAAAGCAAATCGAAGCATGTACAAGGTACGATGTCCTTAAAACAGATTCGTCTCTCCGGTATTGTAAGGCCCGAGAATTTGATTACCGTAATCTGAAATGATTTGAGTATAATTATCGTAACCCGAGATTAATCTGAAATGATTTATTGATTAATCTAGATAATTATAGACGGAACGGATTAGATCGGAAAAGACGCGAAATATATGTGCGAGAGTGTGCATTCGCGCACATGCGCGATGGGATGCGCGAGTCATGCGCCGAAGGTCCAGAACCTCTCGTGCATATGCGCCGAGATGGTGCGCGCATATGCGCGAGGGACAGTATGCGCGACCAGTAGGTCTCGCGCATATGCGCGATGCGCGACTTGAGTTCGCGCATATGCGCGAGCAGTCCAGTAGCCAAGAAGACGGAACAGAACATTACGCGCACATGCGCGACATGAGCCGAGCACATGCGCGAGATAGGCAGAAGGGGTGGCGCACATGCGCGGGGTAGAGTCGCGCATATGCGCGGGTGGATAGATTTGGATATGCCGGGCAGCAAGCCAGGCGCATATGCGCGATGCTTAGGCGCGCATATGCGCGCGACATGCGAAGCAAGAACAAGCCACTTGTCCCTTACCTGAACCGTGTGTGTGTGTGTTTATATATATATATATATATATATATATATATATATATATATATATATATATATATATATATATATAACGAGAAGAATCGAGAAAGGGCCGAGGAAAGTTACGAAAAATCCTTACGCCTTTTGTGAGAAATCCGTCCGTCCGATTTTGAATCCGACTTCGGTACCGTGTTCCTATCAACGTAGGCTATAATTGGACGTAAGTTTTGCTACGTTTTGATATGTTTTGAAATTATGGTATTGTCAGAATCTGATATGATTCATATATGATGTTTTTGGCATGTTAGACATCGTATAATCAAAACCGGACTGAGGAACAGATACCATATGAAATTGTTATGATTTTTAGAGTTGAGTTAATTGAGAATTGATATCAGGATTGGAGTATTATCGAGTATGAGATGTTGGGATTGATAACTGACTGATATGGTAGTGCTGGGTATATTGAAATTATGACGTTATGTTGTTGAAAACAGAATTTGATTGAATTCTGATTATATCCAGTATTAATTGAGTGGTGTATTGATATCGTACCCTCGATATTGTTATTGTCAGATTGAGTATTGACAGGCTTTGAGTTCGAGACTTCGACAGGGTCAGAATATCAGAAAGAAATATATAAATTAATGTAAAGTTGGGATTGCACAACTCAAGGGAGGTTTGACTCGAGTTTCCCTAAATCACATACTTAGTTTATTACATTGATATTTGTAATTGATGAGATTGATGTTTGTTGTCTATTGATTTATAGCCACTGCATGTATTGACTACTGAGTCGTTTAGTCATTGGCTGATTCGCCTAGTCACCGGCTGATTCGTCTGGTTATTGGCTGATTCGTCTAGTTATTGACTGATTCATCTAAACTTTGGCCGATTCGCTTAATTACTGGCTGATTCGTCTAGTTATTGGCTGATTCGCTTAATTCTTGACTGATTCGTCAATTCTGCGGTTGTTTCGCCCAGACACTGGATATATGAATTATATCGATGCCGTGTAGGAATTGATTCATTCCTATCGACTGAGATTTAATATAATTATCAATATCCAGACATCAGGATCCCTAGGTTAGAGTTGAGTCTAGTCTGAGACGACGCATTGTTTGAGTCGAGTCTGAGTCTGAGTTTGATTCATTGCTTGATATTGATTTATGTTTCTGATTTGATACATGTTCTGAATATTTATTATATCTTTTTGTATATGTTTTATATGATTGCATGTATACATTGTTTATACTGGGATTTATTCTCACCGGAGTTATCCGGCTGTTGTCTTGTTTTGTATGTGTGCATGAAAACAAGTGGGGTTGGATCAGGGTCAAGAAGAGGATGAGAGAAGACAGTTAGCGTGGAGATCCGGACTTAGGAGTACATATGTTACATCACCTGAGATAGTGTGAAGAAACAGTAGATATGATGATTTACGTTTGTACAGGACTTGTACTTAGATCTGAATAGTGATCTTATAAATGAGATAAGACTTATTTCATATGCTGCATACTCTTGTATTTTAAAAAAAAAAAAAATAGACCATGTTTATTTTTAATTGATTAATTATTCCTAGAAAGTGATTAAGAATTGAATTAAGTTCGGGTACCCACAGGTATGTGCTTCGAATATCAAGTCGGACAACTGCTTCTCATAATACAATGAGACAATCAGTAGTAACATAGCATGAAGGTATTACGTTGGTGAACTGAAAAATACCTGAATTTTATAACAAGTTAGAGCAGAGCAGTACAAGGAAAATACATGAAGATAAATGAAAGTAATATATGGACGGTTAGAGATGTTTGAAGGACTCACTTCTTGAATGAAATAACAAAATTCAGGTCGCGCTGTTTCTAGTGCAAATCATTTGCACCCCTGCATAAGCAGGCATGAGAAATAATCTATTGACCAATTAATCTTACGTCTTCACACAATATAATTATGTATAAACTCACTCATACTAAAATTATTTTCTTACGTTAGACACTCTTCGTTCTAGACTTATCGAATTTTCATTAAAATAGAAAAACCCAAACAGTAAAAATAAGTCCCAACAAATTCTTGATGCGAATGACAAGACCACACATCCATTTTTTTTCCCAATATTTGGATTGAGTTTTGTAATTACTTGGAAATAAAATATATATGTAATTCGTATATTTTAATTTATTATTTTGTATTATAAATATGTTATTTATTTCATGAGTCGAGCCGTTTTTGTTTGATTAAATTTATTTTAATAAAAAATAATCTTAACATGCATTCAACTAACTTTTCATATATAATTAATATTTCTTTGCATGTAATGCGTGTTTATAGAGTTAGACTAATTATTTAAACATAACAATATTTTATTTCAAAATAATGATTTTTTCGTATATTGTAATCCAAAAAAAAAATCAACGTTTCAAATTCGAGTAATAAAACTGTAATCGAATGTTTTTTAATGATTTTCGGGGAAAAAAACCTTAAACTCCGTTAGTAGTCCAACCACCCAAAGCTCCATCCCTGCAGTTTGAACAAAGACTCTTCGTTCTATATATCTCTCTCTCTCTGAATATATATAAATATATATATATGTATGTATAAATATATATATATGTATATATGTATGTATAAATATATATATATGTATGTATATATTTTTATATGTATGTATGTACACGTAAACTATTATGTTGCGCATATACATACATCGATACATACACCAAAAACACTTGCACTAGCAATTCTACAATTGGATTATTCCTACTCGATTTCAATCCCTAATCTTACATTTAACTTTTGTTTTTTTAACGCTCACATGAGTCACATCTCAATTTCTCCTCTTCGGCTTCGAATTTCCTCTACTGAATCCTCAATTCAAGTTATATTGTGAAAAACCCTAGCTTTTGGGTTTTGTTGATTTGATCCTTAGCCTAAATCTTGAACTCCTGAAGTTCAAATTCAGGGCTCATTGTCTGAAACAGATTTGGAAATTTCTGGAGTAACGGTGTTTTACCTTTATCGGGTATTGTTTCGATTGGTTTCTTTTACTTGCTGAAGATTGGAAATGTAATATTTTTGTTAGTAATAGTTCACGTGATCCTTTTTTGATTGGCTCCGTTTAATTTACGTGATAGTTTAAATGAATGTGGGTTCGCGAAGAAGTAGAGGTGGTGCAGTTTACTTGTTTATGTTAAAGTGACGGATTCAAGGTTCTTGAACTTTGTGGGCGGTGGAGGGAGGGGGGCGAGAGAGAGAATCAGTGGCTTTCCTTTTCGTTATATATGTTTTCAGTGCTCCATGTTTCTGGGGCAATTCGGAGTTGGGGCCGGAGATATAGCATGAATTTACTTGACTTTCAGGTGGTTGATATCTTTTGCATTAACCGTTGTGTTTCGGTTAGAGGAAAATATAATGTTATTTGTCGCCATAATAAATTCCGAGCTTAACTTCATGTGGTGTTTCCACTGATCAAAACTGAAATAAAGAAGCCTTGGTTTTGTCTTCTTATATTCATATTTGAAGCATATTCTGTAATATGTTACATACCAGAGTGATTAGTTATGAAGTATTTAAATTTATTTATCAAGAAGGAATTTCCTTCGGACTTGGTGTAGCCAGTAGCAAGCAGTTAGATTAACAAATAAGAATTTAGAAAGCATTTTGATGCGTCGATTTGTTCATGGTGTCCCCATTTAGTTGGCCAATTTATGTTTTTTAAATCTTTTTTTTGGTTAACAAGACAACTTTCTCGTATTCAATGAATCCTCCTTTTATAATTTTCTATTTTCTCCATCCGAAGGATATATAATTCAATGATCCTCCAACACATTAGCTTGATGTTAAAATCGCTCATCCTGATATCAGACTTTTAGCGTATATGCTATGAATTTTTATGCCCGTGCATCAGTCAAATGCTATAGGGAAGAGACTGTATTATATATTTTATATTAATATAAAACTACTATTTTTATCAATATCTATGTTTTGACGCCCATGTTTTTTCTGCGCGTTCCATCAGCATTTCCCTTTATATTTTCTTATAAGTTCTGTCACGACTTTGCTCTCAAATATCCTACGTTCTGAAGAAAGTACTATCACAGATTGTGCAGCACATATTTTGTTGCAGCTCGATGCTGGTGGCAGCATGCAGATAATTGTTGCAAGAGATGCAAAGGTATCATTCTGGTAGCTGCACCAGTGCAGTTAATAGCAGTGCAATCAGTGGGATACAAGCAAGGGAAACGTCCCGTGCTGATTCATCTGCAGTCCCTCCCAACTTTTCTCTGAATTCAAGGTAACTAATTCTATAATTACATCAAGAATCTTCACGTGCATGGATTTACATATGTGTAGTGAAGTCTCAGTTGACAATTGCTGAAAGTTGGATAAACGACTGCATCATTGTTGTTAGGCTGTCATGTCGAAGTCGAACACATAGCATTTTCGGTAGCTATAATTGTTCTCATCGGCGATGACAGGTTTCTATTTGATTCAATTAAAATTTTTGGTGTACAAGTAATGAGTTTCTGATTCTTTAAATGTTTTTCCCTCCAAGCAAGTGGCATTTCTTTAGATTATTGTGACTTATTCCGGTATTGGGATATTATAAAACCTGATGGAAAACTTAAAAACACACCCCAAAATTTACGCACACAGCATGGCCATGCTACCTAAAACACATAGACAAGTGTTTGACATATTTCTTATGCAACAAACAAAGGCATCACAAAGCTCTTGTTTGCTGTTTGCCCTTCTCAAGACTTTGGCGCATCATGTGTTGCCTGGTACCCCAAGTTGAACAGTACTAAATTGTGTGAAATAGATACTAAAGAATATTAAATATTTAAGTATCAGTGATCCAATTATGGGACATGTTTTTCTTGACCATTAAGAAAAGTTTTTGGTTGTCGCCAGATTTGGAATGTTTAAGCTGCTGCATCCTCGGATTGTGACACATGTTTATACCGTTCTTAATTCTTATATTCCTGTTTTTGTGTGCAAATACACTCAATTTGCTTATCAGTTTCCTATTTGTGTATGCTACTAAATGTTTGAAGTGTGCATTGTAGAATTTTTAGAATCTCCATGCGCATGGTAGGGTTTGCGCATATCTTAATTTGGTAAGCAGTGGGTATTAGATTAGTTAACTTTGTTACTTTATTTGAGAAAATTGAATGATATTTTATCGTCCTTAATGCTATTTTCCCTTTTGACGGTTTGACTTGAGTCAGAGGTGTGCTTTAGGTTTGTTGTATTTACCGTTAATAACAATTATTCATCATATTAAATATTTTTCCATTTGTGCACATATTCCCATTGAATCCTTATATCTGTCTTAATAGCTGTTTTTAGTTTGAAAATGCTTCACGCTTTATGTTGTTACTAAAATATTTGGATATCGCCTTGTCTGAAATTGGAAAATCTATCTTTTATACGTGGTAACTATTGTAGTAGTTGTGGTGACTCGAGAAGGGTTGCGTAGAAAGGATGAGTTTCCAATGGTGGTGGGAGTTTTTCTTGTTGATTAATTGTTCTCGCCTTTATTTAAAAAGCAGATGCTGCTATGGTTTTGCCTTTTCTTAGTGACGCGTGATCCAAATGCATGCCAGCAGACTCTGGCATGTTTGCTATGGAAGCAATACCTGGTTAACTCACACTTTCATATCTAAGTATCGGAAGTTTATGTTCAAACAAATGTAATGGAGTTGATCTGGCGGTTTACCTGGTAGAGGTGACATGTCAAAGTCACATCTTAAGTTTGATAATTCTTTCTGTGTGAGTATTGGCTGGTGAAGTCACGACTTTTATCAAGTCATTTATTTCACCATGAATAAGATGTTTATTTTTTTTATAGGCGCTCATCACAACTTGCACCTTATAGGTTGAGGTGTGATAAAGAACAATTGAATTCACGGTAAGTTCCAAGTAACATGGCTTCTTTTCAGTAACTCCTCACATTTCCAATTTTGCATGGGCAAATAATTTTTTTGCTTCTTTTTTCCTTTTCTCTATATGTAACTGCTGACTTAGAACATCAGAAAGACCATTATGCTTTATATTTATTGTCCTCATCCTGTTTTATATTCCAAGGATTGTTTCCAAGTTTGTGTACAATGTTTTGCTATTGTCGTTATCTTACTTAGTCTTTATTTGATATTTATAGTCTTGGGCCACCTGACTTCCATCCACAATCTCCAAATCGTCCTGAGGAGGCACTTACCAGGGAGTATGTGCAATCTGGTTACAGAGAGACGGTTGAAGGACTCGATGTAATTCTTGCAACTCCTTTGCTCACATTTAGGCTCTCCTTGTTTTTTTCTTCATTTATACTTACATTTAGTTTCTGCGGTTGAACTGAATCAGGAAGCCAGAGAAATTTCACTATCACAGGTTGCTGCTTTTACAAAGTCTATTATCGTTAAAAGCAAAGAGGTAATGAAATAAAATATGAACAAGAAGGAACGCCTTATTGTTTGGTATATGCAATGACCTGATGAGCACGCTTGTTATTTGCTTTCATATGGTAATTTCGGTTGGATTGAATTTATATGCAGACCATTAGAAAATGTCACAGAGCCATCAACGAGTCTCGTGCTCAAAAGCGCAAGGTGTTTCACTTCTTCCCCACTCATCCTCAAAGTGGACAGACAAATCTTTTTCCATTTCATTTAATACAATAATTTTACAAATATGTGCTTTTTGTGATCTGTGCAGGCTGGCCAAGTTTATGGTGTTCCACTTTCTGGTGCATTATTAACGAAGTCTGGCATCTTCCCTGAGCAAAGATCATATGGGGAGGACATCCGGAAGAAATGGATTGAGGTTTGTATGCTTTATTTAATGTGTGAAATTGCTGAATGTTTTGATTTATTCATTCTATTCTTATCCTGTAAAATGTTCTCTAATTTTGGATGGCACTGTTGCGAACATGGATATTATTTTAGTTGAAAAATATGGAAGCAAGAATTTAATGATCAAACTTTTGCTAGCAAGTACTTCACAACATTTGGGCAAATTGAGCATCTGTATGATTTGCGATTTACTTGTATGACTGCTTTTATTCTATTCTGGTTAAAGAACAAAATTGTATTCGCTTGAATTATTCGGTGCATCATGCATTGCTCTTGAATGGAAAGGTCCTATTGATTATTGAACTCTTTCATGACTTCAAAATATGCTTTATAGCATGGCGCTCAAGACACCCAAAGGCTGAAAGATGCCCTTGTAGTTGGTGCATGATGCTTCAATACGCTTTATACTTAGCCCCATTGGTGCATATGATAGGAGCTGTGATATACATTCCCAAAATTAGATTATGCTCGTGTTGTTGATTTCTAGTTTTATGGGTGATGAATTTTCTTTTCTAGCATTATCATTATAAAATTGCTGTGTGTTGAGGTTCAAATATTGATAATTAGTATTGATCCACAGGAGACATTAAATTTAAACCCGAGACATTTCAAGTCTCCATCTTTTTTATTTTCTACTTGTTTAGATTAGCACCATACCATTCTATCTAAGTGTGTTGGTCAGTTAGCTATGTACTTTTGTAGCTTGTTGTCTTGCGCATGATGTTAGTCTTGGGAGTGATGGAGATTTAAGTAGGACTTTCTGGCAGACTAGGCCTCCTTTCTCTAATGTTACTTACTGCTGATTCTATTTCACCGTGTATCAAATTACCCGGGAACTTCTTAAATGCTTATAATTGAACTTCCTGGTTTGTTTATCCATGCATATGTTTTTAATTGTTAAACCTTGTTTGCAAGTATTAATTATATGATGATATTATGTGTTTCTTTTCCACTGCCTAGTTATGCTTCATGTGATTTTGAAATGTCAAGCAAAGCAGTTTTGATATAACATTTGAGCCCTTTTCCAGGGTTTATCTCAACCACATAAAAGATTGCGCCTGTTGGCTGACCATGTTCCTCATGGTTATAGAAAGAAATCACTTTTTGAAGTTCTTATTAGAAATAACATTCCATTACTGAGAGCAACTTGGTTCATCAAAATAACCTACCTTAATCAGGTATGGATTCTTGTTAAGGGAAATAATAATTGCAAGAATTTTCTTTTACTTAGTCGTCTTTTACGACATTGAAAAATGGGATATGGTTTAATCATGAAGGTTCGCCCGAACTCTTCCAATAGCTCTTCAGGGTTGCATGACAAAATCCATCTGACACGTTCGGATCAATGGACAAAAGATGTTATTGAATATTTGCAGCTTCTCTTGGATGAATTTATTACAAGAAACAATTCTCATTCATCTGTAAACTTTCGTGATCGGTCATCACAAATGGTGTATGCTGGGTCAGCACAGCAAATTTCATCACTCATGGATGGCGAGGAACCTTCTCTCTATACAAAATGGTGGTACATGGTTAGGATTATTCATTGGCATCACACCGAAGGACTGCTTGACCCTTCTCTTATTATTGATTGGGTCCTCAATCAACTACAGGTATAGCTCCTTCCCTGTTTGTTTTCGATGTTTGGGAAATATTTACCACCTATATTTGGCTCGTGTTGAATTTGTTTTCTTCTGGGTTTTAATGTGTTAAATCATGTTACTGCAGGAAAAGGAATTGCTAGGTGTCCTGCAGTTGTTATTGCCCATAATATATGGTGTGATAGAAACAGTTGTTTTATCTCAGATTTATGTGCGCACTTTGGTGGGGATAGCTGTTCACTTCATCCGAGAGCCTTCTCCTGGAGGTTCTGATCTTGTCGAGAATTCTCGGCAGGCATATACTCTTTCTGCTGTTGTTGAGATGCTTCGATATTTAATCTTAGCTGTACCCGATTCTTTTGTTGCATTGGATTGTTTCCCTTTGCCAACGAGTGTGATAAGTCATATGGTAAATTATGGAAGTTACTTATCAAGAATAACCAAAGATGCTGGAAAGCTGAGGGATGGGAAAATTGAAGTTGCTAGAGTTCATAAAGACACAAATCCAGAAGTTCGCGTGGAATCCTTTTCCTTTTATAGTATTGTGTCATCTATTAAAAAACGTGCCGAGACCCTATCTAGAACTGCCAGACCAAATCATCCTGGTCATAATGCGGCTAAAGACTTGCAGATATTGGATCAAGCTCTCTTGCATGGAGATATTGGAGTTTCTTACAAGCTGGTCTTTGAAAATCTTTGGGATGGACCTGTTGCTGAACGATGGCTGGCAGAAGTGAGTCCCTGTTTGCATATGTCACTGAAATATATTGGTGCAGTGAATTCATCATTACTCTGTTCTGTTTTCTTCATTTGTGAGTGGGCAACTTGTGAATTTCGGGATTTTCGCACTGTGCCTCCTTGTGGATTGAAATTCTCTGGTAGAAAAGACTTCTCTCAGATATTTTTGGCTATACGACTTCTAAAATTAAAGGCGAGTAATATGCACAAATATCATTGCTGCGATCAGACAAGAAAAGATTTTTTGGGTAGTTTTGAGAGCCCTGGTCCTTTGCACGATGTTATTGTGTGTTGGATTGATCAACATGAAGTACATAATGGAGAAGGTTTTAAGCGGCTGCAACTTTTGTTAAGAGAATGTATGGTGTCTGGTATTTTTAGCCCCCAGGTGTATGTCAGGCAGCTGATTGTAAGTGGAATAATGGATGGGAATGGTCCTATGGCTGACCTGGAAAGGCGTAAGAGACACTACAAAATCTTAAAACAGTTGCCAGCTCCCTATGTACAGGAAGTTTTAAAAGAAGCTGATATTGTTGAATCACCTGAAATTTTGGAGGCAATGAATGTGTACTCGAATGAACGCCGACTGGTACTTTATAGGCTATCAGGATACAATAAAACTACAGCTGGTCTAAACAGTTCTGGAAAGAAAAGAAAGGATCGCCGTGGTTCTCGAGTTGGAAATGTTTCGTCATCTTCTATCGATCAGTGTTTTCAGGGATCATCCTATATATCAACCACAAAGGTCGACAATGATACTAAGCTAGAAGAATTAAAGGCTTCTATCTCTGCACTATTGCAATTTCCAACTTCATTCTTGAAAGAAGCTGGAGTTGATGATTCTCGAGGTAGTTCACAGAAACCGGTTGCGGCAAATAGTAAATCAGATCCCACTGAAGAAATAGCCGGATGTGAAGAATGCAGGAGAGTGAAGAGACAAAAATTGAACGAGGAACAGAGCTGGTACATACAGTCAAATTCAGCGGATGAAGAAGAATTATGGTGGGTTAGAAAGGGTCTGAAATTTACAGATACATATAAAGCAGAACCACCTCCCAAGCCTGTCAAGTTGGCATCAAGGGGTAGGCAGAAATCTGGACGTAAAACTCAAAGTCTTTCACAGTTAGCTGCTGCCCGAATTGAAGGTAGCCAGGGAGCATCCACGAGCCATGTGAGTGAAAGTAGGATAGGGTGCCCGTACCATAGAACTGGTTTTGATGATGTGGCAAAATCAGTTGCTGGGACCAGAAAAACACACTCTGTAGATGTTGTTTCAATAGGAAAACTGCTGAAGCAGATGCGATTTCTAGAGAAAAGGACAATGGCTGTATGGTTGATATCTTCTGTAAAGCAGCTTATAGAAGAGGCTGAAAAGTCTACCACCAAGATTGGTCAACATGGTAGGACTTTTCAGGCTGCTGAAGATCGATGTTCCACTCGATGGAGGCTTGGTGAAGATGAACTATCAGCAATTTTATACATCATGGATGTTTGTAATGAATTAGTTTCAACAACAAGATTTCTGTTTTGGTTGTTGCAAAAAGTTCCTGGCAATGCTAGTTCTACCGCCACAACTCATGGAAGAAATATTCCGATGCTTACTAGAGCGATGGAATACCATGCTTGTGAAGTGGGGGAGGCTTTTCTTTTATCATCCATACGCAGGTTTCCTTTGGATTTCCGTGCTTTTTTTCTTCCTATTTTTTAATTGCTCTATAAACGTTTTATACTTTTTTAGAACTCTGTAGACCATGAATTAAGGTCAGCCGGAAAAACCTCTGTTTGCCATTAAGCATTCAAATGAATCGGGACTTATTGTTTTTTTCAGTAGTATTTCCAAATGATTTACCAGCTTAAGATGGTGGTCTCTGTGACTAAATATTTTATAATCGTGATGGTTTTGTCTCGACTCTAGCCATTCAAAATTTCAAGGAATTTTTTAGGACTGGCTTATTTTGAGGAAATTAGTGAAGCTTTTACGTTGGGGTCACAGGTGTGTTGGAATTGGAGATGGAAGTAGCTTCGTTAAGAGAAAACAACTAAAATTAAGAGGAAACCTGTTTGAATTGTGAAGTTGGAGGTATTGGTTGGTGTTTGCATTAACGTAACCCTGCTTATGCCTTAGCCTCAAATCCATATATTTTTTTCAGAGTCCCATTGGAGGAAATTATTCTTCGTTTACTTGCTTTCCATTTCTGAGAAACCAAATCTAGTGTTTAAGAAGATTACACAACTCCTATTTTGAAAGCTGAAGGAGTGAGAATGAAGTAGTTGTTCAGGAAGGGTACATCTTTTTCAGCAGCAAGTTGTACAATATTTGTAATGTGGGTTTCATCTTTATTTTTTTACTTTTAAATATCCCGTGAGATGTATTTATAAATCATTGTGAAATCGTTTTTTAATTCAATATTATTACTCCTTCAAACAAACGGCTATATTTGTTTCTCATCGTTCACTCTACTTCCTTTTTGAAAGAAAGTCTTTCTTCATTGTCTATGTGGCTACAGTAATTGATGTCTCCGTTCTACTTCCTTTTTGAAAATAAAGTCATTCTTCATTGTCTGTGGCTACAGTCATTGATCTTTCTCCATCTCACCGATTTATTTATTCCTCTGGTTCAGGTATGAGAATATAATTGTTGCGGCCGATCTTATACCTGAAACCTTGTCTGCCACAATGGATCGTAGTGCTTCTGTCTTGGCATCTAATGGCCGGCTTTCTGGATCACCAACTTTAGCTTATGCACGTTATCTTTTGAGAAAGTATAGCAATGTAGGTAGTGTCCTTGAATGGGAGAAGACCTTTAAATCTTCTTGTGATAAAAGACTTGGTTCTGAACTTGAATCTGGAAGATCTTTAGAAGGGGACTTTAGTTTCCCCCTTGGAGTCCCCAATGGTGTGGAAGATCTTGATGATTATTTCCGGCAAAAGATAACTGGTGTTCGACTATCTAGAGTTGGGTTGAGTATGAAAGAGATTGCACAAAGAATTATAAATGAATCTTCTCACTACTTTTACAACAAAGATAGAAAGTCTTTTGGACCTGGGACAAACAAGAATCCTAGCCTGGAGAAGTGGGATGATGGCCATAAGATAGCTCAACAATTAGTGATGGGCTTGATGGACTGCATGAGACAAACTGGTGGAGCTGCACAGGAAGGTGACCCTTCACTGGTGTCATCTGCTATTGCAGCAATTGTTAATAACGTTGGACAATCGATTGCTAGAATTCCTGATCTAGGGGCTAACAATAATCACTTAAATGCTCCTTCCTCTTCTAGTCCACTACATGTTGCTCGACGGCTTTTACGTGTACATATCACATGCCTATGCATATTGAAGGAAGCACTCGGGGACCGTCAAAGCCGGGTATTTGAGGTTGCTCTTGCTACAGAAGCTTCCTCAGTTCTCGTGCAAGCTTTTGCCCCTGGAAAAGCTCCTCGTAGCCATATTCAGCTATCTCCTGAGGCCCATGATTTTGACGCAAATTTAACCAATGAAAATGCAAACCATTTTAGTAAAGGGATTCTTGGAAGAACTGCGAAAACGACGGCTGCTGTTTCTGCACTCATTATTGGAGCAATTCTTCAAGGAGTTGCTAGCCTGGAGAGAATGGTTTCCCTCTTCAAATTGAAGGAAGGGCTGGATCTAATTCAGTTTGCAAGGAGTTTGAAATCCAATGCGAATGGAAATGCACGCTCGACGGGTGTTTCAAAGGTGGAAAATTTGACTGAAGTTTCTGTCAACTGGTTTAGGGTGCTTGTGGGGAACTGCAGAACTGTTTCAGATGGATTCGTTGTTGAGCTCTTGGGTGAAGCCTCAATTGTAGCCCTTTCCAGAATGCAACGGACATTACCTGTGAACTTGGTTTTTCCTCCAGCCTTTTCCATATTTTCATTTGTGATATGGAGACCCATCCTGGATGTTAGCATTGGAGTACGTGAAGATCTTCATCAGCTTTATCAATCCATGTCTGTCACTATGAGTGATGCCATAAAGCACCTGCCTTTTCGTGATATATGTCTTAGGGACACTTGTGGGTTATATAATCTCATATCTGCGGATACCCTTGTCTCTGAATTTGTGTCTGTGCTAGAATCTATTGGTTCAGACATAAGTTTGAAATTCGCTGCCTTGGTCCCTCTCCGTCCTAGGCTTTTTCTCGATGCCCTCATAGATTGTAAAATGCCGCAGCCTGTAATCAAATTGGATGATGGGAGTTGGATCTCTGGTCAAGGTGAGTTGAAAAAACTTTGTGCTGACAATGTGAAAAAGCTTATGAGCAAACTTATACATGTTTTGGATACACTTCAACCTGCTAGATTTCATTGGCAGTGGGTTGAACTCAGGCTTCTGCTAAATGAACAGGCTATCAATGAAAAGATGGAAAATGACATCCCCTTGATGGAGGCTATAAGATCTTTCTCATCTGGTTCTGATAAACATGCTGCTTCTGAGAATGAGAGCAATTTTGTTCAAATCATCCTCACCAGGTTATTGGTCAGGCCTGATGCTGCACCCTTATTCTCGGAGGTTGTCCATCTTTTGGGGAAGTCACTGGAGGATTCAATGCTCTCACAGGCAAAATGGTTGTTGAGAGGCTGGGAAGTTCTGTATGGGAAAAAATCAATTCGACAGAAAGTAATAAATATTGCTGCTGAGCTGAAAGAACCCTGTATGAAGCCCCAGTTCTGGAGGCCATGGGGATGGTGCCCTTCTGATTCAAATCCAGTGATCAAAAGAGCAGAAAAATGGAAATCTGAAGCTGGCGCCCTTGAAGAAGGAGAAGTGGTAGATGATGGATCTGACTTTAATCAGTTTGGAAAAGGACCTGGTATTTTGGATGTTGAAGGCTTTATTGTCAGTCAGCAGCACGTGACTGAGACAGCTCTCATTGAACTAGTTCTCCCATGTTTGGATCAAGGCTCTGATGATTTGCGTAGTAATTTTGCAAGTGAAATGATCAAGCAGATGAGTAATATTGAACAACAAATAAATGCAGTTACTCGTGGCATTGGAAAGCAAGCTTCAGTGCCCATTCCTGCAATAGGAAGTCCTGCAAATAAAAGTAGCACCCGGAAGAGTGCTAAAAGTGGCAGTCCTGGAATATCTAGACAATCAACTGGATCAGCCGATACTGTTCCACCTTCTCCCGCGGCATTGCGAGCCTCCTTGACGTTGCGATTGCAGTTCCTTCTCAGATTACTGCCTCTTATTTGCAGTGACAGGTAATATTAGTTTTTATTTGTTTTGAAATTTGAATAGAAAATAAAAATGTAGTGTAGAAAGGATGCAACAGAACCCAGGATTTACATAGGTCGGTCATAAAGGCTCACATCCACTGTGCAATGCATGCTGGATGTGCTCAGCATTGATGAAGTGGGTGACCCTTGATTTTCCAATTTCCATTCTGAAACAATTGTGTTCTGTGGGTAGACTTTGATTTTTCATGTATTTTCGGTAAAACTATGTTTTTCTTGCTTATTTGCATGGCTAATTATCTAACTAGATCTCCAACGTTATTTTTTCAGGGAGCCTTCAGGTCGTAATATGAGATATGCCCTTGCTCCAGTGATTTTACGCCTCCTTGGAAGCAGGGTTGTGCATGAAGATGCCGGTCATTTTGTTAATCCTTCTCTGGTTTCATCTAAAAGAGATGTCGACTCTTTTATGGAGATTTCATCAACTGCTGCTGTACTTCTGTCTGGGGATAGTTTATTTGATTGTTTACTCTTAGTGCTACATGTGCTACTGAGCAGCCACCAACCAAGCTGGTTGAGGTTGAAGTCTGAATCGAAGTTTATTGAATGCAGTAAGGAGTATGCTGTTTTTGATCGTGAAGCGGCTCAAAGCATGCAGGTACGCCATTATTTAACCTACCAATTATTTAGTGTTCGTTCTGCTTTCCCTCCAATTGTTAATTGTGTTCAAGTGCTAGGGAAGCAAATGCATTGAGTGGAACTGATGCTACTGTATTTTTATTCATATTTGTGTTTGAAACTCTGCCCGAAACCCAAAGAAGACTTATTTGTGCTCGAACTTGGCTTGACTCAGATTTCGGATTCAAGCTTGATTTGTTATGACTATATCCATAATTATTGAGAAGTAAAACTTGAAATATTGCTCGTTCTATCTTAAATATGTTATTTATTATTCATAATTAATAAGTATATGAAAGCCGCAAGCTATTGAAGCTGTCAAAGTCGGTTAACAAATATATCATAAAATAACAGGGCTTGATTCAAGTTGAATAATTTAGAGTACAAATTGGGTAAATTTGAGTTAGCTTGATTCATTGTCACTACTGTTGAGACCTACTGTTTTCTTGTATTGCAAGCTTATCTCAACAGGTCACTATAATTCGTGGGTCGAATATTTATGTATTATAAGAGTTACAACTCATGTCCTAGGACGGTAAGCCTTCTTTGTCTTGTATTGATGCAGAATGACTTGGATCGCATGGAATTACCACAGGCCATTCGGTGGCGCATTCAAACTGCCATGCCAATTCTTCATCCCTCTGTTGAATGTTCAATCTCTTGCCAACCCCCATCAGTTCCATCCGATACTGTTGCTTTTCTACAGCCCAGCCATCCAGTAACAATGATAAATCGTAGTAATCCAAACCCACCTCAGAGGAATACAGTCTTGCCAAGTCGTTCTGCCCCAAATGTGAAGTCCAATCTGCAGTCATTGCACCAAGACCTTGAAATGGAGATTGACAGATGGATCCTGTTAGAGGATGGAGCTGGATCAAGCCAGCCTTCGGCCGGCTCTGCTGTAATCAGTGGCACTGATCATACTAACTTAAAGGCGTCCAATTGGCTCAGGGGGGCAGTGAGAATGAGGAGGACAGATCTCACGTATATTGGAACAATAGATGAAGACAGCTGATTCAACTAAAAATCATTTTTGAATTGTTTTGCGAGAAAGTTTCCCCAGGTCGCCAACTGAGAGACCCCTCATGTTTCACACACATCTTCCGGCCATGGCCCTCAGGGTGTGAGAGGGGGGTGTTGGGGCGTGGCATTGGTGGCCCACCCACCCGGGTGCTGCTGCAAGGCTCCTTGTTAATGGGGGCGGCGGCATCTGAATTATTACATTTTCCTGGATTTCCTGGGTATGGGATTTCGGGTACTGCTCATCACTAACCCTTTGTCTTTCATGATTCTGAACTGTAATTCTTGCCACAATTCAGAGGTGGTTGTATATATATAGATAAGGGTTTTCCTTTTCTTTGAGCTGAGTCTAATGTATACCAGTATAATTTGTAGCTTCTTCCGTACTCAGCTATATTTTGCTACAATTAGTCTCTTAGTTAAGAATTGTGGCTTCTTGATGATCTCTCTGTTTGATTTGATGCTCGTGTGTCCAGTACGGGTTGGATATGTATCTGAAAACTCTCACAATCTCGTAAGTTTAGGGAGAGAAACATGAATTTAACTTTTGCACTGCAGTTATGAGCAACCAGATGAGTTTTGAAACGTGAGCACGAGACGGAAGCAACAAAATACAGAAGGTCCTAACAACCTCCTGTGCAAAAGTATGAAATCTGGCAGGGAAGCATCGAGAAATGGGCAGCGGGGTACGTGAAACTTGTACTTTGCATCGTTTGTACTAAATCTCCCTTGAGCAAAGCGCCATCAAATAAAGCATAACTATAGATGCAGGAAAAAGGACCAATCTTTAGGCTCGCACCACTTAAGGCACATAAATGATCAAATGACACATGAATGATCAAAGGATAAAATCCACGTCAAATTTTTATGAGTTGCCGTCATAAAAAGGTACCTCTGAAGCCATATGTAATGCTCACATTTCATATAGGTCAAGAGTTTTTTGACCAATTATAAAGTGAAGCATCCTATCTTTCGAAAATCGACTCTGTAGAGGTGGACCAGATCCAAGCGACATTGACCCTCTAGAGTCTAGACCAAACACTATCAATCTTCAATGTGGTTCGTGTATTCAACTCGAGATCATCGTTCGAGTTTTACCATAAGAGTTTTGCTGCGTTTCATTTTTTGTGGATCGTTATCAGTCTTAAGTAATCATTCTTGAAATCAATTCAATTCGGTTTCAAAAAGATTTTGAGCTCCTCTTTAGCACACGAACTTACCTCGCAGAAGATCATTATGACATGTAGAGAAGATTGTCCACACGTACACAAAATTAATAGTTATATCAGTGCATTGCCAGGGCTAGTTTTGAAAAAAAATTATTATTGTCAACCAGTAAATACTCATCTTCTTACTGAGAATTGGAGTAAAGAATGAAAAATGGGTACATTCAACTCGCCTGCGATTCATGAATTTAAACGATTCGGGATTATTATAAGAGATGACAGTAAAACATGAGATTCCAGTGCACGAAAAGGTTAAAAAATGAAAGAAGAAGCTAATATTTTCTCTGATATACGTATATATCTCTGATATTCTCATGTTCTTTAAGGGTCTTTCATTCAAGATGTCACTCTTGTTTGAAGATGACGACTTAAAAATCTGTGAGGTGATTGCCTCCCTCGATGGATTAGACCAAGCACGGGTTTCCAGTTCCTTGCTCTTGTTTTGTCATGGTCTTATGATCTACATAAAGAACATCCTCAATCCAGGCAACAATGTTGAATGCTAAGCTTTCTAATACTCTGGAATAGCTTTCCAACACTGCTTGTCCTATATCCTGCAGTAGCATATTCAAACATCAAGCATGAAATCAATTTTCGAGTTAAGGAATCGAGAACATTCATATCACTTTCCAGTACGTGCCTTGTTGTATTGGATTTTACTGGAATCCAATGTAGTTTGTGAAAGTCCAGGATATCTTTGCTTCAAACAGAAAAGTAAGGTATTTGCCCTGTCTGCTAAAAGATGATTCTTGTCACATCGATCTATGTCGGATACGAGATCCTTAACCACACCCCAGGATGATTTCGAGTGAGCCACCCACATTTTACGACGCCATGTGTACATAGAGGCTTCGATCTTGTCTGCCAGTTCTAGGGCTTCACGTTCCGAGTTTATGCCGAGTGAGTCAAGAAGATGATCAGCCGAAAACTTCCGTGTGTTGTACATATAGTTGTAGATTGTATCTCCTATGCTTGCTTTCCCGCTCTAGAATCACATTAACAGACAAAATAAACTAGTTTTACAGAAGTTTCTACTTTCCCTTTAGCACGACCGTTTAGAGTTTCGTCTCAAATTTACCTTAGGAAGAGAATCCAAATATGGTTCTGGAACCTGCATTTCAGCAATAATGCCGGTGTTTATAGCCATTGCAGCCTTGTGAATTTGGTTAGCAAAATCGCACTTTTGTCTTAAATGTTTCTTGGATTTTTCAGATAGCCCTTCTGGTGAAATACAAGGAACAGGCAACCACCATTTTCCTTCTTTTCGTAGAGGCCGAGGTTGAAGTATTCTTCTAAAAGACCCCGAATGTGCCGAGTTTCCTGATATCCTGCCCTGATCTGCATACCAGAACTCAGTATCCTCAAAACTGTCCAATATATCCTGTCTCATGCCAAAAATTTCACTTCATTATTCATCTCTCTCGGAAAAAAGGAAAAAGAAAATTTCCCTAGCGTATACACTCATATTTTTTGCTCGCCTAGGAAATGAAGATGGAGGGAACTTTTTTTCTTACTAGGAGCATTGCGTCAAGTTTTTTTAATGCAGGAAGGTTGATGTAAATGTCTGGTCTTGGCCTGCTTGTCATCACCTGTAAGCAGCATTTTCTTGATTTGCTAAAAGAAAGAAAATGGTCTAAAAATGGGGAAAAAGAATGAATTTCACCTCCAAAGTAGTCCCATCTTTTAAATTCTGCAGTGTTGGACTAAATTCTACTATATGATCACAGACAGATAACAGGCAATTCATTTCTCTCTTCCACATCAACTTCTTCTCAAGATTCAAAGGCTCTAATCTTTGATGCTGACCAAATATCGAAGCTGCATCGTAACAAAGTTATATTGAGATCAGACTAAAATTATGGATAAAATGTAGTAGAAAGAACTCGTTATGTGTTTCCCGGTGATCCATAGTCGTCGGATCATTTTCAAGTGCCACATGACATTCAGAAGCGCTGTATATGATCCAGTGGTTATAAGGACACCTAGATCAGTACTCTATTTTCAAGATTTACCGTAGAAGTTGGTTATGGCATTTGAGATGGTGAGAGCAATGGACTCCCCTTTACCACTCCCAGACATATCTTCCCCTAGCAATAGCTTGGCGAATCTCTCCTTCATCAATTCAAAATCTGTAAATTCCAAAAGCTCCAGCTCATGCACACTTGTCATGTGATCAAAACACACTGGTGATTTCAACGAAAATTTATACGAGAAAGAGAAATACTTCACCTAAACCTTGTGTTTCATCGTCCAAACTTCCAAGGTTGTGCTTTCTCACGCTGAATCTTGAAAGTGCCGTTCCATCTGGGGACTTGAGGCCTTTCCAAAAAAGGGGAGAATCTGTCTCAGAAGAGCTAATTTCATCGGCCAGACCGGAGAATGCTGACGTCTCTGAATCAGTCCTGCAGTAGGCGAAAGAATCGCCGCTCAAGATCGAATTACTCGTAATTTCTGTGAATGATTGATCAGCAGAAGATGAAAACTGGAACCCCATATCATCAACCTCATCATACTTTAAAGAGATGCTGTCTATTTCTTGATTTTTTAGCATGTCTATGTCTTGGACAAGAATCTGCAATGCGGAATGTATAATTTGGTTAAGAGCTAGAAAAATCACTTGTTATGGTATATATTACGCAAGATTCTGGCATAAATTCCTACTTAGAAAAAGCAAACAGATAAAATAGGAAAAAAGCTACAAATCCTCCTTAATTCACGAATCACGATCTTTATCAAAAAAAAAAAAGAGCACACGTCATTTTTAACATCAGAACTTGGAATAATTATTCGAAGCATGCACCAAAGTTTCATTGAAAAGTGATCGGGAGATGGATAAAAATGAAATTTGAATTAAAAATTTGTCTACACAAATAGCAAACAGAGAGAGATGCATACTCTTTATATACACTTTTTGAACGGTGGTTACCGTTTGAAATCGAAACAGTTCCCTCTGCTCTGAATTCTTCTGCAAACTTTACCATGAAATAATAGCCTTTATGTTCTTGCAAGAACACTTTACTGTCGGGATCTTGATTCACTAGCTAATGACACAAGAAATATGCAGTACAGTTCTGATCCCATTTGGTAACTTTGATGAACTTTTATTCAAAAAGTCCGAGGAATAACAAGCAACAACTTTAATTCGAAATCGTGGCACGAGCCATGCAATAATCTAGTATATTAGTTGACATTTTGTTAAAAAAAATATATTGTTAGGTTTGTACAATTTTTTTAAATGTTTCTTGACTTTGTATATATTCATTAACATCTAGGGAAGGATGTGTCGGTTAGCTTCAACCATAAAATAAATGCAAGAATCGAGGTTCATTTTTTTCTAGGTATTTGGATATTTAAAGATTTGGATCTTCTGTTGTGGCTGAAAACACAACATCGATGATGTGCTCTTTTCATACGAAATGATCAACTGATTATCTCGTTTCCATCAGCCACAGCATCAGGTGTTGTGTTTCAACTACAGTAGAGGATCCAAATCCGATATTTTAATGATTATATATCAGAGATCAAACAGGGGACTAATTTTTACTTTTAGATTTAATTGGCCAAAAAAACTCTTTGCTGGGAAATAGTAGATAACTCCAAAATTAAAATTTTCGAGAGGAATCTAGGGAAGGAGGATGTTTTGAATTGAAATTAATCTAGTTTTCTGCCTAACTTTTATATATAATTTGATATTTTTTAAATAAACAAACGAATATAATGTCAATTTATACATTCAAATATTGCATGTTTTTATGTGTATCAATAAAATAACATAAGCTTTGTCTTTCCTAATACATTGATATTTTCTTTAAATTTTAATTCCGTCTCGTATCGATTACCATATCTTTGATGTAGCCGGACAAAATAAATATTATATAAATTCTAACACCTTTATTTTGTTTTCGTGATAGATAATTTATTTTGGAAAATATTTTTTAAGAAAGTCAAAGAATAACTTTAGTACGATGGAGTGAGTCAAACTTGGCACTCATCATCGTATACACTCATGTAAGCATGGATACAGTGTCACTCACTTATTGGTTGTATAATTTTTCTGTATTTAATCACATTTGATTAGTGAGTGTTACCTCATCGAAACTCACATAAATATACATAGTTATGAATGTGTAGTATATTAAAATTGTGTATATGTATACATATATACATAACATTCACGATAAACTTAGGATAAAGTTTTGTAACATAGTTCATAGGATTAATATATAATTTTCCATGAACTTTGACCTAATATACAATTTGATAGACGTGCACACCATGATTTGACTTAAACGACCTTTGAACGTGCAATAAGTTAGCAAGTCACTACACAATTCAGGTGAGGAGAATCGAAAGAAAAATTCAAGAATTTTATTTAGAAAATTAAACAAAAAAAAAAATTTGTTATTGTTTTTTTGAAAAATAACAGCCGTCTTCCAAAGTCCAAAATTAACAGTGTTCATATGGGTTGTATGATTATTTATCAGCTTTCTAAAAAAATATCAAACTTGAGATAATGATGATTATTTATCAATTTTTCTCTTATCCAGTGTACCAAACTATACTTTAGTAGATAATTCAAAAAAATATTTAACCAAGATTCTTTTTCTATCACATTAACTCAATTTAGAAATGTCTAAACGAGTTGCATTATATTTATCGTATTTTTTTTCTAAACGCCCATTGACAATAATTTCCTCTTTTATCTTATTATTTGGTTTTTATTAAATATGAATAAACATTTACAATCAAACTTCTAAAAAACAAGTTTATTATAATTCTAAATTTGACATTTAGTTTAAACATCCTCATATATTAGATGTCTAAAAACAATAATTAGTCAATAATTGAAAAGGTTTTTTTTTTAAGAGTAAATAAACATTACATTAATGCATAAAATGCCAATAAGAAACAAAATAAGCATTTTAATATGAAAAGGTATAAGCTAAAGAAATAGCATTAAAATATAATTGATTTGCTAAATAGACTTATTTTTACAAAAGAATTTTGCCATGTTTTTAGAATGAATCTCATGTGAGACCGTCTCACAGATCTTAATATGTGAGACGGGTCAACCCTACCCATATTCACAACAAAAAGTAATACTATTAGCATAAAAAGTAATACTTTTCATGGATGACCCAAATAAGATCCGTCTCACAAATATGACCCGTGAGACCGTCTCACACAAATTTTTGTCATGTTTTTATTGATGATATTCTAATAGTTGGATTAGGTTTCCCAAACATTTAGGAACTTCTCTATTATGCACTATCAAATAAAATGTTTTATTAATTTCAAAACATTAAAAATAAATAAAATAACACGGTTTCTGTTGATATGATTTTAAATATAGATGAATGTCAAGATAAATATATCAAATCTTATCAAGCTATAAATTTGTATCATATAGCTATACCCTATAAATAGGTATTTTCAGTTATGAATGAAATAGTTTGACGTCATGATCTAAAATCATATTTCTCTCTTCTTATTTTCTATTAAATTTAGAGTGGGTCTCATGTGAGACCATCTCACGGATTCTAATCTGTGAGACGGGTCAACTCTACCCATATTCACAATAAAAAGTAATAATCTTAGCATAAAAAATAATAATTTTTCATGAATAATCCAAATAAAAGAGCTGTCTCACAAATACGACCCGTGAGACCTTCTCACACAAGTTTTTGTCTTAAATTTATAACACGATATCAAAACGAATTCTTTATATTTCGAGTTGTTCTCCTAGTTAAGAGTAGAACCTATTATTGAAAATATTATATTTATGATATGGCAAAAAATTGTGTGAGACGGTCTCACGGGTCGTATTTTGTGAGACAGATCCTTATTTGGGTCATCCATGAAAAAATATTGTTTTTTATGCTAAAAGTGTTATTTTTTATTGTTAATATCGGTAGGGTTGATCCATCTCACAAATTAGGATCCGTGAGACGGTCTTACATGAGACCTACTTTTATGATATAACAATTGATGCTCTAAAAAGTAGCGCAATTTAAAGTTTTATGTTATGCACATAAAATAGCACAATTTTTAGATTTATATTAATGCTCGTACGACAGTATAGTTTTATACTGGTAGTCTAGCCAGAAACACGAAGGTTTGAGATGTAAGAGTTGTAAATATTTTTTAAAAATATTGCTGAAAATATAGATCAAGATTTAAGACTTTTAAATATTCCCGAAGAACATTAATTAAAGATATAATATTTTTAAATATATCCATATTCCAGAAGAAATGTAGATCATCTAATTTTTTAAAATTTTTCCGAGAAATATAGATCTATATATTCCTGAAAATATTGATTAACACCTAATATCTGTCAATATCTTGAAAATTATTGATCTTAAATATTTTTAAGGAGATTGTTCCACAATAGAATATTTATCAATATTCTGGAAAATTATTGATATAGTATATAAGATTTGTTAATATTCTTTGAGAATATTGATTTACGATTTAGAGATTTGTCGATATTCATAAAGTATTATGAATATTGATATATTATTTAATGTTTGTCAATATTCTTCGAGAATCTAATGTAAGATTCATGATGTAATAATATTATTTAAAAATATTGATTTGATTCATGTTAGAACTTAGAATCATATTTTGTTGTAAATTATCTTTAAGAAATACAATACACTATTTACTAATAATCTGAATAAAATTAATTTAATATGTTTTCAACTGAAGAATTTATCGATGATTTGACAAAAATATGGATTTATTATGTAAATTTTTGTCAAATTATTTCATCAAATCCTATCGAAAACCCATGTCATTCTCATTATATTAATATATATTGCGAACTTTGTTGGAGGAACTTGGTCTCAAGCATCAGATTTAATCATAAAATTGATGCAATTATTATTTATTTTATGTGCATTATAGCTTCAAATTCCATGTTGTTTACCATCGTTTTCTTTGTCCAAATGCGAGATTGGAGTAGAGAAGTCTAATGATGTAAATGAACGCAGCTTGCGAGGAGCTCGACTCGATAAAATTTTTTTTGATCTTATCGAACCGAGATCGAACTTGACAATTTTATCAAATCTATATCGAGCTTAAGAATATTTTGCTCGTGAGCCTGTTCGCGAGTTCCAGTTCGACTCGTTTATTGTTCGCAACATGTTCGTTTATATGTCTCGAAAGCTCAAGCTCAAAAATTGGATCGTCTATCAGGTTCGAACGTGGCTCGTCTACATATTCGTGAATATGCGCGTCTATGTGGGTTGTGAGCTCCAGCTCGACTCATTTATTGAGTTAACAAATAAAAATATTAATAATAATTCATATGTAGGGATTTGATTATTTGAACATAATACATTGTTCAAAGAAATATGAATTTACACCACATAGTCACAATTATATTTTTTTATTTAATTTGCAAATCATTATGCTAAAATGTTTTTTAAAACACAATAAACAAAACGACATAACATACATGCATCAACTTATTATTTTCTCATCCAAAATTTACACAATTAAATTATATGCGCGTTGAGTAAATTTACAAATTATTATGCTAAAATATTATTTAAAAACTATCATAATCAATTAAATTACACTCAACAAAGACATAACGACTAATTTGTTTAAAAGGACCGAACATATTAAAATAACATGAACTTACACTACTAAGTCGATGGCAAATTTGAATAAACTTGTATATATTTGTCTTAAACATTTTTGAAAAACTAGCATAATAAATAAATAAAATATGATCCAAATATTATAATGTATTGCCACACTGGCATATCTAGAAAAATTCTATTAAATTATTATATATAATGAAGAGAATACATAGAATAATAATATAAATTTATAGGTTTATATTGATAAAATTCGGAATATCATTAATAAAATAAAATTTAATCAAATTTTATTATCATTTATGTGACAGATCTACATGCGAAGTTATTGCATATATCAACTTATGAGAAATCCGGGTACAAGATTGGAATGAAGAAGTGTAATGAGTTCAAATGACGAGTAGTCTAACTTTTACCTTTTCTTTTTTTGTCTATGATTTTTTTACGGGTGGTTTTTCATAACAAGATTTTTAACGAGACAATTAACAAGTAAAAAGTGATTACTTCGTAATTTTCTTTCGTTGGATCGGTTTTTGCCCCATTAGATTTTTCTTAGTAAAATTTTATCGAAGAACATTCATGGACGACAGAACATCCAAAAAAAAATATCAATTGTTGTACTATATTTCTTCCTCTCTGGATTTGTTTACTCCACTAGGTTTTAGTGTCCATGCAATTGAGTCTTCATGAAGCCCCCAAACAATCGTCTTACCAAACATAAATAATTAGTAAGGGAGTGTTATGATATGATTTTACATATCTCAATCTTATCTATCTACATATTTGTATCTTATAATTATACTTTATAAAAAAGCGTTTTCAGTCATGAACGAATTAGATCCTTTTCTTTCTTCTTATTTAAATTTATAACATTTGACCAATATTTAGTGGTTGAAGGCCTGATTGTATTTGGGCTCTCGATGTAGAGTAGGTGTTTTGTGAGACGGTCTAACGAATCTTTATTTGTGAGACAGTCTAACGAATCTTTATTTGTGAGACATATCAACTCTACTGATATTCACAATAAAAAATAATACTCTTAGCATAAAAAGTAATATTTTTTATAGATGACTCAAATAATAGATTTGTCTCACAAAATACCACTCATGAGACAGTCTCATACAAGTTTTTTCCTCCAATTATAATATTCAATTGGCCCAATAAATGTTTGAATTTTATATTCTACTTGAGTAGGCCTGGATATTCGATCCAAGTTTTAAAACTTAGCCCAAAATTTCGCAGCCCTATATCCGATTATCATTTTTGAGAGAGATATATATATATATATATATATATATATATATATATATATATATATATATGATAGATAATTTTTATTTTTATTTACTAAATATGTCAACAATTTTTTTAAAATATTTTTTTCTCAAACTATTCTGATTTGTATTCGTAACTCATGTCACTGCGAGTCTGCTATCTCATTCATTTATCTTAAACTTAGTTTTATAATTATTTAAATTAAAACCTATGATGAAATAATTTTAAATATAATAATTTCATTATTTTTAACATTCCTGAGGTTTTTATTATTAATTTATTTCACATTATTTATTGTTATTATTACTTTATTATAATTAATACTCGTATTTTATTTGATTTATTAATTATATAAAAATTAAGAATAGTATTAAAAAAAATAAAGTTTCATGTATTTTATTTAAAACAAAAAATAATAATTAAAAAAAAAATTAAAAAAATTAACAGGAGCGGCTAGAGCTGAGACCCCCCGACACCTCGTTGTGTAAACATTATCATTTGTTTCCTCTAAATTGTGTTACATTTTGTTCAAATACACCACATTTGCACACATTATTAAAAATTAAATGCACCAAAAATCATGTAGAAACAAAATATAATAAATCTCAAACAAAATATTTTATTCATTTATTTTTTTTAAATATCTTATTTGTGATATATTGTGTTATGAATATGACAAAAATTTGTGTAAGACGGTCTCACGGATCATATTTGTGAGATGAATCTCTTATTTGGGTTATTCATGAAAAAGTATAATTTTTTATGCTAAGAATATTACTTTTTATTGTGAATATAAGTAAGATTGACTCATCTCATAGATTATGATAAATTTTAATAATTTTTTAAAATATTTTATTTGAGGAGGATGTACCGTGATTCAGAGCATAGATGGAGCTGAGGATCACGTGCCCTAAGTTGATTTGTGCCCCTGATTATAATTTTTTAAGTTTTTTATATATATTTTGTGAAATGTTTATATTATCTATTATATTTTATTAAAATTGAAGACATGATAATAACAGTGTAGAATGTATATCAATTTTTTCTTTCAACTTTACTTTTACATGATATTAATATTATATTTTTTAAAAAAAATTCAACACACATTTTTTATTTTTATTTTTTTATTTCAATAATTCAAATATCAATTTAGTTTTTTCATAATTTGTCAAATTTCAATTTAATCTATTGATAATGATAAAAAGAATTATACCTTATAATAACTAATTTATTTCAGAAATCTCATATATATATACACAAAAAACCACACATTTTGGAATGGTCCCACACAATTTTCGTGAGTGGGTCCATCTAAAGCACGTGCAATTCGTGTGAGCCGCACGTCTGAGGATAAGGCTCCAAACGCGTGCCAACTCCTTTCACACGCTTCCCTCGTGCCAAACCTACCACCACCGTCACCGCCACTCCTTTTTCTCCTCCGCCGTGTCGCCGCCGTGAAATCCGCTCATCTCTAAAAGCACTGGTGGTAGCATTCGAATTCCACAATTTCACTTTCTTACTCTCTTCCAGTTGTCTTGTCAGAGCATTCCGGCAAGCTCGCCGCTTTCTTAACTGGCGGTAAGTTTGCACCCCTGGATCTTGGTTTGGTTTTTTGTGGAGCGGTGTCGTTTAGATCTGAATCTTTAGGATGTGAGACGATATCAGAACGTGTTCTTCTACTGTAATTGAGGTGTTATTTCTCACAAAAGCTGAATTTTATGGCAAAGAAAAACAACGGGAATATCGATAGCTTTCGCTGATTTTATTTATGTGAAGTTAAATTGTTGTCAAATGTCTTGTTTTGCTATCTGTTCTAATTTTACAACAGATTTCTAAAAGCCATCCATATAACACTGAGCTAGCATAGCGATGCATTTTGTATTTAGAGTTAAACAAATTCAAGATATCACATTCTTCAAACGGCAATATAGAAAGTCCAGAAGTTCGATATTTCAATTTCCTTCGGTTCCCATTTGAGTGCATGTTCAAGATACGATGGAGCTTTTGTTTATTTATCTACTAAACCCATGTATTTTTCTGATGACAAACTCGGTGTTTACTGTAGATATTTTGTTTCAGATAATTCTGAGCCAGCCAGCGGGATTATTTGATCACAAACATATGCGTTCGCTTTCCAGGGACAATATGTCATTAACACATGACAGATATGGTGCGAGATATGGAACCTGATCCTTGTCTGCTAAAATAGAAGATAACCCAGAGAAATAGAAAATTCTGTAAAAGATATTGCAGCAGGGATGCAGAGATTTGCAGCTAGCGAAGAAGATGACGATGAAATGGGAATGGATGTGAAAGAGGAAGATGAAGATGATGATGACGACGACGATGACGACGACGACGAAGAGAAGAACATGGGTACACCCACGGTGGTTGGTGTTGATGTGGGCATTGTATCTACGAGTGGTAACAAAAGGTTTAAGCAGCATCAGCTATATCAAGATCAACCAACTCCTCAGGGAGGAGGGTCTCGAAGGTGTAGGCCACAGGAAGAGAAAGAAAGAACAAAGCTTCGAGAGCGACAACGCAGAGCAATCACAGCAAAGATTTTGGCTGGGCTTCGAAGACATGGGAACTATAATCTTAGAGTTAGAGCTGACATTAATGATGTCATAGCTGCTTTGGCAAGGGAAGCAGGTTGGGTCGTTCTTCCCGATGGAACCACCTTCCCTTCCAGACCACAGGTATCTACTAATCTGGTTGTGCATAATATATTCATTTGTCCCTTGGTGGATTTTGAATTGTGAACGTCAATATTTCTCAGCCACTTATAGATCAGCATGTTGGTGACATCACTTGCATCCGTTTGCCTATGACTATTTTTATGTGGGCATGATTAAATAATTTTAGATGTACAATTGGATTCAGTCTCTGCTCCCTTATCATATGTGGCATTATTATGTCAAGGTCATGGGATACTTTGTTGGTGCATTTCCGCTCCCCCCGCACCCCACACATTTTATCCTTGTCTGAGTATTATAGTGTTGTGATCCCACATTATCATCCTCCCACGCCAAGAGGTGAGCATGTTTAACATAGTGCATGAATGTTTACTTTGGCTGCTGCAGACATATGTACATTCATGCCTATCTTTCAATCACACAATTATTTGTTCAACATCTCCAGGGAGCAAGACCTACCGTCGTGCCAAGTGCCACAGTGACTTCATCCTCTACACATATGCCGGTGCTACATAGTTCACCTCCTTCCTTGAGAGGCATCCCCCCTGGCCATCAAAACACGGCTGATCATAATGCATCTCACATGAAAGGAGTTTTTTTGCCCAGTTCTCCTTACGATGTATCCCCAGTTGACAGATCCCAGACTTCATCCATTATTGGAGACGAAGGAGACATGCAGAATGATCCTCTCCTTGGAGGTCCCATCAATGCAGTTGACAACAGGCAGGTCAGATTTTTGGCTTCCTGAAATCAAATTGTTTCCTTCCCAGTAGTTTTCTTCTTAGGCTCTGAAAATTGTCTCGATTATGATCACGATAATTTCAGAAGTAATTATCGAAAGAAAAAAGTAAGCTTTTCAATTTTCAAACCAAATGCTGTTAGTTACTTTCATGAATTTAATATGTAAAACAGCATGTCTTATTTTTTCCTCTACAGTGTTTTTTTTTAAAAAAAATTTGGGATCTTTTCACTCACCCTGGTCTCTCTGATACTTCTGTAACGATTTTCCGTTATAAATTGTCTAGATCGTCGACATACACACAAAGTCGCAGGAGCATGATTTTACTGGCACTCCCCATGTTCCAGTTTATATCATGTTGCCAGTGAGTTCTCTGAGTCTACCAACATTATACTTTTTCTGTATTTTTCAAGTTCTTGTCCTGCCTTCATACCTTTATTGTAAATTTGTCTTCGATTGTTTGTCCATTTGTAGTTTTTAATTTTTACATAATATTCAAGTTAATGGTGTCAGCTGGGTGTCATCAATATGAAGTGCGAGCTTGTTGATCCGGATGGTCTGGTGAAGCAACTGAAAGTCTTGAAGTCGATCAATGTGGATGGTGTTGTGGTGGATTGTTGGTGGGGTGTTGTCGAAGCTCATGCACCCCAAGAATATAACTGGAATGGCTACAAGAGGTCGTTTCAAATTGTGCAAGAGCTGAAAATGAAGTTACAAGTTAGTTCTTCTATTCCTGACTACTTCACATTTAGCCAGTAGATGTTTTTTGTGGCATTCTTACCTTTGTGTATCTCTATCTGATGTTAATGTCAGTCTTCATAGATTGTACAATTAGCTTGGTCGATTTTATATCTGTTGGATGACATAATTCTATCGTTCTTCACTTTTCAGGGTCTTTCTCAAAGAGTATCCTTCATGCTTTTATTATGTATGTATGATGAGTTTCCCCGGATGATGCACAAATTCTTATATTTACTGGATGGTCCCATCTACTTGTCCCTGTATAGATCATGTAATACCTGCATAGCTGCATTGATTAACTGATCGTGTGAAACAGAAAACAATGACTTTTGTTGGACAATTTTCCTGTGCATCAGAAAGTGATTAATTTTTATCCAAAACATCACAAAATTTCCAGGAAAGATGATGAATTTTTATGCACAAACTTAATGGAATGTTTTTGCAATTTGGATTGCTGCGGAACTGTTGAAACAACCTGGGGTGATGATCATCCATACATGATCTCATCCGGGAAAAAATATTAGATAACTGAAAGTTGTACATGCTATCATGGTCACTGGTCACATCATGGTTAATAATTTTTTGGCTAAAATGGTGCTTCCAAAATATCTACATAGTCAATAATGCGATGGCTGCTGTAAGAATGTTGGCTGTTAGTTGGCAATAAAACATTGACTGCTTGATGAAGTGAGTGCGATGGTCACATCATGGTTAATAATTTTTTGGCTAAAATGGTGCTTCCAAAACATCTACGTAGTCAATAATGCGATGGCTGCTGTAAGAATGTTGGCTGTTAGTTGGCAATAAAACATTGACTGCTTGATGAAGTGCTTGCGATGGTCACATCATGGTTAATAATTTTTTGGCTAAAATGGTGCTTCCAAAACATCTACGTAGTCAATAATGTGATGGCTGCTGTAAGAATGTTGGCTGTTAGTTGGCAATAAAACATTGACTGCTTGATGAAGTGAGTGTGTTGCAGTACTACATTGATTAATTTCCTGTTGCTTTCATAGTTTTCTTTTGAACTTCTACGAAAAATATTATAGTTTTTTTCCTAAACAAAAAACAGGTTCTGATGTCTTTTCATGAATGTGGAGGAAATGTCGGGGATGATGTTTGTATTGCATTGCCTCACTGGGTGGCTGAAATTGGTCGAAGCAATCCAGACATATTTTTCACCGACAGATTGGGAAGGCGAAACACCGAGTGTTTGTCTTGGGGTGTTGATAAGGAAAGAGTATTGAGAGGACGAACGGCTGCAGAGGTAACTAATTAACATTTTCAATGTTTGTGATCTCTCTATATTTTTTCATTGGAAAGTTTTAGAGTCTAGGAGGTTTGTGCCCTTGCTATGCTCATGTTCTTGATAACTTTACTCTTTTAGCAGTCTAGGAGATCTGAAGTTATTATTAGTGAACAGTTCAAGATTTATCTTGTTTATTTATTGCATTTTTACTGACTATTATCAAGAATCCGAGGTTTTAATGCTTTGCTCATTAATTTTTGGTGATTAGTGTCATTAAGAGCATAAAAATTTGTTTGTGCGTGCTAGATATTTCAGATTAAAAGATTGATGATTTGATCCTAAAAGAAAATATTTGGCTTCCTGCTTTCCCATTTTGATTCATATTTTTCATTAGCTTTGAGGTTGCCATGTTCCTCTTATAAATTCTCTTATTGATAGTCACCTCCTCAAGTTTGCCTCAATTAATTTTTTTTGTTTCATAATTTTGAAAATTTATGTAGGTCTACTTTGATTTTATGAGAAGCTTTCGGGTTGAGTTTGATGAGTTTTTTGAGAATGGTATCATATCTATGATAGTAATCGGACTTGGTCCATGTGGAGAGCTGAGATACCCTTCTACTCCAGTGAAGCATGGTTGGAGATATCCTGGTATTGGCGAATTTCAGGTAATGTAAGATATACCAATTTCATACAAAATGCAGCCTTCAGGATTTTAGGCGCCCCACAGACCACCTCTCTCTCTGCCTCTATCTCTTTGATGACAAGACACTAGCATATGTTAAGGAAGCTAGGGAAGGAGGATGTCTGAATTGAAATTACTCTAGTTTTCTGCATAACTTTTAGCAGTAGGTTTTTTGTGAGACGTCTCATGAATTTTTACCTGTGAGACGGGTCAACACTACCGATATTCACAATAAAAAGTAATATTTTTCATATATAACCCAAATAAAAGATCCGTCTCACAAAATACGATTCGTGAGACCGTCTCATACAAGTTTTTGCCTAACTTTTATATATAATTTGATATTTTTTAAATAAACAAACGAATATAATGTCAATTTATACATTCAAATATTGCATGTTTTTATGTGTATCAATAAAATAACATAAGCTTTGTCTTTCCTAATACATTGATATTTTCTTTAAATTTTAATTCCGTCTCGTATCGATTACCATATCTTTGATGTAGCCGGACAAAATAAATATTATATAAATTCTAACACCTTTATTTTGTTTTCGTGATAGATAATTTATTTTGGAAAATATTTTTTAAGAAGGTCAAAGAATAACTTTAGTACGATGGAGTGAGTCAAACTTGGCACTCATCATCGTATACACTCATGTAAGCATGGATACAGTGTCACTCACTTATTGGTTGTATAATTTTTCTGTATTTAATCACATTTGATTAGTAAGTGTTACCTCATCGAAACTCACATAAATATACATAGTTATGAATGTGTAGTATATTAAAATTGTGTATATGTATACATATATACATAACATTCACGATAAACTTAGGATAAAGTTTTGTAACATACTTGATAGGATTAATATATAATTTTCCATGAACTTTGACCTAATATACAATTTGATAGACGTGCACACCATGATTTGACTTAAACGACCTTTGAACGTGCAATAAGTTAGCAAGTCACAACACAATTCAGGTGAGGAGAATCAAAAGAAAAATTCAAGAATTTTATTTAGAAAATTAAACAAAAAAAAAATTTTGTGATTGTTTTTTTGAAAAATAACAGCCGTCTTCCAAAGTCCAAAATTAACAGTGTTCATATGGGTTGTATGATTATTTATCAGCTTTCTAAAAAAATACCAAACCTGAGATAATGATGATTATTTATCAATTTCTCTCTTATCCAATGTACCAAACTATACTTTAGTAGATAATTCAAAAAAATATTTAACCAAGATTCTTTTTCTATCACATTAACTCAAGGGTAAATTGTGCATCAGTACCTTTTGAAAAAGAACTTTGGTTCTAGTACCTGGAAAGAGAAGAATTTTAAATATATACCAAAAATACTCTTTCCTCCCATTTAAAGTTTAATTGATTTTAATTGATCCCCGCGCTCCCGAAAATGGTATCAGAGCTAAAGGTTGATTTATTTCAAACACAAATTTTATTATTACTAGTAACTAATTGTATGAGAAGGAGAATTTTGAAAAAATTATGAATCCGAACTTCGGTTCAAGGAAAATAATTTACAAGGAATATTCAAATATTTTGAAATATAAACAAGGTCATCTAACTATTGTTAAATATCAGAAACAGAAAGGGAAGCTACTGCACCCTCAGGTAAAATATCAGGTAAACTTATGATTCAAAATAATAAGTTTCTGGAGATAGTTCCAGACTCCTTTAAGCTCTCTTTAGATCTTAGAGAAATTCAAAAGACAGTCCAAAATTATGGCAATATGCTGTATTTTGTACCGCAACGAGTTGAGAAAATCCTTGAAACCCAAGAAGAAATTCTGGGATTATTAAAGGATATTCAAACAAGAATTCAGAAACTGGAACAACAACCAAGTTCCAGTAGGAGAACTTCAGGAGGTTGGTTACCACCATCTTTTGGTACTGAACCTTACATCAACAAGGGAAGGCCAGAGTGGTATCAAAACCTTTGACTGAAGAAGAAAAGATGATCATTCTAATCAAGTCTGTCTCAGAAAAGAAATTTATCTGATGACAACTTTAGAAAGGATTGGTTTAGAGGATCTACAAGAGTTGCGGAATCTTTCGCAAATCTCAAAGTTGTAGATCTAAAGATGAACACTGCAGTAGGTGAAACACCACCTGCTATAACCTGGTCATCTTCTCAGGAATCACCCAAGGAAAGTGTGGGATCTCAGAATGTAAACATGCGAGAAGCACAATCTGATTTCCATACTGGTGGAGGATCACACCCAGCAGGGACAAGGGCAAGGAGAACTCAAATTCCTTTGCACCAAACACCCTATGGGAAAATTGTTTTAGATCCTATACATCCTTACGGGGTTATGCTTAACCTTGATGTATTAGACTTTAAAAACAGGGAAGATCTCATAGATGATTGGACATCTGCTATGAGAATTGCAGCAGGAACACTCGATCTCAACAAAGAAGGATTCATTAAACTTTTGGAAATGAGTCTTATGGGATCAGTAAAAATTGCTTGGGACATGACTTCATCGGACATGAAAGAGTCAGTCCTAGTTGGAGAATCTCTTAGTGAGATCGCTGGAAAAATGGCACCCTATTTAAAGCATATTTTATAGGGGTAGACTATTTCAATAGTCAAGATACAGAGAAGAAGAAAAAATACACTCAAGCTCTGTATAGTCTTGAATTACATGACATATGTTTGGTGGATGAATACATTATGTTATTCACTAAATATAGATGGAATTCAGGAGTCGAAGAAGATATAGCTATGCAGCTTTTCTTCGCAAAAATGCCAAGCCCTTGGAGAGAAATGCTTATAAGGGAATATGTACCTGGAAATCCAGATACACTGGCACGAAGAGCCTCTTTCCTTAAAGGAAAATTGGCAGAATGGTGTCATATGGCAGCATTACAAAAGAATTACAAACGTTTAAGGGGTATCAATAAAAGAACTCCTTTGTGTTGTAAGGAAAATGATCTTCCAACAATCATTGGAAGTAAACCACAGAAGTATAAAAGGAAAAGTTTTAGGACTCATCCTTATGCACGAAGTGGAAGAAGTTCTTGGAAACCAAGAACTGTATGGTCTCGACAGAAAGCCAGATCTTATAAATCTGGACAAAGAAGCGGACCATCGAGGAGTAGGATATCATCCCAAGCATCGAGTACATCTCGAAGCACAGGAAGAACATCTACAAAGAAAACTTTCAGAAGAGCTCATACTCGGGCTAATGAAAGTTTCAAGGATTGCAATTGCTGGACATGTGGAGCAAGAGGTCATATCTCGACCAACTGTCCAGAAAATGAAAAAATAGGTATTAAATGCTTTGATCCTACCCCAGATATTGAAGAAGCAGTTTACTACCAAGATCTTATTCAAGTATACCGATTTGAGGACATCGCCTCAGATGAAAGTATATATGAAGAAGAAGAAGTCTTAAGTCAGGAAGAATCTGATGGAACAGAGTCGGAATCTGACTGAAGACGAGGTGTTTCGACACGAAACACATGAAGATCTGTCTGGATTTTTCAGCCAGACAACAATCTCTCATAACATGGTTCAAAGAATCATGAGAGAAAATCCGAGTCTACAGAGATATCAAGGTTTCTCTGCAGGACAGGTAGAAAAGTTCTTAGGAAGTCTTGGCCTAAGAAACAGAAAGCATCATCTAATCTATAAAGTTTCTAGAAGGGAAATGGCAATCCCGATGGAACTTACAGGAAATAGAATGAAGATGCAGTTAATTCCTTCCGAAGAAATTAAGGAGGAATTACAAAAACTCAAGATAGAAGTAGCAAGGACTATGTCCTGGATTCATACCGGAGCAATCCAAATTATGATAAAGGCTACTTTCAAAGAAGGGATAGATTCACCAATGGGGAATCTACAAGATTCAGTACTGGTAACAATCTCAGGAAACCTCTGTGCAGGAAAAATTGTAGGAGTAATCTATCCAAGGATAGCCTACAACCTGGCAGATCGAGATTTCAGCCGAGCCTTGACATTGCATCAGAAATTCAAGGAAAAAAGGCTGATGAAAGAAGGTAATAGGCTATATTCTATTACCTATCAAATTTCATATGCTCTATCTAATACACATCATTCTGAACTGTTTATTAGAAATGAGTTTATTGAAATCCCTGAGATATTTGGAAAAGTTGCTCAGGCAATTTATCCAGAACGAGTAGAGTTTCCGTTAATACAGGAAACATATATCCAGATCCAAGACAAACCGATTCTACAGAGGAATCAAAGTCTTAGATTGGAATCAAGAAGACTATCTTTTCAAGGAGATAGAATTACAAGTTACAGATGGGATAAAAAGCCTGTCATAGAAACCCAACAAGAGCTAAAAAGTTTTTCTACAATAGGAAAACTTAGATGCCCAGAAGGGTGGAAAGAAGTAGAAATAGTATTTGACATTACAAAACAAAGGAATCAATTTCCTTGTAATTCAATATACTATTTGGAACAACCAATGATAGGAACTTACCAAGGACTGATTAATATCGGAGAGTTGGAGGTTCACATTAAAGGGATTCCAGGAAAAGAATCAGATCGATTGATTCTTGGACTAGAGTTTCTCGAGGACCACAAACCTTGGAAACGTCTAGAGTATGGAATGGAGTTTATGGCAGAGGATAAGATGTGGAAAATCCAATGACCACAAGTCCATTCTCCATATACATTCCAGTAGGAATGTTATATGAACAATATAAGGCAGAATATTTTGCAGCTTATATTGATTCAGGGGCTGGAATCTGCACAGCAAAACGAGGAGTTTTTCCAAATAATTTGGAGGAAGAGTTACCAAAGATTGCTGGAAGAGATTTTTCCAGAAGAATCTTAATCTTATGTAAAAGGATTAAGATGACTGATATTATGATTGGCGGTGCAGGACAAACACCTTGGTACAAGGTAAAGACACCACCAATTTATTTTCATGATACAGGAGCTGACATATTGTTAGGAAATAATTTCCTACAAATGTTCAAGTCCTATACACAAGAAAATGAGACTAGAAGATTAGTGTTCACAACACTATATGCTCACAAAATCATAGTCCAGAGACTTAGGGAGGCATTTTACAGAAAATTGCCAATCCCGTTTCGCAGCAAGCGTGGTGATTCAGGAAAACTTCTGAACCCAAAAATGAAGGATTCTAGACGGTTTGGAGAAACAATGCTACAGTTAAGAGCAGATAAGGAACTCAAACCAGAAGATATAGAATTCCTCAAGATAACTCTACAGACTAATGAAGTAGAGTTTGAATCTAAGGTATCACTGGAAGATGTCAAGAAGAGGATCAAAGAAAACTATAACGAAGATCCCTTGGCATGGTGGGACAAAAATCAACTCAAGGCTTGCCTTAAGATCAAGGAAGGCAAAGAGTATGAATTTGTCCGTTGTAAACCCATCCCAATGAACATCATTGATCAAAGGGATATGCAGATAATAATCAAGGAACATTTGGACCTTGGTTTGATCAAAGCAGGTATGTCACCATATAGCAGTCCAGTCTTTCTGGTAAGAAATCATGGTGAGATTAAACGAGGTAAACCCAGATTAGTTATTAATTATCAAGAAATTAATAAAATTCTGGAGTTTGATGGGTATTTTATACCAAGCAGAGAACATCTAATCAGTTGCATACGCAATGCAAAGATATTCTCTAAATTTGATTGTAAGTCCGGATTTTATCAGATTCGGATGGAGGAAGGAAGCAAGAAATTCACAGCTTTCTCCACACCTCAAGGACATTATATTTGGGAAGTATTACCAATGGGATTGGCTAATTCACCCCAGATATTTCAAAGGAAAATGGATAATCTTTTTAAAGATTATTTTAAGTTTATGTTTGTTTATATTGATGATGTTTTAATAGCATCTAAAGATATGAATGAACATGTTAAACATTTGGAGATATTCTCTAATGTTTGCAAGAAAGAAGGACTGGTTTTATCTGAAAAGAAAGCAGTCATTGCTACAAGAAAGATTGAATTCCTCGGAATAGAAATCGATGAGTCAGGAATAATTCTGCAAGACCACATAGTTGAAAAGGTGCAGAATTTTCCAGAAAGTCTCAAAGACAAGAAACAATTTCAAAGTTTTTTAGGAGTTGTTAATTTTGCTGGGATGTTTATTAAAAACCTAGCAAAACACAGGAAGGTGTTCAGTACATTATTGAAAAAAAGATGCTAGATTTATATGGACAGACGAACACACAAAAGGACTTATCCATTTAAAGGAGGTTTGCAAAAATCTTCCAAAGATGGCTATTCCTCAAGATGAGGATGATCTGGTATTGTATACCGATGCCAGTGATCATTGGTGGGCTGCAGTATTAACAAAGCTTACACCAGATGGAGAACAACCATGTAGATATTGCAGTGGGTTATTCTCAGATGCAGAAGCCATAAGATGGCATATCAACGAAAATGAATTTTATGCAGTAAAGAGGGCTTTTGAAAAATGGCCATTATTTCTACTTGCAAAGAAATTCACTTTAAAAGTTGATAACACAGAAGTTAAAGCTTTTTTAAGGAATAGAATTGAGTCTAAACCTGAGAAGGCTAGCTTATTATGATGGCAAGCCCTATGTCAAAATTATATTTTTGATATTGTGATAATTAAATCTCATGAAAATATTCTTGCAGATTTTTTAACAAGAGATGGACAGCATTGACATTGATGTTATTATCAAGATGCAGAGGCATTTGAGGGAACACCTTGAAATGCTTCAAACCGAGTTTAACAAGTTGGCCGTTAACGCAGAAGTTGCGGGAAGGCTACAACAAGCTGATAAGAGAATTGTCTCTGATCGAATTACATGTTGTTTACAGACATATACTCAGTTATGGTCTGTAATGCAAAGGCCTATCCTCCAAGGCATTGAGAAGCCACTGGTTTCCCAAATGGAGAGTTTTCGAGTACAGGACTCTATACCTGTAGTGGGGGATTCAAATACCCCTTGCACAAGTGTTAAGTCGGGATCATCACCAGATGAGTCGACTGAAACAAAAATTGAGACTCCTTATCCTTATCTTGAGTCATCAAGTCAACCCTTCACCTCGGGGATTGAAGAGGGAGAGATCAACCTTAGGCCTCGTATTGACAAAGGCAAATCTAAGGTTGGTATTAACGAATCAACAATTTCTCCATTTCAGGTCTATCAGCAGAATTGGGAGAAATTAAAAACAAGAATTGACATTAACCCAGCTACCAATAGGGTTGATGTTTCAGGAAAATATCCAAGGGTATGGATGAAACAAAATTCATATCCAAAGGAGGTCAAGACATGGTATGAATTCGGGGCTCTTGCCTCAGTTTATACGACATCACCCAGCTTTCCGGAAATATCAGGTCTACCAAAATGGATCCAGGAAGCTGTTCACGAAACTTGGGCAAACAATGATTATTTGTACAAAGGAGATGTTTTGGAGCTATACTTCTTTAGTGTAGCACCAGAACCAGCAGGAAAGGGTTCTCATGAAGCCTTTCATTTCATCAAGCTAAGGAGGCCGTATACAAATGTCCAAAAAATTATCAAGGATCCTCCAACAGAAGAAACACCCCTGGTTGCTTCAATTTCTGAAGATGATATGTCTACCAGAAGAGCTTGGGATCTATGGGTCTGTCTCACTGAGATGGACAAGGTCAAGTTTCCGTTCAAATTCTATAATCATTCAGTGAACGGATCATTCCTGTTAAATACCATGACAGGAAAAACTACAAGTTTTGCAGAAGATCTATTCGAGAAAAAGAGAAATCTTTTGTGGAACAGCAAGCTGCCGGCTAGTAAGGAGACTCGCCGAAAATTCTGTAATATGGCACATGTAGGAAGTTGGTCTGAAAACATCTGTCCAGAATGCCAAAACCAGAAGGAACCGGAATTCGGTAAAGGATTCGAACCGAGATCTGATCGGAAACACTTTACCGATACAAGTACAAGTGGGGATGGACCACATTCACGTTTTCCTCGAGGAAACCGAAAGCCAAAGATTCCTCGACAAAGTTAAAAGGAACATGTGAGCATCCCACCAAGAAAAGAAGGACCACCATGTGAAAAATCATGTGAGTGGAATTCAAGGACCACCAATAATCGGTGGAAAAAGAAAAGGACCACCAATAATCGGTGAAAAATGACAAAGGACATTGGATGCCTTATCTTTAAAGATAAGGAAAATCTAATAAAAAGACGAGAAACTGGACCCAAATAAATCTATAAATAAGACCAAATGGGAACCAGTAACTCACACCAGACTTAAACCAAACTTGGAAACAAAATGTATTTTGCATATCTCAGAGTTTCCAGGAAAAGGATTAAGAGAACAAGAAAAGAGCTGAAAAATTTCAAAGAATATCATAAGAAGCTCGAAGAAACAGGAAAAGAAATACAAGTTGATCTGATCCAAGTGCATATAAACTATTTATGCAGACAGATAAAATTGAAAGAAATGACTGTTTCTAGATTAATAATCTAGAAGAAGACAAATCAAGAAAGATGGAGGGACCATCTTAAAAGGACCACTCAATCACCGCAGGGTCCATATGCAAGCTGTAAAGGCTTATCAAAGATTTGAAGTCCGAAGTTTCAAATCCGAAGAAGCCTTCTATAAATAAAGAAGCAGAAGGAAGATGAAGGCATCAATCAACCTCTTCATTTTTCTTCAACTCATTTGTAATATTTCTTTCAAAAGTTTCTTGTAGTAGCCCGAATCCTATTTATTTAAATAAACATGATTAAGTATCTTTAATTAAGTAAATCATGTGTATTTTGGCTTTAGAGTTCGTGTGAGTAAGCCGAGGTGTAGCCAGGAAGGGAAGGGAAGAGCAGCCCGGGAAGGGAAGATCAGCCCGGGAAGGGAAGAGCAGCCCGGGAAGGGAAGATCAGCCGGGAAGGGAAGAGCAGCCCGGGAAGGGAAGAGCAGCCAGAAAGGGAAGATCAGCCCAGGAAGGGAAGAGCAACCCGGGAAGGACAGAGCAGCCCGGACAGAGCAGCCGGGCATAGCCGACGGTCCGAGAAGGGCAGTCAGGGAGCTCAGTATCGTCAGGGCAGACGACGGACTAGACCCGATTGATAGGATTTCCTGTGGACTAGGATTGCTTTACTAGAGGTACGAAAGTACTATCCGAGATATCCTGGTTGAGTATACATTCTTATATGTGTTGCATGATTATTTGCTGCATTGATATATGTCATATGATGCATGCTATTATGTCACGTTTTATGCTGCATGTTGCATTTCATGTTGAGCCGTATCTCTTTCGAGATAGCCTTTATTGTTGAGCTGTATCTCTTTCGAGATAAGCTATATCTTGTGGGGCCGCTCAGCCCTGTCTTGTGGACGCATGGACACCGAGAGTACACAGTGGCCGACGGGTCCGGAGGGCTTCGGTGATCCGGGACATTTTAGGTCCACGTCTGATCTTGTAGTGGATGCAGTGACCCAGAGGAGTACCGCGCGGCACTATCCACTTGGCGCCTCTAGACTGAGCATATTGAGATCTTTTGTGACTCCTGTTTCTTGACTACCCTGGTATCATATCATAGCATGTGCATTTCATATAGGCTTGTATACTCATGCTTTTGTACTGGGCGTTCTTATCACTCACGTCCTCGGTTTTGTTTATCTTGGACACCCCATTCCCACGGGACAGGCCTCAGGTTGGATGGCTCAGGAGAAGGATGAGGAGGACGTTGAGTAGCCGATTGAGTTAGTTCTTCAGTACTGTTTTGTTTCGATATGGTTGTACCGCATATTTTCATTTTAGTTCGAGTTGTTCTGGATTTCGATTGGGTTGTATAACTATCGTTTGTTGGCCTTTTCCGCAATTATCTCTGATTGTTATTAATTAAGTTAATTGCATGCTTAATTCTTGATTAGTAGGTGATTCTGGAATGGGTCACTACATTTATGGTATCAGAGCATGCATATGATTTTGGGATATAGATTCTGTTTTAGGATTTCCGTTGACCATTTTACCATTTTTTCTCCATTCTATCTTGTAGCGATGGCTGACCACCTTGGTGATGAGAGTAGTCAGGGGAGTGTAGGTCGTTGGGTAGACCAGGACGATCGTAGGCGTCATCGTGAACATCGTCATCGTCGTGATGGGCCTAGGCGTTTTGAGATGCACCGTTTCATTCAGATGGGGCCTAAGCCTTTAGTCGGTGGTGAGACTCCCGATGTTGCTGAGGATTGGTTAGAGCGCATGGAGAGTTGTTTCCGTGCATTCCAATGCACCGAAGAGCAGCAGATGGAGACCCTTGGTTTTCTTCTCGAGGGCCGTGCGCGCAAGTGGTGGCGATCGACTTCTGCGCCGATAGTCCAGGCTCAGGGTAGGGTGACTTGGGTCGAATTCCGTGCAGCTTTCATGCAGCTATATTTTCCTCCAGCCCTTCGCCAGGCAAAGACGATTGAACTTCTGAATCTTAAGCAGGGTAGTATGTCTGTTGATGAATATCAGCAGAAGTTCTTCGAGTTGTTACCCTTTGCTCCTCATATTAGTGGCAGTTCTGAGGCCAAGTATGACCATTTCCTTCAGGGTCTTAACCAGGAGATCTTTGATCGAGTCACTGTCTGCGATAATCCTACTTCTTATGATGGGTTAGTGAACCGGTGTCGCCAGGCAGAGATCAGTCTCCAGCGTGGTAGGTCTATTCTTTCTTCTAGACCTCCGAGTATTTTGAGCCCTCGATCTCAGTCTTTCAAGAAGTCAGGTTCTTCTTCTTCTGGATCTGGATCTCGGTCTAGCGGTGTTTTTCGCTTTGGTAAGAAGAAGGTTTCTTGTATGCATTGTGGGAAGAACCATCCATCGGAGCAGTGCCGATCAGCCGCGGGAGCTTGTTTTCAGTGCGGAGAGATGGGTCATCTTAAAAAGAATTGTCCTCAGTTGCGAGGTGGAGCAGGATCTGGTTCCGGATCTCAGACGACTGTTCAGCAAAGGATGCAGGGTCAGGCAATGGGTAGTTCAAACCTTCGACCTCGTGCCCAAGGTCAGGTATTTGCGCTGAACCAGGATCAGGCTGCAGATGAGACAGGGAGAGTCATAGCAGGTACTTTTTGTTTATGCGGTATTCCTGCTTTTGTTCTTATTGATACCGGAGCCTCACATTCATTCATTTCTGCACGATTTGTTAAGCGTCATAAGTTACCGTATGTTTCTCTAGACGTCATTCTTTCCGTTTTTACTCCGATGGGTCATTCGGTGTTAGCAAAGCGTCTAGTGATGGGTTGTCCTTTAGATTTTGAGGGTAACGAGTTGACTGCAAATCTTATGATCCTAGAGATGGAAGATTTTGATTGTATTCTGGGTATAGACCTGTTGACTACCTACCGAGCTACTGTGGATTGTTACCAGAAGCTTGTTCAGTTTCGTACGACTGAGAACTCTAGTTGGTTTTTCTATGGTGAGGGAGCGCGACCTCCGATGCCAGTGGTATCTGCTCTGAAAGCCTGTCGTGCTTTAGAGTCGGGCGGGGAAGGCTACCTCATCTATGCGATTGATTCATCCACAAGTAGTGTTGGTACAGACGATATTCCAGTGGTTTGTGAGTTTCCTGATGTTTTCCCAGATGAGATTCCTGGTTTTCCTCCGATTAGAGAGGTGGAATTTGGCATCGAGTTAATACCAGGGACTACACCGATTTCTCGTGCCCCCTATCGTCTTGCTCCGTCAGAGATGAGGGAATTGAAGCAGCAATTGCAGGATCTTCTTGATAAAGGTTATATTCGTCCGAGTGTTTCACCTTGGGGAGCTCCAGTCTTGTTTGTCAAGAAAAAGGATGGATCGATGCGATTGTGTATTGATTATCGCCAGCTGAATCGTGTGACGATAAAAAACAAGTATCCATTACCTCGTATTGATGACTTGTTCGATCAGCTTCAGGGTACCTCTGTTTACTCTAAGATTGACTTGCGATCGGGTTATCATCAGATGAGAGTCAGAGATGATGATATTTCCAAGACTGCATTTCGTACTCGATATGGGCATTTTCTAGTTATGCCATTCGGATTGACAAATGCGCCAGCGGTGTTCATGGATCTGATGAACCAAGTCTTTCGGGATTTTCTAGATCAGTTTGTTGTGGTTTTCATCGACGATATCTTGATTTATTCTCACAGTGTGGAAGAGCATACTCATCACTTGAGGATGGTGTTGCAGATTCTTCGCGAGAAGCAATTGTATGCTAAGCTGAGTAAGTGCGAGTTTTGGATTAATCGTGTAGTATTCCTTGGTCATGTGATTTCCAAGGAAGGAGTTTCTGTGGATCCTAGCAAGATTGAGGCAGTGCTGAATTGGTCACGTCCGACGACAGTGGCCGAGATTCGTAGTTTTCTAGGTCTGGCAGGGTATTATCGTCGCTTCATCGTGAATTTCTCTCAGGTAGCTAGACCATTGACGCAGCTTACTCGGAAGGATGTTCCATTTGAGTGGTCATCTGAGTGCGAAGATAGTTTCAGAGAGCTTCGTCGACTTCTGACTTCTGCACCTGTTTTGGCGTTATCGTCAGGATCTAATGGTTTCCGTGTTTACACCGATGCCTCCTTTCAAGGCTTAGGGTGTGTGTTGACGCAGAATGGTCATGTGATCGCTTATGCTTCCAGACAGTTAAAATCTCACGAGGAGAAGTACCCTATTCATGATCTAGAATTAGCTGCTATTGTGTTTGCGCTAAAGATCTGGCGTCATTATTTGTACGGTGTTCAGTTTGAAATCTTTACTGACCATAAGAGTCTTAAGTATCTGTTCACTCAGGCTGAGTTGAACATGAGACAACGTCGTTGGATGGATCTACTTAAGGATTATGACTATGTGATCAAGTACCATCCAGGTTCTGCGAATCTCACAGCCGATGCTCTTAGTCGCAAGATGAGAGCCTCTGCACTTCAGACCAATGCTATGTCTAGTGCTGTCCATGATTGTTGTTCGTTGGGGTTTAAGTTCAAACATCGGAAAGGTATGGAGAGCATTCGTGTTGCTACCATTTTATCTGAGCCAACTTTGTTCACTCGGATTCGAGATGCTCAGATGTCTGATCTCAAGACTCAGAGATTAGCTCGGTTGGTTGGTGGAGATAGCAATATCCATTATCAGACTAATGGTCTTCTGTGTTTGTCTAATCGGGTTGTAGTACCAGAGGATGATACTTTGAGGGAAGAGATCTTGTCTCAGGCTCATCGAAGCAAGTTGAGTGTTCATCCGGGAAGCAATAAGATGTATAAAGATTTGAGGACACGATTTTGGTGGAAAGGGATGAAGTGCAGCATTTATCAGTTTGTCTCCAAGTGTCTAGTTTGTCAGCAGGTTAAGGCAGAGCACCGTCGACCTGGAGGATTATTGTTGAATTTACCTATTCCTGAGTGGAAGTGGGAGCATATCACGATGGACTTTATTATTCACTTGCCATTGTCTTCGAGGAACAGTGATGCTATTTGGGTAGTGGTGGATCGACTCACCAAGTCTGCTCATTTTCTGCCATATAACCGTGATTTCACTTTCGATCGTATGGCTCGATTGTATATTCCAGAGATTTTACGTTTGCATGGAGTGCCAGTCAGTATTGTTAGTGACAGAGATCCTCGTTTTACCTCACGATTTTGGGGTAGTTTCCAGTCAGCGTTGGGTACTTCACTAAGTTTGAGTACGGCTTATCATCCAGAGACCGACGGTCAGTCAGAGAGGACTATCCGTACACTTGAGGATATGTTGCGAGCTTGTGTTATGGATTTCGGAACCGCTTGGCAGGATCATTTGCCTTTGATGGAGTTCGCGTACAACAACAGCTATCATCGTAGTATTGGTATGGCACCATTTGAGGCGTTGTATGGGCGACGTTGTCGTACTCCATTATTCTGGGACGAAGTTGGGGAACGACATGTTGAGGGACCAGAGTTAGTCCAGCAGGCTATTGATAAAGTTGCAGTAATCAAGAAGCGGATTAAGACTGCTCAGGATCGACAGGCTAGTTATGCGAACATCAAGCGTCGACCTCTTCAATTTCATCCAGGTGAGAAAGTGTTTCTCCGAGTTTCGCCTTTTCGCAGGATTTTGAGATTTGGTCTCAAAGGTAAGCTGTCTCCGAGATTTATTGGTCCATTTGAAATATTGGAAAGCGTGGGAGATTTGGCTTACAGACTTGCATTGCCGCCGTACCTATCAAGTATTCATAATGTGTTCCACGTATCTTTGTTGAGACGATATGTAGCAGATGAGTCTCACATCTTACATCCCTCTGAAGTTCAACTTGATTCGGATTTGTCTTACGTGGAACGACCAGTTCGGATTCTCGATCGCAAAGACAAGGTGTTGCGGAATAATATCATTCCTCTTGTCTTAATTCAGTGGCAGCGCAGAGGCACTGAAGAAGCCACTTGGGAATTAGAGAGCCGTATGCGTTCAGAGCATCCAGAGCTCTTTTGAGTTGTACTGTAGTTGTAATATGGATGTATGTGTGTTTTTCCGTTGTAAACCAAACCTCGGTTGTATTCAACAGTATTTAAGTTGTTTATCGATGCTGTGATTTCGTTTCGTTCTTCTTCTAGCCTGATTTCGAGGACGAAATCTTTTTAAGTGGGGGAGAATGTAGTAGCCCGAATCCTATTTATTTAAATAAACATGATTAAGTATCTTTAATTAAGTAAATCATGTGTATTTTGGCTTTAGAGTTCGTGTGAGTAAGCCGAGGTGTAGCCAGGAAGGGAAGGGAAGAGCAGCCCGGGAAGGGAAGATCAGCCCGGGAAGGGAAGAGCAGCCCGGGAAGGGAAGATCAGCCGGGAAGGGAAGAGCAGCCCGGGAAGGGAAGAGCAGCCAGAAAGGGAAGATCAGCCCAGGAAGGGAAGAGCAACCCGGGAAGGACAGAGCAGCCCGGACAGAGCAGCCGGGCATAGCCGACGGTCCGAGAAGGGCAGTCAGGGAGCTCAGTATCGTCAGGGCAGACGACGGACTAGACCCGATTGATAGGATTTCCTGTGGACTAGGATTGCTTTACTAGAGGTACGAAAGTACTATCCGAGATATCCTGGTTGAGTATACATTCTTATATGTGTTGCATGATTATTTGCTGCATTGATATATGTCATATGATGCATGCTATTATGTCACGTTTTATGCTGCATGTTGCATTTCATGTGGAGCCGTATCTCTTTCGAGATAGCCTTTATTGTTGAGCTGTATCTCTTTCGAGATAAGCTATATCTTGTGGGGCCGCTCAGCCCTGTCTTGTGGACGCATGGACACCGAGAGTACACAGTGGCCGACGGGTCCGGAGGGCTTCGGTGATCCGGGACATTTTAGGTCCACGTCTGATCTTGTAGTGGATGCAGTGACCCAGAGGAGTACCGCGCGGCACTATCCACTTGGCGCCTCTAGACTGAGCATATTGAGATCTTTTGTGACTCCTGTTTCTTGACTACCCTGGTATCATATCATAGCATGTGCATTTCATATAGGCTTGTATACTCATGCTTTTGTACTGGGCGTTCTTATCGCTCACGTCCTCGGTTTTGTTTATCTTGGACACCCCATTCCCACGGGACAGGCCTCAGGTTGGATGGCTCAGGAGAAGGATGAGGAGGACGTTGAGTAGCCGATTGAGTTAGTTCTTCAGTACTGTTTTGTTTCGATATGGTTGTACCGCATATTTTCATTTTAGTTCGAGTTGTTCTGGATTTCGATTGGGTTGTATAACTATCGTTTGTTGGCCTTTTCCGCAATTATCTCTGATTGTTATTAATTAAGTTAATTGCATGCTTAATTCTTGATTAGTAGGTGATTCTGGAATGGGTCACTACATTTCTCCTCCTCTACAGGAGGTTACTATGTAATAAATAAATGTTTGTGTTTGAATAAAAGAGATCTTTGCTCTTAGCCTCTCTCATGTATTATTTTTAAAATTTTATTTTATACTGTACACTCTAAGGTAGGAAACGAATTAGAGTTGTGCCAAGTGCTGCTGAAGGAATCTATGTCAGTAACCATCGGTTGCGATCGCGTGGTTGGGCTGTGAGGAGCAGTCTGTAAAATACGGTGGATATAACCCGGCGGTACTCCGGTCAAAAAGGTATAAGATTTAATTTATTTTACGGAAGCATGATGGGCCATTATCTAAAAGAAAAATCAATTAATTAAATATAAAGTTGAAGGGTAATTTTGGAAACTAGGTAGTGGAAACAAACTTTTGAAGATTCGGGTACTGAAACGTAAGTCACCCTTAACTCAATTTAGAAATGTCTAAACGAGTTGCATTATATTTATCGTATTTTTTTTCTAAACGCCCATTGACAATAATTTCCTCTTTTATCTTATTATTTGGTTTTTATTAAATATGAATAAACATTTACAATCAAACTTCTAAAAAAACAAGTTTATTATAATTCTAAATTTGACAGTTAGTTTAAACATCCTCATATATTAGATGTCTAAAAACAATAATTAGTCAATAATTGAAAAGGTTTTTTTTTTTTAAGAGTAAATAAACATTACATTAATGCATAAAATGCCAATAAGAAACAAAATAAGCATTTTAATATGAAAAGGTATAAGCTAAAGAAATAGCATTAAAATATAATTGATTTGCTAAATAGACTTATTTTTACAAAAGAATTTTGCCATGTTTTTAGAGTGAATCTTATGTGAGATCGTCTCACGGATCTTAATATGTGAGACGGGTCAACCCTACCCATATTCACAACAAAAAGTAATACTATTAGCATAAAAAGTAATACTTTTCATGGATGACCCAAATAAGATCTGTCTCACAAATATGACCCGTGAGACCGTCTCACACAAATTTTTGTCATGTTTTTATTGATGATATTCTAATAGTTGGATTAGGTTTCCCAAACATTTAGGAACTTCTCTATTATGCACAATCAAATAAAATGTTTTATTAATTTCAAAACATTAAAAATAAATAAAATAACACGGTTTCTGTTATGATATGATTTTAAATATAGATGAATGTCGAGATAAATATCTCAAATCTTATCAAGCTATAAATTTGTATCATGTAGCTATACCCTATAAATAGGTATTTTCAGTTATGAATGAAATAGTTTGACGTCATGATCTAAATTCATTTTTCTCTCTTCTTATTTTCTATTAAATTTAGAGTGGGTCTCATGTGAGACCATCTCACGGATTCTAATCTGTGAGACGGGTCAACTCTACCCATATTCACAATAAAAAGTAATAATCTTAGCATAAAAAATAATAATTTTTCATGAATAATCCAAATAAAAGAGCTGTCTCACAAATACGACCCGTGAGACCTTCTCACACAAGTTTTTGTCTTAAATTTATAACACGATATCAAAACGAATTCTTTATATTTCGAGTTGTTCTCCTAGTTAAGAGTAGAACCTATTATTGAAAATATTATATTTATGATATGGCAAAAAATTGTGTGAGACGGTCTCACGGGTCGTATTTTGTGAGACAGATCCTTATTTGGGTCATCCATGAAAAAATATTGTTTTTTATGCTAAAAGTGTTATTTTTTATTGTTAATATCGGTAGGGTTGATCCATCTCACAAATTAGGATCCGTGAGACGGTCTTACATGAGACCCACTTTTATGATATAACAATTGATGCTCTAAAAAGTAGCGCAATTTAAAGTTTTATGTTATGCACATAAAATAGCACAATTTTTAGATTTATATTAATGCTCGTACGACAGTATAGTTTTATACTGGTAGTCTAGCCAGAAACACGAAGGTTTGAGATGTAAGAGTTGTAAATATTTTTGAAGAATATTGCTGAAAATATAGATCAAGATTTAAGACTTTTAAATATTCCCGAAGAACATTAATTAAAGATATAATATTTTTAAATATATCCATATTCCAGAAGAAATGTAGATCATCTAATTTTTTAAAATTTTTCCGAAAAATATAGATCTATATATTCCTGAAAATATTGATTAACACCTAATATCTGTCAATATCTTGAAAATTATTGATCTTAAATATTTTTAAGGAGATTGTTCCACAATAGAATATTTATCAATATTCTGGAAAATTATTGATATAGTATATAAGATTTGTTAATATTCTTTGAGAATATTGATTTACGATTTAGAGATTTGTCGATATTCATAAAGTATTATGAATATTGATATAATATTTAATGTTTGTCAATATTCTTCGAGAATCTAATGTAAGATTCATGATGTAATAATATTATTTAAAAATATGGATTTGATTCATGTTAGAACTTAGAATCATATTTTGTTGTAAATTATCTTTAAGAAATACAATACACTATTTACTAATAATCTGAATAAAATTAATTTAATATGTTTTCAACTGAAGAATTTATCGATGATTTGACAAAAATATGGATTTATTATGTAAATTTTTGTCAAATTATTTCATCAAATCCTATCGAAAACCCATGTCATTCTCATTATATTAATATATATTGCGAACTTTGTTGGAGGAACTTGGTCTCAAGCATCAGATTTAATCATAACATGGATGCAATTATTATTTATTTTATGTGCACTATAGCTTCAAATTCCATGTTGTTTACCATCGTTTTCTTTGTCCAAATGCGAGATTGGAGTAGAGAAGTCTAATGATGTAAATGAACGCAGCTTGCGAGGAGCTCGACTCGATAAATTTTTTTTGATCTTATCGAACCGAGATCGAACTTGACAATTTTATCAAATCTATATCGAGCTTAAGAATATTTTGCTCGTGAGCCTGTTCGCGAGTTCCAGTTCGACTCGTTTATTGTTCGCAACGTGTTCGTTTATATGTCTCGAAAGCTCAAGCTCAAAAATTGGCTCGTCTATCAGGTTCGAACGTGGCTCGTCTACATATTCGTGAATATGCGCGTCTATGTGGGTTGTGAGCTCCAGCTCGACTCATTTATTGAGTTAACAAATAAAAATATTAATAATAATTCATATGTAGGGATTTGATTATTTGAACATAATACATTGTTCAAAGAAATATGAATTTACACCACATAGTCACAATTATATTTTTTTATTTAATTTGCAAATCATTATGCTAAAATGTTTTTTAAAACACAATAAACAAAACGACATAACATACATGCATCAACTTATTATTTTCTCATCCAAAATTTACACAATTAAATTATATGCGCGTTGAGTAAATTTACAAATTATTATGCTAAAATATTATTTAAAAACTATCATAATCAATTAAATTACACTCAACAAAGACATAACGACTAATTTGTTTAAAAGGACCGAACATATTAAAATAACATGAACTTACACTACTAAGTCGATGGCAAATTTGAATAAACTTGTATATATTTGTCTTAAACATTTTTGAAAAACTAGCATAATAAATAAATAAAATATGATCCAAATATTATAATGTATTGCCACACTGGCATATCTAGAAAAACTTTATTAAATTATTATATATAATGAAGAGAATACATAGAATAATAATATAAATTTATAGGTTTATATTGATAAAATTCGGAATATCATTAATAAAATAAAATTTAATCAAATTTTATTATCATTTATGTGACAGATCTACATGCGAAGTTATTGCATATATCAACTTATGAGAAATCCGGGTACAAGATTGGAATGAAGAAGTGTAATGAGTTCAAATGACGAGTAGTCTAACTTTTACCTTTTCTTTTTTTGTCTATGATTTTTTTACGGGTGGTTTTTCATAACAAGATTTTTAACGAGACAATTAACAAGTAAAAAGTGATTACTTCGTAATTTTCTTTCGTTGGATCGGTTTTTTGCCCCATTAGATTTTTCTTAGTAAAATTTTATCGAAGAACATTCATGGACGACAGAACATCCAAAAAAAATATCAATTGTTGTACTATATTTCTTCCTCTCTGGATTTGTTTACTCCACTAGGTTTTAGTGTCCATGCAATTGAGTCTTCATGAAGCCCCCAAACAATCGTCTTACCAAACATAAATAATTACTAAGGGAGTGTTATGATATGATTTTACATATCTCAATCTTATCTATTTACATATTTGTATCTTATAATTATACTTTATAAAAAAGCGTTTTCAGTCATGAACGAATTAGATCCTTTTCTTTCTTCTTATTTAAATTTATAACATTTGACCAATATTTAGTGGTTGAAGGCCTGATTGTATTTGGGCTCTCGATGTAGAGTAGGTGTTTTGTGAGACGGTCTAACGAATCTTTATTTGTGAGACAGTCTAACGAATCTTTATTTGTGAGACATATCAACTCTACTGATATTCACAATAAAAAATAATACTCTTAGCATAAAAAGTAATATTTTTTATAGATGACTCAAATAATAGATTTGTCTCACAAAATACCACTCATGAGACAGTCTCATACAAGTTTTTTCCTCCAATTATAATATTCAATTGGCCCAATAAATGTTTGAATTTTATATTCTACTTGAGTAGGCCTGGATATTCGATCCAAGTTTTAAAACTTAGCCCAAAATTTCGCAGCCCTATATCCGATTATCATTTTTGAGAGAGATATATATATATATATATATATATATATATATATATATATATATATATATATATATATATGATAGATAATTTTTATTTTTATTTACTAAATATGTCAACAATTTTTTTAAAATATTTTTTTCTCAAACTATTCTGATTTGTATTCGTAACTCATGTCACTGCGAGTCTGCTATCTCATTCATTTATCTTAAACTTAGTTTTATAATTATTTAAATTAAAACCTATGATGAAATAATTTTAAATATAATAATTTCATTATTTTTAACATTCCTGAGGTTTTTATTATTAATTTATTTCACATTATTTATTGTTATTATTACTTTATTATAATTAATACTCGTATTTTATTTGATTTATTAATTATATAAAAATTAAGAATAGTATTAAAAAAAATAAAGTTTCATGTATTTTATTTAAAACAAAAAATAATAATTAAAAAAAAATTAAAAAAAATTAACAGGAGCGGCTAGAGCTGAGACCCCCCGACACCTCGTTGTGTAAACATTATCATTTGTTTCCTCTAAATTGTGTTACATTTTGTTCAAATACACCACATTTGCACACATTATTAAAAATTAAATGCACCAAAAATCATGTAGAAACAAAATATAATAAATCTCAAACAAAATATTTTATTCATTTATTTTTTTTAAATATCTTATTTGTGATATATTGTGTTATGAATATGACAAAAATTTGTGTAAGACGGTCTCACGGATCATATTTGTGAGATGAATCTCTTATTTGGGTCATTCATGAAAAAGTATAATTTTTTATGCTAAGAATATTACTTTTTATTGTGAATATAAGTAAGATTGACTCATCTCATAGATTATGATAAATTTTAATAATTTTTTAAAATATTTTATTTGAGGAGGATGTACCGTGATTCAGAGCATAGATGGAGCTGAGGATCACGTGCCCTAAGTTGATTTGTGCCCCTGATTATAATTTTTTAAGTTTTTTATATATATTTTGTGAAATGTTTATATTATCTATTATATTTTATTAAAATTGAAGACATGATAATAACAGTGTAGAATGTATATCAATTTTTTCTTTCAACTTTACTTTTACATGATATTAATATTATATTTTTAAAAAAAATTCAACACACATTTTTTATTTTTATTTTTTTATTTCAATAATTCAAATATCAATTTAGTTTTTTCATAATTTGTCAAATTTCAATTTAATCTATTGATAATGATAAAAAGAATTATACCTTATAATAACTAATTTATTTCAGAAATCTCATATATATATACACAAAAAACCACACATTTTGGAATGGTCCCACACAATTTTCGTGAGTGGGTCCATCTAAAGCACGTGCAATTCGTGTGAGCCGCACGTCTGAGGATAAGGCTCCAAACGCGTGCCAACTCCTTTCACACGCTTCCCTCGTGCCAAACCTACCACCACCGTCACCGCCACTCCTTTTTCTCCTCCGCCGTGTCGCCGCCGTGAAATCCGCTCATCTCTAAAAGCACTGGTGGTAGCATTCGAATTCCACAATTTCACTTTCTTACTCTCTTCCAGTTGTCTTGTCAGAGCATTCCGGCAAGCTCGCCGCTTTCTTAACTGGCGGTAAGTTTGCACCCCTGGATCTTGGTTTGGTTTTTTGTGGAGCGGTGTCGTTTAGATCTGAATCTTTAGGATGTGAGACGATATCAGAACGTGTTCTTCTACTGTAATTGAGGTGTTATTTCTCACAAAAGCTGAATTTTATGGCAAAGAAAAACAACGGGAATATCGATAGCTTTCGCTGATTTTATTTATGTGAAGTTAAATTGTTGTCAAATGTCTTGTTTTGCTATCTGTTCTAATTTTACAACAGATTTCTAAAAGCCATCCATATAACACTGAGCTAGCATAGCGATGCATTTTGTATTTAGAGTTAAACAAATTCAAGATATCACATTCTTCAAACGGCAATATAGAAAGTCCAGAAGTTCGATATTTCAATTTCCTTCGGTTCCCATTTGAGTGCATGTTCAAGATACGATGGAGCTTTTGTTTATTTATCTACTAAACCCATGTATTTTTCTGATGACAAACTCGGTGTTTACTGTAGATATTTTGTTTCAGATAATTCTGAGCCAGCCAGCGGGATTATTTGATCACAAACATATGCGTTCGCTTTCCAGGGACAATATGTCATTAACACATGACAGATATGGTGCGAGATATGGAACCTGATCCTTGTCTGCTAAAATAGAAGATAACCCAGAGAAATAGAAAATTCTGTAAAAGATATTGCAGCAGGGATGCAGAGATTTGCAGCTAGCGAAGAAGATGACGATGAAATGGGAATGGATGTGAAAGAGGAAGATGAAGATGATGACGACGACGACGACGACGACGACGACGACGAAGAGAAGAACATGGGTACACCCACGGTGGTTGGTGTTGATGTGGGCATTGTATCTACGAGTGGTAACAAAAGGTTTAAGCAGCATCAGCTATATCAAGATCAACCAACTCCTCAGGGAGGAGGGTCTCGAAGGTGTAGGCCACAGGAAGAGAAAGAAAGAACAAAGCTTCGAGAGCGACAACGCAGAGCAATCACAGCAAAGATTTTGGCTGGGCTTCGAAGACATGGGAACTATAATCTTAGAGTTAGAGCTGACATTAATGATGTCATAGCTGCTTTGGCAAGGGAAGCAGGTTGGGTCGTTCTTCCCGATGGAACCACCTTCCCTTCCAGACCACAGGTATCTACTAATCTGGTTGCGCATAATATATTCATTTGTCCCTTGGTGGATTTTGAATTGTGAACGTCAATATTTCTCAGCCACTTATAGATCAGCATGTTGGTGACATCACTTGCATCCGTTTGCCTATGACTATTTTTATGTGGGCATGATTAAATAATTTTAGATGTACAATTGGATTCAGTCTCTGCTCCCTTATCATATGTGGCATTATTATGTCAAGGTCATGGGATACTTTGTTGGTGCATTTCCGCTCCCCCCGCACCCCACACATTTTATCCTTGTCTGAGTATTATATTGTTGTGATCCCACATTATCATCCTCCCACGCCAAGAGGTGAGCATGTTTAACATAATGCATGAATGTTTACTTTGGCTGCTGCAGACATATGTACATTCATGCCTATCTTTCAATCACACAATTATTTGTTCAACATCTCCAGGGAGCAAGACCTACCGTCGCGCCAAGTGCCACAGTGACTTCATCCTCTACACATATGCCGGTGCTACATAGTTCACCTCCTTCCTTGAGAGGCATCCCCCCTGGCCATCAAAACACGGCTGATCATAATGCATCTCACATGAAAGGAGTTTTTTTGCCCAGTTCTCCTTACGATGTATCCCCAGTTGACAGATCCCAGACTTCATCCATTATTGGAGACGAAGGAGACATGCAGAATGATCCTCTCCTTGGAGGTCCCATCAATGCAGTTGACAACAGGCAGGTCAGATTTTTGGCTTCCTGAAATCAAATTGTTTCCTTCCCAGTAGTTATCTTCTTAGGCTCTGAAAATTGTCTCGATTATGATCACGATAATTTCAGAAGTAATTATCGAAAGAAAAAAGTAAGCTTTTCAATTTTCAAACCAAATGCTGTTAGTTACTTTCATGAATTTAATATGTAAAACAGCATGTCTTATTTTTTCCTCTACAGTGTTTTTTTTTAAAAAAAATTTGGGATCTTTTCACTCACCCTGGTCTCTCTGATACTTCTGTAACGATTTTCCGTTATAAATTGTCTAGATCGTCGACATACACACAAAGTCGCAGGAGCATGATTTTACTGGCACTCCCCATGTTCCAGTTTATATCATGTTGCCAGTGAGTTCTCTGAGTCTACCTACATTATACTTTTTCTGTATTTTTCAAGTTCTTGTCCTGCCTTCATACCTTTATTGTAAATTTGTCTTCGATTGTTTGTCCATTTGTAGTTTTTAATTTTTACATAATATTCAAGTTAATGGTGTCAGCTGGGTGTCATCAATATGAAGTGCGAGCTTGTTGATCCGGATGGTCTGGTGAAGCAACTGAAAGTCTTGAAGTCGATCAATGTGGATGGTGTTGTGGTGGATTGTTGGTGGGGTGTTGTCGAAGCTCATGCACCCCAAGAATATAACTGGAATGGCTACAAGAGGTTGTTTCAAATTGTGCAAGAGCTGAAAATGAAGTTACAAGTTAGTTCTTCTATTCCTGACTACTTCACATTTAGCCAGTAGATGTTTTTTGTGGCATTCTTACCTTTGTGTATCTCTATCTGATGTTAATGTCAGTCTTCATAGATTGTACAATTAGCTTGGTCGATTTTATATCTGTTGGATGACATAATTCTATCGTTCTTCACTTTTCAGGGTCTTTCTCAAAGAGTATCCTTCATGCTTTTATTATGTATGTATGATGAGTTTCCCCGGATGATGCGCAAATTCTTATATTTACTGGATGGTCCCATCTACTTGTCCCTGTATAGAACATGTAATACCTGCATAGCTGCATTGATTAACTGATCGTGTGAAACAGAAAACAATGACTTTTGTTGGACAATTTTCCTGTGCATCAGAAAGTGATTAATTTTTATCCAAAACATCACAAAATTTCCAGGAAAGATGATGAATTTTTATGCACAAACTTAATGGAATGTTTTTGCAATTTGGATTGCTGCAGAACTGTTGAAACAACCTGGGGTGATGATCATCCATACATGATCTCATCCGGGAAAAAATATTAGATAACTGAAAGTTGTACATGTTATCATGGTCACTGGTCACATCATGGTTAATAATTTTTTGGCTAAAATGGTGCTTCCAAAATATCTACATAGTCAATAATGCGATGGCTGCTGTAAGAATGTTGGCTGTTAGTTGGCAATAAAACATTGACTGCTTGATGAAGTGAGTGCGATGGTCACATCATGGTTAATAATTTTTTGGCTAAAATGGTGCTTCCAAAACATCTACGTAGTCAATAATGCGATGGCTGCTGTAAGAATGTTGGCTGTTAGTTGGCAATAAAACATTGACTGCTTGATGAAGTGCTTGCGATGGTCACATCATGGTTAATAATTTTTTGGCTAAAATGGTGCTTCCAAAACATCTACGTAGTCAATAATGTGATGGCTGCTGTAAGAATGTTGGCTGTTAGTTGGCAATAAAACATTGACTGCTTGATGAAGTGAGTGTGTTGCAGTACTACATTGATTAATTTCCTGTTGCTTTCATAGTTTTCTTTTGAACTTCTACGAAAAATATTATAGTTTTTTTCCTAAACAAAAAACAGGTTCTGATGTCTTTTCATGAATGTGGAGGAAATGTCGGGGATGATGTTTGTATTGCATTGCCTCACTGGGTGGCTGAAATTGGTCGAAGCAATCCAGACATATTTTTCACCGACAGATTGGGAAGGCGAAACACCGAGTGTTTGTCTTGGGGTGTTGATAAGGAAAGAGTATTGAGAGGACGAACGGCTGCAGAGGTAACTAATTAACATTTTCAATGTTTGTGATCTCTCTATATTTTTTCATTGGAAAGTTTTAGAGTCTAGGAGGTTTGTGCCCTTGCTATGCTCATGTTCTTGATAACTTTACTCTTTTAGCAGTCTAGGAGATCTGAAGTTATTATTAGTGAACAGTTCAAGATTTATCTTGTTTATTTATTGCATTTTTACTGACTATTATCAAGAATCCGAGGTTTTAATGCTTTGCTCATTAATTTTTGGTGATTAGTGTCATTAAGAGCATAAAAATTTGTTTGTGCGTGCTAGATATTTCAGATTAAAAGATTGATGATTTGATCCTAAAAGAAAATATTTGGCTTCCTGCTTTCCCATTTTGATTCATATTTTTCATTAGCTTTGAGGTTGCCATGTTCCTCTTATAAATTCTCTTATTGATAGTCACCTCCTCAAGTTTGCCTCAATTAATTTTTTTTGTTTCATAATTTTGAAAATTTATGTAGGTCTACTTTGATTTTATGAGAAGCTTTCGGGTTGAGTTTGATGAGTTTTTTGAGAATGGTATCATATCTATGATAGTAATCGGACTTGGTCCATGTGGAGAGCTGAGATACCCTTCTACTCCAGTGAAGCATGGTTGGAGATATCCTGGTATTGGCGAATTTCAGGTAATGTAAGATATACCAATTTCATACAAAATGCAGCCTTCAGGATTTTAGGCGCCCCACAGACCACCTCTCTCTCTGCCTCTATCTCTTTGATGACAAGACACTAGCATATGTTTGGGCATGGACAATTCATGACCAAGAATATTGACTTTTATCTCTTTTTTTTCGTGTATGTGGTTGGGCGCAGGGCATGCAAAATTTAGAAAATGGTGCTACTAACCAAAATATTGTTCTGTGTAAACTTTGCCAATGCAATACTGGGCATTGTAACCATTTTTTTCTGCCTTTTCAGTGCTATGATCAGTATATGTTGAAAAGCTTGCGGAAAGCAGCTGAACTAAGAGGACACTCTTTTTGGGCACGAGGGCCTGATAATACCGGTTTCTATAATTCCCGGCCTCAGGAAACAGGATTTTTCTGTGATGGTGGAGATTATGATGGCTATTATGGCAGGTTTTTCCTTAGATGGTACTCTCAGGTTTTAGTTGATCATTGTGATCGAGTGCTTTCTCTGGCTAAATTAGCTTTTGAAGAAACCTGCATTGCTACAAAGGTGAGTTGGCCCAAAGTTACAGTCTGTCGTATTATTCAATGTTTCGGCAGACCTTAATTTATATACCACACTGGCTTTCTTTTTACCATCCATCATACAAAGAAACTTTTTTATTAGATATTTTATGTCTCTTTCAGTTCTTAGATAATATTTGGTATAGTGCTCTTTTTTTGTGACTCCATGCATTGGCTCAGTCAGGTTTTTTTTCATTCCCCCACATAGTTTTGTCAATCATCGGACAATTTTATTGTTTAGTTGCAGCATTTGTTATTTACTCTTTACTATCACGTTTCTGGAAGATTTTCTAAGTTCATTTTATGCATGTAATTCTGGAGTTGTGCATGACCAAATTGTATAGTTTAATTGACTTAAACTGAAGTTGACTCATGCAAGATATAATAATATTTTTCTTTATAAGCAGCTATCAGGTATTCATTGGTGGTACAAGACTGCTAGTCATGCTGCTGAATTAACTGCTGGATTCTATAATTCGTGCAACCGTGATGGCTATGTTTCTGTTATGGCAATGCTAAAGAGGCATGGGGCTACTTTGTGCTTTATGTCGTCTGAAATTGGCATGTTTGATAATCATGTGAATTTCTCGGAAGCTTCGGCTGATCCTGAGGGTTTGGCTTGGCAAGTTAGTATTCCTGAATTGATATCATAATTTGAATCACATCATGCTCCTTGGTTTTGCAACATAAAATCTTCATTGCATTAGCCATTTTATTTTCCATGTCAGAGTATGCTATTATCATTTTGAGTATGCATAATATTCTTTGAAATATCATATAGTAACATCTAGTCACCAATTTAGGTGTTGAATGCTGCCTGGGATGGTTGCATACCAGTTGCCGGTGAGAATTCTCTTTCCTGCCATGACAGGGAAGGCTATAACTATTTATTGGATAAGGCAAAGCCCATCAGTGATCCAGATGGGAGGCATTTTTCCTCTTTTACTTATCTGAGGCTCAGTCAACTTCTTTTCGAGCCACAGAAATTCATAGAATTTGAACGATTTGTCAAGAGGATGCATGGTAATGTTACTACTACTTTTTTTTATTCATTCTATTAATTCATCCGTATTTTGACTTGATTAACACTTGCATATTTTATATCTTGGCGAATAGCTTGTGTTTAGACTTGGGTGGGTATATGTTGGATTTGAACCTTTCCTGTGTTCCAGATCATTGATCTTTTGAACTTGCACCTTCCTTATAGTTTATTCTATAAAAACACTTAGAACCATACATTTGGCATTGTTGTGATGCCCAAAAATTTTTCTGCATCTTGTCAATAATGGTAGGAAATACACTTGAGGGGATGCAAAAGGTTGTGTCATTTATAAAAGAAGTTGAGCTCCATTATGCAACAGTGGTGGAAATGCACACGAACCTAATATGTCATTCAGTGTCTGTAAGAAAATATGAAGCATTGATAGAGTTTTTTTTTTATGAATTTAATGCAGTATTTTTAGCAATACAGGGAAGTGGGAAAAAGTTTATTTAAAATCAATGATTGTGTTGAGAGATGTGAAACCGGGAAATATCTTATCTGTAGAAGAGAATACAAATAAGTTGGTTGTGTTCTTGGTTTCTATCTTGGGGACAGAAAATAAAGAAACGAAATGAAGCCGAAAGAGAGTTAAATACCAAGTTGTAACATACATGAATTGTATCTGGTAATAATTAATAAAGAAGTTGGTATATAATGGTCATCTAACAAACTTAGCAAGAGAAAATATATAAATAAACAAATATGATTGTAGTTATAATTGCTGGACAAGAACAAGCTTGAATCGAGCTGCCACCCATGCTATTGTAGTTAATGACGACAATTCTATTTGCATCCTATATCATCATGCCGTGAAATGCCCCTGGTAGTATTGACATCTTTCTCATCTCTATTGCAGGAGAACCCGTCCTCGAATATCAGACGTAGTTCGAAACACCAGATAGTATTTAATTACATTAATTAGGCACGCATCTGTGAGAAAAACGAAACAATCATCAGTCGTACTATGATACTTCATCAGTGTCAATCAAGGTAGGCTAACAGATTCACCTGATATCTGTAGAATTTGTTGCTAATGTTATATTTCATGCATGGAGTAATGAAGCTTAAATTGTGCAGATTGGCTTAAAACGAAATACGCCACAATCACCACTAGATTCTATACTTTCTATTTGGAATAGTGTTTCATCTTTGTAGATGGGCGATGCAATTCTATATGAAACATGAAAATTGTTGGTAGACTTGTATGACTCGACTATCTAACCATTCCTAGTGTATGTTTCATCTTGTCTTTCATGTGTATTCCATGTTAAATTTGGTATGCGCCTGTGGGTTTGGGCCAATGTTGGAGAAGTATCAAGTATACATCATGGGGGAAATTATATCCATGCTCACTGAGGTTTTGTGTAGGAGATCACATACACTTATGTGGTTTGAATATGTACTATATAGCTCTCTCTTTTTTTTTTTTTTTTTTTTTTTTTGTGTATTCTCACTCCTATACTTAAATGTATTTGACATTTCTTTGTATGTTATAACTTATAATTTTACATTTGATAAGAGAGATGAACGTCAAATATACTAAATACATGAGAAATGAATGCAAATGGCCCTACTAATTATTATGTAGTCACATTAAAATTTATTCTTAGTAATGACATTGGCATAAAAAATAATGAAAAGGGAACTTTCTCAAACCAAGTAGAATCATATTTACCTTTCTTGATCCAACTAGATTTCCCACTTCTCCGGGGGAGACGTATTAGTTGGTGGAATATGTGAGATATTAACTCATGTTTAGAAGTTTTACTATTCTTACAAAATTCTTCACACGAGTTTGTTATACAAAATTTGTCCAGTGTTGTTTATCTAATTAATGTGATTTGTAAACTAGTGTGTTAATACGAAAGTTTACCCAATGTGCACTGAAAAGTAACGATTATGGATTATCACGTCGTAAAAAAAAGTTATAAATAAAGACTTCCCCTCAAATGTTTAATTCCCTGTATCAATTTTATTGGATCGTTGCTTGGCAATTCGACCCAAGAGTTGTGATGAAATTTAATTTTTTTTGAAGATAAGTGATGAAATTTAATTTTTTTGATTTTTTTTTTGTTTGATTGATCAATCAAGAATTGGAATAAGAGATTACGTTAAACATCTTATGAAAGATCCAGTAACCTAAAAGAAAAAAGGCATTTCAAAGTAACAAATTGATATTCCCGTATAAAACATAGAAGATTAAAAAAAAAGTTTCAATGTTGAAAGTATATTGGAAATCAACGTCGAAAGATTTGGTGGTTTTCATGATTAAATTACATTCTGGAAAGTGACACTTGGGAATAATAATAAGATGCAATTTAATCATTAGTGTTCATTTTCATATATCAATTGAAATTTAAGCATTAATGTGTATTTAATCCATAATAAAACTGATAAAAATTAGGAATTTTGTTTCCACGTTACATTTATTTATTTATTTTTAAATGTGTGAGACAAGATTGTGGAGCTAATACCTAACTCGAAGATAATATCTTTTGTTCAGTTGTTTATGTTAAAAGATCAACGAATCAAACGACTCATATTTCAACGAAAGCGAACGATTCTACGCGAGAGTTATTCCTCCGTCTTCTGATATGATCTATGACAAAAACTTGTGTGAGACGGTCTCACGGGTCGTATTTTCTGAGACGAATATTTTATTTGGATCATCCATAAAAAAATATTACTTTTTATTGTGAATATCGATAGGGTTGACATGTCTCACAAATAAAAAGTCACGAAACCACTACTCTAATCTATAATCTCCTTTGTATTATTAATAAATTTGATTAATTTTAATGCCACCATTTTTTTCAAAAAAAAAAAAAAACCAGTGCCACGTGGAATCCTTATTCTATAAATACAGCCGAAAACCATAATATGGTTTACAAACCCTAGAAGAAGCTTCCGCTACTCCTCCGTGAAGGTAAGCTCTCGCCACCGCCGTACTCTTTAGTTTTGCATCAGTATAGCTTTCATTCTGTTGCACTAAGAGTCGTGGAATTTGATTTTCCTTGCTGTTGACGTATAATTTTTTGAAAATTTTACCTGCTGGAAATCAACAGTTAATTACAACTTAATCGTCGATTTAGACTGTGTGTTTTTAGCTTTTACCTTTATTTAATGTTATTCAGTTGCTTCAGCTGTTATATATTACAAGATCTGCGATTTTATTGGTTTTATGTAATATTGAAGCATGCTGAAGTTTTTATTTTCTTGCTGTCCACTTTGAGGAAAATACCTCGACTGTAATGGAAATTATGAATAAAATGTTATATTATATAAAGTTCTATATTATAATAAGTTCATTACTTGATGCCTTTGCCTTTGCGAACGTATGTCCTTACTTTGTTGTGGTATTTATTTATATCGAACCATATGGATCTGGGATTTTACAAAATTCCAAATGGAAAATAAAATAAATGAAATTGAATTCTGGCAGCTCGCAGCTTGTATATATTATCCTCCAGCTACGTCGTTGAATATTTTGTTGTTTTGCTTGTTCATGAATGTTCTTCGCGTTTTCCATGAAACCGGTGCGATCAAATTTGTTCGTTTATTAAATCCATGTTCGATCGATTAAATATTGATATATATTTTGCGTGACTGTAAATGCTTCAAAGTATTTTATAAAACAGAGAAGCTTGAACTTTTCTTTTTAATGTCTATTCTGGTTGAGAGAAATTATGGAATGTTTGATTTGCATTTTTTTGGGGTTGCTAAAAAATATTAAAGTCTGGTTAAACGAGATCTTGAATTTGAATAACAATGTCTAGTATGTGGTTTTAAAGTATGTTGTGATTTGACGGCATATTTTTTTAAAAAAATCATGCACCAATCATGGTTATTAACATATGACGTCGCACTAATCTCATTTTTAAGATAGATATTTTTCTCTGATCCCCAGGATAGAATAGATACGCACTACATTCAATTGTTTTAATGTTAATATGACTTGGGGATTTACCTATGGGGTTACACTCATTTTATTGATATAATTACAGTTAATCTAAAAGGCTTTTTTCACTGAGGCATCCTTTGCTAATTGACAATGCTGTGGATGTGCTTTTATGCTTTGGATTTTTATGGTTAAAATAGAATCGATTGTGGTTCTATGAACACTTAACACGTTCTTGAATACTGACTTCTGGTGCCATCTTTTGTTTAAAGTTATATTTTCTTATGCGTCATGTTCTTCAGCTGATTTGGTCATTTTTGTACAGTTCTAGGTAATGGCTCCCAAACAGCCTAATTCAGGCCTCTTTGTGGGTTTGAACAAAGGGCATATAGTGACCAAGAAAGAGCTGGCACCTCGCCCTTCTGATAGAAAAGGGGTAAACATATTTCAGCCCTCTAAGGTGTTAATAACTGATGTGTGAAATATGTTTGCCTAGGTTCTGTATGTAAATGAAATGTGATGTTATTTCGCTGTGAATAGTGTCTCGAATCTCGAGGATACCATAATCATTGGCATTATGGAGAAGCCATTGATATAGTTTGTGTTTTTTCGCCCTTTCCGGACAGAAAACCAGCAAAAGAGTGCATTTTGCTAGAAGTCTCATCCGGGAAGTTGCTGGATTTGCTCCCTATGAGAAGCGTATCACCGAGCTTCTCAAAGTTGGGAAAGACAAGCGGGCATTGAAAGTGGCTAAGAGAAAGTTGGGCACCCACAAGAGAGCAAAGAGGAAGCGTGAAGAGATGGCATCAGCTCTCCGGAGGATGAGGTGATTTGATCGTTTCCATTCTAATTTAATTCGGTTTCATCTTGATGGTTATTGGTTATGCTAATATAATTCTTTTGGTCATATTAGGGCTGCTGGAGGTGGTGAGAAGAAGAAATAGTCTGTTGCTCTCGATTCTACTTGCAGGCATCTGTAGCGAAAAAAAAATTTCTAGCGGTGTTATCTAGTTTGTCTGTTTTGTTAAACTTGAGTTTACATCTTGTTTGTCGTGTCACTAATGCCGTCTAAGGTTTTATTCAAGTTTTAATAAACTAGGAGGCATTTTAAATCGATTTCCCCATCTATTTTTAAAAGATAAGTTTTAACTTTTCTTGCCAAATTGCACGTAATATAGGGCAAAAACTTGTGTGAGACGGTCTCACGGATCATATTTGTGAGACGGATCTCTTATTTGGGTCACCCATAAAAAAGTATTACTTTTTATGCTAAGAGTATTATTTTTTATTGTGAATATGGGTAGGGTTGATCCGTCTCACGGATTATGATCCGTGAAACGGTTTCACATGAGACTCATTCATAATATAGAGCCCTTGTCAAGTCATACACAAAATTATTTGAAAATTAAAGAAATTTATATGTTTCGTTCCGTGAGACGGTTTCACATTAGACTCATTTTGTCAAGTCATACACAATTATTTGAAAATTAAAGAAATTTATATGTTTCGGATAAGAATAAAATATATGATTACTTGAAAACTAAATATGCTGGATGTGAAAATTAAACAGCTACAAATTGAGAAAGGAGGGCATAAATTAATGTTATATTGGTTGATAATTATTTTGGAGAAGCTGTGGCGATTTTTCTCGTGGGCCGATATAAAGCCGTATACTAAAATGGCCCAAGGCTCATACCCAATTGTGTAATAATCTACCCTAATAACATGGTGGATTTAATATCAAACAAACAAAAAACAATATCTAATTATTAAATTTTAATTTTATTTACAAAATTTATTTAATTTATATTTAAATGAATATCAAAATATAATTATAAGAAATATAATTATGACATATGAATTAAAAATATATTTTTAAAAAAATAAAAATAAAAAAAGAGAGAGTATGAACTGAAATACCAAAAGTTAGTTATTACAATCTCTCACATTTTATAATATAACGTAGATTATTATTAATTTAATTTAATTGAATAAAACCTGAATTGTTGTTAGTTCATAAATTTTACGAGCTGAATCTCCGAGGCAACTAGGGCCAGTTTCTGAGTCTGTTTTTGCCCCCTTCTGAATCATTTTCGAAAATCAGATTATTTATTGCCGCAAATGTGATTGGTAATTTTATGCGACTTATGGTTTGTCTCTTCATGAATTTGTGTGGAATTCGTCGGGTTTTTTTTAATATGTGTGTGTGTGATTTCCTGGAGTTTTGATTGTTGATGCGAGTGTAATTGAGGAAATCAAAATTTAAGAAATTTCCTTTATTAATAAATGAGATCATTGATTTGGGATCAACTATAAATTTATGTGTATGATGGATTCAAAATTAGCCCCCGCTGTCCATTGATATGTTGACAGTCGAGTTTTTAAAATATACGAATTAATGTATTGTGTAGTTGGAAGTTTTTGCGAAAATGGATTTTCAAATCTTGTTTTATGTTATATGATGTATCTTATTAACAAAAATTTAAGATACTTCGGTCAGTTTTTCAAAGTTATACGTCAAAAATGGGTACAAATTAACTTAAATTTGAGATGGAGGGGGTGTTTTTTGCTTAGAAGTGTGCTAGAAATTGCTGGTTTCTGGCTTTCGATCTCATTGGCTTTATACTTTTGTTGAGGACATTTACTTGTCCAGCTTCTTTGGCCTTTTCAAGTTCTTTTTTTTCCCTGTAAAATCACTCATCTTGTTCTTTTAAAAAATGGCTGTGTAGTTTGACATAAAATGATCTCCATTCACTGCAGAATTGGGTCTTGTAATCCATCACTATGTGTTAGCAGGACAATGTCCAAAGTTGCATTTATGGTAATTAATGTTTACTTTAAATTTTACCAGATAGAAAGAGGGGAAACTGGAGCCTGTAGGTTTAGTAGTCCAATGGAATTACCTTCAGTTTGTGATAACTTAGAAAGCAGGAGTCAGGGTCCCGGTAGATCAGAGCTATCAGCTTTAATTCCTGGGCTTCCAGATGACATTGTTGTTTCCTGCTTGGCGAGAGTTCCTCGGAGGTACCATCCACATCTTAAACATGTTTCAAAGAGATGGAGAGAGTTGGTATGCAGCAAAGAGTGGGTTTCTTATCGACTCAAACATCATTTAGCTGAGACGTGGATTTATGCTCTGTGCATAAACAAGTCCGAGGAGCTTTGCATTTACATGTTGGATCCAAACCATTTCCAAAGGGGTTGGAAGCTCGTACATGGCCTTCCAAGTTGCTTCTTGAAGAGAAAAGGTGTGGGGTTTGAGGTGTTAGGTACGAAACTCTTCCTGTTTGGAGGCTGTGGTTGGGTGGAAGATGCCACTAGTGATGTCTTTTTTTATGATGCCCTGACGAATATGTGGAGTGCTGCTGGTTGTTTATCCACTCCAAGGTATATAAACATCCTGGTTTCTGTAAAAAGTAGTTACAATAATTCTTTCAAGTTCTACTGGCGTCATCCTGATTGTCAATTGCTGTTATTCTTAGGAGCTATTTTGCACATGAAACTTTGAACGGGAAAATATTTGCCATTGGAGGGCTTGGATCAAAATTAGGTCATACAAATTCTTGGGATTCTTATGATCCCCACACAAATTGTTGGAGTCCTCATATGGACCCAAATGTTATTCCGCATGTTGAAGATTCTCTCGTCTTAGATGGGAAGATTTATGTTAGATGTCGTTCTCAAGGCATATTGCCTCGTGCATATGCTATTGTGTACGAACCGTTTGACGAAACTTGGAACCGTGCTGATGCTGATTTTATCTCTGGTTGGTGTGGTCCTGCATTTGTTATAGATGGTGTATTATTCGTAGTGAACCAAATTACTTTAGGTGCTAGACTAATGGTGTGGCAAAAGGATCGTAGGGAGTGGATAACTGTGAGGAGATTGTCGACGCTTTTGACTCGGCCACCGTATCGACTTGTGGCTGTTGGTAAGAAGATGTTTGTTATCGGGAAAGGACTGAGTACGGTGATGTTCGATGTTCAAGATATTTATCATGCGGATCGTGTTTTGTTGAGTTCTTCTGTTCCAGGTTTGATATCCGTCAATGACGTTATAAGCTGCAAATCTCTTGCTATTTGAGTTTCTTTTGTACATATAAACATATAATATTCAATTTTACATTTACAAATTGCAACACATTGTGCAAAATTGTATCGATTTGAGTCTACCGATAGTACCTCGTTTGTATGAGTTGGGGTAATTCTCTTTCTTTGAAATAACCTAGTGTACTTCACGCTTTGGATGGAATGATTTTAACTTTAAAACATTTCATGGATGACATTGAGATTAAAAATTTCTGATATTACATTAAATTCAAATATCCAAGCAAATAGTAAGTGCAGGTTACTAAAATTTCAAAATAAATCACGAGGACTCGATATTGTCCGCTTCTCAAATCTCAGACTGCAAAAATTCCTGGTGTGGTTACTTTTTTAAGCTTGTTACCTCTAATCAAAATCAATAAATACACATCTCCTTTAGGATCATATGGTACACAACCGACCACTTTACATCTGTATGCAGTTTAGAAAACATGTTTATATCCTTGCACCCGAAAAGTTCATCCAATACAGATAAAAACACACTGCTCGAGCATTGTTTACAAATAAAGATGATAGATACCAAGAAGAAGAAATAAATGTGTAATGCTAGTTCAACTAGTCCTTTTCCTTTTAAAGGCAGGATGGATAACGTCATTGGACGACTCCAATTTATCGATCCTCGCCATATATTCTTTCATCCTCTGCACGACAATTTGCATTTTAGAGGCATTAGTTGAAATCTTTTGCTTAAGAAGCTGTATCTTCTCTTCTTCCTCTCGATCATCTCTGACTAACAAGGCCATGCTCCCTGACTCGACAGGTCTCGCCACACCTGCACGATGG